>NC_141696.1:581042329-583704558 GCF_964263255.1 Lissotriton vulgaris
GGTATTCAAGATAAACCCTCCAAATTTCAGAACAAGTCGAGGGTTACCTACATAAAATATGTAATTTCGCTGCAACTGCATATCTTAAGTATCTAAGGTATAAAGTACCCCTGGCGTACATTATAAGAATATTGCAAATCACAGAGGAAATTAATAAACATATAGAGGAACGAGACGGAAGACCAAGTTACTTTATAAGGTTTTGGAACTCTAAGGTGACTTGCAATAAACTTATCATGTACACCAGGTGGTACTTTACCCCAAATAATACATGGTCAAAGCATCACTTTTCCACAAACCACTTCAAACCTTGGTGTGTAGCTCTTTCATATGAAAGAGCAAGTATGTTTGCAAACATGAAGAATAAAAATAAAACCTTTAGTGCAAAATTAAACACAACAAAAACCTGTTAGATATTTGTTGCAAACAGATATTAGAAACAGTTTAAAATATGTCCGTTAAAAATAAAAAAGGCTGCAGTAACTCAGACCTTACAGAAACACACAGAAAGATTCTAGCTCTGCTTGTCATTGTAAACTATTAAAATAGAGCAGAAGAAAGAAAAATCCACATTCTGTTTGTTACCTTAAACAGCCGCTTTAATTATGCTCAGTGAGCTTACCTGCTTTTCACCTCGGATGCTGGCAGCAAGATTTGAGACGTCAGAACTCGATTGTAATAAACGTATAATAGTCAAATCAACTCAATCTTCAGTCACAGCCACTGCCATAAAAGATAAAATCACAGAGCAAATGCATTCAAATACAATATCATAAATAAATACCAATAAAAATTGAATAAGATCACGTTTAAAACATTATACAGTAAGACATATCCACAAACTATCCGTCGGGTCTCGATTATCTTGACCTCAAAGTTGCCTGAAGAAAGGAGGTTACTGCAAAAAGGGTGTTCTCCTTTGGCAAAAGCTGCAGATGCATGAGCGTCATGAGGGCTTGCGTAAAATTAAAGTCCTTTAGGAAGGGCAGCAGGAACTGCTTCCTGGGCTGGCTAAAATATTTACATAAAAGCACAAAATGCAGGTCATCCTTTGGAGACCTACGGTCGCAGCCATTGAGACCAGCCAGATGGGGTCCTCAAAGGATGGTGAAGCTGATTAAACCTCAAACGGGCCACCAAGAACCTTTCCCTTTCACTAGTAAGGAGAGAAAGGTAACTCTCCATCCCCTGTACAGTTTTCAGCTGTTAATGCCCCCACACTGCAGGCTTTGCATTTTCATTGCTTTCACGATGAGAAATGGCATACTTAAGGAACAGACCCTTTACATACCTAAGCTCACAAGATCACAGGGAGTCGTAGTTGTAGAAGATATCTGACCTACCTATACTAATGAAAGACACCTTCACATAATAGATCCAGGGGATTGATGCATGTTGTCAAGAGCCAAACATTCAGACAAAATCTGACGATTTAGCTGGGCTCCCTCCCTGAACCATATCTTAAACTATCACAACAAAGGCTTTAGGGCCACCAAGTCAACAATGTATTTGACGCCCAGCTCTTCATGTACAGAAAAGGACGGAGTGCACCCTCATGATCCACCTTAAAAATGTGTTCTGTGCAAGCTGTTACTTATGCGCTGGAGTGTACCCCCCTCAATAATTCTCTAGGATACATAATAAACCACGGACAACTACTGAGGGTTAGTTAATTTATTACAAAGCCAAAAATTACTGGACATAAAGGCACCTCAAAACCAGGGTGTAGAAATACAGATGAATTAGCAAGGAGCCAAATCTGTGCATCAAGTTTAGATGGTACAGGATAAGCAATACAATTAATTCAAGAAGTAGGATACTAAAAATCAGGAAGCATGAGTCTAGGTTTCCCTGCATTGAGGGTTGATGAGTGAAAATAATTAATCAGTCCCTACTCTAACACTAAGGTGACAGCCCTAAATAAGCATTTTAAGAAGGAAGGATAAAAGGTATCAGCAGGTGGAGTCTTCCTGAGAAGTCTCTCTGCAATCAATGGGTCAAGTAGCATAAAGCTACCAAAGACATTCTGAGATGCTCTCTCTCTCTGAAGCCAATAAAGAAAATGGCAAACCATCCCTAATTCCAAAATCCAGTTATTCTCAGGTAGAACTCCCATGGTGCACTTCAGAACATGCCATCCACCCTGGGTACAGTTCTGAAGGTATTTTTCCACAATGTCAACAGTTTACCTCCCTTGTTACAATTTATCCTTGGTTCCCAGGCCTTCTCCTGTGAGAATCACAACGACCTTCCTTTATCGACTTATGCCACACGATTGTAACTTCTCTCCTAGCTTAACTAATAAAACAAAGACATCATTCTATCTAACTAGAGTGCTTCCTTCACCTGCAACACAAAATATGAGAAAGAACATATTCCACAACACACATGCAATTTAAACTGTTCATTTGAAAGCGAGAGTTTTCAGGGACTTACATTTCAGGCTTATAAAGTTCAGCTAACATAAGAAAACACCATATAAGCTTTGCAAATTCACATAACATTAATTAAATTCCAAATAATGCATTTGCCTACATATAGAATGACATGATTAATATGCGCATCCAGTGCATGAAGAATTGTCAGTTGCACAACATGAGTTCTTCATGTTAATTGTTCTGTGAGTTAAATTCATTTTCTATGTTGCTTCTCCATGCTACTTATCAAAGACCTAAATACGTCATGTTTCAGGTAAATACATTTCAAAATTTGAACACATGACTTTAATACAATAAATTATGATATGCTGGTGCGCTCTACGTGTGAATATAATGCGCCCGACAAATTAAATAAGATCTCCACTTCCATATAAAACCTTGGAAAGACATTTAGGGACCGATTCCGATCTCGTTTGGAAAGCATACTGAACGACTCGGCCTGTAATGCTTTCCATACGACGTGGATCAGGGGAGTCCGACAGAATGAGTATGATGCATTTTAATGCATCTGGATACGATTTGGTCAGACTCTCATTGACTTCAATAGGGAGCCTGTGTACTGAAAATGTACACAGGCTGGCATTGACAAAAGGGGTTGTTGGGGATAATTGTGAACCCTCTGGCGAGCACCACATGGTGCCAGCCACACTATGCATGGTTCAGAAAAGGGGACCAATGGTTACCCCCATGGGCCTGATTTGGAGGCCCTGTATGAAGGGAGGCCTGCTATGGGCCCCCAAACACCAATTCCGGACGACTTTTTGATCCAGGCAAACTAAATCGTAAAGGCTGTCCGCATCGTTCGTCGTACTTGCTCGCCCAGAAAACCTAGTCCATAGAGCTGTACGAAACGGCACTGGAAGGCTCTATCTCTCCAAATGCCTTTCGGAACCGATTTGGTCAGCGCTAAGGCTTTCCAGGTATCGTACTTGGTTGTTTGGAACTGTGAACGATTCAGTTGGAAACAAGGGCTCCGGATCAGTTTAGGCAATTCCGAATCCGATTCAAAGCCTTTCTGACCGAGATCGGAATTGACTCCATAGAGTGATAAAGCTTTATTAACCCCTTCGAATCTCATGACGAGCTCAGCTCGTCATGAGCCACGGTGCTCGTGTGCTCATGACGAGCTGAGCTCGTCATGACCTTTAGAACGCTCGCACGCTGGGCTAATTCCCCTGCTGTGCGAATGTTCTAAAGAAGCAGGTGTGGTCATGACGAGCTCAGCTCGTCATGAGCACACAACCACCGTGGCTCATGACGAGCTGACCTCTTGATTAACACTCCTTCCACAATTAAACTGTTCTGTAAGGCCCACCCTCTGTGAATGTCTAACTGCTGCACGTGGTGTGAGCATGGAGGATCTTTAATAGGGTTACAATATCCGGGTCAGTGCCGAAAGAGAGGAGCACATCCCAAAAGCTTCTTTCGATTTATCCTATCTAAAGCTGACATAAGGTCCATAAATGCTAAAAACAAATCACCAGGCTGGCCCACAGTATATCTAATAACTATTAGATAGAGGTTTGGACACTGATCAGTCGTTGATTTACCTGGGGGAGAACCATACTGAGCCTCTGTTAATATCTTGTTTGTGTCTGCCCATAGCGACAGTCTATCTGGTAAGACCTTACCATGGACATTAACGACTGGGCCAAGAGAAATGGGACGCTAACACTGTGAGTTGTCCTTATCCCCTTTCTTGTAAACAGATAATGTAATGACAGAAGATCAAGATGATGCTGTTTTTAAAACTAGAGTCGCCCAAAACCTCAATATTATTTTGAAAAAGGTCTGGTGGAATACCATTGGGGCCTGGAGCCTTATTGTGGGACGAGGCCTGGATTCCATGACATACTTCATCAAGGGAAAAAGTAGTCTTCCCCAATTCCAGGTTTGTCTCCACCTCTGCCTCTTCATTAAGTCCAAAGTTATACACACCACGTTCAAATGTTCTACCCCTTGCAAAGCAGTAATATGATGACATAAAACGGTCCCCATTTGCTTAGAAAAGCAATGCCTATTTATGATCCATGATTCCCTCAGCTTACTAGCTTTAATGAGCTAATCCCAGCCAGCTTCTTTAAGGTTTGTTTTCCTTTCTTCAATGCCCCCTTACAGTATATGCAACACTAGCCACAAGTTCCTTGTCATGAGGACACTACTTAAGAGCTAACTTCAAGAAGTAAAGGAGCCCTTGATCACTCACTATCAAACCATTTAGGATTATCTTAGCGATCCCTCACCACAGGGACCATTAACAATCCTGAAACCTTCTGTGTGATTGTTACAAAACAAGTTAAAATTTCTCACACCGAGACTAAAGGGTCCAAACAGGTCATTATCTCCTGCTGAGATACTGAAAAACCTGAATAAATAAAAGCCTTGTGGTCGACCTGTGACCACCTCAGCCGCCTCACCTGGTCGGTTAGGGTAAGTGAACCTGACAACATACAGGAAGTCCCCAACCCATGCCACACCCCTCAGCTACTAGGGACAAGGGGTTGTGGTCACTAAAAAGGCTATGGAAAATGTCTAAGATCACACAGGAGAAGTTCAGGAGAGCTGAAACAAAGATAAAATCAATTACAGTAACGCTACCACTCCCTTTAAAAATGGGCGGGAACTGCTGACCTGACAAGTTTGTCAGCTTTTCGAAGGTAAAAACCAGGTTATATGCATATAAAAACTATGTAATTCAGAATTTTCAGGAGTATGTTCCACGTGAGGACCCTCCATGATAGTGCATCTTGATTTGATATGAGTGGGTGTTAAAGGTTTAAAACACATGTGGCAGTTAAAGTCCCCTACTAAGACAAGCTTCTCCTGTTCAAGGCACCAGCCCAATAATGAATCAATAGCTCCACTTAAGGCCGCGAGATCAGAGGTCCCTTGCATTTCCCTTTTTGCATTATAATTATTGATAAAGACAAAGGAATTGGGTCTCCCAGAATTTAAAGACCCTGAAAAACATGAGAGTCCCAGTTGAGATCTTTGATGAAGCCATAAAGGCCTAATGCAACAAAGATAATTAGACCCCTCTGGCCCTCCCAGAGGTTGACTCCACTGAGGGACAGAAAAAGATTTTATACCCCTCCAGGAAATAATGTTTCTTGATTTCCTGTGTTTCCTGTAAGCATATGGTGTTAAAAGACTTAACAAACAAAATCTACCTCTCATCTGAGAATTTTGCCGATAAACCCGCAATATTTCAAGACGTGAGCCTTAAATCCTTCCAGATGCTAGATACAGGACCTGCATGATGAGTTGAGGGCCCTACTGGAAGCAAGGAAGCCCCAAGAGAATTCTAAGGAGAGGTGCCTAGTGTGCGGTTGCGTTGTGGTTGGATTTATGATTTTAGCGGGAGTTAAGGTGGCATGTTTTTCCATAACCTGGATAGGTGGCCCTGGAGGAAAACTCTGGGGCAGAGTCTTGGTAACATAATCAGGGAGTCAATCTAGGTCATAAAGATCTGCAAGAGAGGCAAGCCAATTTGGATGTTCCAGCTGACATGCAGAAACACTATCAAGACATCCAAAACATGTAGGCTGGATTGAACTTGAAACAAAGGAAGGGGGTCTACAAAAGAAACCAAAAGGCAGAGGTCTAATACAGTTAATCAAGGAAAGAGTCTGACAAGGCCCAGTCAGAATGTTACATGCAATTTCAGGGAATCTGACATTACAATAGCACAATCCCCATCAGTTGAATTCCGTGAGGGCACAATCCATGATATCCACAGAGCCATCAGAATGTTCTTGTAATCCACAATGTTAAATCTGGAGTGTTTTGAGAGGCAGTGGGATACTTTTTTCATAGGTTTGCCAGTAGACTCTTGGTTAGGCATGGAAATCATCTGGACCCCAGTCAGAACCACGTTATAGGGTCAACAAGAAGGGAGGAAGATTAATTACTAGTTACAAGGCACCATTATCAGAGTTGCAGGAGGTGGGGCTTGCTGAGGCAGGGGCAGAAATGGAAGGACGCATTTTTTCAAGTGGCAGGTTCATGGCAAGAAGAAGAGAGACCTTGATGCTGGCCATCAGCAATCATGCCCTCTTGGACTGGGAAAGTGGATGGAGAAATTCAAGACACACTGGACCTTGAGTTAACACTGGAGACATCACAGAATTGGGTAACAGAAGACATCAGGGGTGATGGTTCAGTTACATTATGAGTCAATTGTTTCCCAAATCTGTTTAACATTTCCCCAGTGTCTCCTGCCAATTTCTCAAGTTTCTCCAAAAAAGGGGTCAGCAAGGCTGTAAGTAGGTCCATTAGCTTTTGTAAAACAGGTGCCCAAAAGTTCTCTAATGCCTTGGTGCGGTTACAAACATTTTACCTTAATGGACCCCTCTGTACATCCGGGGATTCATCGGGTATTTTGGTCTGTCGCTTCCGTTTGGGGGCTGGGGGAGTATCATGTCAGTAGTAGCAGATGGAACCCAAGTAACCCTACCAGTGGGAGTGCCAGAGAGAGGAACCACACAAGGAGGGATAGTGTTGTGTATGCATTTCTTGTTTCCTCATGTGCTTGCATGCACGCTCTTTTCATTGTATGTTTTCTTTTGATTCTCCTGGCTTATGGCACAATCATGATGTTCTAGAATAGAGCATCTGATCGGGCCAGTAAACCGAGAGAGTCCGTTTCTTGGAGCCTGCTGCTGCCCGTAGAGCTGTTACCGGTGGTGTTTCTATTTACAAGAATAAACTTCTACTTAACTTCAATTTGCTTCGGTTTTCTATCTAACAATTTGGCGACGAGCTGGAAGAGGCACCTCTTCGACGATCCCTACGTGCGGATTATTTCACCCTTTTCCACAGATCTCCTCATGCATCTTAAACAGTCTGATCTGTTATTCTAAAGATTATCGGCATATACTACTTGATACTTTGGGAGTTATTCTGGATCATGTATATCTACTCTGCGAATATTTGTTTCTTTCGGGATTCCAGCTGTCTCCTTGGAGAATCATTCTGGATTTCAGCCGTTTGCTTTCTGATTTCTAGGTACTGTCTCAAATTTGCTTTGTTACTACATTGAGGATCGATTTGGAAGGGTGTTATAAGTACTTTGTGGATGTTTGCCGTAATTTTACGAACAATCTATCTACATATTCGCATCTTTATTATTATTCAAAAAGTTAACCAATGTTCCACTTACCAGCCAGAAGTTGATGTTCTCTCATGGAATTTCATTCTACGGTGACATCAAATTCCAAAGTGAAACCTTCCTATGAAGAATCCTAAATGCGTGTGACGATTACACGTTCTGCACACAAGCCTACTGGGCATGCACATTTTGCAACGTTATCTTGGTAGCAAATTCATTACGCATCGCGTCCTGGGCACTAGCCATTTTCACGCTCATTGTATGTTACCTAGGTAACCAACTATTTACGTGTTTCTGTGCGCGATCTAATTCACGCTGCGCTTTCACAGGTTACGAGGAAAGAAGACTTCAAGCTTCAAATCTTCACACGCACTCATTACTTTGCGTTACTGAAAAGTTGTTTTTCTCAAGTTATTTATTCTACATTTGTTGCACCTCCTTTCAAGTCATCTACTACGGTACCGTTTACATTTTTGTTCCTCATTTCATTCTGCTGAAACATTTCTACGTACTACACAGGGTGAAGAAAGGACACTGCAACCTTCGGATCCCTTCTTCCAGTGAACAGTTCCCTGTATTTAAGTTTTCTTACTTACCTCCCAAAGAAGAAACTTCATCATTATTGGGATTCAATTTTTTTGTGTTTTACTTACATCTTCTTGTTTCCTCATATTTCTTCTCTCTTTTATTTTTTTTTAATTTTCTCTCCTTTTTCTCTCTCCTGAAAATGTGTGCTCAATAATACACTCTTGCTCCACCACAATGTTTTTGCCCGCTGGTAATTCTCCTTGTATGCCATGGATTGAGTAGAAAGCTTATTTCCTAAATTATATTGAAACATTAGATGCTAAAGGAAAGATGAAAGCTCCTGAAAAAAGTTATGTTTTTACATTCCTTGGGTCCTGAAGGTCTCAAGGCTTTTAATCAATTGCCTAGAGTTGAAAGTGATGGTGACAGAAATGTTTTTGACAAAGCTATTTCAGATTTTGATTGGTACTTTTCCTCCAAGGTATGTATAGGTATTTCTAGATATACTATTTTCCAGAGGAAGCAAGTAGTTGACGAGTCAGTAGACAACTATCTCTCTGCTCTTAAGACATGGTCTCTTGACGGTAAGTTTGGTACTTTACAAGAATAATTAATTAGAGATCAGGTTGTTATGCATGTTAATAACTCAACCATTCAAGAGAGATATGGATTAATGATGATAATGATTTAGAAAGTATTCTTGCCATTGTTAGAAAGTCTGAAATGTCTTGTAGGAGTGCCAAACAAGTTAAAGGTGATACTAATAACACCAATAAGGAATTGGTTGCTAAAGTCAATTCTAAACATGATGTTAAAATGGAAGATTTTAGAAATAAGAAACACATTATTTCCTACAAAGGTAAAACAGAAGTTAACAAAGATAATTGCAGGCGTTACAAATGCAATAACAAGTCACATCTTGACAATTATAAATTCTGCCCAGAAATCAAGCAGGGCTGTTCCAATTGTGGTGTTGTTAGACATTTTTCTGCAGCTTGTAGAAAAAATAAAAATAACAAGGTTAAATACATTGAACAGAATGTTGACAGTGAGGAAGAGGACATCAACACATGTTGTAATAATTGTTCGTTTGTCATCAACATTAAGGATGCTGATTTTCCCATTCTTAATGTAGATAATTTCTCTATTAAAAAAAAACTGCTTGTGATATGGTCATTGGAGGCGTGAACACACAAATGTACGCTGACTCCGGGTCACCTTATTCTACTGTTAATGAAAATGTGTGGCAGACTCAGTTTGCTAAAAGACTAGGTGATAATTTAGAAATTTAGTTTTTAGATTCAAGAATTGTGAATGCATTGCTAAATTGTATGTTTCTAAGAAAGGACCTTCAGTTCTAAGTTGGTTTGAACAAGGTAAACTTGATATCATCCTTAACCCCAACAGTCCAGATCCAGTCTTGATTATTGAGGAACAAAATGGCATTGGCAGTCTCATGTTTAAAACATTTCCTAATGTGTTTAAAGATAAGATTTGTTCTTTTTTTTTGTTCTCATTCCGCACAAACATGCTCTTGATTTGAGGTTCTTACCCTGGTCAGACCGATTATTACAGTCTCATACAAGGAAAGTGAAAATGCCCGTCTCTTCTCATCGAAGGGTGGGTGGATTGGACCCCCGGGTGTTACTTCCTAGGAAACTTATCAGGAGTAACCAGGGCTCTTCCTTTTTTTTAGGCCTTTCATGCTTGACCCTTATTTGTTTTCTGCTATTTCGGTCGTATGAGCAAATTTGTAATCATTGGACCCGGGAGTGTATATACATTGTGTTATTCTTAAAAAAGGAAGGACAGTGAAAAGTGAAAAAGGGAGCAAAGTAAAAGAGAAGAAAACAGCAAAAAGGGTCCAATGACTAGGTAAATAAGTGTTTCTAGATGGATTTATTCCCGAAATCAGAAAAAGAGTTTATATACCTATTAAATGGTCCCTGAAGGAGTAAGAATGAAAGCTGCAAACCAACTATCCCATAAATCCCAGAATGTTGCTTTTTTAGCCCTTTTACTTGCCCGATCAAGAGTTGAGATACTTTGAACTGAGCTAATCCATTTGTGTTTGGTGGGTGGGGTGGGAAGAATCCATTTTACACAGATCTCCCTCAGTGATAAAAGGATCAAAACAAACAGTAATTCCCTCTGATTTCTTGAGAAGGGAACATTTTCTGTTTCTTTTGCCACCCCAAAGATGACTGTGCACGCTGTTAGCCCGACCCTTCTGCCCATAATTACAGAAATGTTGTTACTCACATGGTCCCAAAAGTGCTTGATAGAAGGACACTGCCAAAACATATGTACCTCGTCTGCACTAGTTTCCTCACACTTCGGGCAGTTCTTTGTCGTTCTGGCCCCCAATTTGGAAAGCTTCAGTGGCATCCAGTATGCCTTATGAACAGTGAATAGATGATTTCTTTTTAATGAGGCGTTTTTCACATGCGACCAAAGAGTAGACATAGATACTTGCCCGAGGGAGTCGAGGTCATCATCCGGCATGTCCTTCTTCCAGCTCTCTGTAAATGGTTTCGATTTCTTATCCCCACTCTTGATCATTTGCCAATACCATGCCGCCACTTCCTTTTGGATTCGTCTGGTACAAATATCCTTTACCAAGTTCCCATTCCCGGTTATTTCTTTCCTTGTTGCCTTGGTCCAGCTAAGAATTTGTAAATACTTAAATTGTGATACCGAGTTATTAGTGAGAATACAGAAGCACTGCCATGGGATCAGCTCCGCTTCGACTATTAATTCTCCCCATCTCTGTATTCCGGCTCTCTGTGAAGGAAGAGCCAGGGCGTCTTGTAGACAAGCCCGAGTGCCCGGAGAGTCCCAGATGGGTGATTCTTCATTATAGTAGTGTATACCAAGTAATGACCTTACTTGGGCCATACATTGATAGCAGCTTTAAGAGTCTTCAGTCTAACCTTTTTAAAGTACTTGGGGTGACCACATTTTAGAAGGAAGTAATCAGCTTGTGTATTGTGTGTCTGAGTTAAGGCATTGGTTAAAGACGAGTAAGTCTGGCTACTGTTTAGGAGCTGACGCGAGTTTTTAAAGTGGAAAGCACAGTAATATAGATACAAATCAGGGGTGGTTATACCCCCAGTGACTTTTATCCTCCGAAGTTTTTTCTGGGAGATTCTAGGATTTTTCCTGCCCCACATGAATGAGGAAAATAACCACTGTGCTTTCTTAAACCAGGTTTTTGAGAATTCTAAAGGGATAGTGTCAAACAAAAAGGTGAATTTTGGTAAAATTGACATTTTCAGCAAATTAGATCTGCCAAGAATCGAGAGTGGAAGCAGCTCCCATGTCTGCAACTGCTGTCGCACACCTGCCAAAGTTTTATCAAAGTGTATTTGGGCTATCTTGTCTAGATTTTTTATAATTTGCACCCCAAGGTATCTTATTTGTTGTTTTTTCTGTGTACTCTTTTAGGGAGAATTCCATATCATTAACTCTGTCTTTTCTTGGTTAACGGCATATCCGGATACCTTCCCAAATTCCTCCAGCTGGGACTGAATTTCCAGAAGTGCCTGCTCTACGTCGTTTGTCAGAATAATAAGATCATCGGCATATTAGCCTATTTTCTTCTCCCAACCTAAACAGCTAAAGGGGGGAATATCTTAATAGTCTTAATTTATGTGCCAGGGGCTCAATATATAGATTAAAAAGTAAGGGGGAGAGGGGGCAGCCCAGTCGGGTCCCTCTTGAAATTTTAAGCTGTTTTGTTAAGTTTCCATTAACCAGGACCCTGGATTTTTATAAAGGGCCTTTACTGCTGTAACAAAAGTTTCTCCCAAATTAAAGCATTGAACTGCTTCCATTAGGAAGGGCCAGCTGACACTATCGAAGGCCTTGGCAGCGTCGAATGTTAAAACGGCCAACGGGATCTCATACAGATTTGACAAATCTATCGCTCCGATAAGGTCTTGAGTTAGTTCTTTTAGCTGTCTCCCTCTCATAAAACCCTTCTGGTCAGAATGAACTATAGAGCCTGCCACTTTGTCTAGTCTTTTAGTGAGAATTTGTGTGTAGAGTTTGTGGTCACTCATTCTCAGAGTCTCCCTCTAATGACTTCCCTGTAGTTAAACATTTTAGGCTCTTTACAGTGTTTCTGACATGTTCAGATTTAGTTTTCCAAGCTAAGAATTGCCCGCACCCTTCTCTGTATTCGTGATGTGCTAACTTACTTGCCTCCCATTTCTTTTTATTTCTGGCCTCTAGGTGGTCGTCCAATTCATTCTTGGCTAGATTTATCTGTTGGATATTAAATGGATCAGTAGCGGGTTTGTTCTAAATTTAAAGATTTTTGGGCTATCTTTACTTCCATTCTTTTAATGTCTTCTTTTGCCTTTTTATTATGTGCAATGGAGAAAGAGGTTAATAGTCCTCTTAAGAATGCTTTATAAGAGTCCCAAACTATATGGACGGCTGCAGAGTTTATATTGATTAAAAAGAACTCTTTTGTAGCATTTTTTAGCTTTTTGATAACTAGGGGTTCTAAGAGTATTACCCGATTCAGTGTCCATCTTCCAGCAATGGGGCCCTGCGTTAAGGCAATTTCTAATAGGACAGCCAAATGGTCTGATAGATGCTCCGGCAAGTGTGTAACTTTAAGTGTATCCATACTGGTACTACGATCCACTAAGAAAAAGTCTATCCTTGAGGGATGACCATGCTTTTTATTGTGATATGTGAATTTTTCCCCTACAGGCCCTTGAGTTTGTCTTCTCTCCTCCCATATATCTAAAAGCCCACCATCTACCATTAATCGTCTCAAGGTTTTTCTATTTTTTTGTGTAGCATTACTGGCTTTATTGTTTTTGGATGTAGAATCCTTGTTGGGATTCAGCACTATATTGAAGTCTCCTCCCATTATTATACGATCATTTATAGCTCCCAATTGGAGGAACAGGGACTGGAGATGGGTTGGATCGTCTATATTAGGACCATAATAGCTGACGAAGGTTGTCCAGATTGAATTAATTTTGGCTCTAACAGTAACCCTTCTGCCCTGGGTATCTGTCATCATTTTCCAAATAATCATCTGGGTATTTCTTCTGACAATGATAGCTGCACCTTTTATTGGGACTGACTGTGTTGAAAAGAAACAATGTTCTATCCACTTTAAGTATGCCTGCCCACTCTTCTTTCATGAGGTGAGACTCCTGAATTAGCATAATGTCGTAATTTGTGAGATGCAAATATTCCAAGATTTTCTTTCTCCTAGCGGGGAACCTAAGACCGTTCACATTCCATAATAGAATCCTTAAGGTTTGTGATCTAGTCATAATTATAGGCAAGAATCAGGCTGATAGGGTTCTTTTCTGCTTCGATATCTTGTTTCTTAAAAGCATGTAATGTGAATGTCAATGAGGACAATTTTTTTAAAAAAAAATTCCCTGTATGCTCCCCCACCCTGTGAAAATATTTTTTTAGTTTTTTCGTGATATTTTAATTGTCTCCCCCCCCCCCCCCCACCCTCCCTAGGGAACCCTCCCTTTTCTCTAGAGGCATTGGACTGCCTCTTCTCTTTGGCCTCTCACCTCACCTCACCTGACGGGCAAAAAAGTATTTATGATTGAGTCTTTAGATTGATGAGTTTTTAATCTGTTAGATCCAGGCATTAACTTCCTCTGGGTCTCTAAAATTAAACAATTTATTCTTCCACATCACCTTCAGGGATGCGGGGAATTGAAGTTTTGCATTGGCCCCTAGGGTCTTCAGTTCCTGTATGTCCTTCCCCAACTCCCACTGCCTGTCCTGTGTGGTGTGTGAAATATCTGATCTTATTCGAAAGGACCAGCCTTCCTTATTATATTCCCCCTTTTTTAGCCCCTCAGAGACAACAGCTTCTTTTAACGAGTAGCTTATGAAATTCACTAGAATTTTCCTTGCGCTCTTTTTCCCTGGCCGTCTGGTAAAAGGGTCCCGTTTTTTCTATTTCAGGGTTGGTTTCATTCAGGAAGCGAACTATGAAAGACTTAATGTCCCCACCCTCAAGGTCTTCCGGAATATTCAAAATTCGAATATTATTTCTTCTGGCATTATTTTCCAGACTTTCCAGTTTATCCGCCAATGCTCTGTCCTTCTGATTTAATTTCCTGATCTCTCCCGAGTTTACATCTACTCGTTTCGCGAGATCATCAACCGCAACCTCTACTGCTTCCACTCTGCCCATTATTTCGTTTATCTTTTTTCTAGTGTTTCGCATGCACCTTGAATTCTCTGTTGGTTACTTTCTGATATACTGAATTTGTCTCTCATTTCTGAGATCAGACCTAAAAGGAGACTTTCTGTCGTGGAACTAGATCCCATAGATCCCATAGCATTTTCACACAGTCCATCTTCCTGTCCAGCTATTTGTTTTGATAGAGTTCCGTAAGGGCATTGCTTGATACTGCGTTTAGAGTGGGGACGTCGGTGTTAACATTGGAAGTCTCAGGAATTGCTGTAATGCAGCTTGTTGTCTAAAGTCAAGCTGTAGTGAGACTTCAGGGTCTACCCGTCCTGTTGTTTCTTCCATTCCTGCAAGGCAGGCAAAACTGTTCTTCAAACTAATTTCGTCTTTTCCTTGCTCCGTAGTTTTTAAGCCTTCTCTATCGCTAATACACGAAAGATCTCCTGTTTTTGACATTATTTCAAAATTCACAAGCTTTTGACTAGTGTGTTAATTCCCTACAAGAGTCCCTGCTGGGGTCTGGGCTTGAATCTTGAAGTAAGTCCGTAAGGAAGGAGTAATGCTTGAGCTCGCAAGACAAGTTTGCTTAATCTGTTTACTTTTTAGTTTACCAGCTTTTTTTGTTTTTTTCCCGTCAGAATGCGAGTGATTGTTTACACCCTCCTTCTGTTTGCTTTTTGTGTGGTATTACCTGGCGTGATTCCTGGCGTGATTTCTGTGGATAATAAATTCCCCCCAGGCGCCTTTACTGCGTAGGGTGTACCTATTTAAGATGCTGTTTAATTGAAATCTGTTGTTTTCCCCTAAGGACTTCTGTTGTAATCCAGCACACCCAGCCCTTTCGGTACTTTCAAGCTCAGTACAGTCTGCTAAAACCACATTTGTCTTTGTGTTTTCTCCTTGGAAACCAGGACCCCTTGCCCCCTTGCCTTTCCTCCTTACCGGAGTCATCCGCGGAGGGTCATCCTGGGTCGCTTTTACCTTTGCTGCACCCTCCTGCTCCTCAGCCACCTTTGGTATTGCCAGGGGGCTTCCACCATTCCAGAGCCTGATTCTGGCTGCTGCTCGTCGCCCTCAGGCGACCCGTAGTACCGCCTCCGCCCAGGTTCCACCACGCGGTGGGGCAGCGCTCCTTGCAGCCTCGGCCACAGTGACCATCCCAGCAGGGTTCCCTCACTCGATAAGAAACCGTCAAGCTGCCAAACGCGGCCCCTCGACCCCCCGGGCCAAGAGAACACACCGAACGCACACCAAGGACCAATGGTGCCAGGGATCAACCACGGCCCGCGTCGGCGAAGACCAGCATCAGCACAGGCACCCAGGAAGCACCGGCGCAGAAGTCAGCAATCAGAGGCAGAAGCAGAAACACTGGCACCAGCGCTCGTGAGCACCGGCGCAGAAGCGAGCAAACAAAGGGATGAGCGCCGGCACAGACCCCTGGGAGCACCGGTGCAGAAACGAGCAAACGAGCAAGCAAACACAGGCAGAAGCGTTAGCACAGACACAGACAGGGGCGCTCCGGAGCCCCGGAGCCCCGGCGCAGAGCGAACAGCCAGAGGCAGAGGCAGAAGCCTAAAACTGCAGAAAGCCGCAGTAAGCAAAATGGTTTTCAATGTGTGTAAACTCAAGGCTCAGTTATGTTTTTTAAGCTTGAAGTTTAAAGTCTAGTGGCAACACCCATCCTGTTTCGTGTCCGTCAGTTCGGAGGTTCAGAGACCACGACCGTTCAGCTCAGTCTGTCGGCCGCCATGTTCCCCCTCCGTGTTTAAAGATAAGATTGGAAAACTGGTTAGTTTTAAACATGAGATACGTTTCCCAAGATTTTCAAGGCACCCAATATTCCCATAGCTGTACGAGAATAGGTTAAGAAAGAACTTGAAACTTTGGTTGAAGATGGAATTATTGAAAGGATTAAATCTTCTGAGTGGGTTTCACCCATTGTAGTAGCCAGACGTGCCAATGGCAAGATTAGGCTCTGCATAGATTTGCGCCATCTTAATAATATATTGTGGTAGATCAATTTCCTTTACCCCGTATATCTGAGATGTTAGCCAGTGTTGGTGATGCTGAAAAATATTCCACTATTGATTTATCTGCCGCATGCCACCAAATTGAACTTCATGAGAAATGCAAAGATTACACTTCATTCATCACCCCGTTCGGGTGTTTTAGGTACAATAGAATGCCTTTTGGATTAGCTTCCGCAGCTGCTATTTTCCAACGCGTCATGGAAGACATCTTGAAGAATTGCAAAAATGCTATATGTTTTCAAGATGATATTCTGGTCTTTGGATCTAATGAACTTGAACATATTGCTGCATTGGAAGAGGTTCTGGGTGCTCTCATTGATCATGGTTTAACCATAAAACATTCAAAATGCTAATTCGGTGTTAAATCTGTAAATTACCTTGGTCATGAATTATGCGAAGAAGGCATTAAACCTAAGTCTGATTTAGTTGAGGCAATTCAAGCAGCACCTCATCCCAAATCTAAAGACGATGTCAGGTTATTTCTGGGGTTTATAGAATTCTATTCTAAATGCATTCCAAATTTTTCTTGTTGCACTTTTAGTTTCAAATGTATTTTATTGGATTTTCCAGCAGGCATAACCAAAGACATCGCAATGAAAAGGCAAGAGGCATATACAGCGGACGGGACAGACAAGCATGTCTTCCCTAAAATTGATTGGTAGATGTAGACATATATGCCTAACAGGCAGTGAGACATCTTGGAAGTAAATGACTTGCGGCGCGATAAAATGACATAAGAAAGACAACAACAACCAACAACCCCCCAACCCACCCCCCTCCGAGCCCCCCACCCCCGCCCCGACCAGTGTGCCTTATAGTGCCAGAAGGTACGTCAACAGGCCCGCAAAGCACAGAGCCCCCCTTTGGGAAGTCATTGAGCGTCACTAGTGACATCAGTAAGACGCAAAATCTTAAGGTATTTGGGGCATGTGATTTCGTTAAATTCCTTGGACAGAAGGGTCAGTAGTGGAAGCCACATTTTGTGAAAAGCATCGGTGGCCCCGGTGAGTGTTGCCTGTATGCGTTCCATCCCAAGTGTAAACCAAAGTTTATGGAGCCACCCCGTGTGCCTAGGGCTGGTTGTGGAACCCCATAGAGATAGTATATGTTGCGTGGCTGCTTGCATGGCGATGCCCATCCGTCGGCCCCTCAATGACTTCATGGGGAAGGTTAGAGCATTGGGGAGACCCAATAGAGCGTATGCAGGGAATCTCGGGATTTCAGTTGTAAAGGTGGAATCAATATCGTCCAGGACCATCTTCCAGTAATCTCCGAGAATCTGACAATCCCATAAGAGGTGGGTAAGAGTGCCCTTTTCCCCACAACCCCTCCAGCAAAGCTCGCTACGCGCTGGGTTCCCTTTGTGTAGGCGAACTGGGGTGAGGTGCCAGTACATAGCCAATTTCACTGCAGCCTCCTTCACCTTTGTGTTGCGTGTTGTGCATGTAGCCCTATAGTAAACGTATCCCCATTCTTTATCTGACAAGGCTCTTCCCAATTCAGCCTCCCAGCATTTCTGACCTGGTGTTTTCTCCGAGGTGTGTGGTGGTGTGAGCATTTTATAGAGTTCCGAGACAAGGTGTCTATCCGAGTCTTTAGAAAGTAACCATTTTTCAAAGGTCGACATGGGGCGACCCACCAATGCTACTGTGTCTGGGGCAGTGAGCCAATGTCTTAGTTGAAAATATTGGAATAGGTGAGGGTTCTGTATGTCATACCCCTGTTTAACATCTATGAATGGAAGGAACCCCCGTGGATCAAAAAGGTCGCCTGCAGCACGACACGCCGTGCCGCGCCACTGGAGGAATGCGCCTGCACCATCGCCCGGAGGGAAATCTGGATTGTCCAATATGGGGGTAAAGGGGGAGGGAAAGGTTGTTAACCCGTGTTTGAGCGCCACCCTATCCCATATCTGTAAGGTCGTGCGTGTGATAGGAGATCGTAACATATATCGTGGCCGGTTCTGCCGGGCGAGGAATGGAATCCGCCAAAGCTGTCTTGGAAGAGCCATCTTTTCTCCGACTCAGGTCTGTACCATTCTACTAAGTAACGGAGTTGAGACGCCTGGAAGTAGCACACCAGATTGGGGACACCCAGGCCTCCCTCATCCATGCTCCTGTAAGTCAGCTGTTTGTGGACACGTGCCCGCTTTCCCTCCCAAACAAAGTTAAGCAGAGTGTCCTGTAAGTCTTTCAAAGTGCCAGCGGGGGGCGTAACCGGAATGGTCTGGAAGAGATATAGGATACGGGGTAGTATAGACATTTTCACTGCCGCCACTCTCCCCAGCAAGGAGAGGGGCTGCTTAGACCACCGTGCTAAATCCGTCCGGATCTGGGTGGTGAGAATCTTATAGTTGGTCGATACTGTTAAGTCCGTAGAAGAAGTGAGGGTAATTCCCAAGTACGACACCTGGGCAGCCAGTTGGAGACCACTCCCATGACCAATGGGATGGGCCTTCGCGCATGCATTTTTGCCCAACGGCAGTATCAAGGATTTGTCTATGTTAATTCGGAACCCCGAAACAGATCCGAATGAGGCGAGTTCCTCCATAAAGGCTGGTATGGAGCTATTAGGCTGGTCCAGGGCAACTATAACGTCATCTGCATATAAACTGATGGTATGAGGTTCATGACCAAAGTTAATGCCCGTAATTCTTGGGTTATCTCGGACCTTCTGCGCCAACGGTTCGATATACATGGCAAACAGAAAGGGGGGAAAGGGGACAACCCTGTCTGGTGCCGCGTTGAATTTCAAATGGATCTGAGCGCAAGCCTCCCAAGCTTACCCTAGCTTGCGGATGGTGGTAACAGCTAGCGATACGAGCGCAAAAGCGGTCACCTAGACCAAAGCGACGCAAGACCTGCTGCAGGTAAGTCCAATTCACGTGATCGAACGCCTTCTCCGCGTCCACAGCGAGTAGAGCGGACTCCGAGGCCTGGAAGTGCGACTTGTCAATGAGGTGGAGTACCCTTTTGGTGTTATAGCTACATTGCCGGTTAGGTACAAAGCCTGACTGGTCGGGTTCTAAAAGTCCAGGAAGGCAGGGGCTAAGGCGCGCGGCGGGAATGCCTGTAAAAAGCTTTAAGTCAAGATTCAATAATGAGATAGGGCGAAACGCGGAGCAGTGTGTAGGTTTCTTTCCAGGTTTTGGAAGCACCACCACCTCTGCGGCCAGCATGTCCGGAGGAATGGCGCCCAGTCCTTCGAAAGAGTTAAAAAGGAGAGTGAGCACTGGAGCCAACTGTCCGCTAAAGGTTTTATAAAAACCCGCCGAAAAGCCATCAGGCCCCGGGGATTTGAGCGGACGCAGCCGGGATATAGCTGCCAGGACTTCATCCTGTCGGATAGGGGCATCTAGAGCTTCTGCGCTATCTTTGGAGATTTCAGTGAGACGTGTCGTGGCCAAGTAGGTCTCAATGTCTCCAGAGGGAGTCTCATCTTCCCCATACAGCGAGGCATAATAGGAACGGAATGCCTCTGCTACCTGGGTATCGTCAGCGAGTACCGCCCCATTGGCGCCTATGAGGCCGTTGATCTTCGTTCGCTGGGTCTTGGCCTTCAGAGCACTGGCAAGTAGCCGACCTGTTCTATTGCCTCTGACATAATAAGTATGTCGAAGACGGAGAGCTGCGAATTCCGCCCTGTCTGCATCGAAACAAATGCCAGTGCTGAGAGCCTGAATGAAAGGCGAATCTGCTGTGGAAGAAAAGGTTAATATGAATAAAACATAAAACCTGCTTTATAAATTGCAACCAATGACTTTATACTGTTTCTTTTTAGAGTGCAAATAAAGTTGAATTATTTTGGTACATGGGAATACAAACAACGATTTATATACATACTATGTACAACATAAAACTTATGATGAAGAATTTTTCAAACAATACAAACACTCTTGGCCAATTCAATCATCCATCCAATCATTCATACTACAAAAGAGAACATACAAAAAACATCAATTGGTCTTGGTGTCAATTCCGACTTTGAACAATAAGTTTTGGAGGACAGAATCCTCAGTACGGTCTGCCGCTGTCAAAGTCTTTTCATAAATTCAATTTGAACAAAAATTCACTCTGTTTGTGTTCACAAACATCCGTTTGTGAAGAGGCAAATTATTTGAATGACCCAAGACCAGATAGGTCTACGCGTTTCAAACCCCGTGAATGTCGGGGTTCTCCTCAGGACCAGAAATGCCACTGAAACAATAAAAAACATGGCTTTGGGACTACTTTCATTACTCGAGACTGGCCCCTGTGCTTCGACCAACAACACTCTCATACCTTAACTCTTCAATCGAATTTCCAACTCATATAAGGTGGTATTCCCGAAAGAGGTGGTGAGCGGGGGCTACAAATGACAAAGAAAACCCACAACAGACATTTAGTGTGAATTCACATTCACATTCACATTCAAACAGCTCTCACGGCCAAGCGGTGGCTGGGCGGCGGTCTAAACGATATTACTCACCCTAATTGGAGAGGAATCCTCTGGCCCCGTTTCTCAATGCAGCGTCGGGCGGTGTGTCAACTTCATCCGCTATCGAGCGAAGGGGAAACGAAACAAAGCGTTAGGGGGCTGGATCGGGGCAAGATGCAAAATGCATCGGCTGTGCTGATGAGCCGGACAAACCTCGGAAAGCCGGTCTATCGATTCCGGAGGGTTCACTCGTTGTCTTCACCCTTGCTCAATTCACCTTCGGAAGAGAGCGGGCTGGCACTTCCTGTATAGAAAAGAATTGGCCCCAGCGCTCATGGGAAATGTAGTTCTAATGCTGTCAAGGGGCTTAAGCTTTGCTTTGAAGGGAGATCTAATTGCTAGGTTTATAAATTTCAGATATTTCATTCAACCCGCTAAAAGCGGTATTGAATTTCATTATTAACAACGCTTCGCGTTGACTAAGCATGGCCTCCAAATCACCTCCTCTTGGATCTCTTTCGATTTTAGACAAAACTGTCCATTTTAAATCAGTCTGTTCATGCTTTTGACTTAGCCAATGATTGACTAATGGTGCATTCTCGGTACCTCGCCGGATCCTAGATTTATGCTGCGTGATCCGGTGTCTTATTTCTTGCGAAGTCTTGCCTATATACACCTTGGGGCAAGGGCAGATGATTGCATAGACCACATTACGGGTCTTACAATTAGTGAAAACATCATGTTTCCAATGGATGTTGTTGAAAGAGAACACCGATTCTTCAAGTGTTGTTTCACAACATATGCACGTTCCGCACTTATGGTGTCCTTTAGTTGGAGGTAGTCCAAATAGGCTTCTTAATGTGGGGGCTTTTTGAATTGGGAGGGCTGCCCTTACAATGTGATTAGCCACACTCTTGTCTTTTCTATAGGCAAACAGTGGGGGTGATGAAAAGTCCTCATGAAGATCTTTGAGCAGATGCCAGTTGGACATGATCAGCTTTTTATGTTGATTAGTTGCTGGACAAAACGTGGACACACACACTAGTCTTTTTACTTCAGACTTGCCTTTTCTCTCTAGCAGTGCCTCTCGCGGTGTTATAATAAATATAAATCTTCCTAAAGCCGAAAAAGACGCTTTGATGACTTTTAAGAATGATAACACCGTGGTCATTAAGCAGGCCGATAAGGGAGGAGCAGTAGTTATCTGGGATGTCAACAAATACAAAGCTGAAGTCCATCGCCAATTAGATGATAACAACTGTTATAGACGTATTGGAAAAGATCCCACCTTGGAATTAAAGGACAAACTCTTTGACATCATTCAAAAAGGTTTCGATCAAGGTTACGTTGGGCAAAAGGAATTGTTGTTTCTACAGAACAAAAACCCAAGAACACCAGTGTTCTATGTGCTGCCCAAACTGCACAAGGATGAAGTCAATCCACCAGGCCGCCCAATAGTTTCGGGATGTGATTCTTTAATCGAACCCGTGGCGAAGTATATTGACTTTTTCCTCAAGCCTTTTATTGAAATCATTCCTGCACACCTCAAAGACACCACGGCTTTCCTTAATAGAATAGCGTCTATTCGATTTGACAGCAACAACCAACTGTTAGTTACCATGGATGTTGTATCTTTATACACCCAAATTCCGCAAGAACAAGCACTAGAGACACTTACAGTCTTTTTGGAGAACAGGGAGAGACCAATGAGAGTCCCAACTGACTTCATTTTAGATCTGGCAAGGTTTGCCCTACAAAAAAATTATTTCTCGTTTGATTCTGAATTTTTTTATCAAACCAAAGGGGTGGCGATGGGGTGTCCATTTGCGCCGGAGCTGGCAGTCATGTTCATGGGCCTGTTTGAAGATAAATTTATTTACAACAACAACCCTTATAGCAATTGTATATCTAGTTACATGAGGTATATAGACGATGTATTCCTTGTGTGGACAGGGGGACACGAGGAACTAATGCGATTTGTTGACTGGCTGGGATCGAGAACCAATCACATCAAGTTTACTTGTACGGCCTCAAATAAATCTATCACATTTTTGGACGTCAAAATAGAACCAAATGAAGGGGGCTTGAGTACCACCTTGTTTCATAAAGCAACTGATAGAAATAAAGCCTTACACTTCACAAGTAACCACCCTCGCAGCCTGAGACAAAACCTCCCTTACGGGCAGTTCCTCAGAATTCGACGAAATTGTTCTACTAAAGAGGAATACTTTGAACATGCCATACAACTCAAAGATCGTCTAATCCAGAGAGGTTACCCGAAGAAATTATTAAAGAACTCACTCAAGAGAGCGTGGTGGACACCGCGAGAGGCACTGCTAGAGAGAAAAGGCAAGTCTGAAGTAAAAAGACTAGTGTGTGTGTCCACGTTTTGTCCAGCAACTAATCAACATAAAAAGCTGATCATGTCCAACTGGCATCTGCTCAAAGATCTTCATGAGGACTTTTCATCACCCCCACTGTTTGCCTATAGAAAAGACAAGAGTGTGGCTAATCACATTGTAAGGGCAGCCCTCCCAATTCAAAAAGCCCCCACATTAAGAAGCCTATTTGGACTACCTCCAACTAAAGGACACCATAAGTGCGGAACGTGCATATGTTGTGAAACAACACTAGAAGAATCGGTGTTCTCTTTCAACAACATCCATTGGAAACATGATGTTTTCACTAATTGTAAGACCCGTAATGTGGTCTATGCAATCATCTGCCCTTGCCCCAAGGTGTATATAGGCAAGACTTCGCAAGAAATAAGACACCGGATCACGCAGCATAAATCTAGGATCCGGCGAGGTACCGAGAATGCACCATTAGTCAATCATTGGCTAAGTCAAAAGCATGAACAGACTGATTTAAAATGGACAGTTTTGTCTAAAATCGAAAGAGATCCAAGAGGAGGTGATTTGGAGGCCATGCTTAGTCAACGCGAAGCGTTGTTAATAATGAAATTCAATACCGCTTTTAGCGGGTTGAATGAAATATCTGAAATTTATAAACCTAGCAATTAGATCTCCCTTCAAAGCAAAGCTTAAGCCCCTTGACAGCATTAGAACTACATTTCCCATGAGCGCTGGGGCCAATTCTTTTCTATACAGGAAGTGCCAGCCCGCTCTCTTCCGAAGGTGAATTGAGCAAGGGTGAAGACAACGAGTGAACCCTCCGGAATCGATAGACCGGCTTTCCGAGGTTTGTCCGGCTCATCAGCACAGCCGATGCATTTTGCATCTTGCCCCGATCCAGCCCCCTAACGCTTTGTTTCGTTTCCCCTTCGCTCGATAGCGGATGAAGTTGACACACCGCCCGACGCTGCATTGAGAAACGGGGCCAGAGGATTCCTCTCCAATTAGGGTGAGTAATATCGTTTAGACCGCCGCCCAGCCACCGCTTGGCCGTGAGAGCTGTTTGAATGTGAATGTGAATGTGAATTCACACTAAATGTCTGTTGTGGGTTTTCTTTGTCATTTGTAGCCCCCGCTCACCACCTCTTTCGGGAATACCACCTTATATGAGTTGGAAATTCGATTGAAGAGTTAAGGTATGAGAGTGTTGTTGGTCGAAGCACAGGGGCCAGTCTCGAGTAATGAAAGTAGTCCTAAAGCCATGTTTTTTATTGTTTCAGTGGCATTTCTGGTCCTGAGGAGAACCCCGACATTCACGGGGTTTGAAACGCGTAGACCTATCTGGTCTTGGGTCATTCAAATAATTTGCCTCTTCACAAACGGATGTTTGTGAACACAAACAGAGTGAATTTTTGTTCAAATTGAATTTATGAAAAGACTTTGACAGCGGCAGACCGTACTGAGGATTCTGTCCTCCAAAACTTATTGTTCAAAGTCGGAATTGACACCAAGACCAATTGATGTTTTTTGTATGTTCTCTTTTGTAGTATGAATGATTGGATGGATGATTGAATTGGCCAAGAGTGTTTGTATTGTTTGAAAAATTCTTCATCATAAGTTTTATGTTGTACATAGTATGTATATAAATCGTTGTTTGTATTCCCATGTACCAAAATAATTCAACTTTATTTGCACTCTAAAAAGAAACAGTATAAAGTCATTGGTTGCAATTTATAAAGCAGGTTTTATGTTTTATTCATATTAACCTTTTCTTCCACAGCAGATTCGCCTTTCATTCAGGCTCTCAGCACTGGCATTTGTTTTGTTTTGATATTGATATTTTGGCTCAGCCTTGCTGAGTTTTGAGTCAAGGCCCTTTGGTGTTTTTTGACTGTCTGCATCGAGGCGGGCAAGCTGAGCTCTTGCTGCCTTTAGCTGCTTCCAAATGCGTGGGGCGCAAGTGCGGCTATGGACTCGCTCCAGCTCCGCTACACGGGCCGTGAGATCGTCCCTTTTACTTTTGCGGTCTTTGGCTTCAGCTGCTGCTATGGCAATAAGTTCACCTCGAGTGACTGACTTCAGGGCGCCCCAAAGAGCTGTCATAGATATTCCGGGCGTGTCGTTGGTAGCTAGATAGTCAGTTATGTGCTCACTAATTCGTCTAGTGACATCTGGTCTTTGCAATAGAGTTTCACATAGGCGCCACAGGCCCCTGGGCCAACGGGCTGCGCGAAGTGTAAGTGACAGTTCCACTGCATCATGGTCAGAGATGGCCGCTGGCACCATGGCGACCTCCTCAAGGTTGTTAAGTAAATCAGAAGAACCTACGAAGTGATCGTGTCTGGCATATGTGTGGTGCACGTGCGAGTAAAACGTGAATTGCGATGAGTTTGGGTGTTTGGCCCTCCAGAAGTCCACCAAGCCCCTATCATTCAGCCATTCATGACTATTGGGCGAAAGGGCACCAGTCCCACCGTAGCGTTGCCCAGATCTGTCGGCCTGCGCATCCATGACGATGTTGAAGTCTCCCCCCAAAATTAGGGATGCATGTGGGGTCTGAAGTGCCTCTGAGATCGTGCCTTTTAAGAAGGCCTCTTGTCCTGTGTTTGGGGCATAAAGAGAGCCTATCGTAAGGTGTGTGTCACCTAACTGAAATGTATGTACCAACAGGCGACCCTTGATCTCACCCACCCTACTCCCTACTTTTCCCTGGAAGCTTCTTGATATTAAAATCGCAACCCCAGCTGTTTTCGTTGGTAGAGAGGAAAAGAGCTGTTGGGGGAAGGCGCGGGAGCGCATTCTATGCCAGTCTTTCTGCAATAGGTGTGTCTCTTGTATCAGGCAGATATCTGCCCCTGAGTGTTCTAAGTAGGAAATAATGGCCCGACGTTTAATGGGGTTATTCAGCCCTTTCACGTTGAGGGTCAATATCTTAAGGGTCACATCAGGCATGGTGCAATGGGGCACGGCCAGCTCTAAATAGGTGTCCCGCAGGGCACTCCGCAGTCGCGCAGCAAATTGCAAGGCTCGACCCTCCCGGCAACCCCACAGACCCACCCACCGCACGGGCAGAGCAAGTGCAATATGGAATCTCTCTTGTAGAAGTGTTTAGCATTCTGGGGAAGAAGTTTCTTTGCCTACCTCCGCTAGTGCAGTCTCGCATTCTTGGGAGATGACAGAGGCATCCGGTTTAAGTCGGTGTGTCGGTGATCGTTTGTAATGCACAGTTTGCCAACCTCCTCTGGGCGTCCCTTGGGAGCTTCTGAACACCGGTTCAGTATCGACCTGGTCAAGACCCAAGAGCGCACAGGTGTCCTTGAGTGAGCGCAGTTGATGAAGCCGGCCATTCCATTTAAATATGATCCGAAATGGGTGGCCCTATGAGTAAGGGATCTCCTTCTGCTTTAGGAAGTCCGTCACAGGTTTGAATTCTTTCATCTTTTGGAGAGTGATAGAAGAAAGGTCCTGGTATAGAGCGATGGGGTGGCCCTAAAATTGAAGGGGTTGGGCTCTCCGAGCCTCTTGGAGGATCCTCTCTTTAAGGGGGAAATCCGGGAGGATTGCTAAAATATCCGGTGGTGGGGCCGGAGCTCGACGGGGCAATCCAACCCTATGGGCCCTATCGATTCGAATGGTAAAGTCTGCAGACTCCCCCAGGACACTCCTGAAGAGGGACTGTAGATAGCCCGTGACATCAGCCCCCTCTTCCTTTTGAGGGACCCCCCGGACCCGTATGTTATTGCGGCGGGAACGGTTCTCAAGGTCCTCTGCATGGGCCTGGAGGTCCAGCTGCTGGTCAGTGAGGCGCAGGACTTCCTGTTGAAGCTGTTTTATTTCACTGCTTCTGGTCTGGTCTGCCTCCTCGATGGATACCACGCGTTCCCCAAGGCCCTCCACATCACGACGGAGCTCTCGGACCTCCCCGGCCACCTCCTGCTTCAGGGATCGAAAGTCTTCTCTAAGTGAGTTGAATAAGGTTTCCAGAAAAGACCTGGTGATCGGTATCTGGTCTTCCGTTGAGACTGGCGGTTGTTTAGCGGTCACACGGGAGGTGGGGTCTTTATTAACTTTGGACTGCGATTTGGCCAGCATTTCTGGGAGCGTTTGGGATCCCCTCTTCCCCCTCTGTGCCGCCATTTCGTGGGTTGCCCCTGCAGAATCGGGCGGCAGATCGCCGGGGGCCCCGGGGGGCGCCGCAGCACCGCAGCGCGTCTCGGGGGGGGGTCGCAGTGCAGGTGCAGGTACCGCGCCCCGCGCTTCTTTCGCCCAGGCAGCAGGTCTCTTCCACTGCTTACAGGCCCACGAGGAGCGTGGCAAAGTCAATGTTTCTGTAGGTGACCACCGGTCTCAGCTAGGTGGAGAACAGCAAGGCCAAAGGCCGCGGCCCCCTGCACCCCACACAATTCACCAGCGCAGCCCTCCGGTGATCTCCCAGGCCCAGAGCGTGACTCTTTTCAGGGCTTTACTGCTTCCCCACACCGGGGGCTCGATTATGCCCCCCGAGCTGCCCAGAGCCTCCTCCTCCGCCCAAGTCCTCCTCACCTCTGTCTGTTGGGTAGCAGGAGCGGTCCCTTGGAGCAGGCCCGGGCCGTCAGCTCAGCAATGGTCTCAACTCCAGGCAGGGCTCGGCGCAGCTAGGCCGCTGGGTCGTCCCGGAGCTCAGCAGCCCCAAGTGCGCCACCCGGCGCGATCTTTAACGGCGGTAGTGCCGCGCTTTCCTCCGTTCCCAAGGCAGGGTGCCCTCCAGGTCCGTCAGGGCGCACAGGGCGGCCGCCCCCGCCGCGGAGATCCGGGCCGTAGGCCCCAAGCCGGGGTCTCGATTTTGTAAGCCCCCGGCGGGGCATCCTCAGTCTTCGGCTGGAGTGCTCAGGTTGTGCGAAGCCGCAGCGGGACCCCCGGCACAGGAGCCGCAGCGGGGGTTCGTCCTTTGACCCCGTCCCCCGAGTCAGTTGTCAGCCGGGTGGTTCTCGCTGTCTCCTTTGGCGGACTCTAACACGGCAGCGCGGACGCCATTACCGGCAGCGGCGCAGCGTCTCCCGGCAGATTATGCCTCCCAAGACAAGCAGGCTGCTGGTGCTTTCTCCGGGCCCCCTATGTCGTCGGGTGCCCCCCCCCCACCCCCCAGTGTTTTGGGCTATGTTGGGGGAGAGATTCGGGCGTTTGATGCGGCAAACGGCGGGATCGGGCAGGGAGACTCGGAACCTGCGCCCGATCACGCCGCCATCTTGGACACGCCCCCCTCTTGTTGCACTTTTAACATGAGGCAGTTAGTAAAAAACAAGAACACATTTTTATCGTCTAATGATTGTGAAAGTGAATTTCTTGATGTCAAGAAAGCTATTTGTACTGCTACTGCTCTTTCAAGTTTTAATTCCTCACTAATGTGTAACATTACTACTGATGCTAGCTCAAAGGGTTTAGGGCTGTTCTTGCTCAGAAATCTGAATCTGGCAAAGAATACATCATTGCTCATGCGTCCAGAGCACTTACTCCTGCGGAGGAAAAGTATTCTACTATTGAAAGAGAAACATTAGCGGTTGTTTGGGTTCTGGAACACTTTAGGATATTTGTTTGGGGTAAAGAGTGTTTAGTAAGGAGTGACCACAAACCTCTTATACGTCTACTCACCACGGAAAGCATGTTAAAAGCCTCTGCCCGCATAGCAGGCATGTCTATGTGTCTTCAAGATTTTGTCTATACTATTATCTATGTTCCTGGCAAGAATAATGTTACAGCCGATTTCTTGTCTAGGATGCATCTACTACTTACAGAGGATATTCATAATGAGTGGGATGATTTTCATATTGCTTTAGTGCATGACGAAGGATGTATGCCCATTGATCAGGAAATGTGGAATGAGGAATTTGCTAAAGATATCTTATTAAAAAAAGTGAAGAGTTTTGTCTTAAGTCTATGGCCAGACAAAAGATACATCAGTTCTGATCTAAGATATTATTGGGAGGTTAGAAATGAATTATCCTGCACCGATAATATACTTAGAAGAGGGGATCGTGCCATTCCTTCCTACAAGTTAAGGCACAGCATTGTAATACATGGCCATGAAAGCCATAGTGGTATTGTCAGAACCAAGCAAATGGTTAAGAAAGGTTTTTGGTGGCCTGGTTTGGATTTATTCATTGAACGCATTGTAAGAAATTGTATTCTGTGCGCTAATTCTGAAAAATCTCTCATTACTCTCAAACCCAATATGGGAGATCACATAATTCCTGACAATCCATGGAATACCATTGCCATGGACATCATGGGAGCCATTGGACCAAATTGTAAATTTACCCTGGCTGCATTGATATCTTTTCTAAATGGCCTGTTATAAAAATTGTTGGAAAAGTTTATACTAATTGTGTTTTGACCTTTTTGGATGAAATCTTCACTGAGGAAGGGCTTCCTGTACTTCTCATCACTGACAACGGTGTACAGTTTTTGTCCAATAAAGCCAAAACATATTTCAAAAGAGTTGGTATAACTCATTGCACCACTTCTTTATACAATCCAAGTGGTAACAGTATTATTGAAACTTTTAACTGAGTTCTCAAAAGTGCTATACAGCTAGCTGGTTTAGATGATGACAATTGGGAATTGCAAGTCTTTAAAACGATGTGGATGTACTGACCCTCTATCAATATGATGCCTGGTTGTTCTCCTTTCGAGATCATGAGGGGCAGATTACCCAGAACCAAAAGCAATGCTTCTTGGTTAGCTCCACACATCTTACAATTTAGATCTAGTTGCTATCAGTGAGAAAATTGCTCAGACTCATACTTCCAATGAATAATGTTTTGACAAAAAGAAAGGTTCTAAACAAGATCCAGTTGTCAGGGTTGGCATGCTAGTTAAAGTGAAGAAACCTTGGAAAGTTAAAAAATGTGAGAGCCAGTTCATGGGTTCATTTGAAGTTAAATAAATTCTAAACAACTCTGTAAGGCTAACTAATGACAAAGTGTGGAATTTAAGCAGAATTGCTGTTCTTAAAGCTGACAAAGAAGTGTATTTTAATATTAACAATTGTACACATGACAAAAAAGGTACTAAAGATACTAGTTATTTAGACAGTTCAAATAATGATGTTCTGGTTGAATCGCCTGTATCTATTCCTTGTGAGAATAATATTCCTAAAAATGTTGTATGTTCTGAAGAACTTGGGAAATGTTCACGGAGGAAACCTAGGGGCATATTATCAAGGGGGTTTATCTCCGCTTTTTTGGCTTTAAAAGCCAAGAAAGCGGAGATAAAATTATCTCCCTATTACCTAGCTGTCGCTAACGCCAGTTAGCGACAGCTAGTAGGAGATAGCGACCATCTTGGGCCCCACTTTGCATGTCAGTGATATTTATCACTAATGACATGCAAAGTGGGCGTGCCAAGATGTTAGTGACTGAAAACAGTCATTAACATCGCTATCTCCTATTACCAACTTTTGGAGATATTCGCGCTAAGCGCGAATATCTCCAAAAGCTAACACCTGCCCTGAGCAGTTCTTAGCCATGTTATCCAATGGGAGGTGGATAACATAGCTAAGAGCATTAGCTCAGTAATGCATGAATATCGCTGACTTTTCAGCGATATTCATGCATTGCGGCGATTTTTATCGCATTTGCGATAAACCTTGGTAATACCAAGGTTTATTTGCGGTAAAAATCGCCGCAGCTCAGCGGTAAATTTTTGTCTCTAACCAAGCAATAGCGATAATTATCGCTATTGCTTGGTAATATGCCCCTGGTTGGATGTCTGATTTCATCTCTTTTATCAAAGACAAATTGGTTATATATTCTTGCTTTTGTTGTTGTTTTTTTCCAATGTTTAAAGGGGGGCGGTGTGTTGTGTATGCATTTCTTGTTTCCTCACGTGCCTGCATCCACGCTCTTTTCATTGCATGTTTACTCTTGATTCTCCTGGCTCATGGCACGATCATGATGTTCTAGAATAGAGCATCTGATCGGGCCAGTAAACTGAAAGAGTCAGTTTCTTGGAGCCTGCTGCTGCCGGTAGAGCTGTTACCGGTGGTGCTTCTATTTAACTTCAATTTGCTTCGGTTTTTCTATCTAACAGATAGATGCAGGGCCTTCTGACTTTAACAGGGAAGCAACAGGTGCGGTACCCTTGGCTAGTGGGGCAAACCCCTGCAGGTCCTCCGCAGTCAATGGAAAAAAAGAGCCATCAACCTCCAAGAATAGGCGTCTTTCAGCCAAGTCAATTTCTTTTGAAATGGTCCTCACCACTTTAGCCAAAAAAGAGTCAATGGTCGTGTGACCAGGAACCGCAGACAGTGTGGCTGTGGCAGCTTTCCTTTTCCACATTATATCCACAGTACCAGGGTGTTGGGTCCTTTCTTTGTGTCTGCATGGAACCTCTTGCATCCATGTTCCCTGCATGAAACATGGAATGTGGGCGCTCTGGCAGTTGCTGCCTGGGAGTTGTCGGGACTGGTCAATAATAAAGAGGCTCTTACTTACCGGAGTTTCTCTCTTCTTTTCATTGGCGACGAGGATGGGATTACGAAGGGAGGTGTGTTGGGTCCTTTCTTTGTGTCTGCATGGAACCTCTTGCATCCATGTTCCCTGCGTGGAACATGGAATGTGGGCGCTCTGGCAGTTGCTGCCTTGGAGTTGTCGGGACTGGTCAATAATACAGAGGCTCTTACTTACCTGAGTTTCTCTCTTCTTTTCACAGGGGCAACAGCAGCTTCTCTCAGAAGACAACAATAAAAGAAAGTAAAGTAGGGGACAGCGACTTACTGTGTATGCCATCTCCGCTGTGAGGATCACACTGCCACTATGAGATTACACCAAGTCCTCATCAGCCGAGGATCCAAGAGAGAGGGTCCAGCCAGCCTCAACTGGCCACGGACAGGCGCAGATGGCTGCTCTTGGCCCATTCTTGGCACGGGCAGTGCCCAGGCAAGACCCACGAGCATCAGTAATTTATGACTCCCTGGTGCATTGGTGGTGCGATGCAGCCCCGCCCGGGCAGAGAATACCGGGAAATGTGTGCAGTGTCCACTGGTCAGTACAGCTAACAGGAGTGAGGGTCCCGCGCTGCCAGATGCCTCTGTGTAATTTATGGTTCCCCGGTACCTTGGTGGTGTGATGTGGCCCTGCCAGGCCTGAGAATGCAGGGAAATGAAGGCAGAGACCCCTGGTTAGTAGGGTCAAGTTCTGACATCTTTTCTTTATAATCGGCGACTTGGTGCGCACTCGTTGCCGATTATAAAGAAATTAGTGACTGCCGTTTATACAGGGATTACAGAATCCCATGTATTATAACATTTTCAAGTGATATTCCGCCTGTCTGCCCCTGTTTCATTTCACATTGGGATTTAATGCAAAGTGAGGTCACACTATTTTAGTAGAGCTGGCTTGGTGGGAAAACCTTTGGACATGTCACTGTTCCTACCCCATTATGCTCCCTTTGCATACATTATTGATGCTTCAAATGGCAAAGGGATTTTGGTGCCGCACTTGAGCCAACTTTAGATGGAAAACAATGTTTGCACACTGAAATTGAACGGCATTGCCATTTGCATCCCTTTACACTGCAAAGCACCACCATGCATCACACATGTACAAATAAATAGTATATCTTGACCTCTGACTGTGGAGGAATTCTCGATCTGGCCTCAAATGGAAAACCCTGCACATCCGAAATTTTCCTTGGACCCATTTAACCCGATTAAACCTGTAAAGTTTTTTATGGAGAAAATTGCTTGAAATTTCTTTTTCAATACATAATTCAGTGTGGAACACTTTAATTCCATGTTATTCCTCCTTTCAGTGACAAAAACCCGTAACTCGGACGGAATGTCTTAATCAATAAATACTCTGTAATTAGTCGGTAATTACCAAGCAGAGATTTATCCAAATCATTTTGGTTGTAGATCAGTGGGCTGCATGGAGATCAACTCACGAACATGATAGGAATAGTGAAAACACAAAACATTTGACCCCCAAAGGCATCAAAGCATTAAGCCCTTGCCCCACTCATAACACCTCAGCCTCCTGCTTGCTGCTGGGAATTAAATGAAATGTACAAATTGATGGAATAAACCAAGAAGATTCGTAGTGACCTGTTTACTTTCTGTGCTCAACTCTGAATTGCCCAACTCGTGGACTTGACAACGCAAGAGAACTACCAGGGTGCAAAGACGCAACTCCACAGTGGTGACATTTTACAATCTCAAATTTGATGTGTGCACAAGAAAGTTCTGCCAATATAGTTGTAGTTCTATGCTCATAAATGTAGCGACTGTTTCTAGTTTGTGGGGGATAGTGGGTTGTCTATCTGCAAACATTCATCAACCTATTTAGGAAGTGCAAACGGTGCAAATCGGTAAAATCGGCCGTTTGCGATTCCTAAATAGGTTTTTGGGATGAATCATTTTTGGCAAAATCGCTATTTTTAGCGAATTCCAAAAATGCGATTGCTTTTAAGGAATCGCAAATTTGCGATTCCTTAAAAGCAATGCATGATTGCTTTTAAAATTGCGAATTCGCAATTAGGGGGTGCAAATTACCACGAGGGTGAACCTCGTGGTAATTTGCGAAAAAGTATTAAAATGCTCAAAATTGCATTTTACACACTGTCATGTTACAAACACACATGTCCTTAGGACATGTGTGTGTGAAACATGCACTTTAAAATACATTTCAGGGGTGCAGGGGGGGTCCTTTGAACCCCCCCCTGCACCCATGGAATGCATTAACATTTTGCGAATCGCTAATGAAATTCGCAAAATGTCAATGCCTTCCCATTGATTCCTATGGGCCTTTTGAATACACCTGGTTCTCCATGTTGTATGGTTAGCAACTGCAGCCACTAGGCTACATTGCCTCCCATAAAAGCTTGGTTTGATTTAGGTTCAACCTTTCAAGAGGACCTACATCGAGCTGAACCACAGCCGTTTTCTGGCTCAAGCCTGTCTCGAGCTGTCAGTGCCCTGCCCACCGCTATCGTTTGTAGTATTTAGCAACAATTAGCGGATAGCTTTTCATTCTGAAAACGCTTGTAAACTTACTTCTGTCACTGGCAAGAGTAAATGTATTTTTGTGATGGGAAAGGGGAGAGACCATCGTTAAAAAGGATTGTTGCTCAGAGACGGAGTTTCTTCACGTCCTTTATGCAGTGGAAGTGTTCGCATTTAAATACTTCTTATGGTAAGATAAAAAAAAGATAAGATAGTATCTGTGTCATTCATAGATGTCCAGGACTACTACCAACAGCTTTCAAAATGTATAACATCTCCTACCCATGTGGGAGTAAATCTACCTGTCTTGTTATAAAATCCATGTAAATTGGTCCCTAGATCCCAGTGTTCTTCACCTGCTTGGGCAGAATAGATCGGTTCTGGAAAAAAAAAAAAAAAGTAAGACATAATCCTTTATATGAGTGAACATACACCCCCACAGGATAACAAAATATCTAGCATTATATTTATAACATATATTTGTGATGATAACATATATTTGTGATGTTTATGCTTATCAATTGTCCATTTGAGAGCTGCTTTTAAAGACTTTCCAGACTACAAAACAACATTGAGTAATAATTAAATGTGCTGCAGTGTATCTTCACAAGCATTACTCTCTTGCCATTCTCAATATATTTCCCATTCTTACTCTTCTCCAAAAGTGCCATAATGTGTTCAGGGCATATAGGATAGGGGGTTGAGCAAACGTTAAAAAGATTTGGTAGCGCAAGTGGGAGCTAATACTGTTTTTACAATTCTAGATCAGTTTTTACAGACAGTAGGTGTCATGAGGGAGGGTAGTGTTTCCTTTGTAGATGAATTCATATTGGTCCAAGTCTATTCAAGCCGTGAACTCATTTTGTGTCCCTATTTAGGTCGAGCTTTGGCAGCGCGCATGCGCTGCCTGCAAGACCTGCTGTATTTCATACAAGCAACTTTTATCCCGCCTCCTGCTTGCCATAGGTTCACTCCAGTGTCGCTCTTCTTGGCTGCCCCCAACTCATTCGCTCAGCCAATACCTCACTTTTGTTTAAGGCTTAGGCGCACCAGCCAAGAACAGGTTCCTTAAGCTTGCATTACTTATCTGTCCTTTAGGAGAACTCTTTTTTTTTTTTAATTGTGGCTTTCCGGACTTCGCAGACTTTTATCAGCACTGCCACCCTGTCTGCTTTTTAATTGTTACGTTCCGCCCATCACTTTGTGCTGTATTTATGTACCCGTCCCCTCGTTTGACCTTCACAGAAGAATAGAGCCTTGCAATTTCCCCTTTTGTGTTCGTCTTCCGGGCATTTTGTAGTTCAAGATGGCGCTGCTCGTCGGCTTTCATACCACATCTACACTAATGAAGAAAGCTGCAGCAATAACACAAACTTCTTGTGAATCCTTTTATTAACCAATGAGGTTCATCCACTTTATGCAGTATGGAAATGAATGAACAAGGCAGGGCTTAATTTGTGCCGGTGCTTGCCGGTGCTTAGCACCGGCACTTCCTTTGTAGGGCCCGGTCTACACACGTTGCTGCACGTGATGTCACACATGATATTGATGATCGATATTTAAATTTTGTATATGTACCTACGGCCTCGGCGCAGTGTTATTCTCCTCTCCCGAGTTCCTGGTGTAGAGTGGTGCGGCTGTGAGTGAGAGACTCGTGGTTTAATGTTACAATCTGCCAGGCAGGCTAGTAGTGCTGCCTCTGTGCCTGCATAATTGAAACAAATACATTCCCGCCCGCTGTCACAGTGAGTCACTGATTCACGTCACCTGCCCAATTACCGAGCGCCATGTGGGGGCATCATGACCTCACGTCTTTTACAGGAAGGAAGTGAGGTCAGTCAGAAGCGGCGGCCGGGCCTCGACGACTGGAGTTGTGAGACTGTTGTGCGCATGCCGTCAGGCCGGAAACAATTCCTTGCTTTTGTTGTTCTCTTTCCCGCACTTTGCTCCTGTTCCGAGCGCCTTCCGGAGGCACTGCGCTTTACTCATGTGAGGTCCAGTGCCTGGAAACAGAGAGCTGAATTTGAATGGCTCCCTGTGGTGACCTCGGCGTGGAATTATGGCAAACAATGTCCGAGTCACGCTCCTGGAACCGACCATAAGAAAGGTAGTAAAGCGTGCAACCTCGAAAATAATATTAATTTTGATCTTTCCAAATACAAAAAAAAAACCTGTAGCAGTGGTACAAATGTCCTGCGTGAGGCAGAGAGGGGTCTGTCGAAGTTGGGGAGCACAGCCTGGCTCGTTCCAGAGAACTTCACAGTTTATTATTATCCTAGCAGATTCGGCATGCCAGAGCCAGGTGGGCCTTGTGCTATCGTGCACACTGCAAGGATTCTCAAGAGCAAGAAGTGGTGAAGACTTTTTACTTTGTTCACAGCTCTGCTAACACTCAAGGAATGGTTTACAGCTGGGAGGTGCTTGCCGAAGCCGGTAGTAGAAGGGAGGTGATTGAAACAGGGACATTTTCCCTCTGGTAGGGAGACCAGAGGTCCCGCATTTGCAAGGACAGTCCTCGTTTTTGGACATATATCCGCGTGTCACCTGTTTGTGTCCAGTGGTCGGTGAGAGCTTGCTGTATATATCTTGAAAAGGCACAGGGCACGGGCCTGCTCTGAACTCCAGTGTGCAAAGACACGAGCTCTCAGGATAACTTCGACAGTACTGCAGACAGAGACGAGAATCCGCCACTGAACGCTCCTATCTTCATCAGCAATTGGCCTGAGCAGCTCTCGGCTGTGAGCATGTGCGAGTCCACAGACCGCTGCAGCGATAGCACCAGCCCGATGCAGACATTATTTTTCCAACCACTGCCTTTGCTGAGCGAGTTGGTAAGTGAAAGGAAACTCATGATTCATGTTCTCGCTTTTTTCTCGTAGCAGTTGCCATAAAGTAGCTCAGAGGATTAATGTTGCAGGTGTTGCAAAGAACGTGTACTATGCATGTAATGTGGATAGCTCAATGGGTTACTGCTTTTGTCACAGAAATCGTTTTATTGCTTGGTGTTCAGCCCAACCTGACACTGAGCTGGGGTGAAGGTGCTGTGCTAACATTACAACATATGCGTTTAAGAGCACCTGCTGCAGAGTTACTTATGTGTCTATCACTTTTCTAGGCAACAATAAAAATGTCAAAGAGAACTGATCATAAATGTGCCTGTTGGAAAGAAATTAGAGTTCTGGCCACTGGCAGTTTGACTCCTCATAAAGCAGCACAGAGGGTTAATATGCCTGCTGCAAAGAAAGTGTACCACCAGCTAATATGGATAATTTCATGGGTTACTGCTTTTATCATAAGGGACTAAGTTAGTGCAACAGCTTTAAGATCTATTTAGAGTTTCCACACCAGGCCCATTTCAGTGAATTAAGGCAGTGCCCCAGCTCACCATGCTCACCCAGCTTCTCAATTTAACCAAAACCGACTGTTACTGAGCTTATATGCGTTAACCCTATGAGCGCTGACACATTCTGGGTATTTATGAATATAAGTACTGGTGAGTGTTAGGTCTAAACCTAGTTGGGAAGTTGGTGCCTATGACCGCAATGGAAAGGTAGATTACATATGCTTTACCAGTGCTTAATTTGAACAGGCTGTTGCAGGGGGGGCCCACCAGCACTTATTTTTCGGGGACCGCTACCTATTTTTCTCAATCAGACTTTCACCCAAAGGAGAGAGACAAAAACAAAAAAGGGGAAAGAAAGAGGAAGAGAAATATGGAAAAACAGTGACACAGGAAGAAAGCAGTAACGAAAAGGAATGTGCACAAATTAAGGGAAAGGGTTGACTGAAGCTGCTCAATGGAGATCTACATGACGTGCTGACATTCTGTGAAGCAAAGGGATTGCCCTTTCAAGTGGGGATAGCATGTAATCCTGACCTAAAAAATGTAAAATGCATCTCCTTTTCAACATCGTCTCTCTTATATTCCTTTGTGATAGGTCCTGTATAGCACCCAGTACTTGTAACTGTCATGCTGCTTCACTTCAGCCACCATCTTGCATGGAAGCTCCCATATTGCATCTGTCCAGGGTCCAAATGTAGTGAAGTGGGCGTGGCCTACTAAAAAAATTGAGCACCTGCACTTCATATTTTACAAATTAAGCACTGGAACAAGGCTTTCACGATACCCCAAAATGCTCTGTTAAACAAAGTAAGAATTAATGGAAATTCAATGGCCGCCCCTTTGTGCTGATTGCCGCACAGATGCTCCCGGCTATAAAAGAGGCACCAAACGGCGCACATCAATATTTAATTCTAAGTGACTTCAGTAAACACTTCCACCCCCTGTCAGTGTCTTCAACAACCTTCTAATCTCCAAAAGTTATCGCAAAATTGTAGTGTAACAGCTGATTATCAATCATGTCCGACACTGCTGTAAGCAGCCACATTAGAAACTGGAAGAAAAGTGACGTGGCATGTTCAGCATGTGCTATTTCACTTAGAGCACTTCTGTCTGATGCTCCCAGTGGGCGATTGCTCTTCAAAAGATGGTTGCTATCACTTACAGGGGAGCTCGATTTATTTAATAGCTTACTATCCATCCCTTGCGCCGTACTTTATCCTCACAATTTCCTTTTTTCAGGCATCAGGTACCTTAATTCAGAACATTATGCCAAAAGATAGCTCAATGAGTTCAATGCGCTCTGCTGACGTCTGTGTGATATGTGGGTAATCAGTCTGAACGAGAGCAAGCATATTCGGACTTACATTATTTGTTTAGAACTGGCCGAAGGATATAATGCAGTGCCACACAACCCAAGCAATTGCTAAAAAATACTATCTTCTCCTTTAAAATAAACTAACAGGAAGGATTGCTGTTTTGCATTTTTAGGAAGCATTTTCGTTTGTATTTAAAAAGCAAAACAGAAATCCTTCCTGTTAGTTTATATAAAAAAAGAAACACACGTCAAGTGAACGTGTTCTGCTCAGAAAGTGCTTTCAATGGAGCATTAAGAAGATTAGTTATAAAGTGCCCGTCCATCTCCTATGCCCCTCGGAGGGGACCAGGAAAACATGCCGGAGGTGTAGTTAATTATCTCAGGGCTGCGGAACTCAGTTAATAAGCCACTATTGTGTTGCTGTAACCTTTTACACTTAGTGGTTACTAATTTGTTGGTGCACTTTCCCTGTACATTTGTTTACTCATTCTGTGTTCTTTCCTTTATATTATCTCATCACTTGCTTTTTGCTGTTAAAGCAGGTTCCTGCACCATCAGGACGTAGAATAAATAAAATCACAACTTGAGAGCAAACCCTCACCCTCCCCCTTTTCAGAAAAATCCTGAACAACGACTTCTTTAGGCAAGCATTCCTCTGTGTCTGGCATCAACAAGTGATGTGTTTGACTAAAACAGAATAGGAGTGCTCAACCTCACACTCAGTCGGACTCTGCCTTTATACTGCTGTGTACAGTTGCCTACCTTCAGTGCTCTTTAGGAACCACAATGCCACATAAAACCAATCTACATCACATAGCAACAATCTACATAAATACAGTCCACAGCATGCCACACAAATACAACTGGAAAAGAAACAATTGATGGACACAATGCTGGACAATGCAAACATTTGCACCCAGTCACAAGGATGTGGGTTAAATCCATCATTATTTTGCTCACCACACCACCCAAGTTTGGACCCAGCCATATGCAAATCAGTCTTGACTCTGTTCCTTGTGGTAACAGTCCAGCCCGAACTGCAAAGCCAGGTCCTCCCTGTACCGGAAACAAGCATACTGGGACCGGTTTCAGGGCATTACCCTTCATCAGCCAGGCTAGCTTGAATCCAGTGGTGCAGTGAGCACAGGACCCATGTCTGGACATACCCTTCCCACTTAGGGCGACAAATTCAAAAGAAACAATTGATGGTCATAATGCTGGACAATGCAATCATTCACCCCCAGTCACAAGGATCTGGGTTAAATCCATCATTCTTTAGCTCACCACACCACCCCAATTTGCACCCAGCAATATGCAAATCAGTCTTGACCCTGTTTCTTGTGGCAACAGTGGGAACAGTCCAGCCCGAACTGCCAAGCCAGGTCCTCCCTGAACCGGAAACAAGCATCCTGGGACCGGTTTCAGGGCACTGGAGTCAAGTTATCCTGGCTGAAGAGGGGTAAAACCCCGAAACCAGTCTTAGGATGCTTGTTTCCAGTGCAGGGAGGACCTGGCCTGGCAGTTCGTCCTGGACTGTTCCCATTGGGCATAGGGTCAGGACTAATTTGCATATGGCTGGGTTCAAACTGGAATGGCATGGTGAGCAAAAAAAACAATGGATTTAGGCCCAGATCTCTATACTGGGGTGAATGTATGACATTGTTCTGCATTCTGTCCATCAATTGTTGTTTTTGCATTTGTCACCCCGAGTGAGATGGGTATGCCCAGACGTGGGTCCCGTGCGCTCCATGCCACTGAAATCAAGCTATCATGGCTGAACAGGGCTAAAACCCCGAAACCTGTCTTAGAATGCTTCCAGGGGTGAATGTATGACTTTGTTCTGCATTCTGTTCATCAGTTGTTGTTTTTACACACATACAATCAGCATAATTTCACTTAGCGCCACACAGTTCCAACCACACCATTCACCCCAACACTTTTCCATTACACACCACATAATGCAACCAGAAACCGCTTAATACAAATCAACACAATCCCAATACACACCACATACATACAAACCACACCACATAATTCTGCTTCACACCACATATTTAAACTCCACTACATAGCTCTCCACCACAATACCATACCACATCATTACTCTCCACAACACACAATCCCACTCCACATAATTCCTATACACTAAATGCCACATAATTTCTATCCACATAATTGCACTACACAACATACCACATAATTCCACTACAAACCACATACATTCACTGCACTCTAAAACATATAAGTAAAAAACATTCATATTTACAACACCAATACCTCCAACTCTTGCAAATGCGAGACCTATTGCATTGCAAATGCTTGTTTTGTTTGTAACCAAGCTTACATTTGCTTGTTTCACTCCTTCTACTGTTTTAGGACGATGTGAAAATCCATAGAGTCCTAGGGGTTGAGGAGTTGGGGCAACCAATATTTGTTTTCCATAATTGTTTACTCTTTTTTAGGTGATGATATGAAGCAGTGGGACAGGGAAAGTGTGGATGGGTGGAAGCGCCTATAGTATTTTTTCTAATTTTTATTTCATTTTACAAAGTATCCAGACTGGCAGCTGTTGCTGGGAGCTCATTCTTTTTTTCTCTGTTTTTCAGGCATTTGCTGCAGTTTGTTACTTTTAGCAGAGATAGGGATCGACTTTGGCTTGGTGCAGACATTTTTTTTGTTTTGGATACTGCACCATTTTATGCAACCGTTGATGTGGGGCAGTAGAGAAGAGGCCATGGAAAAGCATGCACGTAGGGACACATTGAACCACTTAGGTATATGTGCTGAGCCTAGATTAATTTGCTTCATATATGTCTGCAATTTTGGGAAGATCATGAGCGACACGTGGGCTGCAGCACTGCAGGCTATACACTATTTTATTTGGTATGTTTGGGTCACTATATGCATTTTGTGACATGAGGCAGGGTGAATTTGTAGTTGTGATTGGGAGCAGGCAGACAAAATAATTTTCAGATTTTTGGGTCATTGCTCATTGGATGCATTTGGTGACATTAAACTCCTTAAGCGATTGCGGCTGTAATATGGAGAGGCCGATATAAATAGTTTGACTTGGAAGTCTTTTTTTGCCATTGAAAGTCATAAAGCATGCTGGGCGGAGGACTGTGCCATCAGGATGACCAATTTATGTTTAATTGTTTTCTGTAATTTTCTGCATGTTATGAATCGCATGACGCGTGGCAGCAGAGGAGTCCCTAGGGCTGTATTCATATAGTTCTAGGCTTGCTGGGATTTCGAAACATTTTCTATATTCTTTTGTTATATGTATGTTTTAAGTCTTGTCTTACTTTGCTTTTGTGGATGGTTTTGTAAAGATGCTGGAAGGCCTAGGGAATGCAGTAGCATAGGAGGATCCAATGTTATTTTTCTATTTATTTTTTATTTTCTACAGCTTGTGACATGAAGCAATACGTTTGGGAGGACTCTATTTGTTTGAATTTTATTTCCAAATACTGGATATAGATAAACAATCCAAGAAATAATGCCCTCTGAATCATACTGGAAATGTTGCTAATAACCTGGGTGATACCCTAATACATAAATACTATTATGAATTGTTAGTAAAATGCCTAATCAGTCACTCTTCCTCTAGGCCTAAAAGTCATGAAGGTCACGAGGCTCAAGGCCATGGGACCTGAATGCTAATAAATATATAATATTAGAGGAAATGCCAAAATGATGTTGGTGTCTCACAGTAGGATGTAGAATTTCTTCCCTCAACTCTTTCTTATGAATAACTCCAAATAAAAATGTGCAATCACAGGAAGGGTGTGAGTTTCAGGACAGACAGATGCCCAACAGCAGGTGACTCATTCACAATGGAAGAAATATCCATAAGTAAGAGAATGTTTGCTAAAGAGAGGAGGGCAGCAATAAAATCCACATCCAGGGGTATGAAGGACAGAGACAGTAATCACCTCAATACAGAGCCAAGACATGGAATACAGCTAGCAAAAACAAATAAGAGAGAATCTCATCCCAATGGGAACCAAGAGCAAGGAGTGTGCGAAGGTTGATGAACGTAATTCAACAGCAAGAGGAAGCGCCCAACCAAGTTTTTCCTAGAGGCCTTTGTGGTACATAAGTCAACTCCTGTTAGGTAATAGAAGAGAGGCAAAAAACACATGACTGAGTCAGAATCGGATAAAAGTACCTTTTTTCTTTTGGGGTAAAAAACATCCTTTATGGAATGTTGCAGGAGAATAGGCTAACCAAGGGATGGAGATGTATTCAAGACCTTTGATGTAGTTGCTCTGCAAGACACTTTGTCTAGAGAAGCCTGGAATTTATTGTGATGCTAAGCACAAAAGGCACCATCAGCAGTCAACATGAAAAGACATAATTAATTCACCTCCCAGTGAATCTAAATGTGACAGCAGTCTTTGTGCAATCTCAAAGATACCCAAAGACAACTTGCTGATGGTTTCACTGGAGGACAGGGAAATGCAAACTTGATTCACAAAGCTAGGTACATTAGGAGATGCCTAGTGATGCTGAACACTGAGAGACATAGTCATCTATACCAATGCAGCATACATTCTATTAGAGAACTTCAATGGCTCCCTATCAGGGTATGAATTCAATTCAAAGTCCAAAATGGACTGTATCAAGATGGTCTTTCTTCCTTCAAGACATCTTTAAATGGTACTCTCCCACAAGAACTGTACAGACAGGTACAGCCAAAAAGTACAAGTGCTGAGAATAAGAAGAGCACACCAGGGCAGAAGAAAATGTTCCTATTCAGCTTCTAAATGGTGGAATGTACTTCCTGACCATTTGAGATCCCGACCTAATCTTTTAAAATTCAGAAAGGGCTTAAAAACCTGGCTCTCTAAAAAGTATTGTATTTATTCAAGAGGTGTCATCATGTTTTCGCACCTCACATCTCTACTTTTAGGTCTAGGATTTTCTGGATACTTGCACCAAGACACCTTTTAGTATTAGCGTGCTCTATAAAATCTTTATAACATTACATAACATAACATTCTTAAAGTGGAATTGAAGAGACCTCATTGTCCACTGGTGATAGAGGTGGCCAAAGTGCTATGACTATGACCTTACATAATATGGGGGTAAACAGTCTAAATATCGAGCTTTTAATTTCGACCTACAAGAATATCGAGTTGGAAATATCGTAGGGACACAATATCGAAATCAAGCATATCAACAAACAGAATATCTACCAGAAGGTAAGAAATATTGTTTTTGTTAATATCAAAGTTAGCAATATTGATAGCAAAAATATTGATGTTGCTAATATCGATATTAATATTCATGTTATGTATTTTATATGTTTGTGTTTCTATTTTTGTTAAATATTATACTAGTTTTAGAATATATGTATTACATTTTTAGAAGTTAGTAATATTTATTTTAAGTATATTATGCATTTTACTACCGTAGCGGGATGTGGGTTTATAGGGGAATAGGGTAGGAAGCAATTTAATTATAGCGCGCATGGCACTCTAGCGGGGCCTCTAAAGACAGAGAAGCCCATAGGGCCTTGCTTAAAAACTATAAACTTGAAGTCATTAAAACCAAGCAGGAATACTTCACGGCACTCACCTCCTCAGTGTCATCTCCTAGAGATCTCTTCAGGATTGTCGATTCCCTTACGACACTTCAGACACCGGATCCTGTGGTTGCCTCCCAGGACCTGTGCAACAAGATAGCGACCTTCTTCCAGTCTAAAATCGCTGACATCTACGCTGCTCTGGAGGTCCAAAAATCCCTCACCACCGTCCCTCTGTTGCCTGCCCTCCCTGAACCCAGTGTTGCGGTATCTTCTCCACCTCAGGAATTGACCTCCTTTCCTCCTCTTTCCAGTCAGGATCTTGAAATCCTGCTTGATAAAACCAAATCTGGTTCTCCGCTGGATGCCTGCCCACTAAAGATCCTCAAGCAGTGCAGAGAATCTCTCCTTCCTCCTCTGGTTGACATCATGAACAGAGCGATGAAGGAAGGCATTTTTCCCCAACAGTGGAAAAATGCTGTTGTAAAACCCTTGCTTAAAAAGCCTTCTCTGGACCCCGGGGTGTTAAAGAACTTTCGCCCCATTTCACTGCTCCCGGCTCCCGCAAAGATGCTCGAAGCCTATTTAAATAAACATCTGGCTGCATTTGTGGAGAGCTCGGGCTGTCTGGATCTTTCCCAGCATGGGTTCAGGAGGGAACATAGCACCGAGTCTGCCCTCACCATAGTGCTGGATACCATCCGCACCAGAGTTGATGAGGGTCAGACCTCCCTCCTGATCCTTTTAGACCTCACTGCGGCCTTCGACACCCTTTCTCCTGCGGTATTAACATCTCGCCTAAGGGAAATTGGGGTCTGCGGGCCTGCTCTGGGACTTCTTTCCTCTTTTCTCGACCACAGAGAACAAAGGATAATGTTGGGCTCATTCCTATCTCCTTCCCTGTCTGTGCAATGTGGGGTCCCCCAAGGGTCAGCGCTTAGCCCTACCCTTTTTAATATCTACGTGACCCCCCTTGCCAGACTTATTAGATCTTTTGGGATGGAGGTAGTGTCCTATGCGGACGACACCCAGATCCTAGTCTCTCTCTCCCAGCCAGCTACGTCAACTGCCGCAAATTTTAGATCCTGCATGGAGGCAGTTGGCCAGTGGATGATCCACAATTCACTAAAGCTGAACGGGGAGAAGACGGAGGTGATGGTTTTTGGTGGAAAGGAATCGATCTGGTCGGCGGAGTGGTGGCCGGATTCGCTGGGTGCATGTCCCGAGCCCACCCTGTCAGCTAAAAACCCTGGAGTTATGATCGACCCCAACCTCAGTATGTGCCAACAGGTCAACAGGACTGTTTCGACCTGCTGGGGGATTATCCACACACTGAGGAAAATCAGGCATTTCCTGTCACCCCAGGCAAGAAAGCAAATTGCTGTCGCTTTTCTAGGCTCGCGTCTTGACTACTGCAATGCGCTGTACGCAGGGTTGAACAAGAGTCATCTACAGCGCTTGCAGGTGGTCCAGAACGCGGCAGCGAGATTTGCTCTTGACCTACCTAAGCGTGCCTCTGCCACTGAAGCCCGAAAACAACTGCACTGGCTCCCCGTTGAATACCGGATCCGTTTCAAATCTCTGTGCCTGGTGTATAAAGCTCTTGCTAAACCCAACCTTACAAGTATGGGATCCATTCTTTCTCGGCACAACCCTAGTAGAAATCTTCGTTCCGGTCACAAACTCCTCCTCTCTGTACCTCGTGTCAGAAGAGTAAGATGGGGAGGTAAGGCCTTTTCCTTCTTGGCACCCAGGTGGTGGAATGCCCTCCCTCTCGAAGTAAAATCTAGTCCCTCTCTGCAAACTTTTAGATCTGCGCTCAAGACCCATCTTTTCATACTTGCATACCCCTAGTGGCATTCTGCATTAGTGGCATTCTTTATTCTGTATATTTTCTGTTTATTGATATTTTTAGGCGCCTTGATACCTTCGGGTTTAGTCTGCGCAATACAAATTGCTTAATAAATAAATAAATAAATAGTAAATTTATTAATAAATTTAGTAATTAGTAATTATTTTTAAATAAATTATGCATTTTAATTCTGTAGCAGATTGTGGGTTTATAGGGGAACAGGGTGTGAAGTAATTTAATTGTAATTAAGTAATTTTTGTTTTTATTTATTGGTATTGATAATTCATATTATGTTAAATAATTATTAATTGGTAATTTGTATTAATTGATTAATTGGTAAATATATTAAGTATATTAATTTATTATTGAAGTGTGTTGTGAGGTTATAGGGCAAAATGGTTGGAAGTAATTTAATTGCAATTAAGTAAATATTTATTTTATTGTTGATTATTGATAATTAATATATATTTTAATTGAGCATTAATTGATAACTTTTAATAATTAATATTTCTTTCTTTAGGAAATTAAATTATTGTTCATTAATAATATTTGGTAATTACATTTGATTAATTATAAATTATTGGTATTTATCAATAATATATTGTTAATTAATTATCAATTGCTAAAAAATATAAAATAATGATTGTTTTGGGGTTTGAAATTTAAATATTTTTTATTTAGTCATTAATTTTCAATAATTTATATTTAATTGTATTTATCGTCAATTTAATTGTTAAATAATTATTTATTAGTAATTATTTTAAGGTCATTATTTATTGGTATTGTTAATTAATTTATTGTTATTTAATAATTAAATTATTATTTATTTTTAAAAAAATGGTTTAATTATTAGTGAGTTATTTTAACCCCTACACTATCCAGCACTTTCCTTACTGTTGCACCCTCTGGAGTTGGAATATTAATTTTTACCCCTACGCTATCCAACACTTTCCCTACTGTTACACTCTCTGGAGTTGGAATAGTAATTTTTACCTCTATGCTATCCAACACTTTCCTTACTGTTGCACCCTCTGGAGTTGGAATAGTAATTTTAACCTCTACGCTATCCAACACTTTCCCTACTGTTGCAGTCTCTGCAGTTGGAACAGTAATTTTTACCCCTACGCTACCCAACACTTTCCTTAATTTTGCACTCTCTGGAGTGGGAATAGTAATTTTTACCCCTACGCTATCCAATATTGACTATTTTAGTTAATTTAGTGTATAATTTATTAAAAAACATTTTTTAAATTTGTTATATATAGTTTTGAAATTTTCATTTATATTATTGTTGTATGTGTATGTATGTATTTATAATTTATGAAATGTTTTTTAACAATTTATATAGTTATAAGAATTAATTGCAAATAATGTTAAGTATATATATATATTATATTTTATATGTATATGTTTAATTTTTTTACATTATATTTTTAACTCATAATTGTAAACAGATTCTAACTATGTTTATTTTATTTATATGTATTATGTATTTTATTCAACATTATTTTTAAACATTTAAAAAAACTAAATTTTTAACAACAATATTTTTGACGATATTTGTTTCCGATATTTTTGTACTTACCATAATGTAGATATGACTTCGATATTCTTGATATCGATATTCCGCCTCTGATATTTTTGACGTTGATATTTTTGACGTTGATATTCTATCAGTAATTCATAGGGGATGATTAGGCAGTGGATTGGATATCAGAAAGGTGAGGAATTGCTTGAGGATAAGAAGGGTGCTGGGGCACATGTTAGAGGGAATGAGCCACAAACTCTGGATGTGGTGACTAGTAGAATGGCACAAAGGACCACAATGCTGAGGGGGAGTCACAAAAGGAGCCGTAAGTACTACTGACAACATAGGCAGTGATATTGGTAGGCTGTTGTAGCATTTTTCAAAATATGCAAAATGCGCAAATCTTTTTGATAATTAATGTTTTAAATGATACATAGAGTCATATCCGATGAACTAATGATGTGGCATCTTAAACATGCTACCTAGAACACTTAGAAGTGTAAATGATGCCATGAATAGTTATACCGCATTTTTGTGTATACACCCATTTTTTTTTCAAAGGGTGCAGTTTCTTGTGCTCTGTTCAACTTGTTCCTGCTTATTCCCCCTCACAATCTGTGTCCCACTGCAAAGTCATCATGCTACTCGTTTCCGAGTGACATCAAGCGCATGCTGTCAATAGATTAGCGATTTACAACATTTGTTATAAATTGTGTATTGTGAATGAAGCTTCCATGATGTACCTGAAACGTCATTTTCAAGGACTTCCACTGGAGGTTCTGCTGAAGACATGGTGCTTGTTCTAGGAGCCGTTGCTTAAGAAAATGTTTTATTTGTTTGATACATCTCCGGAGTGCAGCAGCTGTGGAAGCAAGTGGAAACATGTTCATACCTTAGGAAATGGGTTAGTGCTAAATAATTGCACAATTTGTATTTATTACGTTGTTGTCTGTGATTTGCCAAATGCAACTCTAACCATGATCATACCATGCTGAATTTGCAGAATCTATTAAAAGCTTGTGTGATTTGTCTATAAAACATTTGGGATTATGCCTTTTGTGGGACTCTTTTACCATTGTCCTCGTGGGCATTGTCATGCTATCAGTGCTCTTTATGTGTTGAGACCTAGAATTTTTTCTTAGATTTTGCCTAACTAGGGATTATATAGTTTTATAATTTTTGCTCTTACTGTACTTCTGTATATGGGCCTTCATGGCATGTTCATGCATTTTTCTCTATACTGCATTTTGAATTTTCTGTAACAAATATACGCGTTTGCTCTATTTTTGGTCTAGGACTCAGTATATATATTTCCAATATTTTATTCTGTTAAACTCTGCTAAATTGTGTTCTCCTGATGATGAATGTAGTCTGTAGCCCCACTGTGATAGGTAGACCTTTGACAGTGCCGCACTGTGATTGGTTGCTATTTGCTCAGTTTGTTTTTAGAGTTGTTTTTACTCTCTTTGGGTTTATATGCATTTGAGTAACATAAGCATGGGTTGAGTATTTACAAAACTTAAAACTGACAAAAAGGATAGGCATAGAAAGGGTCAGAAAGTGCCAAAGAAAGGCACAGCAGCATTTGAAATGATAGAAAAGGTTGGTTATTATATTGCTTTTAGATTCCCCAATGTAACAAAGATACAGCACATGATGAGAAATTGCAATATCCTATGGAGAGTACTTTTAATTTTGAGAAATTAGACTTTTTGAGACAGACCATGTACGATATGAGTTCAATGCCTAGAACTACGCAGTTCGAAGCTCTCAATAATGGGGATCGCAAGATGACTGAGAAAGAGAGGGTGAAGAAAGGGAAATCTATTAAGAAGGCTGGCTAGAGGTCACACTAGATAGTGAAGAGAAAGCATGGAGATTGTAGAGAATGGAAAGGGTTAAAACACTTCCTGCAATAGTTACAGAAACAGAAGAGGTCAAAACAGAGAAATCGAAAGAGAAGAAAGATGATGGAGAATCAAATGATGATGACAAGTTCTTTAGCGAGTTGTTGATTTCGAGACCTTCTCTGTACACAGTCAGGCAGGAATGGCCCAAACCACAGTTGGGGTTGGTGGAGGGGAGACACAGCATAGGCAAGCTCCTTCTGGAGTTGTACCAATTTAAGAAGCTCCAGCCACAATAGCAATGCCTAGTACAAGTGGAAATGAGGACAGTCCAAAGACAGTGGTGATAGAGCCACCTCCTAAGGAGATCTGTATTGGGATGTGTTAGGCCTATCAGCCTTAGAATGGTCTTCCCCCAATCTTTTTACCTTTGACCCCCCTATTTTTACTGATCACCTCTTTGTTGGCTACTAAGTAGTGCCAAATCACTTGTCTCTCCCCTAAACATGGTAGACTTGGCATGTACCCAATTGACATATTGTATTGACATGTACATCCCTAGTAGAGTGGTACCCCATGTGCCCAGGGATTGTAATTGAATGCTCCTAGTAGGCCTGCAGCACTAATTGTGCCAACCACCTAGGGAACCCTGTAAAATATGTCCCTTGCCTGCCAATGCAGCCTGTGTGTGCAGTTTTAAACTGCCAATTCGACCTGGTAAAATAAACGTTTTGCCAGGCCCAAACTTCCCAATTTAATACATATAAATAGCCCCTTGGGTAGGCTCTGAAAAGCCCAGAGGGCAGGGTGTAGTTTGTTTAAAAAGTTGAACTTGGACGTTTAAGTATTACATGTCCTGAAAGTGAAAAACTCTTAAGTTTGCTTTTCACTACTGCAAAGCCTACCTGTCCCATAGGAGAACAATGGGTTTCCTTTTTACATTTAATTCAATTAGGAGCAGGCGGACAGTTCGAGTTTGGTGTCAAACAAATTGTAAATAAAAGCCCTCTTTAACTCCATCGCTGCTAATGGAATTCCCCTCCTGTGCTGCCCCTCATTGAAATGGGTGTGGTTGTGACGGAACCATTTCGTCATCAGCACAGCCCAACCGTGACTGATGACGGAATGGTTCCGTCACAAGCCTCGAAGGGGCTAATGCTAAAGTCGGGTTTTAAGTCAAAATTTCTAAAAAATGCCACTGTTAGAAAGTTGCGATTTTCTTTTCCTAAGCATTTGGGGCCTGCAGCTGTCCTTGGATCAGATAACTAGGTGTATCTGGCAATTGGTCCCTGAGTCATGCTCCCAGGCAGTGAAACAAAGGGAAGGTAGGTGTTGGCAGGATGGGCTACTCTGGCTTAACGAGGGGCCTGTGCTGCCACCTTCCACACTATCATAAAAGCCCTGCCTGAACACATTCACAAAGGGTTTGTCACTAGTCTTTTGTGTCTCCAGACAAGCTGGGGTTTAGACAGGGAGGAGGTGGATGCCTGAAACCTCAGGCGGGTGGACTTCTCCAGAACTTTCACCTAATTCAAAGTGGGGACCAGGTGTAAATAATGGACCCTCAGACCCAACTCTTCAGTAGTCACCTGCACCTGCGGAAGACTCTGAAGAAGGACTGCTGTGCTGCTTTGCTGCAATAAGGATTGCCACTATTCTGCACTGCTGTGCTGCCTTGCTGCCCTACTGCCTGAGTAAGATGGAATGGACCTGCATCTAGGACCCAGAGTGACTCCAAGGGCTAATTGCCTGGCCTACTGATCAGAGCCTCAGTGACAGAAAAGGCTCCAACAGCCTTGAACCCTGCACCTGAACTCTGCCAGCTGTGAGTCCTGCCCTCCCACGTGGTGCCACCCCAGTCCTGGACCCTTGGAAGTAGGCCTGAAGGTTTTCTGCCAGCCTAACCTCGGAAGTGGGCCTGAAGGTGCTTTGCTGGCCCATCTGTGGGCCAAGCAAAAAACAAAGCGTTGCCTCGCAAAACTACACATCGGAACCACTACGCAAATAATTCCTGATGCAAGACTTTGAATTACAAGCCTTTCATCAACAGCATCCTCAAACACCAACGTAGGACCTCGCATCACAGCCTTGCAGCTTCCCAGAACTGAAGATTCATGACACATCTCCACACAAAGACCTCGCATCACCTCTGCTGGGCGACACAGCCTAGATGCAGGAGTAACCATCTCTCCACAACCAGCATTTAAGGTAATTTGGGGCATATTAGCAAGACAACAACACAACGATCAGATAGGGGACCCAAGGGAATATTTAAAGACCAAGCTCTGGGGACATTCCCTAACAGTGTACAACAACATAAGAGTGCCAGAGGGTCTATAGAAAAAGTGAGTTGACGGTGTAGGTCACCACAAGGCACAGAACACCTACTAACTGACTGAGAATGATGGTAATCAATGACACCCTGGCAGATGGACAAAGATACCCATTAGTCACCACTCGGAACCGCCCTTCATCATTTGGGATTCCTTTTGGACCATCTACCCAGATGTACCATTCTCAGAAGAAAAGTGACCAAGGTGGTGAATGGTCCCTTTGGCTGAAATAGAAGGTAGTATGGTCTTACCACTCCTCTGTACAGGTGAGTGGCAGAACGTGAGGCAACCAATGAAGTGCAGTGCAAAAAAGAAAAAAAATACAAAAAAGTATAGAAAAGTGCATTTAAAATTGGATGAGGGAGTAATGAACAATTTTTATTCAGGTAATACACGCTCTGCCAATGTTAAACATTTGTCAAGACAGGTTGAAAATTAGCTGTCTAGATGTGGTATCAGGTCAACATGTTTCAGCAATAATGGACGAAGTTGTCCTTGCTTTCTTCAGGACCCTTCAACAAATATTGCTACTGCAAAGCAAAAATAAAATATAAGTGAAAAGTGAAAGTAAGAAGCCAGATATAAAGACAAGTACAGAGATCACCTGAAGTTTCTAGGTGACGAGTCTTGTCTATTCTTACAGGTCATGTGTTTCACAAACTTGTAAGAAGTGAAGACCTCACCCCACCTGGCAGTGGCTCAGGAGTAGAGTGAAGCACCACTCTCTCCGTCGGTACTTCTAAGCCGGCATCTGAACCGACTGGGGAGCAAGAACCTGGTTAAAATTATCGCCGTTTTAGCTGCAGAAAACTGCTGCTATATCGGCGATAATGGGTTAGCTAATTTGCGGTACAGAATTCCAATGGAAGCCCAGGTTAGATGTGCAGGACATCTAACCTGGTCTTCTATTGGAATTCTATACCGCATATTAGCAAGCCCATCATCGCCGTTTTAGTGGCAGTTTCCTGCCGCTAAAATGGCGATAATTTTAACGAAGTTCTTGCTAATATGCCCCTATGTGCAGTGGGCCTAACTTGATGTCTGTAGCCAACCCACGTGCAATGGAAATTAGCCTGAACTTGTGACTTTGTTCCGGTGTAGTGCAACCAAACAACCACAGTTGGCGCTATGTGCTTTTTGGCACTATTTTCACGTAAATCTTTAAAATTGCATATTTCTGCTTCTACTGATTGGATGCTTGTCATTTTGGTTTTAAACTATTTATTAAAAATGACTCTAGATTTCTAAATTGGTGTTTGTAGTATTTCATAAGTATTTTACACGTTGCCTCTAAGTTAAGCCTTATTTCTCTGTGTGCCAAGGTACCAGAGGGTTGAGCACAGGTCACTTTGGGGTTTGCTTGCGACTTCACCCTGAAAAATATTGTGGTTTCTGCTTGAGCAGGGTATCACCCTCTCCCCCCAACCCTCCCAACCAGTAACCCAATCTCTTACAAGATCCTTAAGATAGATGTTTGAGAAATGTTTCAGGGTAATGTAGATTTGAATAGGCTACTACCATATAATGATGATGAGATGCAATACGTGATCAATGAAGCAGCAAGGTGTGCTAATGAAGCACACGATAAATTAGAGGAATTGGCTGATGAATTAGATGTTGATATAAGTAAAGTGAAGAATGTCAAACAAAACTACAAAATGAATTTAACACATGATGAAATCAAGGAGATGGATTTCATTACATTGAGAGCCTACATTAAAGATTTGATTGAGAAAACACAATACTGGAGTGATTTAAAGAACTGTTGAGAAAAAAGGAAAAGTAGATAAGAAAAAGATGACTAACTGTGCAGCAAAAGTGGTGACATTTGTAGCAAGGGATTAAGAAGTGGGAACATGTACAGTGTCTGAGTCTCCTTTAAGAGAAGTGCACAGAGAGAATTTGGTGCATGTTTCTTGGATAAGGGTGGATTAGTATGCCTTTATGCATTACATCCCAAAGTTGAGGGAAGACCAAGGAAAGTGCTATGATGAAGTTCATAAATTACCACATCTGTCTCCAGTGCTGTGAACGGATTTGAATTATTTGAAATCCTTTTTCCAGGAGATTTGAGGCTGGTGTGTAAGGACACATGAACCACCTAGACAAGGCCCTAACAATGCATCTTCAACAGATGTGTCTGAAAAATATATGGCAGTGACTAAGCTTTTGAAGAAAAGGATTCCAGAAAGGGATATATATTGGCGGAATACTAAAAAAGAACCACGTATGATCACTGTATTGCTATTATGAGAGGTCAATCAGATATTCAAAAAGCACTGCGAGGTAAAAAAAAAACAGAGAAAGATGCTGTTGCCGGTTTCATTTCTGCTTTCATGAATGGACTAAGATCAGAAACTAGCGATCACATTCAGCTAAATGAATTGTGTTGATCAACAAAAGACCTTGATAAAATGTTGAAACTGGCCAAAAACAGTAGTGATTATCTTAAAAAGAAACAGAAAAGACTGAAGGAGAAATTAATGATTTCTCATACAAATCAGTCTGAAAGGGGGCGCATGGGTTCAAATACTAGTTCTTTGAGAAATAGAATGAATGGGATGAATCAAAAGGGGCAAGGAGGCAAAGTGAATAGTAGGATTGGGAATGCTTAAATGTTGAAAAGGACTACAGCTTGTCATTTATGTTGCCGGATCAGGCATTGGAAGAGGGAATGTAGACAGAATGCAGACATAGTTCAGGATAATATACAGTAAATGGTGCAGAGAAATAATGCAATGCCAAACTTTCAGCGCATGGGGCATAAAATGCAGAGTAGGAAGACGTTTTGAAAGCCAGTACCCATTGCTCCAGTATTGCAGAAAAACATTAGATAAAATGGCACATAATTCAGATTATCAACAGAATGCCATAATCATCACTGATGACATGGCAAGCACAAGCCCTCAATTATATTAACTGACAGCGGAGGAAGATTGCTTACTTGTAAGATTCCTCGAGGTAGACCAAAGTGGTCCATATATTAACAGAGAAGTCAATGACCATCTTGTTTCATTTTTTATTGAAACGGTGCTACCTGTCCTACAGTTCATTATGTGGAAATTTTAACATACCCACTATGAAAGATAAGTTCACGTTGTAGGAAGCAGCAATAAACTAATTGGTAATCAAGTTTTAGTAGATGTGCTAGTCAAAATAGGACAGATGCGGAATAAACATCAGTTTATTTTATGTGATTTAAGCCCAGTAAACTTGCTAGAATTGTGTAATTTATTGCACACCAGATGGTATTACAGTAGAAACACAAGACGAGGTTTTACATTTTAGACTTATCACAGAGGATTTCAGAGTGAATATGTACCCAGTTTCGACAAAAGAAGACCGTCCAGATTTAAGAGGCATGGCATTTTTCAGGAAAGGAAATCGGACTAATTAAAATAGCAGAACCAGTGAAAATAATGGTGAAACTAGATGCAATATTCCACAGGACTAGACAGTACAGATTACCTAGAGAGGCAGAGTAGGGAATATAACCAGTGATTGAGAAAATTATTGAGCAGGGAATCCTTCGAGTGGTCCTTAGCAGTCCATGCAATTCTCCTATGAATGGATTTAAGAAACCGAGTTGTAAATTTGAGAATTTTCAAAATCACTGAAAGATTAATAAAAATTGGGGAATCAAATCCAGCAGTAACACTGTACCAAATTCCAGCAGAGGCAGAATGGCACACAGTCTATGGGGCATATGTATGAAGCCCATTTCCCGTTCGCAAACAGGCCGATTCTCCCGTTTGCGAATGGGAAAAAGCCTTTTGGGATGTATCATCACAAAAAACCGTCCCAATATAGGGAATCGCTAAATTTGTGATTCCCTATTTTGCGAATGCATTTAAGGAATCGCAAATTGCGATTCCTTAAATGCGATGTAGAAAAGTTGTGCGATTTCTCCTTAAGAAATCGCAAATTACCACCAACTTCAAGTTGATAATTTGCGATTTCTTTGAAAAATGCACTTTTGGGCATTTTTCAAAGTGCCATGTGGCGCACATACATGCCCTTAGGGCATGTATGTGTGCCACATGTGCACACATGCTCATTTAAGGGGTGCAACAGAGTGTCCTTATGACACCCTTGCACCTTGAAATTGCATTTGCAATTTGCGAGTACCTAATAGGTACTCGCAAGTTGTGAATGTCTTCCCATTCATTCCTATGGGCCTCTGGGCCCATAGGAATGAATGGGATACTATTCCTTAAGTGCGACTCGCATTTTGCGAGTCGCAATTAAGGAATGCCAATGAATCACAAAATATTTGCGAATTTTTAATTACATCCCATTTTGTGATTCTCAAATAGCGATTCTCTAAAAATCGCTATTTGAGAATCACAATAACAGTATTTGATACATATGCTCCATGGACTTGTGGCAAGCATTTTTTCAAAACCATTACAGGTTAATTCACAGTTCTTCTTCTCATTTTAACTTTTGAATAAAGTTCTCATTTGGGGTAGCATCCCACAAGGGTATACAGAAAACACTTCAATTTTTTCCCAAATTCTAAAGAAGGATTTATAGAGTTTGAAATGTTCATGTAATGCACTCGTAGTCTAGTATAAAGTGACCCTTTATTGGCATCCAAGACAAAAGGATTGCAAATTTGAATCCATTGCATTGTTGAATCATTTGGCAGAAAATGGGCATAAAGACTCCCCAACAAAATGCAGTACTCTGAGAAAGGCATTAGCTCACCCGGATGCAGTGTTGAAAAGGGTGTGCAAAAAGTGTCAAACGAACACATTTCTGCAATTCTGAACTTGAATCCCCAAATTACTCAGAGAGAGGTTTGATTGTCTATATTTCACACTCTGTTGAAATTCTTTTAAACAGAACAAAAACACAGCACATTACAAACAGAAGGTTGACAGAATAGCAGATAATACTTGGAGCAAAAAACATTTCACTTGAAAGATGCAACGTCTTAAACACAACACTGCTTCCGCTTTCAGACAAATGTGAAGGCAGAGAAAATATTGTTGATGACCACTTGAAGCATGGCTGAATTGAGGTGACCGAGATATGCACAAAGCCAAGTCCAGATATTAAAGAAGTCCCATTAGAGGACTCAGATTTGACACTGTTGATTGATGGTTACTGTCTGAGTGATCCATATGGAGAATTGAGAGCTGCCTGTACAGTATGTTCTGTTTCAGAAACGTAGGAGGCTTCCTCTTTAAATCCTTGGGTGTGGCCGGAATTTTGCTGCGTTGCAGCAAAATTCCACGCGTGCGCAGATTGGACAGCTCCCGCCCATCCGCCGCACACAAACACCACTGCATCGGACGACTAGGGGCCGTCCGACGCATGCCAGGGGTAACATATGTGACTTCAGCACAAGTAGCGGAGTTAACTGCCCTACAGAGAGCTTCCTGCTAGACGGAAAGTTTGAGTGCGACTATCCACACAGATAGACAGTATGGTTTTGATATTATAGATGACTCTGGTCACAAAGAGGGTTCATACCATCCCAAGGTTCTCCAATAAAGAATAGCATGTAAATATTGGATTTGTTGGATGCAATTCAGAAACTAAAGGGAGTGGCAGTTGTAAAATGTCAAGGCTATCACGCTGGCAAGGATTTGGTCACATTAGGGAACACATACGCTGCCCAAATGGCAAGGTGTTGTGTATTGCAGGAAGGAACCATCATTAAGAAAAATGAAGATGAGGATTTCGCAATTGATGATGTTACACAGAGTTCAAACAATGTAAACTGTTTTTTAATGGATTTATTTATTGACGTCTTTGACTGAATTAAGGGATCTGCAGGAATTTGCTCCTGATGATGAAAAATTAAAATGGATGAAATTGGGTTACAAAAAGAATTATCAGGATTTGTATGTAAATAAAGATCAGAAGTATATTCCACCTAATTTGCTGCCAATCGGTTGATATTTCCATAATCAAACTCATGCAGGGAGAGATAGTCTATTAGGCCTTTTAAGAAATATTCAGAAAATACAGGATTTTTACAATTTGTTGAAGATGTATGTGACAAGTGTCAAGCCTGCACTTAAATAATAAAGAGAAAAAGACTGTTACTTTTGGGAATCACATCAGCAAATCAGAAGGCCCATTTACAAGATTGCAAACAGATGGTATTGAGATTCCACTTTACAAGGGCCTTAAGTATTTCTTGGTAGTAATCTGTTTGGAAAATGGGTAGAAGCATTTCCCACTAGGATCGCAGATAGCCTTACAGTAGCCAAATTGCTGTTGAGTTAATACCATGATTTAACTTCTTGACTTCTGTTGAGACTGATCATGGCACTCATTTTAAGAATAAAGAGCTACAGATCATTTGTACAGCTTTTGAGTTCAAGAAAAGACTCCACTGCAGCTATTGACTACAATTCCCGGAGTGGTGGAGAGGAGGAAAGGCATGCACAAAAACAAACTGCCAAAGGGCTGTGCCTCACAAGGCTTGAACTGGCCTGATGCACTTCCCCTTGTGTTGATGATTATGAGAAGTACTCCAAACAGAAAGACAGGCTTACCACCATATAAAATCATCATAGGTAGGGCAATGAGACTTGAACATGTCCCTTTGGCTGCATTCATTTCAATAGCTGATGAGATCATTCTTCATAATTGCAACAGTCTTGCTGATGTGGCAAACACTGCCTCTAGCCAGGTGGATGCATTTCCAAAGACTACAGAGACATTCCCTGCCATAGCCTAAATGCAGGGGGCTGGATTCTCATCATAAACATGTCTGTAAGGGAGATTTGGATTAACATTGGAGTGGCCCTTGCCAAGTTATTCTGACCCCCAATAATGCATTCAAGTGTGCAGCAGGGCCTCATTGGATCCACTCTGCTAAACTAAGAGAGTTAGAGCAGCTGAAATGGTGGAAGAGGGAGAATTTGATGATCCAGATACACAGACTGCAGTACAAAGTGACATTCAACTGACAGTCTGGACCAAGTTTGCAGTGTGCATCCAGAGCGGGTGAAGTATATTCTGGAGAAGAAATTTATTTGTAACCGGTAAAGATTACATTGAAAAATTAAAGGAGATTACATTGAAAAATTAAAGGAAATTTAAAAAGCGAAAGTTTCATGTAAGCAAGAGTTCAGATGAAGACTTGCAACTCCAGAAATCCAGTTACAAAATGATCAGAATGACAGCTGTTGCCATGTTGCCATGCAAAAGAGTAAAGCCTGGGTGGTAGCAACAATAAGTAAAAGTCTCTGATCAAAATGATAAGACTGACAAGTTGCAACTGAAAGTCAGAGTTAAAAAGACCCCCTTTGAAAGAAGAAAAATCACTGAAGAAAGACCAGACAAAAGAGGGCTGTATCAAAGTAAGGGATCAAGTAAATGTAGCCGTCTTGAGAGAAATTGAGAACTAAAGACTGTCACTGAAGAAGTAAGGGCTGAAGAAATTACTAGGAAGAGAATTTGCAAGCAGAAGCATTGTGAGCCAGAGACAAAGACAGAGAAACAGTCAGCCTGAGAGATGGATGAGAGTGAAACAGGGACGTCGTCAACCCCCGGCTTTAGCAGTTACAGCAAGGATGGGGTTGTTGTTGAGCCTCTTTTGCTTTCGCTTTGGCAGACAAAGGCTCATAATTAAAATGAAAGGGGAGGGGTGTGAGTGAATGAATGGATCAATGTGAGAGTGAAATGGATGGATCTGTGAGTGAAAGGGTAAATGGATAGATGAGTGAAAGAGTGGCTAGATAGGATGATGACAAAGGATGGATGGATGGATGAGTGAGTGAAACTATGGATGGATGAGTAAAAAGGCAGGTGGATGAAGTGAAAGGCTGGATGGGTGGACAGAGTGAAAGGATGTATGGGTGAGTGAAAGGATGAATACATGGATAAGTGAGAGGATGAATTTAAGGATGGATGAGTGAAAGAATGGATGGATGAGTTAATGGGAGGGTAGATGGATGGATGAGTAGATAGATGACTGGGTCAAATGATTCTTTTTTTGAATCTTGGTGATTCCAGTCGTAGGAAAGTTGCACTCCTTAGTGAGCAGCTGCCTTCTTTTTTTAATTGTTTTATAGAGACATATAAATGTTACAGATATTTAGGCAGTGTTAAACTATACAATTCCACTACAGGATGATAGCTTTATACAAAACAGTAGTAGACCAGTGTAAAACAAGGGTAAATTACATCACTTAAGGTTATTTTTCATCCAGTGTCATAAGTGTTAAGTTTGTTCAAAACATGTACATAGATTACCATGCTTTGGGATTATCCCTTAGACCTTGTAATCTTTATCGGGCGTTTCATTTATCACAGACGGATCACTGAAATAATATCTACAGCCAAAATATCGAGTTGCCATTATATCGATGCCAAAATATCGAGGGACATAATATCGACTTTCTATCTTCACTAAGGTAAGTACAAAAATATCGAGTGTTAAAAATATAGACTGTCAAAATATCGTTTTTTTAATGTCTTTAAAATAAGTTAAAACTATTATAATATTAAATATATTTAATATAAACATAGTTAAAATTATTAAATAAATGTAACATTATTACATAATTAATGTAACTTTAAAAATTAATAATATTAATAATACATATATATATTTAAATACATGTTATTAATAAAACATATAGATTATATTTACCATAGCATAGCAAAAGGTTTAAATTTAATGTAACCACTCCAGTGGGTGCTACATTAAAGAGATCGTTGGATAGCGTAGGGGTAAAAATTACTATTCCCACTCCAGTGGGTGCAACAATAGGGAAAGCGTTGGATAGCGTAGGGGTAAAAATTACTATTCCCACTCCAAAGAGTGCAACAGTAGGCAAAGCGCTGGATAGCGTAGGGGTAAAAATTACTATTCCCACTCCAGTGGGTGCTACAGTAGGGAAAGCGTTGGATAGTGTAGGGGTAAAAATTACTATTTCCACTCCAGTGGGTGCTACAGTATGGAAAGCGTTGGATAGCGTAGGGGTAAAAATTACTATTCCCACTCCAGTGGGTGCAACAGTAGGGAAAGCGTTGGATAGCGTAGGGGTAAAAATTACTATTCCCACTCCAGTGGGTGCTACAGTAGGGAAAGCGTTGGATAGCGTAGAGGTAAAAATTACTATTCCCACTCCAGTGGGTGCAACAGTAGGGAAAGCGTTGGATAGCGTAGGGGTAAAAATTACTATTCCCACTCCAGTGGGTGCTACAGTAGGGAAAGCGTTGGATAGCGTAGGGGTAAAAATTATATTCCCACTCCAGTGGGTGCAACAGTAGGGAAAGCGTTGGATAGCGTAGGGGTAAAAATTACTATTCCCACTCCAGTGGGTGCTACAGTAGGGAAAGCGTTGGATAGCGTAGGGGTAGAAAATTACTATTCCCACTCCAGTGGGTGCAACAGTAGGGAAACGTTGGATAGCGTAGGGGTAAAAATTACTATTCCAACTCCAGTGGGTGCAACAGTAGGGAAAGCGTTGGATAGCGTAGGGGTGAAAATTACTATTCCCAATTAATTATTTTAAATTAATTACCAATTATATTTTAATTATTTACCAATTAATAATTAATTTAAAACGATAAATAATTTACATAATTATTTATTTAAATTATATTACTTCCCACCCTATTCCCCTATAAACACACAACCCGCTACAGAAAATAAATTACAAAAATGTAATTATTTATCAATTATTTATTTTTAATTAATTACCAATTATATTTTCATTAATTACCAATTATTATTTAATTAACAATTAGATTAAATTTACATAATGAATTAATTATAATTAAATTACTTCCCACCCTATTCCCCTATAAACACACAACCCGCTACAGAAAATCAATTACTAAAAATTAATTATTTATCAATTATTCATTTTAAATTAATTAACAATTATGTTTTTATTAATTACCAATTATTATTTTATTAACAATTAGATTAAATTTACATAATTAATTATTTATAATTAAATTACTTCCCACCCTATTCCCCTATAAACCCACAACCCGCTACAGATTTATATTACACAAATATTATTAAATAATAATAACTTACCTTATTTTCGATATTTTTGTTGTCTATATTTTATCTAGTCTATATTATGTCTAGTCTATATTTTTGATTCGATATTTTGGCTATTCTAGTCGATATTTTTGTTGTCTATATTTTGTCTAGTCTATATTTTGTCCAGTCTATATTTTTTACTCAATATTTTGTCCAATCGATATTTTGGAATCGATATTATGTCTGTTTACCATCACAGTCATTCATACTATCGAGATCTTTTAGCACAAGAGTGTGACAGGTTTGAATTGCACAGCACCTGCGGGAGCTGCTTGCAGATGGAGATGTGTAACAGGTCGACAAGTGGGGCTGTGTTAGTGGTTATGTATCTGTGGTGGGTGCCGAAGTGTTGGATGTTGCCATGTCTTTCTTCCGGAGCCAGGTCACGAATGGCACTCAAATATCTTTCGGGCGGGATGGCATGGGCATAAGGTCCTAGAACGCAGATGGTTGCTCCTGACAATAGGCGATGTTTTGCACCCAAATATCTACTTTGGGGTTTCTGGGGGTGCCCCAATGTATTGCTAGTCTACGTTTAGCAAGTAGCAACATCATAGCTGTAAGTCGGTGTTTCTCAGGTGGGATCTCCTCTACGTAAGCCAACAGGGCTACCAGTGGTGTGCATTTCAATGAGACACCTGTGACCGCGTGAATAATTGCATATACCCCTTCCCAGAATTTAGCTATAGATGGGCAGGTCCACACGACATGCAGGAAAGTTGCATCCTCCTGCTTACATTTCTAGCAGTTCGTGTCTGGGCGTTGTCCATTTTTTTGTAATTGCAGGGGAGTGCGATACTTCCTGGGTACAAATTTAAAATGAATAAGTCTCAACTTGTAGTTTGGGGATAAGTATCTAAGCTGGGAGCAGCAGAATGACCATTGTTCGTCTGTAGGTGATTCATTTAGGTCGGCCCTCCACTGTGCCAAAGCTTTTGGTGGACAAAGGGGGTGTTTGACTGCATTAGGTTGTATAACCTGGTGATCAACTTACGAGGAGACGGGGTGATGAGTATGTGCTCTTGCAGTGTCATTGTAGTAGGGGCTGATGGAAAGGAGGGGTGCAGTGTTTTGCTGGTAGGTCTGAGTTGATAGTGCAGGAGTAATTCTAAAATAGTTACTGGATTGCCTTCTTGATTGTGTGGTGTCTCCAGGAATGTATCCTGTGGGTATAGGTCACCGAATGTGGTTAGGCCTATGGTGCGGGTGCGCGCAATTGGACTTTTGTCTTGAAGGGAAGAGTGGGTGATATGCAAGTGTTGTGGAGGGTGCATATAGTTATAGGGCCTCACCGCACTTCCTTAGACCCTCCCAGGCCCAGTGCATTGTCTCGACTGTATTCACTTCACCATATGTTTTATGGTAGAGATTGTATAGAGCGACATTCAGAGGGACAGGGTCCGCCACATTCTTCTCAATTGCAACGTACAGTTGGAATGGGATGGGATGCACCCACATATGGAGATTTTGGGCTTGTGCACACAGTGCATAGAGTTCGAAGTCAGGAGCTCCCAGCCCTCCCTGGGTGAGCTGAAGTGTCAGCAGTTCCCAGCCCACTCATGGCTCCCTCCCAGCCCACACCAAGGCAATGGAACGGAATGATTTGAAAAAGGCTTGAGTTAGTGGGATGGAGATATTTGCAAATAGAGATAGGAACTTGGGGAGGACAATCATTTTTGTTATGGCTATTCTACCAGCCAGGGACAGTGGCAAAGCCAACCAAAACTTTGAATAACGCTCCAGCCAGTCCAGCAGCTGGCCGAAATTCATGCGCAAGATTTCTTGCGTGTCTCTGCTCAGCCACAAACCCAGGTATTTTACCGCACCATCAGCCCATGTGAGCGGGAATTCTAGTTCGGTTTCTAGTGGGGTGTCAGCTAAGGTCAGGGGTGACGATTTATACCACTTGATTTTAATGTCAGACATTCCTCCAAATTGTGGAACTTCCCGCAACACTGGATTTAAGTTTTCATCTGGTTTTCGAATGTACAATGTAATATCATCGGTGTACATTGAAATAATTAGACTTCTGTCTGTGAACCCTAATCGTCGAGAAGTGTGGTGTTGACATTTTCTGGCAGCAAGAGGCTCCATTGCCACTGCGAATAGCAGCGCAGAGAAGGGGCAGCCCTATCTGGTTCCGTGTGTTCTTGGGAATGGTTCCAACAGTAGGCCGTTTGCTCTTAGACGAGCTGTGGGTAGTATAGTGCAGACCAATAAGCTTGATGAAATTGGGGCTGAATCCTAGCCTGGGCAGTATAGTAAACTAGAATGGACATTCCAGGGAGTCAAACACTTTGGTAGTGTCAAGGAATGTAGCGATGGCAGGCAGTTGAGGGTCAATCTGGTGGACAGCAGCAAAGACAGTGCGCAAGTTATGGGCCATGGATCTGCCTGGAATGAAACCAGACTGGTCTGGCTTGGCTATGAGTGGTAGGAGCGGCTGTAATCTATTAGCAATTAGTTTGGCAAGAATTTTAACATCTACGTTGATCACAGAAAGTGGTCTGTGTGAAGCACAGAGGTTGGCTTCCTAGTCTGTTTGGGAGGGAGATGATCATTGCTTCTCTCATTCTGGGTGGCAGGAAGCTTCTATCTAAGTATTCTTGATATACTGCTAGCAATCTGGGAGCGAGCTCCTCCGCATATGTCTTATAGAATGAGGTCATCAACCCATCTAGCCCTGAGGCCTTCTCACCTGGCAAGCTACTTATGACATGTACTATGTCTTCCGCTGAGAATGGCTCATCCAGATAGACCCTATGGGCCTCGCTGAGCCAGAGCAGTTCAATAGAGTCTAAATATGTCAGCAGCTCGGGATGTGGGGCCCTCTGCATGGCCGTATATAATGAGGAGTAGAAGATAGAGAGATATGACTGACATCTGGCTTGGATCTCTCCCTGCCTTCCTCCCTTTGCCGTATTTTTGGCCAAAACAGTGCCTTAGCCTTTCTGGGGTGACCATGAGGAGCTTCTACCCCCCTACTTGCCCCCATTTCCACCTGGCATTATAAATATGGGAAAAGGAGCTGTGGCCTCTGTTGCCACAGAGGTAGCCCAAATCCTAACAAACCTATGAGAGGAGCCCAACACCCAATTCTAATGCTCTTTCCTGCCTCTGCCAGCTACTGATTACTTGTTGGCTCCTGCCTGCCTCTGATGTATATAAACGCAGGAGCATAGTTGCAATTGGGGCATTGCAGGAACTTTACCTGAGAGACCGGGAAAATGCCTACCATCCGCTTTCCCTACTGATTTACTGTCTGAGCACTTCTTAATGTATATACTGGATTTAACTCATCTGCCCATAGCCAGATCACACAGCTCACTCGCTCACAATCTCCCTGCTAGCTGGAGTTCCTGGACTGACCAGACTGCCAGCTGCCTGGCTGTAAACTTTTGGGCCAATGAGCTCTTGGGCTGCTCCTTGCCCTCCTCTGGTGATGACCCATGGACTGCCTTAGCCTTGTTGTTTACCTACTGGATTACAAAGGGCTGTTCACTGACTGAACCCTGCCCCTCCTCATGATCTATACGCACCATTAATGGGTATCGCCCATGCTACCTGGGCTCAGACTGCGCCCCAAAGTAGGAATCCCTCCGAATTAACGCTTGAACCACTCCTTCAGCCTATCAAAGTTTACCCTCCTGGCCTCACCGATCCCCTTCTCTCACCAGTATGGCAGGTTCTTGCCTGAATGCAACAGGGGGCAACCCCAACACCATCATATACCCTCCTAACCTCGCCAAGACTGCTGCTAAAACCTTCAAACATACTTTCCTGAGAAGACACCTTGAGATTCTGATCTCTGACCAGTACTTTACGCCGACAAGGGCACAATTATCAATGACCTTATTTTCGACTCAAGAAAAACAGCACTATGGCGTGCAGCCCTATGTAACCTACTTAACATACATGAATCCAGGAACATTCCAAACTTACGATCATGCTCTTCCATAATGTAAGAGCTGACCTTACCATTACCTAGACAAAAATGGCACCGCTCTGATCCAAGCGCCAAACACAGATCCCAACAAATTTGCTGACTTCTTTACCTTCCTTAAAAACATGTGCATGACTTCTATCCATCTATGCTCCCCCAGCTCTTGCTGTCGCGACCTGACTCTTCTCATAGCTCCGGTCAATGCAGCTCTAAGGACAAGGAGGGCTTCCCAATAATGTCCACCAAAGCTACAGCCACTCCCAATTGCACCCCCTCTCCTAAGGTTCAGACTGACCAGACTCTACCCATGGTGTTCCCCACGCAAGACAACACTCTGGGTAGCATCTCCCCTATATCTACTAGTGAACCTCCCTCCACTTCCCTCCCAACCTACATCATCTCATAATAAGACAACATTGCCATCGCCCTCTTCCAACCCTCGCTCCTCTCCATCACTCACAGTGACTAAGACACTAGTCACTCACAGCGAGCGCAGTGGACACCCGCCCCGATGGCCCTATGTCAACCCTGCTAAGCGCGCCTAGCCCGTTGGACACCCTCCTCTCAGAAACCTAGATGCAGGGTGGTCGAGCTCTACTACCAGGCTACCCGACCATGCGCGAGCCGTCTAGATAATCGCTATATAATCGCTAGGTAACCTTTTAATAGCAGAGTAAATTCTTTGGATAGAAAATATGACAATGTTCTCAATTTTTATTAAATAGGTGATCGCAATGGTGGCACGACTATAAAGAGATATCCAGAATTTCCCACCGGCTGGTGGATAAACTGAGAACGAGTAAGATATGTATGAATTAGAGCATTTTAGTTGTAGTTATTTTTGCTTACTCGGTGGTACAAGTGTAGTGACATGATCACTTCATTTCTAGATACCACGATTGATCACTCAGTGGCAGATAGTGCCGGCTGACATACTAATTCTGCCCTGCTGTCAATGAGAGATATACGCAGGCTGTCTTCTAAAATAACAGGTGAGCGGTCCAGTCTGGCAATATCCAACGGCCTTTTGCTTTAGCAATCCCACACACACAGAAGCTAAAAGCTATTCCTATTCTCTTATAGGTTGTCCAACTGTATTATAGTCCTGATGAAGACCCGCCCAGGTTGCGATAAAACCAGCACCAATGTCTAGGGTCGGAACGTCGACGTTAAAATATGGATCAGTCCCTATCTAAGTTTCAATACAAAGAAGAAAATCTTATCTATTGAAACTATTGTCTTGAGTTTGGGACTGCCACACTGTTACTTTTTTGTATATATGTATCAATTCACTAACTAAAACACTTGTCACTATTGCACTGCAACACAATTTTTCACGGATATATTGTTATGTCAATTTTGTTTAGGACAGCCATTGTATATATGTGTATATATGATATTTCGAGGATAAAATGTAAAAATAAGATAAAATTTGATACAATCCTCGAGAAGAGGTGTGTGTGGTTACTTCTACAGGGTGTTCTCACCCTCCTTCCTTTTTCCAATGTATTGGTATTATTAGAGAAAAGAATCTGTCTAATAACAATGCAAATTATGTGATTTACCTATATAGAAGGTTTATGAAAGAGATTGTTTCCCGACAGAACCATTGTCTTTATATATACCCGACCATGCCAGCAGAAGAAGTCCTGACCCACTGGTTGCCTTTCCGCACGTTCAACCCCAACTTATGGACCTTGAAACTCTGAGCCTCAGAGCAAACCAACATAGCTCAGAGCATCCATAACTCCGTTCTTGAACTGAAAGGCATCCTTAACCTCACAGAACAATCTATCTCGAAATCTCAAGCTCTCCCAGAACTAAGTTCTTCCCCCACTCACCAAGTCCTTCCTTCAACCCTTGCCACTAGCCTTTAGACACCTTCACCCTCGCAAGCATCCCAACTACCTCTCGGAAGACGAAATTCAAGCCCTCCTCTTATCCTATAAGTCCTCTCCTGATGCCCCCAGTCCTCCAGACAAAAAAGATGAATGCTTAATTCACACAGTTGCAATCAACTCCAATAGACCATCAACTCTCTGTAACAGAGGAGTAAACAGCAACAACTTAGCGCAAGTACCCTTATCCTCCCTAACTCACAAGACATGCACCAACCCTCCTCTCTCTGGCCTCCTAATGAACTGCCGCTCAGAAGCAAAGTATGCCTCTGACATCGCCGCTATCATCCTGAGCCAAAAATCTGATTTAGCAATCCTTACCGAATCATGGCTCATTGAATCATCATCACCTTACCTAGATTTATTGGTCCCTTCAAATTATAGCATCGTAAGGCTTGACAGGCAATTAAAACAAGCATTGGCATAGCCAATAGGTCTCACCTTTGGGACATTATGTGTTTAGCCAGAACTTGTGGCTATGTTGTAGAGCATTGTGGCTGCTGTGCATTATGTGGAATCGTTATAATAAAAAGTGTTAAGCATTTGTGTTACCTTTATACAAACGAAGACGACATTATATACAACAGAAAAACCTGATAAAAAAAGATTGTAACATCATAAATGTCTTCTACTTTTTTTGTACTTGCACTGATAGCAACTTCTTCCTGCCTGTTCTCATGCTTGTTTGTTATATATTTTTTTGTTATGGGGAGTGGGACATAAATAACGGGGAGTGGAGGTTGGAAAACAGTAATTTAATTAGAACAAGAGCAGCGGACGGACACTAGGGGAGAATCAACAGATGCCAGATTCCAAGGGCAGACTGACGTGATGCTTAGGTGGTGCACCGAGGCAAAATGGTGGTGGTGAATGAGGTTTGGTGCTCAGGAGGTGACACTATATGGTGTGGATTGGAGGTATGTTGTCGATTGTGGAGTTGAAATAGGTTGTTTGGTGTGTAATTATGCGGTTTGTATTGGAAATGTATGGAGTTGAATTGTGTGGCCTGGAACTGTGGTGTTGAGTGAAATTATGCTTAGTGAAATTGTGTCATGGTGTGGAGTGCATTTATGTTGATTGGTGGTATTTGGTATAGAGTGCATTTATGTAGATTGTATTTATGTTGCATTGAGTACAGTGCAATTATATGGCGTGTAAATATGTGGCAGTGAGTGGTATTATGTGGAGTGTATTTATGTTGTCAAGTCAAGTCAATTAGCTTTATTTCGATAAACAAAATCTTAAAAGCATTACAAAAAACAATAAAACACCATGACTTAAAAACATTGGCTAAACAGTTAAGATAAAAGTGCTTTTCAATAAGTTAGATAAAATAGTCCTGATACATGACCGCAATTAAACAATGATTTTTAGCCGCTTAAGTCTAATTGACCATGCCCAGCCTAAATATTTAGCCATACCACAAACGAACTGTGGACGGGTGTCAGACATTAATATTCGTAAAGCATCTTTATACTGTCTGGTAGCCATCCCTCTGCATAATGGTTTTAACCACATAGATCTTGGAGATTTGTAGGCCGGGCATTCAAATAAAAAGTGAGCAATGGATCCACTCTGGATGTACAAAATATGCAAAAAGGAGTACTTTGCCCTGGAATTTTCCATCGGGCCGACAGTACCCTCAGGGGAAGTAGTCCCACCCTAAACCTGAAGTACAGGGCTCTATCAAAGGGCTTTGAGATCAAGTCCAGGTAGGGTTCGTATAAAGGTACATCCTTAATTTTGAGGAACTCCATAGTAGTTCTGCATTCCTTCGGATTGGAATTTGATTTGTTGGCTACCCACTGCCAGTATATAGTCTTGAGGGCAGCTTTCGGGGGGGCACATCTGGAAGACCAGGCGTCTGCAAGACCCAAATCACCAAGCAGAGTTTTAACATTACTAAGCCACCCTATTTTGGACCAGCCTGGCATCGCCAATATTTCTGACAGCCCTTCCGTATAACTAGCAAGTTCAGGCACCCTCCATAGGCGAGCCCATAATAGTAGCGGACGGAGTTGGGCCTGGTCACTAATCGAGCGGCAGCCCATATCCAGCAGCAGGGGTAATGTTGTTATGCTCTGGGGGAGGTACATCAGGTCCTCCAGAAATTTGTTTCAGAGCTGGAGAAGAGATTGATCTTAGTAAAACCCCAACGTTCTGCCCCATATAGCGCTGCACTTACTCCTATTATTTATGTTGCATTGAGTAGAGAGTAATTATGTGGCATGTAATTATGTGGCACTGAATGGTATTCTACAGAGTGTATTTATGTTGCATTGAGTAGAGTGTTATTATGTGGCGTTTAATTATGTGGCACAGAGTGATAATATGTGGAGTGGTTTTATGTTGCATTGAGGAGAGTGTAATTATGTGGCTTGTAACTATGTGGTACTGAGTGGTATGTGGGTTATATTTGTTGCACTGAGTAGAGTGTAATTATCTGGTGTGTAACTATGTCATACTGAGTGTAATTATGTGGAGAGCATTTATGTTGCATTGAGTACAGTGTAATTATGTGGCCTGTAATTATGAGGCACAGTATTATAATGTGGAGTGTATGTTGCATTGAATAGAGTGTAATTATGTGATGTGTAATTATGTGGCACAGTGTTATAATGTGGAGTGTATGTTGCATTGAATAGAGTATAATTATGCAATGTGTAATTATGTGGTACTGAGTGGTATTATGTGGAGTGTATTTATGTTGCATTGAGTAGAGTGTAAATATGTGGTGTATCATATCATTATGTGGCAATGAGTGGTATTATGGAGAGTGCATGTTGCATTGAGTGCAGTGTAATTATGTAGCATATAATTATGTGGCACTGAGTGGTATTGTGTGGAGTGTATGTTGATTTCAGTAGAGTGTAATTATGTGGCGTGTAATTATGTGGCACTGAGTGGTATTTGGAGTGTATGTTGCATTGAGTGCAGTGTAATTATGGGGTGTGTAATTATGAGGCACTGATGGTTTTGAAAATAGCGAAATTAATAGCTTTGTCATTTACAATGCCAATAGTTATAACTTTCTCAAATGTGACACCTACAGCATTTGTAAGGCAATATGTGTTGTATTTACGTGACTTAGATGTCTCGATATTACAAATAACAATTGCTTTTCATTTTTTTAATAACTAATACTTAAATAAAAGTTATTGTAATTTATAATGGCAGTAGCTTAAACTTTTGTAAATAACTTTTGTGAAGATTATGTTCAGTGTAATTTATTGTGACGAAAATCCAAAAACAGAAGTGAAATATTCACATCATATTGTGACATTTGTAATAAAGCTTGAAACATTGAGAGAACATATTTGAACCAGTTGTTGAATGGTTGCACAGATTGATGCTGTGGTGACGCTGAGTGATGTTGTGGTGGCGACGAGTGATGCTGTGGTGATGCTGAGGGATGGTGTGGTGATGCAATAGATAGAGTGAGTGCGATAGAATGAGGGCAATAGATAGATAGATAGAGGGATGGCAATAGATAGAGGGAGGGTGATAGATAGAGTGAGGGTGATAGATAGATCGATAGATAGATAGATAGATAGATAGATAGATAGATAGATAGATAGATAGATAGATAGATAGATAGATAGATAGATAGATAGATAGATAGATAGATAGAGTGAGGGTGATAGAGAGATAGAGTGAGGGTGACAGATAGCTAGACAGATGGAGTGAGGGCGATAGATAGATGGATAGATAGATAGATAGATAGATAGATAGATAGATAGATAGATAGATAGATAGATAGATAGATAGATAGAGTGAGGGCAATAGATAGAGTGAGGGCGATAGAAAGATAGATCGATAGATCGATAGATAGATAGATAGATAGATAGATAGATAGATAGATAGATAGATAGATAGATAGATAGATAGATAGATAGATAGATAGATAGATAGATAGGCAGATAGGTAGATAGATAGATAGATAGATAGATAGATAGATAGATAGATAGATAGATAGATAGATAGATAGATAGATAGATAGATAGATAGATAGATAGATAGATAGATAGATAGATAGATAGATAGATAGATAGATAGATAGATAGATAGATAGATAGATAGATTATGTAGCATATCATTATGTGGCACTGAGTGGTATTGTGTGGAGTGTATGTTGCATTCAGTAGAGTGTAATTATGTGGTGTGTAATTATGTGGCACTGAGTGGTGTTATTTGGAGTGTATTTTGCATTGAGTGCAGTGTAATTATGTAGCATATCATTATGTGGCACTGAGTGGTATTACGTGGTTTGTAAATATGTGGCACTGAGTGGTATTATTTGGAGTGTATGTTGCATTAAATGCAGTGTAATTATGTAGCATATAATTATGTGGCACTGAGTGGTATTGTGTGGAGTGTATGTTGCATTCAGTAGAGTGTATTTATGTGGTCTGTAATTATGGGGCACTGAGTGGTATTTGGAGTGTATGTTGCATTGAGTGCAGTGTAATTATGTAGCATATAATTTTGTAGCAGTGAGTGGTATTGTGTGGAGTGTATGTTGCATTCAGTAGTGTGTAATTATGTGGTGTGTAATTATGTGGCACTGAGTGGTATTTGGAGGGTACGTTGCATTGAGTGCAGTGCAATTATGCAGCATATAATTATGTGGCACTGAGTGGTATTGTGTGGAGTGTATGTTGCATTTAGTAGAGTGTAATTATGTGGTGTGTAATTATGTGGCACTGAGTGGTATTGTTTGGAGTGTACGTTGCATTGAGTGCAGTGCAATTATGTTGCATATAATTATGTGGCACTGAGTGGTATTTGGAGTGGATGTTGCATTGAGTGCAGTGTAATTATGTGTGTGTAATTATGAGGCACTGATGGTTTTGAAAATAGCGAAATTAATAGCTTTGTCATTTACAATGCCAATAGTTATAACTTTCGCAAATGTGACACCTATAGCATTTGTAATGCAATATGTGTTGTATTTACGTGACTTAGTTGTATAGATATTACAAATACCAATGGCTTTTCATTTTGTTTGAATAACTAATACTTAAATAAAAGTTATTGTAATTTATAATGGCAGTAGCTTAAACTTTTGTAAATAACTTTTGTGAAGATTATGTTCAGTGTATTTTATTGTGACGAAAATCCAAAAACAGAAGTGAAATATTCACATCATATTGTGACATTTGTAATAAAGCTTGAAACATTGAGAGAACATATTTGAACCAGTTGTTGAATGGTTGCACAGATTGATGCTGTGGTGGCGCTGAGTGATGTTGTGTTGGCGACGAGTGATGCTGTGGTGATGCTGCAGGATGGTGTGGTGATGCGATAGATAGAGTGAGTGCGATAGAATGAGGGCGATAGATAGATAGATAGATAGATAGAGGGAGGGCAATGGATAGAGGGAGGGTGATAGATAGATAGAGTGAGGGTGATTGATAGATAGATAGATAGATAGATAGATAGATAGATAGATAGATAGATAGATAGATAGATAGATAGATAGATAGATAGATAGATAGATAGATAGAGTGAGGGTGATAGATAGATAGATAGATAGATAGATAGATAGAGTGAGGGTGATAGATAGATAGATAGAGTGAGGGTGACAGATAGCTAGACAGATGGAGTGAGGGCGATAGATAGATAGATAGATAGATAGATAGATAGATAGATAGATAGATAGATAGATAGATAGATAGATAGATAGATAGATAGATAGATTATGTAGCATATCATTATGTGGCACTGAGTGGTATTGTGTGGAGTGCATGTTGCATTCAGTAGAGTGTAATTATGTGGTGTGTAATTATGTGGCACTGAGTGGTGTTATTTGGAGTGTATTTTGCTTTGAGTGCAGTGTGATTATGTAGCATATCATTATGTGGCACTGAGTGGTATTACGTGGCGTGTAAATATGTGGCACTGATTGGTATTATTTGGAGTGTATGTTGCATTAAATGCAGTGTAATTATGTAGCATATAATTATGTGGCACTGAGTGGTATTGTGTGGAGTGTATGTTGCATTCAGTAGAGTGTATTTATGTGGTCTGTAATTATGGGGCACTGAGTGGTATTTGGAGTGTATGTTGCATTGAGTGCAGTGTAATTATGTAGCATATAATTTTGTAGCAGTGAGTGGTATTGTGTGGAGTGTATGTTGCATTCAGTAGTGTGTAATTATGTGGTGTGTAATTATGTGGCACTGAGTGGTATTTGGAGGGTATGTTGCATTGAGTGCAGTGTAATTATGTAGCATATAATTATGTGGCACTGAGTGGTATTGTATGGAGTGTATGTTGTATTCAGTAGAGTGTAATTATGTGGCGTGTAATTATGTGGCACTGAGTGGTATTATTTGGAGTGTATGTTGCATTGAGTGCAGTGTAATTATGTAGCATACAATTATGTGGCACTGAGTGGTATTGTGTGGAGTGTATGTTGCATTCAGTAGAGTGTATTTATGTGGTCTGTAATTATGTGGCACTGAGTGGTACTTGGAGTGTATGTTGCATTGAGTGCAGTGTAATTATGTAGCATATAATTATGTGGCACTGTCTGGTATTATGTGGAGTGTATTTATGTTGCATTGAGTATAGTTTAACTGTGTGGCATGTAATTATATGGCACTGAGTGGTATTATGTGGAGTGTATTTATGTTGCATTAAGTAGAGTGTAATGATGTGGCATGTAATTATGTGGCACTGAGTGGTATTATGGGGAGGGCATGTTGTATTCAGTAGAGTGTAATTGTGTGGCATGTAAATATGTGGCACTGAGTTGTTATAATTTGGAGTGTATGTTGCATTGAGTGCAGTGTAATTATGTAGCATATAATTATGTGACACTGAGTGGTATTGTGTGGAGTGTATGTTGCATTCAGTAGAGTGTTATTATGTGGTGTGTAATTATGGGGCACTGAGTGGTATTTTGAGTGTATGTTGCATTGAGTGCAGTGTAATTATGTAGCATATAATTATGTGACACTGAGTGGTATTGTGTGGAATGTATGTTTTATTCAGTAGAGTGTAATTATGTGGCAATAAGTGCTATTATTTGGAGTGTATGTTGCATTGAGTGCAGTGTAATTATGTAGCATATAAGTATGTGGCACTGAGTGGTATTGTGTGGAGTGTATGTTTTATTCAGTAGAGTGTAATTATGTGGCATGCAATTGGGTTTATTTCATTTACTGAACTGACTGCCTGTTCTTACAGAATACTAACTCTGGTGTGTGACTCCATCTGCGGCACAGAGTGACTGAATTGAATCATTTGACTCGATTTACAGTGAATTCAAACCAAATGAGTCTAATTAGTAAAGGTGTGAACTCAACAGCGATAGAGGGGGGCTTAGTTCGAATAAAGGACAAGAGATGGGAAGAGATAATAGAACATTATAAGGAACACAGAATAGAAGGTCTAAGGAACAGGGTGGAAGAAAGGGTGAAACCGGGGTAAGAAAGGTGACCCCATGAGCATCAGTTTCAGGAGCAAACTCAGAACTTTTCAAAGCTGCAGCTTCACACGAGTGGTGTGTGCTCATGTGAAATCTAACACAAAACAGATGGCACACTGCACGCCGCTGCTCGTAACCGCAAGCCCTAGGCCTTTTCACACGCACGAGCGTATAAAAAGTCCTGAGCGATTCCAAAAGGTGTTTTCCTAGATCAGTGCATGAACTGCTCTAGGCTCAACCTAAAAAGGGGGAGGCATTGCTTGCATTTACTGCTCCGACTTCCTCGTCTCTGAACTTCATGCTGCCCCCACCGACTCCTGAGAATATCTTGCACTCTCCATATGTAACAAAGCTACCCAGTTGTGCAAACTGCACATCTTCTACCACCCCACAGGCAAGAACAACACCTTCATCGACCACCTCATGGAAATCATTACAGCGAAGGTTTCCCCCCACTCCAATTACTTTTTCTCAGAGACTATAATCTGCCCTGGAATGAACTTCCTTGCTTACCAATCCCTTACTCAAGCCTGCACATTACCAACTCACACGAAAGGCACCACACTGGATTGGATCATTGCTTAGGCAACAGTGGTCAAGCTTAACTCAATAGATCCATGCGTCTGGTCTGGCCTCAACGCTATTACCTTCCTATTGCCTGGCACCCACAAGACAAGGCCAGCGCAACCTGTGAAACCGAAACTCTGGCTCAGGGACACAAAGAGCCTAGATCTTGAGAAGCTGAATGCACGTTGTGAAAATGCCCCCCTCCCCCAATCTCTCAAAGGTCAACAACCTTACAGAACACTACAACTCGACTACGTCTGACATAATTGATGATCTTGCCCCGCTAAAGCTAAAAAGATCCAGAGTTAAAGACAAAAACCCCTGATTCAACGGATCCCTTAACAATGAAAGGAGAACCCTCCGGCTAACAGAAAGAACCTGGAGACAGCACCCCTCAGCCTCCCTACTAAAACTTCTCCTACAGACCAGAAATGCTTACAACAGGAACATCCTCAAATAAAAAAAATAGTTCTTTAGATCGGAACTGGAAAATGCTCAGAACAGACCTCGTATGCTCGATGAAAAGATCAGACACCAATCTAACAAACTAGTTAAAACTTCCAAAGAAACCTCAAAATCCCTAATAACCCCTGAGTAGTTCTCCTCCTTCTTTACAGCCAAAATTGCCTTCCTAGTAAAAGAACCTAATTCTGCCACCAACATCTGAACACTTCCTGCCGGGTCCCATCCCTCTTCTATTTCCGCCAAGAAAACACCTAAGAACCAAGTGCACTGGTCCATCTTTAAGTTATATGATGACCATTCCATCTCAAAAGTTCTATCCTCCTTAAATCCGAATAACCACTTTAATGACCCATTCCCTCGAGCCGCTTGGCTGTGACCTCCCAATTTATCATTCCCATTTGGAATACAATAATCAACGCTTCCCTACTACAAGGATCCATACCTGACTCTCTGAAAGCGAGTCAAGCCGTCCCCATCTTTAAAAAAACCCACCTTGAATCCTGCTACTCCAGACAATTTCAGGCCAATATCCAATATCCCACTTCTAGTTAAAGCTCTGGAGAAATGTGTGCAACTTCAATTGAGCCAATATATCACCAACTTTTCTGCTAGATGAATTCCAATCCGGGTGCAGGCCTGGGCAGAGCACGGAAACTACTATTCTCCTTACTGTGGATGATGCTCTTCAAGCCCTTGACCAAGGCAAAACATGTCTCCAAATTCTACTGGATATAGCCTCAGCATTCGACACAGTGAATCCCGGAAAACTACTTGAATGCCTCAAATTTAGATGGGAGTAAGGGGAACCGTTCTCAAATGGTTTAGATGCTTCCTCCGGAACCGTACCCAGAGATTCTTAGTCAACAGAAATCTATCTGCTCCTTCCCCGATAGCAATCGGAGTCCCCCAAGGATCAACTCTTTCCCCAACCTTCTGCAATCTCTACCTTGAACCATTAGCTGAATTACTGCATACCACCAACATCTCCTTCCACATGTATGCCAATGATACCCAGATCTACATCAAAATCTCATCTCTAGAGGAGATCTACTCTTTGAATGAGACCCTAAAGCTGACTGTTCAATGGCTCGCCTCCAACCAGCTCAAACTAAATGCACAAATATGGAGTTCCTTCTAATCTCTAATCTCCCCCTCTTAAAAGTAACACTGACATCCGGGAATGGACAAGGTCGATATCACAGCACTAAACTGCACACCGACCATAGTAGACTCTGCCAAATCTCTAGTAATAATTCTAGACAGCAGCCTGAATATGCGAGACCACATCAGCTCGATGGCTAAAACTGCCAGGGTTCACCTGAGCTACTCGAGGAAACTAAAAGCTTTCCTTGATGCCATAGACATAAAAATGGCAGTACAGGCATTAGTTATCTCCAGAATCGAATACAGATGCTCAACCCTTTCAGGCCTGCCCAAGAGCTCCACGGCCCCCCTAAAAGCTTGCCTCAACACTGCCACCAGTCTCTTAACAGGCTCAAAATAAATTCGACCACATCTCACCGCATCTGAAGGAGCTGAACTTGCTTCCTCTTGAAGCCAGAATCCAAATCAAACTGGCATGTATCACCCACAAAGCACTACACACAAAATCCTCTGCATATCTCGCCCAGAAAATCATGGTTTCTGGTGGAGCCAGAAACTCCAGGTCCGCCAGAGACTTTGTGCTCCAGTCACCCTGCTTCCGAAAGGAAAAAACGTACAATCAGACTTTCTCTGGGGCCGCACAAAGAATCTGGAACTTGCTGCCGTCTTTCATCAGAAAAATTCCCTCTCTGTTAATATTTAAAAAAGAAGCCAAAACCTTCCTAATGGGCAGGCTTCTCTCATAAATCATGCATTGCACACACCGCTCAGTGGCTTTGCTTATTTTTGTTGCCGCTAGAGTTTGGACTGACTGGCTACTATCCATCTTGTACTGATCTTGTACTCCCATAAATGTATTTGCTGGATTTCTCTGCATTATGATCTGAACATTGTATACACTGCTTTTCCCCAAGTGTTTCACTTCCGTCTACTCCTACTTATGTTTTGTTTCTTTGACTACTTCATACTGTACAACGTGTTATCCCTATATAGCGCTCTGATACCCTAACGGGTCATGTTCGCACTCTATAAAACACCAAATAAATACATAAATAACATAAATAAATGTGTGTGAGTTGCATGTTGTCCTCTAATGGGAGTCGAGTCATCGTCTAGTATTTCAAATATGAACGTTGAGGACCCATGTTGTTTTAGTGTGTTTGCATGGACCTTACCTGGCCTATCGCCTTCTCCATAGCTGTATGCTTTCGTGTTTTCCCCAGTAAGCGGGACTCTCTGTCTGCCTCCTCACCCAGCTCAGAGATTTTCTCCCTCAGGGTTGCAAGGTGTGAGGGTGCCCCTGATTGATAAAAAGAAAACACAAGGAGATGATGGATGGAGAGCTGAAACTTTTCAGAGACTCACCCCCATCACAGATCTGGGTTGAATCCATCATCGTTCTTTATCTCACTTCACCAGCTCAGTTCAGACCTAGCTATATGCAACTCAGTCTTGACCCCGTGCCTCATGTGAACAGTCCAGACTGAACTACCCAGCCAGGTCTTCCCTGAACTAGAAACAAGCATCCTGGGACCGGTTTCCGGGTAGCACCCTTCATCAGACTGGATAGCTTGAAATTAGCGGCAAAGTGAGCAAGGGCGCACGTCTGGGCATACCCTGCCAACTTAAGGTGAACACAGCAAGCATAAGGAGATGATGGATGGAGCACTGAAACTTTTCAGACACTCACACCCAGTCAGAGACTGGGTTGAATCCATCATCATTCTTTAGCTCACTTTGCCACCTCAGTTCAGACCCAGCTATATGCAAATTAGTCTTGACCCTGTGCCTCTTTGAAACAGTCCAGACTGAACTGCCAAGCCAGGTCTTCCCTGAACCGGTTTGGGCATCATGGGACTGGTTTCTGAGTAACACCCTTCATCAGTCAGGCTAGCTTGAATCCAGTGCCAAAGTGAGCAAGGGACCCACGTCTGGGCATCTGTGGTCCGAATGTCATGCTCCGACCTTGATAGTGTCGCTCTTATAGATTTCAAAACCCCTGATTGCTTGGCGATGTATGCACCTCTTATTATTGCCTTAATGTCTTCCCACAGGGTGGAGGGAGACTCCACAGACCCTTTGTTTATGGAGAAGAACTGGGTGAGTTCAATTCTTATTTCCTTTCTAAATGCTGTGTCTACCAGAATGTGTGGTGGGAGTCGCCAGCTGAACCCATGTGGTAGAGACTGTGGTATAACCCAGCTCAGTATTACAGAGGAATGATCAGAAAGTGTGTGCGGTAGGTGCACGACATCTACGGTCCAGGATGCTATGTCACCCTTGACAAGCCAGTAGTCCAGTCTGGACCAAGCGCTGTGATGTGAAGGTGTACATGTGCCCTTCCTAGCTTCTGGATTCCTGGTGTGCCAAATATCAGTAAGACTGTGATCCTAAATGATGGAGTTCAATTGCTGAGTAGCTCTGGGATGTGGGCTGTGGGTGGCATCACCGCTGTCAACTTCATTTTGTAAGGTAGTGTTGAAGTCCCTGCCCCAGATCACCATGTCGCCCTCCCCCATTGCCAGCACCTTTGCCCAGACGTGGAGAAAGAAATGTGGATCGTCCACATTTGGACCGTATATGACAACTAGGGTTAACTGAGTGGACAATAGTATACAGTTTAAAATAAGCTACCGCCCCTCTGGGACGATATGCGTGTGAGAAGTTGTCTAGCCGAGACCGCGCCTTATCAGCACCACTACTCCTCTTGCATAGTTAGAGTACGGAGCTGAGTGTATCTCGACCCAAAATTATTTAGCGTTAGTGCCACACTTTAGGTGAGTCTCTTACAAGAAACAAACATCGATGTGGTGTCTGATTAAGTATGCGATTAACCTCGATTTCCTGAAATCATTAAGCCCTCTGATGTTTCAGGTAAAGAAATTGGTCTCGGCATAAGGTAGCTGCGGTGTTGTATAGTGTGTAACACTTTTGGTGAAAATGCACATTGGAACGAAAAATTAGACACTGAATTCTGCTTAAGTTACCTTGTAAATGCATGTAAGATTTTGAAGTAGCATCTAAAGCAAGCAAGTTACGGTCTACTGTGAGCCTATGCAGTATAGTTGAAGTCTTCTTGTCTGAGAAGTCTATAAACACCCTTGCCCACCCTCCAACCCTTTATTCCCCTCTTAACCCAAATGCAAAAACACATGAGAGATCTCCCTGTGGGGCTTGGGACGCCAGTATGATGCCCGCCTGGTGGCAGGGTGGGCGGGCTAAATCAGAGTATTAGGAATCCGCCTAATGTGGATTTTAGTCGGACACACTACCAGAAGAGTCAGCTACCACTGGACTCCTCTGGTACAACAACCAGAAATGTTTTACAGTATAAAATTACACCCAAAACTTAATGTGCTGTCCGCCTTAATCATATTAACCACATCAGTCATTGTCGCTCAAGTTACGTTCTGATTCAGTTTGCTGGGAAGAGCGAGGAGATGACTTTTTGGTGCATATATGTTAGGTGTACTTCAGGGCTGCTTTGACGTTAGTGAAGAAGTGTGATTGCCCTTTGTGCGTTATTTATGTTTGTCCGGTAGAGCATTGCGTATGGGATGGAGACATTTTGTAGGATGCGTTTCACCGGTGTGAACTCTATTCGAGCGGCCTGCACCATTGGGGTGTAATCTGGAAAGAAGGAGAGGGAATTTCCCTGATGATTTATGGGGCTTTGGTCACTGGCGGCTCTGATGATCACATCTCTGTCTCTATAATTTAGAAGACGCGCAATTATGGGACATGGCGCAGTGTCCACTGGTGGTCTTGGACCCAGTGAGCGGTGAGCCTGCACAACTATCATGACTGACGAAAGCACCGGACCAAACAGTTCACTTAGTAAATTTTCTATGTATGGTTACATTTTCGGGATGGCAGTGGATTCGGGCAGGCCAAGAATTCTGAGGTTGTTGCTTCTTGAGTGTGCTTCTAAGTCCTTGTTTTTTGCTTTGATTACTGCCAGTACTTTTTCTATTTGAAGTAGTTGTTTCCTAGATTTGGCTTGAAAGTCTTGGGTGCCCGAGATCCTGCTTTCCAGGGTGTCTAAGCGAGTTTCATGAGTGTCTACAAGTTTTTTTTCCTTGTCTAGGCTAGAGGTGAGCAAATCAATCGTATTGTCTATGGTTTTTATGCTGGAGCGCACGTCTAGGAATATGGTACGCATGTCAACCTCACGATTTTCCCCAGAGTCCTTGGCGCTAGGATCAGTGTCTTTCTCCAAACTTGCATCGGTCGTGAGAGTTTGGCGCTTATGATTGAAGGGGAGTATTGATTGCCTTAGGTCAGTCTTTCCCATTGTGTCAGGAGGTGCACTGGCAGCACAGGGCGTCATGGGCTTTTGCAGATATTACCCCTACAGTGGCACACAGCGGGTCAGTGTGCTTCAATCTAGCATGGCTGTGTCTTGGGCGCCTCTACTTGCAATGTGATCTTCCTTGATGCGCCAACACAATGACCGTATGATGGGTGCTTTCCCAGCCTGTCATAGCTTAGAACACAAGGCCCACTACTGCAGAGGACACAGAGCCAATGAGCCTAGGAGAGTACACTCACAAACAGGCCCCGGCACAGGTGAAATTAGAGCAGCCTGTGAGCTCGAAATTACGGACCCATGTACTAGTTACTCACCAGTGGGGAGAGGTGCCAGCCTACTGCCCCACTGTTTGTGCTGGAGTTGCCGCGTATCTCACTGCCCCAGCTTGAGAGACTACACGGTGCCGCACAGACCACGGACACAGGTGCACGACCCACGAACCTGAGCCCAACCCCCCATCTTCTAGAGCACCGGGCGGAGTGCAGGCCCACCTGGCAGGGAGTGCGCAAGGCCACGCATCCACCCAGCCTGTGCCCGTACTCACTGCGCTTGTCGGCCGCGCCGGACTGCTTCACTGTTGGCGTGCCGCAGGTCGCTCCACAGCCAATGTGCCGCCCTGTCACCAACGACTCCGCACCCCCTGATACCAGGGGGCCACTGCTGGAGCACCGGAGCCTCGCCCAGCCTCTGAAGCAACTTCCGGACTCAGGCGGCCGCATGGGTCTGAACTTGCCGCAGACCACAGCTCAGGTGTGGCGCAGGGCGAAGGGACAGCAGTCGTCGGTGGTCCAGCCCTTGCGATCCTCTCATACGGCCACAGCAATCGAGGGTGAACTGGGGGGAGCACAGGTAAGCTCAGCCTCTTTAATCGCGCTGGGTCCTCCCGGCGGCCATGTTTGCAGTGCGCTCCAGGCAGCAATATGTTGGATCCTCAAATTGGTCCGGCGTCTCCTTCCCACCGGCCAAACTTTCACATAGTGGCAGTCGACATGTGGGGGTTGCTGGCACTGTGTTGCAGCAGCGGATTCCGATGTCAGGATGTCGATGTCGTAGGATTAATGAGCCCGGCCTGCAGAGCCCCTCTAGAAGGCAGCCATCCTGCAGGTTGGCGAAGCCACACCCCCCAAACAGCTGCCTTCTGGGAAGGGTACATTGTCAGTTTGGTACCTGGGTGTGCTATGGTGCAGTGCTATGCGCATCAGGGATGCTATCTTGTGAAAGATCCTCGCTTCATATAGGAGCCAGTGGAGAGACTTGAGGGAGGGTGTGATGTGGCCAAAGCATTTCATGCGTGTTATCAGCCTGGTTGTGGCATTGAGTGTTGCCTTGAGCGAAGCAAATCGTGATTTTGGTAAGCCTGTTTAGGTAACACTTCCAAAGTCTAGCCTGGATAATACAAGCTATTACACTGCAATCTTGAAATAAGGTGGCTGGATATATGTTTTCACATTCATGAGGAGTCTGAGTTGTGTACGGACACTGCGTATGGGTGAGCTGATGTGTACCTGCTTGTTGAGGTTTTTGTCTAGGGTTAGCAAGGATTTCTATTAATTCTAAAATGACAAGTTTGCATTGGACGCAGTCCGGGTGATTGAGCCACTCATGTAGTGGGAGAGAGCTGTGTGGGCATGAGATGAGAAGGATTTCAGTTTTCAGGGAGTTTAGTTTGAGGTGGTTTCTTGTCAACCATGTTTAGGTTTTTGTTAGAGTATCAATGAGCCAGATAATACCCTCCAGTGAAGATATCTTTATGTATAGCTGTCATCTGCATACAAGTGGTATGTAATGCTCACTTGTTTGAGGATCTCCATCGTTTCCATATTTAGGTTGAACAATGTGGGATTGATGGTGGATATCTGAGTGGCTCAAAGTCTGACCGAAGGCAAGCTTGAAAGTGAGTCATAGATTTGTTGTGAGTGATTCTGTAAAATATGGTCAACCATTTTTGTATGATTCCTGAAAGCCCTATTCTGTGTTCTAGCAGCTCTAAAATATTGTTGTGGTTGACCATGTCAAATGCCGAGGACAGGTCGAGGAGAATGAGTAAGCAGAAGTTGTTTGAGTCCAGGATTTTGAGTATGTCGTCCATGATGTGTACGATGGTTGTTGTTTCTGTGCTATGTCCTGGTTTAAAACCAGGTTGGAAATTGTTTATCAAGTTGAATGATTTATTTCTAGTCATCTCTTCTTGCATGTAACTCGTTAAGTCCAACTTCCATAATGGGAACAAGTCAGAAGGTCAATTCAAAAGGAACACATAAATATATAGAGAATATAACTGATGACCTATCCAAAGAGAATAATCTAACGAACATACTCGAATGTTTTGCTTCAATGTTTCAAAATTGCAACATTATATATGGAAAGAGAAACAATGGTTGCTCAAACTCTCCCTAAATCAACATATTGGACCTCTGTCAGAAAACCAAAATTTCCAAAAAACTAACCAAATAGGTCTGGATTCCCTCTTCTGTAGATCCTTAATGTGCAGTTTGTAATAACTAAAAATTGTTGCCTCCATGCAATAAGTAAGTCATCACCCACATATTGTGGCATTCTTCATTATCGGGCTCTTCATCTAGCTCTGGGTAAAAGCTTGCAGACTTTGCATTGTACTTCTATCTGCCAGTTACCCAATAATCCGCCATGTTTCAAGGTTAGCCAGTCTATCTTTAGACCCTTCTTACCAATTTTGCAAGCAGGTTCATGCCCATTGAGGAAAGCTTTGATTGGTCAGGCACATTTATCAGGATGGGAAAAAGTAAGATCCCCGTCATGTGACACTAGCACCTTTCTTACTTCCTATAAAGTACATAGAAGTGGTCCAGTCTCAAATTCACTTCCAAAATAGCGGCATATGTAAAAGGAAATTACGCAGCGTAGTGGCATATTTTGCAGTGCCGCATTGTGCCATGTTAAAAAACGCAGGGATGTGCCTATTTACAAGAATATGGTGCACCCCCATGTTTTCCCTAGTGCTGGCACTAGAAATAGTTGTCTAGTGCCAACACAGACTCCCTTGCGCCATAGTGCAAGGGTGCCTGCGTTTGAAGGAATGATTGTTTATGTTTAGGTAGGTGTCCCTTCCTGCACATAAACAATCAACAATGGCGATATGCTACTTCTATCTATTCTGCAGCACACAAAGAAGTAGCAAATCAACATTGTTGCTAGTTTCGTGCATAAAAATAATAATTAATGGTGTTTTACTCTTTCTGTGTGTGCTGCAAAATGTGCACACATAGAAAAAGCAACAAGCATTTGCAGCAATCGTCTCGCCTTTGGGACCTTATATGTATTTAGCTATGCAAACCATTAGCCTGGGTGCTCAAACATCTACTGTCTTTTAACATGGAGGGAAGATAAGCACCAAACTGAGTGACACACCAGGTATGGGAACGCATGGAGAGAAATATTGCCTTTCAGCTGGATATGGTATAGTCCAATGCTCGTTGGTGAGATCACTGAAAATACAAGATTTAAAAAAATACTATTGTCTGCGGGTGCTCATTGAAGACAATTTCAATGGACTGGAATCTAGAGAATGCTAAAGTGATTATGGTATTTTACTAACCTCTGCTGCGTTTTCTATCAAGAAAGTTAAATAGAGGCAGTTCCCAGAATTAAAAAAAAAAAGAAAGTCCCTAAGTAGAAAGCAAATTTGGTATTTTACTGACCTCTGCTGTTCGTTTTCTATCAAGAAAGTTAAATTGAAGCAGTTGAACAGAAAAAAAGTCCCTAAGCGGAAGCAGACAAGTCCTAGGGCTGATCTCCAGAGCCCACAAAGTACATACACATATACGTATATACTAAAGTATATACAAGAGGTTTGAATGCTTGACCTAAAAATGAGAAGAAATAAAATTATATCTCCTTGTTGCACCAATCTAATGCCTGATTTTGGATGTCGTTAGTTTTTGGCGCTGCCTCAGATTTACAGATCCTTGTAAATCTAGGGTAGCATCAAAAAGAAATGGGTGTTGTGGTGGAATGCCCACAGCAACACCCATTGCACACCACTTTGTAAACATGGAGCAGGGCATTGCCTCACTGGAACGTTGGTAAAAGTGACACACATTTGCGCCATAGTTCTTTCCAGCTTTCGCTCCATGATGATTCCAATCCCAGAAGGCTAGAGAGGATGTCCATCACGAATCCTCAGGCTTGGTATGAGTCTTTGTGCTCAGAGTCTATAACTTCCAATGGTAGCTCTTTAATTTCTACCGACTGGACATTAGTGACTTGTAAGAGAGGAGTTCTGGGCCTAATTGTTTGATCTTTGGATCGTTTGGTTGCCGAGCTGTGTTGTTCTATGTGGTCAATGTATCGAAAGTAATACTCAATTAAGATTGCGAAATTATTTAATTGCATAGTCAGCATTTCCGAGATTAAGTACATCCAAATGAATAACTCACAAAGAAATAGCAGAGTAAGGAAAAAAAAGAGTTGCTGTTGATTTTCTGTCACATGGCAATTCCCTTAAATGCAGACTTTTAATCCAATAAAATCGATCAGTCATAATGTCTTTCTAAAATCATTTCATATATCTGAGGTTCCTTATCCAAAACACTGTTGCACTGTGTTAGTTAACACAAGCAGAACTTCACCTCTCAAAGCAGTGCTTGATTTGTAATGAAATAAGTGTTGAGCCCTCGTCAAGAGGTTATGAGAGCTGGCACCACCCTTTGCCCCTGCCAGTGCAGCCAAAACAAAAGTATTAACCATCACACTCCTAAAAGTGTGACAAGTCAGACTATATCAGAACCCAAATCTGTAAGAATCTCTTGGCCCGCAGTTATTAGTCATTTTTAAAGTATAAATATTAATAAATATCTATTGTTGTTCTCATCTCTAAATTAGACCTCAGGGTGTCGATTACAATGGCGGGCAATCTCCACCGCCCTCATAACCGTGGCTATCCGCCCGCATAATCCACTGTCCGCCACCCAATTCCCCATATTACTATAGCAGTGGGGACCCCGGGGGACGGAAAGACCGTCTGCCGGTTTTCCGCCTGGTGGATGAGTTGACCGGGCGGAAAAGGTTTTAATATGGTGGCGGTGTCTAGTAGACACCATCCATATTAGGATACATGCAGGGATTTGCCTGTCCGTGGTGGCGTTGCTGCCACAGAAAGGCATGCGCTCACTGACATTTGGGGCCCGTAGCGGGCCTCAGGTATTTTCGGGGGTGGGGGGTGCACATGGGCGGTACCTATGGTACCCCCCTGCATTTGCATGTACAATGTGACGGGCACCGCGTGGTGCCTGTCACGTTGTGCATTCGAATACACAACTTGCATTTTTACCCTTACGGTGGGTGCTGCTGGCAGCACCGCCTCCGCAATATTAAAAATACGGGATACGCCCGCCAGAGTGGTGGCCGCATCCAACTTGCAAATGCTGGAGCAACGCATGCTAATCAGCCTCCAGGTGTCAGACTGTCATATGTACCAGTGCTGACAATTAAGAACCGGTGTCGAGCACCGGAAACAACTGGCTCAATTTAAGCACTGCCTCAAAGCTTTCTTGAAAGCGACCTTGTGAAATAAGATGGGTTTTATAAAGGTTGTCTTAAAGGATATTTATCTGCTGCACATGCCCCGATGGGAGACCTCCAGCCTCTGAAGTGAATCGTAGTCAGGGCTTGACTGATCATTCTGCTGCTCTAATATTTCCCTGACAGCCTGCATAGGGGGGGTTGCTTTCAGAGTTGATGCTGTATCATGAAGAGCTGTGCTGCCTCAGCACAGAACTGCACATCTGTTTTATTGCTTTTGAGGCGTTCAAACATGTAACTCCGAAATTCTCAGAGTTATTGCATAAACTATAGACAACACAAGTAGGAAAAAGAGAGAGCCAACAGCCCAACGTACTGTTTCTCACTTGCGCAGCCTGCATTTCATGCATTACTTTGAGTTATATGTATTACCTATAGACAACTATAGCCATCTCAAATCCAAGTAACAGGGGTGTGACTATGCACTGATCTAAAGCATCTCTTCAAGATATGGCCCCCCAGATAGGTTGTTGCGATCCGACCTTTCATCCTTTGCTCCATGCCCGCTGCTGACTCCAGCAAGGTGAGGCAGGTTTAAACATTTATGCAGGGCTGATTTTTGGTTTCCAGTCCTGCTCTAGTCTCAGTCATGCAAGCATGCTGCGTACATTACTATTCTATAAAGCCACCATAGCTGGGGCATGACACAGTCCCTGTAGTGCAAGGTGGGCCCGAACCCTTTGAGAGCCCCTCACCATTCAGGGGACCATCATTCAGCCTAAGGTAAATACAAATCTGTGAGAATGGGACGGTCAAAGACTCTCATCACCGTCTGTCTGCCTGAGGGGTACCGCCATTTTGTGTTGCCACTGCGTCAGAGACAGGCGGTGCTGCTTGCAGGAGGACACTGCCCCACACTGCAGAAACGGACTCTATCCTCTGTCATTAGTACGGCTTAAACAAAACCGATCGTGTTGGTTGTTTAAAGATGATTTAGTCGCTGCTGCCATTCACAACTTCAAAAAGACGTCATTCTGCCGTTGCAGCGCCATTGAGGCCTTCTTCCCAGGGTATTATGTATCGTGTATGGACACTCATAAGCCACTGCTATCATTTATGTATGGCGTTATAAATTATTCTCCCCGAAATGAGTCCGAGTCACGAAAATGCTGAATCGGAGAGTAGCAGAGCCTGCCTTTCTCCTGCAGCAATTATGCCTTTCAAACCGGGCTCTTCTAAAAATAAAGCAAGCAGAACAAAACGAATGTGTCTGCTAAGGCGTCGCTGAAGGAGCCGATAGAGCCCTGGGCCCTTCAAACAAATCTGCTTCTTTGTTAGATAAATCTTGTATTAGCTTGGGAGGTAAGAGGGAGTAAAACATCAATACCAAAATGGATTAACAGTGCACAATAAATCCAGGACTATTACAAGTTAAGTTAATTTAGAACAGTCATAAACAAAATGATATAAATGAGTCTCAAAAGGATGTTATAGAAATATAAAATCACCAAAATGACTGTGAATCTCCTAAAGAAATTCGGTATAAACAACATGAAGCATACCAAAAATTCAGTTGCAGGGATACAGAATATTAGAAACAATATTTACAAATGGAATTGTAGATTTCAATCTTCCTGCCTAGTCATGAATAAACACAATTTAAATATCCTACACTACCCTATGTTAAGTGGAAACCCTAGTTAGTCAAAGAATCAAAGAAAGCTGTCAGCATAATGGAGACTTAAGTACAAGTACTGCAATCAAAGGGAGTGTTTAGCATAGAGCCACAATCAGAAATATAGCAGTGAGGTATGTACCTCTGAATAGTCTAAAGGCATCTGAACTCAAACCAACAAACAATACCAAGGAATGCAAACTGTTCAAAGAAACAACCTTGTATCCAGTACATTCCCATCTCCACAGTAACAACTGGCAACTCTTCCTCTTCTCTCCCCCAAATCCCTCGGAACACCAGCTGACCATGGGCACCTACTTACTGCAAGGAAACATTTCTCCATCCTTGTTAACATATTTTATTTTCTCTTGCCAGAAAATCCATCCCATCCCATTGGACAACAGCCTTTTCACTGGCTAACGAAGCCAAACTTGCACCTGCAGAGGAAAAAAACAAACAGACAACTTTTCACACTGAAGGTTAAACATTGAAATCCCAAACGCTTAAGGTCTCTGGCCATGCTAATTTAATAAAATAGACAAAGCACACCCATCACTTCTCTGTAGGGGCACATGCGATCACAGTAGCACGCCACCTTACAATCTAAGGCTATTAAAGTTTTGATGCAAGCAATTGAGATACTTCTGCAAGCAGTATAAATGAATGTGAAGCACTCTGATGCCTCAGGGACAAAGTCTTGTTATATATAACTACTTCAAAACAAACACCTGAAAACAAAAAACAAACCATACAGAGAAGCACCACTACAGGCGTATATTTGCATCAAGGGAACTTCCATAAAAGCACAAGTTCACAGGCAACACAAACAGGTACATATATAAGCAAAGGGTTCAAGCAGGAATTCATGTTCAAATGGGCCTGTCTAATAGGGAGCCCCCCACTGTTTGAGGGCCCCATCCAGCCTAAAACCTTAGAAGATCAGTAAAATATAGGATTCTTATGGCACCTCAGCACATTCTGTGTGCGGGGTGGGGCCCTTCTGCACATTTTGTGTGTGGGGTGGATAATTTTGTGTTACACCACTCTGTGCGCCAAGCAATCTACATGCATGCATTGTTGTCTTAACCTTCACACCCATGACAGTTTGTGGGCTACACAGTTTCCGGTACAAGCACTATCCAAGTGTGGGTCAGAATTCTATGAGTAGGAATAGGGAATACTCCAGTGGACTGCTTAGATGAAAGGGCACACTTTCTGTAGCTCCAAAGAATAGCCTCTGTTGGACTTGGCCCTTTCTGCAGGGCCATTCCCAAACTGTTTGCCTTTGCCCTCCACTTGGTGCTGAATTAATTTTTGTTGGCGTTAGGACTCTGTACACTTTACCTCTGTTAACTAGTGCTAAAGTTCTAGTGATCACTCCTCTAAACATGATTACATTGGCTTAAACCAGATTGGCATATTTAATTTACCTATAGATCCCTTGTAGAGTGGTTTACTGTGTAGCCACAGCCTGTAAATTAAATGTTAGTAGTGGGCCTGCAGCACATATTGTGCCACCCAATTAAGTAGCACCGTAAAACGTGTCTGCCAGTGCAGCCTGAACTCAGTTTTAAACTACAAATAAGACTTGGCAATATACCTGACCTTGCCAAGCCCTAAACTCCCCTGTTTTTACATATCAACCCCCCTCAAGGTAGGCCTGGGGTAGCCCAGAGGGCTAGGTGCTTTGCAATTAAAAGGTTGAACATGTACCTTTAAGTTTTACATGTCCTGGATGTGAAACATTCTTAAATTAATTTTTCACTACAGCAAGGCCTATCTCTCCCATAGGATAATATTGGAGCTTTCTTATTACATTTTATATGTGTAATTTCCAAATGAGAAGAGATGACCAGGTCGTGTTTGGTGTCCCTGGCCTCACATTTTCAAATCCTAATTTATGGTGAAGTCAGATTTTAAATTGCAAGTCTGAAAATGCCTTAGCCAGTTAGTGCCTATAGCCTGTTTCTGGTCACATGGCTGGGTGTAGCTGACAGTTGAGCTTTGCTGATTACTCCTAGACAGCCTCACACAATTGGGAGCTTTGGTGTGCCTGGATAGGCCATGACTGGCAGGATAGAAGAGAGGAACTGGGTACCACCCCACTTATACCCGAATAGGTTGCTTACAAACAAAAGGATTCATACCCCCTCTAGTTAGTTTGGAGCCAGGACAAGGAAGGCACGATGTCTGGGAACATCAAATGGGAACCTCTAGAAGTTTCAACTCCACTTCAAAGGCATTACTGGGTATAAATACTGGACCTCAGACACCACTACTTCAGTACACTTCTAGACCTGTGAATACTCTGCCAGGAAGAAGAACCACTATGAATCTGAAGGACTTCCACTCTGCTGGACTGCCCTCTACTGGACTCCTGCTTTAATGTGCTGACCGGATGCCTGCTACCCCTAGCCTGGATGAGAAAGACTGTCCCTGCATCCTTTGACCTCAGAGTGACTCTAAGGGCTAGTTGGCTGGCCTCCTGATCTGCAGCCTCAGGGACATAACAGTCTTCCAACAATCTTGCATCTGCACCTGAACTCTGTGGAATCTGTGAGTCTAACTTGCAAAGTGGATCCAGTGGAACCAATGCATCAACTATGCTGCACAGGGATACCCCGAGCAGAATTGATGCATCTCTGTGGCTGCATGGCTTGGACCTGTCGCAAAGGCTTGTATCGCCACTGCCCTTCGCATCACATCCTTTGCATCCCTGGTCAACAGCAGCTTTGATGACGATGCTTAATTCTGCATCGAAGCTCCTTGCAACCAACTCATCTCTCTGACTGAGTGATGCATCCTCAGTTCCAGGCTCTGCATCACCAGCTTCTGTGAATGGAATCCTCAACGTAGATGCAACAGGACCTCACACTGCAACCTCGCCACATCTAGGAACCAATGCATCACTTTGGCTGCGTGATATATCTTCAGCATAGATCCTCATAACTCTCTGCAAACCAGAATTTAAGGTATTCTGTTCAGCGGGTCTAACTGGGTCCCTGTAGCTGTCACACACTATATTGCGGTCAGCCTGAACTTGTGACTTTGTCCCAGTCCGGCACGACCAGATATCCATATTTGCTGATTTACACGTTTTGGTGATATTTTCACTAAAATCTTTAACATTCAATCTTTCTGTTTTTACCAATTTAATGGTTGTCATTTTGGTCTTGTATTTATTAAAAATCACTATATTTTTCTAATCCTGTTGTGGGGTCCTTTTTTGATATGTTTTCACTGCCTGTTTCAAGTATTGCACAAATACTTTACACAATGCCTCTAAGTTCAGCTTGACTGCTCTGTGCCAAGCTATCAGGGGTGAGAGTAGAGGTTATTTTGGGGTTTGCTTCTGCTTTACCCTCACATGGATTGTGGTTGCTGCTTGGGAAGGGCTTACATCCTAGTCAACCAACAACCGAATATCTTACACCCCCATGCAAACAATCTGTGAATAGTTCTACTAAAGTAACCTTTAGGTAGCCTCCTGTGTGTGTGAAAGTGTTACTGTAGAATACACTGAATTTATTACACTGTGATGGGGTGATACGAAGAAGCCAAACTTGCACTCAGCAGCAGGCCTGTTATGGCACTAAGACACTGAAGAAATCCCTGGTGCCCTCACTTCTTCTGAATGTCATCCTCAAGTTTTGACTGGATCAAGGCTTGAACCTGACTCACCAAGTAGTAATGCAGAGAAGTTGAGGGTATGGAGACACAATGCTGCTGACCCACATTCCTCATTTGACGCCATGGCAGTACCCAGAAACATCATGGCTTTTGGCATTCTGGCACTTTTGTGTAAGTTTACTACTTTTGGGTAGCAACAAAGGTAAACTTAGACTAAAAGTCTAACCTTACTACTTTTTGTAATTCACAAAGGTAAGTTACTACTAGTAAAGTTAGACTTTTGGTCTAAATTTCCCTTTGTGAATACCGGAAAGTAGTAAAGTTAGTCTTTTGGTCAAAGTTTACCTTTGTGAATACCGATAAGTAGTAAAGTTGGACTTTTGGTTTAATTTTAACTTTGTGAATACAGAGAAGTAGAACAGTTAGACCTTTGGTCTAGGTTCACCCTTGTGAATACCGAAAAGTAGTAAACCTACATAAAAGTGTAAGTTTACCTTTGTGAATCGGGCCCATAGAGTAAAGTATAGAGTTGGACAGCGAGTGTACGGGGATACAGTGTAGTAGAATGTTATAGAGTGCCATGAAATGTGGCAGACATTTACAGATTGGAGTTATATAGAGTAGAGAAGAGTGTCATACAATGGAGTGGCATACACTGTAGTGGCATACACTTTAGTGGCATAGCGTGGATTACCATACAGTCGAATAACATACATTTGAATACTGTACAGTGGAATGTAGAAGAGTGGAATGGCATAGAGTGGAATACTGTATAGTGGAGTTGTGTACAGTGAAGTGGCGTTAGGTGGAGTAGGTTACAGTGGATTAGTGTAGAGTGGGGTGGCATGCATTGAAGTGGCATAGCGTAGAGTCGAGGAAACTGCTATAAACTGGAGTGGCGTCTTATACAGGAGAGTGGAGTGCAGTGTCGTACAGTGTTGGAAACTGAAGTAGAGTGTTGTACAATAAAGTGTACAAGCATAGAGTTGAGTGCAAATTTGGACAGTACCGTGTATGGGGATAGAGTGAAGTAGAGTCTAGTAGAGTGGCATAGAGTGTAGTAGAGTTTTGAATTGTGGAGTTATACAGAGTGGAGGAGAGTAGACTGAAGCGGAGTAGAGTGGAGTAGCACACTGTGGAGTGGAATAGAGTGGAGTAGCATAGACTGGAGTAGTACAGTGGAGTGGAATAGAGTGTAATAGCGTACAGTAGAGTGGCATACAGTAAAGTGGTGTAGACTGGAGTCGCATACACTGGAATGGGATACAGTGGAGTGGCATACACTGGAGTGGAGTAAAGTGGAGTAGCATACAGTGGAGTGGCATACAGTGGAATAGCAGAGAGTGGAGTGGCATACAGCTGAATGGTGTAGAGTGGAATATAATATACTGGAGTAGTAGAAAGTGGAGTGGCATACAGTGGAGTGGCGTACACTGAAGAGGCGTAGAGTGGAGTTACATACAGTGAAATAGCTTAGAATGGACTGGCATAGAGTGGAGTTGTGTACAATGCAATAACATGGAGTGGAGTGGCATAGAGCAGAGTGTTGTTCAGTGGAGTGGTGAAGAGTGTTATAGTGTGTAGTGGAGTAGCATACAGTGGCGAGGCGTACAATGGAGTGATATAAACTGCAGTGGCGTACAGTGGCGTGGGATAAAGCATAATAGCATACAGTGGAGTGGCGAACATTACAGTGGGGTCCAATCGAATAGCGCAGAATGAAGTGGCTTAGAGTGGAGTGTCAGACACTGCAGTGGAATAGAATGGAGTAGCATACAGTGGAGTGGTATACAGTTTAATAACATACAGTGGAGTGTTTTAGAGTGGAGTGGCATGCAGTGGAATAGAGTAAGGTGGAGTGGCATACAGCTAGAATGACATAGAGTGGAATGGCCTGTAGTGGAATAGCGTCCAGTGGAGTGGCAAACGCATGTTGTAGAGTGGAGTTCCGTACAGTGGAGAGGCGTAGAGTGGAGGGGGGTAGAGTAGAATAGTGTGGAGTGAAATGGCATGACATACGGTTGTATGTGAAATTTAGCAGCAATGTAGATTATGATGTGCAGAGTAAAGTACAACAGCGAACTGCACTTCCTAGCATTTCTTCAGCTTACCAATCAATGAAGGGCAATGCATGGTGGCCTTGCATTCCTCTGTAAACCTGAATTAAGTATTGCTTTGCCCATGCGACACCATGAGTGATGCAATGGTACCACACTCCAATAATACAGCTATGCCTTAGTTATATTTTGGGTCATGGTATACTGGGATAACTTTGCATTATACCGTGGTACATGGCAATTACAAGGCAGTTTATAATTGGGTAAGGGCTGTCATTAGAGAACAAAAAGGTAGCCATACTGTTTTTACTACACTTTGGCTGCGTTCAGTGTTAGGGCCTCAAGATATAGGTAAGAAGTAGGTCCCTAACTATTGCCACTTTATTAAAGTGGTAATAGGTAATGGAATTTATTTAGATTTTTTATATATATTTTCAGATAAGTTTACAGCCATGTACTGCAGTAGCTTCACAAACCTTTGTGAAATTCCGCAAAAGTACCACAGTGACACATTTCACTACATTTAAATACATTTTAACTTAAAAAAATGTATCCTGTTTAACTGCAGTGCCCAAAGATCATCATCTCCGCACCATAATGTATAAACTTGCCCAATTTCATGTAAATCCATTCAGCAGCTTTTGCACTATGTGAAATACAATAGTCTATGGAAAATACATAGGTGGGAAAACACGTTTCTGGAACCCCTTTTATCTTTGCACCCCCTTAACAATTCATAGCAAAACTTCACATTGTCTCAAAATGTAGAAAATACTGTAGGTCTGGAAATTTTTGGGGTGATTCGTCAAATGGGTGGAAAGTTAATTGCGAGCTAATATCTGAGGAAACCCTATCTTTGGGAAATACTAACTGTAAATACAGAATGGCATTCAGATTTAATGTGCTTTCTTTCTTTTGATCTCTTGTATTTGTTTATTGGTTTACATAATCATGTAACTATACGTGTGTCTTTTCGTTCATGTAGCAGTTCTGAAATTTTACATCTGCAGTCTAGTATATGTCCTGGGCTTCCTTGCTACTTTTAGTAGGATTGTGCTACATATGAAACCCAAAGTAAATGAAAGCCCATCATGGTTGTTATAAAAATGAAGATTGAATTTTTTCTAATGGTCTATTATCATTGTCCTCCATATAGGAATTTGTGTAGCTCACTGCTAGGCCGCTTTTCCATTTGGTTCCATAGCACTACATAAATAATTGTTTTTTGTTTGGCTTGATGGACACAGTTGTATTTTGTAAATCATATATAGCATGCACAGAAAAGGTTTGTAGATTAAGATATATTCTAGTTATGTATTTTTTTTGTTCTGTTTTTTTTTAACAAAGTTTAGCCGCATACAACAATCCTTCTGAATTTCAAGTTTTTATTTTGTAAACAGAGCCAGTCTGTCCACCGACGCGATTCGGCCTTGCGGCCTTGGTCACGTGACGCTGCTGAGCGCTCCGGCACCTCTGACCCCATTGACTGTGGATTATGTATTTGTTTATAGGTTTCCATTAGCATGTGACCATAAATGGGCCCTTAATTTGTTCATGTAGTAAATCTGTAACTTTAAATATGCAGTCTAGATAATTTTTTTATGCTTCATTGCTACTTTTAGTAGGATTGTGTTATTTATGAAGGTCAAAGTGAATGACAGGCAATCATTGTTATTATCATACAAATTGAGATTAGTATTTTTTTCCTAGTGGCCAATTATCATGTTCTCCAAATAGCAGTTTGAGTGGTCCACTACTAGGTCAATTTTTCATTTTGTTGCACAGGGGTGTATAAGAACAATGGTTTTTGTTTGGCTTGTTGGGCCACGTTTATTTTGAGAGCCAGAGAGCATGCAAAGAAAAATAATGTAGATTGAGATGTATTCTATTTGTTATGCTTTTGTTTATAGTTTGCCATTATCAGGTAACCATAAATGCGTCTTTCAGTTGTTCATTTAGTACATCTGAAACTTTACATGCAGTCTAGTTTATTGTTTCGGCTTCCTTGCTACTTTTAGTAGGATAGTGTTACATATAAAGGCCAAAGTGAATGGAAAGGCAATCATTATTAATATATATATATTTTTCCTAGTGGCCAATTATGATGTCCTCCAATTAGCAATTTTTGTGGCTCACTGCAAAGTCAATTTTTCATTTTGTTGCACAGGGCTGCATAAGAATGATGTTTTTTGTTTGGCTTGTGGGCCAGTTTTATTTTGTGCACCAGAGAGCATGCAATGCAAATGTATGTAGATTAAGATGTCTTCTATTTGGTATGTATTTGTTTATAGGTTTCCAATAGCATATGACCATAAATGGGTCTTTCCCTGATTCAAGTAGTAAAACTGAAACTTTACATATGGTGTCTAGTTAATTTTCTGGGCTTCCTTTATACTTTTAGTAGTGTTGCGCTACAAGATATCACTAAATTGAGAGACCTTATGACTTAACAAAACGCCTACTCTACTTACACAGACTCACCCAACAGAATCACCTGCACCTCCTAATATGTGATACTGCCTAATTTCATAGGTGTTTGCCCTACGTGAAATACAAAAGACTAAGGAAAAGGCATTGGATTTCAACCTTGTTTTGGGACCCCAGTTTTTTCTTCGTACTCCTTGACCAAACACTGTGAAACTTTCAGTCCTCTCAAAATGAAACGGGAGCACCAAGTCTGCAGTTTGCACAAATTAATCAAACGGGTACCAAGTCATTAATGGGCAAATATTTGAAAAACTTCCTACCTCTGGTCACCCTAACTACAACTAGAGAGTGCCTACCGCCACTCTGTAATACAAATCCAACTTAAACTATAACAAACTGGAGACATTATAAATTTACAGTTATTACTTACATTTGGCATTTGAACTTACCTGAAACGAGGAGGGGGGAGGAGAGCAAGCCCTCACTCTTGCCGCTACCGCCAGGAGTCCAGTCCAGCAGCCTACAGCGCCGCCGCTCCGGGACTACACATCCCGGCGGCCCTAGCGGCGGCGCTGCTACACACGCACCAGGACAGCGCCAGGAGGCGCCTTAAGGAGAGCTCTGCTCGGCGGAGCGCGGGGGGCATTTGAACTTACCTGAAACGAGGAGGGGGGAGGAGAGCAAGCCCTCACTCTTGCCGCCACCGCCAGGAGTCCAGTCCAGCAGCCTACAGCGCCGCCGCTCCGCGACTACACATCCCGGCGGCCCTAGCGGCGGCGCTGCTACACACGCACCAGGACAGCGCCAGGAGGCGCCTTAAGGAGAGCTCTGCTCCGCTCCGCGGGACGCGAGCGGGACACCGGGCTAAGCCCGGGCCCTCTGTGGCCCTCAGAGGCACAAAGAGGCCGGGACGGGCCACCACCCTTACTATTCCTTTTCATCAAAGAGGTACTGTGATTCCCCTTACCATTTCTATCAGCCCACTGTTTGCTATTTTGCATCATACCATGTCTATCTGGGAGGAGCTTAATGCCATGTGTGGAACTCAATATATCCCTGACCTTTTACCCTCCATAAGCACAGACACCAACCCAGAGGTTTTTAACGCCACCCTGCAGATGTCACCTTGTGGAAAAAGGTAGGGCTAGGACCTTTCTCAAGATTTGCCCGGCGCTAACCGCCCTTGTACCATTCAAGTTTACCAAGCAATGAGGCAGGCGCCGGAGACCAGAAGGCAGGAAACAGAAGTTTATTCCGACGGAGCAGAACACATCAGATCAGACAACAAGGTATCGTCTCGAGGTGCTCTAACAGCCTCTCGGAGGCCTGGCCTCTTATACACTGGTTTATGGCATGTGACCTTCCTTTATTACAATCAGAACTTTGTAAAGCAAGGAGAAGACATCCCCGTAATCCTCGTGTTAATCCCACCCCCATATACCTTCACAATAGAGGTCCTCAACCTGCTGATAAGAGGAGGGGGTCATCACGCAGCTGAGTGTTCCGTCGAGTCTTAGGATGTGGGCGCCTGATCATATCACAGGGGGTGGGGAGGCCTGGATCAATAGAGGGTCCTTTGAAGGAGAGCGACCTCATACAATAAAGGGCAGTAAATGATATCTCCCGGCTTAGGCAGTGGCCTCGGACCTGTGTGGACAGTCGGACACGGGGTGAGGGGCCATCAATGGAGTGGTATTCATGCTGCGTGGACAATCCAGCGCAGAGGGGGGGTTTATCAACAGAGGGGCATTCATGGGAGGAGAGGAGGTGTTGGTCAGGCGCTGGCGTGACTCCCAAGGACAGGGTCATGCAGAAGGGTCATGCTCATAAGGAGGAGGGAGGGGGAGCCAGGGTGCGCGGAGGATGCTTGCTGGGTCAGAGGGGCGCGCTGGCGATCGATCGTGGACAGGGAGACCATGATATCTAAAATGGCTGCCGTGCACGTAGTACATAGGTGACCTAGAATGGCTGCCGTGCACGTAGTACATAGGTGACAAGCTGGTGCAGATGATGTTCAGATCGCAAACTAAAATTCCACAGTCCTCCCTTTTAACATGTCTCGCCAACTTGTCAGTTCGGATTTATCCCCATAAGGCCACGTATTTCTACTTCATAGAGGGGGCTCATGTGCTCATTTCGGAAGTCCAAAGTCTTTGGGCACATACAGTTAGAAGCAAGGCCGAACAAAGGTGGCAGACATTGGATACCTAGGCAACACCCACATAATATCACAACAGGTACCAGCATGAAGGAAAACAACTTCCAACCCCAATTCTTCAAAGTGTCCCAAAACCAGCTCCCAAGCGACCATCCTTCCTGTTCTTGGTGAACCTCCGAGGAAAGTGTGTGGAGGTGTTCGATGGCTTTGTAGACTGAAGGCGAGTTGTCTGGCACGTAGGTGCAGCAGCTGGATCCGATGATGCGGCATGCTCCTCCTCGGTCGGCTAGGACCACGTCTAGGACGAGTCGATTTTGAAGGGTCACAAGGCGGACCGCCTGAAGCTCCGCAGTGTTGTTGGCGAGGATACCAGCCGTGATGTTGATCGTTGTTTCTACTGCCTGGGTCAGGTGTCGGATAGCACGGCTGTTTGCCATTGGGCCCCACAGAGGAACAAGTCCCTTTGCTGCATCCAGGAACTGTGCTCCGGTGGAGTCGGCTTGTCCAAGGTCGTCTGCACGCCTCTGCCGGTGGTGGTTGGCAGGGGCTACATACGTGGGTGGAAGAACGAAGGCAATATAACAGGTGCCCTTCCAACCTCTCGGGAGCCAGGTGTAAGCCTTGGTGCCACACACAAAGTACATATTCGGAGAAGCAACAAAAGAAGGGGGTTCAGCTGAGTCCAATGTTCTGGTGATTCGGCAGGCGCTGTAACCCACCAGCTGCGTTCCCTGGCCTTCGAGACACACGAGACCTGTGACATTGATAACAGACAGGGCCACAGTTAAAGTGGCGGTAGTTTGTTTTTGCAGATGAGTGAAGGTGGTTCTGGCCGGATTGTGGAGCACCTGTACTTCGACTCGTTCTTTGGCTGGAATGTCTTTGATGAAGGTGGCGCCTGCGAGCGCAGGACACAGGGCAGCTGGGGTCTTTCCTGTTTTGTTCAGCCAGAACCCAGAGTAGAAGTGTGACACTGTCCGGCTGGAGGTGGCGTTGTCCCTGTGGCTCTCTTGCATGAGGATCAACCAGGCGAGGCAAGAGCCGTGAACTGAGAAGGGTGAAGGGATGAAGGGGATGGAGTGTCCAGTGGCATGCGGGAGCAACCCGCAGATCCAACAGTTCGTAGCATTTGCAGCAAGGTTGTGTTGGTGCAACAGTTGCACGAAGGAATTGTTCCAGAATTCCCTGCGCCTTTCTCGGAGCTGAGGCGACAGAGAGATTAGGTGATGCTCTTTCAGGGGTGTTGGCTGTGCAGTAGGTAGCAATGCCTCATGAGCCGGTGTGCTTTCCTCCAGAATCCAGAAGGAGGTCATGAGGAGGAGGCAGAAGAGGAAGACAATGAAGAGTGCAATTGTCTTTGATTTGTGCAGGTTGTCAGTCTTTGGATTTCTATACTGGGTATTTCCCGTTGCTTCCATCATCTTCTTATCTGGCGCTTCCATCATCTTCTTATTTGGCGCTTCCATCACCTTCAAGGGGCTCGGTAGTGGGCAGAACCACAGACTTCGTTTAGCTTCTCTCCCGGCGACCCTTGATTGTGTGTAGGTCACCGTTCTGAGATTTAACTTAGTCTGTGGCCTACTTAGCCGAAGCTCCCTCCTTTCGACGCAGGAAATACCCTTCTCTGGATGGCACAGTGGGATCAGAGAATTTTGCAAGTTCGAGTGCCTCAGTATCGGGATAACAGTCCAATATCGGTCGGTCTTTGCTCAGGAGCTCTTCTTGGGTGCTGACGTTTTCTGTCGTGGCCAGGTTTGCAGAGACCTTTCGGCAATGATGCGCGTGCAGCCAGTGCTTCTTCCCCTCCACTCGGAGTGCCGTTCGGGTGGTGATCAGCACTTGCCAGGGGCCCGTCCACCGAGGTTCCAGACTCTTGGTTCGCTGGAAATCCGTATCAATACGAAATCTCCCGGTTGGATGTCGTGGCCGGGGCCCCTGGAAGCATCGGGGATGGCCTGCTGCACCTGTTGATGAATGACAGACAACGTTTTAGTTAACTTGCACAAATAATCAGACAGTAGGACATCCGGGACGTCATGAATGGAGGTCGGTTTGGGAGCAGTCCAGAGATTCATCGGTCGCCCAAACACGACCTCGTAGGGGGTCAGATGGTGCTTGGTGGGAGTTGAGCGCATCGATAACAAGGCCAGTGGGAGGGCATCCGGCCAGTTAAGTCCAGTGGTGGCCACTATTTTTGCCAGTTTCAGCTTCAGTGTGGCATTATGGCGTTCCACTAGACCAGCGGATTGGGGGTGGAAGACCGCATGGAATCGTTGCTTCACCCCCAACCCCTTTAGGATTAGTTGGATAACCTCAGCTATGAAGTGGGGGCCATTGTCGCTCCATAAAATTCGGCAAAGGCCATAGCGAGGGAAGAATTCTTTCAGTACTACTTTGGCAGTAGTCATGGCAGTGTTGTCACGGGTTGGATAGGCCTCTACCCATTTACTGAAGGCACATACAATGACTAGTACATACTTCAGGTTTTGGCATCTCTCTAGTTGGATGTAATCCATCTGAAGGACCTCAAAGGGGTGATTGGGGGTCCCAAACCCTCCCCGGGGCACTACAGTTCCTTTCCCGGGGTTGTGTTGCAGGCAGATAAGGCACTGCTGAACTAGACGTCTGGCTGAGTCAGGGATTTTGTCGTTATGCCAGACTTTGGAAATGAGTTCGATCATGGGTGCAGATCCTATGTGTGCGGGGGAGTGAGCCATTGTCAGTATGGGAATCAGATATGAGTCGGTCAGCAACCATTTGCTGGCATCCTTCGTTCGCCAACAGCCCTCCTCATCCTTCAAACCCACCCTTGCCCACTTAGTCAGCTCGTGAGGGGTGCTGGCCGATTGTATGTCTCTGATCATTATCCTTGTGTCACTCCATGTTTCTGCTTGTGACCTGGTCATGTACATGCGTGTCATCCTATTCTCAGCTGTGGTTCGTGCAGTGATGTCGGCCAACGCATTCCCTTGTCCGACTAAGTCTGTCACCCTTTTGTGTGCCTGACATTTTATCACCGCTAATCGTTTGGGGAGGAGAACTGCTTCAATCAGAGCGGAGACTAAATCTCCGTGGAGGATCGGGGTGCCGTGGGACGTCAGGAATCCCCTCTCCCTCCACAGGAGCCCAAAATGGTGGACCACTCCGAAGGCATACTGGCTGTCCGTATATACGTTCGTGGTGGTCCCTGTGGCTATGATGCATGCTCGGGTGAGGGCTATCAGCTCTGCTGCCTGGGCAGATCGTTGTGTGATGCAGGCTGTCTCAACTACTGTTCGGGCTGTCGTTACTGCATAGGCAGCTGAAGTGGTGCCATCTGGGAGTTTGATGCATGAGCCGTCTACCCATAGCTCTCCATCGGGGTCAGTAAAAGCAGTGTCTCGGAGGTCAACCCTACTCCTAGTTTGTTCGTCCGTGAGGGTCACACAGTCGTGGATGGGAGAAATGTCGGGGTCATTTTCAGGCAGGGGTAACAATGTGGCAGGATTCAAAGTCGTGCATCTCTTTAGTGTGATGTGGGGTGCAAGTAGCGTCAGTTCATACCCTGTCAGTCGTGCGCTAGTCAGGTTTTGGGTCTTTGTCTGATTCAAGAGGGTGTCGACTGCATGGGGTACTAGCACTGTGAGGGAGTTGGAAAGTACGATTCCCTCGCTCTGACGGATAGAGACAGCAGCGGCGGCTACTGCTCGAAGGCAGGCAGGCAAAGCTCTGTCTACAGGATCAAGAGTGGCGGAGAAGTAGGCACAAGGGCGCTGCTTAGGACCAATTGATTGAGTTAGGACAGACAATGCGCATCCCTCCCTTTCGTGGGTGAAGAGGGAGAAGGGTTTGGAGTAATCCGGCGTTCCGAGGACGGGCGCTGAGCAGAGTGCATCCCGTAATTCCTTAAAGGAGGCTTGACACTCAGTGGTCCAAGGAAGCGGGGAGGGGACATCTTTGGTCAGCAGGGCAAGTAATGGTTTCACAATGAGACTGTAATTAGGCAACCACTGTCTGCAAAAAGAGGTTAGGCCAACCAAAGAGCGGACCTGCTTTTGTGTTTTCGGGATGGGGGTATCTAGGATGGTTTGGATTCGGTCGGGTGTAAGTTTCCTCCCTTCTTTGGACAGAAGATGGCCTAGGTAAGTCACCTGTGGCTGACAGAACTGTAACTTCTTTTTGGAGACTTTATGGCCATTTTCTGCAAGAAAGTGTAGGAGTTGGACGGTGGCTGTCGTTGCAAGCGGGGTGGTGTCGGCCGCCAGAAGGATATCATCGACATATTGGATCAACACCACTCCCTCTGGTAGCTGGAAGGCATCCAGCTGTCTTTTGAGGGCCTGGCTGTAAATGCTGGGACTTTCAGTGTATCCCTGGGGAGCTCTACAGAATCGGTACGAGCGGGATTTTAAGGTGAAGCCGAAGAGATAACGGCTGTCTGGATGAATGGGGATAGAGAAAAACGCGTTTTTAAGGTCGATAACAGAGAAGGTGGTGGCAGTGGACGGGATGAGGGTCAGAATGGTGGTGATATCAGAGACCACAGGATATTGGGGTACAACCACTTTGTTAATCTCTCGCAAGTCGATGATGAAGCGGTACGCTTTCTCATCTCCTTCACCTTGCTTCTTAACAATAGGTAGGATTGGGCTGTTGCAGACGTTGCTAACCACCTCTTCAACCACTCCTGCATCTACCAGAGACTGAATGATCGCTACCAGTGCCTTCTCACCCTCTGGCGATATCCGATATTGCGGGAGTTTCGGGAGCATAGCGTCCTGTCGTACAGTTATGTGAATAGGATCAATCATCATTCGCCCCACATCAGAGTCATTTTTGGCCCACAGGTACGGAGGCAGGGCGTCAAGCAGGGACAGGTCAGCGTCAGTTATGGAGCACATGTGTCGTGGGGGAGGGGATCTGGGCATGTCTGGGTTGTCGTACAGGATGACTCGTATTCCATCTGGGGAACACCTAATGGTAGCTCGAAAATGTTTCAGTAAGTCAATACCCATAATGGCGTCAGGGGAGTTGGAGGAGAGTAGAAATGTCGCGTCAGTAGTGTTGTTTTCTAGGTCAAAGGAAATAGGTACGGACAGGGGGTTAGTGGAGGGCGTCCCATCGAAACCTATCGACGTTATGTGTGAGCCACACAAGGGTGCCCTTGGAATCAGTCGTTTTGATAACACACTACGTGTCGCCCCAGTGTCTACCAAGAATGGAGACTCTGTACCCAAGACCTTAGCAGTGACATAAGGACCTTGCTGGTCAACACAGAGCTCGACTGGATCCCTCCCTTGCCCCTGGCAGTCCTATGCAAAGTCGGGGGCATGTTCACCTTCGGACAGCTGATATTGGTTCTGTCGGGGACGGTCAAACGTGTTCAGTCTCCCTGATCTGTCATTGCTGGTGTCGTTGGTGCTCCCTCGTCCTTGTACTCTATTTCTCGGGCCACCTGCCACATCCCTGGAATCCCTATTTCTATTCATTTCTAGCAGAACCGGACACTGGAATTTCCAATGGCCGAGCCCTTTGCAGAAGGCGCATTGGTCAGTGCTAATGTCTCTCCGTCCAGTGTGGGATGTTGGGGTGTGATCTTTAGGAGGTAGATCTCTGGGGGTGGTTGATTGGTAGTTCCCCCTTTGGTGTTCCCGTCCTAGCGTTATACCCTGTATCTGGGCTATCATTACCCTTTCCTTTAAATCTTTTTTCTTTTTCTCGGACGCCCTATCATTCTCATTCTTTTGGTGCTCGTAATACTGAGCCATCTGAAGGATAGCTGCGGGTTTGGAGGCCCCCCAACTACTCTCACTCGTCTGCAGTTTTTGGGAGACTTCTTGTGTTAGTCCCTTTACATAATTTTGCACAAACAGGTGCTGTCCGGTTGCGGTGGTCATGTCTTGGCCACTGTAGTCGGAGAACACTGTCTCAAATCGGGAGAAGTATTCTGACACATCTTCCTGGGGTTTCTGTCGACAGGCCGTGACTATCGACCAGTCTACTTTTCTTTCCGGGACCAGTGTTTTTAACTTCTGGACCAGTTTGTCTGGGAGTTCCAGTATGTCTTTCACTGGTTTACTCCCCGGCTCTCGCTGTCTATCTAGTTTACCGAGTTGGTCCCAGGTATGTCCAAACAGATCCGTGTGGTCAGCCTTCCGGATTTGCTTCCACACATCAGCTGGCAGGCATAACCCAAAGAACAAGTCAATATCTGCTAAAGTCATTATTGTCGAACCCAAGGCTGTGCCTAATTCGGTATAAAATGCCGTCGGGTTCTTTCTTAAGTCGGGCAGGGTTTGTTTAAAGGTTAGGATGTCTTGTCGGTCCCATGGTTGGTAAACCCAATTGTACACAACCCTCCCCTTTGCATTTTCATTATTAATATCATCGCTCGTTCCCTGGCCCCGTGGCGGGATCCAGTAAGGAGCCGCTTCTCTGATAGGCATCATAGTATTGGCTACTTCTGCCGAGGTTGTTTCAGGGACCGTAACCTTGGCTTCTGGTTTCTGTTCCGCGAGGTGGCGGAAGACCTCAAGCATTTGCATGAAGAGCTCCGTCGCCTCACGTTCAGTCCCATCTCCAACATCAATCTTCCTATACAGTGTTGTTAGTTTAGCGGGACCCTTACTCTGATACCTATCTTCATACGCGTTCAGGGTGTGGTAGCTGAATCGCAAAATGAAATGCCGTCTGTGGCTGTCGGCATGTGAATTATATACGCTCATTGTGTATTTTTCGCTCTCCCTTCGTTCTACCAATGTCTTTGCTATTTCGTTGATCCCATCCCGCTCATCTTTGCTTAACCTACTTAACCTGGCTGATGATTGTTTGCTAGCCTCGGGGTCGTCTGACGAAGTTGTTAATATGGTTGGTGCGGAGGCCGTGAGGGCCGGTGCACTAGCACTAGGGTCACTTTCACTCACACTCGGGGCTTGCAGGTTTTGTTGGCTGGGAGCATATGGAGGGGGCATGTAGATGATTGGGGGACCTAGCAGTAACTCATCGTTTGCCCGTTGTTTGGAGGGTAGTTCAGGGTAGAGCGCAGAGGGGGTCCTAACAGGACATTGGCCTGTTGACCCTGATTCTTGGTTTTGTGTAGCTTCTTTTCTTTCTTTTATTTCTTCTTCTAGTTGTTTTGCGGCTAGGTGGGCTGCCTTTCGTAATTCTTTCCCTATTTTTGCTTCTTCTCTTTTCTTTCGTTGTTCCGTTTCCTTGCGCCATATGCCGATACTGTCGAGCATAGTGGGCGTGGTCTTATTCTTCTGGAGCGCTATTTCTAATGCTTTTATTTTATTTTCACTAAAGGAACCTATCAGTGGCCACTGACTTTCAGGGTTCTTTTTCGTATATTTATGCCATAGTCTAGTGTAAGCTATAGCGACTAGTCCATACTTAGTGAACATGTCCTTATTAGGGGTGCCCTCCAGTGGAGCTGGATGGTTCATCTCTAATAAGCGGTCCGGGCTAAACAGGCTACCAACCAGTGGGGAGAAGATAGGCATGACGGTTTACACCGGGGACAAAAAGTCTGCACTACCTATCTTATCACGGCGGGCAAAGACTAGACAGAATATTTCTATTCTCCGTTGTTTGCCGGCGGTGAATACCTCAAACGAACCAATACCGAACAATCGGTCAATCAAAACAATTCAGTGGGGAGAATAAGTGGGCACGAAAAGTTATCGTTACCCACTCTTTCTCTACCTGCAAAGAGAGACCTTGTTCTTCCCTGTTTGCAGACAAAGAATCTCCAGACAATAATCCACGAACGACAGTTCGGGAAACAGTGGGGGAGGAAAATAGGCACGACGGATTACAATGGGGACAAAAGTCTGCGTTACCTATCCTTCACTGTTTGCAAAGAGAGAGCCTGTTGTTTTTCTCCGTTTGCAGACAGCGAATCTCCAGAGGTTTCAACAAAGCGTAATACTAGTATTATCCAAACAAAAACAATTTTCCTCAATTCGTCGTGTTTACACGACCTTACCCGGACCGCATGGACGGTTTCCTGTCCTCTGGATCCAGCGCCCGATCGTCCTCTCTCCTTCGTGATGTTCGCGGCACTCCTGATGGTTCCCAGTCAGGACCGTAGATCACTCGAGAGAGGTCTGTTCAGAACTAGTGAAGGTCGGATGATCGGCTGTCAGACGAGGGTCTATCGGACATGAGCTCTTCCCGATCGTTGCAGTCGTTCACTCTGTCATCGGGACCTCTCCCACTGGATCCACGTGTCGCTGATGGGCCCCGCGCTTTGGGACGCCAATTGTGGAAAAAGGTAGGGCTAGGACCTTTCTCAAGATTTGCCCGGCGCTAACCGCCCTTGTACCATTCGAGTTTACCAAGCAATGAGGCAGGCGCCGGAGACCAGAAGGCAGGAAACAGAAGTTTATTCCGACGGAGCAGAACACATCAGATCAGACAACAAGGTATCGTCTCGAGGTGCTCTAACAGCCTCTCGGAGGCCTGGCCTCTTATACACTGGTTTATGGCATGTGACCTTCCTTTATTACAATCAGAACTTTGTAAAGCAAGGAGAAGACATCCCCGTAATCCTCGTGTTAATCCCACCCCCATATACCTTCATAATAGAGGTCCTCAACCTGCTGATAAGAGGAGGGGGTCATCACGCAGCTGAGTGTTCCGTCGAGTCTTAGGATGTGGGCGCCTGATCATATCACAGGGGGTGGGGAGGCCTGGATCAATAGAGGGTCCTTTGAAGGAGAGCGACCTCATACAATAAAGGGCAGTAAATGATATCTCCCGGCTTAGGCAGTGGCCTCGGACCTGTGTGGACAGTCGGACACGGGGTGAGGGGCCATCAATGGAGTGGTATTCATGCTGCGTGGACAATCCAGCGCAGAGGGGGGGTTTATCAACAGAGGGGCATTCATGGGAGGAGAGGAGGTGTTGGTCAGGCGCTGGCGTGACTCCCAAGGACAGGGTCATGCAGAAGGGTCATGCTCATAAGGAGGAGGGAGGGGGAGCCAGGGTGCGCGGAGGATGCTTGCTGGGTCAGAGGGGCGCGCTGGTGATCGATCGTGGACAGGGAGACCATGATATCTAAAATGGCTGCCGTGCACGTAGTACATAGGTGACCTAGAATGGCTGCCGTGCACGTAGTACATAGGTGACAAGCTGGCGCAGATGATGTTCAGATCGCAAACTAAAATTCCACAACCTCTGTGTGTTAACAAACTCCAATCTCCACTCATAGCACTACCGGGTGGGAAGAACACCAAAAGAAAGACCGATGATGCCATCATCAACGGGAAGCCAGCCAAAACTTCAAAACTATGCCCCAGTCCCTCTCAGCTCCACTCCAATGTCAGCTTTGTGTCGGGGGATATGGAGCATGGAAAAATGGAAAACTCCCCATCATTCCCACAACCAACTTTATTGGCCCAGCTCGAGCACCTATTAACCTCCCTAATTTCACCATTGGTGGAAAAAATCAACGATCTGGGGGACAGGATATCTAACATTGAACTGATAGTTAAAACACATATTCCATCAGGAACCAAACCAGCATCATCAGACCCTCCGATCCCCCTCATTGCTCTGGAAAAACCCATACTGAATTCCCGCAGGAATGCGCATTCTCAAACTATATCGTTGGTACAAACAAACCACATTGAGGCAAAAATTGAACCTATTAGAATGCCACGAATAAACCTACCCCCCGAAGCCGCCCCCTATGTGACCGTTGTCTCCGGGATTCCACCACTAACTCACGGAAAAGTTGAAACACGCCAAGACTTACTACATAAGGCCATGTTTTGGTTACAGACTAACAGACCTCTGCCACCTGACCTAGATGGGGGTATCTTAAGTGTTAGGAGGGTGGGGTGGTTGGGCACTTTGCCAAAAAACATTCCAGGGGACTTGGTCCTAATTAGGTTCAAGCAAAGGAAAACAGCTCCTTACTTACGATCCTGCAAGTATAAAGAGGGGGATGGCCCAATTCGTATCTGGGACTTACATGACTTTTATCCAAGCTTTCCATCCACCCAGATATCAAGAACACAAGGGCCAACGTAAAAATGCTGTTTCTTCTTTCTAGCTATGAAAAGTTTTTGGTTTCCCTGATCCCCTTTTCTCTCTTTTTTAAAAATAATGCCGTTTTAAACTTTATTAGATCAGCTTTGGTGATCAGAAATAGATATTGATGGAATTTGGTTTTAGAAAAATTTTGTTAACATGTATTGTGATTTTATGGTGGATTAATTCCAATGTCTTTTTAAAAATTGTCTATGTTTACTTTTATGGTTTCTTCATGAAATCGAAATAAAGTTTTGAAACTTGAAACTACTTACATTTTTAATTTACGCACCACTAGTTAGAACTTATATTCATAATTTAATCACCTTCTTAAATATCCTATACATTGTGCACCTCCATTTGCATTCTTCTCGCATCAATCGCCACAGTACATTAACTCTAACTCACCCTTTCTCCGAGCACGGTTGCTACCCTTGCATATTATATAACTCATAGCATGTGAAATCATAGCAGTCATAGTAACACTTATGATATCTGAACTAACATAATTTCTAAGTACACAGTACATGTTAGAGTGACACGTTTTCTTTTTTCATTACACATCTATAATATAATGAAAACAATAATCTTGAAGCACTTAGGAATATATGATGAGCCCACTAAGATTAATGTGAATGTATTTTGAGTGCACGCTCGTGGCATTCAACTGCTAGGGATTAATCTGTATAGCTTGCAAGACAGCAAGAATGGCTGCTAGGTTGCCATTTTCCAATGTAGAAATATGGTTTCACAGTTAATGACTCAGCTATCAAAATCAAAGACTTAATTCTCTTTATAATTTAACACCATTAGTGGCTATATCTTTGTTTTTTGATCTTTGTCCATGCTTATAAATTGGAATGGGAACCCTTCTTCAGGACTGTTATTTGTGTGATGTCTTGAAGCTACCACATTATTCTGCTGTCATCCCTGCACTGAATGGTGGTAGTGTTTGTGCAACATCAAGGTTGTGTATGTCGTCATCAGCTGTTGCAGTTCTTACACCAAAGTGTGTATTCCCATATATATAGCATCTAAGAAGTTGGCATAGACATACAGATCACTGCAAAGGTTAGTGGCTGGAATTCATTTTATAGTTTTTGTGGGACATGAAATGCATGAATTGTTTTCTTGTAAAGAGTTTCGGATTATGAAATAACACAGGCATTGTGTTGCTTTTTGTTAAACTTTTCTGTGGCTGAGTCATGCTCTTTTGTGAGAGAACATCTTGCGGTTAATCGTTCTGCAACAGTGTAATACTACATACACAGGAATGTTGTGTCTGTGTACCTTGCAAGGACATGTACATGAACTGAACGTGTATGACACTTTCACATGCTGTGTCATAATCCATATTGCAATGGCCAATATGCCATAGGTGATTGTATCCTCGATTTACCACAGCATGTCGCTCTTGTGCAGGTGATGAGTATGAGATGTTTACTAAATGGGTCCTGTATGTGGGAGACTGCATTTTTACAGGGAGTGGGGGTCTTGTTTTCACCTGTGGCCTTATACAGTCTATTTCGTACACATAGAAGCCTATTGCCACATTTTTTGTGTATCTCATCCTCAAAATCTGGGGAATTTTCATGCTATTTTAATTCCTCTGCAGATCTTATGTTGAATGCAACCACATTAATTTTGCCAAGGATATTATTCCACAGGGCTGCTTTCCTAGATAAAGGCCCTTCTGATACGAATTAGGATTCCCCTCCTCCAATTTATGCATTTATTCTTTTTTTGTCACTCTTCAAAGCTTAAGGGTTCTCTAACTTTTTAAGTTCTCCTGCTGCTTCTGTCTCCCTGATTCTCTCACACACACAGTTTACTGCAGCTAGCCTGTTCTTTTGTGCTCTTTAATGTGCCATTGAACAACTCTAGTTGCCATTCGCATGACGCTAACATTGTGCATCACACAATCTTTAGCACCAGTGTGGGTGGCCATATTATCATTAAAATTTGGCACAACATTAAAATCTACTTGGCGCAATGCAGTAGTGCAGATTATTTCCACTTAGCATTGCCCAACGCTTGGTAAATCTGTGCCCAAAAATCAAATAGATAAGCTGCCAAGATCCCGGATGGTGAAATTCCCAACTCTGCACAACCCATGATAGTCAACCCACCAAATCTTGACAATCCTGCTAAAGCAGCAGTTCAGTTTTGATGAAGGTGAACCACCCGACCAAGTGGAACGCTTTTATTAATCATTATAACCGGTCCGCTTCCTAATCATGTCTCCTCTGCCTAGATGGCTGACAAGTTCCTCACTCACAACCTTGAACTGTTTTTGTACTTTTTTCCATTTCTCGTAGTATCGAAATGGCTTCTGTGTGTTTCGACTCTTCCGCATGATCTTATGACGATGTCTAACCTTGCACAACTTGCTTTATCTTGCTGCAATCTAGACACGTGCCTGTGTCCTGTACTGCTCCACTGTAGCTGTTGCTGTCCTGGCCCACCCTGCCCTCTACTTGCTCTTCCTGCGCTATGGCGGTTGATTCATAACCTTGCAGCCTCGCTCTCAGAAATGAATCTGCTAGCCTTAGTGTAAACAGTACTAGGGGACAAAGATAGTAGTGCAGCGCTCTGGGCCAACCCTCTTACCATGTTTCCCCACTGTCTTTGCCTCCTGAGAGGTGAAGGGAGTTAACATTAAATCAATCTATTTCAATGAACAGTGTAGCACATTTGGCTACACAAAAAGTACCTTGGAATCAGTGACTATAGTTAAAGATTTAATATAAATTAGAAGTCATGTTAAGGTTCACAAATCTTTGCACCGTGCTATAAAAATACAGAGTAACAACTGGGAAACACAACCTCCTAAAGAAGTTTAGGCATACCAATAGAAGGCAGACAAGAAGTTTAGTCACAGCAATACCAAATATCAATAACAGAATTTGGTGCTCAGAGAACATGTTCTGTTTCTCTTGTCTATACATGGATACAGTTTAAGATCATCTAAATTGAAATCCAGACTAAGTGGATGGTTTTGTACCTGAAAGGATCTCAGAAAAACCTGGGAAAACAGAAAAATATGTAAAGTCCGGAAAATATTGAACATATAGGAACGTGTCAGCATCTCAGAAGCTCAGTCAAGAGTCTTCTTGGGTCAGAGAAATAAGTGATAGTGTAAGCCACACTGTGCAAGAGTCGAAAGGATTAAGCATAAAGGTTTAAACCTCTGAAGTCCAAGAAAAAGTAGCATAACATCAGGCAGAGGGAGCACACGTTATTTCCACCAGAAACTCTCAGGTAACACCCATCTGTTCACATAATCAGTGGTTCCATTGTCCTTGCACTCTAAAGTTGTAAGCTGTAACATCTGTAATTTCTACCAGACCAGACATGAGAACAATATTGTCTTTGATCACCTAAGAGCCCTTGCAATATTAATAAATAGAGACTTTCAGCTAACGCTTTGACTCTCCATATTCCTTGTCAAGGTCTTCTCCGGATCTCTCTCTATCACTAGTAGTGTTGCATCTATTCTCAAACTAACAAACCATGTCAATTATATCTGCAAGGAAAAGACATGCGAAGAGAAATGGAAAACAGCATTTTATGGAGAATGAAAAACACTCTTAGTCAGGACAAACTGTAGTATTAAATCAATGGTGCATAATTTAAAATATCAGGCACACATTAAAACACAAATGAAACACTGTCAGGACATTAGATTCACGTTAAAGTTCATAAAGGTAAAATAACTTTTACCATACATCTATAAATGTGACTAAGAACTACATCCAAATACAAAGGTGAAACATTAGTATACACTTTCATAAATCATTGTCGTTCCTAATGTAAACACATTTTTAATAGGTGAGTATGGTTTATTCAACAAGTCTTCAGAGAGCATATAATTTAATATGGTTAAGGCACTCAGGGCCATATGCATTAACATATTTTCCCCTAGACACAGAATGGGCAAAACACTTTGATGCATCTGGCACAAGGTGTGTTAATTCTCTAATTCTACAGTGAATGCAGTTTAATAGTAATGTCAAGTGCAACACTTTATAATAATATTGGTAGGACACACAGAGAAAATGTGCTAAGAGATGCATTTATGTTGCATATTTGTGATGTGTAAGAGTGGAACCAAAATTACGCTGGCCAAATCCCCCCTCTGTTTGTTAATCAAGCCAGCACATATAAATAATAATATTTCATCAGATAGACAGACCAAAATCTTGTTGTATACATCATTTGCATTCTGGATTCCTCCAGGAACTTCATATCATCATAGTATGTGATTTGTCTATTTTCCAGTCTGCTCTCTTTCTCTTCAATTCGTTTTTTGAAATGTGGCCATTTTTTCTTTGCATGCCCAGCCTACCGTGTTCCACGGTTAAAATGGCTTAAACCCCTATGTAGTAATCTTGAAATCAAAGGGTTCTTAGAAGCCATGAGGATATTTCGTACTAACACATCTGAGTTGGTAGTGGTCGGTGTGGCTAAGTACCTAGGCTGGGCATGGATCATTCGAACTAGGAACCCCAATGTCTCTTAATGCTTGTTTTTATATATTCTATATATTGATAACGTTGGTTGTTATTATAACTGGAAGTCTTTATTAAACTGTTTATTACATTGTTTAATATCCTTTTAGATGAAGAAAACTTTTAGATGATGATTGTTAACATGGTTTTATAAAATTTTGGTGATTTTATATACTGTCTTTTATGAATTGATTTTCGAAATAAAGACTTTTGAACTGAACTGAAATGTGCACATTTGTATGCCTTTTCAGATTACCAACAGAAATAATCCACAAAGACCAATAATCAGTAGGGGGTTCAAGATGCTTCCAACAACTACACTCCATAAGTTTCAAAACCATCTGCCTATTGCAGAAAACCCATTCCCTATTGCGCCCCAAAAAGACAGTAATGTTCTTAATGTATTTCTGTAAGACTTTACTTTTGTCTGGTAGGTAAATACAACATTGTTGAACTTGTAACATCTGAGAGACTCTGCCCTCTTTCTCGAGGATGACTAGTGCAAGTCTATTCTGCAAAACCATAGATCTAATAGCAACCATCTCAGTATGTATAACTAAAAATCCTCCAGCTCTACTGGTAGACAACTTATCAACTACAGTGAAAAGCTTTCTAATTGTATGCAAGTTCAATTTCACTCCTACCAATGATGTTAGACCATCAAAAAGATGACTCCTTCTCTTTGTCTCAAATGTTTTTTACCTGTTGGGTCATCAAGCTGTTCCACATTATAGAAGTTCAGAAAACTATCCCCATGTAACATTTTACATACCATTTCTTATGTAACCTGTAATATGTGTGTGTCCCACAAATATAATAAACTCCAGGAAAAACTGGATTTTCTCCATCCAAATATAATCCTTAATGTTAACAAACTTCATACGTATGACCACATTCACTTTTCCCCCATAATTTGTGTCTAGATGGGATTTTCTAATGAAAAGGCATAATTTCCCTTTGTGCTGCCAATCAAGATCTAATGCTGCTAAATTTCCCACTAACCTATGCTCGCTTTCCTCTATGACCCATTGGGGTACATTTGAATGATTTGCTGCTTTAGCCAATAGATCTATTTGTCTGTCTTTTACTGAATCTATGAATGTCTTCTCTATCCCTGTTAAGGAACAAGTTAAATTATGTCTAGGCACATAAGCAATGTCATTGTGGGTATAAAGATATTCCCAACTATTTCTGAGGTTATAATATCAGGCTGACAAATAAGATGCTTCAACACAGGAACTTCTGAAAAGAATGAACTTCAACAAAGGTTCAGAAAACACTGCTAACAATCCATCATTGTCACTACAGTACAGTTACGTGCAATGCTGGCCACAACGTACGTCAGCGTACACTAGGTCTGAACTACACTGATTGCCTGGATATCGCAGATATAGTATAATGGCAAACTCAGTGCTCCACTCCCAGGACTCTCGGGAACATCGATGATAGGTCCTACCATCCATACCCTGTCCTCATTGCCTCAGCATCAACCTCTCCTAAAGTTATACCCTTGCTATGCCCAGCTACCTGCATAGGGTTCCTGTCGCAGGCCCAGTCTCGTGTTCTGATTCCAGAGTAGGCTCACCCTCTCTCCCCTCAGCCCCGGCCTCCTGTGTAAGCAGATAGGATGTTAGTTTGCTCCAGATATCTTTTGGATGTGACCTGGTTGGCAAAAGGTCTGCATAAATGTACATGTGTTCTTGCCAAGTGGACATCGAATCAATCCAGTCTTTAAACTTGGGAGCCCGGCCCCTCCCCCAGCGACATGCTACTTGCCGCTTCGCCTGTAACAACCCCATTGCTAGGAACTTTTTATGAACTGTATTGACATTCTGAGTCAGACCTAATAGAGCCAGGAGTGGGCATCGTGACATACGGACACCCAGCATGTCCGAGATCCCGTCGAAAGTTTGCACCCAGAACTCTGCCACCGGGGGGCAGTTCCAAGCCAGATGTAGAAAGTCCGCTCCCTCCCGTTCACACCTCATGAAGTTATCATTTTCCCTGAGTTGAAATCTATGGAGCCTAACCGGGGTATGGTATAATCGGTGCAAGAACTTATAATGAATTAGACGCTGCCTGCTGTTACTTGTGATGTCCTCCGTCTGAATACAGCTAAGTTCCCATTGGCCATCCGTTAACAGGGCATCTAATTCCTTATCCCATTCAGATCTGGCTCGGACAGGGCAGGGAGGCACAGCATTCTGCAATTTGCTTATATAAGAGTGATATGGCGTGGTGGGGGCTCTGTCTGTAAGAACATGTGTAGGGGAGCGAGTGTACTTGGCTCTGCAGGAAAATCAGGGGTAATTGCCTTCATACTTCGACGGAGTCGAGTGTACAGGAATGTGTCCATTACCATTGGAATATGTGTGCCAAAGAATTGCTCTATAGTACGAAACTTTCCTTCCATGTAGAGGTCTCCCCATGTGTAATTCTTGAGTCCCTCCAGCATCCTACGACAAATGCCCTCACCCGTGACCCGTAGTAAATGATTTCGCAACAGGGCCATTTTGGGAGAGTACAGCATAGCATGCTCCAATTTACGAGCGATGTAATGCCACGCTAGTACGGTGCAATCCACTGTGGATGGGTTACGTCCGTGCTCCTTTACAGCTGTGAAAAGGTAACCTGATGGGGGTGTCGGGCCATGTAGCCATCTTCGACTGCCAGGTGCGGCATGAAGGGTGGCGGATGAAGCCAGTATGTTGCAAAATAAGCTTGCGCTCAATAATAGTACGTTTCAAAATTGGGGACATCATACCCCCCAAGTGGTATGGCAACATCAACGTGTTTAGGGTAAGGCAGCCTGCTTCCCGCCCCAGATGAGTCTCACAAGCTGAGACCTGAGCATATTAAAGAAGAAACTCCCCCGGTGATGTGGGATATTAATAAAAAGATATAATAATTTTGGCAATATCACCATTTTAATTAATGAAATTCTGACCGCCATGGAGAGGGGGAGCTGCAACCACTTGGTGATAGTATCGGCTATCCTATCCATAGCCTGGCCATATTTGACTCTCATGCGTGTGTCTCTGTCTCTAGTGATGTGAATGCCCAAGTATTTCAAATCATCAGTTTGCCAAATTAGAGGGTAGTTCAGCTGGTGTTGCAGGGTGCCATTTGTTAGAGGGAAGATTGCAGATTTCGACCAATTAATTTGTACTCCAGATATTACTCTGAATTTAGTTATCTCTCGCAATATGGGGTTGAGGTTTACGTGGGGCTTTTTGACATACAGCGTCATGTCATCTGCATATAAAGAAATAAGCAGCTGCCTAGTGGGATAAATTAATGCTTTGCCAGTATGGTGCTGCCGGTTTATTACAGCTAAGGGTTCAATGGCAAGGGCAAACAGAATAGGGGATAAGGGGCAGCCCTGTCTCGTACCCCTGCAGATAGTGAAGGGGGAAGATTTGGCGCCATTGATCAGCATTACTGCCTCTGGCTGGTTGTAAAGCAGTTGTATTCATCTGAGGAATATGTTGGGCATCCCCATGTGTTTCAGAGTGCCCAGCAAGTAATCCCACTCAAGGGAACCAAACACTTTGGTATCGTCGAGGAATACTGCCACAGCTGAGCAGTTAGGATCTATATCTTGCAAGACAGCCTCTAGGGTTCTAAGATTGTGCGACGTCACACAGCCTGGTCAGGAAGTACCAGTCGCTGCATCAGTAAATTAAGTCTTGTCGCTAGGACCTAAGCAAGTATTTTTGTGTTACAATTTAATAAAGATAGGGGCCGATATGAATCGCAGGAGACAGGGGGCTTCCCAGGTTTTAATAATGAGACTATAAGGGCCTCATGATTGGTTCATGGTAAGCAGCCTTCTTCCAGAGACTCATAAAACACCTGCTTCAGTACGGGGGCTAGGATCAGAGTGAAGGCTTTGTAAAACTCTATGGGCAATCCATCAGACCCTGGGGCCCGACCCGACTTCATCTGCATGATAGCCTCTGTGATTTGGTCCAACTCCAAATCTAAGTTCAGGAATTTCCGCTGAGTATCCTCTAGCCAGGCCAATTCGGTGTCATCGAATACTCTGCCAGATTGAGTGGGGCGCCTCTTTAGGAAGAGTACAGAGTCCTATAGAAATCTCTGAATGTGTTTAGCAGATTGGGTAGATTCCTATGCGTGTTACCCTGCACATCTTGAATCTCCGTGACATAGTTGGAGAATTTAGGAGGCCTAGTCTCAGCCGCTAAAGCCTTCCCTGGCCTATTTCCCTCCCCATATATCCTCGCCATGTGTGGTTTCCCCCTAAATTTGCATTCCCTGTCCGCAATCTCGCCATATTTTGTGAGTTTGTTGCGCATGGAGGCTCTGAGTGCATGACCATAGGTGCTGGCACTAATGGTATTTTCTAGTGCTTTAAGTTCCGCTTCCAACTTAAATAGATCATGGCACAATGTTTTAAGGATGCCCCCCCTTTAGATATACACCAACCTCGCATAGTAACTTTGAACGCCTCCCATACTGTGGCGATATTGGAAACAGAATGGATATTCTGTTCAAAGAAATCGCAGATGTCTTGCTCCAGCTCAGACTTAAACACTGAGTCCTGCAAGTGTAAAGGGTTGAGTCGCCAGGCAATATACGGGGAGTGCTGCAGGGGGTATGCAATTCCACAACAACTGGGAAATGATCTGAATACGTTCGAGCTAAGTGCACAGCACGGTTCAGCCAGTGCGCCAGCCCCATCAAAATTAATATGTAGTCGAGCCTGGCCCAGGATGAGTGTACGGTAGAGTAATGTGTGCCCTCACGCAGCTCTGGGTGTATATGCCTCTAGGAGTCAAGTAAGCAGTTGATAGTTATAGTATCCTGCAGAGTGCTTTGGGTGTGTGTAATGTGTATAATGCATCAGAGAGCTTCGGACCTATCCACTCGCGGCTGCAGCTCCGTGTTGAAGTCCACACCCCATATGACATAAATGGCACCTATCTCTTGGATTTTACTCCATAATTGGAGTAGCGCTCTAGGATCATCAGTATTGGGGCCATAATAGTTAGCGAACATTACGTCATAGGAGTGCAATCTCCCCAAACTAGACAGAATCCACCCCCTGCATCCATTTCCATCCCGCTGGGCACAAAGGGCACTCCTCTTTTGAACAGTATAGCAACCCCTCTGGTGTAGTTGGAGTAAGAAGCAAAACAGCGGTGCGAGGCCCACCTCGAGGCGCACAGGGACGCAGCTCCAGGACTCAAGTGTGTCTCCTGTAACAGAGCAACTGTGATGTGATGTCTGTCTAGATATCCAAGTATCTGCCTTTTTTTCCTGGGGTTGTTCAGCCCATGTACATTCCATGATGCAACCACAATTCTATCTACCGCTCATGAGTTGTCAGCCATAAAAGTCCCCATGAAATGTTGTACATGACCTTATATTGATGATCATGAATAGCAGTGTAGTCCAGTACCTTACAATTAAATACCCTCCTCCCTCCATCCCACCACGGCTTCCCCAAATTGCCGGGCACAGAAACCCCTCCCCCAAAGAATCGAAACATTGTACAATAATCTCTCTTTCCTCCCAACTTAACATTAGGGGTTCGCCCTTCAGGGGAAACACCAGGGGCCCACAACCTGCTCCCTTCCTCAATACTCGCACCCACCTACTGCTCCGCTATAAGGCGGACAGCTACGGCAGGACAGAGGTAAGGCGTAGAGCTGGGTAACACTCAAAAGGCTTATAAAATGTTAATACATCACCAGAGCCCAGCAGTCCGTTATGAGCAGAATGTCAGTAAGAGTTCCAAAAGAATCAGTGTTCATGCCATGCCTCATCCCACATCCAAAAGCGGAGAGTGAGATCTGGAGCGTCCTCTCGCCCCAGAATCCCTGGACTCAGCTCGGGTATCTCGCGTAAGGTAGTCTTCAACCTGCTGCGGGTTCTGGAAGTAGTGCTGCTTTCCATGATGGGTGATCTTCAGTTTAGCCGGGTATAGCATAGAATAAGGGATCTCTTGCAATTGTAGTTTCTTCTTAATAGAGGAGAACTTGTGCCTGGCGTCTTGTACTGATTGTGTGAAGTCCGGGAAAAATGCCAGCGTGGTGTTTTCGTGATGTACCTGTTTCTTTTTGCGAGCCATGCTAAAGACTGCGTCCCCGTCCGTGTAGTTTAAGAAACGGGCTATGACCGGCTGCGGTGGGGCCCCCGGGGGTGGGCGTGCCACCAGGGACCTGTGCGCCCTTTCCACCATGAGGTGCATAGAAAAGGATTCTCTTCCAAACAAGTCCACCACCAACTTTTCGACAAAGTTTTCCATACGGCCCACATTTGTCGATTCCGCCAGGCCAAGGATGCGGATATTGTTTCTTCTGGAGCGGGCCTCCAGGTCCTCATTTTTATCAGTGATAATCTTCAGCAGCTTATCCATCTGCAATATCTGCCCTTTGCTTGCTGTGGCGCCATCTTCAATATCCGAAACCCTGGACTCAGCCTCTTTCAATCGTGGCTCACGCTGATCCAGTTTGTTGACCATAGATTTCATGCGCCTGTTCATCGTATCCACTTTGGCATCAATGGATGTGAGGCTTTGCTTCATGCCCAACAAGAGGGTCTTCCAGTCATCCTCGGGCACATCCTTAGCTTCATGGGTCTGCAGGTTCAAACAAGTTCAATCTAGGCGTTTTCCGCGCTTCAAATGGGATTTTAGTCTACTTGGCATCCGTGCGCCCCATATCGCAGGTAGGCTGAGTCGAGCAGGGGGGTAAATAGGGCCTCGAGGGGGCACCGTCAGCTGCAAAGAAGAACAAGGGATATTCAGCAACAGCGAGGTCAGTAGATTTGTGCAGGTGATCAGTGCTGGCAAATTAGCACCCTGATCCGGTTCCCCCAGTCGCAGTGCTATCAGCAATTGGACCGCCCCCACCTCAGGTCATCCACCATGCGTGCCCCATAAGCCAATGTCAGTTTCAGTAGAATGCACTCACGCCAATAACTACAATGATGGCGGAAACAGTGATCACAGGCACTTAGAGGGGTCCCAGAGCGCATCAGCTAAGCGCAATCAGCAAGTCACATCAGCGTTATCAAGGCAAGAGAATTGCGCACCATCTCTCAGGCCCGGTGTAGTATTAGAAATTAAAGATATGCTGCTTTTAACCAAGGGCCTCCTGAACCTTTTTGCTGCACTCGGCACCTCTGGGGAATGTTTATGGGCAACAAATATGGCAATAATCATTAGCTGCTAGCATAATGCGCAGAGCATTGGTTATGTGAAACTCTGGTTTCCCGCTATAGTCGCACAATGTAATTACATGTGAGGCCCTTATGGTTGAAGATGGGCCCACTCATATTACTGGGGCCGCAGCAGCCGAGCAACGGGACAAAATGGCGGCCGCACGCGCCTTTACTCAGATAATGGCGTCAGCTAGTAAGATTGGGAGCTTCAGTCCGGGGACATTCAGAGGGACGCCAGATACCCCGCACCGATCAGGGCCGGACCTCCCAATTGACAAATGTACACTGCGGCCCCCAGCCATGTCCTAATGCATGCAGAGCGCTCCGCAGCGCTTTGTGCTTTCAGTACATGGCACCAGTTCCAGCGGTGCCGCCCGCAGCCCGATTCAAATGCTGAAGAGCTGGTTATTTCACATGCAGCAAATCGGGCCCTCACTCCGTTCCGGCCACCAACCTGTCCTGAAGGGGGATGGAGATGTCACGCCAACACCCTCTGCTTAATTCTGGCTCCACCACAGCAGCTCAACCCCGGGCCGCCTCAGTCAGTTCTCATCCGCTCCAGGCTCCAATCTGGAACACAGCAGACCGCCTGTGGCAGCAGCGGTCGTCATCTCAGCAGCACATCAACCTGAGCTCATGTGCCTGGCATCTCCGGAATCTGCCTCAATTCAGGAATCATGCGGTGAGTACATTAACGCTCATTACCCACACAGGATGAGGTGAAAGGATATTGTTTTGCTTGGCAAGGCTGGAGCCTCACAGGCGTGCAGCCATCATGGTCGTGCGCCACCTAGCTCCCCATGATTGGCATATTTGATTTACTTGTCAGTCCCTAGTAAAGTGCACTGAGTGTGCCAGGGCCTGTAAATCACATGCTTTTAGTGAGCCTGCAGCACTGATTGTGCCACCCACATGAGTAGCCCTGAAAAGGTAACTCAGACCTGCCACTGCAGAGTCTTTGCGCAGTTTGTAACTGCCATGTCGACTTGGCAAGAGGAGATTTCCTTTCACCTGAATGGGTCTGGTCTGCCTCTGACAATGATGTCTCCACCTCCTGCCAGAAAGCTGCACCAGAGAGGACAGAACTGGTTCTAGCTGGGCACAGACACTCTCTGCCTGAGAGGACAAATTATTTTGGGCTATAAAAAGTGGGGTCCAAACCCCTAAACTTTAGAACTCTTTTGTACCAAGAAGACTGCCAAGTATAAGAGCTGAAGAAGCTGTGAGGAGGAACTACCACTTTACTGAGTGCTTTGCTGTGTTAGCCTGCAGAAGCTGCTTCTGTCTTGGCCAGTGAAAGGACTGGACTTAAACTTTCTGCAATCTCTTTCTGTTAGTTTCTACAAGGGCTTGAGGTAGAGCTTGCCCCGTGTTCAAGAAGTCTCAGGAACAGCAAAGACTTCAAGTTATTCTGCCCTCAGCACTGGGGACTGTGTGTTTTGTGCTGCAACAGAAGAAAAAGCAACCCAACTCCGTCTAAGATGCCGCTGCTGACTTTGTGCCTTGAAGGCACCGCAGAGGGCACAGCAGCAGCTCAACCCTCGTCTCACCGACGACGCCTTCCAACTAAGCCACTGAGCCGCTGCTTGCACTGTGACCTATGGGCACCGCACTCCACACTGCCTCGATTCACATCATTGCCCTGGTATCCCCATCAATGCCGCTCCACGGCGACATCGATGCTGCTGCTTACACCACGGTTCAAGGGCACCTCTTGTAAGTTACTCGACACACCATCATCATCCTGCACCATAGCCATGGCCTACAGACGAACGCGCCATCGACTCCAGTTCGTCAGCCAACGATAGCACTCCAGCAAAAATGAAGCTACTGCTTGCACCATGACCTGCCAGCACTGCATCACTTCGCACCGCAGCCCTTGTCTCACCTATACCGCTGGATGACCTTCAGGAGCCCCTGCCTGCACCACAACCTGTGCGACTGAATTCAACCGCGAGGAGTTCAATCTGCAACACGTGTGACTTCAAAGGCCCAACGACTCCTGCACCGGCCTTCGGAATCGACATCTGCGGACGCCATGCTTTTGGAGCCCTAATTAGAGGTCGCCGATCCCTGGCATTTCTAAAGGTAGAGTTTTGCGATGCCGCGGTCAGCCAGAACTGTTTGGATCTGTTGTTCACAACGCTGTGATAGCCTCAGACAGAGCTATTGACTTCATGGAACATTATCTCAAGTTTATTTTGATAACTGAAGATTTCTAAGTACAGTATTGGTGATTTTTTAAAAATAATTTCTGGTCTTATCTTAAGTATGTAAAAATATTGGTTATTTTTCTAAACTGGTGTGCTGTCCTTTTGTAGTGCTTACACTGTGTTACTGTTGGTTATGTGCACATGCTTTACACACTGCCTCTAAGATAAGCCTGACTGCCAAGCTACCAAGGGGGTGAACAGGGATTATAGTGTAACTCCGTTATCCGACTAGAAGGAAGAGTCCCTACTTGGACAAAGGTGCAAACCCCTGCCAACTATAGGCCCTCATTTCTAACAGTACTCTTCTTAGTAGTTTGGGCAAGGTCTATTAAGTTCTTTCTAGTAAATGTCCATTTAAAACTCACGAATGATCACATCCAGGATAAATTGACTCAGTCTGTTTAGTGGTAATGCAATTTCAAAACTCAATTCAGCTACAAAGTTCAATTCAAGGTATTGCCATAGAAGGTGAATTATTAAGGCAAAATGTCTAAATGCTCTCTGCCAGTCATTGACAGCGATGTGTCCATTCAGGGTAATCTTGCTCTCTTTGATCTCCTCACTGCTGGCCCTTTCTCATTGTTAGGAATGGGGGAGTCTTGTCTAAGCAGGGACCCTTCTTCCTAGTCAGGGTAAGGGGGATACACTTCTAAAATAACCCTGTAGGAAGGTGGCTACCTGACTATGGTTACCCTAGATTTTTTGCCTTGTGTTTAGCTGTTTTTCGACTTAGTTGGCCTGGTTCCCTGCTAATCAGGGCCCCAGGCTATCTGCTCTCTCTGTAAAATGGATTCCATGTACCCTAGGTGCATAACTAGATTGGCTTGGGTCACCTTATCAGCCCCTGTACAGAGCACTAAAGGTGCCCAGGGCATAGGTGCACCCAAGGCCTACCAGGGGCTGCAGCATATCTTTTGCCACCCCTGGCTGGCTATCTAAAATTGACACAAGTGGCTGATCACTCAGCTCGGGCAAGGTGGTGTAATCACCCCTTGCTTAGATATAGTATGCCTATATCTAAACCTAACTGGACACATATATACCTATCAGTCACTCCTATGGCAGGCCTTAACAATCCTGGAGGCAGAGTGCTTGGTTTAATGTGAGATGGTGCTCTAGCATGAGCTGAGCATGTCTGCAGCTGTCGGGACCAATTCGCTAAGCTGTTCCGGGATAATGCCATTCAGTATACTATTAAGTGCATTATAATCCTCGCGGTTATATGTTAACTTCGGTTTGGCTTTATCAAAACATGTTGTGTAAGGTGTCATATGATTTGGAATACTACCCCCTCGCCAGTCGTGGCGACGGGGGTAGCATTCCACCCCTCTAGAGGGAGACGACATGTTACTTTGCTAAAACGCGGTTGATTTTAAAAGAGCCTCAGATCCACAAAATGGATGCTTCTGCCACAGACACGAGTCTGACCTCCTGCTGCTGACCGAAACTCCGCAGAGGAGGCCTGGACAAAGGCTTTCCTGTCACAGGGAGGTGTTACACCACCCCAGACAGGAGGTAGTGGATTGTAGCAGGGAGGTTTGAAAGAATCCAGACACTGCCTGGGGAGCACAAGGCTTCCCCTTGCATAATCCGGCCAAACCGGTTCTAGAGCACACCAGCCCCTGTCCCAGCACGGCGTGGATCAAAGGAAAGGGGTGTATCCACCCCCTTCCTGGGTCCCACCCATAGAAGGGGACCTAGCAGGTAATCCAGCCCCCTAGATTGGTATAAGAATGGGAGCAGTGCCAACGCACTCAGAATATCCTGATGAAACATTTGAAACAAAACTCTGGACCCTTTGACATCCTACTCAACGTAGAAGACTGAAGAATCTCCCTTGTGGTCAAGGAGTGACCACCCTGTGCAAACAGGCACCATCCAGCACCTCGACGTCTGCTTTGTTGCAGTTCCCGCCAAAACTCGAGCAACAGAGATCGACGAGATCAAGGTTGCCTGCCTTCTTACAGCCCGATCCACAGTCCCTGCAGAGCTGAGACCAGTGGAGGCGACCAGAAGCGTGGGGCACGCCATCTTGAAAAGACCACGAGACACTGACCGTGCAGCCCACGAGTGACCCTCGAAGCTGTACACTGGGGTTTGAGAAGCCCCAACCCTGAGCCACTCTTACACCGAAGCTCACCCCTCTACACTCGACGAGTGCTGCGTGGGGCCCTTCTGCTTGTTTTGGCTCGACACGTTGGCCCGGTCACTTGCTGGCTGGCTTGTGGCCCCTGTGCCGACGAAAACCTAAAACCGACTTGCGATTCTGGGTGCTCCAGACTTGCACCAGCTCCTCCTGGTCCGAGTGAGAAGCAATCTTCCAGTCCTGCGTGGATTGCTCTTGCCAAGTGTTGTTTGCTCCGATCTTGAAGCCGACAGCGCCGACGGTGAGAGCCTGCGTGGGACAGCTCGTGACCTGCTCCTGGACGTCACAGATGCCCCCGTGCCCAAGTGGCAGCGGAGAGAAGCTCCTCAACAACCACCTGATTGCGCCCGACATTGCCTGGTTCCGTCCTGGTTCCACCCTGGTCACTGCTGAGTGACCCAGACTCTGTCCCCTCTGCTTTCAGGTACTTTTCTACTCTGATCCACCCTTGGATCACACCGGACACTTCTCCTTCACATCGCCTGCAGCATCTTCAGCTTCAAGCACCAAGAACCTGCGTGACGAAACCCGACGCCACTTCAACTCTATGCACCCGCTTCCTGTGGGTGAGGTAACATTGCAACGCCGGTGTTCCCACACTGGTACACACCTCTAGGGTCTGTGTCTAAAGTTTTGTCCATCTAGGTTCAGCGGAAGTATCCTAAAACTCTATTTGTGCAACTTTTACGCACCATTGACTTAACATTGGTGCATGCGTGTGCTTTAAGCGCTGCACCCGAATCCCGCGGGCTTTTCCCGACTTCAGCATTGCTTGTCCTGACTGCTCCCAGCGATTCCCTAGGCCCTAGGCCTAACCACTGTTCGATTGGTATCTCTATACCACTTTCTTAATATATGGATTGAGTGGCCACCCGCCCTCATCCATAATTGTGCAACTTTATATGTTATACTGTGCTTTTGATATAACGCTTGTGCCCCTTTGCTCATAAAGAGTACTGGGGATTATTTTTAGTAATAAACACATATATGTTTATAATATATACTTGTGTGGTGTCCTTTCATTTGATATTACAGGATTGTGATTGGTAAAACAGCTCGCTTAACACGACCTCTTGAGTTTAGCCTTTAAGGCTGCTTAGTCTATTCTACCATTAAGATAGCTTGTCTATAAGGTTCACTTACAACCAGACACCATAAGGGATTGTTTGGACTGATACAAGGTGGTTCCAGAATTGGAAACATCATATATCAGGCCAACTTCTCACATTGGTGCGCAGCGGTGCGGATTTGAGCTTGCTGTTGTTTTACCATTGCAATCTTTTTTATCAAATTGAAAGATCACATAAAGTACCCTAGGTACATATAAATCAAAAGCGTAGCATATTAAGTTCTACTGAACTTAGTAGTTGTAGATTAAAGGGATTAGCACACCCTGACTACAACTCACTAGCAAGGTACAGTAGGAAAACACTTAGTGTAGGTAAGTGCACCACTTGCACCTCACTAGCATTCATGTCTGGCACAGGAGGAGCTTCAGGCTCTGCCTCTGTGACAGTTGACCTTATCAAGGCAACTTCCAGCTATGACAAACTTAGCCACAAAGACTTGGGTGCCTTGTGCATTGCAAGGGGGCTAAAAAGGGGCAGAAACCCCACCATTCCTTCCCTGATAGCCATCCTGGAAAAGGATGACTTAGATAAGGCGAGTGCAGCTCCCTTAGACTTAGGAGATGGAGTGAACACCCCTGAGAATGAGAAAACTCCAGAAGAGGAAGAGGAAGAAGAGGAGGAAGAGGAGGAAGATGGCTCAGTAGTAGATGGGCCTGATGATCAGAGGGATAACCAGGTACCAGTGGGGAGGCTTAGCCGAGCCAACTTGGACCTACATGGGAATGGAGAGGGCCAGCACCTCCCCAGATCCTATAACCTAGTTCCCACAGGCAATAGAAGGGTGAGATCTCCCTCAGGGTATTCTCAAATTTCTAGTGTCTCCAGAAACTTTCAAAGGGGAATGACTTCCCCCCAGCGGAAAGAGCATAGGGCCAGGATGAGGGCTATCCAACTCCAAATAGAGAGGGAAGAGATAGCCTTGGCTCAAGCTAAACTTGCTTTAGCAAGAGAACAGAAAATGTGTGGCTTAGATGGTGGCAGCAACAATAATCCTAGAGAGAAAGACAGGTCCTATAATACTAGAAACCTGACAAAGATTGTGCCCCCCTACACAGAAGGGGATGACATCCACAAGTGGATAACTGCTCTTGAGAGAGCCTGCATGGTACAGCAGGTTCCTGATGAACAGTGGGCAGCAATCTTATGGTACTCCTTTTCAGAGAAAGGGAGAGATAAGCTCCTCACTGTCAGACATGAGGATGTTAAAAACTACAAAGTCCTGAAGAGTGCTCTAATAGATGGGTTTGGCTTAACCACTGAACAGTACAGGTTGAAGTTCAGAGACACCCAGAAGACACAGACTAAGGACTGGACTGATTTTGTAGATTGTGCTACTAAGGCTCTGGAGGGTTGGCTACATGGCAGCAAAGTACATGACTTCACAGGATTGTATAATTTGATTATGAGGGAGCAGATCCTAAGTAATTGTCAGAACCAGCTCTTACACCAGCACCTGGTGGACTCAGATTTGACCTCTCCCCAAGAATTGGGAAAGAGGGCAGATAAATGGGTCAGAACCAGGATTAGGCCTAAGAATCAGGACAGTAACCAGAAGAAGGAGTCTACCAAGCCTCAAGAAAAGGGTGGGGATAAAAGTAAGGAAAAGACTTCCCCAGGGCCCCAAAACTCCAAGAATGGGGGTGGGTCCCAAGACACTTCTTCAACTCAGAAAAAGCCTTATTGTCATGCCTGTAAACACATTGGGCATTACAAAACAGACAACTGTTGTCCCAAGAATGGCAATAAAGAGAATATACCTCCAAAACCAGTCCCAACACCTCCTGTTACTGTCAGCAGTAATCCCCCAGGAAGTGGGAGCACACCCAGGAATCTGGGTGGGTTTACTTTTGGAGCCCAGGTGGACCCTGGCCTATCCAGGTCCCCATCCCCAAATGATCTTGTTTATGAGATTGGCATGGGGTTTGCCAACTTCTCTGATTGCCCAAATACCTTGAGCAAATATAGACAAGAACCCATCATCAATGGTTTGAAAGTTGAAGCCTTTAGAGACACAGGGGCTAGCATCACCATGGTGGCTGACTGTATAGTCCCCTCTAACCAACTTTTACCAGGTGCCACATACCAGGTAACAAACATTGATGGAATCCAGACAAATCATCCCATGGCAGTAGTAAGTCTCAGCTGGGGAGGTGTCACTGGCCCAAAGAGAGTGGCAGTGTCACCAAACTTGCCTGTAGACTGCCTACTAGGTAATGATTTAGAAATCTCAGCCTGGGCTGAGGTTGAACAGGAAATCCATTCTAGAATGGTAAACTCCAATGGAAAGGTTAGTGGGGCTGTAATGGCTACAACCCCAACCCAAGATGTCCTTCCTGAAAAGGTTGGTAGGGCTGAGCAACTCTCTGCCCCATCTTTAGCAGAAGCTCTTCCTAAACAGAATAGCAAAGCTGTTATGATAACAGCAGATACCCAAACTGAGTCTCCTCCTGAAAAGGTTGGTGGGGCTGTGATGGCCACCGCCCAAACTCAAACAGATATGTGTGTTGTGAAGCCTGAAATGATGGATCACTCCACCCAAACTGAGAGCATGGAGGAGGAAGAGAAATCTCCCCCTCACCAGACATTAGGACAGGATCAGCCTCCTCAGGGAACTGATCTTACCCCTGATGAAGGAACTGCCCCAGAGGTTGTTAGGCCTGGCCTGACAGAGCCTCTGATGGCAGTGGCCCCTTCTCAGGTGGGACCCAGTCTGGAGCAGGTAACCTGCCCCTCTCTACCTTGCCTTAGTCAGCCCAGGGATGCAGAGGACAAGAAGGACAGTGAGACCCAGAGGGCCCCCTGCCAAATAAAGCACCCCCATCAACAGATTAGGGGCACCAAAACTAGTAGCCCTAGTGAGGTGAAAACTTTAAAAGCTCCTGAGGGAGCCCCCTTAAAAATAGTTAGGGACCTCCCACAGATGGATTCTGTTGGGCACAGCCAAACCTGGGACCCAAAGGTCCCAAACCTGAACTGTCCCTCCAGCAAGCCAAACAGAGGGACCCAGCCTCCAGCTTTAGGTAGCCAGAGGTTGACCCTGAGAGCGCAGTGCAACTCAGTTGAAGAAAGAAAGGCACACATGGTGGAAGATAATTGGAGGAAGCTGAGCCCTAAGTTAGTGGAGCCTCACTTCAATACTCCATATCAAAACCAGCCTTTTTCCTTGCATAAACACACCCAAGGTAGTGATTCCCTATGGTGGAGACCCTCTAATACCCCAAGGGCGAGGGACTGCTTAGTGGACCATGAGACAGGGGGTACCCATGCTAGTGCAGGTACTTCCTTATATGGCCACTCAGGCATTATAGGCTTACCTGGCCAAGGATAGCCTTATCTCCTTTTGTTTGGGGGGGGGGGGGTTATGTAGGAAGGTGGCTACCTGACTATGGTTACCCCAGATTTTTTGCCTTGTGTTTAGCTGGTTTTCGACTTAGTTGGCCTGGTTCCCTGCTAATCAGGGCCCCAGGCTATCTGCTCTCTCTGTAAAATGGATTCCATGTACCCTAGGTGCATAACTAGATTGGCTTGGGTCACCTTATCAGCCCCTGTTCAGAGCACTATAGGTTCCCAGGGCATAGGTGCATCCAAGGCCTACCAGGGGCTGCAGCATATCTTTTGCCACCCCTGGCTGGCTATCTAACATTGACACAACTGGCTGATCACTCAGCTGGGGCAAGGTGGTGTAATCACCCCTTGCTTAGATATAGTATGCCTATATCTAAACCGAACTGGACACATATATACCTATCAGTCACTCCTATGGCAGGCCTTAACAATCCTGGAGGCAGAGTGCTTGGTTTTATGTGAGATGGTGCTCTAGCATGAGCTGAGCCTGTCTGCAGCTGTCGGGACCAATTCGCTAAGCTGTTCCGGGATAATGCCATACCATATACTATTAAGTGCATTATAATCCTTGCGGTTATATGTTAACTTTGGTTTGGCTTTATCAAAACATGTCGTGTAAGGTGTCATACGATTTGGAATACTACCCCCTCGCCAGTCCTGGCGACGGGGGTAGCATTCCACCCCTCTAGAGGGAGACGACATGTTACTTTGCTAAAACGCGGTTGATTTTAAAAGTGCCTCAGATCCACAAAATGGATGCTTCTGCCACAGACACGAGTCTGACCTCCTGCTGCTGACCGAAACTCCGCAGAGGAGGCCTGGACAAATGCTTTCCTGTCACAGGGAGGTGTTACACCACCCCAGACAGGAGGTAGTGGATTGTAGCAGGGAGGTTTGAAAGAAACCAGACACTGCCTGGGGAGCACAAGGCTTCCCCTTGCATAATCCGGCCAAACCGGTTCTGGGGCACACCAGCCCCTGTCCCAGCGTGGCCTGGATCAAAGGAAAGGGGTGTATCCACCCCCTTCCTGGGTCCCACCCATAGAAGGGGACCTAGCAGGTAATCCAGCCCGCTAGATTGGTATAAGAATGGGAGCAGTGCCAACGCACTCAGATTATCCTGATGAAACATTTGAAACGAAACTCTGGACCCTTCGACATCCTACTCAACGTAGAAGACTGAAGAATCTCCCTTGTGGTCAAGGAGTGATCACCCTGTGCAAACAGGCACCATCCAGCACCTCGACATCTGCTTTGTTGCAGTTCCCGCCAGAACTCGAGCGACAGAGATCAACGAGATTAAGCTTGCCTGCGTTCCTACAGCCCGATCCACAGTCCCTGCAGAGCTGAGACCCGTGGAGGCAACCGGCAGCGTGGGGCACGCCGTCTAGAAAAGACCACAAGACGCTGACGGTGCAGCCCACGAGTGACCCTCGAAGCTATACACCGGGGTTTGAGAAGCCTCAACCCTGAGCCACTCTTACACTGAAGCTCACCTCTCTACACTCGACGAGTGCTGCGTGGGGTCCTTCTGCTTGTTTTGGCTTGACGCGTTGGCCTGGTCACTTGCCAGCTGGCTTGTGGCCCCTGTGCCGACGAATACCTAAAACCAACTTGTGATTCTCGTTGCTCCAGACTTGCACCAGCTCCTCTGAAAAGGAGCACCCGCTCTGACCCTCCTGGTCCGAGTGAGAAGCAATCTTCCAGTCCTGCGTGGATTGCTCTTGCCAAGTGTTGTTTGCTCCGATCTTGAAGCCGACAGCGCCGACGGTGAGAGCCTACGTGGGACAGCTTGTGACCTGCTCCTGGACGTCGCAGATGCCCCCGAGCCCACGTGGCAGCGGAGAGAAGCTCCTCGACAACCACCTGATTGCGCCCGACATTGCCTGGTTCCATCCTGGTTCCACCCTGGTCACTGCTGAGTGACCCAGACTCTGTCCCCTCTGCTTTCAGGTACTTTTCTACTCTGATCCACCCTTGGATCACACCGGACACTTCTCCTTCACATCGCCTGCAGCATCTTCAGCTTCAAGCACCAAGAACCTGCGTGACGAAACCCGACGCCACTTCGACCCTATGCACCCTCTTCCTGTGGGTGAGGTAACATTGCAACGCCGGTGTTCCCACACTGGTACACACCTCTAGGGTCTGTGTCTAAAGTTTTGTCCATCTAGGTTCAGCGGAAGTATCCTAAAACTCTATTTGTGTAACTTTTACGCACCATTGACTTAACATTGGTGCATGCGTGTGCTTTAAGCGCTGCACCCGAATCCCGCGGGCTTTTCCCGACTTCAGCATTGCTTGTCCCGACTGCTCCCAGCGATTCCCTAGGCCCTAGGCCTAACCACTGTTCGATTGGTATCTCTTATACCACTTTCTTAATATATGGTTTGAGTGGCCAACCGCCCTCATCCATAATTGTGCAACTTTGTATGTTATACTGGCCCACATGCATCAATCTCGGCTTTTGCGATTTCTAAATTGCGATAAAAAGCGATTCGCAATTTAGAAATCGCAAAAGCCTATGCATGATTATGTTTTTAAATATTTCTGCAATTCGGTAGAAATCGCTATTTCTACCGATTCGCATAAAAAATGCGATTTTGAAATTGCGAATTCGCAATTCCCATTCATTCCTATGGGACAAAAGGCCCATAGGAATGAATAGGAATTGCGAATTCGCAATTTCAAAATCGCAAATCCTGATTGCATTTCAAGGGTGGTGAGGGGGGTTCAAATGAACCCCCCCTGCACCCCTGAAATTTATTTTTCGCATCATGTTGCACACACACATGTCCTAAGGACATGTGTGTCCGTAACATGAATGCTTTTAAAATGCGTTTTCTGTGTTAATTACACTTTTTGCAAATTTACCGAGTAGTTCAACTACTCAGTAAATTTATCCCTCTAATTGCGAATTCGCAATTTCAAAAGTATTCATGCATTGCTTTTAAGAAATCGCAAATTTGCGATTCCTTAAAAGCAATCGTATTTTTGGAAATCGCAAAAATGTTGCGATTTCTAAAAATGCTTGATGCATTCCAAAAAGCATTTTTGGAATCGCAAACGGCCGATTTTAAGGAATCGCACCGTTTGCGACTCCAAAAATGCTTGATGCATGTGGGCCACTGTGCTTTTGATTTAACGCTTGTGCCCCATTGCTCATAAAGAGTGCTGGGGATTATTTTCAGTAATAAACACATATATTTTTATAATATATACTTGTGTGGTGTCCTTTCATTTGATATTACAGGATTGTGATTGGTAAAACAGCTAGTTTAACACGACCTCTTGAGTTTAGCCTTTAAGGCTGTTTAGTCTATGCTACCATTAAGATAGCTTGTCTATAAGGTTGACTTACAACCAGACACCATAAGGGATTGTTTGGACTGATACAAGGTGGTTCCAGAATTGGAAACATCATATATCAGGCGAACTTCTCACAAACCCCTGATCACCCCATTGGTAGCTTGGCATGAACAGACAGGCTTATCACAGAGGCAGTGTGTAAAGCATGTGTGCATGTGTACAATAACAGAGTGAAAACACTACAAATTGACCCATTGACAGCCCCCTTCCTGCTACGAATGGGTCAGCTCAGGCAGGTCCACCAATCCGGCCACTTGCTCACCTATAGGCTCCAGGGCTTTGAAAAGTCTGCCTCCTCCTGGACTGTGGGAACTTTGGGGGCTGGTTGCCCCCCTGTCTCTTTTCTTTTGACAGGCACCTGGGCCATTCTTCCAGGCTCCAGGTCCTCTTAATTGCCCTTACCGGCTGCCATAAACCGAGTGGTCACACAACCTCATTCAGGCAGACTCAACCTCTCCAAATGAGACCTTCGTTTCACCTTCTCCCAAGGGGAACTCTTCAGATTGTTACCTAGCAGACAGTCAACAGGCATGGCTACTTTCAAAGTACCCGAGACCCCCCCACTCAAAAGAACCTGTGCCCATTTGCAGAGGCACTCTGAGTTTTCAACTGCAACTACTGGATAGATAACATTGGGGGCCACATGCTCTTCAGACACTAGTCAACAACTGACTGCTGTCACACGGGCTTCAGTGTCTCTCAGAGCCTGCAACCTATGGCCATTGATGGTACCCCACTACCCATATTTCTTAGTGTTAGAAGGCAGGTAGGGCCTTGGGACCATCTCACTGTCTCCTAGTGAGACCAGGGTCATCTCTGCTGGCTCTCACTCCTCCCGGTAACTCCTCTCCCAAGGCTGCACTAGTCAACCCCCGGGCGGTGCACCACTGGATGCAGTGGCAGCTTTGGGACACTTAGGGTCCCCTGTGAAGTGACCCACCTGACCACAACCAAAACATTTGAGGGGACCCTTCACTGTAGGGTTACCTGAAGAGAACCATGGTTTCTTATTACTGCGGGGCTGGGAACCTTACCCTGGGTTCACTTGGAAATTACTCTGGGACCCTTTTTAGAACTCCTTGTGTTAACCCTTGTCCCCCCACTCTTCTACTGGGGTCCCTGCACACCCTTGGCAGAGTTTACCACATTACCTTTGTGGACCCTGGCACTTACCCAGTGGTCTGCCTCCACAGCAAGCTTCCTGGGATCAGTCAGCCTACTGTCAATCAAATGTTGGCATAGCTCTAGAAAACAACAACCAGACAAGTGCACACATGCTATCAAACGATAGAGCCCCATAAAATCATTTACATCCCTACCCTTCACCCAATCATCCAGTGCTCTGCAAAAATAGGAAACACACTCCACGCAAGTGCTTGACTCAAGCTTCTTACATGTCCTAAACTTCTGCCTGTGTAGTTCTGGGGTTAAGCCATATCTCCTGATTAAGGCTTCCTTCATAGGAACATAGCACATTTGTTCCTCTTAGGGTAAGACTAGCAATGTCTCCCTCCCTTCTGACTTGAAGTGGCTCCACAAAACCGCTCCACCAGTCTCTCTCAGGGATTCTGTGGGACCTCATTGCTACCTCGTATGCCCTGAGCCATTGACCAATTTCATCATGCTTCACATAATCCTTGATTAACTCCTTGGGAATATACACTCTCCCTTCTCCAGGCACTGATGACAAGCTGCCACTATTGGAACTGGTATCCACACTCTTGGCTCGTATGTCCAGTTCCCTTAACCCTCTTTCATGCTCTAAGAGCAATTTCTGCCTTTCCATCTCTAATTCCTTATCCTTCTTGCCCAAACTGAGCTTTGTGAGCTCCAATATAGGCATTCTTTTTCTCTCTCTGTCCTCCAGTTCCTCTGGAGACAGACCTACTGAAGACACCCTGCTGCCCTCCCTGGAAGGCACCCTCCCCCCTGGCAGTTTCAACAGCACCCTCTGCTGCCCATCAAATATTCTGACTCCACCATAGAATCCTCCTCCTGCCCACTGGCATGTCTGGATTCCAACCAGGCCCTCAGCGCCTTTTGGTATTCCTTCTTTCTGGTGAGACCTCTTACAGAGACTTTGCATTTCTTGCAGATGGCTTTAAGCTGAGACACAGTGTAGGGTTACATCCTATCTCCTTCAACTTCACTGTCAATAGATGCAATCGATGCTGGCTTGGTCATGATGAAAAAATTGCCAGTTCTCAAGTTACTGGAAGTCAAAAAGGAAAACGTTCACCAGCGGTATGGGGTTGCATAATGGTCTGCACCATACTAGTAGTGTACACCAATTACTAAAGGCAAAGCACAAATGCAAGTCTGGATCCTCATCACTGACCACCAATGTTAGAAATGGGGGTCTCTAGTTGGCAATGGCTTCACCTTTGTCCAAGTAGGCACACTTCTTCCTCGTCAGAGTAAGGGGGATATACTGCTAAAATAACCCCTTCTCACCCCATAGTAGCTTGGCACGAGCAGACAGGCTTATCTCAGAGGCAGTGTGCAAAACACTGCAAATGGATACCACACTAGTAGAGAAAAATAAGCAGTTCTTTATCTAACTCAAACAAGACCAAAAAATCCAACATACATTACTGTAAAAATAGTTACTTTGCAAGATAACCTTCACTTAGCAAGAATAGCTGAAAAACAAAGTTCTTCCGAGCCGGTAGCTCTGTCCGAGTCTAACAATTCCAGCTGACCGCGTCAGTACGGGTCAGCTAAAGCGTCGACAGACTTATAGGCAGTACCTTTCTCATTGCGCCTTACACATTGCTGTGAGTCAGTCAGGGCAACCGTCGCAGTTGCATTGCAAAATGAAAGCGGTGCAGAATGCGGTGCCCTCCCAATGTGGTGCAGGCAGCGGCCCGGTGACGTTCGTTCAGACTGCATCGGTGAAACCAAGGCTTACGGTGTGGGGTGAGTCGGAGCTCGATGCGGTGCTGGTAGGTTGCAGTGCAGGTGCCGGAGCGGGTCAATGTTCAGGTCGTGCAGTGATGTCAGTGATGTCCGAGCAGAGAGAAATGAGGGGATGTGGAGTGCGGTGCTCACCGGATGCGGTGTAAGCAACGGATCAGTGACGATCATCCAGACAGAGTCAATGTGATCAAGGATGCAGTGTGAAGTGTGGCAGTGCCTTCTGCAGTGCCTTCAGGACACGGACCGGTGATGGACTCAATGACACAGTGGAGCGAAGCAGTAGCAAAGTGTTAAAAGCATCAAGACCAGCAAAAACAAAGTCCAACACACAGTAAAAACACAGGAGGCAAATGCAAAATATACAGGGTAAACCCACGTCAAGGATGCCAGGTCTAACACTCATCATTGTCACGTAGGCCAGATTCTTCAGTATCTTCTGGGATAGAGATTTTCACACACTCTTCAGACAAACTGTATCTATCTCTCTCCTGTCTTCTGGCCCTCCGCTCTTCAGGCACAACTCCAATTATTGCTGCACTAGGCCCTTCAGCAGTGTCTGATTCCGGCGCAGTGAACACTGCAGGATGAGACCCTCTAGTACCGACTTCAAATGTTGACTGTCTCAGACCCCCACCTTAGGCCAAACAAGTACTATCCCTGCTTTCTGCTGATCCCCAACAGCTTGACTAACCTGCTCTTTTTGTCTCACTGTAACCACTGGCACTTCAGGGACAGGTGCTGTTATCTCATCAAGGACTCTTTGCATATGGACACCTAGCTGGGAAGACCTCCGCACTTCACTGCTGTCGTAGTGACCAAGATTACCTGGTAGCGGCCTAACCACCGAGGTTCCAAACATGACTTGTGCACGTGCTTCTTCACCATACCCCAGTTGCTGGGAGTAAGATCATGGCACTGCTCCTGTTGAGGCTGGGCTGTAGCATCTGCAACCTGAGGAGACACCAAGCGCACCACAACAGCTGGCAATCTCACAGCTCTTTTCATGATTATCTCATGGGGAGACAATTCTGTTCTCTTATCTGGAGTACTGCGTAGATTCATCAACACAAGAGGCAATTTCAGAAATGTCAAGGCACACGCTTTAGCCAATCTGGATTTCAATGTCCCATTGACCTGTACCACAATTCATATAGTCTCCGGTCGGTAGCTCCAATTTAGCCTCGGTTCGACTTATAATGCTGTGCTCAAAATCTTCATGACCTCATTATTAAAATGAGCTCCTCAGTCTGACTCCAGAGAAGACATGAACCCAAAGCTAGTATTAACTCCCTCAACAACAATTTAGCCACTGTGAGACTTTCATTTCTCTTGGTCGAGTGAGCTGCAGATCAACTCGAGAAAATGCACGCAATCACAAAGACATATCTCAGCCCATTGCACACACGCAATTCAATAAAGTACAGTTGCGTCCTACTGAAATGACCTCCTGATCTCCCTATGTGACTCCTTGTTACTATTGTTCTCCTGCCCACATTTTGCTGCTGGCACATAACTCATCTGCGACACAACCCTTCAGCCATCAATCTGAACCTAGGTTTGAACGAGGTTCGTCTGAAAAACTGCACGTTTAGATCTGTGATTAAGTCTCTCATCTGGAGGTAACAAGCTATCTGGCATCGCAGGCCTTCCATCTCCTGAAACCCAAATGTCAACCTCATCTCTTTTGACACAACCTGCTCAAAATCTAGGCTTGCTGTTTTGCTTCTGATACTTCCTCCTGTAACCTCTTAACTTCCAAGGGAAGTTGTGTGGTGCAGCGGCCAGTACGGCTGACTCCAGAACACGGGGGGTCATGGTTTGATACCCAGCGGCAGGTTAGCCCAGCACCATGTGACTCTGGGCAATATCTTGCTTTATCTTCCCAACGGCCCGCAGTGCTGGGACACCTCTCCCGATGTAGCTGTGCGCTCTACAAACGCTGGTATTTCATTTAATTTCAACTGTGGTTAACAACAGATTGTGATTTGTCTCATCCTGTTTTTCATTGTGATATTCCCCATTAAAGGTACAAGCATTCATGGCACAATATCTTGCGGCCTCATACGCATATCCGTTGCCCACAGTCACATGGTCAGTCCCATTGCAGTGTGCAGTGTACTTCACGATCACAATCTTGGCTGGTAGCTGTAACTCTTTTAACAGAATATGTACACTCTTGCCATAGCGGATTGGTGACCCTGAAGAAGTCCTAAATCTGCATTGCAACCATAACTGTCTAAAGTCATTAACAACACCAAAGCCATACTGAATATCAGTGAAAATTGTGACTCTCAGCTGGTCTGAAACACAGCATGCTCTAGTAGGAACAATCAATTCAGCCACTTTTACAGAAGCTACTCCATAAAGGCTGGAGGCTTTGATCACACGAGACAGTAGAGACTGCATAAGCAGCTCTTAGGTTTCCTTCATGATCTTATGAACTGGAGTGATCAACAAACATCACATAATCTGATGTCAGGTCTTGGCATGGTGCATAGTTCAGTAGCATCATTAGAGTAATGCTCAGCCTCACCCTCCACAACATCATTCCCAGTTATTGACAACAGGGTAGCAGGATTTGGAGTACTACAGCATTTCAAAGTTATATTTTCTGCTGCAAGTCTGACCTGCTCATACTTGGTAAGGCGACTATTGGTGATATGCTGCGTTCTGGAGTGAGTTAACATTACCTCTACAGAATGATGATCAGAACAGTTAGAGGATGACTCATAACAATGCTCTCGCACTGCTTGATACTGACACCTGTGTAAGCCATGGCTTTGAGACAGCGAGGCAAAGTAGCAGCTACTGAATCAAGGGTAGCTCAAAACTAGGCAAAGGGTCTACAAGCATTACCGTGCATCTTGGTTAGCACTGAGAGAGAGGAGCCCTCCCTCTCATAGCAAAACAAAGCAAAACATTTATTCGGGGGCATGACAGAGACTTTCTCTCAGCTCTGAGAAGACACGCATGTGGATGTCATCCCATGGAACTGGATCTGACACATCTCTGTGTGTCGGTATTTTAAAAGCTTGACCATTAGGGAAACATTGGCGAACCACTGTCAACAGTAGCCCACCATTCAACAAGAACATCCTAACTTCTTTCTGAGTGGTTGGCGGATTCATTTTTAGAATCGCTGAGATCCTCTCTTGTTACACCTTCCTCGCTCCTTTCTCAATGTGGTGTGTTGGGCACAGGGTATCTTTCTGACAGTACTGCAGTTTGGTTGGAGACACGTTATATCTATTCTCAGCTAAGTGGTTTAACAGAGCAATTGTGTCTTGTATGCAAGCCTCCTGTGTATTTAACACTACCAATAGGTCTTCAATGTATTGGACTACGACTGAGTGATAGGGCATCACAAAAGACTCCAGATTCTTCTTGAGGATCTGGTTAAAGATAGACGTACTCTCCATATACCCTTGAGGGACACGCATCATGCCAAAACATGGCTAAAGAACTGAAATGCGAAGAGGAATTGGCTATCCTCAAGCAACGGTCTGGATAAGAAGGCATGGCATAAGTCAATGATAGTAAACCACTCGGCCTCCCATGGAATTAGAAACAAAATCAAAGCTGGATTCGGTACCACAGGACAATTATGTTGTTGACCTTTCTGTAATTTTTGGCTAATCCGATACTTTCCACTGGGTTTCTGCAAATTTATAATTCTGTGTTATATGGACTCCCCATAATCTCTTTCAAAATGCCTTGCTGCACCATTGAGTCACTTACTGGAGTAATCCCAGCAATGGTTTCAGGGGTCATATTGAATTGTGGGATTCTCGGGTACTCACCATTAGGTTTCATTGTTATGTGGACTCGTTCAACAACCCTTATGAGACCTAGGGAGTGGGTTAATTACCACATATAGGGATTTCCCTCAAATTGATCATTGCTTGATCCCAGCCCTCCTGCAGATGACGGTGTTCTTATGGACCTTACCCCCCTGGGTCTTCAGACATTAGTCACTAAATTTGTCATCTACATTCAGGATTTAGGGCTATTAGTTAATCAATACACAACTTTAACTATGAAATACAAGAGGAGGTCTAAGAAGTGTCAGAGATATAAGAATGAATGGCTCAAAGATCTGCTAACTTATATTTAGGTGTTTTATTTGATATGTAGGGCTCACAGGCCCACACTATTAACAATAGGAAGCTTCAACTCACGAAAACTATGGTTTTGTCTAATTTTTCAAGGAAACTTGCACAAATATACCTAATGAGATGTTAGCCATCTATAAGGCCAAATGTCTACCCACTGCCACTTATGGGGTGGGTGTGTGGGGATATACTAATTGCCAAGCGTTGCAAATGTTGGAACACTTGTTTTTTGAAGCACCTCCTTGTTGTTCCTAATAGTTCTTCATCCTCTGTATGTCATGCTGAACTAGGGTTATCCTTCTTTTTTGATAAACATATTTTATTTATTGATTTTTATGCCATGAGAATATAGAACATTGTGACACACATTTGGCTCATCCATGAAAATTATATTTTGTGATTGCAAGGCATTGGCATTCAGTGATACAACACATCCTTACAGTGCATCTGCAACATTGACACCCCTGTCCCAAAGTGATACCTTGGTGTTATAGGTCCAGCCACATCCCCCGCAGCTCTCATACAGCCTGAACACTCAAGGACACTCAAATAAAACATGGGAAGGGACAGGGGGACTTCCCATCCCAGCACTTTGATCAACTCACCCCCCACTGCCGACCAAACCTTTGAATGATAGGGCACAGACAAACCACATGATAAAGATGGGTAGGAGAATCGCCATACCAAAGGCAAGAGGGCTCTTGTAGCAGTCCCTCTCGGTGGAGCCAGGCCGGAGAGAGATAAGCACTATACAGGTAGTATATTTGGATCAGGTGAAACTTGGAAGAAGTTGTAACTTTCCTTGGTGCCATCAGTGTGTCGTGCAATTCATCATCCTCAAGAGGTCCCAGCCATGCCGCCCACGGGACCTGAGGTGGTCTATGGTGTGAATTATCAACGTGTAGTACATTTTTTAGACTCCTCTTTTGCCAACATTACCCATCAACAGCTTATCCTCTAGTGGACTGAACTCCAGGACTGAGTCAACATGTGAGAGATGTGATTGAAGTGCATGTTTTAGCTGGAGGTATTTATAAAATTGTGCATGGTACAAGGTATGATTAGTTTGAAGTTCTTGATATGAGCGCATATGGGTCCCAGACCAGAATTCCCCAAGTTGTGAGATACCAATAAGGTCTCATCTGTCAAAACACCGCAGAGATGACACCACTCCAAACAAGGTACCATGTCAAAGAAGTGTTTGCTGCGTGAGCTTGGTGTCCCAGTGGGTATGTTGTAAAGCATCCCTCCATGCCTGTAGGGCCAGTTTGGTCACCAAGGATGTAGAGTTGGGACTAGGGGAACCATACAACATAGACAGAGTGTGGGAAATCCCATCAGGGTTAGCTCTAGGTGATAGTCAGGATCCGACCACCCTCCGTTAAACCAGTCATGGATTATCAGAAGGTGTGAGGCCAAGTGATATAAGAAGAGGTTGGCCATATCCAACCCGTCATTGTTGGGGCTGGCAATGTGCAAATGCAAGGGGCGCCCTAGAACAATGCCATAGAAAGGAAATTGTATCTCTATCCAGAGCTCAAAACCATTTCCATGGTATGAGCAGCGGCAAATTAAAAACAAATATAGAGAAAACAAGGTAAAATCATAATTTTATAAAGGGCGATATGCCCCATTACATTTAGGAGGATGGATTGCCAACTAAATAAGTCACCCATAACTTACAGAGTGAGAGATTCTACATTAAAAGACCAAGCATGCTCAAGATGTAGCGCTACCCAGATGCCCATGTATTTGAAGCTCAGATGGCGGATGGGAATGCAGTCAACGCAGTACCGGGAGGGGGCCAAAGGCATCAATATTGATTTAGCGGGGTTTATTCTAAAGCCGGAGGCAATGTAGAAGATGACAATAGGAGGGCCCACTCTGCGTGGGAATCGCCAAGTAAAGCACAATGTCGTCCTAATACAAGGCTATGCGATCTTCCTGATCAGCACTCCATTTCCACCCATGGGTCAGACATCCAATCGGATGAGTCGCACCAGACACTCAGTCACAAGCACGAAAAGGATCAGGGATAAGGGACAGCCCTGCCTGGTTACTTGACCTATTGGGAAAGTGTGAGAGAGTTCCCGTTAATCTGAACTCTAAAAATCTATTAATTAGCTTCACGCTGTTCAGAGATATCAGGAGATAGTCAGCACATGAGGTAGATGGAGGCTGTGTTTTGGGGATCAGCACTATCGTGGCAGTTTCTTTGCCTTTGGGAAAGACACACAGTTCCCCGGGCTCTTTATAAAGGGCGAGGAGTTGTGGGTTCAAAATATCTTAGAATGCCCGGTGATATTCAGAAGGGAACCTGGGCCTGGGGTTTTCCCAGACACCACCATTCACAATGCATCCTTCATTTCTTCAATCGAGAAGGGCTTGTCTAGGGCATTAACTTCAGCCTGTGAAAGGTGAGGAAGGTGAACATCAGAGAGGAATTAAGGAGAGAAGACAGAGACTCTTCAGATGGGGCAGTGCTAGGTGATGATAATAACGAGCAAAGGCCTGCATAATCTCATGGAGGGATTGGAGAGAAGCACCTTGTTCATCAACAATCTCCGGTACAATCCTATTCACGTGATGGCGGGAGGCCAGCCAATAGAGCAGGTTTCCATTTTTGTCCTCCCACCTGTATATCCTAGCGGTTGTGGCATGCTATAGATGTTTGGCAGCTTCTAGACATTGGAGGCTAATTTCCTCGTAGAGCAGAGCCAAGCCAAGGTTTGGGAGGTGTCACCAGCAGGGTCTGTCCTAATATCAGTTTCTAAACAGAGGGCCTGGACCTACAACTGAGTAATGTGTAGGGAACAAATATGCTCCTGTACTCGAAATTTCCCCTTGGCAAGCCCACGCATTGTAGCATTACTGGCAGTCCAGAGATAACCCATGGTGGCAACCTAGTCTTCATTATTGTGAAAATATGTTTACAGTTCTTCCCTGAGGGCTTGGACATAATCCTTGTCTTGTAGATACCAGGTGTTGAGATGTTGCGGACCCTCTCTGGGAGGGCCAAGGTGGAGAAGGATATACCACAAGCTAGAATCTGGATGCGGGCAATAGCATGACAATCTGGGGCCGGAAGGAAGATGAGATTTATACGGGAGTGGGAATGATCTGAAGACAAGGCATGCATGTATTGATGAAGTCTCATGTGCCAGGTCCTCCATGCGTCACAGAGTCCCAGGGTTGTAGCCCAATGAGATAGTCTACTGGCACCGGCAAGCCTTGATACTGAGGAGGCATTGGGCAAAGGTCATAACCGCGGAGCATTTTACCGGGCCCAGGAGGGTTATTCTTCTTAGTAGACACGATTAAGACTAAGGCTATTTTGCTCTGGCATACAATCTGGACATCAATGTTAATTAGCTTGAATCGTGCTATTATTAGGGATTGCCTTAATTATTTTTTCCCTACGCATTTCATGGCTAATTTACATCAACCACCTTTCATGTGACCTGGAACACCTAGAATTCTTCTTTGAACAGCCTGAATGCCTGAAAGTGTAGTGTAGTTCCTATATTCCCAATAGGCTCTGCGCATTGGAATAACATAAACGGCAGTTTAGACATAGGACTGAGGTCGACTAGGTCTCTACTGAATATGTTAGACTTAATTAGGTATGCCAGCTAGCTCAGAGGTCACTAGAAACTTTCTCGAATGAACAGGGAGGAGTTAACTTCCCTGATTAGACAAGAAGGGATTAGTTTCTGACAACCGCTTAAACATGACAACTTTGCTCCCTCCAGAATAAGGAGTATATCTCCAGAGTCGTGTGAAAACAATAGATAGCTATTTCACTCAGTCAATCGTGCATACTTAGTTTCACCAGAGTGCAGAGAAATAGAGAGACGGGCGTTTTCCATAAAAGGTGTTATTTATTGAGCAGTCTTCTTTCTCATGCAAGAGAAATGAATTGCCACAATTGCAATACTTGTCATAAAGTAAAGTGCTTACAGTAAAAGGAGTATTATGAAATAATACTGTAAAAGCATTGATATTGTTTCTGAGCCATATGATACTTAAAACGGATAAAATATATACAATTACATACAATGATAAAAGTTGACTAAACGTACTCAACTGGTGCTTCTAAAATATGCCTACCCCAGTGTACCTAACCTAAGCCTAGTACGTGGGAAGGAGTAAGGGAGTTGCAGTTTAAGTTAAGTTAGTTTTGCCAAGAATCTGAATCAAGAATTCTCTAAGGGTCTAATCAGCACCGTACCTTGGTTTTAGAATGAAGGAGGTCTTGTATCTCGTTCTCAGCACTCGATCTCCCAGTAACCCGCAAGGGTGACTGGAAACACTGGAGCTGGATTTTCTCGGCAGGAGAAAAGACAGCGTCTTTCTCAGTGTGTCAAATGGGAGGGACGGCTTCCTTCGGCACTCGCATCAGCTGGGCTTTGGGTAAGTAGATAGCCGCTCTGCTCCAAACCACCGTGTGTTGCTTAAGGCAAATGCTGGTATATTTATACCTGGAAGGTGCAGTGTTTGATGTAAGGTTGGACATAAGACGTCAATAAGAACTGTCACTAAGAACTGGCAGTTCTTTCAGGACTCGCAGGAGTTCTAGGACAAATCAAAACAAAAGCAGGGGGAATTCCCGGGCTGCTGGAGGTTTGGTTTGTTTAAAGAACGCGTTGTACTTTCTAGGAGTCTAAGGAAGTAGCCTTGCCGTATTTGGACCGCATTGGCTATGACTAAATATGGATATGATTCTTATGCCTTTATAAGGATATGATTTGTTATAACCACATAAGGGCATTAATCGGGAATATTTAATTAGGGTTCTAGATACGTTTACAACACACACTCCACGTATAATGTCCATCATTACTAAATACTAAGCAATTTATAAACATACAGGTATGCATGTGTTTTCCAGCCCACCCCAAAATACATCAAATGCATTTGAAATGGTATAGATACACGAAAATGAGTATTATACTGTACGCTTTCAAGCAGTGGTATCATTCAGATAAAATTTTGTTCATTTAGAATGTTGACTGAATGAATCACGAAAATTACATTCATGAAATGGCTCTTAATACAGAAAAAAAAAGGTCGAGACCATTTCATCACATATTTATACAAGATTGTACATGTGATAGAGGCTGATTTCAAAATATTGTCTCTAAAGGCTCTAAAAATAGAAGTTCTGTTCTCTAAGAATAGTTCTACTTTAAGCAGAGTATCATTTGCCAAAAAAAGGTAAATATTTTGGAAATTGGGAAAAATAATTTCGCTTTCATGGGAAAAAGTAGTTTCAACTGTTTTCAGTAGTGTTCATAAAAAACTGAAGGCCGAATTCAGAGTTCAGGGAACGCTGTGTGCTCAAATATTATTCTCGTTGTTGGGAGAGAACATTACCTCAGCTAGACCAGCAAAAAATTTGTGTACAACAATAGATGAAAGTTGGGCCAACGCTGAAAAATCGGAAATAGTGCATATATGCAATGCATTACCATCATCGGTGTTCAGATCAGCAATGCTCACAGAAGGTTGCACCTGTGAGGTGCCGCTTTCATCCTGTACTTCACCGCCACCTAATCGTAATGGTGAAGTCTCAACGAATGCCGTCATCAGAATCGGTAGCCGCTGGGGACAACACGTTGCATGAGTTGTTACCGGACAAAGCAAAGCATCGATATCCATTGGTACTGCTGATGGTAGTGTAAGACAGACGTCCAACACGCATTCTTCTCCACATAGCAGACATCGAAGCACAGGTAAGATGCAATTTTGCCAGACTGGTCTGAATGAAAGAAACAAGGTAGTATTCAGATCTCTTAGCTGGGCCAATCCGAGGACCTTAGTGATACGGACTCGGTATCGTATTGCTAGGATCGTTTCTTCCATCGTAGCCTGAGTTTTGTCTGTGACTTGGCTTGCCATATCGGAGCAGAAGGAACAAAAATAAAATTCCTGCTACAAGTCCAAAAATAAGAGGCAGGCCACCGAAAAGAGAATGCACAAAATTCGGGAAGATGCCCAGAACTGTTTCAAAGGGTGCTAACAGTCCCGAAAAAATTGTCTTAAATACATGTGCGATGCCACTGGTATCTGACAAGTTTAAGATTTGGCTTAACATTTCTACCAAATGCACGGGGCAATTTGTCGATAATAGGGTATGTATCTCTGCCGCTGTCCTTGCAACTTGCAGTTCATACGTCTCTTTGGACGAGGTTAAAGGCACAGTTGTTTGTAAAAGAATAGACTTCATTCTGCTTAAAGTATCAATTCGAATAGAAGAGATATTCATAGAAGGCCATATTGCTGCCTCCATGTCTGGATTGCTATTTGGATACAATACTTGCATACAACAAATGACCCTGGAAGTAACGCTCACGAGATAGGCTTTTCCTGGCATCATGCCACAACAACTGTGGTCACTTAATATAACGTAGCTACCGTTGGAAAGTTGTCTGAAAAAGGGCTCTATCTGTGCAGCAGGGGTGCCATGCAGATGACATGAAAGGTTGTTTGATGAACCTTCGCAGGCTCCATGCAAGTTAATACCTTGACACAGAAGTGTACCGCTTAGTGATTTTTTTACAATTGTTACTACTAAGAAATACCTATTTTTTCCCTTCACTATAACATCTATGTGTATAAGGTAAATTCCAGGTCGATTTGATGTATCCTTTACCCAACCTTTCATACAGGCCTGCTGGTATATATTTTGGCAGTATTGAAACTGAAAAGATGTTATCGAGATTGTAATGGTGCCATGTATTATCCATTCAATGACAGGTCTTTCTGACATTGTCAATGGTAATCTTTCTAGTTTTTCAATGCTCAGCACCGTTTAGTCTGCTCCTTTTTGTGCCAACGAGATTTGTCTATCAGTAAGGTTAAATATAGAAAATAATGACGTTGTGTTGATTAGACGCCATGGCACGTAGCCTGAACGTAGGTTTTGTAACGTCCAGCCTAGCTGTACAATGGAACGCAATTGGGATTGACCATGTTGTAACATTAGCATATCCTGTTCTATTATATCAATAGCAGATAATACAATGCTGTCCAGTGAATTAATTCTGGAGGACAGAGTCGTTAACCCATTGTCCACTACAGAAAGTGATTTTTCCAAATTAATACGATCAATTTCTCGTATTTTTTCTGCAGTTTCAATTTGTGTTACTTTCCAAGCTTCATAGTAAGCTGCGTATATACTGGCGTATATGAAACGTTTTTGACGCTGTTTGCGAGGTCCCAATATGAAATCTCGCAAGTCAGCACCTTCTTTAAGTAAAGTTAAGTGTTGCTTAATTTCAGGAAGTGTGGATCTCTGTAGCCAATCGAGGCATAGTTTTCCTACACTGTATGTTGTAACTATCCCTGGATGTTGTCTCTGGGAATATCTTGGGTCTGGCCTGTTCTGTTTGAATCCCTGTATTTTGTCCAGGAATCTATCTTGACAGTTATTTGTGTCTGTGGGCCAGATCAACCATTTGTTCCAATCAGGAATTGTTCTGTTTTGTTTTGAAATATACGACACGTCTAACTCCTCATCTGTAGTGGTGTTTCTATCAGGCATAGGCTTTAGTATAGTTTAGTATTGGCTAAACCAAGACATGTTGTTTGTTGAATGGTGTCATTCAGGAACATTATTTGTTCTGGGATCATGCAGGCTCTAAACAATGATTCTAGACCTTGTACCTGCCACTCTTTTGTACCCCAGATGGTTTTTGTCTCAATGTTATTTTTCCAAAATTCAAAACCAAATGTGGGCATTTTTTCATAAAATGTTTCAAAATAAATCAATTTAGTATTTGTCAACATGTTTTTCACTCCTGTCTTATTTTTTTATTTTATTTTATTTCCAAAAAAACCTTTATTTACGTACTTAATCATATCACACAGCGTGTAGCCTACAACCCGGAGGCCGGCAGCAAATCATAGGCAGCAATCTGCATCATCTGGTCACACCATACATAGCCAATTAGCCGACACCCCGGAGGTCTGGCGGCAGTCAAATAATCTGTAATTCAAGTGTCTTCGTTTTATCTGCAGCTCCGTAGTGCCAGGCCTGCTTCGCCCTCCACGCTTGTGGGTGTGTAGTATCTTGTCAATGATTGCCGTGTCTACTTCACTGAAATGCAGGCCTAAAACAGTTGCTCGTACCTCAGAGTACAAAACGAATCCCAACTACCCCCCCACCCTTAACTCACCAGACACTAACCATCTCAACCCATCCTCGTGAACGTAAACCTACTTACGGCCCTACCCCTTCCGTCCCAGGGGAAACCTACTTTCACTTCGTATTCTGCCCTTTACGACATCCAAGTCAACACAACTCAGCTCTCCCTACAGTTCCACGTCCTTGTATAAACAATTGGTTGGAGCCCTGCTCCCGGCGCCCCACCCCACCTACCTACTTGGGTCCACCATACCCAGATTTTTTAACTGCCTCCTCTATCTCTAGAATTCATCTATGTGTCCCCTTAATCTTGTCCTGTCCCCTCCTCCATCAGTTCCTGTCCGTCCCCCATCTCACCCTGTGCTATCCCCTCCCGTTCTTCAGTGTGCGATTCCTGTCCTTCATTCGCCTCACCCTGTGTTGTTACCTCACTATCCCCAGTGTGCAAATATGTCCTGTACAGACTCCAGAAATCCTTGGGCCGGGCCTTAGGTGGAAGCAACTCACTGTAAGTTTCCGATTGCGTGCTGCAATACAACATATCTCTTGCCCATTTCCTCTTCGTCGGCAATGGGCCCATCATCCAGCATACAGCCACCACCCGCCTAGCTATCACCGGGCCTATATCTGCTAGACGTCTCAGTGCCACTGGTAGTGGCTTGGAGTAACCCAGCAGTGCCAGTGCAGGATTAGCTGGCATCTCTATTCTCAGGATCTCACTCATTTCCAAAAACACTTCTTTCCAAAATGTATTAACACCGGGACAGCTCCACGCCATTTGTATGAAATCTGCCTCCTGTGCATGACAACGTTCACATTCAGTGGATTGTCGAAGCCCATACCCATGCAGTCTCTCTGGCGTGTAAAAGACGCGCTGCAAATATTTGAAATGAATCAGCCTGTGTCTTCCAATGAGAGACAGCTTCCTCGTATTCGCACAACAGTATTTCCACATTTTGTCATCTATCTGCATTTGTAGATCGCGCTGCCACGCAATCCTAGCCTTAGAGTGTTGTTGCTCCTGTTGTTTAACTCCTAGCCTAATTAAGTTTGTAACTAACTTGTGAGGGGCCGCCGTTTTAATCGCATAAGTGAGTTCCGGGATTTCCGGGGATTCCGCCAGGTCTGCGCCCAATAACTCTAGGAGCTCACCGCGCACCCTGTGGAATTGGAATTGTAGTAATAGCGAGGCCTCAATATCCGAGGAGAGAATCTGCTCCCAGGTTTTAACTACTTCGTCTATAAATAAGTCCTCCATATTTACAATGCCCAGTTTATTCAGTGCTTGCGTGACTCCTTTCTCTTTCAGAGGGGCAAGCCACACCGCCCATTCTATCGGCATAAGTGGGGAGTACAGCAGTACACAGTCCTTTTCCTGTAAGAGCGCATGCCACGCGTGATTCGTGGCCTTAATCGAGTCCAGTTTACCAATACTGCGATCAGCCAGGTAGAACACAGTGGCTGGTAATGGGGCAGGGTCTGCAAACAGACGCTCAAGGATCACATGGGGAATAGCAGAATCCCCGTGTATCCACGTATGTAGATGAGCCGCCTGGGCAACTCTGTAGTATCTTTCCATGTCCGGTGCCCCCAGTCCTCCCATCTCATAAGGGAGCGTTAGAATTTCCCACTGAACTCTGGGCTGTTTACCGCCCCAGGCGAGTTTAATAAGAACTTGAGTCAGGCTTTTGAAAAAGGCCTTGGAGAGAACTACTGGGATATTATTGAATAGGAACAGAAACCGAGGTAATACCACCATCTTCATGATGGCAATCCTACCCATTAATGACAAGGGTAACTTGCACCATGCGTCCACGTCCTCAACCAACCTCGTAAAAGCCACCCCGTAATTTTCCCGTATTAAAACGTCCGGGTCCGTATGGAGCTGAATACCTAAATACCTGACCAGTTCCGTTGTCCATTGCAACGGGTACTCCATATCAAATTGTAGTGTCACTGGTGTTAATGGGAACGCAACTGATTTGGTCCAGTTTACTTTCAGTCCCGACAGAGCTCCAAATCTTACCACTTCTCCGAGCACTGAGGAAAGGTTTGTTTCCGGGTCACAGACATATAAAAGTTTGTCATCTGCATATGTAGAGATACCAATCTGATATGTTGGAAAGTTGATACCCTCGTACCTATGGTATTCCCTTATTGCACATGCCAATGGTTCCGCGACCAACACATACAACAAGGGCGAGAGTGGGCAGCCCTGCCTAGTACCTCTACTTATTTCAAGAGCTTCTGTGACACTATCGCCCATGCGCACTCTTGCTGTGGGTTTGTAGTATAAGGCTCCTATCATCTGCAAAAAGGGTTCCCCCAGCCCCAGTTTACGAAGTACCCTCAGCATGAAGGGCCACTCCACGGAGTCGAAGGCCTTCTCCATGTCGAGCAAAATCGCTAGCGCTTTGTTTTCCTGGCGTACATGTTGCATGGTCCCTAGCACCGGGCGGATATTATAAGTGAGGTTTCTGGCAGGTATAAATCCTGCTTGTTCCGGAGCAACCATTTCTGGGATGAGTAACGCCAGACGCGTGGTCAATACTTTTGCATACAATTTCGCATCTACATTTATCAGTGAAAGCGGTCTGTAGGAACCACACGAGTTAGCGGGTTTCCCAGGTTTCAGAATTGTGACGAGAAGTGCCTCCCTCATAGATCCAGGCATACTACCCTCTACACAGATGTCATCAAATAGAGTAGATAGATGTGGGACTAGTTTATCCTTAAAGGCTTTATAATAGCCCACTGTCAGCCCATCCGCTCCCGGTGCACTACCAGAGCGCATCCCTTCCAGCGACTCCATAATCTCATCCTGGTGTATGGGCATCATCAAGAATTCTCTTTGGGAATTGGACAGTAGAGGCATTTTAATGTAGCTAAGATAATCCTCTATTTCCTCTTCCACTCGAGTGGATCTGGACTTATATAGTCCCGAATAGTAGTCTCTGAACTCCTCAAGTATTTCTGTTTCCCCTATGAGGACCTCCCCCGTTGACGCCATCAGCTCATCTATCACCAGAGGTCGTCTTTCATTCCGCATTTTTCTAGCCAGCAGTGAGCTGGGCCGTTCCCCCTCACCATATGTGTGCGCTGTGGCATATTTGCCCATGTGCTGTACTTCCCTGTCCGCCTCCTTATTATATTCAGAAATTAGCGCTTTAATTTGCTCTGCAGTGTCAGTATCGGAGTTACCCTGCTGTTGCCTTTCTAGGGCTGACAATTGAGTTTCGAGATGTTTCAGTCTATGCCTTATTGCTTTGAGAACACTTGAGTGTTTAGACATTGCAATACCACGGATGTACACTTTAAATGTGTCCCATACCGTTTGAAAACTATCGACTGTCCCCACATTAGTTTCAAAGAAAATATCTATATGTTCTGCCAGTTCTCCTCTGAATACTTCATCCAGTAACGAGTAAGGGGGAAAGCGCCGTGTAAATGGGGGGATTCTCTTTACCGGCGTTTCCAATATCAGTAGCAGGGGGGAGTGGTCTGAGAGGGTGCGTGGCAGTATCATGCACTCCTTAATGCTCTTGACATTAGCTTGGGATGCTAGCCAGTAGTCGATTCTTGTATGGATATCATGGTAGGCAGAATAGTGTGTATATCCGCCCTTCGTGGGGTTCCTATATCTCCAGACATCAACCAAGTCTAATTTGACAAGCTCCGATTTCATTTGCAAAGCCGCAGCCGCTGGTCGCCTTGCTGGCCCCGCTGACCTGTCCACTTCCGGGTCAAATACTAGATTAAAATCACCCCCATAACGTTCTGGAGCAAACATAAGGCCTGCAATGTGCAGCTAGCTCCTCATAAAACTCTGGGGAGTCGTAGTTCGGGCCATAAACATTAACCACAATAAGGTCATGTCCCTTACCTACACACCTGGCAATCAAGTAACGGCCTTCTGAGTCCGCTTTAAGCATTGTCTATTGTAACTTTGATCTAGGATTGACCCATACAATCACACCTCTGGAATGTGTAGTAAACCCTGCAGCCACACTATTTCCCCTCAGACCCCTAGCGGAAAGCATCCTGCTTGTTATTGGGAGGTGAGTCTCCCGGATAAGTGCTAAATCAATGTGGTATCTGTGTAGGTAATTTATAACTTTTCTAAGCTTGCGGTAATCATTAAGACCTCTCACATTCCATGTCAACGCCCTCAGAGATTCAAGAGCCCTCTCATCATTTATTCCACTGCAACCAGTCATCTGTAAAGGGAGTCAATATAGTCATCCAATGTGGTTCACCAGCCCCTGGGTGCCCCTCTTCCATGGGCGTCAGCTAACAGAGCTATTTTTCGAAAATTAGAACTGAGAAGGACTTCGTCTAGTGTAACAAGCAACTTCCCTTTCCCCGAATTAAACCACCCTCCCCTCCCCAATCTTCCCCTCCCACAGCCGACCTCCCCCAACCTGGCCTGGCAGCGCCCTATCCCTCCCCCCTTCCGCTCCTCGCTTGAACCTACTCCAACAACCCCCAAACTGGCCCTCATAGGGACCATTAGAGCCAAAAGCGCTAGGGCAGAGGGCGCCAGTACAAACATACAACAGTACATCAGCATTATATATCTCACCTTCGCCCCAGCTCTATCACCCTCTAAGTGTCTATTAACGTGAGGCTAAACCAATACTTAGTGGGTTTTCTAAAGGCTTCGCCCTTCATTTTTCCCCCCACCTAAAGCACACATATCATTAGCAATGTTCAATAACCATATGCGTTATATTATACGCTGAAACCATATCCGCAAATAGTCTATTAATGTCACCTGCCTGCTATCGGGCACACATATATCGAAAAGATCTCACCCAGCCAGAGTGCCGCAGTTCAGTCGCAGGTCCTTTCGCTCCCATTTTTCGGCACTTCTCAACTTCCAAGGTTCACTGCAATACGAGTCCCAGCAGCAACAACTTTGTCCAGTCTCCAGTAAGTCAAACAGTATGCAGCCCTGAGTATCGCCCACCGAGTTATTCCTGCTCGTCAAGTTGGCTGTTCTCATCCTGCTCCTCATTTTGACCTCTGGGGCTACTTCTCTGTTCCTTGGACCACACCTTTAAAGATTTCTGAAGCTCACTTGGGTCCGTGAAAAAGTGTGAGTGACCTCATCTGTTTATCCGCAGTTTTGCCGGATACAACATAGCATAGTCCAATCCAAGTTCCCGGAATTGCTTCTTGTATGGGGCGAAGTGCCGCCGCTCCTCCTGTACTTTTGCAGTGAAGTCAGGGTACAAAGAGACATCCATGCCTTCGAATTGTAGTTTCCCTTTGTCCCTTGCAACCCTCAACGTCGTATCACGGTCCCTGTAGTTCAACAGTTTCGCTATTATCGGCCTCGGGGGCGCCCCCGAGCGCGGTCGAGGTCCCAACGTGCAGTGAGCTCTTTCTACTATAAACATCGGCGAGAAGACATCCTCTCCCAAAAGGGTAATCAAGAGTTTCTCTACAAAGAGTTCCATCTTCCCAGTTTGCGTCGTTTCCGCTATCCCCATAATGCGAATGTTCGAGCGCCTCGAGCGGGCCTCCAAATCCTCTGACTTGTCCTGTATAATTTGGAGTAGTCTAGTGAACTGCTTGCGGTCTTTATACCATTCGGACTGTGCTTCTTCCACTTCAGTTAGCCGTCTCTCGGACATGTCAAGCTGCTCTGCATGTTTGTCCACCCGCTCTGACATGCGATCCATTCGGTACGTGAGGGCGTCAATCTTCGAGCCAATGGACCCCATGCTGTCTTGCAATCCTTTCTCCATTTTCACCAGCATGTCTTTTATATCCGCATACAGTGAGCCCTCTTGGCATATGCTCTTCGGGGATGGCTCAGGCACTTGTGACTCCTGTGCCTTAGATCATCGCTGGTCGAAAGCCAGCTTGGTCTGGGTTTTGTCGCCCTTGCCCATAGTGATCCGTCAGAGTCCGAGTCGATCTGCCTCCCAGCACGCGAGCAGAGACTGATTCTATAGCGATGCTCCAACCACTAAGTCCACGCAGGTGCTTCCTGTGGTGCGACGTGGCTCCCTCGCCCCTACACCCTCCGGGGCTAATAACCAGTGTATACGGCTCTCACCAATCTGGCTCACAGTATGTCCTGTTGTATCCCAATGAGCACGTTGCCGTATCTCACACGTGTATAGGCCTTGATCCTGTTCCCTTCTCCAGCTGCCTTTGCACGAGTGATGTCTGGGCCAGTCTAGCAGAGTTCCGTTGGGGTTCCGCCAGGGGATAGACTGCTGCCAATTGTTACCGCACCTTCAGCTCTATGTCTTCAGCTTTACAGTATCCTACCCTGTTCAGCCAGTAGGCAGGCCCTCCCTATGGCCCTCTCCGGCCCCTGTGGCCAGCGAAAATCCTCAAGTCAGGACCCCCACCGCTCTCCCGGCAGTGTCCGTAATGGTATTAGAGGGCAACCTGGTAAATACAGTCCTCAGGAGCGTACCTCAATCCGATCTAGCTAACCGCTCCTCCAAGTACGGGAAACTCTTCTTGCTCACCCTCTCTTCTGCAAGCACATAGGTGTTATGCTGGGCTAGCTGGTATAGGCCGCCAAGGTGGTGCTTGTACACTGGCTCCTTTCGCAGTCCTACAGTGCGCGCCATCCACTCACACGCTCGCTCGATGCCCGGGTGGGGGAGGACTCCCCTTTTCTACCACTTGCGTACGGCCTGAGGCGAGTGCCTTACAGGGGTTTCAGTAACTGCCCTCTCCTCCAGTCAGCCACCGCACTCTCAGTCTCTCATAGGCCTTCTCCCTCCACTGGATCGTGCCTCTGGGCTCTTCCCGCCACTTAGCGCTAACTGTGAGGGGGGTAGGGGGCAATAGTTCCGATCAACCGGCGCTCAGGTATGCATCAATAGCCCCAATTGTTGCCTGTTAGGGAGCATAAGTCAATTTTAGTGCAGTATGAGCTTTTCCCGGATCTCACGGTCAAGTTCCGATCTTCTGCTGTTATTCAGCTGCCAGTTCGCTGGGAGGGAACCATGCGTGGCTCTGAGTCCCCTTTCCCCCACCTCCATACTCCAGCGCCGTTGGGTGTTGCTCTCCCTCTCTGAGTGTCGGCTTGTGTGGTCTCCCCTCCGCTTAACGCTGTCTCCCTCCGCGCCGCTGGCCAATTTTGTGCTCCGTCACTGCTCCGATGGGCACGGGACCGCGACTCCCTCGCCAACCGCACGCAGGGTCACGTACACCGGCCCACAGCCCAGGCAAGTCTGCGGGTCCGGGCCTAATCCGCCAGCAAACCCACATGTGTCCTGGCTGCTCCTTTCTTCATCAATTTTCAGCGGAATGCCGTTCAAACATTCCCTTCCATCATCGGAGAGTGTGCCTACACTTCAGGGGTCTGTAGCCTCCGTTAATTCAGGATATTTAGCAGGATTTTGCTGGTAATAGAGCGGAGCTCGGCTTCTACGCTTCCTTCATCGGCGCTGGCAAGCTCCGCCCCCCACTCCTGTCTTATTTAACATTTTGTAATAAAACGTTTCTGGATTAGTGTAATTGAACCCTGAGAAGTATAGAAATTTCTCATAAAATGTTTTTGAACTGCCTTTTGGCGGGGTTGGACAATGTTCCCACTGATTATAACTGAAAACATTTCTAGGATTAGCAGATTTATGCAGATAATGATGCCCAAAGTGATTGAAACAATACATTTCCTCATAATTCAATGAACCCTGTAAATAATCATGTTCTGTAAATTTTGCTGACATTTCTAAATCTGACATCATAATATTAATATTTTCAAAGTCCCAATCATCAGAGAAAGTACTAGGTGATACAAAGTCACTTAAGGAGATCTTAAATTGGTGTGGATATTTCAAGAGCTCAACCGGGCCATAGATGTCATAGTCAATTTTTTCATATGCTATACCACCAGGTATAGGGATGGCTGTGATGTTTACTGATGATAGTTCTCTTTTATCGGTGTGAGAGGATCTGTGTGGTTTCAGGATCAAGTTGATGTTCTGACTTGCTGTGTCCATTGCACTATATTTTCCATCAATAAATCTACCCAAACTTAAAACCAAGATGAGCCATAGAAGGAGGAAAAGTACACCTAACACAATCCATAATTTAATCCATGGTGAAGTTAGATATGTTTCTCTGAGTTGATGAAAGAACTCTGTAATTTTTTCTTTGAAAGTTTTTGTTGCTGGCTTGTCTCCATGTTCACTTGGATCATCGGAAAAGTCATCAAAGTTGATAAAGTAGCCAGATGCAGTTCTGTCAATTGGTTGATTTCCATTGATCTTTGGATTTTCTTTTGTTACATTTGTATAGTCTGAGGCTACATCTGTGTAGACAGGTGTTTCTTGACGAACTGTTGCCATTTGGGTATCAAGAGGCACAAGTTCCATGGCTTTGTTGCATAGTCCTTTATTAATCACTGAAGGTTTATCAAATGTGATTAGTCTCTCAGTTTGAACCTCTTGGATTGTAGCAAGATTTGGTCTTCTGCTATTTCTTGGGAGTCCACTGGGTCTACTACTTATTATTGGCCACATGGTTGTGGTTTCACCAGGTCGATTGATACAACTCGGTTCTCCTTTTTACCAGCAAGGGGCGGTAGTACTACTGATCTTGTTCCGCTGACAGCTAAGACAGGTGCTGCTTTTCTGTAAGAAGGCCCAAATTCCTTCTTTACCGCGATCTTTTCTCTGACCAGATCCCCAATCTTTGGAATCCAGACAGGTCTTGCTGGGACAGGTGGTTTTTCTTCAGTGGTCGTTGGCTTTAGCTTTTCGTTACTCAGACTTTTTCTTGTTTCATTTAAGTCCTGTAAAACAGCCAAACGATCTTTGATATCAAAGGTTTTTTGTTTCACCACTGAAGTCTGACAATCCAAATCCTGGATGATCATTCTAGTACCAAATAAAAGTTTGTACGGACTGATACCTCCTAGAGAATTTCTTGGCATGTTATTAAGACTACGTTGGACACTTACTAGATGTTTGACCCACCCATCACCCGAACCTAATACCCTCGCTGTTATAGATTGCTTTATGTCACGTTTTTTTCTCTCCACTACCGCATTTCCCTCGGGATGGAATGGATTAGAATACCGCAATGCAATGGCCATGCTGGCAATGGCCTCCTTGTAAGCCCGAGAGCTAAACGCAGGACCCTGGTCAGAATGTAGCACGCCAATTGCGTATGTGCCGATAAAGACTCGCAAATCTTTTATAACAGTTCTGGCGTTAGCCGAGTGCTGGGGCCACATCAAAATGAAGATCGTCTTAACAATTATGGGATCGCATTTTTCCGTCTGGATGTCTGCACATAGATAGCCTGATGCTGTCTAATAGAGGTGTCTGGGCAGGTGTCTGGTCCGGTTCACAATTGCGATCTCTGTTGCAGTCCTGACAATTCATTGCAAAGTTATAAATTTGCACGCTCATCCCTGGCCACCAGTATTTTGATTGTAATTCTATTAGAGATTTCAGGATCTCTTGGTGCCTCAGACCCAATCCCATGTGTGCTTCTTCAATCAAGAAGACTCTCCGGTTCGTGTTTGGAATTACTCTATCCCCCACTCCAGGGATTTGAGCAAACGGAACGGAGTTCGCATCAATTATGTATGTATTGCCGAGTGGATAGTTTAGAGGTAACGCCGCATAATTGCCTTCCATTTAGGCTTTTACTGCAAGCAGCGTTTCGCCATCTATTTGTTTTTTCGTATGCTTTTTTGTAGCTACGGAAGCCGAGTGATCAGCTGCCGCTGTGGCTCTGTCAGCCAATGAATTCCCTGCAACGTGAACGCCATCACATTGAAGACTCTGCGTATGGATCATGTGAGTCTTTTGTAGTTCTTTCTGCAAAAGAACTACTTGTTCCCATAGGTTTTTATGCTATATTGTGGCACCTGTCTCATCTTTGTAATCATTTTTTATCCAGGTCTGCATGGAATTATTGTAAGACCGGACGCAGTAATGCGAATCGCACACTATTAGTGTCGGGAATTCGAGATCGTCATTTTCAAGCGCCATCTTTAGAGATCTTATTTCAGCTCGCTGAGCTGTACAGTTTCTGAGTGATTCAGTTTTAGTGACCATCGGTCTGAATTTACCTAAGCGCCAGCGACCTTTAACAATCGCACATGCAGCATTGTAAATTTGTTTTTCCACAACGTAGTGTTGTGCAAATTCTTCCGTGTGGATTACACAGGTGTACTGTTCGAGAGGCAGAATTTCGATTGACAGAGGACACTCATGTTCGTATTCCAGATTTTCTAGTTTTTTCATGTTCGGATCAATAGCGTGTTTCACGTCTTCTGTAGCAAGAGAATTTTTCCATTGTATCCATTTTGGATCTAGAGCTATAGCATTTGGAATGCCTGGTCTTGTTACTGCCTCAAGGGCTGATACTGCTGTTAAAACAGATATCCTCTTCCCTTAGGCTAGGGCTCTTTCTTTTGCTACAGCAGTTTGAACCGCAGTTAGAATTTTTTCAGTAGAACTGAATTTCATTTCAGCTTGTGTGTACAAGTGTGATTTGTAAGCTATTGGTACCGTTTCTCCCTCATTAGAGGTCAGGTATGTGAATCTGCATCTTCCTGGGATGACTCGGATTACAAGGTTGCGTTCGTTTGCGGGTGTTTGCAGTTTTGTTTTAGTTAACATGTCTGTCTGTAATGATCTTAAAATTTCTGTGTGTTTTTGAGTCCAATTAATTGGTTTAAAATCAGGTTTTATTAGTTTGTAGAGAGGTTTAACCCTCTCTGCATAATTTAGAATGTATGTTCTTCCGAAATTCAGGAAACCTAGAATTGATTGTAAGTTTTTCAGCGTTTTTGGAGCTTGGAGTACTGCACACTTCTCTGAGAAGTTGTCTGCTAGGCTTTTGCCTTCACTTGATAATTCATATCCTAATAATAGGACAGTTAAGTGGGCAATTCGTGATTTTTTTAAAGTTGAATTTGTACCCTTCAGATGCGAACCCAAGTATTATGGTGTTCACTCTTTTCAAGTGAGTCTCCGGGTCATCGTCTGTAAGATAGATGTTATCGACATAAGATAATGCCTCATCATCATCAATTTGTAGTAACTCTGTTACCCTGGCTGAAAATAATCCTGGGCTGTTCTTGTTTCCCTGCGGGAGACGACAAAATTGTTTTTGGGTCCCCATGCTGGAGAAAGCGGTCAAATATCTGCTTTCAGGTGCTATGTATTGACAGAAGAAACCATTTGAAATATCTAATGTCGTTTTATATTTCTTGCGCACGATGTTATTCATTAGTGCTGCACTGTGTGAGTTTTGTACTGCAAAAGTTTTACAGTAGGAGTTTAGGTGTCTATAGTCCAAAACTAGACGATATGAATCGTCTGGCTTGGAGACAGGAAACAAAGGATTGTTCATTTGTGAGGTGCATGTTGCTTAACAGGATACTGCCTCTGTGCAGTAGGTTGATTTTTTACCTGTATTTTATGGTGAGGAGAATCCTCATCCCATTCTACATGATTTTTATATAATGCAGGGGCTTGGGCCACTGCCCATTTTCTAGCAAATGTGTATTTTTTATGAATTGGAATGTGATTTGAGAAGGCAGGCATAATCATTTCTTCGCCATGTGGGCACTCCTTGACAAACTCTGGTGGCCAGTCTTTCTCTGCTAGAAGGATATCATAGCCTTTAGATAGATTCTCCCAAAAGAGACCTATTATTTTCCTAGTTTTATCTCCCTCTATACGTAATGTTATTTCATATAGTTTATGGGGCACGCTAACTTGGGTGTCTGCAGTTTCCACTTGAATGTATTCATTCGTATCCACTGGCTCCAGAAGATTCATCAGGATCTTGCGAGCTATGGTCACTTCTGCTGAGCTGTCTAGCATTGTCTGGGCCCACTCTCCGTCTTTCAGTTGTGTCCTCAGGATTCTCAGCATGTTTTATTTTAATACTGGCTACCTTCTTTCTGGGAAATTGTAATTTTTTACTTTGATGAGCAGTTTCCTTGTCTTTGGACTTGACGTGCTCTTCTTTATGTTCTGACCGTTCTCTTCTTTCGATTTCTGTGAGGAAGTCTGAAAAGATCGAGAGGGACATGTATCAATATCTTGATATCTGTCAGGTTTTCTCAAATTCTCCCTATTTCTAAGGTTGTATCTTTTTTCAGAGGGCTCCCTATGGGGAGACTTGCCCCCCCCCCCTTCTGGAGATCTATTTCTTCATTGGGGAGACAATCCTCTGGACTGAAATTGTTTTTCTCTGGGAGTGGTTTGTTTATTACCCTCCCACTTCTTCTTTTGAGAGTTGAGATTATTTTTAATGAAAAAATTTTCAGGATTTTCAGTTAATGTTTTTAGTCGGTAGGTTGTACCGTCAACTGTTAATTGAACTAAATCTCTATATGCTTTTGTTAATTCTTTTATTTTAACTAAGAGTTCTTTGCTTGACATTTTTTTAATGTCGGGATGTGGTGTATAGCTGGCTGGAACCGGCCATGTGGCTCCTGGTCTACCTAGTGGACCGAATCTGGTGATGTGATTTTGTTGTTTTAGGGTGCCATTAAACCAGAGCAGGTGCTCTTGGTATGTTAGTTGAATTTCAACTTCCTCGAAAGAAGAGTATTCCTCTGGAGATTCCGCTACTTTGTAGTAGTGGAACTCATGTGTTAGAGCATGTGCTGCTGGAAAATTTATCCAGGAATAGAATACCTCTGTCTTCCGAAATTCATGTGCCTCTACCACAAATACGACTGTTCCACCTCTTGATGATACTCCATTCTCTATAAGTTTTATAGTTATGGTTTTTCTTATATTGACCGGGATTATTATTGCATCCGGGCCGTTATCTTCATTAAACCCTGTAACGTTTGAACCCGGTTGATTCGCATCTACTGCGGCTCCACCGGTTTCGTTATTGTCGCCGTGATTTGACATTGTTTAATGAAAGTTTGCAGAGCAAGTTTTGAGGAAACAAAGATTAGGTGCACAATATTTTGGAACACTGTATCCTTCAACATTGACTAAACCAAAAACTAATATATAGGAATCTCTTCCTACTAAGTTCTGGCGGATATTAACCTTTCACCCACTCCAGATGTCTATTGGAGTTTTTACGGGAAAAGGGGTCTGTGTGAAAAGCACGACTGAGTTACTCTAGTATCTTGCGTTAGATTATCGCCTTACCAAACGTTGGGCGCCATGTAGTGTAGTTCCTATATTCCCAATAGGCTCTGCGCATTGGAATAACATAAACGGCAGTTTAGACGTAGGACTGAGGTCGACTAGGTCTCTACTGAATATGTTAGACTTAATTAGGTATGCCAGCTAGCTCAGAGGTCACTAGAAACTTTCTCGAAGGAACAGGGAGGAGTTAACTTCCCTGATTAGACAAGAAGGGATTCGTTTCTGACAACCGCATAAACATGACAACTTTGCTCCCTCCAGAATAAGGAGCATATCTCCAGAGTTGTGTGAAAACAATAGATAGCTATTTCACTCAGTCAATCGTGCATACTTAGTTTCACCAGAGTGCAGAGAAATAGAGAGACGGGCGTTTTCAATAAAAGGTGTTATTTATTGAGCAGTCTGCTTTCTCATGCAAGAGAAATTAATTGCCACAAATGCAATACTTGTCATAAAGTAAAGTGCGTACAGTAAAAGGAGTATTATGAAATAATACTGTAAAAGCATTGATATGGTTTCTGAGCCATATGATACTTAAAATGGATAAAATATATACAATTACATACAATGATAAAAGTTGACTAAACGTACTCAACTGGTGCTTCTAAAATACGCCTATCCCAGTGTACCTAACCTAAGCCTAGTACGTGGGAAGGAGTAAGGGAGTTGCAGTTTAAGTTAAGTTAGTTTTGACAAGAATCTGAATCAAGAATTCTCTAAGGGTCTAATCAGCACCGTACCTTGGTTTTAGAATGAAGGAGGTCTTGTATCTCGTTCTCAGGACTCGATCTCCCAGTAACCCGCAAGGGTGACTGGAAACACTGGAGCTGGATTTTCTCGGCAGGAGAAAAGACAACGTCTTTCTCAGTGCGTCGAATGGGAGGGACGGCTTCCTTCGGCACTCGCATCAGCTGGGCTTTGGGTAAGTAGATAGTCGCTCTGCTCCAAACCACAGCGTGTTGCTTAAGGTAAATGCTGGTATATTTATACCTGGAAGGTGCCGTGTTTGACGTAAGGTTGGACATAAGACGTCAATAAGAACTGTCACTATGAATTGCAGTTCTTTCAGGACTCGCAGGAGTTCTAGGACAAATCAAAACAAAAGCAGGGGGAATTGCCGGGTTGCTGGAGGTTTGGTTTGTTTAAAGAACGTGTTGTACTTTCTAGGAGTCTAAGGAAGTAGCCTTGCCGTATTTGGACCGCATTGGCTATGACTAAATATGGATATGATTCTTATGCCTTCATAAGGATATGATTTGTTATAACCACATAAGGGCATAAATCGGGAATATTTAATTAGGGTCCTAGATACGCTTACAACAAAAGGAATCAGTAGAAAATAAGTAACAGTGGAATGTTTGGCACACCTCAAGGATCTTTTTTTTTGCTTTGAAAAACAATGTTTTTAATACTCAATTAAATACACTTCTACCATAACATTATAACGTAAAATAGCATACCATAACAGCGTAAAGTTATGGCACAGAGAATGCCAGCTGATGCCTTGTTAAGCTGTAGGACAGTGTTTGGGAAGCCTGGGAATCTCTTGTTTGTAATATCTGAACATCAGATACTCAGAGAAATCTATCACTGTGTTCTACATTAGTGCTTTTTTGTGCTGAAAATGTTTATGAAGTAAAGAAAGTCATACAGAATGAATGAACATTATCCAAATGCAGATGTCATCACTCTGTATAGTCATAGACAGCGTGATGTGGTACATCGTACTAAGAAGGGAGGTTAAGAGGGCAGTTGTAGGAGACAGTATCCAAGAAAAACTGAGAGATACTAGGAGATACTGAAGCCCAATATTGGTAACACAGGAGGGGGAGTGGGAGGGCCCATTTCCCTGACAATGGTCTGGCCTTTAGATGTCATAAACAAGGAGGGCCATTGGGTCTAGGGCTCTCGGGTGTAAGCATATTGGAGTGAGAGCACTGGGTGGGAGGCATTGCCTATATTTTGGGATGATGGGGCAATAGAGTGGGTCACCAGGGGCCGTGTGGTGCAGACAGTGAGTGGATCAGAGGCCAGGATTATGTCAAAGAAAAAAGAAAAGCCCTCCACCATTGCTGCCGGTGATTCACCCAGGCTTTGTTCCTAGGGTGGGTGGTGTTATGGTAGAAGATGGGGCTGGTGGGGCTGGTGGTAGCATCTGTTACCCTTGGCGATGGGGGGAGTGGTCCTGTTGTTTAGTGGATTTGTGTGTCGGGAGGAAGAGTGAGATGAGGGAATTAGTTAGAGGAGGGGATAGTGGAGACAAGAAGAAACGAAGTTAAGGGGGTAGGGACAGGGGGGAAGAAGGGTGTGAGGGGGCTAAGGGTATGAGGTGTGGGACTCATAAGTGGGAGGGAGGTGTGGGGAATGGGGGAAGGGGAGGTAAGGGGGAAAGTTTGGGAAAGGGGAAGGGGGAAGACCAGATGGGATAGGGGTGGGAGGGTAAGGAGGGGGGCAGAAATCATCATTATGTGGGTAGCGAGGGTGGGGGTGTTGATTAGGGATTAGGAGGAGTAGGGAAAGTAAGCAGTGCATGTTACAACAGTAGTCAGTTGCACAATTCAATTTGGTTCAATGCGATTCAAGGGCGTGGAGAACCTGGGACACCTCGAAGATCTTAGGCTGTCCACAATACTGCTGAAGTCTAGCATTCTTAAGCATCAAAAAATGCTGGTTTGGCTCTACTAATTTGATATAGGATTCCTCATCGGCTCCTTCTCGGCCACTCCACAGCAATTTTGTATTCGACCCACAAGTCATCTGGAACCACAATTTCAAATGAGGTATTCAAATCACTCCACAAAACCTTTGATATCTGTGCAAATCGGTCAACCCTGTCTGTACCATTCCAATTAGTTGTCTCTCAATTTTGGAAAATCAGTTGGCAATGATGCAAGATCACTGCTGCTCCAAGCACTTCTCTCATGGGGAGGATGTGTGTATCCGTAGCTCCAGACAGTGGCAGCTCTAATCTAACTTTCTTTGGTTCCTTTTTCTTTGCCCATCTACCTTTCCATCTATCCAACTCACTCCACTTTTGGACATAGGCAATTAATTCCCTGATCTGTCATTTGATTACTGGCAGTCTCATATTAGCGAGATCCCTGTTATTAAAGCTTATATGGTAATTTCTCTGTAGGACTTTGGATTTTTGCAAGTCAATATCTTATTTTGAACCAATTCAGACAATCTTTCAGGAGGCTGTCTAGCATGTCTAGGAATGTTTTTACACATGAACAATAGCCTATCATCCCAATAGACATTTAATGGGGACATGTCAATATTTCCCAGATTCATTTCACTAATTCTAGTTTCAATCTAGCCACATGTATTGTTTTTTCCCTCTGGGGCTTTAGTATTCTTTCCACTCATTCCAGGATTCCCACCATCTTTTAGTGTCTATATCCCTGAACCAATCAACAAGTTCTCGGGCAGTGAGAGAGTTTGTTCTGCCGAGGCATTAAGAATGATCTCTCCACTTAATGAACCACTATTTGCATTAGGCGGTGAATTCAAAAGAGACGTTTCAGATTTTGGCGAACTCACTGTATTTCTGTCCTGGGGGTATGGTATTTAACATTTGGAGGCACATTCGTTTTAGGCATGAAAAAGGGAGGCCATTTTTGGGACAACCTTCTAGTCGGGTAGAAACTTGTCTCATTTAATGTAGGGTCTGCACTAGCAGCATGTGGGGTATCCCCTTGTGCCAGAAACATGGAAATTTGAGGAATTGGTCTCATTGCAGAGTCCACAGGATTACTACCTAAGGTAATCATACCTGTAGGAACAGCCAAAGTATTTTTAATATTTCCTGCCACTCCAGGTTTGTACAAAGGAACTACAGGACCAATTGTTACAGGAACAGTTGGGCATTTAGAGCAAGTGAATATGAAGGGGCTGTAATTCCTGAACTCTTTCCCATTGGATTAGAATTTACATTTACTGGTGCTTTAGGCACATCAAAACTCCCATTAGTATGTACATTACTTGCTCCTTCATTTCGGGTCACATTTTATGGGGGTGGATGGTTTCACAATAATTTGGTTATAAAACCCTGATTTGAATCACTATCACTGTCTGCAGCTGTATTCTCTGTATCATCTGCCTCTTTCTTCTTTTTCTTATCCTTTTGTTTACTTTTCCCTTCTTCCTCACTCGTTATTGCAGGGTAAAATCTAACTCCATCAATCTTGTCAGTTTTCCATGTTTTATGTTCTGTATCCCATCTAGCATCTGCACAAGTGCGTATGGCTTTTTGGACCCTTCCTTGAAATCTCTATCTCTCTCTGCCTTAGGTGACCTGTATGTTCCCAAGCATTAAGTGCTTCAGATTGTGTCTGTCTTGGGGGTGGTTTCATGTCATACAACGTCCTCCTTAAATGTTCAGTGATTCTCAAATTAAATGTGCCATAATCAGGAAATGTCAAAGGACCATATTTCTCAGTAATATCATGCTGTAGTTCAAGCCAAATACATGTGTGAAGACCCACGTCTATTGCTATAATATGACCAGACATACCTTTGGGTGACGCCTCTTCCCCCTTTTTAACAGATACAATCACATCTCCCCTTATTAAACTTTTAGGGTCAGATGTAGCTAACACATTTTTACCGACTGAAAATTACCGATTTTTACCGAATCGGTATTTTCTAAAAGTGAAACGAGATGTAGGTCAAAAATCGGTAAATTATACCGATTCGGTAAAAATCGGTAACCCCTTTACGGTATTTACCGAATCGGTATATTCCGAAATGGCAAATACCGATTCGGTAACTCACATGCAATCCTATGGGCCCAGAGGCCCATAGGAATGCATTGAAACTACCGACTCGGTATTTACCGAATCGGTAAATACAGAGTCGGTAAATACCGAGTCGGGGATACAAAATATCAGGCAGTTGAGGATACAACCAATCATGTGTCACCATCCCGCCCCTCAGCCAACCAACAGAGCAATAGACAAATCCTGTGCATGGACCCCACCCCACATCCAGGAAGTGGCCACACCCATGCAGGTGCAGTGTAACTGATCACACAGGAGAGCAGACACACAGAGACAGGCAGTTGTGAAGCAGAGCCCTGCATGAGAAAGACATGGAGCCCCAAGACTCTCAAAAAGAAGGTGCAGAGAGGAAGAGGAAGCTGAAGTTCAGCACTGGAGAACTGCAGGTGTTGGTGGAGGAGGTAGTCAAGCACTACCCACAAATATTTGGAAAACAGTCCCTGCATGTACCAGAGGCTGTCAAGAGGAGCACCTGGCTGGGGATCCAGACTAAAATCAATGCCATTGGAGTCACCAACGGGGAAGTGGAGGACCTAAAAAACGATGGTATGATCTAAGGATCACCACTAAGAGGAAACTGGCTGCAAGAAGCAAGGAGTCAAATTTAACAGGTGGAGGGAAGAACAAGGCACCTCCACTCACAGACCTGGAAGAGCTAGTGGAGTCCACACAGGAACCAGACTGTGTCCTGGGGATTGGTGATGCAGACAGCTCAGCCGGAGCTGCAGCTAAGAAAGGTAAGGGACATGTCCATCATCCCACGCCCCCTGCCTGTGTTCCTCCCCCAATGTGGCTATGTATTTAGGAAATCCAGTTCAGACTTTAGTACTCACCTGCAAAGCATTATGGGAGTGGTAGTCATAAGAATACCCATATGAGCAGTCAACATGAAAAGTCGTCAGGCATGCCACACAATACAATTAGACACATGGGAGGAGCAGAAAATAGTGATGGCAAAATGTAATTTAATCATGATGTACACGGTGAAAGCACCACTAAGATACTGTCCATATCTGTCCACAGGAGAGACATCACGCAAGTCACAGCAGGTGAAGGACAAGACACATCCCCAAAGGGATACCAGTGAACAAGAAGGCAGGGATGCTGGGCCCAGCAGTGCAAGACCTACAGACACACCAGAGGCAGACGACACCATGCAACTGGAAGCATCTCCTGTGCTCATAGGCTCACCACTACCTGCGTCAGAAGAAACACACACACCAGCAGACTCTGAGGTGTCCGAAATCCTCAGGCCAGTGAGGCATGAGGGTCCCCCGCATAGGATCCTGCAAAACATCCTCGGATGAGGAAGGGGATTGTGAAGAGTCAAGGCAGTCCATGTCAGGGAATGCACCAGCTCACACATCCACTCCTGACAGGCCATCTGAAGGTAGAAGACGTCGTAGGGCCCGGGAGTCAGGCGGCAGTGGCCGTGATGAGAGTGTTTTCCAAGGCCTTGAGACCACAATGGTGAAGGTTCAGCGTCTGCAAGCAAAAGGGATCAGTGCAGTACACAGGCAGATGCTAATTCTTAACACCAACTTCACAGACATGAACAAAGGAATAGGATCAATGGCAGACAGCATGAGGGACATGGCAGAGGGAGTCAGGGACATGTCTCAGTCTGTTATGACACTCTGTGAAGAACTTCGGGAGGACCGTGCACAAAGGCGCAGGGAGAGCCATCGTACGCAGCAGAAGACAAGCGGCATACGGCAACTAGCAAATGCAACTTCACTTATGTGTCGCCAGTCAGTTGTAATGCAGGAGGGGCTGGTGCACTGCTGTACTGACCTCACACAGGGGATGGGGAGAGTCACTTCAGCGATGGAAGTGTTGCTGACAAACCAGTCAGCCACCACAGGGGCAGAAGGTGTCAGTGACACAGACACTACTAGTAGCAGGGCCAGCACCCCTGTCCCTGAAGTGAGGAGGAGTAGCAGACGCCAGAGTGCTGGCGCTGCCACAGCAGACTTTGAACCCAGCCCAGCTCCTGCAGCACGCAGGGCTGTACATGGGCGCAAGCAGTGAGTCCAGCAAGTTCAGTTGGACATGTGAGGGTGAGGTAACCCCTGTACACACAGTAGTGCCAGGCACACTAGTATGTGACATTTTTGGATCATTTATTTTCTACGTAGTGCTAAATAAACTACGTGCATTGAGGTACAACACGTGCTTTGTCTCCATACTTACTTAGAAGTAGTTGTGTGTGATTTTTGTCCGTCTCTGTCTTCCATCTGTGGGAGTTGGTACTCCGACTGTGTTGGCTGCTGGTAGTGCCTGGTCATCGTCATGGTCTTCATACTCCTCCAATTCCACCTCTGTGCCCCTCTTAGTTGCGAGGTTGTGCAACATTGCACAGGTTGCAATAATCTTACAGCACGTTACAGGTGCGTACTGCCGTGCCCCCCCACTTTTGTGGAGGCAGCGGAACCGACTCTTCAGGAGGCCAAAGGTGCGCTCAATGTTGTACCGGGTGGATTTATGTGCCACATTGTAACGTCTCTGGCTGGGGGTTGTGGGGTTGAGGTAGGGTGTCAGGACAAAGGAACGGAGTGCATATGCACTATCCCCTAAAGTGGAAGACAAAATTATACATTACTCAGATGCACACATTGACATACATCTGCTTCATCTCTCAAGGGAGTGTCACCCATTTCTTTACCTAGAAGGTATCCTTCCCCAAATTCGCCCGCTGTCAGGCGGGTATAGATCCCACTGTTTTGGAAGATATATGAGTTGTGGGTGCTTCCTGGGTATCTGGCCACTATATCGGTGATGATGAACTTGGCATCACAGATTGCTTGTACATTGATTGTGTGTGTTGACTTCCTGTTCCTGTATATGTGCTATGTGGCAGCTGGGGGGCAAATGGGGATGTGGGTCCCATCAATGCAGCCAATCACGTGTGGGAAGTTAGCCATGAGGTAAAAGTCTGTCTTGGTCCTGAGCAAGTCCGCATCTGTGTCTGGGAAGTGGATGTAGTGATCCATTCTTTGTATCATGGCGTCCAGGAACCTTCTGAAAAAACGCGGCAGGCAGCTCTGGGACACCCCACCTACCGCTGCCACTATACTCTGGTAGCTCCCAGATGCTAGGAGGTGTATGCTACAGAGCACCTGGACATGGGGTGGGATGGCATGGGCCCTTGGTCTTGGGTGGTCCAGGAGTGGATGCAGGTCCCTGATCAGGTCCATGATGGTTTCAGGGTGCAGTCTGTATCTCTGCAGTATCTCTGCCTCTGTCAATTGGAAGAGTGTAATCCTTTGCCTATATACCTGTTCCTCCCTTCTCCATTCCCTCTCACCTGCTGCCTGTAGCCTTAGCCGTCTTGCTATGACGTAAAAAGCAGCCATTCTAGTTCCAGTGTTGCATTTTGGGGCCCTTTTTTATAGGCTGTACCTGATTACCACCTGCTTGCAGTCCATGGTAAATACCGACTTCAAATTACCGAATTTCGGAGGAATTCGGTAATTTAAGGCTCACCTACATCTCGATGGCGTGGTATTTTTCAGTTCGTAATTTCCGATTCTGTATTTTTACCGATTCTGAACTTTTTTCGACTCGGTATTTGTCCCGATTCGGTAGTTTTACCGATTCGGAGATTTCACGGACTCGGTATTTGTTCCGATGCAGTAATTTTACCGATTCGGAAATGTTAACGATTCGGTATCTTTACCGAGCCGTTAATCTACCGATTCGGTATTTTTACCGGTTTTCGGCGACCTACATCTCTTTTTCCTAATACCGGTTGGTAACGGCCGAAAACACCGATTTTTGGACGTTACCGCCCGGTATTAGGCTACCTACATCTGGCCCTAAGTGCTTAAAGAATTTCATTTTCAATAAAAAATATGAAAAATTCATAGATGCCTTTCCATTTAAACCGGTATTTGATTCTTCTCCCACAATTCTCTATTTGGCGATCACAACCAATACCAGCGTGGCTCTTATGACGCAACCAACCAATAACAGCGTGGCTCTACACCAACCGACCAATACCAGCATGGTACACCGTGACGTCAGTCTCACTCTGTGCAGCAGCTCACCCTCCTTTACAATTTTGCTTTCTCTCAGCAATTTACGCGCAACATAAATACAAGCAATTTTAACAGCAAACTTTTACTGCACCTCTAATGAAATTAAAGTATTCAATCACACAAAAACGATTCAGAGCAACACTTTCTGACCTACTCTGACGTTCTCTTCAAATGAAGCCTCGACCAGCGGGATCTCACCCAGATTGATACAGTTCCACCCTGTGTACTGAGATTCACTTTACCAACCACACCTCACAATCACACAGAGATAAATTCCTTATCTCAATAATGCTGTTAACGACCTCTCGTGACCAGCACCGCAACACAGCAGTCAACTGCACCCAATGTCTTCTACACTGATAACTTATTACCGCTTATCCCGGGATCTTAGGCCACAATGGACCCAATAACCACTTCAATTCTCCCATTAAGCGCCATATTCACAACTTAAAATATCTCAGCAGAGAATCACACAATCACTGCAAAATACCCAAGCTAAGCATAAGCAATTACAACGTGCAAACCTATTAATACTCACACCAACCAGCAAAGGTTTTACAACTCCCTCCCGAAATGCTGGAACTCAATCAATCCTTCAAGCGAACCATGGACTTTGAAGGTTTGGCATGGGCGATTTCTGAATGGGACACCTTAACTTCCTCGCTTCAGTGATGAACCATCCATCAGGCTACTAATTTGGTGCAGTGCTCTGGGACAACCCTCTTACCATTTGTCCTCTGATGGACCTTTTCTTCACCACCTGAGAGGTGAAGGGAATTAGCATTAAAGCAATCAAATTCATGTAAAATTGTAACCCCTTTGGCAACACAATAAGTGCCAGGAATCAGTGATTATAGGTAAGTTTGATTACAAATTGGCAGTCAGTTTAAGGTACACAACTCTTAGTACCATGCTATAAAAATGCAGAATAACAGCTGGGAAACCCACCCTCCTAAAGACATTTAGAAGGCAATAGAAGCCAGACAAGAAGTTCAGCCACAGCAATACTAAAGATCAATAACAGAATTTGGTGCTCATAGAAAAGTTTCTGCTAATCTCTGCTATATAATAGTATAGTCTAAGATCATCTAAATTAAATTCCAGACTAAGATGATGGCTTTATACCTAACAGGATCTAAAAAAACACAGAAATGCAGAAAAATAGGGGAATGTGGAAAAGTACAGAAAATATAGATTGGTCTCAGCATCTCAGAAGCTCGGTCAAGACTTTTCTTGGGTCAGAGGAATACGTTTTAGCCTAAGCCACACTCTGCAAGAGACAATGGGAATAAGCATAGAGGTCTAAACCTCTCAAAGTCCAAGAAAAATTAGCCTAACAATAGGGAGGGGAGAACTAGGTATTTCCATCAGAATTACTCCGGTAACGCCCCTTTTTTTGCTTCATCAGGGGTTCCATTGTCATTTCCATTCTCACATTGTAAGCTGTAACATTAGTAATTTCTCCCAGGCCAGACATGGCAACGATATTGTCCTTGATCACCTGAGGGACTCTGCAAAATTAATAAATGGAGACTTTAAGTTAACGTTCTGGTTATCCATGTTCCTTGTCAAGGTCTTCTTCTAATGCTCTCCCTCCATCACTAATACAGTGTTGCATCTATTCACAAACTAAAAAACCATGTGAATAATACCTGCAAGGAAAAGACATGCAAGCAGAAATGGGAAACAGCATTTTACCCAGAGTGAAAACCAGCCCTATTCAGGATAACATACAGTATTAAAACAATGGTGCATGTTTAATATACATCTGCACAGTCAAACATAAATAAACTGTCAGTACATTAGATTCACATTAAAGTTCATAAAGGTAAAATAACTTTGAATGTATGTCTTTAAATGTGACTAAGAACTACATTCAAATGCAAAGGGGAAACATTAGTACACACGTTTCATAAATCATTGTTGTTTCTAATGTAAACACCTTTTTAATAGGTCAGGATGGTTTATTCAACAAGTCTTCTTGAATTAGTAAACTAAGGTCAGTTGACTATGGTCTCAATATAGACAGGGAGATGTTTGTATTTCTGAAGGAATGATTTGTAATCACGGGTATGCTGTATATCTAGATTTTCTGCATAGGCCCTATTTTTCTTGCCGGTTTTAGTACTCTTGTTTCCAATATAAGGAGGGGTGAGGACGAACGGAAAACGGTGGGACACTGTGTAGAGATGGAGCCTGAGCCATCTTTAGTAGCGCTGATGGCTCCGATATACCAAATGGCCCGGTGCCTTCTTTGAACAATGTATTTTGGGTCAAAGTGGGGTCTATAATTGCTGAGTGTCTATTACCTCTAACCCAGAGATTGGCTGCTATTGAAGCTAATCTTTTGTCTCTCACTAATGCTTCTGATCGGAACTCTGGGGTTTTAACTAGACTATTCAATGCCAGCGACAAGCATACATCTCCAACTTCACCTGATTTAAATATCAGGGGTGCAGATAAGTCTGCTGTAGTGGATCAAAGTGTGCAGGGGGTGGGGAGTCCGATAGTGGCTAAAACAGGGCAGAAAGGGAATGTTGCTATCTGTGGTCAGGAACAGCATCCCCAAAACAAAATTACATCTAGGCAGGACCACAAACTATCTATACATCAACAGCGCAACGGCAAAACATGCCCTATTAGAATTGACCTACCTCCCGAATCTAGCCCATATGTAGTGGTCCTAGCTGGGGTACCTGAACAGAACAACGACAGCGAGGAATCACATGTGTCTTTAAAAAATAAAGTTACAGACTGGCTTAACAAAAATAGACCACTCCGGTCGCATATTACCAGTGAAATTTTGCTTGTCCACAGGGTGTCATGGGTCGGTCACAGGGTAAAGGATCTTACGGGAGACTGTGTTTTGGTAAATTTTAGAGACACGCGGATGGTGTCCCACATCTGTGAGTGGACCCAGTCCAGTTCTGTGTCAGTTATACAGTCCCTCGCTTTGTCGTACTTCTATCCCCCTGGTCCCTTGTGCCCCAAGCCAGACACTGAACTAGTTTGGAATTTAGTAGGGCCTTCAACAGGGGGTGGTAATATTCAGGGCAGGCTTGGAGAACCTTTAGCTCCCTTGACTGTTCGCCTACAAAATAGATACAGTTGCTTGGACAAGGTGGATTGACTGCAGCCCACTCAAGGGGGTATAATTGGGGCAGTCCAGGAGAAAGCGTGGGTGGATGGAGGAAGCAAAATAAAAGGAAAACTTTCTAGCACTATAGGGGCCAGGATTGTTGAAAGAAGTATGGTGAATACACCGACTCCAGCTACTCTAAGCAACAGCTCACTCCCCATTGGTAGAAGCAAGGACCCTGTAGTAGATACAGCCGCAGAAGATAACTTACTGCCCCCCTTATTATCTAAAATGATTTTAACTGATGAGGGAAACGCGGAGTCACTTAAGTGCAGGGGCCTGGGCCCTAGGACAGACACTTTCAAAATATTATCTTGGAATCTGGCAGGTTTGCCTAACAAACTGACCTGTCCCGAATGGGGTTCCTTCGTGGATGAAAGTGATGTGTGCCTCTTTCAAGAGATGTGGGCTAGAACGGAGCAATACCGTGTAGGATTTGCTTCATTCCACGTGCTGGCTGGATGGGGAGGGAGAGGCAGCCCGTCAGGAGGTCTTACTATCCGGGTTGGTTTCCATTTGGGCTGCACTGTCAAGCCATTAAATACCCATTCCAAAGATATTCAATGTGTAGTTCTTGTTTGGCCCAATGCTTTTAAGCTTGCTCTGATCAATATCTATTCTCGCCCTGTAAGTATAGCTAGTGAGTCCAGCACTATTGAGGATCTGTCCCTCTTTAATTCCGAGTGACACTTACCTTCTGGTGGGGGGTGATCTGAACTTCCATTTCGAGCCTCTAGAGGGTATGAACGAAGACGTCCTACTGGCAGAGGATGACCACTGGACTATCCCTTCGATCCAGGCCCCTTCGCCCAGGGCATGGTCTCCGCTAGCCATACAGATTATGGGACTAACCTTAAATCATTCCATACGAGCATGCAATTGCTGCACCCCCTCGGACAACCCAGCCAAATGTACCTTTAATAAACCTGGACAAATGTCCCGTCTTTATTACATCTTGGCCGAAACACAGCTATGGCCAAAGGTTATAGATTTTAAGGTTGCCACAAGAGCCGAGAGTGATCATAATGCCCTAATTCTAGGACTGGGTCCGCTCAATACCAGCACGAGCGGTACCTTAGTGTCCGGGGATACCGATGGCGGTCTTACCCTGTCTAATGACAGACGCAGAGTAAGCTGGCACAAACTAATGGAACACCTGGAACAACTAGGAAAATTATATAGCCTGATAATTCCCTAGTTTCTAGAGGTTGCAGTGCTAACTACTCAACCTCTGCCCTCTGATTATTTAACCAAGCTGGAGGCTCTTCATGTGGGCTTAATATCCAACCTGGCAGATTTACTTAACCCTCGGGTGTCCAAGAAGACAAAAAGGGTCCCACAGAGTTTGTGGTATAACGCAGCATGTAGGTAGACCAAATCAGAGCTATTACAGGCCATAAAAAATAATAACAGAACTGTAATTAAAGCCAGGAGAGCACACTACAAATGGCTGACTAAGTGTGCGAAGGAAGAGTGGGATCACGACAAGTGGTCTAGCCTATCTCTTGCGCTAGCAACTAAAGATTCCCGGAAATTTTGGTCCATAATCAACAATGGGTGCGGTGAGCCGAAAGCAGCCATTGAATCTATCATAGCAGCGGAAGTCTGGGAAGGCCATTACCGGGCTTTGTTTTCCACTGAGGGCCTCTCTGACGACCTCGAAAATACATCTACTCAGCTAGCTCCCATTCTATACTCTGAGGTGATCGAGTTTATGGTGGTAGAAGTTTGTAATGCTATCTCCAAACTCGCCACAGGTAAAGCTCCAGGCCTGGATCTTTTTAAGCAGGAGCCAAAAATCTGGGGTCCATACTTCCAGGTCTTCTTTAATGCTGTCCTGAGAGGCATGATGGTTCCCAGTACTTGGCTGGGCGCAGAGATAGTCCCCATTTTTAAAAAGGGCTCTCCTCTGCTCCCATCCATTTACAGACCCATAGGCCTTATTGATGTCCCCAGAAGATCTTTGCGATACTCATTCTGGACCGGCTACAGGACTGGATAGAGGAGTATACAATTCTTAGCCCCTATCAAGCAGGGTTTAGGAAGAATACCTCCACCGTGGACCAAATTTTTTGTTTACTACTCTTGTATTGGAAAACGGTGAGAATAGAGGGTGGCAGCCTATATATGATATTCGTCGACCTTCGCTGGGCCTTTGATCTAGTTCCCCGGGGGAAACTTTGGACTGTGCTTCTTGAACTGGGCATCCCAGCACATCTTCTGTCTTTCCTGATGAGGCTACATGAGGCGAACTTCGCCCATGTTAGATGTGGGAAAAATGGTGCATTGTCATCCTGATTTCCCGTTGGCAGGGGGGTAAGGCAGGGTTGTGTGCTCGCACCTACCCTGTTTTGCCTCTATGTCAACAGGGTAATAGCGCACCTTAACGGAGTACAGAACAATGGTGCTCCGAAGCTGGCTGGCAACAGGGTCCCTGCAATTATGTTCGCCGACGACACCCTCTTGCTTTATAAATCTCCAATGGGTATACAGCGAACATTGGATGGCTTTGAAGAATTCTGTATCAGCCAGGGACTGGAGATCAATTCTCGTAAAACTAAATTTATGATCTTCAACCCCCCTACAACTACACCGCCAAATCCAAGTCTAGGGACAATGAGACTTGAAAGGGTATCTACTTTTGACTATCTGGGGGTCACCATCAATAAGAACCTGACGTGGGGCCCCCAGCAAATTAAGTCACAATTAAAACTGGCCCAACTTTCAGGCGGAAATCTCAAGCTATCTAATAAGTCCACTATTAAACCTGTTGGACCACCGTTGGAGGTCTTCAAATCACAAGCCACGGGTGCGATTATGTATGGCGGCGAACTATGGGGACACTGTTGTAGGACTGAAATTACTAAGACAGAAAATAAATTTTTAAGACAATTGCTAGTACTACCATCTAGTACTCCACTTCTTCCTCTAAGGCTCGACCTGGTGGTCAGACCAATTGATGAAGAGCTAGCGCTAAAACCTCTCAGGTTCTGGCGCAGGCTCTGGGTAACATCGGAGCTGACAAGCTATAGACAGGAACTCAAAGAAATACTGACCTTTTCGAGCGCAGGGAAAATTCCCTGGCTCACTTTTATAAAGAATGAATTTACAAGGTTAGGAGTCCCTGTTCTATGGTCTGACCTGAGAGGGGTTGTAAAATGATCTCACGCACCCAACTCACGAAAATATTTTGTGCTGATCAACTTAATGCAGCATTATGTAATCTCCAAATTGGCCCTTTAACTGCTTCTTTCTTACTGGTCAAAGATTTTTATCACTTTGAGCGATTTCTTGATGACATATATCCTCTATTAGCAAAAAAACTGTATATACAGTGGAGACATGGCGTTTTACCCTTGCGAGCCTTTACTAGTAAGTGGTCATCTCCTGCTTTGAAAAATTGTCCTGGATGTAATTGTGATATTGAAACCGACCTTCATGTTTTTTTCTTCAGTCCGGCGTATCACAAGCCTAGGATGTACTGGCTCGTTCCTCTGTGCAAAAATGTGGGGTTCCAGCAATGTATGCATGCATTCTGAGTTCTAAAATCAGACACAACTAGACCTATTGTATTTGCTGTCTCGCAATTTCTGGTAGCAATGTGGCACAAGCGTAGATTTTTAATTGCTTGTGCTTGAGTGTGGATTAGCTGCTAAAAGGATACACACTGTGTGTTCTTAAATTATTTTAGTGTTTTTATAGAAACCTATTTATTGTTCTCTTTTTTTAAAGGTTTTTTTTACTTGTATGAATTTTGCCTAATTTCGTCTATCTGGAAAATGCCTTGGAAACTATTTTTGCTATATTCAATCTAAAGTGTCATCTATTGCTACTGTTTTTATGTGCTTTTGTCTACTTTTATGGTATATTACCGAAATAAAGATTTCTTGAGGATGTTTCCAATATATGGATACAGAATGTCACATCTGTACTGTTACCTTCCTTGTACACTTGTTAAACATTTAGATGTCCAAACTCAAGATGTTTTCTGATTTATGTTAGCCTGTGGGTCAAATTTGTACTTCCAATGATTGTTTAAATCTCTTCGTTAAATGTTAATGTCCACTGCCAATACTGAGAAATTTTGATTAACATGTTACAATCAATGGGGTTTTTATGCTAGAGGGTATTTGGACATAAAATATGGCCTGGCATGATCATTTTGGGGTTTATACTCATAACATGAACTTTTTCACAATGTGGCTTCCTATTTCTATTCTGGAATTTGAATGAACTCTAATTTCCTCTCTGCACATGGTTTTCCAGTACCCAATATGATTCCCTTGGCACTAACCTAACTGGGAGCCCTTCAATACAAGCTAGATATATACTACACTATATTGCGTGACCTATTGTTTTGAGTTGACTATATGGATCACCTATCTCTATAGGATGTTAGTACTCAATTTCTTTCCCAACTTGTATATGTACATGTGGGTACATAGTAAATACTGGAAATATTCATCTTGAATGGAATTTCCCCCTACAAGATGGCGCCCATTTTTACTAGTACTTTATTGTTAAGATTACGAATAGTACTCTTTATATGATGTTTGACTTGTTTTATGTATGTTACTTATGTCAGATTATATGTAATCAAGAGAGGACTGGCCTAACAATGTTAAGTATAAGACTCAAAGCTGTATGTTGAAGGGAACAGATTATGTTGCTTCCTAAAGCCCTCACCCACCAACCTAGTTGGTGGCATGCTTCATCATTGGGCCCACCCAGCGACACAGAGTGTGTTCCGGGTGTGCTTCAATGCCTGTGTTACAGCGGAGCAGGTATGTTACTGAGTGTGCAGTGGTAGTGAAATGATACGTAAACAGGTTAAAAGCTATCCAGTGGTCCCAGTACCCACAAGGGATGTCTTTAATATCCGGGTCTCTGGTAGAATTAAAATCAAGGCAATGGATGTAGGTGGAGTGGTGATTATGAACTCCTGCATCGGTGGTAGGTCTACATGTTTCAGCCTTTTCTTAAACTGGCTTTCCTCAGGACCAAAAATACTGTGAAAGGGAAGACTACACTAGTGAGTGTGTGGTCTAAAATATGTTGCACACGCTAAGGTGCCATACGTGTGGGAGGGGGATTCCCTCTCCTAGTATAACTGTACAAACAACATAGAAGACAAAAATGACATACAGGATAGACTCTCAGTATGATTGTGGTGCAGCTTTGAGTCTTATACTTAACATTGTTAGGCCAGTCCTCTCTTGATTATATATAATTACTTTGGGGATACGGATTGGCTACCCAGTCTTCTCTCTCTCCTTGATAATTGATTACTTATGTCAGATTACCTTTTACTAATGGAAGTCAGTATTCAGTTTCCTAAATCCACATTTGTGTGTGTTCCAAAATGTGGTTATGCATCTTATACTGCGATTATCCATCTAGTAGGGAATTCCCATCTTCAAGATTGCATCAGGTTATCATGTAATCCATTATAGACACTCCAACTAATATCCCTTATATGACATTGAGTACGTTTTATGTCTGAAACCTTTGTTAGAATACAATAAGAACCCAACTTTGAGGTTCCCTACGATTATGTAGAAATATGGGGACATGTATTGGACGCTATACATGTTCCCCCGTGGTGTTCATTATAGACACCCATAGCTGCTGGATCTAGTTTTTAAATAACCCTCGCTTAAATATGTATAAATATGCGGGTTTACGCTGGATGCTTTTTATCCCTCATACTGTGATGTGCTTCTCAGGCACATAGAGGAATGTTGCCAGGAACGTTTTTTTCACATCCATGATGGCGCCTAATTTACATGACATTGTACTGTCTTAGAATCTACTCTTTGTCTATTGATGTTCTACTCTCGTCCGTACTATTTATGTTCAACTACACAATGGGCCATTTGAGCACTTCTCTGAAGGACGTAGGGAGCACCTTACATAAGGGTAGGATTTCTGCAGAGTTTGCCTTACCGCTACCGCTTACGCTACCTGCTTAAAAGCTGAGTTAGATACTGGTCCTTTCCGTTTAGTGTTCCTTTTTTATTTTATTTGCTAGGCTGCCCAACAACTACTATGGAAATCGCACTCTTTTAATGAAATCCCAGGATTGTTAGTCTCGTCTACCATAACGAGCATCACAGTCCCAAGCCTGTAGTAGGTAAGATGGGCTCTCATTGGAAATAATGAGTCCCGCTGCGATTTGGACTCCAGGCAACGCTCTTGTTTCCTATTCAGCTCTGGATGGCTCATCTACAAACCTATATTCAAGTTTTTTGATTTCCATGCAATGTGCTTACTGTGGGTCTTTCTTGGGACATTTGCACATTATGATCCCATGTATTTAGCTATGGTTTTAATTATCAGCAAGCTTTATTCATAACTTTCAAGCAAGTGATGCAATACTGGCTTATATGACAAGTTTGGGCTCAGTTCCCCTTTGAACTCATGCGATATGGGAGCCATGCGATACCTATTGGGATACATTTGAGTGGTCATAACCAGTTTGTATCAAATTAACACTTTATTTTGCAGTGTTACTCTCGCACTTGAGAGACAACGTCTGAAATTGGGTCATTATCAGCAGCACCCAGGATAATTCTGAAGCTTGTGCTGCCCTAACTCCCCAGCACATCACGGGGATTTTGGATCGGATTTGCATTTAACAAGTACAGACATAACAGTCACAGTTTGAGGTACATATTCATGAATTCTCACCTTAGACTGCATGCTCTCTTTCTTTAAACGTCTAGTGTTTGGTACTTACAACTTCTCTAGCTTAGTCTTCTCTGTGGACAATTCCAATTGGATACTTGGAGCACATTATGGATTTTTTTACGCTGGATTTTGTACAAAAATGCTATATCATTTGTTCTTTTGTTCTTCCCTCTCTTCCTCTACTCATCTGAGCATTTCATTTAACATGGTCAAGGTTTGACTATGTCTCTATCCAGCACCTCTTTGTTTAGTTACCTGATAATGAGTTACTTCAGCAGTCTAGCTGTATGTGACAACATTTGCATGAAGTGGTTGAAACTGGGAGAATTATTCACATTTCCCTAAACTCTGTGATTTTTAGTGGTGTATTGTGTATTTTTACCAACATACTTGAGAAAGTTGTCTACGCGATAAAACATGTGTCGGCTGTCTGCATCTACGCTCCAACTACATGACAACAAACCAAGAATTTATCTAATTTGATGCTCATATTTGGACTTTACTATTCTGTACAATCTGCTTTCTTTGGTGTATTATTGAAATTAAAATTAACTGACAACAGAGTCAGTTTGAATTTTACCTTGATGCTGTGCTCAGTATTGTAATTCTTGCGATTTAATACAGTTAAGGCACACAGTGTTTGCTAATTCTCTAATTCTGTAGTGACTACACTTAAATAGTGATGTTAAGTGCAACACTTTACATTGGTATTGTTAGGATACAGAGGCGATAAATGAACGTGTGGCCAATGGGTCATTGGTTACTTCCCCAACAGGCATTCTATGCTGGTTCCTCTTTAAATAAGGACTCCGATTCAGTTCCTTTGTTCAATATTTTATTGCTTGAACTTTTTTCTTTCTTTGCGATTATATTCATCACAATAATCTTTCAAATGTTCTTTGAATATCTGTTTAAACACATTTCCTTTTTAAACACATGTTTTTCTATGAGCTCCAATGCATTTCGGGCATTGACTGCCCTTCCTCAGGGAGCGAAGGATGTTGAGGATACACATATAACCATAATCACAACCCATAATCTGTACATACAAACGATGTTGTCACTTGATAGGGTTCAAACCATGCGGGGATCTTATTAATGTGCCCGTGCTTATAAGTGTGGGTTTGAAATAATGTGCGGTGTTAAACCTGTGCCGTGGTGAATTTGGTTTGTGAGAAAAACGCACTTACATGCGAGCCGATAATAGTCAGGACTCCAGATTCTGCATATAAAATATATACGAATCAATATACTGAATGGTAACATAAAAACCCGAAAAAAATTGCATTGCAGTGTTTGGCTAGTGTTACTAACCTTGTCTTCTGTTTCTGTTTCGCTCGAAGGGGTAATCTCGGGTTTGTTCGATGGATCAAGCCGTCTCCTGGCGTTCAAACCCTGGCGCTACCGGCATCCATAAAGTTACTTCCGTGTCTCTGTGACGCGGGAATGGAAATTGAAGGCATAATCTCTGTGCTTAGGGAGTTGAAAAAAAAAAATGACGTGTGCGTTTTAAATGAAAGTAAATGTTGAGAAAATATATTTCATAGATTCACGACTGTGTGATGAGGGAAAATAGGAAACTATGTAAAAAACTCGGAACTATAAAAAATGCAAAAGTGACCCGAAAATAAATAAATGTTAAGATCCCGAAATGATCAGCTGTCAGGTATAAAGATGGTTGTACCCCGGGTATTTGATATAAGGTTTGGTTACGATCCCCAATAGTGTCTTATGTTATGTTCACACAATCACACACCGTTTTCGACCATGGTGTGGGCAATATCGCCCACTTAAGGAGTATAAATCGTACATGAAATATAATATTTACAGATAACAAGAAAGTTCAATCCGCTCATTGAGTCCGTTCAGTTTCAAGGATCCCAACTTATGGATCCAATGGTTTTCCCTTTGCAATAGTAATTGATTGTTGTCTCTTCCTTCTTTCTTTTCTATGGTTTCCAGCACGAGGAATTTAAATTGAGAAATGTTGTGGTGGGCTTCCACGTAAGTAGGATACAGAGGCAAAATGTGGTAAGAGCTTACTTATGTTGCAAATTTTGACGTGTACGGGTAGAACCAAAAAATTACACTGTTCCAAGAGCACTGCACACCTTTCTTTGGCTCACTCTGCTGCTCTGTTCTAGTTTTGGACCCCTTTCATAGGTGACAGGGTCCCCCACTCTCTCGAGGGACATGCTGGTTAATATGCATTAGTCCAATCCTGCCTCTTCCTTGAAAAATGTCTGCAGAAGAATTGAGTTACCTCTAGGTCGATGTAGAGCATTTTTGCAGTCTGCGGTGGATCATTATTGTACATGTGGATCTGAGGACAAACATGGTCACTTACTTTCTGAATCACTGCATCTCTGTAGCACACTTGGATTCAGGTGCCCTTGTCACCAGTTTTTAAGTAATGTATGTACTGGAATAGATGGCTGAGACACATGCTATTTTTATCTTTATCAGCAACTTTAATAGAGATTATTACATTGCTCATCAATTTCTCTGGATACTTGTATCGCTTATGCAGCCTTTATGTTGTACTGTACTTGTTGGGTTAAAAAGTACCTTCTTAATACAATCTGAAGCTTTGTTTAGAGCAGTGAAAGTTTGGATGCATTCACTAAAAGGCCAGATTTACCGATTTCCTAATTGCGATAATCTCCGAATTGCAGTATGGAAATGTGAAATTCTAATGTATGAAGTACTTCCATTCCCACAAAGCATTTTCCGAGAAGGTTACAAATCGACCTACCTCCTGAATATTAAAAGACAAAGAAAGTCATCTCAGATTTGTAGATTTTTGATAAAGTTACTTTTTGATAAGCCACCATTTTCTTTAACTTATTAAAACTGTTTAAATGTATTGCTATTGAAAAAGTCAGACCTTCTTTGTAGTCTTTCACCGATTGCAATTTTGGTCATGATTTTTTTTGCCATGTTTGGATTACCTCCTATTATGGTGGTGACATATTTTAGAGGGATTTTGAAAAATGTTATAATCTCAGCGCATTTCCCAATGAATGTGGCCACAATATTGAAATTAAACTTTGTAAAGTATTTCTGGTCAGTGAATTTCAATAATAGGCCCCAGGCCGGATTGGCTGTATTGGGCACCAGGCATTTCCCTCGGAGGTTGGAAGGAGTGGGTGACAGGTTTTGTTACTGGGGACCGGTTTTGTAGCAGTGCAGCAATTTTGAAAGCACCTGCTGCAGAGTTACTCCCATATTCAGTAGTTTTCAGGCAACAATAAAGGTGTCAAGATAACTCTGGTGATTAATGTACCTGCTGGAAAATGATTGGAGTTTTGTCTAGTGTGGTTTTAAGTCATCTAAGGTAGCACAGATGGTTAATATGCCTGCTGCAAAGGATGTGTACCATGCAGATCATGTTGTAAGCAAACCTCAGCTAGGCCTACTTAGTGCAAAGGGTTCGCCCTTCTCTGCACGGAGTCCTCAGACCTTAGGAAGAAGTTGGCAATGAAACTGGAAAATACAAAAGCAAAGTTTATTAAACCTTTAAAGGTGGTACTACAGTCCACAAAACACCCTTCAGTATTGTATCGAGTAGCACACCGAACTAAAGCACATGGCCCCTTTTATACACAATGAAGGCGGTACAGAAGACAAGAGCAGTTTCATGACCATACAAGGACATATTGGAAGGCACAATCGATAGATGGGTGGAGTTAACAGTCTTCGGAAGCTAGTAAACAAATTCCTATCTGGAACTAATTAGTACGGTCATAGACCCTACTGCGCATGTCTGCACATGCTGGAAGCGGGGAATGCTAAATATAGCCTGTTGCTGGGCAGACTTCAGGCACAGTTAACAAGGAGGTAGGACAAAGCACATGACGAGTACATGGCGATGTATGGCATACAAAATGGCCTTGCAAATACAAAATGGAGTCGGTACATTTGTTACGATAATGGTCAAACACAGCATGTCTTCTGCTAATGCTTAACCTAATCGCCGTTGATTTACAACAATCACAGAACAGTGTTTTATATGTGTAACTTAGTGGCTTACCGTTTTTGTCACAGAGACCCTTTTGTTACTGTGCAGTTCATAAGTTACAATCGATATATAGTACAATTAGCCATCAAGTGTCATCAAAGAGCTGCATGCCAACTGCATGGTACAGGTTAGAGAGTCATGTTTTTTGCAGATCTCTCATTATCTTAATGTTGCTAAAAAAGAGTTTGCTTGGGTAGAAATACATTCTTATTAATAAAGCCAACCCTAATCACTGTGTTACATTCGAAATCCATGGCTTGTGCTTCTCAAGACAAAGGGCACTACACAGGCATGAAAGGTGCTTTAAAAATAATGAAATATATGTGAGAGAGGGGCTAAGGAGAGATGAGGGGCACTGTTGGTGGGTGACAGTGAGGGAATCATTGAAAGACTCCAACAAAGATTGTTGAATTCTGGGGCATTCTAAGATCACCATTTACTGCTTTAAAAGCTAATACAACTGAATATACAGGTAGGTCGCTCCCCCTCCACACAGCACCGCCTGTGTGTCCCCTGCTGAGGAAGTTCGAGGCCCTCCACCACCCGCAGGCTACCACCTGCGCCTCATCCCTGGTGGCCAGTGGTAGACCGTAGGTAGGTTTGTTCAACCTCCGCTTTATTGCTTTTATTGCATTGCCTGTATTTTCATTGTTGTGTCTGTGACTGCTGTTGTCTGTCTTCCCCAGCTGCCTGTATGTGGTCCGTGCCCCTTTTTCTTCCCTCTGTTCCCCTCGCTGTCCCCGTGCCCTCTCTGCTCGGTCTTTCCTTCTGTACCCCATGCTGCCCCTGTGTCTCTGCCCGTTTTTCCCTTCTGTTCTCCTCGATGCCCCCGTGCCTCTCTGCCCGTTCTGCCTTCTGTTCTTAGCTGCCCCTGTATTTCTGTATTCTGTATTTTGCCTCTGTGCCACTCGCTTTTCCGGTATTTCTGTGCCCTTTTTGCCTTCTGAGCCACTCATTTCCCCCTCGTTTTTGTGCGCCTTTTGCCTTCTGTTCCACTCGTTTTTTGTGCCCATCTGCCTTCTGTGCCACTCGTTTTTCCCTCGTTTTTGTGCCCCTTTTGCCTTATGTTCCACTCGTTTTTTGTGCCCTTCTGCCATCTGTTCCACTCGTTTTTTTGTGCCCTTCTGCCCTCTGTGCCACTCATTTTCCCTCATTTTTGTGCCCCTTTTGCCTTCTGTTCCACTTGTTTTTTGTGCCCTTCTGCCTTCTGTGCCACTCGTTTTTCCCTCGTTTTTGTGCGCATTTTGCCTTCTGTTCCACTCGTTTTTTGTGCCCTTCTGCCCTCTGTTCCACTTGTTTTTATGTGCCCTCCTGCCCTCTGTGCCACTCGTTTTTTCCCTCGTTTTTGTGCCTCTTTTTCTTTCTGTTCCACTCGTTTTTTATGCCCCTCTGCCCCCTGTTCCACTCGTTTTTTTTGTGCCCTTCTGTCCTCTGTGCCACTCATTTTCCCCTCATTTCTGTACCCCTTTTACCTTCTATTCTGCTCGTTGTTTGTGCCCTTTTGCCTTCTGTGCCACTTGTTTTACCCTCGATTTTGTGCCCCTTTTCCTTTCGTTACCTTTGTTGTCCCTCACCGCCCTCGCCGCTGCGTCCCCTGTGGCCCAGCCCCCCCTGACTGCCCACTGCCCATTCGCTGCCCCCGCCTCCTGCCTGCTCCTCCCTCCCACCTCCCCATATATGCCAGCCACCGCGCGGCCGCGCCGCAGGTGCGCCGAAAGCGCGCCTAAGGCGAGCTCGTCTGCGCCTAAGGCGAGCCCATCTGAGCCTGTCCGCACCTGGACCGCGCCCAGGGCCAGAACCCCTGGCCCCTGCACCCGCCATGACGACCGCCACCACTACGACACCAGCACTCTGCACGCTCTCAACTCTGACGGAGTCACACCTGCATCAAGGCCGCCCCAAAACGGACACATGGCCACACCAGCCTCAGAGCCAACGAGCCACCCGCCAAGAAAGACCCCAACAACCTCCGATGCTTACTACTGAACACTTGCCTCGCTCGCAAGCATGCCGTCAAGCTCTGGGACCTTCCTGACAGAGACCTGGTTTAACGACTCCTCCGCACCCGACATTGCCATAGCCATCCCAGACGGATACAAGATCATCCGCAGAGACCGCACCAACGGAGTCGGAGGAGAAATCGCCATTGTCCACAATGACAGCATCAGGGTCTCGACTAGCGCCGATGACACGCTCAGCACCGCCGAACACATGCATTTCCAGATCCACACAGACCCTAATTCCACCCTCAGAGGCACCCTCGTCTACCGACCCCACGGACCCCACCCCCAGTTCAGCGACTCCTTCGCCAACTTGATCAACAAGCATGCCCTGACCTCCACCGACTACATCCTCCTCAGAGACCTGAACTTTCACCTTGAGAACAACAACAACAACAACAACTCCACAACCCTGATCGATTAACTTGCCAAACTTGGACTGAAGCAACTCGTCACAACGCCCACCCACTCCGCCGGCCACACGCTTGACCCCGTCTTCTCCTCAAGCCCGTAATCTCCATCAGCCACACCACCGAACTCCTCTGGACCGACCACCGCTGCATCCACTTCACCTTCCAGAAACGCACCACACACTACCGCACCCTACAGATCCCCGCCACTGCTGGAGCAAAATCACCGAAGACCAACTACACGCAAAACTCTCTCAGCCCACCCATTTAACCCTCCAACACTGACGACGCTGCCCACAGCCTCAGACGCTGGATCGAGGACTGCGCCAACACCCTCGCCCCGCTGAAGAAACCCCCCCCCCACAGAGACACCAGCAAGAGGGCCAGCTGGTTCACCCCAGAACTCCTAGCCTTCAAGCAAGCATACCAGAAACTAGAGAAGAAATGGCACAGTGAACAAACTCCGGACAGCCACGCAGCACATAAGGACTCCATCCGCAACCAACACCACCTCATCAGGGCGGCCAAGAGGACCTCCTTCAAAGACCACCTCGACAACAATGCACACAATAGCAAGGAGCTCTTCAACATCGTGGAGGAACTCTCCAACCCCAGCTCTAACATCAATGACATACCGCCGTGTGACTCCCTCCCCACCTTCTTCCACTGCAAGATAGCAGACATCCACTGCAGATTCAACACCAGCTTCAACACCCAGACAGCCCCAACAGACAGGACACACCAGACCCTCGGTACACCATTGACCACGACCCCCTGCTAGCCTGGGCCAGTGTGTGCATTGATGACCCCATCAAGACCATGCGCTCAATCCACTCTGGCTCTCCGTCAGACCCATTCCCACACCACGGCTTCAACAGAGCAAGCAGCTCCACCGCACCCCACCTGCACAACGTCATCACATCACAGAGAGCTGGAAACATGCCATGATCAACGCCCTACTCAAAAAACCTAAGGCAGACCCAACTTCCGGCCCATCTCTCTGCTCCCCTTCCCGGCCAAGGTCATCGAGAAAACCGTCAACAGACAGCTTACCCGAAACCTCGAAGAAAACATAATCCTGGACCCTTCCCAGTAAGGGTTCTGCAGCAACCACAGCACTGAGACTGCCCTCATCGTGGCCACCGACGACATCAGGACTCTGCTGGACAACGGCGAGACCACAGCACTCATCCTCCTAGACGTCCCTGCCACCTTTGACACCGTCTGCCATTGCACATAATGTGCACGCCTCCACGCTGCAGGGATCCGAGACAAAGCTCTGGATTGGACCTCTTCCTTCCTCTCTGGCAGAACCCAGAGCGTTCACCTCCCCCCATTCCATTCCAAAGCCTCCGAGATCATATGCAGCAAAACCCGGGATTCTTCCTCAGCCCGACGCTGTTCAACATTTACATGGCCCCGCTCGCACACGTAGCCTGACAGCATGACCTAAACATAATCTCCTACACTGATGACAATCAGCTGATCCTCTCCCTCACCAAGGACTCCATCACCGCCAAGGCCAACCTCCACGAAGGAATGTAGGCCGTCGCCGACTGGATGAAGACCAACCGTCTGAAGCTGAACTCGGACAAGACGGAGGTCCTCATCCTCGGCTCCAACCTTTCAGCCTGGAACGACTCCTGGTGGCCAACGGCACTGGGGGCAGCCCCGACACCCACCGACCACGCATCATACCTGGAATTCATCCTTGACTCAACACTCTCAATCACCAAGCAAGTCAACGCCGTCTCCTCCTCCTGCTTCAACACCCTCTGCATGCTCCGCAAGATCTACAGATGGATCCCGACAGATACAAGAAAGACAGTCACCCAGGCCCTCGTCAGCAGAAGACTCGACTACAGAAACGCCCTCTATGCGGAAGCCCCGACCAAGCTCATCAAATGACTACAACGCATCCAAAACGGCTTAGTACGACTGATCCTTGACATACCACGTCAAGGCCACATCACCCCCACCTGAGAAACCTGCACTGGCTCCCTGAGAAACCTGCATTGGCTCCCCGTCAACAAGAGGATATCCTTAAAGCTCCTCACCCACACACAAGTCATTCCACAAGACTGGCCCAGCCTACCTCAACAGACGGCTCTCCTTCTACATCCCCAACCACCAGCAACGCTACGCTGACCTCTCTCTCGCCACCGTCCAGTGCATCCGAAGAACAACCACTGGTGGGAGATGCTTCTCCCACCTCGCCGCCAAGACATGGAACACCCTCCCACTGAGCCTACAACAGACCCAAGACCTGCTGCCCTTCAGGAGGATACTAAAGACGTGGCTGTTCGATCAGTAGCGGCCCTCCTCCCCAGCACCTTGAGACCCTCGCAGGTATGTAGTGCACTTTACAAATGATTGATTGATTGATTGTAGAGAGTATACTGCTGTTCATTACTACTAAAGACAAAAATATTCGCTCTCTGTATGAGTGGCCCATTATTATACCTGGTATTTCTCACCCCAGGGTTATTACCAATGCTGGCGGTCCCTTTAGTTTTGGGTCAAGGGAGCTATTTTAAAAATGTTGGGAACAAGCTAACATAATCAGACTTACTGCACTGATTCCCACATGTTTTCCTCTGGTATTTAACCTAGAGACTTCACCTACTTCCAGTAAGAGAAATTCCCAGATGAGTACGCTGACTTTGAGGTGTTTCCGCAAAACTTGTACCTGATGGGGCTGGTAACACCTGCTATAGGCCCAATCAGAATTATTAAATCAATATTAAATGAATGAACATTTCTCACCATCCATCTCAAACACTCTGGATGACCTTGCCTCTCTAAAACTAAACAAATCAAGGACAGAAACCCCATGTTCACTGGTTCCCTCAACATGGAGATGAGATCCCTTTGGAAATCGGAAAAAATCTTGAAACAACACCCTTCTGCAACGCATCTAAAACTTCTCCGCCAGGCGAGAAACGACTACAATAAGCATATCCTCAATTCCAAAAAAGAATGTTTCAGATCAGAATTGGGGAACGCCAAGAATAGACCAAGAAAGCTCTTTGAACTGGTCAAACTCCAATATAATAAACTGGCTAAAACACCAAAAGAACCCCCCAAATCTCTAATATTGTCAGAGGAATTCTACTCTTTCTTCGCTGATAAAACCACAGCATTAGGAACTGAACTCAGTACCGCCACCTATTCTCAACCCCTTTCCGACCTGCTCCCTTTTTCTGCACCACCCCCTCTGGCCTCACCTAAAAACCAAGCCCACTGGACTGACTTTGAATACTATAACGAAGACTCCATCTCCAAAATCCTCTCTACCTTAAACCCAAATAACCACTTTAATGACCCGCTACCTTCCAACTGCCTCGCTGCCGCCTCCCAATCCGTTGTTCCTTGCTGGACAGCAATAATCAACGCCTCTCTCCAGCAGGGTTCAATTCCAGACCCTTTAGAAGCCGGCCAAGTCTTCCCTATTTTGAAAAAAACATCACTGGATCCAGCCTCCACCGACAATTTCAGACCTATCGCCAATATCCCGCTATTAACCAAAGTATTGGAGAAGTGTGTACAACAGCAACTAAGTCAGTACATCAACAACTTCCATCTACTTGACGACTGTCAATCTGGTTTCAGACCAGGGCACAGTACTGAAACTACTATGCTCCACATCGTGGATGATGCCCTCCAAGCCCTAGACCAAGGCAAAACCTGCCTTCTAATCCTCCTTGATCTATCCTCCACCTTCGATATGGTCAACCATGAAAAACTACTTGAACGCCTCAAATTCAGGATGGGTCTGGATGGCGTAGTCCTAGAATGGTTCAGGTCCTTCCTCCACAACAGCTCTCAGAGATTCCTCATCAAGTGCAACCTATCAGCACCCACCCCGGTCACGATTGGAGTCCCCCAAGGTTCAACCCTGTCCCCCACCCTCTTTAATCTTTACTTAGAGCTTCTCACCGAAGTTCTTCGTACCGCCAACATCTCCTACCATATGTATGCGGACGATACCCAAATAACCATCAATATCTCTTTGCTCAAGGAGATTCTCTCCCTGAATGAGACCCTGAAACTGACTGTCCAATGGCTAGCCAATAACCAACTCAAACTTAACGCAAAGAAAATTGAATTTCTCATAATTTCCCCTTCAAAAGCCAATCTGGAGATTCAGATGTGGATCAAGGCAATCACAGCCCTGAACTGTCCGCCGACCGTTGTGGACTCTCCCAAATCCCTGGGCCTAATCCTAGACGGTAACCTGAACATGTGAGACCACATTACCTCGATGGCTACATCATCCAGATTCCACCTGAGCTACCTTTGGAAGCTGAAACCTTTCATCGATGCTCCTGATTTAAAAATGGCAGTTCAAGCACTAGTCATCTCTAGACTGGAATATGGTTTTTCCACCCTTACAGGATTACCCAAGATCTCCTTAGCACCTCTAAAAGCCTGTCTCAACGTGGCCGCCAGACTACTCAAAGGCACCAGGAAATTCGACCACATCTCCCCACACATAAAAGCGCTGAACTGGCTTCCTTTGGAGGCCAGAATTCAGTTGAAACTGGCATGCATTACACACAAGACTCTACACACAAACTCCCCTGCTTATCTGGCACAGAAACGAGTGGTATCTGGAGGAAGCAGGAACTCCCGGTCCATAAGAAACCTCTTACTCCAACCTGCCTTCTTTCAGAAAAAAAATGACTACAATAGGGCCTTCTCCGGAGCAGCACCAAGAATTTGGAACTCTTTCCTACCATCCATCAGAAGAATCCCTTCACTAGCATGTTTCAAAAAGGAGGCCAAAACCTTCCTCATGGGTAAATTCCTCGTCTAAGGCATGCCCTCAACCACCACATTGTGCCAGATGAATCTAAGACTATTGCTTCTTCCCCAGATCACCAATTCTCACGCTTGAGAATATGTGGGACCTTTGTTTTTTACTGACTCTAACAGTGATTGTAACCATACACCTATATCCCCCTCTTTCCCTATGTTCTCAGCACCCCGGCCCCTTGCCATCCTTTCTGTTGATTATGTATATTTCTGCATTTTAAACTTTTGTTTGTTCACCACTGTATACTGTGTAAAGCGCTCTGATACCCTCATGGTTCAAGTTTGCGCTCTATAAAATACAAAAATAAAATAATAAATAAATAACTTGTAATGAAGGTCATTGTGTTCTCACCAAAAGTGATAGTAATTTGCGTTTTTCCTAGCTCAGTGGTAATAGATATTCGATTTACACACAAGTCAGAGCAAAAGGCATAATAGATGGACTCTTGCAAAAATATTGGGAATAGAAAGTAAATTAATTTATGTTGGTGTTTAGTAAGGGTAATAACAATACATTTGAAATAATTAGGATGTGATTTTTATTGGATTTCTTTTTTATAACGAACATTGCAAACAGCTTTCACAATATACTTTCTCGTATCTCAAGAAGGTACCTTTTGGACCTTGAAATCCAGCATACTCGTTCTTGCTTTGCAGAGTCAAAAAACGGCATCACAACCCACAACCATGGGCAACCATGGGCGTAGGAAGTGTGGGGGACGCGGGGGATATATCCCCACCCAGATTTTGGAGTGGGGGGGACACAGGGGACAAGGGTGGGGGGGACACGGGGACAAAAGAATTTCCCCTCTCCCTTCTCTTATTCGAAGGGCCATTAGCGCGCGAAAGCACTACCTAATGGCCCTACACTTGACCTGCTTGGAGTCAAAGAGGCCACCCGCCCTCTGCCCTTTGTTATGCTGCAGGAAGGCTAGGCATTCTGGGAAGGGCAGAGAAGGAAAAAACTCTGTCTCTCTTCCTTCATGCCCATAGAAGACAAGGACAGTGTCCACTTCTCCTGATCTGCCTCTGGCAGCTGCCCTCCTCCCTTCTCTCTCCTTTTATTCCTCCACCTCTTTCTGTCTCGCTCCTCCTTATGTCCTGATTTCAAGAGACAGCTCTTATGTACTCTCTCTTGCCTCTCCTTTTCTTTATTGGTTCCCCTGTGAAATGGATCCAAAAAAGGTGGAACACTTTGGCTGGAAATGTCCTCATTTTCTGACAGTTTTCTGTTCAAAATAAAAACCTCAGGATGTCGAGAAAAATAATTAAATACCTAAATAAAGCAATACAGAGTGGTCAGCAGACAGGCCAGATTGTTATTTACACCCACACACATTAGCGCCAGTTTACAGAGTTTGCCAGTGAAAGCGCTACTTTCTTTGAACAACATTGCTTTCCCAGGGTGGGGAAGTGCACTGTTCCTAAAGGGACTGCAATACCTGGTTGATGGGTGGAGTGGAAATGTTTAAAATGATCGTTTTCAACTGTTTTAATTATTTTAGCTTATAAAATGTGTCTCTGTGTTAGGGGATTCGGTCTTTTTTAAACCAAACTGCTTACATTTTGAAATGATATTAGCAATGGACATTGAAATAGGTCCCTTCCAGGTCCTGCAGCCATGTCCTGAACTTTTCAGGCAAAATTACCTGAATAATGAATTTAAAACCGTTAAGGTAACCATGTTGTTACTGATTACAGTTCACATGCTTTTCTTATTTTTGCATTCTCTATGAGTGTTTGTTTTTTCCAGGGTGTTACTCATTTTTTTCTGGTAGCATTTTATTGTTGTCTAGTGCATAATTTGAATGTAGTCACAGCACAATTGAGTTGTAGCTGAAGCCAGTGCGAGTTTCTCTCAGGGGGCAGTATGGTGTTCATGTGGTAGAGGATGTGGCACTCTGGCCAGAGCTGCTGAATTTGGAACTGGGGAACCTAGTTCAGCCTTCATGACCAGTCCACCAGACCATACTCCTGACAGAGCTCATTCCCATGCTACAACTTAGAAGGCCTGATAGACCTGAGAAGCCTTGGTGTCTTAGCACCCACAGGTGGACCCTAATGGTGGCAAGTGTTAGTTAACCTTGAAGGCCGGTCCACCACAATCCATACTGAGGTTCACCTCCAGTCTTGTGAGCAGGCATACAAAGAAGCACATTCTAGAGTGACAGTGTCACTGAGGTCACAAGACCCTTGAGGCCAGTCCACCGCATCCATTGGTACCTCCATTGGCCTTTTCCAGCAGTAGTTGTGCAACTTAAAAGGGGTTTTGAATGTAGGATTTGCATGCACACCATACTTAGGGGGTGATTATAATGGTGGTGATTCAGAAAAGGGGGTGGTGATGGACAGAGTATCTGAATTAAGCAGAACACTCCTACCCAGTCCAAAGACCAGGGCTTGATCCATCACCGTTTTTTAGCTCACTGCACCATCCCAGCTCAGAACCTGGCTACATGCAAATTAGTCTGTCCCTGGCCCAGTGCATCATGGGAACAGGGCAGACCAAACTACCAAGCCAATTCTTATACTGGGAAGGAAACAAGCTTCCGGGGACCGGTTTCTGGCATTTCAGCCGTCTTCGGCCCGGCTTGCTTGAATCCTGATGGTGCAGTGAGCAAGGGACTCACATCTGAGTATACCCTTCCACGCTTATGGTGGACAAAACGATTCAGAAAAGGGGGTGGTGATGGACAGAGTATCTGAATTAAGCAGAACACTCCTACCCAGTCCAAAGATCAGTGCTTGATCATCACCGTTTTTTAGCTCACTGCACCATCCCAGCTCAGAACCTGGCTACATGCAAATTAGTCTGTCCCTGGCCCAGTGCATCATGGGAACAGGGCAGACCAAACTACCAAGCCAATTCTTATACTGGGAAGGAAACAAGCTTCCGGGGACCGGTTTCTGGCATTTCAGCCGTCTTCGGCCCGGCTTGCTTGAATCCTGATGGTGGAGTGAGCAAGGGACTCACATCTGAGTATACCCTTCCACGCTTATGGTGGACAAAACGATTCAGAAAAGGGGGTGGTGATGGACAGAGTATCTGAATTAAGCAGAACACTCCTACCCAGTCCAAAGATCAGGGCTTGATCCATCACCGTTATAATGGTGGTGAGGCACCCAAGTCGGTGGCGGTCCCACCGCCATCGGTGACTGCATCACCGCCCACCATATTACAATGGGGGGGTGGTTCCCTGGCTGTCAGAAAGACCAACGGGCTCCTTGACCCCGAAAGTGCAGCGTAGGCGTTCATGGTTCCTAAACTGCCGGTAGTGCCTACCAGGCGCTGCACTAGGGATTACGATGTTCCTTATATGCCAGCCTATCCATGGCAGTTCACCCATGGTGGAAAGGGTCATTGGGGGCCCGTAGCAGGTCCCTTTTCCCCCAGACATGGGACCTGAGGGGCATCTATGATGCCCCCCTACATATCACTGCACCATGTGGCAGGCACCACATTGTGCCTGCCACGTAGTGCAGTGATATATGTAACATGTCCCTTTTTAGGTCTCACCTACGCAGCGCACATGCGCTGCAAAGGCAAAAAGACCTTTTGCTATCGCTTTGGCTTTTCAGCCAAAAAAGTGCATGCGTTCCATTGCCTTCAAAGGCAACGCGTGCACATCTGGCAATTGACTTGCGGGAGCGAGTGCCGCCATATGGCTGTATTATCGCTCTAGCAAGAGAATTGTGCAGCCCCCTTCCTCCCAACTGCTGCAGCGCGAGGCGCGCACGCGCCTCCCCCTGCAGCCTGCTGCGCTTGTTCTAGCTTGGCACTGTAGAAATACAATATACATACATACATCTGTTATTTGTAGCATAAATGCAATATGAAGTGCTACTTAAGAAAACAAAACTTTCTATTACGAACCACAGTGGGTGCCACATGCTCCATCCCCAGTGCAAGCCTGTCACCTTGTTATCATTGTGCGCTCTGCTCTCTCTGTCCTCCCCCTCTTTCTGCAGTTCCTGCTTTCACTAATTTTCCCTTCCTGATAATGTCTCTCTCCCCTCTGCAGTGTTTGCAACCCTTTCTTCTCTTAATTAGCCCACTCCGCCCCTGCACCCCCACTCTTCATTCCCGGCTACCTCCCCACGCTCGTTCCTCCATCGGCCCCTCCCTCTCTTCTCGGATTGTAAGGACCCCCACCCGCAACCTCCCCCACACTCCCTTCTGCAATGTATGCTCTCCCCCGCCCTGCCTAACCCGTTCTATGAGTTTTGCTTTCTTTTCTCATGAGATTCACCTTGGTCCCTCCCTCCGCAGGCCCTCCTTCCCCTCTCACGCCCTGTCCGCCCCTCCCATTCCCTTCTGTGGTTCATGTGCATCCTTATCGGAACCTGCCCGTCCCTCTCCATTTTCTTACCTTGTGTCCCCCTCTCTCTCCTTCCTTCCTACATACCCTGGACTCTCTTCATTTCTATATCCTGCCCCTCCTCTGCAGCCGCATCTCTCTCTTTTCTTATCCTGGCTGTCCCTCTCACACCAGCAGTTCTTTCTCCCCCTCCTCACTCTCATTTCTGTGGTGTTGTTTTCTCTTCTCTTAACCCGCCTTCGCTGCTCTCGCCTTTCTGATAATCATTCTCCACCCTCTGCAGACACCTCCCCCTCCCTTCAGTTATTCTGCCCACCCATCTCTTCCTCCTGCAGATGCTGATCCGATCCCTGTCTTCAACCATCCCACAGCCTTGCCAGCTCCCTGTTCCCAGGCACTGTCTGTCTCTCTGTCTCTTATCTCTGTTGTCCGTGCTCTCTCTTCTTCAACGGCTGTCATCCCCGCATTCTGTTTTCCTTTCGCTATCCCTGTGTATCCACCTTGTCTCCCATCTGCACTGCCACTATCTTCTTACCCTTCTCTTCAACCGCATACCCCACTCTACCACGTGCAATCCTCGCTCCCTCTCTTCTCTCCTCTGTAGTTCACTCCGTCCCTTCGGTTGGTGCGCGCCCTCCCCCTTCTGTCTAACCCATGCCCTCCCTACCTTCTCCACTCTGCAGTTCCTGCTGTACCTCCCATACTTTGCCTGCGCCTCTCTCTCTTTCTCCCCTGCGTCACACACTCTTAGCGTGAACACCTCGTCCGTAATTTATAAGACTGTCCGTAAACTAGCCCTCATGTCTGCTGTCCATGGTTGGTCCATAATGTTAGCATTTCTTCTGACAGATGAGATGCCTCAGTTCAAAAGGGAGGGAGGGTGTATCCTGTGGTGTCAGGCCAAGGGAGAGGCAGACAGGTAAACTAGGAACATGCCGCCTAAAGAAATGTAAATGTATGCAGTTGGCTAATTTACATAAGTAAAGGCTGCTTGAAATTGTATAGGTGTTAATTGATGGAGTCATTTGAAGTTTTCTAATGATAATGATTTATTATTTTTGAGAGTTGTTGTAAGGGTTTATATAACCAGATCAGCTGATATGGAGTGACTGCTTTAAATGAAAAGTTATACAAATTATTGTCACTTGGTACAGTCAGCGCATTACTAAAATCTATTCTTTGGAACAACTTTTTTTTAATCTTAAACCTTTTTTTTGCTCATTTTGCGGCAGACTATCTAATACTGTGTATAATGCAAGTTTTAAGTAATGACTTATACATTCACAGTGTTTTCTGTCACAGTTTGGAACCTCGTAGCACTAAAAATACCCTACTCACCACTGCACCAATCAGGGTCAAATTATTGGGCTCTTTGTTTCATACACAGACATCTGCATTGATCACATGAAATAATACAGGTTTCCAGATGTGGTTTCTCCACATGGGCGGGGGAGCGTCACCCCACTGCCCGCTGAGAGCCGCCAGTGAAAAAATTAAATTCCAATTAAATACATGACTTCATTGTCATTTTATTTTTCCAATGTGTGCGCCACACGCAGTGACCGAGCCAAGAAAGGGGCTTCTCCTCAACTGCCGATTGACAGCATAGAGGAGTAAAGTGCTGGCTAGAGGCTCCAAAGTGAGAATGTCAGTTTGGCCTGTCGTCTTGCGACAGCCAGCCTGATATGCACACTTTGCAGCTCTCCCCTTAGCTGTCTTTGACAGCTGGGTGGAGAGCAAGCACCACCACCACAGCATCACTCAAGGCCACAACAGCATCACTCAAGGCCACCACAGCATCACTCACTACCATCACAGCATCAGTCAGCACCACCACAGCATCACTCAAGGCCACCACAGCATCACTCAAGGCTACCACAGCATCACTCAAGGCCACCCCAGCATCACTCAAGGCCACCACAGCATCACTCAAGGCCACCACAGCATCACTCAAAGCCACCACAGCATCACTCAGGTCCACCACAGCATCACTCAGCGCCACTGCAGCATCACTCAGCGCCACCGCAGCATCACTCAGCGCCACCACAGCATCACTCAGGGCCAGCAAAGCATCACTCAGGGCCAGCACAGCATCACTCAAGTGGAACTTTTTTTATTAAAACGTTTTAGCATGGTGCACAGCAGCCACACTTCTCTACAGCACAGCTTAAACACATTGGCAAAGTCAATAGCTCTGCCTATACACTTATAAGGCCCCAAAGGCGAGACCTATTGGCTTTGCCAATGCTTGTTTACATTGCGGCGGATAATGCAGCTAGCAGCACCTGCTGCAATGTAAAAGATAGGCACTGCGAATGCCGTAGTGGCGGTCGCACTGTAATGCCTCTCGTGGGGCCGCCACCTAGAAGGCCAGCGGTCCCATTCCCCGATTCGATGGTGGACAGACTGAAGTCCGACTGCCATCATAATCGGCCCCTAAGTTTGCAAACTTCTTGGTCTCTGCTTCATGCACAAACACTTTTAACATGTGCAGCCTGCTTTCGGGCCACTGGAGTTATGCAGCAATGGAGGCCAAAATTATGTTGCAGTTTTGACTAAATTATGCAAAAATAAAAAGGCTGCAGTGTAATGCGGTACATTTTATGATTTTTTATTATTTTGACATATTTATACATATTAACAGCCTCTGCAAAGCTTTTGCCTCCTTAGTACCTGTGTAACATACAAATGCAGCAGTGGGAAAGGTGACCAGTCAACCTTTGCAAAGGGCCCTACACTTCACAGCAACATAAGTCACATTTCTTTTAGTAATTTTGGATCCGTTTGAGCTACAAAATTGTTTTGGGTGAAATCCTTAGATTATGCAGCAGATGATGTTTTATGTGGCAAATATGATACAGCCATAGTTAAGTGGAAAACATTTTTCCACTTAACTTAATTTTGCCCCAACATTGTAGTTGATCAATTTGTAAGTTCCCCAGCAGTCCTGTAACACAGGGCTGATTTTCAACTGACCTCAGGCTTCAGCAGTGTACACATGCAAGCGCAGAAAGGGCTGCTGGCCGCTAAACGCCCATGCCCTATTGTATTCTAGGGACTTAAAGGTAGTTCTAATCCCACTGCCCTATTATGTACTAGGGCCTTATAGGAGAGGTCATGCCAATAATAGGGGTACCCTAACCCATAGTGCACCCTAGTGTATGTAGGTGTTTTCAATGTATTTTTAAGTGTCTCCTTCAGAATAGCACTGGCCCTGGGCCTGTTTAGGCAGAGACCAGGGTCAGTCAGAGTCAGGTACCACCAGTACCAGTCAGCAAAAGGTTGGGGAGTGCCCAGGTCACAGGGTGGCTTTGCAACACTAGAGAAGCACAAACTAGAGAAGCAAAAACTTAAAACACAACACAATGGTTGGGGGGTCCTCATTAATAATAAGAATTGATTTCTATCCTAATGAACCCATTTTCTAACATTAGGATAAAGAAAGACTTCGGAAAAATCATAACGTTCTAATCTATACTTTGAAGTTTTCATGCAGGTCTTTCATGACGGTTAATAGCTCACTGTTCAATTTTACAATTTTAACTTATAAACTGCAAATACCAAAAGAATCTCTCAGACAAAAGCAGTAACTCACTGACCTATTTACATGATATGCATGTTGTGATCTGTGTGGTACATGTTCTTTGCAGCAGGCATATTACCCCACTGGGGCTACCTTAACTCGAGTCAAAACATCCAGTAGACAAACCTATGATCTCTCTTAACAAAGAACATTAATCACCGAAGTTATCTTCACATTTTTATTGTTGCCTGAAAATTGCTGGAGACCAGGAATGCAGCAGCAGGTACTTTTCAAACCATAATGCACTTGCAAACACGATGCCCCCACCCTAAGTCAGCGACCTTTGTTTGCTTGGTGCATGAAGATGCAAGATTCATATACATGTTTTTTTAACATTCGGTCTGATTAATACATGATGAATGTAAATAACAATAAAGCATAATGCAAACTGTGACTACACGCCTGCTTTTCTCAACATTTCACTTCGAAAGTAGGCGATTGTATTTGTTTAACGGCTGGTGATTTGTATCGGGTCACTGGAAAGTCCACAAGGTTGTCCCTGTCCCCCCCAGAATTTTAGTGTCTCCTACGCCCCTGCCCACAACATATAGAGCCTCATTAACAACACCGATTCCTTCAATTATGAAACTGTCCACGGTACTTAACTATAAACGTTGAACCGTTCTGTACTATGCATTATTTTACAGTTTCTGTTTTTATCAACATACGGCATTGCATAGACCGCAGCGTACCACAAAGACACATTTACAGGGACGGTGATAAATGAGCACGTCGTAGAGGGAAGGCAAACCTTGGATCCGGACAAAAGCGAGGCGTGACCTTGCCGAGAGTAAAGGTGAAAGGTTAGAGGGGGGATATCCTGTGAGATAAGCTTCCGAGGCACCGGCATCTACGCACCTGCGCTTCTAGGAGTCAGCGATTGTCAAGGTCAAACAACGCCTCTTACTGTTAAAGAAACCACATTAAAGATCATTTGCAAAGGTTCCATTTTAAGATATATTAGTTGTGTAAAATGCTTTATAATTATACCTGGGGCTCAAAATATGGTGTATCAATATGTGTATGTGAATAAAAAGTTACAAGTTCAGTTGATTTTAACTGTGAGACACATTTATTTTTATGTTTCTCATTTGACTTTTTAGTATTACATTCTCTTTTACTTTTCCGCCGCAATGCTCAAAGAATGAGAAACATGTCTAAAATAATTTACTTATCAAGTAGCACTTTGGTTAATGTAGTTTAATGAGTCCCACGTGCATCCACCTGCCAGATGCACGCAACCAGCGCCTCTTACAGAGCTTTTATTAAGTGTTTCGCTTAAGAAATAGTTCATTGAAAGTGCAAAATGAAAGGATTCTGTCCAAAACTACTCATGTTATTGAGTGTAACGCTATTTAGTAGACTTTTTTTTATTTATTTCAGTATGTGTTGATTTTATATGTATTAGTGGTTATAGCAGCCGATTAAGTGAAGCATATGCTACTTTTCGGTCATCACTCTGACAGTGGACACCCTTCTTCAATTACTGAAGTAAAATGTCTTTTTTCACACTGCTTGTGGATTTAGTGCAGCTGTGGAGCCAGCTTTAGGAAAATGTTTAAATAAAAGCTACAACCAGGATAGACCCTTAGATGGAGCGTTGTGCATTTGCGATTGTTGGTTTCTTGAGAGAATGTGTAACTGTCCTTTTACTACATGCAAGTTCAAATTCAAGAACAGCGCCTACGTTTAGGGGTGGCGCCAGGTTTGCATAGCATTTTCTGCGAAGCCTGGCTATTGATTCGTAATAACGTGTCTTCTACATGCCCTGTAGTTTGATATTAATTGACTCTCACGTGGCACGTGGGTTCAGACCTGCCTCGAATAGAATTTGAGGTGGGCCCGTTCATATTGTGGAACATGCAAAGACAGTGGAGTTCAGAGTCCTGAGTAGTTATAGACAAACATTGGATGAGGTGTGACCTTGGTTTTGGGCTGAGCTTTTCCCTCGTCCATTGAAGGCAGCCACGCTTATCCTGCCCAAAAATGTGGAAATGGAACTCCGCTCTGCAGAACCTCCAGACGCAAGCTGGGAACCCACTCTATGTAGGTTGTTGTTAGATTTGGGGGTCTCTAGTTGGCACAGGTAGGTACTTGTTACAAATAGGGACACTTGCCTCTAATCAGAGTAAAGGGGTACACTCCTAAAAATAACCCCTGCTCCCCAACTTGGTAGCTTGGCACAAGTAGACAGGCGTATCTCAGAGGCAGTGTGAAAAGCATTTGTGACCACATACAGTAACCCAGTGACAACACTACAGATGGCCACCACACAGTTGTATATTAAAAATAAGTATTCTTTATATAGATTTAACACAAGACCACAAACAATAAAAATCCACAATACTATACTTAAACAGGTGGTGTCAGCTTAGTTCAGTTCTTAAGATGCGACACTTTAAGTCAATGTACCTTGCAATGCGTGATGCTTTCACAACAAAAGTGTTGCAGCAATGGAAATGCGTCAAAGTTCCGGTGCAAAGAAATAAAGACGTGAAGATCTTCCAGATGTGGCACGCTTCTCCAATGATGCGAGAAGTCTTGGTTCGATGCGTCAACTGCAGCGGCGACACCCTTGTCCAGCAATGCTACGGCAACAGCCTCGGCTGCGGCACTCTTATCCTTGGATGGGAGGTGCTTCCGCGCAATGCGACAACTACATCCGCAACATCCAAGATGCGACGGCAGCAGCTCCGATGGCATCATGCTTCTCTGTGGATGCGAGGCGCTTTTCTCGATGTGGTGCAGTGCGACAACTACAGCGGCAACATCCATGATGCGACGGCAGCAGCAGCGACAGCGACATGCTTCTTCTCGCTGCGAGACACTTCTCTCGATGCGGTGCAGTGCGACAACTACAGCGCCGACATCCAAGATGCGACGACAGCAGCACCGATGGCGACACGCTTCCTCTTCGTTGCGAGACGCTTCTCTTGATGCGGTGAAATGTGTCAGCTACAGCGGCGACACCCTCCTTTGGAGTTGCGATGGCAGCGGCTGCGACATTCTTCTTCTTGAGTCGCGATTCCAGCTCCTTGCGACACGCAGTCCCTCAGAAGGCCCAAAAACAGCAGCAGGCACTTCCAAAGAACTCTGGGGAGCTGGGTTTGAAGTCTGTTGTCCCTGAGACTTCAGCAGGAGGCAAGCTCTGTTCCAAGCCCTTGGAGACCCTTCACAAGTTGAAAATGAAGCACACAAAGTTCTTTCTCCTTTCTTTGGCAGTCAGGCAACCACTGCAGGCCAATCGCCCAAGCAGCACTTCGACTTAGGGATAGTCTCGCCTCAGTTTCTTCAGGTTCCTCTCCTCACCAAAGGTTTCTTCTTGTAATCCAAAAGTGATCTAATTTCTTGGGATCAGTGTCCCAATATTTATACCCGAAAATCCTTTGTCCTCTGTGGGCAGAGGGGCCTTTGCCCAGTCCATACCAGTTCTGGAGCACTCTGTTTACAAGACTCCTTCTTTCCTTTCACAGTGCAGGGCAGAAACATCAAACACTCCACAAGAGGCAGAGCCAGCATTGTGGAGGGAAAGCACAGGCTTGGAGCACTTTGTTGACATGATTCCTACTTTTCTTTCACTGTGCAGGGCAGAGACATCAGCCATACCCTAGGAGGTAAAGCCAGCTTTGTGGAAGGCAGGCACAACCCTATTCAGGTCACTCCTCCCACCTATCTAGATGCAGATCTCTCTATTCACCACTGGGCTGACGCATTCTGTCTCTTGGAATCCCCCAGCACTGTCACTCAAAAACACCAGACGAGGAATACACAACCTAGCAGAGGCAGGCTTTGGATAGTTAGACAAGAAAATACCTGCTTTCTAAAAGAGGTATTTTCAAAAACAGAATGTTGAAATCAACTTCACTAAAAAATGTTTTTATCATTCTGAGTTCAGGCTTACTACACTCGAATTTCCACCATGTTCTGTAGAAAGTGAGCCCAAATTACTATCGATGCCCGGGCTGCTGGCGCAAGTCGCCTCTTAGTTCCCATTCTGAGTAGTTACCAAATAAAGAGACGGGCGCTGGAAGGAGGAATCACAAGAACAGGATTTATTACTCATGAGGAGAGCCTGTCATTTCGGACACGAAACACAGTGTCTTTCGGGAGGTGCTCTAACAAGTGAGCTGAGACATCGTCTTTTATACCTTACAAAACACTTGGCATTACAATCAGGGCATTGTGACACAAAGAAAAGACATCCCCATAATCCTCGTGTCAATCCTACCCCACATATGTTTACAATAGAGACCCTTGAACTGTCGATAAGAGAAGGGGCAATGACGCAGCTGAGTGTTCCGCTGATTATTAGGATATGTGCGCCTGATCGTATCCCAAGGGGTGGGGAAGCCAAGATCAATAGTGGGTTCTTTGAAGAGGAGTGACTCCATACAATAAGGGGCAATAAACAGTATCTTCCGGCTTAGACAATGGCCTCGGACATGTGTGGACAGTCCATCGCGGAGGGAGGGTTCACTAACAGAGGGGTTATTCATGAAAGGAAAGGAGGTGCTGGTCAGGTGCGGCTGTGACTCCCAAGGATGGGGTCTTGCAGAAGAAGGAGGCTTATGACTTGCCCATGTGAGGGAGGAGGGGAGAGCCAGGGTGCGCACAGGGACAGAGTCGCACAGAGAGAGAGGTCTTATGACCCGTACATGAGAGAACGGGGGCAGTCAGATGCAGCTGGGGGGTTATGTCAGTTGAGGCGAGGGATGCTTTTTCAAGAGGAAATGGGGGACTTTGCGTGGGTCAAGCAAGAGGATTGCTTTTCATTGCAGGGTCGCGCAGAGGGAGAGGGTTGCATGGTCTATGGATGTGAGGGGTTCAAACACGCGCAGGAGGGAAGCCGGGGATTCTGATGAGTGGGCAAAAGGCCATGGTGCCTAAAATGGCTATCAGGTACATGTGGGCACGGGCTTTTACTGGCGGAGTGGTGTGGTTAACGTACAGGGAAGGGAATGGGAAAGGGCAAATGAACGCTGCTTATGTATATCAATTTCGTCACTTTTCCACAGTCGCCGCTTTTTACATAACAAAGTTCATTTTCCCTATTCTTCCTAGTAAATGGGTGTACATATAAACATGTGTGGTTGACGAAACGGCACTTGTCAATACTAACATATTGCATATAATCATGAACAGTTGGTGTGATTGGCAGAATGCAGCACATAGGAAATTGCATTTGCAAACGAACTTCATAGCATAAATGCTTCTGACTTTCTCAAAAAGGTGACCAATGAACATTTTGACCAAGCAATTGAGGGAGGAATTCAGTCCAAATAAGATCTCTTCGTCACAGTGTCTTTTTAGCAGTGAGCCATCACTGGTAGGCTCTAGTCCGTGTCCTTTCGTTGGCGCTGTTGAGCACCGGCGGTGGAGCTATAGGTCCAGCTCGGATCCATCCTTACGCGTTGCAGGGTGCGGTCAGTCCTCTGCTGTTAGACCACAGTCCTGTTCCTTAACCAATCCTTTTAATGGTGCCTTATGCGCGGCACCTACATTCCTGTGGCGTAACCCCATTTCCACCTAAATGCTGTTTTTCCTTTTGACAAAAAGAAGTCACGTGGAAAAGGGGGTACGGTTCATTAGTCGATGGGAGAGAGAGAGAGCGGAGTGGGGTCGGATTTCCTGGGACACACCAAAGGGACCAAGGGAGCAATGGATAACAAGCGGGCAGGCCCATCAACCGGGCTTGAAAAGGGGGACGGAGGCTTCAGGCACGCGTGGGTTGGCGGACAGAGGGCTTCAGGACAGCCTTTCATCCTTTCGTTTACCACATTGGAGATTGCTGCCTCGCCCCGCATCCTGTTGTGCTGCGGCTCCACCTTTGGTCGAGGTCGCATGTGTCTCATGATCTCCAGCCAGGCTGTGCGCTACGTCCGACCCTTCTCCTCCGATGATCGTATATCTTGGAATGGGTAAAAACAAGTTTTAGAGAACTGGCAGGAGAAGAGATTTTTAACATTTGAATTCCACTCGCAATCCTAGCACCTTGGGGTCATGCTCACTGGTCATGGTCAGAAGTCTATTATCGTGAAGTAAGTATGTGGGTATTCCTACTGTGCTTGTACCAAGTCTAGTCGGCGTTCATTCATGATACATATGGATGGAGGTCTGATTCCTATCACTTGTGCATTTCATCAAAAAAAAATAAACATTCAGGGGAGACTCATCCTTCCAACCCGAGCCTTAGCAGTCTTACATTTCCTTTTTTGGAGCCGGCTAACTCTTTTAAACAGAGCGAGGGTGCAATCATCGTGAGACAGGATTAAACAAGTTTCTCTCGAGGGGCGACAGGTACTCATGGCCATTATATATATCGGGGACAGCAGCTGGGGTCAATCAAGTGGGGCGGGGACGCCTCGGGCATTCGTGCTTGGGTGCAAAGGGGGTGGGGCAATCTGGGCATTGGGGGTCAATCTAGACATTGGCGCTTGTTTCTAACAACAACAAAAATAGGGTGCCATTGACATATAGTTCCCCTTTTAAGAGGGCCAGATTAGGGGACCTTAGTCGTCTCACCTGTCCTTTCTTTCTTGGCCAATTCGAGTTCATTCATTTTGCAGAAAGGAGAGGTAGTAATATGGCAAATTACAATCATTGTATTTTCTGTCAATTTCGCTGAACACCTTCGTGTTCGATAAGTATCCAATCAGACTGGTGCCAGCGGGGCACAATTTTATCAAAAAGGAAGATGGAACAGGGGTACTCTCGTAGATAGTGAGAGTCATCCGCAACCTAAACGAGCTATTCAGTACACATATGACATGTAGAGAGAGAGAGAGAGAGAGAGAGAGAGAGATAGAGAGAAAGAGAGATAGAGGGAGAGAGAGATAGAGGGGGGAGAGAGAGAGAGAGAGACGTGTACGGTAATAGGTCATTTAGTGCGTTCACAACACAGAACAGCAGGGTCAGGTACCACGGAAACACAAAACAGAGGGAAGACATAAATCCCTACATTACATACACACAAACTCAGACAAGGGAAGACAGTACATGTGTTACATACAAAAGCGTTCACGACAAAACATAAAACAGTTGTTGGCCAAACAAAAATCTCCTTGCGCATGCTGCGCATTTTTATATCCTATTTATCCATGGGCTGAGCTCTTTTTACCTTTCCTCCCTTTCTTCTCGTTTGCTATTTTTGCAAGCGCTCCCAATTGCCAATACTTACACCTCGTTCAGCCGGTCAGAAATTAACCTGGTCGGGCTATTGCCCATAGGTGGATCTTAAACCACTTTTGAGTGTCTTCCTTTGGTTGGAGGTTCTCCAGGCTGAGGCAACAGAGGGTATTGATCAGGAGAACAGTCAGGCAGCTTCGTTATATCTATAAGAGGGTGAGAAGGAGGTGGTACATTTCGAACATCAACAACATTTCTACTTTCCCAGACGGGTGGTGCCTGGGTAACCCTTACCTCAGGACTTTTCCTTGTCCTTTCCCTATCTAGTTAAACGTCATGGTTGCATTATTTAACGTGCTAATTTCGAGTCAATTTTCGTCATACAGTACCCGTCAAGTTTCTATGTCAGTCCATCCTCCCAGTCGCTATGTTCTGAGGAGGAGCAGTCATATCTAAGTCTAGCATAAGTACTATGCTCAAATCCCCTCCTTCCCTTATCGTCGGTCGTTCGATCACCACTCTTCCATACTTCAGTCGACGTTCCGACGCGACCTGCAGAAGGAGAAGAAGAAGGGGGTGGGGGCAGCATTCAAAACACACCAACGAGCATAAACCCGAAAATGTTGTTACCTACCACATACTCGACCTATCTCCACGGGTGCATTCTCTACCATCTCGGCGTTTAAGCCCAGAGGGACCAGTAGTGTTAGATAGATAATCATTGATGGTCTGCGTATCTACATGAATCACCTGATCGTGGCTTTTTAGGTCATGTGCAAGGGTGGTGGTCAGGGGGCATTTCTTCGGTATCATTTTAAGGGCGTTTGAAACACTTTTCCGGCTGTCTATGACACAGAATGTAGTTGCTAAGCACCGGGCCCCTTTAACCTTCAACCTTAGCCATACTGCACGTATTTGATGTCGGTGACAGTAGCCATACATTTCAATAACATTCATAAATACAAACGCTACGATAATATTTGCGTGTTCAAAAACTTTAATGAAAAGGTTGGCGCACAAATACGGGCCTACAACCCAGTGGGCCGGCTACGGAGCAGACTGGAACTGGGCATGAGGAGCGAAGTCGGTGGCCATTTATTTCATAAAGTGCAGCAGTGCAATGAAAATCATATCGAACTTTCTTAAGGGGCAAGTATAATGCGTGTCAAGCTTTCAATAACATCATCTCATTATCCTACTATTCACTCAAGACTTAACGGATATCAATTCATTGTTCGAATGCCCAATCAGTGCCTATTTCATACAAGTTAATTTCTTCCAACACATAATTAGTACCCACTCTAAATCAGTTCATCGTCCCAGCACATAATCAATATCCATCTTATATCGCTTTCTGTTCCAAGCACATACTCAATATCCTTCTTATCTACTTTCAAGTTTCATTTTGTGTCGGCCCCATTTTGGGCGAGGTCAGGCAAGTCCCAGTATAGTCAGATTGCCTCCACTGACTCGTTGTAGGACCAGAACCTTCCGTTGGTGGTTTCAAAAGTTTTTCGCAATGTGTTAACAGTTTAGCAATATGGACCATCAGTCAAAGAGTGGGGAGGGCGGTAACAATTTTCCTACCGGGTCGTTCTGGTGTTCTACCGGAACTGAACAAGTCTGCACCTTTGCTGTATTTTAGCCATTTCCAAACTGAGGCTGGTGCCGGCAGGAGTGCGCCGGTGTCGCGGTTCCCAGTGAGGGGGACGGGGGCTCCCATGCAGAGGGGTCGGGGGGCCCCCCCGGCTCTCATAGAATCTTCAAAGTTGAGGAGAGAAGGCACGGGGCGTGCGCCCGTCCCGGGCAAAAAAACGCTTTTCGATGTGGACCCTCTTTAAGCAGGAGCGTTGGGGTGTCGCTGGAAGCCTCCACCTGGAGGGAGGTGGGGGAGGCTCGTTCGCGACGCCTCCCCCTTCCAGCGACCCTGCGCCGTTCCTCGGCTCCAGCGCTTCGGTATTGGCCATGCCGGCTGATGAAGATGGGGGGGGGGTCGGTGGCTGAGGCAAGACATCCCCCCCCCTTCATGTGGCGGGACAACCTGCAACTTTCAGGGGTTGCCGCTGGTGGCGGGACTACCTGAAACTCTCAAGGGTTGTCCAAGATATAATTGAAAAAAAACGCTGACGACCTCGCCTTGGCTCCGGTCTTCGATGATGGCCGGATCAGGCAAGAGAGGGGGGGGGTGGTCGGTGGCTGAGGCAAGACAGCCCCCCCTCCCCGTGGCCTGCAGGGCAGCAGAAGAGGGGAAAAGGAGAGACCTCCATGATTCCTCGGGCCGTCCGCCCTACAGCCTCCCCTTCCGATGGCGGCCAGCCAGGCCCTGCTCTGCACACGCTGAGGCCTCGCCTTCCGGATGGGCGTAACCGCGGACCTACAGCACTTCGGGAGCTTCCGGAATGGGGGTAGGTACCTATTGGTTTGTTCCTATTTCATGTGACCGTTATTTGGGCGTGGTGGGCAATGAGGCAGACATGTTTGGAGCAGGAATAGGCAGTGGAGCCTAGCTACCTCGTGGCTGTCTTGCTGTCAAACTTTTTGCCATTTTATATTTCTCATTACGAACTATTCCTAATGTTTCTTATTTTTAGTGAAGTCGGAAGCTCATCAGGGGGTTACTGACTTAGCCCGATTTCTTTTTATTTTTCCTTCTTTTCCTTAGCGTGTTTCGAGCTAAAGTTTCTGTTAATAGGGGACGGTGATCACTTCATTTTTATATGTCCTTTCACTAGGGGTACTCCTGGACGGACCAGGTGAGTTACCTCCAATAAATGGTCCGGGGTGGAACTAGATTATCAATCAGAGGGGAACACATATCCCGTCGTTAGGGTATCATCCTGGACGGACCAAAATGATGTACCTCCACTTACTAGGGTAGCCTCCTGAACGGACCAGATGGGTTACTTCCAATAAATGGCCAACAAGTGGGGGCATGTGTCCTCCATTAGGGTAGCCTCCTGGACGGACCAGGTGAGCTACCCCCAAATAATAGTCAATCAGTGGGGAGTGGGTAGGACTGACGAATCATAAAGGGGCATAACCTACCCTTTACTACTTGCAAAGACTAGTCAGAATATTTCTATTCCACGTTGTTTGCAAACAGAAAATACCTCAAACAAACAATTCCTTGGACAACAATGTCCAGTCAATCAATCAATCAGTGGGGAGAAAAACAGGCATGACGGATTACAAAGGGGACAAACGTCTGCATTACCTGCCCTTCGCTATCTGCAAAGGGAGACAGAATATTTCTATTCGTCTCTGTTTGTGGACAGGGAGGATCTCAAAGAGCAACAATCGATTATTTAATCGATTTCAAACAATCAGTGGGGAGAAAAGTAGGCATGACGGATTACAACGGGGACAAAAGTCTGCATTACCTACCCTTCTCTATCTGCAAAGAGAGACGGACGTTCCTATTCGCCGCTGTTTGTAAATAGAGAATGTCTCGTTCTCCAGAAGAGAACCAATATTTCAAGTAACATCCAAAGCTAAATGAACCAATAACCAAACAATATCAGTATCCAAATACCGATTCCAATACAATCAATCAAACAATCAGATGGATAAAACCATCCTACCAATCAGGCGTAAAATGCCCTACTTAATCTTACCCGGACCGGACCATACGGACAGTTCTTCGTCTTCCTCCTCCAGCGCCCGATCGTTCTCTTACTCCATGCAGCATTCCTGTGGGATTCCAGTCAGGACAGTAGGTCACTCGAGAGAGGTCCGTTCAGAGTCGGTGAAGTTCATTCGATCGGCAGCCGGACGAGGGCCCTCTCAAGGCAGGTATACTCCGATCATTTAGATGTTCACCTCTTCGTCTGGATCTCTCTTACTGGACCTTATGTCACTGATGGGCCCCACGTTGGGCGCCAATTGTAGAAAGTGAGCCCAAATTACTATCGATGCCCGGGCTGCTGGCGCAAGTCGCCTCTTAGTTCCCATTCTGAGTAGTTACCAAATAAAGAGACGGGCGCTGGTGGCAGGAATCACAAGAACAGGATTTATTACTCATGAGGAGAGCCTGTCATTTCGGACACGAAACACAGTGTCTTTCGGGAGGTGCTCTAACAAGTGACCTGAGACATCGTCTTTTATACCTTACAAAACACTTGGCATTACAATCAGGGCATTGTGACACAAAGAAAAGACATCCCCATAATCCTCGTGTCAATCCTACCCCACATATGTTTACAATAGAAACCCTTGAACTGTCGATAAGAGAAGGGGCAATGACGCAGCTGAGTGTTCCGCTGATTATTAGGATATGTGCGCCTGATCGTATCCCAAGGGGTGGGGAAGCCAGGATCAATAGTGGGTTCTTTGAAGAGGAGTGACTCCATACAATAAGGGGCAATAAACAGTATCTTCCGGCTTAGACGATGACCTCGGACATGTGTGGACAGTCCATCGCGGAGGGAGGGTTCACTAACAAAGGGGTTATTCATGAAAGGAAAGGAGGTGCTGGTCAGGTGCGGCTGTGACTCCCAAGGACGGGGTCTTGCAGAAGAAGGAGGCTTATGACTTGCCCATGTGAGGGAGGAGGGGAGAGCCAGGGTGCGCACAGGGACAGAGTCGCACAGAGAGAGAGGTCTTGTGACCCGTACATGAGAGAACGGGGGCAGTCAGATGCAGCTGGGGGGTTATGTCAGTTGAGGCGAGGGATGCTTTTTCAAGAGGAAATGGGGGACTTTGTGTGGGTCAAGCAAGAGGATTGCTTTTCATTGCAGGGTCGCGCAGAGGGAGAGGGTTGCATGGTCTTTGGATGTGAGGGGGGAGGGGTTCAAACACGCGCAGGAGGGAAGACGGGGATTCTGATGAGTGGGCAAAAGGCCATGGTGCCTAAAATGGCTATCAGGTACATGTGGGCATGGGCTTTTACTGGCGGAGTGGTGTGGTTAACGTACAGGGAAGGGAATGGGAAAGGGCAAATGAACGCTGCTTATGTATATCAATGTCGTCACTTTTCCACAGTTCCCTGAGTCAGTTAGGATTATAAAATGTAATAATCTAATTGCCCATTCTGGCCTATGGAGAATAGGTAGCCTTGCAATAGTGAAAAACGAAAATTGCTGTAATTCACTATTAGGACATGCCACACACACCAGGGCATGTCCTACCTTATACTTACAATGCACCATGCCCTTGGGCCTAACATAGGGGTGTCTGATATGAAGAAAGGGGAGTTTTAGGGACTGACAAGGTGGAGCAATTTCTCAATCAGCATGGCAGTACCAGACTGCACACAGGCTCTGCAATGGCAGACCTTAGACACACTTTTACAGGCTGCTTTTGTGGGTGGCACAATCAGTGCTGCAATCCCAACAGCAGCATTTTGTTTACAAGCCCTGGGCACTCCTGGTGCACTGTACTAGGGTCTGACAAGTAAACCAAACCAGCCAATCATGGAACCACAGATTAATACATTAATTTACAGTAGGGAGCACTTGCACTGTGGCACTGGACAGCAGTGGCACAGTGCCCAAAGCATCAAACACAAGCAAAAACACATGATGCAACAGCAAAAATGGAAGGGGACCCACGCCAATGGTGCCAGGTCTAATAGTTGTCATTCTGCTTTTGTGTTCCTAAGTTTTCCTTTTACGTCCCTAAATCAAGTAAACAGTAGACCAGCCAACTGACCTTTGGGGAGATGCTCCAGCCTCTGTCTGCCAGCAGGAATCAGGAGTCATTGAGTCCATGAGCGAGTCCTCTTCTTCCATCAAGAGTCAGGAGTCTTCTATATTTCTGGAGGGCCTTCTTCTTTAGGTGTAGTCTTTCAGGCCCAGGAACGTTCTGAGGAGGTGGTGGCTGAGTAAAGCAGATGTATACTGTGCACTTGCCAGTGATAGGAGAAATTCTGCCACTGATCCTATTTTCACATGGTTCTCTCCCCATTTTGCAGCTCTTCCTTTCTGCCTTACTCTAAAATTTCAACCTGTCTACATCTTCGTAACCACTCCCCTGTTTAGAGCACTCCTAGCACCTGGCAGGGTTCTTAATGGTTCTTTCCCTTCTTCTACTGGAGCCTGGATGACTTTGAGGACCTTGAATAAGAGGTGCCCTCTTTGTCATCTTCAGGTCAAAAGCAGTATAGCTAATCTTTGCTCTTGTACAAGTTCCTATCTGCTCTGAGGTAGCTAATCCTTGCTAAGTGGTCAGCAGTTCATCATCATCAACAATGCTTTATTTGTTAGTCATAGCCAATCATAAAAACACAATTAATAGAACGAAATAATTGAAAACACAAATTTAAAGAGAACTAGAAACAAAAGCTATCCAATCAATAATTAAAAAGGCAATGATTTTTGTAAGTGTATGACAAACATTAAAAAGCATTCAACAGATTTACCGATAATGGGATTAGATAACACTTGTAACAAAAATGCTAGTTTACATTTAAAATATCTATATTTTTTAACAATGGGTAACAAATACCAATATGTAAAAGGTTAATAAAAGCTACAGAAAAAGACAAAGCCCAAGTCAAACGCAGTAGTGCTAAGACCCTCTTTGTTCTGCTAGAAGTTCCAATCAGCTATGATGTAGCAAATCCCCGATAATTGGTCAGCAGTTATAAAACCCTGTTCTTTCTGGGTTCAGTGGCAGGCCATTGTCTTCTGATTCAGGTTTGGTTGACTCTCCCAGTCAAGGAGGTGTATTTCATCTTTGGATGCATGATGAGTGACAGAAAAGGTTTTAAGCCAGTTCTGTGTCAGGCAGTCTAAAGTACATTTCTATAAAGCTACTTTACCACTCTAGTTATCAAAAATCAGATTATACTAGTAAAGCAGATTTTGAAAATTAAGCAGGAAATGACTTTTTATCACTTTTCTAGCTTTTCTCAAAGCAGAGATGTAGAATTAAATATTGTAAGCGCACCTATGCCTGTCTTATAGAACATTTACTTGAACCTGAAAAGTGAAATAGTTTTGAGGCCTTCAGGCACCGCAAGGGCACACTTTAAAAATATATATGGCCTGATTTATAAACTGCATGTTGTAATAAATGTTGCAGCACCACAAAATGTACCACAAATTGCAATCCACAAATTACGTGCAGAGTTTTATGCCTCTGCATTACCTTTTGGCTTAAAGAAAGGTCAGACTTACTAAAAGGATAATGTGATTAGGGAGGAACGAGAGGGGTTTTAGGAGGTAAGAGAGAGGCTTAGGGAGTAACTTCATCCACCCACCCAAGAGTAAGCCAATTTCAATACTGAGGTGGTGGAGAAATTAAACTTACACTTTGGGAGTTTGTGAATACTGAAAGTATTAAACATACTCCAAAGTATAAACTTATTCAAAAGTTTACATTACCGTTATGAATCAGGCCCATGGTGTACCAATTAAAAAAAAGATATATTAGGAATTCTGCCTAGCAGGTTTATAATGTACACTTTAGGGTTGAGTTATTAACACAGGCACCATCTACAATGGACATATAAGACAGTTAAATGGGCCAAACTGGTAGTTGCAATGCCCAACACTCATTTTGGGGGAAAGCACAAGCACTTCATCACGTTCAGGCAAAGGAAGTGCACAGAGTTCTAAAGCACACAAAATCTGACAGGAAAGTGTAATGGAGTAGTAAAGAGTTTTAGGGTTCAGGGATCAGTAGTTTATCTGGGTAGTAAGGAATTTTTAGAGCTCACAGATGGATAGTGTATGAGGATAGCAGGGAGTCTTTAAGGTTTGATGATGGGTGGTATATAGGAATAGCTCAGTCATTCAAATAAATTAATTCAAAGCAATAATAATTTTAGTGTTTAACAAATATATAAAGCATTAAAAGATAACATTAAATGTAAATTAAATAATTAAAATAAATATTAGATTTAAGAGGAGATTTTTATATATACACAATATATGCAGTAATTATTATACAGATTCTTCCTCCGTAAGGACTAGAGAATTAGTTAGCCCTGATCGAAGGATTTAAAGGTGCAGAAAAGAGGTCTCCTAATATAGGGTGGGTCTAAAATGGAAGGGGATTGAAGTAAACAGGAATGATAATAATAGCTTGTTTTTTGTATTGCCCCTCATGCCACAGCTCTGCCATTTTTAGGCAGTATAAATTATCGATCATTTACCATGGTGCTTCTAAATGGTAGTCTAACTGTTACTGACTGTGGCTGTAGTAGAAGCAATGAAGGTCTTGTTAGTGTCCTGTCGGATCTAATCAAGGCAATAGGAGGACCAAACTATGTGGCATGGGTGAATAAATTATTCAGCAAAAAAGGCAAAATATGTTGCATAATGAGGCACTTTTGCTGATAGCCTTTTTTGCACATGGTAAGACTCAGCCTGATTTAGACCTTGGGGGTAAAACCACTGTCCTGCTGCGGCTGCGGTCCCACGTACTAGGACAAGCTAACGGTGGTTCGCCTGCCCTATTTAGATGTTGCAGCAATAGACTGGAGACTGCTGTGGCGGCTGTCTTCTTTGCTGGCTAACAGCACTCTGTCTCCGTCCTGCCGGTGGTTTACTGCCAAGAAGGTCCAAATATTCCTGCTGTGCTGGCAGTGTCCTGGGGGCGGGGTCCTGATGGAGTGAGGCCATGGTGGGGTGGAGAAAGGTAGGTACAACATATTTTCAGCTCAATACACATATATGTTTTGACTCTGCCGATATGTATATGTAGTTCATGTATACTGCACATATGTTTTGCGTATAGTATTGTACACCAATAACCTACACACTATTGAATATACATCTACACCCACCACAAAAGCCTACCTCATATCCCAGAAACAACGGATTGGCTGAGCATCGTGGTCATTTAGTAGCAGCACAGGATTGACCTGAACAATGGAGTTCAAGATGGAATCAGTGATGGGACCACAAAAAAAAAGATGGGTCTGCACCTCATTTTCTTCCATACCTCAAACTCAAGCTTGGAGGATTCCTCGCCACAGTTATCTCGACAGAAAGGTACATTGTAATCTGCACAGAGGGAATCTTGGTGGGACTCCCTCTGACAACAGCTTCTACCTCTGATGCCATCGACACAGAAGAAGGATTTTAGCAGAGGCAGTAGGCCTTCAGTGGTCTTCCCTCCAGTGACCAGCCAACATCCAAATTGAGTGGGAGGACCACCAAGGCAGCGGGTGGGAAGACCGTTGAAAAATAGATGGCGGGAACTGTCCCTCCAGCTATAAATCAGGCCTACTCTCTGGGAAAATGATACACCCAATCAGTTTAACACCCAAATACAACAATAAGCAACAGAGAGATGACTAGTCAACCTTTGCAAAGGGCCATCTACTTCTTCTTTTTGTTAAAATGTGCATAGGATGCATTATGTGGCAAATTCAGCAAACCCATAATTATGTAGGAAACGCTGCAGCCACAGGGTCGTGTAATGGTACTTAAGAAGTATTTCAGGCACAATGTTTATGACACCATAAATAACCATCTACAACTAAAGAGTGAAGCAACAAAATATATAAGGCGGTCTATGAATGTCTTCTTTAATATTCCCACATGGTGATGAGACAATTTTCGATGATGATTAACAGGTGATGATAATGCTGTAGTAAATTTAATGAACATGGTAGAAAGCACTATAGACATATTCGAAAGTGAGACACCCCAGCTGGGTCGAATCTCTGATGTCTTTGCTCTCAAAAACTACGTTTCTCGAGGATTCTTGTAATTTTGCCTGCATTTGAACAGGTAACTCTAGAGCAACCAAATGAAATGCTGTCACAGTCAAGACACTATAATTGACAATAAGGTGAAATTACTCAGCATTAATAAACATTAGCTCAGAATAAGGCAACCTATGTAAAACTTATTATAGGAGATTTACACGTCACTCATTCAATATAAGCAAATCACAGTCAGTGAGCCAGTCCGAGCTGCACCAGTTGACCAGTGCTCAGTGGCAGCCACCACATATATAAAGTGGAGAGGTGGGTCGAGCGAGGAACAGTGTGAAGGAGGGAGCAGGGGAGGGGGAACATAACAAGGGTAATAATAATAAAACATTTAAAAAAGGTTAACTTACCTGCTGCCGGACGTCTCCCGTGTCGCAGCTTGGTGCTGTGACTTCCTTGTCCCAGCAGACACTGCAGGCTAATCACAGACTCCCTGTCCAATCCACAAGCCGCAGAGCAGCGCAAGCTTTGGCCTGAGCAGGCGGGAGAGACTCCCTGCTCATACCAAGGAGTCTGTTGGGATTCTCTAACTCGGCTGGTCAATACAGCCGGGTTTGAGAAACCTAAGTGTGCATGTGAGTTTTGGTTGGCCTGAGATGGCCATCCAAACACACATGAGCACTAAGAAAGTGCATTAGCACACCTCTTACCCCCTCCCATGCCTCAGCCCCTCCCTCCCTGCACAACATTGTTTAATTTTTTTTGCTGCAGCTCTGAGCCAGTGGACGACGCTCCTCTGCCATTGCGGAGGAGCTGCCCCTGCCAGTGCTACAGAAGATATGACAATATGTACTGAGAGTACTACAAAAGCCGCCGAGGCATTCAATACTTCAATTCTAGAGTTGTGTAACATTAATGAGGAGGTTGTAAGTGGTGTGTATGAGTTGCTGCCTTGCGTTAAAACCTGTATTACGGAACATACTGTCTTGTATGAGCTGTTAGCCGACCTGCTACATAGAGCACAAAGTCATTTACAAAAAACTAAAATGAAGCTCAACTGTGTATGATATAATGAGTGCACATCTTCTAAACTCATCTCATATGGAGCACTGTTTCATCAGTTCATTAATGTTACTGGAAGTGTATTGTCATCACTGGTAATTTTTCATTATGTAACACATTCTTTACTTTCAAAATGAACACTTTTTTGTCAATAAATTATTCAGGGGGCCTGGGAAATGTACATGTTTACAGAAAATTGGTGACTTACTAGTGCGCCACTTACAAGATAATTGTAAGCTGGTGACTATGAGAACGGTTTGCTGCTTTAAAAATATCATGATAAAGTTTGCATCGTAATTTTTCGATGATTTATTTTTCCTACATGACGAGAACATAGCAAAAATATTGTTAATAGTGCAATATTGTAGTACACAGCCAGGTTATCACGGAAATTAAACATAGCAAACAGAACAAGTAAAAGACTCATTTATATCAACTACCACTCTCAGTGAAAGTGTTCCTCTGGCAGACATCGTTTACCACGCATCTATTGCAACGTGGAACTATTACATCGTGGTTTTCACTACGCAAGTCGTTACATCGACTTGCACTGGAGGGCGCTGTAGACTAAGGAATAGTGTAAATTACTGTTTCCAACACCTTCCCTACTGTATGTCGACTGGAGCTGGAATAGTAAGTCACACTATTCCTAAGTCCAGCGCCCCTCCAGCGCAAGTCGATGTAATGACTTTCGCTATGAAAACCGCGATCTAACAGACCGCGTTGAAATGGCCCTCATTGTATCGTCATACATCCTTCGTTTTGCTGCATATATTCTATATATTGTTTATTAATGTTACAGAAGATGCAGGACAACCCTTCTGCCTACTTTTTGTTGTAAATGCAGAAATGGTGTTAGTAGCAAGAACTTTCTTGAAGATGTAAGTACTGCCAAATGCATGTGAGTAGAATATTTGTGTAAGGGAGACATTCAGGACCCTCTCTCATTTGCAGCAAACATACACACAGATACACTACATCTACTCACCTGGTAACTAACTACACTCAAGCAGTAAAGTTGACATCATTCTCAGTTTACTTGGATTCCTCGTTATGTATGTGTCATGTACAGGTTAGGATAATTTGCATTACAATGTGGTATTATAAGATCTTCATTGCATGACAGCTGCTTATTAAAGAATATCCCCTTGTTTTAGAAAATGTATTCTCTTGCCTTTGGTTGTTCAGTCCTGATATTAGTGCAACCTACACACCCAGCAAAATTGGGAAAAGGGACAATTGTGTAAAAAGCAGCCCTTCATTCTTTAAGTTAGATATTTGCTTTCTGAAACTGGCTGTAGGGTACACCTTAACATAACATGGCATCCTAATCCTGCTAAACTACATGGGAAAAAAAAAAGTAGGATGAGAATTTCAGGCAGCGAGAGCAACAATCCCCTGAAAAGAAGCAGTGGCACAAAGATAATAAAGTGATCAGATAAGGCATTCTCATATGTATGCTTGTGAGGCTTTGTTCATCCAGACTGAATGCAGACATTGATTGCTGCAAGTTCTTGTTAAACCCATTGTTTCTGGTTCTGTAGATTCTTTTTCTCCCCCTACATTCCCAACAACTTCTGCAGGCTGGTGTGTTTAAATGTTACGTCTCTGCTGAGAGTTTACCAAAGAAGATGGCGGCGCTCCTTAGTCAATCAGTCAACAGGTTGCTTAGTTCCATGCTCAGCGCATGGTTAAGTGCCCTTGCCGCCTACACCGTACTTGCATTTACATGCGTATGGTCACCTGGAGGGCTGTTCCACAAGGGGTGTGGAGTTTAAGGTGAGAAGGCCAGACTGCGGGACTGTGTTCACCTTTAACCCCTTGGGTGCACAGGACAGAATGGTTCCGTCCTGTACCACAGTGCTCGTGTGCCGAGGACAGATCCTCTGCACACAACCACCAAATCCCTCTGCTGTTTACAGTAGAGGGATTTTCATTTTTGTTTTGAGGAAGAGCTTTACCTACCCCCTGAGGTACTTTTTCAAGTGTATTGACGATCAGTGCTCCATCATTACACTAAAATTGAAAGGAGCCCATCGGCTCAATTCACTTTTACTGCCTCATGCTGGCAAGGCTATCTCAACATCCCGAGCACCGAGGCAGATGGGAGAGGTATCATTGGAAAGGGGAAAATCTCTGCTTAGTGGATCCTTGCTTGGGGATTTCCGCAGGAGGGTGATCTCCAAGCACACATCCACCACTAGACACCAGGGAGGGGGGGAGGCCCTCGGGCAAGGGCTTCTGCTCCCCCAATGTTTTTGGGGAAAGTTTGTTTTTCTGCCCACCTGGAGGGGGCAAATGGGGGTAACAGCCTCCGGTCTGCCCCCCTTGGGGACAGAAACCCTACAAGGCGCCCAGGATTATTGTTTTTTTTATGAAAGAAGGGATGGGGCTGCCCACAATGAGCATGCCAATGCCCCCACCCCAGACCCTAATAACAACAGTCTTTCTGTCCCCCTGAGGAGCAGATGGAAGTTAATAACCCCGATTTGTCCCCCTCAGGCAGTAATAATAACAGTCTTTATGCCCCCCGGGGTCAGACAGGAGGAGTTATTATCCCCTATCTGCCCGAGGGGTGCAGAAAGCCCACTGGAAACCAGGGGCTATTATTTTTAAATGCGTAGGGGTGGGGGCTGCCCACAAAGGTCATGCCAATGCCCCTTACAAAAGGGACAGTTTTTGGGGATACTACCCCTGATCTGTCCCCCGTACTGGGATTTTTTGTTTATAAAAGAGGTATGGGGCTGTCCAGAAGAGACATGCCAATGCCCTCCCAAAAAAGCACAGTCTTTCTGGCCCCCAGGGCCATAAGGGGGCAAGCCCCCTAGGCACCAAGGATGATTTTCTTTTCTTAGTGTAAGGGTGGAGTCTGCCCAGAATGGCCTTGCCTGTACCCCACCCCACCATAAAAAATGGGCACAGTCTTTCTGCCATCCAAGGGCACACGCAGCAATAGTCCCCTATCTACGCCCCCCCCAGGGAGCCATAACGCCCACTAGGCACAGGGACTATATTTTCATTATGCAGGTGTGGGGGCTGCCGTGAAGGGGCATGCCAATGCTTACACTCCCCCCAAAAATAGGCACAGTCTTTCTGGCCCTGAGAGACAGATATGGGCAACAACCCCGATCTACCCCCCGAAGGTGGGGCTTAAAGCCCACTAGACACCAGGGACTATTTTTACTTTGTGTAGGACTGGGGTTGCCCAGAATGGGCATGATGATGCTCCCCCAAAAATAGGCACAGTTTGTCTGCCCCCTCTGGGAGGGCAGATGGTGGTTATTGCACTCAATATGCCTCCCTGGGTGGGGGCAGAAAGTCCACTAGGCACCAGGGATATGTTTATGAGCATATCAGGGAGCAGCCCCATAGTCAAAGGTTGCTCCCCTTTTTTTTAGGCACACATTTTAGCCATTTCTGCAGTGATATGTTTAGGTTCATCTACCCCCAAGGGGATTAGCAAACCACCAGATACCAGAGAAAGTTTCTGTGCGTGTGAACAGGAGTTTGGCTGATGGCCTGCATGTATTGGCATTTGGCTGGCTCATGAGTACTGGGATTTTGCTGGCGGTGTGTTTGGACTACAGCTTAGTAGCTGTATGTGTGGACTATCGCTTGCCTGGCAGCCTGGATGGAGGGGTGTTCGGCTGGCGGTTTGCATTGAACAGTGCTTAGCTGGCGGGGTGCGTGGATGGCACTTGGCTGGCTGTGTGCATGGACTGGCACTTGGCTGGCTGTGTGGGTCGACTATTGCTTGACTGGTGGTGTGGCTTGCGTGGATCCCTCAGCCTTTTCTTACCCAGAATCCACTGCAAACCTCAAATGTAGCTAAAAAGTCAAATTTTCCTCACATGTCTGTGTGGTGAAGTTGAAGGATCATCGCACCATCACAAATTTCCTTCCAACCAGCATTCCCCTCGATCTCCTGATAAAAATGATATTTCACTTGTGTGGGTGCCCACCTGGTGTTGCAAAACTAGGTTGTTTTGTGATCGATAAATCTGATGTCTCCATAAAATGTTTTGGGTCCATCCCTGCCAGGGGTACTTGGCCCACCCACACAAGTGAGGTATCATTTTTATCCGGAGACCTGGGGGAACGCTGGGTGGTAGGACATTTGTGTTGTCCTAGTGAAGCCACAACTTTCCCACACAGAAATGTGAGGAAGGTGTTTTTTTTCAGCTACATTTCAGGGGTTACTGGGAAGGAAAACGTTGGGAGATTCACACAAGCCAAACCTCCCTAGACTCTCCTGGGTGTGTAGTTTTCAGAAATGTTTTGGTTTGGTAGGTTTCACTAGATGCCTGCCTGATCCCGGGACAAAAACGCAGGTGACTCCCTCGCAAAAAAAAGTATTTTTTGTGATCGATTATTTTGAAGTCTCCAGAGTTTGTTTTGGGTCCTTTCCTGTAAAGGGCACTTGACCTACCCACGTAAGTGAGGTACCGTTTTTATCGGGAGACTTGGGGAAATGCTGGGTCGGTGGAAGTTTGTGGCTCCCTGCAAGTTCAAGTACTTTCCTTCACAGAAATGTGAGGAAAATGAGTTTTTTTCTTTTTACAGTTAGACGTATGCAAGGGATTCTGGGTAACAGAACCTAGTGAGAGCCACACAGTCACCCCAAGTGTCCACGTTCCGTTTTGGCTCATTTCCTGTTGTGGGCACTAGGCATATCCACACAAGTGAGGTACCATTTTTATTGGGACACTTGACAAAATGCTGGGTGTTTGGAAGTCTGTGGCTCCCCACAAATTCCAGAATTTTCCACCACAGAAATGTCAGGAAAATGTGTTTTTTGACAAAGTTTGAGGTTTGCAAGGGCATCTGGGTGACAGACCCTAGTGAGAGCCACACAAGTCACCCCATCCTGGATTACCCTGGATGTCTAGTTTTTAAAAATTTACCGGTTTGCCAGGTTTTCCTAGGTGCCAACTGAGGTAGAGTTTAAAATCCTCAGCTAGGCACATTGCGAAAAAGGGTCAGTTTTCACAGCAAAAATGTGATGTGTCAATTCTGTGTTTTGCGACGTTTCCTGATGCCCACCCACACATGTGAGGTGCCATTTATATTGGTAGACATGGCGGAATTCTGTGTGTGGGAAAGTTTGTGGCTCCTTGCAGATTCCAGAACTTTCCTTCACAGAAATGTGAGGAAAATGTGTGGTTTAAAAAAAAAAAGAGAAAGTTAAAGTTTGCAATTCAGGGTAGCAGATCCTAGTGCGAGCCACACAAGTCACCCCATCCTGGATTTCTCTGAGTGCCTAATGTCCAAAAATATACAGGTTTGCTGGGTTTACCTAAGTGTTCCCTGAGCTAGGGCCCAAAAACCACAGCTAGACACAGTGCAAAAAAACAGTCAGTTTTTACTGGAAAAATGTGGTGTGCCACGTTGCGTTTTGGACCATTTCCTGTCGCGGGCACTAGGCGTACACGCACAGGTGAGGTACCATTTTTTTGAGCGGCTTGGAGAATTGCTGGGTGGGTGGAAGTTTGAGGCTCCCTGCAGATTCCAGAACTTTCCATCACAGAAATGTGAGGAAAATGTTTTTTGTTTTTTTACAAAATGTGAGATTCGCAAGGGATTCTGGATGATAAAACCTGGTAAGAGCCACACAAGTCACCTCATCCTGAATTCCCCTTGGTGTCTGGTTTTAAAAAATGTACAGGTTTGCTAGGTTTCCCTAGATGCCGGCTGAGCTGGGGTCCAAAATTCACAGCTAGGCCCATTGCAAAAAAAGGGTCAGTTTTCACTGGAAAAATGTGATGTGTCCATTTTGCATTTTGGGCCGTCGCAGGTACCAGGCCTACCCACACAAGTGAGGTACCATTATTATCAAGAGACTTGGGGGAATGATGTGTGTGTGGAAGTTTGTGGCTCCCCTCAGATTCCAGAACTTTCCATCACTGAAATGTTAAAAGGTTGAGGTTTGCAAGGGTTTCTGTGTAACAGAACCTGTTGATAGCCACACAAGGCACCGCATCCTGGATTCCCCTGTGGTCTAGTTTAAAAAATGTGCAGGTTTGCTAGGTTTCCATAGGTACCTGCTAAGGTAGGGTCCAAAATCCACAGCTAGGCACAAATGTGATGTGTCCATTCTAGGCCTGGGCGCAGTTTGTGGAGTTCCGCTCAGGGTTCTCCGCGAAGTGACAAAAAACTTAGCAGAGTTTCGTAAGCTGCGGAGTGTGGCACAAACTGCAGTTTGCGCTGATTTCCTGCCACTCGTGTAGAAATTCTACCCGAGCGGCAGCTCGCACATGCCAATTTACCGTTAGCGAGTTCGAGCAGGGAAAAAAACCTGCGGTGCTGCGCGCATGTGGAGTTTTATGCCCTCGTTAGCTCTGCAGAGTGTGGAGTGCAGAAAACTCCAAAAACTACAATAACACAGAGTGCACCACCCAGGCCTAGAGTCCACATTGTCTTTTGGGCCATTTCCTGTTGTGGGTACTAGGCCTACCCACACAAGTGAAATACCATTTTTCTTGGGAGACTTGTGGAAACACGGAATAGTAGAGCAAGTGTTATTACCAATTTACTATCTATGCATTTCTGCCTTCCAAATGTAAGATAGTTTGTAAAAAAGAAGTCATTTTGAAAAATGCCCTCTAATTCACATCCTAGTATGGGTACTCACAAATTTGGAGATGTGCAAATAAACACTGCTTCTAAACTTAATGTTTTGTTCCCATTTCGGAAATACATAGGTTTCGTCGATACCTATTTTTCACTCTTTATATTTTACCAACTGAATTGCTGTATAGCTGGTACTCAATAAAAACCATTGCAAGGCTCAGCTCAGTTATTTGCTCTAGGTACCACAGGTTCTACGTGAATCCTCAAGGTCTATATTCCGCGCAACCAGAAGAGTCCAGCGGTTGTAACGGTATATTGCTTTTAGATGTTACAGGTGAAAACGTAGGCATAAATGGCCGTTTTGTTCAACTCAATTTCAATATGTTTTTATTTCAACTGTTAGATTCTATAGGAAATCCTTGCAGTATCTACACAAATGACCCCTTGCTGAATTTAAAATTGTGTCTACTTTTCTGAAATGTCTAACTTTTTGGCTCCATTATTGGTTTCACACCCATTTCTACCACTAACAAAAAACAGGAAAAATAGGCTATGTCCCAATAAAATGTCAAAACTGTGTAGAACATTTAGATTTTCTGACAAAAGTCGGCCTATTCCTGAAAGGTGACCACCACAAACCCTTTGTTGATACCATTTGCAGGGACAAAACTAAACGCTTTCTTCTGCAGCAATATGTTTGAATTTGTCACCAAAATCCAAAATTTTGATGTATTTTTGCTAATTTCTTGGTCCTCTCTAGCGGAATCCACAGGCCCTGGGTACTTTTAGAATCCACTGACTGTTGGAAGAAAAGGCAGCACATTTGGTGTATGTACCTTATGTTGACAAAAGGTTATAGGGGCCCAGGTGCAAACTAACCCAAATAGCCAAAAACAAGTTTTAGCACGGGGGAGCCTAGCAGCAAAGGATGTCAAACTTTGCGTTTCTTGTTTGTGTGCCAAACCAATGGCAAGAGGTTGAAAAAATGGACGTGGGCAAGCCTGATAAATGGCCCTTTGCAAGATGGTTGTCTGTCCAGAGAATTCTATGTTTCCAATTCAAGTTGAAGTCTTTTCTGTTATGGCAGTTCCTGTTTGAATCATAAGTAAGAAGGCAGTTACAAGTGATGGATGCTTCAAAGCACATTAGTACATTTATTTTTCATCACGTTCTTCACCCTCTTGTTCTACTTTTTATCCCTGGTATTTGCTTCTTGCTGGTGGAACTTCTACTTGATCTACTTGTGGATGTCCTTGACTGCCTCCCTCATCTTCCTTGATGTCAGAGGAGTTTGGTGTCTTACTATTCTACTTCTACTTTTCATCTTCAGTCAAGAGCTACTAGATTACCAAGGAGTTTTTTAAAATTGTGTTTGCAGTCACATTCTTGACACGTGCAACAAATTTTCGCTGATCTTCTTAAGTTTCTTCTTTGTATGCCATCTGTTACACTGGTCTGTCTCCTACCTTCCATGAACCACCCAACCTTTTTATAGTCCAACCTGAATCTATCCCAAGCCCCGGTGGGAAATGTCAACATTACCTAACATTCACTGGCTCAATAACCCAGGAATCATATTTGTTGTGCTGGTTATGATTTAAGGGTGAGGAGGGGGTGTGGGCAGTGGGACACTGGGCAGAATTCTGGTGCATGGAAATAGTATGGCCACTGGAATTATTGTTATGTACCAATAGTGGTCCACAAATCATGCTGTCCTACCAGGATAGCTCTAATGTTGCATGAAATAGTAAAATAAGCTGTGCAGTATGAATATAAAACACCAAAGTTTTCAAAGGCAGTGTATATCACTTTACAGCGCGTGCCTGTACGCGCAGCAGGCACGCGCAGCGGGCGCGCCGATTGTGCGCCGAAGGCGCGCCAAAGGCAAGCCCGTCTGCGCCCGTCCGCACCTGGACCGCACCAGGCGCCAGGACCCCTGGCCCCCACCGACGCAAGATGACCCGACAAACCTACGATGCCGCCGCCCTCAACGCACTCAATACCGGCCGGAAGCCCACCTGCTGCCGCGCCGCCCCGAAATGTTTCCACGGACCCTTCACCTGCACAACCTGCAAGTTCACCTGCCTCCGAACAGGCACCGCACCCCCCAAGCCAAACTCCAGCAGCGACCTCAAGTGCATCCTGCTCAACACCCGCTCCGTCCACAGACACGCCGTCGAACTCTGGAACCTGCTCGACACAACCTCACCAGACATCGCCTTCCTCACTGAAACATGGATGAACGCCTCCTCAGCCCCCGACATCGCCATCGCCATCCCGGATGGATACAAGATCAGCAGGAGGGACCGCGTCAACCAGACCGGAGGAGGCATCGCCATCGTCCACAAGAACACCATCCGCATCACGACCGCCGCCGACGACACCTTCACCGCCGCCGAACACCTACACTTCCAGATTCACATCACCCCAAAGACGACCCTCAGAGGCACCCTCATCTACAGACCCCAAGACCACGCGCACAATTCAGCGAAGACATCACGGACTTCATCAGCCCACATGCCCTCCCCTCCTCCAACTACATCCTCCTAGGGGACCTCAACTTCCACCTGGAGAACAGCAAGGACCGCAACATCGTCACCCTGCTGGACAACCTCGCCAATCTCGGACTCAAGCAACTGGTCAACACCCCCACTCACTACGCCGGCCACACACTTGATCCCGTCTTCTCATCCAGCAAGCACATCGCCTTCAGCCACTCCACCGGACTTCACTGGACCGACCACAGCTGCGTCCACTTCTGCTTTAGAAAAACCACCACCCACCACCACCCGCAACAGATCCCTCACAGAAGCTGGAGCAAGATCACCGCCGACCAGCTCACCACCTCCCTCAGCCAAAACCCACCGGCCAGCACACCGGACCCCAATGAAGCAGCCCGCAACTTTACGCAGTGGCTGACCGCCTGCACCGACAACCTCGCACCACTGAAGAACTCCCCCAGCACACCCAGAAGCAAGAAGGCCCCCTGGTTCACCGACTAACTCAAGGACTCCAAGAAGACCTGCCGCACCCTCGAGAAAGCCTGGCTCCTCGACCGGACCACTGACAACATGACCGCCCTCAAACACGCGACCCGCAAGCACCACCAGCTCATCCGCACCACCAAGAAGAAATCACTAAAGGATCGACTGGACAACAATGCCCACAACAGCAAGGAACTCTTCAGCATCGTCAAGGAGTTCTCCAACCCCAGCACTGGCAACATTAACATCACCCCTTCACAAGATCTCTGCGACTCCCTCGCCTCATTCTTCCACCGCAAGATTGCCGACATCCACAACAGCTTCGGCACACCATCCACGCACCCAACCGTCGAACCAACGCACCCCACTGCCACCTTCCGCACATGGACCACGGTGACCACCGAAGACACAGCCCGCGCGATGAACACCATCCACTCCGGATCCCCGACTGACCCCTGCCCCCACCACGTCTTCAACAAGGCCAACTCCACCATCGCACCCCAACTCCGAGACGTCATCAACACCTCCTTCGACACCGCCACCTTCCCGTAGAGCTGGAAGCACGCCAAGCTCAGCGCCCTACTGAAGAAACCAACAGCGGACCCCACCGACCTCAAAAACTTCCGCCCCATCTCACTCCTCCCTTTTCCTGCCAAAGTCATAGAGAAGATCGCCAACAGACAACTTGCCGCCTTCCTCGAGACGAATGGATCCCTCGACCCCTCGCAGTCCGGTTTCAGAGCCAACCACAGCACCGAGACCGCCCTCATCGCAGCCACCAATGACATCCGAGCCCTGCTCGACAATGGGGAAACAGCGGCACTCATCCTCCTGGACCTCTCCGCAGCGTTCGACACTGTCTGCCACCGCACCCTAGTCCAACGCCTCAGCAACACCGGCATCCAAGAGAAGGCACTGAAGTGGATCATCTCGTTCCTCGCCGGAAGAACACAGAGAGTCCGCCTACCCCCGTTTCGATCCGAGGCCACTGAAGTCATCTGCGGCGTCCCGCAAGGATCATCACTCAGCCCCACCCTCTTCAACGTCTACATGAGACCTCTCGCCACCATTGCACGCCAACACAACCTCAATTTCATCTCCTACGCCGACGACACCCAGCTGATCCTCTCCCTCACCAGAGACCCCGACACCACCAGAACCAGCCTCCACGAAGGGATGAAAGACGTCGCCGAGTGGATGAAGAACAGCCGCCTGAAACTGAACTCATACAAGACGGAAGTCCTCATCCTGGGACTATCACCCTCCGCCTGGGACGACTTCTGGTGGCCCCCAGCCCTGGGCACCGCCCCCAAGCCTACAGACCACGCACGCAACCTGGGATTCATCCTGGACTCCTCCCTCTCGATGACCAGACAAGTCAACGCCGTCTCCTCTTCATGCTTTCACACCCTCCGCATGCTCCGCAAGATCTTCCGATGGATCCCGACCGAAACCAGGAAGACGGTCACCCAGGCCCTCGTCACCAGCCGACTGGACTACGGAAACACCCTCTACGCTGAAACCACAGCCAAGCTACAGAAAAGACTCCAACGCATCCAGAACGCCTCCGCCTGATTCATCCTGGACATCCCCCAACGCAACCACATCTCCGGCCACCTGAGGGACCTGTACTGGCTCCCCGTCAACAAGAGGAATACGTTCAGGCTCCTCACCCATGCTCACAAGTCTCTCCACGACCAGGCCCCAAGTACCTCAACGACCGCCTGACCTTCCACACACCCACCCGCCAGCTACGGTCTGCTAGCCTCGCCCTCGCCGCCGTACCACGCATCCGAAGAACCACCGCCGGAGGCAGATCCTTCTCCTACCTGGCGGCCAAGACATGGAACTCCCTCCCCATCCACCTCTGGCTGACCCAGGACCACCTCTCCTTCAGGAAGCAACTGAAGACCTGGCTGTTCGAGTAGTAGCGGACCCCTTCCCCAAGCGCCTTGAGACCCTTCCGGGTGAGTAGCGCGCTATACAAGTGTCATGATTGATTGATTGACAGTCGAGTCATTCTATTAAACACACAGACAAATACACTTTTAAATCCTTTAATGATATAACAATCTTGAGGGTGATTACTGATCAAAGTGAATATGAGTTATTAACATTAATAAGGGCATGTACACATGGTTATGATTGATAATTTCATTTACTACTAAAATTAGGATTTTTGACATTTGACCAAGCCAGTAGATTTATCCTATATCCTATATTCTATATGTTTGTATGACCCCTTTAGTGGGCCAAAGGTGATTATGAAATGTCATCTATGGTATTTTACAAGTGCCTAATGCATATATTTATAAATGAATGCATCGTATTTAGTAGTTTGTGAGTAATCAATGTACTTTTCCTTTTTGTAAAGAAAAAGCAATGACTGAACAATCATTTAATATGTCTTAATATTGTATGACAGTGAATGGTGATTACTAGACCATACATCCTCCCCTGAGTAGGCATTGGACTACTGTACTTCACTACCCTAAGAGAGTCAAGAGCTACAAAGGGGTGCTTAGTTCCCAGTAAAGAGGAATTGTAGACAGATTACCTGTTCATGCCACACAACTAATAACCCAATTCTTTACACTAATTGTGTTTCCCAGTGTTCATGCTGAATCAAGGGATCACCTAAGAATGAAAGGCCAGTTTAACTAGGGGAAGGTTGTTACGTGTAATCACATGAAACATCATTTGGCATTCACTGATGCAAGTTACCTATTCTAAGTGCTGGGTCCATCTATCTATATATGCATCTATTTTCCCTTGGAAGTGGGATAATTGGAAAGAGGGATAAGTGGAAATCTTTATTGTTTCAGTTAATAAAAACCAAACAATATCGAAAGAACTTATATTCTCTTTTTCTTAAAATTTTTCAAAAGATTGCAAGAGATTATATAAAATGATTTCATACATAAATATACAGTGTTAATGACTTTTTAGCTAAAACAAAACAATCCTTTTAAAACCTATCTAATCTATAAACACCGATATACCTAACCCAATATATGTTTACCAAAAAGCAGGACTTCCATTGCTACCTGTTTTAGTCCCACTATTATAGTCAATGATGCAGTCCCTACTAACAGTTCATATTAATACTTGCCAAACACTACCCCAGCAATGGCATGGTGGTTTTGTTATCCTTTTTCATTATTATCTGTTCATATTGTAGCAAAAATGTCATAATCTTACAATTTAGATGGGAATCTGTTGCGTCCAAACCCTTGATTATTGTGGTTCTACAAGACCTAATGCCTCTCTCAATAAATATCTTTTTCAAAAGCCACACCCGGGTCTGCCTTAAGCAAGGGCATATGCAAATAAGATGAATAAGATCTTGCGTCTTGGTGCCACATAGTGTACATGATGTAGGCCCATTGTATCTCCATTTGGGCTGATCCACTAAACTTGGTAATAACCCAAACCTGGTGGCCATAAGTTTCCTTTTTAGGTAGTACGAGTATGTAGTACTCAAATATTCTGCTGGATGTAATTTTGTATAGGACTGTATTACCATCCAAGCGTGCGACCTCTTTGCAAATTTATTTTTATCCTCTATTAATGCATGTATTTTCACAATTTTGTTTACCACTTTACGAAAAACGGGAAAGGAGGGGGACTGTGCCCAAAGTTCTTTAGACTTTGTTTCTTTCATGGCCGATTTCAAAAACTTGTCATACATGGAGTGCTGATCTTCTTCCTGGACTCGCCACAAGGCATCGTGTAAAAGTTAGCTCGACTCAACCAGATTTTATACCAACTCTTGACATATGAATAGTTTCTTCCAATCCCATGATGGATAAGGCCAAATTCCAACCTCACCTGTGCTGGTGACGCATTCTGCGGTAACTTAAAGACCCTTTTATGTGCTCTTACTTGAATCTTATCCAACAGTTCAGCATCTGTTCCGCGTAGAACGACGCTTGCGTACTCCACTGTCGGCATCAATTTGGTGGCCATTACATCTAGTAAAGGCTTTAAAGATGGACACTTTACCTTTTTTGAGAGGGCACAAAATGTGTATATTAGACCATTCCCTTTTGCTTCCAAATATTGTTTATGTTTTTTTTAAATTGAGACGATCATCAATGTACAGACCTAGATATTTGTAGTTATTAACTGCCCCTAATGTTATTTCTCCCAGCCTGACAGGGAATTTGCATCCTGCCCGCTTTGCAATAGTCATTGTCTTTGTTTTCTTTATATTGATTTCGAAGGAGTTGACCTTCGCAAATGACGCTAGTTTGTTTAGTGATCTTTGTAAGCCAACTTGTGTCTGGCTGAGTAGGACTATATCATCAGCGTAACAAAGATGTGTTATCGGCAATGGACCTAGATGAGGGGGATGAACATTTATCTCATTTAGTTTTATAGAAATATCCGCCATAAAAAGATTAAATAAGTGTGGGGCTAATACGCAGCCTTGTTTTAGACCTATTGCAGTGTGGATTTTCCTTGAAATTCTCGTACCATTTGCAATTTTTATTCATAACCATGTTCCCGTATACAATTGAATAATGGCACACAGTAGTACCTCTGAGATACCCATTTTCTTCAATTTACACCACAATAGTCCTCGCTCCATGCTGTCAAAAGCTGGTTAAAAAAACATAAAGCAGAGCGTAATTTTAAAATCAAACTTTTACACCTTTCTGCAATCATGGTCAAAACAAGTATGTTAGTTGTTGTACAGAACCCCTTACGAAATCCGGTTTGATTCATAGGAATCAGCTTATTTTTAAGTAGACCATTCTTCTAGGTCCTCCAGGATTAGTGAAGCGTAGAATTTCGCTTCCACATCCATTAGAGCTATGAGCCTATAAATTGCTGGCTCCAATCTGTCTCCACCCTTGAATATTGGGTTGATTATTGCACCTTTCCAACTCATCAGCAGATTATTTGTTAATTTAGCTTTCAGGAACAGTCCTGACAACCGACTCGCAAATTATTCGTAGTCAGAAGAGAAGATGGCCTGCGGTATTCCATTAGGCCCTGGGGCCCGTCCCTTCGACCTGATTTTATTATTTTCATTATGCTACCTGCCGATCGGGAGTTATTTGGGAGCCCTTAATTTTACACTGTTCCTAAGGTGTATCTGGCGACTTAGATTCCAAACCAATATAACTATTTTTATTTTCATCACCTGTATCTTTCTTAAAAGTACTTCTCTAGTAGTGTACCCAGTCCAACTCTGTCACACAAGCGCCATTTATGGTTTGGGAGGGTACGGATATTCCATTTAATATTTTCCAAAATGCTTGATTGTTAGATTTTTTGGCGCAAAAAAGAAGTCTTGTCCAGAACTGCTCCTGGTTTAATTTTTGATCCTTCCAAATTTGTTTTTTGTATAATCTTTTCAGATTTTTTATATCATTCCATGAAATCACATTGTTATTTATCTTGTTCTTTCTAACCGCCTTCCTAATTTCTTTCCTTAATGTTAGTACATTATTTGACATCTTCGCCGTCTCCCTACTTCTTTTATAGTTTATGTGCTCCTGTTTGGGTGTGAGCCTCAGGAACTTTGTAGTGAAAGTTGCCCAGTTTTCAGCTTGGTTGTTTTCTGTAGCTGTGTTTAATTCTAATACCTCCTTTGCTAGCTTTGTTATCTGAACTAGATTACCTGCCGAACATCTTATATGCTTCAAATTAGTTGTTGATAGATTACCTATTCTTTTGGGGGCTTCCTGCTGCTTATTAAAATTAATTATTATTTCCAGATTCTGTTGTGAATGATCACTTTGAGTTGTAAACTTAATCATGAATTTCCTCACTTTATTCAGTAAGGGTAAAGACAGAATTGTAAAGTCTATTATTGACTGGGCATTCATTCTTTGATATGTCCAAGATGGAGGCCTATCATCTTGCGTTCCTCCATTTATTATTCTTCGACCTAGATGTTCCAGGGCCATAACTGTTTTTTTGGCCAATTAAATCCCTGTGTTTTGCCATTGAAGATGTTTGTACTGGTACTGACCAAAAAACGTTTTGCGCAGTTATTAACTCATCTTCCTCTGGTGTTTAACTAAGGTTGGTATTAAAATCCCCTGTTATTATGAATTCCCACTCTGGGTGCGTCAGTCTGTATTCTGTGATTATCGAGAATAGGTTATCCAACTGCTGTTGTTTTTTCCTACATTTGGGTGCAAATAGACATTTATTAATAATATTGTTGTTAAATCATGTGTTGGCAAATTGTCTCATTTGATAACCTGTATGTCTGGAGTGGTTATATTAATTTGCTCCAAGCCTATAGCAATTGCCATAGAAATATATACTGCTAGGCCTCCCTTTGCTCTCCCATAGCGGTTTGATCTTACAGCGTTGACGTAATGAAGTTTATAATTAGCTACTTCCTGTGGTAATAACAACCAGGTCTCTTGTAATACAACAATATCATATTTACTCCAATATGTTGGTGCAACATCCCCCTGAATTTCACTTTTAGCCTCCGCTATATTCCAAGACAGAAGCTTTATACAATTGTGATGGAGACTATTATCTTGAGTGGCAAGTCATTCTCTTGTCGGTACATTGAATGTTGCTGCTAACCATCTCCATTGAATTGGACCCTGAGCCCTTGTTTGTTTAATGGTACCATTACTGAAGACATCCTTTTTACCTCTAGCATTTTGTAATCCTGAAAATACCTGATTTGTTTCACTTTCCAGTGAACAACACGTCATGAGCTTCATCAACTGTGATGGGTAACAAGGTCTTAGGGGTTTGTCCCCATGCTTCGAACTGATGTCTGGCATTCATCGTGGCTTCCACTATTTCCTCATTTCTCCACGTCGCAAGTGTTCTTTCCATCTGTTTCTTTTCATTATACATTCTTTCAATCTGGTTCTTTTCTTCTTGCGGAATAAATTTAATGGACAATAAGTCACATGGAGACAAGTTTTTTAGTGCAGGAATTTCTGCCAGTAATCGCATTATATCTCCTCTATTGAGAATATCTTGCTGTCCTTGTGAGATGTATTTAGGTGTTAGGATAATCTGCTTGCTCCAAATATCCTCTTTGTTTAACTCTGTATATGATTACATTTGGTTTGTTCTATGTTGTGGTGCTGTTATTACCATTCTAGAACTTGCCCCTGCTTCATTTGTATTTCGTATATTAATTTTTATTTGCAGTTGTTCTTTTGATTCGTCTTCCATTTGTATATACCTTTGTGAAACTTCATCTGAGACCTTTAAATCTTGAGGATCGTTGTTTGTTACCGACTGTGTTGATCTCATATCTTGGGAGATAGGCGAGCCATTATTTTGTTCTGTCCTATTCTTATTAGTTAATCGTGGTTGGCCACTAGAGATGTTTAATTCTGGACTTAACTCTTGTCGGAGTTCCTGACCCATTCCTATACTGTCTTGTGAAGCTACTTATAATACTCTTTGATCTTTTTCCGCTTGTATTACCCTTTGATATTTTTTTACAGTTGCTGTCACATTTTTGTGTGGAATGTCTGTATACTTTATTTGCTTTGTAAGCTTCTTCTTTTTAATTATTGTAGTTTTTTTAGTTAATATTTCCTGATTTGTTTTGCTTGAAATCGATGATTCCTCTAAATTTATACTATGACTCGTTGAACTGCACAAGGGGTGTGGATCATTAATCAAATCATTCCCATTTGTTTATTTGTAGTAATTGTTTTTTATCGAAGATGTGGAACAATCTTTTTGCGCTATTATTGCTCTTCCTGGCTTTCCTTGCCCGTTTTTTTTGCCTCTTTGTTGGTTTACTTAACTTTAAAGCCTCTTGGACAATTGTCATTGATTTTTGTTGTTTTAAGTGTTTCATAATATTGATTTTGACTTCTAGATCCCCCTCGGGGAGCTTATGTACTTTATTTGATTCTCATGGTTTTGATTGCTCATTGATTGAAGTTCGCTGGATATCTTTAGCGGCTTCATTTTTATGGCTCACATTTTTTGGTTGCTCCAGGTCATTGGTTTGTCTTGCTATTAAGATGTTTTGTAAAATTGCTGGTACAGTACTTAATTTGTCGATTATGGGTCCACATGCACACTCGCTGAGCGTTTCTGCCTTTTAACTTTTTCTAGCAGTTATTAGATTTGTAAGATTTTCCAATTTAGAATTTATTCCAACGATGTAGGTGGCTAATATATTTCTTAAATCGATCTGCATGTCTAATTTGTCCAACTGCATGTTAAACGTAATTATTGCTGTTTCTAGCATTTTTAGCAGCGAGGAAGGCGCAGCTGTATAGTCCTCTCTCTTTGTATCTCCCCTTTTTACGGGGCCGTCCTCCCGAAGATCTTGTATTGGTATTTCATTTTCCTTTATTTTCGGTGCCGTTTCTGACCCTGTATTACTTGTTTGCTTTACGCTATAACACAGCTCTGTTGCTGCTTTAATTTCGTTTTCCTCTTGTTTTCTCGCTATCCCTTGTGCAAGATGCTCCAGCGTACTAGAAATTTCTATTATCGGCTGACTATGCTGATGTGTTATAGTGCTCTTTGAATTTTCCATCTGCTTGTTTGATAGGTTTATAGTGTTTACATCCAATACTTGAGGAGATCCCTATTTTCTGAAAGAGATAATGAGTAAAGCCATGATTTGTTCTGCTCTTCCTGTGGGCCATGGGAAATATTTGAGACAATATTTGAGATGTCCCAATGATATTCCTCCTGTTTTTGCAAGGCGCTAGAAGATCCCTCTCTTACTATACATTTGGGGGTTGAATGTGAGCGATTCAGGACATGTATTTGTGCTTGGATTGTTATCTGCTTACTGGTTAACAGATCTTTTTTCATATCCTGTGAATTTTTCATAATAGGATCCTGAAATTTAGATGCTGCTGTCTTTTGTGGGGTCAATGAATTTGGTAATCCCACTGTTTCCCCTGTCTCTGAATAAATTGCTTCAGTGGGATCTTTTAGGAACCTACATTTTTTACTAGGCAAACTTCTACCAAAAATCGAATATGTTGGTGAAATTAGTGTACTTGTGGATGATTGGCTACTTTTTCCTGGTGAATCCAATACCTCCTTAGTATTCTTAATGACTTTTTTCCCCGTTGTTCACCACTTGTTTACGTGTTCTACCTGACCTCATATTAATGGATAACTGGTTTCACTTTCTTTTTTTTTTTGCGTTCACTGTTATTTGTCCTTACTGCCAGTTGTTCCTGCACCCTTAGTTGGCTAAAATCCTTCCTTAAAGTATAACCACTGGATAAATCACCTGTAATCCAGATCACTGCAACAGTTGAAACCCCCCACTGTGAGGGAGCAAGGGAGCAAAAAGAAAGGCAAACAGTCAATAAAACTGCAGTGCTTAGTATGTTGTGCTCCGTGGTGAGGTATGATATGTTACTTGATACTTCAGGGCTCCGTACTCAGTGACCTTGCACCTCACTCTTTCGCTCACTCGCACACTAGTGTTGTATAGCATTTTAGGACCCTAGTGTAATTTTCCCGATTCATGCCCATATATAGGTATAAATCACCTTGTCCTCATATAGGCATAGAAATCATAACCATATTTAGACATAGCTCATGCAGTCCAAATACGGCATGGCTACTTCCACTAGTTCCGAAAATCCACAACGATTTCTTGGAAACCTCAGCTTCAGCAGTTAGGGACTTCCCCTTGCTTGAATATTGATTTGTTCAAGAACTCATGGAGTTTTCAAAGAACTGAGACTCTTTGATGACGTTATTATGTCCACTTTTACGTCAAACTCGGCACCTTTAAGGTATAAATATGCCCACACTTGCCATAGCAAACACACGGTGGTTTGGAGCAGTCCGACTATCTACTTGCCCGACGCATCCTGCTACAGCAAGTGCCGAAGGAAGCCGACCCTCCAGCAGACGCACTGAGAAAGACGCTGTCTTTTCTCTTGCCGAGAAATCCAGCTTCAGTGTTTCCAAGCTCCCCTTGCGGGGAGTTGGGAAATCGAGTCCTGAGACTGACCTCCTTCATTCTAAACCAAGGTACGGAGCTGATTAGACCCTAAGAGAAATCTTGGATAGATTCTTGGCAAAAAGAATACTAAACTTATGCTACACCACACTTAACTCTCCCCTCGTACTAGACTTAGGTTAGGTACATCGGGGTAGGCGTATTTTAGAAGCACCAGTTGAGTACTTTTAGTCTTTATTTATTTATGTATGTATTTTATGGGTTAAAAACCATACCATGCTTTTACAGTATTATTTTATTGCTGTACGCATTATACTTTACAGCCAGTCTGACGATTGTAGCAGTTCATTTCTTCTGGATGAGAAAGAAGACTGTTCAGTAAATACTTTTTATTGAGAACGCTCGTCTCTCCATTTCTCTGCACCTCTGGTGAAATGAAGCATGCATGAATGACTGAGTAAAATATCTATCTATTGTTTCTATGACTCTGCAGAGCAGTTTTATCTTGGGGAAACAAAGTTGTCATGTTTATGCTGTTCAATATCAAAAAGGGAGGGAAGAGGATATGGAGTCCATTCGGTTCCCCTATATGAGTAATTGGCAATCAAAAAAGAGAATGGACACTAGTTTCTGCAAAAACGAAATAGTTTTTTATCGAGAACCCTCATAGACTTCCTGGAATCGTATCGTAGCGGTATATCTTTTTTCCGCCCTCTCAGGAGTCATGGCATAGTCATAGGGTCAACGATTAACGTGCAGGATGCCTGCCTCACCAGAGGCTACTTCCGGTATTTACAGAAGTGCCCAGAAATAAAAAGTGGGTAGAATTTTTTTTTAAATTAATGACTAGATCAAAAATAGACTTTATTTACAAAAAAAGGAGACTAATCACTAAACTTAAAAAGCCATTGTGATATATTGGTAGTCGAGTTATTGAACTACCATATCGTTTTCAAAAAAGTGTCGACATGTTTCAGCTCTCGGGGCCCTACAGGGTCAGGGGAGCTTTCGTCAGGACAAGGACAAATAACAAACATACATGAAAGTACACACACTATTTGTGTGGTTCGAATATTGATGAGATGGAATTTCCAAGCTGTATTCAAAAAAGAGAAGAAACCAACAAATAGTGAGTTGGTTTATGTGTGAGGTACGACATTCTAGAGCACACATTTTGTACAAAGCATGATTAACTCTATATCAGACTACCCTTATTGTAGAAGTGATCTCGAAGGTAGTTAAAAAAGGGAGAAATAGCAGGTCTAAAATAAGCACGGGGAGTGGGGAACAGCTAAATGGCCGTTTAGGTGATCAATGTCTTAGAGACGGATGTCATGCAGAAGTCTTTACACAGTGACCGAGTTGGAGCAGAACATTGGGTAGTGATCATGATCCAAATCTCTCCTCTAAAACCACATCATACATCAGGCAATCAGTGACTGTTTACAACTGCCGCGTGTAAAGTATCCAAAGGATACCCAAGCATTCATTAAAGTTTTACCTTTTTAGTAGAGTTATTTGGCATCAACAGGGACTGGGAGTCGCTCCTGGAGTTTTACTAAGTGGGAGACAACAGAGGGTCTATGGTTATTAGTAGAGGCGTTCTTACCTGGTTGCTGCAGGAAATGTCAGGAAACGCCATTCTTACCCATGCGGCCCGGATTTCGTGCCTAGTGCTGACTCTGCCCCTGGTTCAGGGTAGGTCTAAACTCTCTGCGCTTATATACTGGTCGCAGACACTAAAAAAGGACTAATGGTTGGAAAGGTAATTGACATTGTAAGATGGTGGACTCTCTGGTGGAGTATACAAGTACGGTTAACCGAACTGATGCCATGGAATGTGGTCATTCATACCTATTACGTCAGTTCTCAATCGATCAACCCATCTCTGTTCTTTGTTGAACAGGACTTGTTCAGCATTTTGATCTTTGAAATCTAGCATTTCCAGAACTGTCCATTTTAGATCATCACACGTATGACCAGCTTCTACAAAATGGGCACATAGTTTGGTCGTGTTCTTTTTCAGCCTCACATTGCTCCGGTGTTCTCCTATACGGAGTTTGACTTTGCGGCAGGTCATGCCGATATATTGTTTTTGGCAGGGGCATGTGATTAGGTAAATCACATGTGTGGAGTTACAATTCGTATGACTCCTTTGTGTCCAGAGTAGCTTGTCATTCAGTTGGAGAGTTTTAGTGCAAGTGGTAAATTTGCAGACCCCGCATGTGCCACAAGGGTAATGCCCGATGACTGGTATCATATTGATGTCTCTGATGTTTGACCTGGGTAAAGGTTTTTTCGGTCTCGTGTGAACAAGAACGTCTTTTATGTTTTTCGTTCTTCTGTTGGCAAACCTTGGTTTAGGCCAATTTAAGTTTCCAGAGGTGAGTATTTGCCATTTTTTCTTGATAAGTTTTTGGACTTCATAGGTGGCTGGGCAGTAGGTAGTTACACAGGTTACGAGATCTTTCACTGGTTCTTTAGTGGTACTTTGTAGGAGACACTCTTTCGGCTGGTGTTTGGCTCGTTTCGCGCACTTCTTTATTATTGCCGGTGTGTAGTTTCTTTTCTTCAGTTTCTGACTCAGTTCCTCGGCTTGTTTTTTGTAGTCAGTTGTTTTGCTGCAGTTACGTTTGTGTCTTAGAAATTGGCTGTACGGAAGGTTGTCTCGTAACGGCCGGGGGTGGTAACTGTAGTATGACAGCAGGCAGTTTTTGGCCGTCGGCTTCGTGTAGGTTTTAGTTTCAAGTTTGCCATTCTCTGAGAAAATGGCCAGATCTAAGAAATCAATTGTTGTTCTGCTGGATGTGAAAGTGAATTTTAGCCAGGGGTCTCTGCCATTAAGCCAGTCTATGAAAGTGGTAAGATCCGATTGTGTGTCCCATATGAGTATGACATCGTCAATGTAGCGTTTCCAATATTTGATATTGGAAACGTAGGGATTGGTGTTGTTCAGGATGCATTCCTCTTCTAAGCGGCTCACATAGAGTCCAGCTACTGAGGGCGCAAACGCACTCCCCATGGAGGTCCCATGGCATTGGAGAAATAGTTGTCCATTATACTCGAAGTAATTCTCTTGTAATGCCAGTCTGCAACATTCCAGAATAAAGTGGCGTGGGGTCTTGTGTTTCCAATCTTGCCTGAAAAGGAGGTCCTCCAACATTTTGAGGGTGTCTTCTTGCGGTAAGCTGGTGTAGAGGGATTCCACGTCCAGTCCCACTAGTAGCATGCTGTCTTGGTCATATTCTACATTCGTTATCTGGCCCAGTAGGTTTCTCGTATCTTTGAGATATGTGGATGTTTTCTGGACCAGGGGTTTCAAGTATTCGTCTGCGTATTTGGACAATGGCTCCAATAGGGACCCTATTCCCGAGACAATCGGGCGTCCTGGAGGAGGGAGTCTATTTTTGTGAGTTTTCGGCAGTGAATAAAAGAAAGGTGTTTTAGGATTCTTTGGTGTGAGGTATTCTGCCTCTTTTTTCGATATCCAATTGTTTGATTCTGCCTCATGCACCATTATGGCAATCGTGTTGGTTAATCTCTCAGTGGGGTCAGAGTCGAGATGTTTATAGAAAGTTTCATTCATCAGGAGAGTTTGACACTGTTCGTTATAGCCTTCTTTTGTGAGGATAACTACCCCGCCCCCCTTGTCTGCGGGCTTGATGATAATATCCTCATTGTCTCTGAGCTCGGATAGAGCTTGTTTCTCTCTCTTTGTCATATTTTGATAAATGTTTTTCTTGTTATTTATTTCATCTATCCCTTTCATCACTGCTTGTTCGAATGCCTGGATTTCAATCGGCACCGCCGTAGTTGGTGGGCAGAACTTGGATTTTCTCCTCAAATTTGTATCTCCATTTGTCCCTGGGTTGGGAGAGTTATTGAAAAATGCTTTTAATTTCAGTGTCCTGCAGAATTCAGAGACTTCACATTTGAGTTTGAACCGATCTGTTGTGGGAGTGGGGACAAAACCTAATCCTTTATTGAGGACATTTTTCTGGTCCTCCGTCAGGGTTAGAGAAGTCAGGTTCACAATTAGTGTGTCTTCTTGCTCGTGCCCGGTTGAGCTGACGCCATGCTCCTTGTTTGTACACTGGGCTGTTGGTCCTGCCACCTGAGGTTTTTCTTTTTGCCTCTCGAAATGTTTTGGCCTCTCCCTAAAAAAGGCTGTGCCTGGTGTTGGTTCGCATTGGTTGGCATATGTTGGTTGTCCATTTGGTGTTGTTGGTTACCATTGGGATGAAACGGATTCATCCAACCGGCAAAGGGAGGCATGTAGGGAGGGTAATACGGCATTGGATTGCCGTGGTAGAAAGGTGGTCTTTGCCATCTATTTCCACGTCTCGGGCGTTGGAATCTAAAATTGTTCCGACCTCTCCTCGGTGTAGACCCATCAAAACTTAATTCTGAGCCGTCTGACAAAGTACCCCCGGTGGAATCGGCATCGGATCCATGATTTGCGAAAACATAGTCTTCTTTTGAATATGGGTGCATTTTTTCTTGACTGAATTTTTTTAGTTCCTTTGATAGTTTTTGGAGTTTATTTTGTGTCAAGTATTCTTGCATTTCATCCATTTCTTTCGTAATTTCGTCTAGGCGTTTTTTGTACACTTGGGGATTTATATTCTTTTTTAGTTCGTTCTCGCACTCTTCTATTTCTTGTAGAAGGGCATCAGATAGCCTTTTGGCTGTTTTTACTATTAAGACTAAATAGTCTAGTGTACATTTCCATGAAATGGAAGACCAATCACGACGGAAGACTAGGTCGTGTAGGAAGATTGTGGGCGCATTGGTCACCCATAAACCTTTCGGTGCGGATTTAGATCTGAGGTATTCCGTCATTATGATCCCGTGTATTGCAGTCCGGATCTGTTCTCGGTTTTTATTTGTTAGGGTGTCCCACTCATCAGTTTGCGCTATGGTTCCCCTATATGAGTAATTGGCAATCAAAAAAGAGAATGGACACTAGTCATGGCATAGTCATAGGGTCAACGATTAATTTCTGGACACTTCTGTAAATACCGGAAGTAGCCTCTGGTGAGGCAGGCATCCTGCACGTTAATCGTTGACCCTGTGACTATGCCATGACTCCTGAGGGGGCGGAAAAAAGATATACCGCTACGATACGATTCCAGGAAGTCTATGAGGGTTCTCGATAAAAAACTATTTGGTTTTTGCAGAAACTAGTGTCCATTCTCTTTTTTGATTGCCAATTACTCATATAGGGGAACCGAATGGACTCCATATCCTCTTCCCTCCCTTTTTGATATTGAATGTATTAAGCAGCACACAGCTGCGGGGATTACTGCAGAACTAGTTACAGTACCGTACTAGATTCTGAAGATTCTAAAAATTGAGAATAATATGGGTCTAAGTTTTTCGGGGAGCGATATCGATGAAATACTAGCAGGTCATTCTCTACTACAAAACCAAGAACTCATTGAAACCATAACGCAAACTGATGAGTGGGACACCCTAACAAATAAAAACCGAGAACAGATCCGGACTGCAATACACGGGATCATAATGACGGAATACCTCAGATCTAAATCCGCACCGAAAGGTTTATGGGTGACCAATGCGCCCAGAATCTTCCTACACGACCTAGTCTTCCGTCGTGATTGGTCTTCCATTTCATGGAAATGTACACTAGACTATTTAGTCTTAATAGTAAAAACAGCCAAAAGGCTATCTGATGCCCTTCTACAAGAAATAGAAGAGTGCGAGAACGAACTAAAAAAGAATATAAATCCCCAAGTGTACAAAAAACGCCTAAACGAAATTACGAAAGAAATGGATGAAATGCAAGAATACTTGACACAAAATAAACTCCAAAAACTATCAAAGGAACTAAAAAAATTCAGTCAAGAAAAAATGCACCCATATTCAAAAGAAGACTATGTTTTCGCAAATCATGGATCCGATGCCGATTCCACCGGGGGTACTTTGTCAGACGGCTCAGAATCAAGTTTTGATGGGTCTACACCGAGGAGAGGTCGGAACAATTTTAGATTCCAACGCCCGAGACGTGGAAATAGATGGCAAAGACCACCTTTCTACCACGGCAATCCAATGCCGTATTACCCTCCCTACATGCCTCCCTTTGCCGGTTGGATGAATCCGTTTCATCCCAATGGTAACCAACAACACCAAATGGACAACCAACATATGCCAACCAATGCGAACCAACACCAGGCACAGCCTTTTTTAGGGAGAGGCCAAAACATTTCGAGAGGCAAAAAGAAAAACCTCAGGTGGCAGGACCAACAGCCCAGTGTACAAACAAGGAGCATGGCGTCAGCTCAACCGGGCACGAGCAAGAAGACACACTAATTGTGAACCTGACTTCTCTAACCCTGACGGAGGACCAGAAAAATGTCCTCAATAAAGGATTAGGTTTTGTCCCCACTCCCACAACAGATCGGTTCAAACTCAAATGTGAAGTCTCTGAATTCTGCAGGACACTGAAATTAAAAGCATTTTTCAATAACTCTCCCAACCCAGGGACAAATGGAGATACAAATTTGAGGAGAAAATCCAAGTTCTGCCCACCAACTACAGCGGTGCCGATTGAAATCCAGGCATTCGAACAAGCAGTGATGAAAGGGATAGATGAAATAAATAACAAGAAAAACATTTATCAAAATATGACAAAGAGAGAGAAACAAGCTCTATCCGAGCTCAGAGACAATGAGGATATTATCATCAAGCCCGCAGACAAGGGGGGCGGGGTAGTTATCCTCACAAAAGAAGGCTATAACGAACAGTGTCAAACTCTCCTGATGAATGAAACTTTCTATGAACATCTCGACTCTGACCCCACTGAGAGATAACCAACACGATTGCCATAATGGTGCATGAGGCAGAATCAAACAATTGGATATCGAAAAAAGAGGCAGAATACCTCACACCAAAGAATCCTAAAACACCTTTCTTTTATTCACTGCCGAAAACTCACAAAAATAGACTCCCTCCTCCAGGACGCCCGATTGTCTCGGGAATAGGGTCCCTATTAGAGCCGTTGTCCAAATACGCAGACGAATACTTGAAACCCCTGGTCCAGAAAACATCCACATATCTCAAAGATACGAGAGACCTACTGGGCCAGATAACGAATGTAGAATATGACCAAGACAGCATGCTACTAGTGGGACTGGACGTGGAATCCCTCTACACCAGCTTACCGCAAGAAGACACCCTCAAAATGTTGGAGGACCTCCTTTTCAAGCAAGATTGGAAACACAAGACCCCACGCCACTTTATTCTGGAATGTTGCAGACTGGCATTACAAGAGAATTACTTCGAGTATAATGGACAACTATTTCTCCAATGCCATGGGACCTCCATGGGGAGTGCGTTTGCGCCCTCAGTAGCTGGACTCTATGTGAGCCGCTTAGAAGAGGAATGCATCCTGAACAACACCAATCCCTACGTTTCCAATATCAAATATTGGAAACGCTACATTGACGATGTCATACTCATATGGGATGGGACACACAATCGGATCTTACCACCTTCATAGACTGGCTTAATGGCAGAGACCCCTGGCTAAAATTCACTTTCACATCCAGCAGAACAACAATTGATTTCTTAGATCTGACCATTTTCTCAGAGAATGGCAAACTTGAAACTAAAACCTACACGAAGCCGACGGCCAAAAACTGCCTGCTGTCATACTACAGTTACCACCCCCGGCCGTTACGAGACAACCTTCCGTACAGCCAATTTCTAAGACACAAACGTAACTGCAGCAAAACAACTGACTACAAAAAACAAGCCGAGGAACTGAGTCAGAAACTGAAGAAAAGAAACTACACACCGGCAATAATAAAGAAGTGCGCGAAACGAGCCAAACACCAGCCGAGAGAGTGTCTCCTACAAAGTACCACTAAAGAACCAGTGAAAGATCTCGTAACCTGTGTAACTACCTACTGTCCAGCCACCTATGAAGTCCAAAAACTTATCAAGAAAAAATGGCAAATACTCACCTCTGGAAACTTAAATTGGCCTAAACCAAGGTTTGCCAACAGAAGAACGAAAAACATAAAAGACGTTCTTGTTCACACGAGACCGAAAAAACCTTTACCCAGGTCAAATATCAGAGACATCAATATGATACCAGTCACCGGGCATTACCCTTGTGGCACATGCGGGGTCTGCAAATTTACCACTTGCACTAAAACTCTCCAACTGAATGACAAGCTACTCTGGACACAAAGGAGTCATACGAATTGTAACTCCACACATGTGATTTACCTAATCACATGCCCCTGCCAAAAACAATATATCGGCATGACCTGCCGCAAAGTCAAACTCCGTATAGGAGAACACCGGAGCAATGTGAGGCTGAAAAAGAACACGACCAAACTATGTGCCCATTTTGTAGAAGCTGGTCATACGTGTGATGATCTAAAATGGACAGTTCTGGAAATGCTAGATTTCAAAGATCAAAATGCTGAACAAGTCCTGTTCAACAAAGAACAGAGATGGGTTGATCGATTGAGAACTGACGTAATAGGTATGAATGACCACATTCCATGGCATCAGTTCGGTTAACCGTACTTGTATACTCCACCAGAGAGTCCACCATCTTACAATGTCAATTACCTTTCCAACCATTAGTCCTTTTTTAGTGTCTGCGACCAGTATATAAGCGCAGAGAGTTTAGACCTACCCTGAACCAGGGGCAGAGTCAGCACTAGGCACGAAATCCGGGCCGCATGGGTAAGAATGGCGTTTCCTGACATTTCCTGCAGCAACCAGGTAAGAACGCCTCTACTAATAACCATAGACCCTCTGTTGTCTCCCACTTAGTAAAACTCCAGGAGCGACTCCCAGTCCCTGTTGATGCCAAATAACTCTACTAAAAAGGTAAAACTTTAATGAATGCTTGGGTATCCTTTGGATACTTTACACGCGGCAGTTGTAAACAGTCACTGATTGCCTGATGTATGATGTGGTTTTAGAGGAGAGATTTGGATCATGATCACTACCCAATGTTCTGCTCCAACTCGGTCACCGTGTAAAGACTTCTGCATGACATCCGTCTCTAAGACATTGATCACCTAAACGGCCATTTGGCTGTTCCCCACTCCCCGTGCTTATTTTAGACCTGCTATTTCTCCCTTTTTTAACTACCTTCGAGATCACTTCTACAATAAGGGTAGTCTGATATAGCGTTAATCATGCTTTGTACAAAATGTGTGCTCTAGAATGTCGTACCTCACACATAAACCAACTCACTATTTGTTGGTTTCTTCTCTTTTTTGAATACAGCTTGGAAATTCCATCTCATCAATATTCGAACCACACAAATAGTGTGTGTACTTTCATGTATGTTTGTTATTTGTCCTTGTCCTGACGAAAGCTCCCCTGACCCTGTAGGGCCCCGAGAGCTGAAACATGTCGACACTTTTTTGAAAACGATATGGTAGTTCAATAACTCGACTACCAATATATCACAATGGCTTTTTAAGTTTAGTGATTAGTCTCCTTTTTTTGTAAATAAAGTCTATTTTTGATCTAGTCATTAATTTAAAAAAAAATTCTACCCACTTTTTATTTCTGGACACTTCTGTAAATACCGGAAGTAGCCTCTGGTGAGGCAGGCATCCTGCACGTTAATCGTTGACCCTATGACTATGCCACGACTCCTGAGGGGGCGGAAAAAAGATATACCGCTACGATACGATTCCAGGAAGTCTATGAGGGTTCTCGATAAAAAACTATTTGGTTTTTGCAGAAACTAGTGTCCATTCTCTTTTTTGATTGCCAATGTTTATGCTGTTGTCAGAAACTAAATCCCTTCTCGTGAATTCGAGAAAGTTTCTGGTGACCTCTGAGCTAGCTGGCACTCACAATTAAGTCTAATATATCTGATCGAGACCTAGTAGACATAAGTCCTACATCACATCTATAGGATATATTATTCCAATGCGCAGAGCCTATTGGGAATATAGGAACCACACTACACTACAACCGAGAAACTGAGTGCAACTGTTGGTGTGAAAACATGGCACTGGATCAGTCACAGAATCAGCTACCAATTTTGGGGGGCACTAGGTGGCGCCGGACTGCAATGGCCGCACTGCCGTGAGGCTCCCGTAGCCACTGGTGGCTCACAACACATAAACCCCATCCTGGTCTATAAAAACGCTCCTACATCACCATCAGCGCACAGATGAAAGCTCCCTGAGGCTGCGCCCCGACTTTGGGACCCGGGCTCAGATCAACGGGGGAGCTACAGCCGTTGGAACCCTGAAGCCGAGCGAAGCGTCTCCTACCCGGATTGACTGGTTGGCAGGCGGAACTACGCAAGGCCGAGGCTGACTGGGCCTATGCCCGAGGCCTGCATTGAAAGGAGCTGCGACGGGGCCTTTCCAGAACGCTGTGCTCCGGAGTTCACCCCCTCGCTTCCAGCAGTGATAGCGCTGTGCCCGCAATACAAAGGCTGTGCATGTCATCATCCCCAACACAGGTCTGCGGCCGCCGGAACCCCGGGGATCCGACTGAGGACTGTTTGCGGAAGCACCCGACGTTGGAGGCTGCTGCCGCCGCAGGTGGGGTGCGCGGCTGAGACCTGCACCTAGATAGCGGCAGTCAGGCAGAAAAACTCACCCGCATTACTGTGCCAGGAGCAGAGCACGTCTGGTGACGGGACTCAGACCGCCATCTTCACACGCCGCGTGGCGCAGTGTTCCTCTATCTGGGGGGGGGGGGCAAATACCGGGAAGCGGGGCGGACATAACCATTAGCTCTTCTGAAGAGTGCGACGGAGGCGCCCCTGCAGGTGCAACAGATGCTGATCAACGCGTGCAGACACCGTCACAGCCGAGGAGGTTCTTGCCGAAGCCACTGCAACCGCCACTTTAGGAGTGCCTGAGACTAAGACCGCACAGGGAGAAGCTGTAATCCTCCTTTGGGCATAGGGCGGCCTCTGGTACGACACACAACCTGGGACGCCAGTGATGCCAGAACCCTGCCGCAGGGCCCCAAGGTGAGAACACGACGGGCACGGTCACCCCTCCCTTGCCATAGTGCGGAAGCGCCACACCCCCTGACTGTCAGTAAGCGGCGTGGGACACTTCTGCCTGCTATAGGTCTCGACACGCTTGGTGTGACCATTGGCGCGGGGATGATTGTTAATTGTAATATAACGAAATACCGGGCTGGTACCACTGGACGACGAGCCCCAACCACTCTACTGGAGAAAATATGGGCCGAACGGAACCCAGGCAGGCGAAACTGACGTTCGACGCTCGCAAATCCTTTAGCTCCAACTCCAGAGAGCACGATGACGAGGATCCGCTGGAGACCAGGGACGAAGGATGGAAGGCGCTGTTGGTTGGAATGCAGCAGAGTCTGACTTCCATAGATACGAAGATGGACGCTATGAATACCAGCCTGGAAGCTGTGGTGGCGAAGCTTGACAAGCATGACGAACGCCTGAAAGAGGTGGAGCATAGAGTATCGGATTTGGAGAATGGTGCAGGGACCAGGCAACAACAGCTGTAGCAAATGGATAAACTACTGACAGTCATAGCCGATAAGAATGAGGAGTTGGAAGCCCGTTCTCGCAGAAACAATGTACGCCTGCTGGGACTGGTGGAATCCACTAACACTGGGAGGCTAGAGGACTTCATGGAGCGCCTGCTGACAGACTTGTTTGGAAAAGACTCCCTCTCGGCCCACATGGTAATTGATCGGGCACATAGGTCGCTGGTGATCCGCCCCCTCCTGGAGCCCCACTGCGCCCGATCATCATGCAGTTTTTGAACTACCGCGACCGCGATGCAGTTCTGCGCCTCACACAAGAGAAGGGGGAAGTGAGGTACGAAAATACAGTCCTGTCATTTTATCTGGACTTCGCCCAAAATGTCCAGGAGGCCCGCCGCAAGTTCGCGGCAGTGAAAAAGAAGTTGCAAACCCAAGGTATTCAATACGCCATGCTATACCCTGCTGGGCTACGAATTCATCATCGCGGGAGGCAACATATCTTCGGCACCCCACAGCAGGCTGGGGAGTTCCTTAAAAGTGACCGCCGCTCGGCTTCGCGAGAAGAGGCAGAGAGGAGGAGATCCAGATCCCACTCGCTGTTGTCAGAGCCGGGCTGATGAGGGCCTACTACATGACACCAGATGTCGATCACTGTTGCAGCCATGGATACAATAGGTTGGTGATGGGTGAGATAAGGAGGTGGAGTGGGTACGTCGGTGGCCCGTAGTAGTCCCCAATTGAGGGCATTCCCCTTACGTTTTCTTTTGACTGTTGAGTTCTTGGAAAGTTCACAGGATGGATGTTGGGTTGATTAGGGGTGGGGGAGGTAGTTTGTTTCTGGCGAGTTGGGGCAGCCGGTGTGGGAGGGAAGGGGGCGGGGGAGGGGCCTCTTGGGGGGATTGCATGCTGAATGATGTGAGACCGAATGATTGCGACCGAACCCACACACCGATTACAATACACAACAGTTATGACTGAGGACCAATCTGCTGGCAATGGCCTTCAAATTGTCTCATGGAACGTTCAGGGACTGAATGACCCCAGAAAACGCAGGCAGGTGCTAGGCTATTTAGAGCGTCATGGCGCTCAGGTGGTTATGCTACAAGAAACCCATCTTTCACGAGGAACCACACCTCGATTTGCATCTCGCTGGGCCTCCCACAGCTGCTATGCGTCCTATTCCAGCTATTCTAGGGAGGTCGCTATCCTTATTAAACGGGGAGTCAGGTTTGTAGAGGGTGGGAAGGAACTAGACCCGGACGGAAGGTATTGTGTGCTATGGGGTAGACTCAATTCATACGATGTAGTTTTTGCAAATTACTATGGGCCGAACACAGATGATATCCACCCTTTACTTACGCTCTGAGGTAAAATACACATGCTTGAAATTAGGTATGTCTTTTAGAGGGGCGACTTCAACACTGTAATTGACCCAGCACTGGACCGCTCACATGCTGTTGCAGCACATTACACCAGTACCCAACATACATTGCGCGACATCGTTACATCAGATAACCTGCTAGACGCATGGCGTCATTCCCACCCCGCTAGGAGGGAGGGAACACACCACTCGGCTGTACACAATACCTGGGCCAGGTTGGACTATATCCTTATAGCGAGAGGCGCAGCGCATTGGATCACCAGAGTAAAGCATCTTGCCAAAATACTTTCGGATCATTCCCCTGTATTAGTTATGACTAGGCCGCCACCGGACCTTTCCCCCCACCTGTAACTGGAGACTGAACCCCTTGCACCTGTAGGATGCGGATTTTAGAGAGGAAATGGAGCAGGAAATTAGGGATTTCTTCCCCAGAAACACGGGTTCAGTGGCTAGCCTAACAACGGTATGGGAGGCATTTAAGGTGACTGTACGTGATATGTGTATTTCCAAAGGAGGGGGTATATTGAGAGACCTTCATAAACTGGAGGCCGAGTTGAGGGACCTAGAGCAACAGATATCACGAGATGGAGGGTCAGATGGGCTTAAGGCTCTGCAACGTGAGAAACTGACGGAGTATACGGACCTGGCGGGCAGGGAATGTAGGTTTCGGGGGAAGCACATCACAGCTCGGAAATTTGGGGAGGGAGATAGACCAGGGACTCTTGCCTGCACGATACGCCCCCCCAGATTCAGTAATTATATAGTGACATTGCAAGATGAGCAGGGAACACCCCGCACTACCCTCACGGAACAGATGTCTATACTGACTGAATATTATACCAAACTCTACACGTCGCGAAGGCAGGGAGCATTGAAGCTTGGGGAATACCTAGACGATATTGCACTGGCCTGGCTGGGGGACACTCAACACCGGTTTCTGGCCCTGGAGTTAGAAGTGGATGAGATCACGGAAGCCATCATGTCCATGCGGTCCGGGAAGGCCCCAGGGTCCGACAGGATACCCATTGGTTTTTACAAGACCTATGTCTCTACCCTGGCACCCATCCTGAAGGCGGTGTTTTATGAAGCCCTAGAGGAGGGCAGCCTACCCACAACTATGAGAGAGGCTAACATCATGTCACTGCTTAAACCGGGCAAACCACCTGATGCCTGCGATTCCTACCGGCCCCTGTCATTGCTCAATAGTGATACCTAGATCCTGGCCAAAGTGCTAGCTACAAGATTGAACCTTCTTTTAAATAAACTGGTCCTACCTGACCAGGCAGGGTTTGTGCCGAACCGTGCTACGGTGCATAATCTCCGGACTCTCCTGGCGATAATACAGGACATCGATCCCAATAGCACAGCGGTGGCTGTCTTCCGAGATGCCACCAAAGCGTTTGATTCGATAGAATGGGATTATGTGATGGGTACCTTGTCGCGTATGGGAATGCCGGAGTCTTTCCTTTGTTGGGTTAAACTGTTATAACACTGCCCCTTGCGCCAGGGTCCTGCTGAATGGGGCTAGATCGGACACCATTTCCATCTCTAGAGGGACAAGACAGGGGTGACCCCTGTCCCCGGTTCTATTCGCCATTGCAGTAGAACCGCTAGCTGCCAAACTTCGGCAGCACCACAACCACAGAGGACTTATATACCCCTCTAGGCAGGTACTAATATCCCTCTATGCGGACAACATCACGCTCTACATACACAAACCACAAGACAACCTTAACCCAATCTTGCGGGAGATCACTAAATTCGGGGCTATTGCTGGAGTGCAAATTAACTGGGGTAAGTCAGCTGTGTTTCCTCTAACGGATCATACGCCCCTGCACACACTAGACTACCCGCTTCAATGGGTGACAGATGACTGTAAATATTTGGGCATATATACGTGACCAGGGACAAAGAGGCGCTGATTAGGACGAATTATGGGCGCGCCATGACCAAAGTGACGGATAATTTCGCTAATTGGCTTCGGCTGCCCTTCTCCATGGCAGGGAGGATTTCATTAATCAAGATGGTTATATTGCCCAAATTTTTATATTTGTTCATAAACATCCCCTACGATCCAGGAGCCTTTTTCTTTACATCACTGAAAAAGCAATTGGTGCGCTTAATCTGGGGGGGTAAGCAGGCACGGCTGAAATTAGATACCCTTACACTGCCATACCGTTTTGGGGGGTTCGACATACCCAACTTCGAGCAGTCCTACCACAGTGCACAGGCACACTTTGCGATGTACTGGTTCCACCCTCCCCCATTCCTGGCTCATTTAGCGGTGGAAGACGGCTACATGGCCCCCGTCCCAACTGCGGGATATGTGTTTGCGCCACATAATGAGAGGGGAGCCCATCCGTCTACTGTCGACTGCACGGTCAGATCGTGGACCTGGTTGGCCAAGGCCAGAGGAATTCTATTCTATTCTATTGTTTTGGTAAAACGCAAATCAGCTGCCCCAGCGAAGAGGCGTCCCGGCGCTAGAAAACCACAGACCTGGTCTGAGAATAGAAGATGGAGAGGAGGATTAGGGGAGAGGGAATAGATGCTTTTTAATGGCTTTTCGGAAGGCCGGTAGATTGTCTATGGAGCGGATGTTTTGTGGCAGATCGTTCCATAGTTTGGCTCCTAGGACCCTAAAGGAGCGGCCGCTCATGCGGCAGAGTTTTATGCGAGGAACGCACAGGAGGGATGTATGACGTTAGCACGCATACTATTACCATGCATACCTTTACAACGCGGTATTTACAACGAATACCGTTACAACGCATAGCGCTTTGAGGTGCTGGATAGTGGTAAGTATAATTTTATATTCCAACTCCAGTCCCCGTGGACACTAGGGAAGGTGTTGGATATAAAATTAAACTTATTCCCTATCCTAGAGCGCCCCCCAGCGCAATGCGTTGTAATGGTATGCGTGGTAATGCCTGCGTTGTAATGGTAGTGCGTTGTAAAAAATGCCTGCTAAACGTTGTATACCCACAGGAGGTGCTGATTAGAGGATCGTAGGTTACGTGATGGAGTGTAGGGGGTAAGAAGAGGTCGCAGCAGTGTTGGGTTTCCAGATTTGATAATTTTAAAGGTCATGATGAGGGTTTTGAATATAATTCTGGAGTTAACAGGTAGCCAGTGTAATTTTCGAATTGTAGCTCTGGCCGAACATCTGCGAGGGTGGCCGACTAAGGCTCTAGCCGCAGAGTTCTGCACACGTTGTAGTCGTGCTATCTCTCCTTTATTGGCGCCAAGGAGGAGTACGTTGGCGTAATCCAAACGCGATAGGATGGTAGCTTGAATGATGAGCTGGCGGATCTTGGCGTCAAAGAAGCCAAGTATGTGGCTAAGACTTCTCAGCAGGCCGACACAGGTGCCAGCGACTTTTTTGGTGTGGGTCTGATAGTTAAGAGAGGCATCCATCCACACTCCTAGATTTTTAACTAGGGATCTGGGGGGTGGGAAGGCGCCTAAGGAGGACGGCCACCAGTGCTCATTCCAAAGGCTGGTGTTTTTGCCAAGGAGTAGCACTTCTGTTTTACCAGCATTAAGCTGTAAACAGTTGTCTGTCATCCATTGGGCTATTGCGGAGAGACCGTTTTTAAATCTGGAGGCCGAGATGGAAGGGCCTTCCGTCAGAGTGATGGCCAGCTGTGTGTCGTCGGCATACAACACTAGTGTCAGGCCCCACTCTTTGGCCACTGTCGCAAGAGGTTGCACATAAAGATTAAAAAGGGATGGGCTCAGCGCCGAGCCCTGCGGAACTCCCTGTGCAATGGGGTGAGGTTTAGATAGAAAGGGGGGTGCTGAGACTCGAAAGGATTTGTCCTTTAGGAAAGATCGGAACCACTCCAATGCAAGGCCAGATACTCCGAATGTCTCCAGGCGATTAAGAAGGATGTCGTGGGATACCGTATCAAAGGCCGTGCTGAGGTCGAGAAGAATCAGCGCAGCACTTTGACCGGCATCTAAGATCGTCCGGAGGTGTTCGGTGGTGGCCAGAAGAGCAGACTCAGTACTATGGCCTGGTCTGAACCCATTTTGTGATGGGTCCAGGATGTTGTTTTGGACCATGTGCTGGGACAGAATACTGTTTGTATGGGCTTCAGCAAGTTTGGACAGCCATGGGAGCAGGGAGATAGGTCGGAAATTTTCCGGCTTAGATGGGTCTAGGGTGGGTTTCTTGATGATGGGTGAGACCCACGCTTGCTTCCAGGCAGATGGTACACTCGCTGAAGAGAAGGAGAGGTTCAAGATAGAGGTCAGAGAAGGAAGAAAGAAGTTAAGTGACTCTAAGAATTGAGCCGGACGCATGGGGTCTGATGGAGAGCCAGTTTTAACTTTTCGACATAGTTTGGTAAGGCTGTCAATGGAAATTTCTGGGATGTGGGTCAAAGTGGTGTAATTGGGGGAGGGGATAGGGCTTTTAGTGGGGCTGGGGGAGTGCTGAGGAAAAGATGCATAGATTTTCTGTACTTTGTCAACGAAAAATATGGCTAGGTCTTCGCATTGTTGCGCAGAGGAAATACTGGGGGGGGATTTACCGCTCTGAAGTTCTTGAACCAGTTTAAAAACTTCTTTGGCAGGGGTAGGGCTAGAATTGATTTTATCTGCATAGAAGGCAGTTCGCGCAACGCGGATGGCTTTATAGTACATTTTTTGTTTTAGAAGGTAATTGGTTTTATCATCGTTTTTATATTCCCTTCTCCATAAGCGCTCAGCTCTTTTACAGTCTTTGCGCATGGTTTTGAGGGTATCGTTGAACCATGGGTTGGACGGTGAGTTACGTCCTTTCGTCCATTTTGCTGGGATAAGGGCGTCTAACCCTCCCGTGATCCAATCATGAAACGTGCTATAGGTTACATGGATTGGTGTCCTTACAACGCTAATTTTTACGTCGCATTCCGTTACAACGGAATTTTTACAACGCAGGATCCATTACAACGGATGCCATTACAACGCATGGCATTACATAGCAGATGGTATTACAACGCATGGCATTACATCGTAAGTATAGGTAAGTATACCTTTTTTTTAAAATGTTATTAAGTTAATTTAATTAATTTAATTTAGTTAATTTAAATAAAATAAATTTTAAAATAGCCATTAATTTAATTTAATAAAATAATATCAATTTAATAAATGTAATTTCAATAAAAACAATGGGAATAATTTAATTTAATTAAAATAATAAAATTAACTTAATGTACATATTTTTATAATTGATATTAAATTAAATTAATTGAAATAATTTATTTAATTTAATTTAATTAAAAAATGTAATTAATGAAATACAATTTATTTAATTTATTAAATATATTTTAATTAATTTAGAAATGGTAAATATAATTTAATTAACCCAAAACACAAACCCCTGTACCCCAAAACCCAAACCCTGCCCTAAAACCTAAAAACACCCCTGTACCCCAAAACACAAACCGTGCCCTAAAACCTAAAAACACCCCTGTACCCCAAAACCCAAACCCTGCCCTAAAACCTAAAAAAAACCCTGTACCCCAAAACCCAAACCCTGCCCTAAAACCTAAAAACACCCCTGTACCCCAAAACCCAAACCTTGCCCTAAAACCTAAAAACACCCCTGTACCCCAAAACCCAAAACCCTGCCCTAAAACCTAAAAACACCCCTGTACCCCAAAACCCAAACCCTGCCCTAAAACCTAAAAACACCCCTGTACCCCAAAACCCCAAACCCTGCCCTAAGACCTAAAAACACCCCTGTACCCCAAAACCCAAACCCTGCCCTAAAACCTAAAAACACCCCTGTACCCCAAAACCCAAACCCTGCCCTAAAACCTAAAAACACCCCTGTACCCCAAAACCCAAACCCTGCCCTAAAACCTAAAAACACCCCTGTACCCCAAAACCCCAAACCCTGCCCTAAAACCTAAAAACACCCCTGTACCCCAAAACCCAAAACCTTGCCCTAAAACCTAAAAACACCCCTGTACCCCAAAACGCAAACCCTGCCCTAAAACCTAAAAACACCCCTGTACCCCAAAACGCAAACCCTGCCCTAAAACCTAAAAATACCCAAACACCCCAAAACATATACCTCAGTACCCCAAAACATATACTCCTATACTCATACTTATTTAAAAAATTACCTAAATTAATATATTTAATTTATAATATTTAAAAACATAAATAAATATTTTTATTTATTTTTATTTATAATTAATAATAATTAAATCAATTAAATAATATAAAATAAAATAAAATAAAATTATATACTTACCAATACTTACGATGTAATGGTATGCGTTGTAATACCATCTGCTATGTAATGCCATGTGTTCTAATGGCATCCGATGTAATGGATCCTGCGTTGTAATAGCTGCGTTGTAACAGCATTACGACGTAAAAGTTGCGTTGTAAGTGATACACACCAGGTTACATTGATGTCAAGGTTGGTGTCATGATGGAATTCCCCAAGAGTAGTATGGAGATCGCTGATGGATAGTTTGTGCCATGGTCTTTTTAGACGTCGAGAAGGTATGATTTTGTGCCTTGTTTTATTGACCTGAATAGTCAGTTTAATAAGGTAGTGGCCTGTCCATCCCATCGGTAAGGGTGCCTCTGTTTTAATCCCCTCGATGTTTGTAAATAACGGATCCAGGATGTGACCAGCGTGATGCGTTGGAGTTACAATAAGAGAGTTAAGTTGTAGGGCGGAAAGGTCAGCAAGAAGATTTTTGATGGTGGAGTCAGTAAGCAGGTCAAAGTGAAGATTGAGGTCGCCTAATATGGTGAAGTTTGCATACTTTGTCACTAGCAAATTAGCTGTCTCAAGAAGAGCTTCAATTAATTTAGAAGCAGGTCCAGGTGGGCGGTAGATGTAAAGGCTCGACATGGTGAGGTTGGGATTTATAGTGATTTTAAAATGTGCACATTCACAGTCGGGAAGTTCTTCCTTGGTGAATACGCATGAGAATAGTTTTTTATAAATTATGGCGATACCTCCGCCTCTTCCATCCCTATTTAGGGTCGACATAAGGTAGTCGTCTGGAAGCGTGAGGTTAGGTATGACTGAAGTGCCATCCCGTAGCCAGGTTTCACAGAGGAAGAGGATGTCAGGGCTTTCATCCAGTATGAGGGTATTGACCTCAAGGTGATGTTTGGTTAGTGACCTGACGTTGATGTGGAGGATCGTAATGGGGTAGTATTGGGTAAGTTTTGTAGTTGACGGATATGGTGGGGGTTGGCTGTAGTGAAGTGACAAGTTTTACATTGAAGGCAGGTGAGGCCAAGCGTACCTGTTATGTGGGCACAGGTCCGACCAGAGTTCCAGGCAAGTAGTTGTTCCCTGTCGTAGCGAAGGGGTGTTGATGGAGTACGAACAGGGGGACTGGCGAGAGGCGATGACTTGGCGAGGACGGGCGCAGACGGGCTTGCCTTAGGCGCGCCTTCGGCGCGCAAACGGCGCTCCCGCTGCACTCGTCCGCTGCGCTTGCGTGGAAGGCACATTTATAGAGAGAGAAGTGGGCGTGGCCTCACGAGTGGGCGTGTCCCAGCGTCCGAGCCGCGATGGCGGCCGTGGAATATTTCCCTGACACAGCGCTAAGATCTGCTGTAGCAGGGTGTAGCAGGGTGGCTGCTTGGCGAAAATTCCAGAAAAGTGCTCTGGGTAGGTGCACAGTGATTTTAAAATACAGTTAAACACACTTCACAGTTTTAAAAAAGAGCGAGCAAACACCTCCGGCTTCCGCTTCAGGGGTCAACAGTTTCCATATGGCGCGCTATCAGTCAGCGCTTTAACAAGGTTTTGAGGTGGGCGTGGCCTCACGAGTGGGCGTGTCCCCGTGTTCGAGCCGCGATGGCGGCCGTGGACTATATTTCCCTGACACAGCGCTAATAACCCAAATATATTCCCCATAACTACCCCTGCATGACTGTCCCTTGCTTCCTGTCACGACTGAAAAGATATGCCACAACATGCTGAATAGGCTGAAATACATGACTTGGAGCGACTTGTACATTGGGGGCGAATTCTGCACGGCGGAGCAATTTTTTGGGAATGAAGCCCACTCCTTTATGGACCTTTTTTTGTACACCAGAATTAGACAAAGTGTCCGTGCCAAGACTCCAGACTTTCCCACGGAACCTAAGACGTATGCGTCTCTCCACTTAATGCTGCAGGAGGAAACCCCCACACACGTAATATCCAGTCTATATACGCAAGTTCGAACTGCCCCTACGCACACACCAGCGCGGGCCAGAAGGGAGTGGGATGCAGACCTTGACACACCACTCTCGGACGACCAGTGGGAGCCAGCGTACCTACAGACAGCAGCAATATAGGGTAGCAGTAGGCTACGCTTGATCCATTTCAAGTTTCTACACCGACTATACCACAAGCCAGCGAGATTACACAGGCTCCGACGTAGAGATGATGATAGATGTGCCTGATGTGGTCAGGGACGAGCTGACTTTTTAAATCTGGCGTGGGCGTGTCCGCAGGTGGCAGCCAACTGGGGGGAGGTTTTTGAAAGGTCTGACGGCTATGCTAAACATCCCTATTGCCCCGACCCCTATTAGAGCCCGCCTCGGTTCAACCCTTGATGTTGTTACTCCACACCGCAAATTTCTAGTAATGAGCATACTCCTGGCTAGGGGAAAAGTGGCATGTAGATGGGGGAGGGGCAAGGCACCCAAATTCAAGGCTTGGATACAGGATATGACGACATGGCAGGAGCATCTACACGCATACGCGGAGCAGCTGCCGTTGAGATCACATCCCTTGGACATATGGGGACCTTTGAGAGCATACCTATGGGCTCAACAAGCAGATAGCGACACTTCTACCAATGGGGGTGCGACTGTAGAAGAGACGGACACCTGAGCTGTAATGATGGATGGAAGCGCGTTGGCTTGCGTATGAGGTTATGGTGCGTTGTGCAGCCGTGAGACACCGGGATGTGGGTGGTTGGTCTGGGAGTGGTCCTGAGAATTTGCCCAGAGATGATACATGGCTGATGCACATGCTCCTGAACTATGGCATTTGCGCTAACCTATGGACGTTTCGGCTGGACTCACAATCCTTTCGATTGTTATCTATGTGCAAGAGAATTACCCCTAGAGGTTCTGGGTGGGTGGGATGGGAGGGGTGGGGGAAGGGGGGCAGTACAGTTAATGAATGCATACATCTTTGTGTTGATTACGCATCCCGAGCTTTTATCCTGTATGAAAGTGTTGTTGATTGAGAAATTTCAAAATAAATAATAATACAAAAAAAATCCAGCTACCAATTTCCACCGACCAAATCCATGTAATGAAATCCTCTGCTTTACCCCCCGCCCCAATCACAGAAGAAAAATCAGTCTCTAGTATGTCTCACCGCAGGCTTGATTGCTTGCGTCTTTTGTAACTCCTATAGTGACTCCCAGTTTTTGCTTCAAATGCTGGTTCTGCGCCGGTTCCGCGCCGGTCTGGAGACCGTTAATCAAACCAGACTCCACTCCACTCCGGGGCGAAGTCTTTAGAAATGTTTAGAAGAGCCTGGGGCAGTGAAATCGGGGCTTCTGCTAATTTGTCCGATTTGAACATCTGCCCAGGTGCCCAAAGTAATAATAACCGTGAGGTTAGGCGAAAGAAGAAAGAAAGGCTACCTCATAACTGAGCCGATTTATCCAATGCCACCTTAACGCCACGAACTCCAATCACCGGGACGGTGGGCAGGGCAAGGCTGGGCTGATGGTCAGAAAGGCAATGTACCAGAAGTAAGACAGTAGTGTGGCAAGCGGGGCTCTCAGGGAAGGGTACCCAGCTGCATCTGATCTAAACAGGCCGCCTCCACGATGCCGCATGGGCCACTCTCACTGCAGCCACCATGCTAAAGGCAGCCGCGCTTGCCAATGCCCTCACACTCAGGTACCTGCAATGACTGCCTCGTACTGGCACATCCAGTTATGCCCCGGAGGCGAGGACTGCTGGGGCAGACAAGGACATCAATGTCAGTGCCAGGAGCTATTAGAACTGCAGAGCGGAGCCTTTTCCCACTTTACACTTGGGCTCCTCAGCTCCTAGCTTCTTGCTTCTTACTTTTGCTCACTTGCTTACTCGCTCATGCTCCCTTTATTTACACCTCTCAGCCCCCTGAGTACAAATCAAGCTGACAGGCCCCACAGTCTCAAAATCCATACAAACCTCAAGCTGCGGTGATTGAAGGACCTGGGATCACTGGAGCTTTAGCCTCAGCAATGCATTGTTTTTTTTGTTTTTTTTTAATGGAGGCAGCGATAGAGCGAAAACTTCGTCCTTCCTTCTTCCACCTTTGACTCTGCTCTGCTCTGGATGCAGCGTTGAAGCAGCGTCAGCAGGAACCTCAATGCATATTTCCTAGTATTGCCAGTACCCCAATACTCCAATACTCCAGTGGCTCAGAGGGAGTAAAGGGAGAAAAGGCAGTGGGGACCGGGGGAGACCAGTGGGAGCAGTGAATCAACCAGCAAGCCGGAACGCCCAGGAGCAGGGCACTCAACGAGCCTGTGGCCGTGCCTAATTGCGGCCGCGCTCCCTGCTTACTACTGTCATTGACCATTCACGTCTGATCACCATAGGACTCGCTGCAGAACTCCGAGCCCCAGTCTGAGTCTTCCTGAGGTGTAATGGTGTAAAGATGGCATTTTTATGAAAACTAACCTATACACCGGGTTATGTGTGTGTTTCTTAAACTCTATCACACATTGGTATTAAATAGATTGGAGTAACAAGATATATGTATTTATAAAACTTCTTTTTAATTATTATTTTTTTTAAACTTCTCACAAGTGATTATGTGACTTTTTTCCTTTTCACACTTTTTTTATATATATACATAAATAAACATTGATATACTTTTTCACAATTCATACAAAATTCTAAATATAGATATATATCTGATTACAAAGATTTATATACATATATTGATACATAAGTCAACAACTGATTATTCATAACCAATACAAAACTAGATCCAACGCGTTTCGGCGAATCGCCTTCATCAGGAGTTTTGTATTCTTTGCAGTTGATACTAAAATAGTAGAAAACACTCAATTAATTTTTCTCAAAAATGAAACAATCTATAATAGACAACATGTGACAGTAGTTATACCTATATTACACTAGTTCTCTCTATTCTGTAATTGGTTCAAGAGCACCCTCTCCCGGTGCCGAAAACCCTCACCCTAGATAATTACAAGCTCTATCTATATACATCAGTATCTACATATTTACATTAAATGGTGTAAAGATGGCGACAATGACACCGGCAAAGGGGTCACAACAGCTCGTACCACACCGTGCCACTCGATACCCTTCTCTCCTGCCAATGACACAGTTGTTTCCTTTAGCGGAGCGGGAATGGCGGCATTCTCAATCGGCACTGACTCTGGCTCTGCTCCTCGCACCACGCTCCACGCTCCCCGCTTAGTCTCGGCTGCTCAGAAAACAAGGACTGGAAAGTTGTCAGCCATTCCCTTGGAAGCAACTAAGTTGTGCAGTGCAGTCCTTAGCATCTTCATTTACTGCTGAGCATTTGAATGCATGATTAAGCATTGGAGGCAAGAACCTTGCTTTTTCAGGAAATGGTCTGGAGGAGTCCATTGCTGAATTAGATATTATTTATTCCTCAATAAAAAGCCTATGATTGGCCCTAAAGTTGAATTTGTTTCTTTCTTTGTAACAGCACACCAAGCTGTCGCCAGGCTCAATGGCTGCATCCATTTTGTTTGTTTATGTGTGCCTTGCACACTGGATCATTTAAGTTTATTTTGATTAGCTACACAACAACTCTAGAAATACAACTTTTTTCCAGTCTTGTTATTCTTTTCTTTTCACAGCAGACATTTCAGTTATTGTGTTATTGTTTCTTTTTTTTATCTTGAGAGTAGAGTTAATCTTCAAATTCAGGGAGGTCGTCTAGAGAATGATCATTCACCATACTTGTGATGTTCGAGATACTTCTCCATCCATGATTTTGTCTAGCCTTATAAGTTTTGGGGATATATATGTTTAGTCATTTTAATCATCATCAGTCACTCCACTTTTTGAGAAGTGAGACTGGTCCTGCTGAACGGAACAATTGCCTCAGCTACACTGAACATGCGCTCCAAATATACACTGGCTAAAGCACTTGCTAGATACTTTATTGTGAGGCTGCTGAACTCTAGCCCCTGTTCTGTCTTCCTCTACCAATAAGTCATTGGTTCTTGATTCAGCTAGACTTGCCAGCGCATCCAAATAGGTCTGTGCCAGCTTCTCAAGTGCAATCGTTGTTGACACTGGTTGTTTCTTTGTTGCCTGCACCTGTACACTTGAATTAAGACTTACATATTCATAAACCAACCCCTTGCAGATGCTAAAGTGAAGCTCTTAGTGCTGTAGGTTTAGTAGCAGGTGATGGTGTAACCATTGGTGGGTACTGTTGCTGTAGATGCCACATGGTTCACAATTCTGAGCCAACATTGCACTCTTCTGAAGTTGAGTGCAGCATTTCAGTTCTGCCATGGCTTTAAATGTAGGTCACAAGCTTTTCTGACAATACAAATCTTGAAAATTGAGACATTAACTGTTGAAAAACAAATGAAAATGGGCATGGAGTTTTGTACCATGGAACCAGTATCCTGGCACAAATATATTCTTCTGAAGACACAATAACTCTTCACAGTCTTTGATTCATGTTCACATGAAGGATCAAGCTGTTGACGGTAGCAGCTGCTGTTTCATTGACATTGGTAAATGTTTGTTACATCTTTTGTAAATGTTCCTACAGCATGTGCAACAATAAAATCACTTGGTTAATGGTACTGTCCTCCTTGCTGACTTACCATGTCAAAATCGCATACCTCTTTAGCATTTGGAGCAGGCACTCCACTAGTTTCCATATGTCACCTCCATCATCATGACTTGGGAAGCTGCATCCCATCTTGTTTGTAGCATGCTGTCATTGATCGACTTGTACTGCTCAAACAGAGTTGTACAGAAAGTGGGATGTCCTGTATGAGGACTTTTGCAGGGGATCTATTGGCACAGCAAATGATTCTCAGCTGCTTCCTGGCTTTGAAACAATGACCGAAATAAGTGAAAATCCTGTTATAGGTGAACAGTTTGCTGTTGATAAATACTTATTTTTTTAGGAACTTTGCACAATTTGGTTGATGCAATCCACTAAACAGAGGACTCTAAAGAATCTTCCATCAGCCATGGCTTTGGCAATACTACTTCCATTGTCAGGGCAACAAATTAAATGCTGAGACCTCTGAGTTGAACCCATACATAGATTTTGGTATTAAATTCTTCCAAGATGTTAGCAGCTGTAAGTGATTTCTCCATGGAGAGCATTACAAATGTTGTATGTCGCTGAGTGACTCATAAAGCATCCTCAACTGTGAAACCAGCAGCTAGCCTTTGCTTACCCCAATTGAAGGAGACTCAGTGTGCAGTGATGCACATGTAGTCAGTTGCTTGACAACAGGTCCACATGTCTGTCATGAGATGGATGGAAACAAACAGCGCTCTCCTTCATTTATTAGCCAACCAATTACGGAACTTGATGGTGCAGCTCTGGTACAGCAACAGTGGAAAAATAGGTCAGGCTTGGAATCTTTCATTTTGGACAGAGGTCAACTGCTAACATTTTGACCATCTTCCCACAGTGAATGTGTGTGACTCTTTTCTTCTTGAGGATATCTCCAGAAGTGACCTAAGGGTAGGGAAAAAAGCTGCTTGGATGCTTTCGGGTGAATTTTCCTTCTTTTTTATGCCATGCTAAAGATGCTGAGAGGGATGACTGCCTACTCAAAGCTACAATCACAGGGATGCTTCTCCTGATGATATTGTCTTCTTCCTCACTACTACCTTCTTCTATCAGATCAACTTCTTCCCCTCTCTCATCACAAGCTATTCTGAGGTGACCTTCTCAAAAGATTATTTGTGAATTGTTGTAATGTAATGTCCACCTGGCTTACCACAATGTACTGGTTTGCTGAAACGTGAGTATTCTGTGATGTGCTCCTCGTGTTGTTTAAGAATAAAGAAGTCCCAAACTGGTGAAGCCAATGCCTGAAGAACGTTTTGAGTTGGAATTAGGTGGTTGTGTTTGCCTTTCTGTAGGGTGGACAGTGACTGCAGTACAGGTGGTTTTGGCTGCTGCAGGTTTTTGTATTCTTGAAAATATGGAACCAGGTGGTGGTGGTGGTACTACATGACTCAGAGCAGGTTAAATAGAGGTGATCTGCACTTTGTCTGTGCCAATCTCTCCATGATCAATCATGAATTTATCAATGTCTTCACTTCTTAGGCTTTCAGGAGCCGCGGCGGGTCCTGGTCATTATGTATTCTATGTCAAGATCATCAAGAAGGGGCATAGATGAAAACAGGGAAGTTCTCTCACTTTTTGTTGCAGAAGATTGTGAAAATTAGGTATCCAATGGAAGAACAGTCACAACAACACCTTGCTAATCAGCAAGCTTAATTTCCAGCTCTATTCCCAATTCTAGAAGATCAGATGTAGCAGACTAAGTTTGCAGTTGAGTTTCCTGTGAAGAATATTTGTTTTTCTGCTGGGGCAAATTGATTTCAGTCTCACTATTCTCAGCCATTACTGCAGCTACTGCAGTGCTGCGAAACATCTGCTTTGGTTCTGGTAGTGATACCGTTGTTGATGAAGGGGGATCCTTCTCCCAGCCTCTTTTTGCCAAGAGGAAGTTACAGCAGGTATGCTGCTCTGCCAGAAAAAGGGTGAGGGCTTGTGGTGGCAACAAACTTTTTCTCCTCACTTGCTACTTTCTTGGCAGTAACCTACTTTTTTGAGGCAATCTTCTTTATTTCTTGTGTGGGTCAGCAACATGAGCAGAAGCACTTAGCAGACATGTCTCTTGACTCTGGTGTAATTTCACATACTTGTCTCTTAGTATTTTCTCATGCACATTCAGGCAATAAAAAATAAATAATACGGAAGAGAGGGAAACTTGGCAAATTCTTTTCAATGTAACCCGGACATCACCATCATCATCATCATAACAATATTCTAAAATTGATTAAATTAATACCAAGAATAACTGGTGACCCTCCAGAGCCCATGCGGCCCGATGGGAGGCAAGGGGCCAGCAAAAAATGAATACAATAATATGAATATACTTGGTATCCCTCCAGTGCACATGGGGACCCTCTGGAAGGTAGAAGTAGGCACACAATTAAAAAATATATATTTATATAATTATACCTGAGGTTCATCCGGGGCCCAAGGGATACCTATGGGAGGAAGGCAAAAATCAAATAAATAAATCATACCATCTACTGTGTACTACAGTCTACTACAATCAGACACAAGCACAATTAAATATAACAGGAAAAATATCTTAAGAAAAAAACAAAAAATGAACACATCTTAAATGGGTGTTTAATATCATTACTCCTAAAAAAAATATTTAAAAATTTGAATAAAGTTATTACTAATCAGAATAAAACTCTGGCTCCCCAAAAGAAGGAGAGATGGAGAAGAATGACAAAATGGACACCACACACACACACACACACTAGCTCCACAAAATGGGGGTCACTCACACCAATTCGAGCAAAGAAGGAGGCAAGGAGAAGCAAGCAACATGGCTACCTGTGACAAACACACACATACACACACACAGGCTCCAACAAATGGTGGTTGCCACATGGCTAGCAAAGTAAAAAAGCAATGACAGCTGAAAAATACTGAAGAAAAACAACTAATCAACTGGCTAACATTAAACACACACAAATGGATTGCAATACTTGGAGAAGAACAAAGAAAGACCAATGGCGTAATCTTGGACGTTAGCCATAGTTTTTGCAATGCAACATTTCCATGATTACACCAAATTACTCTGGTGTAGTGAAAATAACATGTGGGCCTACTTTTAATACCTTTTTCCAAAGTATCTGAAAGTACAATACAAATGTAGTAAAATACGTGAGCTTTGGGGGTCCTATAAACTTCTATTTTAGATGATATTCAAAAGTAAATTTTCAAAAAATAAAGTATATGAATTGAAGATCATTAGCATCTTCCCCCCAAAAAAAGATTGCATTGAGACCAATGGAGATTAGATACTACAAACAAATGTGTTAGCTTCAGATAGAAATTCTCCAGAGCTTATCTTGTCTACAGACGACAAATCTCATTCAAAGCCCCCTAGGTAAAATGTTGTAAATCAACAAGTTACAAATCCCAAGAATTCCCTAGTAAATTATTTCCACAATGGTTTTGTATCTACAGATACATTAAGGCTGCAAGGCTGCTTGTGTCTCAGTGAATTCAAATGTCTTTCTGTGGGATCTCTGTATACCATGCAGGCAGCATATCCAACCCCACAATCCTGTCTTTCCAATTAGTCCCAAGGTTGCTAAGACAATTTCATGAGCAGTGAATTGAGTGTTGTGAAACTGTCTTTGGTCCTTTGGTGGAGTGTCTGAGGGTTGAATTTGTACATGGATCTGACATAATTAATACTGACAAATGTATATACTATTGAAATAAACACAAGGAATACATAGTATTGCTGTCCCACACCCAAGTCAACACCTGCCAGATTTGCCAACATTCACCAGAATTAGCCACCATCTGATGTTCAAATAGTTTGCCGCAAAGGCAGAGCTGTACTAGAAAATCCTAAGCTGTAAAGGCTTCCAAATGCCTGAGGAACTAATGGTACACCATTGCATTTATCCCGGGCCTGCCGTAAGATCTACCAGGGTATTGACTTGCAGCTCTATCTGGTTGTTTTTTTCAGGTTGCTGTATGCACTGAAGTCCTGTAACTTACCTGGGACTTCACCAAACCTCAGGGAATGGCAACCACCGGCACTAAGTCTTCGCTAAGGAGGAAAAGGCATACAACACTGGGTTTAACTACCTCCCTTCCCTACATCCCAGCACTAATTGATTAAGAATGCAGGGGGAGGATAGTGTAGAGGGGCGGTGTATCTATGACATGGTAAAACTTGTCACCCTGCATATGTTGGGGACAGCAACATTTCTAGCGGTTGGATAGTGCTTAAGTTTTGGTCACCCCAGTATGTAAGTTCTTCAGCTCAAGTGGCCTGCCTCACATGGTGTTAAGAGACGTTCTCCAATGGAAATGGAGGCAACAATAACACATAACAATCCTATTGATGAGGAGAGGTGGTATTGCCAGATTGCAGGTGGCTGGGATATACTAGTTTTTTCTAGGCATTGACATTGTTGCAATGTATGTCATAATGCCACTGCACTCACAGCAGACCATAATGGGATATGAAACACACATTTTGTTTAGGTCTTGCTGGTGTTAGCAGCGCGAAGCGCTGCATCCAGCGAAAGACCTTATGTTGTGCACTTGCCGGGAATGTTGAACAGGGGAAGGGTACACGCTTTCCCTCTGCGATTTCATCTCGTGGGCGCGCACACCCAGCCCGGCGCTGTGCACATCTCCTGTTCAACATTCACCGCAAGTCAGCCTCTCTCCTCTCTCAATCGTGCGTGCACACACACAGCCACACTCACGCATGCACACACACCCACCCATGCACACACACACACACACACACACACACCCACACACACACACACACACACGCATACACACATACACACACACACACCTCCCCTAGCGAGCGTCATTCAGATTTCCTCTGCCATGCACCATTTCCCCACATCGCTTAGACAGTTCTCTACAGCTGGGATTTACGACTCATCCACAGTACTGCTAGCCTTCTCTTTGTCAGGAGGAGGGTGACATTTACAAGTGTTTCCTCATTTTGTTCCTAATGCGCCCTACAGATATACCAAAGAGATACGTCTGCGGGGTCGGCTGTAAGTCAACCCGTGTGCCCTCTTTAAAATAATCTATGACTTGTCCCCAATAATCTCGCAACATTAGGCAGTTACACGTCAATGTACGTGGATGACTTCCATTAAGTTAACATTTGGGGCATTCTCTGCCATTTAGTGGGCTCTATCATATGCAACATTTGTAGCGTGATGTGCGTCTGGTGTAGAAAAATGTAATGAATCAGTCAGAATCTAGCGTTACTATATGCAGTGCATATAAGCAGAAGGGACCTCTTTCCACAGCGTGTCCGTAAAGCCGGACCCGCAGTTTATTTCCTATTTCGTCCTGGGGTTTTGTAATCTCGCCCCTCGCATTTTTTTGGAAGACATAGGACTCAGACACGAATGGTCGCAAATAGTGTGGAAATGTACACGAGACTGGCAAATCTTAAAAATCAACACAGCCAAACCCCTGACGAACTGATCATCAAACCACAGTCGCAGAGAAGAACTTAAACGCAGGAATTAACATTTCTACCTTCAAAACTTGTCTAGCGGACATTAACCGGGAAATGGAGAAGCACAAGGATTACCTAATGCGACAAAAAAATTAACAAACTACAGAAAGATTTCAAAACATTGGATAAAGAGAAAGTTTATCCTTATATCGGGGAAGACTATCAAGCCCCAGAGGGCTCTGTGACCTACTGTTGAAAACAGGGGTCATTCAGTAGCTCATCAAGCAGAGATAGATGGGGAAGTCAAAAACAATGGGGGATACTGCCACCACCAATGTACAGATACCCGATGGGCCCCTATCCAGGCAGGCATATTCCTAGGGCTGCCCAGGGGGTAATATAAAGTCAGAAGCCTACGCCATTTAACAGTGAGCCACACGTCCTTTGCCTGGGTAATAAAGGGTGTTATGCTACCTCAAAGTTTCTTGAACAGCAGAAAGTAGCATAGGATAGCTCTGAAGAGATAAAGGCCAGATGGCAACAAAGCAGTTGAAAGGAGAGTTTCCGACCCACCAAAAACAGCGGTAAAACAGCAGTTTATAAAAATGATTCATAGTTTTTTAGGCCTTGACCTAGGGACTGCTTCAGCTGTATTACCAGCTGTCCCACCAGCAGCATGTAATCTAAAACAAGCATTTGCAATGCAATAGGTCTTACATTTACGCGAGTTTAGGCTATTGGCTTTGTAAATGACAATGCCTTTTACTTATGTTTCAAAAACAAAAATAAAAAGCATTCTTATTTGCAATGTCAATAGCTCAAACTTGCGTAAATGCGAGACCTATTCCATTGCAAATGCTTGTTATATCATAGGCATCCAGCATACTTTGTTTTGGAGACTGGCAACACCGTCCATGCCGCCTCAGAAATATTGGATGCTGCTGCCCGTGTTTGCTAACCGCGTAATGCTCAGCTTCCTCTCACGCGCTCCTCACTAGGTCCAAGGATTTAATTGGTCAGAAGCCAGGTCGCATTATCTGGATTATCGAATAAAATGGAAACTAGCACACATGGCGTAAAAGATATGAGGTAGACCTGGAAAAGTCGGAATCAAATTATGTCTTTGAAACCTGTCAATCAAATGAGTTCCACTGCGTGCATTGCAAACAGATGGGCATGCAGGGCAACCTCATTGGCGCCTCACACAGAATGCGGCTAGAGCTGTGCAAACAGCAGTGGCTCATATTGCTAACTGAAACATTTTGGGGGAGATTTACCAAATCTCCATGTGACGTAGCGCACCCTCCCGCGAGGCTGCGCTGTGTTGCGAGATAGGAAGGAGCAGGAGAGAGCCATATTTCCAAACATATGGCTCTCTCCTCCCCTTTCCCTTGCGCCGGCGCTGATTACCGCTGCCATACACCACGCACCACCATAGCTCCATAGCGCTAGGGTGCGTGTGTGTGAGTCTAGCATAGGTTTTGTCCTGGAAGGGTACCGTTCCTGTACAAAATACTATGCCTAGTCACGAGGGAAAGCTTTTCCCACTTTGTATGCATGTTGCACAGTGCAGTACGCATGCAAAGTCGAAAAAGGAAGGAGAAATGAAAGCCTTTCTCCTTCCTTGCGCCTAGTTTAAAAGGGCGCAGTTTTCTCACGCTACACCCAATATACTTTATTTAGTAAATTAGGTTTAGCATGAGAAACCTTGGGTGGTTGCATGGGAACGCCCATACTCCACCCTTGGCAGCCCCCGCGTTATGCGCTGGGAAGTAAATCATAAAAAAAAGATATAGCACCGTTTTGTCTCTCTTTTTGATGCAAACACGGCGCAAAATCTTAGTAAATCTCTCCCTTAATTTCCAGATTGTATATTCTCAAATAGGGCACAATGAACCGTGACAGAAAGTGGTGATTTGCTTACACATAACCCAGAGGAAGAGGGCCTTATCCCAAGCGACCACATCTGCTAGTTGGGCCAGAAAGACCCCACTTGCATCCATAGATTAAGTATAGGATCAGACGTCCCCAAGAAATCAGCCCACTTGGGTTGGGACCACAAAGAAATATAACTTTCTCTGCCATTATATGAGCTGTGAATATAGTGAAGGCAGGGCCACAAATAAGACTCTTTGGACTGCTTTTGGATTCTCAGAGGAAAAGTGTGCGGTAAAACCGCTTCAGGGAAAGACTATAATATCATGGTTAGAGTATTAACGCAGACTTTTTTTAAGCAGCCTGCTCCAAGTTGTTTTTATGGCCATAATGTGCGAGTTTTGCCTTATAGACTGATGAACCAGCACACCATCTTTCCAGGTGATACCGAAAGGGATTTAAACTTGGCAAAACTCCCATTCTGGACGCAATTTGTGCTAAACTTAGTGTTTGCATCTGATATTCTGACATGCACCCACTCTTAATAATGGGGTACAAAAGGGTCAGACTGATTTGCATATGGCCATGTCTGAACTGGGGTGGCAGAGTTCAGGGCCGGACTGGGAACCAGAACCGGCCCTGGCAAAGTGCTCGGCCGGCCCCCCTCTCCTCCCGGAGGGAGGGGGGAGGGGTGCGACCGCGCTCTGTGACAGGGCCGGTTTTTGGCCGTTTTTGTTACAGGGCCGTTTTTGCAGCATAACGGCCCTGTAACAAAAATGGCCCCCAGGGGCCCAAAACCGGCCCCCAACCGTGCGGCCCACCGGGGGATTGCCCGGTGCCCTCAACGGCCAGTCCGGGCCTGGCAGAGTGGGCTAAAGAACGGTGATGGATTAAACCCAGATCTGTTGACTGGGTGTGAGTGTTTGATTGGTTCAGATGCTCCGTCCATCAACACCCCCTTTTGTGCCACTTTGTTCACCATAAGTTAGCAGGGTATGCTCAGACGTGTGTCCTTTACTCACTTTGCCACTGGATTCAAGCAAGCCTGGCTGAAGACGGCTGTAATGCCAGAAACCGCTACTAGGAAGCTTGTTTCCGGTCCAGGGAAGGCATGGCTTGGCAGTTCGGGCTGGACTGTTCCCATGAGGCACAGGGTCAGACTGATTTGCATATGGCCATGTCTGAACTGGGGTGGCAGAGTGGGCTAAAGAACGGTGATGGATTAAACCCAGATCTGTTGACTGGGTGTGAGTGTTTGATTGGTTCAGATGCTCCGTCCATCACCACCCCCTTTTTATCCCACTCTTAATAATTTCACACCATAGGCAATGAAGTGCAGTTTAAATAGATCAGGACTATGTTGTGTTATTAAACGTGTGTGGTGTCAAATGGCAATTCAATGATGCTGTGTGTCTTTAGGAGTTGGGAGAGACTGTGTCTCACTCATGGTCCCTTGACTAGGCTGGAATTTAAACTATCGATCCAAAGACCCTGAAAAAAACGTAAATATGGTTACAGTATACATCACTTGGCAGGCACGATGTTAATTCATTTCTTCCCTCAAGTATGCCATTGCTGAGCCAGGAGTAAAGCATTATAGCCAATGTACAATATGTTTATTCTTGGAAATAGTGGTGCATTCTGTTGTGGTGTCACAGCTTGTGTGGTTCTGAATTCTGATTTTAAAGTCACAACTGCCAAGCAACATTTTCCTGCACTATAATTTACAATTCCTAGGATAATATTCTTAAAAGTCCGAAAGGTCTGCTCTGATTTATTGTGGGCGAAGGGACACGCTGAAATTTGGTAAAAAACGACCTCACCCAGCTCCGGATAGAATCTCAAGTCGATAAATATTGAAACAAATTGTGATGGCGTCACACATTTATATGTGTTTTTTATAAATAGAAAGGAAAGGGTAAACATCTGCTCCTGCTGCGGTTATTCGTTCTTCCATTATCCTCTTGCATTTCACTGCTGTGGACAAAGAGCAGAGGGTAGCGACACTCCGTGATTTACACATTTTTTACTTTTGTGTGACAGCAGGGGGGAGGAAGTGAAGTTCAAACGTCTAAATAAAGAACACCAGGCAATGATGGGTGCGACGTGATGGATTTGTAGAAGGGAAAAGACACAACAGCTGCTTCTCCGAGGGAGGAAGGTGTCTGGTCCAGCAAATCGCACTGTGGCAGGTGATCTATCACTCGGTGTTGTGTGGTAAAAGTGCAGTAATGGAAAACACACGGGGGAGACTGTCCGAAGTATTGCGGTAGGCACGTCATATTTCAGTGCTAGTGGGAAAAAAATGCCTTTCTGTAAAAAAGGTAATTTCGGAAACCTTATTCACAATGCCGTTGAACCCCCGTGACGCTTCAAGGACAGCACGGCTACGGTCGTAGTTTTTTTCTGACGAATAACATCAGAGCTGTGAAACCTCACTCGAAAACACCCTGCTGAGAGTACGGGTCCATTTGTCTCGACGTGTCTGAGGTGTTCGATTAGAAACTCGCACATCGGAGACGCAGTTTGCAGCTGCTTCCGCCTAATGACGCAGCGCCGATTCAGGGATGTTTTTGAAAGTGCCACCCCGGATCTGCATATCTGTTCAGGACGAGCACCCGCAATAAAACCCCAAAACATCAGGAGTCACGGTTTGACAGTTGAACAGAAACACTTCCGGGGTGACTGCACTTATGTTCTGCATACGCAGTTGCAGCTAACTTTTATGGAGCAATTCTTCATTTCAAAAATATATATTTTTTTTTATGTAACCAGGGGCGGACAGGGGCAGAAAATAGTCTCGGGCGCCAAAATGAAAGTGGCTCAATCGTGAATTAGATGACTAAAAAAAACGGGGTTGACGTTTGCAAACTGTCACTGTGGCAGTTTTGAATTTGTAAAGGCACCCTGTAGAAGTGTTTTCTCAGGTATGGAAGACTACATAGATTTGAGCTTGCTGCGGGCAATTTGTTTTGTAATATCAGGAAAATGAATAATAAAACCCACCCCAGCAGGCCATAAAGCAAACCCACAGCCAGCAGTCAAACGATAGGCCCATACACTCACATGTTTTAGACCATACCGTTCGGGGACTGCCTGGTTACCCTGTAGGCAGGGCCACTGGAATGATGGAGTAGAGGAGGGTGAAATTATGCAGCAGGGTTAAGTAAATTCCATGTCAGGACGGAGGCTCCGATTATGCTTTCTCTATTTCTTTACTGAAAATCACAGCAGCCATTCAGCACACAGTAAAGAAAACGAAAAACTACGATACCCATAAACCCTGGGTAACCATAGAGTACATGAACAGTATAAATAGAGTCATAGAGGTCACAACTTCCTCTTTCTTTGCTGCTGCAGCAGCCAGTTACGTGCACTTTTCATATTTGCTGTATTTACTCTTATTGTGCTTTGTTTGCGCTTGTTGCCGTTTTCGGCTTATTGTATTGCGCTTCTTACCACGCTTCTGCCGCTTTCTTCGTGCGCTAGTGTTTCGCTGGCTTCCGCCGGTCCGCTTGCCTTTCTGTGCGGTTCTGTGTGTGGGGAGCGTGGGATCACCTCCCGGTTGCTGGCGCGCGCTCGCGACGCCGCTTTGAAGTGGAGCGGGAGAACAGGAGGCAGAGGGACCGCGCGCTTCGTCGCGCGCCCCTCCTCTGTACAGGCTGTTTATTTATTTTTTTACTTTGGCTTCGTTTAACGGAGCACTTCTTCCTGAACAGCTGCGATTCACTCAGCCTTGCCCACAGCCTGTCAGTAGTTTGCCTTCGTTGACGCCTCATTTAAATAGATAAGTGGGGTAGTTATACAGTGCATAGGCTCTGCCTAGAGTGTTGATATCTCTGTGCAAGCCCTCCCTCCACTATAAATATTTATTTTGCCTCAGGTTTTGCCCTGTTGCGATTCTTGGCTTGCTTTTGGGGTTTCACTCCCCCTGAATTGGCCTTGGCTGTTTAAAAACATTGGTTCTTCTTCCTGTGGGCATTATTTGGCAGACTATTGTCGCCATGGGAGATTTTTATGAAGAAGAAGGTTACTATTATGACGAGAACGAGGCCTCTGGTTCAGTAGATGAATATATGGGTCAAACTCTCTTTCAAGCAATTGCCCCTTTGAAAAGACATTTGTCGGACTACGCCGCCCAACAGGGTTGGTTGCCGCCTCTTTCTAAACGTTCTAAGAAATCTCCCAAGAACCCTCACCATTCGGACTTTGCTAAATTGGCCAAGACTTTGTCTATCGCACGTCCATCTAAAAAACCAGCTGCATCTGGCCTTTCTTCCCAATTACTGATTCTGACAATGGTTCCTCCTCATCCTCTTCATCCTCTGAGCCTACCAAGCCGCCACCTTCCAAGAAGTCTCGTAAGGAGCATTTTGTGGATGCCTCCTCAACGCCCCAAGTGCTTGCGTTTGATCCAACCGATATTATTCACCCAAATTCTTCCTCCTGGTCGCCCGCTCCTGGGGTGGCGGATTATATCCAGAATAATATACGCCGTCCTTTTGAGAAGGATGTGCGTGGGCGTTTGCGCTCAGAGTGTCTGCGCCCGGACCTCGCTGATAAGCTGGCTGACACTCCTGAAGTGGACCCGATCATGGTCACGTATATGAGGAAATATTCCAAGGACCCAAAGAAAGGTATAGACCGATCATGGAGGTCCTGTCAGGACAAGTTGTTGGATCTACTGGGTCCCCTTACGAAAATTCTTGATTTAAGCTTTCGAGCCAAAGAGTCAGGTGCTTTGCTTGATCCAGACGAATTGGTACAATGGTCGCAGCGTGCGATTTGCATCCTGGGGAATGCAAACTGCGGTTTGTCATCTGAGCGTCGCCGCTCGATTCTGATGAAATTAGATCCAAAACTCACAGACTTGGCATCTTCCGAGTCAGGGCCTCAAGCCCAGGGTTTGTTGTTCGGTTCCCTGTTTCTTAAGGAGCTCACTAAGTTTGTGGCCACTTTCAGTGGTTTGGATAAGGCCCAAACCAACTTGTGTCGGGCTTTTCGCCCGGTTTTTGGCAGGGCCGGACGAAGGGGACGCTCGTTCGGCCGTGGCTCTGATCAAACCTCTCAGAGAGGTTTCAAGTCCCAGAGAGGTGGCCAGGATTACTCCTCCAGAAAATCCAACTTCTATCCCTCCAGGGAAGGCAGAGGCCAATTTAGGAAGGAGGTTACAACGGTAACCAAGGAGGACGAAAGGATTCCTCAGCCTCAGGTGAGCTTGATTCTGGCTTCAGATGTGGTTTTGGGGGGCAGACTGCAATATTTTCTCCCAAATTGGCAGCTAATCTGGAGCGATGCCTGGGTGTTGGAGACGGTGAAGGGTTTCAAAATAGAATTTTACACACACCCTCACCAACATCAATGGCCACAGCCTCTTGTTTTTTCCCAACAAGATCGGAACTTCATCTCCGCAGAGATCGTTTCTCTTCTGGCCAAAGGGGCGATCGTCCCCACGTCACCTCACCCGCAGGGTTTCGTCAGCAATGTTTTTCTCGTGGAGAAAAAGGGAGGAGGATCGCGTTTGGTCCTCAATTTAAAAGAGTTCAACGGCGGGGTGGTGTACCGTCATTTCAAAATGGAAGGTATCCATCTTCTAAGGGACCTCCTTCGGGAGGGTGATTGGATGGTTCGCCTGGATTTGAAGGATGCTTATCTATCGGTCACGATTTATGCGCCTCATCGTCGTTACCTGTAGTTTCAGTGGCTCGGGACCTGGTACGAGTACAAGGTCCTTCCTTTCGGCCTTTCATCCGCTCCGTAGTGCTTCACAAACGTTCTTCATCCAGTGATGGAGTCCTTGCGGGCGCGCGGGGTTCGCTTAATTGTTTACCTGGACGATATTCTCATATTGGCACAGTGCCCAATTCTTCTTCAGTCTCACTTGCAGTGGTCCATAGATCTATTACAATCTCTAGGTTTTCTAGGGAATCCACAGAAATCCGACTTTGTTCCATCTCAATCAATGGATTTCCTTGGCTTTCAAATAGATTCGGTCCCCTGTCAACTTCTCTTACCAGGTCAGAAGATCAGGTCCATCAAGAGGGAATTGAGATTGTTCCTAGCTCGTCAGTCTGTCTCCTTGCGATTGGTGGCTCGAATCGTAGGCCTTCTGTCCTCTTCGATTCAAGCGATTTTTCCGGGTCCGTTGCACTACCGCGCCTTGCAACGTCTCAAGATCAAACATCTGCAGAAGGGCCTTCGGTATTCGGACCATGTTCCTCTTTCGGAGGATGCCAGAGCAGAGATGTTGTGGTGGTTGGACCACATGGATTCTTGGAACGGCCGAGCGTTGTTCGGGAAGACCCCAGATGTAGTGATCAAATCCGATGCCAGCCTATGGGGTTGGGGAGCCCGGTGCGGTCTGGTTGCGACGGGTGGTCGATGGTCCCAGGAGGAGCTGTCCCTTCACATCAATTGCCTAGAGCTTCTGGCGGACTCTTTCGCGATTCGGTGTCTGTCTCCTCACCAGACAAATTGTTGCATTCTTCTCAGGATGGACAATATCTCGGCGGTGCGTTATGTCAACAAACTGGGGGGTACCAAGCCCAAACTTCTGGCGGAGATTGCGAAAGACTTCTGGCATCTTTGTATGCAACGTCAGATCACAGTTATTGCAGAATACTTGCCGGGCCGCGACAATCGGATTGCGGACTGGAACTCTCGTCATCTGAGAGATTACAGCGATTGGAGGCTTCACCCTTGCATCTTTCGCCTGTTGTCCCAGATTTGGGGACATTGTCACCTCGACCTGTTTGCTTCTCGCCTCAACGCTCAAGTCCCCCGATTCTACAGTTGGCGTCCGGATCCGGAGGACTTGGCCACGGATGCGTTTCTCCAGTCTTGGCCTCCTCTCCTCTGCTATGCTTTTCCACCGTTCGTGATGATTCCGCAGGTTCTGGCCCGTGCGAGACATTTCCAATCGGAGCTCATTCTCATATCTCCTCTTTGGCGGACTCAAGCGTGGTTTCCAGTTCTTCTGGAGATGAGCTGCTCGTCGCTGCTCCTTCTTCCTCCCAAATGGAATCTGTTGCTGGACCCTCTTCACGCGCCGCATCCTTTGGTTCTGTCGGGTCAACTCCAACTGGTGGCGTGGAGGATCTTGGGAGACACTGGCAAAACCCAGGTTTATCTGGAGACGCTTCCCGATTTATCAGTGAAGCTTGGGCCCCCAACACTCGCAAGCGTTATGCATCAAGTTGGAAACGCTGGTGTGATTGGTGCGCACAACGGTCGGTGGATCCCGTTACAGCAGATCTTGCTTTAATCATCAATTTTCTGGCGTCTATGGCTTCTTCTGGGTTGGCTTACAGAACGGTTAACAATTTTCGTTCTGCCATTTCTGCGGGTCATGTTTCTATTGATGGCAAACCCGCTGGGGAACATCCCTTGATATATAAATTACTAAGAGGCATCCGGATGGTAAAACCTCCTTGCCCTAAATATGTTGCCTTGTGGGATGTCTCTATTGTTTTACGTTTCTTGGAGTCTTGGTTTTATAATTCCTTGTTGACCCGTAAGCAACTTTCAGCTAAGTTGACTATGTTGTTGTGTTTGCTCTCATGCAAGCGGGTTTCTGATGTTCGTGCTTTGGACCTGGCTGGTCGTACTTTTTCCCCGGAAGGTGTTACTTTTACTCTATCGAGACAAACTAAATGTAATACGCCTTCAGTTACGTACCCTTCTTTTCCTCACAATCCTCAGCTGTGTGTGGTCCAATGTATCAAAGATTACGAGGTAAGCACTGCACCCTTTCGTTCTGATTTACAAGGTCAATTACTGATTGCTTTGCAGAAACATTTTAGACATGTTACTCCTGCTACGTTGGCACGTTGGCACGTTGGTTAACATGGCTTATGCTGGAAGCAGGCATTGATGTTTCCCTCTTTGGTGCTCACTCGGCACTGGGAGCTATGGCTTCCAAAGCTTTTTCCATGGGTGTCAGTCTTCATGACATCATGAAGGCGGCTGATTGGTCTTCTGACTCTGTGTTTAAAAAGTTCTATTTTAAGCCTATTGTAAGTGTTGCTTCAGTAGTGGTGGATGAGCTTTGAACAAGCATAATCGGAGCCTCCGTCCTGACATAGAATTACAAATTTGCTAACATTCATGCCAAGAATTTTCAATTCTATTTAGGACAGGAGGCGAGGATTATCCTGCCCTTATCTTCACTTTATATTACTGTATTGATGTTATTCATTTCTGCTGTGCCATTATGTTGATGGTTCTATGACATATTTCCTGCCCTGTTATGAATTCTGTGTTTAATCCTTTTTGGAAAGGATTTTATGGCTTTGTTTTACTTCTTCCAGGCTCCAACCTTAAATGAAGTGTGCTTCGAATTTCTCCTGTTGGTTGGCCTTTTGTTGTTCCTGTGGATCTGGGAGGTTCCTTTGTCTCTTCAATCTGATGATGATCTCTCCGCGGGACGTCCTTAATGGATTCTTGGAGTTGCCGTTTTGAACTTTTTCCTTGAGGGTTATGGACAAAGAAAGAGGAAGTTGTGACCTCTATGTCTCTATTTATACTGTTCATGTACTCTATGGTTACCCAGGGTTTATGGGTAACGTAGTTTTTCGTTTTCTTTACTGTGTGCTGATTGGCTGCTGTGATTTTCAGTAAAGAAATAGAGAAAGCATAATCCTCGCCTCCTGTCCTTAATAGAATTGAAAATTCTTGGCACGAATGTTAGCAAATTTTTAATTATGCGGCAGGAAAAGGGAAACTATGCAGCATAATGTGGCACATCTTTTGATACTAATACTTCAATATTTTGCGATTTGTAAACTGGTTAACATTGTCTAGGCATTGGTTGCACCGTATTAGTACCAGATTAACACCCAAATATAGCAATAAACAACAAAAATGTAACCAGTCAACCTTTGCAAAGGGACTTCCACTGCTCTGCAATGCGTTTTGCTGCATTTTTACTAACCTTTGAACCGTTTGAGCTAGAAACAAACATTTTTTGTTAAAAATCTGCAGATTATATAGCAGAGGATGGATTATGTCGCACACGAGGCAAATCTATAATAGTGTGAAAATTGCCACGGCTGCACAATTTCATAATTCCAGTAGCTTTGCCTATAGGCCAGTCCGACCATGAATGTAACTACAGCAATTCAAGGATAGGGTGCCAGACATCCAGGATTTCCCAGGACTGGCCCACTGTTTCTTAAAAAACAACTATAAAATGTTAAAGTACCATATTTGACCTAAAACATGTTTACCAAAATCCAATTCCTCATTTTTGAGTCAGATTCAACATGTAACGATTAACAAATGTTGTCCCAGTTGTAGCAACATGAATATCCAAAAATATAGGTGTTGACACGTTTTGTAGTTGAGGCTGCCATTCCTCTTTTCAAGTGAGGCTGAACTGAGCCCAGAGGAGAATGGCGAGACCTGGAATATGTCAACATAATTACCCCCCTTAATTTATGTATGCAATACAGATCAGTAAGATTTACAACCTCTTGTTGTATTACCAAATTATGTACTAAGGCCATCAGCTTTAATAACTGATAAAAAATCACAAGGCTATCCGAAAAGTTGACACTTGCCTCCAGCCAGACAAGTACTCCAGAGGACAAGCAGTAGCTTAAAAACTACATTTCTTGACAACCAATACAAATAGATCCAGTCACCACTATATGTTCTCCCAGAGTATTCCATTATAGAATTTGAATTGCCATTGATACTGACAGGGAAAGATCTACACTCTCAAACGCTTTCTTTCCAAACTTCACCCCGTTAAAACGCAACGTGTGGTGAAAAAGCACAGACACAAGACACAGAGAGTCTGTACCGAGAAGAACAATCCATATGATAAGTAACAGTACCTCCTTCAGAAGTGGCGGATATTGCCTTGTAAGCAAAAAAGGGCATATCTGTATTATTTTCACTTCCTACCTCCAAATTCCAGAAAATAACTTAGGAATTAGAGGAATGGTGAAAACGAATTCAATCTAATAATGGCCCACTGAATTTTAAAAGTCTTCATACTTAATGCTAATGGTTCCTGGGAAAAGAAATTGAAAAAGGTGTGCAATGCACCAATTCACAGAAATTGTACACAATCCATCCAAAGTAGCTAGTCCTCCCAGGATTTTGCAGGTCGCTGGGCCGGCAGGATGAGTCGACCTTTGTAGAGGGGGCAAAAGGAACCTATGTCTGTGCTTACCACCCCCTCACCTGGCTCAATCAGGTGCGTGTGTAGTGTTTGGGAGAAACTTGAAAATCTGAGGTTTTATTAGATGTTTTAACTTGTGCATAACATTCACAATTGAACTGTTTGTGGAAGATATTATATGACAGATAAGTAATTGTTAAATGTACAACTGAAAAAGAGATGTTGTAACAAATATACTTGTGATATTTTGTCGCTACTTGAAGTGTCATATGATTATGTTCATGGTATTGCATCTTACTTGATATATCTAAAATGGTGCAGAGGTGTGTGTTGGCCATCACAATTGAAATAAAATGAAATAAAGGTTTTGTAGAGCTTGTGTATGCTGTGACGTCGTAGTGCTAGCTGTCATAAATCTATGCAAGGACCGGAAGATCGGCTATTGTTAAGGAGCAAATAACCATGTTTTCAAAGCTTTACTGAACAGCAGCAGATTGGTTTGATTTCTAAGACTGATGGGCAACATGTTCCATGGTTTCGGGGTCAGGTGGCAAAAGCTTCTGCCACCCCACTTTAATGTCTTTATCCTTGGAACCACAAGTAGGGGGCCGATGCTGATTATGTTTTCGCTGAGGTGTATGACGCCTGATATGTTGACTGAGGTAAGCTGATCCGGCCCAATTCAGAGTCTTATGCAGAATGCACATGGATTTACATTGGATCCTTGCCTGGACAGGTATCCAGTGCAGATCCTGAATAGCTTGGCTTATGGGGCTGAATTTTGGAAGGAGTAGGCGGGCAGTTGCATTCTGTACATTCTGCAGTTTGCGTATCGTACTCCTTCTTGCTCCCAAGTAGAGTGCATTACAGTAATCAATTATCCCTCCATTACACCCCCTTTATAGCTAACTGCTTCTATTCCCATAACATTTGTTTAATAGTTTTTGTCTTTACACCTCCAAGTAGCGAGTGTCTTTCACTCAGTGTATTATCCAATGTTTAGTAACATGTTGTCATACTCTACTATTACCTAAGTGTGCATGTCCTACACATACACATATGTAACAGCAAGTGGCAACATATAGCTGTTTTCATCTCTAAGTGAGGCATTTTGTACTATGTTGGTTGTGCAACTAGATGTCATACAGCTCATGATTTGTGAATCTAGGCATATGTGTTTTAGCATACAACAGTTTTTGCCCTGTTATTTCACTGTGTTGTGGTCCGCCCGAGTTCAGAGATTCTGACCCTAGAACAGAGACTGCGTATTCATGGCGGAGATTCCACCCAAAGTGCATAACCTTTGCCCTAAGTGTGGAACTCTGCAAGCGTAAATATACTACTTGTAGGTTCCTTTGTGAATACGAAAAAGTAGTGAAGTTGGACTTTTGGACTAACTTTACATTTGTGAATTGGGCACCCTCTGTTTTCCATCGTCGATGAATGTTGCCTTTGTGTGTAAAAAAAACTGGGGTTGCTGTACTGCTGGCACAAATTGGAAATGGCCAATGCCACTCCTGTATCCAGGCTCCATGACATTAGGAGCCCCACCGCTTATCGCCCATTGTCGGAGCCCCTTTCAGAGGGATATTGCCAATAGTGAATGGAGATTAATCATAGCGCTAGAGCGAGAAGGGAGTGGGACAGGGGACAGCCAAGGATGCAAGTCCATTACCATACAGAGGACTTTTCTGTCCCAACACATGATCTTCTATTTCACCTAAAGTCAGCCTTTATTTTTCTCCTTACCTCACATCTTCTGTTTGTGGAGGATTTTATACCATCTGATTTCTCTCACGTCAGCTTGTTGCCTTTACTGTTCGGTTGGGATCTGAAGAGCAGCCTGCTCCATCCTCCTCCTTCCTAGCGCAATGTGATCTTTTCTGTTCTGGTGTTCCTAGGGCTGCGTGGATTCTATAGGGGTCTGCTACTATTTGCAGCCATTCAGTTCTGGTAGGTCGATATCAGCTCTCCTCTCAGCAGGTTGGTGAGTTTTCTCCTGTTTCGTCTTCCCCCACACTGTCCGATGCACCCTGGGGTATGCTACTGTCCTTTGGTCAGTTATGCTTGGGTGTTTGTCTCATGGGCACTCAGCTTGAGCCCAGTTCTGTGGCCCAACTTCCATTTTTCTTTTACATGCTGACTGTCGCCTTTCTTCAGCCCCTTCATTCTGAACATTCGGTCGGTCAGGCGGATCCCAAGAGAGATTCGCTCCAGTCTCCTTCTCTGCAGAGTCATGTGCTCATTTCTTATCTGCTCGCTCATGCCATATCTGCTTATTTAAAACCGGAACACAAGTGACCTAAGATATTGGCTTATCAGTCAGGTATAGCTTGGTTCCAGTCACACAGTGAGTATGGGACTAGTTCGGCTGGGGTCAGACTTGGCAGTTCAGGCTGGACAGTTACCATAAGGAGCAGGGTCAAGGATGATTTGCATATGGCTGGGTCCAAACTGAGGTGGCATAGTGAGCAAACGAACGAGGGTTTGGGATGCTACCTCAAGCGATTGCCAGTGGTTATACCAATTGCTAGCATTCCTCCCATCACCTTTTATTTGTTAGATCTATAAGGGGCCAGCTGCGATCTCCTTTCCCACGAGCAGGCGGGAGGCTTGGTTATTTGGGCCCTGAGAGAGGTCGGTCTAAGGGTATGCTTCAATCTTTGGAGAGTGCTGCTTGTGTGGACATTCAGTGGCAGCTCAGTTTCCCTGGTCTTGCTGCCGTTTTGTTTTTCAGTGTGCTGTGCAGTTGGAGGTCTGAATCAGTCTCAGAGCTGATGGGATTCTCAGTTTTGTTCTATTTTTTTTCTTACTTGTCTCCGCTGCCCGTTGATCTCAATAGGGTTAGATGGCTCAGCAACTAGCAGTATAAAATGTGATTGGGGTGACCAAGCAGGAGCTCCTCTGAAACTCTTCCTAACTGCATTGGCTGCAAGTCACATCCACAACGGTCTGTCCATCACTGGATCTCCAGGATGGGTCAAATGTTACCATGTTTGACTGCCTTTGCCCACCATGCAAGGCATGTAGGTTCTGGGAATGGAAACTAAAGAACTGTCTGCATGTATGGGGGAAATCTCCCTTTGCATTGGTGCAATTGATTTGTGAAATTACTTTTCAAAAACAAAAAACATTCAGTGAAACACATGGCTTCCCCTCAGCATGCTCTTTATCCTATAGAGTAACCACCAGAGATGTAGTGGTGCTAAAGGTTTATATACCCTGGTTAATGAGGCAGGGATCTCTAAATATAGTAGGCAATCCTCCGCCAGGCTAGAGGAGCCATAGACTTAGCTAACGTGGTGGACCTAATGCTCTCATTTAGTCCCTAGCAGAGAAATCCTGACAGATTTAATGATCCCTGCCTCCTTGGTAGGGATCTATAAGCCATCAGATAAAAAACAATGCTGAGTTTGGAGAGAACAGAAGATCCTCCATTTGAGAAGCAAACTCTCAATACAGAGTGGACTACACCAGCTTAATTTCTCTGAAATACTATCCTCGTGTAGGCAGAATTTCTGCTGCAGAATTCTGGTATGTCTTTAACGTTTGCTTGAGAAATTTTAGGACTTTCAGATCTCTATCAACTCTAAATGATTCTCTTAATTACTTAAAAATAACATTTTTAAATTCCCACTCAGGTAAGCTACAAAACAAATTGGAAAATGCCATTACCTTTCAAATCCTAATCACTCCTTCCTTGAAAAGATCAGCTCCTGCCCCCCTTCTTGAAATCTCAATCAATGTACCTTCTGGAAATCCCCATTCACCCCATTTAGAAAGTTAGATCTATCTGCTATTGTTCAAAAACTCATATCCAGTCATTAAATACAATTTTGTTGGCCCTCTTGAAATTCCCACCAAGCCCCTCTTATACAAGTATTGGCATAGCCAATAAGTCTCACCTTTGTGTCCTAGTAGGTTTTTAGCTATGCAGCACATTATTCTTGGTGCTACAGCATTTACTGTCAGCTTATGTGCTACTGGTGAAGGGCCAGACACACCAAAGGTTGTGCTTTGGTACAATTTTTTGATCACTGGAAATGCAATTAATGACATGATAGGATACGTTTGCAACCTAAAGGAATGTAGGCAGTGATTAAAAATTATGTAATTGAAATAATGCCATCACTAAATGTACCGTTTGGTGATGCAATCAAAACAAACCGATATTGATTAATGACAGTAGTAACATGATACTTGATCATTTTTTTCTCTTTTTTTCAGCAATGTGCAAGTCAATGTGGGATGAATTTGTGTGATTCTTTGTAGTATGAACACTCTTACTGTAATTTTGCGTTGTGTTTAATAGTTGTTTTCAATCTGATTTTACTATGCATAGTACTTGGTGGCTATGTGGACAGTGTTAGGGAGATTGCAAGCAAAACAGGGGAACGCCCCTCAGCTGGAAAGTTTAGTGTCTCCCAAGTGTGTATGGTACTCCCCGTGAGTAGAAGGGAGTTATTAAAATTATGAGAAGTGAGATTGTTGTCAGCACTTTTTGAGACATTATGTTTCAGTGTTGTAAAAGTGCACATCGTTTAAACAGTGTACTTTTAATCTAATCTATGCATAAGTGCTGTTTTTGCAGATTGTGCACCTGTAAATTGGGAAACATTCACACAATAGGCACACACAGTAGGTACTTGCATAGTTAATGGAATCAATTGTAAATATGACTGCTTTGATGAGACAAATATCCTTGCATCTACAAAATGGCACCTTAGTAAACGAGTTTATGTGCAACTATAAATGTGACTGTTTGAGTGTTTGAAAAGAGCACCCATACATTTTCATAACACACAACTGTAACATTAAAATAAAAATAAAAACATTGAGCAAATGTCAGAGCAAGAATGCTCTTACAGAGGCCATAATAAATTTTAAGTTATGGTGTAGAACTTGGAACACGAGAAGCAAACAAAAAAAGCGAAAAATCATGCTGGTAATGAAAGAAAACAGATGACGGCCAGAAAAGGTACCAAATATGAAAGGGAGCACAAAAGCAACTATAAATGTGAATGTTTTTTAATAACAGACAAACGAGATGCACAAAAGAACCATTAATGTTATCTTTTAACTAAAGACTCAGATACTTTTAACAGACGGTAGTCAGATGCATTGCACGCCCGTTTACAAGCGAGCTAATGTTGGAGCGAAAATGCTTGCTGATAATGAAAGAAACCAGACGGCAGGCAGAGAGTCAAACAAGTAATGGAGCTCAACATGAGCTGTAAAGTAAATGGTGTACGTGCGAGCGTTTGGGAGAACAGTCTTCACTTTTCAAGCACTGCACTTGTGCTTGTGGTGCATCACTGCTTGCTCCCGCAAGGAGGATGCCGCCACAAGCACAAGTGCAGTGCTTGAAAAGTGAAGACTGATGGCTAAAGGACCTCCTAGGGCAGCGCATGCGCGCTGTCTAGGCGAGACCTAAAAAGTCTTATTTAATCCACTCTTTGCAAGCCATAGTCGGTGTCAAATTCTGGTTTTAAATAACTTACCATTACTTTTAATCATATCTCTTTGCTGCCCTGAAGCAGCGGAGAAGCTGCTAGAGCGCTATATCCAAACCACAGATACAAATATTGTAAATAATCAAGATTGTACAAAAAAGTCAAGCACTGCTGAAGTTAAATATCCAGAAAGAGTCAATGCACAGTCTTATATGGTAAAAACAGATATTAACACCGTAACAAACTGATGAACAAGTGATGGCTGAGACATGAAACTGGAAGTAAGCTTTTTTCAGTGAAGGATTAAGGGTTTGGACAGGCTCCCATAGAGACAAAGTCCAGACTTCTAAAACCAATGTGAAACTTAACTACATCAGTTTTAATGGGATTAAGGTTTAAATAGTTGGTATTTGGCACTATTATAGAGCGCATTCAGTCATTAATATTGAATAGCACTTCTATGAGTGTGCAAAGGAAATGGCACAGAATGTAGATATTGAGCTAACATGAGTGGCACAGTGGCAGCCTTGGAAAACTGACTATAACTTTGCATATTTAGTTCATGTTTCTCCCTTTACAACTTATACTTATTAAAAAATCGAATGATAGCTGCAAAAAAAACAAGCACACAGAAAGCAGCAAACTGTATATTTAAACAACACCAGATACACATATAATGTTTTGGTGCATAAAAAGTTTGTGTTTGGCAAACTCTACGTGTATGGCTCAATACTGAGAATACTATAGTAGAGTTGCATAATACGTTGTGTTTGTACTGCCAAGCAGAATAAAAAGGTCTACAAACAGTTAAAAAATTGATTGGAAAGTGCTTCCTCTGTACAATGCTCATCCCCCATCCTCACTCCCTTACCAAGTTTCCATTGCTGTTGCTGCGATGGGCAATTGTGGCTCTTTTTAATCTTTAGCCCGAGACTGATTCATTTTGCAGCACAAGCCAACTTCCTTTAAAAATAATGCACAATAACGGGAACAGGCTACAAATACAATAAAGGACACCGTGCATAAGAGCACTGTAGGATTCCCGCACTTCATTGAGGGCACGTGGACTGACATCCCCTTTATATAACTCCATGCCCCCAGGGGGGCATGCCCCACAGTTTCAAGACCACTATTCAAAAGCATTCTCCGCTCCAAAAAATGTCAACGTTTGTGGTCCTAGTCCTTTAAGGGTCTTATTCAGAGTATGCAGACTGGATACGCTGTCTCAAATGTGGCAAATGTCTCATGCACCGTACTACAAGTGCGTTATAGCCTTATGGCATTTGTAATATCGCTTCATGTTCTGAGGGAACATCCCACCTGCTAAACTGTAAATAAAGCCTTAAATTAATCATCTTTTTTACAGGAAGATAGTTTGGAAGGAAAAAACTTTAGTCTATTACTACATTTCACCGTGGGTCCCACAAAGATATGGAGGGAGTGGTGTGGCATCAGTCTGTGTCCAACTCTGTTTGTCCTTCACCCAACAGTTGCTGTCTGCATCTCCACCACATCACTCCTTTGGATTTTTTAAAATTATAATTTTTGGCATTTGTGAGAAGTTGGCCTGATATATGATGTCCACTTTTCGAGTGGGCACCTCACACCAGTCCAAACGTCCCTTATTGATGGTAGGTTATAAAGGCAGCCAGTAAGTCAGTCAAAATTCCTTTATTCGATAACTTAATATCAAAAAAGACATGGTACAATCAAGTTGACAATTAAATACTCAGTTAAAAACTCAATTAAAAACTTGATTATATATATATAAAAAATATATAGTAACATTTCATTTTATACAATTTAACAACATTTTGATGCATACATAAATACAATGTTAGAACTATTAAAAAGGGACTACCATATGATTGTGCTTGACCCTGAAGCCAGTTTATCTAGAAAAATTTGAATATTCTAATCATGGACACTTAGGGTTAACGCTGGAATAATGTACTTTTTCCTAATGCGAATAGCAGCAACCAGGAAATTTGCGACATGGAACATTATTCGGGGTTAATTTAATTGCTGTAAGTACACAAGTGCTGGCCTCACTTGAGTAAATCCAGCCTCTCTCAACATTGGGAATAAAAACTTCTTTCTACATTCCTGGTAAAAGTCGCAAAACATAAAAAAGTGTAATGTATCCTGGGTTGAAAAATTATCGCATTTGCAGGAGTCTGCCTGATCTGGGGAACAGCAAGTACGAAAAGATCCCAGGGAGTAGTGTATCAGGTTGAATCGAAATCTGATCAGGAGGTACCGATGGTATGGGATGTTCACTGTAATCAGATAGGGTTCAGGGCCTGCACAACTAACCAAGGCATAGTTGGCTCTTGCCATTGGTTTCACTAGTTCGATCTCCTCTCGCTCTAGTGATAACAAGTCCAACATGGAATTTTTTGTCAGTGCGATGTCCTTTTTGGTTATAGTTTCGGGTGAGGAGAAAAGGGCAGCACGCCCAATTTTTTGAAAACCAGATTTTATATATGCCAACCCTGGGATTTTATTGGCTTTGTCCAGCGCCAGACAGTTTCTCAGTATAATATGGTTTAGTGAAATTTCCTCATTTAACCAAATCTTTAACCAATATATCAATGGTGCAATTTTGATATGGTCAGTGACAAATCTGACTCCCAATTCGGTATGAGTAGAAAAGGTAGGGGTAGACTGAGGGACAGAGAGGACCCCTCTCAGGAATTTATTTCTATTAGCTGGATTTTACTCTGAGTTGTGTAACCCCAGATTTCACAACCATATGTTGCAACTGTCAGGCATTTGGCTTTATATACCATTAAAATTGCTTCTACAGGTCTAGCCCCCAGCTTTTTTGTGAACCCTGTAAGTCCTGATATGGTCCTTGCAAACGCCACACTGCGGCTAATATTTTATGGGCGCCAGGTACCCTTTTAATCAAATACAACCCCCAAATAGGGGAAACTAGGGACTCTACAGACCTCTTCCCCACTACAAAAAAATGTATTTATTCTAGTGTTCCACTTTGCCCTCCCAGCAATCAGAACCTGAGATTTTTTTGCATTTATTTTTAAGTCCAAGCTCTGCATAAAACTTCCAAAAGCATCCAGCAGCTTCTGAAGACCTACCCCGGTACGTGCCAGGAGGACAGCATCATCCGCGTATAGGAGAACTGGAATAGCCAGTTCCCCTATACGCGGAATGTCCGGGGAGACCTCACCAAGGTGAGAGTCAAGGGCGTTTATATATAATGTAAACAGCAGGGGAGCCACAATGCACCCCTGTCTAACCCCCCTGTCTGACCTAAAGTGTCTTGTGCATCGTCCCTCAGTGTTGACTCGAATTTTTGCCAAGAGGTCGGAATGGAGAACTGCTAAAAAATGCACCAAAGGAGCATCAATTCCTATGTCTAAAAGTATATTCCAGAGCTTTGCCCTATTTACGAGTCAAACGCGGAGGAGAGGTCCATAAACCCCATATAGAGTGATCCCTCCTTGGCCACAGTATACTTGCTAATTAAAAGATGAAGGTTTAGACACTGGTCAATGGTACTCTGCTTTGATCTAAAACCGTATTGGGCGTTTGACAGAACCCCCCTCTCTTCCAGCCACTCAGTCAGTCTATGCAGCACCACCCGACCCAATATTTTTACCGAAGAATCAATTAAAGAAATAGGTCTATAGCAGGCAGGGTCCAGCCTAGCACCCTTTTTAAAGACTGGAATAATGATTGAAGTGGCCCACAAGGCTGGTAAACTGTCTGGGCCAATAGAGTTAAAAACATGGGTTAAAATGTTTGACCATAAATTCGGAGCAGCCCTAAACAAATCCGCAGGCACCCCGTCTGGCCCAGGAGCCTTGTTTTTAAACATTTCTCCTATAGCCCTTTCAACTTCATGAACCTCAAAAATTAAAGGAGAGAGGGCGCTACCAGACAGCTTTTGTGGGGAACATTGGCCATTTCCTGGAAGACTATAAATATTTTCAAAGTGGGCTATCCATGCCTCATCCACGATGTTACAATCCAAAGAGGGGTTATCATCGTTTGTGAACATTGGCTGGTTTTCTGTTGCCCAAAATTTCCCACTATCTTTTAGTACTTCTATCGAGAGGAGTTTTGACCAGTCTTCATCTCGCAACTCCTGTTTTCTTTCTGATAGTACTTGTTTATAAGCTGCTCTACAAGAGGCTATGAGCCCCCTATCCCTAGGAGTTGCCTTTAAGGCTTTCAGGAGGGCAGCGTGGGACTGAGAACATTTTTTATTAAACCATCTCCTGCCAGTCTGCTGATTACACTTTCCCTTAATTAGTAGGTTTTCATTGACTTGTACACAAATTTTATTAAAAGCACTTATAATGTCAGAGCTCCCAGCATCAACATCTAGGCAGGTATTAATCTCCTGCTCTATACTAGGTAAAAGCTCTGATAAAAAGGTCTCTGGGACCACTTTTGCCCATTTCAATTTTCTCCCCTGATCTTTTAGGATGACCTCCCTCACCACCCTTTGAGATGTAGGCCTGAAGGAAAGGGGACCCCCTGGGATTACTTCAATTATCACAGGATTGTGGTCACTAAAAACAGAAACCTCTGTAAGATATTTAAAAACTTGAGACAGCACAGACAATGTAAAAAATACATAATCAATGGTTGTACCTTTGTCTTTGCCCTTAAATGTTGGGATCCTATATTCAGCCTCCACACACCCTGACTCATATAGATTCCAATTCGCCAGAAAGAGTTCCAATTCCTCACCCTGTCTTGTATGTTCAAAGTAAAGGCAGCCTTATAGAAAGCTATCCTAGTGGTAGCTGTGGAGAGAAGCCTTCAGACTAAGACTTGGAGACGAGTTAAGCAAGTATTTTTACCAATTATAATCTCTTGAATGATCAAATGAAAGTACACCACACAAGGTATATATCAAATATATATGTATTTATTCTAAACACAACCCATCTGCACTCTTTATGAGGTTATTGGTAAAAGTACGATACAAGGAACTTAATTAGCTTACGATAAGTTGCACAGTATACGTTATGCCCTAGGGGCCCTCACAAACCATATACTAAAATAGTGGTATAAGAACCACATGAGAGTTAGAAAGTAGGCCTAGGGCCTGTGGGGTCGATGGGGCTGCCTAGAACCACCAAAGGTTAGGATGTAGGACGCCCACGGGAGACGTGTGCAGTGTCTAAACACAGCCGCGGGTTACCATTTATTTTCTATGGCGAACAAACAAGTTACAATTTTAAAAATTAAGGTTACTTCTAGGTGAACTACGATGGAACCCTTTCAGACTAGGGTACTTCTAGAGTCAAGACCCACGAGAGCACCGGATTACTTGTGATACCTCACCCAGGGAAGCCGGGTGCATAGGTGCCTTTTGGTGTTGGGTTTCATTGTCGATTCCAATGGAGAGTTGCAAAGAAGTGCTGCAGGCGACCAGAGGAAAAGTGTCTGGGTGGATCTAAGGGTGGATCAGAGATGTAAAGAACCTGAAAGCAGAGGAGACAGAGTCTGGGCCACTAGCCAGTGACCAGGATGGCAACAGGAAAATGCCAGCCAATGTCGGGGGATTTCAGGTGAAAAGGTGAAACTTGTCTCTTCAGCCACGAGGACCAGGAGGCGTCGACAACAACCAAGAGCTGGATTTGAACTGTCCCACAAAGGATCTAGTTGACTGCGGTGTCGGTATCCAGATTGGACCCAACAAGCCTCAGCAAACCCAATCCACGCAAGATGTCGAGATGGGCTTTGGTGCAGACAAGCAAAGTCTGAGGAACTGCCGCTTTAGAGAGGAGTTGGGGCCAGTCTGGAGCAACCAGGAAAGCTGAAGAAAGTGAAGATTGGTCTTCGTGGGGGCTCACTAGCTAACGGAAAAGGGACAGCAAAGACGCATCAAGCTGAAATGCACAAAGCAGGCCCACGGGACACTCTTAGAGTGTGGGCCTCTGAGCTTCTGTGCAAAAGGTGCTCGGGCTGGGGCTTCAAGCACCCCAATGCAAAACTTCGGAATACCTCGGGAAGTAGGTGCAGGTTGCAAAATGCAGGATGTCCAGGAGTTCCGGTCCCACGTCTCTCATTTCCGCTACAGGTCTCAGCTTTGCTGGGAGCGCAGGTCAGCGTCAGAGATGTCTGGAAGTTTGTGTCCAGTTTCGCAGATTCTTCGGGATCCGGCGGGAGCCTCAAAAATGCAGACCAGTAAAGATGCAGTTGGTGCCTGTTTGAACAGAGTGGTCACTCCTTGACCGCAAGGGAGATTTCTTCCATCTTTCAGTCGATATGGAATGTCGAAGGTCAAAGAAATATGTTGCAGAGTTTCGTCCAGGGTAATCTAAAGTCCTAGGGACTGGGGTTCTATACTTATAGTAAGTTTAGGGGCTGGACTAACTCTAAGGTCACTCCTATGGGTGGACCTGGGGAGGGGGTGGTTACACCCTTTCCCATTTGTCCAGTATTACGCCGGAGCTGGGGCTGAGTGCCCCAGCAACCGGTTTGAAGTGGGAAATGCATGGAGCACCTTGTGTGCCCCAGGCAGTGTCTGAAAAGCCTGCACTGAATGCAACCCTCCCTGCCCCAAAACACTAAAGCCTGTATAGGGAGGTGCCAGCACCTCTCTGTACAGGAACCCTATTGTCCAGGCCTCCCCTGCCGGAGTCTCGTCCAGCAGCAGGAGGGAAGACTCGTGTCTGTGGCAGCAGCATCCATTTTGTGATGCTGGGGCTCTGTTTAACTTTAACCGGGTTTAATAGTAACTACATGTCTTCTCCCTCTAGAAGTCTTTCCAAATGAGGTCGCACACTGCTCGTCCCATCAGCGTGTGACCACGGAGCATGATGGTCGATGTAGTCGGTATCAGCGGGTGCGCTTCTACCCGAGTGTTGATTCTTCAAGGTGTTCACTGGTGTGCTTGCCATCCCTGGGCACGTGTTTCGAGGTCATTACCTCTCATCAGCAGGGATTAGGCGGGTGTAAGGGGTTGCTGCTTGGGCTGCCGTAAATGTTCATAGGTCCAGATACCTCTTGTGGCGCGCAGGTGCATTGTCTCGAGGTCGTCACCTCCACTGGCTCAAGGGAGCCTGTATAAATAATCTTTCCAAATGAGGTCGCACACTGCTCCTCCCATCAGCGTGTGACCCCGGAGCATGATGGTCAATGTAGTCGGTATCAGCGGGTGCGCTTCTACCCGAGTGTTGAGTCTTCAAGGTGTTCACTGGTGTGCTTGCCATCCCTGGACACGTGTTTCAAGGTCATTACCTCTCATCAGCAGGGATTAGGCGGGTGTAAGGGGTTGCTGCTTGGGCTGCCGTAAATGTTCATAGGTCCAGATACCTCTTGTGGCGCGCAGGTGCGTTGTCTCGAGGTCGTCACCTCCACTGGCTCAAGGGAGCCTGTATAAATAGTCTTACCAAATGAGGTCGCACACTGCTCGTCCCATCAGCGTGTGACCCCGGAGCATGATGGTCGATGTAGTCGGTATCAGCGGGTGCGCTTCTACCCGAGTGTTGAGTCTTCAAGGTGCTCACTGGTGTGCTTGCCATCCCTGGACACGTGTTTCAAGGTCATTACCTCTCATCAGCAGGGATTAGGTGGGGGTAAGGGGTTTCTGCTTGGGCTGCCGTAAATGTTCATAGGTCCAGATACCTCTTGTGGCGCGCAGGTGCGTTGTCTCGAGGTCGTCATCTCCACTGGCTCAAGGGAGCCTGTATAAATAGTCTTTCCAAATGAGGTCGCACACTGCTCGTCCCATCAGCGTGTGACCCCGGAGCATGATGGTCGATGTAGTCGGTATCAGCGGGAGCGCTTCTACCCGCGTGTTGAGTCTTCAAGTTGTTCACTGGTGTGCTTGCCATCCCTGGACACGTGTTTCGAGGTCATTACCTCTCATCAGCAGGGATTAGGCGGGTGTAAGGGGTTGCTGCTTGGGCTGCGGTAAATGTTCATAGGTCCAGATACCTCTTGTGGCGCGCAGGTGCGTTGTCTCGATGTCGTGATCTCCACTGGCTCAAGGAAGCCTGTATAAATAGTCTTTCCAAATGAGGTCGCACACTGCTCGTCCCATCAGCGTGTGACCCCAGAGCATGATGGTGGATGTAGTCGGTATCAGCGGGTGCGCTTCTACCCGAGTGTTGAGGCTTCAAGGTGTTCACTGGTATACTTGCCATCCCTGGACACGTGCTTCGAGGTCATTACCTCTCATCAGCAGGGATTAGGCGGGTGTAAGGGGTTGCTGCTCGGGCTGCCGTAAATGTTCATAGGTCCAGATACCTCTTGTGGCGCGCAGGTGCGTTGTCTCGAGGTCATCACCTCCACTGGCTCAAGGGACCCTGTATAAATAGTCTTTCCAAATTAGGTCGCACACTGCTCGCCCCATCAGCGTGTGACCCCGGAGCATGATGGTCGATGTAGTCGGTATCAGCGGGTGCGCTTCTACCCGAGTGTTGAGTCTTCAAGGTGTTCACTGGTGTGCTTGCCATCCCTGGACATGTGTTTTGAGGTCATTACCTCTCATCAGCAGGGATTAGGCGGGTGTAAGGGGTTGCTGCTTGGGCGGCCGTAAATGTTCAAAGGTCCAGATACCTCTTGTGGCGCGCAGGTGCGTTGTCTCGAGGTTGTCACCTCCACTGGCTCAAGGGAGCCTGTATAAATAGTCTTTCCAAATGAGGTCGCACACTGCTCGTCCCATCAGCGTGTGACCCCGGAGCATGATGGTCGATGTAGTCGGTATCAGCGGGTAAGCTTCTACCCGAGTGTTGAGTCTTCAAGGTGTTCACTGGTGTGCTTGCCATCCCTGGACACGTGTTTCGAGGTCATTACCTCTCATCAGCAGGGATTAGGCGGGTGTAAGGGGTTGCTGCTTGGGCTGCCGTAAATGTTCATAGGTCCAGATACCTCTTGTGGCGCGCAGGTGCGTTGTCTCGAGGTCGTCACCTCCACTGGCTCAAGGGAGCCTGTATAAATAGTCTTTCAAAATGAGGTCGCACACTGCTCGTCCCATCAGCGTGTGACCCCGGAGCATGATGGTCGATGTAGTCGGTATCAGCGGGTGCGCTTCTACCCGAGTGTTGAGCCTTCAAGGTGTTCACTGGTGTGCTTGCCATCCCTGGACACGTGTTTCGAGGTCATTACCTCTCATCAGCAGGGATTAGGCGGGCGTAAGGGGTTGCTGCTTGGGCTGCCGTAAATGTTCATAGGTCCAGATACCTCTTGTGGCGCGCAGGTGCGTTGTCTGGAGGTCGTCACCTCCACTGGCTCAAGGGAGCCTGTATAAATAATCTTTCCAAATGAGGTCACACACTGCTCGTCCCATCAGCGTGTGACCCCGGAGCATGATGGTCGATGTAGTCGGTATCAGCGGGTGCGCTTCTACCCGAGTGTTGAGTCTTCAAGGTGTTCACTGGTGTGCTTGCCATCCCTGGACACGTGTTTCGAGGTCATTACCTCTCATCAGCAGGGATTAGTCGGGTGTAAGGGTTTGCTGCTTGGGCTGCCGTAAATGTTCATAGGTCCAGATACCTCTTGTGGCGCGCAGGTGCGTTGTCTCGAGGTCGTCACCTCCACTGGCTCAAGGGAGCCTGTATAAATTATCTTTCCAAATGAGGTCGCACACTGCTCGTCCCATCAGCATGTGACCCCGGAGCATGATGGTCAATGTAGTCGGTATCAGCGGGTGCGCTTCTACCCGAGTGTTGAGTCTTCAAGGTGTTCACTGGTGTGCTTTCCATCCCTGGACACATGTTTCGAGGTCATTACCTCTCATTAGCAGGGATTAGGCGGGTGTAAGGGGTTGCTGCTTGGGCTGCCGTAAATGTTCATAGGTCCAGATACCTCTTGTGGCGCGCAGGTGCGTTGTCTCGAGGTCGTCACCTCCACTGGCTCACGGGAGCCTGTATAAATAGTCTTTCAAAATGAGGTCGCACACTGCTCGTCCCGTCAGCGTGTGACCCCGGAGCATGATGGTCGATGTAGTCGGTATCAGCGGGTGCGCTTCTTTTTTTTTTTTTTTTTAAATCTCTTTATTAGCATCAGATTGGTCCGTGCAAGCATACAAGTACACAGTAAATTGTTGACAATGAAAACGTTAATGATCATTATACAAAGGAAATAAATGGAGGACTGGACCAATGATATTACAAGCAGTGTAACACAGTCTAAAATCTTATTTTCACTTTTCCATATCTGAAGGAATAATGCACACTCGGAAAGATGACACAAAGAGATATAACCTTCCTCAAACAAAACAAAAATGAGTGAGCCTTCGTGACAGAGAGAGCGGCAAGTAACACATCTATTTGACTGGCAAGATGGCATAACCAGAGGCATAGGCAGTCAAGGGCAGGTAAAACGACTAATGTAAAGACTAGAGTGAAGCAACCACTCCAGCCGGGGCAAGGTGTGTAAAGGAACTGAGGAGAGAAACGTCCCGGCCCAAACCAGCATACAGTCCACAAATCAGCAGCTCACGCATATCCCACTCCAGTAGTGTGTGGACGCTAGGCCCTGCATAACTCAATAGGCAGCGCACGGCGGGTCGGCCAAAACCACCTAGCCCACCCCCTCTGGGACAATAGAGCTAGCAGCCTGGGAGTGTGTGTCCCATGTAATCTTGCTAATATACTGTCGGTATGGGCCCCAGATGTCGATTGGGCGTGAGGCTGTGGGGATCTGCGTGGAGTACTCCACACTATTGGTATTGCATTGGGAAAGGCTGCGCATCCAAGTCTTGGAATCAGGGATCCGCCTGGACCCCCAAAGTAAAGCAATTTCCCTTTTCGCCAGCAAGAAACCTATGGCAGCAAGTTTACGCGTGGTCCGGGGGAACTCAGCGACATAGCCAAGCAGTGCAATCTCTGGCTTATGTTGCAATTCGCATTCCAAAATGTCGCCCAAGATATGGTGCACCTGCAGCCAGTAGGTGTGCAGTTTCGGACAGGTCCATGTGAGATGTGCAAAATCGGCATGGGGAGCTCTACATTTAGGGCAGTGATGAGGTCTGGTCGGGTCAATTCTGTGGGCCAGCGCCGGTGTGAAGTATAGGCGCCTCAAAAATTTTAAATGAATTAGCTTATGCCTACTGTTGACTGACACCTCTTTAGTGGAGCGGCAACAGGCATCCCATTGGGCATCCGTGATGGGGCCACCCAAATCAAGTTCCCACGCCGCACGAACTTTCGCATCCGAGGCCGGGAGGGCCGCCACACAGAGTCCATACAACCTGGAGACCATATGGGCTCCCGTTTGCGACTGGATTAGGAAAGTCAGTGCTGCCATGTCATCCGGCGGCAGTGGGAACGATGGAAACTGCGCTCTAAGCATGGACCTCACCCTAGTCAGGACGAAGGAATCCATAAACGTCCGGTCCGTGAATCGCGGGTCCTCGGACACAGAAAAAACATGTCCGCCCGGGAACAGATCCCCTATTGTGGCGAGCTGGTATTTGGACAGCGTTCTGCGGACCACCGCCTCTGCAGTGATGGGGAGCCAATGCGGGTTAGGTAGTTGAAGAGCCGGGGAGTACAGCACGTCCAGCTGGAGCAGCCTACGCAACTGCATCCAGGCCCATGATGTAGTGGACACAGTTTGTATGTCAAGTGGGTCTCGGGGGAAGCCTGTGGGTAATATCGAGTTGAGGGTAAGTGGTAGTACCAAGTCCGCTTCAGGTCTCAAATATGGGATCCGAGCGTCTGGATGGAACCAAGGATGCGCATAGGCGCACTGCGCGACTAGGTAATAAATATAAAAGTCTGGCACTCCAAAGCCACCCCGTTCATAAGGCAGCGTTAAGATGCGCCAAGAAACTCGCGGATTCTTATTCCCCCACACTAAACGCAACAACAAAGATCGGAGTTGGGTGAAAAAAATTCGAGTGAGTGGGATCGGTATGTTATTAAATAAATACAGAAAACGGGGAAGTATAATCATTTTAATTATGGCGATACGGCCGGCCATCGAGATAGGGAGGCGAACCCAACGTGGAATATTATCCTCCAGAAAGTCTAACGCCTGTCCGTAATTAAGACGAATCATGGATACCGTGTCCAGATGGATGTGGATACCCAGATATTTCACCGATTCAGTATTCCACTCCAGCGGGAACGGGCAGTCCCAGCGGGCAGTGGAGGGGGTGTGAGCGGAAAGATCTCAGATTTGTTCCAATTGATACGAAGGCCGGAGTATCTCCCAAAGCGTTCCACCTCAAGCAGCAAGGGCGACAGGTTGGACTCCGGAGATCTAACATATAGAATGGTATCATCAGCGTAGAGGGAGATGAGTACCGGGCCCGTCCGGAACTGGAGCCCGCGGTGCAAGTGGTGCTCCTGAAAGTGTCGTACCAAGGGGTCCATGGCCAGGATATACAACAGGGGGGACAGGGGGCATCCCTGTCTGGTTCCCCGGGAAAGAGGGAAACTATCAGAGAGCGTGCCATTAAGGCGCAGCCTCGCTCTGGGGGCAGTATAGAGCAACTCGACCGTGGAGACAAACAAGGACGGCATGCCCATACGGTGCATGACGGACAGAAAAAATGACCATTCTAAGGAGTCAAATGCCTTCTCGGCGTCTAGAAATACCGCAGCTGCCGGCGTATCCGGCTCAATCCTGTGAAGGACAGAAAACAGCGTCCGCAGATTAAAGGAGGTGGATCTATGGGGAACGAATCCGGACTGGGCAGGCGAAATGATAGATTCCATAAGTAAAGATAGTCGAGTGGCAAGGACTTTCGCCAAAATTTTATAGTCAAGATTGAGTAGGGAAAGGGGCCTGTAGGAACCGCACCTAGTGGGGTCCCGACCCGGTTTGGGAAGTAAAATGATAACTGCCTCCCGCAATGTGGGTGGCAGAATCCCTGTTTCGAGCGCCTCCGCATACACCTCGATCAGGCGAGGTACCAGCTCCTCCTTGTACTCCTTATAAAAGTCGGCCGAAAAGCCATCCAGACCCGGCGCCGAGGAGCCTTTCAGCGCATCAATGGCTTCCACAACACAGTCCGGGTCGATAGGCATCGCCAGAAATTCCTGCATATGTTTTTCCAGGAACACCATAGAGATTTCGTTAATATAGGGGCCAGGGTCACGACAGTCAGCCGACAGGCCCGAAGTGTACAATTCCTTGTAGTAGGAGAGGAAGGCACCGCAAATGGCAGGGGTGGTCTGATGACGAACACCTAGATCATCAACCATGTCGGAGATGAAAGATGCCTGGCGGGGGGGTCGAAGCAAATGGGCCAAGAGCTTGCCAGGCCTGTCACCTTCACCATATTGCCTAGCCGAGTGTTGTGTGCAGAGATACTTCAGTTCCCTGTCTGCAGTGTCTCTGAACTCTTGCAGTAGTTCTAGCCTTTTCGCCTCTACCCCAGCAACCGTATCAGTGAGCGTGTCAGTGTCTAATGCAGCAATGTCCTTCTCAATACGGGTCAGGGAGGCACGGATGTCGCGCAGAGCCCCTACATGTTTGTCGATGCAAACCCCCCTGATAGTGGCCTTGAATCCCTCCCACAATGTAGCCCAAGTGTCCACCGTGCCCTCGTTGAACTCAAAATACTCCTCAATGGCAGTACGGACGTCTTCCTTGAAGACCGGGTCAGATAACGCCCTGCCAGGAAAGCGCCACTGCCTCTCATACCCTCCCAACCTGGGGATTAGTAGGGTCAGCACTACGGGAGAGTGATCAGACAGTGTGCGCGGGAGTGTTGAGTGGTCACTTACCCAACCGGCCACCCCTGGGGAAAGGAGCCAGTAGTCTATTCTGGTACTAGTGTTGTGATACCCCGAGTGGTGGGTGTAGATGGGAGCGGCGGAGTGTAAACGGGCCTCAATGTCAATCAGTGAGTAGTGAGCGCACATATCCGCCAGCACAGCACGTGAGCGGGGCTTACAGTCCGGGGAAGAGGAGGTGCTGTCCCTGGCAGGGGTCATCAGCAGGTTAAAGTCACCCCCCACTATCATCATATCAGTGTCTAAGCGCAGCAGAACATTCTGAAGACCCTGGAAGAAGGCAGGGGAGTCCGAGTTGGGGCCATATATTCCAACAAAGGTGACCTTGAAGCCCAGAAGCACCCCCGTAACCACAACATACCTGCCATCTACATCCAATACACTGTCTGAGAGCAGAAATGGGACGCGTCGATGTATCAAGATCGCAACCCCCCTCGCATATCTGCTATAGCTAGAAAAAAATCTGTGCGTGCCCCAGCTTTTCGCAAAGGAGGAAGAGTCAGCACCCATTAGGTGCGTCTCCTGTAGAAATAAGACATCCACCCCATGTCGCGCTGCATAGTTTAGAACTTGTCGCCTTTTCCTCGTGTCATTTAAACCCCGGACATTCCAAGACATGGAGGTAAGTCTGGAAGGGCCAGACTGCTGCCCTATCCTAGCCATTCAAACCGGTGGAATCGTAAGGAAACATGTGTGTGCGGAACCGCCGGCTCCCTCCCGCAAAGTAGGCATCACTCAAATAGAAAAACAGTGCGTGTGCACGAACAACAGAACCAATGCGTAAACAAACCCATCCCAACCACCCACCACCCAGCCACTCCTTAAACCCAAGGAGGCTATTCCCACCCACTCGGAGACAATCTAGAGCAACAGACAACAACAGGTGTCCGCTAATGTACCTGTAAGATAAAAACAACGTTAGAGAAAAGTACAGCACGGCTCGCGCCATGGGGGTAGGCGACGCTCCGCCATGCGAGAACCACAATCGGGGCAACGTTCAAATGTCAGCAATTATGAAAAGCACTGCAAAAAAAATAACAGCATTGCAGATGCAGAATACTGGGGCTAATAGCCTGGCATGAAAAGATGGAGAGGAGATAAGTCAACCCTGTCCGGTTTCATTAAACAGGTCAGCACTAGCCTGTGAGTCAATGCGTGGCGGAGACTGTTGTGCGTCATCCGACTTTCGAGGCGACCCTCTGTTTTTGTAGACTCGACAAAATTCCTGTGCCTCTGTAGGGGAGTCAAAAATGCGAAACCTGCCATCCACGTCCACTCTGAGCCTGGCAGGATACAGCATCCCATATCGCAACCCTAGTTTGCGCAATGCAGCCTTGACACCAGTGTACTTACGGCGCGCATCCTGGACCATGATCGTGAAGTCCGGGTAGAAAGAGAGCACATCTCCCTGCCACCGAACCTCGCCCGCTTCCCTGGCAGCTTTCAGCGCCGCGTCTCTGTCCCTGAAGTTCATGAGCCTGGCTATAATGGGCCGGGGCGGCAGGCCAGGGTTAGGCCGGGGCCCCAGCGATCTGTGTGCACGCTCAACCACGAAGCCAGTGGTAAACGTGTCTCGACCAAAAAGTTCGATCAGGAGGTGTTCCACAAAAGTGTCAAAGCGTCCGGTGGCTGTCGTCTCCGCCACGCCAATTATTCGGAGATTATTGCGCCTACTGCGCGCCTCCAAATCCTCGTTCTTAATTGCGACGTCTTTAAGGATCTTCTCCACACGTTCCAACCTTTTCAGCGTCGACGCGGCTCCATCCTCGATGTCGGAAACTCTGGATTCCGCCAGGTCCAGGCGCCTATCGTGCAGTTGGATCGTCGCGCCCATGTCCGCCATTTTCTTATCGAGGGTATCAAAGCGAGAATCCAAGGCCTTGAATCCAGCCCGCATCTCACCCATCATCTCAGCGACCATACCCGCAGTGTCCCTCGGCGCCGCCTGGCCCCCAGTGTCCGCCTCAGTTGCCGGCGATACCGCAGAAGCACGGGTGGGCGCAGAACTGAAGGTAAGTCTCTTCTGGGTAACATCTTTCTTCACCATGTTGGAAGCACTGTCGGAGAGATCACCAGTGGCACAGGACTCTACGATCACCGCGACCTCCAGAAAGTCGAGCACAGCGACAGGGCACCCCTGCAGCAAGGCGGTCAGGTCGGGACCGGAGAAGTAGGGGTACTCGTTGTTCCTCCGCCTCAAGGCCGAGTCGCACACAGGACGTCGGGGTATCAATCCGGCTGGAGCAATGTATCAGAGGTCAAGAAGCAGGGTCAGCAGGTGGCCGCGGCAATCCCCCGGCGGCAGCCGGCGGATCAAGGGACCCGCTGAGTGGTATAGTGGGGGGACCAGGTAAGTAAGGCCTCGAGATATCAGCAGCCCAGATGGGCGAAGCCACGCAGGTCCCGCAGTCAGCACCGGCCACGAGGAGTTTCACAGGCGTCCGACACTCCAGGCCACCGCATCAGCAGGAGTGCAGGAGAGTTTGTAGGTACTGGGTCTGCAGGGGGACAGACGCGGGCTGGGGTGCACGGTAGCGGTGGGGGCAAAGGTGGTAGACCCCCACCAAGTGCAGCAATGCCAGGCCGTCTGCAGAGCGCCCAAGAGCCCGCCGGCCACACCCCCCGCCAATCTCCCCCCAACCCCGGAGCCCGCCGCCCGCGCCCCCCGCCCGCCGCCGCACTTCCCAGGCAGTCCCCGAAAATCGAGGCCCCGGCTCCCAAGGCCGGACCAGGCCGCTAGTGCCGGTCGCGTACCGAGGGGCCGCACCTCCACCAACGGACACCACCGGGGCCGAGCAGCGGACCCGGGAGAGCACAACAGCGGCCCCAGGGCCGAGGGGAATAACGAGGGGGCAATCAGAGAGACTCACCAGGCGCTCCGGCGCTGCAATGGAACGGCCCGCGAGGCTCAGCCGGCCTCAGCACCTCTCAGCTGTTCCGCCCTTTCGCGTCGTCCCCCGTCCTCTAGACTAGGCAGGCTGCATCAGATGGCTGTAGGGGTCAGTTGCAGGCATAATTCGACCCCAGCGCAGTGCCGGATCACTTGTGAACGGCCCCGTTCCTCTCTCGCCCGGCGGAGCTCTACAGTCAGGCGGCCATTTCGTTCGCCTGCGTAGCCACGCCCCCCCGGGTGCGCTTCTACCCGAGTGTTGGGTCTTCAAGGTGTTCACTGGTGTGCTTGCCATCCCTGGACACGTGTTTCGAGGTCATTACCTCTCATCAGCAGGGATTAGGCGGGTGTAAGGGGTTGCTGCTTGGGCTGCCATAAATGTTCATAGGTCCAGATACCTCTTGTGGCGCGCAGGTGCGTTGTCTCGAGGTCGTCACCTCCACTGGCTCAAGGGAGCCTGTATAGATAGTCTTTCCAAATGAGGTCACACACTGCTCGTCCCATCAACGTGTGACCCCGGAGCATGATGGTCGATGTAGTCGGTATCAGCGGGTGCGCTTCTACCCGAGTGTTGAGTCTTCAAGGTGTTCACTGGTGTGCTTGCCATCCCTGGACACATGTTTCGAGGTCATTACCTCTCATCAGCAGGGATTAGGCGGGTTTAAGGGGTTGCTGCTTGGGCTGCCGTAAATGTTCATAAGTCCAGATACCTCTTGTGGCGCGCAGGTGCGTTGTCTCGAGGTCGTCACCTCCACTGGCTCAAGGGAGCCTGTATAAATAGTCTTTCAAAATGAGGTCGCACACTGCTCGTCCCATCAGCGTGTGACCCCGGAGCATGATGGTCGATGTAGTCGGTATCAGCGGGTGCGCTTCTACCCGAGTGTTGAGTCTTCAAGGTGTTCACTGGTGTGCTTGCCATCCCTGGACACGTGTTTCGAGGTCATTACCTCCCATCAGCAGGGATTAGGCGGGTGTAAGGGGTTGCTGCTTGGGCTGCCGTAAATCTTCATAGGTCCAGATACCTCTTGTGGTGCGCAGGTGCGTTGTTTCGAGGGTCGTCACCTCCACTTGCTCAAGGGAGACTGTATAAATAGTCTTTCCAAATGAGGTCACACACTGCTCGTCACATCAGCGTGTGACCCCGGAGCATGATGGTCGATGTAGTCTGTATCAGCGGGTGCGCTTCTACCCGAGTGTTGAGTCTTCAAGGTGTTCACTGGTGTGCTTGCCATCCCTGGACATGTGTTTCGAGGTCATTACCTCTCATCAGCAGGGATTAGGCGGGTGTAAGGGGTTGCTGCTTGGGCTGCCGTAAATGTTCATAGGTCCAGATACCTCTTGTGGCGCGCAGGTGCGTTGTCTCGAGGTCGTCACCTCCAATGGCTCAAGGGAGCCTGTATAAATAATCTTTCCAAATGAGGTCGCACACTACTCGTCCCATCAGCGTGTGACCCCGGAGCATGATGGTCAATGTAGTCGGTATCAGCGGGTGCGCTTCTACCCGAGTGTTGAGTCTTCAAGGTGTTCACTGGTGTGCTTGCCATCCCTGGACACATGTTTCGAGGTCATTACCTCTCATCAGCAGGGATTAGGCGGGTGTAAGGGGTTGCTGCTTGGGCTGCCGTAAATGTTCACAGGTCCAGATACCTCTTATGGCGCGCAGGTGCATTGTCTCGAGGTCATCACCTCCACTGGCTCAAGGGACCCTGTATAAATAGTCTTTCCAAATTAGGTCGCACACTGCTCGCCCCATCAGCGTGTGACCCCGGAGCATGATGGTCGATGTAGTCGGTATCAGCGGGTGCGCTTCTACCCGAGTGTTGAGTCTTCAAGGTGTTCACTGGTGTGCTTGCCATCCCTGGACATGTGTTTTGAGGTCATTACCTCTCATCAGCAGGGATTAGGCGGGTGTAAGGGGTTGCTGCTTGGGCTGCCGTAAATGTTCAAAGGTCCAGATACCTCTTGTGGCGCGCAGGTGCGTTGTCTCGAGGTTGTCTCCTCCACTGGCTCAAGGGAGCCTGTATAAATAGTCTTTCCAAATGAGCTCGCACACTGCTCGTCCCATCAGCGTGTGACCCCGGAGCATGATGGTCGATGTAGTCGGTATCAGCGGGTGCGCTTCTACCCGAGTGTTGAGTCTTCAAGGTGTTCACTGGTGTGCTTGCCATCCCTGGACACGTGTTTCGAGGTCATTACCTCTCATCAGCAGGGATTAGGCGGGTGTAAGGGGTTGCTGCTTGGGCTGCCGTAAATCTTCATAGGTCCAGATACCTCTTGTGGCGCGCAGGTGCGTTGTCTCGAGGTCGTCACATCCACTGGCTCAAGGGAGCCTGTATAAATAGTCTTTCAAAATGAGGTCGCACACTGCTCGTCCCATCAGCGTGTGACCCCGGAGCATGATGGTCGATGTAGTCGGTATCAGCCGGTGCGCTTCTACCCGAGTGTTGAGTCTTCAAGGTGTTCACTGGTGTGCTTGCCATCCCTGGACACGTGTTTCGAGTTCATTACCTCCCATCAGCATGGATTAGGCGGGCGTAAGGGGTTGCTGCTTGGGCTGCCGTAAATGTTCATAGGTCCAGATACCTCTTGTGGTGCGCAGGTGCGTTGTCTGGAGGTCGTCACCTCCACTGGCTCAAGGGAGCCTGTATAAATAGTCTTTCCAAATGAGGTCACACACTGCTCGTCCCATCAGCGTGTGACCCCGGAGCATGATGGTCGATGTAGTCGGTATCAGCGGGTGCGCTTCTACCCGAGTGATGAGTCTTCAAGGTGTTCACTGGTCTGCTTGCCATCCCTGGACACGTGTTTCGAGGTCATTACCTCTCATCAGCAGGGATTAGTCAGGTGTAAGGGGTTGCTGCTTGGGCTGCCGTAAATGTTCATAGGTCCAGATACCTCTTGTGGCGCGCAGGTGCGTTGTCTCGAGGTCGTCACCTCCACTGGCTCAAGGGAGCCTGTATAAATAATCTTTCCAAATGAGGTCGCACACTGCTCGTCCCATCAGCGTGTGACCCCGGAGCATGATGGTCAATGTAGTCGGTATCAGCGGGTGCGCTTCTACCCGAGTGTTGAGTCTTCAAGGTGTTCACCGGTGTGCTTGCCATCCCTGGACACGTGTTTCGAGGTCATTACCTCTCATCAGCAGGGATTAGTCGGGTGTAAGGGGTTGCTGCTTGGGCTGCCGTAAATGTTCATAGGTCCAGATACCTCTTGTGGCGCGCAGGTGCGTTGTCTCGAGGTCGTCACCTCCACTGGCTCAAGGGAGCCTGTATAAATAGTCTTTCAAAATGAGGTCGCACACTGCTCGTCCCGTCAGCGTGTGACCGCGGAGCATGATGGTCGATGTAGTCGGTATCAGCGGGTGCGCTTCTACCCGAGTGTTGAGTCTTCAAGGTGTTCACTGGTGTGCTTGCCATCCCTGGACACGTTTTTCGAGGTCATTACCTCTCATCAGCAGGGATTAGGCGGGTGTAAGGGGTTGCTGCTTGGGCTGCCATAAATGTTCATAGGTCCAGATACCTCTTGTGGCGCGCAGGTGCGTTGTCTCGAGGTCGTCCCCTCCACTGGCTCAAGGGAGCCTGTATAGATAGTCTTTCCAAATGAGGTCACACACTGCTCGTCCCATCAACGTGTGACCCCGGAGCATGATGGTCGATCTAGTCGGTATCAGCGGGTGCGCTTCTACCCGAGTGTTGAGTCTTCAAGGTGTTCACTGGTGTGCTTGCCATCCCTGGACACGTGTTTCGAGGTCATTACCTCTCATCAGCAGGGATTAGGCGGGTTTAAGGGGTTGCTGCTTGGGCTGCCGTAAATGTTCATAGGTCCAGATACCTCTTGTGGCGCGCAGGTGCGTTGTCTCGAGGTCGTCACCTCCACTGGCTCAAGGGAGCCTGTATAAATAGTCTTTCCAAATGAGGTCGCACACTGCTCGTCCCATCAGCGTGTGACCCCAGAGCATGATGGTGGATGTAGTCGGTATCAGCGGGTGCGCTTCTACCCGAGTGTTGAGGCTTCAAGGTGTTCACTGGTGTGCTTGCCATCCCTGGACACGTGCTTCGAGGTCATTACCTCTCATCAGCAGGGATTAGGCGGGTGTAAGGGGTTGCTGCTTGGGCTGCGGTAAATGTTCATAGGTCCAGATACCTCTTGTGGCGCGCAGGTGCGTTGTCTCGAGGTCGTCACCTCCACTGGCTCAAGGGAGCCTGTATAAATAGTCTTTCCAAATGAGGTTGCACACTGCTCGTCCCATCAGCGTGTGACCCCGGAGCATGATGGTTGATGTAGTCGGTTTCAGCGGGTGCGCTTCTACCCGAGTGTTGAGTCTTCAAGGTGTTCACTGGTGTGCTTGCCATCCCTGGACACGTGTTTCGAGGTCATTACCTCTCATCAGCAGGGATTAGGCGGGTGTAAGGGGTTTCTGCTTGGGCTGCCGTAAATGTTCATAGGTCCAGATACCTCTTGTGGTGCGCAGGTGCGTTGTCTCGAGGTCATCACCTCCACTGGCTCAAGGGACCCTGTATAAATAGTCTTTCCAAATTAGGTCGCACACTGCTCGCCCCATCAGCGTGTGACCCCGGAGCATGATGGTCGATGTAGTCGGTATCAGCGGGTGCGCTTCTACCCGAGTGTTGAGTCTTCAAGGTGTTCACTGGTGTGCTTGCCATCCCTGGACATGTGTTTTGAGGTCATTACCTCTCATCAGCAGGGATTAGGCGGGTGTAAGGGGTTGCTGCTTGGGCTGCCGTAAATGTTCAAAGGTCCAGATACCTCTTGTGGCGCGCAGGTGCGTTGTCTCGAGGTCGTCACCTCCACTGGCTCAAGGGAGCTTGTATAAATAGTCTTTCAAAATGAGGTCGCACACTGCTCGTCCCATCAGCGTGTGACCCCGGAGCATGATGGTCGATGTAGTCGGTATCAGCGGGTGCGCTTCTACCCGAGTGTTGAGTCTTCAAGGTGTTCACTGTTGTGCTTGCCATCCCTGGACACGTGTTTCGAGGTCATTACCTCTCATCAGCAGGGATTAGGCGGGTGTAAGGGGTTGCTGCTTGGGCTGCCGTAAATCTTCATAGGTCCAGATACCTCTTGTGGCGCGCAGGTGCGTTGTCTCGAGGTCGTCACATCCACTGGCTCAAGGGAGCCTGTATAAATAGTCTTTCAAAATGAGGTCGCACACTGCTCGTCCCATCAGCGTGTGACCCCGGAGCATGATGGTCGATGTAGTCGGTATCAGCCGGTGCGCTTCTACCCGAGTGTTGAGTCTTCAAGGTGTTCACTGGTGTGCTTGCCATCCCTGGACACGTGTTTCGAGTTCATTACCTCCCATCAGCATGGATTAGGCGGGCGTAAGGGGTTGCTGCTTGGGCTGCCGTAAATGTTCATAGGTCCAGATACCTCTTGTGGTGCGCAGGTGCGTTGTCTGGAGGTCGTCACCTCCACTGGCTCAAGGGAGCCTGTATAAATAGTCTTTCCAAATGAGGTCACACACTGCTCGTCCCATCAGCGTGTGACCCCGGAGCATGATGGTCGATGTAGTCGGTATCAGCGGGTGCGCTTCTACCCGAGTGATGAGTCTTCAAGGTGTTCACTGGTCTGCTTGCCATCCCTGGACACGTGTTTCGAGGTCATTACCTCTCATCAGCAGGGATTAGTCAGGTGTAAGGGGTTGCTGCTTGGGCTGCCGTAAATGTTCATAGGTCCAGATACCTCTTGTGGCGCGCAGGTGCGTTGTCTCGAGGTCGTCACCTCCACTGGCTCAAGGGAGCCTGTATAAATAATCTTTCCAAATGAGGTCGCACACTGCTCGTCCCATCAGCGTGTGACCCCGGAGCATGATGGTCAATGTAGTCGGTATCAGCGGGTGCGCTTCTACCCGAGTGTTGAGTCTTCAAGGTGTTCACCGGTGTGCTTGCCATCCCTGGACACGTGTTTCGAGGTCATTACCTCTCATCAGCAGGGATTAGTCGGGTGTAAGGGGTTGCTGCTTGGGCTGCCGTAAATGTTCATAGGTCCAGATACCTCTTGTGGCGCGCAGGTGCGTTGTCTCGAGGTCGTCACCTCCACTGGCTCAAGGGAGCCTGTATAAATAGTCTTTCAAAATGAGGTCGCACACTGCTCGTCCCGTCAGCGTGTGACCGCGGAGCATGATGGTCGATGTAGTCGGTATCAGCGGGTGCGCTTCTACCCGAGTGTTGAGTCTTCAAGGTGTTCACTGGTGTGCTTGCCATCCCTGGACACGTTTTTCGAGGTCATTACCTCTCATCAGCAGGGATTAGGCGGGTGTAAGGGGTTGCTGCTTGGGCTGCCATAAATGTTCATAGGTCCAGATACCTCTTGTGGCGCGCAGGTGCGTTGTCTCGAGGTCGTCCCCTCCACTGGCTCAAGGGAGCCTGTATAGATAGTCTTTCCAAATGAGGTCACACACTGCTCGTCCCATCAACGTGTGACCCCGGAGCATGATGGTCGATCTAGTCGGTATCAGCGGGTGCGCTTCTACCCGAGTGTTGAGTCTTCAAGGTGTTCACTGGTGTGCTTGCCATCCCTGGACACGTGTTTCGAGGTCATTACCTCTCATCAGCAGGGATTAGGCGGGTTTAAGGGGTTGCTGCTTGGGCTGCCGTAAATGTTCATAGGTCCAGATACCTCTTGTGGCGCGCAGGTGCGTTGTCTCGAGGTCGTCACCTCCACTGGCTCAAGGGAGCCTGTATAAATAGTCTTTCCAAATGAGGTCGCACACTGCTCGTCCCATCAGCGTGTGACCCCAGAGCATGATGGTGGATGTAGTCGGTATCAGCGGGTGCGCTTCTACCCGAGTGTTGAGGCTTCAAGGTGTTCACTGGTGTGCTTGCCATCCCTGGACACGTGCTTCGAGGTCATTACCTCTCATCAGCAGGGATTAGGCGGGTGTAAGGGGTTGCTGCTTGGGCTGCGGTAAATGTTCATAGGTCCAGATACCTCTTGTGGCGCGCAGGTGCGTTGTCTCGAGGTCGTCACCTCCACTGGCTCAAGGGAGCCTGTATAAATAGTCTTTCCAAATGAGGTTGCACACTGCTCGTCCCATCAGCGTGTGACCCCGGAGCATGATGGTTGATGTAGTCGGTTTCAGCGGGTGCGCTTCTACCCGAGTGTTGAGTCTTCAAGGTGTTCACTGGTGTGCTTGCCATCCCTGGACACGTGTTTCGAGGTCATTACCTCTCATCAGCAGGGATTAGGCGGGTGTAAGGGGTTTCTGCTTGGGCTGCCGTAAATGTTCATAGGTCCAGATACCTCTTGTGGTGCGCAGGTGCGTTGTCTCGAGGTCATCACCTCCACTGGCTCAAGGGACCCTGTATAAATAGTCTTTCCAAATTAGGTCGCACACTGCTCGCCCCATCAGCGTGTGACCCCGGAGCATGATGGTCGATGTAGTCGGTATCAGCGGGTGCGCTTCTACCCGAGTGTTGAGTCTTCAAGGTGTTCACTGGTGTGCTTGCCATCCCTGGACATGTGTTTTGAGGTCATTACCTCTCATCAGCAGGGATTAGGCGGGTGTAAGGGGTTGCTGCTTGGGCTGCCGTAAATGTTCAAAGGTCCAGATACCTCTTGTGGCGCGCAGGTGCGTTGTCTCGAGGTCGTCACCTCCACTGGCTCAAGGGAGCTTGTATAAATAGTCTTTCAAAATGAGGTCGCACACTGCTCGTCCCATCAGCGTGTGACCCCGGAGCATGATGGTCGATGTAGTCGGTATCAGCGGGTGCGCTTCTACCCGAGTGTTGAGTCTTCAAGGTGTTCACTGGTGTGCTTGCCATCCCTGGACACGTGTTTCGAGGTCATTACCTCTCATCAGCAGGGATTAGGCGGGCGTAAGGGGTTGCTGCTTGGGCTGCCGTAAATGTTCATAGGTCCAGATACCTCTTGTGGCGCGCAGGTGCGTTGTCTGGAGGTCGTCACCTCCACTGGCTCAAGGGAGCCTGTATAAATAGTCTTTCCAAATGAGGTCACACACTGCTCGTCCCATCAGCGTGTGACCCGGAGCATGATGGTCGATGTAGTCATTATCAGCGGGTGCGCTTCTACCCGAGTGTTGAGTCTTCAAGGTGTTCACTGGTGTGCTTGCCATCCCTGGACACGTGTTTCGAGGTCATTACCTCTCATCAGCAGGGATTAGTCGGGTATAAGGGGTTGCTGCTTGGGCTGCCGTAAATGTTCATAAGTCCAGATACCTCTTGTGGCGCGCAGGTGCGTTGTCTCGAGGTCGTCACCTCCACTGGCTCAAGGGAGCCTGTATAAATAATCTTTCCAAATGAGGTCGCACACTGCTCGTCCCATCAGCGTGTGACCCCGGAGCATGATGGTCAATGTAGTCGGTATCAGCAGGTGCGCTTCTACCCGAGTGTTGAGTCTTCAAGGTGTTCACTGGTGTGCCTGCCATCCCTGGACACATGTTTCGAGGTCATTACCTCTCATCAGCAGGGATTAGGCGGGTGTAAGGGGTTGCTGCTTGGGCTGCTGTAAATGTTCATAGGTCCAGATACCTCTTGTGGCGCGCACGTGCGTTGTCTCGAGGTCGTCACCTCCACTAGCTCAAGGAAGCCTGTATAAATAGTCTTTCAAAATGAGGTCGCACACTGCTCGTCCCGTCAGCGTGTGACCCCGGAGCATGATGGTCGATGTAGTCGGTATCAGCGGGTGCGCTTCTACCCGAGTGTTGAGTCTTCAAGGTGTTCACTGGTGTGCTTGCCATCCCTGGACACGTGTTTCGAGGTCATTACCTCTCATCAGCAGGGATTAGGCAGGTGTAAGGGGTTGCTGCTTGGGCTGCCATAAATGTTCATAGGTCCAGATACCTCTTGTGGCGCGCAGGTGCATTGTCTCGAGGTCGTCACCTCCACTGGCTCAAGGGAGCCTGTATAGATAGTCTTTCCAAATGAGGTCACACACTGCTCGTCCCATCAACGTGTGACCCCGGAGCATGATGGTCGATGTAGTCGGTATCAGCGGGTGCGCTTCTACCAGAGTGTTGAGTCTTCAAGGTGTTCACTGGTGTGCTTGCCATCCCTGGACACGTGTTTCGAGGTCATTACCTCTCATCAGCAGGGATTAGGCGGGTTTAAGGGGTTGCTGCTTGGGCTGCCGTAAATGTTCATAGGTCCAGATACCTCTTGTGGCGCGCAGGTGCGTTGTCTCGAGGTCGTCACCTCCACTGGCTCAAGGGAGCCTGTATAAATAGTCTTTCAAAATGAGGTCGCACACTGCTCGTCCCATCAGCGTGTGACCCCGGAGCATGATGGTCGATGTAGTCGGTATCAGCGGGTGCGCTTCTACCCGAGTGTTGAGTCTTCAAGGTGTTCACTGGTGTGCTTGCCATCCCTGGACACGTGTTTCGAGGTCATTACCTCCCATCAGCAGGGATTAGGCGGGTGTAAGGGGTTGCTGCTTGGGCTGCCATAAATGTTCATAGGTCCAGATACCTCTTGTGGCGCGCAGGTGCGTTGTCTCGAGGTCGTCACCTCCACTGGCTCAAGGGAGCCTGTATAGATAGTCTTTCCAAATGAGGTCACACACTGCTCGTCCCATCAACGTGTGACCCCGGAGCATGATGGTCGATGTAGTCGGTATCAGCGGGTGCGCTTCTACCCGAGTGTTGAGTCTTCAAGGTGTTCACTGGTGTGATTGCCATCCCTGGACACGTGTTTCGAGGTCATTACCTCTCATCAGCAGGGATTAGGCGGGTTTAAGGGGTTGCTGCTTGGGCTGCCGTAAATGTTCACAGGTCCAGATACCTCTTATGGCGCGCAGGTGCATTGTCTCGAGGTCATCACCTCCACTGGCTCAAGGGACCCTGTATAAATAGTCTTTCCAAATTAGGTCGAACACTGCTCGCCCCATCAGCGTGTGACCCCGGAGCATGATGGTCGATGTAGTCGGTATCAGCGGGTGCGCTTCTACCCGAGTGTTGAGTCTTCAAGGTGTTCACTGGTGTGCTTGCCATCCCTGGACATGTGTTTTGAGGTCATTACCTCTCATCAGCAGGGATTAGGCGGGTGTAAGGGGTTGCTGCTTGGGCTGCCGTAAATGTTCAAAGGTCCAGATACCTCTTGTGGCGCGCAGGTGCGTTGTCTCGAGGTTGTCTCCTCCACTGGCTCAAGGGAGCCTGTATAAATAGTCTTTCCAAATGAGCTCGCACACTGCTCGTCCCATCAGCGTGTGACCCCGGAGCATGATGGTCGATGTAGTCGGTATCAGCGGGTGCGCTTCTACCCGAGTGTTGAGTCTTCAAGGTGTTCACTGGTGTGCTTGCCATCCCTGGACACGTGTTTCGAGGTCATTACCTCTCATCAGCAGGGATTAGGCGGGTGTAAGGGGTTGCTGCTTGGGCTGCCGTAAATCTTCATAGGTCCAGATACCTCTTGTGGCGCGCAGGTGCGTTGTCTCGAGGTCGTCACATCCACTGGCTCAAGGGAGCCTGTATAAATAGTCTTTCAAAATGAGGTCGCACACTGCTCGTCCCATCAGCGTGTGACCCCGGAGCATGATGGTCGATGTAGTCGGTATCAGCCGGTGCGCTTCTACCCGAGTGTTGAGTCTTCAAGGTGTTCACTGGTGTGCTTGCCATCCCTGGACACGTGTTTCGAGTTCATTACCTCCCATCAGCAGGGATTAGGCGGGCGTAAGGGGTTGCTGCTTGGGCTGCCGTAAATGTTCATAGGTCCAGATACCTCTTGTGGTGCGCAGGTGCGTTGTCTGGAGGTCGTCACCTCCACTGGCTCAAGGGAGCCTGTATAAATAGTCTTTCCAAATGAGGTCACACACTGCTCGTCCCATCAGCGTGTGACCCCGGAGCATGATGGTCGATGTAGTCGGTATCAGCGGGTGCGCTTCTACCCGAGTGTTGAGTCTTCAAGGTGTTCACTGGTCTGCTTGCCATCCCTGGACACGTGTTTCGAGGTCATTACCTCTCATCAGCAGGGATTAGTCAGGTGTAAGGGGTTGCTGCTTGGGCTGCCGTAAATGTTCATAGGTCCAGATACCTCTTGTGGCGCGCAGGTGCGTTGTCTCGAGGTCGTCACCTCCACTGGCTCAAGGGAGCCTGTATAAATAATCTTTCCAAATGAGGTCGCACACTGCTCGTCCCATCAGCGTGTGACCCCGGAGCATGATGGTCAATGTAGTCGGTATCAGCGGGTGCGCTTCTACCCGAGTGTTGAGTCTTCAAGGTGTTCACCGGTGTGCTTGCCATCCCTGGACACGTGTTTCGAGGTCATTACCTCTCATCAGCAGGGATTAGTCGGGTGTAAGGGGTTGCTGCTTGGGCTGCCGTAAATATTCATAGGTCCAGATACCTCTTGTGGCGCGCAGGTGCGTTGTCTCGAGGTCGTCACCTCCACTGGCTCAAGGGAGCCTGTATAAATAGTCTTTCAAAATGAGGTCGCACACTGCTCGTCCCGTCAGCGTGTGACCGCGGAGCATGATGGTCGATGTAGTCGGTATCAGCGGGTGCGCTTCTACCCGAGTGTTGAGTCTTCAAGGTGTTCACTGGTGTGCTTGCCATCCCTGGACACGTTTTTCGAGGTCATTACCTCTCATCAGCAGGGATTAGGCGGGTGTAAGGGGTTGCTGCTTGGGCTGCCATAAATGTTCATAGGTCCAGATACCTCTTGTGGCGCGCAGGTGCGTTGTCTCGAGGTCGTCCCCTCCACTGGCTCAAGGGAGCCTGTATAGATAGTCTTTCCAAATGAGGTCACACACTGCTCGTCCCATCAACGTGTGACCCCGGAGCATGATGGTCGATCTAGTCGGTATCAGCGGGTGCGCTTCTACCCGAGTGTTGAGTCTTCAAGGTGTTCACTGGTGTGCTTGCCATCCCTGGACACGTGTTTCGAGGTCATTACCTCTCATCAGCAGGGATTAGGCGGGTTTAAGGGGTTGCTGCTTGGGCTGCCGTAAATGTTCATAGGTCCAGATACCTCTTGTGGCGCGCAGGTGCGTTGTCTCGAGGTCGTCACCTCCACTGGCTCAAGGGAGCCTGTATAAATAGTCTTTCCAAATGAGGTCGCACACTGCTCGTCCCATCAGCGTGTGACCCCAGAGCATGATGGTGGATGTAGTCGGTATCAGCGGGTGCGCTTCTACCCGAGTGTTGAGGCTTCAAGGTGTTCACTGGTGTGCTTGCCATCCCTGGACACGTGCTTCGAGGTCATTACCTCTCATCAGCAGGGATTAGGCGGGTGTAAGGGGTTGCTGCTTGGGCTGCGGTAAATGTTCATAGGTCCAGATACCTCTTGTGGCGCGCAGGTGCGTTGTCTCGAGGTCGTCACCTCCACTGGCTCAAGGGAGCCTGTATAAATAGTCTTTCCAAATGAGGTTGCACACTGCTCGTCCCATCAGCGTGTGACCCCGGAGCATGATGGTTGATGTAGTCGGTTTCAGCGGGTGCGCTTCTACCCGAGTGTTGAGTCTTCAAGGTGTTCACTGGTGTGCTTGCCATCCCTGGACACGTGTTTCGAGGTCATTACCTCTCATCAGCAGGGATTAGGCGGGTGTAAGGGGTTGCTGCTTGGGCTGCCGTAAATGTTCATAGGTCCAGATACCTCTTGTGGTGCGCAGGTGCGTTGTCTCGAGGTCATCACCTCCACTGGCTCAAGGGACCCTGTATAAATAGTCTTTCCAAATTAGGTCGCACACTGCTCGCCCCATCAGCGTGTGACCCCGGAGCATGATGGTCGATGTAGTCGGTATCAGCGGGTGCGCTTCTACCCGAGTGTTGAGTCTTCAAGGTGTTCACTGGTGTGCTTGCCATCCCTGGACATGTGTTTTGAGGTCATTACCTCTCATCAGCAGGGATTAGGCGGGTGTAAGGGGTTGCTGCTTGGGCTGCCGTAAATGTTCAAAGGTCCAGATACCTCTTGTGGCGCGCAGGTGCGTTGTCTCGAGGTCGTCACCTCCACTGGCTCAAGGGAGCTTGTATAAATAGTCTTTCAAAATGAGGTCGCACACTGCTCGTCCCATCAGCGTGTGACCCCGGAGCATGATGGTCGATGTAGTCGGTATCAGCGGGTGCGCTTCTACCCGAGTGTTGAGTCTTCAAGGTGTTCACTGGTGTGCTTGCCATCCCTGGACACGTGTTTCGAGGTCATTACCTCTCATCAGCAGGGATTAGGCGGGCGTAAGGGGTTGCTGCTTGGGCTGCCGTAAATGTTCATAGGTCCAGATACCTCTTGTGGCGCGCAGGTGCGTTGTCTGGAGGTCGTCACCTCCACTGGCTCAAGGGAGCCTGTATAAATAGTCTTTCCAAATGAGGTCACACACTGCTCGTCCCATCAGCGTGTGACCCGGAGCATGATGGTCGATGTAGTCATTATCAGCGGGTGCGCTTCTACCCGAGTGTTGAGTCTTCAAGGTGTTCACTGGTGTGCTTGCCATCCCTGGACACGTGTTTCGAGGTCATTACCTCTCATCAGCAGGGATTAGTCGGGTATAAGGGGTTGCTGCTTGGGCTGCCGTAAATGTTCATAAGTCCAGATACCTCTTGTGGCGCGCAGGTGCGTTGTCTCGAGGTCGTCACCTCCACTGGCTCAAGGGAGCCTGTATAAATAATCTTTCCAAATGAGGTCGCACACTGCTCGTCCCATCAGCGTGTGACCCCGGAGCATGATGGTCAATGTAGTCGGTATCAGCGGGTGCGCTTCTACCCGAGTTTTGAGTCTTCAAGGTGTTCACTGGTGTGCTTGCCATCCCTGGACACATGTTTCGAGGTCATTACCTCTCATCAGCAGGGATTAGGCGGGTGTAAGGGGTTGCTGCTTGGGCTGCTGTAAATGTTCATAGGTCCAGATACCTCTTGTGGCGCACAGGTGCGTTGTCTCGAGGTCGTCACCTCCACTAGCTCAAGGAAGCCTGTATAAATAGTCTTTCAAAATGAGGTCGCACACTGCTCGTCCCGTCAGCGTGTGACCCCGGAGCATGATGGTCGATGTAGTCGGTATCAGCGGGTGCGCTTCTACCCGAGTGTTGAGTCTTCAAGGTGTTCACTGGTGTGCTTGCCATCCCTGGACACGTGTTTCGAGGTCATTACCTCTCATCAGCAGGGATTAGGCAGGTGTAAGGGGTTGCTGCTTGGGCTGCCATAAATGTTCATAGGTCCAGATACCTCTTGTGGCGCGCAGGTGCGTTGTCTCGAGGTCGTCACCTCCACTGGCTCAAGGGAGCCTGTATAGATAGTCTTTCCAAATGAGGTCACACACTGCTCGTCCCATCAACGTGTGACCCCGGAGCATGATGGTCGATGTAGTCGGTATCAGCGGGTGCGCTTCTACCAGAGTGTTGAGTCTTCAAGGTGTTCACTGGTGTGCTTGCCATCCCTGGACACGTGTTTCGAGGTCATTACCTCTCATCAGCAGGGATTAGGCGGGTTTAAGGGGTTGCTGCTTGGGCTGCCGTAAATGTTCATAGGTCCAGATACCTCTTGTGGCGCGCAGGTGCGTTGTCTCGAGGTCGTCACCTCCACTGGCTCAAGGGAGCCTGTATAAATAGTCTTTCAAAATGAGGTCGCACACTGCTCGTCCCATCAGCGTGTGACCCCGGAGCATGATGGTCGATGTAGTCGGTATCAGCGGGTGCGCTTCTACCCGAGTGTTGAGTCTTCAAGGTGTTCACTGGTGTGCTTGCCATCCCTGGACACGTGTTTCGAGGTCATTACCTCCCATCAGCAGGGATTAGGCGGGTGTAAGGGGTGGCTGCTTGGGCTGCCATAAATGTTCATAGGTCCAGATACCTCTTGTGGCGCGCAGGTGCGTTGTCTCGAGGTCGTCACCTCCACTGGCTCAAGGGAGCCTGTATAGATAGTCTTTCCAAATGAGGTCACACACTGCTCGTCCCATCAACGTGTGACCCCGGAGCATGATGGTCGATGTAGTCGGTATCAGCGGGTGCGCTTCTACCCGAGTGTTGAGTCTTCAAGGTGTTCACTGGTGTGATTGCCATCCCTGGACACGTGTTTCGAGGTCATTACCTCTCATCAGCAGGGATTAGGCAGGTTTAAGGGGTTGCTGCTTGGGCTGCCGTAAATGTTCATAGGTCCAGATACCTCTTGTGGCGCGCAGGTGCGTTGTTTCGAGGGTCGTCACCTCCACTGGCTCAAGGGAGACTGTATAAATAGTCTTTCCAAATGAGGTCACACACTGCTCGTCCCATCAGCTTGTGACCCCGGAGCATGATGGTCGATGTAGTCTGTATCAGCGGGTGCGCTTCTACCCGAGTGTTGAGTCTTCAAGGTGTTCACTGGTGTGCTTGCCATCCCTGGACACGTGTTTCGAGGTCATTACCTCTCATCAGCAGGGATTAGGCGGGTGTAAGGGGTTGCTGCTTGGGCTGCCGTAAATGTTCATAGGTCCAGATACCTCTTGTGGCGCGCAGGTGCGTTGTCTCGAGGTCGTCACCTCCACTGGCTCAAGGGAGCCTGTATAAATAATCTTTCCAAATGAGGTCGCACACTACTCGTCCCATCAGCGTGTGACCCCGGAGCATGATGGTCAATGTAGTCGGTATCAGCGGGTTCGCTTCTACCCGAGTGTTGAGTCTTCAAGGTGTTCACTGGTGTGCTTGCCATCCCTGGACACGTGTTTCGAGGTCATTACCTCTCATCAGCAGGGATTAGGCGGGTGTAAGGGGTTGCTGCTTGGGCTGCCGTAAATCTTCATAGGTCCAGATACCTCTTGTGGCGCGCAGGTGCGTTGTCTCGAGGTCGTCACCTCCACTGGCTCAAGGGAGCCTGTATAAATAGTCTTTCAAAATGAGGTCGCACACTGCTCGTCCCATCAGCGTGTGACCCCGGAGCATGATGGTCGATGTAGTCGGTATCAGCCGGTGCGCTTCTACCCGAGTGTTGAGTCTTCAAGGTGTTCACTGGTGTGCTTGCCATCCCTGGACACGTGTTTCGAGGTCATTACCTCTCATCAGCAGGGATTAGGCGGGCGTAAGGGGTTGCTGCTTGGGCTGCCGTAAATGTTCATAGGTCCAGATACCTCTTGTGGTGCGCAGGTGCGTTGTCTGGAGGTCGTCACCTCCACTGGCTCAAGGGAGCCTGTATAAATAGTCTTTCCAAATGAGGTCACACACTGCTCGTCCCATCAGCGTGTGACCCCGGAGCATGATGGTCGATGTAGTCGGTATCAGCGGGTGCGCTTCTACCCGAGTGTTGAGTCTTCAAGGTGTTCACTGGTCTGCTTGCCATCCCTGGACACGTGTTTCGAGGTCATTACCTCTCATCAGCAGGGATTAGTCAGGTGTAAAGGGTTGCTGCTTGGGCTGCCGTAAATGTTCATAGGTCCAGATACCTCTTGTGGCGCGCAGGTGCGTTGTCTCGAGGTCGTCACCTCCACTAGCTCAAGGGAGCCTGTATAAATAATCTTTCCAAATGAGGTCGCACACTGCTCGTCCCATCAGCGTGTGACCCCGGAGCATGATGGTCAATGTAGTCGGTATCAGCGGGTGCGCTTCTACCCGAGTGTTGAGTCTTCAAGGTGTTCACTGGTGTGCTTGCCATCCCTGGACACGTGTTTCAAGGTCATTACCTCTCATCAGCAGGGATTAGTTGGGTGTAAGGGGTTGCTGCTTGGGCTGCCGTAAATGTTCATAGGTCCAGATACCTCTTGTGGCGCGCAGGTGCGTTGTCTCGAGGTCGTCACCTCCACTGGCTCAAGGGAGCCTGTATAAATAGTCTTTCAAAATGAGGTCGCACACTGCTCGTCCCGTCAGCGTGTGACCGCGGAGCATGATGGTCGATGTAGTCGGTATCAGCGGGTGCGCTTCTACCCGAGTGTTGAGTCTTCAAGGTGTTCACTGGTGTGCTTGCCATCCCTGGACACGTTTTTTGAGGTCATTACCTCTCATCAGCAGGGATTAGGTGGGTGTAAGGGGTTGCTGCTTGGGCTGCCATAAATGTTCATAGGTCCAGATACCTCTTGTGGCGCGCAGGTGCGTTGTCTCGAGGTCGTCACCTCCACTGGCTCAAGGGAGCCTGTATAGATAGTCTTTCCAAATGAGGTCACACACTGCTCGTCCCATCAACGTGTGACCCCGGAGCATGATGGTCGATGTAGTCGGTATCAGCGGGTGCGCTTCTACCCGAGTGTTGAGTCTTCAAGGTGTTCACTGGTGTGCTTGCCATCCCTGGACACGTGTTTCGAGGTCATTACCTCTCATCAGCAGGGATTAGGCGGGTTTAAGGGGTTGCTGCTTGGGCTGCCGTAAATGTTCATAGGTCCAGATACCTCGTGTGGCGTGCAGGTGCGTTGTCTCGAGGTCGTCACCTCCACTGGCTCAAGGGAGCCTGTATAAATAGTCTTTCAAAATGAGGTCGCACACTGCTCGTCCCATCAGCGTGTGACCCCGGAGCATGATGGTCGATGTAGTCGGTATCAGCGGGTGCGCTTCTACCCGAGTGTTGAGTCTTCAAGGTGTTCACTGGTGTGCTTGCCATCCCTGGACACGTGTTTCGAGGTCATTACCTCCCATCAGCAGGGATTAGGCGGGTGTAAGGGGTTGCTGCTTGGGCTGCCATAAATGTTCATAGGTCCAGATACCTCTTGTGGCGCGCAGGTGCGTTGTCTCGAGGTCGTCACCTCCACTGGCTCAAGGGAGCCTGTATAGATAGTCTTTCCAAATGAGGTCACACACTGCTCGTCCCATCAACGTGTGACCCCGGAGCACGATGGTCGATGTAGTCGGTATCAGCGGGTGCGCTTCTACCCGAGTGTTGAGTCTTCAAGGTGTTCACTGGTGTGATTGCCATCCCTGGACACGTGTTTCGAGGTCATTACCTCTCATCAGCAGGGATTAGGCGGGTTTAAGGGGTTGCTGCTTGGGCTGCCGTAAATGTTCATAGGTCCAGATACCTCTTGTGGCGCGCAGGTGCGTTGTCTCGAGGTCGTCACCTCCACTGGCTCAAGGGAGCCTGTATAAATAGTCTTTCAAAATGAGGTCGCACACTGCTCGTCTCATCAGCGTGTGACCCCGGAGCATGATGGTCGATGTAGTCGGTATCAGCGGGTGCGCTTCTACCCGAGTGTTGAGTCTTCAAGGTGTTCACTGGTGTGCTTGCCATCCCTGGACACGTGTTTCGAGGTCATTACCTCCCATCAGCAGGGATTAGGCGGGTGTAAGGGGTTGCTGCTTGGGCTGCCGTAAATCTTCATAGGTCCAGATACCTCTTGTGGCGCGCAGGTGCGTTGTTTCGAGGGTCGTCACCTCCACTGGCTCAAGGGAGACTGTATAAATAGTCTTTCCAAATGAGGTCACACACTGCTCGTCCCATCAGCGTGTGACCCCGGAGCATGATGGTCGATGTAGTCTGTATCAGCGGGTGCGCTTCTACCCGAGTGTTGAGTCTTCAAGGTGTTCACTGGTGTGCTTGCCATCCCTGGACACGTGTTTCGAGGTCATTACCTCTCATCAGCAGGGATTAGGCGGGTGTAAGGGGTTGCTGCTTGGGCTGCCGTAAATGTTCATGGGTCCAGATACCTCTTGTGGCGCGCAGGTGCGTTGTCTCGAGGTTGTCACCTCCACTGGCTCAAGGGAGCCTGTATAAATAATCTTTCCAAATGAGGTCGCACACTACTCGTCCCATCAGCGTGTGACCCCGGAGCATGATGGTCAATGTAGTCGGTATCAGCGGGTTCGCTTCTACCCGAGTGTTGAGTCTTCAAGGTGTTCACTGGTGTGCTTGCCATCCCGGGACACGTGTTTCGAGGTCATTACCTCTCATCAGCAGGGATTAGGCGGGTGTAAGGGGTTGCTGCTTGGGCTGCCGTAAATCTTCATAGGTCCAGATACCTCTTGTGGCGCGCAGGTGCGTTGTCTCGAGGTCGTCACCTCCACTGGCTCAAGGGAGCCTGTATAAATAGTCTTTCAAAATGAGGTCGCACACTGCTCGTCCCATCAGCGTGTGACCCCGGAGCATGATGGTCGATGTAGTCGGTATCAGCCGGTGCGCTTCTACCCGAGTGTTGAGTCTTCAAGGTGTTCACTGGTGTGCTTGCCATCCCTGGACACGTGTTTCGAGGTCATTACCTCTCATCAGCAGGGATTAGGCGGGCGTAAGGGGTTGCTGCTTGGGCTGCCGTAAATGTTCGTAGGTCCAGATACCTCTTGTGGTGCGCAGGTGCGTTGTCTGGAGGTCGTCACCTCCACTGGCTCAAGGGAGCCTGTATAAATAGTCTTTCCAAATGAGGTCACACACTGCTCGTCCCATCAGCGTGTGACCCCGGAGCATGATGGTCGATGTAGTCGGTATCAGCGGGTGCGCTTCTACCCGAGTGTTGAGTCTTCAAGGTGTTCACTGGTCTGCTTGCCATCCCTGGACACGTGTTTCGAGGTCATTACCTCTCATCAGCAGGGATTAGTCAGGTGTAAGGGGTTGCTGCTTGGGCTGCCGTAAATGTTCATAGGTCCAGATACCTCTTGTGGCGCGCAGGTGCGTTGTCTCGAGGTCGTCACCTCCACTGGCTCAAGGGAGCCTGTATAAATAATCTTTCCAAATGAGGTCGCACACTGCTCGTCCCATCAGCGTGTGACCCCGGAGCATGATGGTCAATGTAGTCGGTATCAGCGGGTGCGCTTCTACCCGAGTGTTGAGTCTTCAAGGTGTTCACTGGTGTGCTTGCCATCCCTGGACACGTGTTTCGAGGTCATTACCTCTCATCAGCAGGGATTAGTTGGGTGTAAGGGGTTGCTGCTTGGGCTGCCGTAAATGTTCATAGGTCCAGATACCTCTTGTGGCGCGCAGGTGCGTTGTCTCGAGGTCGTCACCTCCACTGGCTCAAGGGAGCCTGTATAAATAGTCTTTCAAAATGAGGTCGCACACTGCTCGTCCCGTCAGCGTGTGACCGCGGAGCATGATGGTCGATGTAGTCGGTATCAGCGGGTGCGCTTCTACCCGAGTGTTGAGTCTTCAAGGTGTTCACTGGTGTGCTTGCCATCCCTGGACACGTTTTTCGAGGTCATTACCTCTCATCAGCAGGGATTAGGCGGGTGTAAGGGGTTGCTGCTTGGGCTGCCATAAATGTTCATAGGTCCAGATACCTCTTGTGGCGCGCAGGTGCGTTGTCTCGAGGTCGTCACCTCCACTGGCTCAAGGGAGCCTGTATAGATAGTCTTTCCAAATGAGGTCACACACTGCTCGTCCCATCAACGTGTGACCCCGGAGCATGATGGTCGATGTAGTCGGTATCAGCGGGTGCGCTTCTACCCGAGTGTTGAGTCTTCAAGGTGTTCACTGGTGTGCTTGCCATCCCTGGACACGTGTTTCGAGGTCATTACCTCTCATCAGCAGGGATTAGGCGGGTTTAAGGGGTTGCTGCTTGGGCTGCCGTAAATGTTCATAGGTCCAGATACCTCTTGTGGCGCGCAGGTGCGTTGTCTCGAGGTCGTCACCTCCACTGGCTCAAGGGAGCCTGTATAAATAGTCTTTCCAAATGAGGTCGCACACTGCTCGTCCCATCAGCGTGTGACCCCAGAGCACGATGGTGGATGTAGTCGGTATCAGCGGGTGCGCTTCTACCCGAGTGTTGAGGCTTCAAGGTGTTCACTGGTGTGCTTGCCATCCCTGGACACGTGCTTCGAGGTCATTACCTCTCATCAGCAGGGATTAGGCGGGTGTAAGGGGTTGCTGCTTGGGCTGCCGTAAATGTTCATAGGTCCAGATACCTCTTGTGGCGCGCAGGTGCGTTGTCTCGAGGTCGTCACCTCCACTGGCTCAAGGGAGCCTGTATAAATAGTCTTTCCAAATGAGGTTGCACACTGCTCGTCCCATCAGCGTGTGACCCCGGAGCATGATGGTTGATGTAGTCGGTTTCAGCGGGTGCGCTTCTACCCGAGTGTTGAGTCTTCAAGGTGTTCACTGGTGTGCTTGCCATCCCTGGACACGTGTTTCGAGGTCATTACCTCTCATCAGCAGGGATTAGGCGGGTGTAAGGGGTTGCTGCTTGGGCTGCCGTAAATGTTCATAGGTCCAGATACCTCTTGTGGTGCGCAGGTGCGTTGTCTCGAGGTCATCACCTCCACTGGCTCAAGGGACCCTGTATAAATAGTCTTTCTCAATTAGGTCGCACACTGCTCGCCCCATCAGCGTGTGACCCCGGAGCATGATGGTCGATGTAGTCGGTATCAGCGGGTGCGCTTCTACCCGAGTGTTGAGTCTTCAAGGTGTTCACTGGTGTGCTTGCCATCCCTGGACATGTGTTTTGAGGTCATTACCTCTCATCAGCAGGGATTAGGCGGGTGTAAGGGGTTGCTGCTTGGGCTGCCGTAAATGTTCAAAGGTCCAGATACCTCTTGTGGCGCACAGGTGCGTTGTCTCGAGGTTGTCACCTCCACTGGCTCAAGGGAGCCTGTATAAATAGTCTTTCCAAATGAGGTCGCACACTGCTCGTCCCATCAGCGTGTGACCCCGGAGCATGATGGTCGATGTAGTCGGTATCAGCGGGTAAGATTCTACCCGAGTGTTGAGTCTTCAAGGTGTTCACTGGTGTGCTTGCCATCCCTGGACACGTGTTTCGAGGTCATTACCTCTCATCAGCAGGGATTAGGCGGGTGTAAGGGGTTGCTGCTTGGGCTGCCGTAAATGTTCATAGGTCCAGATACCTCTTGTGGCGCGCAGGTGCGTTGTCTCGAGGTCGTCACCTCCACTGGCTCAAGGGAGCTTGTATAAATAGTCTTTCAAAATGAGGTCGCACACTGCTCGTCCCATCAGCGTGTGACCCCGGAGCATGATGGTCAATGTAGTCGGTATCAGCGGGTGCGGTTCTACCCGAGTGTTGAGTCTTCAAGGTGTTCACTGGTGTGCTTGCCATCCCTGGACACGTGTTTCGGGGTCATTACCTCTCATCAGCAGGGATTAGGCGGGCGTAAGGGGTTGCTGCTTGGGCTGCCGTAAATGTTCATAGGTCCAGATACCTCTTGTGGCGCGCAGGTGCGTTGTCTGGAGGTCGTCACCTCCACTGGCTCAAGGGAGCCTGTATAAATAGTCTTTCCAAACGAGGTCACACACTGCTCGTCCCATCAGCGTGTGACCCGGAGCATGATGGTCGATGTAGTCAGTATCAGCGGGTGCGCTTCTACCCGAGTGTTGAGTCTTCAAGGTGTTCACTGGTGTGCTTGCCATCCCTGGACACGTGTTTCGAGGTCATTACCTCTCATCAGCAGGGATTAGTCGGGTATAAGGGGTTGCTGCTTGGGCTGCCGTAAATGTTCATAAGTCCAGATACCTCTTGTGGCGCGCAGGTGCGTTGACTCAAGGTCGTCACCTCCACTGGCTCAAGGGAGCCTGTATAAATAATCTTTCCAAATGAGGTCGCACACTGCTCGTCCCATCAGCGTGTGACCCTGGAGCATGATGGTCAATGTAGTCGGTATCAGCGGGTGCGCTTCTACCCGAGTGTTGAGTCTTCAAGGTGTTCACTGGTGTGCTTGCCATCCCTGGACACATGTTTCGAGGTCATTACCTCTCATCAGCAGGGATTAGGCGGGTGTAAGGGGTTGCTGCTTGGGCTGCTGTAAATGTTCATAGGTCCAGATACCTCTTGTGGCGCGCAGGTGCTTTGTCTCGAGGTCGTCACCTCCACTGGCTCAAGGAAGCCTGTATAAATAGTCTTTCAAAATGAGGTCGCACACTGCTCGTCCCGTCAGCGTGTGACCCCGGAGCATGATGGTCGATGTAGTCGGTATCAGCGGGTGCGCTTCTACCCGAGTGTTGAGTCTTCAAGGTGTTCACTGGTGTGCTTGCCATCCCTGGACACGTGTTTCGAGGTCATTACCTCTCATCAGCAGGGATTAGGCGGGTGTAAGGGGTTGCTGCTTGGGCTGCCATAAATGTTCATAGGTCCAGATACCTCTTGTGGCGCGCAGGTGCGTTGTCTCGAGGTCGTCACCTCCACTGGCTCAAGGGAGCCTGTATAGATAGTCTTTCCAAATGAGGTCACACACTGCTCGTCCCATCAACGTGTGACCCCGGAGCATGATGGTCGATGTAGTCGGTATCAGCGGGTGCGCTTCTACCCGAGTGTTGAGTCTTCAAGGTGTTCACTGGTGTGCTTGCCATCCCTGGACACGTGTTTCGAGGTCATTACCTCTCATCAGCAGGGATTAGGCGGGTTTAAGGGGTTGCTGCTTGGGCTGCCGTAAATGTTCATAGGTCCAGATACCTCTTGTGGCGCGCAGGTGCGTTGTCTCGAGGTCGTCACCTCCACTGGCTCAAGGGAGCCTGTATAAATAGTCTTTCAAAATGAGGTCGCACACTGCTCGTCCCATCAGCGTGTGACCCCGGAGCATGATGGTCGATGTAGTCGGTATCAGCGGGTGCGCTTCTACCCGAGTGTTGAGTCTTCAAGGTGTTCACTGGTGTGCTTGCCATCCCTGGACACGTGTTTCGAGGTCATTACCTCCCATCAGCAGGGATTAGGCGGGTGTAAGGGGTTGCTGCTTGGGCTGCCATAAATGTTTATAGGTCCAGATACCTCTTGTGGCGCGCAGGTGCGTTGTCTCGAGGTCGTCACCTCCACTGGCTCAAGGGAGCCTGTATAGATAGTCTTTCCAAATGAGGTCACACACTGCTCGTCCCATCAACGTGTGACCCCGGAGCATGATGGTCGATGTAGTCGGTATCAGCGGGTGCGCTTCTACCCGAGTGTTGAGTCTTCAAGGTGTTCACTGGTGTGATTGCCATCCCTGGACACGTGTTTCGAGGTCATTACCTCTCATCAGCAGGGATTAGGCGGGTTTAAGGGGTTGCTGCTTGGGCTGCCGTAAATGTTCATAGGTCCAGATACCTCTTGTGGCGCGCAGGTGCGTTGTCTCGAGGTCGTCACCTCCACTGGCTCAAGGGAGCCTGTATAAATAGTCTTTCAAAATGAGGTCGCACACTGCTCGTCCCATCAGCGTGTGACCCCGGAGCATGATGGTCGATGTAGTCGGTATCAGCAGGTGCGCTTCTACCCGAGTGTTGAGTCTTCAAGGTGTTCACTGGTGTGCTTGCCATCCCTGGACACGTGTTTCGAGGTCATTACCTCCCATCAGCAGGGATTTGGTGTGTGTAAGGGGTTGCTGCTTGGGCTGCCGTAAATCTTCATAGGTCCAGATACCTCTTGTGGCGCGCAGGTGCGTTGTTTCAAGGGTCGTCACTTCCACTGGCTCAAGGGAGACTGTATAAATAGTCTTTCCAAATGAGGTCACACACTGCTCGTCCCATCAGCGTGTGACCCCGGAGCATGATGGTCGATGTAGTCTGTATCAGCGGGTGCGCTTCTACCCGAGTGTTGAGTCTTCAAGGTGTTCACTGGTGTGCTTGCCATCCCTGGACACGTGTTTCGAGGTCATTACCTCTCATCAGCAGGGATTAGGCGGGTGTAAGGGGTTGCTGCTTGGGCTGCCGTAAATGTTCATAGGTCCAGATACCTCTTGTGGCGCGCAGGTGCATTGTCTCGAGGTCGTCACCTCCACTGGCTCAAGGGAGCCTGTATAAATAATCTTTCCAAATGAGGTCGCACACTACTCGTCCCATCAGCGTGTGACCCCGGAGCATGATGGTCAATGTAGTCGGTATCAGCGGGTTCGCTTCTACCCGAGTGTTGAGTCTTCAAGGTGTTCACTGTTGTGCTTGCCATCCCTGGACACATGTTTCGAGGTCATTACCTCTCATCAGCAGGGATTAGGCGGGTGTAAGGGGTTGCTGCTTGGGCTGCCGTAAATGTTCACAGGTCCAGATACCTCTTATGGCGCGCAGGTGCATTGTCTCGAGGTCATCACCTCCACTGGCTCAAGGGACCCTGTATAAATAGTCTTTCCAAATTAGGTCGCACACTGCTCGCCCCATCAGCGTGTGACCCCGGAGCATGATGGTCGATGTAGTCGGTATCAGCGGGTGCGCTTCTACCCGAGTGTTGAGTCTTCAAGGTGTTCACTTGTGTGCTTGCCATCCCTGGACATGTGTTTTGAGGTCATTACCTCTAATCAGCAGGGATTAGGCGGGTGTAAGGGGTTGCTGCTTGGGCTGCCGTAAATGTTCAAAGGTCCAGATACCTCTTGTGGCGCGCAGGTGCGTTGTCTCGAGGTTGTCTCCTCCACTGGCTCAAGGGAGCCTGTATAAATAGTCTTTCCAAATGAGGTCGCACACTGCTCGTCCCATCAGCGTGTGACCCCGGAGCATGATGGTCGATGTAGTCGGTATCAGCGGGTAAGCTTCTACCCGAGTGTTGAGTCTTCAAGGTGTTCACTGGTGTGCTTGCCATCCCTGGACACGTGTTTCGAGGTCATTACCTCTCATCAGCAGGGATTAGGCGGGTGTAAGGGGTTGCTGCTTGGGCTGCCGTAAATGTTCATAGGTCCAGATACCTCTTGTGGCGCGCAGGTGCGTTGTCTCGAGGTCGTCACCTCCACTGGCTCAAGGGAGCCTGTATAGATAGTCTTTCCAAATGAGGTCACACACTGCTCGTCCCATCAACGTGTGACCCCGGAGCATGATGGTCGATGTAGTCGGTATCAGCGGGTGCGCTTCTACCCGAGTGTTGAGTCTTCAAGGTGTTCACTGGTGTGCTTGCCATCCCTGGACACGTGTTTCGAGGTCATTACCTCTCATCAGCAGGGATTAGGTGGGTTTAAGGGGTTGCTGCTTGGGCTGCCGTAAATGTTCATAGGTCCAGATACCTCTTGTGGCGCGCAGGTGCGTTGTCTCGAGGTCGTCACCTCCACTGGCTCAAGGGAGCCTGTATAAATAGTCTTTCAAAATGAGGTCGCACACTGCTCGTCCCATCAGCGTGTGACCCCGGAGCATGATGGTCGATGTAGTCGGTATCAGCCGGTGCGCTTCTACCCGAGTGTTGAGTCTTCAAGGTGTTCACTGGTGTGCTTGCCATCCCTGGACACGTGTTTCGAGGTCTTTACCTCTCATCAGCAGGGATTAGGCGGGCGTAAGGGGTTGCTGCTTGGGCTGCCGTAAATGTTCATAGGTCCAGATACCTCTTGTGGTGCGCAGGTGCGTTGTCTGGAGGTCGTCACCTCCACTGGCTCAAGGGAGCCTGTATAAATAGTCTTTCCAAATGAGGTCACACACTGCTCGTCCCATCAGCGTGTGACCCCGGAGCATGATGGTCGATGTAGTCGGTATCAGCGGGTGCGCTTCTACCAGAGTGTTGAGTCTTCAAGGTGTTCACTGGTGTGCTTGCCATCCCTGGACACATGTTTCGAGGTCATTACCTCTCATCAGCAGGGATTAGTCGGGTGTACGGGGTGGCTGCTTGGGCTGGCATAAATGTTCATAGGTCCAGATACCTCTTGTGGCGCGCAGGTGCGTTGTCCCGAGGTCCTCACCTCCACTGGCTCAAGGGAGCCTGTATAAATAATCTTTCCAAATGAGGTCGCACACTGCTCGTCCCATCAGCGTGTGACCCCGGAGCATGATGGTCAATGTAGTCGGTATCAGCGGGTGCGCTTCTACCCGAGTGTTGAGTCTTCAAGGTGTTCACTGGTGTGCTTGCCATCCCTGGACACGTGTTTCGAGGTCATTACCTCTCATCAGCAGGGATTAGTCGGGTGTAAGGGGTTGCTGCTTGGGCTGCCGTAAATGTTCATAGGTCCAGATACCTCTTGTGGCGCGCAGGTGCGTTGTCTCGAGGTCGTCACCTCCACTGGCTCAAGGGAGCCTGTATAAATAATCTTTCCAAATGAGGTCGCACACTGCTCTTCCCATCAGCGTGTGACCCCGGAGCATGATGGTCAATGTAGTCGGTATCAGCGGGTGCGCTTCTACCTGAGTGTTGAGTCTTCAAGGTGTTCACTGTTGTGCTTGCCATCCCTGGACACATGTTTCGAGGTCATTACCTCTCATCAGCAGGGATTAGGCGGGTGTAAGGGGTTGCTGCTTGGGCTGCCATAAATGTTCATAGGTCCAGATACCTCTTGTGGCGCGCAGGTGCGTTGTCTCGAGGTCGTCACCTCCACTGGCTCAAGGGAGCCTGTATAGATAGTCTTTCCAAATGAGGTCACACACTGCTCGTCCCATCAACGTGTGACCCCGGAGCATGATGCTCGATGTAGTTGGTATCAGCGGGTGCGCTTCTACCCGAGTGTTGAGTCTTCAAGGTGTTCACTGGTGTGCTTGCCATCCCTGGACACGTGTTTCGAGGTCATTACCTCTCATCAGCAGGGATTAGGCGGGTGTAAGGGGTTGCTGCTTGGGCTGCCGTAAATGTTCATAGGTCCAGATACCTCTTGTGGTGCGCAGGTGCGTTGTCTCGAGGTCGTCACCTCCACTGGCTCAAGGGAGACTGTATAAATAGTCTTTCCAAATGAGGTCGCACACTGCTCGTCCCATCAGCGTGTGACCCCAGAGCATGATGGTGGATGTAGTCGGTATCAGCGGGTGCGCTTCTACCCGAGTGTTGAGGCTTCAAGGTGTTCACTGGTGTGCTTGCCATCCCTGGACACGTGCTTCGAGGTCATTACCTCTCATCAGCAGGGATTAGGCGGGTGTAAGGGGTTGCTGCTTGGGCTGCCGTAAATGTTCATAGGTCCAGATACCTCTTGTGGCGCGCAGGTGCGTTGTCTCGAGGTCGTCACCTCCACTGGCTCAAGGGAGCCTGTATAAATAGTCTTTCCAAATGAGGTTGCACACTGCTCGTCCCATCAGCGTGTGACCCCGGAGCATGATGGTTGATGTAGTCGGTTTCAGCGGGTGCGCTTCTACCCGAGTGTTGAGTCTTCAAGGTGTTCACTGGTGTGCTTGCCATCCCTGGACACGTGTTTCGAGGTCATTACCTCTCATCAGCAGGGATTAGGCGGGTGTAAGGGGTTGCTGCTTGGGCTGCCGTAAATGTTCATAGGTCCAGATACCTCTTGTGGCGCGCAGGTGCGTTGTCTCGAGGTCATCACCTCCACTGGCTCAAGGGACCCTGTATAAATAGCCTTTCCAAATTAGGTCGCACACTGCTCGCCCCATCAGGGTGTGACCCCGGAGCATGATGGTCGATGTAGTCGGTATCAGCGGGTGCGCTTTTACCTGAGTGTTGAGTCTTCAAGGTGTTCACTGGTGTGCTTGCCATCCCTGGACACGTGTTTCGAGGTCATTACCTCTCATCAGCAGGGATTAGGCGGGTGTAAGGGGTTGCTGCTTGGGCTGCCGTAAATGTTCATAGGTCCACATACCTCTTGTGGCACGCAAGTGCGTTGTCTCGAGGTCGTCACCTCCACTGGCTGAAGGGAGCTTGTATAAATAGTCTTTCAAAATGAGGTCGCACACTGCTCGTCCCATCAGCGTGTGACCCCGGAGCATGATGGTCGATGTAGTCGGTATCAGCGGGTGCGCTTCTACCCGAGTGTTGAGTCTTCAAGGTGTTCACTGGTGTGCTTGCCATCCCTGGACACGTGTTTCGAGGTCATTACCTCTCATCAGCAGGGATTAGGCGGGCGTAAGGGGTTGCTGCTTGGGCTGCCGTAAATGTTCATAGGTCCAGATACCTCTTGTGGCGTGCAGGTGCGTTGTCTGGAGGTCGTCACCTCCACTGGCTCAAGGGAGCCTGTATAAATAGTCTTTCCAAATGAGGTCACACACTGCTCGTCCCATCAGCGTGTGACATGGAGCATGATGGTCGATGTAGTCGGTATCAGCGGGTGCGCTTCTACCCGAGTGTTGAGTCTTCAAGGTGTTCACTGGTGAGCTTGCCATCCCTGGACACGTGTTTCGAGGTCATTACCTCTCATCAGCAGGGATTAGTCGGGTATAAGGGGTTGCTGCTTGGGCTGCCGTAAATGTTCATAGGTCCAGATACCTCTTGTGGCGCGCAGGTGCGTTGTCTCGAGGTCGTCACCTCCACTGGCTCAAGGGAGCCTGTATAAATAATCTTTCCAAATGAGGTCGCACACTGCTCGTCCCATCAGCGTGTGACCCCGGAGCATGATGGTCAATGTAGTCGGTATCAGCGGGTGCGCTTCTACCCGAGTGTTGAGTCTTCAAGGTGTTCACTGGTGTGCTTGCCATCCCTGGACACATGTTTCGAGGTCATTACCTCTCATCAGCAGGGATTAGGCGGGTGTAAGGGGTTGCTGCTTGGGCTGCCGTAAATGTTCATAGGTCCAGATACCTCTTGTGGCGCGCAGGTGCGTTGTCTCGAGGTCGTCACCTCCACTGGCTCAAGGAAGCCTGTATAGATAGTCTTTCCAAATGAGGTCGCACACTGCTCGTCCCATCAACGTGTGACCCCGGAGCATGATGGTCGATGTAGTCGGTATCAGCGGGTGCGCTTCTACCCGAGTGTTGAGTCTTCAAGGTGTTCACTGGTGTGCTTGCCATCCCTGGACACGTGTTTTGAGGTCATTACCTCTCATCAGCAGGGATTAGGCGGGTGTAAGGGGTTGCTGCTTGGGCTGCCATAAATGATTTTTGCTCAAGACCCTGGCAGAGGCGCACCCGCTGATGCTTACTTCATGGACCATTATGCTTTGGGGTAACACGCTGGTAGGACAAGCAGTGTGCGACCAATTGGACTTTTGTTTATATACAGGCTCCCTTGAGCCGGTGGAGCTGACGAGCTCATGGTTACGCACCTGCGTGCCGCGAGCGGTACCGGACCTGAGAACATTTTTCGGCAGCCTACGCAGCAACCCTACATACATGCCTATTCCCTGCTGATGAGAGGTAACAACCTCGAAACACGTGTCCAGGGATGGCCAACACAACAGTGATTTTTGCTCAAGACCCTGGCAGAGGTGCACCAGCTGATGCTTACTTAATGGACCATAATGCTTTGGGGTAACACACTGGTAGGACAAGCAGTGTGCGACCAATTGGACTTTTGTGTATATTCAGGCTCCCTTGAGCTGGTGGAGCTGACGAGCTCATGGTTACACACCTGCGTGCCGCGAGCGGTACCGGACCTGAGAACATTTTTCGGCAGCCTACGCAGCAACCCTACATACATGCCTATTCTCTGCTGATGAGAGGTAACAACCTCGAAACACGTGTCCAGGGATGGCCAACGCGACAGTGATTTTTGCTCAAGACCCTGGCAGAGGCGCACCCTCTGATGCTTACTTCATGGACCATAATGCTTTGGGGTAACACGCTGGTAGGACAAGCAGTGTGCGACCAATTGGACTTTTGTTTATATTCAGGCTCCCTTGAGCCGGTGGAGCTGACGAGCTCATGGTTACGCACCTGCGTGCCACGAGCGGTACCGGACCTGAGAACATTTTTCGGCAGCCTACGCAGCAACCCTACATACATGCCTATTCCCTGCTGATGAGAGGTAACAACCTCGAAACACATGTCCAGGGATGGCCAACGCGACTGTGATTTTTGCTCAAGACCCTGGCAGAGGCGCACCCGCTGATGCTTACTTCATGGACCATAATGCTTTGCGGTAACACGCTGGTAGGACAAGCAGTGTGGGACCAATTGGACTTTTGTGTATATTCAGGCACCCTTGAGCTGGTGGAGCTGACGAGCTCATGGTTACGCACCTGCGTGCCGCGAGCGGCACCGGACCTGAGAACATTTTTCGACAGCCTACGCAGCAACCCTACATACATGCCTATTCTCTGCTGATGAGAGGTAACAACCTCGAAACACGTGTCCAGGGATGGCCAACGCGACAGTGATTTTTGCTCAAGACCCTGGCAGAGGCGCACCCTCTGATGCTTACTTCATGGACCATAATGCTTTGGGGTAACACGCTGGTAGGACAAGCAGTGTGCGACCAATTGGACATTTGTTTATATTCAGGCTCCCTTGAGCCAGTGGAGCTGACGAGCTCATGGTTACGCACCTGCGTGCCGCGAGCGGTACCGGACCTGAGAACATTTTTCGGCAGCCTACGCAACAACCCTACATACTTGCCTATTTCCTGCTGATGAGAGGTAACAACCTCGAAACACGTGTCCAGGGATGGCCAACGCAACTGTGATTTTTGCTCAAGACCCTGGCAGAGGCGCACCCGCTGGTGCTTACTTCATGGACCATAATGCTTTGGGGTAACACGCTGGTAGGACAAGCAGTGTGCGACCAATTGGAATTTTGTGTATATTCAGGCTCCCTTGAGCTGGTGGAGCTGACGAGCTCATGATTACGCACCTGCGTGCCACGAGCGGTACCGGACCTGAGAACATTTTTCGGCAGCCTACGCAGCAACCCTACATACATGCCTATTCTCTGCTGATGAGAGGTAACAACATCGAAACACGTGTCGAGGGATGGCCAACGGGACAGTGATTTTTGCTTAAGACCCTGGCAGAGGCGCACCCTCTGCTGCTTACTTCATTTACCATAATGCTTTGGGGTAACACGCTGGTAGGACAAGCAGTGTGGGACCAATTGGACTTTTGTTTATATTCAGGCTCCCTTGAGCCGGTGGAGCTAACGAGCTCATGGTTACCCACCTGCGTGCCGCGAGCGGTACCGGACCTGAGAACATTTTTCGGCAGCCTACGCAGCAACCCTACATACATGCCTATTCCCTGCTGATGAGGGGTAACAACCTCGAAACACGTGTCCTGGGATGGTCAACGCGACAGTGATTTTTGCTCAAGACCCTGGCAGAGGCGCACCCGCTGATGCTTACTTCATGGACAATAATGCTTTGGGGTAACACGCTGGTAGGACAAGCAGTGTGCGACCAATTGGACTTTTTTTTTCTCTCTCTAGAAGGATGGAATGCTACCCCTGCCGCCAGAACTGGCTGGGGGGGGGGGGGGGTAGTATTCCAAAGTGTTTGACACCTTACACAACATGTTTTGATAAAGCCAAACCAAAGTTAGCATTAACCACGAGGATTATAATGCACTTAAGAGTATATGGTATGGCTATATCATAGAACAGGTATAAGGAGATGGTTTGAATGTTGCAGAGGGGCTCAGCTCATGCTAGGGCACCCTCTCACACAAAACCAACCACTCTTCCTCCAGGATTGTCAAGGCCTGCCATAGGAGTGACTTATAGGTTACTATGTGTCTATATTTAAGGTAGATATAGATATACTATATCTAAGTAAGGGATGATTACACCACCTTACCGAGGCTGTAAGTACAGACCTGTGGTGTCAGTTTGGAAGGCTAACCAGGGGTGGCACAATACATGCTGCAGCCCCTGGTAGACTTAGGGTGCACCTATGCCCTGGGCACCTAAGGTACTGTGGTAATTTGGCAGCGATTAGGTTAGCATTAGCAGAAGCCATTCTGCATTTAGAGACTATCTTGTCCGTTTTGTGGAATCCTTTTTGTATTTCTGTCAGTCATTTTGTTTCCCATGTGCTACCATGTGCTCGCCATGTGCTCTGTCCTACCTTTCTGTTAACTGCTCTTGAAATATGCCTAGAGACTAACTATGTTTAGCAACCTCCACCTTCGCACATGCTCGTTTGAGCTTGCAGCTGTCCATGCAGCTGCTGTTAGTCTGTAACTGTCAGGATGTGTTCACCAGAATTAGCAACTGCTGGCTCCTCCCACTTGTTGACTGTGCATTTTCTGTGTGACCTTATATGTACCTAAAACCAGCATTTTGTACTTTTACCGCCTTCATTTGAGCCCGTGTGGGTATAAAAGGACCAAACTCCTTCCATTTAGTGTGCTACTTCATACATTACCGAAGGGTGCTGTGTGAATGTAGTTCCACCTCATGACGTTTAATAAATCTTGTATTTTCTATTCCAGTTTCTGTGCCAACTTCTATTCTATGGTCTGAGGACTCTGTGCAGAGAAGGGAGAACCCCTAGTACTGGTAGGCCTTGCTGAGGCCCACCACCACAAATTGGTTCCAACATGGTGCTCATCGGCGACTCGGATGCCCGAAGGCGTGTTTGAGACAAAGGATTGGAATCTCGCTTTGGACACGATCGCTGCCTGAGGAGACCTGAGTCTTGGCAACCACTGCGTTTTTCCTTTCTTTCTGATCTGACCATCCAGGTGGTGCCAGTTCTCGACTGAGATCTCTTATGTTGATTTACCGTGCAGTGACCATTTGGTCGATTTGAGAACTTGGCAGTTGGAACCTGGACACCATTTGATTGATAAGAGTCGTTCTGTGGCACTTGCTGTTGGTTTTTGATGCCTTGGATTGGTAAGGTAGTTTAGTAACACTTACTGTGGCTTTTGATTTGAAGGATGGCCAATATTAGTATTTGTTTATAAGGTATATATGAATTGCAATTTATATAGGCAGGTAATGAGGAGATTTTTCTTTATTTGAATTTGTTTGAACAGCGCAACGTACGAGGAGTCCCTCAAGCGCTACTTTGATTATAATACTGCATATTTTGCACTATTTTTGGCATGCCTGCTTCTAGCACACTTCGTAGGATGTGTTGCTTTTGTAGAGGTACCAGTTTGAGACTCGATGAAGCACAACCGACCCCCCCGGAGGGGACGCCTAATAGGGACATGTATATTAAGTATGGTATTTCTTCTATAATGTACAGCATGTTATGGAATAAATACACTCGTAAGATTCCTGAGTTGCGTTGGCCAATGCAAGGGTCATTTGATTTACGAAAGATTCAGTATGTGGAACAACGAATGTTTAAGCGAAAGGCTAGGCCAGATATGTTTGACTGTGTGCGAATGTGGGAGAAAGAAGGCCATGAGCGAATGAAGCGTGAGCAAGCCTTGATTGAAAAAGAACAACGTAAGAACATTCATGCGAAAGCATTGGAAATGAAAAATAGGGAAATTAAAGAAATTAAAGAGAGGGAAGATAGGGAGCGTAATTTACAGGTAAATGGCCAATACGCTGTTCGTAGACCTCTTAATCCTATTCTTAATAAACCCCAAGATGATTCTCTCTTATTAGATCGTTGTCCACCTCCGTATACTCTTCCTTCTGCTCCTTATGAGTCGGATGAGGACTCTCCTACAGACCAGGACAAAGCTCGAGAAACTCGCTCAATGTTATCTGCTGGGCGTGCGTCTGACATTAGATCTGCTGCGCGTAAAGCCGTTCGTAGTACTGCCACTGCTTCTGAACTTTTTGATAGTATAAAAGATTGGCAGGAAAGGGAGCAAATATATTTTACCAATACATTTGCCGCAGAGCTTATTGAACGGTTCAGGAAATATTCTGTACAAATGGATCCCGATGATGTAGCAAATGATTGTAAACAACTACGTTAAGGTCTTTTTGTCTTCTCCCAGGTGGCTGACACGATCAGACGCCGGTTAAACTGCGTGTTGAAGCAGCCCGTTTGCGAGAGGAGAAAAAGGCAGCAGAAGCAGCTGCACAAACATCGCAGATCAGCATGGCACGAACTTCTACTCCTGAAACAGATAAGAATGTTGTAATTAATGTGAAACCCATGCGGGAAGCCGCTCCTTTATACGTTCCTCCTGAAGGAACGGGTACAAGTGATGATAAGACTTCTACAGATGCAAAGGGTTATTTTATTTATAATTGGGTTTACACTCCTTGGAATAGAGCAGATGTCATGGACCTTAAAACTGCATTACCTGATCCGCGAAAGAATCCAGCAGCCTTTTATGAGGAAGTTGAGGGTGCAATTAGCTCTTGTACTATGCCTTTGCCTGATATTGATCTGTTTTTTGGACTAATATTATCGCCTGATATGTGGAGAACTGTGCGTAAAATTGATGATCGTGCAACATTTGGAGCATTATGGAAAGATTTAGAGCAGTTAGATGAAGACAGAGAACCTGCACAGAAACTGTGTCAGTTAATTTTAAATCTTCCGACAGGGGGCGTGGCCAAGCAGCATGGCCGACAGGACGTGAGCTCTACCAGCTCCCGTCTTGCGGACCCGAAAATCCTGAAAATAATCCTGCCCGGGCTCTGGTTTGCAGCGTCTGGCGACCGGAGGCATAGCTGATGTAGAGGGGACCCTCCTTACCGAATTTTAGCTGGCAGGAGCTGCGGAGCGGACGTGGAGCAGTCCCGGTGTTCCGAGAACGGCCACCGCACCTACGTGAGTCCGTGGTCTGGGCCTGACCGGCCGGGAGCGGCCGAACCCTGTGGTGCCCCTGAGTGACGGCGTGAGGATCGAGGATTGGAGGAGCTCTTCACGGGTCGGGACCCTGCCCCAGGGAACAACATTGCGGGCTGAGGTTCTGTGGACGGCCCCGGACCTGGAGACGCCTCTGGGAGAGTTGCGGCCCCGGAGAGACAGACCACGAGATCCGGTGAGCGGGGAAGGGGGCCTCAGGTCCGTGTGAGCGCCCCGGAGTACAGATCCTGCGATCTCTTGCCCGGACATACCGCCGCCTGCACGGGTGAGGGACTGCCCTAGTGGAGCGGGGGAGCGTCGGGAGCGCCCGGGTCCGTGGTGTGCCCCTCCCCCACCGAGCCGCCATATTGGGGACGGCCCTCCAGGCCGTGAAGACCGGGATTGACCGGCGGCACCTGAAGGCCTGGGGGCCGAAGTACACTGGCATAGACCTGCGGCAAGAGCGGGCCGGGGGCCCGGAGAGGCGGAGCCGAGAAGCGCAGACGGCAAGAACTTGGACACTGAGCCCCTGACTGATTGCGCGGGGCTGGCCCTGGTCTCCCGGGCCTACCTGCTTTCTGAGGCACGGTGGAGAGGGGCGCAGGATTCCCTACTGGCTCTCTGGAGGGCCCTGGGCCTCTGAAGGAGGTGTTGGTCACTGGGCGACAATTGGGCCTCATAGTTGCGGCAGCGGGAGGGAGCGCCCTGCAGCCCTGGGCCCCCCTGCATAGCTATTGAACAGGTGGTCGGGGCATACGAGCCATACCGGCCATACGAGCCAGTTGCGGAGAGTGGAGCGGCCTACTACCTGTCATGCCCGGCTGGGCGAAGTGGCGGAGCGTCGCATCCACCCGACTGGGGCCCGTAGGATGGACCTCCGTAAGGTGGCGGACAAAGTCACGGATGCGGAGGCCAACATTGAGCAGCTACAGGGGGAGGTTGCCTCCCTCAAAAAAGACGGTCACACACCTTACAGCGGCGACAAGTGCCTTGGAGCAGAGAGCGGAGGACGCGGAAGGGAGGGCGCGTCGCAGCAACATAAGAGTCCTAGGGGTCCCGGAGCGGCTGGAGGCTGGTAATCCTGAACGTTTTCTAGAAACATGGATCAGAACAAAGCTGTGTCCACGGGGTCTCTCAGAGGTGTTTGTTATCGAGCGAGCTCATCAAGCCCTGGTTCCTCCGCCGCGTCCGGGGGCCTCTCCGCGAGCCCTGATTGCCAAAATATTGAATTATCGGGATCGAGATTGCATCCTACGAGCGGCAAGGGAAACGCCAGACCTAGCCATTGAGAACAACCGGATCTCAATATACCCTGACTATACCCATCAAGTTCAAGAGATGAGGAAATCCTTTCTGGGGGTTAAGTAGAAGCTCCGTGCGATGCAATTGCAATACATGTTGCTGTATCCCGCCAAACTTAAGGTGCTCGCTCAGGGCAAGGCACACTTCTTCGAATCCCCGGAGGAAGTATGGTTGGAAGTTAGAGGAGACGGCGTTCCGCCAGGAGAACGTGGTGGGCCCAAGGAGATGTGGGGGAGTCGCCCACAGCGGAAGCCCCGGGGCAGACGGAGACGCCGCTCTGCGACGGAGAACACTGGGGAACCTAGAGTCACGGTTGGGGCAGATGGCGCCATGCTCCTGGAACCTCTGCTGCTGGGGACCGGGTCGGGGTCTCCGAGCCCGCTGGAACCAGTGGAAATCCTGGTCCCGGGCATGATACAGGCTGCGGAGCGTGACACGGCGCCATCGGACCTGGTGGTCCCGGAGACTGGTGGGGCTGGGGCCCCGGAAGTGAAAGGCCCACAATGAGGTGATATGGGAGCTGTATATACATTGTCTCTGGTTGGTTGCTGTGGCTCCTGAGGAGGGGAGGGGTATTGATGAACACTGAATGACATTGTGTCCAGAACCACCAGACTTCACATTGCGGGGTGGGGCAGGGGGCCTTTCGCTCTGTAAGAACTAGAGAATAATCGGGAGGTGGGTGTGCAAATATCGGCTCTGGACCTGATTGGTCGAATACAGTTGAAACGGAGCCGGGCGTACTCTATGTGAGCATTGGGTCGTGCGGGGAGCTGGGGGGGTGAGGGGGTGATTCCAGTTTCATAGTTGTGTGGGTGTGTGATGTGTTGTGAGGGGGGTGTGGGGTGGCTGTGTACGTCCTGGCACCAGCAGGAGAAGGGCGGGCTGACACGTTGGGTTGTTGTCGTTATCCTGCTCGTGGGTGGGGGAGGGGGGGTGTATTCTTCAAATGTTGCGATACTGGGGGGATGGGGGGAGGAGGGGGAGTTGTTGAAGAAAGTTGTTTCAGGCATCATGTGTATCACTGTTCAGGCCCTCAGGAGGCGGTATTTTGGCAGCAGACTACATGGCCCGGCTGGGCGATCACAGGAAACATGGGATACAAATTCCTAACTTGGAACGTGCGTGGGTTGGGCACTTGCACCAAAAGACACAGGGTCCTGTCTTTCCTTCGGAGGCATGGCATTTCTATTGCATGTTTGCAAGAAACACATCTGAATGAGGAGGGTGCGCAAAAGCTGGCTAAAAAATGGCGGGGTCAGGTGTTTCACTCTTCCTTTTCTACATATGCACGTGGGGTCTTGATCTGGGTGGCTCCCGGGGTCCCCCTCGCGGTACAGTATGCGGAGGCAGACATTGAGGGCAGGTACCTGCTGTTGAGGGTGAAGCTGAATGGCAGGGACCTTACACTACTTAATACATATGCACCTAATGTAGATGACGCAACCTTCTACTCACAAATGCAGGAGGTCTTGGTGTCGGACTTGGATAGCCCTCTCCTATGATTTGGGGATTTTAACTGTGTTTTAGACCCCGTCTTAGACAGGCATCCTCCCCGAGCAGGAACGAAACCTCACATGACGGCGAGACTGCGCGAGGTCATGGCGAATTTGGGGGCAGTAGATGTGTGGCGTCAGGGTCACCCCTCACAGAAATTGTACACCTGTTACACTCCTACACACGACAACCATAGCAGGCTAGATAGGGTCCTTGCTGCAAATATGGATGCGTCGTATTCATTAAAGGTCACGCATCTGGCCCGCTTCCTGTCTGACCACTCCCCGGTATTGTTCGCTACACAGGAGGTCGACCAGCACCTGGCGGATGCCTACGGACCTTTTACAGGACCAAGTGGGTAGAGACCATGTGCAGACAGCCCTCATGAATTACATTGAGCTGAACTGGGAAGGGGATGACATGCCCCTGTCGACAAAATGGGACGCTCTGAAAGCAGTGATGCGGGGTGAATGCATGGCCCTCACCTATGGGGCCCGGCAACAGCTGGCTCGCGAGCTGCGGGAAGCTGAAGACACCCTCCGGACTCGCCAGGCCTCACCAAATCCTGGGGAACCAGAATTGGCGTCGGAGCGGGAAGCCCAGAAACGGGTACACGATATACTTACTCGCCTCGACAGATTTACACTAGGTCAATTTAGACAGCGTCTCCACAGGGAGGGGGACAAATCCGGCCGATTATTGGCCTGGATTTTGAAGAAAGAAACGGCCCCAGTTTGGATAGCTGCCCTGAGGGGCCCTGATGGGGTTATGGTGCATTCGGAATCAAATATACTCTGTGTTCTCCGAACCCACCTGCAACAAGTGTATGCGGCGGATCCCCTGGTCACGGAAGCATCCTATCAGCCTTACCTCCAGGGAATGCCTCTTCAGGCCCTTTCGAGAGAGGAAGCAGAAGAATTGGATGGGGCTTTCACCCTTCATGAAGTACGGGTGGCTGTGGCTGGCCTACCGAGGGCTAAGTCCCCAGGAAGAGATGGGTTTCCTTCAGAATTTTACCACACGTTTGGAGACATCCTCGGCCCCCTCCTCCTCCAGGTCTTCCTTAAGGCACTGGAGGATGGATCCCTCCCGCCCACAATGTATCAAGGAGAGATCTGCATGCTTCTAAAGCCGGGAGGTGATGGTTACGACCTCGCGGCATTCCGCCCTATAACGATGATCAACACAGATGTGAAGATCCTGACCAAACTGTTAGCCGCTCGCTTGGCGACACACATGGCCCTGTTGGTTCACCAGGACCAGTGCGGGTTTATCCCCGGACGCAACACCGCAATGAATCCGCGGCGATTAAACCATATCCTGCATGAGGTGCGCGGCCGGGAGGATCCACAGGTCCTGGTTTCGATAGACATAGCCAAAGCATTTGATACAGTTAGTTGGGGGTACCTGTTAGAGGTGCTTCAGCGGGTGGGATTGGGGCCCGTGTTTTGCAGATGGATCCAGATATTGTATCAGGTGCCTCGAGACAGAGTTAAACTTGGGGCTGCACGCTCTGAAGACTGGGCGTTGGAGAGGGGCACCAGTCAGGGATGCCCCCTCTCAACGCTCCTGTTCGCCCTGGCAATTGAGCCATTAGCGGTTGAAGTCCGTACCACGATGTCTCAATGGGGGATCAAAGTGGGGAGTAATGTACACATGGTGTCCTTGTACGCAGACGATGCTCTGTTTTGGGGGGGGTTCTATTGGGGAGTTGGGGGGTAACCTGCATAAAAGAAAAATAAAAGCAGATCAGAATATCCTGCCGTACAGTTGCATTGCTAGGTTCTTCGCCAGTTCTGGCATGCTACCACCTACCGCCGCCCGGCCTTCGGGATGTGGGCTGATGGGCCGTGTGAAAAGTTACCTGTAGATTGACGGAATGTCGTTATTTTAATGGAACTGTCGGCGCAACTGTTTAATGCTATAACTGTCTGCGACAAAAATAAAGTTTAAAAAAAAAAAAAATCTTCCGACAGATATATTAGTTAAGTTAAAGACGATTATTCCCCCTAAAAAGATAGATTGGACAGTGTTAGCGTCTTGCAAGCAAAAAGCAGATGAATCAGTTTCTGACTTCTTCACACACTTCGAAGAGGCATTCCATGGTTTTAGTGGCCAGTCATTGACAGATGGCACGGGTAGACATCTGTTCGTCGATAAATGTGTCGCAAACTTTTTGCCAGGAATAGCTAGTTGCCTAAAGGCCAGTGAAAGTTCATGGACTACCTCTTCTCCGGTTTCTCTTTTGACTATGGCTCAGTATTTTGAACGCCAGGAATTAGAAGCGAAGGGTAATGAGGATAAAAAGACTAAAAAGTTGAAAACAAAGGTTATGTTGGCTCAGGCTTATGGTCTGCCTTCTAGAGGTTATGATAGAGGTGGACGTGGATCTTATGGTTCGTCCTTTCTTTCCCATACTGGTTCGAATTCGTCTGTTGCCCAGTGTGCATACTGCAAGAAATTTGGACATTGGCTTTCTGATTGTCCAGTACTGTGTGCTCAGCAGAGTCCACGTGGTCGGGGACAACTGAGAAATCGTTCAGGATATCCAGGGCCTAGAGGAAGCACGAATGATCGTGCTAAGTTTGATGCTAATATACGTGGACAGGATGGGTTTAACACTTTTGATAGACGGAACCAATATCAAATGTCCAACTATGTGCCGTCTGATTTTCAAGATTCTGCTTATGCATAGGATTGCCTATGATGGGGTAAGGAATCAGTTGAAGATCCAGTAGATCAGAGGGGTCCCTATGTTACAGCACATGTTTTGGGGTCTACTGATCAGTTTCTGGTTGAAACAGGAGCTACTAGTAGCGCCTTGTCTAAACACTTGGTTCCTAGGGCTCACCTGTCTGGCTTAACTATTACATCGATAGGTTTCAATGGAACACCTTCCCATAGGCCACTGTCACAACCACTTGCATTCCATGTTGACAAGTTTACTGCTCCATGTCAGTTTTTGCTCTCTCCAAACACACCAGATAATATTGTGGGTCTTGATATGCTCAAATATTTCAGGGCTACGATACAATGTTCTCTGGAAGGAGTACGGGTTATTTTGAATGACAACTACCTTGTGATTGAGAGATCCTGTATTGTTAAAGATTACATTCCATTAGCTTCACTCCCTAGTACTTTGTGGGCTACTTCAGACACCAATGTAGGACAAATGGTCATTCCGCCAGTGAATATTAGTGTCAAGGAGGGTGCTTCATTGCCAAGACTGCCTCACTATAAAATTTCCCAAGAAGGAGAAGAAGCACTCACACGCATTGTACATGACTTGATTAAAGTGGGGGTTGTGGAAGAAGTTCCTTACAATGTTTGCAATAGTCCAATTCTTCCCATTTTGAAAAAAGATACTGACAATAGGATTTACAGATTTATCATTGATTTGAGAGAAGTTAACTAGATTGTAGTACCGCAGTACCCTGTGGTTTCTGACATAACGACATTGCTTTCCATGGTCCCTCCAACAGCAACTACATTTTCTGTAATTGATTTGAAGAATGCTTTCTCTTCGATTCCTTTTCATCCTGATAGCCGATATTTTTCGGTTTCACTTTGAATAATCGATCATACAGATTTTGTAGAGTTCCTCAAGGGTACACTGAGAGTCCTAGTATCTATAGCCAAGCACTGAAGAGACAACTTGATTCTTTTGTCTTACCTAAAGGGGTGGCTCTCATACAATATGTCGATGACATCTTGTTGGCAGCCGATACGCTTGAGCAGTGTGAAGAATGTACTTTGTCTTTACTTTCTTTTCTTGCTACACACAACCATAAAGTATCACGGAAGAAATTGCAATATTGTAGACCAAAGGTAACCTACTTAGGTCAACTTCTGTCTAAGGAGGGCCGTGCACTGACACCAGATCGCATTCAAGCAATTTTAGACACACCAGTACCTTCCACACAGAAAGATGTCCGTGCATTCATTGTTTTGACTTCGTTTTGTAGGCAATGGATATTGGGTTTTTCACACATTGTTAAACCCCTGCTAGCACTTTTGACTAAAAACACTCCAATCCCCCTTCCTTCAATAGATGAATGCCAAAATGTTTTTTGTCAGTTAAGACACACTCTTTGCTCTGCACCAGTGTTAGGCACACCAGATTACACAAAGGCTTTTACACTCTATGTACACGAGAAAGATGGGTGTGCATTGTCAGTTTTAGTACAGACAAACAGTGATAAGCAGTGCCCCTGTGCATATTTTTCTGCAGTTCTTGATCCTGTTGCTCGTGCATTGCCTTGGTGCTTCCGTTCAGTTGCAGCGACAGCTGTGTCCATACGTCAGAGTTAAGGGATAGTTTTGTCACACAAACTGTTGGTGCTAGTACCCCATGCAGTAGATACCCTTTCGAATCAGACTAAGACACAACACTTAACTAGTGCTCGCCTGACAGTATATGAATTGACACTGTTAGCACCCCATATTACCTTAAAGAGGTGTGCGACACTCAATCCAGCTACTTTGTTGCCACATCCTGTGACTGAATCTCAATCAAAAGTGCCTCATGATTGTATATTCCTTACTGAGGAACAGACAAAGGGTTGTGTCAATTTGCAATATACACCCCTTTCAGATGTGGATGGGGAACTGTGGGTTGATGTTTCCTGTTTGAAGTTATCAGATGGCACGACCTCAGCTGCATATGCAATCACGACACTTGAGACAGTAGTGGAAACAGCTCGAACACCACAGAAGTTGGCTCAAGCAGCTGAACTAATAGCTTTGATACGAGCGTGTGAACTTAGCACTGACTTGTGTGTGAACAATCCACACGGATAGCCGATATGCTTTTGGAGTTGTTCATGATTTTGTCCTACTCTAGAAGGAAAGAGGCTTTCTTACTTCCACCGGGATGCAGATAATGCACAGAGAATTAGTGCATCATCTCTTGACTGCACTTACATACCCAAAGAGAATTGCTAATATGAAGTGTAGCGCGCACAAGAAAATCATTGACAAAACAGGACAAGGCAATGCCCATGCAGACCGCGTAGGCCGTGAGACTGCGATGCAGTGAAGCACTACATCCATGTACGTGGTGAAATCACAATCTGAGCCTTGGTATGATGCTAGAGAGGAAGTATTGGATATACAGAGATCTGACTCTGTGAAAGAACTTGAGCAATGGTCTAAAGAAGGAATATTGGACGATGAGGGTTGTTGGTGCAACGAAGACATGGATAAATGAAAATTGCCTGAAGCCTATTTACAACCTATGGTTCAAATGGCACATGGGCTGGCACATGTTGGAGCTCTAGCAATAACTAAATTGCTTACGCAAGTTTGGGAGCATTCTGAAATTGCCAGCACAGCTAAAAGAGTAGTACAGTCCTGTTTGATCTGTTGGCTGTATAATCCTGGTAAAGGGACACAGACTCCTACAGGAGGGTTTATTACACCAACCGCACCTTTTGAAGTTTTGCAGTTGGATTACATCCAACTTGAACTCCAATAATCTGAAATACGTCCTAGTGGTCGTATGTGCCTTGAGTAAATGGATAGAGGCATACCCTACAAAGGATAATACTGCTCTCACCACAGCGAAGGTGCTTCTAAAGGAGTTTTTCCCTAGATATGGTGTTTGTAAACTTTTGTGGAGTGGCAATGGACCTCATTTTATCGGGCAAGCTGTTGAGCTTGTCCTGAAAGGATTTGGGATCAAGCAGAAATTCCATGCAGTCTTTCACCCCCAATCAGCAGGATTAGTGGAGAGGTACAACGCTACTTTTAAATTGAAGTTGGCGAAAATACTAGCTTCCACGTCTTTCAAGTGGTCAGATGCCCTACCCTTGGCATTGTTGTCCATTAGATCAGTGCCACATTCATGATCTGGCCTTACCCCATATGAAGTGGTCTTTGGGAGAGCAATGAACATTTAGGGAGTTCCTAAGTCACGCCCATACATGATGTTCCATGTGTTCTGATGAATTATTATTTGGCACAGTTAACCGACAGTTTGATCTCTATTCATCAACAGGTTCAAGAAGCTCTTCCTGACAGATCTACAGGTGAGGCCCATGAACTCCGTTCTGGGGACCACATGATGGTCTAGGTCTTCGACAGATCGAACAGCTTGAAGCCGAGGTGGCGAGGACCGGAGCAAGTGCTCCTTGCGACAAGGACAGCAGTTCGAATGACGAACAAGAAGAACTGGGTTCAAAGCACACAATGCAAACGTGTTTCGCCTGCCTTGGTGTAACCTGCTGTGTTGACCGACCATCAAGAGATTCTGGAGATGGAGAAAGGTCAAGCTATCTCACCTGACGAATCTGCGGAAGTCTTCCCGGACCACACGATTCCTGGAGCATCGCGATACCACTTGAGACTGAGGAAAGAATCTACAGTGCTGAAAAAGACTGGTTGAGCTACCGCCCTGGGTTAGTGGAACGGAACGCCGATGTGGCAAGGGGGGATCAGTCCTGCGTAGTGTAGTGAAACCCGTCTTGGCCCGTGGTGATGAAATCAACAGCTGCCCAGGGATAAGAGCTCCAACAATTGTTTCAGCAAGTTTGTAGAAAGATCAATTATCACTGTTGCTAAAATGCATAACAAAAGAATCATTTGTGCTGTAGGGTTTGTTGTTGCTCTGGTGGTTATGGCAATACTCACTTGGTTTGTTGAGAAAGTGGCTCCTGCGTGACCGTTTTTTGTTGCCACTACTACAGCGCCAGTGGAACATCATTACTTAACGCTTCCGTACCATGAGCAGAAGAATCAACAATCCTACTTAAACAACACTTTTATTCAAATGTTGCATCATACACATAATGCCACGAATACCACCAACTGTTGGGTGTGTGGAATGATACCTGCACATCAAAAGAAAGGAGGGACACCTTTTATTTCTCTGCCGTTTTCCCATAATGGTTCATGTCAAGCTTGGTATGCACTTTTGTTTGCTTCCGGAATGCCTTCAGTAGGTGGGATTAACTTCTGTCTGAATAAAGTATGCTATCAAGATACAGATGGTTATCCTCAAGCTTAAGGGACTAAATGGGAATGGGAAGAGTATCAACCTGACAATATTTCGACACCATATGTCTTTACAACATGAGAAATATTTAAAAAATGGACTTTTTGTGATTTCTGTTACTAGAGCTAAAGCTGATTTATGTATTAGTAGAGTTGGGAGAATTCCAGTAGGAAGGAGTGAGTGTACAGTAGTTCTGACCATTGAAGGTGCTAACAACAGCAGCTTTACATCTTCACACAATACTTATTTTGTGTGTGGAAATAAGGGATACTATCAACTACCTGTTGGGTGGTCAGGGATCTGCTATGTGTCCTTTCTATTGCCCCCTGTGTTTTCGGCACCTGCGTCATATCACCTTGACTTCAAATTGTACAATGACATTTCCAAGAACAGAAATAAGAGGACAATAAGTACTGATGAAGTGGATCAAACTGACACTGCTCTACAACAATATGTCGATCTCAATTTAGGATTCTTCTTCTTGTGGGTGCTGCATTGAATAGCAGAAAAATAAGGTGATTGACTCGTGTTGTGGAAGCTGTCACCAATCAAACAGCTATGGCACTTGGGAACATTACAGTTGCGAGGATTGTAGCACTCCAGAATCGCATGGTATTTGATGGGATTCTGTCTGATCGAGGTGGTGCATGCCACATCATTGGCAGCAGCTGTTTTGTCTTCATTCCTGATCACTCGCCTTCAGTATATGATGCAATCTCTAAACTGCATAAGATTGCTGCAGAAATTCACCCAGAGACTGGTACATGGACATTCTCGAACTGGATATGGACACTCTTTATCACTTGGGGCTGGAAGCTACTGACTATCTTATGTATACTATTGATGATACTATTTACATGCTGTGTATGTATACAATGTGGTCCTATGCTTTGCTCCATATGCATCACTGCTTGTATACCTGCCAAAAGAAATATTGCAGAAATAAAAGCACAACAAATGTTACATAAAGAGATCACTGAGATGATGAGCATCAAGGTACAGGATGCATATCGAGATTACCCCAGATGAACAACTGTCTTCAGCTAATGCTAAAAGGGTCGTCTGTTGTAATTTGGCAGCGATTAGGTTAGCATTAGCAGAAGGCATCCTGCATTTAGAGACTATCTAGTCCGTTTTGTGGAATCCATTTTGTATTTCTGTCAGCCATTTTGTTTGCCATGTGCTACCATGTGCTCTGGCCTACCTTTCTGTTAACTGCTCTTGAAATCTGCCTAGAGACGATACTATATTTAGCATCTTCCACATTCGCACATGCTCAGTTGGGCTTGCAGCTGTCCATGCAGCTGCTGTTAGTCTGTAACTGTCAGGATGTGTTCACCAGAATTAGCAACTGTTGGCTCCTCCCACTTGTTGACTGTGCATTTTCTGTATGACCTTATATGCACCTAAAACCAGCATTTTGTACTTGTACCGCCTTCATTTGAGCCCCTGTGTGGGTATAAAAGGACCAAGGGGCAGATGTATCAAAATACCTATTTGCGATTCTCAAATAGCGATTTTTTGAGAATTGCTATTTGAGAATTGCAAAATGGTATGTATCTAAAAAATTTCAATTTTTTAGCGATTTCTTATTATTCCTTATTTGCGAATAGCAAATTGCGAATTCGCAATTAAGGAATAATTTCCCATTCATTTCTATGGGCCAGGAGGCCCATAGGAATGAATGGGAAGTTATTCTCAGTTTGCGATTCGCAATTTGAGAATCCCAAATTGAGAATAATTTCAAGGGTGCAAGGGTGTCATAAGGACACCCTGCTGCACCCTTGAAATTCAGTGGGCTAATATGCTGGGTTTAGGTGCTGCATTGGCGACTGTGCCAGGCCTTTGTGCTGTGGTACATGTAGCAGTCCACAAGGCATACAGCTGCTGTTGCAAGGCATCGCCAAAATGTTGCTCCAATATTTTTCTGAAGGCAGCAATCAGTCTGCAAAACCCTTGTGAATGTGTGTAATGCAGGGACGGAAGCCTACAAGGGACAGCAGACCTGTGTGTCCGCTTCCGGTCTACATTGAGCCGATATTGGGACCTTGTTGGATCATCAAAGTGACACATCAATAGAGGGAGACGCGGCCCACTTAAAGCCCTGACTAAAGGGACCCCAGGGGACATGAGTGAGTTCTTAGGACTACCCTGTGCCCCCCACCCCCACCATGCCCACAGCTGTCATCAGCGTCTGACTGGGACAGAAATGAGGCCCCAGCTCCAAATAAAAGGTGTCGCCCAGTTAGTGAATTAGAAGCCTAAAAAGTGGCCCATGCTTGCAAATTGGGGCACATTTTGAACTTTTGAAGACACCCTGTATAAGTGTTTTACAAAGTGTGGGAGGATCCAGGCATTTGAGCTCACTACAGATACTTGTTTTAAACTTAGTTAAGTCAACAGTAAAAAACAGTCCACCAGACCATAAAGGAGGTCCACAAACACCCCAAAAAAAAGCCCACACACTGAACTGACAGACCAGTCCGTCTGGCACAGTGTGTCCGACACTGGGTGTCACTTACTCAGTGGAAGCTGCCCCTCACAAACTGATGTTTGTGACTGGCATTGTCAATTCACCTTACTATATTGCATTTTTGTTTTGCGCCAGTAAAACCTGGCACTTTCAACAACTGAATAAAGTCTGAAGCACCAGACCTGAAGCTACTGGCTGACTCGACGTCCTCGGACACCTGATGTTTCACTCCAGCTTTTCCCTCCATCAAACCTTCGTAATTTGTAAATGTAGTCCAACTGGTTTATTGCTATGAACCATGACTACAACTCCCAGTATGCTTTTCAACCGACGGTATCTCCAAGCAGAGTGAAGTTCGGTATTTGTGTTGGGTGACACCCTTCAAGCCCGTGACAGTATGGGACCCTCATACAGCTCTGTGGGTTCCCACCCCCCTTGTATTCCGCTTTGTGTGTCTGCATTACCTACACAGAAACACTTTAGATGTGCAGGAAGCACCACCCCTTGTCTCTTCCGTAGAAACAAGAATGGGAATTCCACCTATAGCGCCCAGCCCATTGGCTTGGGCTTCCAGTAAAACACTACTGGAAGGCTGAGACACCGTACCTAAGCGATTTATGTCTTGAAGCCCAAAACAATACACAAAGAAACAGAAAGAAGGATACATCACATAAAAAAGTTATGAAATAATTTACAAGCATAAAACATGCAGAAACCGGAATTTTAATATGTAGATACAATGCTTGGAGTTTTGAAATATTCAAGCATAAATCGCAATTATAATGGAATGGTTAGAACTTTTCAAACTGTAATTTTATTTCTGAAAGATAAACTGATATGCTAAACTCCAGGATACAATTTTGTGTATTTGCTCCCAAGTCGTACTCTTTTTGTGTACACACCAGTGCTCCAGTTGACTAATATTATTTCATTTTCTAATCAGTCGTGGGCCCCTGAGTAGGGTTCAATAGGCCCCGGGGGTCTGCGAACCCTAGGTTAATAATTGCTGGCCTAGTCTCCCAGAACCAGCTATGATAAAATCAGGCTCCCCTAATGATCTCATACCAGCCAAAATGATGGCCTCTTTAAACTCCTTCTTAGGTCCATACATCCAAACAATTATAAACCACTCTCTCAGAGAAGGACATGTACCATCAGAATGGAAACAAGCAGTGGTCAATCCCATTCGAAAAAATACTACACTCCCTTGGTCGGACCTTTCCAACCTCAGACCCATCTCCCTTCTACCCTATCTCAGTAAACTCACCGAGAAGCATGTGAACACTCACCTGTCGAAATACATCGAGGCAGCGGAGGGCCTGGACCTATCTCAATCTGGTTTCAGGCCCAATCACAGCACTGAATCAGCCCTCCTCTCCGTGACCGACAACATCAGGATGTCACTGGATAGGGGGAGCTCAGTGATTCTGGTGCTGTTAGATCTGTCCGCTGCCTTCGACACGGTGTCACATGAACTTCTTCTCGAAAGACTGAGTGATGTGGGGGTAGAAGGAGCGGCTTTATCATGGCTGCAAAACTTCCTCTCGGGCCGTACACAAGGTGTTAGACTGGGCTCCCATTCTTCACTCTCAAGGGAGCTAACTAAGGGAGTGCCACAGGGCTTGTGCCTAAGCCCTACGCTTTTTAACGTATATGTGGCCCCCTTAGCAAATCTGATAAGATCTTATGGATTCACCCCGGTGTCATACGCTGATGACACCCAGCTCTTGTTTCCATTCCAAACTCTCACACCTGCAATTCAGTCAACTTTTGCGGATGGGATGAGAGCAGTAGGGCACTGGATGGCTCAGAATTTCCTCCAATGTAACGTGTCTAAAACCGAGGTCATGCTATTCGGAGGGGTGACTCTTTTATGGCCCCCAGAATGGTGGCCCCTGGAGTTAGGCCCTGTCCCTAACCCAAAACCAATAGTAAAAAACCTTGGCATCAAACTAGACCAGGCGCTCTTACTCAAGGAGCACACCACCCAAGTGGCAGGTGCCTGCCTCCACGTGGTGGGGCTGCTTCGACGCGTCTTCCCATTTCTGCCAGACAATCACAGAAAAACACTCATACAGACCCTAATAATAAGCAGAATGGACTACTGTAACGGACTATACATATCGGCAAATGAGGAACAACTGGATAAACTACAGGTTGTCCAAAACACGGCAGCAAGACTGGCTCTTAACGCTCCTCCCAGAACACCCTCCCGTCCTCTACTTCGTCAACTTCACTGGTTGCCGGTAAAGCAGCGTATCAAATTAAAAATTTGCAGTATGATACACAGATGCCTGTTTGGTACGAACCCCAAATACTTAAAGGAAAAATTTGTTCCATATACCCCCGGACGCACTCTGCGCTCAAGCAACCATCAGCTGCTACAGGTCCCAAAGATCAGAAGAGCCAGACAAGGTGGTCGAGCCCTGTCATACAAAGGACCCATCCTTTGGAATTCCCTACCCACTGCACTGAAACAGATCATCAATCTTGAATCTTTCAGAAAAAAACTCAAAACATACCTCTTTACGCTGCCATAAATTTAGCTAACCTTCCCCTCTCACAGCTGCAATCTTATAGTAACTGTCCAGTGTAAGCAAAAGCGCAGAGATATCCCTTCGGGAATTGAATCAGGCGCTTTATAAGCATATATATAAATAAATAAATAAATGGCTCCAAATAAACCGTTCAGTACAATTATGGTAGAGTTCAGGTAGCTGTTGACAAGGATGGGCAGGGTCTGGTGGGCGACAAGCAATCCACCCCCAGGAACTGAGACCCTGGCATGGAGTGACTTGTCTTTATTTATTTATACATTTTTATATAGCGCGAACTTGATCCCGAAGGATATCAGAACGCTTTACAATTTGAGGCAAAGGTAACAAATCAGAACATGGGGAATCTAATGGGCATTGAATCAAATAGTACAAACCTAACAGCTCAATATAACCTGAGTGCACAAGTAGGAATGGGCTATGCGATGGAGCATAGAGAGATTAGGGGAGGTCATACAATAATCATATACAGGAATAATAACCAGTACCCAAAACAATAATCAAAACAAGAGTCAAATGGGGAGTCTTAAAAGCATTGAATCAAATGTTGAACATCTAACAGATCATTTATACACCTGGGTGAACAAAGAATGTGCTATACGATGGAACATAATGACTTAAGGGGAGCAAAATTCAATAATCTTGTACAGGAATAATAACCAAACCAGAAATAATGATCATATACAAGAATAATAACTAATACCATAGTATGTCCGAGGTGCTTAGAACTAAATTCTGGACACTCAAAATTCATGCCCTATATCTCTCAGCACTCCCAACTTATAGTGTGTTTCTTTCTATCTTTTCTTTATATGTGTAGCTTTTGGGGTCGTCTTTATTTGGGTTTCTTGCCTTCTCTTTTATACCCTTTTTAGTTCGATTCTCCGATGTTGCTTCTGTTCATTAGTTCTTCTTGCTCCCAAACTATGCCCAAGATTCTATTCACATTAACTATCAAAATTCAAGACATAAAAAGCACAACACGCTCCTAAGATGACCCTCCTTTCTGCATGCCCAAAACCCCAGACCTCTACTCCTTTGAACAACAAAGCTTCTATCGACATTACAACAGCATTACAGCAAAACAATACGTAGAGCAGTGGTCATCACTGCCCCCCACCTGTATCATTACACAGCACCACCTTAAAGCTTTACTTCTGAGATAACAGTCAGGGAAACACAAAGGCTGCCACAGGAACACAGCAGTGGCAGCTTAGTTTGGCTTTTATGGTGCTCCTGACTCAAATGCAAGATGAAGTTGTATGCCTGATGAAGCAGTAATTGTTTCTCTACATTGTGTCCCTCCCTCTGCCCCCGCTCTCCTCTCCCTCCCACCAAGTGTTGCACACACTGCGGCCTCAGTGATGCCTCTAGTTTGCCCCTACCCCGGCCTGCCTACTACCGGGCAAACTCTGCTGCCTCAGTCAGCGGTGATGTCTCCCTGCCCTCTGAGAGTGTTGCCCGGGCCGGGGTTACTCAGAGAGCAGGGCCGTTTTTTAACTTGCGACAACGCCACCACACCCGAGAAAGTGAAAGCATCGGTATCGGCCCGCGAACACGGGAACCTAATGCGTGCACGTCTGCGTGCACCAGCCGCCATGTTTGGACAAGTCAGCGAGCGGCTGGGTAAGCTAGGGCGGCAGGGCCTAGTTTTACTTAAAGCCGCAGACTGCGCAGGCCAGTACAGTACTGCAGTTAGAATGATCATACATATAATTGTAACGATGGAGGGGACTACATGAGGAACATTTAGCAGGTATGACTACAAAGAGTTAAAGTCAATATCTACAAAAGCAAGGTTAAAACAAGATGCAAAGACGGCTGGGGTAACAGACCCAAGATCTAATTATTCTAAAAGGATTACAAAGCATTGATGAGGGCCCTAGATGATGGTAAAATGACACAGGGTAAAAGGGTAATCATGGGTAAAGGAAGTGACACAGTCCTTCATCAGAGTAACGGCCATCAGATTATAAAATGCATAAGGTTAAAAACAATCTTGATTCCATTTGGCATTGTTCCAATTCTCAATTGCAGCCCCTTGAGTGTCTTCTGCATTGGTATGTTTGAAGTTGAAATCATTGTTACTTAAATCACTTTTCACGTGTGCTCAAGATCAGACAGAGTGTAAATTAACTGAGCTGGGACTTAGTATGCACACATTCCCCGATTAGGCACTTTAGTTAGCAGAGTATAGAACATCTGCTCAAGAACTAATTGTACCAGAGTGGAGAGCGGGGCTAACATCCCGCACAGAAGCACACCCCTGGCTTGTTCCTGTGTATCCGCTTGCTGCGTTGTTGTACTCTTGTGTAACCTTGAACCGCACGTGTGACGTTGTGCTCCCTCACATGTGCCCGTGGTTTATGTACCACCTGCCTGCAGAATCCCCAGCACTGGCCAGCACGGTACAGTACCCCTGGGCACCCGGCTGCTGCCAATTAACTCAAGGCAAGAGAATGGGAATCTCTATCACCCCTGTACGTGCAATGCATATCACATCGATGCATGCAAGATAGTCCCATGGGCTAATGCGCCTGCTGCTGTAAACCCAAGCAGAAACTGCACCCCATAGGCTAGTATCATGAGTGAGTCCATTCCACGTTTCTTCCTCTCGGGCAATAACAAAAGAAGTACCATTAAGGTGTAGTTAAAAAAAAAACAACAACAACGAAGATCGCATTCGCAGCTCTTCGAAAACACCAATTTCTCACACAAATGAAACGCTACCGCGAGAAACTGCTTCACTAAAACGATCGAATAATGGTGTCCAGGCCATATTTATGACAATAAACAATTGCCTGAAAGGAAGCTGGGGAGATTATTTTCGAAGAAATACAAATTTGGAAAGCCCACAGAAGGACCATCACCAGGTGGAGGCTGTCCAGAGCTCTGGCTGACTCTGGAGCTGGGGATCCAGGCGAGTCTCGGTGTCCGCTCTACATCCTGTGATTCTGGGCACATCTCTTAATCTCCCCGTGCCTACCAAAAACCAGACCCACCGCAGAGTTTACTTTGGATCGGTAGCATCTTAATTCACCCACTGGGGTTGGGGGTGAGATGAAAAAGTGAGAAGTACTGCAACTAAAGTCCTTCCTGGCAATCACTGCACTGTATTTGTAAAATGAAATAAAGAGTAAGGAAAAGCAGGGAAGCTGCTCGGCTATTACAGGCAGTAATTCAAAGGCGTTGAGCGCTTCTCAGCCTCGTTTTTCACGAGCCATAATTCATTCTCCCCGCCATCATAATGAAGGGAAAAAAAGGTTTATTTTTGTGCCCGAGGCTTTCTGGTCACGAATCAGTGCCATATTAACCCCTTTGCCGCGGCCGCGATTTTGCGGCTATGCAGCACTTCCGCAAAATGGCCGTTGGCCGGCAGCAGCACTAGCGAGGTAGTGAGATATATACATATACTGCTCGTCAGTGATGACAAATGAGCTGATATGGCACAGTGTCAGCACATGCCAGGGTGTTACATTTTACTAAGCCCAACCTTCAACCGAGGCCAGCACTTTCTGTCCCCCCCCCCCCCCCCCCACAGTCGACATCAGGTTTCACCCACTGCAGCAGCAGAACCCAAGCTGGGCTCATTCAGCCTCAGAAAAAGGACACGATGGAAGGAGTTCATTAATGGATTCCTGCTTTAACATTTATAAATGGTGTTGTTCCTTCCCTAGATACCACGGCTGTGTGATCGTGCGCAGACCAATGGCGATTATCCGATGCTGAGGGCACCACTCAAAGGTGTTTCAGTGGCGCGCGCAGCCGGAAGTCCATCTAGACGCCGATTACACCAGGACCCCCATGAATCGAGGCACATGTACGTTTTATCCGATTCTAAGTGACTTGACCTTGATAGTGAAGATTATGAGAATATATGGTACCTAGTGGACATCGTCTTACGAAGGAACTTTCAAGTTGTGATCACCTGAGGTCTCGCCAATACCATAGATTAAAGATATTCATTGCCCTGACGAAGTCCGTTAACTATATTTAGTTAGGACGAAACACGTGTTGGCAAAGGAAAAGAAAAGAAAAAGTACTGAGTGTCTGGAAAAGAAGAAAAATAAAGAAGAAGTTTTTGAAATACACTGGATTGATTTCTTCCAACTTGTTTTGATATTAATTGGATGCTTTTTGTGAACTGATCCTAAGATAATGCTTTAGTAATTGCTCAGGAGGAGAATTATTTAAAATTCATTATATAGACAGAATTCTTTTGCCTATTTCTACAGTTTATGACAAGGGACTGTATCTCAACCTTTGAGCAGTACTAAGCCAGATAGACCCTTCATCTAATAGGAACACTATAAGCGCAAAAAGCCCCTCTTGTCAAGTTGTTAAATTATCGGTCCATGTATCACGCTTTTACCTTGCGGGAGCCAGCGCAATAATTACTAACAGATGGCTCAGCTGCTGGCTCCCACGAGGTAAATGCCATACATGCACGAGCACTAATAGGTAACAGTGCAAAACATGCACGAGTTTCAACTAAAGCCTTGAGCGATTCCAAGAGGTCCATTCTAGCAGTGCTTGCGCACTGCCTAGGCAAGATCTAAAAAAGCAGTCGGTAAGTCAAAGCTCGCATGAAAAGAGGCGTTTTAAGGCATGGGTTGGAGAACCGGGCCTTATGGGCCGGGCGGCGCAGGGCACGCCTTAATCCCCGAGTTCACCTGCCTTGTATAAAACAGAGACACAAGACACTCCGATGAGCGTGGAAGCCAGGTTTATTAGCTGCAGCTAAGCACAGTTGTCCCCGAAGTTACACACGAGGTGGCTTCTCAGGAGACTGCCACTTCAATCCGTGGCACACAGTCTTTTATAGCAACATATTTACAGCATCTCACTCCTTACACATACAAAACAAACCAATGAGAAAAGTTGGAAAACAAGCGATCAGGGGTCTCAAATACGCCCCTCTCTCAGACCCCGTGTGCTACCCCTCCCAACAAATGAATCAGTGATGGCGTCGACAATCCCTTCTTGCAGGTGGCAGGACGTATTTGTGTGCCTCAAAAGATTGTTGTGTAATAGGAGTATACAAGGAAAGAATAGGGAAGGCCAGTCGGATAAGATAGTATAAGGAAAGAATAGGAGAGGGCAAATAGTCGGCCAAGACAGGGATCAATCGAGCCAGACATGGATTAACGAACTCAGCCAGACCCTGACATCGGGTTTTGTGAACAAGAGCAATGGAGTTACTTTTTAACTGAAAGGACATGTAGCAGCTGGAAACGTAAAAACACATTGTTCGCCGTGCTGCCTGAGTGAGGGCAACACAAAATGGCGGCAGGACACAAAATGGTGGCTAGATACGGGACTAAATCAGAAATCGTAGAACCTCAGACCCTCCTTTTGCTATTACTCAAGTTAATCTGAGTCAATGTCACTGGCCATGAGGTCATAGAGCTGTTGCTGTAGCATCATTCTAATATTCTCTGTTTTCTGTGACACGGGCTTCGGGACACACATAGTGGCACAAAGACCACATATTGCAGGTCCACACTGTACACAGAGACAACAAGAGAAAATGATGGCCAGAACCATTCCAAGGAGAGTTAGTATCTTCCATCCCCGTGTGGACAGTAGTCCCCAAAACCATCCCATCACAGACCAATCTCCCGTGTCCTGATGTATAGACTCGGAGATGATATGTAACTTAGAGATAGCTTGGTATACTGTAAGGGCATTATCAGGAATGTAAACACAGCAACTAGACCCGATCAATTTACAGACTCCTCCACGATCTGCAAGGATAATATCTAAAACTATCCGATTTTGCAACGTCATAAGACAATCCGCCTGAAGTTCGGCTGTCAAATTACTCAAGGCTCCAGAAGTTTCATTTATGGTATGTAGGAGAGTAGGGTCTGCTTTCCTATGGTCACCCCAGATTTTTGCTTTTTGCTTCACTGGTTTTCGACATAATGTGGCTGTGGGCCTGCTAATCAGACCTACAGCCTGCTGTTCTCTCTCTAATATCACATCCATGTACTTTAGGTACATACCCAATTGGGCATTGGGTCACCTTATCAGTCCCTGTACAGTGTACTATAGGTACCCAGGGCATAGCTGTATCCAAGGCCTACCAGGGGCTGCAGCATCTCTTTTGCCACCCCTGGCTGGCTATCCAAACTGACAAAACTAGCTGATCACTCAGCTGGGGCAAGGTTGTGTAATCACCCCTTGCTTAGATAGAGTATACCTATATCTAAACCTATATCTGGACAGATATATACCTATAAGTCACTCCTATGGCAGGCCTTATCAATCCTGGAGGCAGAGTGCTTAGTTTTATGTGAGATGGTGCTCTAGCATGAGCTGAGCCTGCCTGCAGCTGTCGGGACCAACTTCCTTAGCAGTTCCGGGATATTGCCATACCATATACTCGTAAGTGCATTATAATCCTCGCTGTTACTTGCTAACTTTGGTGTGGCTTTATCAAATCATGTTGTGTAAGGTGTCATACGCTTTGGAATACTACCCCCTCACCAGTTCTGGTGACGGGGGTAGCATTCCACCCCTCTAGAGGGAGAAGACATGTTACTTTGCTTAAACGCGGTTAAACCTAACCAAAGCCCCAGCATCACAAAATGGATGCTGCTGCCACAGACACAAGTCTGGCCTCCTGCTGCTGACCAAAACGCCAGCAGGGGAGACCTGGACAAATGGTATCCTGTCACAGGGAGGTGTTACACCACCCCACACAGGAGATAGTGGATTGTAGCAATGAGGGTTGAATGAAACTAGACACTGCCTGGGGAGCACAAGGCTTCCCATGCATAGTCCAGTTCAAACCGGTGCTGGGACACTCCAGTCCCAGCTCTGGTGCGAAACTGGACAAAGGGAAAGGGGTGTAACCACCCCCTTCCTGGGTACCACCCATAGGAGGGACCAAGCAGGTAATCCAGACCCTTGATTTGGAATAAAGGTAGGAGCTGTGCCCAAGAGCATTAGATTATCCTGAACAAAACTTTGATACAGAACTCTGGACCATTCGACATCCCACTCGACGTGGAAGACTGAAGAATCTCCCTTGTGGTCAAGGAGTGACCACCCTGTGCAAACAGGCACCATCCAGCGCCCAATGGTTTGCTTTGTTGCAGTTCCTGCCGAACTCGAGCAACAAAGATCAACAAGACCCAGCTTCCCTGACTTCTACCAGCCCGATCCACAGGCCCTGTGAATCTGAGACCCGTGGAAGCGACGTGAAGTGTGGAGCCGGCCATCTTGAAAAGACTGAAAAGTGCTGACCGTGCAGCTTCCAAGGCCCCCTCGAAGCTGTGCATTGGAGTTTGAGAAGCCCCAGCCCCGAGCAGCTTGTGCACCGAAGATCTCCCCTCCACACTCATCAAGTGCAGGAAGGGGGTGGTTACACCCCGTTCCCTTTGTCCAGTTTCGCACCAGAGCTGGGACTGGAGTGTCCCAGCACCGGTTTGAACTGGACTATGCATGGGAAGCCTTGTGCTCCCCAGGCAGTGTCTAGTTTCATTCAACCCTCCCAGTTACAATCCACTATCTCCTGTCTGGGGTGGTGTAACACCTCTCTGTGACAGGATACCATTTGTCCAGGCCTCCCCTGCCGGAGTTTCGGTCAGCAGCAGGAGGCCAGACTTGTGTCTGTGGCAGCTCGCGTCCTCCCTGAGCATAAACCCTCCCACCAGCACTACGAACCCTAGCCAGGCGGCCACCAACCTCACGAAGTGGATCAGCAACTGCGCAGACGAGCTCGCCCCCCTGAGGACCCCGCCCAGCAGACCCGGTAGCAAGAAAGCCCCATGGTTCACCGATGAACTCAAGAGCTCCAAGAAGAACTGCCGAGCCCTCGAGAAAACCTGGGGCAGAGACTCAACACCGGACAACATGACTGCCCTCAAGCTCGCCACCCGAAAACACCACCAACTCATCCGCGCCACCAAGTAAACTGCATTCAAGGAACGACTGGATAACAACGCCCACAACAGCAAGGAACTCTTCAACATCGTCAAAGAGCTCTCCAACCCCAACGCCGGAAACAACGACATCACCCCTTCGCAAGACCTCTGCAACTCCCTCGCCTCCTACTTCCACAACAAAATCGCGGACATACACAACAGCTTCAGCACTCAACCGACGATCACCACAACCGAACCACCGCCCCCCACCACCACCCTCCGCGCCTGGAGTCCGATCAGCACTGAGACACCGTCTGCACGATGAACTTCATCCACTCCGGATCTCCGACCGACCCCTGCCCTCACCACGTCTTCAACAAGGCCGACGCCATCATCGCACCCCACCTGCAGGACATCATCAACACCTCCTTCGACACTGCTACCTTCCCGGAGAGCTGGAAGCACGCCGAACTCAGCGCTCTACTCAAGAAGCCATCGGCTGACCCCACCAACCTCAAAAACTACCGCCCCATCTCGCTGCTCCAGTTTCCTGCAAAAGTCATCGAGAAGAACGTCAACAAGCAGCTGGCCGCCTTCCTCGAGACGAACGGATCCCTCGACCCCTCGCAGTCTGGCTTCCGGGCCAACCACAGCACCGAGACCCCCCTGATCGCAGTCACTCTCAAAGGGAAGCCCCACCACAGGTAGTGGTATCAGGAGGGCCTTTGTGGTGCCAACTGATTTGCCATTGGCTTGGCAGGTGTCACAGGAGCGACAAAACTCCTTGGTGTTCTCTGACATGTGAGGCCAGTGAAAGTGAGGGACACGTCTTTCCCAAGTCTTGTTCTGGCCTAAGTGTCCTGCTAGGGGAATTTCATGGGCCAAGGTGAGAAGGAAGCCCCTAAATTGCAGAGGTGTAACCAACCTCCTTGTAGCACCAGGCTTGGGGTCTCTAGCCTCTGAATAAAGGAGCCCATCATCCCAATACACTCTATGGGTACCTTGAGCATTCCCAGCAGCCTCAGCTGCTTGCTGTCTGAGGGGATCAAGAGAAGGGCAAGTTAACTGAGCCTGCCCCAGATCTGCCCTTGAGAGTCCCTCTGTCCCCAAGCTCTTCAGAGACAGTCTCCTCTTGGATCACAGAATCAGCCTCCTGTGAGGTCTGATCCTCAACCTGGGGCAAGTGGGAAGGCACTGCCTTAACCCTCTTGCTCTTCCTCTTGGGTTGTGGTTGTTCTATAGTTTCAAGACCCACCACAGGTTCAGGTAGGCACTTCTTGGCCTGGGACCTGGTTACAGCAAGGACATGTGCTGAAATACATTCATTAAACATTCAAAAGTTGCACAATTTTGGATAGGCCCGGTGGCCACTCAAACCATATACTAAAATAGTGGTATAAGTACCACCTCTCGAACAATGGCAAGGCATAGGGCGTTGTGAATCGCTGGGACTACTCAGGACTAGCAGTGATGAATTCGGGAGAGGCCCGCGGGACACTGGTGCAGTGCCTAAAGCACACGCATGCACCAATGCAAAGTCAATGGCGCGTAAAAGTTGTAGAGTTACTGTTTTGGAAGTCTTCCGACTGGAATAGTATTATACCACTTTAAACTAGGACACTAGAGGTGTGAAACACTACAGGAGCACCAGTGTTAGATCTGGCCACCGGGCCTATCCAAAATTGTGCAACTTTTGAATGTTTAACTGTGCTTTTGTTTAAACGCTTGTGCCTCTGCACTCATAAAGAGTACAGAGGATTATTCTAGTAATAAATACATATATTTTTATAATATATTACTTGTGTGGTGTCCTTTCATTTGATATTACAGGATTGCATATGGTAAAACAGCTGGCTTCACATGCCCTCTTGAGTTTAGCCTAAGACTGCTTAGTCCATGCTACCCCTAGGATAGCTTGTCTATAAGGTTGACTTTACAACCACCACCATAAGGGATTGTTTGGACTGATACAGGGTGCCCAGAGAACTGTGGACATCATACATCAGGCCAACTTCTCACATGGTAGCCTCAACAACACAAACTAATTGTCTGATGTTTCTGCTATTGGCCGTTGGGCCCCAAAAAGGAAGCAACCCTTTAATAAAGTCACCTCCCTCCTGTCCTGCTGTGTCTTTCTGATCAATACCTCCCCTGCCATGTCTTTTCCTGAAATGACCTGAGGGAGCAGTATACGTTGGGGGAAGAAGAAAAGCCACATAACAGGTTCCTGAAAAATATGTAAGAAGTCATGTATAGGCTTTGTTGTGACAGATAAAATATGTGCCTTGTGATGGCACTAGTGGTGAGGGAATCTGAGGTGTATAGACATAAGTATGAGAGCAGACACTTTTTTCCTGTGGATTTTTAACATTCTGGCCATTAATTTGTAAGCAGAAATTACCTCGATGAGGTACAGTCCAAATTGGCAGAGAGCTCCTTCGCTTAGCCTTTTCTGTGAGGCTAGTAACATATTGTGTTATATTCCATCCATCATATGCTCTTTTCTCATCTATGGGAATCTTACTAATCTGAGCAATTTTAGCCATAGCCACTATTCCCTTAATCAAGGAACTGTGACTGAAGTCTGATCCACCACCATTTGGACTACCAGGAGGATACCGTAGCTGATTCTGATAAATGTTAGAGAACATAGCCAAATAAGCCCAAGCGGAACCTTCATAGGAGAATGGAAAGACTAAATACGGCATACCTCTCTCTGTATTATGAGGCATGAGCCCACAAACCCAACAATTAGTAGTATTCATCACCAGTTGGTGTTGATGCAATAACTGAATAAACGAATTATTGAAATATTCAGTTCTCCTAATCTGTTCGTGTTCTGAAAGTGTATAAAACTGATGTGGAGAGGCAGTAGTAAGGAGAGATAAAGAGACAGAGGTTGGGACAGGTGATGGCTGTATAGCGTAAACAACCCAACTTCCACACGCTAATAAAGTACATAATAATATCACAGTACATAAGGTTATGCCACATGGACTAACCATCAATTTATTGAATCGACTTTTCATATTTACAGTCTGATCATTAATTTCCACTTTAACACCCAATACTCTAAAGCGTTGCTCACAGCAATCTTCCTAGATCACTTAGCTGTGGTTGTTAGCCGTCCTATGACACTGCAAGTCCTGCAGACCTATGTCACTACTCAGGTCACAGCTTAAGACTCCTACCATGACCCTACAACTTGATGGATAGTGGAAGAAAAAACATTAATGTCTATCAAATAGTATAATCAGAAAAATCGGAAAAAGAAAAGTTCAATTGTCTTTAATCACTCTTGGTCGTAAATTATATCGAGTTTTATTAGGGATCGTCTGGTCCTTAAACAAAGCTTCTGGATTCGCTGTGTTTAAACGCAGATTTGATGGCACGGCCTCCTGTAGCACGTCGTCGTCTTCTTTCTCAAAGTTCGTTTGTTCCAGGCGTGCACTACTGAACGGTACAAATCTAGGTACTCTTTCACCTTCGCTATCACCTATGCCCTTACGAATCCATTGGTCAAAAGGCAAAAGCAAAGGTACCCTCTTGCAGTGCACGCCATGGATCCAGTTTTTCTTTCCAACGACTTTCACTGCCGTACGTGTCGTCAACAACACTTGTTGTGGTGGGCCCAAACGAGGTTCCAAATTCTTTTTCCACTGAAAGTTTTTCACGCAGACCCAGTCGCCAGGTTGGATGGAGTGACCTGGGTCTGCGGAGGCCTCCGGCAAAGCGTTCTGAACCTGTTGATGAAGAACACGTAATTTAGTGGTGAGGTCATGCAAATAGTCAATCAGCATTGGGTATGGAATGTCAGAATACTTCTTAGGTCAAGGGACTTCCCAGACATTAGCTGGATGCCCAGACTTCCCAGACATTAGCTGGACGCCCAAAAAGGACCTCATATGGACTCAGGCCTAAACTAGAATGAACAGTAGTTCTTGTGGACAGAAGTGCTAATGGTAGGGCATCAGGCTTGTGCTCGCCTGAATCTTTGCCAATTTGAGCTTGAGAGTGCCATTATAGCACTCTACCAATCCTGTTGACTGAGGGTGGTTTGCGCATGGAATTTCTGTTTAATACCGAGGCCTGTACACTCTTTCTGCATAATTTGGCCAACGAATTCACTCCCATTGTCAGACCAGACAATGCACGGCAAAGCACATCTCGGGAAAAACTCCTTCAAAAGAACTTTGGCAGTAGACAAAGCAGTATTGTCCTTTAGGGGGTAGGCCGCTATCCATCTGGAAAAGGCACAGATCACCACCAGAACATACTTGAGGTTATTACAACGATCCATATGAATATAATCGATTTGTAATACCTCGAAAGGATACCTAGGGGAGTAAAATGACCTGCTGGAGTTGGGGTTCCCTTTCCTGGATTATGCATTAAACAAACAATGCAATGCTTCACCACGTTTTCTGCACATTTAGGAATTCCTTCATTCTGCCACACTGGAGCCAAAATCTTACATATGCCTTTTGCACTGATGTGGGCTGGACCATGCGCCATAGTAACTACAGGTAGTACATAGGCGTCTGGTAACAGCCATCGTTGATGTTCTGACAATTCCGTCCAACACCCAGTCGCGTCCAACATTCCCGTACTTTCTCTCCACTTACTAAGTTCTTTCTCAGTAGCCTCCTCTTGAATCATTCTCACACTTTCTAATGTGTCCTCACACATTCCTCGTTCTCTGACCCATTTTGCAGGGCCCGCAACACACATGCGACTTGTAGCATCTCTCGCTGTCTCCTTTGCAACTTCATCTGCAAAAGCATTCCAGCGACCCACATCAACAGTAATCTTTTTATGAGCACAACACTTGATTATTGCTATTTGTATAGGCAAAGCAAGTGATTCGAGAAGGTCAGTCACCAACTGACCATGCTGTATTTTAGTCCCATAGGAAGTAAAGAATCCTCTTTCCTTCCACAAGCGACCGAAACTATGAGCCACACTGAAAGCATATTGGCTATCAGTGTAAACGTTCACTCTCTTTCCCTTTGCCAACACACATGCTCTTGTCAAGGCAATTAATTCAGCTGCTTCGGCTGAATTCTGTGCAATGCGTGCTGTCTCTACTACCGTATGCAAGGTAGTAACAGCATAAGCTGCAGTCGTCTCTCCATTTGGAAGCTTGAAACAAGACCCATCCACTCAGAGGATCCCATCCGGATCCATAAGTGGTGTGTCTTTTAGATCTATTCTGCTTTTCGTCTCCTCTGTTCGGAGAAAACAATCATGCTGTTCTTGAATGCCTTTCTCATCCGGGATGGGCAACAATGTTGCCTGATTCAAAGTATTACACCGCTTCATGTGTATAGGGCTAGCCAAGAGCGTCAGCTCATATTCAGACAAGCGAGCACTCGTGAGGTGTTGTGTTTTTGTCCTATTCAAAAGAGTATCTACTGCATGTGGTACCATAACAACAAAAGTGTTATCCAATACCAATCCAGCGGATTGGCGAATGGAAATTGCTGCTGCTGCTGTAGCTCTGAGACAACTAGGCAATGCCTTGGCTACTGGATCCAACTTAGCCGAAAAATAGGCACATGGACGTTGTTTGTCTCCAAATTGTTGTGTTAAAACTGACAACGCGCAACCTTCTCTTTCATGCACATAAAGTGTGAAAGGCTTACTGTAATCTGAAGTACCTAACACAGGTGCAGAACACAAAGCAGTACGTAAATCAGAAGAAGTCTTTCGGCATTCGTCAGTCCAAGGGAGAGGTTGTGGCGCATCTTTCAACGTAAGTGCCAACAAAGGTTTAGCCAGCAAAGAAAAATTCGGAATCCATTGTCTACAATAAGAAGTAATGCCCAAAAAGGCACGTACCTCCCTTTGTGTGGATGGCTCATACATTTTTGCAATCGCTTGAATTCGTTCTGGGGTCAACCGTCTTCCCTCCTTCGATAAGAGATGACCTAAATAGGTAACCTCCTGGCGGCAATATTGCAACTTAGAGGGGGACACCTTATGATACAAGTCAGGCAAGTGACGCAACAAGGAAACAGTCACATCCTTACAGACATCCTCTGAATCAGCAGCAATCAGCAAATCATCAACATATTGAATTAAAGTGGCACCTGGAGGTCAAATAAAAGCATCAAGCTGAGATTTCAAAGCCTGACTGTAAATGGAGGGACTTTCGCAATAACCCTGAGGAGCACGCTTGAACCGGAAGCTTCGGCCTCCGAGAGAGAATCCAAAAATATCCCTACTTTCCTCAGCAATAGGAATACTAAAGAAAGCATTTTTTAGATCGATAACAGAAAACCATGCCACTGAGGCGGGTATCATAGTAAGCAAAGCAGTGATATCTGGGACCACAGGAAACTGGGGGACAACAATCTTGTTGACCTCCCGAAGATCAATCACAAAGCGATACACAGGAGGCTGAGAAGGATCGCTGCATTTAAGAACGGGGAGAACAGGACTGTTACAAACATTACCTCTCATTTCTTCGACCACACCCTTCTGAACCAGATCATAGATAATAGCCATCAAAGCTCGTTCACCATCATTAGAAATCTTGTACTGTGGAATACGTGGCCACTTTGCATCAGGCTTAATAGCAACCACATAAGGAGGAATCTGCAATAAACCAACATCATTCGGACCTGTCGCCCAAAGTGTAGCAGGAAGAGATTGCAACTCAGGTGGAAAGCTATCTTTCGATAGGTATGTAGGAGAAACCAATTTCTCACCCAAAGTAAGATGCACACCAGAGGGGGAACAATACAACGTTGCATAGAGACGTTTCAACAGATCCAAACCCAACAAGTTTTCTTCGCAACCAGTCGTTAGAATAGGTGGAGCTTCCAAATCGTAAGGACCAATCGAAAGAGGCAAAGAACAAGAAATCGGGTTAGCAACTGGGACGCCAGAAAATCCTACAGAAACGTTTGTTAAGCCAGACAAAGGTGCCCCATAGAACTTCTCACTGCACCAGTATCCAAAAGAAATGGCTCTGCAACATCCAAAGCGACTACCTCAACATACGGCCCATTCTGATCCACTGGAACTGATACGACTCCCTTACTTTGTCCATGGCTGTCCTAACTAGAATGAAAATCCTGAACCTCACCTTCAGCACAATAATCGTCTGCTGATCAAAATAATTCGAAGAATTCTGAGGGGGAAAGGAACACTGCCCTTGAGGCAATGCACCTCGCCCTCTCTCCCTAGGTGCTGACTGAAAACCACCTCGGCCACGCGGCCCTTGAAATCCACCATTACGCTACAATAAAACCGGACAGTTATTCTTAAAATTGCCTTCCTCTTTACAATAGGCACACTGATTAGGACAAAGGAAATGTCGTGGAACAAATAACTCAGGCTTCTGTAACAACCTCTGAAGCTGAGGAGGTTGTTGAAACTGACGCTGGCCAGAGCGAGGGGGATAATCCTGTTGAAGAAGAACCTTCGTTTTTAATTCCTTAGTCTTCTTCTCAGCCTTATCTTTTTCCTCCTTGTCCCTATTCTCATAATACTGAGCAGTGGCTAATATTTGGGCAGACGAAGAAACAGCCCAAGAGCTTTCAGAATCTTTCAACTCATGGGACAATTCAGGAAGCAAATTAAATACAAATTTATCCACGAATAATCGCTGTCCACCTTCAGTACTCAAATCCTGACCACTATGATCAATAAATGTCTTCTCAAACTGAGTAAAGAAATCAGAGACACTGTCATCTTTCTTCTGTTTACACGCAGCCAACTTGTCCCAGTTAACGCGTAAGCAGGCATCATCGTCTTCATTAAAGCGATGATTCTACCAGGCAACTGCGTAATCAAATCATCTGGCTGAGCACCACCTACTTGTCGTGCATCTGCAGCAACTATAGCAGCCCAATTACCTCCTAAAGCCTGATCGTGGTTCTCTCTACGAATCCGAGCCCACAACTCCTGTGGAACCACATTCCCCATTAGCATATCGATACCGGCCAAATTCATAATACATGCTTCAACAGTTTGGGACAGCGCTTTATAATTTCCTGCTGGGTTTTTAAGAGGGTCCGGCAAAGACTTCTTAAGTGCCAAAACTTCAGCTCGTTTCCAAGGGACATGTACCCATATACGCTGGAAATGAGCAGGGACACCTGGAACATTGTTTCCCGGTGGAAGCGCTTCTCTCCACACTGGAGGAACTTCCCTCATAGGATAATTCTTCGTTTTCTGTCTAACTGCAGGATCAGGTTCAGAAATAGTCTGGGAAAAATGTAAGGACCTAAAAGTAACAAGTGTCTTTATAGCACCCTCAACTTCAGGACCCACAATGAGTCCTTTATCAAACCTATCCTGTATATCCAAAAGACCCTGAGGAGTTAAATTCAACTCCATATCCTCCCATCCATTAACAAGTGCGTCACACATGGCATTAAAAACGTATCTCTGCTTAGGCGCATTCCACTAGAGAAAGGTACTCAGTATATCGGGTACACTATACAGTGTGATAGAGCGCGTAGGTCACCCGGGTCACTATATTACCAATTTTCCACGCACTGGGCCCTGGCGTGCATGTAATGACAGTGTTTTGCATGAACCGGATGAAACCTTTACCACGCTACTATGAGTAATTCGGGGGGTGTCACTTACACCACTTACTATTCATGTACCTGACTTACCACAGGCACATTACTCCTGATGGATCAGGAGCTAGCAGTGGACAGGTAACAAGATTCCTAAAAATTGTAGAATACCTTACACGTTTAATACATTAAGGACATTTATTTTGTAAAATGACCACAGACACCTGATGAGGTTTAAAGTTTTATATAAGAGATTTCAGAATGAACATGCCAGTATAGTGAGGCAAATACAAATCAATACATCAATTATCAGTATCAAAGCCACGATGTAACTATGAATTAGGGCAAGTACCATTAGAGTATTTAGGGAACACTACAGAGGATGAGTATCAGAGAACACGTTATTCAGCATAGGCTTAAACTAAGGCATGGGACATGAGAAGGACCTAATATGTGCACTAATATTCTTACTCCTAATCCTAGATTTTATGCTATTCTTACTAAGTTCACAGCAAACATACTAAAGGGAAGGGATAAATGGAACACACTAAAATAATATGACAGTTTAATAATGTCCTATAGGTAGGGAGAGAAGTGGAACATCACTAATAAACAATTGCATATAAATTTCTTTCAGAGGTGATAGAGCAATATCACAGGCAAGAGAGCTTTAATGGGAAGAGAAGAAAGAGTATAGTCAGACAGACACCCACAGAGGATATTTACCTAGAACGAGAATGATGACTAACCCTGGCCACGGGTCAGTTGGGACACGACGGGGACAAGGACCCTCAAGGATTGGAATACCAGAAAGCGAGCAGGTACAGCTCGTGGACAGTCAGGACAGGATACCCCTCAGGTTTGGATCAGGACTGGGCTCACCAAGGTACGACCAACACCCACAGCTTCGGATGCAACGCCTGCGTTACCCCCTCTCTGCAAGTAATCCGCCAGTAACCCCGATTGGGTTTTCGAATTTCCCAGCAAAGTGCTTCGCCAGCACTTAAGACTATTTCCACCCCTTCTAGTTTTGTGGAAAATACGGGCAGAGTGCTCCGCAGCACTCTGTATCAATCACCTATAGAGTTCGTAGGGTCAGTGACAGGTCTGCTACTCGGACAAGTCGGACAATTTCTCTGAGCTAAACTAAGCTAGTTATACTGTTATGGGACCCCTAGACCACCCACAAATGTTGCAAGTGACAAAATTCCCACGTTATGATTGGTCAGGAGAGGTGACTTTGTCATTGTCACCACCTATAATTCAGTGTTCCCATCATGAATATATAATTTTTCATACCCGCCCCTTGGGTTCACGTTCCCAGGCATAGGAATATAGAAAACAATGAGAGTGTACAATATATAGAAACAATATTTCATCGTCAAGGTGGACTGCAGCATCTTCTAGGTGGGTTTCCAGGCGCATCGAGCTTCGGGAGCCAGCTGGCTTGTTTCAGCTTCTGCGCAGTGGGGTTTTTCCCATGTCACGTGACAGGGTTTAGAAGAGCTTCAAAATGGAGCGGCTCCCCGTTCCCAGGCCCATAGATACGCGGTACATGAAAAGTAAGCGAGAACAAATTAGAATCATACGTAAAAATGATTACACTGTATACCGTTATAAGCTTCACTGCACCCTTTACTTTATAATATCTATAGCATTAAGGTTTAGTGCAAAAAGACAGATAGGCAGAAGCAGTGGTGGCAAGCAGAGAGCATGGTTAGAGACAAGCGGCCATGTTTTCAACAATGCGCATGTGCAACAGTATCCCTCCAAAATGCGAGTGCGTCACATCACATGGGTATGACCGACGCATGCGCAGACTGGATTTCTGCGAAGCAGCCATTTCCATAGTGCAAGCATGGTTAGGATGAAAAGACACACAGGCAAGCCTCCTGGGGACACCCGCGTGTTGGGGAATATGCTAAATAAATGACGGACAGGTTGAATTAATATTGTTATAAGTTAGGCGAGGTTCTTGATTAAGAGCAAGTCGCTTTACGTGCGAACCCTTGCTCCATCAATCCCTTCTTTGATGATATTTACTATCATCACTAAAAAAAGGAAACAGATGCCAACTTCATTCTTCCATTTCATCCATCTCAATTTCAACAGACTTATTGTTTAATTTTCTTTCGGCTTCTCTATGAGAGTGGTGATTCTTAGCCTTTTTATAGATTTGGTTCCTCAATTCTTCTAATTCTAACTCATCAATATTTCGATTCACTCCTCTCTTATTCACAGTGTACTTTTTGCATTTTTGACATTTACAACAGATAAAGATGATCAGTACAACCACACCTATTCCAGCTATTGGCATCAGTATTTTCCACAGAAGACTTTTACCTAAGTTAGAAAACCAACTACCTATAGAGGAGAGACCTCCAGTCAGTCTCGTCCAGGCACTGTCAACCTCTAATGGTTTGAGTTCTTTTTCCAAATTAGTTATGTTCCTTACATATTTCTTAAGTTCGATACTTTTGTCAGGTATGTAGGTGCAACAATGTTGCGCCTTCAGCATTCTACAGACTCCGCCCTCTTTTGCCAATAAGGTGTCAAGAGCAAGGCGATTCTGTAAAACCATTGATCTGATCGCAACCATTTCAGTATTGACCAGCAGAAATCCGGCAGCAGTGCCAGTTGATAACTGATCCACTACTGTAGACAATTTGCAGATTCTGGGAGTATTCAGAACTACCCCCATTCCAGGTATCAGTGCACTAAAAATATCACCTACAATTTCTCCTACACTTTCTCTTTTTCTACGCGCTAAGCCATTAGTTTCTTCATTGCTTCCAGCAGCGTTGTTCACATGGTATATTTTTGGGAAAACAATGCCAAAGTAGCAGCTCCCATACCAGTGATCCGGCAATTTGAAATAAGCCTTGTTCCCACATATATAATAAATTCCGGGAAACACAGGTTCTGACCCATTTTTAAAACCCCAACCTCCAATTACCTTATAATTATGTTCACACTCGCTGGAACCGATGAATACATTGTTATAATACTCTGTCCTTTCTCTATGGAGACAAAGTTTCCCTTTCCGTTCAAAATCCAGCAACAAAGCAGGAGTAGCTTCGCCTTGTGAGGTGTTGTCCATATGTTCTGCCCACCTAGGGATTCTATCCTTTTCGTCATTTGCCTTTTTCTGAAACTTTTCTCTCCTTCTATCTGCCATTTTTATAAACATCTTTTCCTGCTCTTGTAACGAACAGGTCAGATTAGCTTGTCTTGCTTCATTTAAGTCTATTTCACCTATGGTCAGGAAATATTCTCCCATGTAGCGGGTCACCTCACTTCTAATATGTACAAGGTTCAGGTTTCCTCGAATAGGGAGCTCTGAAAAGATTACGTCAGTGTTTGAGTAGTAGTACTGTAAAGTGCTTCTATAAAACAAGCTAGCTAATATACTACAGGAAATTCCATAGGTTAGGGGTAAATGGTGATATGTCACACCTTCAGCTACAGAAGTGGGTAGCTTCATGCAGACATAACAATCTTCTATTTCCATAGCCTCTACATAATGCACTAAAAGGTTAGCGAAAACATTTAAATGTGTCCTGTTTCTCATCTTGTGAAAATGTAGTCCACCCTCATCTGATGCTTCTAATTTAGGTCGTGTGTGTCTCATACTAACTGTATTGTCCAGTTTTTCTAAACTTCGTGGTGTTTCTTCAGTCTGTACAACTTCTGTGTCTAACGTCTCTGGTTCAGTAGGGTACGAGTTAGGATCTTTACTTATCATAAAAGGTATAAAGACTGTTAGTCCTATCCACATCACTATCAACATGGCTACACTACATAAGCATATCTTACAGCAGGTTTTGCAACACCTAAATTTGGATCTTCCATTGACACTCGAATCAGACATTATAGCTTACAGGTGGCTTTTCAACCCCTCTTTGTTTCTTTACACCAGAGGTTCACTTAGGTGTGCTTCAGGGAGGGTCTTCGTCAGAGCTCCGATCAGCAATGGACTCTTCGTCACTTTTGCCACTGTGGTTGGGCTCGTCAATTTCTTCCAACACCAAGTAAGTCCATTCAGGGCTCCGATACAATCTGTTCTGTTTCTTTACTCTGTCGCCTTTTCTGAGAGACTTTCCTCTGGCTTCTTTCCTTTCACTTTCAGCCCTTTTTCGGTCTTTTAGTTTTTCTTCAACTGTCTTTATTCGAAGTCTCAGTCTTTTGATGTATCGGGGTTCACCCTTACTTTTGTGGCTTTCAGTGGTCGAGGAGACTTGGCCTTCCTCGTGCACTCTTTTGATTTCGCTTCGTTGTGGCACTTTTGTTTTGGCAGTGTCTATTTCCCTTCCTGTCTGACTAGTTCCAGGTCTTTCATCTATTTCTTCTGCCTGGTTTCTAAGCTGGCCTTGTTCAGGTTGGAGTTGTATTTGTTCTTTACTTTCAGGCGATTTGGATTCTGCTTCCTGAACACGTTCGTCTATATCTATCTGTTCCTGTTCATGCACTTCGTTCCCTTGATTTTCTTCCGCATGAACTTCAACTTTAATCACTATCTGTCCCTTTCCAGATTCTGGAGTTTCAGGAGGAGTGTCGATGACTTGATCTGTCCCTACTTGGCCTACTTCCTGATCAGGTTTGATGTGAGTCTCGTTGGCCTGACCTTCGTCCTCTAATTCTGTCTCACCTTCACTATCCCACTCACTATCTAGGTAGGAATATTTCCTGGTTCGTATTGGATCAAGAACCTGTTCGTCGGCAGGGAACCAATCAACGTCTTGACTTGTGCTCGGTAGTTCAATGTCAGCAAGATCCGGACCTTCCTCGGGAGTCTCCTCAGCTGGACTACCTTCAGCTTCAGTCGTGTTTTCTCCGGTTACCCGCTTCGTGTGGCTGGCATGGATCCACTTTGGTACACCAGCACACTTTACAGCAGTTGTGGTGACAAGGATCACTTGTCTTGGCTTTCCCCACTTTGGTCCAAGGCAGCTCTTCCGGGTGTGTTTCTTTAACACCACCCAATCGCCTGGTTGCAGTTTATGTGCTGGAGTCTTGGGCCAATCGTCAGCAGTCTCTCCAATCTGGTGAGAGATAGAACGCACTTGGTCACCCAGCTGCTTGCAGTATTCTAGTACCAAATCATCAGAGATACTTAGCAGTTTGTGTCCAGGTACCCATGCCTGTCGCATCACTCTCCCCATTAGTACCTTATGGGGGCTCAGGCCTGTTTTTCGGTTTGGAATGCTTCTCAAACTCATCAGCACTAGGGGCAAAGCTTCTATCCAATTCATTTTGGTGGAATCACACATCTTCGCCAGTCTGGACTTGATCGTACCATTTATCTGTTCAACTATTCCAGAAGCCTCTGGATGATATGCACAGTGCAACCTTTGCTCCATTTTAAAGGCTGTACAGAGTTCTTTTAGGATTTCGTTTGAGAAATGCCCACCTTGGTCTGTTTCAATAGTCTCTGGAATTCCATATCTAGGTATCAGTTCCCTGAGTAACAATTTAGCTACTGTTATGGCATCATTCTTCTTTGCTGGGTAGGCCTCCACCCACCTGGAAAACAGGCAAACTATGACCAGGACATATCTATATCCCTTGCACTTGGGCAATGTTATAAAGTCAGCCTGCATCCTGACAAAGGGACCTTCTGCCTTTCCAATTGTACTTTGCTCGACTACTGTCCTCTTTCCTGCGTTAAATTGCTGGCACACTAGGCACCTCTGGCAAAGTCTTTCCGCTTGGTTCCTGAATTTTGAATTATAGAACACTTTGTCAAACACACGACACATTGCATCCCTTCCCATATGTGTTGGTTCATGTATCATTCTGACCATGGGGTCTACCAGGCTATCTGGTAGTACAGGCACACCAGTTGGGTTCACTACCACACCATCATTCCTGATTCTGCATTCGTTCGCCCTCCATCGGCCCTTCTCTTCCCTGTCTGTTGCCTGTTGTAAGTTTCTCAATTCCTCCCATGTAGACACACTTGCAAACAACATCAGTTGGCAGCTGCTTCCACCACCCCATAATCCAATTTGGAGGGACATTTTGTGTCGGGCACAAAACTGGGCAATTTGGTCAGCGTATCTATTTCCGGCGGTCACATCATCATTTCCAGATCTGTGAGCCGCACACTTGACCACAGCCAATTCTTTGGGCAATTGAATTGCTTCCAGTAAGTTCTGTACCACCTTTCCATTTCGGATAGGGGTACCTGAGGAAGTCATGAATTCTCTTTGTAACCATAGCTGGCCGAAGTCATGAACAACCCCATAACAGTACTGGCTGTCGGTATTAACAGTTACTCTTTTGTTTTTCCCTCGCTTACAGGCTCTTGTCAATGCGATTAGTTCTGCTACTTGGGCAGATTTCACTTCGCATAGGTAAGATGCTTCCAGGGTTGTGGTCAATGTGACTACGGCATAGGCAGCACTCAGACCTCCATCCTCATGTCTTAAACATGAGCCATCCACAAACATCATAATATCCTCATCAAGTAAGGCTATTTCTCTGATATCAGGACGTGGCTTGTTGCTAAACTCTGTTAAATCTACGCAGTTATGCTCCATTTCATCCTCGGCTTCTACATCCAGGGGAATAGGCAACAGGGTAGCAGGGTTCAGGATATTGCACCGAGAAATAATTACATTCTCGGCACCAACTAGTATTCTCTCATATTTAGTCAGCCGACTAGGGGTGAGATACTGGGTTTTGGTTCTGGTCAGTAAGATCACAACAGAATGAGGAACATATACAGTGACAGGATGTCCCATGACAATGTTCTCACTCTGTTCTAGACTTACACAAGTAGCAGCTACTGCTTTCAGACATCCTGGTAATCCAGCAGCCACTGGATCTAACGTGGCCGAGAAATAGGCCACGGGACGCCTGATCAGCCCATGTTCCTGGGTTAGGACTGAGAGCGCACAATTGTCTCTTGTGTCACAGAACAATTCGAAGTTCTTGGAATAGTCAGGCATTCCTAATGCAGGAGCTGAGCACAGACAATTTCGCAATTTTACCCAAGCGGACATGCTTTCATCATCCCACTTCACTGGATCTTCCATTCCCTTCTTGGTCATTTTTATCAAAGGCTTGGCTAGAGCTGTGAATCCTACAATCCATTGTCTGCAGTATCCTACAACTCCTAGGAACATTCTCACTTCTTTCTGGGTCACAGGTAGGCCCATATTTCGAATTATCTTGATCCTTTCTGTAGTGACTTTTCGAATTCCTTTCTCTATCTGGTGCCCCAGATATTTTACTGAGTTTCTGCAGAACTGCAATTTGTCAGGCGATACCTTATGTCCTCCCTTTCCTAGGTGATTCAGTAAGGCAATAGTATCAGTGACACAGTCAGTTTGACTTTTAGACGCCACCAGAAGGTCGTCTATGTATTGTACCAGAACAGACTCTCTTGGCAGTACTAACGATTCAAGGCATCTTTTTAGGATCTGGTTGAAAATCGATGGACTTTCGGTGTACCCTTGGGGGACACGATTCCAGACATAGATATGGCTGTCAAATTCAAAACTGAAAAGGAACTTGCTTTCAGGATGCAATGGGATGGAGAAGAATGCATGGCACAGGTCGATGACAGTGAACCATTCCGCATCCCAAGGAATCTGGTATAGTATCACTGCGGGATTGGGCACAATGGGACAGCAAGGTACAACAATTTGGTTTACCTTGCGCAGATCCTGCACTACCCGGTACTTTCCGCTAGGATTTTTAATTCCAATTATGGGTGAATTACAGGGACTGCTCATTACTTCCTGTATTATGTTTGCTTCGAGCAACCGTTTTACTTCAGTTGCGACTCCAGCCTTTACTTCTGCACTCATCTTGTACTGCCGTGTTTTGGGATAAAGAGCATTTGTTTTTATTGCTATTTTAACTGGGTCTACATTTGCCATTAGGCCTACATCTCTTCCAGTGAAATCCCAAACTTCAGGTACCACTTTTGACTGTAGTTCTTCAGGAAGGTCTTCAATGGACAAGGGTCTAACTTCTGTATCTGGCCTTAGCAGCATCAATTTGTACAGGCCATCTTCATCAGGGGTCTGAATTTCGACGCCATTTGGTGTGCAAAATATGGTGCAATTCATTTTACACAGCAAATCTCGTCCTAACAGGATCACGGGACTGGAGTCACAGACCACAAATCTGTGCATTTCCTTGAAGTTCCCTATGGAAATCTCCATTGGTTCAGTTACCGGAGTACTGATTATCTGATTTGAAACACCCACTACTTGGATTGCTTCTCCCGAGAGGGGTAGGTTAGGAACATCCACTGTTCTCACAGTAGAACGGGTAGCACCAGTGTCCAACAGAAAGGTGACGTCTTTTCCCTCTACCTTTCCTTGAATATATGGTCCAGTCTTGTCTACCGGTAAGGAGGCGCCAAGCACGCACTCCTTGTCCTCCCCTCTCAGGCCCCGTCAATCTTGATCTTCACAGAGGAAGGAGTCATTTAACAAAAACTGTGGAATCGCTTCATTTCTTTCACTCTCTCCCTCCCATATCTCGGCCCTTTCATTCTGCTGACCCTGATTCTTATAATTCGGTCTAGGAGCGCGAGGCACTGGAGGTAGCTTTACCTTTTGCTGGTTCTTTCGTATCCCCTCTTTCTGCACCTGTGGATTTAAACCATTTACAGGGGCATTACCAGCCTGCAGGTGTGGACACTCGTCTCTCCAATACCCTATCTGACCGCACCCGTGGCAGGGGAACTTCTTCATAGCCTCTTCCTGACTCATTTTAACCCGGGGTTTCCCTCCTCCCCCAGCATTGAGATTTTGAGCATTATTAGCATTATTCATTTTACTTAACTGTTTTTCTTGCTGTTCATCCAATTTCACTTGTGCCCACATCACCTTCTCCTTTAGGGCTTTCTTCTTATTTTCTATCTCATCCTCACAGTACTTGGTGTATTTGAGGACATCATCTATGGGCTTGCCTTGCCAACTGATTTTATTATCTCGAATCCACTGGGATATTTCAGGCCTTAATCCTAACACGAATCTGTAACTGAAATGGGTCATGTCTTTCATGTCCACATTATCAATTCCACTGTAAGTTTTGAACACCTGCAGTAACCTTTCATAAAAGGAATGAACAGTTTCATCGCATTCTTGGGTAGTCCTATCTATCCGGGTCCAATCAGTTTCTTTTGCGGGCACCTTTTTCTTCAGATATTGTATGACTTGCTCATACTTCCTCATTACTTCAGATGAGGGAGCTCCGGTTCTAGGGTCTCTCGCATATTCATCATTTGGCCAATCAATTTCAATTTTGCAATCGGTCCACAAATCTACAGGCACCACAATGTCGAAAAACCCATCCAGGTCTTTCAGAAGGCATTTCTGAACCTTTATGAAGCGTTCAACCTGTCGGTACCAGTCAACTGGTTTTTCCCGCAATTTTGGAAAGTCATTAGTAAATGACACAATGTCCTGTCGGGACCAAGGGACATGGACATATTTTCCCCCCGGTACCTCTCTCATGGGACACAATTTTTCTGCCGGCTCTACCTCTTTCAGTAAGTATTCTGAACCCTTAGGATTAGCCTTACTCTCTTCTTTCTTTTTCGCCCATCTGGTTTTCCATTTTTCTACATTTCCCCAATTCTGGAGGACTTTCAGTAATTCTTTAATCTGGATCTGTTTTCCTACCATATTCATGTTCTCTAGGTCTTTGTCGGAAAAATCTGCTCTGTAAGGTTTCTTAAGGACTTTGGATCGACTAATATCGATTCCCATGTCAGTGGCTGTGTCCATCAATCTCTCATGTAGCAATCTAGTGCTCCTGGTAAGGTTTTTGCTGATAAACAGTAACTCATCTTCACTAAAGGAGTTTAACCGGTCTAATCCTACATTACCAGCCACTAGTTCCTCTATTTCTATCCTTAGTCTATAGATTTCTAAGGGTTTCGGTTGGGGTGTGGTCTCTTTTTCCAACTCTTTGGTCCATCTGTCCAACTCCTCTGGAGATACTACTGTGGCACTCCTGACCCCAGAGGTGCTTTCAATCATAACCTCTTTTGTCCTACTCTGACTTCTCGCCCTTGGCACACTGGTTCTAGGCTCCCTTACGGGCAGATCCATTAATACCACTGACTCACATTCGCTTTCTTGATCATCATCTATGAGCGTCTCCTTTCTCGGGGGTGGAATACTAGGAGTTGGCATATTTGGGGTAATAACAGGAGTCTGTGGACTAGCCAGTCTATCCCCGTAAAGAGGAATAGCTGGACCTATAGTTACTGGGATAGTCAATGAATCTGGATGGGGATGTATCTGGGCTATGGTCCGAATTAAATCATCTCGCTGTCTGGCTAGGGCTTCCTTCTCTCTCTCACGCAAAGCCCTTTCTGCGGAATTGTCATGCAACACTTGGGGTACCAAGGGAGGGTAAATATTTGGGGCTGTTGGAGTAACCAACCGAGGTGGGTCTTCTCCAAACGGACGGTAATTTGGGACTGTAGAACCAGGTCTGCAAAACCCGTCCCCATCACTGGTTTTACTATCCGTACCCGTTCCGTCTGTTTCACTATCCCTCCGACATCTAGGATATTTAGAAAACGGGTTTGGTGAACTCAAAGGCTCTGATTCTGCAACATAGGGAGGGGGGTTTTTCGTCAACAAATCTTCTAGGTGTTCATCTTCAGAGTCCCCCACGGTCATTAAGTGGCGGGTTTTCTCAGTACATTTTCCTTTCCCTTGTTCCAGTACCCCCATCAATGGAAACAACCCCTCAACCATAATGTTCTGCCTCCACTGTTTCATTTTCTGCTCTTTGGTTTCTTTTGGCAATTTTGGATACCATCTACTTAAACCCTTATCCATTCTGGGCCTGTCTCTTTCCAGAGCCTCAATCTCCCATTCCTCTAGTGCCTCGTACTGTGTTAATCTGGGTCTAGGGTGTAATTCATTCATTCGATTCCTCAGGTTAAACAGGATTCTGCCATTAAAGGAACCATTAATAGAAAATGCTAGAACTCCGTCATCTGCAGTATACTTTACCCAATTTTCTAACCATACGCAAGTATGATACCCCTTATCAAACATCATGAAAGAGGCGGGTGTATCTGGTGGAGGAATGATCACACCCTCCCTAGTTCTAATGGGCTGGTCTTTCTTGAAATAATTCTTAATTTTGTCCGCAAGAGACATCTTCCTCTTGACTCCGTACATTTTGTTTGGTCTACCTCGTAAAATCTGTTCCTTATAGAAGCCTAAGTGCTGTGGATTAGGTATAAACTCAGGGTACCACATACACTTTTCCAAACTATCCTCAAGCTCCTGTTGATTAATTTTGTCTACTTTAGTGCTTCCAATGCTAGCGCGACTTTTATCTCGCAGCAACCAATCGAAACCAAGATTGCAAAACTTTTCAGCCAATGGGTGCGCGGCCTTTCACAAGACATGGTCTCACGCTCCGGCACTCACCCCTCCCTTACAATCTCAGCCTCGCTACACACCCGCTGTTCTGACCAATACCAGCGCGGCACGGAGTGACGTCAGCGCAGCCCTGCGACCGACTCCCTCCTGCACAAGGTAACGGAAACTTTGAATTTTTCCTAAAGTACAAACGCTTATTTTAGTTAACAATGTACAACATTCGCCGCTGTGTCTGTGTGTTCTAAAGAGATAGAAAGTTTTCTTTTCACTGCAAGTAAACCACTTCTGTCTACTTTTCATTCACTTAGGGTAGACTTCTCTGCCTAACCTCACAACCGCGCAATATAGAACCTGCTATTCCCCTGACTCATCCACTTCTTTCCGGGATATATACTAAGTCAGGATTTCACCAGCGGACTACCTTGCTTACCATTCGAGCTTTGGAGACCCTATTACTTCTTCCGAAGGTGACCCTTACTAGGTGATATCACAATGGAAGTTTTATTCAAGGACTCGCTAGCTATCAATCACTCAGATACAACAAAAGATCCTAATTAGCGCTTCTGGTCTTCTCCTGACCCTGCACTAATAACTCACGACAAGCGACCTCATCAGCTAACCGGATTCTACTCACCGTTAGCTATAGACTTCCCCGGGGATTCGGACTACACTGAACACTTACAAACAACTTCTTGTTAATGTAACATATAACACTTATAGCAGCAATGCAAAATCATATATATAAAAAGCCCTTTAAAACATTTGCGTAATATTTGAAGCAATACAATCAATAAAAAGATTTTTAGCAGCACATTTTATTTTCACGGTTTGTTTATTAACTATCTTGTCTACCTATCTTAACTAGTCCTAACCATTTCCTCTGCTACCAGAAAATTACTGATAGAGCGCGTAGGTCACCCGGGTCACTAGATTACCAATTTTCCACGCACTGGGCCCTGGCGTGCATGTAATGACAGTGTTTTGCATGAACCGGATGAAACCTTTACCACGCTACTATGAGTAATTCGGGGGGTGTCACTTACACCACTTACTATTCATGTACCTGACTTACCACAGGCACATTACTCCTGATGGATCAGGAGCTAGCAGTGGACAGGTAACAAGATTCCTAAAAATTGTAGAATACCTTACACGTTTAATACATTAAGGACATTTATTTTGTAAAATGACCACAGACACCTGATGAGGTTTAAAGTTTTATATAAGAGATTTCAGAATGAATATGCCAGTATAGTGAGTCAAATACAAATCAATACATCAATTATCAGTATCAAAGCCATGATGTAACTATGAATTAGGGCAAGTACCATTAGAGTATTTAGGGAACACTACAGAGGATGAGTATCAGGGAACACGTTATTCAGCATAGGCTTAAACTAAGGCATGGGACATGAGAAGGACCTAATATGTGCACTAATATTCTTACTCCTAATCCTAGATTTTATGCTATTCTTACTATGTTCACAGCAAACATACTAAAGGGAAGGGATAAATGGAACACACTAAAATAATATGACAGTTTAATAATGTCCTATAGGTAGGGAGAGAAGTGGAACATCACTAATAAACAATTGCATATAAATTTCTTTCAGAGGTGATAGAGCAATATCACAGGCAAGAGAGCTTTAATGGGAAGAGAAGAAAGAGTATAGTCAGACAGACACCCACAGAGGATATTTACCTAGAGCGAGAATGATGACTAACCCTGGCCACGGGTCAGTTGGGACAAGACGGGGACAAGGACCCTCAAGGATTGGAATACCAGAAAGCGAGCAGGTACAGCTCGTGGACAGTCAGGACAGGATACCCCTCAGGTTTGGATCAGGACTGGGCTCACCAAGGTACGACCAACACCCACAGCTTCGGATGCAACGCCTGCGTTACCCCCTCTCTGCAAGTAATCCGCCAGTAACCCCGATTGGGTTTTCGAATTTCCCAGCAAAGTGCTCCGCAGCACTCTGTATCAATCACCTATAGAGTTCGTAGGGTCAGTGACAGGTCTGCTACTCGGACAAGTCGGACAATTTCTCTGAGCTAAACTAAGCTAGTTATACTGTTTTGGGACCCCTAGACCACCCACAAATGTTGCAAGTGACAAAATTCCCACGTTATGATTGGTCAGGAGAGGTGACTTTGTCATTGTCACCACCTATAATTCAGTGTTCCCATCATGAATATATAATTTTTCATACCCGCCCCTTGGGTTCACGTTCCCAGGCATAGGAATATAGAAAACAATGAGAGTGTACAATATATAGAAACAATGTTTCATCGTCAAGGTGGACTGCAGCATCTTCTAGGTGGGTTCCCAGGCACATCGAGCTTCGGGAGCCAGCTGGCTTGTTTCAGCTTCTGCGCAGTGGGGTTTCTCCCATGTCACGTGACAGGGTTTAGAAGAGCTTCAATATGGAGCGGCTCCCCGTTCCCAGGCCCATAGATACGCGGTACATGAAAAGTAAGCGAGAACAAATTAGAATCATACGTAAAAATGATTACACTGTATACCGTTATAAGCTTCACTGCACCCTTTACTTTATAATATCTATAGCATTAAGGTTTAGTGCAAAAAGACAGATAGGCAGAAGCAGTGGTGGCAAGCAGAGAGCATGGTTAGAGACAAGCGGCCATGTTTGCAACAATGCGCATGTGCAACAGTATCCCTCCAAAATGCGAGTGCGTCACATCACATGGGTATGACCGACGCATGCGCAGACTGGATTTCTGCGAAGCAGCCATTTCCGTAGTGCAAGCATGGTTAGGATGAAAAGACACACAGGCAAGCCTCCTGGGGACACCCGCGTGTTGGGGAATATGCTAAATAAATGACGGACAGGTTGAATTAATATTGTTATAAGTTAGGCGAGGTTCTTGATTAAGAGCAAGTCGCTTTACGTGCGAACCCTTGCTCCATCAATCCCTTCTTTGATGATATTTACTATCATCACTAAAAAAAGGAAACAGATGCCAACTTCATTCTTCCATTTCATCCATCTCAATTTCAACAGACTTATTGTTTAATTTTCTTTCGGCTTCTCTATGAGAGTGGTGATTCTTAGCCTTTTTATAGATTTGGTTCCTCAATTCTTCTAATTCTAACTCATCAATATTTCGCTTCACTCCTCTCTAATTCACAGTGTACTTTTTGCATTTTTGACATTTACAACAGATAAAGATGATCAGTACAACCACACCTATTCCAGCTATTGGCATCAGTATTTTCCACAGAAGACTTTTACCTAAGTTAGAAAACCAACTACCTATAGAGGAGAGACCTCCAGTCAGTCTCGTCCAGGCACTGTCAACCTCTAATGGTTTGAGTTCTTTTTCCAAATTAGTTATGTTCCTTACATATTTCTTAAGTTCGATACTTTTGTCAGGTATGTAGGTGCAACAATGTTGCGCCTTCAGCATTCTACAGACTCCGCCCTCTTTTGCCAATAAGGTGTCAAGAGCAAGGCGATTCTGTAAAACCATTGATCTGATCGCAACCATTTCAGTATTGACCAGCAGAAATCCGGCAGCAGTGTCAGTTGATAACTGATCCACTACTGTAGACAATTTGCAGATTCTGGGAGTATTCAGAACTACCCCCATTCCAGGTATCAGTGCACTAAAAATATCACCTACAATTTCTCCTACACTTTCTCTTTTTCTACGCGCTAAGCCATTAGTTTCTTCATTGCTTGCAGCAGCGTTGTTCACATGGTATATTTTTGGGAAAACAATGCCAAAGTAGCAGCTCCCATACCAGTGATCCGGCAATTTGAAATAAGCCTTGTTCCCACATATATAATAAATTCCGGGAAACACAGGTTCTGACCCATTTTTAAAACCCCAACCTCCAATTACCTTATAATTATGTTCACACTCGCTGGAACCGATGAATACATTGTTATAATACTCTGTCCTTTCTCTATGGAGACAAAGTTTCCCTTTCCGTTCAAAATCCAGCAACAAAGCAGGAGTAGCTTCGCCTTGTGAGGTGTTGTCCATATGTTCTGCCCACCTAGGGATTCTATCCTTTTCGTCATTTGCCTTTTTCTGAAACTTTTCTCTCCTTCTATCTGCCATTTTTATAAACATCTTTTCCTGCTCTTGTAACGAACAGGTCAGATTAGCTTGTCTTGCTTCATTTAAGTCTATTTCACCTATGGTCAGGAAATATTCTCCCATGTAGCGGGTCACCTCACTTCTAATATGTACAAGGTTCAGGTTTCCTCGAATAGGGAGCTCTGAAAAGATTACGTCAGTGTTTGAGTAGTAGTACTGTAAAGTGCTTCTATAAAACAAGCTAGCTAATATACTACAGGAAATTCCATAGGTTAGGGGTAAATGGTGATATGTCACACCTTCAGCTACAGAAGTGGGTAGCTTCATGCAGACATAACAATCTTCTATTTCCATAGCCTCTACATAATGCACTAAAAGGTTAGCGAAAACATTTAAATGTGTCCTGTTTCTCATCTTGTGAAAATGTAGTCCACCCTCATCTGATGCTTCTAATTTAGGTCGTGTGTGTCTCATACTAACTGTATTGTCCCGTTTTTCTAAACTTCGTGGTGTTTCTTCAGTCTGTACAACTTCTGTGTCTAACGTCTCTGGTTCAGTAGGGTACGAGTTAGGATCTTTACTTATCATAAAAGGTATAAAGACTGTTAGTCCTATCCGCATCACTATCAACATGGCTACACTACATAAGCATATCTTACAGCAGGTTTTGCAACACCTAAATTTGGATCTTCCATTGACACTCGAATCAGACATTATAGCTTACAGGTGGCTTTTCAACCCCTCTTTGTTTCTTTACACCAGAGGTTCACTTAGGTGTGCTTCAGGGAGGGTCTTCGTCAGAGCTCCGATCAGCAATGGACTCTTCGTCACTTTTACCACTGTGGTTGGGCTCGTCAATTTCTTCCAACACCAAGTAAGTCCATTCAGGGCTCCGATACAATCTGTTCTGTTTCTTTACTCTGTCGCCTTTTCTGAGAGACTTTCCTCTGGCTTCTTTCCTTTCACTTTCAGCCCTTTTTCGGTCTTTTAGTTTTTCTTCAACTGTCTTTATTCGAAGTCTCAGTCTTTTGATGTATCGGGGTTCACCCTTACTTTTGTGGCTTTCAGTGGTCGAGGAGACTTGGCCTTCCTCGTGCACTCTTTTGATTTCGCTTCGTTGTGGCACTTTTGTTTTGGCAGTGTCTATTTCCCTTCCTGTCTGACTAGTTCCAGGTCTTTCATCTATTTCTTCTGCCTGGTTTCTAAGCTGGCCTTGTTCAGGTTGGAGTTGTATTTGTTCTTTACTTTCAGGCGATTTGGATTCTGCTTCCTGAACACGTTCGTCTATATCTATCTGTTCCTGTTCATGCACTTCGTTCCCTTGATTTTCTTCCGCATGAACTTCAACTTTAATCACTATCTGTCCCTTTCCAGATTCTGGAGTTTCAGGAGGAGTGTCGATGACTTGATCTGTCCCTACTTGGCCTACTTCCTGATCAGGTTTGATGTGAGTCTCGTTGGCCTGACCTTCGTCCTCTAATTCTGTCTCACCTTCACTATCCCACTCACTATCTAGGTAGGAATATTTCCTTGTTCGTATTGGATCAAGAACCTGTTCGTCGGCAGGGAACCAATCAACGTCTTGACTTGTGCTCGGTAGTTCAATGTCAGCAAGATCCGGACCCTCCTCGGGAGTCTCCTCAGCTGGACTACCTTCAGCTTCAGTCGTGTTTTCTCCGGTTACCCGCTTCGTGTGGCTGGCATGGATCCACTTTGGTACACCAGCACACTTTACAGCAGTTGTGGTGACAAGGATCACTTGTCTTGGCTTTCCCCACTTTGGTCCAAGGCAGCTCTTCCGGGTGTGTTTCTTTAACACCACCCAATCGCCTGGTTGCAGTTTATGTGCTGGAGTCTTGGGCCAATCGTCAGCAGTCTCTCCAATCTGGTGAGAGATAGAACGCACTTGGTCACCCAGCTGCTTGCAGTATTCTAGTACCAAATCATCAGAGATACTTAGCAGTTTGTGTCCAGGTACCCATGCCTGTCGCATCACTCTCCCCATTAGTACCTTATGGGGGCTCAGGCCTGTTTTTCGGTTTGGAATGCTTCTCAAACTCATCAGCACTAGGGGCAAAGCTTCTATCCAATTCATTTTGGTGGAATCACACATCTTCGCCAGTCTGGACTTGATCGTACCATTTATCTGTTCAACTATTCCAGAAGCCTCTGGATGATATGCACAGTGCAACCTTTGCTCCATTTTAAAGGCTGTACAGAGTTCTTTTAGGATTTCGTTTGAGAAATGCCCACCTTGGTCTGTTTCAATAGTCTCTGGAATTCCATATCTAGGTATCAGTTCCCTGAGTAACAATTTAGCTACTGTTATAGCATCATTCTTCTTTGCTGGGTAGGCCTCCACCCACCTGGAAAACAGGCAAACTATGACCAGGACATATCTATATCCCTTGCACTTGGGCAATGTTATAAAGTCAGCCTGCATCCTGACAAAGGGACCCTCTGCCTTTCCAATTGTACTTTGCTCGACTACTGTCCTCTTTCCTGCGTTAAATTGCTGGCACACTAGGCACCTCTGGCAAAGTCTTTCCGCTTGGTTCCTGAATTTTGAATTATAGAACACTTTGTCAAACACACGACACATTGCATCCCTTCCCATATGTGTTGGTTCATGTATCATTCTGACCATGGGGTCTACCAGGCTATCTGGTAGTACAGGCACACCAGTTGGGTTCACTACCACACCATCATTCCTGATTCTGCATTCGTTCGCCCTCCATCGGCCCTTCTCTTCCCTGTCTGTTGCCTGTTGTAAGTTTCTCAATTCCTCCCATGTAGACACACTTGCAAACAACATCAGTTGGCAGCTGCTTCCACCACCCCATAATCCAATTTGGAGGGACATTTTGTGTCGGGCACAAAACTGGGCAATTTGGTCAGCGTATCTATTTCCGGCGGTCACATCATCATTTCCAGATCTGTGAGCCGCACACTTGACCACAGCCAATTCTTTGGGCAATTGAATTGCTTCCAGTAAGTTCTGTACCACCTTTCCATTTCGGATAGGGGTACCTGAGGAAGTCATGAATTCTCTTTGTAACCATTGCTGGCCGAAGTCATGAACAACCCCATAACAGTACTGGCTGTCGGTATTAACAGTTACTCTTTTGTTTTTCCCTCGCTTACAGGCTCTTGTCAATGCGATTAGTTCTGCTACTTGGGCAGATTTCACTTCGCATAGGTAAGATGCTTCCAGGGTTGTGGTCAATGTGACTACGGCATAGGCAGCACTCAGACCTCCATCCTCAGGTCTTAAACATGAGCCATCCACAAACATCATAATATCCTCATCAAGTAAGGCTATTTCTCTGATATCAGGACGTGGCTTGTTGCTAAACTCTGTTAAATCTACGCAGTTATGCTCCATTTCATCCTCGGCTTCTACATCCAGGGGAATAGGCAACAGGGTAGCAGGGTTCAGGATATTGCACCGAGAAATAATTACATTCTCGGCACCAACTAGTATTCTCTCATATTTAGTCAGCCGACTAGGGGTGAGATACTGGGTTTTGGTTCTGGTCAGTAAGATCACAACAGAATGAGGAACATATACAGTGACAGGATGTCCCATGACAATGTTCTCACTCTGTTCTAGACTTACACAAGTAGCAGCTACTGCTTTCAGACATCCTGGTAATCCAGCAGCCACTGGATCTAACGTGGCCGAGAAATAGGCCACGGGACGTCTGATCAGCCCATGTTCCTGGGTTAGGACTGAGAGCGCACAATTGTCTCTTGTGTCACAGAACAATTCGAAGTTCTTGGAATAGTCAGGCATTCCTAATGCAGGAGCTGAGCACAGACAATTTCGCAATTTTACCCAAGCGGACATGCTTTCATCATCCCACTTCACTGGATCTTCCATTCCCTTCTTGGTCATTTTTATCAAAGGCTTGGCTAGAGCTGTGAATCCTACAATCCATTGTCTGCAGTATCCTACAACTCCTAGGAACATTCTCACTTCTTTCTGGGTCACAGGTAGGCCCATATTTCGAATTATCTTGATCCTTTCTATAGTGACTTTTCGAATTCCTTTCTCTATCTGGTGCCCCAGATATTTTACTGAGTTTCTGCAGAACTGCAATTTGTCAGGCGATACCTTATGTCCTCCCTTTCCTAGGTGATTCAGTAAGGCAATAGTATCAGTGACACAGTCAGTTTGACTTTTAGACGCCACCAGAAGGTCGTCTATGTATTGTACCAGAACAGACTCTCTTGGCAGTACTAACGATTCAAGGCATCTTTTTAGGATCTGGTTGAAAATCGATGGACTTTCGGTGTACCCTTGGGGGACACGATTCCAGACATAGATATGGCTGTCAAATTCAAAACTGAAAAGGAACTTGCTTTCAGGATGCAATGGGATGGAGAAGAATGCATGGCACAGGTCGATGACAGTGAACCATTCCGCATCCCAAGGAATCTGGTATAGTATCACTGCGGGATTGGGCACAATGGGACAGCAAGGTACAACAATTTGGTTTACCTTGCGCAGATCCTGCACTACCCGGTACTTTCCGCTAGGATTTTTAATTCCAATTATGGGTGAATTACAGGGACTGCTCATTACTTCCTGTATTATGTTTGCTTCGAGCAACCGTTTTACTTCAGTTGCGACTCCAGCCTTTACTTCTGCACTCATCTTGTACTGCCGTGTTTTGGGATAAAGAGCATTTGTTTTTATTGCTATTTTAACTGGGTCTACATTTGCCATTAGGCCTACATCTCTTCCAGTGAAATCCCAAACTTCAGGTACCACTTTTGACTGTAGTTCTTCAGGAAGGTCTTCAATGGACAAGGGTCTAACTTCTGTATCTGGCCTTAGCAGCATCAATTTGTACAGGCCATCTTCATCAGGGGTCTGAATTTCGACGCCATTTGGTGTGCAAAATATGGTGCAATTCATTTTACACAGCAAATCTCGTCCTAACAGGTTCACGGGACTGGAGTCACAGACCACAAATCTGTGCATTTCCTTGAAGTTCCCTATGGAAATCTCCATTGGTTCAGTTACCGGAGTACTGATTATCTGATTTGAAACACCCACTACTTGGATTGCTTCTCCCGAGAGGGGTAGGTTAGGAACATCCACTGTTCTCACAGTAGAACGGGTAGCACCAGTGTCCAACAGAAAGGTGACGTCTTTTCCCTCTACCTTTCCTTGAATATATGGTCCAGTCTTGTCTACCGGTAAGGAGGCGCCAAGCACGCACTCCTTGTCCTCCCCTCTCAGGCCCCGTCAATCTTGATCTTCACAGAGGAAGGAGTCATTTAACAAAAACTGTGGAATCGCTGCATTTCTTTCACTCTCTCCCTCCCATATCTCGGCCCTTTCATTCTGCTGACCCTGATTCTTATAATTCGGTCTAGGAGCGCGAGGCACTGGAGGTAGCTTTACCTTTTGCTGGTTCTTTCGTATCCCCTCTTTCTGCACCTGTGGATTTAAACCATTTACAGGGGCATTACCAGCCTGCAGGTGTGGACACTCGTCTCTCCAATACCCTATCTGACCGCACCCGTGGCAGGGGAACTTCTTCATAGCCTCTTCCCGACTCATTTTAACCCGGGGTTTCCCTCCTCCCCCAGCATTGAGATTTTGAGCATTATTAGCATTATTCATTTTACTTAACTGTTTTTCTTGCTGTTCATCCAATTTCACTTGTGCCCACATCACCTTCTCCTTTAGGGCTTTCTTCTTATTTTCTATCTCATCCTCACAGTACTTGGTGTATTTGAGGACATCATCTATGGGCTTGCCTTGCCAACTGATTTTATTATCTCGAATCCACTGGGATATTTCAGGCCTTAATCCTAACACGAATCTGTAACTGAAATGGGTCATGTCTTTCATGTCCACATTATCAATTCCACTGTAAGTTTTGAACACCTGCAGTAACCTTTCATAAAAGGAATGAACAGTTTCATCGCATTCTTGGGTAGTCCTATCTATCCGGGTCCAATCAGTTTCTTTTGCGGGCACCTTTTTCTTCAGATATTGTATGACTTGCTCATACTTCCTCATTACTTCAGATGAGGGAGCTCCGGTTCTAGGGTCTCTCGCATATTCATCATTTGGCCAATCAATTTCAATTTTGCAATCGGTCCACAAATCTACAGGCACCACAATGTCAAAAAACCCATCCAGGTCTTTCAGAAGGCATTTCTGAACCTTTATGAAGCGTTCAACCTGTCGGTACCAGTCAACTGGTTTTTCCCGCAATTTTGGAAAGTCATTAGTAAATGACACAATGTCCTGTCGGGACGAAGGGACATGGACATATTTTCCCCCCGGTACCTCTCTCATGGGACACAATTTTTCTGCCGGCTCTACCTCTTTCAGTAAGTATTCTGAACCCTTAGGATTAGCCTTACTCTCTTCTTTCTTTTTCGCCCATCTGGTTTTCCATTTTTCTACATTTCCCCAATTCTGGAGGACTTTCAGTAATTCTTTTATCTGGATCTGTTTTCCTACCATATTCATGTTCTCTAGGTCTTTGTCGGAAAAATCTGCTCTGTAAGGTTTCTTAAGGACTTTGGATCGACTAATATCGATTCCCATGTCAGTGGCTGTGTCCATCAATCTCTCATGTAGCAATCTAGTGCTCCTGGTAAGGTTTTTGCTGATAAACAGTAACTCATCTTCACTAAAGGAGTTTAACCGGTCTAATCCTACATTACCAGCCACTAGTTCCTCTATTTCTATCCTTAGTCTATAGATTTCTAAGGGTTTCGGTTGGGGTGTGGTCTCTTTTTCCAACTCTTTGGTCCATCTGTCCAACTCCTCTGGAGATACTACTGTGGCACTCCTGACCCCAGAGGTGCTTTCAATCATAACCTCTTTTGTCCTACTCTGACTTCTCGCCCTTGGCACACTGGTTCTAGGCTCCCTTACGGGCAGATCCATTAATACCACTGACTCACATTCGCTTTCTTGATCATCATCTATGAGCGTCTCCTTTCTCGGGGGTGGAATACTAGGAGTTGGCATATTTGGGGTAATAACAGGAGTCTGTGGACTAGCCAGTCTATCCCCGTAAAGAGGAATAGCTGGACCTATAGTTACTGGGATAGTCAATGAATCTGGATGGGGATGTATGTGGGCTATGGTCCGAATTAAATCATCTCGCTGTCTGGCTAGGGCTTCCTTCTCTCGCTCACGCAAAGCCCTTTCTGCGGAATTGTCATGCAACACTTGGGGTACCAAGGGAGGGTAAATATTTGGGGCTGTTGGAGTAACCAACCGAGGTGGGTCTTCTCCAAACGGACGGTAATTTGGGACTGTAGAACCAGGTCTGCAAAACCCGTCCCCATCACTGGTTTTACTATCCGTACCCGTTCCGTCTGTTTCACTATCCCTCCGACATCTAGGATATTTAGAAAACGGGTTTGGTGAACTCAAAGGCTCTGATTCTGCAACATAGGGAGGAGGGTTTTTCGTCAACAAATCTTCTAGGTGTTCATCTTCAGAGTCCCCCACGGTCATTAAGTGGCGGGTTTTCTCAGTACATTTTCCTTTCCCTTGTTCCAGTACCCCCATCAATGGAAACAACCCCTCAACCATAATGTTCTGCCTCCACTGTTTCATTTTCTGCTCTTTGGTTTCTTTTGGCAATTTTGGATACCATCTACTTAAACCCTTATCCATTCTGGGCCTGTCTCTTTCCAGAGCCTCAATCTCCCATTCCTCTAGTGCCTCGTACTGTGTTAATCTGGGTCTGGGGTGTAATTCATTCATTCGATTCCTCAGGTTAAACAGGATTCTGCCATTAAAGGAACCATTAATAGGAAATGCTAGAACTCCGTCATCTGCAGTATACTTTACCCAATTTTCTAACCATACGCAAGTATGATACCCCTTATCAAACATCATGAAAGAGGCGGGTGTATCTGGTGGAGGAATGATCACACCCTCCCTAGTTCTAATGGGCTGGTCTTTCTTGAAATAATTCTTAATTTTCCTCTTGACTCCGTACATTTTGTTTGGTCTACCTCGTAAAATCTGTTCCTTATAGAAGCCTAAGTGCTGTGGATTAGGTATAAACTCAGGGTACCACATACACTTTTCCAAACTATCCTCAAGCTCCTGTTGATTAATTTTGTCTACTTTAGTGCTTCCAATGCTAGCGCGACTTTTATCTCGCAGCAACCAATCGAAACCAAGATTGCAAAACTTTTCAGCCAATGGGTGCGCGGCCTTTCACAAGACACGGTCTCACGCTCCGGCACTCACCCCTCCCTTACAATCTCAGCCTCGCTACACACCCGCTGTTCTGACCAATACCAGCGCGGCACGGAGTGACGTCAGCGCAGCCCTGCGACCGACTCCCTCCTGCACAAGGTAACGGAAACTTTGAATTTTTCCTAAAGTACAAACGCTTATTTTAGTTAACAATGTACAACATTCGCCGCTGTGTCTGAGTGTTCTAAAGAGATAGAAAGTTTTCTTTTCACTGCAAGTAAACCACTTCTGTCTACTTTTCATTCACTTAGGGTAGACTTCTCTGCCTAACCTCACAACCGCGCAATATAGAACCTGCTATTCCCCTGACTCATCCACTTCTTTCCGGGATATATACTAAGTCAGGATTTCACCAGCGGACTACCTTGCTTACCATTCGAGCTTTGGAGACCCTATTACTTCTTCCGAAGGTGACCCTTACTAGGTGATATCACAATGGAAGTTTTATTCAAGGACTCACTAGCTATCAATCACTCAGATACAACAAAAGATCCTAATTAGCGCTTCTGGTCTTCTCCTGACCCTGCACTAATAACTCACGACAAGCGACCTCATCAGCTAACCGGATTCTACTCACCGTTAGCTATAGACTTCCCCGGGGATTCGGACTACACTGAACACTTACAAACAACTTCTTGTTAATGTAACATATAACACTTATAGCAGCAATGCAAAATCATATATATAAAAAGCCCTTTAAAACATTTGCGTAATATTTGAAGCAATACAATCAATAAAAAGATTTTTAGCAGCACATTTTATTTTCACGGTTTGTTTATTAACTATCTTGTCTACCTATCTTAACTAGTCCTAACCATTTCCTCTGCTACCAGAAAATTACTGATAGAGCGCGTAGGTCACCCGGGTCACTAGATTACCAATTTTCCACGCACTGGGCCCTGGCGTGCATGTAATGACAGTGTTTTGCATGAACCGGATGAAACCTTTACCACGTTACTATGAGTAATTCGGGGGGTGTCACTTACACCACTTACTATTCATGTACCTGACTTACCACAGGCACATTACTCCTGATGGATCAGGAGCTAGCAGTGGACAGGTAACAAGATTCCTAAAAATTGTAGAATACCTTACACGTTTAATACATTAAGGACATTTATTTTGTAAAATGACCACAGACACCTGATGAGGTTTAAAGTTTTATATAAGAGATTTCAGAATGAATATGCCAGTATAGTGAGGCAAATACAAATCAATACATCAATTATCAGTATCAAAGCCATGATGTAACTATGAATTAGGGCAAGTACCATTAGAGTATTTAGGGAACACTACAGAGGATGAGTATCAGGGAACACGTTATTCAGCATAGGCTTAAACTAAGGCATGGGACATGAGAAGGACCTAATATGTGCACTGATATTCTTACTCCTAATCCTAGATTTTATGCTATTCTTACTATGTTCACAGCAAACATACTAAAGGGAAGGGATAAATGGAACACACTAAAATAATATGACAGTTTAATAATGTCCTATAGGTAGGGAGAGAAGTGGAACATCACTAATAAACAATTGCATATAAATTTCTTTTAGAGGTGATAGAGCAATATCACAGGCAAGAGAGCTTTAATGGGAAGAGAAGAAAGAGTATAGTCAGACAGACACCCACAGAGGATATTTACCTAGAGCGAGAATGATGACTAACCCTGGCCACGGGTCAGTTGGGACAAGACGGGGACAAGGACCCTCAAGGATTGGAATACCAGAAAGCGAGCAGGTACAGCTCGTGGACAGTCAGGACAGGATACCCCTCAGGTTTGGATCAGGACTGGGCTCACCAAGGTACGACCAACACCCACAGCTTCGGATGCAACGCCTGCGTTACTCCCTCTCTGCAAGTAATCCGCCAGTAACCCCGATTGGGTTTTCGAATTTCCCAGCAAAGTGCTTCGCCAGCACTTAAGACTATTTCCACCCCTTCTAGTTTTGTGGAAAATACGGGCAGAGTGCTCCGCAGCACTCTGTATCAATCACCTATAGAGTTCGTAGGGTCAGTGACAGGTCTGCTACTCGGACAAGTCGGACAATTTCTCTGAGCTAAACTAAGCTAGTTATACTGTTTTGGGACCCCTAGACCACCCACAAATGTTGCAAGTGACAAAATTCCCACGTTATGATTGGTCAGGAGAGGTGACTTTGTCATTGTCACCACCTATAATTCAGTGTTCCCATCATGAATATATAATTTTTCATACCCGCCCCTTGGGTTCACGTTCCCAGGCATAGGAATATAGAAAACAATGAGAGTGTACAATATATAGAAACAATGTTTCATCGTCAAGGTGGACTGCAGCATCTTCTAGGTGGGTTCCCAGGCACATCGAGCTTCGGGAGCCAGCTGGCTTGTTTCAGCTTCTGCGCAGTGGGGTTTCTCCCATGTCACGTGACAGGGTTTAGAAGAGCTTCAATATGGAGCGGCTCCCCGTTCCCAGGCCCATAGATACGCGGTACATGAAAAGTAAGCGAGAACAAATTAGAATCATACGTAAAAATGATTACACTGTATACCGTTATAAGCTTCACTGCACCCTTTACTTTATAATATCTATAGCATTAAGGTTTAGTGCAAAAAGCCAGATAGGCAGAAGCAGTGGTGGCAAGCAGAGAGCATGGTTAGAGACAAGCGGCCATGTTTGCAACAATGCGCATGTGCAACAGTATCCCTCCAAAATGCGAGTGCGTCACATCACATGGGTATGACCGACGCATGCGCAGACTGGATTTCTGCGAAGCAGCCATTTCCGTAGTGCAAGCATGGTTAGGATGAAAAGACACACAGGCAAGCCTCCTGGGGACACCCGCGTGTTGGGGAATATGCTAAATAAATGACGGACAGGTTGAATTAATATTGTTATAAGTTAGGCGAGGTTCTTGATTAAGAGCAAGTCGCTTTACGTGCGAATCCTTGCTCCATCAATCTCCATCATTTGGACCATTCATCATCCATTCATGAGCAGGAGAGTCAATCAATCAATCAATCAATCAATCAATCAATCAATGAATCAATCAATCACAGGCATTTATATAGCGCACTACTTACCCGGAGGGTCTCAAGGCGCTGGGGGGGGGGGGGGGGAGTGCTGCTACTGCTCGAATAGCCAGGTCTTGAGCTTCTTCCTGAAGGAGAGGTGGTCTTGGGTCAGGCGCAGGTCGGTCGGTAGGGAGTTCCAGGTCTTGGCGGCCAGGTAGGAGAAGGACCTTCCTCCCGTTGTCATTCTCCGGATGCGGGGGACGGCGGCGAGGGCGTGGCTGGCTGATCGGAGATGTCGTTTGGGAGCGTAGAAGTTGATGCGGTTGTTGAGGTAGCTGGGGCCTTGATCGTGAAGGGCTTTGTGTGCATGGGTGAGGAGGCGGAAGGTGATTCTTTTGTTGACGGGGAGCCAATGCAGGTCTCTCAGATGTCCGGAGATGTGGCTGTGTCGTGGGATGTCGAGGATGAGTCTGGCTGAGGTGTTCTGGATCCGCTGGAGTCTCTTCTGGAGCTTGGCGGTGGTTCCGGCGTGGAGGGCGTTGCCGTAGTCCAGTCGGCTGGTGACGAGGGCCTGGGTGACCGTCTTCCTGGTCTCGGTGGGGATCCACCGGAAGATCTTCCGTAGCATGCGCAGGATGTTGAAGCATGACGAGGAGACGGCGTTGACTTGTCTGGTCATGGTGAGGGAGGAGTCCAAGATGAAGCCCAGGTTGCGTGCGTGGTCTGTCGGTTTGGGTGCACTGCCCAGGGCGGGGGGCCACCAGGAGTCGTCCCAAGCGGAGGGTGAGGAGCCCAGGATGAGGACCTCCGTCTTGTCTGAGTTCAGTTTCAGGCGGCTGGTCGTCATCCATTCTGCTACGTCTTTCATCCCTTCGTGAAGGTTGGCTCTGGCGGCGGCGGGGTCGTTGGTCAGGGAGAGGATCAGCTGGGTGTCGTCAGCGTAGGAGATGATGTTCAGGTTGTGTTGTCGTGTGATGGCCACGAGGGGGCTCATGTAGACGTTGAAGAGGGTGGGGCTCAGCGAGGATCCTTGAGGGACGCCGCAGATGACTTCGGTGGCCTCTGACTTGTACGGTGGTAGACGGACTCTCTGTGTTCTTCCGTTGAGGAAGGAGATGATCCAATCCAGTGCCTTCTCCTGGATTCCGACGTTGCTGAGGCGCTGCACTAGGGTGCGGTGGCAGACAGTGTTGAATGCCGCGGAGAGGTCTCGGAGGATGAGGGCCGCTGTTTCTCCGTTGTCCATCAGGGCTCGGATGTCATCGGTGGCAGCGATGAGGGCGGTCTCAATGCTGTGGTTGGCTCGGAAGCCCGACTGTGAGGGGTCGAGGGATCCATTTGTCTCAAGGAAGGCGGCCATCTGCTTGTTGACGGTCTTCTCGATGACTTTGGCTGGGAACAGGAGGAGCGAGATGGGGCGGTGATTCTTGAGTTCGGTCAAATACAACTCGTTCCTCAGAATCTGGAATTTGACTACGGGATTGCCTTCGAGAAAAAGCAGGAGTCCTAAACGACTCAAAGAGGGGGGATAAAAGACCAGAGACAGTATCAACTAACCGAGTACGAATCAGAGAAGAAGTAGAGAGTAAAACCGGAGACGCAATATTAAGCGAAGGAAGAGAAGGACTAGCCGTTACAAGAGAAACTGAAGCTGAAGGAGACTGAGGTACAGAAGTGGGTGGTAAAGGAGGTTAAGGCGGCAATACAGGAAGAGGCAATTGCGGAGGAGCCGGAGCTCCTGGCTGAACAACAGGTTGCTGCACAGGTGGCAATAATACGGGTGCATTAGCACCTGGCGCATAAGGCGGAGGTAATTTCAACAAATGGGACATTAAGGGATCTTCATCAAGATCTTTGCGCTGTGGAGAAGTAGGCAACACGGGATAGCACCTATCAATTGTCATCCGATGCTGTCTATCTGAGACCTCAATCGCTCGATCAGTCTCATCGTCTTTGAACTGCTAGGCAGCCTGTATGACCGTTATATATTTCATTTTCTTATCCCTTTTCGCTTGTTTAATTTCTCTCTGTTTGGCTTCCTTACGCCAAAGGCGGAAAGAGTCAAACATTGCCGGCCGGGCTTTTCTCTTAAACAGAATTGCTTCCAAATGATCTAATATGTCAGGCTCAAAGCTACCATTTTGTGGCCACTGTAAAACACCATCTTTCTTCGTATATCGGATCCGTGCCTCATAAAAAGCAATGGGGCCAACACCATCCTTGGAATAGAGCTCATAAGTGGGAGTTCCAACCGGAGGAATCGGACATGAATCCTCGAGCCGGGAATCCCTAGTACAGCAAAACCAAAAAAGCTTCCTAAATCCGCTCAAACCAGGCATTTTAGGCACACTCATCCGTTTACTAACTTCAAGGAGTGAAAGCAAAAAACACAGTACAAATGTACTTCGGCTATTGCAACAGTCGAATAACAAAAGTCAAACACAAAACAAAGAAGTGGGCTCTACCCACGAATACTTAACTGAATGGTCTTCTCACGCCAACAGAGGTCCGTCTAACGTCTCGCGATACCAGTCATCACCAGAGGGTCCAAGGCAGGGCGGTAGTCAGGGCAGCAGTCATCAGCAGCTGTCGGAAAGGAGTAGCCGCGATGTAAAAGACCTTTGGTCCACTTCGACATAAAGGGGTCGCTTGACGTGGCTCGCGAATCCACCGGAATTGTCTTGCGGGGCTTCTCACGACCCTCGGGCTGGACTGCTACCACTGAAACCGCCCCACTTTGGGCGCCAGTTAGAGAACCAAGCAACATCCTTCAAAACAGGACCTCACCTATAAGAAATGGGGGTCACAGATATTATTTGCAGTCATATTAGTGAGCAGCTGTTGTGTAACAATATTGAAAACACAAATCAATTATCCCTGCATATTAGATGTAAACACATTTAGAATGTGGAAGAGTGTGTCTGTGCACTGTTAATGACCGGGCATAGAAGAGCTGAAATTTGATAATATATGCAAAGCTGTTCTGAACAGGAGCCACCAAAATACATTTAGCCCCGGGCCCCAAAAATCCATAAGATGTCCCTGCGCATAAGTAGAGTCTGTAGGAAGGTAAAGATGCCAAAGGACGGATTTGTGAAAAATATCGCACAATGAAATTCCAATGCAATAGATTTAGAATAAAGAAAACTATGAAACCAAATAGTGACTGCACTGGTTCGAGGTGGCAGGGTAGTGTATCACAAAGGTAGTGAATATGGAGGATAGCAATAGGGTTACGCAGATGGGTATCAGGTGATGGGCGAAGCCCAAATATTGTAGTGGGGACATGCTGTGGTATGAAAGGGGGAAGGAATAAAAGAAGGATGTAGGCCTCTAGAGAACCCAGGAGAGGTGCGGGGTAGTTAGTTTTGTTTCCCCTAGCTTAATTTCTCCAGGAGTGTGTCCCAAGTCTCGGAGATGGGATATTTATGGAAACCTTTCCCCTCTTCCCTGTGTCGAAGTGTGCTCTCCGCCTGGGCCCGCACCAGCATGAATAACACCTTTGTGACACCCATGCGTAACTAGGGGTGTAGTCATCAGTAATGCAGCAGGTGCAGTGACACTGGTGTCCAGGGGCATTAGGGGCCAATGCACACACATTGTGGCTGTATTTTGCAGTCCACCCAGTGGATGGGGGCTCATTTACCTTGTTTACAACAAGGCCCAGCGCACAATTACTTATACTACTTTGCATAGCTTATGAGCACAATCAATTACCCATATTTCTTTTGCTTGAATTCTGATAAGCCAAATATTTAAGAGGCACCGATTTCGACAAACACATTTTTTAGACTGCACGCTTCTTTATTTTTCACGAGCACACATGAAAGGGACTGAGTCGATGTCAGTAATTCTTTGACGTGGCTGTTCAGACCTCAATCAAAGGATTTGTAATAACGAGGTGGTCATTGAATTTTCGTTTGATTATGGAAATTACAGACGTGTTGATTCTCGCGCTAATGGCCTGCTGTTTTTAAATGAGGCACCGTTTTATAGCACCTGGCCTGCTGGCCCTTCTCCAAGACTATAATCTAGCTATAGAGAGAAAAATATAAATGCAGTAATTTACCACTCGGCCCCCTCTATCTGTAATCAACTGCCACTCGAGGGCCAATGCACCCATCTGACCTTTTAAAGCTTAATATTTCGGGGCCAACACTATGATATTTAAAAATGATTGGGAATTATATCTGAAATGAAATAAATTCGATTTTACCACATTCCCTTTTTTTCTGTGACTTAGTAAATTCCATCTGTTGATAGTGAATAATAAGAATAGGTCCTTAGACGCTACATTTTTTAAATTGCATTGCTACATAAAATGCAAATTTCTATTGCAATAATAGAGCAACATTTTTGGCATATGGAGAAAAATTGTTAATTTTTAAGTATGAATTTGGCATAATAACTATTCTAATGAAAAGAGCAGAGTTGCGTATCAGGCCAATGTATTTATGATTCGTCTCTGCATGTGAATATGAGTATGCCACTGAAAGCGGTGTAAGGTGCACAAATCTCTGTTATGTGAGTAAAAAAAGAAAAGCGAAGCTAAGGCAACCAATTCTTTAAGTTTCCCACAGATTCAAATGAATTTTAAATCCCCCAGACGTAGCTGCTTTCTCATAGAAGTCATTAACATAAAATAAATCAGGAAATATTGTCACAGTACATATTTTAGCATCAGATAATAAGAACGTAAATACATTACCTAAATATTACATCAGATGAAATGTTTCTTCTTCCACTCTGTTCTCACTGTCAAGCCTCCAAATAGAGATAGTCTGTGAATGAACTTGCTGCTCGAGTGTAGAACATTGTTGTTGATTTGGAGCGAAATGACAAATGAGATTTAAAATATAGAGCTTTGTTCATACACAAAAAGTAATTGGAAATTTGGGTCCCAACTCTCAGGTTTTTGTTCGAACCACTATAACAGGTACGATCATCATGGCAGCGGCCACCATGGAGATGATAGCCAGCACTACAAACAGCACCACCTCCTCCACCAGCATTGCCTTTGCCATTCCAGAACCCTGCTATACCTTTTCTCCTGTTGTAAGATGTCAGGCCAACACGATGGAGGTTTCTATCTCTCAAGGAAGAAGTGGTCTAAGCACCAAAGCACGATAGTCAGACGTACCTTTGCCGTTGCTCTTTGGCAAGCTCGACCTTCCGGTGCTAGCAATATCATCAATTGTTGCACCCTAGAAGCTGTAGTCTTTTGTTGCTATTCTTTGAGCGAGGAGGAGGAATACCAGCCCCTGTTGAAAGAGACAGTCAAGAGGACCAGTAAAATATGTGTAGCCATCTGCATTTGACCTGTCAGCTTCCGACTCTATGTCCAGCGTCCTTTGCAGTGAGTTCCTTAAAACTTTTTTCAATGGGGTATAGCCTGAGTAGTGGGTTGCTTACCATTAAACAAGTCAGGAACAGAGCCCCCAATGCATAGGTCCAAAAATGTGGCCAGGAAGCCTTGCTTTTACTAGCAGCATTTCTTTGTTCTTCCAGTCGCAAAAAGGGGAACGTCTGTAGTGCATACCATCCAGTGTTGGTCCTTCAATGCAATGAGAGGAAGACTGTATTATGAACCAAGATTGGATTATTTATTACCAGGTCATGCTTATGAGCCATTGTAAGTACGCAGCAGCGCCCCAATACTTCATTCATAGAATATTTGCAAGGTCTCCTGGACATGTGGGGCCTGATTCACACGGGAAAACTTACACTTTTGTGCAAGTTTACTCTTTTTTGATATTCACAGGCTATGATTTTATAGTAAATTTATGACAGTAGAGATTCCACAGTAGGGTTAGAGAACTCCTCAAATAAGAAGATAGAGCTGTCCTAGTAGAAGTAAAGGGGTCGCTGGCCAAAGACTACCTCTGCCTGATGAAATTAGGTAATTTTATCACCCCCATCCTAACCCAAAGTTAACCAAATGTGTTTTGCCACCATTTACCACCTACAGACTGATGGTCAAACAGAATGATTGAACTAAGCCATGAATCTGTTTTTACTGTGTTTTGCCTTCTGACCATAGGATTTTTAAATTAAGATCTAGTGGTTTAATTACACATTTCATGTCTGATAGGGAAAGCCGTCATTTTTAGGTTTCACCTGGCGGCCACTGCGCAGCAGTGTTCGCGCAGGCGAAATCTATTGTTTAGCAGTACAGGGCTTTGTCCCGCTTCTCTCTCCATTGGCTAGCTCCATAGATGCGTCACTCTTTCTGGGAGCAGATTTGTGGGCGTTCCGGTGATTTTTTCTCTCTCCGCCCCTTTTAGAACGTCATGAAGACGTGGGCCACTGTGGGTGTGTACTTTATTTTTTCTTAACATGGATGATTGTTTTTCCTCATTGCTAAGATCGTCCTGGTCCCGCATGGTTGTATCCAGCTGTCCGTCCCCCCTTCCGCTGTCCGTGTCTTTGTTCTGCCACCCCCCACCCCCGTGCTGTCCGTGTCTCTGTTTACAAGTGATCAGAGGTTGCAGGGAGCTCCAAGCGGTGACCAAGCAGGGGCTGCGGTGGAGCTGCGGGCATCTTTTCCCGGTGAAGGCAGTTTTCTTGTTGGAGCCATGCACGCTGGGCTGAGGTCGCTTGGGTTTTGCGCCGGTATTTAGAGTAAACGTTTGTCGCGACAGTATGATTTTATTTATTAAATACTCATTTCGTTACCCTGAGTCCCTCGTAAATATCGATAGATGAGGCGTAATGGGAACTACAGAGAACGTCGCCATAGTCTGTTCTCAGTGTCCACCATGGGAGGGAGCTTCATACGTAGCGATGGCCGGAAGCATTGGCACGGCGTTCTGAACTCGCAGTGATAGCGTTTCAGCGCAGTATTAATCCGATTTAGAGGTAAGCCCTGATGCACGTAGAAAGTGCGTATCCGATACTTTAGACCGAATCTCCGTCTTTTAATGAGATATTTATGCGGGCGTCTTTTTTTGCAGACCGTTTGCCGAGGATTATTCACCGCAAACTTCTAAACATTCATTTAGTCCATACTGACGGCCCGACTACTCTGCCTCGTTTTGTGTAAATTACCCAGCGAGTTATATTCCCTGGCCCCACGGCCATGCATGCCAGGCCATTTTTCAGATGCTTTATAATAACTTTGGTAGAAACAGCTTTGGCAGTGCTACAATGTATAAGATTAAGCATTGTCGTTTAGAGTTGTTGAAAATGACATGGTTTAGCGGTTTGTTGATATAAGTCCCTGAAAGTGATGGAATTGAAACACATTACATTATTTGATTGTCCCTGTCCAGAGACGTGGATTAGATATTTTACTGTGGCCGAGGCTCACACAATGCCACGTATGCCGCTCTTATAGATTACCAGCCTCTGTCCATTGCAGAGTCTTTATTCTCCTATCACGAAGCCCCGTCCCCGCTTTCGCGGCACGGTAAGCATCTAAAGAACTAGCCCAGAAAACAGCTTACTCACCGTCACAGTTACTCCCCATGCTTGAAGCTGCTCCTCGAGGCTGGCTGTTTCTGCGGCCTCAATAACAAGAAAAAGTTTTTTAATGAACTGCATTTGTAACACGTTGCCAGGACTTCAACCCCGCTTCTATTTTTGGGCAGTTTTACATAACGCGAAAGTAGGTATTGGAGTGCTTTACATGAGCACCAACTACATTACACAAGTACATTAGGTAATGTTATTCTTTCTGTGCTGTGGCATTTCTGAAGTAGCGTCCAAACCTGGGCCTGTGGTGTTCCTGGATCCAAAGCACAGTGGTATGCAGTAGTGTACGAGGTTGTTATTCCTCCACTATAGTTGTACGCCGTCTTCTTCTCAGTTCAGTGGTATTTGTCCCTCGCAGTTACAATTGCAGCCTCTCTCGTGTAGTCAGGACATAATGTTTCTACTTCTGAGGTTTCATTTAACTATTTAAGGTATTCTGGGAGTTGTTTTTGTTTGAGTGGCAGGCCGGATACCAATGGTTTGTTCAGAATAGCCAAGCACAGGAAACATGGCTGTGCTTGCTTCCCTGCCCCCTGGCTGTGCTTGCTTCCCTGCCCCCTGGCTGTGCTTGCTTCCCTGCCCCCTGGCTGTGCTTGCTTCCCTGCCCGTGCTTGCTTCCCTGCCCCCTGGCTGTGCTTGCTTCCACTTCCCCTGGCTGTACTTGCTCCCCTGCCCCCTGGTTCCCCTTCCCCTGGCTGTGCTTGCTCCCCTGCAACCTGGTTGTGCTTGCTTCCCTGCCACCTGGCTGTGCTTGCTTCCCTGCCCCCTCGCTGTGCTTGCTTCCCTGCCCCCTCGCTGTGCGTCCTTCCCTGCCCCCTCGCTGTGCTTGCTTCCCTGTCCCTCGCTGTACTTGCTTCCCTGCCCCCTTGCTGTGCTTGCTTCCCTGCCCCCTCGCTGTGCTTGCTTCCCTGCCCTCTCACTGTGCTTGCTCTCCTGAGTGTGTGTGTGGCTCTGGGTGTGTGTGTGGCTCTGGGTGGGTGTGTGTGGCTCTGGCTGTGTGTGTGCGTGTGTGGCTCTGGGTGTGTGTATGTGTTTGTGGCTCTGCATGTGTGTGTGGCTCTGGGTGTGTGTGTGTGTGGCTCTGGGTGTGTGTGTGTGGTTCTGTGTGTGTGTGTCTCTGGGTGTGTGTGTGTGTGGCTCTGGGTGTGTGTGTGTGTGTGGGTGTGTGTGTGTGTGTGGCTCTGGGTGTGTCTGTGTGTGTGTGGCTCTGGGTGTGTGCGTGTGTGGCTCTGGGTGTGTGTGTGTGGCTGGCTCTGGGTGTGTGTGGCTGGCTCTGGGTGTGTGTGTGTGGCTCTGGGTGTGTGTGTGTGGCTCTGGGTGTGTGTGTGTGGTAGTAATTGCTGTCTGCTGAGCTCGTCCGTAGGGTACAATTGGTCTCACATTTGCGAGAGATTAAGCTAATGGCAATGTAAATGACAATGCCATTTATTTATCTGTTTTCAAAACCAACACATAAATAAAAATGTTGTCATTTACAATGCCAATAGCTCTAATTTTTCCAAAGGCGAAACCATTGCATTGTAAATGCTTGTTCTGTTTGAATGTTTTCCATTCGAAATGATTCCCAATTGAAACTCAATGACCAGCATATTTGCTAGCTTTACATGAACATTATATATGTATATATTTAAGTGCCACACAAACTAAAGTACATTGATTAGAGAAAGTCAAATTTAATTTTCATGTAAATGTCCATGGGTTTACGAGACAGAATACAAAACCCTCAAGCATTGCATGAATTTCCAGCTCTGGTTTACGATTTTGCTGGTGACTAAAGACAGTCAGTTAAGCGCTGGCTGCTTACATTTGTGTGATCTACTGGTTCGAATCAAGGCAAGGAAAATTTTAACATTCATGGAAAAGGGCCACATAAATTGCTTTCCATCTCATTTGGCAATCGTAGCACCTTTTACATTCAGTTCTTAAAATGGAAAACTGCTTTATTAAGTACCATTTAAAAACAGGGTAAAAAAGATCTGCTTCTTATTAGGATCCAAATAATAAAAGTACATAATATGCAGACTTTTAAAACATGATTGTCAGACATAGAACATCACAGAAATTTGGAATCTAGCTACCTGCAATCAAGAAAACAAACGTAAAGAAGTTGGTAATTCTGTTGAATGTCGCCATGTTTTTTCTTCATAATTAACACTGTTGTCTTGGGCATCAATTTGCAGCTGACCTTGCTTCGGATGATCACCCCTTAATCGATTCCACCTCTTGTATGGAACTAACAAGACTTTTGGTAAGGGCACAGTTGAGCCATTGTAATGAGGTGTATCTTGGACTTCAAACAATAAACAAAAAATTGAATAATTACAGAATCAGTTATAGCAATCAAAAGAGAGTCAACTTTGGATCATGTATAGGAAGCCCACTCGTTCTAGGAGAAAAACCTTTTTGTTAAAATAAACTTCAACTCACTGAATCGTAATCAGTGACATGCTTTATCATCAGGTACTTATAGATCCTCTGAGGATCCGGCAGGCTATGACCTTTTTCCTTCCAAGTGAGCTCTTTTTAACAAAAAAGGGGGTGGGATCTGCATAAAGTGATGGTTAAAATTGCCTAGTCGGTGGCCAATCAATGTTAATTCTTGGGTCCATCTGGCAAGATTATAAACTGGGGAAGATGGGTTCGGGCTAAGGAATGATAGTAACTCCATTTTAGCGGGGTCAGGAAGAACTCAACGTTGAAGCATGTCACTGTGAGTGGAAGTTGAGTCTTAACCTCCTGTTTCCTTCTTTCCTCCTTCTCTTGATCTCTATACAGAATCAAGTAGCCAGACTATGCTTGAATTTCCAAACGCATGATCACATAAGTTTAGTATTAAATATAGTTAATGTGTAGCTGGTAGAAAAGACAATTAGGCCCTTATTACAATGTCAGTCTGATGAGCGCCTGACCGACATCGCATCAGAATGGAAACCGCCCAACTAGTAATCGGTGGTTCCATCCGCGAAATTAGGATGCGACCACCCATGAGGTGGTCCGAAACATCAATTTTTTCATTGCGGCTTGTGCTGCAGCCGGAAAAGGGCTGCAGCACAAGTCACATTGGTAAAATAGATGTTTGTAGACATCCATGCACTGTGTGCCACGCACCATTTGGTGCCTGTCACACAATGCATGGATGTTTGGATTAGCACCGCAGGTGTCCCCCTGGCCCCATAGTGGAGGCACAGGAGGTAGGGGGCCCTGCTAGTGGTCCTGCAAAGTCTCTTTCCGATAGACTTTCTATGGCGGTTGGACTGCCATGGAAACCCTATCGGAAAGGGACATCGTAATCCCTACGGTGGTGCCTGAGCAGGCACCTCCCCTATTGTAGGGACTACCATCCGACTGACGGTACAACAGGCTCCTAGAGTCCATCAGAAGCATTGGTCAGTCCCTCCGACCAATGTGGTCCAACCGACCACATCATAATGCAGCATTAGGACAGCCCTTCAGGATGTTGGTCGGACCGCAACAGATGGTCTGTCGTTTGCGGTCCGACCGACATCATAATCAGCTTCTTGGCATTAAAGTTCTCTGCATTGTACATAAAACAAATGGGGAAAAAGAAGGGGTTCATGCAAAGTCAGGCACCCCATTCCCGCTCCACGTTCCAATCATTAGTGATGCATCGTAAGCGTGGTAACAAAAAATTATTTTCGCTTACTCTCATTTTCTCCTCTAACCGTACTAGGCCCTTCACAATTGGACAACAAATTCAAATTCATGTACAAAAGGCAATGATCCTCTGATAAATCTTTATCCACCAAAAGGAGGGGTGGAAATTAGGACGTCCAAACTCCACGTTAGCTGCCCAACGAGAACAATTAATTGACAGCCAACTCACAAGTTAGAAATCGGGTTTAGATACACCACTCTCCAGAACATACTATAGAAATAAAGAAAAGCAACAGGAAGTCCAAACCTCTTAAAGAAGTTAAGATGAGTAGAGATTATATGAACCAGTCGCTCTGTGACTGCCACACAGAACAAGAGAAGTAACACCTGGTGTTGTGTCAGAGCTGTCTGATTCTCCCTACAACACATTTAAACCATGAATCACAGTCAAATGGAAAAACCAACAGGACTCAATAAAAGTCTCGGGCAGAAGTTCAGTAAGTTGGGTATTGCACAAGTGATGCAAAATTCATCATAACCAGCATTTGCTTAAAAAGTTCAGTCACAAATATAATAGCTTTCATAACAGTGCCAATCATTTAAGCAGGCATTCTAATCAGCAATAGCCACAGAGTTACAGAGTCCTACCACTAAATAGGCGGTAGGATAGTTAGTTGTCTAACAGCTCAGAGTCTAAGAGGATGGAAAGGGTTCAGTTAGAGTCCATTAAGGGTGTGTCCATTAGCATAACCAGAAATTAATAATTGGAAAAGGGTAGAGCAAAGAAAGCTCAATCTATTTCCTACCGACTGTAGCATAGACTAGGCAGTCCAAAGTTAGTAAAGAGTTAAAAAATCAAACAGCATAGCTTACAGGTCTGAAATAGAGAAAATCAGTATAGGGGTCATCAAATGGCAAAAATAAATGGCATCGGCGTCACACCACCATTGAAAGACATTCACATGGCTATGGTCACCTCATTTCACCTGAGATGGTTGAAACATCGAGCTAGTTTCCCATATAGTTATGGGAAACAAGATCTTGCAAGTCTACACAAGCCTAACATTGGTAGAGAAGAAATACAAAGTTGCAATTTATGGCCATAGCTAAAATTCTATTCCCCCAGGAATATTTTGCTTTGAACGTTGGAAAAATTATTGAAAATATGTCAGGGGATAGAAGTGCACAGGACAAACAAGTTACATTACACTTCCAATGAATAATCCATTGTATTAAATCAGGGGAAAGGTCAACACCAGAGAAAAGGCATCCCGAAAAAGGCCTTTAATTTAGCATTGCACATTTAAATGAAATAAGGTTTAACTTTACTTCAGCTATAATAAAATTAAATCAATTGAAATAAAGAATGTATACACTTTCACAAATGTATTATTACATGGAAATAACTAACTTTATAAATACCCTACTACCACACATTTTCATGTTATTCCTATGAATGTATGTTTTTCAAAAAACATATTTCTCCTATTCGAAGATTTTCATAAACTATAATGCCTCCAATATCATTCTATAAAAAATCAAGGTTATACTTCATTGTTTACACATTTTTGCACCGACCTTTCTGACTGGTGCACAATAGCAAAGAGTATGAAAACACTAGGCCACTTCACTTAGAATAAAAACTTCATTAATATTGGCTAATGAGCAATATGTGCATAAGTAAATCATTTGTGCAACCTTGTTTATATGTATTAATACACCTTATGTGTGTGTTTTCTTCATCTCATATTTTAGCAACAAAGCATCACACAGGATCATTCAACAAACCCCCAAAAGAAAATGTGGCCCAATTACAATGGCCTTTTGGAGAATGTAAAGCAGTAGTGCTCTTGTGGAACTCTTTTACATACTTGTACATGACTTTGTGAATTGACCCACAAAACAACTAAAATTGAACCAGCCCTATGCAGACAGCACCAATAAAAAGGACTGTGCTCATTTTGCACTTTTACTATTACGGAATTGGATATTTCAGGGCCAATTCACAAACACATATGAGATTGTGTAAAAGAGGCTTTTACATATTAGGCCCGAAGACACTGAGGCAGATCCCCTGGGACGCCAAGGATCAACAGAGAACCGAAGTATCTGCACTTTAGGAATCTGCTATAAATGGAGCTACTCAGACTGGGCTTTGACCAGACCACAAAACGGGTGCTATGGATGAAGGGATAACAATAGGCAACTTCTACCCCATAAACCCAGACGCGTATCCCAAACTGTACAGCCCCCTGAAAAAACATATGAGGCAACACGCAGCACTATACAGAGAAATACATATGTTTTGGGAATTGCAAGAATTTGGTGAGGAAAGTAGCATTTCAAATTAAGTGAGGTGTGGGGCAAGAGAGGCGTCCTTGGTATGCCAGAAGAGAAAAGCACCTACACCAACTCTGTAAAGGGCCAATGCGTTTCAGCTTGGTTCTGACGACATTTCTCCATAGAAGTACTACTGTGTTAAAATGAGCGATTCCTTCAATATGGAAGATTTGTTTGAATTTTATGAGATGAACATCATATGAAAGTTCTTTCCACGCACTTTTTCTCCAGTCTTCGCGTCATATCTATGTACCAACAATGTCAAGTTGCACCTGCTGCCTCATGCTGAGAAGATGAAGCGATTCCCTGCAGTTTGGCTCGCGGCGTTTTTTCTTGGAAACCTTCAAGGCTTGCAAAGAGTGTGCGCAGCGCGCGCTTAATCGTCACTGTAAACCAATCAGATCCCTTCACGTGGCGATATCATAATAGGCCAGGAGCTAATGAAGTCGTGCTTGTCTGTTAAGTACGAGTTCAAATGGGTCTGGAAGTTAACAAGGGACAGATGGCTAGCCCCATGACAACGGCGACTATCTGTGAGAAGCAAACGCAAGAAATGTGTTTCATTATTGTCTCTGTCTACAGGCAGCTTGTCACGTGAACTATTGCATACACAATCAGTCAGCCGTTCCTTGTTAGAAAATAATGTGTAATATTTATAGATATAGTAGGTACAATGGTAAATATAATGGTAAAGTGTTTTACATTTTCTTTTATTCATCCTTGAACCGAAGAGAGAGAAATGTTGAATGATGTACGATGGCTTCTGTGAAAATACTAGCTTAATATTTCTTTATAACGCTACATTTCCTGCTACAAACATCAGAAACAGCGCACCTAAAAGGAACCCAATACATTGGTTGGAACGGAAAATGTTAAACAAAACGGTTATTTTCTATTAAATGTTAAGAGGCATTGGAGCTGTGCTGCAGACTGGAACCTGGGCAGGCTCCAGCCTCGTTCTTTCCTTAAGGAAATTGAAAACTCAAAATAAGAGATGTATTTTATTTAAACGGTCAAATTATTCTCAAAGTAACTACAATAAGTGACCTGAGTCCTCTGTAAGTCATGAATATTTTCCTTCCATGGAACTTGGTTTGTTTTTTTAAATAATTCGCTTGTTCTAGTGTATTGGTTTAGGCATTCAAAAAACGTTTATTACTCAATGCATTTGACGTGTACTAACTGTGTGTTCAAGTTTAAGGGACAACTCCAAGCCTCGCACAAAGCTCGTTATGAAGTTCTTTAGTTTAGCAATAAAGGCCACTTTATTAAGACAGGTGCCATTTATTTCTCAAAGCACATTTTGCAATTTTATAATCAATCCATTCCCCAAGCTTATACTAAACTATATACAACCTAACCCCCAAAATGTTGACCCCCCAACAAACCCAGAAGAACTGACCCCGCTGATAACTCCCCCTCATTATCATTTCCTTTCCCCGGTGACTGTATAACCCCACCTCCCCCTGAGGATGGTCAAACCCGCTCAAGGCTGCCCACCCCCCAGCAAAATTGAGCCTACCGAAAAAATGGCTATGAAAAAACCTGTCTGATCGTGGCACGAAAGCAAGGACAACAAAAAACCCTGGCAGTAGCCAAGGAAAAAAGGAATTTGTACTAAAAAGAAAGACAAATGAAGAAAAAAGAGGGAAGGGTGGGTGGGACAAAAAACTTCTCCGTATCTCCCACCTCCCTAGGGTACAGAGGTTTTCCCGCCCTTCTAAATAACTTTGCCTGCGCGCGCCGCTGCCCTAATCATCCCCTGCCTCACCTGTGTGGCCGCTCCCATGTGCGAAACAGCCCAGGGGGAGACCGGCTCGTGCCCTGCTCCCCTTGGGTCCCCCCTTTTGCTCTTGGAGGGATACTAAGTGCCTTGATTTACACATGGATGCGTTTCCCCTTAGTACATCAGATTGTATCATTGCATTTAGAGTATTTATTAAAAGCAAGAGTTTTTAAACACAAACTGGGAAACATTTCTGGCTGTTCCCTATAGACAATGATAGTAGTGAACTAAGAGACAATTCAGTGTGGGGCCCATATTCTTACTATATATCGAGCACCATTATAGGCTAGTAAATCAAACAAAAGAGAAGTTTTGTACAGGGAGATCCTGAAGTGACACATTTGAAGGTGCTCTCATATGTGATAATTAGTAATAAGGGGACTTGGAGATTTTCTTTTTGCCTATGTTCACACTGTTTGATTCAGGGACTAGATGGATTTCTGTTTCTGACATCAAAGGTTTAATGCATTATCCTTAATTATTGGACGATGAGTTTAGAACGTGCGTGGCAGGCAGAGTCAGCATTTTATTTTTGGCAATTTTAAATAGCTCAAAGGGTGTCCAAAGACATAGGAGCACTTTACAACAGATACACGTTTTCATTGACACAGGTAAATTTGCTGGGAATCACAGGATGACCTCAGACTGGGATTTGAGTCATCTTACATGGTCAGCAGCTGTAGTCACTAGGCATGTTATCTCCATGAAAGCTTGGCTTGTTTTGGGCTTGAGGTTTCAAGACAACTTCGAGATGGATCAGAGCCAGGTATCTGGCTTGAGCCTAGCTTGAACTTTGAGTTGGTCATCTTCTGCTAACTACACTCTTCCTTAAAAATCCTAAACTCTCCATTTGAATAACCATTCTTGCAATACCTAACCTTTTCTCACCTGGATACTCATCTCACTCCCATAAATTACAATTTCCCCTTCTGTGTAACATTTTTCTCCACCCTATTTACTTATGACATGTTTTATACTTACATGAATTCAATCTAAACATTTCTCCTAACCACCATTAACTAATGGAAACTGGAGGAAACACTTAAAATCTCTCAGAGCAACCTACTCACTAACTAACATATTCACAATAATTGATAGCCACTAGGATATCCACTAACTTAGCATGATATAATGCAACTACAATAAAATACAACTAACAGTTCGTTTTCCCACTACTGGCAAAAGACCAGAGACTTAGGTTCAGGAGCTTCTGTGATATGTGGACATTTGCCTCAGAAAGCCTGTCCTTAGAGAGCCTGCAGTGACATCATCCTGCTTCCTCATACTCAGAATGCTGTGCACGATTTTCAAATGGTTCCCTACGCACAAGAGATGCACTGTCACCCAGGCCCTCATAACCAGTAGACTCCACTAGGGCAATACTCTCTAAGCCGGCATCTCAAACCAGCTACCTCAAGGACTCTAAACCATCCAAAACACCACCACCAGACTCATCCTAGAAGTTTTCAGAAGCACTCACATCACTCCATACCTCACAGATCCTCACTGGCTACTGATCTAGAAATGGTCCCCATCAAAAAGACCCCCTTGCACCTGGAGAAGTGTAATTTTGATCCATTCTGAGATACTGTAGGAGTGCATCATTATTATGAATAGCCAGCACTCAAATATATTCTGTGTGATTAATGTTACTAACGATAATGGAGTATTGCATATTTATAGTACTCATTGGAATATTTTGTGCATAGCACGTGACCAATAAAGGTCGATGTAACATTTATATATTAATGTAATAGGAGAAGTTAACATAGAATATGTCCCATTGTGAGGTTAATAAAATAGAATGTGTTTGTGTAAACTAATATTTGAACATTTATATGAGTAACAAGAATTATTTCTACGCCGGTGCATTCAGAGTGACATTTTCGTAATGTTTTGCAACTTATACATGTCTTAAGAAGCTGCATTTATTGTGTGTGTAGAAATGTGCACTTAATCTGTAATCCTGTGCACTGCTAAAGTTGAGTAGAGTTGGACTCGAGAAACCAGTTCAGTTCAAGCTCACGTTTAAAGTCTAACATGTAATTCGTATTTAACCTTACATGCCAAGAAAGGTAGCTAGTTCTCTACCGAACTCTGAGAATCTAGACGAACCTTCAGACGCCTCAAAAAGCTATGGAGGATCTCCAAAGCCACAGCAGACTTCGACAGCTTCAAAGCAGCCACCAACGCCCACCACAAACTCATCAGGTACTCAAGGAAGAAAGCACTACAAGACAGAATCCGCACCCACGCACACAACTTCAACGTACTCTTCAGTATCATCAAAGAGTTCGCCCAACCCAGCAGTGAGACTACATCATCCCTCTCTCCCAGGACCTCTGCGACAGACTCAGCGACTTCTTCCATCACAAAATCAAGACCATCTATGACAACTTCGATGACCAAAACCTCCATGTGGAACCCACACCCACCTTTCCCTACAACACGCAGCCGACACTTGATAGCTTTGACTGTCCTCAGCTTTGACAACACCCTGAAGACTATGAAGTCAACCCCCTCCGGGGCCGCCAGCTACCCCTGCCTTCACCACATCTACCACAGAGCTACAGACATCATCGCCCGAGCTTCGATGAATCATCGACCGTCCTTCGAGACCGCCTCCTTCCCCGATCACTGGAAATACGCCAAGATCAACCCTCTCCTGAAAAAGCCCTTGAGGATTTCACCGACCTCAAAAACTACAGACCGATCTCCTTACTCAAGCACCTGGAGAAAGTCATCAACAGTCGACTCTCCTCCTTCATAGAAGAAAACAACATCCTCGACTCCTCTCAATCAGACTTCAGGAAGAATCACAGCACCGAAATTGCCCTTCTCACCAAGACAGATGACATCCGTTCCCTCCTCAACAAAGGAGAGACTGTGGCCCTCATCCTCCTGGACCTCTCAGCTGTCTTCAACACAGTCTCAAATCGCACCCTAGCCCGCAGACTCCATGACTCAGGAAATTCGAAACAAGGACCTTGACTGGATCCGCCTATTTCTTTCTGGCAGAATACAGCAGGTCAGACTCCCTCCTTTCCTCTCGAAACCCAGACCAACCATCTGCGGAGTTCCGCAAGGATCCTCCATCAGCCCCACCTTGTTCAATGTCTACATGGCCCTCTCGCATCCATTGTCAGATCACAAGGACTCAACACCATATCATACACCGACAACACCCAATTAATGCATCCTCTCCCTATCTAAAAAAACCAACACATCCAAACGCAACTTTCAAGAAGGAATGGAAGCAGGCACCAGGTGGATGAAGAACAGCTGCCTACAACTCAACATGGACAAAACTGAAATACTCATCATGGGCCCACACCCGACACCTAGAATGACACCTGGTGGTGCCCTGCTCTCGGGAGCCCCCCTTCCCCACGGACCATGCATGTAACCTCAGAATCATCCTCAACTCTGAACTAAAAATGGACTGCCAGATCAACACTGTCACCTCTTCCTGCTATCACACCCTCTGCCTCCTCCGAAAGACCATCAACTAGATTCCCGTGAACACAGGGGAACCGTCACCCACGCCTTCATCAATAGCAGACTGGACTACGGCAATTCACTCTACTCTGGGATCAAAAGAACCTCACCCGTAAACTCAAGAACGTCCAGAACACCGCATCCAAACTAGTCCTCAACCTACAGCGCCATTGCCACATCATCCAACACCTCCGGACACTACACTGGCTCCCTGTCGAGAAGAGAATCACCTTCAAACTCCTCACCCACGCCCACAAAGCTCTCCACAACACCGGACCAGCTTACATGAACCACCACTTCTCGTTCCACGCACCCCAAAGATCCCTTCACTCAGCCCAGTGCTCTCTTGCGACGGTACACCACATCAAGAAGGCCAGAGCTGGAGGTCGCTCCTTGTCCTTCACTGCGGCAAAGGTTGAAAAGTGTCTTACATGCACGTCATTAGAATACAAAATAATCTTTATTAAAAACAGATTATTATCTCAATAATTCTAATATTGTTATCTATAACTATCAATCAAATAGTACATCTAACTGTCAATGTAACCTGGACAATGAAAATTCCTGGGAACAAATTAAGCATGATTCGCCCCCAAATAACTTACATGCATGACATAGCTATTGTTTTCTATGTTGTGCATTTAGTAATTGTTTACTGTATATTTATATTAAGTATATTGGGTCTGGTTTTTACCTTTAAAGGCCTCAGTGCTTTGTGTGCAATTCATCAGCCGGAGTAAAGTGTAGTATTTTTCACATTATGCTATAGATTCTGAAACACATTCATTTTCCTGGAATGCACACACACACATAAAGTAGGTTGGTTAGTTTGTTAATGGGCTCCATGCAGGATTTTATATTGTTTTATTAATTTTGATGGGGTAATCAATCCTTATTTAATTAGGTTTCAAATGAGACATCTCTCATGGATGTGGCCTGTGTTGTCAAGGGCACAGATCTGCTTTTCTTTTTCAGATAATTTTGAATGCATATCATTGTTAAGGCACCCAGTTTTCTCTAACAAATTGGCTGCTAATTGTTTCTACACAGAGATTGGGGTTTTTGTTTTCTTTTTTGCTGACTGCTTTTGAGAGGTTTATGTAGAGTGAAATACGTGACAGTTTTGCTGAGGCACAGGGAGTGTGAATGGAAAGGCTGTCAGATATCATTTTTTTCACACACCACAAAATGTAAACACCTGTAAATGAACTGTACAAATATTTCAAAATATCTCAGTAGCTAGGAAAGCGCAAATGAAACACCTTGTTTTTGTAATTCTGAAGTGTGATGGAAACATAGATTTCAACCTCATCCAAACTAAACAAGACTCTTTACTTGTTGATGCACAAGAGCTAAATATTCTTTGAAACAAAATTTCCACACATTACCGTTTGTGTGCTATGTAGTCTTAATAGTAATACTGCATACCCGTGCAAATATAGGGGCAATTTCAATAACAGATGTGCTGTCTGAAAGTGACAGTGCACTACCAAACCATTCTTTAGTAATATATTCGCATGTGTGCTCCAAAATGCACAACTGGCTACGCTCCACACGTTACCTATTCTCCTGCTGAATGGGTGCAACTCAATTACTTCACATGTTCTTTGAATGACACTTGGATTTTCCACAATCCCTATATCTTCTTTGATGTAACACTGGTGGCAGCACCATCCCTGTGCAAGATGGCTGAGACTTAGAAAGGAATGGCAGTCAGACTAACTACACCCAGGACGGACGTGCAAGACATATATATAATACAACATTAACAATAAAGGAAATGTGGGGTAAAGCACTCAGGAGCTCCACATGGTAAGACTGAAGGTCAGTAAGTTCCTCACCCACAATTGCTGTGACAGATACTGACACTGACTGAAAATGCCCACATATAGGATATGTATGCAAAGGCATGGTCTGTGGAGCTTATTCCTATGGTAATGTTATAACTGTAACTCAAAGACAATACTCACAGTGAACAAGAAACACCACCTAGGTTGTCAACTGAGCCCACAGATCCTGGCGATCAAACAGGAACACGCAAGGCAGTAACAGCAAAGGGGTAGACCTAAACATAAGCACAATAGACAAGGAGCCAGCAAGGAGGAGTGGTTAACAGGAAAGGAAGGAAATCACAGGGCACACTTGGCAGAAAGCAGGTAACAAACATACAAGGTAACAGAAGCAAGACAGCAGAATAGAAAGACAGCAAACTATAACTGGAACCAAGGAAATGGTAAGAAAGGCAGGGACTGGAAAAGGATATACAGAAGAGGAGGCTACAAGACTATACTAGAATAGTGCAGGTTCAGGAATCAAGAAGACAAAGTAGCATAGAAGGCAGTGCTGGGGGGGAACAAGAATTGAGCTAAGGCTCAGAAGTCAAGGTAGCACTGCAGGCAGTGCTAGTTCAGGCACAGGGAATTACTACAGCTTCAAGAGTCAGAAAAGGAAGAAGTTAATAAACAAAGGAATATAAAAATATATTAAAAAATATAAATAAATAATGAATATGTAAATATAAATATAATATATAATATATATATTTATATTTATAGTTTGTTTTTTATTTATTATATTAATATCACAAGGAATAGCTATAGCTCAGGAATCAAGGAACAAGGATTAACAAAATCGCAGGAAACCCTGGAAACAAGGATATCAAAGGCTCAGGAAACACTGGAACAAGGATTGGTCTCACTGGTATACAGCTACAATGACCAATCCAGGGCTGAAGAGAGCTGGGGCTTAAAAGAGCTCACAGTATTCATGCGCATCAGGTGTAAGCATAACTAGCACCCTTTTTTATATCAGAAAAAGAGCAACTGAAATGTTATTTCCCTCTCTCTCTATAAGGATGCATCCACATTAAAGCCAACCTCTTCTTATGATACAAATGGGGATGGTGCTTCAGGGCACAGTAGGAGATAACAAATCACAAAGGATGGACTAAGGGCTTTCAACAGGTCCAGCATACGTGCCCAAACTATACTAAATACAGAGTATGCACTTCCTAACTGAAAAGGAGGGGGAACATGCATTTGTGGTCATGAATTACAGGGGAACAAGAGTTCCCCCTATTGAAATTAAGGCCCCACACACCCAGCTGGGTGTCATGCTTCATCATAAAGCGTGCTCCTCATCAGGTCGGCGCTGCAATACCTGATGGGATCCCTAAGAGGGGCTGTTTGGCGGAGATCTTTTATTCCAAATTCCCGTTTGGCACCGTGGGGGTGAGGGGCCTAAACAGTGTAGATGGAGTGAGTGAAGGTAAGTGACCCGAGGGAAGGTTAAAACAGGAAATGGAAGTACCAACGAAAACAATTTTAATCAATAGGCCTTCCAACCTGGTTAAAAAGATGAAAGGCGCTCTTCTGAGGTAATGTCTCAGATTTGGCGCTATGTTATGTGGTCAAAATGTTACTCGCCTAGTAGTCTTGTGATCTAGTGGGGATTCATCAGGACTTAGAAAATCAGATCTATCTACACAAGGGTGGTTGTCTGGTGATATTGCCCTGATAAACCAACCTAAACCATACTCTCAGTATAGTACCTGGTAAGACATGACCAGCCTAGTAAGAATAAAAACAAGGTTTAGACTTGGGTATACATTTCAACGCAAAGCATACGTGTCCCCTGTATGACATGCTCACCACGCAAAGTGGTGATTATTAAAAACAAGGTGAGAGCTGTGTGGAAATATCTCACAAGGATCATATTGTGACTTTAGCACAATTAAGTGAGGTGAGAAACCCCACCATGGTAGCAGAAAGAAATGAAACACTCACCCTAATCAGGTCTGTAATCTACAACATCAGCACCCGGGCAGGTTAGACACATGGAATTTCCCTGTGTCCTAGGCGGGTTTGGAGGGAGAGAAAATATATGAGGCAAATCATGTAATTAGTTGTATGGTAATGCACAGGTAATTGAAAGGCGGTGCATGTAGCAATTGCCAAGGCAAGAAAAATTCTATAACGCGAATCACATTGCAGATTAATATGGTGATTAGCAGGTGATTGAGAGGGCGGAGAGTACAGCAAGTGCCAGGGCAGAATTAGCCTGAGTTAAAAAGTGGTATAGCAGCGAGTGGTGGTATGCCATTATACACAGCCCATGTATTATCAAAAGAGGCATTCGTTACTTAAAGCTGTGGCGCAGATGGGTAATTGCAAGGCGCTGATTAACGGACAATAATGTGAGCCTTTTAGCAAAAACGAGTAAAGACTCATATTCATTTTGGGGGGAGTGTATGATGACTGTGATTAAGTCCAAAAAACTTACAGCTCTGTAACATCGCTTGAAGCAGTGGTAATCAGTAAATCAGTTTAAGTGTCTGCGAAAATGGCAGTGTGATGCGGTTAGAAGGAAAGAGTACTTGCTTGTGTCGGGATGGTGGCCAAACTTGCAGTGATCTCTGTGTAAACAATTGAGAGAATACTCATGTTTGCTTAAATAGCAACATGCCCGCGGACCTATCCACTGCTTTTGGGAACTGTGAGGTTGAGAGCCTACTGCTGAAGCACCTTAAATAATGCCCGTGAACCGGCGTGGGTCGGTGGCGGGATCTCAATGAGCTTTGAATCAGCACTGGACTGCTAACAGTGATAAAGCATGTTGGGTACTGCGTGGTGGCCATTTTGTAGAGGAAATCACAAAATGAAACAACGCCGCCATCTTGTAAGAAGTATACATAGCATAGGGTAGAACTAAGCTCAAGTGAGTATATGGCACAAAATGTTGAAAAGGTGTTGGGAAGCGTTTAGATCTACAAAGTAAAGTGAATAGCAAGGAAACACCCAATCTCTTGCAGGTGGTTTGTTTGAACTGTGAACAGACATATGCTAATGTTGATGCGTGCATTGCACATTAAGTACAAAGGTGCTTTAACAATAAAACTGTGGAAAGGCCATGTACTGAGTTCGTCCAGGGAATTTCTTCATTCAACCGTTAGCAATTGATTGAAAGGCGGTGGACCCATCTTTTTTATAAATAAGGCCCCCTTCCTTATTTTGGGTTATGTCTCAAGTACTATCCACAGCAGAGTGTCTGGTGAATGCTGTTGTTGGTCAAAGTGTGTGCACATTTTGGTATTTAGTTTGTGATATCTAATATTGTTCTGGTGTTCTGTGATGCGTGTCTTCACTGCTCTTGTGTCATACCTATATATCTGAGGTTGCACAGGCATGTCATCATGTAGATGCAATGGATGTGTTGCAGTTGGCATGGGCTCATAATTCCCATTTGAATGTGTTGGATAAGACGATTTCTTTTGTCACTTCAGTAAAAGCACACACCGTGCAAGACCAACAGGGGAAATGACCCTTAACTGGGGGTAGATCCTAAAGTTTTCGTTGTGAGATCTGGTTCTGAGATTTTGGCCTGGTGTGGATTAGCATGTCTTTTAGATTTCTTGTGCGTTTGAATGCAAATCTGGAGTTGTCTAACTCTAATGATACTGTTTTCAGTATACCCAAGTGTTTTTAATAACATTCCTAATTCCTTTGGAATCAGGGGTGTAGGTAGTCACACAGGTGAGGGTCTCTGTTTGTTCTTTCTGTCTAGGTTCAAGAAGCTCTCACAGTTGTTATTCCTTACTCTTTTGTTGGAAAGGGCAATGCGGCATTGGGGGTACTCACGCCTGCCCAAGGTGCTAGCAAGCTGGTCTGCCTCATTCTGTAATACTCTGTGGTGCTACAATTTCTTCTTAGCCTTAGATATTGGCCAAAGGGCAGATTCTCCTTAAGTGCTCTTGGGGGGTGGCTGCTAAACAATAAAAGGCTATTGCAGTCAGTTAGTTTTCTATAGATGGTTGTGCTCAGTTGGCCGTATTCATGTTTGATTGTGAGATCCAGGAAAGGGATCTTGGTTTGGGATACAGAGCTAGTGAATATTAGGTAGGGATTGAGAGTGTTTATCCACTTACAAAATTCATCACAGTTCATTATATCTGCTTTCCAAAAGATGATAATATCATCGAAAAATCTCTCCCAAAGGAGTAGATTGGTCCTGTGAGGGTTAGAGTCGTTAAAGGTCAATCTCTCCTCAAAAGTTACCATGTACAAACAGGCCACACTAGGGGCAAAGGTACTCTCCATGGAAGTACCCTGGGTTTGATGGTATAGTTGGGCCTTAAATTCAAAAAAGTTTTCAGTGAGAGTGAGTGTTGCACATTCCAGAACCAAATTACTGGGAGTGGGAGAATCCCAGTTGGTATGTCTGAAGGTATCCTCTATATCTCTTTGGGGGATATTTATATAGAGGGCCTCCACATCAAGGGTGACCAACAAGCTGATGTCGTCAGAATGGGAAGGGATATATTATGCCCGATTAATTGTAGGCACGAGGCCCATCGGCCAGTAATATGTCAATTGACACACTATTCTAAACAATGCTGAAGCACCGTGAATAATAACGTCCCCCGGGCTGCTTGCTGTAAGAATTGAAGACGCCGCAGCCGTACCGCAATTACGGTAGTCTTTTCTCCCTTCCCATTCTGACGCGCTACGCGTGAGATCAGCAGACGAGATTTAGCAAACAGCTGCCGTACTCCATCGCTGTCTCTGCCGTCGGACTACACGCCGAGAGCACCAGGTGAGCGGTCGCATCTGCTCCTTGTTCCATCTCAGTCGGAACACCGGGCACCACGATCGTTTTCAAACTCCAAATTGGAGTCACTGAGTAACGCGTGCACGGAGCAGAAGGCAGATGCCACAATCGGACGCTACCTTTACCGTCGGTCAAAACGCTGAAATGGTTTTGCCTATCCGGAGTACATCTTGGATTAAGGCACAATTACCTAATAGACACTGGTACTTGCAGTCACAATAGGTAACCCTTTTGACAATAACTGCCTGATCACGATATTGACCTAGCAACAGGTACCATTTTGGTACACCACAGTAGCGCTGTGTTTTCAATATGTTAAATGTATTTGTCTGAATTATGGTGTACAATTTGACATTAATAGCTCACGATGTGACTATTATCATTTCAGAATTAATGTCAATTGATTGACTGCAGCGGACTGACCCTGGATGGGCCTCCGCCTTTGTATTCACGAGCCCAGAAACTAGGCACTACCCGCACACGATTGAGAGCGGGTAAGAATTTTATTTAGATGTGCAAGTCTTAAAACTTAGGGTTATCTATCTTGAACCATGCCTTGATAGTATTCCGTTTTCTCACTAGACTCAAGTACTTTGTACCAGGGGTTGGTTGCCCCCTACTACAGTCCCCCCCCACCCATCTCGTCCTGAGGAAGACTCGCAGGCAAGGCTAAAACACCCTACATGCCACAAGTCGAGTCGAAACGTCGACAACATTTTATGTACCTGGACCCTTCTTTCTTTTTGTACTACTATTACGTGCCACAGATGAATACAATCTGTGATTGTATCTTAAATTGTAAATAGACCATGTAAAATAGCATTTGGGAGAGGACAATAAGATTGATACACATGATCAATCATAAACAAAATAACTCTAATCTTGCTTTCTACCCTTCACTGTTGGGAATTAGTCTCTCACTCAATTTACTTCCAACACTACCCCCCCCCCCCCTTGCACGTTCTCTACTTCCCCCACTCACTATTGCAGCAACCACTGAATGTAGAAAATATCTTTTTTTTTAAATCATTTGTAAAAAATCATTTGTGAAAATAAAAAGTTGATATATATGAAGTTTACTCTCTTGCACATCTTCTCTTTCTTCTTTGAGAAAAAATGTGGCTCCAATTGTCAGTTGGACAGTGTGAATTTGGTTGTTTCACATAAAATTATAAATCTGTGATTAATTCAGATATTGTGAAGTTTTTGGTTTGAGGACCATTGTTTAGCCCATTGGAAAGGCGTCGTGAGTTTTAAGCGAAGCACCTCTGCAGGGGAGAGAGTGAGATTAAGGATGAAGGATTTCGTGTAGTTTATCTTAAAACCGGCCACTTGCTCAAAACTTCGCAGCTCACCCTGCTTGCAGCGATTGTGCCAGATTCTCAAGCGAGAGGAGGATATCATCGGCAAACAAGGAGGCCTTATGTTCAACCCCGCCAAAAGAGATGCCCCAGTTCTCATCTTTGACCCGAAACCTAAATACCAGGGGCTCGATACTTAGGGCAAACAAGAGGGGTGAGAGGGGGCACCCCTGACGAGTGCCTCTGCTCAGAGCAAAGGGGCAGGAGCAACAGCCGTTAACCATCATGCGCGAGGTAGGATGGTGATAGTTGGCCTTCACCATGTTAATAAAAGTATCCCCGAACCCGAATTTCCACATGGTTAAAAAAAGGAAGGCCCAGTCCACACGATCAAAGGCCTTTTCCTGCATCTAGGCCCACCAACACTGCGTGGATCCGAAATCTCATAGCCTTCTTGAACAGCTGGACTGTGCACCTGATATTATTGTGTGTTTGCCTGTCTTGTATAAAACCCGACTAGTCGGAATGGATTAATGTAGGCATCAGCGTTTTCAAACATTCTGTTAAAACCGCGGAATAAAGCTTGGCGTCTAGATTGAGGAGTGCGATGGGTCTATAGGAGCTGCAAATTTGCGGATATTTACCATGTTTGGGGATCACTGTAATCACAGCTTCTGCCATTGAACCAGAGACCTGCTCATCGGAAGTGATGGCCTGAAACAATGCTGTAAGGTGGGTAATAAGCTCTGTCGAAAAACAGCTGTAAAAATGGGCCGTAAGGCCATTAGGACCTGGAGTTTTATGCAATTTGAATCTCGAGATAGCCTTTCCAACCTTCTCCTGAGTGATGGGGGCCTCCAACTCTGCCGGCGACGCCCTCGATAGCTGCGGGAGGGCAAGGTTGTCTAAAAATTGTTGTTGCCGCGCCGTATCCGGAGTGGTGCCCTGATAAAGCTCACTGTAGAACTCCCCGAATATGTTTGCTGTAGCGGTGTCAGAGTGTGTGAGATGACCCTGACAATCTAAAATCCCCCCGATAAAATCCTTTTCCCTTTGTACCTGAAGCTGGCGTGCTAAATGTGAACACACCTTATTGCCCTGTGTGAAAGAGGACTGGCAAATCTTTAGCAGGGTGAACTACGCCCAATTAAAATACATAGACATTAATTTGCCCCTGAGAACAGTAAATTGTCGCTGAAGAACACGGTTTGGGTTAGCTTTTTGAGCTTGCTCTGCGGCCTCCAATTCTTTCTCTAGAGCCTCCCTTTCCCTAACCTTTTGTTTGTTTAAATTCGAATTAAGCTGGAGACTCTTCCCCTGAATTACAGCTTCAAAGGCATCCCAGGTATTCTAGGGGGGTGATGTCTTGTGGGTCATTGTGTAAAAAATAATCGGCAATGGCCACTCGAAGATCCTCTCTGGCCACCGGATCTCGGATCAGAGCTAGCGGGAAATATCACTGAGGCGTTCTTGGAGAGGTCCCAGTCCAGTGAAGGCCCAGAGTAATCAAGCTATGGTTCCACACTGAAATTGGGAAAATCTGAGCAGCCTGGAGAGCCTCCAACAAGGATTGACTGACAATGATATAATCAATTCTGGAGTACGTCCTATGGACATGGGACAAATGTGTATAATCTTTGGTAGTGGGATGAAGAGAGTGCCAGGAAATAATGAGCCCCAGATCAGTGATTTTCTGTTGCATCCTACGTGGGAAAGTACTGGTGGCAGCCCTGTTGAAGCTAGAATTATCCAGAGACCCCTGCCATGTGCGATTAAAATCCCCCAACAGCACAATAGCACCTTCAGCAAAACCCCCTATGAGGTCAAGAGCCTGTGAAAGGAAAACCTCAGTGTCCTCAGTATGTCAATGCAGGCGGTCATCAGCTCTCCAGTGTCATGGCCGCCGTCGTGCTCAGCCATGGTGGCACTCATAGCCTTGGCATCACCGAAAAGCTTCCGAACCACATGACGAGCAGATAGGGTAAAACAAACACCTACAGAAGTTGAGAAGCGACCAGGTGGCTCCGAGGATGTGTGTCATAAGCCGGCGATCATCTGGATTCGCAGTGAATGACGATGCAGCGGCAGACTCCAAAGGCCAAGACAGACCTAACTATAGAAAAAAGAACTCAAAGGTCATGATGTTCAGCACCAGCAGATCACAACATTACCAGGTCCTTGCTGAGAACCCCACCAACCAAGAAGATGTCGACATCAGAGTTCGAGTGGAAGACTCATTGTACACTCAGCCAGCATCCCTGAGGCCATGAACAGAGAACGAAACGTCAACGATGCCTTGTGACGGTGTGCCACTCCGCAGCGTCCCTGTTGCCATTGAAGACCCATTGTTGGAGGCCTCCTTGGGAAGTGGAAGACCAAGCACCTTTAGACCCTCTGTCAGGTCAGAGATGTGCTTAGTTTTGTTGCTGTGTTCAAAACTGAGCCCAAAAGGGAAGGACCATCTGTAGCGAATCTTATCCTCCTGCAGTTTAGTGGGGATAGGTTGCAACTTCTGCCGGCGGGCCAGGGTCGCAGCTGCCAAGTCCTGATAAAGAGAACCCCCATGACCTTAAAAGGACACTTCTTTCAGCTTTCTGGAGGCCGAGAGAATGGCTTCTTTTACCTTGAAGGAATGCAGCCTAACCAGGACATCCCACGGTGGCCTGCGACTCCCCGTCTGGAGGGCTCCGACTCGATGTATTCTGTCGATCTTGATCTTAAGCTGCTGAGGCGCGAGAATCTCATTGAAGAGACCCGAATCAAAAGCTTCCAGGTCCGGCCCTTCTGCTCCCTCCTCCAGATTCCGGATCCGAATATTCCCTCTCCAGGTCCTGTTCTCCAAGTCCTTCGCCTTGAGCAAAACCTGTTGAAGCTGGGCCTGAAGGGTCCGTTGTGTGTCTTGCATCGTGGCCTGGGTCGTCCCAAGACACTGTGTTTGCCCCTCCACCTCCAGAAGTCGGGATCCCACAGCATCTACATCCTGCCCCAGAGTAGTGAGCTTCTCTGTGAGATCAGCCTTCAATTGGTCCACCGAGGTACGCAGATCCTGTTTAAATTCTCGACAGAGCTCCACTTTAAAATCATGGAGTGTAGCCACTGGGTCTTCATGAGTGAGCGCCATTTCAGGCGAGGGAGCGGTATCCTCCTGGGAAGCCGGCCTCTCAGAGGCCCTGAAGTATTGAGAGACTTTATTGGAGTGCTTCTTGGGAGGCCTTTGGTCCCCCCCAGATCTGCGCGCTACCTGGCTAGGGCCCAAATCAAACAGAGACCAAGAAGAACCGTGGACAGTCCCTCATGGAGTGTTTCCAAAGTCCAAAGGTGTGTGGCTCCCCACCGTCTGCCCCCCAAGCGAATAACGTGCTGGACACCGCACGAAGAAGAGGAGCGTTGCTGGAACCTCCACTGATGGTTGGGATCCCCTTCAGGCCAAAATGTGTTCCCTCTCTTGAAAAACTGCTATCCGGAAACCTCACCACACCATCACAAGTATTATTTCAGTGGTGCCACACTTCCCACATTGCTGCCGCCACCATCAGAGCTTCAATCGCTGCCATTTTAAGGTCAGGCATGAGGGAGAAGGATCTCAGGAGCTCGGGGAAAAGGCATCTTGTCGTGGCACTTGTTAAACGGCAGGGGAGTGAAGGGCCACAGCTGCACTGGCACGGGGGCACAAGCGCTACCTCCCACCATTGTCTCACCTCGCCAGAGACACCGTCACATGTCACGGCCGATGCGGCGCCATTACCGGAGCAGTCCCCGCCTTCCGCTCCGCTTCACATCGGCTACTCCAGATCGGGGATCAGCCGCTATCCACCAGAGAGGCCCAATGAGAGGCCCCCCTCGATACCAGACACCGGACACTAGGCACAGACCTCTGCAAAATGGCACCCGGGGTCCGCGATCTCCTCCGGTTCTTCCCTCAAGTGCCTACTTCACCTGTCTCCCGGCTTCACAAGCAGTGCCCGGCGGTCAGACAGCGCCCAGGACTCATCGGACACCTAGGAGGTTAGTAGCGCCATCCCCAGCTGCCAGAGAAGGCCCTCCAACGATCGGACGGGTGCGGAGCTGAGCGAGTTCACAACCGCTCCGCCATCTTACTTGGCCATGCCCCGAAGGGCTGCTTTTTACACTATTGTCCCTTTTCCCAATTTTGCGGGTTGTGTAGGTTGCACTCATATCAGGGCTGAACAACTAAAGGCAAGAGAGCATATTTTCTAAAACAAGGGATCATTCTTTAATTAGCAGCTGCCATGCAATGAAGATCTCATAGTATAACATTGTAATGCAAATGACCCTAACTTGTACATGACACATACATAACGAGGAATCCGAGTATACTGAGAATGATGGCAACTTCACTGCTTGAGTGTAGTTAGTTGCCAGGTGAGTAGATGTAGCATATCTGTGTGTATGTTTGCTGCAAATGATAGAGGGTCCTGAATGTCTCCCTTACACAAATATTCTACTCACATACATTTGGCAGTACTTACGTCTTCAAGAAAGCTACTAACACCACTTCTGCATTTACAACAAAAAATAAGCAGAAGGTTGTGCTGCATCTTCTGTAAGATCGATAAACAATTTATAGAATCTATGCTGACTATACTCAGGTAAATCAATTGCAGCAATAAGACAGTCATCTGAATCCTCATCACTACAATCTACGACACAAAACTCTTTTCGATTACCACTCATGGGGAACCTAGATAAAAAATAGGCTCTGATATTTCTGCCCCCAGACACATGAACAACATCAAACTGGTATTGCATCAGACAAGAAACCATCCTGAGAATCGTCGGAGAACAGCATTTCCTGGTGCCTGCACCAAGTATATTTATAAGTGGTTTATGATCCGTCCTTAACAAAAAACTTCTTCCCCAGACGTAGGAACAGAACTTTTCAATGGCCCAAAGACAAGACAATAACTCCTTTTCTATTACAGAGTATTGAAGTTCCCCATTCCTCAGGACTCTAGACGAAAAGGCAACTGAATTTTGACCACATGGTGAATCTTGGGTCCCCCCAGACCTACTTGACTTGCATAAGCCATAATACGGGTGGGTAATGCAGGATCATAAGGCTTAAGAGCACCACTGTTGACAAGGCACTCTTTAACAAGACTCAGAGCCGAAGCACAATGATCTGACCGACAAAAAATCTTGCCTTACCTGAGCAGCGAACTGATAAGATGTATTATAGATGCATAGTTAGGAATAAACTTAGAATAATATTCTAGTAAACCCAGCAAAGACTTTACTCCTGTTTTGTCTACGGGAGCGGGGGCACAAATAATCGCATCTAACAACCCTTGTCTAGGTCTAATGCACTCTCCAGAAATGTGGTGACCTAAATATTCAATTTCATCGCAGAGAAACGTACACTTTTCTGACTTAACTACCACACCACGATCTTTGAAAATCTCCAAAACCTTCCTTAAGAGAAATTATTTGAAGCAATAAAGCAATAAATAAACAAGTAATAAAGTAAGAGTTGTTGTTTTTGTAAGTAATAAAGTTAACAATTGGTGAACAGTAGAGTGCAAATTAAAGTTTACTACCACACAATCCCCCTGAAGAGTTTTCCTTGAATCCCCCACCCAGCCCACCCTTCTCGCGATTATGATTCGGGAAATTAGCTCCCCCTGCCCCCCCACGTGTTTGCCAATTCAGTGGCATGTTTTCAACATAAGTTGGACTGATAGTCTCCTACACACGCGCTATGGTGTGTGGAAAAGTGAAGGTAAAAAAGGGGGGTCTGTATACTTACAGACACTCACTGGTTTGCGAGAAACCGGGACGCCGAGGGACCCGATCTAGGTTTCCGGCGGAAGACTCGCACTGATCAAATTGATAACGAGAGTCCCTCCCCCAACCGCCCCGATTCTCTGGAACAGAATATTATAGCGAAGATTTTTTCTCGTGAACCAGTGATTGTCTGTAAGTATACAGACCCCCCCTTTTTTACCTTCACTTTTCTACACACCTTAGCACGTGTGTAGGAGACTATCACCAGTGGCACCCCTTTTGCCACTCACTTCACCTTCTGGTCCTGACGAAAGTCCCGCACAATCCTTAAGGGGACTGAAACATGTAGACCGCTAACACATAGACAACTCATAGCAAAAACTTGGCTATTAATAGTTGCATCACATATTTTAATTAAAATACCCTGGCCCGCCAAGAATAAACTCGTAGGTAAGTATCCCCAGGGGTATATTTTAACATTCACCTTCATCCACATCACACTGTTGCACGACACCCGCTCCACTGTAGTCAGGCGTTGAAGCACAACCAGGCGGCACTCGGCTGCCTGGTTGGACCCCAATGATGAAGCATGACACCAACCAGGTTGGTGTGTGAGGGGTTTACTAACAAGACTAATTGAGTCCAGCCACCAGGCCATTAGCTATAAGTGACCAAGTGACCAAACACAGTGGGCCTTTCCACATTGATTCTATATAAGACATCTCAGATGCCCAAGCATTCAACTTCATCTGCAGTAGACCTCCGCCTATTACACAAAGTGATGCAATGTTAGCCGTGATGCTCGTCAATCGGTCCTCAAGGGGTTGTAGTAGGGTAGCGATTGACTGTTCGATCCTTAAAATCAGAGCGTCAGAGAGGAGTGGAATGGACATTGTAGAGCCTTGATGAACAAGCGTTGGCTTATGTTGTCTTCCCCCATTTTTTCTTCTTCCTAAGGGTTCTGGGGGGTAGGGTACAGGACTTTCCCGCCTCAAGCTCTGCAGAATCAGGCGTTTGGAGCAAGTAATTACTGGATTTATGTTTGGGGGATCAATTATAGGCGCGGTGGTGACTCATTAGTTGGAGTCCCTATTTGCGGCCCCGGTGCCCCCGATTCCCCCATAGATAGCCTGTGCTCAGCAATTTGAATCTACTTGTCCGGAGCATCAGAAGCCCTTAGGAGGAAAGAGTATAGAGTTTTTATGGGCTCAACTCAATGCGTTGCTGATGTAGATTTCTGCTTCCCCGTCTAAAGGATGTTCTGCCTGGCCAGCTGGAGACAGAGGCATTAAAGGGGTGCCCAGCCCAGCCTTCCAAGGCTCCAATTGGTGTGGAAATGCTCGTCCTTGGCCCAGGCTTTGCCCGCACATGTCCCCACGTGCATCCCATGCCGTGGGCCGACGTCATGTTAAAGAGCTCACTTTCCAGTATAGGGGATGGTGGGAGTTGAAGTCACCCTGTGTGGCTTTCCCAATACCTTCTCTCCCCTCCTGGGGAATCACGCTGGCAGCTACAGTGAGCCGCGGGCCGATGTTGCACTAAAGAGCACACTTTCCAGCGCAGGGGGTGGCGGGAGTTAAAGTCACCCCCTGTGCTTTTCCCGATGCCTTCTCTTCCTCCTTGGAATCACGTTGGGGGCTCATGTGATGTAGATAGATTGCCCTCCTTCATCCATGATGCTGGCCTTTTTTTGGGGATGGCTATGTATTTTTGACAAGAGGGGGCTTGATGGACATGTCCAGGTATGTTCATGAATGGGCATGTTCTGTTTAGTTGACATTACATGTCCAAATACATTGTCTGGTTCCTGACGTCTTGTGAATGACAGAGGTGTTTTTGTGTTGTCCACATCTTTACTTGCACAGTGAGAAGCATACATTGTTCTCTCTCTATGTGGGTACTTTTTGGTGTCTGTGTACTGGTCTTAGTGCATGTCCACACTCACATTCTGTTAACTTATCCAGAAAGTTGTGGGAATGGAGTGATTGAGGGGCTTCTTGTTATCATCTCATTCTACACATGTGATTGGCTGTGACTAGCGAAATGGGTGACTGGTTAGCTTTGTGGCTACACAGACCATGTACTTTGTACATTGACTCCATGATCAAATGAGTTCACAAATTAGTTTTCTGCAATTCTGTGGTAAGGAACTGTGAAAATCTGATGTTTGAGTGCTTGTTCTCTATTTGTGAGACCTACACACCTCCTCCTAGCCAGCCACACCAGGCTACCATGAAGACTGTTGTCCAGACAGTGTTTGTAAGTGTACTTGCAAGATATTTGTACATTTTGGCTGATGTGTGTAGCACATAGGATAATTTGGCAGTTTTGATAGGTTCAGACAACAGTCCCCAGTGACCCATCTTGAAGGTACACATGAACTCATTGTGAGGTAGACATAACCCTGGAAAAAGTGGTTGTGCTGTGTGTGTAGGAGTGTCTACTGTTCTTCCAAGTCCCACCTGGCCCAGTCCTACATACACCTTCCTGCCCAGCGCAAACAGGCCAACAGGACATAAGCTTACCTCACAGTGTGTAGGAATGTCCCTACCGGCTGTCTGGCACTGGCGACTGGTGTCTGACTTGAAGACTACTCGCCTCATGGCCTGGTGCTCCCCACACCAGGCCCCAGTTTCTGCCATTTAATAGTTGGATGTCCCCTCACTGTCAAATAATGATGGTTCTTAGTGGTCTTGTATGGCTGTGTGTGAGGAGGAGGGTTTGCAAAGGCAAGACATCCCATCAGGCCCTGTACTACACACACTCTTTCCTGCATGCAAAAAACAGCACCCCTGGAACTATGCTTTCCTGCAAAGGAGTGGATATGCACTGACAAAGATGGCTGACACAGGCGTCTGGTGTTTTGAGCACATCACTGTTGGTATTGCGGGAAAGTCAGACAACAGTGCCCAGTGTCATGCCTCCTGCTAGTAAATTCCAAAACACTGTGGGTACGCTTAATTCCAGTTGGTCTGTTTGTGATGGTTGGGAGGGTGTATGTTGGACCGTGTCTGATGTGAGTTGAAGCATTTTGAAATACTCCTCCTACCCCCAGCAGAGCTAACTCCTCTGAGACTATGGCTAAGTGGCAGTGAGGGTAAGTGTGCTGGCAAGGATGTCACACTGGTTCATGGTGTTTAACTTGAATCCAAATTCCAACAAGGCCTTGTGCCCAAAACACCATGCAACAGTGTCTGACATCATGCTGTTGCATTTCCATTCACTGTCAGGTAGGCAAAGGCCTAGATGAAGTGGTTGTTTGTGGTGGGGTTCGTAGTGTTACTATTACTCTTACTCGCCCCAGGCTCTGTCCTTCACACACACTTTCCAACCAGGGAAAACTGACCACATGGCAGAATGTATTCCTGACAGTGATTGGAAATGTATTATCAAGCTGTGTGACACTTGTGCCTGCATTTTGATTTGGCCAAACATCCCAACAGTGCCTTGTGGTCCACACAGCAGTCCACAGTGTCATCTATCATACCAGTACGGATACAGATCCACTTACTGCCAGGTATGTTTAGTTCCAGGTGTGCTGTTTGTGCTGGGTGCATAGAGTGTTTAAGACAGGGCCTGCTGGGAGATGTAGTCAGTGCTCACACTCCTCCTCCCACCCATCCTAAACAGGCCACAAGGAACCATGGTTACCTGACAAGCAGTGTAAATGTATTTCCAAACTGGCTGACATTGGTGCTTGTTTGACTTTTGCTACAACACACAACAAGGCCTTGTGCTCTAGAGATCACACAGCAGTCTCAGCAATCTTCCTAGTCCACTTCCCCTCACTGTGGGTTTTGAATAGGCCCAGATGAGTTATCTAGTCTGGATGGGAGGAGGAGGAGTATTTGCAAAGGCTACAACTTGCATTAGGCCCTATCCTACGTACACCCTACCACCCAACTCAAACAGCCCAGCATGTACTATGTTCAACTCACTGTGGTGCAAAAAGGACCCGCCGGATATCTGAAACTGGTGCCTGTTGTTTGGCTTGACTGCAACACACATCATGGCCTTCTACCCCAGACACCATGTAGCAATTTCTGCCACTTGGCAGCACATTGCCACTCACAGTCAGGTAAGCAAAGTCCCAGGTAAGCTATTTGGTCTATGAAGGAAGGTGTCTGAAGGCCAGAGCCTGATGGTAGATGTATTCAGAGCAAACAATCCTCCTCCCATCCAACAGAACCAGCTGATCGGTGACAATGGCTACCTGAAAGTGAATGCAAGTATACAAGCAAGATGGCTGACACTGTTGCATGATGTTTTGTGCACAGGGCCTTGATGGGAGTTGGTTTCAAGATCAACAGCATGCAACAGTGTCAGCCACCTTGCCAGAACGAACACTTCCCCTCACTCTAAAGTAAGCATAGACCAGAGGGAGTTAGCATGGCTGGGTGTGAGAATGAGTATTTGCAATGGCTACAAGTCACATCAGGTCTTGTGCCGTACACACCTTCCCAGCCAGCAGCAAAAGCCTACCTGTGACTCCCTGTCAGTGAGTGTGAGTGTACTTGCAAGATGTCTGACACTGATGACTGGTGCCTATTTGTCCACAACAACCAGCAGGGCGTAGTTGTCCAGACGGAAGTCCCCAGTGTCAGCCATTTTGTCAGTAGATTTACACTCACTATCAGGTAAGCATGGTTAATGATGGTCTGTTTGTGCTGATTTGGAGGAGGAGTGTTTGCTCTGGCTTCAACTCCCACCATGCCCCGTCCTCCACATACATTTCCAGCCAGACCAAACAGCAGACCTGGAATTATGCAGTCCCTGACAGTGAAAGGAAATATACTGTCAAGATGGCTGACACTGGTTGCTGGTGTTTGGAGCACAAGGCCAAGATCAAATTAGTAGTCAACTCTGACACCAGGCACTAGTGTCAGACATGTTGATAGTACACTATCTGATCACCACTCTATCTGGTGTGTTACTGTTGGAGCTGTGTGGGAAGGTAGCCATCTGTGGGCATAGGCCTGATGGGTGTAGTAGCCACAGCAAACACTCCTCCTCACACACAGCTCAAACAGACCCACTGGAACTATGCATCCTGCAGAGTGAGTGGACATGTACTAGCAAGATGACTGACACTGCTGCATGGTGTCTGAAGCACAAAGCCTTGATGGGAAATGTAGTCAAGTCAAACACACATGGATGTTTGCTGCGACTACAAGTCCCATGGGGCCTGGCCCAGACCCACATTCCAGCCATCCCAAACAACCTACCAGTGATTCACCTTTCTTGTGAGTGAGTGGTAAAGTACTGGAAAGATGTCTGACTCTTGTGTATGTTGTTTAACTTGACTACAACTCCCTCAGGCCCTCTGCTCCAGACACCATGCAGCATTGTCAGCCATCTTATCAGTACATTTCCACTCACTGTGAGGATCCCATAGTTCGAGCTAGTCTGTTCGAGGTGTGTCAGGAGGAGTGTTTGCTGCGACTACACGTCCCATGGGGCCTGTGCCCACACCCACCTTCCCAGCCATCCCAAACTGCCTACCAGTGATTCAGCTTTCCTGTGAGTGAGTGGAAAAGTACTGGAAAGATGTCAGACTCTGGTGCATTTTGTTTAACTTGACTACAACTCCTCTCAGGTCTTGTGCTCCAGACACCAGGCAGCATTGTCAGCCATCTTGCCAATACCTTTCCTCTCACTGTGAGGGTCCCATAGTTCCAGTGGGTCTGTTTGGACTGTGTGTGAGGAAGAGTGTTTGCTGCGACTAAAGTCACATGGGGCCTGTGCCCAGACCCGCCTTCCCAGCCATCCCAAACAGCCTACCTGTGATTCCACTTTCCTCTGAGTGAGTGGAAAGGGACTGGCAAGATGTCTGATGCAGGAGCATGATGTTTGGAGAACAATGCCTTGGTGTGAGTTTGTAAGAAGTATGTACATGGTTATAGTTTTGTGCAGTTTCAATTTAATTGTAGGTATATTTGTTGTCAATCTGACATACACATCACATCCTCTTTGAATCTAGTTTTGTTATATATGTTAATATTGTCATTTGTTTACCTGTATTCTTTACAGTGATGTCTCTACAGGTGTAATTGTTAACTTTATTTGAATGTGGATTGGGTACTTACCAGTCTCTGGTGCTTCTGCGAGTCTATGGCACACATCTTCTCCTCCCAGGAAGTGAGTTGAAGAGCTTGTGCAGGAGGGCCACCACCAGTCTGCTGGTTTTGGGTGTGTTCCCTGCCCAGCAGTTTTTTGACCCTCCTTCCCACATCGTAGTACCTGTTCCTGATATCATCGATTGTGCGCAGGCAAGGTGCTTGAGCGTTCACCTTGTTGACTATCCTCTCCCACATCCTATTTCTCTGGGACAGGGGAGTCTGTTGGACTTGGTTGCTAAATAACTATGCTCTAACAATTTCATCTACAAGCACTTCCAACTCCTTATCTGTAAAACTTGGCTGCTTACTTTTCGCCACGGAATCAGAGTTTGTTATAAATATAAATAAAATATAAATATAAATTATAATTAATATATAATAAATATAAAGCTATAGCTATTCCTTTGTTAATCAGAGCAATCAGAGTTGGTTGCAATTTGCATGCGCAAAATCCACATTTTGTGACAAGTCTGTATTTTCGAACTGTTGATAAATACAATGTGTAATTCGATATTTGGGAATCAGTAACAGAGACTCACAAACTCTGGTCACTGAAATTCCTTTCTGTATCTTGTGGATTCTAAAAACATAGTGCAACAAATGCTTTTAGTACATTCGAAAACATCATTTTTGCAGTCTGTAACCAGTTTGAGACCAGTTTTGTACATCTAGCCCATAGTCCCCTGTCCTGAAGTTGTGTAAAAAAAGATATATGGTGGCAGGCTAGGGATAACTTGACCACGAGGCCTCCATAACAAACTCAAGCGGACAATCTTACTCTGCTAAAAGGATGTCATATCCAAGAGACAGGTTCTCCCAAAGAAGAGACCCTTAACTTTCTTGGGTATGTCCCCCTCCATATGGAGTATTATTTCATATAACTGGTATGGGGCACTTACTCAGATACCAGGTGATCCACTGTGATATGTTCATTCAAAACCGCTATCACCAGAAATTCCTTCAGGTTCAGGCGAGCTATTGTAACTGCTGCTGCACTGCATAGCATTGTCAGAGCCTGTTCCCTGTTGAGAAGCTGAGACCTCAGCAGCCTGGGCATTTCTAATTTTAAGGCCAGCTACTTTCTTCTTTTTAAATTGAGGTTTTGATATTGGTTTATATTCTTTTTTTGTAATTGGAGTTCGAAGTGCAATGTGTGTCAGGTGGCTTGGCTCGCTTTTCCGATCTGTGTTCTGACTGTCCTTCCCTCCTAGAGTTTTTTTATGAACCCTGAAAGGAACAAGAAGAATGTGTATCAGTATCCTGATACCTGTCAGCTTTTCTAATGTAATCATGGTTTTCCACAGTTATACCTCCTGTCTGAGGGCTCCTGTTGAGGAGACCCACCCCGTGATTGTCATGCATTCTGCTTAGTGTACTGCTGTTTATACACCCATTTCTTCTTCGAAGGATCTGGTGTTTGCTTAGTGTTATTGTTTTCATGATTATCCATTACTTGTGGTTTCATAGGTCTTGCTCCCAAATTATCTCTACCTAATTCAGCATATGTATCTTCAATACTTTTTGGCAAATCCTGCTCCTGTTGTGCAGAAGTGTATTCACTCAGGCGTTGGTGTATAGCCACTGCTGCTGCCTCCCGTTTGATGTTTGCTAACATAGTTGTCGATACATGGGAAACATTACCTATCAATTTCATCCCTAAGTTTAGAGCAATTCTGCTCCATACTCATTCTGTATTTGTCTTAATACCTTTGGTATCATTGCTATTGATGGGGTGCCTTGAGTCATGGTATAGATGGCAGCTAAGCCCGTACCCTAAGTGGTCCAATCATCTATCAGAGAGCTATCCCCATTGGCAAGCACATTTTCAGTATTCTGTGTTTTTCTTGTAGGCTTGTGTGTGGAAACACTGCCTCTAACTGTGCTATTTTCTGTGCTATCCAGAATGATATTTGCTCATGTTTAGTAGACATTCTACTCATGACTGCGCTCAGTGTTTGTGGGGTAATTTGCGTTGCGGTCCCCTGTAGTGTACCAGCTGGGGTAACCTTTGTGGATTGAAGCGTGAATGTTATCGTAACAAACTGTGTCGATTCGATTTGATTCGATTCGATTCAAATAACTTCATTTCGATTCCACAAGGAAATCATAAAAGTATACATCAATTTAAAAACAAAACAATTAATCTACCATAAAATCACAATACATATTTGCAGGATAAAAACCATAGTACAGCTTAAAACTAAATACCATGAACATTCAATATCTATTTCTGATCATCAGAGCTGATCTAATAAAATTCAATACAGCATTACAGGTGTTTGCAGTTGACAGAGATAACAGGAATTCATAAGCTTCTTTGTAATAGCACGTTCCAAGAGATAATAATAATGGTCTGATAAAGGTGTTTCTTGGGACCTTATACAAGGTACAAAAGAGAAAAAGGTGGAGAGTATTTTGCGAAACCATATTATTACAAGGGCAACAAGGTAACTTCTCCCACCAACCCCCCTGCTTTGGAAAAGCAAAGAGGAAGTGTAAGGTGCCAAGGCGAAATCTTGTAAGATAAAAGCGCCATTGCGTGTTCATAATATATGACAGATAAAAGGGTTGAACTAGCCTTCCCCGTACCCATGATACATGATCATTTGTCTTTAAAGAACCCAGTTTAACACTATAGGCATTTTTAATAACTTCCTTAGCATCCTTACTAAGCATATCAGGATTTGTAAACATATTTCCCAACCCTATCTTATAGAGGGTCTCCCTGACATATCGTAGCCATGGGATTTCCCTGTAATGCTCGAGTTTAAGGCAATCTTGAAGGATATCTTTAGTTAATTTCAGTTCATCAGATTGCCAAACTTTAGACCATAATATTAAAGGTGCAACGTGAATAATATCGCTTACAAACTCAATTCCAACCTCTCCGTGGCAGAATATGTTAGATGTGCCCGATGGGACAGGTAGTAAGCGTTTTAGAAACTTATTCTCCATAATCTGTATTTTTTCACAATTTTGTGACCCCCAAACACCAGCACCATAGGTCAGAGCAGAAACACATTTAGCTTTATATAAAGATGTTATTTCAGCTATACGTCGTTGTCCTAATTTACTAGCAAAGCGAAAGAGAGCTTCAATTGACTGTGTAACCTTTTGAACCCTGGCTGACAACAAAGGTTCCCAGTTCAATTTTTTGTTAAAAAGGTTTCCCAGATAATTGAAGTTATCAACTTTCTCTATATTGGAGTTCCTCACCCTGTATTTGCGAATTTTTACATTTTTCGAGCCGCAAGTCATGGCAAAAGATTTAGTAAAGTTGACCCCTAAATCTAATTTTCCCATAAACATTTCAAAAGCATTCAGACAAATCTGCATGCTATTGGGAGTAAGGGCCATTAGGACAGTGTCATCTGCATATGACAACATTGGAATTCTTTTACCGTTTATCTTCGGAAAATCAGCACCAGTTTCTAATAGAAAGCCCTCTAGACCATTATTATAAACCAAAAATAGAAAAGGGGCTAAAATACATCCCTGTCGGACGCCTTCGGTGGATAATATAGGTCTTGTTTTCTCTCCTCCAGGGCCATATCTAATTCTGACCATTGTAGCAGTGTGCAACCTGCGGAGCAAAGTAACCAAAGGCTCCTCGAACCCCATAGAGTCCATCATACGCCACAATTTATCCCTGCATACCGTATCAAATGCACTGGACAAGTCCATAAATGCCAAGTGAATAGAACTATTCTTTGCACCCATGTACTTGCCCATGATCAGTGCTAGATTCAAGCACTGCTCAGTAGTTCCTTTCCCCCTCCTAAAACCATATTGGGATTCTACAATAACCCCCGCCGACTCTGCCCACGATTCTAGACGCGTCAATATAACCCGACCCATTAACTTGCATGATGCGTCAATTAATGATATTGGTCTATAGCAACGTGGGTCAGACTTATCACCCTTTTTGAAAATAGGCACCAAAACTGCCTCTTTCCAGGAGGTCGGAATGGCCCCCAGCACTAATGCCTTAAAAACATTCAGAAGTAATGGGGACCAGACCTCCAGATTATGTTTAAAAAGGTCTGCATCAGGGCCAGGGGCCTTTAAAGCCGCCCCGTTAGTCAAAGCCAGCTCCACTTCCGAGAGCGTTAATGAGTCACTAAGTATCTTTGCTGATTCCATGTTAACATTACAGTATTCATCCTCTCCCGTGGTAGCAGTCTGTAGTTTCTCCTTGGGATTGAAGATTTTACTATAATGAGCTACCCAGGAGTCTTCAAGTATATGCACTCGAATGGTATTTTCTTCCCCTGTTTTTAAAAAAGGCCTATTTATTATTTCCCAAAAAAGTCTATTATCCCTTAGATCAACCGCTTTATCCAGGTCTTCCCATGCTTTGGTCCTCAAATCATTTTTCCTCTTTCTAATTGCCTCCCTGTATCTTTTACTAGCCAATATAACCATGTCTCTATCTCGTGGGTCATGGCGTAATGCCTTAGTTAAATTTGTTTGAGCTGAAGAACATTCAGCATCAAACCATTTAGGCCCTCGGTGTTGATTCCTCCCCCCTATTTTTACAAGAAGATGAGTAGCCACATTACCCATTAATATTTCGAAATTCTTAATTATGTGGTCTGGATCAGAAATAGGTGATAGACAAGTTTCTATCTGAATCGCGTTTTCCTTAAAAATATCCATTTCCAATTGCCTGACAGGTACTTTGTTCCACTTTAGAGTGACGCCCTGATTCTGACTGTATACTATAGGTTGTTCCGGACCCAATTTTCTTTCAAGAACCATGTTAAAGCTCAGAATTAGGGGATTATGGTCACTGGCTGGGTTCGCCTCAATTTTAAAGTCCTTCAAGAAGTGGAAAAAACCCCTAGATACCTAGATACCATTGCAAAATCGATTGTACTCGTTCTGCCTCTGTGCCTTAAAAGGTAGGTAGGTATATTCACAGTACCTGAGAAGCTGGGCATATCCAGGATACATAAATCATTGTTCATGACAATACTATTTAGAGCCTCCCCTTGTTTGGTATGAGTAAAATGGGCCATAGGTTGGTCATTTAGATCCATCAGACCACACGCCCTGGACCCACTGAACTTACATAACTCACAATTAAAATTGCCTGACCATATGATGGAAAGAGGGAAGACCCTATTTGTCACCTTAGCAATCTCTACCTGTAGGTTATCAAAAATTACGGTTTCATGGGGATCAAATATATTATAGTACCAATTAATAAGAAGAACAGTTTCAGGAAATAGATCCTTAATGATAAGTAATTGGTACCAAGGTGATTCCACCACTCTGTAAACATATCTTAGATTATGCTTTACAGAGATTGCTGTCATAAGCGTACCCTTAGCTCGTCCTGATTGCGATGGTATTGCAGGAACATTAAACATTTGAAAACCATCCAGACTCTGGTCCACAGTACTCCATGTCTCCTGTAAACAGACTATGTCAAAAGAATCTACGTATTCTACCCAAACCGGATCCTACAATCTTTGCCCAAGGCCCGCAATATTCCAGGAAATTATACGGAAATAGCTAACCTCCTCCCGATTACCCTCCTTTACCAGTTGTGGTTTAGTTATAGAATGAGCTGGCTCACACCCATCTACAATATTTCTTGTACCATTAATTCCCACATCAACAACCTCATGAGTAATTATATCATTATTTCCCACAACAACATCATCCTGAGCATTTATAGCTCTAAGAGTACATATGCTATCCCCACACCTTCGATCTAATTTTGAGTTTACATTTGATTTGTACAAAAGTCCAATACTCCCTTGAACAGAATCATTCCCATCATTACCATAATTTACAAGATCATTGTTTTCTTCAAGGTGGGTTTGACAATTTTCACTAGCCCAGAAATTCTCTACACGATTTATTTTATCATTGGTTGTTATTTTCATTTCACTGCAGAGAGTAAGATGGCGATGGGACGGCACCAACCTAGGCATAGCATCCTCAACCGGAGAAGAAAAGGTAAACTTATTGTTCCAGGGCGATAAGCTTTGTTGAGAAATTGGATTCAGTCAGTCATTTAAGTTCATTGGGGTCAGCGGGTGGAACATATTTGATAATGGAATGTTCCAAAAGTCCTTCGGATTTGTAGGATGGTAATTATTTGACCTAGGGTACATATTAGGGTGATTTACCAAAGGAAAAAAGTTAACATTTCTATTAGGGTAGGTAGAGTTAGGTTTATTTCTAAATTGTTTCTGATGGTAAGGGGAGTCCAAACCATATCTATACCGGGGTTTATTTGAAGAAAACATCATGTTTTCCGGATAGAAATATGTCAGATTCCGTGTTGACACTCCTCCATCATTACTACCCACAAACCAATCACTTATATAGGATACCACCCTATGGTCCCTAAAATTGACTATGATCAAATCACCCTCTATATCCTTAGGACGAATGCCGACCCATTGACACCTTCTAACTGAGACAATGTCTCCATTCAAATGTACAGGTAGTGGTCTATTCAGACACAACCAATGAATCACTTTGTTTTTTAAACTAATATTCGATTCCACAGTTCCCTCCGGGAAAGCAGGAACGCCTGTTAAAATAATGACAAAATCAAAAGACTCCGGCGGCAGATCTACTGTATCTTTATAATGTAATTTACCTCTGTTAGGATGATTTGTTTGGGAAGCAGGTATTTTGTTCATTTGAGCAGGCTTCGAAACCACTGAAGGGATCTTTTCTTTGGTTGTGGTTTTCGAGGCTGTAGTCACAGGTATGCCTGATGCAGTAGTGGGGTTTTTATTAGCAGGTACATTATTTGGTTTCTTAGGGGGATTATGTTGTCTAATTTGATTATTTGAGGTTTTGTTTTCAGTAACAGTAACTGGGGTGATTAAAGTTGGTTTCTCTGGGGGCGTAGGCTGAGGAAGAAGGCAATCTAGTTTTTTATCCAGCCTTTTAAGCCTTTCAACAAGAGGAGGAATAAGAGCCTTTAAGAGTTTTTCAACAGCATCCAGAAGCCCATCATTAGGAATGCTTTTATGTCCCATATCTACATTCCTTTGTATTACTTCTGTCTCCTCTGTGAGCTTTTCCCCCCGTCCTCTGACAGGGTTTCTTTGGGGGCTGTTGTTACCTGTGGCGGCTTCCACGGGTTGGCAGACCCACTTTTATTTTTCCCTCCCTTCTTCCGTCTCTTCCTAGCTGGGGAAGATACACCACCTTTAGACTTTTGGTCATCATGTGCACTAGTTGTTGTAATAGTAGGCTGAGAAGCAAGCAACGTGATGACCTCAGTTTGTATTTTCAGGGGGGGGAGGTAAGGTATTACTATTAGAGTGGGGAACAGGCTCCAAGGGCAGAGGGGTATTAAGATCTATAAGGTTATTTGATATTACCGTGGACAAGTCACTTGGACCTTCCACTGCCATATCCAGAACCCCCAGCGATGGCGGACTTTCCTGAAAAATTAAAGGTATACTATCTGTGTTAAATAACTCCGCATCCATCTCAGCCTGTTCTGAGGTGCATACAGGAGACTTCGCTTTACTAGGGGGAGGAATCTGCCTCTTAAGATTCTCAATTGAGAGGCGTCGTTCGGCCCTCCTTTCCGCTAGAGCTAACTCTCGGTCAATTTCCTTAGTTGCTTTAGCAAAATATTTATCAAGGGGATCGAGTATAGAGATACTCACGCGATCAGGGAGGGAATTAGGAGTTGAACTAGACATTTTTAGGATAAGTATATAATAAAATATATAATAAATGACAGTGTTTAGGCAACATTAACCAATAAGGGTAACAAATAAACAACCTCGTATAGTAATGACAACTAAACCTAGAAATATACGAGGGTATCAACCCAATGTTAAATCATGATTACAAGGCCACATCCAATAGTGTGTCAGAGTTCTGTAAAGTTTTATTATTTCTTTGTGATGTGGACGTAAGTCTGCTATTGGTAATGTATCTACTTCTGGATGCGGCATGTAAGCCGCTCGATCTGGCCATTGTCGCTCCGTCTCTGCTGAGTGGACCAAGTCTTACTTTTTCTGTGGTGTGGGGGAGGGTGCCTTTAAACCAACTTATATGTTCTTGGTACATGAGTGTAATTTCTATGTCCTTGTAGAGACAGTACTCTTCTGGTACTTCATCTGGAGTATAAGAGTGAAATGTGTTTGTGCGTGCATCTGCAGGTGGGAATTTGACCCATGAATAGAACATCTCTGTCCTAAATGACTTGTGTGCCTCAATCACGAATGTTACAGTCCCTCCTAATGCTGAGGGGTCAACATTTTCTTATTTGGCAGCAAGTGCATTGCTTATATTATCTGAAATGTTTATTGCACCTCTCTGTTCTCCATCCTCTGCTGCATTTGCCTCTGATGCTATCACAGCCTCACCTTGGACAGACATTGTATAAATAGTTTCAAGGAAAATGAGCGAAGATTTTATGCTCAATGTAGGGAACTATAATCCTTCAAGCTTGAACAAACCTACAGCCAATACATAGGATATGCGCATTCAGCTGTGGCGGATTTTTCTCTTCCCACTCCAGACGTCTCTGGGTAAATGTAAATAAATGTCTCTGAGAAAGCGTGACTGAACTACTCAGATTTGCCCGTTGAATAAGAACTAAACCAATGTTGATGGCGCCAATGTCATATAGTTCCTATAAATCTATATAGGATCTGCTCATTTAGAAAACTTTAACTAAGGGATTGATGTCCAGACTGATTCGTGACACCCCTAAAAGACATATTAGTGTTAGACCAGCTAGGATCTTTGAAACAGTACAGTACTTTTCGCTCAGTCACTCGTGTTTACTTTGTCTCAGATAGATATGCAGAATGAATAGTGGGGGCATTTTTCAATAAGCATTTCTTGAACCACTGTCATTGTAGTATAAAATATGTGTGCTGCAACAACCATTTGACAGAAACAGATATATATGATTATGAGCACCAGCAGAGTAAAGAAAAAGGTAGAATTCTTCTATAGTACTAAAAAAATGAATGTATGCAGGCATATAGATACATGACAATAAAGTGCGTGCTCCTATGATGCATGCCCTGACTAGATGTACCTAAATGTACCTAGCATGTATGTAGGTGTATAGCTAAGAATCCCCTTAGGATATAGCCAATCCCGTTACCTGATGTGGGAAAGCGAAGGACCCCATCCTGGTCTCGAGATAGACACCCCTCAAGTGATGTCAGACCACTGCATGCTGGAGTGTCTGCTTGTAGGGACCTCCGCTTGGAAGTCTTTCTGCTCTAACTTGCTGAGCCAAGATGTAGTGCTTACATACCTGAAAAGTACCCTCAGGGGTTCTACCTAGAAGTGAACTATGGGCATGTCGGGCAAGGATGACGACAGAGGTGACCCGTATACAGAGTTATTATGCAGAAGATGGTTAACCTGCTGTGAGACTGAGAATCATCATGCATAATAAATTAGGCTAGTTTTTGGAGAAAACCACACAACATTTATGTAACACCAAACTAGGTAAAAGGTCTGCGCCAGACCCGTTATGTAGAACAATAGTAGGACAGATGTAGGTAAAGGGTCGTGTAACTATCTAGGCCTATATTGAGGCACATTTGGGTATATAACAGTGTAAGATGCTATTAAGCATTCGGAAAAAAGGGCTCTCTTTTTATAAATGCCTTAGTAAAGAGTTAAAACATGCAGTAGCTCAGGTTCTCAAAGACGTGATGATTGTGAGGTTAATGGATCTAGTTCAGCAGCTTTTTTATGGGTTGACCGGAGAATAAAAGGGGAGACCAGGGTTATGAACTGTCCATCTGATAAAGATAAAACAAGGAAGTGTGCTTAGTTTCCAGAACCCATGAAAATTAGGCTATTAGATCACCTTTAAATCAGGAAGACAGCAATAAGCACAGAACTAATCTAAGGTGTCACTGTTTTATAGGTCACCCATCCGCACACAAAATACATCACTGGTTTCTCACTAAAAACTGTCTCTAAAAGCAGAAGCCAAGCAGGAGGACTCATTTTCCACCAACCATTTGTAGAGGAAGTAGTATCACTGGATTGCCCATCATCAGTTTTAACAGAAAGTGACATCACTGGTTTATCACCAAAACTGTATTCACGTAATGGAGGATGTAGTACCGAGGCACAGAAAATGCATGCAATGTCTGGATTCATGGTCCTACTCCCACCCACCTTCCCGCGATGCTACTCCACTGCAAGAATTAACGCCCTGAGTCCCAGTCGTATCTCCCAGAGCTTCTGCTGTGCCTTGCTGGCCAACACAGGTGTTGCAAAACCTGCCATTTCAAATGTATGCTCCTACACCCACCACACTCCCCAAACATCTCACATAGGCAGCACATTAAACACACTTGTCCACACACACCCAATCCCCACTACACCACACCTCTCCCTGCCCTGCATACTCATCAACACTCACTCCTCGACTAAAAATGTCACTGAAATTTGGGATCTGCTACACAGCCGTTCAACCGATCTGTTCTTTCTGTTCGAAACCAGAGTAATTCTTTAGGTTGTCCCTGTCATCTCCCCAAAAATAACCCCCAATACAAGATCGCAAGACAGGACAGAACAATGGACTCAGAGGTAGTATAGATATCATCTTCAAAGAATCCATTGATTGCCCTACCACTTCAGAAAGCGCCACCAGCGGCATTGAACACTTGGCTTTCAAAGTCCTTATTACTTCCCTGCAGACCACATGATAACTTTGGCAGGACCATTGCAGACAACATCACCCCCATGATCATTGATTCTGAGGCCTTTGTTCTCCTCAGTGGCCTTCACTATCACTTGAGGACCTCACTGATACCCACACCACCAACCTCCTTGAACACCTGGCAAACCCCTGACTCACTGAGTAAATGGAAGTCTCCATACATGCTGCCTAATGCTTACTGGATCCCATCTTCACCAACTTCAGCAACATCACAGTAGACAACTTCAGAATATCCATCTCACAGCACCACAGAAACGTCATCACCAAATCTTCATGATGGAACTGGTGAAAAATCTCAGAAATATCCTGGTCTTTGGAACTCATTCACCACCAGCTTTGACACAACAACAACCTCCTAGATTCCAACTCCAACTTCAATGCCAGGATCACTGCCTGTCCAGATGCCCTGGCTGCTCTCAAAGCCAATAAGGCCATGAGAACCAAACCACAAGCAAGTGCTGTAGTGAAACACTTTACTGCTCCAGCAGTAAGTTGTACCAGCATAACACCCTCTCAGGACCTCAGCACCCACCTGTCCCTATTCTTCAGCAACAAGATCACCAAACATCTACAAAAACTTCGATACCCAACTGGACCCTTCCAGTCAACTAACCCCCAGAGGACCACCCTGACCATCTTGTCCACTATCACCACTCAAGGAACCACAACAGCACTTAAATCCATACACTCTGGAGCACCCTTGAATCCCTGCTCTCACCACGTCTGCGTCAAAGCACTGGAACCCATCAGCACAACCTTCGCCCCAATCCTGAATGACTCAATGATCACAGCTACCTGCAAACATGCTGCAGTACTCCGTCTCTCATCAAGAAACCTTCAGCAGACCTGAAAACGCTTGTCACCTACTAGCCTACCACCCTGATACCCTGCCTAGCAAAAGTCATGGAAAAGATGATAAACAAGCACCTTGCCACCCACCTCAGTTACAGCCACTTCCTCAAAATAACTAAATCTGGATTAAGGCCCAAGCACAGTACAGACCCCGCCCTCATCACCGCCAAGCATGGCTTCTGTATGATAATGGTCAGAGATGACACTGCAGCCTTTATCCTAATGGATCATTCCACAGCCTTCTACACAGTATCTCACTCCATCCTTATCTAACACCTGCACAAAGATGCCATTCAAGGTCTCACACTTTACTGGATGTACTCCTACCTGACAGGCCACACCCAGTTGGTCAGCTTGGCCCCCTTTACCTATATGCAGTCAACCTCATCTGCGGAGTTCATTAAGGATCCTCAATCAGCCCCACTCTGTTCAATGCCTAAATTGCCCCACTATTAGCATTATTTGTGCCCACAGAATCAACATCATGTCCTGTGCTGATGACAACCAGTTCATACTCTACCAAGTGAACGCAGTCTCCATCTCCTGCTTACACACACTCAAGATACTCAAGAAGATTTTCAAATGACTGCTCACCAGCACTCGCAGGACCATCACTCACGCTTTCATCACCAGCAAGCTGGTCTACAGCAATGCACTGAAGGCTGGTATCAATGATCAACTGCCCAGAAGACTCCAAGCCTTGAACAACTCACCCTCACCCTCAACCTCCCAACCCGCACTCACAGCACCCCGCCCCTCAAAGACCTCCACTGGCTCCATATTCACAAATGAGCACTCGTTAAAATTCTCATGCTCACATACAAAGCTGTTCACAACCTTGGCCCATCATACCTAATCAACCGCATACACTTTCCCAAACCTTCCAGATACCTTCACTCAGCCGGACTCATTCTTGCACCCCCTCCAAATATGCAGAACCAGAATCAGTAGTTGTGTCTTTTCCTACCTTGCTCAGAAAGCCTAGAAGAACAATCTGCCCCTGCAGATCAAAGCCTTCAACTCAGTGCCTGAATTCTGCAAGGTTGATGGCTATTGGTAATTTATACTGACCCAACAGTTGAGGTACACACTGAACATGACATTTCTGGACCCTGCAGAGTCAGCTGAGGGACAGGGCTGGGCTGCCCTCTGTCACATCTGATATTGCCATTGCAGTTGAAACATTTGCATGAACAGAATGCAGCATGAGAGCAGAGAGGGCAACACTTAATACTACTATATGGGGATGACCACTTAATATTGTTCAGAAATTACAGCATGGGCATTCAAATCTGATGGGGACCTACAGCCTTCAGATACCTAGCAGTGCAGGTCTCCCAGAAGATACCTGTGGTAGTGGAGAGTAATGTATGTAAGGCTTTATCAGCAGTTAGAGGAAATTTAAAATTCTGGACGAAGAACTGTGAAAGCCTGATTCAATAAGGGTGCAGAGTAGTAATATCGACGTAGAAATATCGTCTGACATTAGTATCTCTGCAGAAATATCGAGTGGAACAAATATCGCCAACAAAAATATAGTTTGACCAGAATATCGACTGACAGGTAAGTAATATCGATAGTAATAATATAGTTGTAATAAATATCGTTTACAAAAATATAGTTTACAAAAATATCGATTTATTAATAATGTCATGTATTTTAGTGTTTTAAATGAGAATTGTGTGTTATTTTATTATATGTTTTGGAATTGTATTAGTTATTAATGTTTATTATGTTTAATTTTGTGTTCTTACTTCCGGAGCGGGTTGTGGGTTTATAGGGGAATAGAGTGAGAAGTAATTTAATTATATAAAATTAATTGATTAATTAATGTGTTAATTAAATAAAAATAGTGTAATAATTAGTTGTTAAATAATTTCAATTAGTCAATTAATAATTAATAATGTTAATTATTTAATTAATTTTAGGTGTGTGCTGGGGAGTTAATATGTGTAAATGGTGTGAAGGGTGGTAATTTATTAATTTATTATTGATTAATTAATATTTTTTTAATTAATTAGTAATTAATAATTGTAAATGTGGTATTAAATGTAGGTGTATGTTGTGGTGTTTTTAAGTATATATGGTGTGAAAGCTGGTAATTAATTAAATAATTAATAAATAAAAAATATTAATTGTAATTAATTAATTAGTAAATATTAAATGTAGTTGTGTAATTAATTTTAGGTGTGCGTGGTGGATGTTATAGTTTTAAATAATGTGTAATTAATTAATTTTTATTATCTTCGTTAATAATAATATATATTTAAATGTATATATTAATTATGTTTTTATTGGAAATAAAATGTAAAAAAAATGTTGATAGTTAGTTTTTTTATTCTTTTGTGTTCCAGCACTTTCCTTACAATTGTACTCACTGGAGTGGGAATAGTCATTTTTACCCCTACCCTATCCAGCGCTTTCCCTACTGTTGCACCCTTTGGAGTGGGTATAGTAATTTTTACCCCTACGCTATCCCACGCTTTCCCTACTGTTGCACCCTTTGGAGTGGGAATAGTAATTTTTACCCCTACGCTATCCAACGCTTTCCCTACTGTTGCACCCTTTGGAGTGGGAATAGTAATTTTTAACCCTATGCTATCTAACGCTTTCCCTACTGTTGCACCCTCTGGAGTGGGAATAGTAATTTTTACCCCTACGCTATCCAACGCTTTCCCTACTGTTGCACCCTCTGGAGTGGGAATAGTAAATTTTACGCATACGCTATCCAACGCTTTCCCTACTGTTGCACCCTTTGGAATGGGAATAGTAATTTTTAACCCTACGCTATCCAACGCTTTCCCTACTGTTGCACCCTCTGGAGTGGGAATAGTAATTTTTACCCCTACGCTATCCAACGCTTTCCCTACTGTTGCACCCTCTGGAGTGGGAATAGTAATTTTTACGCATACGCTATCCAACGCTTTCCCTACTGTTGCACCCTTTGGTGTGGGAATAGTAATTTTTACCACTACGCTATCCAACGGTTTCCCTACTGTTGCACCCTCTGGAGTGGGAATAGTAATTTTAACCCCTTTGCTATCCAACGTTTTCCCTACTGTTGCTCTTTCTGGAGTGGGAATAGTAATTTTTACTCCTACGCTATCCAACGCTTTCCCTACTGCTGCATTCACTGGAGTGGGAATAGTAAATGTTACCCCTACGCTATCCAATGGTTTTCCTACTGTTGCACCCTTTGGAGTGGGAATAGTAATTTTTAACCCTACGCTATCCAACGCTTTCCCTACTGTTGCACCCTTTGGAGTGGGAATAGTAATTTTCACCCCTACGCTATCCAACACTTTCTCTACTGTTGCACCCTCTGGAGTGGGAATAGTAATTTTTACCCCTATGCTATCCAACGCTTTCCCTACTGTTGCACCCTCTGGAGTGGGAATAGTAATTTTTACTCCTACGCTATACAACGCTTTCCCTACTGTTGCACTCTTTGGAGTGGGAATAGTAATTTTTACCCCTTCGCTATCAAATGTGTTCACTACTAATGTTTGTATTTTGTTATTAAATGTATGTATTATTATTTTTTAATACTTTAATGTGTTAATTAAATATAGAATATTATTTTGTATTCAAAATGTTTTATATATGTGTTTATTTTATTTTTATATTATTATTAAAGTTTATAAATTAAATAAAGATAATAAGAAAATGTAAATAGGAAAATATATGTATATGTACACATTTATTGTGTTTATATTCATTAAATTAAGTTTATTTGTTATAATCAGTAAAAATATAAAAATATAAAAGTAAATAATGTATATAGTTAATAATATGAATATTAATTAATTTTTTTATTTAAGTTATATTATTTTTTAAAGTCGATATTTTTTACATCTATATTTTTTACAACGATATTTTAGAGTCAATATTGTTGTACTTACCTGTTTAAGTATAGGGATTCGATATTTATGTAGTCGATATTTTTACATCTATATTTTTGTTAACTATATTTTTGTTATCGATATTTAAACATGGAACTTTCAATAACACCATGAGGCAGAAGATTCTTTAAGTGAGAAGTCTTTGTTTGAGGTGAAAGAACATTTTAAGCCATATTAGGCTACCACATATCTAAAAGTCCATCACTCAGCATAGACAAATATACTCTTGCCAAGTGATCAAAAATTCCAGACAGTGAATACAGAGAAACAACAAGCATTAATTAGTAATATATGATAGCTCATTCTGACACAGGTAATTAGACTAACGAGAAAGAAATATTCTTCCTGCCATGGATTCATCTTTGAAATTCAGCTTAACGTCTCAGAACAGAGCACCATGGTCATCAGCACAGACCCATGTGTAACCTGCAAGGATAACAAATACTTATGACATGCCAGGGAGAGTATGGAGGGGGTTTTGCTGGAGCTCGGAGAATGTCTTCTCCAAAAAAACACCATCATTTTAAGTCTGAAAGCAAACTATTACTGGTTGTCCTCATGCAAGGATACGGAAAACAATGCTGAACACAAATCAACAACTGTAAACCACTCTGCTGTAACAGGGATCTGAGACAGGATCTCAGCAGGATTAAGGACAATGGTAAAAGTAGACATCACAATATCATTAATACCACTTAATCCCTATACTGATCTCCCAATAACACATCACCTTTTTGAATAGGAAGAAGGGGGTGTTGCAAGGACTTGCCTTTATCATTTCCATAATTACTATTTCAATCTCCAGCAGTGAAATATGCAACCTTCACAAACCCGCCACAAAAGTGGTCAGTCAAAACAAAGAAAGGTGTTTCATGAGACAACACTTCTGCTGCAAAAGTTTTATAAGTAGTAATTGTCAAAGACAATGCCCAACCTGACATTGTATAATAGTCCAGAGCACTCCAATACACATGAATCAAATCAGTAGAGCAAATAGTTTTGTTCCATGAAAAACACACACAGAAAAAAAACTAAAAAATTCATAAAGTGCTGAGTCTGAGCCAATATCATCAGCTCAGCTATTATAACCAGTTGTGCAGTACATAGTAACACTTATTCGCTTCCTTACCTATGACATCTTTTGCAGTTCTGGTTAAGTTACAAACACACATCCCACAGTATAGCGGCGACCCTTAGCACCTCAGATTGCGACTTCCAAACAGTGTTAGCATGAGACTGGCTACTTTAGTGTCAGTAGGTCCTTGTATACTCTATTTGGCAGTTAAAAAGGGGCAGCCCCTAGAGTGCATCACCGTCTACAGAGCCAAGCCAGTGTGTGAACAGAGACCATATATCCTTGGGACAGGAACAGGCTGGCATTAGCTCCCAGTAATATTTCAGCCGGTCTCGGCAGTAAGTGAAGTCCTCGAACCAGGCCTTAATGGCTAGTTGTGTTGGCTTACTCCAGTGTATTGCTACATGACCCTTTGCCAATAAGAGCAGCAGCGACGTCAGCCTTCTTCCAGTGGTTGGCACGCTACGTACATAGCCCAGCAGTGCCACCAAAGGAGTGCACAGCGGACTATGGTCTGTTATGTCCTTTATGTGTCTAAAAATCTCTCCCCAGTAGGTGGCGATAGTACGACATTCCCAAGCCAAGTGGATAAAAGTGGCCTGTGTCACTCGGCATCTCCAACACTGTGGCGCCGATTCCGATCCGGTAAAAAAAATCCCCCGTACAATTCGTATTCGTAGCCGTTTCCGTACGACTCGTAAACACACTGTACGACCCGGCGAGTACGATCCGGACCGGGTGATCAGGACGCTATTCGTACGGTCGGCGTCAGGTAAGGGCGATTCGTACAGAAAAGCGCTCATTCACATACACACCGTACGCCGCGTACCCCCCATGATCGCCGGGGTATGTGGCGTACCCCTGCGATCATGTGGGGTACGCGGCGTACACCCAGCGTACATGGGGTGCGCACTGTACACCCACCGTACATGGGGTACGGTGCGTACCCCATGTACGCTGGGTGTACGCCGCGTACCCCACATGATCGCAGGGGTACGCCGCGTACCCCGGCGATCATGGGGGGTACGCGGCGTCCCCGGGGGGGGCGTTCTGTACTTGTTTCGGCGCGAACTATGCATTTACGGCTGTTTCCAGCTCCCGTAAAAAAAAGGGTTGTACGTTGCGTACCCGACACGAATCGTACTTGCTGGGTCGTAAAAACCAGCCGCGAACCGTAGCAATGTCACGTACAGCGGGTTCCGAGTGAGACTCGTACGGATATTTTAGTCGTACGGAGTCCTGTACGACTCGTACGGTCTTTGGCTCCTGGTACGGATCATACTTCGTCGTAGGCACGGGGACGTGTACGGGTACGATTCGTACGGGGAAAATTGCTCCGTACGACGATTTGGAGCGCATTTTACCGAATCGGAATCGAGCCCTGTGTGTCAGGTCGCAAACCCATGTGGTGTAACTGTGTAGGGGTGCGGTATAGACGGTGCAAATACTTAAAGTGTGTGAGGTGAAGGCGATAGATTGGTGACAGGCTTTCAAGTTGCCAAGTAGCAGAATGCCCATGTTTCATCAGAGATATCTTCTTCGATTGTCAATAACCCAAGCTGCGCGCCCGCTTGCCGTAGTGATAGGTGATTCCCGTTGAGTGGTAGTGTGGTAAATTTTAATTACCTATACCGAATTTATGCGGTAAAGTTCAATAAGAATAACTCAGTCAAAATGAAGAGGCAGAATCCGTGGTATCTGAGGTTTAAAAGGGGTTTTATTCCTTAAAAAGGAATTGGTTCGAACCAGGTAGCATGACTCATCGCCACGAGGGTTCAGAGTGGGAATTGCAATGGACATGTACAATGATTTATTAACAGGTAATCATATATATAGTCATTTCATACAGTAACATTGAATGCAGAAGGCGTAACAGCTGAGAGAAACGAGATAAGAGCAGAAATAAGTAACAGGAGGCGTGCACTAGGGCGTACACGGAGGTGTGTGCTAGAAACGTCACATAAAGGTGTCATAAGTGGGTGGATCCCTAGAAGGATCCTGTCGAGTCAGCAAGAACATATGGCAGAGATGCGCGCGCAGCAGCATGACGTGTGATTGACGTGTAACTGGAGGGTGAAGGGGACTTGACATTTAGCCCTACATGTGGAGACAGAAGTCTGGAGTGTCAGAACAACCTAATCCCAAATCATATCTAATATCTTGTGTTTGAGGAACTGTATTATCTAGAAGGAAAGGTCTCTCGGGCAGAGGCTATTCTATACTGACTGCTAGTGCGTGCATATGCGACTACGTGTCTACAGGAGATGTGAGGGGCCATGGGCCTACCATGGTAACGGAAGCTATGAATTACTTGCATGGAGACAGAAAGGCCGGGCCCTTTGCTCTGCAGCTGGAAAGGATGTTTACCTAAACTACTAGACAGGAATGTATTTTTCGAGGAGCGGAGCAGATAACTTGAAGTCTGAATACAGTCTTGGCAGGCCAGCAGGCTGAGCCAGGCACCGCTAGCCGCGCAGGGAGTGAGTGAAAGGTCATGGATACAGATGCAGGTCCAGGCTGCAGCTTCCAGTGGCAGAAGGCAGGAGAAAGCTTGAATGGCAGAAAAACAAGGCCCAACTCGCCAGGGCCAGAAAAACGTGAAAGTGCACCATGTAAAGACGTTGGCAAGGCACACTTAGGAACTGAATATCGGACCCATTCATGGTGGATCTGAAAGAGGACATGTTAACGTTGGACGCAAATGTAATTGCGTCTTCATAGCTGGTTGTGGAGGGAACTTACATGTACTAGAAGCATGTACATGGAGCCGTTGGGGTCTACGATAGGGGACACAATTGACCATAAAAATTCATATTACCTCATTCCCTCCTTGTCCCCTACGGACCCTTCATGATATATCAATCCTCATTAATCTATCAATCTGTTCATGTAACATCATTTGCTCTTCTTTCTTCTTATGGCGTTTTGAATGAGGACTTGAATGAGGAATACATGATGTGGCGCACAAGCCGCAAATCGCTGGCCCACATTGCAGACATAGGCAACAACTGAATACTATGAGAAGGCCAATACCTAGGAAGGATAGGACTTTCCATCCCCAGGCTGACAACGTTGTCCAGAACCAACCGGACCAAGTCCAGGTGCCTGGATTCTGGTGTATCAGACTTGCAATCTTATGAAGGCGAGTTATGGCTCTATATACTGATGGCGCGTTTTCTGGAATGAAAACACAGCAGCTCGACCCGATGACCTTACAGGCTCCGCCCCTATCGGCCAGGATGACGTCAAGGACGAGACGATTTTGAAGAACAACAATCCGCATAGCAGACTGCTCCTCTGTTAAGTTACCTAGAGCGGAAGTAGTTTCATTCACTACAGCTTCAAGGGTTCTAGTTAATTTTCGTATCAGTTTACTATTAAAGACAGCACCTAAGTAGGGAAAGAAACCTTTATTGAAATCTGTGTATTGCTCCCATGCCGTTTCAGTATAGTCGACAATCGGGAGATCTCTCTGGGGTCTATTATGTACTAGATGGGTGTTTCTATGATAATCAGGAGGGGCTAGGAAAACAGGTGGCAGAAGGAATGCAATGTAACAGGTGCCATCCCAATCTAGAGGTAAGCGTATATAGGCGGTATGACCACAAATGAAGTAGGAATGACGTGAAGCTTTGAAGGTAGACTTGCCCTTATCACTGAATTCGATCACAGTAGTACATCTACTATGACCCAGGTCTACTGAACCATTCTTTCTGACACATAATTCACCCTTGACTGGAAGTACGGACATGGCGGGCAGGACTGGTTCTGTTTCGGATTCAACACTGAGAATCATGAGGTTAAGTGTAAAGTTACCTAATCCATATACTTCATTTTCTAGATCAGTTCCTGTCCTTTTGGGGAGACCCTCCTTGTCAGGGAAACAGACTTTATGCAAAACGATGTTCAGGTTTCCCCATACCCAGTTACCCTGGTAGACTACGGAGTCTGAATTCAAGGAATTAATCAAACTAAACCATGCACCACAGGACCCATTATGTGTGAACGGGTACGGAAAAAGAGGCAGAACTCCTTTGTATTTCTGATAGGGAGGGAGTCGGCCACATATCCAACAATTAGTAGCATTGCTGGTCTGATGGGAATGATGTAACATACTAATGAATGTATTGTTGCGCAGCGCAAGTCTGTAAGATAGTTCATGTGGGGGCAGTTCACTAAAAGAATGCTCGGCAGTGGCGTTGAAGGGAGAATTTGCACGCTTGAATATAGGATAGTATATGTGTAGAAGCACACGTGCAGCAATAATCATAAGGCTCAGAAAAAACATAATCAATAAAGTCACAATGCAGTGGCTGCGAAGAGATTTGCAATATTCACGTTTCTTGAGCTGTTTCTGTCTATCTCTCTCTCTGTTGGGGTCTAGGGGATACATGTCAGAAAACACGTCTAACCGATTCACCTAGGGGAGGACTTAAACAATTAAACTGTCTGACTTGCTAGACCTCAATTTTTCTTTATACTCCTGCTGTGGAGTTTTCTCTATCAGGGGAAGTTTAGAGTCACTAGAATCTGGACAGTCCTTAGAGGGGGAGGGTGAGTCAGTCTCTGGCAATGCACGGAATTTTTTCACATGACTCGAGTGGAGCCACCCTTTGCGGCCCTCGACCTTGATTGCAGTCCTCGTGGTGAGAAGTACCAACTTCGGCGCCTGCCACCGGGGCTCCAGCGGACTTTTCCTGTCGAAATTTCTCACAAGTACGATGTCTCCTGGAACAACATCATGCGGCTTCACCTCGGTGTTGTCGGGAAAGGCTGCAGCGACCGGGAAGCACAGAACAGAAGGCCTCGGAAACTCGACACTGGACTGGACTCGACTGGACTCGACTCGTGACGTAAGCACTTCGGAACTTCGGAACTGGTGGGCCTCCGGATACCTCGGACTTTGCTCTCTCAGCTAGGCTCTGGTCGGGATCCTCCGCACTCCTCACCGCCTCGTCTGGGTGTCGATCGCAGCCTCAGTCACCTCCGATGGACTGAGGGAGATACAGGAAATCCTGCGGGTACGCGTAGTTGTCCGTCAGCGCTGTGGCAGGGGACCGGGCCTGCAACGCACCGCCGGCGCGTGGGGTGGGGGAGGGGTCCCTATTCGGGCGCCAAATTATGTGGTAAATTTTAATTACCTATACGGAATTTATGCGGTAAAGTTCAATAAGAATAACTCAGTCAAAATGAAGAGGCAGAATCCGTGGTATCTGAGGTTTAAAAGGGGTTTTATTCCTTAAAAAGGAATTGGTTCGAACCAGGTAGCATGACTCATCGCCACGAGGGTTCAGAGTGGGAATTGCAATGGACATGTACAATGATTTATTAACAGGTAATCATATATATAGTCATTTCATACAGTAACATTGAAAGCAGAAGGCGTAACAGCTGAGAGAAACGAGATAAGAGCAGAAATACGTAACAGGAGGCGTGCACTAGGGCGTACACGGAGGTGTGTGCTAGAAACGTCACATAAAGGTGTCATAAGTGGGTGGATCCCTAGAAGGATCCTGTCGAGTCAGCAAGAACATATGGCAGAGATGCGCGCGCAGCAGCATGACGTGTGATTGACGTGTAACTGGAGGGTGAAGGGGACTTGACATTTAGCCCTACATGTGGAGACAGAAGTCTGGAGTGTCAGAACAACCTAATCCCAAATCATATCTAATATCTTGTGTTTGAGGAACTGTATTATCTAGAAGGAAAGGTCTCTCGGGCAGAGGCTATTCTATACTGACTGCTAGTGCGTGCATATGCGACTACGTGTCTACAGGAGATGTGAGGGGCCATGGGCCTACCATGGTAACGGAAGCTATGAATTACTTGCATGGAGACAGAAAGGCCGGGCCCTTTGCTCTGCAGCTGGAAAGGATGTTTACATAAACTACTAGACAGGAATGTATTTTTCGAGGAGTGGAGCAGATAACTTGAAGGCTGAATACAGTCTTGGCAGGCCAGCAGGCTGAGCCAGGCACCGCTAGCCGCGCAGGGAGTGAGTGAAAGGTCATGGATACAGATGCAGGTCCAGGCTGCAGCTTCCAGTGGCAGAAGGCAGGAGAAAGCTTGAATGGCAGAAAAACAAGGCCCAACTCGCCAGGGCCAGAAAAATGTGAAAGTGCACCATGTAAAGACGTTGGCAAGGCACACTTAGGAACTGAATATCGGACCCATTCATGGTGGATCTGAAAGAGGACATGTTAACGTTGGACGCAAATGTATTTGCGTCTTCATAGCTGGTTGTGGAGGGAACTTACATGTACTAGAAGCATGTACATGGAGCCGTTGGGGTCTACGATAGGGGACACAATTGACCATAAAAATTCATATTACCTCATTCCCTCCTTGTCCCCTACGGACCCTTCATGATATATCAATCCTCATTAATCTATCAATCTGTTCATGTAACATCATTTGCTCTTCTTTCTTCTTATGGCGTTTTGAATGCGGACTTGAATGAGGAATACATGAGGTGGCGCACAAGCCGCAAATCGCTGGCCCACTTTGCAGACATAGGCAACAACTGAATACTATGAGAAGGCCAATACCTAGGAAGGATAGGACTTTCCATCCCCAGGCTGACAACGTTGTCCAGAACCAACCGGACCAAGTCCAGGTGCCTGGATTCTGGTGTATCAGACTTGCAATCTTATGAAGGCGAGTTATGGCTCTATATACTGATGGCGCGTTTTCTGGAATGAAAACACAGCAGCTCGACCCGATGACCTTACAGGCTCCGCCCCTATCGGCCAGGATGACGTCAAGGACGAGACGATTTTGAAGAACAACAATCCGCATAGCAGCCTGTTCCTCTGTTAAGTTACCTAGAGCGGAAGTAGTTTCATTCACTACGTACAGCGGGTTCCGAGTGAGACTCGTACGGATATTTTAGTCGTACGGAGTCCTGTACGACTCGTACGGTCTTTGGCTCCTAGTGCGGATCATACTTCGTCGTATATACGGGGACGTGTACGGGTACGATTCGTATGGGGAAAATTGCTCCGTACGACGATTCGGAGCGCATTTTACCGGATCGGAATCGAGCCCTATGTGTCAGGTCGCAAACCCATGTGGTGTAAATGTGTAGGGGTGCGGTATAGACGGTGCAAATACTTAAAGTGTGTGAGGTGAAGGCGATAGATTGGTGACAGGCTTTCAAGTTGCCAAGTAGCAGAATGCCCATGTTTCATCAGAGATATCTTCTTCGATTGTCAATAACCCAAGCTGCGCGCCCGCTTGCCGTAGTGATAGGTGATTCCCGTTGAGTGGTAGTATAGATGCAAGTGACTAGTTTCGTGCAGAGGTTTCTTGTAGCACATGTTCTAGTGCTGCCAGTGATGGCGGGGCATCAGGAAAGGTAATAAATCGTGTGCGGCACGCGGCTTTGAGTTGGAAATATAATAGCGTATCTAGTGGCGAAGGCTGTGGTGCTGTGCATACTTGTTGCACCGTAGCGATGTCACGTACAGCGGGTTCCGAGTGAGACTCGTACGGATATTTTAGTCGTACGGAGTCCTGTACGACTCGTACGGTCTTTGGCTCCTGGTACGGATCATACTTCGTCGTACGTACGGGGACGTGTACGGGTACGATTCGTATGGGGAAAATTGCTCCGTACGACGATTCGGAGGGCATTTTACCGGATCGGAATCGAGCCCTGTGTGTCAGGTCGCAAACCCATGTGGTGTAACTGTGTAGGGGTGCGGTATAGACGGTGCAAATACTTAAAGTGTGTGAGGTGAAGGCGATAGATTGGTGACAGGCTTTCAAGTTGCCAAGTAGCAGAATGCCCATGTTTCATCAGAGATATCTTCTTCGATTGTCAAGAACCCAAGCTGCGCGCCCGCTTGCTGTAGTGATAGGTGATTCCCGTTGAGTGGTAGTATAGATGCAAGTGACTAGTTTCGTGCAGAGGTTTCTTGTAGCACATGTTCTAGTGCTGCCAGTGATGGCGGGGCATCAGGAAAGGTAATAAATCATGTGCGGCACGCGGCTTTGAGTTGGAAATATAATAGCGTATCTAGTGGCGAAGGCTGTGGTGCTGTGCATACTTGTTGCATTGTGATGAACTGGCCATTGGGGTACAGACCGTTAAATGTAGTTAGTTCTTTCTGTTGAGCTTGTTTCCATATGTTGCTCCCCAGTAATTGAGGGATCAGAGGGTTGTTAGCTAGTGGCATAGTTGGTGCATATAGTACATCTAGTTTAGACCTCTTACGCGTAACCACGGTGGACCGGCATCCGATTTGACTGACCCCAAGATAGGTGTCCGTCGTGTATGCGCCCATACATTGCATGGTGTGTGTATGTTGGTGGGGTGCAAGGCAGAATGTACACATAATGTTCACTACACATATCCTTTATACAGATATATACACAAACACAACATATATATTATTTTAGTAAAAAAAAGATTGTCACTAACCTGTCAATCCCACTGTGTGGGACTTACAGGAGGTAACAGGAGGGCTTGTTGGCCCCCATGGACCCTCTGCAGACAAGGGGATGCAATCCCCCAACCAGCTGTGCACCAAGAGGTGCGTTTTCAGAGTGGTGGTGCAAGGAGCAGGCCCCCATCGGTTTTCTGGTATGTTTTTCTTGTTTTTTTTTTATTTATTAGGGGAGTGGGCCACATGGCCCCCTCTTTCCTCAGCCGATTTCGGCACTGGAGGCCTCATTCCCCGGGGCCTGGCCTTTTTTCAATGGTGGAGGGGGGCTTTGCTGCCCCCCTCTCCTAGGGCCGATTTCAGCCCCAGGGACACGATTCCTCAGGCCCAGACTTTTTTTAAAAATGATAAGCCTCCCAGGAAGATTTTGGCCCTGTGGATCCCGTCCCCGGGCCGGCCTTTTCATTTAAAAAAAAATAAAAAATTAGGGGAGGGGGCAGTGCAACCTCCTTCCAGAGCTGATTTGGGTCCCGGGGAACCCCATCCCCTGGGGCCCGGCCTCTATTGTGGGTTCCCTCGTCCCACCCAGAGCACACACTCACCACTGATGGGCACCGAGGGGGAGCCTAAAGGCCCGTGCAGTCCTTAACGGCTCCCTGCCTCCTGTGGGAGCTGGCAGTGCTTTTACACATAGGGTGCTGCTAAATATACAGCTCTCTCTGTGAAAAAGCAATTTTGCGCTGCTTCTAGTAAGCAAGAGCATTTTCAATGCTCTCGCTAGAAGTGGAGCATTTGCTATGGCTTGGCAGGAGAGGTAAGGCTCCCACCAAGCCACAGCAAACAGCTATTTCCCTCATCAATTTGTCTTCCCTTTCGGTGGCCATTTTGGGTGAGGGGCAGAAAATAACAAACTCTGCCCTTGATTGAGGATGACATTCTCCAAGTGGAGCAATGCAGCAAGTGGTAGCATCTTAAGACTTCTCCTCTCTTTCCTGTCTTCCGCATTATGAGCTGCAAAACAATTGTGGTGGATAAATGCTGAGTAGTCACATTCTTCAGCTTCAATGGTGCCTTCGTTTTGGCGGGGTGCAGCAAATGCTGTTAACTGAGCCCTCAAAGACATGTTGAATACTCAGATACATTATGTTTTTGGTACCCTTCCAAGTTAGAAACATGTTTTTCATTTTTGAGAAGTGTGAATTTCATTTACGCTTAAATTTCACCGGTCACAGAAGTGCACTTCAAGCTGCTATTTACACAAGGTAAAACGTGACATTTCCAGTGAACAACAAAGAAGGTACAAGAGTGAACACTGCACGCAGTGCGTTAACGAGGATTACACACTGTGCTATGCATAAACATATTTGTAGTGGTAAGATTGGAAAAGCTACAAGACTAAGGGCCTGATGTAGGTAATTCAATGTTTTCCGACTCTTAAATACCGACTCATACCGAATCGGTAATCAAGAATCGGAAAACGTGACGTAGCAAAAAAATCGGTAACATTTACAGATTCGGTATCATTCGGAATATCCAATCGGTATTTACCGAATCGGTATTTACCGATTCGGAAAATCCCGAATCGGTAAATTACATTCATTCCTATGGACCAACTGGCCCATAGGAATGAATGGGATTTACCGAATCTGCACATTCCGGATCAGTAAATACTGAATCGGTAAATACCGAATCGGCAGTTTGAAAATCGACATGTGACCCTGCCAACCAATCAGGGACACCCTACACACCCCACAACCAAGGCCCAGAGCATCCAACCAATCAGAATGAAGCACCCCTCCCCAGTACCTGGGGAGTGGCCACACCCATGCAGGTGCACAGCAACTGAGCAAACAACTGAGCTGAGGTGAGAGGAGCTGGCTAACCAGAGCCAAGCTGTCCAACAGAATGGAGTCTCAGGAAGGGCAAAAGGATGGTGGAGAGCGCAAAAGAAAGATCAAGTTCAGCCCAGCAGAACTGCAGGTGGTTGTAGAAGAAATAGTGAGTCACTACAACCAAATATTTGGAAAACAGTCTCTGCATGTTGCAGAGTCTGTGAAGAGAAACATATGGCTTGGCATACAGGGCAAAGTCAATGCCATTGGTGTGACGCACAGGGAGATCGACGACATCAAAAAACGATGGTATGACCTGCGCATCATTACAAAAAAGAAGATTGCAACCCAAAAAAAGGCTGCTGGTGTGACAGGAGGTGGCAGGGGCAAAGCACCAAAACTGACTAAGATGAAGGAGCTTGTGGAATCAACCCTGGAGCCTGAATGCATCCATGGGATTGGAGACCTGGACAGTACTGCTAGAGCAACTAAGAAACAAGGTAAGATGCATGGACCCTAATCCCCAACCATTACCCTGAACCCGTACCCCACTGTGTATAAACATTACACTGCAGAACAGCTCATACTTGGGCCCAGCAATGCATCATGGTAGACGTAGTCATGATTACATACATGCAATGCATTAACCACAAGACTCAGCAAGGCATGCCACACACATCTTCAAACACACAATGTACACTGGGCAAAGGTGTGTAAACAATTTATTTAAGAACTACACACAGGTGAATAACACCATTGACCCTATGCCCATATGTTTCCACAGGAGAATCCTCACGCAGTACAGCACCAGCAAGGGAGGAGAGGGCACCGCCAACTAACAGAAGAGAAAAAGAGAAACAAAGCACAGGTCATAGCGCTGTACAAGGAGGTAACAACACAATCCAGGAATTCTCAACACCAGAGCGAGCCTCAACACCTGTCCCGCTATCACTTCTTTTGTTTGGATCACCTGAATTGGAAAGCACACCGCTTACACCAAAGCCAACATCCAGGTCCTCCATGCAGGGAAGGGCTAGTAGGCCTGATGTGCCCCCTCAGAGGATCCTGCAAACCTCAGATGAGGAGGATGAGGATGCTGAACACCATACAATTGCTCCTGTGGCTGACAAGGGCAGACCACAGATTTCTGCAGGCGCTGCGCGGACCAGTGTCCTTGGCAGGAAGGCACGTGAGGGTGGTGATGGTCAAGAAGGTGGGAGCGTGGAACATGACGGCCGGAAGCTAACGGCCGTGACGGAGCTCCTCTCACTTCTTTGTATGGCGCTTTACTCTGCCAGTTTGCTCACGGTGAGCAAACTCTGATGTTTCTTCCGTAGCCGAGATACCTGGAAACCCGGAGCTGGTACATCAGGACAGGAGCGGGTAATTCTGTGTGTCGTTGTCATTCAACAAAACCAAGGTAGGAAGTGCTGTGGTGATCACTGTGGCAGCATATCAGCTCCTTAGTCGAGGGCTGAGCTTCGAGGAAGGTTTCATCCTCCCGGGATACTTTGGACATTCTAAGAAAGAAAAAAAAAGAGGAAAAAGAGACTCGGCGAGGGCTCCCTTTCCCCCCCCCTCTTCTGCTTTTTCTGGATTTTAACCCTGTATAGCCTGCCTGACAGCCTTTAGCTTATAGTCGGCAATCGGCAGCCTGACTCTGTGGTTGTAAGCCAGGAAAGTGCGGTACAGTATCTGGGGTCAGTGGTGATTCTGGACACGAGCATTAGTTTGTTCCTTTTTCTTTTTTTTGGGGGGGCAGCTTCTCTCGCGTGGTGCTTGCAAGCAAAAGGCCTGGGTATGGTGAATACAGGTCAACTTCGATACTGGACAGTGGAAGTTACCATAGGCGGATGGTGACGAGAGGAGGTGGCACGCCCTTAGAGCCTGCCTGGTTCCAGGAATTGGGCGCTGTTAAATCCTGGAGGTGTAATCTGGGGAGGCAGTATCAAAAAATAGTAGGCCGGAGGATAACTTACTCATTGGGGACAGAAAGCCCGCCCCCTGGCAAAATACATGTTACTGGGTGCCTCTTAAGGAGTGGGGGTTGTTATCACGATTCTATTACCTTCATTTTGGGGGTTTCTGCGCTTTTTGGCGATACAGCTTTTGGCCAGGAGGGTAGGGCAGGAGTAGAAGACTTTTGTAGTGGCGCCCAGATACTGCTCCCTACGTCCCCACAGTGTTTACTTACCACTCAGTGATTCCCAACAGCGGTGGGGGTGGGGAGCATTGTATGGAGATAAACAATCAAGGTACTTCTAGCCTATACCCTGGCCCTCCCCCAGACAATTCAGATAAGCCAGGGCCTGTGGTATCTAATATTCCCCCCCGGTCAGTAGGTACATTCTCTGCAGCTGGGCCGCCAATATAGTGGCTGGCCCCTCCAAATCATTAATTCCCCCCCCCCCGGTGACCCTTATTAAAGCCATAACACAGAAAAGGAAGGCGAAGGGGAAGGGAGATCATAGTGGATCAGACACACCGCCAGGGAGAGGAAAGAGCAAGAAAAAGACAAAAAGCGGGCCACCAGCTGTATTGAGAGTAACTCCATCATTAAAATCCTATTATAAGGTTCTCTCTGCTAGCGCAACAAGCGGAACAAAAAAGATGGTGGTGGTGAAGGCTATAACAAGCCCAATAATTGAAGATACAGAAGCTAACAGGGAAGGGGTCCCCATGGAGGAGGTAATTAGTGCAAATTCGTCATCTATATCTACACCAACTCAGTCTTGTCCGCCTCCGCAGCCGCCTTCATCCTCTGCAACTAATATGCTTGAAACGGTACATACGGCAGTGGAACGTTCTAATAGCTTCTCGGCTTTTGATATCCAAGATACAGAGCAAGTGGAGGAAATATCTGGACACATAGAGGATGTCCCTCATAGTGCTTTCCAGGAAATTATAACATCTACACCATCCATCCCGCAAACTCTGGCAGATATTCTATTGGGTCTAAGAGATGACATAGGGAGACGGTTTACCACATCAGAGGCTAATCAGACGGCCATCCAGGCCTCTTGTGAGGCACTCGCTCAGAAAGTGGAAGAAGTTTCAATAAGGACGGATGCCCTAGAAGCGGAAATGCCTAAGATCAAAGAAGCCCTTACCACATCTGTAGTTAACATTGATAAATTGGTCCAGCAGAACCGGGAGATGAGAGAAGATCTCGAAAGACTTGAAAATCACTCAAGGAAAAATAATTTAAAATTACTGAATGTCCCCGAGGACCTCGAAGGGAATGACATTAAGGCATTTATTGTCGCATTGCTCAAAACAACAGTGTTAAAAGACTCCCCTGACTCAGATCAAGAACTATTGGCTGACATCCAGAGAGTTCACCGTGATCCTTATAGGCGAAATACAGGGAAAGAAAGTCCAAGAAAAATCTTGGTCAACTTTCTCACTTACGCCATTAAGGAAAGGATTCTGTCGCTGGCACTCAAAGCAGGCTCTATAAAATCAGTGTCCTTTTCCACACCATTTTCCTTTACAATTTGCTCTGATGTATCACACATTACAGCATTAAGGCAATGGGAAATGGGTAAGAGACTGACAATCTTTAGTTCTTTGGGAGCACGTGCACAACTGAAATTCCCTGCTTCTCTTCGAGTGATGTGGAATAACCACATGGATATAATCCAACATGTGGAGGAAGCAGACAGCCTGATTGAGAAAATAAGAGCAGATAATAAAGGGCCAAGCGAGGAAGGGATGCAGGTAGTCAGGACCGCAGGAAAGGGATGAGAGATATAGTCATAGAAACATGGAGAGAATCTAGTCGGGCAACTAACAGTTAGTTATGAAGTGTGCTATATAAGGTTTTCAGGTAACGACCGTTACGGATAATTGGATTGTATCTGTTTCCTTGTTGCCTATTTTAGGCATTTTGCCCCTATTGTCTGTGTTTGTGTGTCCCCCTGTGCTGTTTTTCCCTGTAGTGCCCCCTGCGCCCACCCGCCCCGCTCCCCGCCGCTGTGAGAGTGGACACGCCCCCTTTTTCTTCTGTGCCCTCCCCGCTCCCGCCTCCCAGCTGCTCCTCCCTCCCTCGCACTTGGCCATAAATGGCGACCGTACGGCGCAGGTGAGTGTGACCTATTCTTAGGACAACCCCGCGCCGCAACGCCAACAGCTGTAGCGTGTGCTCCCCGCCTGCCGCTGCCCTCAGCCTCACTGAGCCTGCCTGCTGACCACGCCCCCCTCCGTCGCTCGGTGTGGTCTCCTGCGTTAACTGTGTTTTCTCTCTAATTATCTGTTTCCTTGTTGCCTATTTTAGGCATTTTGCCCCTATTACCTGTGTTTGTGTGCCCCCCGTGCTGTTTTTCCCTGTAGTGCCCCCTGCGCCCACCCGCCCCGCTCCTCGCTTCCCGCCGCCGTGAGAGCGAACACGCCCCCTTTTCCTTCTGTGCCCTCCCCGCTCCCGCCTCCCAGCTGCTCCTCCCTCCCTCGCACTTGGCCATAAATGGCGACCATACGGCGCAGGTGAGTGTGACCTATTCTTAGGACACCCCGCGCCGCACGGCCACCAGCTGTAGCGTGTGCTCCCCGCCTGCCGCTGCCCTCAGCCTCGCTGAGCCTGCCTGCTGACCACGCCCCCGCCGTCGCTTGGTGTGGTCTCCTGCGTTAACTGTGTTTTCTCTCTAATTATCTGTTTCCTTGTTGCCTATTTTAGGCATTTTGCCCCTATTGCCTGTGTTTGTGTGCCCCCCTGTGCTGTTTTTCCCTGTAGTGCCCCCTGTGCCCACCCGCCCCGCTCCCCGCTTCTCGCCGCCGTGAGAGCCGACATGCCCTCTTTTCCTTCTGTGCCCTCCCCGCTCCCGCCTCCCAGCTGCTCCTCCCTCCCTCACACTTGGCCATAAATGGTGACCGTGCGGCGCAGGTGAGTGTGACCTATTCTTAGGACACCCCCGCGCCGCACAGCCCCCAGCTGTAGCATGTGCTCCCCGCCTGCCGCTGCCCTCAGCCTCGCTGAGCCTGCCTGCTGACCACGCCCCCCGCCGTCGCTCGGTGTGGTCTCCTGGTTAACTGTGTTTTCTCTCTAATTATCTGTTTCCTTGTTGCCTATTTTAGGCATTTTGCCCCTATTACCTGTGTTTGTGTGCCCCCCGTGCTGTTTTTCCCTGTAGTGCCCCCTGCGCCCACCCGCCCCGCTCCTCGCTTCCCGCCGCCGTGAGAGCGAACACGCCCCCTTTTCCTTCTGTGCCCTCCCCGCTCCCGCCTCCCAGCTGCTCCTCCCTCCCTCGCACTTGGCCATAAATGGCGACCGTACGGCGCAGGTGAGTGTGACCTATTCTTAGGACACCCCGCGCCGCATGGCCACCAGCTGTAGCGTGTGCTCCCCGCCTGCCGCTGCCCTCAGCCTCGCTGAGCCTGCCTGCTGACCACGCCCCCCGCCGTCGCTTGGTGTGGTCTCCTGCGTTAACTGTGTTTTCTCTCTAATTATCTGTTTCCTTGTTGCCTATTTTAGGCATTTTGCCCCTATTGCCTGTGTTTGTGTGCCCCCCTGTGCTGTTTTTCCCTGTAGTGCCCCCTGTGCCCACCCGCCCCGCTCCCCGCTTCTCGCCGCCGTGAGAGCGGACATGCCCCCTTTTCCTTCTGTGCCCTCCCCGCTCCCGCCTCCCAGCTGCTCCTCCCTCCCTCGCACTTGGCCATAAATGGTGACCGTGCGGCGCAGGTGAGTGTGACCTATTCTTAGGACACCCCCGCGCCGCACAGCCCCCAGCTGTAGCATGTGCTCCCCGCCTGCCGCTGCCCTCAGCCTCGCTGAGCCTGCCTGCTGACCACGCCCCCCGCCGTCGCTCGGTGTGGTCTCCTGGTTAACTGTGTTTTCTCTCTAATTATCTGTTTCCGTGTTGCCTATTTTAGGCATTTTGCCCCTATTGCCTGTGTTTGTGTGCCCCCCTGTGCTGTTTTTCCCTGTAGTGCCCCCTGCGCCCACCCGCCCCGCTCCCCGCTTCCCGCCGCCTTCTGTGCCCTCCCCGCTCCCGCCTCCCAGCTGCTCCTCCCTCCCTCGCACTTGGCCATAAATGGCGACCGTGCGCCCGCGCAGCGGGCGCGCCGATTGTGCGCCGAAGGCACGCCAAAGGTAAGCCCGTCTACGCCCGTCCGCACCTGGACCGCGTCCAGCGCCCGGACCCCTGGCCCCCGCAGACACCAGCCCACCCGCCGGACCTACGACGCCACCGAACTCTACGCACTCAACGTCGGTCGAATCCCCGGATGCTACCGAGCCACCCCGAGACGCACCCACGGACCCTTCAGCTGCCACTCCTGCAAGTTCTCCTGCATCCGGTCCTGCATGGCACCCGCACCCACCAAGCCGAGGACCAGCAGCAACCACCTGAAGTGCATCCTGCTCAACACCCGCTCCGTCCACAGACACGCCGTAGAGCTCTGGAACGTACTCGACACAACATCACCAGACGTCGCCTTCCTCACGGAAACATGGATGAATGCCTCCTCAGCACCCAACATCGCCATCGCCATCCCGGACGGATACAAGATCACCCGGAGGGACCGCGGCAATCAGACCGGAGGAGGCATCGCCATCATCCACAGGAACACCATCCGCATCACAACCAACACCGACGAGACCCCCACCATCGCAACCGCCGAACACCTGCACTTCCAGATCCACACCGACCCCAAGACCACCATCAGAGGCACCCTCATCTACAGACCCCCGGGACCACGCACACAATTCAGCGAAGACATCGCCGACTTCATCAGCCCGCATGCCTCCCCTCCGCTGACTACATCCTCCTCGGGGACCTCAACTTCCACCTGGAGAACAACAACGACCGCAACACCACCACCCTGCTGGACAACCTCGCCAACCTCGGTCTCAAGCAGCTGGTGACCACCCCCACCCACTACGCCGGACACACACTCAACCCCGTCTTCTCATCCAGCAAGGACAACTTTGAAATTCTCCTGAGGCACAGCCGGGAGCTGACAGACAGATCGAGCACTTTTTCATTGTTTTTTAAAAATTGTAATTTGAACGCTTTTTAAAAAACTCACTCACCCCTCCTGTCACACGATTGCAGTGTGCTGGCACCCCTTCACCCAGCAAAACGAGCGCTGGAAAGGGCGAAATCGCCGATCTTCACAACCACCATTCCCCACGCCCTGACTGGGCCACGCCCACTCCGAGGCCACGCCCCCCCTTCGAGTGTCATAAAAAGCGCGCTGAATTGCTAGTGCGCAGACAACTTTGAAATTCTCCTGAGGCACAGCCGGGAGCTGACAGACAGATCGAGCATTTTTCATTGTTTTTTAAAAATTGTAATTTGAACGCTTTTTTAAAAACTCACTCCATCCTCCTGTCACACGATTGCAGTGTGCAGGCACCCCTTCACCCAGCAAAACGAGCGCTGGAAAGGGCGAAATCGCCGATCTTCACAACCGCCATTCCCCACGCCCTGACTGGGCCACGCCCACTCCGAGGCCACGCCCCCCGCCGAGTGTCATAAAAAGCGCGCTGAATTGCTAGTGGCAGACAACTTTGAAATTCTCCTGAGGCACAGCCGGGAGCTGACAGACAGATCGAGCACTTTTTCATTGTTTTTTAAAAATTGTAATTTGAACGCTTTTTTAAAAACTCACTCACCCCTCCTGTCACACGATTGCAGTGTGCAGGCACCCCTTCACCCAGCAAAACGAGCGCTGGAAAGGGCGAAATCGCCGATCTTCACAACCTCCATTCCCCACGCCCTGACTGGGCCACGCCCACTCCGAGGCCACCCCCCCCCCGCCGAGTGTCATAAAAAGCGCGCTGAATTGCTAGTGCGCAGACAACTTTGAAATTCTCCTGAGGCACAGCCGGGAGCTGACAGACAGATCGAGCACTTTTTCATTGTTTTTTAAAAATTGTAATTTGAACGCTTTTTTAAAAACTCACTCACCCCTCCTGTCACATGATTGCAGTGTGCAGGCACCCCTTCACCCAGCAAAACGAGCGCTGGAAAGGGCGAAATCGCCGATCTTCACAACCGCCATTCCCCACGCCCTGACTGGGCCACGCCCACTCCGAGGCCACGCCCCCCCTTCGAGTGTCATAAAAAGCGCGCTGAATTGCTAGTGCGCAGACAACTTTGAAATTCTCCTGAGGCACAGCCGGGAGCTGACAGACAGATCGAGCACTTTTTCATTGTTTTTTGAAAATTGTAATTTGAACGCTTTTTTAAAAACTCACTCACCCCTCCTGTCACACGATTGCAGTGTGCGGGCACCCCTTCAACCAGCAAAACGAGCGCTGGAAAGGGTGAAATCACCGATCTTCACAACCGCCATTCCCCATGCCCTGAATGGGCCATGCCCACTCCGAGGCCACACCCCCTCCTCATCATATCCTCATAAAGATGTGCTTGTACCGGAAGCGCAGCGGATGAGCGCAGCGGACGCGACGATTGCGTGCCGAAGGCGTGCTTAAGGCAAGCTCGTCTGCGCTCGTCCGCGATCAGGACGCGACCGGGGCCCGTCTTCATTCCCGACCAACTAGCCATATCTCCGCTACATACACTCGGAATGAGCTGCTGTCTCTGAAACCCCCCCTTTGCGCAACTTGCCTTTTACCCACCTCTGATGCTCGGAACCAGGCCTATGTCTGCACTGTTTGCAATTTCTCCCTTCCCGCTCCAGACAACACCATCAGGACGGCTCACGCCCTGAATTCCACCTCCTTGCGCGAAGCCCAATCCTCCCTGACCCTCAGAGCTGCACTGATCAACTGCAGATCACTGAGCAAACATGCCATTGACATCTGGCAGTCCCTTCGGGACAACAGCTGGGACCTGCTCTTCCTAACGGAACCGTGGCTGAATGACACCACGAACCCCGCCATCTCCGTTGCTCTGCTGGAGGACTACACCATTATCTGTGCAAACAGACCCAACGGTAAATCAGGAGGCGGTGTTGCCTTAATTCACAATTCCAAATGAACAGTTACCCTACCCCCATTTGACCAAATTGACTGTATCGAAGGCCTACCTTTCAGCGTCCAAACCTCCCCCTCCTCCTCTTGCTCCGGAATTCTTATCTATCATCCCCCGCATTCCAATACCTCTCATCTACTGGCTTTGGCGGACTATCTCATTCAGCTTAGCACACGCTATGCTAACTTCACCGCCTTAGGAGACTTCAATCTCCACGTTAATAACGACTCCTGTTCGCACAGCAGCAACTTCATCTCTACGCTAGCTGTTTGCAACCTAGTCCAATTAATTACCTTACCTACGCATAAAGCAGGTCACACTCTGGACCTGATCTGCTCCAACCTACCTTCTATCCGGACCACTCCCCCCACCCCGGTCATATGGTCGGATCACTTCCTCATCCCTTTTGAGATTGACATTCCCTGCCACATTAGACCCACTATCACCCCCAAATCATCAGGCAGAAACTGGAGTCGCATCACCCCTGAAACGCTCCTGGAATATCTAAAAAACACCCTACCCTCTCTGTCGTCTGACCCGGACTCACAGATTGACCACCTGGACGCATGGATTAATCAGGCCCTAGACGCACTAGCCCCTCTGAAACCCACCAAAACCTTTAGGGCGGCACCCTCTGCACCTTGGTACTCTGACGAGCTCCGGCAGAAAAAGACCTCCTGTAAATCCCTCGAACGCCTCTGGATACATAACTACTCCCTGGATAGTAAAACCACCTATAAATCAGCCCTCAAAGAATACCGGAGAATGATCGAGAAGCACAAACGGGATTTTCTGGCCTCCAGAATCAAACTAGCCAACAATGGCGCCAGGGAAATTTTCAATATAGTGAGATCCTTCACAAACCCCAATGCGCTGACTCGCACTCAGCCCGCTTCCCAGTCGCTTTGCGACAAACTCTCACAAATTTTCGGGGACAAAATTGAGGCTATCTACTCCTCCTTCCCCACCCCTATCATAGAAGGGCGAAAAAAGGAACTCATTAATTCCTCGCCTCAGCAGCCTACCCTACTCGAATTTGCAACTATATCAGAAGCTGATTCTATGGTAGAACTCCTCAAGTGCAAATCAGGTTCACCTAAAGACCCTTGGCGAGCCAAGCAATACAAAAATCTTGCACCCGTTCTTAATCCCCACCTCAACCTCATCTGGAACGACTCCCTCAGAACGGGCTGTTTCCCTGCCAAATGGAAACATGCCTCTTTAGTCCCCATCCTGCAAACTGCACTGGTTGCCCATAGCTAAAAGATGTGTGTTCAAGGCCATGACACTGGCCTTCCGAGCATCAAAAGGCAGTGGGTCGGCACACCTGAAAAACATTCTGCGACCTTATGCCAACACCCTTCATTTCCTGGAAACTCTCCGATTTAAACGCTCTCGTGCAGGTGGAAAAACCTTTGAGGTCTGTACTTCTCAGCGCTGGAACAAGCTCCCTTCAGCCTTACGCACCTGTCAGACAGAATCAGCTTTCCGTAAATCCTTGAAAACACATCTATTTTCTTCTTAAAACTGGATATCGGACCCTATGGCGTCTACTTTCAGAGTTCTCAGCGCCGGGACGTTGGGGCCGCTGCGCGCTTTACAAAATACTCAAGTAATAAAATAAATAATAAATAAGGACATCGCCTTCAGCCACGCCACCGGACTCCACTGGACGGACCACAGCTGCGTCCACTTCAGCTTCAAAAAGAACACGATCCACCACCACCAGCAACAGGTTGCACGCAGAAGCTGGAACAGGATCACAGCCGACCAGCTCGCCGCATCCCTGAGCCAGGACCCCCCCGCCAGCTCAGCGAACCCCAGCCAGGCCGCCAACAACCTCACAAAGTGGATCAGCAACTGCGCAGACGACCTCGCCCCCCTGAGGACCCAGCCTAGCAGACCCGGCAGTAAGAAAGCACCATGGTTCACCGACGAACTCAAGAGCTCCAAGAAGAACTGCAGAGCCCTCGAGAGAGCCTGGCGCAGAGACCCAACACCAGACAACATGACCAACCTCAAGCTCGCCACTCGAAAACATCACCAACTGATCCACACCACCAAGAAAACCACATTCAAGGAACGACTGGACAACAACGCACATAACAGCAAGGAACTCTTCAACATCGTCAAAGAGCTCTCCAACCCCAACGCCAGAAACAACGACATCACCCCATCACAAGACCTCTGCAACTCCCTCGCCTCCTACTTCCACAACAAGATTGCAGACATACACAACAGCTTCATCACACAGCCAACGGACCCCACGACCGCACCTGCACCCCCCGTCACCACCCTCTGCGCCTGGACCACGATCAACACCGAAGAAACCCGTCGCACGATAAACTCCATCCACTCCGGATCTCCAACCGACCCCTGCCCGCACCACGTCTTCAACAAGGCCGACGCTGTCATCGCACCCCACCTGCGGGACATCATCAACACCTCCTTCGACACCGCCACCTTCCCAGAGAGCTGGAAGCACGCCGAACTCAGCGCTCTACTGAAGAAACCATCAGCGGACCCCACCGAACTCAAAAACTATCAACCCATCTCGCTCCTCCCGTTTCCGGCCAAAGTCATCGAGAAGACCGTCAACAAGCAGCTGGCCGCCTTCCTCGAGACAAACGGATCCTTTGACCTCTCGCAGTCTGGCTTCCGGGCCAACCACAGCACCGAGACCGCCCTCATCGCCGCCACTGATGACATCTGAACCCTGCTCGACAACGGGGAAACAGCGGCCCTCATCCTCTTGGACCTCTCCGCGGCATTCAACACTGTCTGCCACCGCACCCTAGTGCAGCGCCTCTGCAACGTCGTAATCCAGGAGAAGGCACTAGAATGGATCATCTCCTTCCTCGCCGGAAGAACTCAGAGAGTCTGCCTCCCCCCGTTCAGATCAGAAGCCACCGAAGTCATCTGCGGCGTTCCCTAAGGCTCCTCGCTCAGCCCCACCCTCTTCAATGTCTACCTGGGCCCCCTTGCGGCCATCGCACGCCAACACAACCTCAACATCATCTCTTACGCCAACGACACCCAGCTGATCCTCTCCCTCACCAACAACCCCGCCACCGCCAGAGCCAACCTACACGAAGGGATGACAGACGTAGCCGAGTGGATGATGAACAGCCGCCTGAAGCTGAACTCGGACAAGACGGAGGTCCTCATCCTCGGCTCCTCGCCCTCCGCCTGGGACGACTCCTGGTGGCCCCCTGCCCTGGGCAGCGCACCCAAACTGACAGACCACGCACGCAACCTGAGCTTCATCCTGGACTCCTCCCTCTCCATGACCAGACAAGTCAACGCTGTCTCCTCGTCGTGCTTCAACATCCTGCGCATGCTATGTAGGATCTTCCGGTGGATCCCCACCGAGACCAGAAAGACGGTTACCCAGGCCCTCGTCACCAGCCGACTGGACTACGGCAACTCCCTCTACACCGGAACCACGGCCAAACTCCAGAAGAGACTCCAGCGCATCCAGAACACCTCAGCAAGACTCATCCTCGACATCCCCCGACACAGCCACATCTCCGGACACCTGAGAGACCTTCACTGGCTCCCGGTCAACAAGAGAATCACCTTCCGTCTCCTCACCCACGCACACAAAGCCCTACACAACCAAGGCCCAAGATACCTCAACAGCCGCCTCAACTTCTACACTCCCACACGTCAGCTTCGATCGACCAGCCATGCCCTCGCCGCCGTCCCCCGCATTCGAAGAGTCAACACAGGAGGAAGGTCCTTCTCCTACCTGGCCACCAAGACTTGGAACTCCCTCCCGACCCACCTCCGCCTGACCCAAGACCACCTCGCCTTCAGGAGGCAACTCAAGACCTGGCAGTTCGAGCAGTAGCGGACCCCCCTCCCCAAGCGCCTTGAGACCCTCCGGGTGAGTAGTGCGCTATATAAATGCTTGATTGATTGATTAATATTATATATATTTAGTTTTTACACATTTTTCACAACATGCACGGGGTGGGGGAAGGACCCGTCTAAGAGCGGAATGCTCAGAAAGGAAAGGAGGGTACCCCAGGGAGGTAGGGAGGGTTCGGTGTTGCAAAAGGGTGGGGGGGTGGGGAGGGTGTAGGGGGAAAAAGAAAAAAAAATATGTTCTCATCTTATAGACACTCACAAAAACCCCAAATTAAGCAGCATTGTGTAGAAGGCCATATCGCCATCGAGGTAGGAGGGAGGAGATGCAGACCTTTCTATGACTAATAATAGTCTGGATTTTATATCCTGGAATGTTAATGGTCTTCGCTGTATAAGGAGACGCAGGATGATTTTAAAATATTTAGAGCAATCTGCTACTAAAGTAGTCTTACTTCAGGAAACTCACCTGAGCTCTTGCGAGAGTAAAGAGGTCTTTGGCAAACTCAAATGCATTGGAGCCTTCTGCTGTTCTGAGCAATCGACAGTAAATTAGGGTGTAGCAATTTTAATTAAGGCTGTTATCTATGGATCTGAACTTTGGGGCCTGGAAAAAACAACAGTGCTGCTGAAGGTGGAAAACAAATTCATCCGTAACCTTGCTGGGCTACCACCGAGCACCCCCCTTGTCCCCCTCAGGATGGACTTAGGCCTGTGCCCACTCGATGAGGAATTGGCTCTACGGCCGCTGGCCTTCTGGCGGAGATTATGGTCAACCCCTGAACTGGCCAGTTACAGGGAAGGTCTACGGGAGGTTCTTGCCATTCCAGGTGCTGGAAAAATAAAGTGGCTCAACTCTATCAAATCTGAATTGGAGGCCCTCGGCCTCTCAACAATGTGGTCTGACCCCTTGAACATGTGCCATATCCTCTCTAAAAAGGACTTAGCCAGGAGATATCGTGAAAGTAAACTTTCCCTGATACTTAGCCACCATCATCTTGGGACCTTAACAGCTTCTTTTTTGTCCCACAAGGCGAACTGTAACATGGAACAAACTCTGGACAAAATTTACCCCACCTTATTGAGAAAGTTATACCTACAGTGGAGACATGGATCTCTCCCCATTAGAACTTTCACATCCAAATGGTGTCATGATCCAAGTAGTGCCTGTCCAGCGTGCAGATTAACGGAGGAAAGTGAGATCCACATTCTTTTTTTCTGCCCAGCTTATCGGGAGATCCGAAGGTACTGGATTGTGCCCCTATGCAGGAATCTTGGATTTAAGAGGTGTCTGGCCGCCTTTAGAGTTTTAAAAACTGATCTCTCAAACCACATCGTGTTCGCTATGGCTAAGTACCTGGGTGCTCTCTGGTCTATCAGAAGGAAGTGTCTTAAATTACAGACCTGAGCGCAGACCGGTTCTTTGTATACAATGACTTTTTTTCCAGTCATGTTTCTATGAATTTTATAAATGCTGTACAAAATTTTTAAATGAATTGTTTTTATAAATTGTCTTTTATGGTAAATTTTTACCGAAATAAAGGTTTTTGAAATTGAAATTGAAAATTAAGGCTGGCTTTGGAGGCACTATAAGGTCATTTGCATCAGACCAGTCAGGAAGATGGGTTCAAGCACATGCCGACTTTAGTGTAAACGCCATGACTGTTGTCTCTTATTACGGGCCAAACATAGACGATCCAGCCTGCTTGCAGAAGGTACAGTTCAACTTGGCTGAAGTGTGCTCCCCGAAGATTATCACGGGTGATTTCAATATACTCCTTGATCCATGGCAAGATCGTTCTAACTACGATCGGGCAGTCACTACTCCGAGATCTCGCCGTGCCATGACGAATATGATACACGAACTTGGCTTAATTGATATCTGGAGAGCTAAGAATGGCTCAGTGCCAGGCTTTACATACTTCAGTAAAAAACATGGGCATGCTTCAAGACTGGATTACATTTTGATGAATAGAGTATGTTTAGAGACCCTGCTAGATATTAAAATTCTACCTAGCATTCTGTCCGATCATGCCCCTATTTCTTTTTCAATCAATATAGGAAGGGCTAGGATTTCAACAGTTCGTAGATGGACTTTAAAAAGGGCAGTTCTGAATGATCAGGCCATTGTTACAGCAGTTGGCGTCTCTTCCACTAACTATTTTTTGGATAATGCAGGTTCTGCTCCGCTTGAACTTGTCTGGGACACCTAGAAGGCTCATACCCGAGGTCAGTTTCGTAGCCTAACCAGCCTTAGTAATAGAAAAGAGGCAGCTAAATGTAGGGCAATAGAAGAGAAAATCTCATCCTTGAAAGCTCGGAGATTAGGCGCCCAACAGGATGTCCTGGTACAACTCTTGGCTGAAATAGAATGTCTACGCCTAGAATACCGAGGTTTACTAGACCAAAAAGTTAAGGCTCAGTGGGCTGCATATTCAATGGAAAATTATGAGTTTGGTGAGAGGGCCGGGGCAGTATTGGCAGGAAAGATAAGAGCAGACCGGGTTAGGAATAATGTTAATAGGTTAATATTCGATGGCCAGGGAACTATATCTTACCATCAGGAAGATATGGAAAAATGTTTTTTTTCCCTCTTTTCGGAATTATATCAAGAAGAGGCCTCTCCAGATTCCACTACCACTTTACGGTGGCGGGAAAATAAGGCTCTCCCAGGCTTAGCAGAGGACGGCCGTAATATGCTTAATAGCTGCTTTACAGAAGAAGAAATAACACTACATATAAAGAAAATCAAAAATAATAAAGAAGCCGGGCCTGATGCTCTTCAAGTTGAAGTCTATAAGACACTCCAGGATCTTCTGGTACGAAAACTCTGTTAATTATTTAACTATATATATAGCCCTCATGGTAGAATTTCGCTGTCTTGGAAAGAATCCACCATTGTGTTAATTTTAAAACCGGGGAAAGGGCAGACTCTTATAGACCAATCTCCCTTCTGAACGCAGATTATTAGATCTTCACTAGTGTTTGGCAGGGAGATTAGCCTAGTTGGTCCCTTTCCTGATTAACCCGGATCAGAAGGGTTTCATCCCCGGGAGATATATCCATGAATTAACCTTACAGCTGACCGGTAATATCGATCTTGCTGTGGCACAGTCGGAGCCTTTAGCGGTGGCAGCTTATGACGCGGTGAAGGCTTTCGACCGTGTCAACTGGGGATTTCTCTGGGATGTCCTTACCATTATGGGATTCGGAGAGACCTTTATTCAAACTATAAGAGGATGCTATGAGGGTGCTTTAGCGGTGATTTTACTGAACGTCTCTCTGTCACCACGCTTTAATATCAGGATGGGTACAAGGCAGGGGTGTCCCATCTCGCCCCTCGTGTTCGATCTCTATATCGAGCCTCTGGCACAGGCATTGAGACTAGATGATCAAATGACACCTTTCAGAATAAAAGACTACTGTTGCCAGCTGGCTTTATATGCAGATGACCTATTGGTTTATACTAGCAATCCGGTAGAGGTCTTCCCAAGAGTCGAGGAGATCATGGCAGATTATGGTCGATACTCCGGTTATTTAATCAACAGCACAAAAACAGAAATAATGTGCTGGGGAGTTGACCAGTGGGAGGGAGCTAAAAGCAGTCAGTTTAGGTATTTAGGCATATTAATTACATCTGACCTCAACAACATAGCAAAAGTAAATCTGAAAAAGGTGACTAAAGATATTGATCACCTATTTTCAAGATGGCAAAATCTTCCGTCAACAATATATGGCCGTGTTAACTTGGTCAAAATGGTCATCTTGCCAAAACTCACCTACCTACCCTTAACATTCCATGATAAAATCTTAAGAAAAATCCAGGGGAAGATAGGTAGTTTTATCTGGGCAAATAAGAAAGCCAGGATGTCTTGGAAAAAACTTAAAAGAAGACTGATTAAGGGGGGGCTGGCACTCCCGGATGTTGTGTGGTATGCCTTTGCTTTTCAGCTAAAAAAAGTCCTTACCCTTTTAATTAGCCCGGACAATTCTCACTGGGGGCAGATTTTGAATACGATGTTAGATCAGGAAGGGGGCAGCCCTGGGTTTGTGTATAAATTTGGTGCACCAAGATTTTACAAAAAGGTTTGCCTAAAGGTATTAAAATCTGCCTTGATTCTTTGGAACAGAGTTAAGGGATGTTGGGGTATAAAGTACTATTCAGATTTTTCCCCTATATAGGATTCCCCAGGTACACCGCTATGTCTCCAGGATAGCCTGTCTTTAACAGTCAGGAGAGCAGGAATAACAATCTGGTCAGACCTAGTATCATCGGAGGGGGTACTTTCTTGGGAGGTCTTGCGGTTGAAGAACCGGGTTTTAGAACCCAGCGGCGCCAGGGAAAACGCCCGATGTCTTCGAGTTCCCCTGCCTTGGCAAACAGAGGCACGGGACACTTCTCAGTGACGTCAAAGACCAAATGTATTGGTTGCTACCAGGAACAGAGGTCTACGAAGCACAACACGGGTGATTCGCTAGAGACTGCACAATTTAGTATTGCGAGACATCATCTTTTATGCTAAAAATCACATTCCTGACTAGCACCAATTATTTACAAACGGACCAATCACATGGTGACATTTCAAACGTATCGCATAACGACAAACCCACTTTCGATTGTCCAGCCCACCAGAAATGACAAGGCAAAATCCAACATTCTTGCTCGGACAAGCCGGACGAACCCATAATAAAAGGACCTCAACCCAAACCATAATTAAGCCATAAAAAGGAAGGAACAGAAACAGATGAGAAGCAAGATAGAAGGGTGTGTGCATGTACTATAAACTCAGCAATGTCCTGCTCTTTGATCTCTATCTGACCAGCTGCCTAACAAGGAACTGGCTCAACGAGGTCAGCTTCCGGCAAGGGAGTCAGTTTGTTCAGGTCACTCAGAAGTCAACTAAAGGTGTACGTGTCCCAAAGACTCGTTCGGCCGTAGTCATCGGACTATGTAAGGGCAACCACAAAATGGCTGCCGTACACAAAATGGAACCCGAAGGTTCGAACGAAATCCCTGAATACGTAGTGTTTCCATTGATCGATTGTGACGAAAACACTCGTACATACCGCACTCATCATTTGCGGTCCGCCGATACCAAAATCGTCTAGGTACGACGACCTTTATTGAACGGGTTCAGAATCACGGAACCTCAGACCCTCCTTTTGCCCTTACATAGGCAACAAACCCAAACCCATGTCAGTCTGAATCCAGGTCTATATTCATCAGATCATCAAGATGTTGCTCTAGCATCATCCTATTACTTAGCAACTCTCTCTGGACAGGTCTCCTCGCACACAAAGTAGCACAAAGGCCACAAATAGCAGGAGCACACTGTACACAAAGACAGAACAGGAAAAGGATAGTTAGGATCATCCCAATGACCATCACAATCTTCCATCCCCAAGTGGATAACAATCCCCCAAACCATCCCATTAACGACCAATCTCCTTCGTCCTCATGTACAGACTCGGAGATTTTATGTAGCTTGGAAATGGCTTGGAAAACTGTCGGAGCGTTGTCTGGAATGAAAACGCAGAAGCTCGATTGAATCAATTTACATACCCCTCCTCTATCTGCAAGTATGACATCTAATGCAACTCTGTTTTGAAGAGTCATAAGGCGATCCGACTGGAGCTCAGCAGTCAGGTTACTAAGGGCACCGGCAGTTTCGACTATGGTGGACTCAACCACTCTCGTCAACTGTCGAATGTTCCTGCTGTTAGCCATAGGTCCCCAAAACGCCAGAAAACCCTTCAAGAAATCTCCCAATTCTTGCTCTGCGGTATCTTCCTTACTGAAGACACCTCTAACAACTCTTGTCTCGTGGTAATCTGCCGCAGCTGTATACGTGGGAGGCAACAGGAACAAGACAAAACATGTGCCCGAAAAATCAGGGGGCAACCATGTATACGCTCTATCATAACATATGAAATAGGTACCCTTAGCTGCTAGAAACGCTGGGGAAGACTGGGACGCAAAAACATACGTCTCAGTGCAGACACTCTTCCCTAACTGAGCTCTCGGATTCTTGCCATTACCTTGCAGAAAATAATGACCCTGATGGGGCACTATCCAAATCAGAGGAGATCTTTTCGCTCGCTGGTTAACACTCAGACTAACTCCATATCCAGTCATGTTCCATCCAATGTATGCTTGTGTCTCATCTCTCGGGATAGTCTCATATGAACTAATTCCTCTAATCATGTTGACTATACCCTTGACTAAAGCACTTGTCTTCGGACTATCTTTCACAGAACGTAGGGGGTAGACTTCACGAGCATAGATGAACATCGTTCTGTATCCCCACACAGAACGATTGTAACTAAAAGGCAAAACCAGGTAAGGAATACCTTTATCGGTAGTATGGGGCATAAGGCAACACCCAACAATTAGTCGTGTTCACTACTAACTGGTGTTGGTGCAGAAGCTGAACAAAGGAATTATTAGCAAATTCCATTCTCCTGATAGATTCATGTTCGGGCAGAGGGTAAAAAGAATGTGAAGAAACAGTAGGAGGAGGCATAGGTTGTGTAGTGGGCATGAACGTCACTTGAAAAGAGAATGTCACATATCCAATTAAAAACATCATTAAACTAAACAACATAAACAGACACAATATTAAAAAACGTTTTCTGCTCATTACTTTACAGATTTTGCTCTTGAAGCTCATTCTTTCAACAGGTCTCTCCATCTCAAAAAACTCCATTCTCTAATCGTGCTGTTCGCGGCGGTAGGGTGTTCCGCACTAGGGAATGCGTCTGTCAGTCCAGGGAACGCCTTTAGACCAACCAGAACCGTCGACCTAACGTCTTCGGCTTGCACTCCAAAGACTTGACAGCGCAACTCTACAGCTGAACCCGGATGGTGGTTTGAAAAAACAAAAATCAAAACAGTTCCTCGGAGGAGAGCTTAACCTTAAAATCAGCAAAGAAAGAATGTATTATTTTATTTGTCCAGCGACTCTTGATCGCAAATTATAACGCTCTTTGCCAGACAATGTCTGGCCTCGGAACAAAAGCTCAGGTTCAGAAGTGTTCAAACGGTTCGACGGAGGCACAGCTTCTTGAAGAAGATTGTCGCTTTCTCGGTCAGTGTTTGTTCCATTCAAACGGGCATCGCTAAAAGGCAGAAAACCAGGCACGGTTTCAGTCTCAGAGTCAGGAAGTCCTTTCTGGACCCACCGGTCGTACGGCAGAGGCAAAGAAGCCTTCTTACAATGTACGCCGTGGATCCAGTTCTTTTTACCGTGCACTCGCACTGCTGACCCTGTAGATGAAAGTACCAAGTAGGAACCAATCCAGCGGGGCTGCTCGTTCTTGGTCCATAGGAAATTCTTTATCAGGACCCAAGATACAGGTTTGATAGCATGTCCTGGATCTTCAGATGCTTGTGGCAAAGTATCATGAACCTGTTGATGCAAAAACGCAATTTAGCCATCAATTCATAAAGGTAATCAAGCAACACAGGGTGCTCTATCTCACTGAATCTTGTCGGCCGCGGCACTCCCCATATATTTGCCGGACTACCAAACACGACCTCATATGGACTAAGTCCCATTCGTGAATGCACAGTCATTCTTTTGGACAGAAGTGCTAACGGCAAGGCATCAGGCTTAACTTAAGGGTGCCGTTATAGCATTCTACCAGACCAGCTGATTGGGGGTGATTTGCAGCGTGGAATTTTTGCCTTATTCCTAATCCATCATACACTCTCTTCATCACTTGACCCACAAATTCACTTCCATTTTCACTCCAGACCATTCTCGGCAAACCATACCTAGGGAAAAATTCCTTAATAAGGGCTTTCGCTGTGGACAAGGCAGTGTTATCTTTCAAAGGGTATGCTTCCACCCATCTCGAAAAAGAGCAAACAACCACTAACACATACTTCAGGTTGTTGCACCTCTCCATGTGGATGAAATCTAGCTGCAAAGCCTCGAACGGATACGTTGGAGGAGCAAAATGACCAGTTGGAGTTGGAGTTCCCTTACCAGGATTGTACATCAAACACACCATACAATTCTTGACCAAATTCTCTGCACACTTAGGAATTCCAGCATTCTGCCATACTGGAGCTAACAACTTGCAAATCCCTTTCACACTAATGTGAGCCATTCCATGAGCCATCGTAACCACTGGAAGTACATGCGCATCGGGTAACAACCATCGCTGATGCTCTGACAACTCAACCCAACAACCATTCGAATCCAATTTGCCCTTACTTTCTCTCCATTCATTCAACTCTTTCTCTGTTACTTCAGCTTGGATGGATTTCACGCTCTCAATCGTATCTTCACACATACTTCTATCCGGAACCCATCTCGCCGGACCCGCAACATACATTCGACTCATCACATCTCTCGCAGTTTCTTTCGCAACTTCATCTGCAAACGCATTACCACGACCAACATCATCAGTAACTTTCTTATGCGCACTGCTTTTCACGATCGCAACTTGCAACGGCAAAGTAAGTGACTCAAGAAGTTCATTCACCAACTAACCATGCTGAATCTTAGTTCCGTGCGAAGTCAGAAACCCACGCTCCTTCCACAAACGTTCAAAACTATGAGCCACACCAAACGCGTACTGGCTATCAGTATACACAGTCACTCGTTTTCCTTTCGACAACACACACACTCTTGTCAATGCAATCAACTCTGCTGCTTGTGCTGAATTATGTGGGATACGTGCAGCTTCAACAATTGTATGCAAAGTCGTAACAGCATATGCCGCAGTCGTATCAACATTCTGAAGCTTAAAGCACGAACCATCAACCCATAAGGTACCATCACACTCTGGAAGAGGAGTGTCCCTAAGGTCTATTCTCCCTTTAATTTCTTCCTCTGTCCTAAGGAATCATGCTATTCAGTAACATCTGTCTCAACTGAAATCGGCAATAACGTAGCTGGATTCAATGTGTTGCATCTCTTTATATGCACATGACTCACTAAGAGTGTCAATTCGTAACCTGACAAACCAGCACTAGTTAAGTGTTGTGTCTTGGTGCGATTCAACAAGGTATCCACTGCATGTGGAACCATTACAATAAATGTATTATCCATCACCAAACCAGCAGACTGTCGAATAGAAACAGCCGCTGCTGCTGTAGCTCTCAAACAACTCGGCAACGCTCTAGCTACCGGAGCCAAAGCCGACGAAAAATACGCACATGGAGGTTGCTTTTCACCGAACTGTTGAGTCAAAACTGACAATGCACATCCCTCTCTCTCGTGGACAAAGAGTGTAAAAGGCTTACTGTAATCGGGAGTACCCAACACAGGAGCCGAACACAACGCATCGCGTAATTCTGAAAAACTTTTCTGACATTAGTCAGTCCAAGGAATAGGATTTGGAGTATCCTCAACAGTAAGAGCTATCAACGGCTTCGCAAGAAGCAAAAAATTCAGAATCCACTGTCTACAATATGACGTAATACCCAGAAAAGCACGCACTTCTCTCTGTGTCGTTGGCACACTCATTTTCGCAATAGCTTGAATTCTTTCTGGGGTCAACCTTCTTCCCTCCTTCGATAAGAGGTGACCTAAGTAGGTAACTTCTTGTCGACAATATTGCAACTTTGAAAGAGAAACCTTATGATGGAAATCAGACAAATGACGCAACAACGACAAAGTAGCCTCTTTACAAATCTCTTCATTATCGGCAGCGACTAACAAGTCGTCGACATACTGAATAAGGGCAGCACCATCAGGTAAAACAAACGTATCAAGTTGAGTTTTCAACGCCTGACTATCGATCGATGGACTCTCGCAATAGCCTTGAGGAGCGCGCTTAACCCGGAAACTTCGGCCTCCTAAAGAGAAGCCAAAAATATCTCTACTTTCCACGGCAATCGGGATGCTGATGAAAGCATTCTTCAAGTCTATCACTGAAAACCACGTGGCTGAAGCCGGAATCAAAGTCAATAAAGCGGTGATATCTAGAACAACAGGAAATTGCGGAACAACAATCTTATTCACCTCGCGGAGATCGATCACAAACCTATATACAGGAGGCTGTGAAGAATCAGTTCTTTTCAGAACAGGCAAAACCGGACTATTGCACACATTACCTCTCGTTTTCTCAATCACACCTTTCTCAATCAAATCATAGATGATCGCTAAAAGTGCTCTCTCCCCATCACTAGAAATCCGATATTGGGGAATACGGGGCAATCTAGCATTCGCCTTCAGTGTCACAACATATGGCGGAATCTCCAAAAGACACACATCATTAGGACCAGTAGCCCAAAGAGAATCAGGGAGAGAAGACAATTCAGCTGGAAGTCGATTTTTAGATAAATACATCGGAGAGATCACTCTCTTTCCTAATGTAAGCTGTACTCCTGAAGGAGAACAATGTAGCGTCGCGTACAATCTTTTCAACAAGTCTAATCCCAACAAGTTCTCACCACAACCTGTCGTCAGAATAAGGGGTGCTTCGAATTCACAAGGTCCAACAGAAATAGACAAAGGACTAGAAATCGGATTCGTAACCGGGCGCCAGAAAAACCTACTGAAACATTCGTTAAGCCAGACAAAGGTGCGCCAGGGAGTTTAGAGTGCATAATAGAACTCTTCGCAGCACCAGTATCCAACAGAAAAGGCTCTGACACACCTGATGCAATCACTTTAACATAAGGTCCACTCTGATCTACTGGAACTGAAACAACTCCCTTTCTTTGTCTATGGCTGTTCTAGCAATCATTACCGTCCACATTCTCACCTTCGACATAGTAATTGTCCGCATAGTACTGAGCTGTCCTACCAGACGCACCATTCTGTTGATCAAAACTATTCATAGAACTCTGTGGAGGCAAGGAACGTGCATTCTGAGGAAACACACCACGTCCTCTACCTCTAGGAGCTTGTTGAACACCTCGACCTCTCACACCAGAAGCACCATTCGTGCGCTGTAACAGAACCAGACAACTATTCTTGAAATGACCCTCTTCCTTACAATACGCACACTGATTAGGGCCTACAGGAAAATGCTGTTGAGAAGTCTCAAACCTTTGCTAGTTTCTCTGATATTGCTGAGGTTGCTGATAATCGCACTGATTATTACGAGGCGGATACGCTTGCTGCAAAAGAACCTTCGTCTTTAATTCTTTACTCTTCTTGTCAGCTCTATCCTTCTCGTCCTTATCTCTATTCTCGTAGTACTGGGCAGTATCCAAAATCTGCGCTGACGAAGAAACAGACCAAGCACTCTCAGAATCCTGCAACTTATTGCACAACTCTGGAAGCAAATTATGCATGAACTTGTCAACGAACAACCGTTGACCACCCTCCGTACTCATATCCTGACCACTATGGTCGACAAACGTCTCTTTGAACCTTGTGAAAAAGTCGGACACGCTTTCGTCTTTCTTCTGCTTACATGCAGACAATTTGTCCCAATTAACACTCACGGCAGGCATTAAAGTCTTTATGTAATTAACGATCCTACCAGGGAGGTCTGCAACTAAAGCCTCAGGTTTATCACCACCAACTTGTCTATGATCTGCGGCACCAATATTAGCCCATGAATCACCTAACTCTTGCGCATGATCCGTATGACGAATCATTCCCCATATAGGCTGTGGAACAACATTCCCAAACAACATATCTATGTCGGCTAAATTCTTAATACATGAATCCGCAGTCTGTGATAATTCCTTATAGTACCCTGCAGGATTTTTACGTGGATCAGGCAAAGACTGCTTAAGGGCCAAAACTTCAACTCGCTTCCATGGAACATGTACCCAAACACGCTGAAAGTGAGGTGGAACAGCTGGATTAGCAGCTGCATCACCCGGCCTCCAAACTGGGGGAACCTCTCTCATCGGATATTGTCGTGCCTTTCTCCTAACTGAAGAATCAGGCTCAAACAACGACCTAGAAGGAGACTCACTCTTAAACGACAACAACGTCGCAACTGCTTTCTCAACATCAATACCAACTATAGTTCCCTTTGCAAACTCAGACTGTATACGGAACAACTCAGGTGGAGCTCGTCCTAATTCACCATCTTCCCATTCTTCGCGAAGGAAAACACACATTGTCCCAAAAACATATCTCTGCGTCGGTGCTTCCCATTGACGGAAAACATCCATGACACACTCAAAACTATACTGCAAAGGGTAAGTTACCCATTTACGCGCTAAATGATCCAATACTGAACGTTCATCTGGACCAGCCAATTGACTACGCAATTGTTTATGCTCTGAAACAGGGGTCATACCTAATGACCCAAAAAGAGGAGAAAAGAAACCAGCAACAGCATCGGTCATTCTCTGTCGAACAGAAGGAGAAGTTGACAAAAGGACAGGAGGAAAAACAGGGTGAGCAGAAATATGAATAGGAGCAGTAGCAGAAAGAGTAGATAATACAGGCGTAGAAGTTGGAGACGAAGGAGGTAGCAAAGTCGGCGGCCCTTGAGAAGGCTGCGCCAAAGGATTAGGAGCCAACTGAAGAGGAGCTGGCTGTTGTAGAACCACAGGAGGCAAAGCAACCGGAGGTTGCGCAACTAAAGGTGGCGGAGGTGCTGTAGCACTCTGCACATAAGGGGGTGGCGAACTCAACAGATGTGCCATCAAAGGATCTTACTCAAGGTCTTTCTTTTCATCTTGCTGCTGAGGTGGCAAAGCTGGATAGCACTTATCTATCACCAGTTTACGTTGCCTAAGCAACTGCTCACTCTCTTGTTCTTCTTTGTTATCCCTAAACTGTATAGCAGCTTGCACCATCGAAATACCTCGTTCTCTTTTATTTCTCTTCGCTAACTTAATTTCTTTCTGTTTGGCTTCCTTTCGCCATAGGCGGAAAGAGTCAAACATCGCCGGCCGGGCTTTCTTCTTGAACAATTTGACTTCTAAATTATCTAAAATCTCTGTTTCAAAGATACCATATTGGGGCCACTTTAGGACACCATCCTTCCTTGTATATCTAATCCATACTTCATTATACGTGATAGGGCCCACACCATGTTTTAAATAGAGCTCATAGGTCGGAGTTCCAATCGGAGGCACCGGATACGAGTCCTCCAATCGGGAATCCCTATTACAACCACAACAAAATATCTTTCCAAGTCTGCTAAGACCAGGCATCTTCGCTCACTAGTCTAGCTTCAAACTTCAAGGGAATATCGAATACGATAACCTCGCGAATACACGAGTCCCTCGGCTTTGGAGCTTGCAAGTCCCAAATCAAAGATCCCAAGGGGATACCCAAAACAAAACTAAGGACTGGGAGATGCTCCACTCATACTTAACTGAAATATCAATGACGTCGCCAGAAGACCCGTCTATTGTCTCGCTCTACAAATCATCAAAAGGCTCCAAGACAGGGCGACAGTCAGGGCAGCAGTCCTTCGTAGCCGTCGGAAAGCGGGGAACCTCGCAGCAAAGACTTTCGGACCATGACGACATACAGGGGTCGATGAAGTGGCAGGCCTTCCTCCAGAATTTTCACACAAAGCTCCTCACGATCTTCAGGCTTGGACCGGTACCGCTGAAGTCGCCCCACGTTGGACGCCAACTGAAGAACCGGGTTTTAGAACCCAGCGGCGCCAGGGAAAACGCCCGATGTCTTTGAGTTCCCCTGCCTTGGCAAACAGAGACAAGGGACACTTCTCTGTGACTTCAAAGACCAAATGTATTGGTTGCAACCAGGAACAGAGGTCTACGAAGCACAACACGGGTGGTTCGCTAGAGACTGCACAATTTAGTATTGCGAGACATCATCTTTTATGCTAAAAATCACATTCCTGACTAGCACCAATTATTTACAAACGGACCAATCACATGGTGACATTTCAAACGTATCGCATAACGACAAACCCACTTTCAGTTGTCCAGCCCACCAGAAATGGCAAGGCAAAATCCAACATTCTTGCTCGGACAGGCCGGACGAACCCATAATAAAAGGACCTCAACCCAAACCATAATTAAGCCATAAAAAGGAAGAAACAGAAACAGATGAGAAGCAAGATAGAAGGGTGTGTGCATGTACCATAAACTCAGAAATGTCCTGCTCTTTGATCTCTATCTGACCAGCTGCCTAACAAGGAACTGGCTCAACGAGGTCAGCTTCGGGCAAGGGAGTCAGTTCGTTCAGGTCACTCAGAAGTCAACTAAAGGTGTACGTGTCCCAAAGACTCGTTCGGCCGTAGTCATCGGCCTATGTGAGGGCAACCACAAAATGGCTGCCGTACACAAAATGGAACCCGAAGGTTCGAACGAAATCCCTGAATGCGTAGTGTTTCCATTGATCGATTATGACGAAAACACTCGTACATAAGGCACTCGTCATTTGCGGTCCACTGATACCAAAATCATCTAGGTACGACGACCTTTATTGAACGGGTTCAGAATCACAGAACCTCATGGTCTAGGATTGGAGACTCTCTTTCAAGATTTAAATATATCCAACTCTGTTCGTGGTATTCCGCTGAGAAAAACAACATCGGTGTAAATTGGGGCATTGAATCGGCACTCCAGGCCCCGACTCATAGGAAGAAGGAAGTGGGATTTTTGTAAAGGGAACTGATTGAGGCGAATGAAATGCTAGCCCCACCGTTACATCTTGTTTGGAGACTTTCTATTCTGGAGGCCCCTTCGGCTGATCTATATAATCTATCTCTTCAATATCTATATAGATTTGTAAAATCAGCTTCCCTCAAAAAGAATCACTACTACGTTATAAATAGGCTCTATTACACTCCCCAAAAAATTGCAAAATTTGTCAGCCCACCTCCTGTATGCCCCAGATGTGATATGCCAGAGGCCGATGATATCCATGTTTTTTATGATTTCCCCTTTTTTTGGCCGTCATAGAGAGGACATTGCAGAGTGTTTTTAAGATGAAACTCAGTCTTAATGTTGTAAGTGTTTTTTGGTTTGGTCACTGATCTTATTAATGGGTTAAGGGGGACACAGGTGGCTTTATTTTTTACTTTAATTCTTATTGCACGTAGGGAAATATGTAAAGTTTGGAAGGATATTACCCCTCCCCTGCATGTAAAGTGGCTTCAATCTGTACTTAGAATTGCACGTTTAGAAACTAGTACACCACATAATAGGAATAGCATAGTATGGCAACCTCTGATGGAGTGGAAAAAGGAAATGAGGCTGGTAACAAATCTCGAATTTGTCCAATGATTACACCTGGCCCCAGTATAAAGGGGTAGCCGGGTCGGCTCGGGTACAGCAAGAACTTCCACCCGGGGCACCCAGGATGGACAGGGGTTGCAAGTGTTCATTTGTACATGCCAAGGTGAGATGAGGACAAAAACAAAAGAAGGTGGGAGCGTCTTCTGTGGCCTGGAGACCACAATGGTCAAAGTACACCGCATGCAGGCCAAGGCAATGTTGGCCATGCATAGGCAGGTGCGCAGCATGAACAATAAAATGTCACACATTGACAAGGGAATAGGCCACATTGCTTGTAGTCTTGAGTCAATATCCAAGGGGATGTCAGACACCTCAACATACATGGGTGTACTGTCTGATAAGTTGGACAGGGACCAACTAGAGCGTCGCAGGGAGCGGCAGTACATGCGGCAGCAGTCCAAGGCACTTAACAGATTTGCAACAGCTACATCACTACTGTGCTGCCGCTCAATATCCATGCAGGATGCTATTGTGCACTGCTGCACAGACCTGACACGGGGCATGGGAAGAGTGACCTCTGCGATGGAGCAGATGCTCACCACTCAAACTGGTACTGCTGGTGACACAGGTGTGGAGGAGACAGAGGGGTCAACCAGCAGGAGTGGCTCCAGCACACCTGTACCAGAGGTGCGCAGGAGCGTCAGGCGCCACAATGTAGAGCCTTGCCCCAGCCAAGAAATGGAAACCCTGTCCCGTAATTCCCGCAATGTAGTGCGTGGGCGTAAGCATTGAACATTGGCTAAAATTCACAGGACTGCTCACAGTCACGGCACCTGAGCACATGCAGTCATGGACATGGACATTAATGGACAATGGCTTTTCTATTTCTATCCTGATGTAGTGAATATTAAACTACACTTGTCATACACTATACTGTCTGTGTGTCATACATTACCTAGAAATATCGACGTGTAATCTCTGTCCGCCTCAATCTTCCATCTGTTGCTGCTGCTCCTGTTGCTTGGGGGTCTACATGTTCTTGGTCATCATCAATGTCCTCATGATGTGTCACCTCCACCTCTGTGCCTTCTTTGGTGGCAAGATTGTGCAACATGGCACAGGTGACTATAATCTTGCAACACAGGATGGGGTGTACTGTTGTGCTCCACCACTCTTGTGGAGGCAGCGGAACCTGCTCTTGAGGAGTCCAAATGTGCGCTCCACTACATTGCGAGTGGACCTGTGTGGCACATTGTAACGCCTTTCGCCTCTGTTGGTTGGATTGAGGTACGGTGTGAGCACAAAGGAACGCAGGGCATATGCACTATCGCCTAGGAGGGAATGAGAGGTCCATGAGTTACATACACATGACACATACATCTGCCATTCATATCAGGGTGTGTTACATTTATTTACCTAGCAGATATCCATCACCAAAATCTCCAGCAACAAGCCGTGTGTATATTCCGCTGTTCTGGAAAATGTAGGAGTAGTGCGTGCTCCCTGGAAATTTGGCCACTATGTCTGTTATGATGTTGCCAGCATTGCATATCACCTGCACATTGATGGAGTGCGTCGACTTACGATTTCTGTAGATGTGTTCAGTGGCTGAAGGTGGGCATAGTGGAATGTGGGTCTTGTAGGAGAGTAGGGTCTGCAATCCTATGATCACCCAGATTTTTTTGCTTTTGTTTCACTGGTTTACGACTTTCTCTGGCTGCGGGCCTGCCAATCAGACCCACAGCCTGGCTGTTCTCTTTCTAAATTACGAGATGTACCCTAGGTGCATTTACCAATTGGTACTGGGCCACCTTATCAGACCCTGTAACTCAGGGCATAGGTGTACCCAGGGCCGCCAGGGGCTGCAGCATGTATTATGCCACCCCTGGCTGGCCTCCTAAATTTGACACAACTGGCTGCATGACAGCTGGGGCGAAGTCGTGTAATCACCCTTTGCTTTAGATATAGTAGCCCTATATCTAACCCTCCCATGGACACCCGAGTTCCTATCAGTCACTCCTATGGCAGGCCTTGACAATCCTGAAGGCAGAGTGCATGGGCTCGTGTGAACTAAGCTCTGGCCCGAGCCGAGCCCGGTTGCAGCTTGCGGAATCAAGACCCAATGGCTGTTCCATGATAACGCGTACCTTATCGGTAACTTCGGTGTCGCGTTATCAAGACATGTCGAGTAAGGTGTCATACGAATCGGGATGCTGCCCTCTCACCAACTCTGGCGACGAGGTTAGCATTCCGCCCTTCTAGAGGGACACGACATGTACGTAACTGTGAACCCCGGTTAAAGTTAACTAAAGCCTCAGCTCCACAAAATGGATGCTGCCACCACAGACACGAGTCTGACCTCCTGCTGCTGGGAGTCCTTCCAGCGAGGAGCACTTGGACAAAGGGTTTCCTGTCGAGGGCGGTGTTCGCACCGTCCCAGACAGGGTTTGTGTATTCTGGGTAGGTAGGGCTTTTGCGAGAAGGTGACTGCGGAGTGGCACCCCGGTGCTCACTACGCATCTGCCGGTTAGAACCAGTTCCAGGGGCGACAGCCCTGGCCTGGGGAAAGTCCGGCAGGGGAGAGGGGTGTAACTACCCCCCTTCCTGGTCCCACCCTTAGGGCAGGACCTAGTCATGTACCCACCCCTTTCTTTAGGATAAAGGCCGGAGCGGGGACCCTTCCAAATTAGATCATCTTTGAATCAAGAATACTTTCTACGAAAGGACTTCAAGACTCTTCTCAAGATTTCTCCCTTGTGGCTAAGGAGTAGTCACCCTGCATCAGCGGGCACCATCTAAGAACTCTGCGGTTTGCTGTAAGTCCTTCCTCAAGGAATCCGACGGCCCAGCTCGACGAGAACCGGCTTCCCTGGCACCTCTGACCTCTACCCACGTCATCAGCTCAGCTGTGATCTGTGGGTGCGACGAGACCTCGAGGGACCGGCCATCATCAGAACCTGCACGCTCTTAAAAACCAGCACGACCATCGAGGTAACTCTCTGGTGAGTGCTCTGGGGTCCGAGAAGCCCCGACCCTAAGCCGCTCCAGCACCGAAGTGCAGTCTCCCAGCATCTCCACGATCTGCGTGGGGCCCTTCTGCTCGCTGCTCAGCACGTTGTCTGGTCACTAGCCGCTGGCTTGTGTCCTTCTGTGACGACATCCGAAAATCAACACTGCCGGTCTGGTTGCTCCAGACTGGCCCTTGCTTCCATCTTTTCGAGAAGCACCCCGGACCCTCCTGGTCCACTCAAGACGCCGACAGCGACATCCGTCGTGGGACAGCTCGCACCTCCACCGTGGTCGCCGACAACGCCTCCTGGTCCGTGAGACTGCAGAGCCTAGCGTCGCCCACTCACCTGGTCGAGGTGACGGCCAACCGGTGCCTTCCTGGTACCCTCTGACTACTGGCTAGTAGTACGAACTTGGTCCCCTCTGCTTTCAGGTTTCATCAATCTCCGATCCAGGCTTGGATCTCTACGAACTATTCATCACTGGTCGCCGGCCAGCAACTCCTTTTCTTCCGGCTCCTGGCTCGTCAGCGAAGACCCCGACGCCTGTAAGACTTGCAGCCGCAGCCCTCGTGGCTAGGTAACTCGGCATTTCGGTGCCTGCATAGCCTCCTTACTCTAGGGTCCCGAGTCCCTCGCTTCCGACTTGCCTTAACCTTTCCGTGTCCCCGGACACTTGTTTTAAACTGTGCACTTGAAGTATTTGCTAAAGAGATTTGGTTTGTGCTTAGTACCCTGTCCTCATAAAGAGTACAGGGCTGTTGTGATTCTTAATAAATATACTGTTTATTTTCATAACACTTGTGTGGTGTCCTTTCACTGGGTGTTCAAGGGGTACATGTGTGGTAAACAGCTGGCTTAACGCGCCCTCTCGAGTCTTTAGCCTTAGACTGCTCGTATCCACGCTACTAGGATAGCTGGTCTATAGGTTGACTTACAACCAAACACCATAAGGGTCGTTGGAACGATACATAGCGGTCGCTAGAATAGCGAACGTTGCATATCGGGCCAACTTCTCACATTGGTGAGCAGCGGTTGGGATTTGAGCTTGCTGTTGTTTTACCACACGTATCCTAAGAATATCTTGTTGAAAGATCACACAAGTACTGTTAGTACATATAACTAAAGCTTAGAATACTCTGAGTTCTACTGAACCAGCTGTTGTAGCTCCTCAAGGCTTAGCACACCTTGGCTACAGCTCTTAGCAAGGGAAAAGTAGGTAAACACATAGTGTAGGTAGGTGCATCACTTACACCACACTAGAAACAGTATGTCGGACAAAGGAGGAAACTCTGAGTCTCCCCTTGTGTCAGTTGACCCTCCACAGGTCATCCCGTCAAGATATACTGCGCTTAACTTCCATGAGTTACGACAAGTATGTACCTCTAGAAAGATTAAGCAAGGGGCTAACCCCACCACCTCCTTTCTGATTGGTCTCCTAGAGACTTATGATGCCAGAAAGGCTGAGAAGCTTCTTAGCCCTTCTAATCCAGAAGGAGGCATGCCTCCCCTCGAGGGAACCCGGGACGATCCTGACCTCATTCACCTCGCAACTGAGAACGAAGATGGCGAGGAGGATGAGGATGAGGATCTCTCTGGGGACGAGGCAGATAAGGGACAGGTAGAAGTCGTCAGACTGACACGGTCCAACTTAAGCAGACATGATAGTGGTACTGGGGGACCCCCGGCGCTACTGTCAGGTGCGCTTAACATTGGGAATGGACGAGTTAGGTCTCTATCAAGAGGCTCTAACAGATCCGTTCGAACCAATGGCTCTCGCAACTCTTCTCAAAGAGGGATGACGTCCCCTCAGAGGAGAGTGTACGAAGCTAAGGAAAGGGCAGCTAATCTGAGGATCGAAAGGGAAGAACTTGCCCTGGCCAAAGAAAAGCTTGCTTTTGCTAGAGAGCAACAGTTAAGTGGGGCAGTCCCCACTGGTGGCAGCAATGTACCTAGTAATAGGGAAAAGAGTTTCGATACGAAACACCTTGGGAAGATAGTGCCCCCCTTTAAACAAGGGGACGACATCCACAAATGGATTACTGCTTTGGAGAGGGCCTGCACTGTGCAAGGTGTTCCCCAGAGTCAGTGGGCAGCTATCTTGTGGCTCTCCTTTGAAGGTAAAGGAAGAGACAAGCTCCTCACCACAAGGGTAGAGGACGCTAACAATTACCAAGTCTTGAAGAATACACTCGTTGAAGGGTTCGGCCTAACCACTGAGCAGTACAGGGTGCTGTTCAGGGATACCCAGAAAACGCAGACTCAAGACTGGTCTGATTTTGTCGATTGTGCCACTAAGGCTTTTGAGGGCTAGTTGCTGGGCAGTAAGGTTACTGATTACAAAGGATTGTACAATTTGATGATGAGAGAACAAATTTTAAACAATTGTCAGAACCAGTTGTTGCATCAGCATCTTGTCGACTCGGATCTGACCTCTCCCCAAGAATTGGGGCAGAAGGCAGACAAATGGGTTCGGACGAGAGTTAAACAGAACCAGGGCCAGAATCAAGGTGGTCAGAAGAAAGCAGACCAGAAGGGTAAAGATTCTAAGGGGGAACAAAATGACCAGAAGTCTTCGACAGGCCCCCAACAACCCAAAGAGGGTGGGGGTCAGGCTCCCCAAAAGAAGAAAGAAGGCCAATCCAAACGATGGTGCCAGTACTGTAAAAGTAAATCTCACTGGTTTAGTGAGTGCACCAAGAAAGGAGGAGGGCAGACTCCTGCCACTGCAGCCCCTAAGGCACCTGTGCCCCCTAGTACAGTCAGCAGTGGTAGTGCGCCTCCCAAGGGTTTAGTAGGGTTAACCCTGGGTTCTGAGGGGCGTGACAACTTAGTTGGCACACTCACTCAGGCTGTCCTTGTCAGTACAGGGGACGTGGACGTGTCCCCTGACGTAAGCCCCAATACTTTGGGCAAATACAGACAGACGCCTTTCATAAATGGAAAGATGGCTCAGGCCTATAGGGACACTTGTGCCAGCGTCACCATGGTGACGCCTAACTTTGTGGACCCTGGACAGATCATGCCAGGTACAGAATTCCTGGTGACCAATGCAAGCAATGTCACTACCAATCACAGTATGGCAATTGTAGCTTTCTCCTGGGGAGGGGTAACTGGCCAAAAGAAGGTTGTAGTTAGTCCAGACCTCCCAGTGGATTGTTTGTTGGGCAATGATTTGGAGTCGTCACAATGGTCAGAAGTGGAGCACCGGACTCACATGGAAATGTTAGGTTTGCCAGCACATGTGTTCGCTGTGACTAGGTCACAGGTCAGGAAATGCCCCACTGAACAGGTGCTGGATCCTGGAACAACGGACCAGACACCTCCCAAGAAAAAGAGCAGTAGGGTTAAGGCTGCGCCTTCCCCCTTGCCCCAGGTCAAGGATCAAGTCTCAGGGGAGGCTGACCTACAGGAATTGAGGGAAACTGAGCCGAGAGAGTTCGAACTTGATCAAGTTGAATTCTTGGGCTCAGGGGGACCCTCAAGGGAAGACCTGGGGAAGGACCAGTTAGACTGCCCTTCTCTTGAACCCCTCAGACAGCAGGCTGCTGCTGAGGCTGCTGGGAACGCCACAGGTACCCACAAGGTATACTGGGAAGATGGACTCCTGTACACTGAGTCAAGAGACCCCAAGCCTGGCATGACCAGGAGGCTGGTCGTCCCCTTGTCTCAGCGTGGTTTCCTACTTACCTTGGCCCACGAGATTCCCTTAGCAGGTCACTTAGGCCAGACGAAAACGTGGGACAGGCTTGTCTCGCACTTTCACTGGCCTCACATGAACGAAGATACCAAGGAGTTTTGCCGCTCCTGTGTCACTTGCCAAGCCAGTGGTAAGTCAGGTGGCACGACAAAGGCCCCCCTTATACCAATGCCTGTGGTGGGGGTGCCCTTTGAACGGGTGGGGATCGACATCGTCGGTCCCATGGAACCACCGACAGCATCAGGGCACAAGTTTATACTGGTGGTAGTGGATCATGCCACCAGGTATCCTGAAGCTATTCCCCTTAGGACCACTACAGCACCTGTTGTGGCAAGAGCCCTAGTTGGAGTATTCTCCAGAGTGGGCTTCCCTAAGGAGGTCGTCTCCGACAGAGGTGCAAACTTTATGTCGAGCTACTTAACTGCTATGTGGAAGGAATGTGGTGTCAACTACAAGTTCACTACACCCTATCATCCACAATGCAATGGGCTTGTTGAGAGATTCAACAGGACCCTAAAAGGGATGATTCATGGACTACCGGAAAAGCTTCGGCGTAGATGGGACGTCCTAATCCCCTGCCTCTTGTTCGCCTACAGAGAAGTCCCACAGAAGGGGGTTGGCTACAGCCCTTTTGAACTTTTGTACGGGCATCCTGTAAGAGGACCCCTGTGTTTGGTGAAGGAAGGATGGGAGAGACCTCTCAAAAAGCCTGCAACCAACATAGTGGACTATGTGCTCGGCCTCCGCTCGCGGATGGCTGAATACATGGAGAAGGCATCCGAAAACCTTAAGGCCAGCCAAGAACTCCAAAAAGCTTGGCATGACCAAAAGGCTGTCTTGACTGTTTACCAGCCCGGACAGAAGGTGTGGGTGTTGGAGCCAGTGGCCCCAGCAGCACTCAAGGACAAATGGTCCGGGCCCCACACCATCCTGGAGAAAAAGGGAGAGGTCACCTACCTGGTCGACCTGGGAACTCCCCGGAGCCCCCACAGGGTGCTTCATGTCAACAGGCTAAAAGCATATGTCGACAGGAAGGACATGAGTTTGCTCATGGCCCTAGATGAGGGACAGGAAGAGGAGAGTGACCCTCTCCCCGACCTGCTCTCTCAGAATCCTGACGATGGCTCGGTAGATGGTGTTGTCTTTTGTGGCAGCCTCTCCGAACATCAACAGAGCGACTGTAAACAGGTTCTTCAGTCGTTCCGACATCTGTTTTCTCTGACACCCAGTCAGACCGATTGGTGCACCCATGAGGTCGACACTGGTGACAGCTTGCCCGTAAAGAGTAAAATCTACAGGCAGCCTGATCACGTTAGAGACTGCATCAAAAGTGAAGTGCAGAAAATGTTGGAGCTGGGAGTCATTGAACCCTCGGATAGCCCTTGGGCTAGTCCCGTAGTTCTAGTGCCGAAACCTCACACCCAGGGTGGTAAGAGAGAGATGAGGTTTTGCGTAGACTACAGGGGTCTCAATGCAGTCACTAAGACTGACGCCCACCCAATACCAAGGGCAGACGAGCTTATCGATAGATTGGCTTCGGCCAACTACTTAAGTACGTTTGACCTGACAGCTGGGTATTGGCAAATCAGGTTAGCTGAGGACGCCAAGCCTAAAACCGCGTTTTCAACCCCTGGTGGGCATTATCAGTTCGTGGTGATGCCCTTTGGTCTGAAAAATGCACCTGCCACCTTCCAACGGTTGGTGAATCACGTCCTTACTGGGCTGGATGACTTCTGTGCGGCGTATCTTGACGATATTGCTGTCTTTAGCTCCACCTGGGAGGATCACCTGGTCCACCTGCGGAAGACGTTAGAGGCACTGCAAGCAGCAGGTCTCACTATCAAGGCCACCAAGTGCCAGATAGGGCAGACACAGGTTGTATACCTGGGCCACCTTGTAGGTGGAGGTCAGGTTCAGCCATTGGAGAGCAAGATACAGTCAATCAGGGACTGGGCTCCTCCAACCACCCAGACTCAGGTTCGAGCTTTCTTGGGCCTGACTGGTTACTACAGGAAGTTTGTCAGGAACTATGGTTCCATCGTGACACCATTAAATGAACTGACAAGTAATAAAATGCCAAAAAAGGTTCAGTGGACAGCGAGCTGTCAAAAAGCATTCGATGACCTAAAGCAGGCCATGTGCACGGCGCCTATCCTCAAGAGTCCGGACTACTCCAAACCATTCATTGTCCAAACAGATGCTTCTGAGTTGGGTGTGGGAGCTGTTCTTTCTCAACTGAATTTTGATGGTCAAGACCAGCCCATTGCTTTTATAAGCAGACGGCTGACCCCTAGAGAGAAGAATTGGTCAGCTATTGAGAGGGAGGCCTTTGCTGTGGTTTGGGCCCTGAAGAAGCTGAGGCCATACTTGTTTGGCACTCACTTCAAGATTCAGACCGACCATAAGCCCCTCTTGTGGCTAAATCAGATGAAGGGTGAAAACCCCAAACTGCTTAGGTGGTCCATTTCCCTACAGGGGATGGACTTCACAGTGGAACATAGACCTGGTACTGATCATGGCAATGCCGATGGGCTCTCCAGATATTTCCACTTAGAACAAGAAGACTCACCTGGTCAAGGTTAGCTAGTTGTTCCGACGTTTGGGGGGGGATCATGTAGGAGAGTAGGGTCTGCAATCCTATGATCACCCAGATTTTTTGCTTTTGTTTCACTGGTTTACGACTTTCTCTGGCTGCGGGCCTGCCAATCAGACCCACAGCCTGGCTGTTCTCTTTCTAAATTACGAGATATACCCTAGGTGCATTTACCAATTGGTACTGGGCCACCTTATCAGACCCTGTAACTCAGGGCATAGGTGTACCCAGGGCCGCCAGGGGCTGCAGCATGTATTATGCCACCCCTGGCTGGCCTCCTAAATTTGACACAACTGGCTGCATGACAGCTGGGGCGAAGTCGTGTAATCACCCTTTGCTTTAGATATAGTAGCCCTATATCTAACCCTCCCATGGACACCCGAGTTCCTATCAGTCACTCCTATGGCAGGCCTTGACAATCCTGAAGGCAGAGTGCATGGGCTCGTGTGAACTAAGCTCTGGCCCGAGCCGAGCCCGGTTGCAGCTTGCGGAATCAAGACCCAATGGCTGTTCCATGATAACGCGTACCATATCGGTAACTTCGGTGTCGCGTTATCAAGACATGTCGAGTAAGGTGTCATACGAATCGGGATGCTGCCCTCTCACCAACTCTGGCGACGAGGTTAGCATTCCGCCCTTCTAGAGGGACACGACATGTACGTAACTGTGAACCCCGGTTAAAGTTAACTAAAGCCTCAGCTCCACAAAATGGATGCTGCCACCACAGACACGAGTCTGACCTCCTGCTGCTGGGAGTCCTTCCAGCGAGGAGCACTTGGACAAAGGGTTTCCTGTCGAGGGCGGTGTTCGCACCGTCCCAGACAGGGTTTGTGTATTCTGGGTAGGTAGGGCTTTTGCGAGAAGGTGACTGCGGAGTGGCACCCCGGTGCTCACTACGCATCTGCCGGTTAGAACCAGTTCCAGGGGCGACAGCCCTGGCCTGGGGAAAGTCCGGCAGGGGAGAGGGGTGTAACTACCCCCCTTCCTGGTCCCACCCTTAGGGCAGGACCTAGTCATGTACCCACCCCTTTCTTTAGGATAAAGGCCGGAGCGGGGACCCTTCCAAATTAGATCATCTTTGAATCAAGAATACTTTCTACGAAAGGACTTCAAGACTCTTCTCAAGATTTCTCCCTTGTGGCTAAGGAGTAGTCACCCTGCATCAGCGGGCACCATCTAAGAACTCTGCGGTTTGCTGTAAGTCCTTCCTCAAGGAATCCGACGGCCCAGCTCGACGAGAACCGGCTTCCCTGGCACCTCTGACCTCTACCCACATCATCAGCTCAGCTGTGATCTGTGGGTGCGACGAGACCTCGAGGGACCGGCCATCATCAGAACCTGCACGCTCTTAAAAACCAGCACGACCATCGAGGTAACTCTCTGGTGAGTGCTCTGGGGTCCGAGAAGCCCCGACCCTGAGCCGCTCCAGCACCGAAGTGCAGTCTCCCAGCATCTCCACGATCTGCGTGGGGCCCTTCTGCTCGCTGCTCAGCACGTTGTCTGGTCACTAGCCGCTGGCTTGTGTCCTTCTGTGACGACATCCGAAAATCAACACTGCCGGTCTGGTTGCTCCAGACTGGCCCTTGCTTCCATCTTTTCGAGAAGCACCCCGGACCCTCCTGGTCCACTCAAGACGCCGACAGCGACATCCGTCGTGGGACAGCTCGCACCTCCACCGTGGTCGCCGACAACGCCTCCTGGTCCGTGAGACTGCAGAGCCTAGCGTCGCCCACTCACCTGGTCGAGGTGACGGCCAACCGGTGCCTTCCTGGTACCCTCTGACTACTGGCTAGTAGTACGAACTTGGTCCCCTCTGCTTTCAGGTTTCATCAATCTCCGATCCAGGCTTGGATCTCTACGAACTATTCATCACTGGTCGCCGGCCAGCAACTCCTTTTCTTCCGGCTCCTGGCTCGTCAGCGAAGACCCCGACGCCTGTAAGACTTGCAGCCGCAGCCCTCGTGGCTAGGTAACTCGGCATTTCGGTGCCTGCATAGCCTCCTTACTCTAGGGTCCCGAGTCCCTCGCTTCCGACTTGCCTTAACCTTTCCGTGTCCCCGGACACTTGTTTTAAACTGTGCACTTGAAGTATTTGCTAAAGAGATTTGGTTTGTGCTTAGTACCCTGTCCTCATAAAGAGTACAGGGCTGTTGTGATTCTTAATAAATATACTGTTTATTTTCATAACACTTGTGTGGTGTCCTTTCACTGGGTGTTCAAGGGGTACATGTGTGGTAAACAGCTGGCTTAACGCGCCCTCTCGAGTCTTTAGCCTTAGACTGCTCGTATCCACGCTACTAGGATAGCTGGTCTATAGGTTGACTTACAACCAAACACCATAAGGGTCGTTGGAACGATACATAGCGGTCGCTAGAATAGCGAACGTTGCATATCGGGCCAACTTCTCACAGGTCTCATCTATGCAGCCTATCACATGCGGGAATTGTGCCAGTTCATAGAAGTCAGTTTTAGTTTTTGCAAGTTCCGTAGGTGTGTCAGGGAACCGGATGTAATGTTCCATTCTCTGGGTCATGGCATCCAGGAACTTCCTGAAAAAATGGGACAGGCAGTTCTGGGATACACCACCAACTGCAGCTATGACACTCTGCTAGCTCCCAGAGGCAAGCAGGTGTAGGCTACAGAGCACCTGCACATGGGGTGGGATGGCGTGGGCCCTGGTTGTTGGGTGATCCAAATATGGGTGGAGGTCCCTAATCAAGTCCAGGATGGTTCTGGGGTGTAGCCTGTACCTCTGCAGTATCTCTGGCTCAGTCAGTTGAAATAGGGTGATCGTCTGTCTGTAGACCTGCTCCTCCCTTAGCCAGACCCTCTCTACTGCTGCCTGTAGCCTTTGCCGCCTCACAATCACATAGAATGCCGCCATTCTTGCAACACTGTTGCATTTTGGGCCCTTTTTTATAGCCTGCACCTGGTTACCACCTACTTTCAGTCCATGGTAAATACCGACTCTTAAATACCGATTTTCTTGAAATTTGTTTTTTTTGGGCTTTCCTACATCTCGATGGGCCTTTTTTACCGTTTCTTAATTACTGAGTCGATAAATTAGAAATCGGTAAATAAGGATTTGGTGAATACCGATGTGGATTTTTACTGATTCATATTTTCCGATTCGGAACATTTTGGACCCCTACATCTCATTTTCCAAATACCGGTCGGTAACGGCCGAAATTACCGATTTTCAGTCGTTTCCGACCGGTATTTGGCTACCTACATCGGGCCCTAAATTCTAAGGTGACATGAAGTGATTTGTTTACAGAACTACACTTTACTTCAGAAGATGCTAGCACAACAGTAAATATACCCTGCACACACTTCACTAATTTTAAGCCAAAAGTTGATTCCTGTTTTTTTCTCCAGTATTTAACAACTTTACTGAAGCATTTATTTTTCTCAGTATCAGAAATGTACAAAAAGATACATTATCAAACCAGGATAAATGATTCAAGGTAAAATATGCATTCTGTATATGTTTCAGTCAGTCATGGGCACTTTCACATATTGAAATTGAAAATTAAAAATTGATTTCTGGTACAAAAGGGATTCTCTTCAGTAACTAGTTCATTTATTGAAGATGCAAGTATACTGAGGTTTCAGTCTGTTAAATCCAGCTAAAAACATGAACCCGGGTATTGGTGAATTTCAATTTATTTGCACCAACGTCTTCAGAGCATATACATTACACACTACACACAAAAGCTCTGGTGAAGGAAAAATACCATCTATTTTTTCGAGAATTTTTGTAATAATTTCTATTCCATCCAGGGGATATTTTGTCCTGCCTGAGCCTTTTTCAGAATTTGTGAATTTCTGTTCATTTGCGTCTTTGTTATCATATGTTGCGTTGGACGCAGGATTGTGTCTTAATTTATTCTTGTGTTTTATGTGATTTGATACATTATTCTATTTTCTGTCCAGTTGAACAGCTTTAATATAGCACTGACTTCAGGCCTATATTCATTGTTTTCTGTTTGAATCTCCACTGTCAGGGACTATTTTGTAATTGTAATGTGTTACAATGAATGCGCTGCCCCCCAGGGGAGGTGCAAACTTACCCTGCCCTGAGGGCAGAACATTCATGTCAAAAATTAAGCGTTTGCCTTGATGCTGCTCTGCACTTCGAAGAGGGATTAGAGATCCCCTTGCAGGAGAGTGCAGTGAGTGACTACAACCGCCTGCAAGGGGATGTCTGGGTTGCCCATCGGACCCCATTCCTCCCTTCCAGAGGGCTACCATCAGGGGCACACTGACATTGTGCCACCTTTTACGTGGCACAGTGTCAGTGCGCCTCCTGCCTGCTTCTTTGCCTCTGCGCCCACATCTATAGTGCGACATGGGTGCAGAGGCTACCCCATGCAAATGAGGGAACACACTCTGATTATAGCGCTGGTACTTTATGTGCACCAGCGCTATCGGTATTACAGAAAGTGAGACACAAGTGTCTGCGGCCCCTTCCATTATACAAAAATGCCCCGGGGGCATGCAAAGAAAGTGCTCACGCCAGTTGTACACATAGGCAACTTCCGTAATACGGACCCAGTAGGAGTATTATAGAATATGCCAAACTCCTAGCTAGCGCCGAGCACACCTTTCAAAACGTGCGCCTGTCGATAACAAGAGGAATGCGCCATATTATGTTAAATGTACTGCCCCGAGGGGGCGCGCAAAGTCGTCCTTCCCTGGGGACAGCGCATTCAAGTGAAATATGTAGCGGCTTTGAAGCAGTCTCTCCGTGTTTCACTGTGCAGGGGGCAACCCGCCTGCACTTTTAAGAGGGATTAGATATCCCCTTGCAGGTGGGTGCATTCAAGGGGATGTCTGTGGGTCCATGAAACCCCCTTTCCCCCTTCTAGAGAGCTGCCATCAGGGGCGTACTGACAGTGCACCACATTTGAGGTGGCGCACTGTTGGTGTGCCTCTTGACAGCTTCTTTCCCTTGCGCCAGCCTCTATAATAGGTTGCGGACGCAGAGGCAAAGGGATTCCCTCATTTGCATGGTCCTCGCCCTCATGCAAATGAGGTAACACCTTCTGGTGATAGCGCCGGCGTTATATTAGCACCAGCCCTATCTGTAATACCAAAGTGACCTGGGGCATTGCAAAGCAGGTGTTGATGCCCGTTGCGCCCGCAGGCAATTTATATTATACGGCCCCAGGTAGGAAGACATTGGAATCTAACATTTGAAACGCCATATCTTTTTAGATTGCCAGCGTAGGGAATGCAATATTTCTGTCGTGTAATATATTGCATACAATATAGAGATGCCTGCCATCATAGGTCACATGGTGCAAACCAAACCATTATTTTGTATGATTTGTAATATATAATCATGCATGCCCTCTTTTAATCTCATTTATGAAACGTGAAGAAAAAACGACACCCTACCTTAACGGTTTTGCCTAATTCTACGTGAACTAGTTTTACAGAGCTTTCTGCTGCAGGCCCTGAGGCTGAAAAGAACCTTCCAATTTCAGATAAAGCTGTGCTGTATTTTCTGAGAGGTCTCTGCCCACTTGCTTGCAATTGCGCCTCTCTCATCCCCTTGGCAGGTCGGCTTTGACAGCTGGTTAGCAGGAAAAGAAACAATCTGCACACTTCATTTCACTAAATCCTCAAGAAAAAGAGATTAGGGTGCACCTTTGACCTTCCGCGTTGCGGGGGATTATATATTCAATGCACATTGGATGGCGCCTTCAGCCTCTCTGAGTTTCTTCACTATAGCTCACAAAATAACATTTTGTTGGCGTAAAATAGATTTTTTTCTGAAGTGCATTCTGAGCCACGACAATTTTCTGGAAGGCGGCTAATGCAAATGTTTTCTTTAAAAATAACAATTCAACCCTTTCAATAATATGTGGAGCGCAAGTCCTCTCACTCTGGTCTGCCGCCTGCCATGGGTTAGCTCTGCTGTTGCCGCTTACATCGTTGAAAGAGGGGGCCGGTTTCATAATACACATTTTTATGCAGTGCGCAGTTAAAAAAAACATAATGGCAGGAGCTCAAAGTTTTTCTTATGAGTTGGTGCTGCCAAAGGACAGGGCTTCTGAATATTAAAAGATTATCGTCTTAATTCCACTTCATGCCCTTTTCCTCCACCACCCCTCCTATTCTGTCTCTTTGTCTCACTCCAGCAGGTTATTTTCATCCTCTCTTCCACCTTTGGTCAATGTTTTCCTATTATCCTCTTCCTTCTTCACCTGTCACCCTTCTCTGCAATTTCTCTCTTTTGCCTTGGATCAAAGTGAGTTGATGGAAAATAAGTGCTGGTGCCCAAAAATAAGAGTTGGTGTCCACCAGCTGATACCTCTGGCAATGGCGGGGAGAATGCCCAGTGATGGAGCATGACATCCTTAGGGGTGTGTAAGGGCAACAAGAAATCATCTGTAGGATTCCCCATCATACTCATATTAATATTTTTGAAGATCATCCTTCTTTTTCTTTGACCTCTGGAACAGATCCTTCGTGGTTGACATTGTGATTGCCCTTGGAGCCTGGGTACTAGACCTTCTCTTTGCTTTGTTTGTACACATTATTTTAAGACCTTCAAACTAGAGAGAAGAGACAGAGTATGTGCATGGGTGTATGTGCATGTGAGTGTATGTTTTTGTCTGTGCGTGTAGGTAAAAATTCCAGGTGAAATCTGGCAGATGCCTCATCATACCTGACTGAAACAACCTTTACCTAACAATTTACTTAAGAATAGATTAGAGAGATGCAACACCCCAAACACCCCCCTGAAGCTACCCAATTGGAAAGAGTATTAGATTGCAAACGTTGACACATGTAATAAGAAGTAGTTTTAGATTATGAACCCAATGACACAAATCCCGGAAAGGGGCTTTACATTGTTTAACATTAAGGACCATTCTTACACACATTTCTCATTTAGGAGGGGCTACAGCAAACTGTTTTTCATTTTGTACATTTGCTATTTATATTTATATTCAATTGTGGGTGAATTAAAGTACTTTTTTATTTTTAAAGATAAAGACCCTGGCATGACAGTGATTCATTTGGTGTTAATTTGAGCTTTGCCAAGTTCTGAATTTGTAACCTACACTGCCCCTCTTAATAAGCCTTGAAGTATTCTTCCTTACTATACTAAGCATCAAGTGCTAAAAGGGTGTTTTTTCGGTGCTCATTGTTGGCCTATTGGAAGGTAGCCCCAGGACTTTGGCTCTGCCCCCTTTTTTAGTTTCTTCTTTACGCGCATTTGTTTGGCACACATTGTGTTAGTCTCCATATGAAGAAGTTGCTTTATTTATAACTGATGAATACATTATTAACAATGCTCCAGTGCCAAATAGTGTAGGAGGAGGCACTGAATGATATAAAACCATTACAAATACAGTAGGAAGGGGTTTTACTTTGTGAACTCTGGGACGAACGCTTCCAGGAGAGGTTTTACATTGCGAACTCTCCATAATAAGATAATAAGGGCTTTCATTATTTTACATGAAGATGCCTTCTTACAAATATTTCTCTTTCAGAAAGGGCTAGAAAGGTCTGGTTTTCATTGTGCTCATTTGTCATTTTATGTTTAGCATTCATTTGTGTGTAAAGTACTTTTTATCATGAGTTGATGTATTAAGTTGAAATATATGCCTTGAAGAGACCTCAACCCACATCACCTCCCTCAATAAACTATGTACCGGTCTGTCTTACTACCCAGAGTATCAAGAGCAGCTGCTTGAAACTGTTGTGCAGCTGCTCATGTGAGGTCAGAGGTAGACTCCCTCCCGGAACAGAGTGTGAGTGTCTGCAAGCACAAAGGTTCCTGGCGGTTGAGAGGCAAGAGAAATTGGTGCTCAGGAGGTGATCAATATTAGGGTGGCCTCAGGACACTAGAAGTAAAAGAATAGACATGCTACAGCTGGTGCTGTTTAACCCTGATTGCACGCAAACCATTGTCCACATTCCCACATGAAACATAATCATAGTTTTTGCCCATTACCCATAAGAAACTGTCCCTTTTACTGTCTATCTCCCCCCGGTATCCATGTGGAATCATGGTGAGCTCCTACGGCTGCAGTGCCTGATGCTGCTGAAAAGATCAACCATAGCATGGCACGCCATCTGTGTCTCTAGAATTGGGTTTGGTATAACAGATACCAGAGTGACAGATCAGCAGACACGAGGAACTGCAGTTCTAATTTTGTGATAGTTGTAGTCACTAGTTGGCCTTGTGCTGTGATTTCCACTTTTGGTCTGTACAATAGGTTATGATCCCACTGAGGAATTAAGCCTTTAGTGCCTCCCACAATCTCCTCAGGTAATCAATTGAACCCACATTCACTGTAAGGTAATTGTCTATGACTCCGATGAGGAAGTCCCTGCATGCTGGAGCTGTTAGCATCCAATCACCCTGATGCCAACCCCTCTCCCCACCATGTCCCATCTGGAATGTCAGTTTAACCGATGAATAGTTGGAAACACGCCAAGCCATGATCCATACATTCCCCATCCTAGAATATTTAAATTTAACAACAGGTAATAGTCCAGTTGAGGAAGGAATTATGTGCCCTCAAGAAAAATATAAAACACCTCTCAGTTGGGTGGCAAAGTTGCCAAGCATTGGATAGGCCCATAAAATTTAAAAACACAGCTAGAGGTGGTGAACCCGACCCCCTCTCTGACAACCCTTTAGACCGGTCCATTGTCAGCTCTCCCACTCCACTGAGATCACTCCCAAATACCCAGGTTCCAACTGGAAATTGCAACAACACATTGCCTAAAAGTCTGAGGAACCCCTGTGACAACAGAGGAGGTGCACAAATACTGGTCAATGGAAGGGGTTGTTCTTAAAGGGATATCATCACCGCACCTACCAGCCCGTTTTATCATACCAGGTCGGAGTAACATTAAATAAGACATGACCCAAAGCTGGATGACTATCCCCCTCACACCCCTAGTAAACCCATAATGGAAACTTTGCATGAAGCCCATACACTCTAGGAAGTGGCAACTATTACCTATTAAGTAACTTTGTGGCAGGCTATAGAACCGCTCCCCGCTTCACCTTGTCTAACAAGCTGTTGAGATTTCAGGTGATTAACCACAATTGGATCTGGAGCCCTGAGACACTCTGTTCAGCCATTCAGGGGGGAATGTATGGCCTAGTCGGACACTATTGTTCAGAACACGGTGGACTGTCCATCAAATGTAGACGTCTTGAACTATGCAATGCGATTCTGACTGTGTATGTGTTCCCATCATACAATCCACCTCATACTTCAGAAACAGAAAATTCCTGTCATGGTGTAAACTGGGGACCATGGCCAACAGAGCAAATGTGAAGTAGAAGCCTCCCCATGAAGCAAAACCCTCCTAAACGCCCTTATAACTCAAATCACAACTAAAAAATATGGATCCGGAGCTGACTCTACCTGGTGGTACCCCTCCGCCCACGTCAGTGAGAGAACAATAAGCAACATTTTTATAGACAGTACCAGCCCCTCCAAGTGGTCCCAAAGTGGGCCTATCATGAAGTAAGAAATTTGGAAGTTGCTGGGTCATTTCCTCTGGTGTCGCCTGGCAGCTGTCCTGACTGTCTCTGACCATCTCTGATGAGTGAACCCGTCATTTGTTTCTCTGACTTCTTTGTGGCAATGACTGTCAGGCCCTAGGGCTATAACCTCTGAGGCACCCCAAAGAGGGGGAATCACAATAAATGCATGTCCAGTCATATCTTGATCCAATCCCATGCACTCTTGAGGTTATCAAAAATTAGAGTTTTATCTACACTGAAGACTTTGAGATGGGCTCAGAAGAGCAACATATATTTGATCTGCATGGCTCTCATCTTCTGCTTCACTGCCAGGTAAGAGCAATGCTATTGGTATACTTTCAAGGTTTAGTTGGGGAGCACCATGACCCAGGAGAAGCCGTACATCAAAGTGTCTAATTAGCAGGAGGCTTTCTGAACCTCAGCTTTGTTGGCAAAGTAAAAAAAACAGGGAAGTAACTATCACCCGGTGGCAGTCAATGGTCCAAGGATCTATGGGCTATTTCCAGTAGGAAGCATGCAGAGACTTACTCCGCCAGCACCAAGGATTTCAGGAAGTTTATAATGAACAGAGTTGGGGCGGAGCCCGCTGAATCGTCATGAATCCCGCAACGTAGAAATTATTTCACTGTGAGTGCCCCTTAGAATCCTATGCACAGGCCTCCGGCTGGTGGACGGTGTCTCAGGGTGCCACAATTTTGGCCAGGCAGTTTTGCAGTGAGTCCCCTGCCTCAGACATTCTACTCTCAGTCTCTGTGACCCTATTTGGGGTTTTCTTCAGATCTTGGTGGAACAGGGAAAAAACTAAACCGAGCTCACTGATTTTTCACTCCAATGAACATCTCAAGTCTTGGATGGCCTGCAGGATTGACAAAGTATGGTCTGCAGCTGAACCACTGGCAATGCTGGTGACCCAGAGGGGTGCCCATTTGTAGCCAAAACGGGGTTGGTTAACCTGTTAACCTTCCTTTGTGAGAATGAAGTTAGATGCTTGTTTTTCCCTATGAAATATGCTAGTCGGGAAGCTGGGGTTACTTAGTGAGCTCAGGGGGAAGGTGGAATGGCCACAGAGCAAAATGGTCAGACCGACGGATGCCCAATCAAGTGTGTGGAACTGCCTAATTGTTAGTCACCCTCTAGAAGTAGAGGGGAATCTGCAGCTATTTTGCCTCCGGTCCCCTGCCTGCCCTAGCCACATAGCCCCGGTTTCAGATCACACGCAACCACTCTGACGGCACAAACAAGACCCAAGTGATGATCAGGCTCCACTTGCTGAAGTTTAGGCACTCGATCTGAGTGAACCAAGAGGCTATGGCTCCCTCCTCCATCAGTATGTCAAAGTCTGTGCAGAGCCTGTCACCTGGTGTCCAAGTAGATACTTCTCGGCCACCAGATGCCCAAGTATTGCCAAAGGGCTCCAACGTCTCGCTCCTCAGCCAAGCCTGACTGCCGAATCCAGCCCAACGCTGCATGGGCTGGAGGCTCCATGGCAGCATAGTTAAAACCCCACTGGGATACCGCACTCATCTCCGCTGCCATGTACTGTGTTATTTCAAATGGCGCCACCTCACTGCGGAGGAGCACCAAGGCCCTGCAGCATATCCAGTCTGCACCAGTGGTAACACCCAGAGTCTTGGGTCCTCAGAGCCAGGGCAAGGCTTCTCATCTGCTCAGCCACCTCCATCAGGCCCCATGAGACAAGCCTCACATCTCCTCCTCTGCGGCCCAGTCTGGCCACACTGAATTTTCTGGTACCCCTTGTAATCAGAGCGGAAATCCGTTTGCACCCCCAGTGAGAGTAATGACAGGGAGCTGCAGGCGGGCTCATTCTTTCCACCTCACCCATACCTGCCTCTCTCTGAGAGTCTCATGGTGACCCTCTGGTGCAGCGCACATGAACACTGACACCAAGTAGTCATGGGAGCACTGTTCTCAGTGACAAAGCAGGTGGGAGTCGAGGGGGGCAGGCGGACCCTCCAGATGTCCACTCCCCACCGACACCATCCACGTGCATCAGGTGGAAGGCCAACCTGTAGCCGTCCCTCTCTCCAGCAGGTAGGCTGCTGACCATACCCACCTTCACAAGCATATGTAACTGCTGTCTGGGATGTAAGCTTCCTCCACGAGGCCTCCGACTTTGATTACTGCACAATGGATGCCTTCATGAGTAAATTCATGGCGCCTGGCTGTGGATAGTTGTGGATAACTCAGGGGTATACCTCGGAGCTCAGCTCGAAGACTGCCATTTTGAGGGGTAACCACACCCTAAAATGTTTGCTCTTCTGAACTACTAAATAAACTGTGCAGGAAGCAAGACGATCCTTGGATCTAATAATCCAATAAGAATATTAGAATATTAGGGAGGGCTGCTTTATTAAGCCTTTATATTCCACTAGCTTACTTTTCATTCTTTATGCCTATATCAAGTCTTCAAGGTTAATCCTTTCATAATAGCTTTGATTAGCCTTAAATCATTTCCAGAATGGTAGCATTTTCAAAGATTATAAGGATTGTAATTACTACGTTGTGTGAAATGGAGAAGGCAGAACAGCTCCATATCTACTAACACATGGTGCTGTTTATCTAGCCTCCTGCATCAATGCTCTTTGAGCGTGCCTTGCTCAACGCACACACCCTTGAATCCTAGTGCAACAGTCTCTAATGATATCTAGCATAGATTTTGTTTTGGAAGTGAACAAAACAAAATACTACGCGTAGACATAGTTTTAAACTGTTGCTACATTGGATGTATGGAATGTTCGAAAGCTTTTGAGGAATGAAAATATTTCTCCTTTTTAACGCCTGCCTTGAAGAGGTGTTTTTTTGGGTGCAAAGCCATATCTACTGTCTTTTGCCATTTTTTAATACAAAATCACGGGTGGCTGGCTGGCCAATGCCCATGTACTCTACTGCCCTTCGGACTCCACCTTGGTGCAAAACACTAATGCCACTCTGTATTCCGTTAGGGCTTCTTCAAGTGCAAATAATGTTTTATGCTGGAAAGTAAATCCCAAATCAACAGTCTGTACCAATTTATGTCATTTTTGTCACCCCTGAAAATTGTTAGGAAATCTATCCCTTCACGTCTTGTAACCTCAGTGTTCTCCCTCACCCTGTCTCATCTTTTTTTTTTTTTTTTTTTTTGTCCTCATTTGCGCATGAATGTATAAGGAGTGCAGCGGAGAACTTTAGGACTTCCACTTTTGTTCCTTCACTCTTATTCTTTACTTTACCAATTACATAGAGTACCCCTTTGGTGGATCTGTCGTGTTTAGTCCTCCTTATCCTTTACCATATTCAATAATTCATAGCGAAGGGGGTGAGAGCTAGCCATCATGGCTACTCGCGGGGAATTATTCCCGTCTGAATTATTGTCACCGCATTACCCTGTCTCATCTTAGGTGCAAGGGGGCACCTTCCTTCTTCATTCTCTTCTTTTAATCCTCTTTATTGTTTTCTTACAACTGCTATCCACAATAAGATAACAAGACCTGGAGAAACAAAAAAACAGTGGTCTTTGGCAAAAGCACCAGCCCACTCCCCTCAAGTAGAGCATACATGCAGCTACACCAAACAGGCGGCTCCCTCCACCACCTTCTAGGATGCTTCCATGTGTACATTAGGCCGGCCCCATCCGAATCTCCTCCCCAGAGCCCCGCTCTCAAGATACATCTGCCTCAGCTTTCTGCCATGGTTCCCACACTTTATCATACTTTCTAGGGCAGCCCTGTACCTGGTATGCCATTTTCTCATACCATATTCATCAATGTACATTGGATTCCCAGGCCCTCTGTGATGAGATTGCCCCAAACACCCACCATCGAACCATGTCCTGCTTCCACCATTAATGCGGTATTGCAGAAGCACAAGCAATAACGAACCAAGGACTGTTCACCCCAGTTTCCCAGGGTGATCAGCACCGTGGAGAGCTGCCTCTCAACTCCTCCCCCATATCCTTGAGAAGAGCCAAACAGTCAACATCCATCAGGAATGCAAATCCCTGTGTCTTCATTAGAAGTATTGAGGATATGCCTTTGTTTTTGTTTTTTAGGCCAAACTGATCTCTCTTGGAATCAGGAAAAGCTGGCACTGTGCAATCTTAGTAGTTTCAATCACTGACCCTCCAAGATGCCCCTTTTCTTACTCTCCCCCTTTACCCCCAGAATTTTCCAGAACTATGAATCCTTAAACAGCCAGTAATACTTCAGGTGTGGATTTTAATGTTGCCTGTTATTTTCCTGATTCAGATTTTGGTGGATGGTATTCCGTGTGTCAAGCTCTCGGAGGACATTACCACTGCCACCCTGGCAGACAACAATCCGCCAGATTTAGAAATGTCCAGTGGCCCAATCTAGAACTAAATTTGTGAGGCTGTTGCATTCTGATTGTCTGGCTGTCAAAGAAAATTCTGTTTTGGCCACCATTACACAACACAGTGCACTGAGTACCATGTTGGGAAAATCAAAAAGGAAAGACCATAGGAGTGCAGGCCCAGTACATCATGATGTGTAAACCGTATAACTCCAAGATGATTATATAGGACCATATGACACATGTCAATCACTATGCATTTCTTTTATATCACATGAGCGATAAATTGATTTTAATTTTTGTGAGAATGTTTTGGATCAGTGATATAATATGTGTAATATGTGAGGTCACAAGGAGTGCATGGTGAGAGCGCGAGTATGGTTAATTTACTGAACCATAACTGTCAAATTTCAGAGTTTTTTTTAGGTTTTGTGACACACCTTAAGTTTTACTTATTTTTTTCAGTCAAAATAATGGTATTATAAGGAAACCTAATGATAACTTCACTCTTACCTTTGTTTTTCTTTTGCTAAATTGCAGATTTTGTAATTATATTCCACATTAATCTATTTTTTGCACTTCAAACTCTGTTTACGGATACCCATTGCTGATTAGAGATTTTAGCTGTGAGTAGTAGAGAATGGATGATGCCTCTCTACACACTCTGCAGCAGACAGCTTAACCATTATGGCACATGGCCAGTCGCTGAGCCCAATGCCACCAGACATCTAATCCCCCTGCGGATGACCCACATAGCCATACACAACCCTGCCCCATCGTTTATGGATGTTCATTACATATGTTCTTTCACTGTACCCTGCAAGGGTGAGCCGGATGGCTTAGCCTCCTGTCAGGCTCTAAAACCCATCCTCCATAGGTATCTGACACACTTTGCATAAAATATTTGGCAATGAGCAGTGGGGGTGGTCTGTAGCGCCTAGCTCACAGCAAGGCCCTGCACACCCTACCCTCTGCAGGTGCCAGACCCCCGCTGCACAAGGCCTTTTACTAACTGTAGCCAGTTGTAGTTGGCCAGGTCTCTAGACCGGCTCTGACCCACTCTCAGCAAGCAGTCCACTAAAACTTTATAAGATAAGAAAAGCATTAGCTCCTAAAAGAGGCAGGTTTAAATATTCATCAAGTCTGTAAAGAATAACTTCGAAGACATTGTCGACTAATGTTCCAAATTCAGTGCAAAGTAATGTCAAGGTGCTTCAATATTTACAGACCACCAAAACATTGTTGTGTCGTCCTTAGTTGAATAACTACCGAATCTTAGCTTGCAAGAAAGGTCCCTCATATGAGGTGAAAAGTGTAACCACAAGTAAGGCTGGGCCTTAAGCTTTTCAAAATAATTTATTACAGTCCACTCCAAGCATGACCTTGCCAAGGCTTTTCTATCCGCTGGCCAATAGCTTTATGTTTCCCCTTGACTTTTGTTAGTGATGTTTGATAATGTATGCCTTTTTATCGAAGTAGGCACGCTTTGCTGGTTTTGCTGAAGTCAGCTGCTGCCTAAACCTTTGCTTTTAATCCTTAGTTTAATCTTTTTTGTACTCATTTCTTGACAATAAATGTTGACAGTATATGTCTAGAAAATGTTCGCCTTTTGCCACAGCTTCCTGTCTTTGCTGATTTCACTAATGGCAGCGGTAATTTTCACCCCTTTGAGAGGTTTTCTATTGGTCTCCCCTGGTATCCTATTCCTGCTGCTGGTAAATGTGAGATGGAGGAGACGGTCTAGGGAGGCCCGCGGCCGCAAAGGTACAGAGTCCTGGCGTGGCCACCTCATCTGTACTTGCGCTCACCCCCCTGTTGGGCCCTCCTACTGGGGGACTCACGCCATGCAGACCAACCAGAGCAATAGGCTCTCACCTCACGCCATTTGATGATGCCCCTCACCAGGGCCGGCGCTAGGCATGGGCAGTGTGGAACGCTGCCCAGGGCCTCACACTCAGCCCAACAGCATGGGTCCCTGCACTAGTTTAACACACCACTAGCCCTCTTGCTCTCTTGCTGATTCACTTGAAAAAAAAGCTGTCTCTTTGCAATTAGGCCCGTGTTAGGGAGGGGAGTGTGCCCTCCATGGGCCGCTTAGGGATGTGTCCCAGTTGCAAGGAGACGCATTTTTCACTTTTGTCCTGCGATTCGGCCATCTCTCGGGCTGCCCATTCAGAGACACTGCAGGACGTCCATAGTCCAGCACTTCAGCACCCCACAGTTTTAACTCTCGGCCCCCAAGCAATTCTCACACCTTCAGCCTGAAATGGGCTGTAAAAGAGGTGCTTGTTGGTGGCTGAGTGGAGGAGCTGTGGCCCAGGAGGAGTCTGCACAAAGAAGCTTCTCCGAGCCCAGAAGGTGTAATTTATGCAAATTAGAGGGGCCTCACACATTCCCTTTCGGCCCAGGGCCCCAGATATCCTAGAACCGGCCATGCCCCTCACAGTTGAGCACAGCACCAATCCAAGCCACATTGTTGGAATGCGGCAGCAGGCTACAGGCTGCAGGCGAGCCATGGATGAATAAGTGGACCGAGAGGTCAGGGCAACTTCCACCCCGATCTACCTGCTGCTGGCCCATGGGTGCCTGCTATGATTCACACTTTTGTTATGGCATTGGCAGAATGATCAGGAGAGCCCAAATCCTCAGGAAGCTACTCATGATAACAGTGAAGGGCAGGCTGAAGACACCAGTTTTGCATCCAAATCTATAAAAGCCAATTTTTCCTTTGCTGTAGGGCAGACGAAGACTGTTAATGACTGAAGTAGCCAGGGTGCCATTGGCTTTTTATGTCCAAAATAACCTTTATGCATTGTATACAAATGATGAATTTATATGTATTATGTTTAAATAATACAGGCTTATGGATTAATCAGCGCATCATTTATTTTTGCATTTCATGCTACTTCAGCGTCTTGTCTTTACTGACACCTTGGGCATGTTTCCCTAAACATGTGGTCGCCCTGACACAGATTGGTACGAGTGGAGTCCATTTTAAGTATTGTGAGACCACGGACCCGTATACTCAACACATTTTTATAAGGATAAGGCTTGTATGTATACTTACCCTAAATATTATATTTCCCTACATTTTAGTGGGAGACTTGTCATGTCCTCTTGTGACTTTTGGCATTTGCCTGATTGAAACTGGCTAATTTTCCTACCAACGGAGCGATCTACCAATACTTATTTACGTCCCTGTGGTGTTAAGGCACTACAATGCAACTTACTTTTAAGTCTTGATACTTTATACTGTTTCCTTTTGTTGATACATACTACACTTTTTATTCTGTTTAATGGTCTTTTATTAAGGAAATAGGTCTTTTATCATTTGTCTACCAACATTTTCTTTTTGTAACTTTCTACATGGGACACATCCATTTACATTTAATCAACTTGACTTGTGCTGAGGTATTCATTTATTATTTTTCAGGCTTTTTATTATGTTATTTACTTCTATGACCAAATTGATGTTTTATGTTCTTGAGAACCTCACGGTGTGAACTTTTTACTATGGTTTCTTTCTAACTACGCAGGCTGAATGAAAATACTAGTGAGCGGGTCTCATGAGCCACAAGTGTGAATGTTTACCATTCAGCTTGTATTCCATATTTCCACAATTGGTGGACTTACTTTCCTGGGCCTTTCTCACTTTCTTCTTTTAGTGCGCATGACTACATACGGCTACATCTATGGTTCATAATTCTCACACCATCTTATTGTCTAGTGCATTGAAACTGTAATCATATATTTGTATGACAATTAGGTATTTATTGTCAGGTTCCCTTTTTTGCTTGTACATTCACATATATATTGTTTTAAATCTACTTTTTCTTCACTCTTATGACCACATATGACATATTGGTTCTAAAATAAAGGCTTGTATTTTATGTAAACTTATTGCAGTCATGAAAAAGTCCTTTTATGACGAGACTGGTGTTGGCTGCCTGTTGATGTGCGTAATGATACAATCAAGGTCTATGTGAAGAAATATATTGAAGAATGACTTTCATGGAATGAAACTTCTGGAACTAAGGACTGAGTCCTTGTCAACTTTGCATACTTTTGGTTTCTTTATTTTTAATTTTTTATCTCCAGAAGTAAACCTAAAAACCATACATCAATGATAATAATATACAAAACGTGTTTCAATACTATATAAGATCAAGGAGAGGAAAAATAATGAAAGGGACAAATAGACATAAAAAATGTATAAAGAAGATCCAGATAACACAGTAACATATTGATACCTGACGTTTTTTAGTATTCTGTATTTATCATCGGCCCCCAGATTCGATAGAATTTCTTGCCAGAATGAATATCCCTGCTCTTAGCTATAGCCTTTTCTCTTTCATATATTTCACTTAGCATTTCCCACCATTCCAAAGCCCTAGGTGGTGTTTTAGACACCCAAGCCTGGGCAATGCATAGTCGCGCTGTTACTATAATAAGCGACAGAAGAGATCTTACAGCCTGATTCATGAAGTGAAATTGCGCCCGCAATCGCTGCGAAAACGCAAATGCGGGCGCAATTTCCGTAATCGGCATTCAACAACAAAATAGCGAATTCGCTAACACATATTTGCGAAGTCGCTAATATAATCGCAGAATCCCTGCTGCTGAGCATTAGCAATTCGGAAATTGCGGCACACCACGGAATCTGCGAAAATAATAGCGAATTCGCAATAGAAAATCGCTATCGGCATTCAAGAACAATCGCAATGTGCGAAAAACCCAAAAATCGCTATTTGCACGTCGCAAAATAAGGACAACTCAAAGCAGGTGGTAACCATGAAAGGCATTGAAATTTTTTTTCAAAAAACCGTTGACCTATCACCAACAGGGCCAGGCCTGACCAATCACACATAAGGACATTCAGCAGCAGCATTAGGCTTTCCACAATGCCAGGGATGTACATGGTGGTGAGGCGGCGAAGGCTACAGCGAGCAGCACGGAGGAGACGCATGAGGCAGGCAAGGATTTACTGGCTGCGGGTCACCTTGCTGGGCCAAACCAGAGAACAGATTTATGCTAAATACAGGCTGAATGGGGAAATGATCACCTGGCTGATACAAGAACTCGACCCCATCATGCAGCACCCAACAAGGCGAAACAATTCTGTGCCCACACATGTGCAGGTATTGTGCAGCCTGCACCTCCTGGCCTCCGGCAGTTTCCAGGGCATAGTAGCCGCTGCTGGGGGGATATCCCAGCCCACCATGTCACGCTGCCTCCACACTTTTGTTGACGCCATGCTCAGCCAGCTCCACCGGTACATCACATTTCCCACGAGCCAACAGGAATTGGACCTCACTAAACTACAATTTTATAATGTTGCCCATTTTCCCCATGTCCTCGGCTGCATAGACTGTACCCACGTCGCCATCTGCCCACCAGCTGGCACGGAGTATATGTACCGCAACAGAAAGTGCTACCACTCCCTCAACATACAGATGGTCTGCAATGCCAAGAGCATCATCACTGACATTGTGGCCCAGTACCCAGGGAGTACCCATGACTCCTTCATCTTCAGGCACAGCGGACTCCACACACGACTGATCAGGGGAGAGTTTGGGGAAGGACACCTACTTGGTAAGTACACTTTGCCGACAATGTCACATTGCTATGAAGTAACTGCGCTGCACAGGCAATCAACATCTGCTCCTCTCATTCAGGTGACAGTGGCTACGCCCTACGGGAATACCTCCTGACCCCTTACCTCAACCCTGCCACACCTCAGCAACGGCGCTACAATGTTGCGCACATCCGGACAAGGAACTGTATTGAAAGGACATTTGGCCTGCTCAAGAGCAGGTTCCGTATACTGCACAAGACAGGTGGGGCCATGTATTACAGTCCTGCAGCGTGCTGCCGCATTGTGGCTGTCTGTGCAATGCTTCATAACATTGCTACCAAGCGGCGGATACCAGTTGACATCTCAGGCAGTGAATCAGAGGGGGACGACCGGCCACCAGCAAATGCGCACCATGCACGCGGGGAGAACCCAGCTGAAGGCCACAGACGTCGCAACCACATCACAGATAACTATTTCTAGCCCACCCCCTTCCCCCACCCCACATATCTCAATTGCATGCTAAATATAATGATAACACAAGGCAAATGTATGCTTCAAAATAAATGTATTTCTTTGATTCACAACAGAAAAGGGACATGGAAAGAACTATTTACAAAAAAAAGTACAGTATTCCAGCATACTGCATGTTATTTTGCTTGGCAGGCTTATCCTCAGCCTGTGCCTGTGTCCCTGACACAATGTCAATGCTGCTTCCTGCGCACATTTCCCAGCCGCCTTTGAGGCTCCTCATCCTCATCCTGGGCAGATGGACCAGGCGTAGCCCTGGTGCTGCGCCTAGGTGGGGGGGCCTGCGTGGCAGAGTTGCTGCTCACGCTGGAGGCAGCCTCACTCCCATCGTCTCCCCCAACGACGGCCGGTACCACAGGTTGGAGCAGTGGGACCACGGCGGTGGTCAGGTGCTCCAGCACTCGGGTGATCTCCTCGCAGCACTGGACCAGCTGGTGCTGCTGGGTCATTGAGCGTCGGGAGAGCTGGGTGGTGGCATTTGCTGCCACATAATTGGAGCGACTATAGGTTGCCATCTGGCTCACCAGATGGTGGTGGCGCCTGCGTGCAGCACTGCGCTGCTTCCCCAGCGCAGCAGTGTTGGCCTCCATAGCCACCGCCATGCGCTCAATGGCCGCCGTCATGCGGTCCACCCGCTGGCCCACTCCTGCCACATTGCGGCCGATCTTCTGCAGCTGGAGCTGGATGGCTCCTTGCTGCTGCGACTGCCTCTGGTGGAGACGGAGCATTCGCCGCTCCACGGACATGCAGGCATGGAGATGCCCTTTGCCCCTCCTGCTCTTTTGCCGCTGTGCTGCGGATGTGGCTGGGCCAGATCTTGGAGGACGAGCTGCAGGTGTTGTGGCAGCTGGCGTCGCAGGTGCGGCAGGCACTGGAGGCACATTGGTGGGGGGCCTGACCTTGGCTGGCGGTGGTCCTGCAGATTTTGCTGCAGGTAAGGTGGTGGGCCTGGCTGCTGGTGTTGCCGCAGCGGCAGGGGATGGTGGCAGGGTGGCGGGTAGGGATACCTCCTCCTGGGCCTCCTCGACGATCACCAGCCTCTCACTGTCACTGCTATCGTCTGCACCTGTGAGGGTAAGTGGATACTCATTAGGTGCATGTGACTGTCAGACGTGCAGATGTTACATGCATGCTGGGTGACATTCCCTGGATGGCTGTGGATATGTGCGCTTAGGAACCTTTCAGGCCGCATAGTGGTACAACTACATTGTGGACATACTACGTCTCCCACAATGCACAACATAGGCATGATTAAGGGCCAATGAGTGAGCCTATTTGGGCAGGGACGGTCATAAGGGACAGGGTCGCAGTCGCATGCCACTTACCTTGGGTGTTGTGGGTTGGGCGGGAGGAGTCCAGGGTGGTCACACCAACACACGCCTCCGTCTCCAGGGTGTCCTCAATCCTGTCCTCCAGGGGGGTGTTGGGTGGGACAGTCGGTCCACCACCTCCGGTGCCTGATGACTCTCCGAGACGCGCCGCCACCTTCTCCTTGGCACGCCCTCGGAGGTCGTACCAGCGCTTCTTGATCTCTTCCACCGACCTTGCCGCAACGCCAACTGCGTTCACGCTGGAGGCAATCCCCACCCAGATCCTCCTCTTCTCTTGTTCGGGGACCCTCCTTGAGTTTGCACCAAACAGCTGGGCGTGGTGGGCCACCACCCCTTCAATGAGGTTCTCCACCTCCGACTCGGAGAATTTCAGCTTGCGCTTTCGGCTAGCGCTGTTGCTGGGGCCGGGCAGTGGTTCTTCAGCCATGGCGGGTGCAATTTCTGCCGGGTCGGGAGTCGCTATCGGCGGTTTGGCGGCTGCTTTCCGTCGTGTCGAGTCGGATGATTGCGTCACTGTGGTGTTTGCAGGTGGGATTTGGCAGCTTCCTGGTTGTGATGTCATCACGGTGCTCGGAATGCGTAATCCCGTATTTCCGGATCCCGCGATAATGCGACACGCTATCCCGATCGCTGGTGGGCGGAAATTGCGATTTTTCTGCGTTTTTTGTAGGTCGCTAACGGCTTTTGCGCCCGCGTGCGAGTCGCTATTTTTTCCCAGAAAAATACATGAATGCCGTTTTGCGTTTTCTCAATAGCGAGTCGCTATTATTCGCTATTAGGGACACGCAAAACGGCCCGTACATGAATCAGGCTGTTAGTCCAAGATCAGGCATTATCTTACAGCCAAGCATGCTCTCTGCTTCCGTTAATTGTATGCAATTTTTATTTAAGCTATCGCCTACAATTTGCGTCAGGAAACTGCCAGACCTGGGCAAGTAACAAACATATGTAAGCTATCTGCAGCAACAAATCCACATTTAGCACATTTACCTTTATCACTTATGTTTGTCCCGTTAGCAGATGCCCACCTAGCTATTCGTTCTGGGGTGTAATAAAGCATATATATATGGTTTTTAATTGTTGCAGTTTTAGATTAGTAGAATATACTGCCTCATCTAAAGTCTTTAGTGCATCTTCGATATCTACAGGGCTGATATCCTTACCCAGTTGTTCGCTCCATTTGAATGCTAGCTTTGAGCTATTGTTTTCCCAGAATTGAGAAAGTAACTGATAAGTCTTGCTAATAGTAAATTTTGTCTCTGAGTGCAGATAGGTCATTATATCCGATCCCATGGGTTTTCTTATGTCTCTGCAGTGCCTTTAACAGTCTCTGATCTGTAAGTACTTGTAAAACATATTCTTGGGGATACCAGTTACCCTCTGTAGGTCTTCGAACGTACAAAACCCATTAATATCATATAAATGGCCAAGCCGGCTAATACCGTATATACCCCAAAGTTTAGCTTGAGTATTGTGGAATATGTCCGGGAGCATAGGGTTGCATCAAAGGCAAAGAGCATTTAGCTGCAATCTCAAGTCAAATATATGTTATATCCTTAAGAGTCTTGAACTGTACTCTTGTAAAGTAACTAGGATCATTTATCCTATATAAAAATATTCTGCTATCGCTTCCAGAAGCAATACTGTCTGCTAGGGGAAAGAAGATCACGTAGACATCCTGCATAAGAGGCATACCTTTGATTTCACACTACGGGTACTTTGGGACCAGCTGTTCTTTTCTCAAAAAAATAAAAAATGTTTAATCATTACTAGAATGCATGAATCAACTAGAACTTTCACTAATTATGACAAGAGGGTTCCACCAAATGTCAAATAAAAGTAGTATTCATTCTCCAGCTGTCAATAGGCCACTTTTCGAAGAATATTTGCTGAAAATGTAACAGACTCTTTCTGCAAAATATGCCAACTGGAAGAGTTTCAAAAAGAGAGGTGTCTTTATATTATATTTCATCAAGGTTCTACCAGTTGCATTATTTACCAAATATGGAAAGGAATATGTTAGCATCAGTCAACTGTTACATCGGCCCTAGCAAAGCTGAAATTGCATTATTTCTGTTGCTTTTCTACCCTGCTTATGCTGGTGTTTTAAAAACGTTAATATCTATTCTTAGACCCTTAGGGATCAAAACTTGTTAAGAAACATAGGGCATGATTTAGATATTGGCGGATCTGGTCCCGCTGTCACTTTGTGTTGGTTTCTCCGTCTGCCTATTAGACAGTCCACCAACTCAATTTAGATGTTGGCAGGTCTATGGACAATAGTCCACTCAAGTGCCACTGACTGTGCCATCATTTTCCTCCTGTCTCGACTGCTCCTTAGGGAAAAGTAACTGTTGGAGGGAGTACAGCCAATATTTCTGCCAGGTCAATCACGATATGCCGTTTTGTCGACATAACTGTGGGGGGTAAACCTCCACACCTGAATTGGTGGTTTTCAAGGGAAATAAGGTATAAAGGTACCCTTTTTTCATTTTCCAATCCTGTTTCAGTCATGAACCCGATTGCCCAAGTCCTACCTCTGCTGCTGCTACTTGATCATGAACCAAACCAACCCCATCATCACTGTAATACTGTAATCGAAGGAAAGCTTCTTTTTGACTTGTTTTCTTTTGAATTGTCTGTTTACATTTGCTATGGACTTGTGCATGTTTAAATATTTCTTAAAATCAATTTTTGCTAATGTGTAATGTATTTGTGTGTGTAATGTTGCCGTTTAAGACATTTAAAGAAACACACCTGTATTGTTCTATTTTGCTTCTTTTTGAAATTTGGTGCAAGCTCCTTTCATGATAATCGACACTTACACAAGATTTTACATTAATCAAAATTCATAATGTGTTCATACTGTTTTTAATTATTTTTCATAACATTACTTATAAGCATGGGCATTGCACATTTAGGGCCAGATGTAGGTAAATTTTATTTTCCGACCTCTTAAATACCGAGTCATACCGACTCGGTATTTCAGAGGTCGGAAAATAAAAGTACCGAGATGTAGGTAAATGCAGATGTGCAATTACCGAATCGGAAACAGTCGGTATTTACCGATGCGGTAAATACCGACCAGTTAATGCCCATGCATTCCTATGGGCTTTGAAGCCCATAGGAATGAACGGGCATTTACCGGTCGGTATTTACCACATTGGTAAATACCGATAGCCACAAGGGTGCAGGGGGTGTCACTTTGACACCCTCTGGCACCCCCAAAAGAGGCTCGGGTGCCATGTGGCAGGCATACCTGCCCTAAGGGCAGGTCTGCCTGTCATATGGCATAGGTGTGCATGCACACATGTGCATGCACACCTGAAACGGTATTTTACCATCAAGTAGTATTTGATGGTAAAATACCGATTTTTTAATGCTTGTGGGACTCAGAAGAGTCCCACCTACATGTCAATTTTCCCTATTCCGTTAAAATACCGACTCGGTATTTTACAGACTCGGTAAAGATACCTATCGGTAAATTTACCGAGTCTGTAAAATACAGGGACCTACATGTCAAATTGCTTTTACCGGTCGGTAACGGCCGAATTCGGCCGTTACCACCCGGTAAACGCCTACCTACATCTGGCCCTGAATGACTAATTTAAATTTAATATAATTTAGTAATTGCACTAGAAAAGATAAAATGTTTATTTAAAAATAAATGTGAAATCAATGTTAGTTCTAAACGTACATAATTTCATGTAATTATTTATGTAACATTTTCCCTTGTCTAGTACATTTTCTGTGTTTTACAAAATTTTCTTTTTTTAAGGTGTAATGCATATGTGTTTATTTTTTCACTTATGAAGTCAGAATAAACACACCTGTATTCAAACTTAACAATAAAAATGCCAAATCTTTTAATTGTGGAAGTGTCCTGATGGTGATGGAGTAAAGTTAGTCAGCAGAGGAGTCTGCCATGTCAACAATGGTGAGCCGCTTATACGACGGAAAACACTCTGTCAACACAGAGGGAGGATCAGCCAGCCCACATTTAGATAGGGAAGGCGAGAATCCGTCTGCCTGACCGAGTACTTGTAAATGCCGCCACAAAGTGACAACAGGAGTACCACCAAGATCTAAATTAAGCCCATAGTGTTGTTTAAAAGGAGATTTTAAGATAATTTAATATGGGTAGATCTGGTTAATAGGATGCAGCCCAATTCGGAAGACAGGTTGTTTCAGGAAGACAGGTTGTTTCAGGTCTTTTAAGTAGATAACATCTCCAAGCGTATGTCTCTTAGCTGCAGTGTCCCTCAGGGATCGTCCCTGAGCCCTACATTGTTTAATGTATATATGAGCCCGCTAGCTGAGATAGTCTTTCCTTTTGGTGTCAAGATAGTCACATACGCTGATGACATGCAACTATTCATGGCTTTAAACCATTCAGAGAATTCTTCTCTCGGCCTGGGCCCCTGCTTGGAGAAGGTGGCCAAGTGGATGGAGCTCTCCTGCCTCACACTGAACAGAGTAAAGACAGAGCTAATGCTCCTAGGCAATTCCCCCATCTTCAGTACAGGACTGCTGTGGCCAAATTGTCTTGGCCCCGCTAGTGCCCCAAAAATCAGATTAAATGTTTGGGCATGTGGCTGGACCGTTCCCTAAATTTTGAGCATCAGTCAACGAAATTGGCAGCCACTTGTTACGGCATCCTCAGGATGCTCCGTAAAGTATTTCCCCTTCTTGGCAAGGAGCCTAATGGTTCAGGCCCTGATTCTTTCTTGCCTGGACTATGGGAATTCCCTTTATCTAGCACCTTCCAGAGCAAATATCTCCAAAATGCAGATTGTTCAAAATTGTGCAGAGCGTTTGCTCCCTCAGATCGCCAACCGTCAATCGCTAAACTGGCACTGAAGGCTCTTCACTGGCTACCTGTATTGGCGAGCATTAAATTAATTCTCTTTGTATTGCACACAAGTTCTTCGAGGGGAAGGGACCGCCTATCAATCTATCTATTATCTCTCTCAATCACCCAAACAGATAGCTCCGCTCGACCAACCTCCGCCTTGCTACAGTTCCCAAAATAATAAAGGTGAGAAGTGGCGGGCGTGTGTTCGCTTATAATGTCGCCAAGCTTTGGAATGCCCTTTCCCCCTCATGTACATCTTGAGTCCAACCTTCTGACCTTCCAGACACTTCTCAAAAGATGGCTCTTCCAAAACCCCAACCAGTAATCTGTCTTTTTCTGTCTGCAGCAGCTATTAGCGCTGGGATGCCTTAGGGTAGCTACGAGCTCTCTATAAATATTTTTCTATTCTATTCCATATTATTTATAGAATTTAGGAACTGCTAGAATTTGATACAGGATTGCTTATTAATGTGGACATGATATTTATTTTATGATTGCTCATTTTGTTATGTGTGTTATATGACTGGCTAGAAATAGGTAGACACACACAACATTTTAAGCTCATTCCAGGCTGGATTCCAGAAAAGGTGCTCAGCATTGACCAAGTGTTCTACTTCTTACTAATGTACTGGAAAACAGATGTAATTAGCAAAGGCAAATTTCTGTGTTGCTTTGGTCGATTTTAAATCAGCTTTTGATCTGGTTCCTTGTTTCAAACTATGATAAGTACTCAGGCATATGAGTACGCCCCTTGACATTCTGTCTATCATAGTCTGTTTACATAATCAGAATTATGCTAGAGTACGTTGGGGAACGCAGATGTAGAAGACAGAGAGGATCCCTGTGTAAAGAGGTGTACGACAGGGCTGCATGCTGGCTCCTACCCTATTCCACCCTGTTCTTAAAATGATATATGATATAGTCAACTGTTCAACATTGTCCCCTAAGGATGCTCCTTTACTAGCCAACACAAAAACCCCAATCCTTTTGTTTGCAGGTGATACTTTGTTAACTTCCAAAACCCTGAGCAGACTCCAAAAGCTCCTGAACAACCTTGGTGAGTTCTGTCACTCTCGGGAATTGGAAATGAACACAGCTAAGACAAAACTATGTATTTTAACCCGCATAAAACATTTAAAGTAAGATTGGTATTTGATGGTGTGCCATTGGAGAGGTTGGACACCTTTGCGTACTGTGAGTCACTCTGGGCGACTCTATATCTTGGAAGCCTCTTGTCAGCAAGGCGATCAAATAGGAGAAACAACAATTTTGGGGACCATTTAAAAAGAGCTTTGAGCCTCCTCTAGCAAACCAGTGGCCCGGCTCTCTAGATCTATGAGATGAGAGCACTGGGGTTTGCCCTACATGGGGCCGAAATGTGGGGCTTTGCAATCATCAATGAGCTCCTTAGATCAGAAAATAAATTCCTGAAAAAATATTGCTCACCTACCACCTACAACCCCCTCATACCAGTTGACACTGGACATGGGCATAAAAATGATAGAGGGCAAATGTAGATTGCGCCCGTTGCTGTTCCGGAGGAGTCTCTGGTCCACTCCTGTGCTAGCCCATTATACTGCTGCTCTTCAGTATGTAATTAAAGCTGGCAACTCCCATAACATATAATGGGTTTATTACATCCATCAGTCACTCAGATCTATCAGACTGAGCCACTTGTGGGAAGGCTCCTCTGGAGCTCCTATTCCTTCAATGGAATTACTGAAAAAGCTCTGTTGGGTAAAAACAGTTTATGACGATCTCCTCAAAGTGGCAAATGCCCCCTGACAAATGATTTCCTTCATCTGAAATCATTTTGTGGGTACAAACAGTTTTGGATTATATCACAGTACCACTGGATAGAAAACATTATTTCCAGTTTTAAGTAGACACATTACCTCGTAAAACGTTTACTCTCTGTCTTGTGTTACATTCAATTACTCTAAGGAAACTGTAGCCTATGTTTTTTTTATGCTTGTCCAGACTATGCCCATGCCCGTTTCTTCTGGCTCTCATCTCAATTTAAAGAACTAGGCACAAGTACCCACAGCACCGCTCTCCATATACTTAGATTGGACTGCCGGCCTTTATATGCCTCTGCTGTATTCAAGTTTTTGGGTACTTTGTGGTTGTCCCACAGGCGGGCCCTCTCTTTGCGCATGTGAATGATTGCTTTCTAATTGTTTTTTGCTTATATTGTAACAACAATGTTTCTTCTTATTAACCTTTATGTGTGCCAAACTCTTTTATGGTAATCTTATGAATTGATAATCTTGGACGCAAAATTAAGACTTGTGTCTACTTGCATTTTGCTGTGCTTTGTATGTACTTTTATGGCTTTGACAGCCAAAATTACATTTTGTGGACTGGCTACTGTGAGGATCATCTTAATTTAACACCATTCAATAACTACTGCCATTATTGCTAAAAACCCTCATCAACATCAGAGTTGATGAATATGAATCTGTAGTTGGAGCAGTCTCACATAGAACCCACCCACATTGTGCAATCTTTTTCTGAGGAGATGAGTTTAACAGAAGATGCTGGATGAAAAAGGAGTAAAGGCAATGTCCATCATCTTCATTCATATTTGTGTTGTGTTCAAACCATAGACTATGGTAACTAAGTGCAATTGCACAAGTATTGGCATCATTTAAAGCATTATGGTTTTAGTACTTTTCTAAAGGGTAGGAGATGATAAATGTTTCTGAAAATCTCTGACAAAAGTTGCACTTGTGACATGCACTAGATGGGAAAGATCTGCCAACTGTTTTCTTCCTAATGCTCTGTGTTGGAATGAGCAATGTATTCTCAGAGGTTTCTTCTCTGAGAATAGTTCTAACATATACCGTACAAATCATTATTTCAAGTAAGCAGGAGCCTTATCAAACATAGATGTGTGTGTTAATAAAATGTTTTAATAGAGGTGTGAGGCCACTGGTAAAAAGCAAGGGTATAGTTAGAGATTTTTGTGTTTTTCTCGAACGATTGTTCACATTCCTGTCCGCTGAGTTTTGGTGATATTAGATTTAGCATTTCCAGAAAACAGCTGATTGCAATAATAAATATTGACCTTTTAAAGGTCTTGCTCTGGTTGCCTATCTTTTTCTGATAGTCAAGTCTAATTATCCAGTTTTCCGCAATGCCTTTATGTGGAAGTTGAATGTGTAAATAATATTTGTTATTTGGTTGGTCTTATTCATACCAACACCATAAATTAGTCCCATGATTTTCTTGTTTTCATCAGAAACTGCAGTTTCTGATTCTCTATCAGGAAAGGGCCTTTGCCAAACAGCCTGTTTCTAAAACATTTAAACCCAAATTTACTAAAGGCTTGCATTGCTGCCTTGTGTTACCCTGAGTTAGGAAGGCATTCCATGGGTGGAGCGTGGGTGTTTCCATACATCCACCCATTCCTTTTGGTGCATTACTAGATTTACTAAGACTAGTAAACCTTTTAAAGGTGTCAGAATGGTACTCCATCCAAACAGAGGTGTGAAGAGAAGAAATATCTTTATTTCTCTCTTTATTTCCACTTTCTGCATGTGCTGAAGTCTGCAGCATGCATAAAAATAGGAAAATGCCTCTAAAGATTGTTTTTGTGGAGGAAGGTCTCCTCCTGCACAAACAAATCCTGCCTGGCACCCTTGCACCATTGCACAAGGGCACCTGCATTGACACTTAGCAGCACATAGTGCACCAATGCAAAGAGAGAGCAAAAATGTGTCATACATAAATAAATATGGAGCATTTCTGCTCTCTCCATTTAAAAGCAGTGCAGCAAGTTGTCTTGCTGCATGTCGTTGCACCAGATCTTAGTAATTCTGGACCTTAGTCTGAGCCAGTGACATTCAATCCAACTCTATTATGTCACTTGCTTGTCAACCTTAATCGAACAATCAGATAGATAAAATGCAATCATCATTGTTTTGAACTTCATGATTAAAAAAAAATATATATAAAGTGGCTGAACAATAAGCCTGAAGGTGAGTGAGTACCAAATGAAACACTATCTGTTCCACCACAAACATCTCTGTATTTTTGCTTGACCTACCACAATCTTGGCGTTCTTGTTGCCAAGGAAGGATTCATTGGCAACATCTGACCCCCCGCCACATACCCTCCTCTATTTAGGCATGTGCATTGGTCAAGGGTGTCGCACCCTGCTGAGAGAAGCAGTAAACATATTGGGTGTGCTATGTCCATTATGTTGAGCATGATGGCCTGCATTTCACTCAGCACAGTTTCTGTATCTTTAAAAGTAAACAATACTAATTGATTATAACCAAGCTATTGGGCTGCTCAGCAAAGTCTCATAGTTGTGTAGAAGATACGTTTTTCAAATTATTGAAACAAAAAAGAAAATGGAAAATCAGGTTCTAGTTCTGAAGCCCACATATATTCTAGAGGTCTTTTTATTAATTAGTTACCCATAATATTTCTTTTATCAAAGAGGATGTTTCACTTCCTGTAAAAGATCCAGTAATTAGTTCCCAAATGTAATGTGCCAAGACCTCATAACCATCCTTCATTACTCTGGATGGACACTGATCCCCTTGATAAAGCACTGAGTCAGTGGTTTGATTAACACCACACTTTTGTCCTATGCAATACTGTCTAGGGGAATCCTATTTAATTTGTGTTGCTCCTATCCTGTGCCATGGCACATCATCAATTGTCTACAGGGGAAATTACTGATTTGATACCATGAATTTTGGACTACATTCAGCAAAACATCAAAGATTCTGATGAACTGTGGCAGAACTGACTCAGGCTTTATCCCTGTCAATCTTGATACTGTGACTAACATTACAATGGAATCGGATACACTGTATTAGCAGGCACGGAGAAAATGTAAAAACATACTATTGTTAGGTATACTTTTTGGATCTGAGGAGGAGAGAAGCCAACTCAATTTGTTAAGAACACTTTCCAGGCACAAATGGCATCTGGAAACTTACCATCCTTTATCCCTAGACTTGTGTGGCCTACAAAGGACTATCAAGAAGATGATGTTCCCCATTAGCGTGTGATCCTTGCCCATGTTACCCTCTGTATTGCTTGTGTAAGGGTTCAAGGAAAACAACATACTTATGAAATACTTATTGGAGAGAAAGAGGGAAATATGAGGCAGCAATGTTACTAATCAAGGACTCTGCAGAAACGCACAACCCAACTTGATTGCAACTGGAATCTCCATGTTATATCAACAATAAGTTCAATGAGCAAATGTAAACCAGAAAAATGTTTTAAAGAAAGTAGCTGTCTTTCATTCAGACATACAAGGAAAATGGCATTCCACATTGTTGTGGCGAAATATTTCAGCAAGAATTCAATTGAAGGCACATATAAGGGAGGAGTGGTGGCAAAGGGACAAAATGACAATTACAGCAGTATAGAAAAAATGGCTAAAAACATTCCAATATTTTGAAACAGAAATTGAATTTGGGCTCCATTGCAAAGTAAGGTTCCAAGGACTAACTACAGCAATGGATCTCTTTCTGTGACTAGGACTTTCCAAACACAGTTTTTAAATGGGTAGTGCCTTCTGACATTTATGAATACATGACAGGGAGAAGAGTTGAAAGGGTCAAGTTTAGGAGGGACCAGTAATGGAAGCAAACACTCGGTGTAAATCCTAAGCTTGAAATATTAGCCAATTTGAGGAACAAGCTACTCAAAGCATTTAAAAAGGTAAATACAATCCAGTCCTTTTTTGTTTTGTAAATCATGCTGAAGGATTTTACCCCACAGTACGTGGTTCAATACTCAAAAGTGCCCCTGTGATACCTGGTATGGAGTCTTGCAAGATAGGCAGTCTCCCAGAGGTGAGAAAGCATCACGTCAAGTTTACATGACTTGTCAAAATTGTAGATCTGCCTATAACCTAGATACCTCACGACCTGCTCAGAGACGGTCCGCCTGGTGCTGCATGAGAAGAGATGGTCTAGGAACATAAGCCAGTCCTTTTCCTCACTTGTTTCTGGACTGCCCAGACAAGCTGACTGACATCAGGACCCAAACTAGCACCTACCCAAGTTGTGAAGGGTCGAGTAGGCGTTATGTGTAGTTTATATGACAAATTGCGTGAAGTAACGTCAAGCCTAACTCAAGTGTACCATATGGGACTCCTGTAGTACAACAGGAACGACTTGTGCTGCTGCTGCCTTGATATGTGGTCCTACACTGACAAGATCAACATCAGCTTTGTAGTGGAAGACGTGCCCCTGGCCTGGAAGCCACAACTCACAAAGACAACCATCACCAACAACTCTTGTAATGCTGCTCATTTTCAGCGAACAAATAGAGGAGCAAAGCCTCCTTCCGTGGCCAGCACTACCAGCTAAGATGCAAACAGTGCAACCTCAACAAACTCACCATTCTGCACCTCACCAATCCATGTCTCCACTGAACAGGTAACATGGGACCGGAGACTGAACGACTGAGAAATTGTGTCTTGATTACTCAAAGACAAGCTTACCTTTAGGAAATTATAATTTGCCAGCTGTATCGCTATTGCTCAAGAACCAAATGAGCTAGGCTACAGGTTACCCAATATGGTCATTACTTAGTGTATATGCAACTTGCCTACGGCCATTTATCTTTGTTAAGTCACCAAAGCTATTGGGGAAACCCTAAGAATTGGGATTGATCCCTGTGGATGGTTTGGAGCTTGACTTATGTCCATAAGTGTGATCGTTGAACCCTGTAACTGAAGCACCTTTGATGCATGCAGCATTTTATTCTGTAATGACATTAAATAACTTTCTTTTTACTAAAACAAGCACTTGGCTGGACAGTGAATTATTGTATTGATTATTTGTCCATTTCAATTCTGAATTTCTGTCCCCTTTACTAGTAGCCTCAAAAGCCTTTGACTGCTCTCCCTCAGTATCTTGAGAGTCAACTGCAGAACATGTGTACATGGTCAGTTTGCAGGACTATAATTGGAAAGACCTCAGGACACCCAAAGCAAATGACACCAACCACCACATAGGTGCCCAGTCGCCCTTGTCTGCCCTTTGGTACCCCTGAACATGGTTTGACATTATGTTTCTAATTTTTGATGAATGTTCTCTGACTTTCTCATCAAGTGTCTTCCTTTGACTTGTTAAAATATATTTCTAGTACCTTTCAATATGTCTGCCATATGCTGCCAGATACTTTTCTTACAGTGACAATGCCATTTTCTTTCAGAGATGGCATTCTACATTTTTCATATATCTTCTATATATCTTAAAGCTGTTGATTTAATGGGCATTGTAGAATCACACTTCACGTCATAATAATAAACAGAAAGTTCTGTCTTATGGAAGTAACACTTAAATCTCCTCAATCATCTTTTATTTGATGATAATTAACGTTGTCTAATGTAATCTTTAAATGATCTGCATACTGCTTAGTCTTCTCTACCCAAAGTCTATTAATATATACGCATATGTTTAGATACATAGGAACCTGCACAATTTGGTGTTCCATTTCTCACACTTGCCAGGAACAACATATTGTCCCCTTCAAACTTGATGCAGTAACTATGTTTCAAGTAGCTAATGTCCAGCAGGAATTACAGGCCCCAATTTCTGAAATGCATGGGACACAATATATTAGTCAGTTAGGCATTCTTCCTTGATTACATTTGTCCATTTATTTCTGGCACAGCGATGTCAGCTGTTCTTTTAATACAGTAGCAGAGCAAGGTTCCACAGGGTATTTGGTGCTTGGATCTCTGACACACTATTGACAACAATAATATTGTGTAACAAAAATAAAATGCAAAAGTATCATCTCCCTATACTTATAATGGTAAGTACCAAAATATCGAAAATAAAATATTGTTTCACACTAATATCGTGTATGCAACAGTAGGGAAAGTGTTGGACTTCTTAGGGGTAAAACGTACTATTCCCGATCCAGTCTAAGCAACAGTAAGGAAAGTACGTCACTTCAAGCGCATACATAATTGAATAACCCTATTAATTTAGAACAAAGATAAAACTTCTTAATATGAACATTATTAATTAACCCACAAAAAGTATGCTTATATATAAAATTAAAACAATTAAATAATTTGTGATTATTCAACAATTTAATAATAAATCATCAATTTAAAAAATATGATTTTATTTCTTAATGTACTTCCCACACTATACCCCTACAAACCTAGAATCTCACACTTGAAATGAAACTAAAACAAATAAGCATAACACAATTTATATAATTGATAATCAATTATATAATTAATTAACTATTAATAATTATCTGTTAATTAATCATTGAGTAATGACCCTCCCTCTACCCCATCAAACCTAGCAACCCACAACTGAAATATATCTCAAGTAAATCATTATTACATAATCCACATAATAAATTCTCAATTAAGTAATTGACGGACGCGCGTTTGAGTAAGGCACTGGAACTGGTTTAAACTTCTTTTACTTGCTCTCAAAGTCATTGCGTTCAGCATTAGGATTCATTTGGTGATTCTGCACTGCAGCATTATAACTCATTGGGCGATTTTGCACTGTAGCTGTTTTTATTTGTTTTTAAACTAGGGCCACACTTGCAATTTACCTCTACTTAGCACTCCTGTGACCAGCAGGAACCTTCCGACCCGCTTCGGGGTCCACCACAGGTCGTCCCGATTGCGTGGAGGGAGCTGGTGGCAATAAGGTCCTCACTTCCGGCCAGGAGGCAGAGTCGCACGGTTAGCAGTTTAGCTGCTCAACCTACTTAAGATGAATGCCGGCCACAACATGCAGCGGATGCACCAAAGGCAAACCCACTTGCACCCGTCCGTGTCCAGCCGAGGCCAGTCCCACTGTCCCATTTCCCACAGGTACTCACCCGACCACCTCCGTGACCTAAGGGCGACCATGAAGGAAAGCTGCCTACATCTCCTTCTCCCATTCAAGAGCAATGGCACCTGTCCCCAGTGCTCAGTCAAATTTAATCCATCGCTTGAAACCCAAAACCCACTAAATACTATGCACCTTACAAAATGTTCCTACTAAACTGTAGGTCCCTAGTCAACCATGCTGCTGAAATCTCTATACTATTAGAAGAGGAATACCCTGATGCTCTATTTCTCACCGAAAAATGGCTCAATACAGAGTCTGAGCCAGTACTTGTACAAACGCTTCCCCCTGACTATCTCATCGAGCAGATAGCTGATTGCAATAATAAATATTGTCCTTTTAAAGGTCTTGCTCAGGTTGCCTATCTTTTTCTGATAGTCATGTCTAATTATCCAGTTTTCCTCAATACCTTTATGTGGAAGTTGAATGTGTAAATAATGTTTGTTATTTGGTTGGTCTTATCCATACCAACACCAAAAATGAGTCCCATGATTTTCTTGTTTTCATCAGAAACTGCAGTTTCTGAATCTCTATCAGGAAAGGGCCTTTCTGCATTAGACATGAGTCAATACTGGCTTCCAAACAGCCTGTTTCTAAAACATTTAAACCCAAATTTACTAAAGACTTGCATTGCTGCCTTGTGTTACCCTGAGTTAGGAAGGCATTCCATGGGTGGAGCGTGGGTGTTTCCATACATCCACCCATTCCTTTGGGTGCATTACCAGATTTACTAAGACTAGTAAACCTTTGAAATGTGTCAGAATGGTACTCCATCTAAACAGAGGTGTAAAGAGAAGAAATATCTGCATTTCTCTCTTTATTTCCACTTTCTACATGTGCTGAAGTCTGCAGCATGCATAAAAATAGGAAAATGCCTCTAAAGATTGTTTTTGTGGAGGAAGATCTCCTCCTGCACAAAAAAATCCTGCCTGGCACCCTTGCACCATTGCACAAGGGCATCTGCATTGACAACAAGCAGCACAAAGTGCACCAATGCAATGAGAGAGCAAGAATGTGCCATACATAAATAAATATGGAGCATTTCTGCTCTCTCCATTTAAACGCAGTGCAGCAAGTTGTCTTGCTGCATGTCGTTGCACCAGATCTTAGTAATGCTGGGCCTTAGTCTGAGCCAGTGACATTCGATCCAACTCTATTATGTCACTTGCTTATCATCCTTAATCGAACAATCAGATAGATAAAATGCAATCATCATTGTTTTGAACTTCATGATTAAAAAAAAAAATGATAAAGTGGCTGAACAATAAGCCTAAAGGTGAGTGAGTACCAACTGAAACACTATCTGTTCCACCACAAACATCTCTGTATTTTTGCTTGACCTACCACAATCTTGTCTTTCTTGTTGCTGAGGAAGGATTCATTGGCAACATCTGACCCCCCCGCCACATCCCCTCCTCTATTTAGGAGTGTGCATTGGTCAAGGGTGTCGCACCCTGCTGAGAGAAGCAGTAAACATATTGGGTCTGCTATGTCCATTATGTTGAGCATGATGACCTGCATATCACTCAGCACAGTTTCTGTATCTTTAAAAGTAAACAATACTAATTGATTATAACCAAGCTATTGGGCTGCCTAGCAAAATCTCATAGTTGTGTAGAAGATACTTTTTCAAATTATTGAAACCAAAAAGAAAATGGAAAATCAGGTTCTAATTCTGAAGCCCACATATATTCTAGGGGGCTTTTTATTAGTTAGTTACCCATATTATTTATTTTATCAAAGAGGATGTTTCATTTCCTGTAAAAGATCCAGTAATTAGTTCCCAAATTTAATGTGCCAAGACCTCATAACCATCCTTTATTACTCTGGATGGACATTGATCCCCTTGAGAAAGCACTGAGTCAATGGTTTGATTAACACCACACTTTTGTCCTATGCAATACTGTCTACGGGAATCCTATTTAATTTGTATTGCCCCTATCCTGTGTCATGGCACATCATCAATTGTGTACATGGGAAATTACTGATTTGATACCATGAACTTTGGACTACATTCAGCAAAACACTAAAAAGTTCAAATGGTGGGCATCAAATATAATTCAACATTTGTAAAATAACTAGGCAGGGAGTTAAGTGCTCACTACTTGATTTCTGATGAACTGTGGCAGAACTGACTCAGGCTTTATCCCTTTCAATCTTGATTCTGTGACTAACATTACAATTGGAATCGGATTCACTGTATTAGCAGGCACGGAGAAAATGTAAAAACATACAATTGTTAGTTATACTTTTTGGATCAGAGGAGGAGACAAGCCAACTCAATTTGTTAAGAACACTTTCCAGGCACAAATGGCATCTGGAGACTTACCATCCTTTATCCCTAGACTTGTGTGGCCTACAAAGGACTATCAAGAAGATTATGTTCCCCATTAGTGTGTGATCCTTGCCCATGTTATCCTTTGTATTGCTTGTGTAGGGGTTCAAGGAAAACAACATACTTATGAAATACTTATTGGAGAGAAAGAGGGAAATATGAGGCAGCAATGCTACTAATTAAGGATTCTGCAGAAACAGCACAACCCAACTTGATTGTAACTGGAATCTCCATGTTATATCAACAATAAGTTCAATGAGCAAATGTAAACCAGAAAAATGCTTTAAAGAAATTAGCTGTCTTTCATTCAGACATACATGGAAAATGGCATTCCATATTGTTGTGGTTAAATATTTCAGTAAGAATTCAATTGAAGGCACGTATAAGGGAGGAGTGGTGGCAAAGGGACAACATGACAATTACAGCAGTATAGAAAAAATGGCAAAAAATAATCCAATATTTTGAAACAGAATTTGAATTTGGGCTCCATTGCAAAGTAAGGTTCCAAGGGCTAACTACAGCAATGGATCTCTTTCTGTGACTAGGACTTTCCAAACACATTTTTTTAAATGGGTAGTGCCTTCTGACATTTATGAATACCTGACAGGGAAAAGAGTTGAAAGGGTCAAGTTTAGTAGGGACCAGTAATGGAAGCAAACACTCGGTGTAAATCCTAAGCTTAAAATATTAGCCAATTTGAAGAACAAGCTACTCAAAGCATTTAAAAGGGTAAATACAATCCAGTCCTTTTTTTTTTGTAAATCATGCTGAAGGATTTCACCCCACAGTACGTGGTTCAATGCTCAAAAGTGCCCCTGTGATACCTGGGCTGGAGTCTTGCAAGATAGGCAGTCTCCCAGAGGTGAAGAAGCATCAACTCAAGTTTACATGACTTGCTGGAAAAGTTGTACATCTGCCTATAACTTAGATACCTCACGAGCTGCTCAGAGACGGTCCACCTGGTGCTGCATGAGAAGAGATTGTCTAGGAACATAAGTCAGTCCTTTTCCTCACTTGTTTCCGGACCGCCCAGAGAAGCTGACTGACATCAGGACCCGAACTAGCACCTACCCAAGTTGTGAAGGGTCGAGCAGGCTTTGTGTGTAGTTTATATGACACATTGCGTGAAGTAACGTCCAAGCCTAACTCAAGTGTACCATATGGGACTCCTGTAGTACAACAGGAATGACTTGTGCTGCTGCTACCTTGATATGTGGTCCTACACTGACAAGATCAACATCAGCTTTGTAGTGGAAGACGTGCCCCTGGCCTTGAAGCCACAAATCACAAAGACAACCATCACCGACAACTCTTGTAATGCTGCTCATTTTCAGTGGACAAAGAGAGGAGCAAAGCCTCCTTCCGTGGCCAGCACTACCAGCTAAGATGCAAACAGTGCAACCTCAACAAACTCACCATTCTGCACCTCACCAATCCATGTCTCCACTGAACAGGTAACATGGGACCGGAGACTGAACGACTGAGAAATTGTGTCTTGATTACTCAAAGACAAGCTTACCTTTAGGAAATTATAATTTGCCAGCTGGAACGCTATTGCTCAAGAACCAAATGAGCTAGGCTACAGGTTACCCAATATGGTTATTACTTAGTGACTATGCAACTTTGCCCTGTGGATGGTTTGGAGCTTGACTTATGTCCATAAGTGTGATCGTTGAACCCTGTAACTGAAGCACCTTTGATGCATGTAGCATTTCATTCTGTAATTACATTAAATACCTTTCTTTTTACTAAAACAAGCACTTGGATGGAGAGTCAATTATTGTATTGATTGTTTGCCCATTACAATTCTGAGTTTCTGTCCCCTTTACTATTAGCCTCAAAATCCTTTGACTGCTCTCCCTTAGTATCTTGAGAGTCAACTGCAGAACATGTGTACATGGTCAGTTTGGAGGACTATAATTGGAAAGACCTCAGGACACCCGAGGCAAATGACACCAACCACCACATAGGTGCAAAGTTGCCCTTGTCTGTCCTTTGGTACCACTGAACATGGTTTGACATTATGTTTCTAATTTTTGATGAATGTTCTCTGACTTTCTCATCAAGTGTCTTCCTTTGACTTGTTAAAATATATTTCTGGTACCTTTCAATATGTCTACCATATGCTGCCTGATACATTTCTTACAGTGACAATGCAATTTTCTTTCAGAGATGGCATTCTACATTTTTCATATATCTTCTATATATCTTAAAGCTGTTGAATCAATGGGCATTGTAGTATCACACTTCACATCATAATAATAAACAGAAAGTTCTGTCTTATGGAAGTAACACTTAAAGCTCCTCAATCATCTTTTATTTGATGATAATTAACGTTGTCTAATGTAATCTTTAAATAATCTGCATACTGCTTAGTCTTCTCTACCCAAAGTCTACTAATACATACGCATGTGTTTAGATACATAGGAACCTGCACAATTTGGTGTTCCATTTCTCACACTTGCCAGGAACAACATATTGTCCCCTTCAAACTTGATGCTGTAACTATGTTTCAAGTAGCTAATGTCCAGCAGGAATTACAAGGCCCCAAGGGCGACCGTGAAGGAAAGCTGCCTTCATCTCCTTCTCCCATTTGAGAGCAATGGCACCTGTCCCCAGTGCGCAGTCAAATTTAATCCATCGCTTGAAACCCAAACCCCACTAACTACTATGCACCTTACAAAATGTTCCTACTAAACTGTAGGTCCCTAGTCAACCATGCTGCTGAAATCTCTATACTATTAGAAGAGGAATACCCTGATGCTCTATTTCTCAACGAAACATGGCTCAATACAGAGTCTGAGCCAGTACTTTTACAAACGCTTCCCCCTGACTATCTCATCGAGCAGCTAGACCGCAAAAGCGGAAAGGATGGTGGGATTGCCATTGTACATAAAAACAAGATCAAATACTGCATCACAGCAGACTCGCTACCCAATTGTGAGAACTTTGTTTTCTCAATAAGCCTCTCACCTATCCACACATTTTCAGGCTTATTAATCTCTCGTCCCCCTGGAGTCCTTGGACAATTTCTTAAGGCACTCCTAGAAATCACTGCCAATCTTGCGAGCTCCCCCTCCAACTTCACAAAATTAGGCAACCTTAACCTGCATGTTGAGCATCCATCTAACCTTGCAGCATAAGAGCTAGTTAGAAAAGTCCTAGCACTGCAATTCAGTCAAAGAGTTTCCGGAACGACTCACATCAAAGTCCATCTACTGGACCCCATTTTTACCAACAGCGAGGAACTCTCAGCAGGGCCCTCCAAACCGCTCCCATGGTCAGACACCTTTTGATCCCCTTGACGTGGAGCATTATAGATCCACCCTTTTCATTTGGTGTGATCAGTAGCCAGGAACGCCCATTGTCAAAGCTTCCCCTAGAACTGTGGGTCTTAGCCCTCGGCGCCACCAACCCTTCCAATTATTCAAATCCTACCTTGGCTAATGAGAGCACTCTCTAGACCAGGTCCTCCCTAAAAAACCATTCCGGAAAAAAACCCAGCTCTAAGCTCTCTCCATGGTACGCCCCCAAGCTTTGTGAACATAAACAAACCTGTAAGAAACTAGAAAGGAAACGGAGGTTGGACTATGTAGCATCTAGTAAACAGAAATATAGGGTAGCTTTTAGAATATACCAAGCTGAAATTAAATCTGCAAAAGCTGCCTTTTATGGGGAAAAAAATCCACCTCGCATCTAACTCTCCACGTGAGATCTTCTGCATTGCCAAAGTTTAATCAAGCTTCCAACTCCACAAACCACCTCCAATGGCGCCCTTGATCGCTGTAATGATCTAGCAGAGTTTTTCCAAAAGAAGATACTCAACATATATCTTACCTTTCCCCACACAGTGGATCACAAGGGCTTGTCCTCTATGGTTCCCTCCACAGCATGCACACGAGTACTATTGGAACACATCCCTCTGTTGGATCTTAAATCTCTAGAATCTGTCCTTGACCGCGTAAAATCAGGTTCCCCCAGGGAGCCGCCCCCTCTCATGCTCTGAACTTAGCCAGAGGAACAATCCTCCCGGTGATTTGTGAACTGGTCAATTCTTCCATTTCCTCTGTAGTGGTCCCCCCTTGGAAGTGTGCCATGGTCAAAGCATTGCTCAGAAAGCCCAATCTTGACCCAGAACACGTGGGGAACTACCGTCCTATCTCCCTCCTCCTTACGACCAGCAAAATCCGAGAGAGGTGTGGCAACTCAGTCCTATCCGGGTTCTTAGAGTCAAATAATTTGCTTTACCCCTCACATACTGGTTGCCGTCCCCAACACAGGACGGAAACAGCGTTGTTAGCGGTGGTTGAAGAATCTAGGAGAATTCTGGATCAGGGTGGTTCAGCGGCCATCATCCTCCTAAAGCTCAACACTGCATTTGACACCATTAACTATGAAATCTTAATCCATAGACTCAGGAACTTTGGAGTGACTGGAGGCATTATCACCTGGCTGCAGTCATTCTTAAAAGACAGGTTCTTTCAGATCTTTGAGGGAGATGTCAGTTCTAAACATATGCCACTCAGCTGTGGTGTGCCTCAATGGTCCTCCGTGAGCCCTACAGTGTTCAATGTATACATGAGTCCGCTGGCAGAGATAGTCCGCCCATTTGGCATAAAAATAGTCACCTATGCTGACGAAACACAACTTGTCGTGTCCTTAAACCACCCAGGAACTCTGACCTTCAACTTTGGTCCCTGCATGGAGAAGGTAGCGAAATAGATGGAGATCTCCAGCTTGAAACTAAATAGAGACAAGATGGATCTCATGCTCCTAGGCAATCTGCCAACTTCCAATACTGGGCTACTGTGGCCAAACTGTCTTGGTCTTCCCCCAGCACCAAAAAACACAGATCAAGAGTCTGGGTATTTGGCTGGATCAAGCCCTGACTTTTGGTTATCAAGCAGTAAAACTGTCGGCCACATGCTATGGCATTCTGAGGATGCTAAGGGAAATTCTCCCTCTGGGGGGGCGTGGCTTGCCGAGCTACGGAATGGCCATTTGGTGAGCAAGCTCCATCGGCCAAGGATTAATCCTGAAGAAATTCATATACTGGGGGGAGGTGGTCCAGCCGGAGCACACCCTAAATGTAAAGCAGGACTTGCGGCATACCACGGTGCTGAAATATCCCGCCTACCTCCTCCAGCAGTGGAGATATAAGACATGTGGAGTATGACCCGGGAGCCTGAGCCGGCCCTGATGACGTGAAGCCAGGGGCTTGGGCAAAAATGAGGCCGAGGTTTTGGCCACGCCATAGGCCCTGCTGGGCGACACTGCCAACAGTTGCTGATTGGTGGACCCCTTGGCGGAGGCATTGACTATAGAGAAGGTTCGGGCAGGACTGCAGCAATACCCTTCTGTGCGGAGCTGTGACCTGTGGACGTGGTGGCGGCCAACAAGTGCTTCAGGCCGCGTAGGTGCCATTTTATGCGGAGGTAAACCCACGTCAGACCGGGAGTCAGCCCTGATCTGTGCACACCTCCCGATATCATTGGCGAGGGGTTGTGACCCCGGACGGCTCCTGGTAAGACTCGAGGTGGAGTGCTTGTGCCCCAAGGCGAGGCACCTGAATTGACGTACAGCAGCGAGTGGGCAAGTTGTGGAAGGCAGAGGCTGCGTGGAGGTCCTGGTTGTGGGAACACCATCCTGAGCTTGTGTGAGTTATTTTGTGTATAATCGCCATAATATCCCCCGGCAAAGTGGTGGAATGCACCAAGAGGTTACCAATGTGAGAGCGCCATTGTCCTACCTGGAAATTGGTGACGCTGCAACCGAAATGATCCACTGAGGTAGGAAGCTCCTGCGCTCTACCTGCTTCCTAGTGAGGTGTCGGTGAGGGCCTGGGATGGGTTCTGCGCTGCTGCCCCTGGCTGGGTGGCCCCAAGATCTGCAATAGTCAGGCAGATGCATGGTGGTGCTGTTGTGTCGCGTGAGGCCGGTGCAGGGAGTGGTGGCTGAGCTGCTGCTGTGGTACACATCTACATAGCCACTATGGGCAAGCAAGACGCCAAACAACCCAAGATAAACTTTGAGCAAAGGAGGGTGACCCGGCTGACAGAATTCGAGCTGGAAAAGGGTGCAGGAGGTCCTGTTGAAAATCAGTCGGAGGATCAGGGGGAGGACATACGCACACTCATGCTGGAGATGCACTCCAGCCTCCCTACTATCAAAACCACACTGGACACGCTGACGTCTCAGTCAGTCAACAGCTTTATTCAATCTTTTGTAAATAGACCATAAAAGCACAACAGCTCATATAAAATATTTTCAAGTTATTAAATACATATTTACATTGGTTAAAATAAGTATTAAACAAGTTTGCTGTGATCAAAAATAGGACAGTTAAATCATTTGTATGAAAGGAGAGAACGGCTCATGATAAAAAATTACACACTACTATCAAAAAGTGGTCCCACCTTTTTCCTCTTCCTAAGACAGGCCCAGTGAAATGAAGCAACACAGAAACATACAAATGGGTCTGGTAAAGCCTTTAGAAAATACATGGCGACTCGGCATTGCCTAAATTTTTGGTGCCTAAGGATTGGAAGTATAAATATTTTCCTTTCCTCAAAGTAGTTTTTACAGTTTTTACAAAATAGTAAAATATGCAGGTCTGACTGGACAGCATGGTTGTTACAAGGGCAGGGATCGAGATCTGCTAATCTATATTTATGTTGTGGGTAGCCCAAGAGTATTGGGATCATATTTAGTCTAATAATAAAAATCTGTGCTGTGAATTGTTTATGTGAGATAAATAATGAAAACCCTCTCCTGATAATGGTGGAACCAGGTCATATGCAATAGAAGACTGATAGATCCGTTTTTTTTCCCTACAGGCTTGTTCTGCTCTTTGGGAATATAGATCCGTTAACCATTTCTTTTTGGCTTCTTCACAAGTATCGGGGTCCTGAAAAAGTTTTGCCATCCCTAGGGCTTTCAGTACTGTTTCTACATAATTTAGCCACCAGATCCTTTTGTAATGATCTAGATTACAGCATTCTCTTATAATGGTTTGTGTCAGGTCGACCGTGGTTCTCTGCCATATTGACAGCCACAGGAGGACCGGGGCCATCCTTATGGAGTCACTCAAGTAAGAAAGCCCCAGTTCAAGACGAAAAATATGGCTTGGGGCTGCTTGTGGTAAAGACACACGATTTTTAAAAAAGGAGTCTTCCATTTGCTGTAACAGACTATCGTTAACCATCTCCCAAACACCTGCTCCATATGTAACGGATGATTTTACTTTAGCTAAATATATATTTTTAACGTCGTCCAATGGGCTTCCGCCCAGCGTTGAGGCTGCTCTGCATGCCCTGGCCTCTTGTTTTTACTAATTTAGACCAGGAGTGGTCCTTGTCAAGGAGCACTCCTAGATATGAAAAGGAGTCCACCACCTTCATTTCCTTGCCCTCCATCTGGAAGTGGGGATGTTTCTCACCGCTAGCCTCTCCGACCACAATTAGAAATGATTTTGTTTCATTGACTTTCAGGTTAATGGAAGCCATAAAGATGGAGTAAGCTTTGATTAGTTTTTGTAAAGCTGACGACTCAAATTAAATCTTTCAAATCTCAGGTGGGGGTCCACGAAGATAGGCTAGACGTATTGGCAAACAGACAGATTGAATTCCATGAGTTTCAGGTAGAGACAAAAGACCAGCTGTTGAAGATGGACAAACTGTTGGGTGTGATCTCTGCGAAGAATGACGATTTAGAGGCGCGGTCGCGCTGCAACAATCTACGCATTACTGGCATACCGGAGACTACGACCATTGTTAAAATAGAGGCATTCGTGACAGACCTTTGCAAGACCTTTTTGATGCCCACTTTTCACTGGTCTTTGCGGTGGAGCAATTGCACCGTGCCCTGGAACCCAAACCTCCGGTCGGGGGCCACCCCATAGCTGATATTGACGAAAATCCTCAATTACCAGGATCGTGATCTCATTTTGAGGCAGGCGCGTGTGATGGGGAACATAACGCATAAAGGGAACCAGATCTCCTTCTACCCAGACTTCACACCGGCAGTCCAGGCAGCGAGACGTGAATTCCTACCTCCCAAAAATATCCTCATGCAGGAGGCAAATCCCTTATTCGCTGCTATACCCTGCTAAATTGAGGGTGTCACATGATGGATCATCAAATTTCTTCACTGATGCCAAGTCTGCACTAAAATTTGCAAAACAGGCAGGGGGAAGAAATCATGACAAGGTCCTGGGCTGGAGTCATCTGCAGGCAATCAGCTAAGTGACAATGACCGAAGGCATCTAGGTTTTGTAAATAGGACATACATATTTTGTGCTCTCCTACTATGTTGTATTTTGGCTCAGGGTATTTTAACGTGGTTTGCGGCCCTTTTCCCATTGATATGGGCTGCCCTCTGCGGGGAGCAGCTTATAATTCTGTACTCACACTTCAATTGGGGAGGAAGACGAATTGGATGGTGGGGTAGGCTCTGTCATATGCTCTGGAACTGAGAAATGCTGCTGCAGTTTGGGAGGTATTGAGTTGGGGTTGGTTGGGCAGAGTAGGTATGCAATGCAAATGCTTTGTGTCTAGGCACCGTTGTGTTATTATTTAGTTTGGCTGTAGATCTACCTTCCTGGAGTCTCTTGGCCATCCTGCCCCGGTGGGGTGAGAATGCTGGTACCTGCGCACCCCCATGGGAAAATTCCCATCTGTTGCTCGTTCACATGTTTGTTATCGGGGGGCTCTCTTTCAACCTATTTGGGGGGTTTGGAGTGGGTGGTGGGATGGGTGTGTTGTTGTGTGTGTTGATCATGTACCAGACCAAGGTTGTATCCATCGCACAGTCAAGACTATGGAGATGAAGTGGGAACCTAGCCACTATGACTGCGTATTAATTGCAATGTCACAACCACGCTAAAAGCGTGAGTATTCTCACATGGAACATTAGAGGTTTGAACGATGGAAGAAAGGCCAGACTAGTAAAAGCCTACCTAGCTAGACATAATATAGACATATACTTACTGCAGGAGAACCACCTTAATGTGCAGCCCTCTCCGAAGCTCAAGCACAACAAATCGGGGCATGTTTACTCCTCGATATACTCCAACTATGCTCGTGGGGTGGCAATATTGATTAAGCGGGGACTGGACTGGAGAGAGCAGGAGGAACACATAGATCCAGAGGGCAGATTTATTTTATTGTTTGGGACGTTGGGTGGCGTAGACATTGTGCTGATAGCACTCTATGTGGACTCCCCTGCGTTCTTTCAGGACATCTTGGATAGGTTCAGGGCGACTAGGTGTAGTAGAGTTCTGTGGGGCGGTTTCAATGCTGTGCTAGACGATGGACTGGACAGACATGGGACGGCACAAACATTGCATCCGGCTGCGAGCACTGCTCTCCATATCATTATGGAGGATGGAGACCTGAGTGATGTTTGAAGACTACGGAATCCCCTGGCTAGGGAGGGCACCTGTTTCTCAGAGCATCATAAAGCTTGGTCTCGACTGGACTATTGGCTGACTTCTCACGAAGTGGCTAGTTGGGTCATAATTGTGGCACACGTGCCGCGCACTTTATCGGACCACGCCCGTGCTTTTTACGTCTGGCTCTCCGTGGTTCAGTGCCCTGTGCGTTCTCCTGGAGGCTCCCCTCACATGACCTATTAGACAAAGCTTTTAAAAAAGAAATACGTACGGATATAACCAACTATTTCCCAAATAATATAGGCTCGGTCGATACGAAAGCCTCACTGTGGGAGGCATTCAAGGTGGTCATTAGAGGCCAATGTATTGCACGTCAGGCCGGGGTTTTGAAGGCCAATAGGGGCATGCATGCTTCCCTGGAATCCCAAATTAAAGAACTTGAAGCACAATTCTATGTGACCGATAACTCAGACACCTTGACTCTCCTCAAAATCAAATTATTGGACTATGCCAAGGAAGCACTGCTCGAGGTAAAGTTCCTTGGGAAGCATGCAGAGGCGCGGAGATATGGGGAGGGATATAGGCCTGGGAGAACACTTGCCGGCATGATTCGTACTCCACGGTCTGCTGCTTATGTCCCCAAGCTAATCAGTCCGCAGGTAGACACAGTTAGAGGACAAATGGATATTCTCAGGGAGTTCTCCACATTTTACTCTAAGTTATACACGGCCACCCAGAATAGCTGTCCGGAGGGCATGCAGGCATTTATGGATTCCATGGCAGTAGTCTGGTTTAACAATCACCACAGGGAATACATGGACATCCCATTTACAGTTGAAGATGTGGCTGCTGTTATAAAAGGCATGTCTCCAGACAAGGCACCCGGATCTGACGGCCTGACAATTGCATTCTATAAAGCGTATACGGAGGAGCTGGCGCCTCGCCTACTGGTGGTGTATGAGGAGGCTTGGGAGTCGGGCTTATGGCCCCAAACTATGAGGGAAGCAATCATCCTTACTTTGTTAAAACCAGACAAACCCGGCAGAGAGTTAGATTCATATCGATCGCTGTCATTGATCAACGTAGATGTCAAGATTCTGGGGAAACTGAGAGCAAATAGATTGCAGCCTATGCTTCCCCTCATTGCCCTTCCAGACCAGTCGGGGTTCATTCACGGAAGGTCGACTTCTCATAATCTTCGTACACTCTTCTCGGTAATACACTATCTACATCCGGATGTACAGGCCGCGGCGGTGTTTCCCGATGCCACTAATGCCTTTGATACACTGGAGTGGCCATACCTTTTTCCGATATTGGGTCGCATGGGATTTAGTCTCCAGTTCACTGGCCTGATCTGATTATTATGCACTCGGCCCTCAGCTCGGATAAGGGTAAATTGGATCCTATCTGATCCCTTTCCAATGTCACGTGGTACATGACAGGGGTGCCCCTTATCTCCCTTACTTTTCGCAGTGGCAATGGAGCCTCTAGCCGCACGAATAAGACAGCATCACATGGCCAGAGGAATTGGATTTAGCACCAGAAACCTACTCATTTCACTGTACGCATATGACATCACTTTATATATTACAGACCCTGAGATAAACTTAAATCCCCTGCTTATAGAATTCATTACATTTGGTGGACTGGCAGGTGTATCCATTAATTGGGCGAAGTCAGTCATATTCCCCCTGACAGATAACACGAGAGTCACAACTACTGAGTTTCCGCTAAAATTGGAAATAGAAAAGGATAATTATTTGGGCATCTGGATCAGCCGTGATTTGCAGGAGCTATGGAGACTGAATTATGGTTGCACTGTTGACTGGCTGGAGGGTAAGGTAGCAATATGGTCAAGACTACCGTTGTCACAGGCCAGAAAGATTGCCCTGGCTAAAATGGTAATTCTACCTAAATTTTTATATCTTTTCGTTAACCTGACGCTCATCCTCATGCAGGCCTTTTTTAAAACACTCCGCTCCCTTTTGATATCGCTGGAATGGGCTGGCAGACAAGCCAGGGTGTCGTGGGAATTATTGACACTACCATTGACGCAGGGGGGGTAATGGAGCCCAGTTACGAAGCTATACGCACTATTTGCGCAGGCACAGTATTTACACTACTGGGTTCACCCTACTCCGGTCCAGGTGCATGTTGCTGTTGAAACTGACATGGTTAAGTCTGTACCTATAAGGGTAGCATTGTATCAGCCATATAGACGACCAAGAGAAGACATTGACACTGCTCAAACTGTAAGCTGGGCATTAGATGGGCTGAGACGACGGGCGGGTGCTAGGATACTGTACGCCCCCTCCATACCACTATTGCAAAACCCAATGCTGCCAAGTGTCAAAGACGGGATAAGCAAAAAAATATCTCAGAAACTGACATTACACACGTTTGCAGACTTATACCCTAATAACACATTCAGTGAGCCCCCAGTCGAGACTGCCGGTCGAGGTGTGTCGTTTGCTGATATGTTTCTTTATCATAAATTGCGCTCCACATGCTGTGCCTTGTATGAAGACTTCCCTGCCCCCGCCAACTCTCTCGACCCTGGAAAACCTGATGCTCTCTCCATAACCACGCAAACTAAATACACGCCTTTATACGCACATGCAGGCGGATGCTCCTGTGCTACGGCCCAGCGCGATGGAGGGGTGGAACGCTGAACTACCTGTTCCACTCACAGAAGAGCAATGGGAATACGTCTGTCATCAACTCACTGAGCTGTCCCCTAACTATAAGATTAGATTGATCCATTTAAAATTCCTTCACAGGTATTACAGGACACCGATAGGATTACATTGTTTGGGGCTTAAGGTGCATGAGTGTTGCTGGCGATGTGGGTATACTGCTGCCTCTTTCTTACACATGGCCTTCGACTGCCCAGCTCTTGGCTCATTCTGGCCCATGGTATTCACATACATCAATCAGATTACGGGTTTGTCTCTGTTGCTGACCCCTCTGCTGGGTCTGTTGGGATATGTTAAAGATACACCAGTGAAAAAATGTAAACTCCATGCACTTCTTTTATTGTTTGCTAAACGTCAGGTGGCCATGTACTGGGGGAGGGGAAAGGTACCGTTGGCTAAAGATTGGATAAAAGATGTGACATATGGCCATTCCCAACTGAGTGTCTTCTGGGAGTTAATGCCGGCCGCCTCGAGACCATGAGACATTTGGGAACCATTTGTTGATTGGGCCAGAGAACAGGGTGGAGGTGATGAAACTGCCACATCAAATTTACTTCCAGGTGTAAAGTTGGATGGCAGCCTGCACCACAGTAGGGAGCCCAGCCCAGGGCGTCATCTGAAGGCCAACAGATGCCATGGAGCAACTTAACATGCAGCCTGGACACCCAAGAGGGCCACAACACTCACCCCGCACCCTCCGGACCACCACAGAGGCAGCACAGACAAAAACAGCAGCCCTACAGGAAACGCAGCTGCCTCACAGGCATAACATCTAGAAAGGTCACAGTCCATTCTAGGATGAAAGGGACAACCACCCTACGCATCCTGTCCGTCATCGCCATCGGTACCAACACAGTAGAAACCAACATCCCACCCTACACCAAGCTGCTGGCTTTGCTGCACCTGTTGGCCCCAGGCACACCCCAACCAACACCCGCCAGAGTCGGCGGAGTCTCACAGCCAGCCACATCCAAGTCCCCCACACCTGTCCTGGAAATCACCATCACCCTGGCACCCAAGGCCCCGTACGGCCAACACAATGTGCAGGACCCACTGGAGACACAGCAAGGACCTTATGCCATAGCCAGATGCACGCACCTGTTGGGGGCAATCCACTGCACATATGTCCCAGCTGTGCCCCCTGGTGACACAGCACACAATCAGCGCAACAGGAAGCAAACGTCACACATCAATGTGCAGGCAACATCAGAACCCTGTGGGACCTACACCAATGTCGCCTCCAAATACACAGCTAGTGTACATGATCCCTCCACCCTCCAACACTCCATCAGCTACCAGCCTTCCTAGGATGGGACCAAAGGAAATGCACAGACCCTTGGCAAGTTTCCAATTAACACCCCACTCACCTCAACTCCACAACCATGTAATCCACAACTCTGGCAATGCACACGTCACAAGTTTGCAACCAACATGCACAACAACATGTCCACCCACCAGACATGATATTTGCTTACAATGGTAACCTGGGCAAGGCTTGAACATGACCCATCAACGGCATGGCACCTCAGCCACACAAAAGACGAATGTGAGGAGAGGAGGCAACCAGGCATGTGTGAAGGATGCAGTAGAACCATGATTGGGAAAGTAGACAATGCCAAAAGTAGCGGAGAAGTGCTGGACAGATCGCAGTATGCAGAACACACCCATATCCACAGCGATATGGAGTGTAGTGAACAGTGGAAGCAACCATGTCACCCCAGCCAGTGGAGGTCCTTGCAGAAATGTTGCCTGTTACGCCCCCATAAGCGTGAGCGGAGAGGGATGGCCCGGCGTACGCCAGGCCAGCATAGGGGTGTGAATAAAAAGCACGTAGCCCTGGGCCTGGTCCTCTACTAGAAAGCCCAATGTCTCTGCCAGGGCGGCACCTCCCACCCTGCCACAAGGCTGACGCTGTCCTCTTGAGCGGAGTTGCCTGAGATCCTGTGTGCCTGCCATACCCGGCCCGCTGGACCACAAACTTGTCAGGCCCGACCCATTGCAGCCAGGCCACACTGATCAGCATCCTAAACCGGCGTGTGTCAAGGAGGGCCCACCACGTGCCTGTGTAAGCTTCAAGCCAGAGGCCTGCGACCCGGCCAGCCTTTCAGACCACCTCTGTCCCCCCCGACGCAGGGCCACATTACTCCTTCCTCATTGATATATCCAAACCCGGCCCAGCTACAACAGCACCAGACCCCCCGATCAGTGAGGCATAGTTCCATATGCGCATCTTGCGACACGTGGTGGCACTAACCATGTTCAACGCCAGTGGGTGACACGTGGATGAGGGACCAGGACTACCCTGTGGACCAGTAGGTCTCACATCCAGCACCTAGTAGCGATTCACGAACGGCAGAGTCCACACCAGTGGTCGAACGGAGATGAGTAAGAGAAAGATGCAGCTCGGTCCAGACAAAAGCCGTGTCACAGTCACGGAGGTGACGAATACGTGGTGCCACTGAACCTGAACTGCGGAGACCGGTAGGGGCACCAACCTATGCTGGCAACACTCTGTGAATACCTGTCCTGACCGCAGCCTCTGGCATACACTGCTCTCAACCTAGGCTGCGCTCAAATAGGTCACAGATTCTGAACTGAACATCGAGTATGCAAAGGCAGATCACATATTATTGAACACAAGGAGAGCCATAAGAGGTTGACCCTTGCATCTTGGCGGAGAGAAAATAATCATCATTACGGAGGTGCTCTTACACTACCGACAACTGCCCTGGTGTCACTTGCGCTGTGCATCGCAAGCCAATGACCCGTGGCTGTGGGCCACTGCTGACCGCTGCCTCCGGCCTAACCTACGGTCCAGTAGGTCACAGAGTCATGATTCAGCAATGGCGGAGTTGATATCAGTGTACCGGCATCATCGCAGGCTGGGTGCCTGTGCCGGCCGCAGTGCATCCGGGCCACTAACTCTGTGCTGGTCAGGTCGAGAACCCTTCTCCAGAGACATTGGCTGGTCCCTGAGGCGTAGGCCTCAGGCTCATCAACGCCATTACTCTGTGGCCTTGCACTGTACGCAGCCTCCGGGCCCAAATGCGTCCCACCAGGGCTCACACACCAAAGGGAGTCCAGACTAGCCCGGACGATGTATCACAACAGGAGGCACATGCCACCACCGCAAGGACCACCTCCAAACGCCATTTACCAGAGTTGAAGCGGTGGTCCTGACAGACTTTGAAGTTGTTCAGGCCTGTCATGGATGCCATCATCGGCCTGATACCCTGTCCAGCACTCCAGGTGCCAGTGCACCACAGTCCATTGTACGTTGCTGATTGTGTTTTGTGCTGTGGAGCGGTTGTGCGCAGGGATGTCACCTCAAACAGTTTGGGTGCCCCGAGAATTTGATGTTATGTTATGTTACGGAATCTTGTATAGCGCATGGCTACCCCAGCAACGGGGCGTCCCAGCGCTTGCGGACATGCCTACCACTACAGAGGGTGTATTAGATGGATGCAAACAACCAAGTTTTTATAAGTTTGCGAAATAACAGATGATTTGAGGTGGCTCGAGCTTTTAAGGGGATGGAATTCCAAAGTTTAGGGGCCAAATACCTGAAGGAGCGGCCACCAGCTCTGCTCCTCCGTATCTTAATGGTACGTGCTAAGAAAAGGTCCGCTGAGCGAAGTGCGCGCGTAGGGGTATAAAAGGAGCATAGTCGTTGAAGAGTATGGGGGCCGGCGCTATACAAGATTTTATGGGTAAGACAGAGGGTTTTGAATTGAATGCGTTGCTTTATAGGCAACCAATGTATCGCCGAAGAAAAGGGGAAGTGTGACAGGTTTTGGGCAGAGCAAATAAAACACGAGCAGCGGCATTTTGCGCTCTTTGCATCCTATTTATTGTAGTCGTATTGGATCCTAGCATGAGAGAATTGCAATAGTCCAGGTGAGAAAGGACTGACGCCTGGACTATGAGTTGACGAGTTGGGGGTTCGAAGAACCCCAAGATGGGTCTGAGAGAGCGCAGGCGCCCATAGCAGATGCCCACCACTTTTTTGGCATGGGAGTCCAAATTGAGCGAGTTGTCAAGCATCACTCCTAGATTTTTTACCAGCTCCTTGGGTATGGGAGCTGGTCCCAGCGCAGGAGGCCACCAGTGCTCATCCCATGTCTGTGTGCCATTGCCAATCAGAAGTACCTCTGTTTTGGAGGAGTTTAATTGAAGACAGTTGTTAGATAGCCATTTAGAAATGGCCAAAATGTCTTCTTGAAACTTCATTTGGTCTGTCACATTGTTGTTGAAGAAGTTAAAGATAAGTTGTGTATCGTCCGCATATGATATTAATTGTATCTTACGTTCCCGGGCCATCACGGCCAGGGGGCGGACGTACACATTAAACAATGTGGGACTGAGCGCAGACCCCTGAGGCACCCCACATTCAAGGGGGAGCCTACTGGAGGAGTACGGGGGCGTGCACCTGGAAGGAACGGTCAGATAGAAATGACACGAGCCAATCCAGGGCCGTTTCCCTGACTCCGATCTCCCACAGTCTCTCAAGCAGTATCTTGTGGGAGACCGTGTCGAAAGCCGCACTCAAATCCAGCAGAATCAGAATGGAGGTTGCGCCCATATCCAATGAAGCTTTTAGATGTTCTGTAGCTGTTTGCAAGGCCGATTCCGTGCTATGGTTCACACGGAACCCATTTTGGGACTCATACAGGATCCCATTGGACTCCAGGTAGGTAGTCAAGGTGTGGTTGACATGTGCTTCTGCCACTTTTGCAAGGTAGGGAAGCAGTGATATGGGGCGGTAGCTGTCAGGCCGGGAGATGTCTAAAGATGGTTTCTTCAAGAGAGGCACCACTTTGGCATGCTTCCATGATTTAGGAATCGAGGCTAGCTGAAAGGACTTATTGATCAAGTCTCGTCCAGCCTGCAGGGCGGAATCACGTAGAGATCTGAACAGTTCAGGTTTAATAGGGTCGTCTGGGGATCCTGATTTTAGTCTAAGTGTAAGATGTTCCATCTCTGTCCACTCTAAAGATGGTATAATAGAGAGGGAGTGAGAGAGAATAGCTTGATCACTAGTAGGATTGGAAAGCCCCAGAGGGCCATCTAGTTGTAGTGAGTCGTATATCCCTTTGACCTTATTAATAAAGAAGCAGGATAGTTCCTCACACTGTGAATCTGACACTATTGGGTTGCCCATACCGTCCGGGGCCTTGGTCATTTCTTTTACCAGAGAGAAGATAGTTTTGGAGCGGTTGGTACTAGACGTGATCAGATCAGTGTAGTATGTGGCTTTGTTTTTTCTTATAAGTTTGTGGTATGCTTTAGTGGCCAGCTTAAACTCGCTTTTGGCCAGCGGGTCGTACGAGCGTCTCCAAATACGTTCTAGCCGTTTACATTGTTTTTTGGTATCAGCAAGCATCTCCGAGTACCAAGGATGAGAGTAGTCTCGTTTGAGCCTTGAGCATTTTATGGGGATGAGATGATCCAGAGAGGTGTTTATCCACTCTCTGTATGCAGAGTCTGCCTCCTCCATATTGTTCGACCAAACAGGGCGTGACTGGATCAGTTTGATTTCTAATACAGCATTATCTAGGCTATTCCAGGGGCGCATCCATATGGGAGGGGGAGTATTCTCCTTGCGGCTTACTCGGGTCTCAACTGAAACAGAGACCAAGAAGTGATCGGTGAAGATGATGCAGGTCTAACACACCCCACTGCATCTGCATCCGGAATATATCAAAGGGACACAATCTGAGAATTTTTCTTCACATGAGCGCGCTCATCTCTAGTGTCCAAAGCCCAGTGCACTGCAACTCACGGACACTCCTGTTTCCAAGTTGTCTGTCTCTGGACTTTCTCCGGCTCCCTCCATGTTGCTCAGCAGTTGACTCTGTATTGTATGTGTTTTCTGTTTCCGTTGCACTGGTGTCCAATGTTCAAGTGGTTGCCAGCACCCAACATTCCGCTCGGAATGGCTTACACTCACCCCACACATATCCAGCACAGGCGTCACTGTACATGTAGCCCTGCCAATAAAGGGGGCGGGCGCATGTGTCTGTAGCCACTTCAACATGATATCTGCATGTGTCCCTGTGGTCCTGTAGTATTCATGTGGGCCCTGGGCCCTAGGACATTACATTGTGCTGTGTACATCAGAGGCAGACATGTCACCGCAGGCAGCGGGTTGGGGCTTGGACATGTAGCTTTGTCGTCATCCACTCAGTTTGTGAGGGGAGTGGCCAGGGCCGTTGTATGCAGAGCCAACATGGGTGTGTGTTCTGTGCTGTGAATGTGCATCTGCCTGTGTCTCTATGGCAGTGTGGGTCTCCTCAGTGGGGTGTGGGTGGGCCCTGAAGGGTGATAGACCCCTACGTATGTGTTGGATCTATGACAAAATATAGAAAGACAAAATATCGACCTACAAAAATATCGGAGCAATAATATCAATGTCAACAATATCGACATCCTATCTACAAAAAGGTAAGTACAAAAATTTCACACAAAAATATCGATGTCAAAAATATATATATTTTTTTTAAATATAGTTTTTTTAATAAAAACAATTATGTAAAATTAATTAAAAAATACTTAACAATATAATAAACATAGTACAAAATATATTATATTATTTAAAATGAATAAGTAATATACATAATATAATAAAAAAATAATTAAACATAAATATAATATATAATATATATACTTAAAAATCAGTTGCAATATCTATTGTAATAACTTATAAATAATTAAAAATATTATATATTACAAATTCATCTATACACATAAAATAATAACACAAATAAAAATTAAATAATTATGCAAAACAAATTAAAATAAATACATTTATTTTTAATATTTTTTCAATTAATTATATACTACATTAACTAAAGCGTAGGGGTAAAAATTACTATTCCAACTCCAGAGAGTGCAACAGTAGGGAAAATTCTGGATAGCGTAGAGGTAAAAATTACTATTCCAACTCCAGTTAGTGCAACAGTAGGGAAAGTGTTGGATAGCATAGGGGTAAAAATTACTATTCTAACTCCAGAGAGTGCAACAGTAGGGAAAGTGTTGGATAGCATAGGGGTAAAAATTACTATTCCAACTCCAGAGACTGCAACAGTAGGGAAAGTGTTGGATAGCGTAGGGGTAAAAATTACTATTCCCACTCCAGAGAGTGCAACAGTAGGGAAATTGTTGGATAGCGTAGGGGTAAAAATTACTATTCCCACTCCAGAGAGTGCAACAGTAGGGAAAGTGTTGGATAGCGTAGGGGTAAAAATTACTATTCCCACTGCAGAGAATGCAACAGTAGGGAAAGTGTTGGATAGTATAGGGGTAAAAATTACTATTTCAACTCCAGAGAGTACAACAGTAGGGAAAGTATTGGATAGCGTAGAAGGTAACAATAACATACTTATAAATAATTAATAATTTAAAATAATTCAAAAATTAATTATCAAATAAATATAAACTATTCACAAATACAAATGCATAATTATTAAAAACATGATTAGCAATACATAATTAAGTAAAAATGAATTAATAAGAAATACCAATTAATAATAATAAATTACAAATTAACAATTAATTAACAATAATATACTAAACAATGAATTAAAATAAATTATTACTTAATTACACCCACTACAGAACATAACTATCAATTAATCAACTAATTAAAATTAATTACCAATTAATAACAATTAATTACCAAATAATTAAAATTAATGTATAATTCCTAATAATTAATAATTAATTTACTATAATTAAATTACTTCCCACCCTACTCCCCTATAAACCCAGAACCCGCTACAGAACATAACTATCAATTAATCAATTAATTAAAATTGATTACCAAATAATTAAAATTAATGTATAATTCCTAATAATTGATAATTCATTTACTATAATTACATTACTTCCCACCCTATTCCCCTATAAACCCAGAACCCCCTGCGGTACTAAAATACAAAATGTACTTAACCCCTTCCATGCAGCCGTGATTCTGCGCCTGTGCGGCAGAATCGCGGGTGGGCGGGTTTATGACGACCCCCAGCCTTCATGAGCACACGAGCACCGTAGTGCATGACGGCTGGGGGCCGTCATCAGCATGGAAGGGGTTAAATTACATAAATAAAAATTAAATACATAATAAATACATAATAATATACATAAAAATCATACAAAAATCGATATTAGTAACATCGATATTAGTAACATCGATATTAGTGACATAGATATTACTAACATCGATATTAGTAACATAGATATTACTAACATCGATATTAAACATATCGATATAACTTACCTTCTATATTATGTCCCTTCAATATTTAAACATTGACATTATTGTATGTCGATATTTAAAACTCAAAATTTTGTCTGCCTACCGTATGTGTCCTGGTTCGCATTCCATGGGTTCGGCCCCCACCCACACCTGTTGGGCCACCTCCTTTTGGCGTGCTGACACATGGCATTGGGGGTCCATGTGTGGGTGTGTGAAGTGTCTTCAGCCAGCTGTGTTTGCGGGTGCTTCCTGCTGTGTGGTCTGTTGCAGGCTCTGTGTTCACCCCGGGTCCTGGTGGGGGGGTGCGTGAAATATCCATGAGCTGTTGTAGGGCGTTGGTGTCAATGGTGTGGTGGTCTTTTCGGGTATCGCTGATGTGTTGTGTTCTGTGCTCTGCTGGAGGTGTTTTGTGCCCCTCTGCGATGTGAAGGGGAGGTGCGTGTGGAATTTGTGTTGTCATATGTGTTAGCACATTTTGCTGGTTTGCATGCAGACTGTAGGGCAATGTACATTGTGACTGTTGGGGGTGCTGGATTCTTCTGCAGGACATTGTACATTTGGCCTACATGACGGACGTGAGGTTGTACATGTACATTTCCATTTCCTTGTTTCCAGCACTGTCAAATGTAGTGGGCATCCTTATGTGCATGTGCAGAGTCATCTGTGTCCTCTGTTTGGCAGTGTCGGCTATGCACATTGTTCCACGTTGTCCTCAATGTGGGTGTGGTGTTCGTGCTATGTGTGTGTGCTGCGGTGTGCCAAGGGGATCTGGGACATGATCCTGGGTGTTTGTGGGTGTGTAGTGTGCCATGCCTCGCTGTGCCATTGTGCCCATCTCCCCCGTTCCGCCAGTCCCTGTTCATTGCACTCCCTGTTGATGTTCTGTCCGGTCTTCTTGAGCTGTGTCCGTACTCCCTGCTCCTTGCTCTGTCTCCACACTGATGACTGTGGCCTGGGTTTCCTCCAGCTCCGCCAGTGGTGCTGGACTACCACTTCCTGTCACCATTGCTGCCTTCCTGTTGGCAGTGGGTTGGTGCCTGGTTTAGGTAGTCATGTCATGCCAGCGCCTATTGGCCTTCTACATTGGCCTCCTCGGCACTCCGACTGCAATCCCGGTGGTCTATTTGTGGGTCAGTTACTGGTAGTGTTCTGTCACCTCCGTGACGCTGGCCTTGTTTTCCTGCTGTCTGCCCCCCGTCTTCCTCTCCCTCTTATCCTTGGCCTTCCCCGACCCCGTTTTTCCTTGCTGGCAGTCTGTGGGGATTCTGGGGTTCGAGTTGGTCTCTGTGCTGTGTCAGGGTGCATCCATGTTGCTACATGGTTTGACTTGTTTCTGGTGTATTTTTTTGTGGTTTTTATGGTGCATTGTCCCGACAGACGTGTGGGATTTGCCGGCCTGTGGCTGATTTTCACAACTTTTCGTACCTCGCTTGGCCTCATCGCATGTTTTTGGGAGTTCGTGTATCGCATTTTAGTGGCGTGGTGTTAATTTTCAGGTGGACATTTGGCACATTATTGGTGTCTATCGCATGCTACCGCCTTGTTGTGAATTCCACGTTGCCACAGGGTCATTTTCCCTCGATAAACTGCGATGTTGAAAGTTGCGTTACACCACTCTTGCAGTAGTTATCACACATTCTTGTGAATATACCACTAGGTGTAATAGCTGGGCTGTCTAAGATGAGAATCTTGCTTTTGAAGAAGAACAGGAGGATTTCCCAGTATTGATACAAAATGATGGAACCTCATTTATGGCCTTCGGTTGAGAGAACGGTTTAAAAAGCTCCCTCATTCAATGTGTTGCCAGGTTATTTGGAGATGTGTAATACAATCTCATTGCCTTTTCTATTGCTGTACTATACTCCTTCCAATTCATTTTACACATTGGTACGTTAATTGCTGATTTCGATTTTCTGTATTTTCATTCCACTTTACGTCCCACTTTCTTCATATTGGGCCTAAGACTAAAGAATAGGGCTTTTAAACTGAAGAATTTGTTCACTCTCGTCTGAGTTAATTTTGTCTTTACATTTGCAAAGTAGCCACTAGGCTCTGTGTTCTAGAGCTTTTGTGGTGGAAAATATCGTTGGGATCATATGTATTGGTCATTGTTGACCAGGTTTAGTCAAAATGTGTTGTTGAATATTTCTTGGAATTTTGCTGGCGAGACCTTCCCTTGGTGTCAACTGTGGCTAGGCAAGCCAAACAAATGCATTTCTTTTAGTATGTTTGAATTCAGGTAAAATGGCAAATGTGTTCAGAGAATGACCCGACCATGATTTAAGTGTGATCTTTGTGTCTGATATATGGCACAAGTTAAAACAAGTCTAATGTATGTGACCTGCTAACAAGGGGCTGAAATCCTATGGGAGAAACCAAACAACACTAACTTGTCTACTGTTTTCATGGCATGTTTGTTAATCAAAGTAAAAATATATAGATTGAAGTCACCCAACAGCATTCTCTGGTATACAGCTTGAGTTGGTGTGGTCAAGTTAATGATTTCTTCAAGGCAGAGTTGAATCCCGGTTTGTGGTATATTAGTCACAGGCTGGATGAATAGTTAGAACACGGGAAACACCATACTGTCCTATTTTTTAAATGACAAGTAGCTAGAACCTAGCATATCAGAGCATATCAATGACTCATGGTAAATGAGAGCCACATGACCAGCTTTACTGAAAAGTCAATTTTTTATTAAAATTCTGAAGTGGGGTGACAGGTGACTGAAATGTTTCTCTTTCACCCAAGGGTATCACAATTGTGTTCCCGAACTGAGTTGTACATTTTAAGTGAGCATTTTAATGACCAATTGACATTTATTAAGACAGAGTTAAATGTTTTGCTGCTCATCTTGTTAGTACTAGTTAAAGGTGGTGGAGATGCTGAAGGTGTTAAGCATCACTTTCTGAATGCAGGAGCTTGTTGGTTAGATATGTGGTGGAGAATTTAGCCCAGTGGTTGGAATGGCAGTCTGAGATGGTTTTGTCTTTCCTTGGAGATTTGGCTTAGTGCTGGGTTGCCAAATGTTGGAAGGAATTCATACTTGCACATATACTTCTTTTATTTTGGGATTGTGGTTGGGGGGTCGGGATGGTCCTGGCTCGTGATCAAAGAGTTGGATCTTTTTCCTAATCTGTAATGGACCTTAGCCACTTCAGTTTATTTGTGTGTTTGCACATGAGATGAATTTGTATCTCAATTGTGGCCAAGTGTGAGTGACCTGCAGGATTCATGAGTGCACTCACTTGTGTATGTGCTCATTGTTAAAACACCTCCCAACAAGTAATTTATTTGCATCAGCCATGTTCCTCTAGGAATATTAAATCATCTGGAGATCCTGAGAAGGTCTGTGAAGGTTAAAAACTAAGCGAATGTTTTGACAAGTTTTTTAGTCCTCCATTAGAGGCGGATTGTACAGTAGGTACAAAAAACACTGCAACTTACCTGACAGCAAAAATTAACATCAATGGGTGTAAACGCACCACTAAAACCCATTGATTTAAAAACTGTAGGCAAAAAAAAAACAGGAGACAAGCTTTGGTCCCAGATGTAAAACAACAGTCCACATATTATCCATCTCACTCATTCAAAGAATGATTTATTTCTTCAAGAAGCCCGCAATCCACAAATTTGGACTGACCACTCTCTGAATTCCTTGACTGAGGAAATCCCTGTCCTTTCCCTGTAATTTGCCTCTGACTTTGAGTTGCTCCTAGCTCGCCTTTATTTACTTCTCTTCAGTGCATCCAATATATTTACAAACAACCCTCGTTTATTCCCTCTCTTGGTACCTCTCTCATGTGCTTCGTTTGAATAGAGATCCATTTCTGTTTAGATGGGTTTGTACAGTATAAATACCCAAATACATATACATACCTATAAACTAAGGATGGCTGGGGTGAAACTGGGGTGGCATGGGGAGTAAAAAAGACATTGGATTAAACCCAGATCTGTGACTGGGGGTGAATGTTTGAATTGATCAGTATTCCATCTATTATTTGTTCTTTATGCTATATGCTAAGGATGAGCAGCTAAAAGCTGAAAGAAACAACATCACCTGAACTAGAACCCTGGAAAACCTAACAAGAAGATTCTAATATTGGCTATGTCCTAAATATGTTTATTTACAGGCTTCCCTCAGGCACGAAAAAGTATTGATTCACTGTATATTAAATTAACTCTATAATAACCGATCTCCCCCAAGGCAGTCAACGATCAGAAGGTTGAATGAGAATGTAGCTAAATAACAAAAAATGATTATGCCTGCAGTATTGCAGCCTGAAATGATTGTAGACCTCGAAAAATAATATTGGCCCCTCTGGCAATTAGGGGCAGCCGATCAAGAACAAGAGTAATGCGTTAATATGATTCTCTGCTCTTCAACAGGCTGTTTAATATATGAAAGACATTTTTTCTTCATTTTCAACCAATATTGGAACATTTCTGAGGAGCTTTGGTTTGATAAATGCATAGTAATGTTTGACGGTTTTTAATCGCCTACAAGGTGAAGTAGTATTTTTTTTAAGTTACAGAAACCTTTTTTAAACTCTCAAAGGTTCTGATTTACATCGATACCAATGACTGAGTCATAGGTAATAGTCCTTTGTCCTGGAGAGGGCACAGAATGAATTATTGCATCGAGTTTACAAATGAGAAGCTGTGATATAAAAAAATAATAGCTCTGTAAAAAGGTCAAACCAAGATATTAAAGCACTCTGTGCTTCTCTGTCACTGACTATTGCTGTTAGGGACATGCCTGAGTAAAGTTAAGTCAACCATGAACAATCACTCTGGTTTAGGTGCATCTACAAAACAAATGCGTATGGCCTAACACGCAAAAAGGATATGTAACTCCCAAAGGGGCTATCCATTACAAAATAAGCATTAAATGTGCCTGATTTACAAAAGGATAAAGGAGTTCTGAAATTCCACCATACCTATTCTGGCTGAGGCATTCAGGCGTTAATTAAACGTATAAAATATTACCTGACACTATGATGGCGAAAAAAGGAACTGCAAATTCTATTAGCGGCCAAGTAGCTTCAGGATGTCGAGTATGCATTTTTAAAAAGGAACTAGTGTTTCTTTTGAATTTTATTATTATTATCAGCAGTAGTAGAAGTTGTAGTAACAGTATCATTTATATTCATTTATAGTAGAGCGAACACTGGGTTTGGAAAAGGAATCAATGTACCCACAAGAGATAAACTCACAATCCGAAAAGGCAACACTCGAGTGAAACAGAAAGCGCCAGAAGAGCAGCAGGTGGTTATTCACTGGCTTAGGAAGTGCCTAATTAAATGTGTTTTATGAAGGCCATCAGAGTGGTGAGAAAGACAGGCAGGGGCTTGCAGGATACCAAGATCAATAGAGCGTTTCAGTGGGAAACATGGGCAGCGACAGATACCCCCACTTGTGCCGCTGCATTTTAACCTCCCTAGCTGCTGCAAAGGCGCCCATACTGAACATTAGAAGTAATCTGTGTGGCCTGAATGGCTATCGAAGTTGTTTCCAATGGCTTCTTATGAAAAGTTACTTTATAGAGGAGGACATCACTAAATGGAAATTAATAGTAGGATATGGACACTATTTTGGAACATGTAAGTTCTGTTTTGCAATATTGGCTTCAGAGGCTTCGATTCATATAAATAAAACCGATGTGGACAGCTCTTTGCTAAAGGCACAAATGATATGAATAACTGAATCGGGAGCAGTGCTCAGGTGATTAAAGTTGCTGGTATTTTTACAATTCTTCCACTCATTTGAGGGATAGGGTTAGGGATTGTACCCCTACTGCTCTGCACCCCCTTATTCATTTCCGCAAATTAAACCTGACAGGACAGAATCAGCAGAAAGAAGGGAGGCGATATATTAGATGTTTTGAATTTCCCATGCCAGCAGATGATGCCAGGGTTGAAATAGCTGTTATATCCAGAAAAAGAGTAGCTACTGCAATACAGCTGGTCGAAGGGGTAGAGGAAATGAGGCACAAGCGAGCGCAGCAAATGGCGCAAGTGTGACAATCAGCAGCGCAAGAGGTCGGTACAGTGTGCGCAACAAGAGCGGCCGGCTCGCGACATGAGGTTATGATACTGTTCTCCCTTCAACAGAATATCTTCGACCTAGTAAATATGGACTAAAATTCCCTAACATCTGTGAAAATGACCAGAAATTCCTGAAGAGTTGCAGACAGTATTTGAATGTTACCAACCCTATTGGGCAGATGTGAATTAATTGGTGCTCAGTGGAGAGAAAGATGAGTTGATGTGAGAAACTGATCTTGACAGGCACCCTGGTGATCAAGCCGCCCTCGTTACTGCAAGTAAAGGCTGTAGTGAAGGTGTGCCCCTGCAGGACTGATCGAACTATTGTATACCAAATAAGTGTTAAGCTCCTGCTGATTATCTTGGTCCGTTGAACAATGCAATTGAACATTATCCTGGTACTGCACAAGCTACAGAGAAGGTGCAGGAAGCAGTAGGCGCTGCTTTTGTACAGGGGCTGCTGTCCAAGGTGCAAGAGTAACTCTGCTCCACTTGCATTGAGTGGCAAATTAAGTGCCTTGATAAACTTGATTTGCTTGCAAACCATTGTGCGGCAGTGCAAGAAAGGAAAACATTAGTCAAATAAATCCAAACTGATTTCTTTACACATGCACACATGTTAACAGACTCCCAGGAGGAGGTAGTAGTGGGGAATGGGGATACAAAATGGTCGGGATGGGGGTGATGATAAATGCTGCTGTGCAGGTAAATGAAGGGATTGGGATGCCAAGGGAGGGATCAAGAAGATCTGAATATCCCCCTTGGTTGCTCAGGATTTAACTGTGGAGTGCTGGGACACTGGAAACAAGATTGTCCCACTTTACCCTTTATTCCTCATCCCCAATTACAATCCAAAGAACCTGATTTTAATCACATTTCTCAAAATCAATAACCCACCATGTAGGATAACCAAAAAGGAAGACAACCCCATTGTAAACAGTTTGATTCCAGTAGAACAAATGGGATATATGTGTAATGTCTTTGTCAATGAAAAGCCCCCCTACTGCCATATTGACATAGGTGGTAGCCGTTTTGATCTAAAGGCCTCTGAATTCTCTTCCTTACCTTTCTCTCTGGCATGCCCATTGATGCAGCTGGCATTACTAATATCTGTGTGCCACACCACATCATCCATCATATCTCCATCTCCCTGGTTCCATTAGTGATCAACATGCTTTTATGTTGAGTCCATTCCTCCAGCAAACCTCTTAAGGGAGGACCTCTTGCTAAACTAAAGTGTACAGTTGATTGCACTAGAGATGGTTTCTATCGTAATGTGTCGAAACCAATACAACTGAACTCTTAGCTGTGTTGTGTGAAACTAGAGAATTGACAAGTAAGAATATGTCTCTGATATACTTGATCAAATACCCTCTACGCTATGGTCTCAAAATGCTAATGATGTGGTTAGATACAGTCACAGTAAACAGGAAATATTTCAAGCGCTCCTCTGAGGTTCTTCAATTTCAGATTTCGTCCCGTATCTAACCGCCATTTTGTGTCCTGTCGCCATTTTGTGTTGCCCTCACTCAGGCAGCACAGCGAACAATGTGCTTTTGCTTTTGCTTTTCCAGCTGCTACGTGTCCTTCCAGTTAAAAAGTAACTCCATTGTCCTTGTTCATGAAACCCGATGTCAGGGTCTGGCTAAGTTCGATAATCCATGTCTGGTTCGATTGATCCGTGTCTCGGCCGACTATTTGCCCTCTCCTATTCTTTCCTTATACTATCTTATCCGACTGGCCTTCGCTATTCTCTCCTTGTATGCTCCTATTACACGACCATCCTTTGAGACACACAAGTACGTCCTGCCACCTGCAAGAGGGGATTGTGGACACCATCACTGATTAATTTGTTGGGAGGGGTAGCACACTGGGTCCGAGAAAGGATCATATTTGAGACACCTGATAGCTTGTTTTTCAACTTTTCTCATTGGTTCGTTTTGTTTAAGCAAGGAGTGGAATATTGTAAATGTGTTTTTTTTATAAAAGACTGTGCGCCACGGATTGAAGTGGCAGTCTCCTTAGAATCCACCCTGTGTGTGTAACTTCTGGGACAAGTGTGCTTAGCTGCAGCTAATAAACTTGGCTTTCACGCTCAACGGAGTGTCTCGTGTCTTTGTTAGTTGCAAGGCAGGTGCCCTGCGTGCCCTGCGCCGCCCGGCCCATAAGGCCCTGTTCTCCACCTCTTCCCAGACTCACTGGTGAACGTCCAGTGATGTGCCTGCTGCAACAAAAATTCCATAAAACTTTAAGCTGCCTCATAGTGAACTTTACTCACCTGACATGGATATGGTATTGGTTAAGCAGTGGGAGCACTGCATCTTCCATGGTTTTCGTTGCTTGGCAGTTTTTGGAAACTGCAGCCAATCAGCTTTGTCAACATGTTATGTGTCAAGCCTTGTTCTTATATTCTATCCGCTAATAAGATTCAAGCAATCTGTGAATTTGGAGTGAGGCTTGTAATGCAGACATGTAGTGTTCCTAACCTGGACCTACAGAGCCACAGAGTGGGAAATGGTGAATAGGGTATGTGTAAAACGAGACAGGACTTGAAGGATGAAGGTGAGTGTTCCACAGAAGGTCGGAAAGACAATAACATGTGAAATACACACAAACCTGCAGGGTAGTAATTTTGAGCATCCGAGCTGTGTCACTGGGTTTCTTTTTAAGGCTGGCATTCTGTGCTGGACTGCGACAGTAAACACAGTCTGTCCTGCACATGTTGTCACCAGAGACCATGCACTGTCAGAGAGTGAGTGCCTGCACTATTAAGACAAAAAGAGCAGCTAGCTCGGTGAGGACCCCACACCCACAGACAGAAAGTGCGATGCTGGGGCAACAATGTTCTTTCCACCTAAACTGCACACTCTGCCCTTCGGCTAGTGCTGAGCACGTGCATTTCAGTGCACTTTAGGGTATCCTGTTCTCAAGAATATGTACCCCCCTCTCTCTCAACCTTATAGAAGCCAACATCTTCATGCAAGCCAATTTTTTCCCCAATGTTTAGGAAGCATGAGGCTATCCCATAAAAATACCAGTGTCAAACTCAACTGTCCCCTTTAAAAAGGGTGGAGGAAAATTCACAGAGGGTTAGAATTCAGTTCAAAGGTCATTTGTCTTAAATGTTTTTCAACATAGCTATTCAACCTATTGCTAACACCCACCGATATTGATTAAAAGTATACACAGAGGAACAGTTCAATTAGCCAAGATTGCACAATGCTGTCAAGAGAGGACTGGTGGGATAGAATAGAAACTGTCTACGTTGGTGTCAATACCTCCACCTTACCCCAGTTGAATTTTGCTCTAGCTGCTGTTTTCAAACCTTGTTGCAAATTCACAACTCCCAACAAGCCCCCTTTGTTTTACCTCATCTCAGAGGTGCCCCCACCTTCCAGTCCCCACGGAGGCAGTTTATTGCACAGACGGCCTCTTTTAGCCTGGCTCCCAACAGAACACTCACTCTTCTCTTCGCGTCACAGTGTTTGCATGTCTATTTGCTCTCCCTACCCTTTAATCTGCTCTGTGCAGGCAGGTTTTGTGCACAGCACAGATGGCATACCAATTCTGTTTTTAGGTCTCGCCTATGCATAGGAAAGAGACCTTTAGTCATAGGCACAGCTCTGCGGGCAAAAACGTGCACGTGTTGCATTGCTTTCAATGGCAACGCGTGCACGTCTGGTGATTCCCTTGTGGGAGCGAGTTTTTTGCCATGTGTTATCAATGATCTCTCCTGGAGCTTTTCACTCCCGCAAGGGAACAGCCGCCTGCTACCAGTCAGCGCGCACTCCCCCCCACCCCCTACTTGCGCGAGGCGCGCACAGTTGTTTCTATTTTTATGGAGAAGTTGAAAGCATAAAGGCGGAAATTGAAATGTGGTAATGTTCCTGAATTTACTTCAACCCTTCCCATGTTTAATGCAGAAGATCTATTAAATATTAACACCAAGTGCCAGGTACTAGTATGGTCCGACGTCAAGGATCATTATATTAATATTTTTGTGAGCGCCCCGTTTCATGCCGAAGCAGTCTCTGCGCTAAGATGGAAGTAAAGGCCTGTCATGTTGGTGAACCCTGAACACCCTACATCATATTGGTAGTTTAGATCTGACAACTGCTGCTGCTCTTGCTTGTAAAGTAGCGTCTGACAGCGGGCTGCATGCAGTCTGAAGGTGCTCAGCGGTGGTGTTCATGTCTTGTTTGTATTTAGAAAGTTTTTTATTTTTTCATTGATTGATAATGTTTTCTTTCTATATATGTGAATTGTTACACCATACAAAAGAGCATTGTTTAACCCGCGGGACTGCTGTTTCAAGGCCAGAAGCTGCCCACTTGTTTTTATGAATTAAAAAAATAGCGCTGTGCACATCCCTTCATGACCAGAGCCATAGCAGGGGGTCTGTGTTTTGGCATAAGAGGAAATGCATCCAGTCCTGAGTTCATTTGGGGGAGCAGGACTGGGTGGGTGAAGTGGCTAGGGGTTGTAGATTTTGTTGCAACAGTCAGATGATAACACCAAAGCTTGCCCACAGACCCACATCAAAATTGATTAGTTTTCATTTTAGTCCTGTCTTTTCTCTGTGGAGATAAAGTAGTCCTAGCTGGCATCTTAGAGGGTGGATGGTCTAGCTGGTGACTTGTGTTTTCAATGCTTTGAATGAATTTGGTTCAGTAGTGGCTTTAAATATTCCCTTGCAAATGTTAAAGGATGGAAATATGTTTGGTAAAGTATTTCTCAATGGTAATATGAATTTGCGGTTTATAATTGTGTAGGCTGCTATGGCAAAAGTGTAATACGATTTATACGAAACCCTAAAAGACTTTTAACCCGTGTAATTGTCCACCAGGATGTTGCCATCACAGTTTCAAACATATTGTGGGGGCTATCAGGGTGTTAGGATCTGGAATGAACGATTGAAGAGTTATGAATTATGCAACTAAGTCCTCAGTTGAAACTTTACTCCAAGCAGTAACCACATTGAAAATGGGATCAGCTTTCACAAAATTGGAACACATGCCATTGAACGTAGAGTAGAACTGAAAAACTATTAGTTCAAAGGATTAAGGAGTATTGGAGATAATTGCAGGTTGAATCCAATCTAGCTGTAAAGTTTTAAAGTCGGTCACCACGACACAGGAATGTGAAGGCTGCACTTGCTAGAAGTAAAGCTCTCAAAATAAAATAAAATGTTCCTCACAAGCTGCTTATTGTGCTGCCTGGTCTAAAACAAATCTGCATGGCGTCATCTACAAATATCACAAATGAAACGTAGCAATGCATTCATGTGCACATCTCCTTTTAAAGGTGTACCTGTGGGTTATTTGTGGGGGTTTGAGTATTTTACTTTTAAAAGGCCAGGGCACACAATCTGTCAGAAATTGGAAACTTTTGCATAGCATAGTTCATTGTGCAGCTGTCGTTAGACCTCCTAGGATAAATCTAAACAAGCATTGGCATAGCCAATAGGTCTCGCCTTAGGGACCTTATAAGTGTTTAGTTATCCAGCACAATATCCTTGATGCAACAACATCAAGTGTTGCATGGCTTAACACTTATAAGGTCCCAAAGGCGAGACCTATTGGCTATGCCAATGCTTGTTATGTATGCAAGCAGCTGTGAGGTTGTGCACCGGTTCTGCTTCTGAAACGCTGTGTGGTTTTTGAGGTGTGTGGTGTTAGTGATGCTGAGGAGCACACGGTGCACCCTGCACACCCTCTTTTTATTTACTATGGATACACCACGGCAGCCAAAGAAGTAAGCCTGTAATGTGTGTTCACTGAAGGTTGCACTGCATCTCATTTTAATGTTTGATCTGCATAGCTGGACACCGGACTAATAAGAAAGAAACCACTCCTCATCCCCCGCTTCAAATCAGAAGCAGGAGTATTTGTAGCTCCCCAAAAAGCTTTTTTCAAGCTGTGGCTTAAATGGTCAGACTGGCACTCTCCTAGAGAAGAGTGGTTGTGAGGAATGTTATTGCTCTCCATTCTGTTCCCTCAACGCCTGGAAACAGTTTGGCAGTTTTGGGAGAGGATGTAGCCTTCCTGCTAGAGCTGTCAACCTCGAAGCTGGGAACCAAGTTTGAGTCTCGGCAACAATGCTCAATATCCTGTGATTCTGGGCAAATCACTTAATCTCCCTGTGCCTTACAATAACAATGAATGTGTCCTTGTGTAACGAAACTGGTGCTCATGTAAAGCTCTCTGATTCCCGATCGGGTCTAGTTCGTGCTATATAAAACTCGAAGAAAAAATATCTACAAGTGGGTGAGCAATACTCTGCACGCTTGCAGGACTCTGCAGAATTTGGCAGAATGTTTCGGTAACTCCATGGAATTCTGCAGAGTGACACTTTGAGAACTCCACCCAACCCTAGATATTTTCACAGGATAGAGTCATTCACATTGTAATGCAATTTAACAGTGCTTGTTTTTTTCACTTTGATTATGAAAGCTTATGTGTTCATGTTTAGCTACACATTAACCATGTATTCCATCTGCAATTGTGCCTTTTTCGGAGCACATATATCACTGAATATAAACAATTTCCTCATTTGTACTTGCAGTCACCAGAGTCATGATTTCAATTGTGCAGTAGGCGCAGTGGCAGAGGGGCCAAAAGGTTTGGGAAACCAACTGAACACCAATTATTGCTATCATTTACTATTAAACATGCAGTCAGAAATGCATTTACCTTGCAGGAATTAGGATCATGATTTGAATGGTGCAGCAGGTGCAGTGTCACAGGGGCCAAAAGCTCTATATCATATTACTAAACAAACAGTCAAGTGCAATTACCTTGCAGGCAAGAGGGCCATGATTTGAATAGTGCAGCAGGAACAGTGGCACAGGGGGCAAAATGTCTAGAAAACCACTGAACACTGATTATTGCTATATTTGACCCCTAAACAAGTCCCTAGCATGCAGAAGGGTAATGATTTGAATGGAGCAGCAAGTGTAGTGGCACAGAGACCAAAAGCTCTAACAAACCCACCTACTACTAAAAAGCAGTCAGGAGTGCTTTTTTGGTTATTTTGAGACCATTGCACCCAGAGTAACACATAGCCTAAATCATCACTGCAATAAAAGCTGTAACCTATTGGACTTTTCTGTCTATCTACAACTTATGTTACATTTAACGCATTTGTATGACACATTTTCAAAGTTTTTGGATGGTCTCAAAATGCTTCTGAAAAACTAACACCGTGGCAAGAACATTCTTCATTTTATAACACTAGCACTTTAACCATTGTAAACACTGCTTAAATACTTATAACTTACCATATGACATTCCATACCAAGCATTGGCAATGCCACAATGTCTTGCCTATATGAGATCCATTGGCTTTGTAAATTTTCTTTAGCCATATTATACAGCAGCACTAGCATATTTGCAGCATAACTGAAAAAAACAATATAAGGCAGAAAACACTGGCTGTAATAGAGCTTTTTACAATAATTTCAGCCGTTTACAACATGGCTAAAAAACATTAGCAAAGCAAAAAAATATCATATTGGCAAGACCTATTGGCTTTGCCAATGCTTTTTTCGGTTATTACTTTAATTGTAATTGTGTTTATATAGTGCTTATTACCCCTTTCGGCGGGTAGCACACTACCACGGAACCCAAAGAGGATTAGGAGTGAATTAGAATAGGGAGATATGAAATTATTTTGAGTGGTGGACATGTGAGTTTCTTATTTGGATTGAAAAAGGATAGTGGAGGGATAGAAGAGGGTAGGGTTTGTATTTATGTGGCACTTGCTACCCCTAATGAGGTGCCAACGCACTTTTTGGCAGGTAGCACTCTACTCCATAACCGACACAGGATTAGTGGGGAATTAGCATAGGGAGTTTTGAAATTGATTTGAGCCGTGGACATGTGAACCTGTTAGTTGGACTGAAAATGATAGTGGAGGGATAAAGGAGGGTCGGGTCTAGTGTTTTTTGGGGGATGAGTAAAGGGAAAGTGAAGGGGAAAAGTCGGAGGGAAGGGTTTAGAAAGTCTTGTTTGGGAGATCTTGATTGTATAGGAGGTGTGAGATGATGCAAGGGGGAGTAGATGAGGGAAACGTCTAGAAAGGGTAATTTTGGAGATCACAGTAGTTGAATGGGGTTTGAGATGAGTCAAAGAGTGGAGGTAGAGGATATGTTGCAAGATATATTGGGTGAGATATAGGGTAGTGCACTGGAGATGGTGAATTAGAAGTAAAGTAATAAATATAAAGTACATGGAAGGTATAAATGTATAAGGAAGTTACTATATGCAGATTTATGTTGTATGTCATAAACTCAGACTTTCAAGTGTTCCTGTATTCAAGCCAATTTATTTGTTTATTTATATATATATATATATATATATATATATATATATATATATATATATATATATATATATAATATATATTATATATATATGTTGATGATGTTTTTATCGCGTGGAAAGGCAGTATTGAGCAGGCAAATAATTTAGTGAAATGTATTAATAACAATGATCTCAATCTGGCTTTCAATAGTAACATCAATAACACACACACTAATTTTTTGGACATTCAGGTTTCAATCCATAAAGGGGCAATTGAAACTAGTTTATACCAAAAACCCACTGCAGGGAATACGTTACTGCACGCGTCCAGCTTTCATCCACGCCATACCATAGAGAGTCTCCCATACGGAGAATTTTTGAGGATCAAAAGGGCATGCAGTACGGACAAAGCATGGGAAGAATCACAGGAAATTGCCAAAGCTAGACTGTTAGCTCGAGGATATGGGGCGCATAAACTAAAGTTGGCATTAAAGAAAGCCAACAAACAAGACAGATCCAGTTTATTGCAAGTAGCACCCAGAGTCCCCCACATTGATTCAGAGCAGGTCTTAGCCACTCGTTTAGGATCACCTAGTGAAAGTGGCAGTTCACAATGTAGATTCATTACCACGTACAGTAAACAATCGCATACCATAAAGAAAATCATCTATGCACCTTGGCCGATAGCCCTAACAGATGGGGTCCTCAAGGGAGTTTTACCTGTAAAGCCCAGTTTCACCTATCGAAAAGCCCATTCCATGCGGTCAGATTTGGTAAAAAACAGTCCAGAACTCCTCAATAAAGACTCATGGTTTCCCACAAAAAGGGTTTCTTTAAATGTAGCAGTTGCAGAGCCTGCAAATTTGGTACAAATACTAGTTCCTACAAAAATGCATTTTCTGAGGAACAGATCAAGATAAAAAATAACTTCATCTGCAAAACAGAATACGCAGTATATGTCTTGACATGCATTTGCGGACTCCACTATGTAGGGAGTACCAAACTTCCAGTACAGACAAGAATTCTGCAACATTTGCGAGCAACAGTTAATTCAGACCCAACATACCCTGTTGCAAGACATGTAAAATCGGAACACAATTACAATTTGAATGTATTGTCCTACTTTGTTATTGATAGTGTCCCAGTAAATAAAAGAGGAGGCAACAGGGATAAGGCTCTCAGACGATTAGAAACAAAGTATATTTTAGAACTCGATACCAAGAGCCCTTGAGGTCTGAATATGTGTGAGAACCTGTACCATTATCTTTGAGATCACATGCAGTGGAAATATATTGGGTTTTAAGGATGTTTTGCATTATTATGTTGATGAGTTGAATGTGTATATAGTATTGGTAGCTTTTTTATTGTTTATGAAATGTCAGTATTTTATGTCTTCATCTGGTAGCCGATGGATGTGTGTTTTATCATGAATTTATTTATGAATTTATGGTTTTATACTATTTATTGGCGCCATTTGCACAGATGCATTTTTGCACAAATTAATTTGCACATAATCAGCTGCTATGCACTAACCACATTAGTTTTTATCTAAAACCCTGGCTTTTCAGCAAAGTGTCATAAGAATTAGATAACGCTGGTTCTTTCTCCGATCAGGGTTCCCGGCTGGGATTCCCTAATTTACCATTTAAGTATTTTATTCATTCACTTATTGCACTTTTTTGCACAAAAGCACTTTTTTATTAGTAGGATAATCATATGGTCAATTTTCATGATATACATGTATGTGATTTGACAGCAAAAAAGCTGTTTTGTACCAACCAAATGTTGGTCAAACTGAGGTATATTTGGGATAGAGGTAATATTGCATTAAGCAGTCACAAGATAGTTTATTATTGCCATGTATTGTTATGCTTTTAATAATTATCAAAATATTCATTGTTTTAGACATGAATTATGCAATAATAACATTTAGTATTGGTACGGTTATTTTTTATCCCAAGTATCAACTAGCAATGTAAATGTATTTGTACAGAAATTAATCACATTGCGTTTATTATTACATGGAAATCGACTGAGACCTAGTCTATTTTCTATGTTGTTTGCTGCCATCAGTAGTCACATGATACTCTGTAAAAAGTGCTTTCATTGGTCGTTTGTAATTTAAATTGTGTGCAATTACAAACACTTCCTTCTGGTGAGCAAGGGGACTGGGGGATCGCCGAAACGTGTCAGATCGTGGCACCCCTGATTCACTAATTATAAAATAAAGAAAAAACTGCTGCAGTCATTACCGGATTCTAAGTGTCCGTTCTTCTCTTGGAGAGTGCTGGTATGGTCGGTGCGCTTTGAGAGCGTTAACGTATATATATATATATATATATATATATATATATATATATATATATATATATATATATATATATATATATCTATATATATATGGAACTTTTGAAAATTCTATGTCTAATAACTTTGGCGTTTGTGTACGGAATCGGCTGAAATTTTCAGGAAAATGGCACATTTTGTTTCTGAGCAGCCCCTTAAAATTTGGGGGGGTTTCGTCAAGGGGGGGCCGAGAAAAAAGGGGGGTCACAAAACGCGTTTTTCCCATTCATTTTTCCATAGGGCGTTTGGCCTCACTTTTAGCTCGAACGGCTGAATGAATTTACACGAAACTTGGCAAAATTGTAGGGACTGTTAGCCCGATGTGCCTTTGCTGGGTCTCAATATATGTGCTCTAGTGGATTTTGAGAAATTAACGTTTAAAAAACAGATATATCTGTGACAGCGTCCCGGATAGCTCTCCAGATCGCGTACTTTTCGCGTAACGGAGCTTTGCGAAGCGAAGCTGATTGGCTCTCCGGTGTCTGTCAACATTCTAAACAGTCCGGTGCGGCCGCCATCTTGTCTCTCGGTAGGATCGAGAGACAGGAGGAGGAGAAAAACGAAGGGGGAATTTAATGAAAGGGGGCAAGGTAGACCCCTCTTGACCCCCTAGGAATGATGTTGGGGTTATTTAAGGGTCCCATGGGGAAAATAAAAAAAAATGGATTTTTCGCGGTAGAAGCGCTTCTCGGTTCGCGAACCGGGTCGCAAACTGGTAGCGAAACGTGAATTCGCCATTTTGTGTTTCGATTTAATTAAATTACTAGATGGAGGAAAAGCAATGTGAGTATTGGGTATAAGGGGGTATGGGAGACGTATCCTGACCCCCTATGTTTTCTGAGGGTGGTTGAGGAGGTTCATATATGTTGATACTTGTCTTCCAGCGGTTGCGCGTGAGCGCTTTTTTTTTTTTTTTTTTGCCGCTTGACTTCTGTTAACGTTCGATTCAAAGGAAATTAGGAAGTGTTGATCGCCATTTTGACACTGCGAGTAAATATATTGTTAAAAATAATTGTTATAAATTAATCCGTATTGATAAACATTGTCTGCGCCATCTTGCTTTTTTTCCAATGCCACACTTTTGTCGTGCACGGCAGCCATTTTAGATGCCTTGACCAGACCCACTCTCTGCACGCCGCCGATCCTCAGCATGGCTCCCCACCCTTGCAAGCATCTCCCCCACGCACTGGTCACCCCTGCTCTCTCTCTCATGCATGGGCCATAAACTTCCCCCCATCTGCGCTGCTCTTCCCTGAGTATCACACCCTGTGCCCGTCCGACACCTCCCTTTCACCCTATTCACTACCGCACCCTCTGACACTCCTCTTCCTCTGTGTCTGATTGTCCAGGCCAGTCCCAGGCTATCACCTAGCCCTGCGGATGTAGTTTATGGCCCCAACTGTAAAGAATCACCCCTGTTCAAAGGAGTTACAGTAGATCAAGGTCGCCACCTCATGAGATCCGTCACACCACACGCGTTCCTACTATCTGATAACGATCCTGTATTGTGATTGGGGAGGGGATTCTCACTGTAAGGGTGTGTGGGACCGAGCCTGAAGCGGAAGATTCCAGGGATGCCTTTTTGTACATCAAAGTCTTCACAATTATGTGTCACATTAAAAATATATAGCCCTCCAACAAAGTAGTAGGATTATAACACTTTAATAACTTATAAATATATACAACGCTCCAACAAAGTAAACACGTTAAAAAAAACATTTTAAACAACTATTTATATGACATTGCTTTAACCAGGTATGCACCTGTTACAACGCATTTTTTACTCCGCACTACCACTACAACGCAGGCATTACAACGCATACCATTACAACGCATTGCGCTGGGGGGCGCTCTAGGATAAGAGGTAAGTTTAATTTACTATCCAACACCTTCCCTAGGGTCCACGGGGACTGGAGTTAGAATAGTAAATTATACTTACCACTATCCAGCACCCCAAAGCGCTATGCGTTGTAACGGTATGCGTTGTAAATACCGCGTTGTAATGGTATGCGGAGTAAAAGTATGCGTTGTAACATCATATATCCCTTTAACCAGGATAGACAAAGAAATGACACAGTGATGTAAAAGTTTCTGAAAGAAATGCCAAGAACGTCCCATGTGAAAGTGAATTTTATCTGGCAATTTTTTTCTTTTCCTTCTCATGAAAAGAAAGTTAATGCCAGGTTCGTTACCTGCCTCATTTTCCCCCAAAAAAACTCTCGAGAGGGACCCTAAAAAAATATAGCTATGGTAATCATACCATGCATCAGCACATGGAGAGGTGGCACCCTCCTAATTATTCTAAAGCACAACTTCGAGATTTGGTGGATAACCCCCGACCGGCAAAAACATCCATCAATGACTTAGCAATAAGTGAGTCAGAGGCAAGGGAAACGGTCCCAAATCTGCAAAAGAACTTTGGGCAAATGAGATTGACTTGTGTAGCATGTGGAAAATTAATTTCATGCGGAGAGATGAGTATTACTTTAATAAATAGATCATATGAAAATCATCAATGTCCAAAACGTCCTAGAAAGTCATTTTTGTCATTTTTGAGTTAGAGAGATAACCTACAGTGGTACGGGGTCGTTTTCGTTCGTACTAGGGGGCCAGGTGACATTCCTTTGGGGTGGCTTAGGGGCATTTAAAACAACTTCCCTGATACAGGTAGCATATAAAGTAGAGGCTAAATACCAGGATCTTTATCGATTGCTTTATGCTGTACAAAAATGAAAAACACATACAACAAATCTGGACCATTCATATTTTCAATGTTTCTGCGTACTATACTTTTTAACCCTTAACTAATTGAGCTGCTTCATTTCACCTGCTTTTAAAAAAAAAAAAAAACATCGGAAACAGTGGCCATTTATTCGAAACTTACCAATCTACGCGTTACAACTACGTTTGCTTTTTCAAAAACCTTTAATAAAAATGTTGGTGCCCAAATATGGGCCTACAACCCGTGGGCCGGCCACGGAGCAGACTGGAACTGTAAATGGGGGGGGGGGGGGGATATTTATTTGTGGAAAACATAACAGAGAGTCAGTGGTCGTTGATTTCATAGTGAAAAGTGCGACAAGTGCAACAAAATCATATCGATAATTCATTGTGAGCAAGTACCAAAAGTGTCGACAATTCGAACCTTCAATAATAAATACAGTAATCAATGATGCATTAGAACTTAATATCAATTCATTGTTCGAACGTGTAATCAGTACCCGTCCAATGTCAATTCATTGTTCGAACGTATAATCAATACCCATCCTGGATCAATTCATTGTCCGAACATATAATCAGTCTTATCCCATATCAATTCATGTGCTAAAAACTGCATACATATCTCATGATATCAAGGCTGAGCAATCGGGGCACAACAAGGAGTTATTTATTTATTTATTTAGTGTGTTTTGGTATCGCGCACAGCTACCCCAACGGGGTGTCCCGGCGCTCCTGTATAACTACATGCAGACCTTTGCTGGTAAAATGAGGCAGAAGCAACTCAGCAGAACAGGTGAGTTTTGAGTGCTCGCCTGAAAGGTTGTTCATCTTTGATCAGCCGGATGGCAATAGGAAGTTTATTCCATAGGGCCGATGTCAACACTGGGAAAGTTTTCCCACCTGAGCGGGATTTCCTAAATCTAGGAACCGACAGGAAGTTTTTGGACGAGGAACGTAGGGTCCTGAAGTTATTATAAGGAATCAAACAGGAAGACAGATATGCGGAGCCTTTACCCTGCATTGCCCGATGAGCTAGTGCCAAAGCTTTAAATTCGGCCCTTTTTTGCAGTGGTAGCCAGTGGAGTTTGCAGCGGTGAGGGGTAATGTGCTCACGTAGGGGGAGACCGGTAACCAATCGCACCGCCGCATTCTGTACTGTCTGAAGGCGATGACTTAGCCCTACAGATAGGCCAGAATAGAGGGCATTGGCGTAGTCCAGGTGTGAAGTGATCAACGCCTGGACAACAATCTTCCTGGTGTTACTCGGCAGAAAGTGAATGAACTTTTTTATCATTCTAATCTTGGCTAGACAGGCAGTAGAGACTGTATGCACTTGATGATAAAAAGTAAGGTTGGAGTCCCATCTCACTCTAAGATTCTTCACAGATTCTTTTGGGAGGGGGGGGGGTACTTAAGTCGGTAGGCCACCAAATATTAGGGTCAAGTGGAGAAGGCTGGTGAAAAAAGAGAACCTCCGTTTTCCCAGCATTCAATCCAAGAAAATTATTGTCCATCCAATGGGCAATAGTACGGAGACAATTTTTTAATGGATCAAAAGTTGAGGGAGAGATGTTATCAAATGAAAACATAAGCTGAATATCATCAGCGTAGGAGGTGACCTTTATACCAGTTTGGGCGATGATATCGAAAAGTGGGGAAAAATAAACATTAAATAAGAGGGGGCTCAGCGAGGAGCCTTGAGGGACTCCCCACCGAAGCGGACGACTTTCAGAAATGAATGGGGGGGTAAACACTGCCTGGGTCCGGCTAGACAAGAAGGATGAAATCCATCCTAAGGCCGTGCCCTGGATACCTTTTGAATGCAGGCGATCAAGGAGGAGGGGGTGGGAGACGGTGTCGAATGCTGCCGACAAGTCCAGCAGCACCAACACCGCTCTTGATCCCTCGTCCAGCCTCCATCTTACTGCGTCTGACATCTCGATGAGAGCCGACTAGGTGCTGTATCCTGGTCTAAAGCCGTGCTGAGAATCATGAAAAGCACCTGATGTTTCGAGAAAGCTGGCTAGTTGTTGTTGAGCAAGTCTTTCTAGTACTTTAGCAGGGGCAGGCAGTAGAGAAATAGGCCAGTAGTTGGCAGGATCACAGGGATCGGCGCTGGCCTTCTTAATTATCGGAACCAGGCGTGCTTGTTTCCAAGTGTCGGGGAAAACTCCCAGCTGTAGTGAGTCATTTCATATTCTGTTCATAAAGGGATTAAGAATGGGAGCTAAGGATTTGTAATGTTTAGCCGGCCATGGGTCCAGCGGAGAGCCAGATTTAATTTTAAGAAGTTCTGCAAGAGATTGTTCCAGAGAAATCTCTGCAAAATCAACGAACAGGGACTCAGGGCCAGGTAGAGAAAGTGAGAGTTTCATTTGTACCGGCACCATTTTGGGTGAGGTCAGGAAGGTCCAAGTATAGTAAAAATGTCTCCACCAACTCGTGGTTGGACCGGGACCTCTTTCGGCAGTCCAAAAGTTTTTGTTGAAGGGTAGCAGAGGGGACTGCCGACATGAACCATCAGTCAAAGTGGGGTGGGAGGCAACAATCTCTCCTACCGGGTCATACTGGTGTCCCACCGGAACTGATCAAGTTGGTAGTCTTGCAGGATTTTGGTGATTTCAAGATTGAGGCCGGCAACGGCATGAGCGCGCCGACATCCCGCGGCTACGTCGTGGTCGTTCCGTGGGTGATCATGGCAGTCATTCCCCATCGGGGGTCGGGGGCTCCCGTGGCTCTTATAGAATCTTCAAAGTTGAGGAGAACGTTTCTGGACGCAGGAAACTAGAAGCGTTGTTGCACCGCAACAGTGGACGAGACCCCCGCTGGGTGAGCGGAGCATCATTGCCTCGCAATAGTGGACGAGACCTTTTGTCGGGTGAGTGCAGCGTCGCTGCATCGCAAGAGTGGAGGTACCTTTCGTTGGGTGAGGGGAGCGTTGGGGGTGCAGCTGAGGGGCCCCCACCTGGGGGGGTGGGAGAGGCTCGTTCGTGCCGCCTCTCCCTCCCAGCGCACCCCACGCTGACACCTGGCGTTGATATCCGTGATGTCCGGACCAGGCGATAAGGGGGGGGGGGGGTCGGAGGCAGAGGTAAGACATCCCCCCGTGGCCTGCAGGGCGCCGCTTCAGGCCCGAACGGGGAGCTCATATCAAGCACACGTGGGAAGCGGTTCAGCGAGCCCCTCTAGAAGAACACCCCCCGGCCTGGCGGACTGAAACTTCATGGACTCACGCCAGGAATTCAAGGCAGCGAGCACATCACCAAGTGTATTAACACCTTTACAGTATTCAGCAAAAGCGCCGTGCGGTAGGCCAGTGTCCCGTCAACAACGAGTCCAGGATACAGGGTGCTGGCCGCCATTTTGTCAGCCCGGCGGGGCCACAGCACTCTCCGGTATTGATCCAGCCGCCAGCAGGGTTCAGGGAGAGCCAGCCCGGGACCACCAACGGCACCAACGATGCAGGGAGGCGGGCCACCAAAGCAGTGGAGGTAGTCAGCGCCTCCGGCCCATGGGCACAGACCACCGAGTGCAAGACATCCCCCCCCCAGTGTTGTTACAGCCATAATTGAAGAAAGAAGAAGATCCCGTCGGCCTCGGCTCCTCTCCTGGTGCACCTTACGTGACGACCCTTTTGTTGGGTGAGTGGAGCGTTGGGGATGCAGCTGAGGGGCCCCCACCTGGGGGGGTGGGAGAGGCTCGTTCGCGCCGCCTCTCCCTCCCAGCGCACCCCACGCTGACACCTGGCGTTGATATCCGTGATGTCCGGACCAGGCGATAAGAGGGGGGGGGGGGTCGGAGGCAGAGGTAAGACATCCCCCCGTGGCCTGCAGGGCGCCGCTTCAGGCCCGAACGGGGAGCTCTTATCAAGCACACGTGGGAAGCGGTTCAGCGAGCCCCTCTAGAAGAACACCCTCCGGCCTGGCGGACTGAAACTTCATGGACTCACGCCAGGAATTCAAGGCAGCGAGCACGTCACCAAGTGTATTAACACCTTTACAGTATTCAGCAAAAGCGCCGTGCGGTAGGCCAGTGTCCCGTCAACAACGAGTCCAGGATACAGGGTGCTGGCCGCCATTTTGTCAGCCCGGCGGGGCCACAGCACTCTCCGGTATTGATCCAGCCGCCAGCAGGGTTCAGGGAGAGCCAGCCCGGGACCACCAACGGCACCAACGATGCAGGGAGGCGGGCCGCCAAAGCAGTGGAGGTAGTCAGCGCCTCCGGCCCATGGGCACAGACCACCGAGTGCAAGACATCCCCCCCCCAGTGTTGTTACAGCCATAATTGAAGAAAGAAGAAGATCCCGTCAGCCTCGGCTCCTCTCCTGGTGCACCTTACGTGACGACCCTTTTGTTGGGTGAGTGGAGCGTTGGGGATGCAGCTGAGGGGCCCCCACCTGGGGGGGTGGGAGAGGCTCGTTCGCGCCGCCTCTCCCTCCCAGCGCACCCCACGCCAACACCTGGCGTTGATATCCGTGATGTCCGGACCAGGCGATAAGAGGGGGGGGGTCGGAGGCAGAGGCAAGACATCCCCCCCGTGGCCTGCAGGGCACCAGAAGAGAAAGGGAGGACCAGCACATTCCGGGCCGACCATCCCACAACTTCTCCGGCTGATGGCGGCTAGTCGGGCCCGCCCTGCACGTGTCGAGGCCTCATCTTCCGGATGTGCGTAACCGTGGACCTGTTGCACTTCGGGAGTTTCCGGAACGGGGGTAGGTATCTGCTGATTTGTATCTATTTCATGTTACCGTTATTGGGCGTGGCGGGCGGTGGGACAGACATGCTTGGAGCAGTGGGGGGGTGGCTGAGCCTAGCTACCTCGTGGCTGCCGTAACGTCAAGTTTGGCTTCTTTCACCACTTCCATGTTTCTTATTTCTAGCGAAGTCAAAAACTCATCAGTGGCCTACTGATTTTGTTCGATTTCTTTCCCTTCCTTTTCAAGTGTGTTTCATGCTAAAGTTTCTGTTTAACAGGATACAGTGATTACTTCGTATTTTACATATGTCTTCTTTATTAGGGGTACTCTCCGGTTGAGCCAGATGATGTACCTCTAATAAATGGTCCGGGTGGAACTAGTTTCTCAATCAGTGGGGAGTAGATGGGCATGACAGATTACAATGGGGGACAAAGGTCCGCATTACCCACCCTTCACTACTTGCAAAGACTAGACAGAATATTTCTATTCCACGTTATTTGTAAACAGAGAATACCTCGAAAGAACTATTCCTTGAACAATAAATGTCCAGCCAATCAATCAATCAGTGGGGAGAAAAACAGGCATGATGGATTACAACGGGGGACAAAAGTCCGCATTACCTCTCCTTCACTATCTGCAAAGGGAGACAGAATATTTCTATTCTCTGTTTGTAGACAGGGAATATCTCAAAGAGCAATAATCAATAAAATATTAACAACTTTAAGGTAAATACTCACAATATGACTACTCAACGAAGTTAAAAAGTAACGGATATAGGTACTTGAGAGGTTTTCGGTGGCAGATAATCTACAATATACACTTGTACATATGAGTCTGATACAGGGCGGATCTCTGTATAACTATGGATAATTAGATATTAGGATGGCATACAAAGCTCCCAACCTTCTTACTTTTTCTCTTAAAGGGTTTCAAATTGGGGACAAATATTAGGCTGTGCTCTAGAGTTTGACGGTGTTGCTCCACTGGTACTCGGGCCTTCTCGTGAAGCAGAAGGAGCCGCTCTCAATCTCCTTAACTCTTCCCTTGCAAAGTTGACCGGATTCTTAGTTTGCAACTGCTTCAGCATACTTGCAGTTCCACACAAGTCCTTTTTATTGGGGTCTCCTCTTGAAAGCAGTCTTGCATATGCGGCAAGTAACTTTTCTTGCATTCACCTTTTTTAAGACTTGTGAAAATTAATTTCAAAACATTCAATAAATACGGTGTTACTATGCATTGTGTCAAATGCTTTATTAAAAATATGCAGAAAATGTTCCCTTTATTTGTTGTTAAGGTCTTTACAAGAGAATTTGAAAGGAGAAAGTAGGAGATGAATAACACATGTAGGACGTTATATCTCAAACTGCAAAAATTGATAAAGAGGGTGGACCAAAGTCTGCATGATGAATGCCAGTGGAAGCGTTTCAGGCACACTGCGAAGATTTAAAAAAATATAAATATTGTCAAGTTTTACTTTGACTTGTGATGTTTGATCTCATTTAGTCACTTCAATCTAATTTTAAACACAAATTTTCTTTTTGTTTTGCAGATTAACTACAATACTTATTTTGGACTCCATATTATATGTTGTTTATTATATTACTTTGTTACTTATAGTTCTAGTTATTTATTGTAGTGTTATCTTTTAGTTATAGTTCCGGTTATTCTTTTAATAAAATTTAATTAAAAAAGTACATACGTCTGTTTTTTTGTGGGGGTAGCAGTCATCAATAGAAATGATATTTATAATTTGAAGTATAATGCTGAAGCTCACTCATTAGCAACATATTGTGGTGAAATTTTAACCTATGTGCTGACGTAAGTGTTCCATAAACTACTACTATGGTAACAGGCAAAATACTGTTTGGGGGTAGGGTATAATACGCAGGAATGCTGTAAAAATAAATGGGCAAGGGCTGTTTTGTTTTCCACTGTTGCAACATAAAGTGATCGATAAAAATCCGATAATCAGGCCTATCAGCGACTAAGACAGCAGGCCGAGTCTCTTTTGCTCAACGGTTCCCTCATGGGACGAAGAAACGCCCTTTTTCACGAAATAGGAATATTTTACTTGCAGGACAGTTGTTAATTTCCTGTGAAAATACATTAGCCTGGAACATTGTTAGTGATAAACTGTAAATGCATCTGGGTCCTTTGCTTAAAAAAAAAATATAAAATATATTTGTGAATTAGAATAAGAATATATGTCACAGCTATAGATATTTGCTATTAAAAAAACATTGAAATTCACTGAAAAAACCATAGGTTTTAGACCATATATAGTTAGGGATTAGCATTTACAAAACCTTAATTTACTCGCACAAAACCATTGAAATTCGCAAATATAGTTAGATGCAATAACTATATATCGCGCACCCGCAATCCACTTCTGATGATGTCACATATTACATCATTCATGACATGGTCAGTGACATCACTGATGACATCACTGATGACAACTCAAATGACATCACTGATGACAACTCAAATGACATCACGCACAACATCACTGATGACATCAATCATGTGATAATACGATCAACCTCTTCAGACTCTAATATAACCTTAGATACACTCAGAGTAAACAGACACTCACAGACTGTCACTCATCCATGGAGTTACTCACACACCTAGTCAGTCATGCACTGAATCAATCACACCTCCATTTCATCAACTATACAGTTATACACACCTTACTTATTCAAACATATACTAACACATATTTACTCTCTTATACAATTCCTGATACAAGTTTTCAATGATCCATTCAGCCACTCACACATTCACTGGCTCTTATACACAGTAATTTATATATGTGAACTCTCACATGTACTGTGTTTTACATATGTACTTACTTTGACATGTAGCACTGAGATATCCATTCACTCACCAATACACTCGTACACAGTCAACCTCCCATACAGCTGTTTCCACATGCAGTTTTGAACCCATAGATCTAGTGAATCAACTGTTCACACATATATGCACAGAGTCACACACCTCCCAGCCACCCCCACACACACACTCACTCTCCCATACAAATACTTGGGCAACCAATCAATAACCCATATAGTTACTCATATAGCTACTGATCAACACATGCAGCAGTTCATAGAACAACAGATATAATGATGCACAAATTAAGACAGTTTAGTCACTAACCCATGCACTCAGTGAGACACATATAATCACTCTCTCATACAGTCAGTCATGCACCTACTAAATCCTTCATCTAGACACTTATACATCCACTCATTCTTCAATATGTAAGACATATTTTAACTTTACAGAAACATACAGTCACTGGATGATGTCATCAGTGATGTCATCAGTGATGTCACTGACCATGTCATGAATGATGTAATATGTGACATCATCAGCAGTGGATTGCGGGTGCGCGATATATAGTTATTGCATCTAACTATATATGCGAATTTCAATGGTTTTGTGCGAGTAAATTAAGGTTTTGTAAATGCTAATCCCTAACTATATATGGCCTAAAACCTATGTTTTTTCAGTGAATATATATATATATATATATATATATATATATATATATATATATATATATATATATATATATATATATATATATATATATATATATATGTATATATATATATGCACAACAACCCTGGAATACAGTTCACTTCCTCGAGACAAAAACCAGAGCCGAGGCCACTATTCTTGCTCAGCATGTTTGTTTATTGGCAACGAGAAACACCCATTCCAGGATTGTTGTGCAGATTACAGGGGTAGCTACCCCGCCGTGTGCCCGCCAATGAAAGTGGCTTGGATACGCGAAAAAATTGGCGTGTGTGTGTGTATATATATATATATATATATCTATATATATATATATATATATATATATATATATATATATATATTATAATTTAATAGTGAAGTAAATGTAGATCAGTACATATGATAAAAATCTGACCTCCTACTACTGGGAGGGCCTAAGGAGTACAAGGGAGGGTGGAGAAGGAACTTCATTTTGGCTGGCGGCATCTGACGAAGGCATTGCGCCGAAATGCATTGTGCCTTGCAGCAAAGTAATTAAAGAAGCTCCCAAAGGTTCCCCACTGTGTCTCCTGGGTTTCTTTTACAGAGGAATCATTTTGGTGATATATATATATATATATATATATATATATATATATATATATATATATATGTATATATATATATATATATATATAAATCTATATATATATATATATATATATTCACTGAAAAAAAAAATAGGTTTCGCAATCATTATAGTTAGGAATTAGCATTTAAAAAACCTTTGAAATTCACAAAAAAAACCTTAGGTATAACACCAGTTATAGTTAGCTGGACATTTTACTCATACAAAACCATTGAAATTCCCACGTTATAGTTAGTTGGACTCACTATAACTCACGCGCCCACAATCCACTGCTGATGATGTCACATATTACATCATTTATGACATGGTCAGTGACATCACTGTTGACATCCCTTCGTAGGAAGTTCCTACGTTCGTGCCGCATAAGCGCCCCCGGAAGTGCTCCAGAGCGCGTCAAGTCATGTGACCTTAAAATAACTCTTTTCATTGGTTGCTAACAGTTTTTTTTTACAACTAATGATGTGATCAAGTCCGGGTTTCCCGGACGAAACGCGTCATGTTGCCGTCCCCATTGATGGAATAAAGCACACCATTCATCTTTAATTCCTTGCCTTGTGGTCTGTACCTGGTTGTGTACGTTTGCTGTTTTCGGCGCCTCAGGACTGTGAATTCTTATATATATATATATATATATATATATATATATATATATATATATATATATATATATATATATATATATATACATATATATATTATAATTTAATAGTGAAGTAAATGTAGATCAGTACATATGATAAAAATCTGACCTCCTACTACTGGGAGGGCCTAAGGAGTACAAGGGAGGGTGGAGAAGGAACTTCATTTTGGCTGGCGGCATCTGACGAAGGCATTGCGCCGAAATGCATTGTGCCTTGCAGCAAAGTAATTAAAGAAGCTCCCAAAGGTTCCCCACTGTGTCTCCTGGGTTTCTTTTACGGAGGAATCATTTTGGTGATATATATATATATATATATATTCACAGAAAAAACCATAGGTTATAGTGGATATATAGTTAGGAATTTGCATTTACAAAACCTTGAAAATTCAATGAAAAAACCATTGGTTTTAGGCCATATATAGTTAGGGATTTGCATTTACAAAACCTTATTTTACTCGCATAAAACCATTGAAATTCCATATATAGTTAGATGCGCTAACTATATATCGCGCACCCGCAATCCACTGCTGATGATGTCACATATTACATCATTCATGACATGGTCAGTGACATCACTGATGACATCACTGATCACAACATCCAGTGACTGTATATTTCTGTAAAGTTAAAATATGTCTTACATATTGAAGAATGAGTGGATGTATAAATGTCTGGATGAAGGATTTAGTAGGTGCATGACTGATTGTATGAGGGAGTGATTAAATGTGTCTCACTGAGTGCATGGGTTAGTGATTAAACTGTATTAATTTGTGCATCATTATATCTGTTGTTCTATGAAGTGCTGCATGTGTTAATCAGTAGCTATATGAGTAACTATATGGGTTATTGATTGGTTGCCTAAGTATTTCTATGGGAGAGTAAGTGTGTGTGTGGGGGTGGCTGGGAGGTGTGTGACTCTGTGCATAGATGTGTGAGCAGTTGATTCACTAGATGTATGGTTTCAAAAGTGCATGTGGAAACAGCTGTATGGGCGGTTGACTGTGTGCATGAGTATATTGTTGAGTGAATGGATATCTCAGTGCTACATGTCAAAGTAAGTACATATGTAAAACACACTCCATGTGAGAGTTGACATATATAAATAACTGTGCATTAGAGCCAGTGAATGTGTGAGTGGCTGTATGGATCATTGTGAACTTTTATTAGGGATTATATAAGAGAGTAAATATGTGTTAGAATGTTTCAATAAGTAAGGTGTGTATAACTGTATAGTTGAGGAATTGGAGGTGTGATTGATTCTTTGCATGACTGTCTAGGTGTATGAGTAACTCCATGGATGAGTGACAATCTGTGAGTGTCTATTTTCACTGAGTGTATCTAAGGATATATCAGAGTCTGTAGAGGTTCATCGTATTAACACATGAATGATGTCATCTGTGATGTTGTCAGTGATGTCATTTGAGTTGTCATCAGTGATGTCATCAGTGATGTCATTTGAGATGTCATCAGTGATGTCATTTGAGTTGTCATCAGTGATGTCATCAGTGATGTCACTGACCATGTCATGAATGATGTAATATGTGACATCATCAGCAGTGGATTGCGGGTGCGCGATATATAGTTAGCGCATCTAACTATATATGGAATTTCAATGGTTTTATGCGAGTAAAATAAGGTTTTGTAAATGCAAATCCCTAACTATATATGGCCTAAAACCAATGGTTTTTTCATTGAATTTTCAAGGTTTTGTAAATGCAAATTCCTAACTATATATCCACTATAACCTATGGTTTTTTCTGTGAATTTCATTGGTTTTTTAATAGCAAATATGAAAAGCTTTAAAATGTCAAGTACGTGATAGATAAAAACATTTTCGTATTTATGCACGCTGATGTGCTTTGAACGCTGCCCCCCCCTCCCCTCTTTTCTCTTAGTAGTACTCTCTCTTTGCAGATAGTGAACAGTAGTTAACGCAGGCCTTTGCCCCCGTTGTAATCCGTCGTGCCTGCTTGTCTCTCCATTTGATTGATTGTTATCCAAGCATTTACTGTTTTAGAATTGGTTCTCTTTGGATCATTCTCTATTTACAAACAAGCACAAAGTCGCAATACTCTGTTTAGTCTTTGCAGATCGTGAAAAATCGTGTAAAAAAATAAAAGTAATCGAGCAAAATCAGTAGGCCACTAATTGGATCTCTTTTTGACCTCGCTAAAATAGAAATATTATAAACAACCCTTCATGAGAAATACGAAAATAGTGAGATGAACTGAGCTCCACACCATGAGGGCTGCAAGACAGCTCGGCTCCGTCACCCACCCCGCCCAAAATAACGACAAACCCTATGCAAATATTAAAAATATAGACAACACACCAGCAAAGAAACAGGGTAAAACATTTTATTAAATAACTATTTACATAACGTTGGTTTATAAGATGATGTCAGTAGTGGACCGATGTGTGAATAGGTCGGAAGCAGCACAAGGCGCCAAGATCCGGATGGAAAGTCCTGGATGTTGGGTGCCATAGTTCAGAGTTCTGAGTTTGAGCCTTTTTCAATGCCTGTGCTTTGTTGTTTCCCCTCCATCAAAAACAAAAAAAAAATATAAAACTGTGCAAAAATACAAAAAAAACAAAAAATGTTTAGAAAAGCAGTGCTTGTAAGACTGTCTGAAGCTTATTTCCACCTACTGCAGCTTCACTATTCTCAAAGTAAGTGAGGGTCGTTTGTGGACCTGACTGCATTTGAAAACAATGTTATATGGTACCTCCCTAAACCGCTTGACGGAGGCCCCCGAGGGGCGGTGTGATGGCACGGACTCGGAGAAGACGCTTGGCTCCGACCCCCTCCCCAAGTCTTATAGCACTGGTGTAGCCTGAGATCGCCCCCGACATAGGCGGCCGGCTCCCGGGGTCCGGCGGAACTTTTTGCCTTTTGATGACTCTTCTATTCTGGACTTTGTCCCACAATCCGTTTGACCTGAAGACACGCTGTAGTGGGGCGCCCCTTTACCGTTTTAGTTGCCATTCCGCCCGCTTTTGCTACACTGTGCCTCTTCCGCCATTCAGCTGTTTACCGCCCGCTCTTGCGACTACAGCGTCTCGCTCACCATGTAGTTAAGTTGCTCCCGCTCTTGCGGTGCAGCGATAGGCGGCTGCCACAGGACTCTCAAAATGGCGGCCGGCTCTTCGGTTTTGGGCCTGGTCCACTAAAATGGCCCTGGGACACCTTGGAACTCGGACGCTTCCCTGATAGGGCTTGGGTCCCATTCTCGAAAGCGTCCCCTCAGCCGTGAAGATTCTACAAAAGTCTTGGGGGCCCCCGACTCCCGCAGGCTTCTGGTGGGGAGCGGCTGCCATGTCTGCTCGTGGAATGGCCACGACGGAGCTACGAGATGGTAGTGCTCTCATGCTGACGCCAGCTTTAGTCTGAAACATCCAGAAACACTGTAGACTACCAATTCGATCAGTTCCGGTAGCGCCCCAACATGACCCGGAAGAGAAGAACTTGCCCTCCCCTCTTTGACTGATGGTTCTTGTTGCCTGTCCCCTCTGTTGTCATTTAACAGAACTTTTTGGACTGCTGAAAGGGGTTGTGTTCCGAACGCTGGTTGGTGGAGACATTTTGACTATATTCTTGACCTACGTTGTCGCGTAATGCGTTATATGACACGCCGCGTTAGCGCACCCGGAAGTGATCCGGGGCGCGGCGCGCAGCGCGTAACGTAAGCATAACAGGTCATGTGACTTGTTAATAAAACTTTTCATTGGTTCATTTTACTTTTGTTATTTTAATGATGAAAAGCTTGGTCATATGACCTAAAAATTACGCTTTTTATTGTTTTCGAACATTATTTTTTTTAAAACATATATGTTATAATATTCCAGGCTAATGTACTTTCCCGGAAAATTTACAACTGTCCTGCAAGTAAAATATATTCCTTTTTCGAGAAAAAGGGCGTTTCTTCGTGCCATGACGGAGCCGTTGAGTAAAAGAGACTGGGCCTGCTGTCTTAGTCGCCGATACGCCTGATTATCAGATTCTTATCGATCACTTCATGTTGCAGGAGTGGAAAACACAACTGCCCTTGACCATTTATCTTTACTACGTTCCTACATATTATACCTTTTATCCGTCATGTAATTGGACTGCTTTATTTCACTTGCCTTTTACTGATTCGAAAACAGTGACTAAAAGTAAAAACTTTACCAATGTAAATACTACTACCGTGTTTGATTTAAAAACCTTTATTGTGAAAATGTCAGTATACAAATACGGGCCTATAACCACCTGGGCCGGCCACGGAGCAAACTGAAATCGTATATGATGAGGAGACATTTACACTGTAGAGGAACGTAACGAGCGGGCCATTAGGTTGCAAGAACTAAGGTGTCTAACAGTTGCGGAATCGGTGGACGTACATTTTGTAATTAAAATAAGACAGGGCCACTTACAATAAAATTTTCTAGATATACATTTGCGGGCAAGGAGTTACGAGTCCCATTTATACCGGCGCCATTTTGGGCGAGGCCGGGCAGGTCCAAGATATAGTCAAAATGTCTCCACCAACAATCGGCCAGACCAGAACCCCTTTCGGCCCTTTATGCTACAAGATGGTGTCTTCCATTCAGAAAATATTGTTGGCAGCATTTTGAAAGGAAAGATAAACAGCCGTTCTCCTAGTGAGTCTCACATTGTTACATTTAGGAAGAATGTTGAAGAGTAATATGTGGAAAATCTGAAGCCATTTTTCTACAAACTCTCAATCAGCCTAAGTCATGGGCGATCTTTGTCCACACCAGGGCAATAGTGAAGCTGCAGCAGGTGCAAAAGAGCTTCAGACAGTCTTACAAGCACTGCTTTTCTAAACATTTTTTTGTATTTTTGCACAGTTTTATATTTTTTTTTTGTTTTTGATGGAGGGGAAACAACAAAAAACAGGCATTGAAAAAAGCTCAACAGTGCAGGGCGCCTTGTGCTGCTTCCGACCTATTCACACATCGGTCCACTACTGACATCACCTCATAAGCCAACGGGGCACCCCACACTGACTTTCGGCGCAGCATTGTAGGATGGCCACACCAGTGCGGCAACTTGCTGGACACCACCTCGGTGCCATCCGGATCTCGGAGTGTTCGAGTCACTGTACCGCAAGAGTGACCGGAACTCAGCTGGTCACGCCGTCTTTCGGCGCAGCATTGTAGGATGGCCATACCAGTGCGCCAACTTGCTGGACACCACCTCGGTGCCATCCGGATCTCGGCGCGTTCGAGTCACTGTACCGCAAGAGTGACCGGAACTCAGCTGAACACGCCGTCTTTCAGCGCAGCATTGTAGGATGGCCACACCAGTGCAGCAATTTGCTGGACACCACCTTGGGCAACAGTGAAGCTGCAGCAGGTGCAAATAAGCTTCAGATAGTCTTACAAGCACTGCTCAGAACTCTCAACTATGGCACTCAACATCCAGGACTTGCCATTCGGATCTTGGCGCCTTGTGCTGGTTCCGACCTATTCACACATCGGTCCACTACTGACATCACCTCATAAGCCAACGGGGCACCCCACGCCGACCTTCGGCACAGCATTGTAGGATGGCCACACCAGTGCGGCAACTTGCTGGACACAACCTCGGTGCCATCCGGATCTCGGCGCGTTCGACTCACTGTACCGCAAGAGTGACCGGAACTCAGCTGGACACGCCGTCTTTCGGCGCAGCATTGTAGGATGGCCACACCAGTGCGGCAATTTGCTGGACACCACCTCGGTGCCATCCGGATTTCAGCGCGTTGTGCTGCCTTCGGCCTATTCGCACATCGGTCCGCTACTGACGCCGCCTCACGTGCCAACGGATTTTCTACGCTTTTTGTAGCCCTATGCCGCATAACAGGTCATGTGACTTGTTTATAAAACCTTTCATTGGTTCATTTTACTTTTGGTTTCCTAAAGATGGAAGGCTTGGTCATATGACCTAAAAATAACACTTTTCATTGGTTTAGAACATTTTTTTTCCCAAACGATGAAAGCCCCACCTTGTTTCTGGATGTTTCAGACTAAAGCTGGCGTCAGCATGAGAGCACCACCATCTCGTAGCTCCGTCGTGGTCATTCCGCGAGCAATCATGGCAGCCGCTCCCCACCGGAAGCCTGCGGGAGTCGGGGGCCCCCAAGACTTTTGTAGAATCTTCACGGCTGAGGGGACGCTTTTCGAGAATGGAGCCCAAGCCCTAGCAGGCAAGCGTCCGAGTTCCAAGGTGTCCCAGGGCCATTTCAGTGGACCAGGCCCAAAACCGAAGAGCCGTCCGCCATTTTAAGAGTCATGTGGCAGCCGCCTATCGCTGCACTGCAAGAGTGGGAGCAACTCAACAACATGGTGAGCGAGACGCTGTAGCCGCAAGAGCGGGCGCAACTCAGCTGGATGGCCGCCACCTGGGGAGGCCCGTTCACGCCGCCTCCCCCACGCCCCCCCCCTCCGGGCCGCCCCACGCCAATTTTCGGAGCAGCATTGTAGGATACCAAAACCAGTGCTTAATTTATCAACAAGGACAAGGGGAACCCATTGGATCACTCCGGACCATGGGTAGCTAGTATTTATCAACAACAAGTGGTCCTGAGCATACAAAGATAACAGGGAAAAAGGTAAATATAGATCACACTGGAATTCTATATAATTCAGGATTCCTTGACCAGCCGGCCAAGGAATATTTATTAGTTCAATTGTTTTAGGATCTCAAAGGTACAGAAAATTAACCCAATAGTAAGGGTTAAATTGGGGCACAGTCCTGTGCCATATAGACGAGAGCAAGACAAGAGGGTAAAGGTAAGTGAGAAAAGTTATCAGGCAAACACAAGTGAGCTAACAGGTCACTGGCATATAATATACATTAGCAGTGTATCCTGGAGTCATTCATACACACAGTGGTATCATATAAGTACATGTATGAACTACTCTGCGGTCGACGTTTCGATCCCTAGCTCGAGTATCACGGGATCATCATCAGGACAAGAATTAGATATTGCCTGAATGTAATTATTTTTAACACCAGGGTAGTAACCCGGGGTATTTTAGGCTTCTGATGGAAGGAACCTGGATGTCGTGGAGAGCTCGTAATTCTGGTGGGTGCACCGTAATTCAGATTACGTGGAAGCGCCGGTATGAGTTAGGTGGCATGGCCCAATCTTCTAGGTTGATTTAAATTGAATAATAATCAAGTTGCCATTCTTTGCTGTGTTCAATATCAGGGGCGTCTACACCTCCGCAGTTATTTGCCTTGTTCGGTACGGAAGGACATGAATGTAGCCTAGGTCCGGTGTGCTTAAAAGAAAATACTGTCTGCCAGACCTGACAGGAACGCGTCCCCTTGGTAACCTGATATTTTGGGCGGGTGCGCTGTCGTCATCCGTCTTTCAATGGAGCCGGGTGAGGGAATGCGGCCAGAGGAATGACTGGTCCGCGGTGGGAGACAGCAGTTCTCCGTGGGTCCCGGTCGATGTGGAGGTTCTCGATCAAACCGGATCCGGAAGGGTTTGATCGAGAACCTCCACATCGACCGGGACCCACGGAGAACTGCTGTCTCCCACCGCGGACCAGTCATTCCTCTGGCCGCATTCCCTCACCCGGCTCCATTGAAAGACGGATGACGACAGCGCACCCGCCCAAAATATCAGGTTACCAAGGGGACGCGTTCCTGTCAGGTCTGGCAGACAGTATTTTCTTTTAAGCACACCGGACCTAGGCTACATTCATGTCCTTCCGTACCGAACAAGGCAAATAACTGCGGAGGTGTAGACGCCCCTGATATTGAACACAGCAAAGAATGGCAACTTGATTATTATTCAATTTAAATCAACCTAGAAGATTGGGCCATGCCACCTAACTCATACCGGCGCTTCCACGTAATCTGAATTACGGTGCACCCACCAGAATTACGAGCTCTCCACGACATCCAGGTTCCTTCCATCAGAAGCCTAAAATACCCCGGGTTACTACCCTGGTGTTAAAAATAATTACATTCAGGCAATATCTAATTCTTGTCCTGATGATGATCCCGTGATACTCGAGCTAGGGATCGAAACGTCGACCGCAGAGTAGTTCATACATGTACTTATATGATACCACTGTGTGTATGAATGACTCCAGGATACACTGCTAATGTATATTATATGCCAGTGACCTGTTAGCTCACTTGTGTTTGCCTGATAACTTTTCTCACTTACCTTTACCCTCTTGTCTTGCTCTCGTCTATATGGCACAGGACTGTGCCCCAATTTAACCCTTACTATTGGGTTAATTTTCTGTACCTTTGAGATCCTAAAACAATTGAACTAATAAATATTCCTTGGCCGGCTGGTCAAGGAATCCTGAATTATATAGAATTCCAGTGTGATCTATATTTACCTTTTTCCCTGTTATCTTTGTATGCTCAGGACCACTTGTTGTTGATAAATACCAAAACCAGTGCGGCAGTTTACTGGACATCACCTGGGTGCCATCAACATCTCAGCGCGTTCTGCTGCCTTGGGACTATTCGCACAACAGACCGCTACTGACGAGGCCTCCCCCCGCCCCACCCGGGACGCCCCACGCCAATTTTCGGAGCAGCATTGTAGGATACCAAAACCAGTGCGGCACCCAGGCGACATCACCTGGGTGCCGTCCAGAACTCAGCACGTTGTGCTGCCTTGGGACTATTCGCACAAAAGACAGCTTCTGACAATTGTTGCTTTTTTGGGTGAAAAATGTTTAAATGTTTTTACAGTTTTTGTTCCGTTCATTATAGTTAAAAGTTAATAAAGTTTTAAAATCTAACTTTGTTGGAGTGCTATATATGTTTAAAAAATCGGGTGAATGGGGCCTTGAATCGAGTTATTGTCATGTGTGGGCTTTGCAAGTGTACTGCTACAAGATCGGACATTTCAAACTCAAATGCACGTTCTTTTTCTTACCTTTCCGAAGCATGGAGCGCAATAGCAGGCAGAGAAAGGGTGATGCACGTGTTGAACACTGCCTGGCCTGGCAAGTTGCTGGCAGTGCCACCCCCGCCCGCTCCTGAAAGAGGGCACACACACACCGCCGCCCCGAGTACTTCACAAATCTTTAAAAGACCATGCGCTTGTTCATGAGGCTTAAATGGTTTATCACCCCTTCTAGAACCCCTGCATCGACCCTCTGACGTTTCCTGGAAGAATTAGCACGTAACACAATACCAAGCCCTGTCAGCTGAAACCCCCGAGAAATCATGGGGCATATTATCAAGGGGGTTTATTTCCGCTTTTTGGGTTTTAAAAGCCAAAAAAAAAAGAGATAAAATTATCTCCCTATTACCAAGCTGTCGCTAACACCAGTTAGTGACATCTAAAAGGAGATAGCGACCATCTTGGGCCCCGCTTTGCATATCAGTGATATTTATCACTAATGACATGCAAAGTGGGCGTGCCAAGATTTTAGCGACTGGAAACAGTCCCTAACCATCGCTATCTCCTATTACCATCTTTTGGAGATATTCGCGCTAAGCGCGAATATCTCCAAAACCTAACACCTGCCCTGAGCAGTTTTAGCCATGTTATCCAATGGGAAGTGGATAACATGGCTAAGAGCATTTGCTGGATAATGCATGAATATCGCTGACTTTTCAACGATATTCATGCATTGCGGCCGTTTTTTATCGCATTTGCGATAAACCTTGCTAATAGCAAGGTTTATCTGCGATAAAAATCGCCGATGTGCGGCGATAATTTTTGTCTCTAAACAAGTTAGAGACAAAAATTATCGCTAGTTGTTGGTAATATGCCCCCGGGTTTTTCCTTGCAGGAATCGGGAGGCGGAAGACTAGCACTGAAATCAGTAGTCTCACGCCTGAATCGGGAGGGTTGGCATGTCTGGATACTCTACAGCTGGGGCCATAAACTACATCCGCAGGGCTAGGTGATAGCCTAGGTCCGGCCTGGACAATCGGACACAGAGGAAGAGGAGTGTCAGAGAGTGCGGTAGTGAATAGGGTGAAAGGGAGGTGTCGGGCGGGCACAGGGTGTGATTCTCAGAGAAGAGCAGCGCAGATGGGGGGAAGTATATGGCCCATGCATGAGAGAAAGAGCGGGGGTGACCAGTGCGTGGTGGAGATACTTGCGAGGGTGGGGAGCCATGCTGAGGATCGGCGGCGTGCAGAGAGTGGCCCTGGTCAAGGCATCTAAAATGGCTGCCGTGCACGACAAAATTGTGGCATTGGATAAAAACGCAAGATGGCGCAGACAATGTTTATCAATAAGGATTCATTTATAACAAAATATTTACTCGCAGTGACAAAATGGTGGTCAACACTTCCTGATTTCCATCGAATCGAACGTTAACAAACGTCACGCAGCAAAAAAAAAAAAAAAAAAGCTCACGCACAGAGCAGTTTTTAGCCATGTTATACAATGGAAGGTGGATAACATGGCTAAGAGCATTTGCTGGATAATGCATGAATATCGCTGACTTTTCAGCGATATTCATGCATTGTGGCCGATGTGCGGCGATCATTTTTGTCTCTAAACAATTAAAACGAAGCACAAAATGGCGAATTCCCGTTTCGCTACCAGTTTGCGGCCCAGTTCGCGGCCCGTGAAGCGCTTCTACCGTGAAAAATCATTTTTTTTTATTTTCCCCACGGGACCCTTTAATAACCCCAACAACATTCCTAGGGGGTTAAGAGGGGTATACCTTGCCCCCTTTCAATAAATTCCCCCTTCGTTTTTCACCTCTTCTTCTCTCTCGATCCTACCGAGAGATAAGATGGCGGCCGCTCCGGACTGTTTAGAATGTTGACAGACACCGGAGAGCCAATCAGCTTTCTGCGCGCAAAGTTCCGTTTCGCGAAAAGTAAGCGGACCGGATCGCTGCCCGGAGCGCTGTTACAGATATATATCTTGTTTTGAACGTTAATTTCTCAAAAACTACTGGAGCACATATATTGAGACCTAGCAAAGGCACATCGGGCTAACAGTCCCTACAATTTTGCCAAGTTTCGTGCAAATCCATTCAGCCGTTCGAGCTAAAAGTGAGTCCAACCGCCCTATGGAAATTAACATGGGAAAAACGCGTTTTGGGACCCCCCTTTTTTCTCGGCCCCCCCTCGACAAAACCCCCCCAAATTTTCAAGGGCTGCTCAGAAACAAAATGTGCCATTTTCCTGAAAATTTCAGCCGATTCCGTCCACAAACGCCAAAGTTATTAGACATAGAATTTTCAAAAATCCCATAGGGAAAAAATCCTAACTATATATACCTACTGGCGACCGCCAGTAGGTAATATAAATATATATATATATATATATATATATATATATATATATATATATATATATATATATATATATATATATATATATATATATATATATATATATTCACTGAAAAAAAATAGGTTTCACAATCATTATAGTTAGGAATTAGCATTTAAAAAACCTTTGAAATTCACTAAAAAAACCTTAGGTATAACACCAGTTATAGTTAGCTGGACATTTTACTCATACAAAACCATTGAAATTCCCACGTTATAGTTAGTTGGACTCACTATAACTCGCGCGCCCACAATCCACTGCTGATGATGTCACATATTACATCATTCATGACATGGTCAGTGACATCACTGTTGACATCCCTTCGTAGGAAGTTCCTACGTTCGTGCCGCATAAGCGCCCCCGGAAGTGCTCCAGAGCGCGTCAAGTCATGTGACCTTAAAATAACTCTTTTCATTGGTTGTTAACAGTTTTTTTTTACAACTAATGAAAACCCCACCCATTTCCTTCGCTTCTTCTTTCACTTTGGAGACAGGAAGACCTGTTCTTTTCTGTTCTTCCTTTTTGTGAAAAGAATGGCAGCTAGACCATCCAGCAGTAGTGAGGAGTTAGATGAGTTCATTGAGGAAGAGCCTCCTCAGCCCAAGGTCAAGGAACATTTTATTTGGAAGTTTTTTTTCAATACCTGAAGGATTAAAAAAGGTGAATGCTCCCAAAGTTGAATGCAAAATCTGCAAAACTGTGCTTTACCGAGGAGACCCTAGAAGGAAGTACAGTTTTGGTAATTCAACAATGATTCGCCACGTCCAACGGAGGCACCCCCAAAACTATTCCGGGGAGAGTGTCCGAGACCTGGCACGTAATACCCCAAGGGATGGTGCCTCTACATCTACAGGAGGAGCCACAACATCAGGGAGAGGACGTGCAGCGGAATTGGAGAAGATTCCGAACATTCAACCTGTTTTTAGTGACATTACTATAAAGTGCAAGCAATGCGATGAAATGCTTTGCTATGGTCAGCAGAGCATCAAGCTCATTGCACGCAAGAGGCAAGAACACCGCTGCCTTCCCCAGCCCTAATTTTTCCCCTTTTTTTGCTCCTGTTGAGCAGTTTTGCATTCCCTGTTTTTGTTTTTGTTCAGAAAAAAACATAAAAAAAGAAGAAAAAAACAGTTCCTTTTAGAACTACCTCCAATTCTCAAAAAAGAGCTGTATTCTTAACAAATTCAAAAGGAGTAACTGAAGTGGAGTGCAGTGAGAGAGGAAAGGAAAATGAGTGAGAAAGCAAAGAAAGGGACGAGAAGGGAAGTGAAGTAGGGGGACTGAAAGAAGGTGAGTGTGGGAGGTAAGAGAAGGGGAGTGAACAAGGGGAATGAGGATAAGTGAAGAAAATGTAGTAAAGGAACGGGGGTGTAGAAGGGTAAGAAAAGAGCAGTGATTATGAGGAAAGAGTGGAGATACAGACTGGATAAAGGCAAGTGAGTGTGAGACAAGGGGAGTAAGGGAGTGAAGAGACAGAGCACTCTAAATTATTTTTTTTCAGTTTTTCCCCGTGGTACGGTCAGGGTGCGTGTACCGGAGAGAGCCTTGGAACGCACCCAGTGCTTACCCCGCGAAAATAGCAAAAAAAAGATCGTTTTTTTACCCTTCAGGGTCCTTCTAGGCCATCCACAAAAAACCTAGGGGGTCAGAGGGTGTCTACCCTGCCCCCTTTTACACATTTCCCCTTTTTGTTTTTCACCTCAGGTGTCTCGATTTTCCCAAGACACAAGATGGTGGACTCTCCGGACTGTTAAGAATGTTGACAAATGTGAGAAGTTAGCCTGATATATGATGTTTCCAATTCTGGAACTACCTTGTATCAGTCCAAACAATCCCTTATGGTGTCTGGTTGTAAGTCAACCTTATAGACAAGCTATCCTAATGGTAGCATGGACTAAGCAGCCTTAAAGGCTTAAATTAAGAGGTCGTGTTAAGCAATCTGTTTTACCAATCACAATCCTGTAAAATCAAATGAAAGGACACCACACAAGTATATATTATAAAAATATATGTATTTATTACTAGAATAATCCTCTGTACTCTTTATGAGTGCAGAGGCACAAGCGTTTAAACAAAAGCACAGTTAAACATATGAAAGTTGCACAATTATGGATGAGGGCGGGTGGCCACTCAAACCATATATTAAGAAAGTGGTATAAGAGATACCAATCGAACAGTGGTTAGGCCTAGGTCCTAGGGAATCGCTGGGAGCAGTCGGGACTAGCAATGCTAAAGTCGGGAAAAGCCCGCGGAATTCGGGTGCAGCGCTTAAAGCACAGGCATGCACCAATGCAAAGTCAATGGTGCGTAAAAGATATAAAGTTATAGTTTAAAGATACTTCCGCTCAACCTAGAAGGATGAAACTTGAGACACATACACTAGAGGTGTGTACCAGTGTGGGAAAACCGGCGTTGCTGAGTTCCCTCTCCCACAGGAAGCGGGTGCACAGGTGCGAAGTAGTGTCAGGTTTTTTCATGCAGGTTGCTGGTGCTTGGAGCTGAAGATGCTGCAGGCGTCGAGACGAGAAGTGTCCGGTATGATCCAAGGGTGGATCGAAGTTAAAGATGATCTGAAAGCAGAGGGGACAGAGTCTGGGTCACTTAGCAGTGACCAGGGTGGAACCAGAAGGAACCAGGCAATCTCGGGCGCTTTCAGGTCACTGACAGGTCACTTCTCTCTGCTGCCACGTGGACTCTGGGGCACCGAGGATGTCCAGAAGTGGATCACGAGCTGTCCCAGGCAAGCTCTCGCTGTTGGCGGTATCGGCTTCCGGATTGGAGCAAACAACCCTTGGCAAGGGCAACCCACGCAGGATTCAAAGATGGCGTGGCACTCGGACCGGGAGGATCAGAGTGGGTGCTCCTTTTCAGGGAAGCGAGGGCAAGTCTGGAGCAACCAGAATCACAAGTTAGGTTTCAAGGTTCGTCGGCACAGGGGCCACAAGCCAACGGGCAAGTGACCGGGCCAATGCGTTGAGCCAAAAGATGCAGAAGGGCCCCCTGCAGCACTTGGTGAGTGTGGAGGAGTGAGCTTCGCTGCAAAAGAGGCTCAGGGCTGGGGCTTCTCAAACCCCAATGCACAGCTTCGAGGGTTACTTGGGGGCTGCACGGTCAGCGTCTCTTGGGCTATCCAAGAATGCGAGCCCCACACTTCAGGTCACCTCCACGGGTCTCAGCTCTGCAGGGACTGTGGATCGGGCTGTTAGAAGGCAGGCACACTTGGTCTTGTTGAACTCTGTTGCTCGAGTTCCAGCGGGAACTGTAACAAAGCAAACGTCAAGGTGCTGGATGGTGCCTGTTTGCACAGGGTGGTCACTCCTTGACCACAAGGGAGATTCTTCAGTCTTCTACGTCGAGTAGGATGTCGAAGGGTCCAGAGTTTCATTTCAAAAGTTTCATTCAGGATAATCTAAGTGCTTTGGCACTGCTCCGATTCTTATACCAATCTAGGGGGCTGGATTACCTGCTAGGTCCCCTCCTATGGGTGGGACCCAGGAAGGGGGTGGTTACACCCCTTTCCCTTTGTCCAGGTCACGCTGGAACTGGGGCTGGTGTGCTCCAGAACCGGTTTGACCGGATTATGCAAGGGGAAGCCTTGTGCGCCCCAGGCACTGTCTGGTTTCTTTCAAACCTCCCTGCTACAATCCACTACCTCCTGTCTGGGGTGGTGTGACACCTCCCCGCGACAGGAAAGCCTTTGTCCAGGCCTCCTCGGCTGAGTTTCGGTCAGCAGCAGGAGGTCAGACTTGTGTATGTGGCAGAAGCGTCCATTTTGTGATGCTGAGGCTCTTTTAAAATCAACCGTGTTTCAGTAAAGTAACATGTCTTCTCCCTCTAGAGGGGTGGAATGCTATCCCCGTCGACAGGACTGTCGAGGGGATAGTATTCCAAATCGTATGACACCTTACACGACATGTTTTGATAAAGCCAAACCAAAGTTAACATATAACCGCGATGGATTATAATGCACTTAATAGTATATGATATGGCATTATCCCGGAACAGCTTAGGAGTTGTTCCCGACAGTTGCAGACAGGCTCAGCTCATGCTAGAGCACCATCTCACGTTAAACCATGCACTCTGCCTCCAGGATTGATAAGGCCTTCCATAGGAGTGACTCACAGGTTTATATGTGTTCAGATATAGGTTTAGATATAGGCATACTATGTCTAAGCAAGAGGTGATTACACCAACTTGCCCCAGCTGACGGATCAGCCAGTTGTGTCAATTTAAGAACCAGCCAGGGGTGGCAAAAGCTATGCTGCAGCCCCTGGTAGGCCTTGGTGGCACCTATGCCCTGAGCACCTATAGTGCATGGTACAGGGGCTGACAAGGAGTCCAGTTCCAATTGGGTTATGTACCTATAGTACATGTATGTGAATTTAGAGAGAGAACAGCAGGCTGGGGGTCTGATTAGCAGGCCCACAGCCTCATTAAGTCGAAAACCAGTGAAGAAAAAAGCAAAAATTGGGGTGACCATAGGATAGCAGACCCTACTCTCCTGCAACAGACACCCGACAGCCAATCAGCTTTCCGCTTGCGCACTCCCGTAGCGCACCGGGTGCGCTCCCCGGTACGCGTACCGGGGAGCGCTCAGAGCGCGCCCATAGATATATATGTGTTTAAGAAGTTGCTTTTCATAAAAACCACTAGAGCAATTTTCACCAAACATAGCAAAGGCACATCTGCGTACCAGTCCCTACAATTTTACCAAGTTTGGTGTAATTCCGTTCAGCGATTTGGGCTGTAGCCATATCTAAATGTCCAATGGAAAACTGCATGGGGAAAACACATTTCAAACTATTGAAAATTAGAACCAATCAAAATGTAAATTACGTTTTGAAATTGAATGTGATGAAGTATGATTGGTTATGTATATATCTTAAATGAGAGGAAAACAGGGCCATTTTGTGATACTCCTGTCAGAGGTACTTTTGAGAGGAATTTTGGCTGGTCAATTTCTGGACTTTCAAATACACAGTACTTACTCTTCTACTTTCAAAAAGGTGAGTTGTTAAGTTGTAAGGGGAACTATGTTGTACACTTTAAGATAATTTGAATTTTTTTTTCTGTTAGTTATTTACAGTCCTTCTGTGATCATTTTGAATTAAGATAGGCTTCATCTCATGCAGTGCTTTATATTTCTAGTTCCTGCCTGATACCATACACTGCCCAATTAATTTTAAAGAACAAAATACTTGATTAAGCTAGTTTTATGTTATGTAATACCAAAAACGATAAATGAAAATGATTACTTTTTTCTGCAATTAACAGCTAGAAATTTGAAATTAAAATGGAGGAGAGCAAGGAAATTTCATTTGAAATTACATCAACATATCTTGAAAATGAAAATGTCAAGGAAAATGAAAACACCATTTCTTCCCAAGGAGAAGATGACTTAAAAGATTTTTTAAATCAATCTCTAGATGAAGAATTAATTGAATGTTTGCATGAAATAGAATGGCAACAAACATCAATGAACAATTTTCATGAGGAGATTACATTTATGAATGAAGATGAAATACCAGATGAGGACATGCTACAAGTTCTATTAAATTATGAGAAATCTGAACAATAAATTATTAATTACAAATTAAAAATTAGTTGACAAATTATTCATTTTTATTTCTAATTTATGAGGTAAAAGCGAAGTGATTGTAGTATAATGTAATACTTATAGTATAGAGTGCAACATTTTTATGTTACATAGCAAGTTTACCCATATTTACTGCCCTTCTCCCACTGTATTTTTACCAATGTATATTTGACATCTCTTCTTCAACTCCTGCCTCCTTTCTCTCACTGTCTGTCTCTGATGCACTCTATCGCCGCCATTTTGTGTAGTTTCAGAAGAGAATGAAATGTAATACTTCAAAACTTGAAAAGAGAGCAGGGTAGAGTGCCCCTCACCCCCTAGACCTTCTCTTGAGGTCCCAAAAGGATCTGGTTCTGCTTTCCTGAAAGACTATGGTATGAGTTGAATATACCACAATAACTTGCATTAGAACATGCAAGATATCTACAGAGGAGACGATGTACATTTCTCAGATGAGGAGAACAGAGTCACCCACATAACACAACAGCTCTTTTTAGAGCTACCCTACCTCTAAGCAATCCAAATTCGTATTTAAAACTATTTTCTTTCACTGTTTTACCCTGTGGTGCGCTCAGGGTGCGTGTACCGGAGAGCGTACATGGGAACGCACCCAGCGCTTACCCCGCGAATATTTAAAAAAATAATAGTTTTTTTGCCCTTCAGTGTCCTTCTAGACCCCCCTCAGAAAACCTAGGGGGTGAGGGGGTGTCTACCCTGCCCCCTTTCAATCATTTCCCACTTTTTATTTTCACCTCAGGTGTCTCGATTTTACCGAGACACAAGATGGTGGACTCTCCGGACTGTTTAGAATGTTGACAGACATCCGACAGCCAATCAGCTTTCCGCTTGCGCACTCCCATAGTGCGTCGAGTGCGCTCCCATGTACGCGTACCAGTGAGCGCTCGGAGCGCGCCTACAGATATATTTGTGTTTTTGAAGTTAATTTTCATAAAAACCACATGAGCAATTTTCACCAAACATAGCAAAGGCACATCTGCGTACCAGTCCCTACTTTTTTACCAAGTTTGGTGTAATTCCTTTCAGCGGTTCGGGCTGTAGTCTTGTCATACCGTCCCATGGAAATGAACATGGGGAAAACACGTTTTGGGACCCCCCTTTTTTCTCAGCCCCCACTTCACGAATCCACCTGAAACTTTCAGGGAAGGAGCGGAGCGGAGCTGGCCAAAATTTGGGAAAATTACACGCAAATTCCTTAACCGGCGCCAAAGATATTCCCAATAGAATGTTGCGGATTTCCTATGGTAGCTAGGTCCTAACTATAACTACCTACTGGCGACCGCCAGTAGGTAATATTAGAATTCAATAGTGAAGTAAATGTAGATCAGTACATATGATAACAATCTACTTATTTATGTATTGGCCTATATACCTGCTATATATAGAATAATATAACCATAAGTAATATGTACAACTTGTCAAGCAGAACCAACGAATATCTATTTATTTACAAACCCAAATATTATACATGTTTATAGAAAGGAATACACATATGTAGGAGCATACATATAGTCCAAATAAATGCTCACATACACAGGGACACATTGCACATCTATGTTTGAGCATGGTGATTATATGTGAGATAAGGTAGTCATTCCTGGATCTTATGTTTGGGGGTAAAGAGAGTTCCAAAGTTTGGCTGCTTCAATAGAGATGCATGTGCTACCTATGTTTTTTTTCTTGTATGGTGGCATTTTGAGGTGAGGTGCCAATCTACAGTGGAGCTTCCTTTGTTAAACGTATTTGATAATTTTATTCCTGATGAAGAGCCTGTTTTTCCATGTATCGCTTTGTGGGTGATACAAAACAGCTTGAATGTATATCGTCTGGCGACCAGTAACCAATGTGGGGCCTTCAAGGCAGGGGAGATGTGGGCTTGCTGCTTTATATGTAAGAGTAGTCTGGCATCAGAGATCTAAATCCAGTGCTTAATTTGAGCTGGTGCTTCCGGTGCTCAGCACCGGCACTTAATTGGTTTCAGGTGCTCAGAAGCGGCATCTAATTGTCAACAACATATGTAGAACAATCCACCACATGGTGGTGCTGCTCATCCATTTTAGAGATAAGCAGAACAACAGTAGTTTAGGAATACAAAATACATTAAAATAGTGCTAATACCTGCCTCCCCAGCCTCTCCTTTAGCTTTGGGGACCTAGAATAATCTGAACTGACGCATTTACATGCAAAAGAGATGGTTAGTAGTTGTTGTGGCATCAATGACAAAGGCGATGGGTGGTACATGCTGTAGTGGCTTCCTGGTCGAAGCCCTGGCACTTATTATTTTACAAATTAAGCACTGTCTAAATCTGTTATAGTCTTTTCATAGTTGTTAAAGATGATCCATGGTAGATTCTATTGGCATAATCGAGTTTAGACAGAACAAGATAAATACTAGCCTGAACCATGTGTGGAAATCCCAGGTGGGGGAATAGGGGTTGCAGACTTTTTATAGTAACAAAGATTGATCGTGCTAGTGTGTCCACTTAGACATTCAATTAATAACTTGGAGTCCTTGGTAATTCTGAGGTTTATTACTTCCCTAGATAGTTTAGGTGATGTTCCCAGATCATCAGGCAGCGATTGGGTCCTAATTGTTGCAATCACCACATGTGAGAATTTCCATTTTTGAAGCATTACATTTGAGATGGCTCCATGTCATCCACTGATCAACGGCTCTGAGGCAACTGAAAAGTTGTGATTTTCTAATGTCTTTGGGGCTTTCGAGTGTGAGGAGTATTTGTGTGTTGTCTGCATAGTATTAGCATGTGATGTGAAGACTATTGATCAGTGTTGGTAATAACTTCATGTAGATGTTGAAAAGCATGGGTGAGATGATAGAGCCTTGAGGGACCACTGCTTTTGTGAAGTACAGTTTGGATGAGAAAGTGAGGGTATGAATGACATTAGTTCTGTTTTGAAGGTAGGATATGATCCAGTCATGAGCAGTCTCCTCTATTCTTACTTCGTAGAGTCTTTTTATTAGAGTGTCATGGTCATGTGTGTCAAAGTCAGCTAAGAGGTCCAAGAGAAGGAGTGCAGCAACCTCGTTCCGGTCAACTGTGTTCTTAAGGTCATCCCAGATGGCAACAAGGACAGATTCTGTGCCTCTTCCTGGACAGAATCCTATTTGAAAGACTGAAAGTATTGAAATATCTTCAATGAATTGTGACATCTGGGCAAATGCTTTCTATCAGTTTGCCCAAGAATGGTCCATTTGCCAATTGGTCTGTAGTTGTCGGATTAAGCAAATCCAGGTTTGTTTTCTTTAGTAATGGCATATGTGTCACTTTATTAGATCTTCAGGAAATATTCCCATATTTAAGAAATTGTTGATGATTCTTCTTACTGGTGTGGCAACAGAGTTAGTTAGAAGAATGTTCTTGAAGGTTTGTGGTGGACATGAGTCAGAAGGGCTACCAGCAGGCCTACTTGCTTTGAACAGGTCCATACATTCATTGTGTGATATTTGTTGGAAGGAATGTAGAGGCTGGGTTAGCCTACTCTTCGAGGTTTTTTATGGAAAAGGGTCGGCACTGGTGGTTTTATCTTAGTTTTAAATAGGAGCCCAACGTGTCTTCTTTGGTCGTGTAATGATTTGTCAGTTTGTCTGTGAGATTGTGTGTAATGGAATGAGTTACTTCTAGGCAATTTGGTGCACTACATTTTGTGAGAATTTTCTAAAAGTATTTATTTGCACATTTACAATTTTGAATTCTGTCTGAATAGTATTTCTTAATAGCTTTTTTGATTGCTGACTTGCATAATCTGTTTAGTTTCTGTAGGTGAAGTTTGCCTTGATTGGTGTTTGTTTTGAATCAGGTGCGTTGCAGCCTTCTAATTTGCTGCTTTAGCTACATTAGCTCTATATTTCTCCAAGTTGCCGGTTTTCTTTTGTTCTGTTATGTTGTTTTTAGTAGTGATAGTAGGATATCAAAAGCTTCCTGTGGCCACTCATATAGTTTTTTAACTGAATGTATTGTGTCTAGATTTATACTGAATGTTAGTTGAGTTTTTAAGTGTTCAAAATTAAGTCTGTTCCACGGTCGATAACTGGATGCATGTAAGGTGGTCTTAGGTGTGTTGCTTTTATACTTTTTTGTTGGAAAGCAAGTAAATGGTGGTCTGCCCATGTGAATGGAGTAGTCGTTTGAAAGATAATCAGTTCTGTATTTGCAAAAATGACAACTAGGATGTATCCAGCAATATGTGTGAGTTTGTTGACAATCTGATGTTTGTTCAGTGCATCTAGGCCATTGATGATTATTTTGGACGGGTCCTATTGGGTTTGTCAAAACAAATGTTTAGATCACCAAGAATGCATGGGTTTGAGTGTAGTGTTATAAGGTTTGAGACTGTGTTTAGAAATGTGTCAGGGAATGTTGCGTTGCTAAGTGGAGGTCTGTAAAGGAGTAGGAAGTTACTGGAGGTTGTAGGGTTGCATGTGGTGAGGAGGGCCTCACAACCTTGTATAGAGACATTGTCAGCTTTAGTGATATATATATATAAATATATATATATCAACCTTTATTGGCAAATTCAGCATTACTAGATTACAAGTTTGCATCAAATCAGAGCATCGTACACATTAGACCATTTGTGGAGTACATCAAAAATAGGGAAAATCAATCAGACAGAGGCATTATCTTGTACAACACAGCAATAGCACCAATGAACAATACACAGCTGCATAATGTGGTGACAGCACTGCAGAGGAAGGAGCAGGTCCAGCCAGGGAAAGATGGGGATAGGGAAGGAAGTGACTACTGACCAGTACCTGCGACTGCTACGGGCGGAGTGCCGGCAGGGAGCGCAGGAGAGGCATTCTGGTTCGGGTGCGATTGGGTGTGAAGGTACATCACTAGGGGGCCCCAAATGTCGGGTGGGCAAGATCTAGCAGGCATGAGGTCACAGAATTCAGATAGTAGGGTCTAGCATCTCGAAGCATCTTCAAGCCATTGGGCAAACTTAGGCACCGGTTTACGCCCCCAGCACATGGACACCCTAAGCAGCTCAAGAACGAGCAGCAGACCAATCGGCGAGAGGCATCCGGGCAAAACTTATCAAAGCCCAGCAGGCATAACAGTGGGTCAGGCTGAACCAGTGTGGAAGTGATCTCAGAGATGTCGGCACAGACCTCCCGCCAGAAATCCGACACCCTTGGGCATAACCAAGCAAGATGAGAAAAATATGCAGCATGGGCAGAGCAACGCAAACACCTATCGTTAGGGATGAGTCCTAATTTATGTAGCTAAACGGGGTGCGGTATAGCCTGTAAAAATATTTGAAGTGTATAAGACGGAGGCGATAGTTGGGAGATAGTTTCTTTGTCTGATAGCAGCAATAGAGCCAGTCGGCTTAGGAAATGTCCATATCAAAATCCTCGCCCCACACCACACGGGTGCAATCATTGGAGATGGAGGTGGTCGACAGCGTAAGGGTGTATCATTTGGTCACCAGCTTCCGGGGAGAGGGAGAGGAATATGTGAAGTCAAGAGTGGGCATTGAAGGAGGAGGTTGGGGGAATGTAGGATGTAACTCCCTACAGATAGCCCGCAGCTGATAAAAAAGCAATGTGTCCATGGGACCAGAAGAAGCAGGAAGAGAATAGAATGTGTTTCCCGGGTAGAGATCCACCAGTGTCGCCAGCCCCAGGCGGGGAGCGTGTTTGGACATGCCAGATGGTTGGAGAGGAGGGAAGGCAGGATGATGTACAATCGGCATAGTATTAGCCAATAGCGTTGGAGCATTGGTAAGACAACGCAGACCGAACCAGGCCCAGCGCAAGGACTCAACCATGTGCACCTCGGATCATGGGCGACTGGCCGGGGCAAACAGGGCGGTGTTCAGCGGCCAATGGGTTGCAAGGTCAGCTTCAACCGCGGCGTGCGGCTGGAAAGGGGTGGGGTGAATCCAGAAATGTAAAAAGCTAACCTGGGGACTTACGGCATACAGTTTAAAACTGGGAGCGCCCATGCCGCTAGCCGACATGGGGAGAGTAAGGATATCGTATGCAATCCTGGGTTGTTTGCCAGCCCAGACAAGAGATATGATCAGGGAGCGGATCTTACGAAAATAATGGGCAGTTAGTGGTATGGGGATATTCAAAAAGAGGTAAAGGAATTTTGGGAGGACCACCATCTTGGCAATGGCTACACGACCAGCCAGTGACAGGGGGAGCTGGTACCATTGAGGTATTTTGGACTCAAGCCAGTTCACCGCAAGTCCAAAGTTGGCCCTCCAGAGGTCATCCGAGTCCCTGCTCAGCCAAATACCTAGATAGTGAGTAGGGCCCAAGGCCCATATGAAAGGAAGGTTTGGGGTGAATGGCTTGGTGGCATCAGTAAGAGTGACTTACTCCAGTTCACCTGTATGCCAAAGAATCCACCAAACCGTATTATTTTGCGCACAAGGGGACTGAGGTTTTCCTGAGGATGGTGGACATACAATGTAATATCATCTGCATACATGGATACCAAGAGGGCGCCGGCCGTGAAGCCGATGCCCTTCTGAGTATGGTGTTGACAGAGTCTGGCAGCGAGAGGCTCCATCACAATGGCAAAGAGCATAGGGAAGAGCGGGCACCCCTGCCGGGTGCTGTGTTCAATCAGAATGGGATTATAAATTTGTCAGTTGATCCAAAGGCGCGCGGAAGGGCGAGTGGAGAGGAGTAAAATCTTATGAATAAAGCTGTTGCAGAAGCCGAGGTGCAGTAGAAGAAAGAATAAGAAGGGCCACTTAAGTGTGTTGAATGCCTTGGTGGCATCGAGAAGAGCTGCCACTGCATGGAGGGTAGGATTAATCTGATGAAGGACAGAGAATATGGTCCAGAGGTTGTGGAATGTGGCGCGGCCTGGAATGAAACCGGACTGTCAGGAAGGGTGACGAGGGGCATAAGGAGGAGAAAACGGGAGGCTGATAACTTTGCGAAAATGTTATTGTCCGTATTAATTGGAGAAAGGGGGCGGTAGGAATCGCAGCAATCAGAAGGTTTATCCGGCTTAAGAAAAAGCGTTATCATTGCCTCATGGAGCAATGGCGGGAGGAGGCCATTTTCGAAGGAGTCATTGTACATGGTGGCCAGATGCGGCACCAGAAGTGGAGCAAAAGTCTTTTAGAACGAGGCGGGAAGGCAGTTTAATCCAGGGGCCTTATCACTAGGCAAACTATTAATGGCACCAAGTATTTCTTCTCTAGAGAAGGGCTCGTCTAGAAATTTACGATGATTGTTTTCGAGCCAGACACGTTTGAGGGTGTCAAAATATTGATTGAAGTCCTCATGCAGGGGGTGGAGCCCGCGGTGTAGAGTTGTGTGTAATAATTCATAAAGCATGTCTTAATTTCCTCAGGGGAGGTGGCTCTAGTAGGTTAGCCGTCCCGAAGCGCCGCGACATACGACGCAGCACGAGGGGGACGAAGGAGGTTGGCCAGGGTCTTGCTAGGCCGATCGCCCTCACCAAAGCGGCGAGCCCGGGCCTCTCTGCCAAGGAAGGAGAGTTCCCTGTCATACTCCTCAGCAAATTCTGAATGTTTTTCATGCAGGCGAGCGAGAGTCTCAGAGTTGGGTTGGGTTGCGTGAGTAGAGTCCAGTTCTAGTTTCTCTAAAGTGGTGCGTATGGAGCGAAGAACAACAGATTATTTAGAGATATACTCGCCTCAAATCACAGCCTTACAACCTTCTCACAAAGTGGATGGCGAGAGCTGACATTTAAGTCAAAATAGTTAGAGACCGTGGTTTGAATATCGTCACAGAAGACGGTGTAGCAGAGAGCATTGGGGGGAGCCGCCAGGTGAAGGCCCACCGTAGAAAGTGGGGAAGGCGAAGACAAAGCTAGACTGGTGCATGATCAGAAAGAGTGCATGCCATATCCAAAGATCAATATGGGACCAGCAGGCACGAGGGCAAAAGCGCATCAAAAGGAGGACGCATCAACCCAAAACCCACCCACACTAACCCCCCAAACAGGTCAAGCAGCCACCCAAAGCCTCCCCAGGGAACCACAACTGGGAAGGGTAAAGTCAATAACAGAGGTGGGAATCATCCCGCTGGAGCATGGCAGTGCCCAGCATACACCCCTGACAGAAGAGGCAGGGTGGCCAAGCCAAAACTATCAGCAGACTAAAAAGAAATCATCACAATATAGCAAAAGAATAGCCAATGAGCCCGATACGTAGATGCAGCGGTAAGTAGCAAACAATTAGCTGATCAAGAGGCAGCAATAAGAACAAGTCCAACATTGTTCTGTACAGCCATATAAATGAAAGACACTAAGCAAGAGCAATTAAAGAAAACTTTTCAGTCATTGTCCCTCTGCTTAACTGCAATGGGGTCCTGTGAACTGGCTGGGGTGGAGTGATGGGGTGTCCAGCTGCTTAGCGTAGGCGAGGGCTCCCTTTGGGCCCGGGAAAACCAAAGTTTTTGATCCTTGCCTGACCCGCAGCTTGGCCGGATAGGCCAGAGAGTAGGACACTTCATGTTTTTGCAAAATGTGTTTTGCGGGCAGGAATTCGCGGCGGGCAGCCTGCACAGCCAGGGTGTAGTCAGGGTAGAAAGACAGAGTGTTACCCTGATGCTGGATCTCGCCCCTCTACATGGTAGCCCAAAGGACTGCGTCACAGTCGTGGACATTTTGTATTTTTGCAATAATCGGATGAGCGGGTAGTCCAGGGGCAGGCCGAGGGCTGAGGGAACGGTGTGTTCTCTCCACGATGAAGACCTTGGACAGCGCGTCCCCAAACAGTTCTCTCAACAGCTGCTCCACATAGTGTTCCATCTTAGATATGTTGGTGGACTCCGGCACCCCGGTAATGCAGAGTTGCTCCTACGAGAGCGCGGATCCAAATCTTTGTTCTTGGAGCAGATTAGTTCGAGAATTTTGTCCATTTAAAGTAATTTTTGGCGATCTTGGGTGGCGGTATCCTCTGCATCATATACTCTTGACTTGACGTGAAGCAGACGATTGTCGTGTGAGTCCACCCTGGACTTGACCACGTCCAGGCGGGAGGTCAACTGTTCAAGCAGGGTGGCGATCCCGGACACCATTGACCTCCAACATAATGGGTTTGAGGTCGTCTTCACATGCGGTGGCATATTCCGCAGGGGCAGGCTGGTCGCCCCCATTGACAGTAGCACCCTTCTGGCGTGTCTGTCTCCATTGTTCGAAAGTGAGCCGGGGCTGTTTAGGGTCAGCCTTACCGATGGTGAATGCCAGATGTAAGGAGCGAGAAGGGAGTGACCAGCTCGTGGAGGATAAACAGCGCCCAGCACAGTAGCAGAGCAGTAAGGGAATCACCGCTACAAAAGAGAGGGCCGGGAGGTGAGATCAGAGGCCGAGTCTCATACACCGCTTGGGCGGTCAAGGTGTAAAGTGCGGCCAGGGAGGACAGGAGCAGCGGGGATACAAGGGGGGCGAACAACACCCCCCCCCACAAGGCCAATGTACAACAGGTGCAGAGCCAGGGCTTCATGTGCAACGGCGGAGGCCACGGATCTGAGCCTCGTGGGTGGTATGCGAGCCCCCAGCCGCGCCGCCGTGACCCTACCAGGTAGGGCGCAGTTCAGGAGGCAGGTGGGAGCCTAGCAGAAGTAGTGCAGCACAGATGGCTGTACTGACGCAAAACTCAGGTCAGGAAAGGCTTCAGTCCGAAGTTACGAGCTGATGCAGGCACCGCAGCAGTCTCAGGCCCGCAGGAAGATAATGAGCCGTGGCAGAAGAAGAGCTCCTTGTCGTCAGGAAGGGTCCGGGCAGGTAGTTGAGGCAGCGGAAGAAGGGTAACCACGCCGGTGGTGCAGGGAGGAACTGCGGCAGAGGAGGCAGCCCGCAGCGGTGCAGCACAAAAAGCCCCAGCAGCAGCGGAAGGGTCGGAGGACCTCAGCCAGAGACACAGGCCGCTACCAGACCGTGCAGGAAGCAGGTCAGAGCCGAGGTGAGTGGTAGGACAGAAAAGGCAAGATGGACCAGCCTCCGGTCACAGGCCTCCGTAGCAGTCTCAGTGGGCAGCTGGTGGACGCCCAGGCGGGAGGGATGCATCCAGGGCAGCTGAAGGCACATCGGCCACAGTTGGACACAGGCATGGAGTGAGGAGTTTGCCCGCAATGGGGAAGCAGCCCGCAGTTGGGAGACGTGGGGATCACGCCGCCCGCTTCACCCGGCCCAATGGAGCAGAGGCTAAAAATCACGCAGGGTGCCCTTTCAAGGTACAGTGAGCGCGCTCCCAAGCCCGACCCGGATCAACCCTCAGCAGCGAGACTCACTGGCTGAGATGTCGGAGTTGTGGCTGCAGCGTAAGGAGTTGAATGACCGGCCTCCAGGCGGTGCAGAGCAGGCAGCGCAGGCCAGGCCCAGCCGAGCAGACGGGATCCAGGGCCCGGGACTTCGGAGGCACCACAACTAAGCACAGCCAGGTCGTAGGGCCACGATAGACTGCTCAGAAAATGCCCCAGATAAAGGTGAGCAGCGATGATAGGATTACAGGCAGTGGTTAACAGGAGTTCTGCAGGATGATGAAGGATTTGAGCCTTGGCCGGCAGAGCCCACTAAAGGTACGGCCATCTTGCAGCCAGCTAAGCCACGCCCTTTAGTGATATTTATTGTTTGCTTGAATACAACAGCTAAGCCTCCTCCTCTTTTGCCTACACAATTGTGTGCGTTAGTTTGATAGCCAAGAGGAATGGCTTCATGCAACACTGGAGCCATGTCATCTCCCAACCATGATTCAGTTATAAAGAGTGAGTCAGGTTGTGCGTCAGTGAGAAATTCGTAGATGTGCTTTGGTGATGTTGTGACTTTTTTGTGCAGAAGGGTGGGCAGTGTTTTGTGGACTTCTAGCAGGTATGTCCTTAGTGTCGGTATTAGCTGTATTAGGATAGCAATAGTGCAGCTGTTCTGTATCTAATTTCTCGTCCAGCAGACTAAGAAGGCATTTCGATGGGTCTGCTTTTATAGATGGTGGAGATGGTTGTTGAGAGTGAGTTGGTGAGCTGTGTAGATTTTTTAGAGTAGCCTTGTTGTGCAGTAGACATGGAGGTGCTAAGTTGTGAAGAGTGGCAGGTTGTATATCTCGTTTGCATCTGTTTAGGGTGGATGGTGTATAAGTTAGGGGTGATGGTGCAGCATGTGGGTCATGTTGTATTCTAAATGAGTTACTGCTGTAGCTCTAATAGCAAACAAAACAGGTGATGGACCGAATGTGGATCAATGTCACACATTCAACCCAGTCAAAAGATCTGGGCCCAAATCCATCGTTTTTTTGCACTCCACACCACCCTGGGTTAGACAATGGCGATATGCAAATCAGCTCTGACCCTGTGCCCCATGGGAACAGTCCAGTCCGAACTACAAAAGCCATGTCCTTCCCAGAACGGAATCAAGCATCCGAGGACCGGACCGGTTTCGAGGTAACACCTCTCATCAGCCCGGCTAGCTTGACTCCAGTGGTGTGGAGTGCCTGGGACCCACGTCTGAGCATCCCCAGCGCACTTATGGCGGTATTGCAAACAAAACAGGTGATGGACCGAATGTGGATCAATGTCACACATTCAACCCAGTCAAAAGATCTGGGCCCAAATCCATCGTTTTTTTGCACTCCACACCACCCTGGGTTAGACAATGGCGATATGCAAATCAGCTCTGACCCTGTGCCCCATGGGAACAGTCCAGTCCGAACTACAAAAGCCATGTCCTTCCCAGAACGGAATCAAGCATCCGAGGACCGGACCGGTTTCGAGGTAACACCTCTCATCAGCCCGGCTAGCTTGACTCCAGTGGTGTGGAGTGCCTGGGACCCACGTCTGAGCATCCCCAGCGCACTTATGGCGGTATTGCAAACAAAACAGGTGATGGACCGAATGTGGATCAATGTCACACATTCAACCCAGTCAAAAGATCTGGGCCCAAATCCATCGTTTTTTTGCACTCCACACCACCCTGGGTTAGACAATGGCGATATGCAAATCAGCTCTGACCCTGTGCCCCATGGGAACAGTTCAGTCCGAACTACAAAAGCCATGTCCTTCCCAGAACGGAATCAAGCATCCGAGGACCGGACCGGTTTCGAGGTAACACCTCTCATCAGCCCGGCTAGCTTGACTCCAGTGGTGTGGAGTGCCTGGGACCCACGTCTGAGCATCCCCAGCGCACTTATGGCGGTATTCCAAACAAAACAGGTGATGGACCGAATGTGGATCAATGTCACACATTCAACCCAGTCAAAAGATCTGGGCCCAAATCCATCGTTTTTTTGCACTCCACACCACCCTGGGTTAGACAATGGCGATATGCAAATCAGCTCTGACCCTGTGCCCCATGGGAACAGTCCAGTCCGAACTACAAAAGCCATGTCCTTCCCAGAACGGAATCAAGCATCCGAGGACCGGACCGGTTTCGAGGTAACACCTCTCATCAGCCCGGCTAGCTTGACTCCAGTGGTGTGGAGTGCCTGGGACCCACGTCTGAGCATCCCCAGCGCACTTATGGCGGTATTGCAAACAAAACAGGTGATGGACCGAATGTGGATCAATGTCACACATTCAACCCAGTCAAAAGATCTGGGCCCAAATCCATCGTTTTTTTGCACTCCACACCACCCTGGGTTAGACAATGGCGATATGCAAATCAGCTCTGACCCTGTGCCCCATGGGAACAGTCCAGTCCGAACTACAAAAGCCATGTCCTTCCCAGAACGCAATCAAGCATCCGAGGACCGGACCGGTTTCGAGGTAACACCTCTCATCAGCCCGGCTAGCTTGACTCCAGTGGTGTGGAGTGCCTGGGACCCACGTCTGAGCATCCCCAGCGCACTTATGGCGGTATTGCAAACAAAACAGGTGATGGACCGAATGTGGATCAATGTCACACATTCAACCCAGTCAAAAGATCTGGGCCCAAATCCATCGTTTTTTTGCACTCCACACCACCCTGGGTTAGACAATGGCGATATGCAAATCAGCTCTGACCCTGTGCCCCATGGGAACAGTCCAGTCCGAACTACAAAAGCCATGTCCTTCCCAGAACGGAATCAAGCATCCGAGGACCGGACCGGTTTCGAGGTAACACCTCTCATCAGCCCGGCTAGCTTGACTCCAGTGGTGTGGAGTGCCTGGGACCCACGTCTGAGCATCCCCAGCGCACTTATGGCGGTATTGCAAACAAAACAGGTGATGGACCGAATGTGGATCAATGTCACACATTCAACCCAGTCAAAAGATCTGGGCCCAAATCCATCGTTTTTTTGCACTCCACACCACCCTGGGTTAGACAATGGCGATATGCAAATCAGCTCTGACCCTGTGCCCCATGGGAACAGTCCAGTCCGAACTACAAAAGCCATGTCCTTCCCAGAACGGAATCAAGCATCCGAGGACCGGACCGGTTTCGAGGTAACACCTCTCATCAGCCCGGCTAGCTTGACTCCAGTGGTGTGGAGTGCCTGGGACCCACGTCTGAGCATCCCCAGCGCACTTATGGCGGTATTGCAAACAAAACAGGTGATGGACCGAATGTGGATCAATGTCACACATTCAACCCAGTCAAAAGATCTGGGCCCAAATCCATCGTTTTTTTGCACTCCACACCACCCTGGGTTAGACAATGGCGATATGCAAATCAGCTCTGACCCTGTGCCCCATGGGAACAGTCCAGTCCGAACTACAAAAGCCATGTCCTTCCCAGAACGGAATCAAGCATCCGAGGACCGGACCGGTTTCGAGGTAACACCTCTCATCAGCCCGGCTAGCTTGACTCCAGTGGTGTGGAGTGCCTGGGACCCACGTCTGAGCATCCCCAGCGCACTTATGGCGGTATTGCAAACAAAACAGGTGATGGACCGAATGTGGATCAATGTCACACATTCAACCCAGTCAAAAGATCTGGGCCCAAATCCATCGTTTTTTTGCACTCCACACCACCCTGGGTTAGACAATGGCGATATGCAAATCAGCTCTGACCCTGTGCCCCATGGGAACAGTCCAGTCCGAACTACAAAAGCCATGTCCTTCCCAGAACGGAATCAAGCATCCGAGGACCGGACCGGTTTCGAGGTAACACCTCTCATCAGCCCGGCTAGCTTGACTCCAGTGGTGTGGAGTGCCTGGGACCCACGTCTGAGCATCCCCAGCGCACTTATGGCGGTATTGCAAACAAAACAGGTGATGGACCGAATGTGGATCAATGTCACACATTCAACCCAGTCAAAAGATTGTAAGACTTTGATCTACATTCTGTCTACATTGATCTACATTCTGTCCATCAAATTGTTTTTTGTAAGTAGCTCTAATAAGCAGGTCTGTTGAAATCCTCAATTACACTTAAGTCTCAAGTAAATATTTAAGGCAATGTGCATTTTTGCCCAACTGTGTTTATTGTTGCAGTAATACTCAAACAGCTACATCAATGGCTTTTGCTATTTCATTCTGCACTGGAATTGCAAAGTTCCAATAAAACTATCTAAGATGCGCATATCCAGTGACATACAGCCTGCCCTGTTGTCAGGTCTTCAAATACATTGTAGTCACAGCCCATAATGTAAGCACACATAAAATCAGAACTTTGAGTGTTAGATGAGTTTACGTGTGTGTGTCATTTTATGGGGTTCCTTCCCCTTAGACGCAAAGGCTTTGCTTAAGCAAATCCTTTCATTTATAATTGTAATTGCAACAAAATCTGTTGCTTTTATTTGGCGATTTTTTGTATTGTTGGTATTTTGTACAGCTGGGAAGAAATATTACTTTGACCCATCATTTATGTGTGACTTTGCGCTTCAGTTCCCCACATCTCAAATGTGTATTTTTTATAAAAAATAAAATGTTTTGTTACGATGTTATTGTTTATTACCTTGCCCAGCAATGTAAGACTTCCCTAAGACTGCTGCCAGCAACAGATCATACCTTGGATCTGTAGCAGACAGAAACTGACCTTAACCCTTCAGTGAACCCAAGAGCATGAGCAAAAGAACACATATTTTAAGTGTGATGGCCCTGGTTGTGTTTCAACCATATGTGCTGGCCTGTAAACTAGGGAATCAGGATCTAATATTTACATTAGTGGATAGACAGAGACCAGCTGTCCGGTTACATGTGTTCTTAAAGTATTTCATTACGAATAACTCAAAATATTATCTACTGGTGTTTTTGTGCATATTGACAGGCATGACCTTGTGTTTTTTCTTTCCTATGCTCGCCTGCCCTTTTTACCAGCTCTGTGAGTATTTCGCTCCGTTGGATTATGTAGGCCTTCAGTTGAATTGAGGTTTGAGCTGAAGGTTTGCCTAAAACAGGCGAGTGTAGTTGATTATTCTATTTCCTTTGAATGTACAGCTCCCCTGATATGAACTCTTGTTAAAGGTCTGGATGAAGCATTAGCAGTGATTCATCAAAATGGCAGCGGAAGTGACATTGCATACACTTGGACCTTAATTACGTCACAGGAGGTGACATCATGTGAACCTTGATCCTGTTTTTTTTCCAGGAAGGCATTTTAATGGCCCTACGATCACAATAATTGACATAGCTGGAATTACATAATAACTGCATGATTAGTATAAAAGCATTAGCACAGGCAAATGTCTATTTAAGTTACCACTTATATTATGGTGCTGTCTTGATATTTGAAAGTTTTGGGGCATAATACTTGCCCTGAGTTGTAAATAGCGAGCAAAGAAAGTAAGTTAGACCTCTTCTCCGGGTTACTCCTTCACCAAGAAAAATGTGAAAATATGGGGCGTAATAATGCATTTTACAGCACAATTTTACATACATTTCCTAAAATGCCATAGGCGATTGAAATGGCATGTCTTAAATATTTATATCCTTTCAAGGTGTGCCAAGGCAATGAAACCTGATGTTCCCCAGGAGTTGACAGAATTGTTTTTCAAAATGTAGAATTAGTGCCTCTATATGTCATAAATTATCTCCTTTTTGCCAGGGCCTTCATTTAGCCATGGTTGCTCCCATATTCTATGGGTACACTCTTATTTAAAAAATGACACAAAATATACAAGTGCCAGATTTTGCAATTCTTGCTTTCCGTATACCATAGGTGACACTAAAGTAAAAATGTACCTCAATATGTCAGGGACATAATTTTGTCATGGTTGCCACCCTTCCATATTCCAGGTTATCCACCTTTATGCCAAGAATTATCTTCATTGTGCTAGTAGCAGAATTTTGTTACTGGTGTCCAGGTGTAAAAAATATCCCCAAGTATGCCATTATTTTCCCACAGGTGCCCTGCATTCAATGAATTGCTTCTAGAATGCCAGTACCAGTATTTTGACACTGGTGCCCCTTATGCTAAGAATTAACTTCAGTGCGCCAGTGCCAGTATTTTGTCACAATGTCGTAAGTGTGCCACAGACAGTGACAAACTCACAAGCTTCACAACACATTCTCACTCACATTCACTCACTCACACTCACTCTCTTACAACCCGTTATACTCATTCTTATTAAATCTCACCTGCAGTATGGTTTAGGGCCTCTTTTTGCGTGCATGTTATGTTGGCGTGGCTTATTAGAGGTTTAAACGCCATTTTGCTTTTTGCTGCTTTTTGCACATGACATTGCTTAGCTGTTTTGGCAGGTTAGCTTTGACGAAGGTCTATACATGAGAAAAGGTTTGTTTTTCAACATATCTGGACATGCATCGTGACCACAGTCTGTACAGTGAGTGCTGATCCGTCAAGGTTATCATAACATGTGAGCCTTTTTATCAGCATGTCCGTGTAACACATTCTAGACACAACATTTTGGCAGCTGCGAGCCAAGCAAGATTCTGACGCCTTTATCATAGCACACTTGCCATAATTTCACACACTTGGAAGATTTCAGGGATGCAGAGAGACTTGCTGATTCAGATGTAATTTACACTTTCTGAGCGGAAAGGTAATGGGGTCCCCCAAAACAAGCTCAAGAGACCTTCTATAGTTTATAATACATAGTTCCTATATAGGGAGGGTGTTAAAACCAGGCGCTATTTCACCTGTTTGCACTATCATTGTAATATGATTCCTCCTTTTGTATTTTATGGAGTTGTAACCATGCTGACCATATTATTTTTAATCATATGTCTGCTTATGTTGATTAAAATACTGCTCATGAAATTACGTCATTAAAATAAATATTTTAACCTTACTGTGTCTCTTTTTTACTCGTTTTGTGGACTGGTATGAGAGTATAACAAAAGAGTGATCTCACTTTCCACCATTCCTGAGATGGTCCTAAGTCACATGTTCTAGGTTGTCTAATCATTGGTTACTTTGCTATAGGACGAAGAGCTAATAAGACACTGATTGGTAGCTGGTTGGAGTTTGTAGGTACCGAGGTGAGTTTCTGGTAGACCACAATTCACTAATGTCCTAGGTCTCTGTGCACAGTTCTGTGTATGAGCAAAAATCCTTGCAACATGGCGCCGCCTACAAGTGTGGTCTTATTGTGAGACACTTAATTAGTGCTTATATCAGTCCATGACCCCCTCACTATTGTTTCCGGTTGACAGTAGTGACGGATAAAACCTGCCTATAGTTACATAGGTCTCTTCAAGCTTGATCATTTTAAAACGGTTTTCTGTTTGAATTACTACCCAGTTGTGCCTTTTTGTATTGCATTGTACTTCTCTATTACTGTGTCGATATGGCTGCGGTTGATATCCCAGTGCACAGTGGTGTCGCTGTGCGGAATCACTTGCAGGAATACCTTGTTTCATTACAGGGACAGGCAGTGGTTTTTGTGGTCTCAGCTGACGCGGCGTACCCTTTTGAGTTATATTACTCATGGGTTACATTTCCGGCGGTAGATGCTGGTACTGGTGTATTTCACTCTTACACTCTTGCTGATGCTCCTGCTACGTACATTCCATATCGGACAGTGGAAATTCCGATTTCTGCTTGACAGCATGCCGTTTGGTTTAATGGCACCCTCCAAACGTTATTACAGTGGTCAGACAAGGGCGGTTTTCGATCCCAGGTGCTATTTTTTAGCTGCTTACACCTTGCATTCACGGGCGGGGCAGTTAACAGCCCCGCAACAAGACCCCTTTATGATTCTGCAGTGTCTATTATTAGGGGTCTGGTGCATTACATTTCACGCAACCTCCCGGGTGGGGCCCCGGGTGGTGCGGCGCATCCAGTTGGCGGTGGCGGGCTGAAGCTTAGTCCTGTCATGGTTAATGCGGTCATGGGCAAGAGTCCCCAGGATAAAGAGGAGATGCCTTTTTGGCTTGCAGAGAAATTCGACCAATTGAAAGCAGTATTCCCAAATACTAGTCCTGTGGAGAAACACAGGATCCTCACGGTTAGTTTGCAGAAAGACTTAGTACCAGACGTAAATGAATGTACACCTTGGGGTGTGATCTTTGCGGCAGTCTATACTAGGTGCTTTGGCACCACGTCAATGACTGTCTTGCCCTCTGTGATCAAGCGTATTCAGGATGAACACGGAGGCGGCTGTGCAGTTGGGGATGCGACTCGTGGGAGCGTTTGACATGGTACACGATCTCGTCATTGCTAATGTCAAGGGGGATGCAGTAAGTTTCCAGGTCTCTAATGCTTTGCGCGATGTCCCCGACGCAGACAAACCTGTCAATTACAGAAAATTATTACGGAGGCTTATACCATTGGACGTAATAGTTAGGGTGTTAAGCCTTTCGCTAAGAAAGAAAAACAGGAGCAAACTCAACAAGCGTCATCTGATAAAGATGACCGCCCAAAAGTTCAGAAAGAACTTGGAGTAAGAACAAAAAACAGGGGAAACAGCAACAGAAACAGGGGTCCCGTCCTGCTTCACCTACACCTGCCCCTACTGAGCGTATATATGAGTTGCGTGACCGCAGTACTATTAAGTCACCTGATAGGTTTCAGGTTCCTGAACAACATTACCCTCTCTCTTTGCAAGAAACATTGGTAACACCCACCGATGGAGGAGGAGGCAGCAGAGGTCAAGGTGCCCAACAGTGCCTTGAGCAGCCTTGTAAGGCTGATGGAAAAGACAAGCAGGATGAGGAACCGTGTCCAAGGCCCCAGTTTCAGAAGAAGAAAGTTGCTGCAGTAACAGCGAGATATGCCACAGATAGTGAGAACGCAGCTTCGGAATCTGACATGGGGGCTGACGCTATTGGACAGTATGGCAGAGATTACCATTGTTCGAGAGGCATTGCGTCCAGTACTGAAGGTGACAGCGACTGACACCTTCGTTGTAGTTGAGACGGCTGACACAAGAGTGGCTCCCCCTGACAGACTTTATTAAATTGTTCTAGTGATTGAAGGTGACATAGAACGTACCATAAAAGTTTTTTGGGGGGAAAATCTAACAACTACCCATGATATTTTGTTGGCGGAGGTCGACTGGCCCCCACCCTTTGTCTTAGCTGCTCCGCAAGGGGAGGAGGTAATCCTCCCCGCTTTTGCACTCACAGTGCCGAAAGAGCTGGCTCTGCAGTTTGCAGAAGATTGGGCTAAGGTGCTTGCGCCAGCGTTGTACCGTACTCACTGTGGATGGGACAAATTTTCCCCTCGACATGAGATTCCTTTGCAGTCAGTGCCACAGCCTCAACCCCAATACCCCGTGCGACGTGAAGCAAAAGCCTCCATTTCTGAAATCCTTGAACAATTGGAATATCAAGGTGTAATTGAAACGGCTGTGTCTCCGTTGAATAACTCACTTTTTACTGTGACCAAGCCAGATGGTTCGTACCATTTGTTATTGGATTACCGCCACTTAAACTCACATTGTTGTACGTGCGTGGTGCAGAATACTCACAGTTCTGCTCTTGTGGATAGTCTCATGCGTAAAAGGTTCAAAACCACACTTGACAAACTTCCAATGTTTTTTTTGCACACAATCCGTCCCCTGTTAGTAGTCAATGGACAGCTTTTACAAGTGGTGGCAAACAGCACCAATTCCTTCATTTAGCCATGGGCTACAAGAATAGTCCAGGCGTATTTGCCGCCCGCATTGCCTCTCTCCTGGAGATACTCGACGCAGATGCATGTTCGTATGTGGATGACATTTATCTTACAGACTATGAGTTATGGCTGCATCTGTGCCGTCTTGACCGTATAATTTGCCGTTTTGCGGACATAGGCTACAAATTAAACTTTGCTAAATCACACTTTGCAGAGTACACAGTGTTGTTCCTGGGCTACGAGCTCAACAATGAAGATCGAGGTTTAGTGCCTCACTTCCTTGAGAAATGCGCACTTCTGCGAGCTCTGACGACACTGAAAAAGCTACAATCTTTACTGGGCTTTTTGAATTTCGGTCGTACATACGTTCCGGAATATGCCCAGCGTATCAAGCCACTTTATGCGTTGATCCAACCTACTTTTTCCAAATTGTGCTGGCTGCCAGAACATTCAGCCATCTTGCAATCTTTGCAGGCTGATCTTCTTGAATCTAAATTCTTGTCGAATCGTGATAACCACACCAACCTGGTGATAAGAATCGTGCCAGGTAAGTATGGGTAGAAAATTCATTCCGCTCGCGAATTTGCGGATTTTCCAAGATTCCGCGAATCGCGTGAAATCGCGGCAAAATACGCAAATTCGCAAGCAGGACGAATTTTGCTCAGGAAGCACTTACAGGGTTACAGCAGGTGCCCAAGTTGAAGCTAATTTCTTTGTAACCATTTACAAAATGGTTACAAAGAAATTAACTTCAACTTGGGCACCTGCTGTAACCCTGTAAGTGCTTCCTGAGCGGCGCCTCCTTGCCTACTTGCAACTATTCTCTGACCCTGCTCTGACCCTCGAAGCAGGGTCAGAGAATAGTAACAAGTAGACAACGAGGCTCCTGCAGGAAGCACTAACAGATATAGATAAAGCACGTGCCTGAGTTGAAGGTCAAATTCAGTAACTCCTTAATCAGCCCAAAAAAAATTTGCACTTTGTCGAGGCTGGGCAGGTGTGTGTTCTCCCCATATCTACAGTCGAAAATTAGCTATGATGCTTGATGGAGGCCTTTGCATCCTTTTTTTTTTTTAAACTGGTTTTTTTTTTACACATCAACCAGAACATCAGCGGGTGAGTCTTTTACATATCAGATTTAACAATATTAGAATACATTTTTATTTTCAAGGATACAGAGATTACATCATGGTTTTTTTTCCTCCAATACTCCTCCCCCTGCCATCTCTCTAGGTTAGGAATGGCCCACCATAGTTGTACAGTCTCAAATAATGAGGTATTCCCCCAACAAGTTATGTATATTGCGTGTTGGGGTGTACATGATCAATCTCAACCCCTCCCATCTCTAGATTTTAATATCTTAGTCACTGCTGCCAGATATTCTTTTTTTTTTAAAAACCTTTATTGCAGCATTCATAAAGTACAAGTATGGGCCTACAACCGCAGGGGCCGGCCGCTAAACAGAAGTAAAACCCGAATTACCATGATACAACACAGCTCCTCAGTCGACAACCCTGAGGTCCGGCAGCGATTCAGGATGGATCTTGTCTTAGAACGCAAAGATAGATCACAGGATATAATAAAGGTTTTATTTTATATTATTTAAATGAGCGGATCAGGTGCCATACAATCTAACAATAGGATACGGGGGGCAGGCCAAGAAAACAGGATATGCATATAGAAACAGCCATTCGTGGGACTCTGGCGTTAATGCTGATGAATCAGAATAAACAACAAAACAATATACATTTTCGTGAACGCCAGTTCTCAGGGCCTGCCCACCCAGAAGTTCGACTAACGTAAGAGCATGGGCACTAAATTCCAGATCACAATGAAATCAAAATAAAGCACAAACCATACTGATCCAAAGGAATAAAGGGAAGGGAGAAAAAGGCCATAGAAAATAAAAAAGGCAAAATAAACCCCCCCCTCCAACTCCCCACCCTGCACCCCTGCAACCCCCCACCCTGCACCCCTGCCGATGGCTATAGCTTAACCCCACTAGCAGCGTGCCTGTCGCCCTATTAACCTAAACCCTAAAGGAAGGAAGAAGAAGAATGGAGGAAGGCATAGTCGTACGATGTTCCTGGCCCCTTGGCCTCCCTGCCAAAAACAGACACCCCCTGTCGCAAAAGACGGATGTAGAGCTACTCTTTCAAAAGACAATAGGGGGCACCGTGATACACCGCCCAGCCTCTATAATCAAACAGTTACAGTTCAAGCGTCCATAACAGTAGTTCCAGACCATCCCGATTCAATTGACTTAACCTTGACCCTTTTCGAACCAGCACACGAACCCTCCCCAGCGAGACCCATGAGCATACAAACAAGTCATAGATGAGAGGGAAGTCATCGAAAGTCAATCCGTTACCACCTGTAGCTAGTAACTCCACGAGAACTTCAAGCGCAGAAAGTTTCCCTCTCCTAGCTGGGCTGTCCCGATGTTTCTTGCCCTGGGATCGTAAAATCTCCAAAAAAGGAAGAGACAACCACAAGATGAGAGAAGAGTCTACAACACAGGTTTCCGGGGGGGGGGGGGGAACGCCATTTGATACCTCCAAAGTCAATGGTGATGAAAGGTACGGTGATACACTCACGGCCTCGGGGACACCATCTTCCAGAGCGCCATCTGTTGGTTTCGATAGTCGCTTCAATGCTCGTTCCCTCACGGGGTCTTCGCACAAAGTCAAAATGGCCGCGGCTTGAATGGCTGTAGATTGCTGGTTCACCGTGGGGCAGGGTCCGGTACCTCGAGCAGAATCCCAGTTAGGCACGCATCCATTTTAGTCAATAACACATCCACTTGCGAGTGAAACGCCCAAAGTTCTGCCAGTATTGATCGCAGCGTTAGCCCAGATGCCATTCAATCCATGGTATCAAGTTCGGTACCAGTCACAATCAACTCCCCCGGCGAATCTGGCATTTTCGGGGGGAACGAACAAGATCATGAAAGGGCAAGCGTGGACAGCGACCCGTCGTTATCCACAGCTGCGTTAACCCGGTGTAACACCGCAGGCGGGGTCCCGACCCGCCGAACCCCGGCAGGAATCTATACCGGGTCCGCGGGACGGGGATCCCCACCCACAGTCAGCAACAGCAGGTCACCTCTCTCTCAACGCTGGGCAAAGAAAACAATCGCCACCAAATTCGGGCGTAGACGAAGTCTCCACTACGATTGACCGGACCCTGCCAGGGTCTCTCAGCCGATGTTGTTGCACTACAGCCTGGCCTTGCAGATACTCGAGGCCCCGGCTTCACCGCTGGAACAGGCCACGATCTTCAACTCGGTGTAAGTTCGTGAAATCAGCCGATAAAAATTTGGGGATTTCACCATCGGAAAGAGGAACGCTTCATTCAAGCAGAGGCTGGGCATAAGATCAGGATATTGTACAGGATCTTGTGGCAGAATACGGAGGTCGGCGGAGCCGGGAACCTAAGCAGCCATCTTGTTTGCCGTCGTAGCTCCTCCTCCGGCCTTTGCATCCTTGACTTTCACGAGCTCTATCCCCGTGCAGTTCCTGTGACCACGAGCTTCTTTCTCCCCGGATCTGCTGCTCTGATCGGTGCCTGTCTTTTTATACACACAAGAGGCATGTGAACTCGCATAGAAGCCTCCCCCCGTTTGCCCCTCCCCACACACACTAGCAGTGTGCACCGTCTTCCCGCCCTTTAGCCACTATGATGGACAGTTCACTCGAGGGACCCCGGCGCCCTTCAGTGCGATGGCAAAGTTAATCAGCCCAAAAAAAATGTGCGCTTTGTCGAGGCTGGGCAGGTGTGTGTTCTCCCCATATCTACTGTCGAAAATTAGCTATGATGCTTGATGGAGGCCTTTGCATCCTTGACTTTCAGGAGCTCTATCCCCGTGCAGTTCCTGTGACCACAAGCTTCTTTCTCCCTGGATGTGCTGCTCTGATTGGTGCCTGTCCTTTTATACACTGAAGAGGCATGTGAACTCGCATAGAAGCCCGCCCGTTTTCCCCCCCACACACACTAGTTATGTGCACCGTCTTCCCGCCCTTTAGCCACTATGATGGACAGCTCACTCGAGGGACCCCGGCACCCTTCGGCGTGATGGTAAAGTTAATCAGCCCCCAAAAATTGTGCGTTTTGTCCAGGCTGGGCAGGTGTGTGTTCTCCCCATATCTACCGTTGAAAATTAGCTATGATGCTTGATGGAGGCTTTGCATCCTTGATTTTCACGAGCTCTATCCCCGTGCAACTCCTGTGACCACGAGCTTCTTTCTCCCCAGATCTGCTGCTCTGATCGGTGCCTGTCCTTCTATACACAGAAGAGGCATGTGAACTCACATAGAAGCCTGCCCGTTTGCCCACACCCCACACACACTAGTGGTGTGCACCGTCTTCCCGCCCTTTAGCCGCTATGATGGACAGCTCACTCAAGGGACCCCGGCGCCCTTCAGCGCGATGGCAAAGTTAATCAGCCCCAAAAAAATGTGCGCTTTGTTGAGGCTGGGCAGGTGTGGGTTCTCCCCAAATCTACAGTCGAAAATTAGATATGATGCTTGATGGCGGCCTTTGCATCCTTGACTTTCACAAGCTCTATCCCAGTGCAGTTCCTGTGACCACAGGCTTCTTTCTCCTCACCTGCTGCTATGATCGGTGCCTGTCCTTTTATACACACAAGAGGCATGTGAACTCGCATAGAATCCCCCCCGTTTGCCCCCCCCACACACACTAGCGGTGGTGCAAAATCGCAAAAAAATCCGCAATTTTGTGGGGAAATCTGCGAATTCGCTGATTTTTTTGCGAATTCGCGAACCGCTGATTCGCAAAATTCACCCATACTTAGTGCCAGGGGCGGTGGGTTTTACATACCTCACTTTTAATGAGGGTAACACAGTTCCTATAGTTATTTGTTATTAAATAATGAAGATTGTTGTGGTATGCATGCATTCCTTATATCGTTACGGTTTCCCAGCGTGTAGTTTGCTGTAAGAATGTCTTGTTCTCTCCTCCACATGGGAGGCTCGATGTTTCCATCTGGCCTTCTATCCTGATCTTGAAAGCAGAGTTCAACAAGATGAGTCGAATAAGAGCTCTTTTGTCCCAGAAGGAAGTCCCCCTCACATCGGCGCATGAGACATTCGTCCTTCACGTTGCAAATACTCGTACTGAGGTAAATGCCTTGTTAAACACAGAACTGCCCCTGCATTTCGGAGCTTTGATTCACACAATCTTAAATGCCTCGTCGACTACTGGCCTGGCACATTTTTTTAAAGTAGTATGTTCTGGCCTTGTAACCTCATTTCAAACTATATTCGGTGTAATCCCTGCATTTTTTCATTCTATTTTTTCGAGTGTCTTTGGCGGTTTCCCTTTGCTACTAGCTTTAGGCGTGGCATACTGCTGTTAGTTTGTTTGTTACAAAATGGATGCACAGTCTGTGCCCCACGACGATCTGTCCCGGCTGCCACATCTTCGTAATCGGATGCTAGAATACTAAGGATTGCTGCCTCTGGCGACTCTGAGTGTGGTGTATGGTTTATCTTTCCGGTTCTCATTCTTCACTTGCATGCAGCTCATTTTCCATTGCCTGGATTGTGGATATGAGTGGGCCCTGGATTTGTGTCTCTGCAGCACGGTGTCTCCTGACCTGGATTTTAATCTACTAACGAGTCCCTTAGTCCTTAGTTGCTCATGAACTAGATTGTTCTAGCGCCAGGATTATGGCCTACGCAGCGACTCATGGGGTTCTAGGCAATTGGAACATTTGGATTGTGGCCAATGACTTTCTGGCGAGCAGTTATCTTGAAGTATGCCCGAGTTGTCCTCTGATGATACTAGAGGCTCCGGCAATCGAGGGACATGTATGTTCCTTCCCTTTACTTAATTGGATGTGAAATGTTTATGGATGATAACAACGACCTCTTATTGGAGGCAGTTGCAACATATGGTGCTTATACGCTGTTGGACTGAAGTACGATTTTTTTTTCTGCTTCATAAACATGTATTGAACTCGTGAATATTTTTTGTTAATTTTTTGCTTTTTCCTTACATGTTTAAGGTCTTTTTTAATACCATGGCCACCTGTGCTTGTTTTCACTGACTTGGTTATTTTGATTCTGATTTTTTTTTCCCAATTCTCAAGTTTAGCAAAATTCCTGAACTTGGTTCTGTCTCATTCGCACTTGAACTCTGAGTTCTATTAAGTTTGCCCCAGTTTTTGTGCGTTACCCGAACAAGAGAGGGCGTAGTATGGTTTATGGCCTCTTTTTGCGTGCATGTTCTGTTGGCGTAGCTTATTAGAGGTTTAAATGCCATTTTGCCATTTGCTGCTTTTTGCACACGACACTACTTAGCTGTTTTTGCAGGTTAGCTTTCACGAAGGTCTATATTTGAGAAAAGGCTTGTTTTTCGACATCTCTTGACATGCATCGTGCTCCCAGTCTGTACAGTGAGTGCTGAGCCGTCAAGGTTATCATAACATGTGAGCCTGTTTATCGGCATGTCCGTGTAACACATTCTAGACACAACATTTTGGCAGCTGCGAGCCAAGCAAGATTCTGGCGCCTTTATCATAGCACAGTTGCCATAATTTCACACACTTGGAAGATTCCAGGGATGCAGCGAGACTTGCTGATCCAGATGTAATTTACACGTACTGAGCGGAAAGGTAATGGGGTCCCCCAAAGCAAGCTCAAGAGACCTTCTATAGGTTATAATACATAGTTCCTATACAGGGAGGGTGTTAAACCTAGAAGCTATATCACCTGTTTGCACTATCATTGTAATATGATTCCTCCTTTGGTATTTTATGGAGTTGTAACCATGCTGACAATATTATTTTTAATCATATGTCTGCTTATGTTGACTAAAATTCTGCGCATGTGATCATGTCGTTAAAATACATATTTTAACCTTACTGTGTCTCTTTTTTACTCCTGTTGTGGACTGGTATGAGAGTATAACAAAAGAGTGTTCTCACTTCCCACCATTCCTGAGATGGTCCTAAGTCGCATATTCTAGGTTGTCTAATCATTAGATACTTTGCTATAGGACGAAGAGCTAATGAGACACTGATTGCTAGCTGGTTGGGGTTTCTAGGTACTGAGGTGAGTTTTTGGTATACCACAATTCACTAATCTTCTAGGTCTCTGTGCACAGTTCTGTGTATGAGCAGAAATCCTTGCAACACACTCACTTGCATTCACGCTTAATCTCACTCATATCACGTGCTAATATGTTATACCTGCTGCTCAGCCAGGGTGACTGTGTGAGAGAATGTTGGTGAGTGGAATGTTCGTGAGTGTGTGAGTTAGTTGGTGGATGGGCTGAGCAGCTCCTGTTTGTGTTCTCTCTTATGTAACATCCTACCTGAATAAAGATACCTAAAGAATCTACATGCACCGGACCTTCATTTATTTACAACATTTTTGGCAACGATGTAGGGAAAACAACCTGCATGTGCTACCTGAATGAAGCCTTTCGAAGAAACTTTAAGGTAAAGGACCTTCTTTTAAAACTAAAGCTGAGTATTCAAATTGAACTGGCCCCCCTGAGCCCCACCAGTGACCTTGACATCGGTTGCCCCAACCCAAGCGTGCCAGTTTCTCCTTCTCTCCCTCTTCTGCTGTCTTTGAAGAGTTGTTCCTGTCCTGCTACATTGGGAGAATGGGAACAAAGTCCGCTTACTGGAGGACTTTTCAAGAGGAGTGACCAGTTCCAGGTCCCTCGTGCTTTTCTACTCCCAAGTGCCCCAGAGACATAATTTACCCTGCTACCGTTGTAACAGAGAAGACTTGATGTTCCTGATTGATCCAACCCAGCTGTGTGCCCTCAGCAATGAATGTTACTCATTTTGCCCGTTGCCTACCTTACGCGTAGTTACAAGTTACTGTGTTGTGAACACCGTTTCTGCTCTACTCGCTATGTATCGTAGTGGCAACACACCGGCACCCCACAGGAATCAAAAAAGCAGCACCCCTGGTGAGCTATTAGATGTACTTGTGGTGGAAAAGACTCATGGCTGTATTCAGGACATTAATTGTAAGTACTTTCTGACTTTATGCGCATTTCCACTGAGTGTGTCTTCTTCATGGCAGTTGAACCGCTGCCTGACATTTTAAATTGGCACGAGCTGTGCACAGCTCACACACCAAGATCACACAGCCCCATCTGTGCCCAGCTGTCCTGTCTCCTTTGGTTTTTCTGTGACGTGATCTTCCTACTATCTGGGACGTTTAGGAGGACGGTGATGCTGGGAGCCAGTCGGCGCGGTGTCACTGGTGCGTGTCGCTATTTTGGGTTTGGAGTGTTCCTGCTGCAGAGTCCAGCATGTGTGTGCATGCTTTGCCAACCGCTTTGTTTGTCAAATAAAGTTCAACGAGAACTTGCACTGCTGGTGGTCTTCAGTTGAACTGCTGTTTTCTCTGTGTCGTGGGCAGACAACAAGATTTGGGAGTGCATTCCCGCCAGCATGCTGAGGAACACTGTTGTGCATTGCAGGAGTTTGGATATCTGGATCAGCTTACTTGCGATGAATTTGGGTGAGATGTTGCTCATCAGGTCTGCTTCAGAGTCTGTACCGGACTGGAGTTTAAGAACGGTGTAATATTTTGATGTCTTTATTCTTGTTCTTGTTCAATATACTTGTGTGTCTTGACTTGCAGTTCGCGGCTGCTTGTTGTTCTTCTTACTTTCGGTGTTGGTGTATTATACAATGTGCGCATTCAGAGTGGGAGTGAAAGTGTCAGATGTCAATCAAATGAGCACACATCCAAATGGTATTACCAGTTGTTTTACCTTCCTTCCGTTGGGGTGCACATGAGTGGTGTGCCCACAGGTAGCTCACCGCCGTGAGCCACATGCTTTTAAAAGCATAACGAGGTATTCATGAATTGCTTACAATGTCCTAATGTTCATTTTTTCCAGGGTTTAGTGATGCCACAGTTACCCTACTCAAAGGAGGTTTGTGAGTTCTCGGGGTGGGTGTCATCTTATAATTCACACTGTTTTCCAGGTTGATTGTTGTAATGTTGGTGAATTTTTACTCTCTTTCCCCACACGTCAAGGTTTGTGTGGGGAGCGTGCCTTTCAGAGAAAGTTCCTAAGCCATGTTTTTGTGTTTTTGCTTAGGTTCTGTGTGATGTGTTTTACACACATTCCTAACCCAACTTGTGAAGGAGGAAGTGCTCTAGTTACTGGGTGTTGTGCTTGTGTTCCGCGTGGTGTGTTTCCCCACACATTCCACCCCAACTTGTTGGGGGACGTGTTGAAGTTGTTGGGTGTAGTACTGTGTGCTTGCTTATTGTCTGTGTGGTGTGTTTCCCACACATTCCACCTCAACTAGGGTTGGAATAGGTGTTGAAGTTGTTGGGCGTAGTGCTGTGAGCTTGCTTTTGTTCCATGTGGTGTGTTTTCCACACATTCCACCTCAACTAGGGTTGGGGGAAATGCTAGAGTTTGTTCGTTGTGACGTTCTGCACGTGCATTGTGTTCCGTGTGGTGTATTTCCCACACATTCCACCCTGACTTGCGTTGGGGATGTGATGAAGTTACTGGGTGTTGTGTTGTGCAGTGTGGTCTGTTTACCACACATTCCACCTCGACTTGTGTTGGGGGAAGTGCTGTCTGAGGTTTCTTTACTACGATGTTGTATCTGGAACCATGTTGTTCCGTTCCAGGTTCTGTTTGGACTTGTATCCCACACCTTCCACCTAGGCTTCAGGCTTAGGTGGAAGGGCACCTGTGATGCCGTTTGCTCTGTGTGGGTGGCTTTCTACACGTTCTTACTTGTTTTGTTTTTTTACTTTTCTATTGGTTGGTTCTCCTCTACACCTGTGGTTGGCACCTTTTTCACTTTTCTCATGTTTGCCTGGCCAGCCTACATGTTTTAAGTATTTGGGTTCTGCTTCTGTTCCTAGATTATGGTGTGGGAGTGCATGCGTTTTTTTTTTTTTTGGTAGAGGGGGAGATGGGGTATGAGTGTATTCTGTTTATTGTACTTGTGTTTCCTTTTCCTCTCTATCCGTTTCATTTTCTTCTGCATGGAATTTTTCCACCCTCATTTTCATGCTTAGGTATCCAAACGTTGCCATTTTACTTACTTGTTTCCAACTGTTCTGATGCCTTTTAAGAGTTCCTTCTTGTCCATTATAAAGAAGAGATGTATGTTATACCTGCTGCTCAGCCAGGGTGACTGTGTGAGAGAATGTTGGTGAGGGGAATGTTGCTGAGTGTGAGAGTCATATCACACACTAATACTTACAGACACTAAGGCTCAGTTTACCTGTGCCGAGTTTGCGTCCCTTTTGCCAAAATATTATGCCTTCTCAAAGCAGATAGAACAAAGTGAAATGTTTTTATTTGTCCTTGTTTTTACAACTTTACAGGTGTGCTGCATTGTACAACATGCATACAAAGTGGGAAATACCTTAAAGCTTAGTTTTCTTAGGTTTCTTAGTTTTTGCACTGGAAGGAATTCTCCCAGTACAAATCCTATGCTTTAGAGAATGCACAGACCATTGCACTATGGTGCAAGGGTGTGTGTGTTGGCACTCAGCTGCCAAAAGTATGCCAGCGCACAGGAAAAGAAACAATGCACAAATATATTACTAAATATGGGAAGAAATATTTCTCTCCCTTTCACAAAAGGCAGAGCAGCAACTTTAGTGCAGCTTTGTCTTGCGTCAAATGATATTAAATCTGGGTATCAATCTCACACAGTCTTACTCACTATCTGTCATGGACTCTCTCTCACTTACACATAGAGACACATGCTCTCATATACAGACACTCTCTTTCACATAAGCACTGACTCACCTGAAAGCATGCACACAACATACACATATTTAGAATTTTTCTTACTTACCACCACTGGTCCAATTGTAGCTATGTGTAATAATTTTTTTATTATGCTATTAGTGAGTAATAATCTATTATTTACTATTAGTATAATGAAAAATGGGCAGAAAATAAGGAATGCAGAGCCGCCACTGGGTTCTTGCCACTAATGTTGCCACCTGCAAGGCTAGGAGTCATGAGATGTAGTGACTTTCAATCATCCTTCTCAGTGCTACCAGGATAAATATTTTGCCTAATAAAAATAACACAAATGTCCATATGTACAAATGTTTAAAACCACAAATCGGAAATTCCAAAAATTACCAAATTGCAATTTGAGACTTGCAAACTTGTTTGCCCTATGATGTTCAATAAATCAATCCCAGGACCTGAGGCAAATAAAAAGGGAAATCAACAGAGTAATTCACAAACTGCGCCAGAAAGGCCCTGATGTGAGCTTACAGATTGAACTGAGGAAGCTAAAGTGTAGAAAGAACAAAATGACTTGGCAAATAAAGCATGAATCTACAGAGAAGTGTGTGGAAGAAAGGTAATTAGGAACTGGTTTGAAAAGAGGGGCAAGGCGGACAATTGACTGAAAGGACCAATGGAGAGGTGTGATACAAAAATAAGAATTTTATTTTATTCAATTAGCAGTATGATAAGAAACATGAAAAAATTATTTGTAGTATACAATTGATAAAGAGGTGGCAGGAAAGAGATGGAATGGCAAGGTGCTTGAATATAGACCTTGATGGCTTATTGATTTATTCGGCTGCGTGGGTCTTTCGTGCATTCGGAGGACGCCTCACTTATTTTGGGCTTGTGTGGATGGTCACTCGGCTTCACAAATTATGGTAATTCCAAGCCATTCCATCTCTTTCCTGCCACCTCTTTGTGTGAAAATCTTCCACACCCACCGCTTCAGGTCCACTTGGATACTCACATGGCTCCCTGATGAAGGCCCCCAGCCGAAACGCGCGTAGATGTCATAGATGTCATATTTAGCCATGTTTTTATATATAATGTGCTGAAACATCCATTTCTCTCCATCCTTGAGTATAAATGAACCATCTCAAGATATGTATAAAATGTATATATATGTAGATTAATCACATGTATAGGGGAGATAGGCACATGATTTGCATTCTTCCACACACTATACTTATCCCGAATTAGGAACTCTAGTCGGGGATACCCTCTTCTTCTTACACAAATGAATCTACAGAGAAGACATGGGCCAAACTGTTATGCAACTTTAAAACTAACAACAGTGTGAGATTCTGGCACACAGTGAACAACTTGGACAACCCAAGGGCTTACGAAATTAATTTGCAGATAACAGAAGATTGGGTAAAGTATCTGTTACGTCATTCTAACAAGGAAACAGATGAAATTACTCAAGAAACCATGGCCTTCCAGTGTTATTTGCAACCTTGAAAGAACTCAGGTGAGAAGAATCACATGTTATTCACAATCAAATAGATCATAAATCGAATTTCAAAGGGCATGAAAGAGGGTGCTCCGGGGCCCAAACGGAATTCCACCAAGTCTATAGGAACAGTACTCTGATTACTGGGCCGAACAACTATGGCCCCTCTTTAAAAATATCCTGGAAGTGTGAAAAATCCCAGACTCCTGGAAGGCATCTATTATTTCACCTATTTTCAAAAAAGGCAGTAAGAACCAAGCAAAGAATTACAGGCTAATAGCCCTTATTGACATAGACGCAAACTATTTTGCAGGTCTAATACTGGAAGAACTAACCGAATGGGCATCAACAAGAGGGCTAATTCCCATTAATCAAACAGGTTTTCAAAAAAGACACAGGAACAACGACCAACATTCTCGCTCTCTCTTTACTAATGGATGTCACAATAAAAATCAAGAAGCCACTATTTGTCTGCTTTATTGACTATACGTCTGCCTTCGACATTATTGACAGGGGGAAACTTTGGGCCAAACTATCAGGCTGGAAAATAGACCTGCAACTTTTAAACAAGCTAATTGCACTTCATTCTGATACATGGATCCAAATAAAACTAGGATCCGGAAGTAGCCTGTCAAGGAAAATAATGACCACCAAAGGGCTGAAGCAGGGGTGTGTCCTTGCCCCGCCCTTGTTTAACCTCTTCCCATCTGATCTTTCAGCAGAGCTCGATAACTCTACCCACCATGCCCCAAATTTAGGAGGCCTAACAGTGTCAAACTTACTGTACACGGAGGACTTAATACTGATCAGTCTAACTCCGGTTGGCCTTCAACATCTCATAAACACTGCAAGCAGCTTTTCAGACAGAAACGGTCTAGAGATAAATTTGGAGATATCAAAAGTGATGATCGTGAATCGAAAACAAACACGGCAATCTCAATGGACACTTCGGGCAAATTGCTGGAGGTGGTCGATGAGTACAAATATCTGGGCATTATTTTTGATAGAATGGGATCTTTTGGACAACACAAAGAAAAATCAGAGCAAGAGGCACTGCACTAGCCGTAGCACTAAAAAGCATTAAACAAACAATAACAGGCCCAGATTTAATGCCTCTGTTAGAAATCTTTCAAACAAAATGACTTCCTACCATCACTTACAGAAGCGACTGCATGAGAGGAAGGGACGAGGCAGTTCTGGACAAAGCAGTGTCAAAATCACTTTGAATCATTTTCAATCTCCCACAGTACATCTCTCCAGCGCAGCTAAGGCTAGAATTTGGCCTTCAAAAACAGCAAGTAGCATGTAAGGGCGCTTACGTTAAGTGCTGGTACAAAATAAAGGGAGCAGAGAGTTGTTCTATGAATTAATTTTTATGGAAAGAGCTGAAAAAAAACAAAGACAGTCCAGCTTCGACCTAACTACAAATGGCATAAAAATTATCTAGCCCTACAAGATCTCTGAAATGTCAATGGGCCGCAAAAAAACTTTTAAACAATTTGTAAATAAAACAGTTAAGTCATTATTTTTGGTAGAAGATAAATCTGCCTTAACCAAGAGGGCCCACAGGTGGTTTGTTATTCAGAGTTATATAAAGCCCGCTCCACAAGTCTATTTGGGAACAGGATTTTCAAAGATTGTAAAGGAATCATATTTGTAATTGAGGATGGATGTTCTACCAGTAAACCAGCACCTCGGTCCTTGGCAAAGATTAGAAACAACCACGCACTGTAGAATTTGTGGTGATTCCAGTGACAACATTCTCGCTTGTTACGTAGCTGCAGGGGCCTAGATAAAGAGTACAAATTGCTATTGATACCATACTGGAACCGGAGAGGCATCCAAACTAGCAGACAAGCATTAAAATCCTGTTTTGATGGAAGAGCATGCAGACTAGTTACATTTATAAACATTGCAAAAGCTATGTCAAATTTAACTGTTATATAACAGACTAAATAAAGAGGGCCATTTTCAAAAGGCAGAGGCTGCATAATCCGAATTGTTATATACTGCTTTTAATCAGACATCATAATCCGATATTCCCCCCCCTCCCGTTAAACCTGAATAGAATGCAGGGCATTGTACACTGGACACAGACTAGGATCATAAACAGTTAAATCGGAGCTTTCTCAGTTTTTTGTCACATTCACATTTATTTATTTTTTAAATAATATATGAGATTTTTAACCAAACGTTCTTAAATAACACCTTTTGTAATATACGTTGAGGTTCCTTTATTGAATGTATTTATATATGTGGCCTCATTTAAAAGTGCTGGTTTTTTTTGCAAAGATTTTAATTAATCACACGATAAAGTTTACTACTACTACTATGCTGTTCTAGAATTAGATAGAGGTTCCTAGGGATTGTATTCACAAATATACAATTCCCAAATTGCAACACTATAAAAATCGCAAAATACAAATTCATAGTCGCAATTTGAGAATGTCACATGCGAAGCGACTGATGACATCGCAACCAGCAGCACTTACTGGCTTGGAGAATAGTGAGAGGAGGTTCCAGGGAACAGTGAGATCAGAAGTGAAAATGGTAACGTAGGAAAGAGGAAAAGTACATATGGGTAAAAAGTGTAAACTAATGCTTGCTTATGTTGAGCTGTGGATCCTGCCAGCGGAATGTATCCTGCACAGTGACAAGTTTTTTGGGACGCAATGACTTTCTGTGCCACTGCCAACAAAAAGCATATGGCAAGGAGTAAAAGAAAAAAATAATCCATTTGACGTAACCTATCCCAGCATGCATAGAGGAAATCAGGAAGTGATGGTACGACCTGATTCCTACTATTCACATGTAGATGATTTACATGCTAGGTTTGATTACATTTTCTGTGCTTGATACATACACCCAGAAGTTACAAGCGGAGTAGTTTGAAAGGGCCGGCCTCTGACCAGAATCTGCTGTTGATAGAACTGCAGCAGGTGAAACAGAGGACTGTGATGCCTACCTGACAGTTGCTATTGACAGCCCTAGAGGACCTGCTTTTAAAAGTACAATGAAGGGGAATGTGCAATTACTTTTGTGAATATGAAAGGACAGTGACTGATGCACTGTTTGAATGAGAGACATGGTTGTCAAAGATCAATCCCTGAGCACACCCTATGTGATAAGAGTGGTCCTAGAATGAGAATTGTAGGGTAGAGACAGTGATTTAGAAATAGTGGCACACGCATATAGGGATCAGCAGAGATTTGATCTCTACTTCCATGGAGCTTGCTCAGCTGATGGAAATACTATGCTACCTGTGTGACAAGGATACCTAAAAGGCCTTTGGAGGGTGATAGATAGAGGGGTTATTAGACTGGTTAGGTCAAATGTACCCAGCACCCTTATCACAAGGACAGCATGGTATACAACCTACATGAAATAAGTTGAGAATTTATGTATACTTATATATGCTATATAGACAATAAAACATAACAAACAACTGGCACATCAAAGCCTACTTGGAGGCCACTTGCTTGACCCAACTGACTTCTGATCAATAGTCGTAGCTTGAGGTCCTGTGTCAGAAGAGGAAGAAGAGAAGATAAAAACGGAGACTGTTTACTTTGCAAACAGAAAAACTTCAGCTAGATTTTATATAGCCTATATTGATCTGTCAGCACCTAAACATGATCACATGTATAAGTTCACGAAGCAAAAAGGAACACTGACAACCCTGACCAAGGAAGCCCTAATCTTCCATGCCCAAAATATAGGAATGCCTTAATCAACATGTTAGCATATCGCCTGCTCTCTGAGCTCAACATCTATCGTAAAACTCTGAGCAAAGCCCTTGCGAACCATATTCTTTAGTTCTTCTTAACACTGATCCACCCCGGTCAGACTGTAATCATGCAAAGATGCAGTACATCACTCAAAATTAGGAAACTTTTCCATGTTTTTTCTCATATAGTGTGTTTGTGTCGCAAGGCTTATAATTTTTCAAGTAAAACTGTGCATTTATTGGACAACATAACCATCAGAACTGTGTACGACTGATTACCTGCACACCTGGCCAGGGTCTTGCTAGATCATAGTGCACCACCAGTGCACCAAAACCGATAGGGTGACAAATGGATTGTTCAACCTCAGAACATGGTAACCCTGACTCCCCAAGGAAATTGTGGTAACAGATCTAGAATCCTTTCGCTAAGTTACTTATGCATACCCAAAGAGATAAACAAGAAAAACACTGTAAAACATTTCAATATGTATTGAAACACTGTGTTTCTTGAGTAAAATACTTGTGCTGCAATAATCAATAGAAGGAAACAGAATAAAGTGATTAGCATTATGAGAACGGTGAAAAAGATGAACAGTTTAACCTTTATACTTATTACAGAGTTTTAGATTCACTGGAACTTGGAAGGACTTTGCTCCTCTCCACAGGATTACAGGCACAACACTACAAAACACTGTTTCTATTATATTATACCCAAGCTATAATTGCACAATGGGGTGGGCATTAAGGGATCACATGCCCTGCTGCGATAGTACTGATGCCAACATAGTACACATGTTCGCGACTTGTCCTTTATTAGGTACCTGGTTAGGTGAAATGAAAAGCTCCTGAAGTTATTGCTAAACATAAAAAAGAATCTTACAACACAACTCATATTGCTGGGAGTCAGTAACAATGATGCACCAGAGGACCACTGTCATTTACTTTTTATAACTATGGCAGTGGTCAGAATATGTATCACTTCAGCTTGGTTAGATCCCCTGGCACCCGGAATTCGGCAATGGCTAGGGAGCCTATTAGTCACCAATAATTTAGAAAAAGGGGTATATGAAAAAAGGACTTGAAAGCAAGAAAATTGGGGGAAAACGTCTGGGCCCCCATTAAAAGATGGAAGGACGGAAACGAAATGTATAGTACACTACCGGCACTCTAACGGAATATTGGAAAGATAGATGCTCAGTCTTTCAGCTTACTTGTAATTATAATGAATTCATTATTCTGTAACCTGTTTAATTTACAGTCTGTTATGTCATATGTTTAACCCTAAGGTTGCTGTTTATTTTCTTCTCTACTCTCATGAAATTGGTATTTCCTTAATTTGCAGGTGATAAAATAAAACAATATGCTTATTACAGAGAATATGTGCTTGCATTCAAATACTGTCATATAGTGTACTCCTAACTAGCGCATTCTAACCTATCATACGCAGGGTGTGCGAATCTGCTAAATCACTGTAGGGTGATCTAACTTCCCATTACCTGTGGGTTAGCGTTCTCAAGCTGCCCTTCTTGGTGAAGAGCCGGGCAGCATTCCTTGCATGAGGTACACAGGAATCAACTAAGCATGAATTCCGGCAGAGGATAACCTCTCAGTGCCATCGAAATTCTACTTTGTCTAAACAAAGGCTTGATCTCATATATAAAATAGGATTCTCTATGTTATCATTCCGAATCCCCAGTCAGGCCACTATTGTTTATTACGTTATGAAAGCTCTTTCGCCAAGCGGCCCAAATAAATAACAACATCTTGCGTGATGATCTAAGCCTTTGTACAAAATTTTTAAGGTGTTTTGATAGAGTGTCTACAGAGTTGTAGTTTAAGCTAAATTGAGTTCAAAGAATATTATCCTACAAGTTCACTCACATGTCATTGTGTTTATGGAGAGAAGGGAACTTAAGAACTTGAGCATGTAAAATGGCCGTTCTTAACTCGGCTCATGTACCAAGGGGACACCCACTCCTTGAATGTGAGACAAATAAAAACAAAGCTATAAATACAATGATAAACCTTTGTATATGTATAAAAGAATTAAAACCTCTAAAATTATAAAAAGGGACTATTCTGGGTCGAGGTAAAAGCATGCAGAAAGCCACATTTAAGAATATATAAAAGCAAATTTAAAAGCGAGTTAAAAACTGGGATGTTCAAAATATTTCAGATTAAAATATTTAACACAACCCAAAACTGCCAGATTGTTTATGTGTTCCAAGGAGTGGACAGAACATTGCTGTTCCCAGAAACTGCAGATGATCTTCTCAGAGGCACCCAACGCATCAAGTCCATAGAACAGAAATGTTCCAGTCCATCCCCCGTAGAGTCCGCCAACAGAAGAACAGCTGATGCTTATTCTGCAGAAGACGAGTCATGATCCAGATCACCAGGAGTTAAAGCAACCCAAGCACCCCATGAAGGCTAAAAGTATTCACTTAGAAGCCATGGAAAGCATGTTAAAGGATTCATCAGTCTGTCAATGTTTGGCAATTGAACCAATTGTGATCACAAACAGGAGCACGTGTGGTAGTGCTATTCCCTTTTGGCCTCGTGATGGGAAATCCATTACAGACCAGAAAACCTAAGTACAACATCTATGTACAGAACGAGCGGGAAACCTCCAAGGATGCCAAGCATGGAGTGTATGAATGATGAAATAATTCCAAAGACCGTCTAGAAGATGCTAATCAACCCAGAGCCAATTTTCTTTAAAAGGTGTTCTACTTACGCTCTATTAGACATGTTAAAAATGTGATTCACAAGCTCCCCAAAAAAATGCGAAGTAGCAACTGTTTCGCAGAAGAGGGCCTTGCAAATTGAAGATCAAATGTCTCCCTTGCACAAGTTAAGGCCACATCCTTCTGGAAAAATATGACTTTTATTCTTCTTAAAGGATCAAAGTCACATTTGTAAGCTCTATTGAGGGCCACAGCATTGCCCCTGTAACTGTGCAGGCAGGTAGAACAGTACTTGTGTACAACAGGTCACAACCGCAGAGACTGTAACTAGATAGGCAATGCACATTCTCATCCCACAGAATCCTTGACCTTTCAGCATCAAATAACTCCCAATCAAGAGTTATCTGAAATCCGTATGGATCACAGCAGCTAGGGAACCTTTCAAATAGCATAACAAGTTTGCCTTAGATGCATTACAAGCGGCATTAAGCAAAACTTCCCTGCACGTTAAGGAAAACCCAAGGTGCCCTAGCAGTCAGCCCTACTGAGAAAAACCTCAGTCTCCCTATTCCAACATCAGTATTTGAAAGGTAAGATACATGAATCTAGTACATACTCCTCTCCAAGTACCTTATATCTGCCCACTTGGTGTGTTGTAAGCATTATTGGAAGTGAAATTTCGAAATTGGTAGATAAATAAATCCATGGATTATCAAATTCACAGAAGATGTCCCAGCAACAGTGAATGGGAATTTCTCTAACTTCTTAGGGTGTAACATGGTATAAGTTGCATCCTTTTTGGCCATGATTGTTTGTTGTTTCGTGAGTTTATATGGCAGAAACAAGCTAGTGGCATTAAAGTGTTTTGATGGAACCACACCAGCCTGAAGTGTCTACAGAGTCCAACTCAGTAACATTATAGCCCTAAGATGCGACTGCCCATGTTGTAAAGATGAAATGTCACACTGTATGATGTCAATTGCAGAGGACACTATGTTACACAGAGAGTAAATCCTGGAGAATAGAGTAGTCATATCATTATCTACTACTGCCAGAGCCTTTCCTAAATTTGCCCTGTCAAATTCACGCAATCTCTCATCAGCTTCCTGCTGCAAAATCTTCCACATTTCATTGTATATTGCATACAGAAAGTGCTTTCAACATGGTTTTCAAGGACCTAATGAAAAGTCATGGGAACCCATGTCATCAGAAGGAAGGGACAAGTGTTGTTTCACTTGAAACAATGTTGAGATTTGTAGCCAATCTTGGCAAAACACTGTAAGTAGTAACCACCCCTGAGTGCTGTGTTTGTGCGTATTGTGAGTCGGGCAATTTGATCTGTAGGTGTCATCTACAAAAAAGAGTCTGACATCTCTTAGTGTCTAACGGCCCCTGAATCATCCCTTATGATTGGTACATGAAGAATTGTATGAGCCATTGCGAAGCATGATGTCTAATGTTTCCACCGAGCAATTTGTGAATTGTTGCCAGTTCGCAAATCATGCAAATTAGGGAACATTTGGTGCGTTACATTCTTTTATCTTGGCCAGACCAAAACAAGAAGCTTGCTGCAATCTTGTTCAGAAAAATCATTAGTTATGGTACAAGGCATGCTGTAAATAAAGCCTCATCCTTAGTTCCCCCAAATGGATTCCAAAACAACATTGTATTTCCAAAAGTTAAACCCTTGTACAAACAGCTTGGAAATAAAAGATACAGATTAAATCAGCTTGGTGTCAGTGAGCATACACTTCTGAGGCCGTGAGGGTGTGAGTCGATAATGATAAGACTCTAGGTAAGCTGGAGTGTGATCAGAAAAATATGCAAACTTCTGTGCAACTGCTTTTGAGCTACTCGGTGGTGGTGTAGGGCAGTATTCCCATTGTGTGTAATAAATACTGTGCATGTTTTGCTTTATGCAGGAAATGGCGACCCTAATGGTGAAAACAGACAATTTAAACATAATTAGCTGTGCCCTCATACATCTTGTTACCATTAAGACAGCTGAATGCAGCAGATAATCTAGCATTTCATGCAATGTATCAATTTCCTAATCACCAGAGATAGTACTAGGAGTGATAAAGCCATGCAGAGAAATTTTAAACACATAAGGAATTTGAATTAATTCAGTGGTCCAAATATTTATTGTGATACCTTACCACAAACAATTCCATTATGAACCTGAACAGGTGAAATGTTCACCAGGGAAATGTCTCATTTCATTTTGTGTGATGAAGAATGGGGTGCTAAAACCAAGTTCACCTGTTGAATAGTAGAGTATTCTGGGAAATAGTGCCCGTTCAGAAACAAGAAAAAGACTGTCACAAAATCAATACAAATTAAGTGAAAAGTAATGAAATTGTGATCCAAATGAATATCCAAGGAAGGATAAAGTATGTCTTTTTCAGTCAAATGTAGAATTCATGCAATCTACCTTACGCGGTAGTTGTGGTGGGTCAGATGAATCTGAAGAGAAGTTATCAAAGTCAATGAAAGTAGCCGGAGGCAGTTTGCTCTATTTTTGGCAGCTCTGGAGGCTGGGTAGAACTGGGAGTAGAATCAAGTTTGGTATGGCTCTGTAGATACCATCTTTGCCTGTTTACTGAATAGAAATGTATTTGTTTGTGCATGATGATTGTAGTGAGTTTATTGTAGTAACAGAAATAAGTGATACTTGTTGTCTCCTGGAGGGGAGAGAAGGTGTCTTTGTTGATCAAAGTTTACATAGGGACTTCTTGTAGGGTAGTGAGAGGAGGCAGGTAACTACCTAAGAGCCCTCCTGGCCTACAGTGTAGAACTGGCTACATACTGTGGTTTGATGAGATTTTTTGACACAAATATCTTGTTTATGCAACCAGCAAGGGAAGGTAGAGGTACAGTTCTCATACCTTCAATGACCAGGACAGGTACAGGCACTCTGTCAGATGGACCGCATTCCTTCTTGTCCACAACCTATGCTGGACTAGTTCGCCAATCTTAGGGATCCAACCAACAGTTGCTAAAGCTTTCTTCACTTTTCCAGGTGCATAATGGTTCTGCTGGATGTTGCTCTGAGCTTCTCAAAACTTGTTCAGATCCTGCAAAACATCCAAATGTTCATTGATGTCAAATGGTGTTCCTGCCACTCTGTATTGGTACTCCAACCAGAACCTAGTAGGTAGTCTGACCACCCAGGGATTTTCTAGGCAGATTGTTTAGGGCTCTGAGGACCCCATATATGTGATGGACCCAACTGCGGCCTGTACCTAATACCCTTGCTGTTAAAGACTGTTCTTTCTCTCCACTTCCACATATCCCTCGGGATGATAGGGGAGGAGTACTGCACAAGCAGCCCCAATTTTCCCATGGTGTCTCTGTAAGCCCTGGAGGCAAACACTGGACCCTGGTCTGAATAGAATGTGGCTACTGCATATGTCCTGATAAAGACTTTCAGATCTTATATAATAGTTTGGGCATCAGACCCATAGGAATCAAGAGCAGGAATCCACTGCTACCAAGATGTATTTGTAAGTCATGTCTGATTGTAGAGGGCCACAGTGGTCCAAGTAAACACAAACAAGAGGCTAGTCTGAGATCCAATAGAGGAATCTGTGGTGAAAGCTGCATGGTGGAACCCTTCATCTGCTGACAGATGTCACATTTAAGGCCAAAATCCTTAGTCTTTTTGTATAGACATGGCCACAAATTACGTTGCTGCAATAATTAATTTGTTGCTGCCACCTCTGTATGAGCACGTGCTAGGCCCTCATATGCTGCTAGGATTGAACCTAACCTGCGATCTGAATTAGGTATCACTTGATCCCACACTTCGGGAGTCTGAGCAAATGGAATGTTTTGTGTTCTTAACTGGTAGGAGTATTTTGTTGAAAGCTTTTTGGCAGGTGGGTGCCTCTGCGCCCAGCATTGACAGCCACCATGATGTCTCGATCTATCCGTGTACTTGAATGAATAATTGCAGCAGTTCTGCACTTTTGCACCTTCGTCAGCCATGGAATTCCCTATAGGGTGTATTACTACACTCTGATGACTCAGTGTGTGTATTACATGAGTCTGTGACAAACACTCTCAGTTTTGCAGGATGTCCCCAAAGATTTTTGTGCTTTATAGTGTACACATTGGAATCTCTGAATCCATTTTGGCTCCAGTAGTGTAAGTACTCATAAGACTGGACACAATATTATGAATCACACGCTGTATGCGTGGGGAATCCAGGATCTGGATTCTCCAGTGCCAGAATGAGAGTTCTGAGGTCTGACAGCTGGCTGTACAATCATCTAGTAACTGCATGTAGGTCTTGTGATGGCGAAATTCACCATCCTCCATTCTACTTTTAACAGCAGTGCGCGCTGAAGAGTAGTGGTGTTTGTCTTTATGGCAGACTGTGCTGAAATGTCAGTATAAATGATGTAATCGTACTGATTAAGAGGCATGAGTTTGTGTTAATTTGTCCAATATATCCTTAAAAAGTCTGGACCTATCAAGTCGTACAACGGTTTTAGTCACTCTGCATAGTCTGGGATGAATGCTCTGCCAAAATTCAGGAAACACAATATTGATTGGAGTTTCTCCAATTTGTTCAGTGGTTGTAGAAGTGCACACTTCTAGAGAAAATGTGTCACTTGGCTTTTGCCTTCTCTTGACAACTTCCATCCTGAAAATAGGACATTGAAGTGGTCTGTTTTTGATTTTTTAAAATTTAATTTATAGCCCATGTGAGCAAATCCCACCATTATCCAATATACTAGGACCAAGTGAGTTAAAAGGTCATCATCCATCAACTGTATAGCATCGGCATAGAACAATGCCTGCTCATAATATTCTTGCCAAAATTCTGCAACCCACATGAAAAACAACCCTGGGCTGTTCTTATACCCCTTGGGTCATTGACAGAAATACTTTTGAGAACCGAGCGAGCAGAATGCAGACAGGTACCTCAGTTCAGTTCAGTTCATAAAAATGTATTTGGTTTTTATCAACCATAAAAGTCACTTATACACATAGAGATGCAAAATATTTAAAAACAAGTGAAAGACATGCAACCGGCAATGGGCAGCTCACCCAGGTAAAAAACCCATAAATAAAACATTATCAATTTTCAACTTTCAAAGCATCGAACCTCGGCCATAAAATCAAATATTTTTCAAAGTGCATAGTGCCATTTTTTGTGCAAATGTTCTGGCTGGACAACAATATGTAAACTAAGACATGTAAACATTAAATAAAGTGCAAACTAACTTTCCCCAGAAGCTACAAATATCGAACATGAAAAAAAGTGTATAGTGACTCTCCACTGGGGATGACAAACTTCAATCAGAAATAATTCATTTATTTATTGTCAGTGGCTTTCAGAAAAGAATAACAAATTCAGCCAAAATATAAATACTAGTTTAATACCAGACGTTCACTACAGAGCAATATATACAATATAAAAATCTCAAAGAATGAGGATAAGAGCCCCTTATTTACCAACTAACCTCCTTAAACGAAAGGCAGCGGAGATGAATCTGAAAATTATTTTACAAATGTATTTTGATTGGAGTAGTCGGAGATAAATCAGTGCTGGCCTACATTTTTAATATTCAAAAGTGGTAGACTATATTCCTTGTGTGGTTTGTTATAAAGCTTGCAGAAAAAGAAAAAAAGCAACATATTCTGACTTGATTTACAGTTACAGGGTAATGGATCTAAAAGGGCCTTGGTATATGTTTTACTCCAGTATGAGACCAAAAGGTGAGCAGAGCCAAATCTAAAGCTTGTAAGGTAGAATTTTTTTGAATGGCTAAAAGGATATAAAAGACATGGCTCAATTTCTTCAGTCGTGATCAAGGGTAAGTATTTGGCTACTTGCTTTTTGCTGTGCCCCTTGTATTCTCTACGATTTCTTAAGATATTAAAGAGGTCTCTTTTTAGTTGGGATTTTGTGACCGAGATAATAAGCCCGGGATTTCCCAAAAAGTCTTGCATCCCCATACGGGTCATCAGGGACTTCATCAAGCCTAGCCATGGAATTTTAAAAGCATTATCATTGTTCAGGCAGTCCTGAATTATTTCCCGGTTAAGGGACGGTTCTTCGTTTACCCAAATTGATCGCCATAGCACAATAGGAGGGCCTTCTATGTGGTCCGCTGGGGGCGGGGGGTTAGCCCCAGTTCCCGATGACAAATAAAGGAAGGCGTGCTGGGGGGGGGGCAGAGTGATCTTCTGAGGAATACATTTTCAGTTCTTTATAAAATGGATGTATTACAAAAACCCCAGCACCACACAAAATCACTACGGAACATCGGGCAGTATAGATGTTAATAAGGTCTGCCACCAAGTTTCTTAGAAAACCTAAATAGGGATTCAAGTGTTCTATTGAAAACTCCTCTCCTTGACATCTACGAGATGAGCCCAAAAACCTTTTTGATCAAATGGAATGCCTAAGTAGCAGAAGGTTGGCACCTGAGCAAGTTTTACATTTTTAATAAAACAAGATCTCATTTTGCATTTAGATCAACCTGCCACCATGACCTGTGACTTGGCGGTATTGGTCTGCAGGCCCAACCCACTCATAAAATTATAAAATCTTCTTAGGAGGGTCCGGAGACCCATGCTTCCTTTCAGGTGCTATATTTTGGCCGAAAAATCTATTTGAAATGTCTAATGTGGTTTTGTATTTTTTCTGCAATATGTTATTATTAAGTGCTGCACTTGTGAAAAAATGCAAACCATCTTCCTATCGATGCCCAGGCTGCTGGCGCAAACCGCCTTGGTTCCCATGTTGAGTAATTACCAAAATAAAGAGACGGGCGCTGGGAGCAGGAATCAAGAACAGAGTTTATTACTCATGAGGAGAGCCAGTCATTTCGGACACGAAACACAGTGTCTTTCGGGAGGTGCTCTAACAAGTGAGCTGAGACTCTGGCTTTTTATACTCTACAGAACACATGATAACACAATCAGAACGGTGTGACGCAAAAGGAAAGACATCCCCGTAATCCTCGTGGTGATCCTACCCATATACATTCACAATGGGGCCCTTGACCTGCTGATAAGAGGGGAGGTCAATCACGCAACTGAGTGTTTTGCAGGATGTGTACGCCTGATCATAGCCCAAGGGGTGGGGGTGGCTAAGACCAATAGAGGATCCTTTGAAGAGGAGTGACTTCATACAATAAGGGCAGTAAATGGTATCTCCTGGCTCAGGCGATGGCCTCGGACATGTGTGGTCAGTCGGACACGGGGTGAGGGGTCATAAATGGAGTGGTATTCATGCCGCATGAACAATCCAGCGCAGAGGGGAGGTTTATCAACAGAGGGGCATTCATGGGAGGAAAGGAGGTGTTGGTCAGGCGCTGGCGTGACTTCCCAAGGACAGGGTCATGCAGAAGGGTCATGCTCATAAAGAGGAGGGAGGGGGAGCCAGGGTGCGCGGAGGATGCTTGCTGGGTCACAGGGGCGCGCTGGTGATCGATCGTGGGCAGGGAGGCCATGATATCTAAGATGGCTGCCGTGCACGTAATGCATAAGTGACAAGCTGTATGACTTGTTCATGTGAGGAGAAGGGAGGGGTAGCCAGGGTGCGCGCAGGGTCAGAGTCGCACAGAGAGAGAGAGAGAGGTCTTATGACCCGTACATGAGAGAACAGGGGCAGTCAGATACAGCTGGGGGGCTATGTCAGCTGAGGCGAAGGATGCTTCTTCAAGAGGGAAATGGGGGGGGGGGTGCCTGGGTCAAGCAGGAGGGTTGCCTTTCATAGCAGGGGCGCGCAGAGTGCTGGGTTTCATGGTCTATGCATGTGAGAGTGGGAGGGGGGTGCTCAAATGCACGCAGGAGGAAAGCCGGGGATTTTATAAAAACGGACAGAGAGGCCATGGCCCAAAAATGGCTGTCATGTACATATGGGCACGGGCTTTCATTGGTAGAATGATGCGGTCAACATTTCAGGGTATACGTGGTGCCTACAGGGAGGGGGACGGGAGAGGGCAAATGAACGCCGCTTAGGTACATTAATTTTGCTAATTTCCACAGTCGCCGCTTTTAACACAAGCGAGTTCATTTTCCTATCCTTCCTAGTTACGGGGCGTACATATAAACATGTGGTTGATGAAATAGCATTTGTCAATACTAACATATTGCAAAAAAAAAAAAAAATCATGAACAGTTGATGTGATGGGCAGAATGCAGCACGTAGGAAATTGCATTTGTCGAGTTCCTATCATTTCAAAAGCACTACATAGCATAAATGTTTCTGACTTAAAAAATGTGACCAATGAACGTCTTGACCAAGTAGTTGAGGGCGGAATTTAGTTCAATATACAAGATTTCTTCGTCCCAGTGTCTTTTTGTCAGTGAGCCATCACTGGTAGGCTCTAGTCCGAGTACTTTCGTTGGCGCTGTTGAGCACCGGCGGTGGAGCTACAGGTCCAGCTCGGGTCTTATCCTTACGTGTTGCAGGGTGCGGTCAGTCCTCTGCTATTAGACCACAGTCCTGTTCCCTAAACAATCCGGTTGGCGGCGCCTTATGCTCGGCACCCACAGTTCTATGGCAGCACCCTATTCCCAGTGAAATGCAGTTCGTTCCTTTGGCAAAAAGTCACGTGGAGAAGAGGGTGAGTGAAGTTCAAAATAGTCGATAGGGGAGAGGGTGGAGTTGGGTCAGAGTTCCTGGGACACGCAAAAGGGACCAAGGGAGCAAAGGATAACAAGCAGGCAGGCCCATCCATCGGGCTCAAGGAAGGGGGACGGAGACTCCAGGCACACGTGGGTTTAGCAGGCGAGTGGCTTCGAGGTGGCTCGCCGTTTTTCATTTTCCACGCTGAAGTTGCGGTCTCGTCCCGTATCCTCCTGTTGCTCTGTGGCTCCACCTTCGGTCGAGGTCACACAAGTCCCAAGATCCGCAGCCAGGCTGTACGCCACTTCTGACCCATCTCCTTCGGTGATCGCGAATCTTTGAATAGGTACAAGACAAAGTTTCAGTGAAATGGCAAAAGAAGATATCTATGCATGTGAATTCCTCCCTCAATTCTACGCATTTGGGAGATACGCTCATTGGTCACAGTCAGATGTTCATTGCCAAGTAGTGCACGTGTCAGCATTCCTACTGATTTTATGGCAGGTATATTCATCGGCCCATTTATGATTCGAGTGATTACAAGATAATATTTCCATCAATTGTTCATTACATCATTTTCAACATTAGCGCAGCATTTCCCTTCAGAACTTGTTAACATTTTCAGACAGGGCGGGGGCGCTATAGTCGAGAGTCGGGCAAAACAAGATTTCCTCAAGGGTCAGCAGTTACCCATGGTCATTATGTTTATACCTGGGACAACAGGAGTGGTTCTATCAAAAAAATGGGGCGAGGATGCTTCGGGCGCTTGCGCTTGGGTGCAAAAGGGGGTGGGGCAATCTTGGTATTGGATGTCAGTCTAGACGTTGGCGTTCGTCTCTGAAGAACAGACATTGGATGCCATTGACATACAGTTCCCCTATAAATGGCCAGATTTGGGGAACTTTAGTCGTCTTACCTGTCCTTTCCTTCTCAGCCAATTCAAGTTCATTCATTTTACAGAATGGAGAGGCAGTAACATGGCGAGATACAGTCATTTTAGTTTCGGTCAATTTTCGCTGAACACCTTCGCGTTCAAACGCGTATCAAATCAGACTGGTGCCGTTGGGGCACAATTTTACCAAAAAGAGGGAGGAAAAATAGGGAGACTCTCATAGAGAGTGAGAGTCGCCGCAATCTAAACGAGCCATTCGGTACACGTATGACATGTAAGGAGAGAGAGAGAGAGAGAGAGAGAGAGAGAGAGAGAGACGTGTACAAAAATAGGTCATTTAGTGCGCTCACAACACAGAACAGCAAAGGTTAGGTAACATGCAGATACAGACAGAGGGAAGACATAAATTCGTACATTTACACACACAAACTCAGACAGGGAAGACGGCGCATATATTATACGTATACAAGACATTCACGTCAAGACAGGAAACAATTGTTAGTTTACAAGATCTATTTTTACATACATATCCTACGTATCTTTACTATCCTATTTATCTACGTGCTTAGCTCTTCCTACCCTTCCCCCCTTTTCCTTCTTGCTTGTCACGCCTGCGAGCGTTCCCAATTACCAATACTCACACCTCGGCTGGTCGATCAGTGATTAACCTGGTCGTGCTAGTTACCCAAGGTTGGATGTTAAGCCATTTTTCTGTTCCCTCCTGTGGTGGGAAGTTCTCCAGGCTGAGGCAACGGCAAGCATTGATCGGGAGAACAGTCGGGCAGCTTGGCTATATCTATGAGAGTGTGAGAAAGGGGGTAGTGCATTTTGAACATCAGCAATATTTCTAACTTCCTAGACGGGAGGTGCCGTGGCAACCCTTACCTGTATAATTTTTCTTTGTCCTTTCCCTACCTAGTCAAACGTCCAGTTACATTATTTAGCACGTCATTTCTAGTCAATTTTTCGCCATTCAGTACTTGTCCAGTTTCTATGTCAGTCCATCCTCTCAGTCGCTATGTCCTAAGGAGGAACAGTCATGTTAAGCCTACGTCTTTAAAAAGTTTATCTGTTATAACGACTAAACACAGATTTCCCCTTTTCCCTTTTTCGTCGGTGGTCCGACCGTCGCTCTTTCATACTTCAGTCGATGTTCTGACGTGACCTGCAGAAGGGAGGAAAAGAAGGGGTAGGGGGGGGGCAGTATTCAAAGCACATCATCATGCAGTAGTTCGAAAATGTTTTACCTACCATATACTCGCCCTATCTCCTCGTACCGCATTCCCTTGCCCCTTCGGCATTTCAGCCCAGAGGGACCAGTGGTGTCATATAGATAATCATTGACGATCTGAGTATCTACATGAGCTACCCGGTCGTAACCGTCTTTATCGGGTGCAAGGGTGGCGGTCAGAAGGCATTTTCTGTGGTGTCATTTTTAAGGGTATCTGAAAACACTTTTCCGGTTGCTTGTGGCACATAAGGTAGCTGCCAAATATCTGATCTCTTTTGATCTACATCCATCATCATACTTAATCTTCGCTCGCAGTAGTAAGGCATTACAAAACTTATTAATGCAACTGCAACGACCATGCTTTCTCCTTCAAAATACTTTTAATAAACGGAATTGGTAGCAGTTCATTTCATAAAGTGCAGCAGTGCAAATAAAATCGTATTGAAATTACCTTACAGAGCAGACATGATGCATGTAAAAAAAATTCATTTTTAATCAATTCATAATTCATTATCCAATACTCATTCTCTATCTAAATTACACCAATTCATTTTCCAACTCCTAATCAGTATCCACCCTAAGTCAATTCATTGTCCAAGCACATGCTCAATATCCTTCATATCTACTTTCATTATCCAAAACGTTATATATATATATATATCTCGGGGTTAAAAAGTTGCAAGGTCATGGTACAATAAAGTTCATTCAAAAACTCTCATTTTGTGTCGGCGCCATTTTTGGGTGGGGTCAGGCGAGTTCTAGCACAGTCAGGATGTCTCTAGTCTTGCATGGCTGGCCCTGAGCCTTCCGTTGGGACTTCAAAAAATTTTGTGCTATAAGGTTAACAGTCTAACAATATGGACCATGAGTCAAAGAGTGGGAAGGGCGGCAACAATTTTCCTACCGGGTCATCCTGGTGTTCCTCCGGAACTGAACAAGTCTGTGCCGTGGCTGCATTTTAGCCATTTCTAATCCGAGGCTGGTGCCGGCAGGAGTTGCACCGATGTCGTGGTTCCCGGTGAAGGGGGCGGGGGCACCCATGCAGGGGGTCGGGGGCCCCCCGGCTCTTATAGAATCTTCAAGGTCGAGGAGAGGCGATATGGAGCGAGTGCCCGTCCTGGGCAGAAGACCGCTTTATGATGTTGACCCTCTTTAAGTAAGAGTATTGGGGTGTCGCTGGAAGCCTCCACCTGGAGGGAGGTGGGGGAGGGTCGTTCGCGCCGCCTCCCCCTTCCAGCGACCCCGCGCCGTTCCCCGGCTCCGTCGTCTTCGATATCGGCCATGCCAGCCATTGATGATGGGGGGGGTGGTCGGCGGCTGAGGCAAGACAGCCCCCCCCCCCTTTTCCTTGACATGTGGCAGGACTACCTGTGCCTATGCAGGCGGCGGCATGCGGTGAATTTGGCATGTGGCAGGACTACTTGATTTGCTGCCGTTTTCGCCTTGGCTTCGGCCTTTGACAAACAGGCGATGGCATGCGGCGAATTCGAAATGTGGCGGGACTACTTGATTCGCCGCCGTTCTCGCCTTCGGCTTCTGCCTTCTTCGTGGGTCCGACCAGGCGAGAGACAGAAGGGGGGGGTGGTCGGTGGCTGAGGCAAGACAGCCCCCCCCCCCGTGGCCTGCAGGGCAGCGGAAGAGGAGAGAAGGAGAGGACTCTGCCATTCTTTGGACCGCCTGCCCAACATCATCTCCTCCCAATCGTGGTCAGGCGGGACCCTCGTACCTCGAGGCCTCGCCTTCCGGATGGGCGTAACTGCGGACCTGTTGCACTTCGGGAGTTTTCCGGAATGGGGGTAGGTATCTATTTGATTGTTTCTATTTCATGTGACCGTTATTTGGGCGTGGCGGGCAATGAGGCAGGCATGTTGGGAGCAGGAACAGGCAGTGAAGCCTAGCTGCCCCGTGGCTATTTTTGCTGTCAAACTTTTCGCCATTTTATATTTCTTGTTACGAACTATCTCTAATGTTTCTTATTTTTAGTGAAGTCAAAAGCTCATCAGGGGGTTACTGACTTAGCCTGATTTCCTTTTTATTTTTCTTTCTCTTCCTTAGCGTGTTTCGAGCTAAAGCTTTCTGTTAGTAGGGAACGGTGATCACTTCATATTTTTATGTGTCCTTTTCACTGGGGGGGGTGGTACATCTGGACGGACCAGACGAGTCCCCTCCGATAAATGGTCCGGGGTGGAACGAGATTATCGATCAAAAGGGGAACATATATTCCTTCATTAGGGTATCATCCTGGACGGACCGAGCGATGTACTTCCATTTACCAGGGTAGCCTCCTGGACGGACCAGTCGGTCTATTTCTACTAAATGGCCCATGAGTAGAGAGCATATGTCCTCCATAAGAGTAGTCTCCTGGGCGGACCATGCGAGCTACCCCACAATAACCAACCAGTGGGGAGTGGGTAGGACTGACGAATTCACAAAGGGGCATAACCTACCCTTTTCTGCTTGCAAAGACTAGATAGAATATCTCTATTCCACGTTGTTTGCAGGCGGAAAATACCTCAAACGAAACAATGCCTGGAACAACAATGTCCAGGTTTTCAATCAATCAGTGGGGAGAAAAACAGGCATGACGGATTACAACGGGGACAAAAGTCTGCATTACCTGCCCTTCGCTATCCAAAAAGGAAGACAGAATATTTCTACTCGTCTCAGTTTGTAGACAGGGAAGATCTCAAAAGAACAACCATCGACTATCAACCGACTTCAAACAATTCCCAAAGGACAACAATCGGTTATCAATCGACTTCAAACAATTCAGTGGGGAGAAAGGTAGGCATGACGGCTTAATACCGGGGACAAAAGTCTACATTACCTACCCTTCTCTATCTGCAAAGAGGGACGACGTTCCTATTCGCCGCTGTTTGCAAACAGAGAATGTCTCGTTCTCAAAAGAGAACCAATATGTCAAGTAGCCCTCAGAGCTAAATGAACCAATACCAACAATGCCAGTATACAAATACCGGTTTTCAATACAAACAATCAACCAATCAGGTGGACAGAGCCACCCTACCAATCAGGCGTAAAAACACCCTACTTAATCTTACCCGGACCGGACCATACGGATAGTTCTTCGACTTCCTCCTCCAGCGCCCGATCGTTCTCTTACTCCATGTAGCATTCCTGTGGGATTCCAGTCAGGACAATAGGTCACTTGAAGAGAGGTCCGTTCAGAATTGGTGAAGTTCTATCGATCGGCCGCCGGGCGAGGGCCCTCTCAAGGCAGGCATGCCCCGATCATTTAGACGTTCACTTCTTCGTCTGGATCTCTCTTACCGAACCCTATGTCACTGATGGGCCCCGCGTTGGGACGCCAATTGTGAAAAAATGCAAACCATCTTCCTATCGATGCCCAGGCTGCTGGCGCAAACCGCCTTGGTTCCCATGTTGAGTAATTACCAAAATAAAGAGACGGGCGCTGGGAGCAGGAATCAAGAACAGAGTTTATTACTCATGAGGAGAGCCAGTCATTTCGGACACGAAACACAGTGTCTTTCGGGAGGTGCTCTAACAAGTGAGCTGAGACTCTGGCTTTTTATACTCTACAGAACACATGATAACACAATCAGAACGGTGTGACGCAAAAGGAAAGACATCCCCGTAATCCTCGTGGTGATCCTACCCATATACATTCACAATGGGGCCCTTGACCTGCTGATAAGAGGGGAGGTCAATCACGCAACTGAGTGTTTTGCAGGATGTGTACGCCTGATCATAGCCCAAGGGGTGGGGGTGGCTAAGACCAATAGAGGATCCTTTGAAGAGGAGTGACTTCATACAATAAGGGCAGTAAATGGTATCTCCTGGCTCAGGCGATGGCCTCGGACATGTGTGGTCAGTCGGACACGGGGTGAGGGGTCATAAATGGAGTGGTATTCATGCCGCATGAACAATCCAGCGCAGAGGGGAGGTTTATCAACAGAGGGGCATTCATGGGAGGAAAGGAGGTGTTGGTCAGGCGCTGGCGTGACTTCCCAAGGACAGGGTCATGCAGAAGGGTCATGCTCATAAAGAGGAGGGAGGGGGAGCCAGGGTGCGCGGAGGATGCTTGCTGGGTCACAGGGGCGCGCTGGTGATCGATCGTGGGCAGGGAGGCCATGATATCTAAGATGGCTGCCGTGCACGTAATGCATAAGTGACAAGCTGTATGACTTGTTCATGTGAGGAGAAGGGAGGGGTAGCCAGGGTGCGTGCAGGGTCAGAGTCGCACAGAGAGAGAGAGAGAGGTCTTATGACCCGTACATGAGAGAACAGGGGCAGTCAGATACAGCTGGGGGGCTATGTCAGCTGAGGCGAAGGATGCTTCTTCAAGAGGGAAATGGGGGGGGGGTGCCTGGGTCAAGCAGGAGGGTTGCCTTTCATAGCAGGGGCGCGCAGAGTGCTGGGTTTCATGGTCTATGCATGTGAGAGTGGGAGGGGGGTGCTCAAATGCACGCAGGAGGAAAGCCGGGGATTTTATAAAAACGGACAGAGAGGCCATGGCCCAAAAATGGCTGTCATGTACATATGGGCACGGGCTTTCATTGGTAGAATGATGCGGTCAACATTTCAGGGTATACGTGGTGCCTACAGGGAGGGGGACGGGAGAGGGCAAATGAACGCCGCTTAGGTACATTAATTTTGCTAATTTCCACAGCACTATGCATGTTTAGTACAGCGAATGTATGTGTAGCTATGTTCCAGTGTCTGTAATCTAATACTAGACAATATGAATGGTCAGGTTTTATTACAGGAAACAAAGGATTATTCTTATGGGAGGTGCAACTTTAGATTACACCTTGGTAATAATGTTGTGTGAGTATCTCTCTAACTTGTCTTTTAGCCTATTTTTTTATGAAGGATTTCCTTTAAGGTAGTGGGTTGACCTCACTGGTATAATGTGATAAGGGGAACTGCCATCCCACCCCACATGCTTGTGGTATACTGCAGGAGCTAGAGCTAAAGCCCACTCCCTGGCATATGAATTGTTGAGAGTTGACTTTGGACCCTCAAAATAGGAATAACCACACAGACTCTTTTTGGTATTTACTAACTGTCACAACAGGGAGGACCCCCTTCAGCATACAACATAGGCTTCACCTCAGTTCTACTCAAGCTCTTCCAGACTTTCTCTGATTCTTGCTCGCAGGCAGACCGTCTTATAAATAATACCACAATGGTTTATTACACTTGTTGACTTGCTAGTTACAGATTTCAGATGGAAAAACACTTGAAGATATGTGGCCTCATAAACCCAAGTACCAACCTAATCCATTATACATTCTTTATTGCTTTCACATCAATGCTGGACAAATTGACATTCTTTCTGCTTGTGTATGCATGTGACTCTCATAGTAAATGTAATTTAAGTGTATGCTTCCAGTATTGTACACCTAAGACCTCTGTGTGCTCAGAACCAAATTATTTCTCTGTACCCATTCTTTATTCAAGCACCTTGGCCCTTTGTATGCTCGAGGCTAATTTGATTACATGAATCCATTGTCTAATCAGGCCACAATCTGATTGAGTGCACGGGCTACATGCCGGTGGACTTGTGTGCTAATGTAATACATTCTTTCAAGTCTGTTAGACATGAATTGGCCTTTAACAGAAAACCCTTTTACGTTTCTTATTCTATTACACCCTTAAGTGAACTTTTCACCTTGCTTGTGTCAATGTGAAATCTGGATCTAAAATGGTTTTTAACTATGAACAGCTGTGTGGTTTCTGCTTGAGTTTGTTGTTGCGCTATATTCTTGTGTTTCATATTTTCTACCGTTTGTACATCTTTCGTATTTCCTGCAACATTTCATCCTCTAGTTGATATTTCAACTACTTCATTTAGACCTTGGTCTGTATTTGGCACTAGATAATACATGTGCCCAGGGAATCTACCACTTGTTTTGGTGTCCTAACTGAAAACAGCCCTCATGCCTTAGCGCCTAATCTCCTACAACATGCCAGAATTAATAGTATCGCAAAATCTATTAGTAATAGGATCACAGTTTTTGGTAACAAAACCCAACACTCTCCCGACATCCAAGATCAAAGCAATACAACCCAACCACTAAACCAACTATCTGGGGCACCTCCTTCCTCTATCATTGTATTTTGCAGATTATTTAGTGTCTGTGTTGCTTCTGACAAAGTTCAGTTTTCTGCTTCATTTGCTGGAACAAACATGGAACATGCAGCTCCTATTTTCTTGCGTACCCCTCCTTGCATGGCTGCCATAAGGTCAAGTACATAACAGTGCTGCAGCACCATCATTCTTATGGCATGCCGTTCTTCTTTTATGGCATTGAAGTTGTCGGTGGTGGTTTAGATGACTTTGAGGAGTTCCCACCTGGTAATCTGGAGCCAACGAGCTGGTGCTTTAGCTTGAGCAAATAGTAGGATGCACCTGAAAAACAATTGAGCATCGTTAAAGAGGAAATATTCCTTGGGAACATTATTCCAAGTGTTTGTACTATGCTACTCTGCAGTGCTGTTCCTTCAACTGTGGTGTAGCAAGGTCGTAGGACGACTCATGGGGTGTTTATGCAAAGAGGATATATTTATTTCAGGAATGACCAAAATTGGAACATGCAAGGAAATGATCGAACATATTCCTCCCCAGTTTATTGGTAAATGGGTATGCAGCAGCTCACCACATAGCCTGAAGAAAACCATGAGGCTGGAGGTGCATCCCTGCATGTCAGCATTTAAAACTGTGACCCTACAACCAGTATTTCAGTGTATGTCAATAGTGCCATTTCCCCTGAACAATACGATAACAGAGGCTAGCCTAATGACAGTCTGGGAACTTACAGTGCTATATACAAAAGTATAACGTGGAATGTGTTCATCTCAGGTAGGTGTACATTTCTCAATTGCATCCAGGCTAACATCAGTGCCATTCCATAAAGACGTGGCCCAGCAAGAACAATCAGTGTTGGGATGCCATTGGTCATGGGCAAAGACTGACCCTGTGACTCTCAATCCCTAAATCCTGGCCTTCGAGCACAGTCTGGGGGTAATGGGTTTATGAAATCGTTGTTACACTCAGATGACGGGTGTGTTAGATCTAGGAATCCTACATCTAGGACACTCTGGGGCCAATCTGGGGCCTGTTCTCCTGCCTATCTGTGAGAATGTATAGCACTTCTGATAGTGGGCCATATTGTGTGGTATTAACTAGGGAGTGCACCACTTTGACATGAGTTAATTGCATTTGGGCCTTAATCCAAGTAGAGATGTAATAAACACTGAACTGTGTCTGGGGGTACTTTTTTCATGGAGTGCAGTCTATTTGATCCAACAGCATGAGGAATTAGGGAGCACACAAAGCAAAATTCATTTGTGGTTTCTGAACTTATAGCTGACATATGCTGGTACTACATATTATCTGATAGTTTGGTGTGGGCATTGTTGGTCACATTGTTATTAGAGAGCTGTCTTTGTATGTGGATACCATTAGAACTAGAGGGATTCTTTACTACCAAAACGAAAACAGATAGAATCAAGAGACAAAAAAGAACATAATAATGACAATACATATATGTTGTCTTGTCATCTCAAAAAATAGTCCAAAAGCAGTTGGAGGGGGGTGCTTTCATGATGATAATCGCCGTCCCCCTCTTGTTCCCTTTGCATTGTCCATGATTTTTGACGTGAGGCTGCGCTAAGACACGCATGGCAACGATGAAACCTGGGCTTCCCATCATCCAGCTTGAGGGCATTGGGGGTGAACATGGTAACTGTGTAGGGACCCTTGAAGCATTTGTCTCTCCATTTTCTGATGAAATTCCATATATAAACTTCATCTCCCACATGCCTATGTATGGGAGGTTTTCTTTGGTTACCTAGTTTAGAGATGAACCTTGCACATTTCATTTGTTCACACAAATGCATGTGCATCTTATCCTTCAAGACTTCTGATGATTTTTCTCCCTGTACTTTACTCCTTGTGGTAGGGACTTATTTATTTATTTGAATGTTTTATATAGCGCGAACCAGACCCTTGCGGGTATCAGAGCGCTTTACAGGGTAGGTGTCAAAGTTACATAAAAGCAAAGAAAATAACATAGGTTCAATGCTGGTCAATGATAGTATAAACTTCCTAACATATCTACATGGGAATAAGGTACATAACAAAACATTCAGGGCCCGATGTAGGTACCAAATACCGGTCGGAAACGGCCGATTTCGGCCGTTTCCGACCGGTATTTGGCCTACTGAGATGTAGGGGACCTTTTTTTTGTCCGATTCGGTATTTTACCGATTCGGTAAAATTACCGAATCGCAAAAATACCGAATCGGTAATTTTACCGATTTTTTAAATTTGGGATGTAGGTGGGACTACTTTCAGTCCCACAGGCCCTTCAGTTTCGGTATTTTAACACCCAATCCAATTGGGTGTTAAAATACCGAATCCAGGTGTGCATGCACATGTGTGCATGCACACCTATGCCAGGTGACAGACAGACATGCCCTTAGGGCATGTCTGTGTGCCACATGGCTCACAAGCCTTTTTTTGGGGTGCTGGAGGGTGTCAAAGTGACACCCCCTGCACCCTTGCACAAATCGGTAATTACCGAATCGGTAATTACCGATTCGGTAATGCCCATTGAATCCTATGGGCTTCAAGGCCCATAGGAAGCAATGGGGGATACCGAATCGGTATTTACAGAATCGGTAAAAACCGAATCTTACAGATTCGGTATTTACCGAATCTGAAATACCTACATCTCCCCCCCTCTAATTTACCACTTCATAAATACCAATTCGGTATGATTCGGTATTTATGAAGTGGTAAATGTAGATTTACCTACATCGGGCCCCCAATGTATATCAAGCAAAATATAGATACAGTATCCAAGACCTGGCCGTACAATAGATAATAAAAGGATCTATGTGGAAGATACGTTTGGTAGCAATTAAACAGTAGTCCATGGTCAAGTGAATTTAGCCAGGAGAAGCGATTTCACTTCTTTTCTGAAGGATGCCGTAGAGGGATTAAGTCTGGTTTCTGGGGGTAGAGCAAGCCATATTCTGGGTGCCATCCCTGAAAAGGTTCGGGTATATATTTGCTTTTTATTGAATCTTTGCGGTTTCAGTAGAAGGTTTTTAGCACTTCTTGAAGATCTGACCCCACAAGAGGGCGCCAGTTTCTGTACTAGATAACTAGGTGCATTGTAGTGAATGGCTTTATGTGTCATACATGCTATTTTCAGATGTATTCTAGCTTCACAAGGTAGTCAATTAAGGGATTTTAGGTCAGGGGATATGTGGGAGTTTCTTTTGGAACCAGTGATGAGTCTTGCTGCAGCGTTGATTGAGGCCCTTAGAGGGGTCGTTGCAGCTCTGGGCAGGCCGCAAAGCGAGACAATTTCGTAGTCAATTCTTGGGATGACTAGCGCTTGTTCTGCCATTTTGTAGTCCATTTCCGGCAGGAAAGGTTTCAGTTTTTTCAAAGTGTGAATCTGAAAGTTTGCTACTTTTGTTGCATTGCTAATGTGTTTTTGCATATTGAGGTTTCTGTCCAGTGAAATTCCCAGTGATTTCGCTGAGTCAACGATGAGAGGTTGGCAGTTGAGTGCAGTAAGGTGTTTGATCCATTCTTGCATTCTGGGTTCTTGAGCGGGAGGAGCGATTAGGAGGAATTCGGTTTTGAGGGCATTCAGTTTTAGATGATTTTCTGCCAGCCAGGTCTGAGTCTTTCCTAGAGTTGAGTTGAGTGTTTTGATGTCTTCTAGGGTATGGATCTTAAGGTATAGTTGTGTGTCGTCAGCGTACATGTGATATTGCACATTGGAGGAGTTAGTGAAGATCCTTGAGGGACTCCTAACGTGACCGGGACGGGTTTGGATAATGAGTGGTTGACCTTAAATTGTTGCGATCTGTTTTGGAGGAAAGAAGTGAACCAATTTAGCACTGAACCAGATAATCCCATTCTGTGTTTCAGAAGGTCTATCAGGTTATCGTGTTTGATGGTTTCAAAGGCTGAGGAAAGGTCTAGCAGGATGAGTAAGAAGACTCTGTTCTGATCCAAGATTTGTAGAGCATCATCAATTATATGAGTCATGGCTGTTTCAGTGCTGTGACCTGCCCGGAAACCTGATGGTATTTGTTGAGTGGGTTGAAATGTTCAATATGTCTTACCAGCTGGAGATGTACACATTTTTCTGAGAGTTTGGCCAAGGTGGGTATATTTGATATAGGGCGATAATTGTTTACGTCCACAGGGCCTGCCGTAGTTTTCTTTAGAATGGGGGATACCTGCCCAGCCTTTAGGGTGTCAGGAATGCAACCTTGGCGGAAAGAATTATTTATGACCTTGGTCCAAAGCGGCAACAGCAACTGGGTGAAGTCTTTTACGAAGTTTGCAGGGAGTGGGTCGGTGAAGTGATTGGCCAAGGACAGGGCAGTAAGCATATTGAGAATAGATTCTTCATTGTAGATATTGAAAGAAGGCCAAGAAGCATTATTTTTTAAATTGAACTTAAATTAGTTTCGTTGTGGGGCATTTAGAAGGGAAGGTGGGGGGTTTGTATGTGAGACAGTGTGTGTTATTAGGCCTTTGAGAAGGTCCTTCTTTATGTTACCTGTCTTCTGAGTGAAAAAGGTAGCAAATTCTTCAGTTTGGTTGTACGCCACATTTATCTTGGGGGCAGTAAGGTGCATCCTTCGATTGAGTTTTGATTAACTCGAAAAGTGTTTGGGGATTATTCTTTGCCTGGTATAATTGGTGTGTGAAGAAGTCTGCTTTAGTGCATTTCATCATTCTGTGGTATGCGTTCCACTTCTTTCTTAGTATCTTGAGATGGTTGGCAGAAGGAGCTGATCTCCCTCTGCGTTCAGTTATTCTTAGGGCTTGTCTGTCCTCGCTTAAGCTTCCATCGTACCAAGGCTTAGAATCTTTTGTGGAGACTCTCTTCAATTGAAGGGATGCTGCCTCGTTTAGTATTGTGTTCATGGAGTTGAAAAAGTGGTTGGTGAGATCATGAACGTCTGATATCCCTTCAGGAGAAGAAGTAGGTTGGAGCTGTGAAATGTGCTTATGTTAGGGTCAATGTTTTTCAAATCCCTCTTCCATACTTTAGGTCTTGTGGGTTGACCTAGTTGCATTTCACAGTTTCATTGATAAAGAAGGTGATGATGTGATGATCTGACCAATGACAAGGATGGATCAAATCTAGCTGGATGGAATCAGCTTTAGAGATTACTAAATCAAGGATTGATCCTTTATCATGTGTAGAGCTGTTGCAACTTTGGGTGAGGTCAAGGCCAGCAAAAAGGTTTTTGAGACTGTTGACCACTGCATCATTTGTGTCATTCCAGTGGAGATTGAGGTCTCCGAGAAATATTTGGGTAATTTGATGTCCGGCATTAGTAGAGACTATGTCCATGAAGTGTTCGGTAAAAGTGAGGTTATGACCCGGTGATAAAGACTTGGATATTCATAGACCTCCCTGTCACTATTTGATGGGGTGTCAAATGATGGTCTACACTGGGTGTATTCCTAAAGGACAACAATGCTATTGGCAAGCAGTATAACCATTTCTCGTTCAGGCACAGCATAACCTGTTGATCTTGCTCTTCAAGAGGCCCTTCAGGTGCTCAACAAACCATTACTCTGTAATTGATACATGGAGGACGGTGTATGCTTTATTCCTTAATGTGTTGTAATATGTTCAAATATTACATTAGAGAAATGCTTGCCATTGTCGGATCTTATCCCTTCTGGGATTCCCCATCATGGTATTACTTCAAAAATGAGTAATGTAGATGCCAATTTTGCATCACAACGGACACATGGCCCTGCGGCAATCCACTGGGAAAATGGGCACTCCATCACAATAAGGTACATGTAGTTACTGCACTTATCTATCATATCCACAAAGTCTACACAAAGGGCTTTAAAGGGACCTTGTGGTTAAGGAATGGCAGAATGTATAATTTTCAGGTATGGGATTAGGGGAAAACCTTAGGCAGATGGTTCAATTGTGCAGATACATGGTTACTGTGTCATGCAAATGGGAACAAAACAGTCTTGTTGAATCTGTGTTGCCAAATACCCTCTAGAGGTGTGGGCTGGTAAATGGATCTGATCCAGACTTATCACAAGCAAAGCCTTCGGCATTACTGGTTTACCTGTAGCTAGTTCCCTTCACACCATTGGATGCATTTTCTATTTCCCATACCTGTTCTCTGTGCAGGGGAGCAGCCTCCTGCAGTTCTCTTAGGTGTAATCTTGCTGTCTCAGTATAATGAGACTTGTCATTGTCTGAGGTAGTCTTAGATTCAGACTAGTTGGTGAGGTAGTCTGGGCAACCAGAACAGGGGCAGGTAATGAGTCAGATGGCACAGTTAGGGGCGTGTGCCTAGTTGTATCTCTGGCTGCTTGATCCACTAGTGTATTACCCCAAGACACAAATTCTTGTCTACTTGTGTGTGCTGCACACTTCACCACTGCCTGTGGTAACATAAGTGCCTCTATTAGGGATTCTAAGAGGTTGCTATGCATCGCAGGACTACTGTTTGATTTGAGAAACCCTCTCCTGCTCCATATTGAGTGTATGGTAGTTGTTAAATATGCTGAATTTGAGTATATGGTAATGACTTCCCCCTGCTCCTAGTTTATTGTTGTCATTATTGTCCGGCTTCTAGTTTAAGGACCGCTATTAGTACCCCTAACTCCTTTGCTTGGGCAGAATTGTGTTCTGGTAATGTACGACCTGCATTGTATTAAAAGAACCTTGCTGCTGAGCTTTGACTACTGCTGCACCTGCATGTTAATTCTTGTGTCTTGGTAATAGTAGAAGAACCGTCAACAAACTAGACAATGCTACCTGGTATTGTGTCTTCTGTTGCTTGATGACATTAGTTGGAACTATAAGTTTGTTACGAGTTGCAGGAAGCAAGAGTCAGAAAAAAGTCTTTTGTTCTCCTTATTTATTAATTATAACAAAACACAATTCTATAGTTCGGCTTATATCCCTCTCTGGAGCTTAGATCCTCTGGGCGGTTTTCCTTCCAGCTCAGGCGTCCATGATATGTAGCTGTAAAAACAAAGAAAAAAAATGGGGAGAATATCAGCTTTTTGCATGACTATTAACGGCTCAAGAGGGAAAGGAGTGGGAAAGATACCGGATATGCAGATCAGTCAACCGCCGGTAAAAGAAAGTACCAAAAAGAAAACTTCCTCCACCTGTGCTTTTGTCCCTCAAAGAAATAAAAATTGTGCAGACTTCATTAGAGGTGAACCAGCGTCTTTATTGTGGTGCCCCCCCCCTTGCTTAAGGAGTGAATTCACTCCTCTATCCACCTCCTGATCCCTTGGAATCTAGCACGCAACTGGGCAAACCATGCTCTTCCTGGAATGTGGCTGGAGAGTTAGCAGCGTTGTTGGCTTTCTGGCATTTGGTTCGGAGTCTCGGTGGCGAGATCCAAGCCTCTCTCCTGCTTTTGTCTCCGCTCCTTCCCCGTGTGGTTCCCAGACTCGACTCCGAAGTACAGCTCTCCTCCATGCCGACACACACACTCCTTTCTTCCTGTTCCATTTTTGTATCCCCCAAGGCGGTGTGGTTCAACCTCCTTTTGTAATCAGGCCTTTGCAGTTTAAAGGGCTCACCGCAGGTGAAGGTTGGGTTTCCCACAGGCGATATCTTCGTCCTGGAAACAGAACAGAGTTTCAGGCAAATAAGGTAGCATGCATTCGTCCTCTGTGGTTTCGGGTCAAGGGGACATACAGCCTGACAAAATTGTACAATTGTGCGCACCCATCTCAGTGTCCAATATCAGATGGGCAAAGAATGTCACAGGATTAACTGTATGACTCTTCACAACCTTCAAAGATGGTAGTGACAGTATAACCTCATACCCCAACACTCTCAGCAGTCAGAGTGTCCTTTGCCTTCTGTATTATAGCAAATATTGCATGTTCTGTATAGAGAGTCAAAGATAACCCCATAATTATGGGGTGCTCTTCTGCACTGCAAAGGCTACAGTGGCCAGAGCCTTTTCACAGGGATGGTGTCCTTTCATAACTGAATCCAGCAGTCTACTGAAGTATGTGATGGATTTGTGCCCTAGCGATATTTCTGTTTGAGGACAGCTGTCATTGTCTCACTGTTAATGACTGCAGAATAAATGAAACTCCTTGGTGTAATCAGGAGTTCCCAAGACCAGAGCATTTATTTCAGTTTTCAGCTTTTGAAAAGTCTCCTTTATCTCTGATGTTCATGTTATCCTCTCCTCTCTGTCTCTTGCTTGTTTGATAGTAGCTAACGAGGGTGCTATTAGTGTGCTATAATCAAACACCCACTGTCTCACATAATTACAGAGTCCCAGAATGAAACTTCTGTATTCCTTTGACAGATTCTGTCTCTGTCATGTGGTGGATGGAGACTGCCCTTTCAGGTGTTACACATTAACCAGACACTTACAAAAAATGTCCTAAGTATTGACTTCTTCCTGGCACTACTGAATTTTCTCCCTTGCTATTTTGTATCCTTTATGAGCAAGAGTGGTTAGAAGAGATATAGTGTCTCTTCTGCACTGTTGCTCAGTGGGACTACAGTATTAATATGTCATCTGCCTATTGTAGCAGAGTCCTGTCACATTGCCCTGTTAAACATGCTAGGGGACTCACAATACCCTTGGGGTAAACAACAGTACAAATTCTGAGTCCCTCAATATGAGAACGCTGTCAGTTAGTGGCTGTCTGAATGGAGAGGGATGCTGAAGAAGGCATTTTTTAGATCAATAACTGAAAAATATTTGGCATCCTGGGGAACATTGCTCAAGATGGTGGAGGGGTTGGGAACGATGAGGAATTCTGGCTCCACTATGTTATTCAGAGGGTGCCGGCCTTGAACAATGTTGCAAGTATTACCCTTAGATTTCTTGACTGGGTACATTTGGGGTTACAAAGAGACACTCCAGGGTAAATCATTCCCTGCTCCAGCAATGCCTGTATAGAATGGGTGATGTCCTCATCTGCTTCCTTGGACAGGAGATATTGTTTTACTCTTGGGAGGAAGGCAACTTCCTTCAATGCAATTCAAAAACGATGTGGCAGTACCGATCAAGCCAACATCATGGGGACCCTCAGTCCACAAGGTGTCTGGCACTTGGGACACTTCTGCTTCCTTAATTGAATCACATGCTCTGCTTGGTGTTGATGTTTTTACTTCTAACACTATCCTTAATGTTATGTCCTCTTGAAAGATTACAACTGTCTTTTTGGGGTCATCATCATACAGCTGGCCACCAAGTATCACCCTACCCACATTTCCTAGCTCAAGGAAGATGACCCATACTGAGAAGACATTCAGCATCTGACAGCCGAGAGTCTTGTCCTTGTTGTCGAAAAAGGAATTCTTTTGGGAATTCAACTTCTTTTCCCAGTACCTCTGGTGTCTTTGCTATAATAGTTTATACTGGTGTAGTTAAGGCCTCCCTATCAGTGGGTCGTGCTCTAATCTGGTCTCTAGTGGAGTAATCTACCGTTAGTGCCATGATCCTGGAGGGTGGAACTAATCATGTTACCATTTGATCAAAAATAAATTGTCACATTTATTTTGGCCAGCACATCTCACCCTAACAAGTTAGCAGGGACAGCTGGAGAGAACAGTAGACAACCATCAATGTGCCTCCCTCTTCCTTCCATCTCCACTGGCTTGGCAAAGGAACCTTTATAACTTTCCCAGAGAATCCCTGTGTGTCCAATGATCTGTTGGAGATCAGAAAACCTCTCTCTCTAATACAGGATTTTGGTTGTTCCTATATCTATGAGGAAAACATACCTTTTCTCATTGATAGCTACTTTCACAGTGGGTTTCTCATCAGGCTTGTGCTTTACCGACAAAACTGGACACAGAAATACTTTGTGGGTATACTCCTACAGAATTCATCTAGAAAGAATATCTTCCCCTCACAACTACACCTTTTTCTGCTTGTGAATGCACATGAGTTACATGGTAAATGTAATTTAAGTGAAGTGTGGGCATCCGGTATTATGCACCTAAGACCACCATGTGCTCTGAACTAAATAATTTCCCTGCACCCATTGTTTAATCAAGCACCTTAGCCCTGTGTGTGCTTTGGCCCAATTCGATTGCATGAACCCATTGCCTAGGTAGGCCATGGTCTGATTGACGGCATGGGGTAGAAGCTCAGAAGCAGAGTCCTCAAAATACGTGGAATGCTTTACTTTAATGCCAACCACCTTCTTCTTTTTGAATTGAGGCTGGTACTTTTGAGATTTATATTCCTTTTTCATTTTGTAATCAGTAAAGCGTTGTGGGTCCTTCAATGATTTCACATACTCCTTTGATCTGGGCTCTAATTGTCCACCTCTCTATGAGAGTTTTTAGGATGACTCCTGAAAGGAATGAGACAAACGTGCATCAGTATCCTGATACCTGTCAGTCATTTTAATATTATCATGGTTACGCAAATTGTAGTGCTTTTCGGTTACCTACTGTTAAGAGATCTGCCAGCCATTTGTTTTTTTCTTTAAGTTTCTTATTATCCCACTTCTTTTTAGAGGAAGAATCTGATGTCTGTTTTGAGTTATCCTTTTCAGAATTTCTGTTAATTAGTGGTTTACTAGACCTGACTCCCAAATGATCTCTTCTTATTGTTGCATAGGTTTCCTCAATAATCTTTAGTAAGTTGTTCTCCTGTTCTCTCTGAGTCAAGTTTGTGAGTTGTTGGCATACCGCCGATGCTGCTGCTTCTCCTTTAACCACTTGGGTGCTCACGAAGGCCCCCAGCTGTCACACATCACGGTGGGCGTGTGCGCGCGACGGCCGGGGGCTGTCCAAATCCCGCTCACTCGTTAATCCTCCTGCACAGCGGGAGAATTAACACTGTGCTCAAGGGGTTAATGTTACTTAACATAATGGCAGATACTGTGGCAAAGTTGTCCATCAGTTTCATCCCCAAATCCATGGTAGAGGCTACCCCATGCTAACTTTGTATCTGTTTAGTTACCTTTTGCCAAACAAGCTAATGAGGTTGTACTGTATGTTCGGGTATATACTGTAGCAAAGACTGTACCCCAAGTGTGTGTAGTCTTCCACTGGGGGAGCCATCCCCAATGGTAAACATATTGTGAGAATCCTGTGTTTTTACTGTGGTCCCGTGTTGGAAATCACTGATTCAAGCTGGTTTGTATTTTGTGCAATCTAGAAAAGAATTTCCTCCTGTCTGATAGGAATTTTACCATGATTGCATTGATTGTTTGTGGTTGAATTCCAGGTGTAGCCAATTGTGATTGTGCAGCTTGAGCAGCCCGTGCAGGATTTATTGACATTGCTCCTATAACAAATTTTGTTAAATAGCTGCAGGTTCTAACCAGATATATAAAGCATACAGAGTTCTGGAGCTGTCAGATTGTTTATTTCTGGATCTGGTGTGCAACCGGCTAAGACTGACCTTGTTTCACCCTCATTGCTTGGGGGACCTAGTCTAACATTATTGCTTGTGTAGATGGGAGTGTGCTTCAAAACAATTTTTATGTTTTTGGTAAGTTAGTGATTTTTCGAGAGCTTCATAAGCTGTGTAGTTGTTAGGAACTGTATTTGCTGTGTATATGTGAAACAGTCTTGTAGCTGTATTAGCTTCTGGGAATGTAACCCATAAATAGAATACCTCTTTCCTGTATTATTAATGAGCTTCAACCACAAAGGTGATGTCTCCACCCATCTGGTGGGCACACCACGTTTAATAGAATTTGTGTAACCCCATGTCTGAAGTTAGAAGGTAAGTTAATTACTAGATTGTCCTCAGACATTTGAATATGTGGATTCAGAGAGGGCCCCTCTATGGAGAGAACCTTTGAACGGTTTAAGCTTGACCAACCTGTAGCCGATACAGAGGGTTTACCTATGCGGCTAAGGAGGAATTGTTCCCTAATACCATGGACGTCTCCGGTTAAGAGATGTGTAGGGGTGTTTGGGTATGAAATAGAAAACTACTCAGGCGATCCATTAAATAGAAATCCAAGCTAGATCGTTGGCGGCGCCATATCATATGCCTTACACTTTCTTAAGTAAAACTGTGCATTTGTTGGACAACGTAACCATCAGAACTGTGAATGACTAATTACCAGCACAGCTTCCAGATAAGCTGGCCAAAGTCCTGCTAGCTCACTGTGTATTATCTGCACCCTAACCTGACAGGGTGACAAATGGATTGCACAACCTCAGAACGTGACTAACCTGACGCCCCAAGGAGATCATTATAAAAGATCTAGAACACTTTTGCTTAGTCACTTATGCATACCCAAAGAAATTTACAAAAAATATACAGTAAAGCGTTTCAATATTTATGAAGCATTGTGATTCTTGAGTAACATTAGTGCAATAAGCAACATTTTCTAAGTTGCACATGTTATAAAAACATCATGATAACCATACCCAACTCCACAACTGTACGTATGATGCAGTTTTTGAAAAGGATACTTGTCATTCTATCATTGTCAGATGTAAAAGACATAAACCATAACATTAGGACATGAAATGCAGTAGTTAGATGCAGTGTTAAAACACATAAATCACTATAGGCCCTTCATGGCATAGGAATCACCAAGCCATGCCATATTTACCCAAGGAGAAGCCTTTGCGCTCCTAATAGAAGAAATGCAGTAATCCCAGGAAAATGTTCTTACATGTGACCGGTTTCCATATGAGTGCCTCCGTCGAGGACTCCCCCTGTGTTGCCGCCAGGCACTGAGGTACTGTGGGGTGGGGGCACACGCACACTGCCACAGTCACCAGGTGGATCTCGCTGGGTCCCTCGCTTCACGTGGTGACTGGCAGCTGCCTGTGTTTGGGTGGTGCAGCTGCTGAACAAGCACCCGCTGAGTGTGATGGAGCGATACAAAAGGGGATGATGGACGGAGCGTTTGAGGGAAGATATGGCTTGGCAGTTCGGGCTGGACTGTTCCCATGAGGCACAGGGTCAGACTGATTTGCATATGGTCATGTCTGAACTGGGGTGGCTGAGTGAGCTAAAGAATGGTGATGGATTATACCCGGGTCAGTTGACTGGGGGTGAATGTTTGATTTGCTCAAACGCACCGTCCATCAGCCCCTTTTGTTTTGAGTGTGATGGAGGGCAGCTGCCCACGGTAGTGCAGTGCATCTGCGAGACAAGCCCCCTCTTCATTAGGGTGACGATCCATGTGGCACTGCAGGCTTGCTCGGCATCTCAGTAAATGCACTGACCTTCGGCCCTCCAGAGCTGCACTCTCTTCTTTTGGTCTTCCCCATGGCTGGGCCCCACCCACTGGAGGCTTTGACACTGATCAGCAAAGCGGGGTATCTGATCCAGGGCGTCCTTCCACATTTCTGCAGCAGCGACCACATGCACCAGTAGCAAAGAAGGGGGAGAGCATTCTCAATGCTCTTTGAGGCCAAAGCAAATGCTCCAAACGCACTTTCACTTTAGAGTATTCCTTAAAGAAAGGGGAAGCACTCTCCACACGCTAGTGCCAAAATTAAGCAGTCAACATGCGCTAGGCTTTAAACTAAAAGGGTGAATAACAGTCCTGTCCTTCTCCAGCTCCAGACAGGAATAGCAACTGCAGGACAGCCCACCCAACACACATCAGGAGCAGTACTCATCACACAGCTCCCAGCCCTCCTTTCAGGCAAGTTACTTTTACATCCAACAGAGATCTTACCTGAAGCCTGTTAGCTCCCTGGGACTTCCAACAGTAGGCAGGGACCCACAAGCCCTTGGAGATTCTTCGCAAGCAGGATACCACAGCAGGGCAAAAAGAGTTCCTCCACCACGACAGAAACAGCAACCGGAGCCATCCCACCCCTCACACAAAAAAGGTAGCGCTCCTCTCACAGCTTTCTTCTTGGTAGGGTCCTCTTGTTTCCAGAAGTAATCTAGTCGTGGGGTTTAAGGTCTCACACTTGCCCCATTTTCTCATTGATCTATTTGATTCACAGTCTCTGAGGTCAGTCCAAACCAGTTTTGTCTTCCCTTGTACAGCTTGACCACAGGGGGTGGAGACAGCATTGTGCAAAGGAGACACTGCCTATTCAGGTGCTAGTGAAACTCCTCCCACTACTCTAAATGCAGACAAGGTCTATTCAGCCTAATAATGAGTCATCCAGGCAAGGCAGGGCACACCTTAACTCCCCTTGTGACTATCTAGAGGGAATGCACATCCTCAGCGCCTGTCACTCCAAAACCAGACAGTGAATACACAAACAGGCGCACACAGTATAGTAAAGCAAGAAAATGACCACTTTCTAAAAGTGGCATTTTCATGCACGCAATCTAAAAAATACCTTTAAAAGTGTGCTATTAGATTCTGAGTTCAGAGAGTCTAAACTTCAGTTTATATCTTGTCCCAATGGCATGTTACACTTGTAAAATGTTAAAAGACAGTTCCCATTTAACCCATGGGACAGACAGCTTTTTAACACTGGAAAACGAAATACACAGTATTTCACTTTCAGGACACATAACACACACCAGTACATGTTCTACCTTTCATATGCACTGCACCCTGCCCATGGGGGGTACTTTGGGCCTTCCCGAGTGGTTCCTACATGTAAGGGTCAACATGGCAGTTCAAACCTGTGGGCACAGACACTACATTGGTAGGTCTGAGACACATTTATAGGGCTACTCCTGTGGCTGGCACAGTCAATGCTGCAGGCCCCCGGTAGCATTTGAATTACACGCCCTGGCACATGCAGTGCACTTTACTAGGGCCTTACCAGTAAAGAAAATATGCCAATTGTGGATAACCAATCATAATCACAATTTACACAGAGAGCCAATGCACTTTAGCACTGATCAGCAGTGGTAAAGTGCCCAGAATCCTATAGCCAACAAAAACAGGGTCAGAAAAACAGGAGGCAAAAAGGTTGGGGATAAAACTGCATAAAGGCCATGTCTAACAGATATGTTGATGTCATGTCTGAATCTTCCAGCTACCGTCCCATCGCTTCATTGCCTTTTCCAGCCAAGATCCTTGAATCTGTCATGAATGAACAACTATCTGACTACATTCAAGCCAATGACCTATTAGATGACACCCAGTTCGGTTTCCGACAAGGTCATGGGACAGAAACGGCTCTGATCAAGGCCGCCGATGAAATCAGAACTACAATGGACAACGATGGTCAGGCTATTTTGATTTTGTTAGACCTATCGGCGGCTTTCGACACGGTCGATCACTCTACTGTGATCGGCCGTTTCGAGGCCTTCGGTATCAAACACAAGGCCAAGAACCTCATAGCTTCCTTCCTGGCCGACCGCAAACAGGCAGTGAAGATGGGTCCATTCACCTCACCAACATTCAAACTCCTTTGCGGTGTCCCTCAGGGCTCCTCGCTAAGTCCGACCCTTTTTAACATTTACGTGTCGGACTTGGCGAGGGTAATAAAAGCGTATAACATCAACCTGACTACATACGCCGATGATACCCAGCTGGTATTATCCATTCACAAAAACGGATCCACCATAGCGGCCAACTTTAAGGACGGTAAGCGAGCCATTAGCAGTTGGATGGCCTCCAACTGCTTAAAACTGAACTCTGCCAAGACCGAGGTTATGCTGTTCGGCAAGGTTCAGCCTGCCTGGTCCCCCCTTTGGTGGCCGGAAGAGGTGGGCACTCCACCTGAACCGGTTAGCAAAGTGAGGAACTTGGGAGTTACATTCGATGATAAACTCCTTTTTCATCACCATGTGAATTCTGTTGTTTCATCGTCATTTAACATCCTGCGAAAAATCAAGAAGCTATTGCCATACCTCCCCATCACAACAGGCAAAACGCTCATCTCAACTTTGGTGTTTTCTCGCACCGATTACTGTAACGCCCTTCTCCTCAACGCGCAGGAAAAAGTCATTTCCAAATTACAAATGATTCAGAACGCTTCTGCCAGAGTTCTACTTGGCATTCCAAAATTTGCCTCTGTTACAAAACATTTGGCCCAACTACACTGGCTCCCGGTCAGAAGCCGTACTAAGTTCAAGTCCTTGTGCATTGTGTACAAGGCAATAAACAACATGGGACCCACATTTCTCAGAAACTCCCTAAAGCCCCTCCCAACTCGCAGAACGCTTCGTTCCAACACGGCCCTCCTGCTTCAAACCCCCAGAGCAAGGAAAGTAAACTGGGGAGACAGACGCTTCAGTGTTGCAGCAGCAAGATTATGGAACTCCCTTCCTCATAAAATCTAGCCCCACATTGCTCACTTTCCGAAAGCAACTTAAGACTTGGTTGTTTTCTCAATAAGCCCTCAGCTTTTTAGACTCAGAACCTACTTGTCCTTAAGATACTGGTACTATACATAGCTTTTAGCGCCGAGACACCCATGGGTAATTGTAGCGCTTTAAAAGTCACATAAATAAATAAATAAATAAATACATATTGGTTATTGCATTCAAAAGACAGACAAGTATATTCAATGCAATGGAAAACACTGGAAAGTGTATCACTGTGCCATCTATACAGAGGTATAGTCTGTCTTTATATATATGTTGACGGCGTTTCAACCCTAATACTAATACTCGGGTCTCATCAGGACTGTAATGACCTGGGAATGGCTATTAATAGCCTGCTGTCGCTCAATTGTGGGCGAATGCAGGTGTGGTGAACAAGGTTGAAAATCAGGCCCAGATTGTGAGGTTCACTGGTGGCTCAGATGAATCTGGAAGGTGGAAGCTAGTACCAGCTTACCAGCACAATATCCCTTGTTGCTTCTGTATGGATTTCACAATTGTTGCCAATCGGGGATTTGTTGGAAGATACGTGGCCCGTCTTAGGGATACGGAATGTCCAATTGATTCAGTGGCCACTCTCCCGATCGGACATGTGGTGGACGATAAGCTTAGCATCCCCCGACCCGGGTTGGGAGTTAAAAATGAAGATCACAATTACATCGCTGTGCAATGCCAATGGGCAGCAACATGGGCCTCGGACACACCTTTCCTGGAACCCAAATGAGTGACTTTATACCACTCCATTTCTGAAATCATTACATTGGTTTGCATACCCACTACCCACACCCTAGCTGAAGCCATGGTCTATATTACAGTGGTTGATTTTTTACTGTTGGGCAGGTGCCCAAAAAGGATGGCTCAATACCAGTGTATGCCTCACCTGATTTTGAACCCACATGGCTTGGAAAGGACAGATGGATTCCGCAGTCTATCCACCTGGACTTCTGCAGCAGAGATCCTTGTGGTAGACTAGTATAGTGAAGATTGGTTAAAGCAATAACCGACTTTGGCACAGATTTATTGAATATCCATAGGGCAGTTTCTGACATATGCTACTATTATTAGGGTAGTGAGCACGCTATGGTGCGGGGAGACCAAAAGCCATCCATGCGTGGAGTATCAAACTTGTGGAATACCATGGGACTAGAGGAAAGGTTGTCACACAATTTTAGCAGACCTACACAAATGTGATTAGAATGATGTCAACAAAAAATGATCTAGAGGTATCCATAGTGACTTTGATGACACAAACTGATTGTTGATTCTTAAATGTGCCCTGAAAGGTTCGAGAAATCACACATGTACCAAAGTACCTTCATTTTAACATTGTATTTAGGGCATACCTTACACTGAAATGGATGAGCATAATGTCCTCGCTACTGGCAGAGACCTGTCTGCGATGCGGCAATGTGAAAGCCAATTTTTACCATTTGCCATGGATATGCCTGCTTATTTGGCAATATTGGCGAGAATTCACCCGAGAGCTAACCAACTAGACAAGCAGAACGTCACTGCTTAGGGTAGAAACCTGTCTGTTAGGCCTAATGCCGAGGAGCGTAGCTTCAGGGACAGTGTTTGAGGTGTTACACCCCCCAAAAAATGTATTCTGTAGTAAATCGTTGGGTACAAGTTCTTTCAGTCAGTATGGTGTGATGTTTTTACATACACATAGACAAAAAACATACACATACACACACTTGCGCTCTCGTCTGTTTTGAAGGTCTTAAAAAATGTTGGTTCATTAAAAAAAATTAAAAAATGGTGTCTAAAAATAGGCACTGCCCCTAAATACCCCCGGGTGATCTGCTTGATTCTTGGGAAATCTGAAGTTCACCCCCCACCCCCTCTTCCCAGTCTTACTTACCAAGCTATGCCCCTGCTGATGCCATAGCCTCCAAAATGAAAAGCTGACTGAAAATGTATAGACCTTGCTTTTGCTGTTGGCGAAAATGGGTAAAGCCATAAAGTGGAAATCACCGACAGTCGCTGAGGATGCCAGGTGGTAGAGCGAGCAGGTGAAATGGGCTGGTTTAGAAAACACAGCACTACTTGCCAAGCGGGGAAGACACTCAGGGGAGAGGACCAGATTGGATGCATTGATTGATGAGAATGTCTGAGACGAGTGGCAGGGTTGGATCACCGCAGGTTTCTCCCAGCCCATGGGTAAGGTGACAATGGAGCGTGCGACTAAAACGTCATCATTGACGATGATCTGTGCTCGAGCTGCCCAAGGGTATCAAAAAGATAGGGCTAAGGGCGATTTGCTTGGAAGTTCGGTGGAGAGGAGCTATTGTTGGATGTGGATGTGAGAGGAGAGGATGTGGTCCGTAGGCTCGACTGCCAACTTTGGTTGTGGAAACCAGGGTTAAAGCCTCGGGGTCGCGTCCACATCCTGTGATTCTGGGCAAATCACTTAATCTCCCTGTGCCTGAATGTGTAATATAAATATGGTGCTCGTGTAAAGCGCTCCAACACCTTTGGGTCGAGTTTGCGCTATATAAATATGCAACTACAAAATAATTGCTCATGCGTTAATGACTGTGGCGGGGACGTCTGACGAGGAGGTAATGTCCCCTGACAATTGCTCAGAACTGTACCCTTTCAATATTTGAAAGAGCACGCAGGGAGGTCAGACTGAGGAACAGCATTTACCTGCTATCAAGCGACTATTCTTTCACAAATCTATTCGACTCATACAATACAGTACAACATGATGCTTTGCGTGACAATAGTTATCTTCTATATATATAAAAACGAATGTATGTCTGTCTGTTTGTCCTTTATGCATTACTACACCAGTCATCCGATCGGCATGAAACTTTGGGAAGTTGTTGAGTACACACCCGCGAAGGTTTCTGGCAAAAAAAAAATAATTGTTAAGAGTTGTGGAGTACACTCCCGCAAAGGTTTCTGACAAAAGAAAAAAGGAAAATGTGTTAAATATCGGCCCCCCGGCCCACAGGGCCCTCATAAAAAAATATATATTAATTGTTCAAAGTTTTTCGAGTACATTCCCGCGAAGGTTTCTGGCAAAAAAAAAAAAAGATTTTTTTTTTTTAAATACCGGCCCCCCCGGCCCCCCAGGGCCCTCATAATCTTTCCAATACTAAACGTTTACAGTTTCCAGTGCGACTCGCTTTTGCAATAACCATCAACAAAGCACAAGGACAATCGCTGCAAGTGTGTGGACCAGATTTGGAGAATCTGTGCTTCTCACATGTACAGCTGTATGTGGCCAGCTCACGCGTTGGAAAACCTTCTGATATATTCGTGTACGGACCCGGCGGAAAAACAAAAAATACAGTGCATCCACAAGCACTCGAATAAATAAACAGAATTAAAACAACACTTTAAAATGGTTTCTATATTAAAATGAATAAGTTTCAATAAAAATGACACAATGTAAATTGAATGTTATCATAACAAGTTTCCTTAAATTTCCTTTCTTCTGGGGAGGAGCCAAGATGGCGATCGGAGCGGACCTGTAGGCTCCCGGCTCCGCCAGTCCGTTTTTGCCGTGCTGATATCCTGAATCCGATCCTGGTTCACTCGACGGCAGATGGTGTGCGAGACGGCGCTGATCTCGGCGGTGCTTTTCCAGACCCCTGACCTGCCCGGCAGCCGCAGTTATTTGCCTCCTAGCTCCCGGCCCTGGACCCCGCTTCCGTGGGCTCCTCCTTCCGTGCCTCTGAGACCTGTTGCCGGCCGGAGTGCTCCGTCGGCGCCGGCTGCTGCGCAACCTGCATGGCCCCTGCGAGGCGCTGCCCGAGCCTGATCACCTGGGATAACACGATGCAGACGTGGAGAGGGCAGTGACTGCGGTGCTGTGGACCCCCATCTTAGCGGAGCCTTTGTCTGAGGCGGCAGGTACGGGGAGAAGACTGTCCGGCCATTTTGGGTCGCACATAGTTTGCTGACCCCGTGCCTCGCTACCCGGGATTGCAGAGGGGCGTCTAACCTGCACGGATTGTTTTTGGGGCACGGAGTATGATACTTAGCCAGCGGCTACAGGAGGGTGCGCTGGTGCTCCCCTAACACCGGTGCCCGTCACGGAACTAGGTCGCAATGGCTCAGTGTGCCGCCATGCCTGGTGAGGAGCTGCGCCCGTCCACGCCAGAGACCAATGCTGCCCTGTCTACAGGGGGTCCCGAGACTCGAGAGATCCCCCGGGGACACAATACCCAGGGACTACAGCCTGAGATTTCTCTTGGCACTGTCCTGTCAGCTTTACGGGACCTCCGTTCAGAAGTGCGCCACTGCTGCCGGGAACTGGGGGACAAGCTGGATTGCTTAGCGTCTGTGTTGGGCTGGGGCACTAATGCCTCGGATTTGCAAAGCTGCCGCCTACCGCTGCCTGCAACGTATGGGGCGCCAGCGCTCTCTCCTGCTTGCTACACATCTGAGGTCGATGTTGGCTTCGCTGACGCCCAAGATCACCAGCCTGATGACTCCCCTCGGGACACTTTGTTTCCCCTCCAAGTGATGTGTGCAACATTGTGGCCGGACTCCCTAACGTGTGTGCCTCGAGAACTGTCTGTAACATCGTGGCTGCTTTCTCCTTCAGCGCTGTGCCTCTTGCCTACTCTGAATACAATATCGTGTACTCCTGGTGTAATTGTGGAACGTTATGCTGCACTCGACGGACTCCCTGCTGTTTCATCGTGGCCATTTTGTGCTCCCTTGTTGCTGTCCTCTTTCCTCTCGCCACTTTGCTCCTTTGTTCTGTGGTGGGCGGGCCTCTCCTGGGGAATACGTCTGGGGGTGTATCCACGTTCGGGTCAGGGCTAGGCCGGTTTTTTCCTGTTTTTGGCTGCTGGGCTGGTGGACCGGGGTTTGGGGGTGTATCTTGTGTCCGGATTGCTTGACCGCTGTTGATTGATGCTTTGCTCCTGTGTTGCCTTAATGCTTGCCGTTTATCCTGAACTTGGGGTGGAAGGTGTATTAATGATTGGCGGGAACCGGGTTGCCTGGAATTGATCCTCCTCTTGTCTTCCTTTTTTGTCTTTGAGAGTGGTAGATTAGGGCGTCCTTCTCTCCCTCTCTATATCACATGGAACGTTTTTCTTTATCTTTTCCTTCTCTTTCTTCGTCTTGCTGTATTTCGGGTTTATTGGGCGACAGACACACTGCAGGGGGGGGGGGGGGCAGGCCGTAGCCTCCGCATGCGTGTAGGGTGGGGGGTTAGTAGTTAGAACTTAGTCATTATTTCTATGGTGCCTTCTTTTATTCCTATTTTTTATTTTCACTTTTGGTCCGGGTCCATGCCTAGTTTACTAGGGGTTAGGTGGCGGCAGGGACCGGGTGGCGCGCGAGGGGGGTCTTCTACTTGACTCTGAGGATAGCTGCCTTACTGCCCGGGGGGAACTCACTGGTTGGTGTTGATATCCTGCATATATGTTTGAAACTGTGGTTCTGCTCCTCCCGCATGGATCCTTCTTTATTTCCTTTTTGTAAGACTTGAAACAGTACGATTTGTTGCAATGCTTGCTTTAAAAAACCTTTTAAAATTAACCTTCATTGATTCTGGGACATGGTACTGGGGTAATCGAAGTGTAATTTAATGGTTGCTTAAAATGAGGAGTAATACTATGTCACCGTAACGCTGCATTGGTGCTTAACTGTTTCCGTGGCCGGCCGGTGGGTTGTAGGCCCGTATCTGTTCTGATTTGATGCACAATAAAGGTTTTCAAAAATTTAAAAAAAAAAAAAAAATTTCCTTTCTTCTGAGATCGCAGCAACGCGCTACGGGTAAGCTAGTAATATTTATAATATGACAAATATCCTCCTTGTCACCTGCTTTTTAACGGGTCCTTCTGCGCATGGCAATGTTTGTACGAACAGACAGAGCTTCTGAATTGCACTAAAGCATTGGCTTTAAAGCATCCGAGAATTAGAAGTAAAAGTATTATGCACTGTTACTGTATTTTTAAAAAGAACAACACAAATTGAAGAAAAATAATCAGAGAAAGCAGGAGAAGAGGGAATTATAATCAAGACAGAGCAGTCATTCTCAGCCCCATCTGTTATTAGCATCCTAAATGTGTTATGTTCATGCTGAAGTCTGACTCTCTCTATTAATTTCACACTTAAATAATCAAACAACAGCTTCAAATGTTGTTTTCAAGAAGTACCACGAGTGCAAAATATGGCAGAATTCCTTGGAGCACAAAGGAGACCTGTGTTACAGTTACTCTTGTGCAAAAAGATTTGGGCATTGCATGTGATATGGCCACAGCTCTTTAATTCCCTTCCAGCCCTGAGCATTTCCCTAAGCAAGATATTATTTTTATTCCAGTAATATTGTTTTTATTTTAATGTTGTGTGCAGTTTACCTAATAGGAATGCATTGGAAATCATTCTTTATTTGCGATTTCGCAAATTGCGAATTCGCAAATTAAGAATGATAAGGAATCGCTAAAAAATAGCGATTTTGTACATACATACCGTTTTGCGATTTCTAAATAGCGATTCGCAAAAATCGCTATTTGGAAATCGCAAAACGATATCTTGATACATACGGCCCTTGGTGTACAAAAAAACAACTTGTTCAGGATTGTATGATATCACACTTGGAACCTGGGCAGAGATCAGCTTTTTTGATTGTTGCATTTTAGTTTTCATTATTGCACCACTAGGGATAGGCCTTAATTAAATTGCCACACTTACAGTACACTCTGCCCTTTTGAATATTTTCGGGTTCAGGGCAAGATGCATTTTGGTATCCTCTGTTCAGAACAACTTTGCATTTATTACTCACATTCATCTAATTTGAGCCCTTATGTAGTCACAAATATTGAATTATATGTTAAACCTCGAGCTGCCTTGTGTGTGCCAGACAAATAGTAACAACATAAACATTTGTCAAGCATTGCTAATTTCTTTTTGTGCTGGTTCTAAATTTGTTTTGTCTTGCAACAATGCTTAACCTGAGTTCAGTGTTTAACCAGCCTGTTCTTCGACTGAAAGGAAAAACAGAATAGTTGACTTGCTGATTATTTAGAGATGTATTGTATAACATTAACAAAAAACATATGCAAGCAGAGCTTCAAAATGAGGTTCCCTTTTCTGGATATTCAATAGAATAACAAATCCCACTTCCCTACTGGATTCTTGCTGCAACAGTGAAACTAAACTAAGAACAAGGTGATGTAAGGATTCCTTGAATTAATCCAAGCCAACGGATTTTTACAGACAATGCACTGCTCCCAAGTTTTTCACCAATTCTTGAGGTGAAATCTGAACTCCAACTCTGTTGAGTAAAAGAAATGAAAGCTGCAGGGACATAAAAGAAGGGCAGAAGGTAAAGAAAATGGGGGAGTGAGGGGTGAATCAGTGGGAGAAGGGAGGTAGATCTACATATGACATAGAGAGATAGGCTAGGAAGGGAGAGATGTTAGGCAAAGAGAGAATAGTGAGGTAGCAAGAAAAAAGATACAGAGAGGAAGAAAGGGAAACAGGTAAATAGAGAATGAGAAGTAGAGAGATGGGTAAGGATTTAGATTAAAGAAGAGAAATGGGGAGAGCTGGAGCCAGGGAGAAGGGAATATAGAGAAAGATAGTGGGGTACACTGATGGGTGAGGTAGAAAGGGGGATAAGTAAGGTAGAAATTCGGTTCTTTCGAAAGAGGTAGAAGCAGAGACATGTAGAGAGGTACAAAGTAGACAGGGGTGAGGTACAGAGAGAGGAGAACAAAATGAAAATAGGTAAAAAAAGAAAAGGCAGGTGGAACGTAATGGATCAGAGAGAAAGGCAAAGGCTAGAGTAGACAGAAGTGAGGTGTCGAGTAAAAGATGGAGAGTAGAGAAACAGAGGTGAGGTAGAGAGAGAAAGGCAAGGTTGTTAGATATAGAGAGGGTGAGGTAGAGAGAGGGTGAGGTACAGAGAGGTGCGAGGCAGAGTGGGAGAAACAGCGATAGAAGGTTTTTTTAATGCAGATTTTCATTGAACAGCTGTAATGAGTACATCGAGTGGGCATGTTGTCAAGTACTATTCCCATACACTCGGTATACAGTTCGTGCACATAAAGAGGGAGAGAAAGAGGGGAGATAGAATGGGTGAGTAGACCTACAGACAAGGGTGCAGAGAGTGATGAGAAAGAGAGGAGGTAATGAGAAAGAGTTTGTGAGAAAGGTGCAAGGTATTGCAAGCGCTAAACCTCCATTTGGTGGTTTGCCTTAGGCGCAGTAAAACTTTGTTTTTATCTATTGTTTGAACTGCTTCTTAATTAATCATTGTCGTGCCCTTTGAAATCACTGTTGTGTCTTTTTAAAATGAATCTGGATTGAATCTGCACTGTCACTTTAATCACGCTCAGCACTCCTCACATACCCGCACCTTCACATGCAACTCCGCATTTGCAACGCGGTCTAGTGCTATCAGGGCGATCAGCTGCTTCACAGCAGGACTGATTAGTGGGGGGGGGGGGGGGGGGGGGGGGTCGAGGAAACTAGTTATCTGCCACGCTGGATCGGACGTGCAGGCAGAGAGAGATGCGCTAAACCTCCCCTTGGTGGTTTGCCTTAGGCCTGGTAAAACTTTGTTTTTATCTATTGTTGGAACTGCTTCTTAATTAATCATTGTTGTTCCCTTTGAAATCACCGTTGTGCCGTTTTAAAACGAGGCTGGATTGAATCTGCACTGTCACTGAATTCGCCCTCAGCGCTCCTTGTAACGTGGGGACCCCAAGGACGGTGTATGGTCCCGATGGGGCGTGTTGCCTAGCGCGGGGGCAGGAGCGCTGAGCGTGAGCATACGAGGCCACACAGATTGCCAGCTCGGAAGTGATGTGCCACGAGCGGCCGTCACCCATTTATTAGCTTCCCTGCAGGCCACGCCTGGCCTGCGGATGTCAGGGGTGGATGGGTGCAACAACTAGACAACCAACCATTACATCCCTATCCAACTCAGTTATTTTGTTATAACAGTTCTTTGAACAAAACCAACAGTCTATGAATGTCTTTTAGTCTCACACATAAACACACAGTACTTGCGTGGGCTTCTGTCAGAGAGTCCTCGGCCTCGTCAGCATGCATAGTCTCTCAGCCGCTGACTCGGGTGGGGGTTCGGCCTCAGGCTGTATCTTTGGGTGCCGGTACGCCCTCCCATGCTTTTCTGGCCGGGGCTCTCAGAGCCAGCTTCGTGTGGAGGTGAGCAAATTACTTCTGGGGCCTCACAGGCTCGGCCATTTGTTGATCCTTCCGTTCCTGCTTCAGGCACCGCCATAGCCATGGGACTTGTGTGGTTGCCTGGGTTCCCCCTGTGCTGCTGTTCCGGCTGGACCTCTTTGAACCACGAGATATTTTTGGATACTTCTTCTGTTCCTTTGCGTGCGGTCACCATAGTGCCATGGTTCGCAGTGACGGTCCACGTGCCGTGCTCGTAGGGTGTTTGGAATTTTCCTCCTTGGCGTCGACTCCTTAGGATGACTGTCGCTCCATGGCTAAGCCTTCTTGGGGTGGCGCGGCGTCGGACACTTGCTTCCTGATTTTGTCGCACTATCCGCTCTTGCACTTCTTCACCCACCAGCGAGGTGACGTCCATCCTGGGCAGGTAGGGAGCAGGTCACGGCGGGGCCCATGGAGCATGAGGTCCCACAGACTTCGCTGGGTCGTACAGGGAGGGGTACTTCGATACTCTCTCAAAAACTCATGGAGCCTTTGCTCCGGGTCTACCTGTTCCACGACCGCTATGCGGAACATCTTGTTCAGAGTGCGCATGAAGCGCTCAACTTTCCCGTTGGCCTGGGACCACTGGGGGTGATGCGGCGATGCGATATGCCTCGTTGTTGGAGGAAGGTGGCAAACTCGGCCCCTAGGAACGGGGGGCCATTGCCACTGCGTACTTCTTGAGGAAAACCAAACATGGTGAAAACTTTTTCCATCACTGGTCTGACGTGGTTGAATGCTGTCGACAAGATGGGTTCTACCACCAGATATTTTGAGTAGGCATCTATGATGATGAGTGTGTGCTTTCCCCCTGGGAAGCTCCCGAAATCCACATTGATTTTGGACCATGGGACGGTGCAGGCTTCTTCAGTGATGACCGGTAGAGTCTTCTCCGGACCACTTGTCAGCTGGCACGATGAGCATTGCCTGACATATTCCACCACCATGTCCTCAAGTTCTGGGAACCAGACCTTTTCCCGCATTTGCGCCTTCATCTTGGGGATTCCTTGGTGTCCTCCTTGAGCTAGTTGGACGGCCCGTTGCTTGAGGCTCTGAGGGATGACTAGTCTGGGTCCTCTCAGCAGGATGCCATCTCCTGTGGCACTCAGTTCATGGCGGACTCGCCACATCCTTGTTAGGATTTCCCAGTCCTTCAGGGTCCACAAGTTGGCTTGGCGAAGATAGTTTGTTCATGAGCCTTCCTGCACTGCACCTGGTGTCTTGGCATAGACGACATCGGTAGCGGCTGCTTCCTTCACATCGTCGAGGGACATGCTCTGGTGGCATGATGTAGGAGCTACCCAGTGTACAAACTCTTTGCCGTCCTCATCTTCTTCGTGCTTCTCTGACTGAGCGGGGTGTCTCGAAAGAAAATTGTCCAGGTTCTTGGACCCCGGGCGATAGACCACCTCCCTTTCATACGGTTGTAATTGGACTGCCCAGCGTTCGATGTGTGGGGGTGGATGTGGGGCTGTCCCCTTGAAGAGGGGAACCAGAGGCTGGTGGTCAGTGACCATGGTGAACGGGTGCCCCCGGAGATACAGATGAAAGTGGTTGCAGGCCCACTTGATGGTGAGCGCCTCCCGCTCAATCTGGGCATACCTTGCTTCTGTAGGGGTGAGGGAGTTGCTGGCAAACGCCAGTGTGGCCCACTTCTCCTGGGAGGGCATTCTTTATCCCTTGGAACGCTTCTTCCTCCTTTGGGCCCAAGTGCCAGGTTGCGTCTACCTTTGTGAAAGCTCGTAGTGGTTCACTTCGGGTGTCCAATCCGGGTATGAACCGTCCACAGTAGGTGGCCATTCCCAGGAAGATCCGCACTTCCGTCGGTGTCGTGGGCGCGGGGGTATCTTTGATAGCTTGCGACTTCCTCGGGTCTACCTGTATGCCCTCCTGATTGAAGACATAGCCAAAGAATTTGAGGGAGTGTTGGAAGAACTGGCATTTGTCCTTGTGTAGAGTAGCTCCATGAGCACTGAGGCATTTCAGCGTGTCCCGGAGGTGTTTGTGATGGTTGGCAGCTGTCGCGGAGTGGATGAGGATATTGCCACTCACGTTCAGACACCCCTGGTAGTCTGGACAGCAGTTCCCGTATTGTGTTTTGGAACACTTCGGCTGCCGAGGATATCCCAAAATTCAGTCGCTTGTACCTCCTGAGCCCTAGGTGGGTGCTGAAAGTGGTGATAAAATGGCTCTCCTCGGACAGGGGTAGTTGGCGATACCCTGCGTTTAGGTCAATTTTAGAAAACCATTTGGATCCGTTGACATCCGCGATGATGTAATCAATTGTTGGCGTTATATGGCGTTTCCTCTTGATTGCTTTATTGGACAGCTGCATGTCGATACATAGGCGGATGGCCCCTGGCTGCTTGGGTTTTTCCGCCATGACCATCGGGGATACCCATGGTGTTGGTCCGGATACCTTTTCGATGACCCCTTGTTATTCCAGGGTCTCCTGTTCTTTCTCTACGAGCGGTCGCAGGTGGAATGGAATCCTCCTATGCCACAGGGCGACAGGGGCAACCGATTTATCAATGTGTAGCTTGATGGGTTCACATTTGATGCACCCTAGGCCTTTGAGCAGCTCGGGGAATTGTCCGAGGAGCTCTTCTACCTGGTACGTCCGGATCCGTCTGGCGAAGGCATTTAGCTTTCGGTCTTCAGCAGTATAGCTGCTCAGGAGGGTATCCGCCTCCCTGTCGATGGCGTGGATTGTCGCCATTACCTTCAGGTCATCTGCCTTGATGGGTACCAAGATTTTCCCTTTCAGCGGCAGGGGCGTGTCTGCTCTATACACATATATTCGGGTTTTGGATGGCACTACGGGAGGACGAGGGCGTACTGTCGTAGGCCCATAACGTTTACAGTCGTTCCCATGTCAATGACCGCATTCACTTTGGTCCCAGCGACCAGGACTATGCATGTGGGTTGTGGTCTGTGGCGTTGTTTAAGTTCCTTTGTGAAAGAGACTACGTATACCTCCTCATCGTCATCCTTTGACGAGTCTTCTATGGTTGGTAGGTGTTTCACGGGTCTCCTCTGGGCATGGTCAGGCGGCGCAGCGTCAGCCACCGATAGTTGTCGAACGGCTCGCGTGTGGGGCTTCTGTCCTCGGAAATCTGAGGTTTTGTTGCGTCTCCTACAGACGGATGCAAAGTGGTTTGGTATTCCGCAATTGGTGCAGGTCTTTTCTTGGGCGGGACAGTCTTTGGCAGCATGTGGCTCGTGGCCACAGTATCCGCATTTTGATCTGTGCACGTCTCCCCTTGGTCCTCTGAATGTGTCTCCTCTAGGCTTGGTCCTCACTGCATCAGCACGCTCCATCTTGATGGAGTCTGGCTTCCCCTGGGACTTGGTTAAGGCTTGGTCTATCACATTCTCTCTAGCTGCAGACAGTTTGTGTGATCTGGCTAGTATTAGTATGTTCTCCAGCGTGATCCTTGGTTTTCGCATTATGAGCCCTCTAAGGTCTTATAGGCATCCCTGAATGAGTTGCCTCCTGATTTCGTTTGCCTGGTCTTCATCCGTGCACATGCTGTCAAGTTCGGAGGCGTGCGTAGAACATGTCCATAGATTCTCCCTCTCTCTGGCGGGCTTGTCCGAGCTTGAAGACTTCGAAATCTGGGTTTAGTTGCGGGTCAAAATGGCCATTTAGTTCTGTCACAGCTGCATCGTAGTCACCTGCTGCCCCCGTGTTGGGCAAATGCTTGAAGAGTTTGAAGATCTCGTCTCCGGCATAGTGAAGCAGCAAGGATCTCTTCACCGCCTCGTCCGTCTCTAGGGTCGCAACGAAATAGTTGTTGAGGCATTCGATCCATAATCTTCACCGGGGAAGGCTGTCTCGGGGTCTTCCAGCTCACTACAAGGAAGTAGGACGCCTGACGCTGCATGCTGGAATGGGATGCAGGTTGGCGCAGCGGCGTTATTGTCATCTGCCATGTCACCTGGCGGGGAGTGTTCCTGAATGTCCTGGACGGTTTAAGCAAATGAAAATGGCGTGGCTCTGTGTGGCAACCTCCTCCCACTCTTAGAGCGCTCTCACACTTGGTGTACCCACACTCTCCTTGCTTGGTGTGCCAGAGGCTGTACATGCACAACTGCATGCCCCCTTCTTTTTCTCCTTCCTTTGTGTTTGCTTGTGTTGCTTGTTACTTTTTGCTTTCTTCTTCCGCTGTGGAGTAGCCAGTGCTTGTTGCGCATCCTTATCTGGTGCAGACAGTGCTTGTTACAGACTTGTTCCTACTGTGGTGCCTCAGACCGCTGCAGAGAGACCAGGGATTACAGGGTTCTGATGGTAGCAGCACCAATGCTGTGCAGATGAGGCTCCCGTTGGTAGAGGTGCCCGGTTCAGAGCAGAGCGCTGTAGTGGAGCGGGGCGTGGCATCCCAGAAGGCCCTGCCTGGGCCTGCTGGCGTGTTTAACTGGTGCGTCTCTCTTTATACGCGGCCGCCGCTGAGGTGGGGGGTGCGGCGTGCGTAGTCACAGCAGACGCGCGGCACCTCAAACAATTTGTCAGAGCTGCGCCACCACGCCCAAGAGCCAGTCACTCTCCGGGGTAGTGCGAGGTGCAAGCGAGGGTTGGGCCCCCTTCGCTCGTCACCAGTGTAACGTGGGGACCCCAGGGACAGCGTACGGTCCCGATGGGGTGTGTGGCCTAGCGCGGGGGCAGGAGCGCTGAGCGTGAACATATGAGGCCACACAGATTGCCAGCTCGGAAGTGAAGTGCCACGAGCAGCCGTCACCCATTTATTAACTTCCCTACAGGCCACGCCTGGCCTGCGGATGTCAGGGGTGCATGGGTGCAACAACTAGACTACCAACCATTACACTCCTCACATAGCTGCACCTTCGCTTGCACTTCCGCATTTGCAACGCAGTCTGGTGCTATCAGGGCGATCAGCTGCTGCACAGCAGGGCTGATTGGTGGGGGGCGGAAGAAACTAGTTATCTGCCACGCTGCAGTGGATGCGTGCAGCGGGCGTGCCACTGGCGCACCGAAGTTGTGCCTAAGTCAAGCCCTTCTGCGCCCGACCGGGTCCAGGGCCCTGGAACCCTGGTCCTTTTTCCCCTTACTCAGCTGAGGAACTACTGACCATATGTAACAACCGGATTCTCGGACCAGATAGAATCAGCTCACCAAAGCACCACCAACCCAGCCGAAACGTAATCACCTCCCTCCTTAGGACCTATTTACAACAGGTATCTATGTCTCCTACCCAAGGATGGGGAATTAGCAATGTACATGCCTAAGTTTTCTACAATATCACACTCATACCAGCTAGTCTCGCGGCAACTCAGGCCCAGACTGTTCTACCCTGGGGCAGTTCTGATTATATACCATTACACACTGGTCGCAACTAGTGCTCGCTCAAGCCACAATCCTGTGGGTATAAACACCAGTATCCCCCCTGGTGCTCTCTTACTTACCTTACAAGCCACAATCCTGTGGGTATACACACCAGTATCCCCCCTGGTGCTCTCATTAACGCCGTCTCCCTACGACGATCACTTTCCTATGAATACCGTTAGCTCTCCATATTGGGGAATCTCTCGCTATTTACTAAAGGTATAATACTACGATATTATGGGTCACACAATGATAGCCGAATTAGATGATGTACAACTTATCCTCTACTTCAAGGGCTCCTCTCTCCCTCATTATTCAACCACTGCTTACCTGATCGGGAGTTGCGTCCGTTTGCGAAACAGTACCTGACTAGAAGAACAGGTTACCTTTTCATATAAGAATAAGAGGCACATGCCGGTTCACTAAGAACTGGGGTTACTTTATTTATCAGAACAACCATATCAATATAACACTATACTATAACATATAGCCTGCAAAGGAAAATGAAAGTTTAGAATGTGCACGATAATAAGAAAGGGTCGACGTGACCTTATTATTATGAAGTCTGGACTCAGCAGTCATCTGGGTTCCCTTCTCGTCTGTGCCTTGGCTCGTCTTTAAGGTCACACCTCTGCAGTCACGGATACACGTCTGCACCGCTATGCTCTGTCTCCTTCGCCTCCCTCCAAGTCACTGGAACCTTCCTCTCATCAGCTGCTTTCTCTCTGGCTGTTCTGCACTACTCCTCTCTCCTCTCAATCGCGGACCATCTTCACTTCTCCGCTTCGATCTTATAACTCAGTTTCAGCCACTCTGGTATTCGTTCCCTTAACTAACTGCTTCACTTTGTATGCTCTGATCTAAAGGTCAAAGCTCGCCAGCTGCTCCAGCTAAAATAACTTCAATCTTTCTAAGAGAGTATCAGCTTCTCGATCTGTCTCGGACTTTAAAATGGCGACTGTCTGCCCTGAAATAATTAATGGCATTGATGCTAACGGCTAGCTGCCGCCTATAGACTGACTAATTCACTGCCTCATGCTTTCACTAATATGGAAGCTTGTTCCTTCATGGAAAGTTACGGCCAGTAACCTGCTGCCCACCAAATTCTTGTACCTCCCCGTACCAAGGACACGTTCCCAGCCGGCCGGCCTGATGTTGTGTCTTCGGAATGGAGAAACATACAGTCTTTCGATAAGGGCCAGCCTGAGCCGGTTCTCTCCAAGCGAACAACACCTCATAACTAAAACATTACATTTGACCTAAAAGCATCTCAAGCTGCCGGGGCAGAAAGAAAGATGGAGTCTCTCCCGTTTGAGGCCTACAAGGCCCGAAATAAGCATAACTCCATAGAAGGTATACTAATACTCTTACAAAAGGACGGATTATCACTAATACTAATGAATCTATCCCCGATTATCACTAATACTAATGAATCTATCCCCTAACATAAGTTTATAAGCCCTGATCTAAGGAAAAGGGTACGGAATTATATCAACACGCCTTGCGAACAGGCTCTATTTACAGTTCTAATCCTTCCACTAGAATGATAGTAGACTGAAGTCACATCCAATCACCTTCCCTCAAGGAAGGGCCGAATAAGTCGGTCAGAACATTTCACCCTTGACTTTAGGCTACTGATCATTCGCTAAATGGAGCTAACATCTGTAGAAGAATAATATGAAACAAAACTAACTGATCTAAACTAATTGATCTATTTCTCGTACCAAATCTACAGTACTGGAGTAAGGAAGGAATGCACTGAATAAAGCAGCAAACAGCTACTAAAATGCTAACAGTAATCATAATTCTCCCTAATATTTGTGGTAGAGAATGTAAGTCAGGTAACCAATTGAAGAGCCAGTCAAACCAGCCCTGGTCAATGTGTTTTCTAACCTCTTCAGTCAAGTCATGAAGTCTGTCAATATGAACCTGAATGGATTTAGTATGATCCGATAAATTGAAACAGCAAAGGCCCTCAAAGTCAGAACAGTCATGTCCATGTTTGAGTAAAAGATAATCGATAGCAGCCCGGTTCTGCAAGATAGTTCTGCGTTCACCCTGGGCGTCTAATAGCATGTCAGATAGAATTGTAGAAGTATGATTAATAGATTTTACCATCCAGCAGGCCATCTTCCCTATAGATTTAGCATTATAGACAGCCAAGGCTGGAACACCAATAATTGAAATAGCTAGGTATTCAGATTTGGAATATAAATGTAGTGAAGAATCACAGTCTTCATGTAACATCATAGCATCACGAACCACACAGGAATATGTATTAGGATGTGAGGAAAACATCAATAAGCTTAATCTAGTGATGGCGCAAGGGCCTCCAGAAATGTTTGCAGGAATGTAGGGCCAGGAGGTATTACCACAAGAGAAAAGCCATCCAGAAGGTAACAACATTGTACGATAATGGCTAGGGGTAACTACTAAACTTTTACAGGTCATATTATTTTTAACAGAAGTACATGATTTCGGAGGTCTTCGGGAGCACAAAGTTTGTTCATGAGCTGAAAAAGAAGTGGCCGCTTTTAGTTTTAAACGCATACATTCAGTAATTGCATTGGGATCACATGTAAGGAAGAAGCATAAGTCTCCCTGAGTAATATTATATGTGGTTATTTGGGAATGAATCGGTGGTATTGGATCTAAAAGTACAGTACATAAAGGACAATATTCATGGGTTGCGAAATCACCAAGGATCACGTTGGGGCGGGCATTTGAAATATTAAAGATATGAGCTAAAGTCTCCAACGAAGCGGGAACAGCAACCAAACAGGTCGCTAGAATGTCAGTCACCGAACGCATCGGTGTCAAGCAAAAATGTGGAGAATTGGTAACTCGTTTAGCTAAAGTAGTCCAAAAATTAGATGATGAATCCCACGCAGCAAAGGAACGCGGTACTCGGGTTATCGAATCAACCAAAGTCTGTGGGTTCCCTCCTTTCCCGACGTAGCAGACCAAAAGGAGTCCAACGCCGACACATCCTGCAGCAACAGTCCAGAGAATGATCTGAAAGAAAATCAAATACAGGTATTATTAATTCTCGTAAGTAACATTTGTCAGCCGGGACAGCTTCCCAGCTATCTTTCCCTGGTTTCATGACTAGAATCGTATTATCATGACCGGTTGCAATAATTTCAGCTTGTTCAGTCGGATTTTTAGGCGATTGCACCCATACTCTAGCTCCAGGATTATCCGTGGAGCCAAAACCGTTTTGTCCACGTACAGTTGGGAACGTTGGGGCAGTGCCTTTTTGAATCTCACCACTGAAAACAGGCATTATCAGCAACTGAGCAATTCGGTCCGTTTTGTGAATTAATAAATCAACCTCACTGCTAATCAGCAGGAGCACCTTAATCTCTCCCTGATAATCGCTGTCAATGACTCCTCCAAGTACTTGAATGCCTTTTAAGGCCAGGCCCGATCTAGGGGCAATCAGTCCAAAATTTCCAGTTGGTATACAGACACCAACACCAGTTTCAATGATAACTCGATCTCTGCTTTTAATAGTAGTGTCATTCATGGCATGCAGGTCCAAGCCTGCGGAACCTGGGGTTGCTCTGCATGGACCCAGTGCTCCGGGGGAAATTTCCCAGTACATTACAGTATTGCCAACGGTGTTTGGCTTTGCATCAATAGCTGGAGAAAATAAACGCATTAATGGAGATTCATCATTTAAAAAGGTACGATTATTTAGAATTAACAGTGCTTGAAACAAATAATCTCTCCAATTCTTATATTTATTGTCAGTTAATTTTCGCAATTGATCTTTCAGCAAACCATTCATTCTCTCATTAAGGCCTGATTCCTGTGGATAATATGGTATAAGAAACACCCATTCGATGTTATTTTCCACACAAAATTCCTGCACCAATCTTCCTCGAAAATGGGATGCATTGTCAGATTGAATTTGAAATGGAACACCATAATAGAGCATAATCAATTCCAATGTTTTAATGGTATTCACTTGGGTAGCTCGTTTACAGGGAAAGGCCACTGTATGTATCAACAATGGTACAAACGTATTGGCAGTTTTTACTCATAGGGAGTGGACCAATATAATCAATCTGCCAAATTTGAGCGGGCAATTTTCCTCGATGTAAATGACCTTTAACAATTTGAGGTACTTTTCGTTGTCTAGAATGTTGACAAATAGGACATTGCAATATGGTGTCTTTAATCAAATTTAAGGAAATATAAATTCCTCGATCGGCGGCCCACCTGCTAGTAGCTCTCTCTCCAAAATGTCCTGCTTTCTGATGGGCCCACTTCGCCAATCCCGCCAAATCAGAATCTTGCATGTCCACCACTGCCTCAGCAATTTTAGATTTCTCATCTGCAATGTTATGAAAGAATTTGTCAAGGGAGTCTATCGGGGTATGAGCATCCACATGAAAGATTGTAACAGTACTTTGTGGGAGCATTTCCCAAATTTCTTGCCATACTTCTTTTCCACACAGTTCTTTTGAATGCAATTCCCAATTATGAGAATGCCAAGTCGGTAACCAAACCGCCAGTCCATTAGCAGTGGACCAGGAATCAGTAAAAATATGACATGTGCAAGGTAACTCTTGTTTCAAAACTTGATAAACAGCAAATAATTCAGCAAATTGACTACTCTTTCCCTCACCAGTTGTACTCAGCAATTTTTGTGTGATCGGATTATAGGACACTGCCTTCCAATGCCGTTTCTCTCCCATGTACCTCGCTGAACCATCCGTAAACCACACACGGTTTCTGTCCTCCGCGGACAAATCATCAAATGGCTTACCCCACTTAACAGGAGAATCCTGTACTACAGGTACGGAGCAATCACTCCCAGTCTCAGTCGATGGCGCCTGCGCCACTTGCTCATGTAATGATGCTACACCTTTCGGTCCCACACGTGCCCTGTCTTGTATGTACCATTTGCACTTAATCACATTCGTCTCTAGAGCATGTCCAATTCGATGAGTTTTCGGCAAACTCAAAACCCACTGCATTATAGGAATCTCAGGTCTCAAAATCACATCATGCCCCAAAGTCAATTGCTCGGTATCCACCAGAGCCCAATAACATGCAAGCAACTGTTTCTCAAAAGGTGTATAACGCTCACCAGCATCAGGTAACTTTTTAGTCCAAAAACCTAATGGTACTTTATTTCTGCCTTGTTTTTGCCACAAACTCCAATTTGCATAAAGACCTTGCAAGGACACTGTCACGTTTCAAGCCAGATAGTGGGACTACAGATCCCAGAATGCTTGCTGAAGTCCCTTTACCCTGTCTCTACCTGTCATGTCCGTTTTCTATTTATTTCCTCTCCGCGCTTGCCGCGGTGCTTGTCACCTGTGTTCTTAGTATCTGAGACTGAGCCTCGTGGAATCTTGTGTTTGCCCTGGGATTGTGTTCTGACACAGAGTCGGGAAGCTACTTCCTCGCCCGCTTTTGCCGGAGTGCGGACGCTGGGATCAGCGGAAAGCAGCGTCGGGGAGCCGCGCTGGAAAGGAGCCGCGCTGGAAGCAAAGCAGCGTGGAGGAGTCACACTTACACGGATAACGGCGGTGAAGCCGTGTGGTGAGCTGGGGTACAAGTTGTGCCTTGAAATTGGAACACAATTTAGGAAGTGTGCCGTTTAACACTATATGACTCCAGTGACCTAACTTAGACCGTGTGTATTTTCTAGCGGTTGCTAGCATAGAAGAGTGGTTTTTGAATCTCTTCTGTTTGTTTTGCACAACTGTTTTTTGTCCTCTGTTGTTTTAATGGCAATGGTACCTTGCTGAACATTTTGTGGAATTATTGAGCCGTTGAGTGGCTCGGATTCAGAACTCTTTAACCGTGCATCATTTTGTGTATGACTTTTGGAATCATCCCATTGGATTTATGATTATATGGTTTACTACACCAGACGGTGACATCGCTGATGAGTACTTTAGAAGCCTTTTGCTTCTTCCCTGATACAAGGATTCTGGGCAGATCCTTTCTTCTTTTCTTTTCCTTTATTTTTACTATTTTGCCTTCTTTTTCATTACGCTAGAGTGGAAGCCTTATTGAGTAAGTGCCAGTCCTTCTATATAATACAGAGAAAGAGAAAGAAGGGGAGGGCGATAGGTAACTGTCTTGCTTTTGTATCCCTGTGCAGGTACCTATCTACAACTGCAACGTTTGGCGTTTTCTCCTGTTGTCAAAATCCTGTAGATGGTTTCTGGCTGCCACATCTTTATATTTTATTTATCCACTTTTCCCCTTCCCTGGACCGGGTCCGATAGGCAAGTGTTAAGCTTACGCTTGTCTGTGGTACCGAGTCTAGGGTGGAAGGAAGTTCACTTCGACCTCGCTCCTGCTGTACTGGATATCCAGGTTGGTCAGTCTGGCTAATCGTGACAGACACATTCAAATCCACATTACCTTCGCACACAGGCCATAAATCCAAAGCATACTGAATCGCTTATTTTGCCAAATTAAACGCATCCTGCTGTAGTTTACCCCATTCAAACACATTCTTTTTGCGAGTGACTCGGTATAAAGGAGCCAAAATCTGACTCAAGTGTGGAATATGCTGGCGCCAAAAACCAAATAAACCAATGAAGCTTTGGGCTTCTTTCCGACTTCCTGGGACTGCAAAATCAAGAATTTTCTGTTTCACTTGTGGAATCACCTCTCTGTGACCTTCATGCCAATTGATGCCTAAAAATTTCACAGTTTGAGATGGACCTTGCAACTTATCGGGATTGATTTCCCAACCTTTTTCGCGTAAGAAATCAATGATTTGATCTAACTGGGTCTGAACTTGGTCTTGTGTCTCACCTTGAATTAAAATGTCATCAATATAGTGACATATCTGGATTTGCGGGTATACAGGTACTTCGGACAAATGTTCCGCCACCAGCCGGTGACAAATCGTAGGACTGTGTACATAGCCTTGGGGAAGACTTCTAAACGTCATTTGACGTCCATTCCATGTAAAACTGAATTGTTCCTGACACTCAGGGGCAATCGGAATTGAAAAGAAAGCATTGGCAATATCAATGGACGCATACCATGTACCTGGATGTTTTTGAATTCTTTCAATTAAAGTAATGATGTCTGGTACTGCAACAGTCAAAGGGGGTGTGTGTTTGTTCAATTCGCGGTAATCAACAGCCATGTGCCAAGAATTATCACTCTTACGCACGGGCCAAACTGGATTATTCCAAGCAGAAGTAACCAGAGTTATAACTCCTGCATCCACCAAATCCTGAATAGTAGCACTAATTTCTTCATGGCCACCTGGAATACGGTACTGTTTCTGAGAAACAATTTTTGTAGCCGGGGGAATTTTTATGGGGGCATTCTTAAACGACCAACCCGTACAGGTCTGGACTATATATAATGTTTAGTTCCAAATTGATAACAGCCGTCATCTAAATGCAAAGTCATTCCTTTTAAAATGTCAATTCCGATTATGTATTCCAAAAGTGGCACAACTAATACAAAATATTCTTTTCGGGGAATTCTGCCTATTCTCATTTCAAGTGCAGTTTGCTCTGCGGGGGTTTCCTTTCCACCTAAACCAGTAATTGTGAAAAATTGGCCTTTGATTTTCTTTGATTTTCCGTGACTAAGAGTGGCCTCCGCTCCCGTATCTACCAATGCTCGGGCCCTTTGGATATCATGATGTTTCCAAAAAATTTCAATATCTACATAGGGTCTATTGTCTTTATGAGCCCACCTGCGTACTGGAGCTTGACCTATTTCCTAGTCATTTTTACTGCGTTCTGTCATCAAGGACAAATCAGGATAAATGCTCTCATATTTCTTGGGTGTTAAAACATCATATTCATATCCATCTCCATTACGAAATGGATTTCTGTCATCTGTATGGTACTGTGAATTTCGATCGGAAAGTCTGTGTCGATCCTCCCTTCTCCTCAACTCAGGGGACTGATCCCTTTCCTCTCTATATCTGCTGTTAACACGGTCATCTCTCCCCCTTTCTCTTTCCCCCTCTCGCCCTCTCTCTTTTGCACGGCGAGGGGACACATCACGCTCATGCCGTCGTTCACCACGACGATCAGAATCATCATGACGTCTTTCGTCTCCACTGTCATCAGAATATCCACGATCACAATCATTCTTTCGCACACGTCGGGCACCCTCCTTTCGATCCAAACCACGCTTGCGAAACATGTCCCACAAGCGATTATTAGGCTCACCATCAATGTCTTCCTGTTTCACACCATCAGCCAACAGTGCAAGAAACATATCACGTCTAGAGAATTTATGGTCTCCAGGAGTACGACCCTCGGGTCTGGACTGCCTCTCAGGTTTAAACCAGTCACCCAACTCACCAAGCTGACGAACAGATTCAAGCACCATAGACAAAGCATTCCCAGTCTGATTGATTAACAAAGTCATTATAACCTGCTTATAAGCAACAGGGGAAGAACGGATAATGCGATTACGTATAGAAGATGTTAATAAACCATCTAATAATCTGTCAGATGTACTCAGAAAAATCGCAGTTTTCATCACCTCCTCTTTCAGCTGTTGCGCCGCATCGCGCAAGGTATACCACGGCTTGTCATTCACAGGCCAATCAGATTCAGTAGGGTATTTGTGATTACAGCCATCAGTTGCCAACTGGAGCAGACTAATCTGGCCAGCACCACTAAAATTTCGAAAATGATCTTGTACAGTAGAATCGGAGCTCAAAGAACAAAACTTCAAGGCATCTCCTCCATCTAACATGATACCTGCAGCGCCTAACTCATAAAGGCGCACTATCCACGTAAGCAAGGCCTCACCAGGCCGTTGTCGAAATCGTTGCAAAATGTCACTAACTTCCTGTTGTGTAAAATCCTCCAAACTATCCATAGCAATACCATTTGGATTACCAGGAGCTTGTTGTAATTTACGCCGAAAGACCGGATGCGCAGAAACCTCCGGACGAGCATCCGAAGAAGCCCGATCCATAGATTTAGAAGAACAATCAGAATGAGAAACGTCATTAGAACGGGAAGAGCGACCACGGTCGCCGGAATCATCATGTTTATCACAAGAAGCAGATTTACAGTCACGTCCGAAGCGAGAAAACTCACGCCTGTCAGATTCCTCAGCCGAGGAACCAGAATCATTCGAGTCCCAGATATTACCATCCCATTCATCAGGATTCCAGTCCAGCCCGGCTTTCGCCACGACCAGACGCACCTTCCGTTTGGAAACACGACCACGGCGATTCTTATATTTGTATTTCGCAATTCGAACAGCAGCCCTTTCGGCTATAGTCTGATAAGTTTCAAGTTTGTCGGCAAGCAATTTATTTTGACATCGCAAAAGAGTATGAGCATTCTGCACTTCAACAAACTTTTCCTCCATATCTACATATTGCTTCTGCAATTTCAAAAGCTTCTCATGTACAATCCTGTACGCAGTTAAAACAATCCAACCTCTGCGTCCTAAAATAGGAAGCTCCTCACCCTTCACTACTGGCGCTTTCTGTAAGCAAGAAATCACATTAGCCGGCTCCGCCAGCTCCAAACAAGAACTCCAATTCTCACTCAAACCAGTAGAATCGGCACACTCACGGGCCAAGGCCTCGTAAGGCGTTGATTCCCAGCCGGGAATTTCAACAGGCAATTTGAAAGTAGATTTCGACCTCCGCAAAAACATTTTGAGAAATCAAAAAGATATATACAACTATTAACAAATAATATACAAAATAAACCACGTACGAGCCGAGCGCAAACCAACAAGATAAAAACAATACAGCGCACACAGGCTTCGTAAACAGTTCGTGACGCCAGATGTAACGACCGGATTCTCGGACCAGATAGAATCAGCTCACCAAAGCACCACCAACCCAGCCGAAACGTAATCACCTCCCTCCTGAGGACCTATTTACAACAGGTATCTATGTCTCCTACCCAAGGATGGGGAATTAGCAATGTACATGCCTTAATTTTCTACAATATCACACTCATACCAGCTAGTCTCGCGGCAACTCAGGCCCAGACTGTTCACCCCTGGGGCAGTTCTGATTATATACCATTACACACTGGCCGCAACCAGTGCTCTCTCAAGCCACAATCTTGTGGGTATAAACACCAGTATCCCCCCTGGTGCTCTCTTACTTACATTACAAGCCACAATCCTGTGGGTATACACACCAGTATCACCCCTGGTGCTCTCATTAACGCCGTCTCCCGACGACGATCACTTTCCTATGAATACCGTTAGCTCTCCATATTGGGGAATCTCTCGCTATTTACTAAAGGTATAATACTACGATATTATGGGTCACACAATGATAGCCGAATTAGATGATGTACAACTTACCCTCTACTTCAAGGGCTCCTCTCTCCCTCATTATTCAACTACTGCTTACCTGATCGGGAGTTGCGTCCGTTCCCGAAACAGTACCTGACTAGAAGAACAGGTTACCTTTTCATATAAGAATAAGAGGCACATGCCGGTTCACTAAGAACTGGGGTACTTTATTTATCAGAACAACAATATCAATATAACACTATACTATAACATATAGCCTGCAAAGGAAAATGAAAGGTTAGAATGTGCACGTTAATAAGAAAGGGTCGACGTCACCTTATTAATATGAAGTCTGGACTCAGCAGTCATCTGGGGTCCCTTCTCGTCTGTGCCTTGGCTCGTCTTTAAGGTCACACCTCTGCAGTCACGGATACACGTCTGCGCCGCTATGCTCTGTCTCCTTCGCCTCCCTCCAAGTCACTGGAACCTTCCTCTCATCAGCTGCTTTCTCTCTGGCTGTTCTACACTACTCCTCTCTCCTCTCAATCGCGGACCATCTTCACTTCTCGGCTTCGATCTTATAACCCAGTTTCAGCCACTCTGGTATTCGTTCCCTTAACTAACTGCTTCACTCTGTATGCTCTGATCTAAAGGTCAAAGCTCGCCAGCTGCTCCAGCTAAAATAACTTCAATCTTTCTAAGAGAGTATCAGCTTCTCGATCTGTCTCGGACTTTAAAATGGCGACTGTCTGCCCTGAAATAATTAATGGCATTGTTGCTAACGGCTAGCTGCCGCCTATAGACTGACTAATTCACTGCCTCATGCTTTCACTAATGTGGAAGCTTGTTCCTTCATGGAAAGTTACGGCCAGTAACCTGCCGCCCACCAAATTCTTGTACCTCCCCGTACCAAGGACACGTTCCCAGCCGGCCGGCCTGATGTTGTGTCTTCGGAATGGAGAAAAATACAGTCTTTCGATAAGGGCCAGCCTGAGCCGGTTCTCTCCAAGCGAACAACACCTCATAACTAAAACATTACATTTGACCTAAAAGCATCTCAAGCTGCCGGGGCAGAAAGAAAGATGGAGTCTCTCCCGTTTGGGGCCTACAAGGCCCGAAATAAGCATAACTCCATAGAAGGTATACTAATACTCTTACAAAAGGACGGATTATCACTAATACTAATGAATCTATCCCCTAACATAAGTTTATAAGCCCTGATCTAAGGAAAAGAGTACGGAATTATATCAACACGTCTTGTGAATAGGCTCTATTTACGGTTCTAATCCTTCCACTAGAATGATAGTAGACTGAAGTCACCTCCAATCACCTTCCCTCAAGGAAGGGCCGAAAAAGTTGGTCAGAACACCATAGCACGTGGAAATGTTCCACTAGGCAAAAAGGTGGAGGACACCCTTAGGGCTGAAGGCTTACTGAGGACACAAGTTGGAGGACAGAGGGCGGGTACACCGCCTCCTCCCCCAAGCAAACAGTGTCTGCTAACCTACATGGACTATGGGTAGTAGCCCTAAACACCCACTCCCTACAGGAACACTTTCTTGAAGTCTTCTCACTCCTCCAGGATGGCTCCCTGGACATCCTTGGGATCCCAGAAATCTGGCTAGAGGACACCTCAGGCGCTGACCACCATGGAACTTCAACAGCTTGTAAACTCCCCCACCCATGATAAGGGACACACCCTCGACCTGGTCTGGACCACCCAGCCACCGGCTAGCCTGACGGACATCAGTCGTAGCGCCTGGTCTGACCACTACCTGATCAGGTGCCTGGTCCCGTTCGCTGGTCGATCGGCACATCCATCTATGGAGTGGAAAGTGCTGCGCGGCTGGAACAAAATAAAGGAAAGTGACGTAGTGGGTGCGCTGTGTAAATCATCCCCAAAAAGGCACACACTGGGAAACCTTGAACAGGAAAGTGAGTCCCTCATAGGCAGGTTAAGTGAAGCCATAGATAATGTAGCACCCGCACGTAGGGAGAGAGTCAGGAATAAAGGCAAGGGGCCCCCTGATTTAATGAGGATCCGAAGGGAAAGAAACAAACACTGCACTAATATGAAAGGCCCTGGCGTGAAGCGTACAATCCAGGTGCTCTCACTGAATATAAAGTCATGTTTCAATCAATCAATCAATCAATGACATTTATAGAGCGCACTACATACCCGTAGGGTCTCAAGGCGCTGGGGGTGGGGGGGGTGCCGCTACTGCTCGAACAGCCAGGTCTTTAGCTTCTTCCTGAAGGAGAGGTGGTCTTGGGTCAGGCGCAGGTCGGTCGGTCGGGAGTTCCAGGTCTTGGCGGCCAGGTAGGAGAAGGACCTTCCTCCTGTAGTCGCTCTTCGGATGCGGGGGACGGCGGCGAGGGCGTGGTTGGCTGATCGGAGGTGGCGTTTGGGAGCGTAGAAGTTGATTCGGCTGTTGAGGTAGCTCGGGCCTTGGTCGTGTAGGGCTTTGTGTGCGTGGGTGAGGAGGCGGAAGGTGATTCTTTTGTTGACGGGGAGCCAGTGAAGGTCTCTCAGATGTCCGGAGATGTGGCTGGTTCGTGGGATGTCGAGGATGAGTCTGGCTGAGGCGTTCTGGATCCGCTGGAGTCTCTTCTGGAGCTTGGCGGTGGTACCGGCGTAGAGGGCGTTGCCGTAGTCCAGTCGGCTAGTGACGAGGGCCTGGGTGACGGTCTTCCTGGTCTCGGTGGGGATCCACCAGAAGATCTTCCGTAGCATGCGTAGGATGTTGAAGCACGCCGAGGAGACGTTGTTGACTTGCCTGGTCATGGAGAGGGAGGAGTCCAGGATGAAGCCCAGGTTGCGTGCATGGTCTGTCGGTTTGGGTGCGGTGCCCAGGGCGGGAGGCCACCAGGAGTCGTCCCAGGCGGAGGGTGAAGAGCCCAGGATGAGGACCTCCGTCTTGTCCGAGTTCAGTTTCAGGCGGCTGGTCGTCATCCACTCGGCTACCTCTTTCATCCCTTCGTGCAGGTTCGCTCTGGCGGCGGCGGGGTCGTTGGTCAGGGAGAGGATCAGCTGGGTGTCGTCGGCGTAGGAGATTATGTTGAGGTTGTGTTGGCGTGCGATGGCCGCGAGGGGGCTCATGTAGACGTTGAAGAGGGTGGGGCTCAGTGATGATCCTTGAGGGACGCCGCAGATGACTTCGGTGGCCTCTGACTTGTACGGTGGTAGGCGGACTCTCTGTGTTCTACCGTCGAGGAAGGAGATGATCCATTCCAGCGCCTTGTCCAGGATTCCGACGTTGCTGAGGCGCGGTACTAGGGTGCGGTGGCAGACAGTGTCGAATGCCGCGGAGAGGTCTAGGAGGATGAGGGCCGCTGTTTCTCCGTTGTCCATCAGGGCTCGGATGTCATCGGTGGCGGCGATGAGGGCGGTCTCGGTGCTGTGATTGGCTCGGAAGCCGGACTGTGAGGGGTCGAGGGATCCATTCGTCTCGAGGAAGGCGGCCATCTGCTTGTTGACGGTCTTCTCGATGACTTTGGCTGGAAACGGGAGGAGCGAGATGGGGCGGTAATTCTTGAGTTCGGTAGGGTCCGCAGTGGGTTTCTTGAGTAGAGCGCTGAGTTCGGCGTGCTTCCAGCTCTCCAGGAAGGTGGCGGTGTCGAAGGATGTGTTGATGATGTCTCGCAGGTGGGGTGCGATGACAGCGTCGGCCTTGTTGAAGACGTAGTGAGGGCAGGGGTCGGTCGGTGATCCGGAGTGGATGGAGTTCATCGTGCGGATGGTGTCTTCGGTGCTGATCGGGGTCCAGGCGTGGAGGGTGGTGGTGGGGGGTGGTTGTTCGGTCTTGGTGTGCGTTGGTTGGTTGTTGAAGCTGTTGTGTATGTCCGCGATCTTGTTGTGGAAGTATGAAGCGAGGGAGTTGCAGAGGTCTTGCGATGGGGTGATGTCGTTGTTTCCTGCGCTGGGGTTGGATAGCTCTTTCACGATGTTGAAGAGTTCCTTGCAGTTGTGTGCGTTGTTGTCCAGCCGGTCCTTGAATGCAGTTTTCTTGGCGGCGCGGATCAGCTGGTGGTGCTTCCGGGTGGCCAGCTTGTAGGTGGTCCTGTTGTCCGGTGTAGGTTCCCTTCTCCAGACTTTCTCGAGGGCTCGGCAGTTCTTCTTGGAGCTCTTGAGTTCGTCGGTGAACCACGGGGCTTTCTTGCTGCCGGGTCTGCTGGGCGGGGTCCTCAGCGGGGCGAGTTCGTCCGCGCAGATGCTGATCCACTTCGTGAGGTTGTCGGCGGCCTGGCTGGGGTTCGCTGAGCTGGCAGGAGGGTGCCGGCTCAGGGAGGCGGCGAGCTGGTCTGCTGTGATCTTGTTCCAGCTTCTGCGGGCGGCCTGTTGCTGGTGGTGGTGGGTCGTCGTTCTCTTGAAGGTGAAGTGGACGCAGCTGTGGTCCGTCCATTGAAGCTCTGTGGCGTGGCTGAAGTCGATGTCTGTGCAGGAAGAGAAGACTGCGTCGAGTGTGTGTCCGGCGAGGTGGGTGGGGGTGGTCACCAGCTGCTTGAGTCCAAGATTGGCGAGGTTGTCGAGCAGGGTGCTGGTGTTGCGGTCGTTGTTGTTCTCCAGGTGGAAGTTGAGGTCCCCCAGGAGGATGTAGTCAGCGGAGGGGAGGGCATGCGGACTGACGAAGTCGGCGATGTCCTCGCTGAATTGGGTGCGTGGTCCCGGAGGACGGTAGATCAGGGTGCCTCTGAGGGTGGTGTTCGGGTCGGTGTGGATCTGGAAATGCAGGTGTTCGGCGGTGGTCAGGGTGTTGTCGGTGCTGGTCGTGAGACGGATGGTGTTCCTGTGGATGATGGCGATGCCTCCTCCCATCTGGTTGGCGGTGCGGTCCCTCCGGACGATCTTGTAGCCCTCTGGGATAGCGATGGCGATGTCGGGAGCTGAAGAGGCGTTCATCCAGGTCTCTGTGAGGAAGGCAACGTCAGGGGCTGTGGCGTCTAGGAGGTTCCAGAGTTCGATGGCGTGTCTGTGGACGGAGCGGGTGTTGAGCAGGATGCACTTGAGGTGGGTGCTGCTGGTGTTCGACTTGGCGGGTGCTGGTGCGAGGCACGTCCGGATGCAGGAGAATTTGCAGGCGTGGCAGCTGAAGGGTCCGTGGGTGCGTAGTGGTGAGGCTTGGTGGCATCCTGGGAGTCGGCCGGTGTTGAGTGCGATGAGGGTGGCGGCGGAGTACGTCAGGCGGGTTGGTCGGGGTCTTCGTGGGCCAGGGGTCCTGGCGCTGGTCGCGATCCGGTCGCGGACGGGCGCAGACGGGCTTACCTTTGGCGCGCCTTCGGCGCACAATCGGCGCGCCCGCTGCGCGTGGCCGCTGCACGTTCGCACGGTCGCCATATAAGGCGAAGTGCGCGGGTGGGCGGAGCAGCTGGGAGGCGGGAGCGGGGAGGGTACAGAAGAGAAAAGGGGCGGGGTAAATGGCGGTGGCGGGAAGCGGGGAGGGAGAGCGGAGGGCGGCGAGGTAGGCGGGCAAACAGGAAGGAAACTGTTAACACGGCACAATAATTACCATAGAGCAAGCACAAATGGAGGGCAAAACAAAAGGAGAAAACAGGCAGAAAAACGTTAACACGGCACAAATTGCAGAAAAACAAGCACAAATGGAGGGCAAAACAAATGGCGAAAACAAATGGGGAGAACCCAAGACGGCAGCGACTTATAACAAAAAATTATATCCAGGAAGGCGAAATACTATGAATCTAGGATCCTAGCCGCCGACAACAAGCAGAAAGAGACCTTCCGAATTTAAAAGAACTGAGGCAGTCAAGAATAGAAACTCCCCTGCCCGCCCTGAAGACTGTAATAAGTTCCAGTCCTTCTTCCTCCACATAGCCAATGACCTCCTAATGGACATTCACAACACACCCGTTGTCCAGTGCCCTCTGGTGGTGGACCCTACACCGCTTGCCCATGACAAGCCCCTCACCGCCTTTCCTAGGCTCAATCACGACTCTCTAAGCCTTCTAACGGGCCGTGTCAAGTCGGGGTCACCAATGGACCCCTGTCCTCCAAGGGTGTTTCGAATGGCGCTTCATGGAATAGAGAGCGAGGTCCTCAACCTGCTCAACCGGTCACTAGAAACGGGTTACGTCCCGACCATCTTCAAGGAAGCTAGAGTTACTCCCCTGCTGAAAAAACCAGGGGCAGATGCACCCAACCTTAAGAATTATAGGCCGATCTCCCAGCTCCGTGTTTTTGGCAAAAGTGTTGGAACACCATATGTTGAAAACCCTATCAAACTTCATAGAGGAACAACAGCTGCTCCAGATGAAACAGGCAGGTTTTAGGGCTCATCACAGCACAGAGCTGGTAATGCTGGCAGTGGTGGACGAACTCAGACTCATGGCTGACAGTAGGAAGACATGCAGCCTGGTCCTGCTAGACCAATCCATGGCATTCGACACGGTCAAGCATGACCAACTACTGTCGTGAGTTTCAGATCTGGGCATTCAGGGGTTCGCACATCAATGGCTTTCGACCTTCCTGCAGGTCGATCACAAAGGATCTAGTTGGCTGATAGGTTGTCCAACATTGGCGCACTAACAGGCGGTGTCCCTCAGGGATCTGCGCTATACCCCTCCTTTTCAATATCTATCTACAGCCCCTGGTGGCTGCATTGGCCCGTATGGAGTGCCAAGTTTTCACTTATGCTGATGACACACAAATTATCATCTAGATTGACAACTCTCCCACCGCCCATGTACGGATGCAGAACATACTGAGGTACAGGGTCAATTGGATGACATCACTCAAATTTAACCCCGACAAAACTAAGGTACTGGCCATCAGCACATGCCTTCCATTGGCTCCGGAGAAATCACGGGGTCAAATCCTGGGGACCCCAGATGAGGCGTTTGCCCTTGAATGAGTGACAACAAGAAAGGACCAATTGACCGGGCCGATACTAATGCTCGTAAAAAACACAGTTGATGGACAGAATGCAGAACAATGTCTTACATTCTCCCCAGTACAAAGATCTGGGCCTAAATCCATCGGTTTTTTGGACTCCACACCACCCTAGGTCAGACAATGGCTTTATGCAAATCAGCCTTGACCCTGTGCCTCATGGGAACAGTCCAGCCCGAACTACCAAGCCATGTCTTTCCTAGACCGGAATCAAGCATCCAAGGACCGGTTTCTGGCTATCAGCCTTCTTCAGCCTGGATAGCTTGACTCCAGTGATGTGGCGAGCCTGGGACTCACGTCTGAGCATACCCAGCCCACTCGGGGTGAAAATTGCAAAAAACACAGTTGATGGACAGAATGCAGAACAATGTCTTACATTCACCCCAGTACAAAGATCTGGGCCTAAATCCATCGTTTTCTTGCACTCCACACCACCCTAGGTCAGACAATGGCTATATGCAAATCAGCCTTGACCCTGTGCCTCATGGGAACAATTCAGCCCGAACTACCAAGCCATTTCTTTCCTAGACCGGAATCAAGCATCCAAGGACCGGTTTCTGGCTATCAGCCTTCTTCAGCCTGGATAGCTTGACTCCAGTGATGTGGGGAGCCTGGGGCTCACGTCTGAGCATACCCAGCCCACTCGGGGTGAACATTGCAAAAAACACAGTTGATGGACAGAATGCAGAACAATGTCTTACATTCACCCCAGTACAAAGATCTGGGCCTAAATCCATCGTTTTTTTGCACTGCACACCACCCTAGGTCAGACAATGGCTATATGCAAATCAGCCTTGACCCTGTGCCTCATGGGAACAGTCCAGTCCGAACTACCGAGCCATGTCTTTCCTAGACCAGAATCAAGCATCCAAGGACCGGTTTCTGGCTGACATTGTTCTACATTCTGTCCATCAACTGTGTTTTTTGCAATTTTCACCCCGAGTGTGCTGGGCATACTCAGACATGAGTCCCAGGCTCTCCACACCACTGGAGTCAAGCTATCCAGGCTGACGAAGGCTGATAGCCAGAAACCGGTCCTTGGATGCTTGATTCCGGTCTGGGAAAGGCATGGCTTGGTAGTTCGGACTGGACTGTTCCCATGAGGCACAGGGTCAGAGCTGATTTGCATATAGCCAGTGTCTAACCCAGGGTGGTGAGGAGTGCAAAAAAACGATGGATTTAGGCCCAGATCCTTGTACTGGGGTGAATGTATTACATTGTTCTACATTCTGTCCATCAACTGTGTTTTTTGCAATTTTCACCCCGAGTGTGCTAGGTATACTCAGAAGGGAGTCCCAGGCTCTCCACACCACTGGAGTCAAGCTATCCAGGCTGATGAAGGCTGATAGCCAGAAACCGGTCCTTGGATGCTTGATTCCGGTCTGGGAAAGACATGGCTTGGTAGTTCGGACTGGACTGTTCCCATGAGGCACAGGGTCAGAGCTGGTTTGCATATAGCCAGTGTCTAACCCAGGGTGGTGTGGAGTGCAAAAAAACGATGGATTTAGGCCCAGATCCGTGTACTGGGGTGAAAGTATGACATTGATCTACATTCTGCCCATCAACTGTGTTTTTTGCGATACTAATGCTCGTAGCCTGCCTCACACTTTAAAACCATGGTATTCTAAGATAACAGCCATTGTTGAAGGCACAATCTCACATCATGATTCAGCTACGTTGTGGGTAATTTGGTTTACATACACGCTTAGGTGCTAATCTGCAGACATTACGGTCATTATTAGGAGTTAAGTGGTAAATTTGCAATATCTATCGCATCCTGTAAGTAATGATTCAGCAGGGCGAATACGAGCAATAATGAGTTTATAACGCACCCTGCGGAACCACTACTTATTGGATAAACCGAGAAACAACCATTACTGCGCTTGTTATTTCGTAATGTATTGGGTGCCCTAAATGTCAACATTCAATTGTAGTACAGTATTCCATAAATAACGCAGGTTAACTTTTCTTCTAAAATCGCCATTTTGTGCAAGCGGTAAGTTTTGAGTGTTCAGGTTGATGCGAGTGCGCACAAAAACTTAAAGATGGTGGAAATGATTGTATTTTTCTAACACTGTAGGACTTTTTTTTCAACATCTGCATCAAATCAAAATACGGGAGAGCTTCATGTTTACCTGCCACACTGTCTCCAGAACCCATTGTCATCCTCGAATACAACTTGTACAAGCTCAGTGAGTAGCCAAACATTTTCATCATGAACGGCAGCAAGTTGAGGTTTTTCTGATCTATTGCTGGAAGTGCTGACCAATGAGGTCATAAAACATCATGACAGATAATGGGGTTATTTGATGAATATAAATAAGACCGCACCTAAAATGATCACAGGAATTTGTGAAGAAATGAAATTAAAAAAAAAAAGATATTCTGTTTCTTCTTTTCCATTGGAGAACAAAGATGTCAAAAAAAGACATGATGATTTGAAAAATCAAGTAACAGACAATGCATCAATGCAGAAATGAGACACCATAGCCACATGAGCAGTCCCACCCATCGAAGTGCATATAAAGCCCTTGGAAGAAAAGTTGCTCTCTATAATACATGTTTCTTGAGTTGATATTGACAGCATTAGAGATACTGTAGGTATTTGTTTTATTTTATACAACATAAACACATTTATAAAGTTTCTTAAAGTATGAAGGATTTTCTGCTTCATGCAAATAGAACAATTGATGGACAGAATGATGATCAATGTCAAACATTCACCCCAGTATAGAGATCTGTGCCTAAATCCATTTTTTTGCTCCCCTTGCCGTTCCAGTTTAGACCCAGCCACATGCAAATCAGTCTTGACCCTGTTCCAGATGACAACAGTCCAGCCCGAACTGAGAAGCCAGGTCCTCCCTGGACTGGAAAAAAGCATCCTGGGACCGGTTTTGGGGCATTACCCCTCATTAGCCAGGCTAGCTTGACTCCAGAGGCGCAGTGATTATGAGACCCCTGTCTCGGAATACCCTTCCCACTTAGGGCAACAAATGCAAAAGGAACAAATTATGGAAGGAATGCTGTGCAATGCAAACATTCACCCCCAGTCACAAAGATCTGGGTTTAATCCATTGTTCTTTTTGCTCACCACGCCACCGTAGTTTGGAGCCAGCTATATGCAAATCAGTCTTGACCCTGTTCCTCATGGGAACAGTCCAGCCCGAACTGCCAAGCCAGGTCCTCCCTGAACCAGAAACAAGGATCTTGGGACCCTCCTGGGCCATATACAGCCCTCGGGACCACCACCTCCATGGGCCCAACTGGTGCTAACAGAAGGAGAGGGCCATGTGGCCCACCTTCTGGGACCATTTAAGGCCTGGGGACCACCATCGCCCGAGGGCCAGCTCCTGCTGTGTAACATGGTGCCCCCGGGACATAGTTTTTTGCTCTGACTGTGTGGGAGCTTTGATAGCCCTGCCAAGTTGGAGCAAACGGGACCTCTGCTCCAAGAAAGTGAGAGCTGTACAACTGCTCCTGCTTGCTAAGAGCAGAGTTTTGGTCAGATTCCCTGCCCTCTGTCAAGCAGGCAGGTAAACAGACAAAATGATTGCTATCACAGACATGGAGCTGCATGTTTAGCAGCTCCCTATGTGTAACAGCAATGCCTGCTCCTGAAAGAGGCAGTGACTGCGGGGGCATTCTGGCTGCCAAAGGACCCGAAGATGGCTCAGTGAGTGCCTTGGGTGAGCTCCAGGGCACCCAGTATTTGAAGGATTGGTCCTGGGTGATGGGATCTCTGGGGCGAAGATTGGCCTGGTGGCCACGTGGCCCGCCTCCCCAATTGAATTAAGGACAAACCCCAGGGATGGAGTCATGTGATATTGTTTAGAGAAGTTAATGTAAAATTAGTCTACTTTAGGTTTTGACTTGATGTCTTTTATTTTACAGTCTCCTAAAGAACACACAAAGAAAAGAAACAGGAGTCCAAGATTAACAAACATCTTCTTTTCTTCTGCAGAGCCATCAGAGTTACTGTCCACCGGTACCCTCAACAGAAAGGAGAAGTCAGGTAAGTCACAGTTATAATTGTCTCAGTTGTGTATTTTAGAGGAGTGATCTGTAAGTCTCTTCTAATAAAATAGCGAGGTTAATGGAAGGGTGTTAGAAGAGGAAAGATCCTGTGATCAAGTTGGGCGAAACATTTTTTTAAAAGAAAGATTAACTCAAATAAGGTGGAGTTCTCTTTGCCTCTAACCCAAGTAGTGTTGTTTCAGTTCAAGTAGTATTGTCTTCAAATAGTAGTGCCTTCAACCCTGTTTACTCCCTTCCCTCTCAGTCCCACCCACCTGCCACTTGAGGCTCTCCCTCATGCTTACAGGGTCTGCTTAGGAGCCTCTCACACACCTGACTGAGCCACATTTCTCCTGGGATGTGGCTAGGAGCATAGTCCGACTGGCAGACAGGATACGCCCTCTCTCCTCCAGATGCTGAAGAGTCCCTCCTGGGCTCCGGTTCCTCCTGTTTGGCTCCTCCGGTTCCCCGGGACCCGGGTCAGAGATCTGAGCTGTATACTCTCCTCTTGTCACACTGCTCGGTGACACGCTGCCCGATTCGCCACCCTGCTCTTCTTCCGGGTTTGGCTTGTCTCCTCCTTTTGACGCGCTGACGTTCCTTGGAGGTTCCTGTCTCTTCCATACTACTTGACTTCCGGTCTCCTCGGAGCAGCCCTGTAACAGAAGAAGTGTTCCAGCAAACAAACGTGCGTCCCGTGGTTGCTACCACCATCACTGGCTGAAGAGGGGTGAAACCCCAACAAAGGTCCCAGGATGCTTGTTTCTTATCCACGGAGGACCTGGCCTGGCAGTTCGGGCTGAACTGTTCCCATTGGGAGCAGGGTCAAGACTGATTTGCATATGGTTGGGTCTAAACTTGAATGGAGTGGCGTGCAAGAAACGATGGAATTAGCCCAGATCTGTGACTGGGGTGAAAGTTTGATTGGCTCAGCTTTCTGTCAATCATCTGTTCTTTTTGTATTTATTGCCCTGATTGGGAAGGGTATGTCCAGACATAGGTTCATTGCTTGCTACACCACCAGATTCAAGCTAGCCTGTATGATGAGGGGTGAAACCATGAAACCAATCCCAGGATGCTTGTTTCTGGTCCAAGGAGAACTTGGCATGGGAGTTCGAACTGGACTGTTCCCACTGGGAGGAGGGCCAAGACTGATTTGCATATGGCTGCATCTAAACTGGAATGGTGCAGCGTACAAAAAAAATGGGTTTAACTCAGGGAGTGTCTGGGCTGGCAGTTTGGGCTGGACTGTTCCCATTGGGAGCAGGGTCAAGACAGATTTGCATATGGCTGGGTCCAAACTGGAATGGTGTGGTGTGCGAAACAACAATGGATTTAACCCAGATCTGTGACTGGGGATGAATGTTTGATTGGCTCAGCTTTCCATTCATCATCTGTTCTATTTGAATGTTTTGCCCTAAGTGGGAAGAGTATACCCAGGCGTGGACACCGTGCTTGCGACTCTACCAGATTCAAGCTAGCCTGGCCCATGAGGGGTGAAACACCGAAACCTGTCCCAGGATGCTTGTTTCTGGTCCAGGAAGGACCTGGCCAGTCAGTTCGGCCTGAACTGTTCCCATTGGGAGCTGGGTCAAGACTGATTTGCATATGGCTGGGTCTAAACTGGAATGGCATGCTGTGCAAAAGAACTATGGATTTAACCCAGATCTGTGTCTGGGGGTGAATGTTTGATTTGCTCAGCATTCCATCCATCATCTGCTCTATTTGTGGTTGTTTAGAGAGGCCAACGGAAAGGGCGAGGTCTAGAGGACCCTGGGAGGAAAGGGCCCAGGAGATGCACACCCACTGAGCCAATCAATTTACTTTAGGGGCTCTTCCGCTCCTCACCTACTGCTGCTGGTGAATTTTCTGGGGAACTCTGTGGATGGTAAAGTTGGGCAGCTCATTCACCACAGCTGTGATGAGCCCTTAGAGTCATTTATGTCCGTAGCGGGGCCCGACCTGGCCACTCATGCCTGCCGGCAGGGGGCTCCACATCACACCCGGTCGTCTGAGTATAGTGAGTGTAGAGCCTGGTGGGGAGCTGCTTCAGAGTCTGTGGGTGCCTCAAGTGCTTCTTTGTTGTATGGCCGAAGATCAGCCCATCAGTCCAGGAAGAGTGGTCCCTGTTGGGAAATGCCATGGGACGAGGACCCTCACTGGGCGGCCGATACCCTCTGACTTTCCTTCTCACCTCCTGCAGCTGCTGGAGGACCACCAACGGTGGGGCCATGGACACCGCAGATCCGAGGGACCCACTCTCCAAGATGACTCGAGGCCCCAAGGCCGAGGGGAGATCCTCTGGCGTTGGACCCCAACAGCCAGGCAGGTCGCCAACTTCTCCTAGGCTGTGACGGCAGCCCCCAATTTCAGCACTTTGGCACCTTGGGCCTGTCTTAAGCCCCCCGGCCACTCCCACACCAGGGAGCTGCAGGATGAAAGACAATGGCAGTCACTGGGGGAGGATTAGCAGGATAAAGGTTCCTGACGATGGAGAGTTCTAGGAGGGAGTGACTGCCATGTTGGAGAGCCAAGCCACTCCCCCAATAAGAAATTTGCTTCAATGATAGAAATATCAAATTTCTGGTGTTTTCTCAAACTTTTGTTCATTGAGCCCTATGAATTTTTCTGGATTATGAGTTATACTTTGGGCATTAAAAATACAAATTGCATGCTATAGTGTTGTGCTTATATGAATTCCACAATGAAAGAGTGGAACTCTGGCTGAAACAGAAACTCTTCAGAGGTTTTTGATGTGCAAAATATGGTGGAACTGCTTTGGAGTCTATTGTTATCCGTTGATCTATGGGTCTTTATCGCAAAGAAATATTTAATTTGTCATTTGTGTTTTATCAAATTGAGAAGATTGCAAATTAAAATGATTTTCAAAAGGTGTGACATGTACCTGGGTTGTTTCATTGGTCATGTTCTATCTCTGTTCCCTTAAGCACACAGGTAGAGAACGTTTTGAGGCTGTCGAATGAGTTTTGCAGTTATTTTTCCATGCTTGTTCTAAGTGCTCTCCTGTGTATGTTCATTTTTGTTTCTGCTCTGCTAGATTTCCTATGCATATTTTTCCACTCTCTCGATATATCCCCAATGACCTTTATGATCACTGTAGATGGGCAGTGAAATTGTAAGTGTTTCTCATATTTCTTGATTGCCCACTTCCAATTTGTTTATTGAAATACTCATTTTCGTTTGCACATAAGGTAGCATGTGGCACTTCAGGACTCATTTATATGCAAATTCCAACCTGTGGCGCGGTATTTTAATGTAGAGTTGATATTAGAAGGTAGACGATAGTTTGAAAATGAACAGAAATGCTGGATATGTGCAATGACCCTACCTGGGTTTAAGGCATTGAGATCACACATTATAGGACACTACCTCAGGTTATACTGAAGCGGGATTATTAGAAATAACATGTTGAGGTAATGATTCCCCAAACCTTGAGGCGTAAACAGAACCGTACTACTAAAAACGTACAGCTGCTAAGACTGGTGTTAACTATTCATCAGTAAGACTGGCAAATATATTGAAAGCCATCACAAAAAAGTTTCAAACGTATATACTGAAGTTCTTCCAGAAAAGAAAATTAGAATCTGATAAGCATTTTATTTCAAATTCTCCACATTTTTGTACTCCTGCAAATGATTAGACTCTTAAAAACTGTGAATTACACTATCTCACTTGCTTGCCAATATTAGATCTATTCCTAATACAATTTTTGTAACGTTTTCACATAACATGTAGTGGCAAAAAATTGGTGAATGTAGTAAATCGTTGCTAAAACTACTAAAAGGTTAGTCTGAAACGGTTTTAATAAAGTTGTATGCTTAAAAAATGCACGAGTAGCATGATGGACAATTACCTCTGAGAAGTGTCTATTTACATGACTGCTACTAGTCAGATAATTTGAAATCTCTGCTATTTACCCAGGGACCAGCAAAATAGTGTATTATCCTTGCTGTTTAGGTGTCCATAGACTAAAGAGTAGAGATGATGTACAATTACCAGCAACTGATAAATAGTGTCAAGGAGGTCTTCATTTAGCTGGCTGCAATGAAGAGAAGGAACTCCAGGCAATGGTAGTGTGGTGGCCTTCTTGTAATGGCTAACAAAACAGCCCTAAAGGCTACAGGACACAAACAGCATTAGCCAGCAGCTGTTCACTCTCTCTTAGTTTGCTGTTCTTATTCTTCTTTCGGTAGTATTTTCAATTAATCAAGCTGACATATTCATGTAATTTTGCATCACAAAGAGTAATGCATCATTTTTGAAGTTACTCTGAATACTCATGTGTAATAAAAATGTTGCCTAGGTAGATAGGGGAACATGGGTGTGGACTGTGAAGGATGGCAGAGAGCGTTTGACAAACTCAGATGACTGAAGTCAGGAAAAATGACTAATGGCAAACAAAGGGGGAACAAGGATATGGCAATCAGCAAAGGGAAGATCCTGATCATAAGGAAGCTCTGATGAGCAAAAGAGGAGGTGATGGAGGCTTCAGATAAATTGTCTCAGCTAACCCAAAGAGTGATTCTGTGTGACCCTCAGATCTTTATGCTGACATTCCATATGTGTGAGGTTGGTATGTAGTAAGGGGCAAGTTTACTAAGTAGTTACGCTACACAAGGCAGCAAGAGAACTTGCTGCACTGCTAGCATGACAGGGAGAAAGCAGAAATGCACCATATCTACTAAGATATGGAGCATTTCTGCATCTCTCCCTGCGCTGGTGCACTGTGTGCTTCTTAGCGCCAATGCAGGCACCATTGCACCATGGTGCAAGGATGCCTGCATTATGAGTGGGATTGTTTTTCTGCAGGACGTAGTACCTTCCTGCACAAAAAAATCCGCTGAGGCATTTTATTTTTTCTAAATGTGCTGCAGATAGTAGTGAGAGAGCGCCATGTTATTTTGAAATTGTGTTATTTTGAAATTGTGTAGGGGTGCATTACAATCCCAAGTAGTCAGCACCCACATATTTAGAGGACCTTTACTAATGTAGTTTAGAAATGTAATGGTAGGCCGGGGTTCAGTGCAATATGAGTGGTGTGTTCATTAATCATAGATTAATGTAGTGCCATAATTAGAAAATGTGATGCTGCATAACATAGAAATATAATCAAATGTGAAATGTCGTGTTAACAATGATGTGCCTTAATGAAGTAATGCATGTGCCTATTAATGAGTAGATTAACATAGAGTTTTATTTGAAAGATATAGTTGCAGAATTAAAGTGAAAGTGATGAAATGTAATGTAATGTTGTGTTACAAATGCCTTTAAAAAGTGCAAAGGCCTGAGACATGTTGAAGCTAGTAGAGGCCTAACTATATTTTTCTCTTGTTAGCCTTAGTTGGAAAGAAATGATTTCTCTTGCCTGGGAAAGGCTGTCCTCAGCAAATATTAAAATTGTAATTTCGAATGTTGCAAGGATGGTCTCACGTATTTCAGCTTGCAGGTGCAAGGCCGCAAGGCTAGTTAGGTAGAAAAGTCCATTGTTTAGAAGTTGGGATAGTAGGCGCGAGCGCAGAGAGGCTGCCAAAGAATTTGAGAGTGCAACATTCAGCGGAGAAGGTGCCTGGGACCCAAGGACATTCCAACGGACGCTGGATGGAGAGGTGCCATAGTGGAAAACTCCATGGAGCTACAACTGCCAGAGGGGAGTGTCTGAAGGCGTGTCAACTGTTTTTTGGGTTTTGTAATAGGGACAGCACCCGAGGGTGGATAGTCAGTCCGGAGCAGAGAGCTGAGAGTAGACATCAGTCTAGTAGTTAGGAAGTGGGCTTGGGAAAGGCAAGATGTAGATAGTTGTGAACTTGAGGCAGAGTAAGGTGTAGCAAGGAGCATCTTAGAACGAGCTCAGTAGTTGAAGTCACCTATTGGAAGTGAATGTACTTCTTAGGAAGTCTTCACAGCTGACACCTTTTCTATCGCCTGAGAGGTATGTTAAGTAGGGATGTCACCTTAGAGTTAGAGTAGGGACAGATTAACGGAAATTTTTTCCTTTTTGTAAATGCAGTCTTGACTTTCTACTTTATCGGTAATGGTGTGTTTAATGCTTCTCGAATTAACCCTGATTTTTATTCTGAGTCGGTTAAGACACTTGCGTATGATTACCTTTGTAATAGTGCCAGTCTATTTCCTGAATCTCTTGCTGAGATGTTTGTATATTAAATTATTTTTGGCTTTGTAATAAATCTTCAAAACTTCAGTTCGTAGTCAGTGGTCCTTTGAGTCTAATTTGGATTGGCCTTATGAAGTTGATATGAGCTCTGTTATGAAAATCTTCCCTTTACGCTTCTATAACAGGGAAAAAAGATCCAGTCGACCAGAACTGGGATTCTAGAGGTTGGTAAGGAAAATCTAGATGAGAATCCCAGCTTCCCCAGTTGGTAGCAGAGGATGGTTCCCTTCTAAAGCGAGGGAAGATCTAAATTAGGATTAGAGGTGCCCAAGGCCCATAGAAATTAGGTGATGATTGCACAGTGGATTGTCGGGGAAATTCATCGCTCCATGGGGATTGACGGAGAGTGACGGTGCGGTGAAAAGCAGCAAATCATAGGAGAGTGAGTATGAATAGGGTTATATGTTGCTATATTGCAGTGTTTATATGTTTTGTGCTTTGTGTTGTAATGTCTTGCAGAGTTGGAATGCCTGTTGTATGAAAGGAGATCAGGCTGTGAGCGCGCGCAGCCCGGGAAAATCTTAGGCTCAAGGAGTAGCTTAAGTGGTTCCGGTGTATCGAACACCCATAGTAATTGTCGACCATTTTAAGGGGATCGTGAGGTACCATCGATCACCCGCAGTACCGAGATAGGGGGAACGAATGTGTGAGTGCGTGAGTAACTGACGCTGGTCGTGAGTTGCTGTGTGTCTGTAACCTATCAGTGAAGTGATTGTCCGGTCGTTTCGTGGACAGACAGTTGCCTGTTCGGTGACAATTACGTGACTGTGGACGTACAGTCAGACTGTGGACGTACAGTCAGCGAAGTGATTGCTTGGTCGGAAGTGATCATTTCAGTGTATGAATGGGACATATGTGTGAGTGAGAGACGAACTGTAAAGGAGGGGAGCTGCTGTGAAAGCGGAGGCGAGTGACGTCAGAAGGTGCCGTGCTGGGATAGGGGGGTTGGTGTGAAGACGCACTGAGATTGGTGGATTGCCTTCAGGAAGTAAAAGTGCGCTGCGGGAGAAGAAACACTGGTTTTCATCATGAAATGTTTTAAAGTTTTACGAGATTTGTTTCGAATAGAGAAAAGTTATAACCCCGGGGGCGGGAGATGAGGCTCCACTTGAGGATACTCCAGCTCATTAAATTGCTACAAATGTTGGGTTGCATACTATATTGTGGCTCTAGAATTGGTGCAAGATGACTGATGGAAATGAAGAGTTAACTTTTCCTAGATATGGAACGTTTAGATTGGAAGTGTTGTATCAGTTGAAATCGATTATGGCTTCTTCGCGACCTCTGACTTGACCAACACAGTTTGAGGCATTAAATGCATGGGTCAGGGCGGCGCATGAAAGAGACAGGGACAGGCGACAGGAAAGAGTGAAGAGGTCAGTTAGGGCAGTTCAAAATGCGAGGTGGGATGCATTGGCAAAGAGATGGAGGGTACAGACGATTGAGGGAGATAGGATGTGTCCACTGTTGGTTAAAACAGAGGAGGCGCAGAAAAAGAATACAGAGGAAGACGCCAGTGATACGGATGACAGCTTGATAGACAGGCTGTTATCTGAGATAACTCCTCCATACAACCCAGAGTCGGAGGAGGAGAAGTCAGCCCCGGTAGAGGAAGCTAGGGTATCGCAAGTCCCTCCTAGAACTGAAGTAGTGGGAACGTTCTCGACAGGAGAGGGACAGAATGTAGAAGGTGTCAGTTCTCAATGGTTGCCAGATGCTTTTACAGTACCGGTTACCATTGGTCCCATAGTGTCAGAATACAATCCAGAGCAGGTGTGTAGCGTAAGTCTACCACACCTCTGCCTTGACCAACACAGTTTGAGGCATTAAATGCATGGGCCAGGGCGGCGCATGAAAGGAACAGGGACAGGCGACAGGAAAGAGTGAAGAGGTCAGTTAGGACAGTTCAAAATGCGAGGTGGGATGCATTGGCAAAGAGATGGAGGGTACAGACGATTGAGGGAGATAGGTTATACCCACTGTTGGTTAAAACAGAGGAGGCGCAGAAAAACAATACAGAGGAAGACGCCAGTGACACGGATGACAGCTTGATAGACAGGCTGTTATCTGAGATACCTCCTCCATACAACCCAGAGTCGGAGGAGGAGAAGTCAGCCCCGGTAGAGGAAGCTAGGGTATCGCAAGTTCCTCCTAGAACTGAAGTAGTGGGAACGTTCTGGGCAGGACAGGGACAGAATGTAGAAGGTGTCAGTTCTCAATGGTTGCCAGATGCTTTTACAGTACCGGTTACCATTGGTCCCATAGTGTCAGTATACAATCCAGAGCAGGTGTGTAGCGTAAGTCCACCACAGACGGGAATGGAAGGGAGCATCAGTCATGAGAGGAACAGTGTGGTGGACAGATTGAGTCAAATGCCAAGGCCCATAGAATCAAGTACCGCTTTACCAGTGACTGCAAGACTCGTCGAGAGGACCGATGGATTTAAGGGGCCCAAGGCCAAAGTCTTTCCGGAATTGAGGCCAGACTTGAGAACATGGGAGACATTTGAAGGGGCTCAGAGCTACAGGCCGAGGGAGGATTGGGACCATGGAAGTACCGAAGGCAGGATGGTTCCTCACAACACCCCTGAAGAGAGTAGGCATAGGGGACTGGACAGTGATTGTAGGGAATTGGGTGGTGCATCTAGTCGAGGTACCTTGAGTGCAGCAATTAAGGCAAAAAGGATTGATGTCATGAGGTTAAAAGCAGAAGTGGATGAAATTATTGAAGGAAATCTGCCCTTAGAGAGGATTGAGCTTTACGAACCAGATGAGTTGCTGTTTGTAGCGAAGGATGTGACTCGAAAGGCTAGGTCAACGCATGAGAAACTGACTGAATTGGCGAATAAATATGATGTGGATCTGTCTTGGACAAAAATGCTGCAGGGTAATCACCGACTAAAGTATACTGATCAGGACTTGGAAGAGAAAAGGGTGATTGGACTAAAGACTCATATTCGAGAACTGATTATTGGGACACGAGCTTGGAGCAGACTTGATAAATGGGAAGAAAGGTGGTCAAAGAAAAAAAGTGTTCGGAGGAGTGCGCAGAAACACCCCCGCCAGGAAGAGGTGTTGCAGGAACCTATCCTTTACGGGAGGTGGCCAATGGAGGTTATGTACATGTGCCATGGAGTCGAGGGGATTTGGCTGCCTTAACAAAAGATTTCCTAAAGCTGAGAGAGAGCCCAGTTGAATGGTACAAGCAGGTAGAGAGGTTTGTTAAGATCTTCAAGGTACTGTGGATTAACCTGAACACCTTGTTTGATATTGTGGTTCCAGGAGATTTGTGGGTACCTTGCAAGATTGCTGTTGAATGGCCCACTAGGGAGCCAGAGAGGGATGCTGCCACGAATGGCCCGTCACCTTTGGTGATGAGAAAATACGAACAAGTGATTACTTGGTGGAAATCTAAGGTATCACCACAGGATATTGACTGGGTAAAGATAGATCGGACAGTTCAGGAACCCAAAGAGACAGTACATGAGTATTACGAACGGTTGTTGCAGGTCTTTAACAGTACAGTGGTCTAGATGTGATGGACCCTTAGGACATGGGACAATTTGTTTCAAAGTTTGTTTAGGGTTGAGACCTGATATTTTCCTTATGATCCAGCAACACTTGATCTGTTGGCAGAACACGAGGCTGGACGAGATTCTAAGGTATACCAGTTATGCAGTGATGAAATAGATTTGAAGCACAAGAAGCTTAATGACAAGCTGATGCTGGTCCAGATGCAGTCTGCGGACAAGAGAGGCCAGGCCCAGTCGGGAGGTGGAACTTTAGGGAGGAGACAGAATGGTCTGAAAAAGGAAAATGGAGATGACTTTCAGCCGAGGGTAGACTTGGCGACGTTGAAAAAGACTACTGAGTGCCACCATTGTCATCAGATTGGACACTGGAGACGCGAGTGCCCCTATAATCCCAAAACTCAAGAGCAACAGGAAGAAGTGGCTCAGGTGCAGGTGTGATGACGACAGCAGTGCCAAAGACTAAGTCGATAAAAGGGTGGACTTCGGCTCCTCGAGTCCAGGTTCCTCAGACGCCAAAGATATCGACAGGAACTCTGACTTATCAGCAGATGCCTCTCTTTGATGAGAGCGACGATTGTTACTTGGACCCGTTGGCATGACGGTGCCCGAGGGGGGAGGAAGACTGCACTCTTGGGGCAGTCTTGGAGGTAGACCAGAGGGGACCATTTGTTGAAGCTGATGTGGATTGTCATCCTACCACCTTTATAGTTGATACTGATGCTACCCACTATTGTGAGATCTGCAGTAGACCCCAACCTACCCCTCTCGGAACAGACAATCCAAGTTGTAGGTGTTGCAAATAGGAAATTGACAAATCCTCTGAAAGAACCATTTCCTGTGAAGATAGGAACGTTCAGGGATAGACACCAATTTGTGGTGTGTGATTCAAGTCCTATGTGTTTGCTAGGGAGGGATCTCCTATGCAAGCATAATTGCCTCATTTACTGCACCCCCGAAGGAGTGGAGTTGCAGATGAATGATGATGACGCTACCTTTAAGGTCGCAAATCAGAATGTGTGCATAGAGATGTACCCTGCTTTGACAGTGGAGGAGCTTCCTTTTGATTTGAGAGAGTCAGTCTCACAGGTGGTGTGGGACTTTACCAGAGAAGACATAGGTCTGATTAAGGGTGTTGAACCAGTTAAGATTCAGGTCAAGGAGAATGTTGATGTCCCCAGAACACCCAGGTACAATTTGAGCCCAGAAACAATTGCAGGGATAAAGCCTGTGATTGAATCTATGATTAAACAGGGAATACTGAAGGAGATATTGGGGAGTCCATGTAACTCGCCAATCATGGGATTACAGAAAACGAGCTGGAAGTTTAGAATTGTACAGGACCTGCACCAAGTGAACAACATATTTGTTCCCTGCTGTCCAATGGTACCGAATCCATCTGTAATCTTATTTCAGATACCTTGCCAGGCTGAGTGGTTTACTGTGATTGACCTTTGTAAGGCTTTTTTTTCGATACCTCTACATGAAGAGAGCCAATTTTTGTTCGCTTTCAAGCTGGAAAGTCATGTCTCAACGTGGTGTCGTATCCCTCAGGGGTACACAGAGAGTCCATCGATCTTTAATCAAATTTTGAAAAAGAATCTGAGAGTCTAGTAGTACTGCTGCAGAACTCTATTCTCGTCCAATACATAGACGACCTCCTTGTGGCGTCAGAGACAGAAGATGCATGCAGGATTGACACCATCGCCTTGTTGAATCATTTGGCAGAGAATGGACACAAGGTGTCGCCAAATAAGTTACAGTACTGCTTGAATGAGGTGCAGTATAGAGAAGGGCAAAAGGAAGGTGTCACCCGACTGGATTGAGGCCATCATGAACATGATGGTGCCCTCAACACAGAGAGAGGTCAGGATGTTCTTAAGGATGGTTGGCAACTGTCGCCAGTTGATTGCCAACTTCTCGTTAAAAGCAAAGCCTTTACAGAGACTGACGCACAAGGATGTAAGTGATCCGGTACCATGGGACAACGACTGTATGAAAGCGTTCCTTGAGTCGCGAGAGGACCTTTGTCGTTCTCCGGCACTGGGAATGCCTGACTACAATAAATCTTTTGCATTATTTTGTTGCAAATGTGAAGGTTGTGCATTAGCAGTCCTAGTGCAGGATCATGGAGGTGTCCGTAGACCAGTTGCCTATTTTTCAGCTATTTTAGATCCAGTAGCTTCAGCGTTGCCCGGATGTCTTAATCCGTTGCTACAACAGGTGTCAGCATTGAAAGGTGTGAGAGCATTGTAATGGGTCATCCTTTGATTGTACATGTACCGCACTCTGTTGAGCTATTGATGACCAGGACCAAGACAAGGAACTTGACAAATAACAGGCTCACACGCTACGAGCAGGTTATACTTGCTGTTGAGAATGTGACCCTTAAGAGGTGCTCTGTTTTTAATCCTGCTACCTTGATGCCGTTGCCAAAAACGCTTGATGAAAATTGTGAGGACCATGATTGTCTTGATGTGACTGAACTTTGCACCAAACTGAGACCTGACATTGTTGATGAACCATTGACTGACCCTGATGACATTTTCTTTGTTGATGGTTCATGTATACGAGACAGTGTTGGTCAGTTGAGAGCAGCATTTGCTGTATGTACCATCACAGGAGCTGTTGAAGCTACGTGCCTGGAAGGAGTATATTCCGCTCAGGTGACCGAGATTATTGCCCTAACTCGTGCTTGCTTGGCAGCAGACCAGATTCGGATCACCATTTACACTGACAGCCAGTATGGGTTTCATGTGGTTTATGATTTTGGACAGTTATGGTTTCAGAGAGGTTACATGACCTCATCTGGATCCCCTATCAGGAACGGGGAATTTGTAAGATTACTTCTGGAAGCTCTGCAATGTCCCAGAGAGATCGCCGTTGTAAAGTGTACGGCCCATGGTAAAGGGACAGATTTTGTGTCACTTGGAAACAGATATGCTGATGAGGTTGCACGTTTTTGTGCCGAGCAGGGCTATTCTTTCACTGAACAGGACATAGAGGGATGTCAGGAGAGAACTGCGTTAAACATGATGATGGAGATGGCAGCTACCTGGGACAAGCTCAAATGCATGCAGGAACAAGTGTCAGATCACGAGAAACATTTGTGGCTTTAATTCAGGCTGTGTGAAATGAGATGTGGATATTTGGGTCTCAACTGATGGGAGAGCTGTGTTGCCGGATGAGTTGTTGAGTCTAATGGCAAGGCAAAGCGTGTGAGCCTGTTATTTGTCAAGTGCTGTGTTTTGGTCATGGTGCAGTTCATTTAGGAAGAGATGCAATGGTGCGAGTGTTCAGACAAACCTGGTACAATCCGAGAATTCGTGCGGTGGCAGAAGCTGTGTGTCAGAGGTGTGTTACGTGTCAGCAAATGAATGTTGGGAAGAGAACTGCAGTCACCATGAGTCGGATGTATGACGTTAGCACGCATACTATTACCACGCATACCTTTACAACGCGGTATTTACAACGAATACCGTTACAACGCATAGCGCTTTGAGGTGCTGGACAGTGGTAAGTATAATTTTATATTCCAACTCCAGTCCCCGTGGACACTAGGGAAGGTGTTGGATATAAAATTAAACTTATTCCCTATCCTATCGCAACCCAGCGCAATGCGTTGTAATGGTATGCGTGGTAATGCCTGCGTTGTAATGGTAGTGCGTTGTAAAAAATGCGTGCTAAACGTTGTATACCCCATGAGTCACATTGGGAGGTCTGGAGGACCCTTCAATAGGATGCAATTAGACTTCATTGAGATGCCAAAATGCAATCATTTGAGGTACATCTTGGTGGTGGTACGTGTGTTCTCACTGTGGGTGGAGGCATATCCGACACGCAGGTGCGACACACTTACAGTACCTAAGCTATTGTTGAGGGAACTTGTGCCTAGATTCGGGTTTCTGACCTCTTTGGAATCGGACAAAGGAACTCACTTTCATAGTGAGGTCATGAAAATGCTTTGTACAGCACTGAACATTGATCAGAGACTCCATTGTAGTTACCGACCAGAGGCTTCTTAATAGTGGAGCAGGTCAACAGAACTTTGAAAGCCCGGATGGCAAAAGTGTGTTCGTCCACGTCCCTGAAATGGCCGGACGCTCTAACTTTAGTGCTGATGAGTATGCGCAGTACCCCAGACAGGAGAACAGGTCTCTCACCTCATGAAGCGCTGATGGGGTGGGCAATGAGGTTACCAGCGGTGCCATCAACAGCCTTACTGAGTATCACAGATTATCTGATTCTTGATTATTGCAAGGGACTCGCTGATGTCATCCGTTCTGTGTCCCCTCAGGACACAGAACCCTGCTGTGGTCTCGGCTTCCAGTGATCTCTGCCACGACCTGAGTCCAGGGGACTGGGTAGTGGTTCGGAAGCACGTGAGAAAGAGCTGTTTGGATGTTTGTTGGAAGGGACCTTATCAAGTCATCCTTATCACGAACACTGCTGTGAAGTGTGGAGGGTTGCCAAATTGGGTTCATGCTTCACACACTCATCGAGTTCCAGCACCCTTGGAAGAAACAGCTTCTCTTGCAACTGAAAATCTAGCTGAGGTGGCGGAGCCACAGGAGGGGACAAGCCAAGCTTGGAGGGTGTCTGATGAAGCTGGTTGCACACTAGGTCCAGCTGGGGAAAGTCACAACGGAAGTGAAGTTGACACTGCCTCTGAAAGGGGAAGTGACTGTGAAAGTGAGCCAAAGCCGAACTCAGCTGAAGAAAACTGTGAGCAGAGTGAGCAAGAAGGCAGGAGAAACAGCAAAGCAGAGGAGCAGTCGCCAGAAAGACAGAGGCGACTGAACCTGAGGTTTGTTTCCGAAAGGGATCTTGCTCCTGTGTCTGAGGATTCTGAATCAGATGGAGGCGGAGAAGGACTGGCTTGTGGAGTATTGAGGAGGTACAGGAGAAAGAGGGTGCCTTGTCAAAAGTACGCAACCAGAGTGGACCTATCCTGTGACTGATGCCAGGTGTATTGAGATCGAGAAGGGTGAGGGCAGTGATAGTGATCAGTAACAGTCCAAACATCAAATTGGACGTGCTGCTGTTGGTACCGGGACTTGAGAGCGAAGTTGTACTGACCATCACTGTTCCAAATCCACCGATTTTCAGCAGAATTCGTCATCTAATTTTGAGTAGGTTGCTTTTTCCTACATTTGGCCCTGAAATATCAGCTCAAGAATCCATTGTTATTCGTCTTGAACGTTTGGAATATGTGCTAGAAGCGGTTGGAACAAATCTTATTATTGATGAATGAGACTTTTGTAAATATTTGTTGTAAATAACCTAGGTCCAAGTGGAAGAAGAAATTTAGGGACTTCCCATAGAGGACGGAGAAGGGTTAGGGTTGTCTGTTGTTGCTGTAAATAAGGAACTGAAATCAAAAGGTGTGGTTCGAGTGCTTCAATTGTAAAGAAGGAAGAAAGAGACTTTTGAATATTGTTGCAGAACGACTATTTCGAGAAACAAGTCCTGAGACCATGGAGGATGGAAACCCGAATCGTAGGGCTAGGTGCATCGTAAGCACACTTGTAGGAGGAATAATACTCTTCATTATTCTAGTAGTTGTAGTTTCGTATTTGGCACCACATGAGCAGGCAGTGAAGGTTGAGGGAGCACCTACACCTACTACTCCTAGCAAAGAAGAGGTCAAGGTAGGAAGTGACAGAGCTTTGCTGCTCGAGGAGAGTCGTAGATTACATGCAGATCTGTCTAGCGGTAATTTCAAGCTTAACGTGTATGCGAAGTTGCTGTATGAGTCCATTGATGCAATGGATGCGAAAGATTGCTATGTGTGTATGCAAATGCCAGCTTCTGTAGATGAGGGTATTAGGTATCATCACCTTCCATTGACATATGGAATTTCATGTAGTTTGCTGCTTAGCATATTTTATGGTCGCAATCATTTTGAATATTTCTTTTCAAACTATGATGCAGTGCTTCCTGAAGTGCCTGCCTATAAGCATTTGAACAAGTAGGATTATTATAAGGCTGAAGACAAGCTTGGAACGTATTTTATTCCGACCCAGGAGTTGGATACAGCCTATGCACATCGTCACAATATGACTTGTTTGTTGTCAGATACAGAGAAGAAATTCATTGATCAGGTAGAAGACAGATATCATAAACAAAAGCAGTTACGAGAATCTGGACAGGGTAGAGTGGATTAGACAGATGAAGAGAAGTTGCACAAGTCTAAAGGGAGTTTTGGTCCAATAGCTTTGTATGAAGTACAGAAGGGGAAATTGTGCATTCACCGACCACAGACTTATTATGAGAATGTCAATGTAGGTCACACTACGTGTGAGCATACATTTACTTTAGAGTATTATGCGAAAGATTTCTTGCAAAGTGTGGTACAAGTGATTCCTACTGTGCATTTTGTCTGTGGGAAGAATGCTTATGTGCGATTGCCTGAGAAATAGTATGAAACATGCTATTTAGCGATCATTTCCCCATAGATTTATCATACAGAAGGCTTTGATCTTATAGAAGGAGGACAACATGTGAGAGTGATGCAAGGGGAAAGTGCAGGAGCCATATTTGGAGATGTTTTTGGAGCAATGATACCAACTCTGGGAGTGATTTTGAATGATGTGAAGATTAGGAGATTGGCGACTGTTGCGGAAAAATTATCTATGAGTACAGCTAAGTCCTTAGTGTTGGTTAAGGGTGAGATGTTATCGATAAGGACTATGGTTTTACAAATCGTCTTGCTTTAGATGTCCTTCTAGCTAAAGAAGCAGGGCTCCGTAAACTTTTAAAGGTTCAAGAATGTTGTACTTATATACCAGATAACAGCAAGGATCTGGAGAAATATATAAGCAACATTACTGCGATTCATTATAAGATTGAAGACTTGACTGAAGAAACAGTGTGGGAAAATATTGGAAAGGGTTTTGGTAAGGTTGGCAGTTGGTTTGCAAACCTTGGAAAAGGGATTCTTGGTTATATCCTGAAGCCAATTATCATAGTGGTGTGTTGTGTGATCGGATTGTGGGGTTTGGTACGAGCCTACAAGTAGTACAAGTCGAGTAGATTGGAGATTGGAGAGGTCAATGAGAATGCAAGAGAGGCGAATGGAGAGACTGCAGGACAGTCAATATCGAAGTCCAAAAAAAGATGAAGTTGCTCAAGAGAGGGAAAGTGGTAACGAGCCCCGTTTAAGTCAGTTCTTTCCTGAGGATGGTGTAGTATGTGATGACACAGGTCATCAAAGGGGGGGGCTGAGAGAGCGCCATGTTATTTTGAAATTGTGTTATTTTGAAATTGTGTAGGGGTGCATTATAATCCCAAGTAGTCAGCACCCACATATTTAGAGGACCTTTACTATTGTAGTTTAGAAATGTAATGGTAGGCCGGGGATCAGTGCAATATGAGTGGTGTGTTCATTAATCATAGATTAATGTAGTGTCTTAATTAGAAAGTGTGATGCTGCATAACGTAGAAATATAATCAAATGTGAAATATCGTGTTAACAATGATGTGCCTTAATGAAATAATACATGTGCCTATTAATGAGTAGATTAACATAGAGTTTTATATGAAAGATATAGTTGCAGAATTAAAGTGAAAGTGATGAAATGCAATGTAATGTTGTGTTACAAATGTGTTTAAAAAGTGCAAAAGCCTGACATGTTGAAGCCAGTAGAGGCCTAACTATATTTTTCCTTGGTTAGCCTTAGTCGGAAAGAAATGATTTCTCTCGCCTGCGAAAGGCTGTCCTCAGCAAAATTAAAATTGTAATTTCGAATGTTGCGAAGGTGGTCTCACGTATTTCAGCTTGCAGGTGCAAGGCCACAAGGCTCGTTAGGTAGAAAAGTCCAATGTTTAGAAGTTAGGATAGTAGGCGCGAGCGCGGAGATACTGCCAAAGAATTTGGGAGTGCAACATTCAGCGGAGAAGGTGTCTGGGACCCAAGGACACTCCAACGGACGCTGGATGGAGAGGTGCCATAGTCGAAAACTCCGTGGAGCTACACCTGCCAGAGGGGCATGTCTGAAGGCGTGTCGACTGTTATTGGGGTTTTGTATTTGGGAGAGCACCCGAGGGTGGAGAGTCAGTCCAGAGCAGAGAGCAGAGAGTAGACATCAGTCTAGTAGTTAGGAAGTGGGCTTGGGAAAGGCAAGATGTAGATAGTTGTGAACTTGAGGCAGAGTAAGGTGTAGCAAGGAGCATCTTAGATCGAGCTCAGTAGTTGAAGTCACCTATTGGAAGTGAATGTACTTCTTAGGAAGTCTTCACAGCTGACACTTTTTCTCTCGCCTGGGAGGTATGTTAAGTAGGGATGTCACCTTAGAGTTAGAGTAGGGACAGATTAACGGAAATTCTTTTTGTAAATTCAGTCTCGACTTTCTACTTTATCGGTAATGGTGTGTTTAATGCTTATCGAATTAACCCTGATTTTTATTCTGAGTCGGTTAAGACTCTTGCGTATGATTACCTTTGTATTAGTGCCAGTATATTTCCTGAATCTCTTGCTGAGATGTTTGTATATTAAATTATTTTTGGCTTTGTAATAAATCTTCAAAACTTCAGTTCGTAGTCAGTGGTCCTTTGAGTCTAATTTGGATTGGCCTTATGAAGTTGATATGAGCTCTGTCATGAAAATCTTCCCTTTACGCTTCTATAACAGGGAAAAAAGATCCAGTCGACCAGAACTGGGATTCTAGAGGTTGGTAAGGAAAATCTAGATGAGAATCCCAGCTTCCCCAGTTGGTTATGACTCTTGCGTAGGATTACCTTTGTATTAGTGCCAGTCTATTTCCTGAATCTCTTGCTGAAATGTTTGTATATTCAATTATTTTTGGCTTTGTAATAAATCTTCAAAACTTCAGTTCGTAGTCAGTGGTCCTTTGAGTCTAATTTGAGTCTAATTTGGATTGGCCTTATGAAGTGGATATGAGCTCTGTTATGAAAATCTTCCCTTTACATTTCTATGACAGGGAAAAAGATCCAGTCGACCAGACCTGGGATTCTAGAGGGTGGTAAGGAAAATCTAGATGAGAATCCCAGCTTCCCCAGTAGCACACATAGAAAGAGAAAGTAACAAAGAGCAATTTATATATACTACCTTGTTACGCCTCACTTCCAATCGATAAACAGGCACCGACTCCGTGGGATGTTGATCAAAGAAAAGTCTTTATTCCATACGATTCACCGCAGACACGTTTCGACGGACAGGTCCGCCTTGCTCACTACATCTGATTTACTGAGGTAGGATTTCATTTTAACATCTTCCACTCATGACACACAGGCAGAGTGCGTTGCCATGACAACCGTGAGAGGCTTGAGGGACATAGACGAGTTTGTGAGTAAAATGCAAGTCATGCAACATTTTCTGCGAACGCCGTTTAGACTGAGGAAACGATATTTACAGAAACAAACTAGTATTGGTATTTTTGAATTGTAAATTAGTGTAACGGGAAGCATATTTATTTAAATATCACAAATAGCCAAACAGTTCCTGCATACATTAGCGGCAATGGAAGAAACACCCAACTCGACGCATTCGTGTTTGGCCATGCTGCGTGTGCATTGTGAGACTCGCCTGGGTCCTTTTAATCTACCATGGCACATTGTCTATAATTTTTGTCTCTTGACTATTGTATGGCCTTTTCATCTCTACATTGCGCCTTGTATCAGTGTCTAGTGCACTTGCTGATGGAGATGCTTGGTGAGTATACCTTTATGTACTAAATTTGTTGTGGGATAATGAGGTTTGTTTATGCCGTTTTCCGTGTGTTTTGCCCAAGTGGGCCTACTTGCACTTGGTGTTTAAAGTGCCTTGCCTCATAGTATGAAGCTAGTCAGTTCCATATTCCCTATGGTTTGTGTATACTTTGGATTTGGATTTGGATTTTGGATTTGGGTTGGATTTGTATAGCGCATGGCTACCCGGAGGTGTCCCAGCGCTGCGGAAGTGAACTAGCGGCCCAGAAGACATTATGGGTAAAGCCTTGTTTTAAGGAGCTTGCGGAATGTAGATAGGTTGGTTTCTCTACGAATGCTGAGTGGTAGGGAGTTCCAGAGTCTGGGGGCAATATAAGAGAAAAGGCGACCCCCTGAGCGTGCCTTCTTGATTCTGGGAGTGTCGGCTATATAAAGATGGTCAGAGCGAAGCTCTCTATTGGCTTTGTATGGTTTAATCAGTGATCACAGGATTGGAGGGCCCTTACCCTGCAGGATTCTGTGTGTCATACAAATAGATTTGAAGTTAATTCTTTCCTGAATCGGAAGCCAGTGCAGGGCATTTAAGGCGGGCCTAGCAGAACACCGGGTGTTTGTACCTGTGAAAAGTCTGGCTGCGGAGTTCTGGACTAGTTGGAGTTTAGAAATGACTTTTTTTGGAGCGCCAAGATAAAGGGCGTTGCCATAGTCCAGTCCTGAGAGAATGAGCCCCTGGATAAGGAGTTTTCTAGAGTTGGCAGGCAGGAGGGGAAGTATTTTCTGCACGGTTTGGAGTAAACCAAAGCAGACTCCCGCTGTTTTCCTAGCTTGGGTATGGAAGGTAAGGTTCTGGTCAAGCAAGATACCCAGGCTTTTGATCTCTTTTTTCAGGGTAGGGGCAGGACCCATAGAGGTCGGCCACATCGAATTAGGGGTAAATTTCAACTGGTTACCTAATACCAGGAGCTCCGTTTTTTCGCCGTTAAGCTTCAAGTAAGCTGTGTTCATCCATCCAGTTGGTGATTTCTCCAAGACAGGAGCACAGGTTCTCCGGGGACTGGTCAAACTGGTTCAGAGATACAACAAGTTGGGTATCATCTGCATAGGTGACCAGTTTGATTCCATAGGGGGCAACTATTTCCTCCAGTGGGGACATATATACGTTAAAAAGGGTGGGGCTCAGGGATGAGCCCTGGGGGACCCCACACAAGAGTTTAATCATTTGCGATCGAATGTTATCCTCAGAGACCTGGAACGTTCTATTTTCCGAGAATTATGTCAGCCAGGATAGAGCTGAGCCCATGACCCTATTCTGTTTAGTCGGTGTACCAGCATATGGTGATTCACCGTGTCAAATGCTGCGCTCAGATCCAGGAGGATCACAGCTACTGATCCTCCTGAATCGAGAATCTTTTTTGCCTCTTCCACAACTGCTATCAGCGCGGTCTCGGTGCCCTGGCCAGGGCGAAAACCCGTCTGGGAGGGGTGTACATGTCCTCCAGACTCCAGAAAGGCAGAGAGCTGCAGATTGACGGATTTGTTTGCCACCTTGCTAATTCCTGGTAGTAACGAGATGGGGTGGTCGTTGCTCATCTCGGTTGGATCGAGGTGGGATTTATTAAGCAGTGCCCTTACTGTTGCTCTTTTCCAACTCAGGGGAACCATACCCGGCGTTAGAGGGATGTTGATTAATTCGGAGATCGGGGAGTAGATAATGGGGGCGGCTGACTTCAGAATATTGATTGGTTCAGGGTCAAGTGTAAGCCACTTTTATAATTGAATCTAAAATGGGGGAAGTAGCTCCACCATGATAGGGGTGAATGCACCTAGGGAGAGATTGTTTTCCAGGGATTCTATTGAATGGGGCTCTACTAAGTGATCATTATTGGTGACTGGGAGGAGTTTTAAGATGTTTTGGACTTTTGTATCAAAGAATTCTGCTAATTTAGTACATCGAAGATCGGAGGGGTCAGGGAGGGGGGAGGGATCAGGAACTTTCAGGAGTTTTTTTACAATGCGGAAAGTTTCCCTGGAGTAGTTGGACGCAGATTGAATTTTTTTATCAAAAAAGGCTGCCTGACTTGTTTTAAGCATGGTTTTATAAGATACAATGGATGATCTATATTCTATTTTTTTAGTGTTGGCAAAATCTTTACTCCATGCTCTTTCTAGTCTTTTGCATTGTTTCCTCAAATTACGGCGTTCAGGGGTAAACCAGGGTGATTTAAATGTTCCGCCACTTTTTTTTAGGGAGGTTTTTCTTGGTAGTACTCTGTCCAAAAAGTTCTCAATCCAAGAAGAAAATTATTTATCTTCCTTTGATGGGTCCGGGTCATAAGTGGGAATGGATACTTTGAGTTTGCGTCTCCAATCCTCTGAGACAAGTTTAGGCCACGGTCGTTCTAAAGTGCGTGGGACTGGAGCGTGGGAGACCTCCAAGGGAGAATGCCAATTAAAAGATATTAAGAAATGATCTGACCATGGGATGGGTGAGGATTCTGTCACTTTTAGTTTGCTTATGTTTGAAAAAATTGGGTCTAGAAGATGACCTTTCGCATGTGTGACTTGATGACTCTTGATGTGAAGATGGTAAGCTGCGAGGTCAAGTACGAGTTCTCCAGCCACCTTGTCCAGTGGATCATCAAAATGGAGGTTTAAATCTCCAAGAAGAGTGAAGTTGGATGATGTGCTGGCTATAGAGATTACAGTTTCCAGTAGCGAGCGACAGAATTGTCACTGTATACCAGGGGGACGGTATAAGAGCATACCGGAGGATGATTTTGAGGGGGAGAGTTGGATGGTAAAGTGGGCATTCTCGCAGTCCAAAATTGGGCTATCCAGGATATGACAGGTGAGGTGGTTTTTATAAATAATTGCGACTCCGCCGCCTTTGTCACCCGGTCTGTCCAGGCGCTGAATCAAGTACTTTGTCCATTGTTAATGCTGCGTATGTGAAGGTCTGACGTTTATGTGCAGAAATAAATCCCTTGTGTTGGGATAAAGTGTGTGTGTGTCAACTTAAAAGTGAAGATAACATGTATTTACAATGTGATGAGTGAATCAGATGTTACTAGGATTGGGTTAGGAGAACGGAAGAAGCAGTTTCGATAGTGTCAGCATTGTTGTAACAGAACATGTCAGCATTGTTATAACATAACATTGTAGGTGTACACTCATGGCCTCATCAGCATTCATTCCGTTTGGGATCTTGCAGTCTAACAAGATTATGTATCTGGATTTGAGTCGTCTCAGTGCCAGCTGTCTGTTTCCCCCTCTGATGTTCCTTTTCACACTGTCTATTACGGAATAGGTTAGGTCTTGTGCTCTACCATTGTGTTGGGTGTTGATGTGGCGAGCCACAGGGTATGTAGGGTCATCATTTGTGATGGCCCTAAGATGTTGTAGGACCCTAACATGTACGGTATGGATAGTGCTTCCCACATACATTTTGTTGCAACTACACTGTAGCACGTATACTGTGAAGTAAGTTTTGCACGTGTAGTTTTCCCTGATTTCCAGTGGGGTTTTCCTGAGTGGGGTCACGACTGATCTAGTGTTCTTTCCATGTTTGCAGGCTTTGCACTTGGTGCATTTAAAGAAACCTTTCTGGGTTTTGAGCCAGCTGCTACCTCTATCCTGTGATAGTGCATTCACTACTAGCTCCTGTCTCATGGACTTTGCTCTTCTAAAGGTTAACTGCTGCAACTTGGTGCATGTTGGGCCTATAGTGGGGTCACATCTGACTATTGGCCAGTGTCTGTACATTATTTTGCGGATGTTGGAGTGGTATTTGTTGTAACCAGTGATTAGCCTTGGTGTGCTGGTTCCCATGTGTTTTCCTTTCCAGTTTTGGTCTTGTGCAACAGATCCTCCCTGGTGACCATCATGCTTTTCTGTTTTGCTTTCTCTAAGGTTTTCGTCTTGTAGCCCCTCTTGCTAAGTCTATTGAATAGACTATCGGTGGATGCCTGCAGATCTTTCAGTGTGCTACAATTTCTCTTCATTCACAAACACTCCGCATATGGAATGCTTTTGATGAGGCTTTTGGGGTGAAAGCTCTGGGCGTGAAGGATGGCATTCCCTGCTGTCTCCTTTCTGAAGGTCCTGGAGTGCACTTTGTTGTCCTTATGATACAACTCTAAATCAAGGATCACTACTGACACTTTGCTGGTGGGGCATGTGAATTTCAGATTAAGGGCATTGTTATTGATGCTGTCTGTAAAGTTTAAGGCACTCTGTTCCGTCCCTCACCATAGAATGAAGATATCATCAATGTAACGTTGGTATATTACCACATTGTTTGACATTACAATGTGGTGTGCCTTCATGAGTACTTGCTCCTCCCATCAGGCCATAGGCAAATTCCCATAGCTGGGGGTGAAGCAAGTACCCATGGCTGTGCCCTGTGTCTGCTTGTACAGTAATCTGTCAAACATAAAGGTGTTGTTGTCTAAGCACCATTCAGCCATGTGCAGAAGCATCAGAGTGTGATGGTAAAACCTTATATCCCTTGTGCTTAGAAAGTGATTCAGAGCATTCAGACCATCTCTATGTCTTATGCTAGTGTACAGCTTATTTATGTTGGGTGTGTTGGCCCAACGAACCATGCACTATTCACTTGGTGCTATGCACCTAAACTAATTATACTTTTTCAGCAAAACATAAACCTGTTGTGATTTCAGTATCTTGTTTTTTATTTTTTACCTTCTTTTATGACTTTTATATCATATATGCACTTCACCACACATTGATATTAACAATCTTTCAATTTACATTAACGGTCAAAAATAACAACCAATATAATCTTAACATTTCATGTTCATGTTATGATTTACAATGCAAAATAATGTACATTTTATGAGAGAGCCCAATGCATTTCGGCACTACCAAAGTGCCTTCATCAGGGGCGAACCTGTAAAAATAAACAAAGTAACCTTGTAAATACTGTTATTGGGTGCCCATGTGTGTTAATGAATGTATATTGTAATTGTTTTACCTTGGTATGATGTACTCAATACTCTAACCTGCGTAAACAGAATTGTAGTATTTATGAAAAACAGTTTGGCAACTAATCTCTGATCAATAATCCGTACCAATATCAAGTCCAACTAATGAAAATCCCAAACAATCAGCTTACCGCTAATATCGTTGCTGCACCAACTTCCTGAGTGATAAACAGTAAACATAGATCATATTTAGTGTCCTGCTCGTTATTTATGACAATACTTTACTACAAACGCTTCAAGAGCGTATGGTAAAATGCCTACCTGGTTCTCCAAAAGCTTTGTCTTTCTGTAAAACAAAAATGGACAATACCGCATATTTGGTGTTCAGAATCAGACCTTATAAGCCACAAATCAAAACTTCCCTTTTTACGGTACCAGGTATCCACATACCTCTTCAGTTCAACTCTCCCGCTCTCTCTATGAGGAATAAAACAAAAGAAACCATTCTCAGCGACTTGCCGTGCTGTTAGTACCACGATTAATGCTGCATTGCACTGAACTCCGCTAGACCGCCAGCTTACCTAATGCACAAATCATCCGCGTCGCCTTACTCGAACTCGCCGTTACTCACACGAGCAATGATTTCGCTACCCGCGTTCCCGGTCCGTTAATGTTTTAACCCTCCGGTCAACAACAATCAATGCCATTAAAGACGGACTTGTCTGACCTTGACGCCAACTCTGCGAGCGCCATCTTTGAAAGGCTAACTCCTCTCACCTTATTAGCCTCAATAATACAAACTCGTATCTAAAAACGTTGTTTGATGTGTGTTGGAGGTGTGTAAATTGTGTTTGGTGCAATGTGATTTGATGGTGTTTAAACATAGCATCAATAATACATTTTGCGAGTTGTAATTCAACCTCTTCCTTTGTTTCTACCTACGTCCTCGTTGTAAACATAGAAAAAATAGTAAATAATGCAATCTTACATTGTCAAACTCAACCCATTTACTATGTTTCGTGATTACACCTACCTCAACTAATAGAATGCATTGTTGTTATTATCAATTCTATATTATCCCATTATTTGTTGATATTGCTCTTTATTATCACTTATGCCAGATGTCTACCACTTATTCTTTATAATATGGACAGATTACCTAATGGCATAATTTTACCATCTAATCATGCTAATGTGTTGAGGGATCTCCTATACCTCCTATCTTATTCCTCCATTCACATACTGTTAGATACAGTGTTGATTATTATATGGTTGAATGGTTAGATAAGTTGGTACCTTAATGTCATTACCTTAATGTGTGTTCTTAGTGGTATACTTATAAGTAACACGATAAGTCATATTTATCATTAAGACCACATGGATTCAATGTCTGTAGATGTTTAATCCAGAATAATTCCCGTTGCAATAGTCTCTGTTGGTTGTTTATTCCTTGCTTCATCTGTACTTGTTCAATGATGGTGAATCGTAACTGGGAGATAGTATGCTGATTGTCCTTCCAATGAACTGCTAGAGGTGATGTCATATTCCAATTTCAAATTCTGCTCTTGTGTTCTGTGATTCTGACCTTTATTTTGCGTTCCGTCTTGCCCACATAAAGTTTGCCGCATGGACACTTTATACCATACACTACATTTGCTGTGTTGCAGTCACTACTATGTCTGAAGTTTATGATTTTTCCTGTAGTTGGATGGGTGATGGTGTTGCCCGTTATCACATTATTACAATGCGTGCAATTTAAACATTTGCTCATCCCTTTGTAAGATATTGTTGGGGGTGTTGATGGTTTCTGCTTCAATCTTTCCCGCAAATTTTGCCCTCTGGTGTATGCATGAACCGGTAAGTCCTTGAATAGTCCTTTAAAATCTGGTTCATTCATTAAAAGTTCCCACCTCGTGTTGATTATCTTTTTGATCTCTTTTGATTGGGTGGTATACTTTGTTACAAAAACTATTTTTTCTTTAGGGGTTCTTTTCTTGGGTTGCAATAGTTCCTTTCTATCCAGTTCCATTACGCGCCAGGACACTCTGGTAGTATATGAGCGCGATATAAAACAGCTAAAATAAATAAATAAATAATAAATTACTTTTGCCATACTATCCTCTAGTTCTTTGCGAGGGTACCCTCTAGCTTCGTATTTACTGGCATGTTGCTGAATTGTACTTTTGGAAACTTGGTTGTCTGAACATATTCTCTTGATTCTTATGAATTGGGATTTAGGTAGGTTTCTGACCAAACTCCTAGGGTGAAAGCTGGTGTATCCCAATGCATTGTTTTTATCTGTTGGTTTTGTGTACAATTGGGTTGAAAAGCCTGATGTTTCTTTGTTAATTCTGACATCCAAAAAATCTATCGTCTGTGAATCCATTTTGTGTGTGAACTGGATTCTTGGATTAATTGAATTCATCATCTGAATCAGTGTTTCCAAATGTTCCTTAGTGCTGTCCCAAATCAAAAAAATATCGTCAATGAAACAACAGTACATTTTCCCATGTTTCCAATCCGCTTTGCACATGATGTTCTCCGATTCGAAGTGAGCCATAAAAATATTAGCATAAGCGGGTGCTCCCGCAAATCCCATAGATGTGCCAGTCAACTGGGCATAGTAATGGTCTTTCCACAAAAAATAACTGTTGTTTAAACAGAACTTTAGTAATTGTAACAAAAATACCTTGTGTGTTGCTAATTCTCCCATCTTCAAAAGGGCCCATTCAATTGCTTCCAGTCCCGCTTCATGGGGGATCGACGTGTAGAGAGCCACTACGTCAATGGTACATAAAATCCACTCTGGCTGATTCGCGATACGATTCACGATCATTGAACAAGTACAGATGAAGCAAGGAATAAACAACCACCAGAGACTATTGCAACGGGAATTATTCTGGATTAAACATCTACAGACATTGAATCCATGTGGTCCTAATGATAAATATGACTTATCGTGTTACTTATAAGTATACCACTAAGAACACACATTAAGGTAATGACATTAAGGTACCAACTTATCTAACCATTCAACCATATAATAATCAACACTGTATCTAACAGTATGTGAATGGAGGAATAAGATAGGAGGTATAGGAGATCCCTCAACACATTAGCATGATTAGATGGTAAAATTATGCCATTAGGTAATTTGTCCATATTATAAAGAATAAGTGGTAGACATCTGGCATAAGTGATAATAAAGAGCAATATCAACAAATAATGGGATAATATAGAATTGATAATAACAACAATGCATTCTATTAGTTGAGGTAGGTGTAATCACGAAACATAGTAAATGGGTTGAGTTTGACAATGTAAGATTGCATTATTTACTATTTTTCTATGTTTACAACGAGGACGTAGGTAGAAACAAAGGAAGAGGTTGAATTACAACTCGCAAAATGTATTATTGATGCTATGTTTAAACACCATCAAATCACATTGCACCAAACACAATTTACACACCTCCAACACACATCAAACAACGTTTTTAGATACGAGTTAGTATTATTGAGGCTAATAAGGTGAGAGGAGTTAGCCTTTCAAAGATGGCGCTCGCAGAGTTGGCGTCAAGGTCAGAGAAGTCCGTCTTTAATGGCATTGATTGTTGTTGACCGGAGGGTTAAAACATTAACGGACCGGGAACGCGGGTAGCGAAATCATTGCTTGTGTGAGTAACGGCGAGTTCGAAGGCGACGCGGATGATTTGTGCATTAGGTAAGCTGGCGGTCTAGCGGAGTTCAGTGCAATGCAGCGTTAATCGTGGTACTAACAGCACGGCAAGTCGCTGAGAATGGTTTCTTTTGTTTTATTCCTCATAGAGAGAGCGGGAGAGTTGAACTGAAGAGGTATGTGGATACCTGGTACCGTAAAAAGGGAAGTTTTGATTTGTGGCTTATAAGGTCTGATTCTGAACACCAAATATGCGGTATTGTCCGTTTTTGTTTTACAGAAAGACAAAGCTTTTGGAGAACCAGGTAGGCATTTTTACCATACGCTCTTGAAGCGTTTGTAGTAAAGTATTGTCATAAATAACGAGCAGGACACTAAATATGATCTATGTTTACTGTTTATCACTCAGGAAGTTGGTGCAGCAACGATATTAGCGGTAAGCTGATTGTTTGGGATTTTCATTAGTTGGACTTGATATTGGTACGGATTATTGATCAGAGATTAGTTGCCAAACTGTTTTTCATAAATACTACAATTCTGTTTACGCAGGTTAGAGTATTGAGTACATCTTACCAAGGTAAAACAATTACAATATACATTCATTAACACACATGGGCACCCAATAACAGTATTTACAAGGTTACTTTGTTTATTTTTACAGGTTCGCCCCTGATGAAGGCACTTTGGTAGTGCCGAAATGCATTGGGCTCTCTCATAAAATGTACATTATTTTGCATTGTAAATCATAACATGAACATGAAATGTTAAGATTATATTGGTTGTTATTTTTGACCGTTAATGTAAATTGAAAGATTGTTAATATCAATGTGTGGTGAAGTGCATATATGATATAAAAGTCATAAAAGAAGTTAAAAAATAAAAAACAAGATACTGAAATCACAACAGGTTTATGTTTTGCTGAAAAAGTATAATTAGTTTAGGTGCATAGCACCAAGTGAATAGTGCATGGTTCGTTGGGCCAACACACCCAACATAAATAAGCTATAACCACAAGGGACTGACAAACCCAGTAACCATAGCACCAAAGACAAGCATAGAACAATAGGGTGAGCGGAGTGCTCCCTTATCCAATAAAATATTATTCACTGTCTGTCAAATTCAGGGAGGCACCCAAGTAAAAAAGCAAAATATCAAAATGCAATTCGAGAATATTGCTGGTATAACGGATAACAGGGCCACAGTCATGGCTTACACTGCCGATCAAGCGGATGAAATATATTCTTTAATCAAGGAAGTACGGAATATGGATGCCCATGGTGGCTCAGTCAGCCAACAGTTGAAACAATTAGAATACTTAACGCGAAGACAACTAAATCAAAGGATGCACGCGTCAACGTTGATCCAGTACCATAAAGCTAAAAGAATACCGAGGGGACTACGTTTAGCAATAAAACCAATGCTTTTCCGCTTCAACCTGAACGCAAAGTTCATGGAAAAATGGTATAGCATTTTGAATAAGTGCTCGCTAGACCTCATATTGCTCATTATTGAAGAGCTGGCAAAGACAATCCGTGAACTAGAGGAGGAAATATTCAATCTAAAAGCAGAATTAGAAATGAGACTTGAGGCGGATACTTGGAGAATCAACTTAGAAGGTATCAATCAGAAATTGGACAAGTATGAAAAGGAATTACAGGAAGGGAAATTGCGCAAGTATAAACGGGACACCATAGATTACAAGTTAAACGAGGTTTATACTTGGGCTGATATCTATGCTTCCAGACAATTTGTCCCTAAAAAAACACACTAACAACACACTCATCTGAAGAGAGCATTGTTACAGATAAGGAAACATCAATACGTAGGGGTCCAGTCCGGGTCTCAACAGAAGGAGCATCAGTAACTCTGGAAATAGCGGAACAATCCACAAGTAGTGACAGCGCACCTTTTTTGTCACAGGTACCACAACAAGATCGACCACCCACGCAGCCTTTAACATCAGCAAATGCAAAACCAGGAGAGGAAGAGGCGGGAAAAGCCTTACGGAGCGGAAGGAAAGTGATTTGATTATCAATATATCATCAATGGAGCTGACAAACCAACAAATTGCAGTGCTGAATAAAGGACTCACATATGTACCCACAACACAAACTAACGAAATGGAAACTGAGGGAGCTTTCTTCAGGTTTATGAGGACACTCAGGCTACGACATTATTTCACCAACGCAGTGGAACCGCTAGAGTTGACAGACACGGCTTCAACCAGTCAATTGGAGAAATTTAAACCAAAAAGTGTGTTTCAACCACCCATCACACACAAGATGTTAGATACATTTGAAGTAATGGTTAAAAAGGACCTACAAAAACTGGATTACAACAAACCCAAACACAGCAACATGACTAAAAAAGAACGAATTACCCTGCAGAATTTATCCAATAACAGAGAAATAATGATCCAACCAGCGGATAAAGGGGGAGCACTAGTGGTGATGGATGCGCAGTTTTATGACTCTAAAGTAGACCAACATGTTTCTAACCAAGACACATACTTACGCTTATCATCAGACCCTATTATCAAACTGCAAGAAATGTTGGATGAAATACTACACACAGCAGAGGATAATCATTGGATTGACGAAAAAGTGAGAGCATACTTGACAACCAAATACCCCAGAACACCGAGGCTATACATGATCCCTAAAGTGCATAAACATCTCACTAACCCACCATTTAGACCAATCGTGTCGGGGTGTGGGTCATTATTTGATCCCCTTGGCCGATTCCTTGATCATTTTTTACAACAATTCGTACAGAATTGGGGCTCATACATACGTGATACCACTGACTTCCTAAATAAACTAACTTGGACAGAACAAGACTTTCAGCCAGAGTGGATTTTATGTACCATTGACGTAGTGGCTCTCTACACGTCGATCCCCCATGAAGCTGGACTGGAAGCAATTGAATGGGCCCTTTTGAAGATGGGAGAATTAGCAACACACAAGGTATTTTTGTTACAATTACTAAAGTTCTGTTTAAACAACAGTTATTTTTTGTGGAAAGACCATTACTATGCCCAGTTGACTGGCACGTCTATGGGATTTGCGGGAGCACCCGCTTATGCTAATATTTTTATGGCTCACTTCGAATCTGAGAACATCATGTGCAAAGCGGATTGGAAACATGTGAAAATGTACTGTCGTTTCATTGACGATATTTTTTTGATTTGGGACAGCACTAAGGAACATTTGGAAACACTGATTCAGATGATGAATTCAATTAATCCAAGAATCCAGTTCACACACAAAATGGATTCACAGACGATAGATTTTTTGGATGTCAGAATTAACAAAGAAACATCAGGCTTTTCAACCCAATTGTACACAAAACCAACAGATAAAAACAATGCATTGGGATACACCAGCTTTCACCCTAGGAGTTTGGTCAGAAACCTACCCAAATCCCAATTCATAAGAATCAAGAGAATATGTTCAGACAACCAAGTTTCCAAAAGTACAATTCAGCAACATGCCAGTAAATACGAAGCTAGAGGGTACCCTCGCAAAGAACTAGAGGATAGTATGGCAAAAGTAATGGAACTGGATAGAAAGGAACTATTGCAACCCAAGAAAAGAACCCCTAAAGAAAAAATAGTTTTTGTAACAAAGTATACCACCCAATCAAAAGAGATCAAAAAGATAATCAACACGAGGTGGGAACTTTTAATGAATGAACCAGATTTTAAAGGACTATTCAAGGACTTACCGGTTCATGCATACACCAGAGGGCAAAATTTGCGGGAAAGATTGAAGCAGAAACCATCAACACCCCCAACAATATCTTACAAAGGGATGAGCAAATGTTTAAATTGCACGCATTGTAATAATGTGATAACGGGCAACACCATCACCCATCCAACTACAGGAAAAATCATAAACTTGAGACATAGTAGTGACTGCAACACAGCAAATGTAGTGTATGGTATAAAGTGTCCATGCAGCAAACTTTATGTGGGCAAGACGGAACGCAAAATAAAGGTCAGAATCAGAGAACACAAGAGCAGAATTCGAAATTGGAATATGCAATCACCTCTAGCAGTTCATTGGAAGGACAATCAGCATACTATCTCCCAGTTACGATTCACCATCATTGAACAAGTACAGATGAAGCAAGGAATAAACAACCAACAGAGACTATTGCAACGGGAATTATTCTGGATTAAACATCTACAGACAATGAATCCATGTGGTCTTAATGATAAATATGACTTATCGTGTTACTTATAAGTATACCACTAAGAACACACATTAAGGTAATGACATTAAGGTACCAACTTATCTAACCATTCAACCATATAATAATCAACACTGTATCTAACAGTATGTGAATGGAGGAATAAGATAGGAGGTATAGGAGATCCCTCAACACATTAGCATGATTAGATGGTAAAATTATGCCATTAGGTAATGTGTCCATATTATAAAGAATAAGTGGTAGACATCTGGCATAAGTGATAATAAAGAGCAATATCAACAAATAATGGGATAATATAGAATTGATAATAACAACAATGCATTCTATTAGTTGAGGTAGGTGTAATCACGAAACATAGTAAATGGGTTGAGTTTGACAATGTAAGATTGCATTATTTACTATTTTTTCTATGTTTACAACGAGGACGTAGGTAGAAACAAAGGAAGAGGTTGAATTACAACTCGCAAAATGTATTATTGATGCTATGTTTAAACACCATCAAATCACATTGCACCAAACACAATTTACTCACCTCCAACACACATCAAACAACGTTTTTAGATACGAGTTTGTATTATTGAGGCTAATAAGGTGAGAGGAGTTAGCCTTTCAAAGATGGCGCACGCAGAGTTGGCGTCAAGGTCAGAGAAGTCCGTCTTTAATGGCATTGATTGTTGTTGACCGGAGGGTTAAAACATTAACGGACCGGGAACGCGGGTAGCGAAATCATTGCTCGTGTGAGTAACGGCGAGTTCGAGTAAGGCGACGCGAATGATTTGTGCATTAGGTAAGCTGGCGGTCTAGCGGAGTTCAGTGCAATGCAGCGTTAATCGTGGTACTAACAGCACGGCAAGTCGCTGAGAATGGTTTCTTTTGTTTTATTCCTCATAGAGAGAGCGGGAGAGTTGAACTGAAGAGGTATGTGGATACCTGGTACCGTAAAAAGGGAAGTTTTGATTTGTGGCTTATAAGGTCTGATTCTGAACACCAAATATGCGGTATTGTCCGTTTTTGTTTTACAGAAAGACAAAGCTTTTCGAGAACCAGGTAGGCATTTTACCATACGCTCTTGAAGCGTTTGTAGTAAAGTATTGTCATAAATAACGAGCAGGACACTAAATATTATCTATGTTTACTGTTTATCACTCAGGAAGTTGGTGCAGCAACGATATTAGCGGTAAGCTGATTGTTTGGGATTTTCATTAGTTGGACTTGATATTGGTACGGATTATTGATCAGAGATTAGTTGCCAAACTATTTTTCATAAATACTACAATTCTGTTTACGCAGGTTAGAGTATTGAGTACATCATACCAAGGTAAAACAATTACAATATACATTCATTAACACACATGGGCACCCAATAACAGTATTTACAAGGTTACTTTGTTTATTTTTACAGGTTCGCCCCTGATGAAGGCACTTTGGTAGTGCCGAAATGCATTGGGCTCTCTCATAAAATGTACATTATTTTGCATTGTAAATCATAACATGAACATGAAATGTTAAGATTATATTGGTTGTTATTTTTGACCGTTAATGTAAATTGAAAGATTGTTAATATCAATGTGTGGTGAAGTAGTGTAACTCACTGGTTAGAGGCGGCAGACCCGAGAGCAGAGGACGGCCCGGGACCAGGGTTCGATTCCCGGCGCGGCAGGTTTCTGGACCAGGGTCAGCGGACTCGATAATTCTCTCGCCTCGGTGCCCACTCTGATCAGCGATCACACTCGGCAACTCTGGGCATTAGCTTGCCTCATCTTCACTAACGGCCCCACCAGACCGCCGGGGATGCCTGGTCTCACCCTGGAGATACACATTAAGGGACCATCTCTCAGGGAAGCCAGGAAGGGTTTCGCAGCGGTCGACGCGCCTTGGGACCCTACGGGTAAGTAGTGCGCTATATAAATGCCTATACATTTACATTTACATTTACATTTACAAGTGCATATATGATATAAAAGTCATAAAAGAAGTTAAAAAATAAAAAACAAGATACTGCAATCACAACAGGTTTATGTTTTGCTGAAAAAGTATAATTAGTTTAGGTGCATAGCACCAAGTGAATAGTGCATGGTTCGTTGGGCCAACACACCCAACATAAATAAGCTATAACCACAAGGGACTGACAAACCCAGTAACCATAGCACCAAAGACAAGCATAGAACAATAGGGTGAACGGAGTGCTCCCTTATCCAATAAAATATTATGCTAGTGTACAGGCTTTGTACATCCAATGTCACAAATACATATTCATTACACCAGTTGCAGTCAAAGATCTTGGATAAAAAGTCTCCAGTGTCTCTTGTGTATGCTGGTAAATCGTGGACCAGTGGTTCCAGGGAGTAATCGATGTATTTACTTGTATTTTCAAATAAGCTTCCTATGGCAGATATGATGGGTCTGCCTGGTGGGCAGCCAACGCTCTTATGCACCTTTAGGATCAGGTATAGTTGTGGTGTTACAGGGTAATCATTTTTCAAAAAGTCTCGCTCTTGTTTTGAAATGAGGCCTTTCCCTCTCCAATCATATAGGCACGTGTGGTATCGCTCTTTGATACTGATGATGTTCGTGGTACTGATGGGAGTATAGCAATCCTTGTCCTGTAGTTGTAACATGGCCTCTTGCTGCACATGTCCAGGGGCCACTACACCACGTTGCCTCTTTTATCCGAACATCGCACCACTATGTCCGGGCGTTGTTTGATCTTCTTTATGACCTCTGAATACTTTGTTCTTTGTTGGCAGTTTCATTTGTTGAAGTCATTACTACTTGTTATCGCTAAATCTTTGAGATCTTGAATCACTTTCTCCGTGAATATGTCGATGTTGTCCTTTGGCATTAAATGATTAAATACTAACTTTGGTTTGAAAGGTGTTTTGACCGTGGCATAGATGTTTATGTCCGAAATTGCTGCTGTTTGACTGTTACTCAATTCCCCCGTTGCATCATCAATATCAAGTTCCGTCATGTCTTTGAGAAAGCTCATGTCCGCTACACTTAAGTAATTAGATGCGGCTGGTGCTGTCCCCCCAGATACTTCTTCATTGGTTTTCTCTTTTTTATTGAAGAAATGTTTGCACAGTTTGAGTTTGATAGTTTGATATATATCAGGTGAACTCCAACCACCACTCATCGATTTTCACAAGGACTGTAGGACAGACCACCAATTTAGTGCTGGTAAAGTTTTCCTTTATTTTCCTCTCAACAAACAGCAGCCATTACACATTTCAACCCCGAAGATCTTTGATCACATGACCTATTATCTATTGGTGGTCGCCAGTAGATAGTTATAGTTAGGACCTATTATACATAGGAAATCAGCAACATTCTATTTGGAATAACTTTGGCGCAGGTTGACGAATCTGTGCAAAATTTGCTGAACTTTTGGCCAGCTCCGGTCCGCTCCTATCCTGAAAGTTTCACGATGATTCATCAAGCGGGGGCTGAGAAAAAAGGGGGTCCCAAAACGCATTTTCCCCATGCAATTTCCCATAGGATCTTTAGCCGCAGCTACAGCCCGAACTGCTGAAAGGAGTTACACCAGATTTGGCAAAGAGGTAGTCCTTGGTTCAGACTCATGCCTTTTGCTTATTTATTGTAAATCCGTTCAGTAGTTCCTGAGAAAATGTCAGTTAAAAATACATATATATCTATGGGTGCGGTGGATCCGCGTACTATCCGCGTACCCTACGCGCAGCCTACAAGCACATTGCCACGCACGAGCTGAATGCTACTTGGCTGACAACTGTGAAAATCAGGAAGTGTTGGCAGCCATCTTGTGCCTCAGTAGAACCGAGGCACAAGAAAACAAAGAAAATACGTTGCAAAACGTGAAAAGGGGGCAGGGTAGACACACCCTGATCCCCTAGGCCTGTTCAGGGGGTCCCACAAGGACCCCCAGGCCTAAAAAAAAAAAATTAGTATTTTTTTACGAAATCGCGGGATGCGCGTAGGATCCGCACATCCTAGCACTAAAAAAAAGAGAAAGGCGGTCTCCCGCGCTAAATATTTTAATTTGCCCCCGGGGGGGCTAAATCCCAGGGGTATTAATAAAAAAAATAGTTTGGAGGGTCCCTATCCTCCCCACACTACTCCGGGGACCGCCACCCCTGGGGTTCTTATGTAATATATACGGGGGAGCTCACGGGCCCCCCGCAGCCCCAGGGACCGCCACCCCGAGGCTTGTTGAAAATGGGTGGGGGATCTCAGCCCCCCCAAGCCCCGGGGACCGCCACCCCGGGGCTTTAAAATATTAGCTGGGGGGCTCTGAGGTCCCTTCAGCCCCGGGGACCGCAACCCCTGGGCTCTAATTTGATGTATGTGGCAGGCTCACGGGCCCCCTGCAGCCCCGGGGACCACCACCCCCCGGGGCTACTTTGAAATGGGTGGGGGGCTCTCAGGCACCCCAAGCCCCGGGGACTGACCCCCCCCCGGGGCTAGAATTTAATGTATGCGGGGGGCTCACGTGGCCCCCGCAGCCCCAGGTACCGAAACCCCCGGGGCTCTAATTTGATGTATGAGGGGGGCTCATGTGCCCCCCGCAGCCCCGGGGACCACCACCACCAGGGCTTCTTTGAAATGGGTGGGGGGGCTCTCAGGTCCCCCAGCCCCTGGGACCGCCAACCCCGGGGCTAATTTGAAATGGGTGGGGGGGCTGTGAGGCCCCCCAGCCCCGGGGACTGCACCCCCGGGGCTTCTGAAGAAGGTGGGAGTGGGCCGCGCGGCCCCCTCCTGGAGCCCTTGATTGCCCTGGGGACTGCCACCCCCCAGGGCCGGCTTCTGCAGTGTCCCAGGGTGCCCACCTTCAGGACACTGCTGTTTGCAATGGCAGGGCGGGAGACTCGTGGCTCCCACCCTGCGATTGCAAACTGCTTTGCTTCATTGAAACGAGAGCAGGGAAACCTGCTCTTGATTCAATGAAGCAAAGCTGATTGCTTTTCCATATGGGGAGGAGCATGTTAGCTTCTCCCCATATGGAAAAGCAATGCCGGCTCCCGCAGGAGGCTGGGAGCCGGCAGGACCGTGGGAGGATTGGGGACCCCCCCACGGACCCCAAAGGTGAGGGCCAGCCCCGGGGGATGGGGTCCCCGGGGCTACCATTGGCCCTGGAGGGGGCCACGTGGCCCCTTTCCCCAAAAGGAATTTGATAAAAAGGGCCGGCCCCGGGGATGGGGTCCCCGGGGCACAAAGTGGCCACAGGAGGGGACAAGGTAGACCCCCTCCTAAATCGTAAATCGTAAATCATACGTTCTTATATAGCGCCTTTCACCGTAAGGTCTCAAGGCGCTTGCTTTGGGAAACCTTCCTGACCTTTCCCTGCGAGATTACCCCTACTGGGCATCCCCAAGGTGAAGACCAGGCATCCCATCACAGTGGGGCCATAGTGGAGATTAAGCAAGCTATTGCCCAGAGTTGCAGAGTGTGAACCCACGATTCGAGTAGGCACCGAGGCGAGAATTACCGAGTCCGTGGACATTTTGAGCTCAAGGCCCTGCCGCATCGGTGATTGAACCCTGGTCCCGGGTCTGACCTCTGCATCAGGGACTGCCTCCTCTAACCGGTGACCCACACTTCTCCTAATAATGTTTTTTTTTTTTAAAGGCTCATGCCCCGGGGGATGGGGTCCCCGGGGCAGACTATGGCTTCAGGAGTGGGGCCACGAGGCCCCCTTCCAAATATTTTAACTAAAAGTAAAAAAATTGGAGGCAGGCCCTGGGGAATGGGGTCCCCAGGGCCAAAAAACAAGATCTCGGATGGAGGCCACACCCCCTTATTGCACCTCTCTACAAACGCACCCCCTGGAGCGTTTGCAGAGGGGAAACAAATTCCCCTTGAATACTGGGGGTCCCTGGGGGCCAACTAGCCCACCAGGTACCTCCAGTATGTGTTACAGGGGGCTGCGTTGCAGAGAGGTGTTCTGAGGCCACGCCCCTTTTTACACCACTCTGCAACGCATCTCTGTGGCGCTTACTGGATGTAGCTGGTGGGCTATTTGCACCCCTGGGACCCTCGGTATTCAAGGGGAGGTAATCCCCCAACTTAAAACGTGCCATGGGCGTGTTTGTACAGTGGTGATGGGAGCAGGCGGGCCTGAGTTCACACACGCCCTGTGGCGCTGTTTAAGTTGGGGAATACATTCCTTGTCAATACTGAGGGTCCCTGGGGACCAACTAGCCCACCAGGTACCTCTAGTAAGTGCCACGGAGCTACGTTGCAGAGTGTTGTAAAAAGGGGCGTGGCCTCTGAACACCTCTCTGCAACGCAGCGCCCTGGCACATACTAGAGGTACCTGGTGGGCTAGTTGGCCCCTAGGGGACCTCAGGATTCAAGGGCACTTAATCCTGCAACTTAAAATGCGCCACAGGGCGTGTTTGCACACATGTCACCTCAGGTCCCGCCCCCTCCCTTCACCATTGCACAAATATTCCTCTAAAATCAGCCGAACTACGAATTCCGATTTACTCACCTGTTATCAGGAGAGAACCCAGTGTGGTATCTTTTATCCCAGCACTGACCCTGAAAAGTAATTCTAAGCGTACTTACAGTAACTTGTATTTCCTACCATAGGAATCCATTGTGTGGTTTTCAGCAGAAAAGTTTCTAAGTGTTGATTTTTGAAACGTACAATATATTCCTCTAAAATCAGTCGAACTACGAATTCCTATTTACTCACCTGTTATCAGGAGTGACCTCAGTGCTGCTTCTTTTTGCCCAGCACAGACCCTGAAAAGTAATTCTATCAATACTTACCAGTAACTTGTATTTCTTTACATAGGAATCCATTGTCTGGTTTTCACCAGAAAAGTTTTTAAGTGTCTATTTTCACAAACTACAAATATTCCTAAAAAATCACCTGTATCACTTAAACGCATTCTTTCAACTGTTTACAGTAGATGCACCAGTGCTGGATCCAGGATCCACCACGGAGTAAGAAAAAGTAACAATAACACTACTTACCTGCTAAGTGAATTTCCTTCCATAGGGTAACATTGAGTGGTTTCACTTGGAATTTTTTTTGTGTGGAGTTTTGAAACTTTAAAATATTCACCTAAAATCAGCCGAACAACAAATTCCTATTTACTCACCTGTTATCAGGAGTGTCCTTAGTGCTGCTTCTTTGAGCCCAGTACTGATCCTGAAAAGTAATTCTAACCGTACTTACCAGTAACTTGTATTCTTGTATTTCAGAACTCGCTTCTAGAGAAAACCCTCTTGCCCAAAAGACCAAGGGGAGTCCAGGTGACATCAGGAAAAAGAAACAGAAATGGGTCGAAAGAAATAAAGAACAACAGGATACGAATATTAGCAGCCATGTATCTGATCCTGCGACCACCTTAGCCGAAACAGGAGGCCCAATACCTGCCGAACTTTTCCTGCAAAGACTAGAGGCCCTACTGGAGAAACCCTCTGCTCAAACCAACAGCGGAACTTCTAATACTAACATTGCTCCGCTGCCTGGCGAAAGTTTTAACCTAGAAAGCTCACCAAGTCCCCCTACAGATATTCCTCTCATTGCCCATATCGAAAAGATCATGAAGTCCCTTATATTTACGGTCCTTGAGAGGGTAAAGGCTCTTTCCAAAAGGTTTGATTGCTTTGAACAAAGGACCCTTGATAACTTCTTTTCCATAAAGGCACTAATTAAGTTGCATTCAAAAAATAGCCTTGCCGAACAGAAGTTGTAAGACCCGCCGCAGGCATGCAATGCTGCTTCTCCAAAACAAAAAGGTCCCCTAGGGATAACGGGTAACAAAAATCCCCCAGTATCAACTACAAAAAAGGGGAGCAAAATAAGTAAACAGCTGACAACAAAAAAGGATAAGGGACCCAGAGATAGGGAGCCCTCCCAACCCCAAGCAGACAAATATGTCCCCAGTAATGTAGTAGCTACAGAAGGTGAGGGTGGTAGTACCATTGTATCCACGCAGACTCATAAAGACAAAATTACTTCCAGCAAAGCAGCAAATGAGGGAATAAACTTGGCCCAGAAATCGGGTGAAACAGACAGCGAACGGCTTAGTATTTCCCATATTGACTTGCCTCCTGCAAGTATGCCCTATGTAGTTGTCCTAGCAGGAGTTCCTCGGCTACTGCCTGGTAAAGCAGAAACAATTCCAAAGCTTTATTCGATTATTAAAAACAATCACAAAAGCATACAATATATAAAACACAGAGTACGAACATTTCAGTGGAGACAACAACTCATCAATATTGGGATTTAAAAGATATTAAAACACCAGACTTTTCCTATGTGAAACAGCTTTAAGTAAAAAGGTAGCAGTAAAAAAACAGATATCTATGGAGTCAAGTGCAAATAACAGTTTCAATGCTTGGGCTGTATTATACACTGAGTATTTTCTAAAAACAGGTCTGAGATAATAACGACGGAGATGCATATAAAGAGGGAAAATAAGCATAAAGTGAAAAATGCTTTGCCTGGATAGGCCATCACAGGGGCAGGGGGATTGGCTATGTGTTTTCATCACTGGAAAGGCCACTAGATTATGTACAATACCAAGTCTCAACCTCGTGAGAACAAACTGATGCGATTGCTTGGTAATAGATTTAAGGTACATAGGCATGCCCCTGTCATCCAACATATTAAAATAATAAAATACATGAGTTGACGTAGAGCTGCATTTCACCCTGCGTAAGTTAGATTTGGTCCCAATAAAGACATCTTTGAGTTCCTTTTTAGGTACAGTAACAGCACTATTGGGGTTATTAACAATGTCTAGGTTAAAAATATCACTATAGGAAGATGAAACGTAGTTTAACCAGGGAATCTTGCAGGCATTGTCCGAATTAAGGCAATCTAGAATAATCTGCCTGGTAAAATCAGTCTCATCTTTGACCCATATTGACCTCCAGACCATTAAAGGTCTCATTCCCATTAGGTCTGTTAGATGGTACATACCCACCTCGCTATGGCATAATTCATTGGATGCCGAGGTGGGTAAACAAAGGAGTCTTTTAAGGAACCGATTGTCGGTGACTTGTAGTTCCCTGTGCTGACAATAGCCCCATATACCAGAACCATATAGAGCAATAGATACACATCTGTGCCTATAGATATTTAACATGTCTGGTATGCGGCGACTACCTAGCTTAGATGCAAAGCGAAAAACTCCGGAGGAGCTTTTGGCCATCCTAGCATTCACGTTTAGAATCTCAGGTGCCCAAGTCCCTTTGTTATTAAAAGTTACTCCAAGATAACAAAATCTGTCCACCACCTCGATTTTATGATTATTAAAATGGAACCGCTTTAAAAGTTTCATCCGTTTACCACAGGCCATAATGTAAGTCTTGGAGTTGTTGATTTTCATTTTTCTCTCCTTAATGAAATCATAAAAATAATTCATTAATTTTTGGAGCCCATTCGGAGTACGCGAAAGTAAAACCGTGTTGTCGGCATATAGCAGGACTGGCACAGGGTGGCCACCAACCTGCGGAGAATCAGCCTGTACCCTCTTCAGTTCGGACTCGATAGAATTTATAAAAAGGGAAAAGAGCAGGGGGGCCAGCACACAGCCTTGTCTTATGCCTGACTTAACCTTAATTTTCCCAGTGCATTCACCTGCCTGGCCATAACGGATCTGAGCTGATAACTTATTGTAGAGTCTGGCCAGGAAGTATATAATTTATTTATTTATTTATTTATTTATTTTTTTATTTATTGACATTTATTGAGCGCGGCGAATACCCGTAGGCGTCTCGGCGCTGACTTAAGGGATGGATCAGTATTTAAGAAGACCTTACAAAAAGTAGAACTATTGGTCAAATAACCAAGTCTTAAGTTGTTTGCGAAATATGAAGAGGGAAGGGCTAGTCCTAATGTGAAGAGGAAGGGTGTTCCAGAGTTTGGGGGCGGCAACCAGAAAGCGCCTGTCACCCCAAGTGACTGTTCTAGTACGAGGCACTACTAGGTGATTGTGATGAGAGGAGCGAAGGGAACGGGTTGGGATACAGTGATGAAGGTTATGTTTAAGGAAGTGGGGGCCTTGGTTATTGAGTGCCTTGTAAAGAATACACAATGATTTAAATTTGATACGGCTGCGTATCGGAAGCCAGTGAAGTTCCCTGATAGTGTTTGAAACCGATGCAAACTTGGGAAGTCCCGCCAGCATCCGGGCGGCAGCATTTTGAATTGACTGCATCTTGTTAGTCACCCGGGATTGTGCATTTAGGAATAGAGCATTACAATAGTCCAGTGCGGACAGGACTAGTGAGCTGACCAGAGTTCTCCCAGCAGTGTCAGGTAGGTAAGGTAGTATTTTCCTGATCATTCTAAGTTTCATATGAGCGGTTGCAGCAGTCTTGTTGGCGTGTGCCATAAAATTTAGACCTGCATCAAAGGTGATGCCCAGATTTCTGACTTTAAGAGCTGGGATGGGAGGAGTTCCAAACGATGTTGGCCACCATACTGGTGACCAGCCCGGAGAAAGGTGACCGAAGATGACCACTTCAGTTTTATCTGAATTAAGTTTGAGACAATTCGTGGCCATCCAGTCACCTATGGCCACCATTCCCCTGGTGAATAACTTGGCCACTTCTTCCCCATCCCCTTTGATGGCCAGTACCAATTGGGTGTCGTCGGCGTAGGAGGTCAGGCTCATCCCAAAAGCTTTGATGACACTAGCAAGGTCCGACACATAGATGTTGAAGAGTGTCGGACTTAGGGACGAGCCTTGGGGGACCCCACATGGCAAGGACACCTTAGAAGATTGGTATGGTCCAAGGGATACCGCCTGAGTTCTGTTAGCCAAAAATGATACAAGTAGGTCCAGCGCTGTTTCCTGGACACCTAATCGTTCGACACGGTCGGCCAAGATCTTGTGGTCGACCGTGTCGAAGGCCGCAGAGAGATCCAGCAGGACCAAGACTGCTGTCCCCCCCTGATCTCGTATGGCTCGGATATCGTCTGCCGCTTTTAGGAGGGCGGTCTCCGTGCCATGACATTTGCGAAAACCGAACTGAGTGTTGTCGAGCAACTGGTGCCGCTCAACAAACTCCGACAATTGTTGGTTCATACCTTTTTCTATGACCTTGGCCAGGAAGGGGAGACTGGCCATCGGCCGATAGTTTTTAGTTCATCTTTGTTAAGATTGAATTTTTTTAGTAGGGGTTTAACCAACGTGTGTTTCAAGGAGGCAGGGAAAATGCCCGATCTGAACACAGCGTTACAGACCTGTGTAATGACCGGAATCAGCGTGTCCATAACTGGTGTAAGCACTTTGAGCGGGCAAGGATCCAGTGCTGACCCTGTTTTAATCCTTGAAATGAGGCTCTGCGTCTGGTCCATAGTAAGGTCAGCGAAGCGTGTAATTATATTGTCACGCGGCGTAAGAGGAAGGGGATGAGGATTGATATTGGTGTTTAGGGAGAAAGCCTGGAAGATATCATTGACTTTCTTGAAGAAAAAATCGGATAGGGCATCGCAGAGATGTTGTGAAGGAGGGGGTGTGAGATCCTGTGTACCACCTGACAAACGCTTAGTTATATCAAATAGCTCCTTACATGAGTTTTTTGCCTTGTCTATTTGTTCGGCATAGTAAGCTTTTTTTGCCTCCGCAATCATATGTTTGTACCGAGTGAGTGACTCTTTATATAGTATTTTACTCTCGGGGTCATAGTGCTTTCGCCAGAGTCTTTCTCTTTGTTTGTTAGTTTGGTTCTGCTTTTTAAGTTCGTCAGAGAACCAGGGTGCGCTGGGGGAAGCTTGATTCTGGGAAACAGATTTTTTTTTTTTTAATTGCTGGGGGAGCTCCCATACCCAATAAAGTGGACCATAACAAATTGTGGTCCACTAGGTCAAAGGCACTCGAAAGATCAGCGAAACAGAGAAATAGAGTGCCCTGTTTCGCTTTCGTATACTTTCCAATGAGGAGGTCAAGATTAATGCACTGCTCTGTTGTCCCCAAACCTTTGCGGAAACCGTATTGGGACTCAGCCAGAATTTTGTTTTCCTCCGCCCATTCCTCCAACCGCATCAGGAGAACCCTACTCATGATCTTAAGGGAGGAATCCAGAAGGGAGATAGGGCGGTAGTTCTTGGCCTCTCCTCTATCTCCCTTCTTGTAGATGGGTAGAATTATGGATTCACTCCAGGTAGGTGGTGTACTCTCCAGGACTGAGGCGTTAAACACCTGTGTTAGGAGTGGGCTCCAAAGTGTCGGGTTGGATTTATACAGGTCAACCGGGACCCCGTCGGGTCCCGGTGCCTTTCCCCCTTTACTCCGACTAATAGCAGTAACAACCTCTTGTAGTGTAATGTCCAAGGGTAACTTCGTTTCAGACATTGGGGTAGGAAAACTGGCACAGTCCTCCCTAGACGGGTTAAAAATTCCAGAAAAGTGTGCAACCCAGTTCGCTTCGCTAACCTGGGCTGACAATATGGGAAAGTCTTCTTTTACAAGGAAGGAACTATTAACCGTGGACCAAAAGAGCCTACTATCACGCAATATAGATGCTTGTTTAAGGGCATCCCAAGCTTGTTCCCTTATCTCTTGTTTCCTGTGTATGAGATTGTTTTTATATGTCAATCTAAGGGATTTAATAGCCTTCCTGTCCCTGGGTTGTTTAGTTAGTGCCTGCTTAAGTTCCCGCAGAGATTTGGTGCACATGCTATCAAACCAACCCACATTTGCGAAAACCGAACTGAGTGTTGTTTGATTTGGGCCTTGGTGATAGTAAGACATCTTTTTATAACTGTGCCTAACTCCACAAAATCGGCTATAATGCACTCACGGAGAGCCTCTGGATCCAAACATTTATATATTGCAGCAAACCCAGCTTCAATGATTTTAACCTGCAACTTCTCGGAGTTGTCCAAACACCACTTAATACGGATACCATTCTGTCTACAGGGGGTAACATCTTCAATTATCAAACGGTGGCTGTTAGCTGGTAACCCCCAGACAGAAATCGACATGGTGATGGCATTATGGTCGCTACTTCCAAGGTCGGCAACAATGGGTACCGTACAAAAGGGAACAAGATGTGTGGAAACCAATAGGTGGTCAATAACAGAGGCCGAATTCAATCCTACAAAGGTTGGGACAGGGTTGCCATCAACATCTGCAGCCGGGGGGTGGATCATAAGGTCCATACTTAACATAAGAGAATTAAGGGAATCACCATAAGGTGAGTGAATAAAGTGTGCCCTGTTTTCCCCCAATATCCCCATCATATCCACAGATTCTGGTGAATGAATAAGGACAGGTACGAATATTAAAATCCCCTCCCCAGATGATATCCATTGGTTTGTGAATGCCCTTTCGGATGTTACTCACGGCTGAACCCAACTCCTCCACCACAGTAGTATTAGATGCATCAAACAAGTTGTTGTAGTGGTTAATCAGCATAATTACCTGGCCCTTTACATGTTCTAAGATTAGAATTTGAGAATGGTGACCCACAGACTGGTGTGATTTCATACAAGCAGGGAAATTCACAGAAAGTAAAATTACTAGCCCCCCTTTGGCCCTACCCATACCAGACCTTTGTGCCGAGTTGTTATATGACACAAATCCATCAAGATTAATATCAGTGGTTACCCAGGTCTCTTGTAAACATAAAACGTCAAAATCAGAAAGGATTTCACTCCTACCTAAGGACGACGTTTGCCGACTCCACCCTGCAACATTCCAACTAGCAAATTTAAAACCAGGGAAACAGGGGGAAGGTTTAATAGTCGCGGGTACGTTGGTAATTGAGGGTTTGTTGGCAACTAGGGGAACCATCGTAGCAGGAAAAATGGCAGGGACAGGTGATTTAGCTCCCTGCGAGGGTATGTGCACCAGTGTAGAAATGGAAGGTGTTACAACTACTGAGCATTGGTCCATATCTGCAACTGGATTATTATTGATGGTTCCTATTCCCTGAGAGGGTAAGTACACCGGGACAATGATAGGAGGCGTTACAGGGGTGGGAATGAAAGAAGAACTGATGCCAGATGTTACAACAAAACCATTGCCAGGAATGAATGGGGTGGAATCTAAGGCTGAGGGCAGTCAGTCAACACCATCCAGTCCGTTAAGACAGTTAAATCGGTTATAATCATAAAAGGGTGTCTCCGGGGGTCGAAAAACCGGTCGTGCTACATACCCACGATATCTACCCCTCCGTTCAACCCTCGTCCAATTACCTTGGACTTGATCATGGTGCATATGGATAGGGGGGAAGAAAAAAGACACTGACAGAGTCTGAATGGTGGAGTCGAGAGATCTATTAGACCCAGCACATATATGTAGAACAGTCCTAGGATCTCGAAAGCTCACCGTAATACAATCCCCAGTTATAGATTTTCTAGTTTTACCCAGCCAGGGTACCCTTCTCACCATGATAATTTCGTTGTTAAGATAGGCCGGGAGGGGTCTGTTCCAGTTCAACCATTTAATGACTTTACTTTTAAGTGAGTGAAAGTTCTCACCTTCACCCGCTTCAAGAGGGGGAACACCAGCCATAACTACCATAAAGCGGTTAGCCTCAGGGGGCAAGTCGGGTCTCCGTGGTCTGGGGGCAGGCTTCTCAGGGGGTGGGGGAGCAATACTGTCATTGGATATAGCCCCATCGGAGGTTGTCACAGGGGGGACTGGGCCTACTGGTTGTAAAGATGGAATATTAGGTTTGCTATGTTGTGTCGGTGCTAAGTTGGCCATAAGAGGTTGCAGAAGGGGGGCAGCAGTAGTCACCAAGGGAGGTCCCAAATTAACTGAAAGGGTTTGAGGGTTAGGAGGGGGATTAGACTCAGAGGGTCTACCTTGGATGATAGCCGAAGTTTTCATACTACTTATGGCTGCCTCCAAGATAGTGAGTCTAATCTCTACTTTCTTAATGCTCTCACTGATGGGCAGGAGCAGTGACCTAAGTAAAAATTCCAGGTTCCCTATAGAGGTAATGGGGGGTGATGGATTAGATGGAATATCCCCGGGGGCATTAACAGGATCAGTGATATTAGTACCCTTAACAGGAGGAGCTTTATGCGCATCCACTATTATCCCCACAGAGATGGGAGGGGGCTTAGAGGCTTTCCCGAAATCGGAGTGGGGGATTTTGGTTTTACCCTGCCCTCCCCTCAACTTCCTTCTTCGCTTGTTTGGAGGTGGGCCATGCATCTCTGCCACAACTACTTGCTTCGGCTTTATTTTCCTTGGCTTAACTGCGGGGGGTCTGAGTAGTTAGGTCAACAGCCATACAGCTGAGACTGGGGGGGTGGTGACACTAGGAACCTGCTCAGTAGATAAACAGGGGTTGGGAATACAATCCCGCAGTAAAAGAGGGATGCCTTCCTGGGATAATAGCTCCTCACTAATGTTAAAAGAGCCTCCCTCTTGGGAGATAGAATTAGGAATAATATCAGTAAGGGGCCTATTTTTCATGTTCTCAATAGAGCGGCGGCGCTCTGCCCTGCGCTCCGCCAGAGAGGTTTCCTTATCTCCATCACCCGGTGCCTGAGAAAAATAATTGTCCAAAGTCCCATTTCTGACTCCCCCCGCCTTCACAGTAGTTCCCTCCATAGCCGGTGATGGCATGTCCGATACCTGTATCACGGACCAAAGAAATCCAATACAATGCAGGCGAAAGAGAGTTGGCCCAGCCCAGCCTACTCTGGCCTACGAGGGCCTCAGAGGGCCCGCCCTCTGCCCGGGCTTAGCCCCGGGCTAGGTCCCGCGCGCGTCCCGCGTGCGCGCAACTTTACTTCCTTTAAATAGTTTAGCCAGGTACTGATGGTAGGAGGGGGAACGGCAGGAGGGCGGAGCGAGAAGAGGACCCAGGACCAGAACAACTTGGCGAATTACCGTCCTATTTCCTTACTCCCTTGACTGAGCAAACTGCTTGAGAGGCACGTAAACAACACCTTGATGAACTATTTGGAGTCTAATAGTCTTCTGCGTGCCTCTCAGACAGGGTTCCGTCCTCTGCATGGGACTGAAACCGCTCTCTTAGCGGTAACGGAAGAGGCAAGAGCTGTGTTGGACCGGGGTGGAAAAGACGCCATCATCCTATTAGATCTCAGCACCGCGTTTGACACGGTTAACCATGTCACGCTATTACAACGACTGGCGGACATGGGCGTGTCGGGCGCTGCCCTGGAATGGCTGACATCCTTCCTGGCTGACCGTTTCTTCCAGGTCTTTGAGGGTGAGGCGGTGTCTCCCAAACACCCACTCAGGTGTGGGGTTCCTCAGGGATCCTCCCTGAGCCCCACCCTGTTTAATGCCTACATGGAACCCCTAGACAGGATAGTCCATCCCTTCGGTGCGCGTATTGTCACCTACGCGGACGATACCCAACTGGTGGTCTCCTTAGACCACTCTGAGGGATCGTCCCACACCTTAGGCCCCTGTCTGGAGGCTGTTGCCAGATGGATGCAATCTTCCTGCCTAAAACTTAACGGGGAGAAGACAGACGTCATACTATTGGGCAATCCTTCTCCCTCTGTCCTTGCATCCATCTGGCCACCATGTTTGGGCCCGCCCCCCGTCCCCAAGTCCCAAATAAAAAGCCTCGGGATCTGGTTCGATAAAGCTTTGGACTTTTCGGTCCAAGCCACAAAGACCGCCGCCACCTGCTTTGGGCTTATGAGGATGTTGCGGAAGGTGCTCCCTTTGCTCCCATTCCAGGCATGGAGGATCCTGGTCCAGGCCCTTATACTCTCCCGCCTGGATTATGGGAATGCCCTCTACATGGGAGCTCCGACCTTTGCCACCCAGAACCTCCAAGTCACACAAAACAGTGCGGCCCGCCTACTCTATAACCTCCCTCGATGGCAGTCAGCGAGGAATGCCCTAAGGGAGCTTCACTGGCTCCCTATAGTGGCAAGAGTACAATTTAAGGCTATGTGTATCTTACACAAAGCCTTTCATCGCACAGGTCCCGCAATCCTGCATCCCCTGGCTACTCCCTACGTCCCGTCCCGTTCCCTCCGCTCTTGTACCCTCCAGCTGGCCACTTCCATCAGAGTCAGGAAAGCCCGCTGGGGAGGCCGCTCTTTCTCCCATACTGCGGCTAAACTCTGGAACACCCTCCCTTTATCCCTTCGAGGAAACAGTAACCACCTGTCCTTCAGGAAAGCCTTGAAAACACACTTGTATGCCAAATCCTGCTGATCTGCCCTGAGCTCGCGTTAAGCAAATTCAGTCACAAGCGCTACGAGGCCTCCGGGTAGTTAGCGCTATACAAGTGCAATTTTCATATTTCATATTTCAGGTGCGGCCACTGAGATGGAACTTGGCCCCCTGGTCCTGGCAGTCCCGCTACACGCCCGTGTAGTTTTCCTCACCCGGTGATCCCTGGACAAACAGTAGTTCGCAGCACTCCACAGCTACGGCAGGCAAAGAACGGCAGAGTCAATGGCCTTCGAGCAGCGCACGCGGAGCGGGGGCCGCGAGGCGTTGAAGTAGGCGGGGGGCGGAGCAAGAAGAGGACCCAGGTGCGGCCACTGAGATGGAACTTGGCCCCCTGGTCCTCACAGTCCCGCTACACGCCCGTGTAGTTTTCCTCACCCGGTGATCCCTGGACAAACAGTAGTTCGCAGCACTCCACAGCTACGGCAGGCAAAGAACGGCAGAGTCAATGGCCTTCGAGCGGCTCCCGCGGAGCGGGGGCCGCGAGGCGTTGAAGTAGGCGGGGGGCGGAGCGAGAAGAGGACCCAGGTGCGGCCACTGAGATGGAACTTGGCCCCCTGGTCCTCGCAGTCCCGCTACACGCCCGTGTAGTTTTCCTCACCCGGTGATCCCTGGACAAACAGTAGTTCGCAGCACTCCACAGCTACGGCAGGCAGAGTCAATGGCCTTCGAGCAGAGTCAATGGCCTTCGAGCAGCGCCCGCGGAGCGGGGGCCGCGAGGCGTTGAAGTAGGCGGGGGGGCGGAGTGAGAAGAGGACCCAGGTGCGGCCACTGAGATGGAACTTGGCCCCCCTGTCCTCGCAGTCCCGCTACACGCCCGTGTAGTTTTCCTCACCCGGTGATCCCTGGACAAACAGTAGTTCGCAGCACTCCACAGCTACGGCAGGCAAGAACGGCAGAGTCAATGGCATTCGAGCGGGACCCGCGGAGCGGGGGCCGCGAGGCGTTGAAGTAGGTGGGGGGGCGGAGCGAGAAGAGGACCCAGGTGCGGCCACTGAGATGGAACTTGGCCCCCTGGTCCTCGCAGTCCCGCTACACGCCCGTGTAGTTTTCCTCACCCGGTGATCCCTGGACAAACAGTAGTTCGCAGCACTCCACAGCTACGGCAGGCAAGAACGGCAGAGTCAATGGCATTCGAGCGGGACCCGCGGAGCGGGGGCCGCGAGGCGTTGAAGTAGGTGGGGGGGCGGAGCGAGAAGAGGACCCAGGTGCGGCCACTGAGATGGAACTTGGCCCCCTGGTCCTCGCAGTCCCTCTACACGCCCGTGTAGTTTTCCTCACCCGGTGATCCCTGGACAAACAGTAGTTCGCAGCACTCCACAGCTACGGCAGGCAAAGAAAGGCAGAGTCAATGGCCTTCGAGCGGCACCCCTCTAATATTCTGAACTTAAAAACAAGACTACATATTGGCTAAATAATAACAGGCCTTTGCCGAGACAAATAGATGGAAAGGTTCTGTTTGCCAGAAGAGTTGGCTGGGTGGGGACAATAGCTAAGGATGTCCCAGGCGACTGTATCCTAGTTAACTTTCGGGATACGCGCGCAGTAAAATTCATTTGCAATCATTACCATGAGCCTGACAATAGTGGAATAAGAGCACTTGGTTTAGGGCATTTTTATCCACAACAAGTGCCCCAGACCCAGTGGCAGAACCATGGACATCATTCCTGGGGAAGGTTTTCTGATGATTACTTTACCCATCCCACTTTAAAACCATCCCTTAGTTCGATGTGTCAGAACATAAGCCCTAGTTTTTATCGACCATGGTGGGGCTGTTGACGTGATGGTTATAAACTTACTAGAAAACTGCCTGCTGTCTCTGTAGTTCCTATGAGCTGCGGTATGAATAGTCGTGAGGAAAAGGGGTCTCCCTGTCTACATGAATCATCTACTGCTCCCTCCTCTGGTTCACTGCACATGATTGTACCTGGAGGTCTAAGTCCGACTGCCTCTAGCGCACTGGTAGGGGTGGAGGGCGTAGCAAAGGAGTCTGGTTCCGAGTCAAGTCCGGACACGCAGCGAGCCCCAGCCGAGCAAGTGACAATTATTCATGATTTGAAAATTGTCAGCTGGAATATAGCGGGAATTTCTCGAAATTTAGAAGTTCCTGAGTGGAACACATTCATCGAGTCTTTTGGGATATGCATTTTCCAGGAGACATGGTGTTTGGAACCACGATATAAGGTCGGTTATACGACCTATTTTGGTCCTGCTATTGCCTCACCCCCAGGGAGGGGTAATCCATCTGGCGGCCTGCTTGCTTGGATTATTATTTCACTCGGCTGGCAGATTACACACATAGTAACCAAGTCTCCTGATCTACAGAGGCTTTCAGTGAAGGGGCTCCTTAGAGGGCAGTCCCTGGAGATCTTTAATATCTATGTTAGAGGCCCCAATGGGGGCCTGTCTTCACCAACTCTAGTGGCCCTTGAGGATGAACTTAGAACATGCAGTCCCAATGTTTACTTTTTGCTTGCCGGTGACTTTAATTGCTCTTTTGAGCCCCTGGCAGCAGACGATATCTTGGGTACCATAGACGAGGATACCAGGAGAGGTATTCCACCTTTAACTGTAGCACCCATTAAGCGGTGGTCCCAGCGAGCGGTACAATTAAATGCCCTCACATTGGAGTATGGGCTAAGGGCAGCAAATGGGAGAACAGTTTCTGACCCCTGTGGTGCTCATATGTTCAACAGGGTTGGTCATTCGTCCAGAATAGATTACATTCTGCTGGACTTCAAGCTTTGGGGCTACAAGTTGGACATGATAGTTTTACCATCTACAGACACCGACCACAATCCACTCAATATGTCCCTGTCTCCCATTTGGAAAATGGACAAAGTTCCCCAGGCGCCTCATGTGTCGAGGCTGACAGGCGAAGTCTGTCCCTCGAATTGCGGGAGACGCCTGAAATGGGACAAGGTTGTCATCGATGAGGGGAAGGTATTAGAAATAGGGTCAATTTTGTCCAAAACTTTAATTAGGCTGAGGTCCACTAGTATGAACACCCAGGAGGTATCTTCTCTCTTTTGCCACACTATCAAAACCCTGGGAGATCTCTTTATTATAGCTAGTCGACATGGCAAAGCCGGGAAACGGAGCCGCCCAAAGGGTAATCCAGGAAGGTACTCTTAGACTTGTCAGAGAGCAAAAAGGGATTTAATCAATGCAGTCAAAACAAAGGAAATTGGGTTGATTAGTGCTGCCAGGAAGAGGTATACGGCTGCTATTAGTGAGGCCATGAAGGGGTGGGAAGATCAGTTTTGGTGTGATCTGAAAGCGGCTAGTCTAGGGAGGGATTCTAGGGGCTTTTGGGACTTAGTGAGATCAAGGAACAGGCCCTCTGACTCACTTATCACATGTAATATCCCTGAGGTATCATGGTTTGAGCAATTCTCCCGCCTTTATACTAGCACTGTGGAAGAGGGGCTGGGCCCCTTTTCTCTACCATCATTAGGCACCCCAGGGCTGAGGGAGGGTTTAGCATTTACTGTTAAAGAAGTGGAGAATGCTATCAAATCTCTTGTACCTAATAAAGCTGCAGGACCAGATGGTATACCGGGATACCTACTTCGCCTTAACTTGTCAGATTGGGGGATTCTTATTGCGTCATTGCTTAATGCAACCTATTATGGTGCCACACTCCCAGAATCCTGGATGAGTGCTGAGGTCGTCCGAATCTTTAAAAAAGAGGGACGGGACGACCCAACAAACTACCGGCCCATAAGTTTAATTGATTCATCGCAAAAAGTCGCAGGGAAGGTAGTCCTTGGGAGGGTGCTCCAGTGGGCAGAAGAAAATAAGATCCTGTCTGACTTCCAAGCAGGCTTTAGGTCGGGCACCGGGACCATTGAGCAGTCGTTTCGACTGCTGATGTTATATTGGAAGGTGGTTGTACTGGGCAAAGGCAGTCTGTATCTCGCGTTCATCGATTTACGGACTGCCTTTGACCTAGTGCCCCGGGGGCGTCTATGGAGGGTATTGTTTGATTTGGGAATGCCTCCATATTTACTGTCACTAATAATGAAGCTCCACACCGAAAACTTTCCACAGGTCCGGTCGGGCAACCAGGGCCAAAAGACTGCTCGAATAACAGTAAATAGAGGTGTCCGCCAGGGGTGCGTCCTCGCCCCCACTCTGTTCTCATTATATGTGAACGGAGTGGTGGAGCATCTTTTAAAAAATCCTGCTGACACACCTTACTTGGCCGGGAGGAGAATACCCACTTTATTATTTGCAGATGACACCCTTTTGATTTCTAAATCCCCGGTTAGTCTGCAGAGCCTACTAGACAGCTTCCAATCTTTTTGTGAGACTAGGGGCCTAAAGATCAATACTGAAAAAACAAAATATTTGGTTCTGAACCCTCCCAAAAAACTCGGGCGGCCGCCAGTACCGAATATAGTAACCCTAGAAAGAGTTAATGAGTTTGACTACCTAGGTATCCGCATTTCTGACACTATGAAATGGAATAGTCATCTCCAAAAAATGTTATTAAGTCACAAAAGGGTGGTGGGGCTCTCCTTAAGGAACAGAGATTATCCACTTTTAAACCTATTGCTCCGTTGTTAGATATTTATATGGCAAGAGGCGTTAGTGCAGCGCTATACGAGGCAGAGCTCTGGGGAGCACAGAATGTAGATCAGCTATCCTGCTCAGAAAACAAATTCTTGAAGGAATTGATGTGTCTCTCCAATAGTACCCCTACTCTCCCACTGCTCCTGGACATAGGCTGTCGTTCCATTAAAGACCAGGCCAGACTGAGACCCCTTCTTCTCTGGGCCCGCATTTGGAGGGTCCCTGAACTTGATAGTTATGCGCAGGGGCTAAAGGAAATACTATCCATGTCTGACTGGCCAAAACTAAAGGGGGTTAATGGATGTAAAGCACTTGCTAGGTGAGTTGGGTCTTGGAGAGGCTTGGCAGTCCAGGTGTGCCCCTCCCAAGTCAGCTCTAAAAAGAGTGTACTGGAATTGGGTGACGAGTAGGAGAAACATTGATCCCAATGTATGTAAATCCGCCAGAGAATTTTTAATAGTGAAGGATGTAGCCCTCCGGGAACCCTATCTTGACATCATTTTAATACCTAGAGATAGGGCTTTATATTTTAAATTCAGAATAGGCATCCTCCCCGTGGGAGAACTGACTGCACGCTGGAAGATCCCGGCACAAACTGTATCTTCCTGCCCTTTTTGCCCTTCTAGGATTGAGTCGGTGCCCCATCTTTTCTTTGAATGCCCCGCCTATAAAGCTCCGCGCACTAGGTGGCTAAAAATCTTGTGCAAAAATTTGGCACCAGACATTATAGTGCGGCCTTGAGAATTTTGAAGTCTGATACACGGCCCCTATTTGTCTGTGGTATAGCAAGGTTTTTAGCATGGGCGTGGATGATTAGGTCAAAAAAGCTAATGTATACTGTTTAATTTAGGTCATTTTGTTAGACCATTTTATGTAATTTATTGCCGCCATTTGTATTGTATTTAATATGATTGTATTTTATGGCTAAGCTTTTACTTTTTTATCCCTACTGTAATGTATATGTACTGCTTTTTAAGATATTTATATATGGAAATAAAGCCAATTTGACTTGACTTGACTTGACTTGACTTGTAATGTAATGTATAATGTAATTATAATGTAATTAAAAAAATTAAATATCTAAAAATAAATTGTTTAAATAATTTAGAAAATCAGTATCAAAAAAATAAAAATAACAAATAATACATTTAAAAATTGTCATTTACAAAACCTTTGAAATTCACTGAAAAAAACCATAGGTTTCAGACATGTTATAGTAAGGAATTAGCATTTAAAAAACCTTTGAAATTCACTGAAAAAACCATGGGTTTCAGACAAGTTATAGTTAGGAATTAGCATTTAAAAAACCTTAGAAATTCACTGAACAAACCATAGGTTTCAGACAAGTTATAGTTAGGAATTAGCATTTAAAAAACCTTAGCAATTCACTGAAAAAACAATAGGTGTGTTATAGTTAGCTAGACATTTCACTCGTATAAAACCATTGAAATTCCCCCGTTATAGTTAGTTGTACTAACTATAATTCGTGCGCCCGCAATCCACTGCTGATGATGTCACATATAACATCATTCATGACATGGTCAGTGACATCACTGTTGACATCACAGATAACATCTCAAATTACATCACTGATGACATCACTGATGTGATCATCCATGTGACAAACTGATACACCTCATCATACAGTAGCATAACCTTTAAACACTCATTATAAAATATGAAGTACCATATTTGAAACCAATGACACACCAATACAAGTTTTTAAAAACCCACTCAGTGATTCCTACATCTACACACACATCTAAACACTTACCTATACATTCACTCATACATGCTAACAAAGATCAATAGAACACTATTAAATATACTTATACACCTACATCAACATTACACACAGCTCATATCCTATTCACTTATGCAGACATCCTACTCACTTATGCAAACAATTAATCATACTTATATTTACCAAGCTACAAACTTACACAAACACCACTTTATCCATACTAATATAATAAAGAGAGAGCCCAAACCTTTGAGGCGGGTAATCTCAAGAACCACAGCATCAATCACAACACCCAATACAGCGTTGGAAAGGGCAGTTGCAGCAGAAGGACATAGGCTATGCAGACGCCCACCATATACATTTTAAAGGTAAAAGAACCGTGCCAGCAAAGTAGTCCCTTGTGGGCGTGTCCGCGTTGTGCTGTGAGCGTGTGCTGGGGGCGTGACAAACGCTGGGGGCGTGTGGTACGTTCCGCCCTTCATGCCATTTCTCATATCATGTGCTAATCCACCCTGCTCCCTTTAAATACCCCTGCACCCCATAATCATAACCCACCCTTACTCCTTAAAATACCCCAACACCCTTAAACACTAACCCATCTTAACCCTATAAATATACCCTGTACCCCAAAACCCAAACCTAACCCTAAACCCTAAAAATACCCCTGTACCCCAAAACCCAAACCTAGCCCTGAACCCTAAAAATACCCCTGTACCCTAAACCCCAAACCTAGCCCTGAACCCTAAAAATACAACTGTACCCCAAAACCCAAACCTACCCCTGAATCCTAAAATACCCCTGTACCCCAAACCCAAACCTAGCCCTGAACCCTTAAAATACCCCTGTACCCCAAAACCCAAACCTACCCCTGAACCCTAAAAATACCCCTGTACCCCAAAACCCAAACCTAGCCCTGAACCCTAAAAATAACCCTGTACCCCAAAACCCAAACCTACCCCTGAACCCTAAAATACCCCTGTACCCCAAAACCCAAACCTAGCCCTGAACCCTAAAAATACCCCTGTACCCCAAAACCCAAACCTACCCCTGAACCCTAAAAATACCCCTATACCCCAAAACCCAAACCTAGCCGTGAACCCTAAAAATTCCCCTGTACCCCAAAACCCATACCTATCCCTAAACCCTAAAACTACCCCTGTACCCCATAACCCAAAACTATATCTGAACCCTTAAAATGCCCAAACACCCCAAAACATATACCTCAGTACCCCAAAACATATACCCCTATACCCATACTTACCTCATCCAAACATTAAAAAAAACATGCTTTTACCATTCATGCTTTTACAACGAATTTTGTTGTAAATGTATGCGTGGTAAAAGCATATAAAATGTAATGCCATGCGTTATAATGGCATTGCGGAGTCATGGTACTTTCGTAATGAAAGTATGCGGAGTGATGGTATGCGGAAAGAAAGTTGCAGAATAATGGGTGTTTACCCTCCCCCGGTAAGTACATTGGTGGCACGGCGGCCCACATCTCCAGCAACATACTCATATTTTTTCCCTACCCGTTTGAAAAATGCAGTTCTCTCTCACTGATGGCCAGCACCGACATACACTTTTAAACACAACTCCCGCCACAAGTTCTAGAATTGCGAACTTTAGAGCTGGGGAGCTACTTTCGAATCTCGGCATCAGCTCAACATCCTATGATTCCAGGCAAATCGCTTTGTCTCCCCGTGCCTACCACAAATGAATGTGTTCTTCTGTAATGTAAATTGTGGTCATGCCATGTTGTCGAGTTCGCGCTATATAATATTGCAAGGAAAAATAAAGTAGGGAAACTCGAGTTCACACACTACTGAACGCGCACTCTTAAGTGCATCAGCAGTGTACTGTGAATTGGACCGTTTCACAGGCCTGTCACAGATAAGAAATGCTATCAAAACGAAATCCTACAAAACAATATACTACTGGCCGGCAGCAAGTCATACCCGGACAACGTCGGGACGGGCTGCTAGTTTATTCATATAGATAGTAACTCATACTTAGTGTGTTATAAAATCACTATTACAAGTATAGAGTTATCCGTACGTCACTCATACAATCACTGAGTCTTATGTATACTTATTTATATACAACAATTGTCACATACACTGCCTTTTATATTTGTCAGTCAGTCAGTCAAATATTCATTATTTCGGCATAAGCCATAAAAGAAACAACAAGAATAAAACATTTTACCAGATATTTAAAAACGCTAAAACCCAAAAAAATGTCATTATTTATTGAAGTAATAATAAATAATTTAAAAATCATTCCATTTTAAAAAATGTTGTCCTTGCCACCACAAACGACAAAAAAAAACTTGGAAACCGCAATTACAATGTGCAAGTCCGTGTTAGTTTTTTAAAGTCTGTAGACTTCGTTGCAGTGCTGAGAGCCCAAGTTCTTACACAGATTAATGAGTTCTTTCTGACGTAATTTGCCATATCCTCAGCAGAAAAAGAGCACATGCAAGTCAGTATCTTCCTTGGCTGGACACGCAGGGCAGCCCAGGTCCTGCCCGGGTACCCACTGGTTGGTGTATGCGTTGAGTGGGAGACAGCCACGGCGAAATTGTAAATAAAGTTTCCTGGCCAGGGTTGGATAAATAACGTCAAGCACAGACTCCAACATATATGTACATTTCACATCTAGGAATAAAGATAACCTGGAACCAGCCCTGGGATTGAGATACAATTTGTCCAATTGAACATCCCAGTACCTCTTTATCAAAACCTTCCTAGTAATAATTACACAGGCTACTCTGGGATTCTCCCACAGATCACAAAATCCTAGGGCAGTCAACCAGTTTTTAACATACATAAGCCATGGAAACTTACTCTTCCCTGAAATGCTAAGTATCTCCTCAAGCTCACTTCTATATACAGCAAGTTCAGGGGTGGCCCATATCCTCTGCCAAAAAAGAAGTGGCCTGCATCCTACAACCTGGGTGATTGGTCTTATTCCTAGGTCCAAACGAAGGGGGAACAGAGGGGTACTTATCAGAAGTCCTACTATCTGTCTGATAAATTTATTTTCGGTGATCAGCATTGGATTTATATTTGAGTGGCCCCACATCTCACCGCCAATCAGTATCGCACTTCTCACCTGTGTTTTGTAAATCTCTAAGACAGGGTTCATAGGTTTGTGATGGGTATCCCTGAAGACTTTGGCCAGATCCCCCAGGATTTGGGTTAGTTTAAGATTTGCCTTTGTGACCTGGGGCCCCCAGGGCATTTTTTCATTTAGGGTGAGCCCCAGGTAATCAAATTCGCTAACCCTCTCTAGGGGTGAGCCATTCAGGTGGGGGCCGGGATAAGACGTCTTTTTGGCGTTGAAAAGCCTATATTTGGTTTTCTGTACGTTTATTTCCAACCCCCTATTCTTACAAAAAAGTGAAAATCCATCCATTATTCTCTGTAGCCCCATAGGGGACTTAAACAGGAGTAGCATGTCATCAGCGAACATCAATGCTGGCACCCAGCCCCGAGCCAGCTTCGGGGCATCGATGTTCTTACGTTGTGCTCAGGGCGTGTACCAGACCATTGATGTAGATGCAAAATAAGTTAGGGGCCAAAACGAACCCCTGTCTAACTCCCCTATTTACAGAGATTGGAGCAGTAAGATCCCCCCTTTCCCATACCTTATTTTGGCATAATTCCCTGTATGGAGCCGAGTGATGATCTTTAGGAGATATGGGGGTATCCCCAATTCCCTCAACACTCTCCACAAAGTCTCCCTGGGAACCAGGTCAAAGGCACTTTGCAGATCGACAAAGACCAGATAAAGGCTCCCCCTTCCGATACTTCTGAATTCCAATAAAGGAGTTGGAGCCTAAATATCTGGTCCATAGTCGAAGTTTAGTTTTAAACCCTGCCTGTAGATGGGACATTATATTATTTGCATCCAGCCAGGTCTGGACTGATCAAGAATGATCCTGGCAAAGGCCTTTTGATATATATCTATTAGACTGATGGGTCTATAGTTGGAGGGTTGAAGAGGGCAACCCTTTTTAAATACTGGGATTACCTCAGCCCTCAGCCATGATTCAGGTATATTAATCCCTTTTAGAATGGCATTAAATAACAGCCAAAAGTAAGGGGCCCAAATTTTAGGCTCTTTGCTATATAACTTCCCGGGGACATTGTCAAGCCCTGCAGCTTTTCCTGTAGGATTTTTTTTATTACAATTGCTGCTTCAGCCAGGGAGATATGTGGGGAATCAGAATCTGCCGTGAGCACTATGGGAGGAGATCTAGGTTCCGTAGCACCGCCATCTGCTATTGCAGAATACAAGGCTTTGTAGTGGGTAACCCAACTCTCTGCCGCTATGTTCACATCGAAGGAGTCCGACCCACACTACTACCGGTCACAACAATGTTCCAAAATGTTCTTGGATCCTTGGTTTCTAGGGCTGTTTTTAGCCTGTCCCATTTATCTATTCCCCAGACAACCTTGGCAGAAGCAATGCTTTTCTTGTATTGGGCCCTAGCCATTTTGATGGTACTCTGGGATTTAAGTTTAATAGCCTCTAGGAACGTTTTCTTTGCCTGTTTACAGCTGCCATTAAACCACAAACCCTTTTGTAGGATCCTTTTGACCCGCGGGCAGGGTCTATAAAATGCTTCTCTTAGTTTACAGCAGATAGAATAATTGATGACCCATAATTTGCTGTAGGTTTCAGGTAGGGCCCCATTGTCCACCAGATCTGACAGGGTCATTAAGTCAGGAATGATACTTTCATAGAGTAGAGCCAACTTCACTTGACAATTTTCCATCTGCGTCCACTTGACCTTTCTTTTGTTGTTTGAGAGGAATAGCCCATCCATAGCACATTGATCTAAATCACTTGGTCCCGTTTTTAAAGGAAGCTCAAGGGTTGCTGTCAGGGCGTTATGATCCCTATCATACCTAGGTAGGTTAGCAAATTCAGTAACGAAAGACCAACCTCTAGTTTCTATTAAAACATAGTCCAATATCGACTCTTGGCCCACCCTATAAAAGGTGTATTTACCAGGCGAGTCGGAGCTAAATTGACTATTACAGGCGCGTAATGAATATTTCAAGGTTAAGGCTTTGATTTGGAGCACCAGAGAAAACCAAGACCTAATTGGGGATGAGTTTATCTCGGGAATAGCCCACAACTCATCTTCTTCTCTACCACAGGAGTCATCAAAATCTTTTAGGGGTTCATATTGGCAATTTAGGTCACCACCCAAAAGGATCAGACCGTCTATTGAGTCGCCCGAGATTACTATGTCAAGATGGTCTATTGTTGGTGACTCCTTCCCGTTTTTCACAGGCCTAGAATACACATTGATCACATTTTGTTTGTGAACTTTGTTAAAGGACAGGATAAGGCCCAAAATGTCTGGCCCAGTTTCTTCTATTTGTGAGACAGTACATCCTAAATGGGTCCCAATCCATATAATTAGTCCTCCCGATGGTCTTCCCTGCCCTTTCGAAATGGCTGGTTTGTAGTAGGATGCAAATCCTGGACGGGTGTGTTCCTCAACAGTCTTGCCACAGCTCTGCTTAATACGGTACTGTACTGTTCGACTGATTTACAGCAGGAAGGAGATAGGTACACTAGTCTCTCTGAGAGAATTACATCATGCCCTTAGGCCTCTGTCCGAGCGGGCGAATCATGGGCCATCATTGGCCTTATAACACTTGGCCTCTTACCAACAGGCCAGAGGGTCTAACTCTGTTTGTCCTGCTATGTTTTTAGCTTTAAATCTACATCTGCCCAGTAACCATAGTTTTTTGACTATACACGTTGTAGTTTATAAAGTACTCTGTCTGTCTAAGGAAAAACAGCGCTTTTAGATCACTAGCGCCTACCACTCATACCCGTTTTTGGTTATAAAAAGATCATGCATTCTGCCCAGTAACCATAATCTTTTGACTAGATACGTTGCAGTTTATAAAGTACTTTTTCTGTCTAAGGTAAATAGCGCTTTTATATCATCAGCGCCTACAACTCGTACTGATTGTAGTTATAATCATCGCGCATTCTCAGCACGTGTCAAATCCCTGTTTATGTTTATCCAGTCTGTTTACCCCCGTCGCTCTGACAATAGAGGCAGACCCGGCACGAGCAACCTACACGACATCCAATAGGAGCACAGCTCTAAACAGGGGGTTGTCCAATCATAACACGCGAGGTGTACGCGTCACGCCACCGCGCTTCCAATAGCAGCACTGGTGTGATTTAGCCTTCCCCCAACCTGCTGTTGACTAGGCTGACTGACTCGGCAGTGAATGGTTGCACTACATCACGGGGACAAACGCCAATCTGTAGACGCGAGTGAGTAGCCCCACGTGACCTTCCGCCCAATGATGGCAGGGCTTATCTACACTCCCTCGCCAGCTGTCGGTACCTCCCCAGAAGGCCAGGACGCCGGCCAGGAGTACCGACGGTTAGGTAAGGTGAACCCTCGCGCATAGGCGCTATTGCGAGTATATTTACAACAGGGCTATTTACTCACGCTGAGCCCCCCTTTTTTAACATTTAACATTTAACTACTCTGACTGGTCTATATGACCATGTATTTTCCGCTATTGGCAGTCATAGGAGCTTTGTTTCTATCACGTGCAATTTATGTGTTAATGTGTGTCCTACATGTTTTCTAGAGCGGTGCTTCATTTTTCCCCTGAGCCACTGCCAGGTGGGGTGAGGCCATCTGACCTTACATGTTGAGGTAAGAGTTTACTAGCATTTGGTATTACAAACCTTTTACCCAAATGTATCAAAATCATGCCTGCACTCAGGTAGTGCTTTTTCTAAACAACACTTTTTTGTGTTCTAGTCCAAAGCATATTTGATGGTTGGACCATATGGCCCATTTATTATTTGAAAGCCTTTCTCCTCACCTTCTTCCCACAGTGATTTGCACAGACTGTAAGGACACCCAGAACGTACAGGTGACTGTATGCACTTGTTTTGTGTTTCTAGGGTGTAACTTTTTAAACTTTTTTCACTTGGTGTAGTAGCATTTATTTTTGGTTTTGGTCCTGAAGAAAGCAATGACAAAATCAGTCCTTTAATTGCTGAAACTAGTCGACCATATTGACCTGAGGCTGTCCACATAATCAGACAGTCAGCGGGCGCACTATTTTTAACATTGGTATGGTAAGCACAACTGAAATAAATCTTTGCTTGGTGCTTATTCTTAACCAATTTTAAACCCACTTCTTTTGGTTCTTTTCCTTCACACCTTCTTTTGCACTGCACACCCCAGTCCCATCTTTTCTACCACTCACCTACATCGAGTGGGATACCACACTGTCGTCTCTTTACTCTAGTGAGGATACCCCCTACCACCGGGTGACCTCCTAGGAGAGTACCAATAACCTCTGACGGGTGGTACGGATAAAATCCCAAATGATGAAGGGCGGATCCGAATGGTGACTGATGGGTATTTGTCCTCATCCACGGAGAGCTCTCTGTGACATAACCTGGTTGTAAGGGTGAGTTCTTGTTTGGTTTTCTGTGTTTATGGGCACATTTACCTGAGACCCTCTGGTACCTTTGTTGTTTATTGGTTCTGTCGGGGATAGTACCCAGAGCTTGGTCTTTAAATCTCCCCTAGGTCCCCCTCCACCGTATTGTGTTTGGTGTTCCTCAACAGCCCAGGTTTCTTGGAGCATACAAATATCACAGGAATCTACCAGTATATCCAAGTCCGGGCAATTCAGTTTATTTTTGATGCCTGCAATGTTCCATGAAAGAAACTTCAGTTTTAAACTGGGCTTTGATAGAGAAGAGGTGATATTATGAGTCCCTTCCATAGCATCCTCATTTGAGGCCATCAAGGGGGTCAACAGGGGAGAACAGGCAAAGTTGTCTAGAGGTGGTTCAGCCTTATTGGTGGACCCGTTTCCTCTAATGTGCAAATGCCCATTTCCAACCTGCAACTTGGCCAAAGCGGAATATGGAGACAAAAAAGCAGGAGGTAGGGCTTGTACAGAGCAAAGATAAGCGTCATTATGACTGGGGTCAAAATCCGCTTTCTCGGGGTATGAACTATCGGGTCGATGCTGTTCACTAACTGTCCCCTCTATTTCCCTACCCGCTTGAGTCTCCGGCAGTCAATCTACTTCATCTAGATGCCTAAATCTATTTTGTAGAGGTAGAGTAAACTTTAAGGGATTTTGGTAGAAAAACTTCTGTCCTCCTTGTGGGCGCACTCAGTGCCAGTCATGAGTACCTGAACCCTGATCCTCACCCCTTGTGCTGGCAATGTTGGGCACATAAAAGTAAGTAAGAGAAAGACTACTAATATGCCCTCCTCTCGCTTGATGGTCAGAGATAGAGTATAAAAGATGTTGGGTAATGTGTGGCTTCCTTAGATTCACTATTATACACTCCCCTTTGATATATTTTGGTCTATTTCCCACCCAACAAACATTTCTTTCTTAGATCGGTGTGTGATTCCTTTACCCCTGGATTAAGAGATAGAACTCCGGAGAGAACTACTACATACGGAATAGAAGCTGGGGGAGCATTGGCGTAGGCAACTCCGGGCTAGGTGGTATGTCAGCCACAATCAAACTAGGGACAATGTTTGTGATAGCTGTTGGTCCAGGTCCTCCAGGTTCCCTCCATTTGTTCTATTTCCCATTGGACGGTTAGATTCCTTCTCTCTATGAGTAGTATGTATCCCCCGTCCTGGCCAGGGACGCTCACCCCTGTCTCTAATGGCTCTGGGCCCACCACCCGTTTTGGGACCTGTGGGCTATTTCTGGCAGCGGTTGCAGATGAAATCTAATTTCTAGGCCCCTGAAGGCTCATTATTTTGTCAATATGCCCATGGATATGAGCCAATTCTCCCCTTACTATCTCTCTGATTTGTATTTTTAGAAAACTTGGCAGGGAGGGGAACCAGATGGGTTCTGAATCACACTTTTTGCGCTTTGTCTCACTCTGTTTGTTAGGTTCTAGGTCACTCTCTACAAGTTCTACAAGTTCTACAGAGTCAACATGGGTGGTTTTCCTCTTAGTCTCAGCTCTTATGATTTTACTAATAGGCTTACAAGCGATGGGTTTCTTGACTCCTCTGGTCGGGCCCCTTTTCTTCGCTACACATTTTAATATGGTACCCGTTCCCGGGGTAGGGGAAGGAAGGTCAGAGTTAATTGAGGGGTTGGGAAGTGTGGACAATGGTTGGAGGTCAGGGGTCAGAGATAGCCTACGCTCTGTACGTTCTATTTCTGTTGCAACTACCCCTATCGCTCTTTGGAGCATTTTATTAATAGATGTTTGGGGAAGAGGAGGGGGTACTGGTCGTGGAGGTGCGTGGCACTGAACTTTTATATTATTTTCCCCATGTTAAAAATACACAATTACTTGCAGCAATACAATGTTAACATAAATTAATAATATAAATCAGTTTGGCTCACATAAATATTCAATATACAATATATACCAAGATGGAGCACACTCGGCTAGCCAAATAATGGCTTTGAAGCTCAGGCTCTGGATAGCCTGTATCTAACAGGGTTCTTTACCACCAGATCCTAATATTTAAAATGGCCCTACCCTTGTGTCCATGTACCTTTGTGGGTTCCAAGTAAAACTTGTACCAAGAGGGGGTGGCCCAGCCCGGCCTCTTCCCGCCACTGACTGGAGGGGCCCGCCCTTGGCCTGGTCACACCTGCGCGCGTCCCCCGGCGCGGGAGCGCGGCAGTCCTTTTAAGCGCCTCCGTGCGCTAGCTGGCGGCGTCAGCGGCGTTTGCGCCGCAGGGGATGCTGGGAGGCTGAGTTTGCCTCTCTCCCGGCGTCCGACCGCCCAGGAATGGCGCCTGACTCTCGGCGGTGGTGGCTCCCCAAAACAATGCCCCAGCGATGATGTTTGTGACTCTCGGCGGTGGCGGCTCCAAAGTAAATGCCCCAGGTAAGGAATACAACTTTTGCAACAAGCTTATATTTTTAGTTTGTTGGACATATATCATTGAGAAATATATTTACTCATCACCACACCCATAAAGAGATTGACTCACCCAAACAACTGTTTCCACATACAGTCTTAACCTCATATACCTACTTAATCAACTATTTACACATCTTTCAACAGTCACACACGTCCCACCCAACCACACACACATTCATTCACTATCCCATACAAATACTCACTTAAGAACTAATGTAAACTTTCACATAGCTAGTAACCAACTTAGGTAGTAGGTTACACAACAAGAAATAGAGTGATACAGGTATTCACACAGTTTAATCACTATCCCACATATTTAGTGAGACACTTTAAATTTGTCACTTAGACAGTCAATCACATTGCTACCAAATCCTCCATTCAGACACTTTTACATCCACTCAGTCTTCAAGGCAGATTGCTATATATATATATATATATATATATATATATATATATATATATATATATATATATATATATATATATATATATATATATAATAATACTTATTTAAATATCGAAGCAAACCACATTCACTGGATAATGTCATCAGTGATGTCATCAGTGATGTCACTGACCATGTCATGAATAATGTAATATGTGACATCATCAGCAGTGGATTGCGGGCGCGCGAACTATAGTTAGTACAACTAACTATAACGGGGGAATTTCAATGGTTTGATACAAGTGAAATGTCTAGCTAACTATAACACCCCTAAAACCTATGGTTTTTTCAGTGAATTTCTAAGGTTTTTTAAATGCTAATTCCTAACTATAATTTATCTGAAATCTATGGTTTTTTCAGTGAATATCTATATAGCTAGATATCTATCTATCTATGTATGTATATATATATATATATATGAACTGACGAAGGCGTACCGCCGAAACGCGTCTTTATCTTTAATTTGTGTGCAATAAAATCCGGCTGGATTTGACCCCCGTGAGTGCAGTTTTTCTGTTTACACTGAACTATATATATATATATATATATATATATATATATATATATATATATATATATATATATATATATATATATATATATATATATATATTGCGGCTCCTTTCCTTTCGTATTTTCAAAGAAAAACAGCACTCACGGGAGGAGGATCAACGTTTTTATTTTCGACCCTCTGAGATTATTAAAAAAATAAAAATAAAAACGTTGATCCTCCTCCCGCGAGTGCTGTTTTTTTTTGAAAATATGAAAGGAAAGGAGCCGCGATAGTAGCGAGGCACGCCCCTCGCAACACGCACCCGTGCATGAACCGGCGTAACGAGGAGCTACAATATATACCCGAAACGCGTCAGTCTCGTATGCTGCCTCTGCCTTAAGAAAATAAAAAGAACTTGCCTTGACTTTGGGACTCGTGTCGTTTTCTGGGTCTGGGGCTCCAGATTTCAGTCTTCGTGCTTTGCCTGCATCTAAACTGCGGAGGGTGGTTGCCTCCGCCTCGAGTCCACTTCCCAGTAGCTGTCCGACGGTCTCAACCAGCTGTTCGTTTCCAGAGAAGTGGAATTTTCCGACGGACCCTGCCTGCGGAAATCAAACACACCCTGCCTTGTAACGTGACTCACTGAAACGCGCTGCACGCGGAAGAGTTTTCGCCATCGAGGAAGTGAGCGAGAAAGCAGAGCACAACGCGGCGTATTGGTGAGCAAATGAAGAGTGGGGTGTTTGTTTCATAACGCATCAACAGGCGGTGGGAAGGACTTCAGGCATACGCGAGGGTACTTGAGGCTCAAATCATACTATTTGCCTTCTGTACACCGAGCGCTTAATTTTCTATTTCACATACATCGGGGCATGATGGCAGCAACGGGAATGTCGGAAGAGACAATGAGGGGGCGTGAGGCGGCGTCATTAGAGCTTTTTACCAACTTGCCGAAAATCACTCGGAAGGGAGCAACAGCGGAGGCAGGCACCTCTGCATTTGCACAAAGCAACAGCCCATCGATAGAAATGCAGATAAGGGCTCTTATGAAACGCTTGGAAAAGACTATGAGAAACGAAGTCACAAAGTGGTGGGAGCATAAATCCCTTTCAATGTATATTGCGGAAGGAAGAATCCCAAGGGGTTTAAGAATTTTACTTGCTCCCAGTTACGATAAGCCACACCCGGAAATGTTGAAGGAGTGGGGTCACAGTAATTTGGATGCCTCCCGGAATTTGGTCCAAATCCTTATAAAATATGCGGAAATTGACCGCATGGAACTGCTTAAAGAACTACAAGAAATCAATGGAGAGCTGTCAAAACTAGAACCTCATGACCTCATTGCAACAATGAGAAAAGAAATTCAAGATAAAGTGAATAAACATGAGGAAAAAATAAAAGCGCGCAAAGCGTGGAAATTTGCGCGTGATAAAGATGACTACGAGCACGGGAAGATTTACACTTTCGCTCGTAAATTTGAGAATGCAAAACGCCTAAAAATGAGCCAAAAGTCAGCCCCTGCGAAAACATCAACGAGGGTAGAAGCGATCGCTGATGGCTCACGCACGGATGTGCAGGCAGATGCACAAACAAATAGCGACTCCAACTCTACAAGCAGCAACAGAAGTAGCATTTATTCGGATGATGAGGCCTTAACAACGGGTTATGAAGAAGGAGAACCCCTCATGGTTTTGGACCTAGGTGAGGAGGTGGATTTTTTAGCGAACGCACGGCTACAAACGCTGCGCCCACGAAATCAGCAAAGTCAACAGAAAAAAGGGCCAGAATCAACCGCCGTCGCAAAGAGCGCCGCAAAAAACACAAGCGTCAACAACAACAACAACAAGAAAAAGCAATGGCGCAAGAACAGAAATTAAATGATAAGACCGTCATAAACTTGTCCTCGACTACCCTCACCACTGCTGAAAACCAATTATTAAGTCTAGGCCTCACTTTTTGCCCAGTAACAGACTTCAGTTACACAGCCACCAGAGTGGACGTATTTCGTTTCATCCGAAAATTGAAGCTCCGCAAATTCTTCAATATTAAGGAGGGCCCTAATATCACTGAAACAGTGGACTCAAATCCAACAACACCTGTATTACAAGCCCGTGATATCAGAGGCATGCTTACACTACATCACCTGAGTGATGATAACATTGAGCCAAATACCAGCACATCCACGCAAGAGGAACTCAGGGAAGCTAACATCTCCCAAATCGGAGCGGGCTCCAGTCCATTTAAACCAGCATCGACATTTACACCCACCATGCCCAAAGATGCAATAGATGCATTCCATGATGTGGTAACAGCAGATTTGAAAAAACTTTACCATCAGGTCAAACATCGAAGAAGAGCCAAGCGAGAGCATGAAAACCAATATTGGCAACTCATGAACAAGTTGAAACAGGATCACCGTAATATAGTCTGTGGTTCAGACAAAGGAGGAAATGTTGTTATATGGCCACAAGAACAGTATATAACAGAAGCCAACAGACAATTATCAGATTTGACTTGTTACATGAAGACTAATTTGAAAGATTACGATCTGGCTAGAGAGAAGTTACGCAAAATGCTCTTCAAATATAGAAGGGAGGGCCTAATCTCTATGCAAGAATTCAAATTTCTACACACCGAGCTACCTATTATGCCCAGATTTTATTTAATCCCCAAGGTGCACAAGGGGACATTCCCAGTTCCAGGACGGCCTATTATCTCGGCTATAGACAGCATTGGTGAACATCTCGCTCAATATGTAGATTATTTTCTACAACCTTTGGTATCTAGTCTGCCCACATATATCAAGGATACGGGACATTTCCTACAACAGATTAAAAACACCACATGGACAGAAAACTCCCTACTAATAACATTGGACATAGAAGCTCTTTATACGAGCATTGAGCACTCCACTGGTCTAAAAGCTCTGGAATATTTTCTAAGTACCAGACCAGCAAATTGCTACAACCACAACAAAATGTTGGTGGACCTGGTCAAGTGGAGTCTCTATCACAACTTTTTTATGTTCGGGAGGGATGTTTATTTGCAACGGAGGGGGGTGGCCATGGGGGCCTGCTTCTCCCCCAGCTATGCGTGCTTGCACGTAGGCTATTGGGAGAAGCGGGTCCTCATGGGGGAACATCAGGCCATCTTTTCTAAATGTGTGGAACAATGGGTCAGATTTATTGACGATGTGTTTTTAATCTGGAGGGGTGATGAAGCCAGTGCGTTGGATTTTATAACTATGCTAAACACCAATGAATACAATCTAAAATTCACGCACCATATCAGTAAAACAGCAGTTAATTTTTTGGATGTAAAAGTTTATCCCAAAAACAACCGGTTGGCAACCACCCTGTACCGAAAAGAAACAGCTGGCAACTCAACATTGCACGCCAGTAGTGCCCATCCGAAACACACCATAGATAACATTCCATATGGTGAGCTACTTAGGATTAAGAGAATCTGTAGTGTGGCAGAAGAAAGGGACAAATGTATAGAAGAATCCATCAGCAGATTTAAGGCCAGGGGATACCAAGACAAAACCCTCAAAACAGCAGTAACAAAAATCCAACAAGTTACCAGGGAATCCCTTCTGTCCCAAAATAAAAAGATTCTGAATAAAAAGGAACACTTTGAAAGTTCTGAGATTAGGTTCCTTACAGCTTTCAGTTATCAGGACAGAAAAATAAGATCTATCCTCACAAGAAATTGGCCAATTCTGCAGACAGATGGAGTTCTAGCCGGAGATCTTCCAGCCAATCCAATTATTACGTTTAGGAGGGGACCCTCCTTACGTAGTCATGTCTCCAACCCTTTCCCAGAACTTACTACACAACCCACCCGATTACCACCCAGAAATGGGTTTTTTAAGTGTAATAGCTGTCGGGCATGTAAGTTCGGGATTAACACATGCTCATATTCTACCCCATTCAGTCCAACTCCCCTACTAATCAAGGGGAATTATAACTGTAGGACTGAACATGCGGTCTATGTCCTGACCTGTACTTGCGGACTGAGGTATATTGGAAGTACCCGACCAGCAGTACATGGCAGGATATTACAACACTTGCGTGCAATTGTTAATAACGACAATGCTTATCCTGTCGCCAGGCATTTCAGACAAGTACATAACAACAACTTGGAATGCCTGAATTATTTTGTATTAACATCAGTTGCACAACCAAGAAGAGGGGGAGACAGAGACAAACTTCTGCGCCAGATGGAATCTAGAATGATATTAGAGCTAGATACCAAGGTTCCTAATGGACTTAACACCACGGAGGATCTCTATCACTTTCTGTAATTGATTTGTACATTTCTTCATTTGTCAAACTTCACACCTATTGATGAACCTGGTGTAGTCTCTTGCTTTATGGTTATGCTGTTATAGTTCCCTGTCCTTCTCCCTCCTCCCTTTCTTGTGGCCCTTACTCCTTCCCTCGTTGTCGATTCCAGTCTATCTTTTTTTCCCTTCCCTTTTTTATATATTTCTTGCACTGGGGTTCACTCAAATTGAAATGGATTAGTTTATGTTCCATCTTGAGTTTAACACATGGCACTATGGTGTTATCAGCACATTTAGAATATTTTGACATAGAGATCTACCAGACGGGGTGTTAATCAAGGAGAGTAATAGGGCTGCCATCACTTCTTGATGTCCCTTACAATTCATTTAGGATAAACAGGGTTGCCATCATTTTAAGATGTCCCTGCAGGATTGACAACAGTATTTTTTGGTCTTTAAGGTCCTTGTATTTATATTGCGATTTTGCACAGAGTATATATGTTTACAGATCTTGTCTCTTTTAACGTGTATATAGGATATAACATTTTTATGATATAACAATTAATTTTGTATGGAAAGCTTTTTAAGTATTTATACTTTTATAACTAAAAATGCCTATTTTGCACAGGATGTAAAGATCTATAATTTGCACAATATAGCACTTTGCACTTTGCACTTTATATGAGAGACTGTTTTAGACCATAAACATGCATTTATGCAGATACAATCCTGTGTTACATTATCCATTGTGTAAATGAACTACCAAATTGATTTTTTGGGCATTCAAAACAAGAGGACTTTTCAACATAGCAGCCATACTCCAGAAGATGTATAACACAAACCGTAATAGTAACTCTTCTATGTTTTTTACTATCACATGGTGTGCACTAGCAATTTAAAAAACCAGGCATGTAGGGTAATCTGTGACTGTGAACAAGGGCAACTGCCCGAAACGCGTCAGTCTCGTATGCTGCCTCTGCCTTAAGAAAATAAAAAGAACTTGCCTTGACTTTGGGACTCGTGTCGTTTTCTGGGTCTGGGGCTCCAGATTTCAGTCTTCGTGCTTTGCCTGCATATATATATATATATATATATATATATATATATATATATATATATATATATATATATATTCACAGAAAATTTGAGATGTCATCAGTGATGTCATCAGTGATGTCACTAACCATGTCATGAATGATGTAATATGTGACATCATCAGCAGTGGATTGCGGGTGCGCGATATATAGTTAGCGCTTATAACTATATATGGAATTTCAATGGTTTTATGCGAGTAAAATAAGGTTTTGTAAATGCAAATCCCTAACTATATATGGCCTAAAACCAATGGTTTTTTCATTGAATTTTCAAGGTTTTGTAAATGCAAATTCCTAACTATATATCCACTATAACCTATGGTTTTTTCTGTGAATTTCATTGGTTTTTTAATAGCAAATATGAAAAGCTTAAAAATGTCAAGTACGTGATAAATAAAAACATTTTCGTATTTATGCACGCTGATGTGCTTTGAACGCTGCACCCCCCCCCCTCCCCTCTTTTGTCTTAGTAGTACTCTCTCTTTGCAGATACTGAAGGGTAGTTAACGCAGGCCTTTACCCCCGTTGTAATCCGTCGTGGCTGCTTGTCTCTCCATTTGATTGATTGTTGTCCAAGCATTTACTGTTTTAGAATTGGTTCTCTTTGGATCATTCTCTATTTACAAACAAGCACAAAGTCGCAATACTCTGTTTAGTCTTTGCAGATAGTGAAAAATCGTGTAAAAAAAATAAAAGTAATCGAGCAAAATCAGTAGGCCACTAATTGGATCTCTTTTTGACCTCGCTAAAATAAAAATATTAGGAACAACCCTTCATGAGAAATACGAAAATAGTGAGATGAACTGAGCTCCACACCATGAGGGCTGCAAGACAGCTCGGCTCCATCACCCATCCCGCACAAAATAACGACAAACCCTATGCAAATATTAAAAATATAGACAACACACCAGCAAAGAAACAGGGTAAAACATTTTATTAAAAAACTATTTACATAACGTTGGTTTATAAGATGATGTCAGTAGTGGACCGATGTGTGAATAGATCGAAAGCAGCACAAGGCTCCAAGATCCGGATGGCAAGCTCCTGGATGTTGGGTGCCATAGTTTAGAGTTCTGAATTTGAGCCTTTTTCAATGTCTGTGCTTTGTTGAATCAAATTTGCGGCTTGACACAAAGCTGACTCAAGCGTTGCTACTGATGCTATGCAGACCAAAACTGGTTTTCAGTTTGTACATTTTTCTAGATTTTTAATCCAAGTTTGGTTGACTTTGTAGAACGATGGCTTCAAATTTTCAACATACGGTGTGGTGGCGCTGACTGGGAGGGGGCGCTTCGCTCCTGCCCCCTCCCCAAGTAAGATTTTCATACGTGAAAGTACGTTAATGGTTTTGGTCCCTGAGATGCTTCGATGTCACTGCCATTCTCAAATAGCATAAGTTCTGGATGTTGGGTGCCATAGTTAAGAGTTCTGAGCAGCGCTTGTAACACTGTCTGAAGCTTATTTCCACCTACTGCAGCTTCACTATTCTCAAAGTAAGTGAGTGTCGTTTGTGGACCTGACTGCATTAGAAAACAATGTGATATGTTACCTTCCTAAACAGCTTGACGGAGGCCCCTGAGGGGCGGTGTGATGGCCATGGACTCGGAGAAGACGCTTGGCTCCGACACCCTCCCCAAGTCTTATAACACTGGTGTAGCCTGAGATCGCCCCCGACATAGGCGGCCGGCTCCCGGGATCCGGCGGAACTTTTTGCCTTTTGATGACTCTTCAATTCTGAACCTTGTCCCATCTAGCTGAGTTGCGCCCACTCTTGCTGCTACAGCGTCTTGCCCACCATCCAGCTGAATTGCGCCCACTCTTGCGGTGCAGCGATAGGCGGCTGCCACAGGACTCTCAAAATGGCGGCCGGCTCTTCGGTTTTGGGCCTGGTCCACTAAAATGGCCCTGGGACACCTTTGAACTCGGACGCTTCCCTAATAGGGCTTGGGTCCCATTCTCGAAAAGCGTCCCCTCAGCCGTGAAGATTCTACAAAAGTCTTGGGGGCCTCCGACTCCCGCAGGCTTCTGGTGGGGAGCGGCTGCCATGATTGCTCGTGGAATGGCCACGACGGAGCTACGAGATGGTAGTGGTCTCATGCTGACGCCAGCTTTAGTCTGAAACATCCAGAAACACTGTAGACTACCAATTCGATCAGTTCCGGTAGCGCCCCAACATGACCCGGAAGAGAAGAACTTGCCCTCCCCTCTTTGACTGATGGTTCTTGTTGCCTGTCCCCTCTGTTGTCATTTAACAGAACTTTTTGGACTGCTGAAAGGAGTTGTGTTCCGAACGCTGGTTGGTGGAAACATTTTGACTATATTCTTGACCTACGTTGTCGCGTAATGCGTTATATGACACGCCGCGTTACCGCACCCGGAAGTGATCCGAGGCGCGGCGCGCAGCGCGTAACGTAAGCATAACAGGACATGTGACTTGTTAATAAAACTTTTCATTGATTCATTTTACTTTTGTTAATTTAATGATGAAAAGCTTGGTCATATGACCTAAAAATTACGCTTTTTATTGTTTTCGAACAATATTTTTTTTTCAAACATATGTTATAATATTCCAGGCTAATGTACTTTCCCGGAAAATTTACAACTGTCTTGTAAGTAAAATATATTCCTTTTTCGAGAAAAAGGGCGTTTCTTCCTTCCATGACGGAGCCGTTGAGTAAAAGAGATTCGGCCTGCTATCTTAGTCGCCGATACGCCTGATTATCAGATTCTTATCGATCACTTTATATTGCAGACATGAAAAACACAACTGCTATTAAGCATTTATCTTTACTGCGTTCCTACATATTATACCTTTTATCCGTCATGTAATTGGACTGCTTTATTTCACTTGCCTTTACTGATTCGAAAACAGTGACTAAAAGTAAAAACTTTACCAATGTAAATACTACTACCGTGTTTTGTTTTAAAAACCTTTATTGTGAAAATGTCAGTATACAAATACGGGCCTATAACCACGTGGGCCGGCCACGGAGCAAACTGAAATCGTATATGATGAGGAGACATTTACACTGTAGAAGAACGTAACGAGCGGGCCATTAGGTTGCAAGAACAAAGGTGTCTAACAGTTGCGGAATCGGTGGACGTACATTTTGTAATTAAAATACGACACGGCCACTTACAATAACATTTTCTAGATATACATTTGCGGGCAAGGAGTTACGAGTCCCATTTATACCGGCGCCATTTTGGGCGAGGCCGAGCAGGTCCAAGATATAGTCAAAATGTCTCCACCAACCATCGGCCAGACCAGAACCCCTTTCGTCCCTTTATGCTACAAGATGGTGTCTTCCATTCAGAAAATATTGTTGGCAGCATTTTGAAAGGAAACAGAAACAGCCATTCTCCTAGTGAGTTTCACATTGTTACATTTAGGAAGAATGTTGAAGAGTAGTATGTGGAAAATCTGAAGCCATTTTTCTACAAACTCTCAATCAGACTTGGATGGAAAAAAAAAACCTGAAAAATGTACAAACTGAAAACCAATTTTTGTCTGTATAGCATCAACAGTAACGCTTGAGTCAGCTTTGTGTCAAGCCGCCATTTTCATTCAATCAATAGCGTCCTCCTGCACACATTCAGGGACCTGGTCGTGTCTTCAGATGAAACGGATTGTAGGAAAAGAAGCAGAAGGGAAAAGGCAAAAAGTTCCGCAGCAGGTGCAAATAAGCTTCAGACAGTCTTACAAGCACTGCTCAGAACTCTCAACTGAGGCACTCAACATCCAGGACTTGCCATTCGGATCTTGGCGCCTTGTGCTGGTTCCGACCTATTCACACATCAGTCCACTACTGACATCACCTCATAAGCCAACGGGGCACCCCACGCCGACTTTCGGCGCAGCATTGTAGGATGGCCACACCAGTGCGGCAACTTGCTGGACACAACATCGGGGCCATCCAGATCTCGGCGCGTTCGACTCACTGTACCGCAAGAGTGACCGCAACTCAGCTGGACACGCCATCTTTCGGCGCAGCATTGTAGGATGGCCACACCAGTGCGGCAATTTGCTGGACACCACCTCGGTGCCATCCGGATCTCGGCGCGTTCGAGTCACTGTACCGCAACAGTGACCGCAACTCAGCTGGACACGCCGTCTTTTGGCGCAGCATTGTAGGATGGCCACACCAGTGCGGCAATTTGCTGGACACCACCTCGGTGCCATCCGAATCTCGGCGCGTTCGAGTCACTGTACCGCAACAGTGACCGCAACTCAGCTGGACACGCCGTCTTTCGGCGCAGCATTGTAGGATGGCCACACCAGTGCGGCAATTTGCTGGACACCACCTCGGTGCCATCCAAATCTCGGCGCGTTGTGCTGCCTTCGGCCTATTCGCACATCGGTCCGCTACTGACGCCGCCTCACGTGCCAACGGATTTTCTACGCTTTTTGTAGCCCTATGCCGCATAACAGGTCATGTGACTTGTTTATAAAACTTTTCATTGGTTCATTTTACTTTTGGTTTCCTAAAGATGGAAGGCTTGGTCATATGACCTAAAAATAACACTTTTCATTGGTTCAGAACATTTTTTTTTCCCAAACGATGAAAGCCCCACCTTGTTTCTGGATGATTCAGACTGAAGCTGGCGTCAGCATGAGAGCACCACCATCTCGTGGCTCCGTCGTGGTCATTCCGCGAGCAATCATGGCAGCCACTCCCCACCGGAAGCCTGCGGGAGTCGGGGGCCCCCAAGACTTTTGTAGAATCTTCACGGCTGAGGGGACGCTTTTCGAAAATGGAGCCCAAGCCCTAGCAGGCAAGCGTCCGAGTTCCAAGGTGTCCCAGGGCCATTTCAGTGGACCAGGCCCAAAACCGAGGAGCCGTCCGCCATTTTAAGAGCCATGTGGCAGCCGCCTATCGCTGCACTACAAGAGTGGGAGCAACTCAACAACATGGTGAGCGAGACGCTGTAGCCGCAAGTGCGGGCGCAACTCAGCTAGATGGCCGCCACCTGGGGAGGCCCGTTCACGCCACCTCCCCCACCCCCGGGCCGCCGCACGCCAATTTTCGGAGCAGCATTGTAGGATACCAAAACCAGTGCGGCAGTTTACTGGACATCACCTGGGTGCCTGTCGTACATGTTGTGTCAGCCATGTGACACTGGACACAGTCCCATCAACATCTCAACGCGTTCTGCTGCCTTGGGACTATTCGCACAACAGACCGCTACTGACGAGGCCTCCCCCCGCACCACCCGGGACGCCCCACGCTGTTTTTCTGTGCTGCATTGTAGGATCCCAAAACCAGTGCGGCACCCAGGCGACATCACCTGGGTGCCGTCCAGAACTCTGCACGTTGTGCTGCCTTGGGACTATTCGCACAAAAGACAGCTTCTAACCATTGTTGCTTTTTGTGTTGAAAAATGTTTAAATGTTTTTAGTTTTTGTTCCGTTCGTTATAGTTAATAGTTAATAAAGTTTTATAATCTTACTTTGTTGGAGTGTTATCTATTTTTTTAAAAACGGGTGAATGGGGCCTTGAATCGGGTTATTGTCATGTGTGGGCTTTGGAAGTGTGCTGCTGCAGGATCGGACATTTCAAACTCAAATGCACGTTCTTTTTCTTACCTTTCCGAAGCATGGAGCGCAATAGCAGGGAGAGAAAGGGTGATGCACGTGTTGAACACTACCTGACCTGGCAAGTTGCTGGCAGTGCCCCCCCGCCCGCTCCTAAAAGAGGGCACACACACACCGCCGCCCCGAGTACTTCACAAATCTTTAAAAGACCATGCGCTTGTTCAAGAGGCTTAAATGGTTTATCACCTCTTCATCGACCCTCTGACGTTTCCTGGAAAAATTACCATGTAACACAATACCAAGCCCTGTCAGCTGAAACCCCCAAGGAATCGTGGGGCATATTATCAAGGGGGTTTATCTCCGCTTTTTTGGCTTTAAAAGCCATGAAAGCGGAGATAAAATTATCTCCCTATTACCAAGCTGTCGCTAACACCAGTTAGTGACAGATAAAAGGAGATAGCGACCATCTTGAGCCCCGCTTTGCATGTCAGTGATACTTATCACTAATGACATGCAAAGTGGCGTACCAAGATGTTAGCGACTGGAAACAGTCCCTAACATCGCTATCTTCTATTACCAACTTTTGGAGATATTCGCGCTAAGCGTGAATATCTCCAAAATCTAACACCTGCCCTGAGCAGTTCTTAGCCATGTTATCCAATGGGAGGTGGATAACATGGCTAAGAGCATTTGCTCGATAATACATGAATATCGCTGACTTTTCTGCGATAATAGCAAGGTTTATCTGCGATAAAAATCGCCGATGTGCGGCGATAATTTTTGTCTCTAAACAAGTTAGAGACAAAAATTATCGCTAGTTGTTCGTAATATGCCCCCGGGTTTTTGCTTGCAGAAATCGGGAGGCGGGAGACTAGCACTGAAATCAGTAGTCACACGCCTGAATCAGGAGGGTTGGCATGTCTGAATTCTCTACAGCTGGGGCCATAAACTACATCCGCAGGGGTAGGTGATAGCCTGGGACCAGCCTGGCATCTAAAATGGCTGCCGTGCACGACAAAATTGTGGCATTGGAAAAAAGGCAAGATGGCGCAGCCGCTGGAAGAGATGTATCAACATATATGAGCCTCCTCAGCCACCCTCAGGAAACATAGGGGATTAGGATACGTCTCCCGCACCCCCTTATACCTAGTAATTTAATTAACGAAGCACAAAATGGCGAATTCCCGTTTCGCTACCAGTTTGCGGCCCAGTTCGCGGCCCGTGAAGCGCTTCTACCGTGAAAAATCATTTTTTTTTTCTTTTCCCCACGGGACCCTTTAATAACCCCAACAACATTCCTAGGGGGTCAAGAGGGGGATACCTTGCCCCCTTTCATTAAATTCCCCCTTAGTTTTTCACCTCTTCTTCTCTCTCGATCCTACCGAGAGACAAGATGGCGGCCGCTCCGGACTGTCACGCAGCAAAATAAAAAAAAGCTCACACACAGCCGCTGGAAGAGATGTATCAACATATATGAGCCTCCTCAGCCACCCTCAGGAAACATAGGGGATTAGGATACGTCTCCCGCACCCCCTTATACCTAGTAATTTAATTAACGAAGCACAAAATGGCGAATTCCCGTTTCGCTACCAGTTTGCGGCCCAGTTCGCGGCCCGTGAAGCACTTCTACCGTGAAAAATCATTTTTTTTTCCTTTTCCCCACGGGACCCTTTAATAACCCCAACAACATTCCTAGGGGGTCAAGAGGGGGATACCTTGCCCCCTTTCATTAAATTCCCCTTTCGTTTTTCACCTCTTCTTCTCTCTCGATCCTACCGAGAGACAAGATGGCGGCCGCTCTGGACTGTTTAGAATGTTGACAGACACCGGAGAGCCAATCAGCTTTCTGCGCGCAAAGTTCCGAAACGCGAAAAGTAAGCGGACCGGATCGCTGCCCGGAGCGCTGTTACAGATATATATCTTGATTTAAACGTTAATTTCTCAAAATCCACTGAAGCACATATATTGAGACCTAGCAAAGGCACATCGGGCTACCAGTCCCTACAATTTTGCCAAGTTTCGTGCAAATCCATTCAGCCGTTCGAGCTAAAAGTGAGGCCAACCGCCCTATGGAAATTAACATGGGAAAAACGCGTTTTGGGACCCCCCTTTTTTCTCGGCCCCCCCTTGACGAAACCCCACCAAATTTTCAGGGGCTGCTCAGAAACATAATGTGCCATTTTCCTGAAAATTTCAGCCGATTCCGTCCACAAACGCCAAAGTTATTAGACATAGAATTTTCAGAAATCCCATAGGGAATTAATCCTAACTATATATACCTACTGGCGATAGCCAGTAGGTAATATATATATATATATAGTGATCAAGCTCCCTAGTGGAGTGAAACGCGTTACCCCTTAATAAATGTTTTGAACCTGCTACTCACTCGAGTTGGATTATTGGAGAGCTTCATTTGCCTGTCTGCTGTGGCGCTGCGAGGTCTGCACCCTGCTGCTGCCTGTCATCCATTGACAGGCGGGGATTTCTTCACATATATATATATATATATATATATATATATATATATATATATATATATATATATATATATATATATTCACTGAGAAAACCATAGGTTTTAGGCCATATATAGTTAGGGATTAGCATTTACAAAACCTTAATTTACTCGCACAAAACCATAGAAATTCGCATATATAGTTAGATGCAATAACTATATATCGCGCACCCGCAATCCACTGCTGATGATGTCACATATTACATCATTAATGACATGGTCAGTGACATAACTGATGACATCACTGATGACATCTCAAATGACATCACTGATGACATCTCAAATGACATCACTGATGACATCACTGATGACATCTCAAATGTCATCACTGATGATATCACTGATAACATCTCATTTGACATTACTGATCACATCACTGATGATATCATTCATGTGATAATACGATGAACCTCTTCAGACTCTAATATAACCTCAGATACACTCAGTGTAAACCGACACTCACAGATTGTCACTCATCCATGGAGTTACTCATACATCTAGTCAGTCATGAAAAGAATCAGTCACTCCTCCATTTCCTCAACTATACAGTTATACACACCTTATTTATTCAAACATATACTAACACATATTTACTCTCTTATACAATTCCTGATACAAGTTTTCAATGATCCATTCAGCCACTCACACATTCACTGGCTCTTATACACAGTAATTTATATATGTGAACTCTCACATGTACTGTGTTTTACATATTTACTTACTTTGACATGTAGCACTGAGATATCCATTCACTCACTAATACACTCGTACACAGTCAACCACCCAAACAGCTGTTTCAACATGCAGTTTTGAACCCATAAATCGAGTGAATCAACTGTTCACACATGTATACACAGAGTCACACACCTCCCAGCCACCCCCACACACACACTTACTCTCCCATAGAAATACTTAGGCAACCAATCAATAACCCATATAGTTACTCATATAGCTACTGATTAACACATGCAGCACTTCATAGAACAACAGATATAATGATGCACAAATTAAGACAGTTTAGTCACTAACCCATGCACTCAGTGAGACACATTTAATCATTTACTCATACAGTCAGTCATGCACCTACTAAATCCTTCATCCAGACACTTATACATCCACTCATTCTTCAATATGTAAGACATATTTTAACTTTACAGAAACATACAGTCACTGGATGATGTCATCAGTCATGTCATCAGTGATGTCACTGACCATGTCATTAATGATGTAATATGTGACATCATCAGCAGTGGATTGCGGGTGCGCGATATATAGTTATTGCATCTAACTATATATGCGAATTTCTATGGTTTTGTGCGAGTAAATTAAGGTTTTGTAAATGCTAATCCCTAACTATATATGGCCTAAAACCTATGGTTTTTTCAGTGAATTTCAATGTTTTTTTAATAGCAAATATCAAAAGCTGTCAAATGTGAAGTACGTGATAGGTAAAAACATTTTCGTATTTATGCACGCTGATGTACTTTGAACGCTGCCTCCCCCCCTCCCCCCCCTCTTTTCTCTTAGCAGTACTCTCTCTTTGCAGATAGTGAAGGGTAGTTAACGCAGGCCTATGCCCCCGTTCTAATCCGTCGTGTCTGCTTCTCTCTCCATTTGATTGATTGTTATCCAAGCATTTACTGTTTTAGAATTGGTTCTCTTTGGTTCATTCTCTATTTACAAACAAGCACAGAGTCGCAATACTCTGTTTAGTCTTTGCAGATAGTGAAAAATCGTTTTAAAAAACAAAAGGAATCGAGCAAAATCAGTAGGCCACTAATGGGATCTCTTTTTGACCTAGCTAAAATAGAAACATTAAGAACAACCCCTCATGAGAAATACGAAACTAGTGAGATGAACTGAGCTCCACACGATGATGGCTGCAATACAGCTCAGCTCCGCCACCCACCCCACCCAAAATAACGACAAACCCTATGCAAATATTATAAATATATACAACACACCAGCAAAGTAACAGGGTAAAACATTTTATTAAATAACTATTTACATAACTATTTTATACTTTTAGTTGCCCGATCCGGCTAGCTCAATCGATCGAGCATGAAACTCATAAACTCTGATAGCAAGCTTTGCTGCTGATGCTATGCAGACAAAAACTGGTTTTCAGTTTGTACATTCATCAAGATTTTTCCATCCAAGGCTGGTTGAGAGTTTGTAGAACGATGGCTTCAGATTTTCAACATACGATGTGGTGGCGCAGACTGGGAGGGGGCGCTTGGCTCCTGCCCCCTCCCCAAGTCGTGTTGCCCTGGTGTGGCCTAAGATCGCTCCCGACATAGGCGGCCGGCTCCCGGGGTCCGGCGGAACTTTTTGCCTTTTGATGACTCTTCCATTCTGGACCTTGTCCCACAATCCGTTTGACCTGAAGACACGCTGTAGTGGGGCGCCCCTTTACCGTTTCAGTTACCATTCCGCCCGCTTTTGCTACACTGTGCCTCTTCCGCCATTCAGCTGTTTACCGCCCGCTCTTGCGACTACAGCGTCTCGCTCACCATGTAGTTGAGTTGCTCCCGCTCTTGCATTGCAGTGATAGGCGGCTGCCACAAGACTCTCAAAATGGCGGCCGGCTCTTCAGATTTGGGCGTGATCCACTAAAATGGCCCTGGGACACCTTGGAACTCGGACGCTTGTCTGCTAGGACTTGGGCCCCATTCTCGAAAGCGTCCCCTGAGCCTTGAAGATTCTACAAAAGTCTTGGGGGCCCCCGACTCCCGCAGGCTTCTGGTGGGGAGCGGCTGCCATGATTGCTCGTGGAATGGCCACGACTGAGCTACGATATGGTGGTGCTCTCATGCTGACGCCAGCTTCAGTCTGAAACATCCAGAAACACTGTAGACTACCAATTCGATCAGTTCCGGTAGCGCCCCAACGTGACCCGGTAGGGAAGAACTTGCCCTCCCCTCTTTGACTGATGGTTCTTGTTGCCTGTCCCTTCTGTTGTCATTTAACAGAACTTTTTAGACTACTGAAAGGGGTTGTGTTCCGACCGCTGGTTGGTGGAGACATTTTGACTATATTCTGGACCTACGTTGTCGCGTAATGCGTTATATTACACGTCGCATTAGCGCACCCGGAAGTGCTCCGGTGCGCGAAGCGCAGCTTCCCGGAAGCGATCCGGGGCGCGGCGCGTAACGTAAGCATAACAGGTCATGTGACTTGTTTATAAAACTTTTCATTGGTTCATTTTACTTTTGTTATTCTAATGATGAAAGGCTTGGTCATATGACCTACAAATTACGCTTTTTATTGCTTTCGAACATTATTTTTTCTTAAACATATATGTTATAATGTTCCAGACTAATGTACTTTCCCGGAAAATTTACAACTGTCCTGCAAGTAAAATATATTCCTTTTTCTAGCAAAAGGGCGTTTCTTCGTCCCATGACGGAGCCGTTGAGCAAAAGATGCTCGGCCTGCTGTCTTAGTCGCCGATACGCCTGAATATCAGATTCTTATCGATCACTTTATGTTGCAGGAGTAGAAAACACAACAGCCCTTGACCATTTATCTTTACTGCGTTCCTGCGTATTATACCTTTTATCCGTCATGTAATTGGACTGCTTTATTTCACTTGCCTTTTACTGATTCGAAAACAGTGACTAAAATTAAAAACTTTACCAATGTAAATACAACTACCATGGTTTGTTTTAAAAACCTTTATTGTGAAAATGTCAGTATACAAATACGGGCCTATAACCACGTGGGCCAGCCACGGAGCAAACTGGAAACGTATATGATGAGGAAACATTTACACTGTAGAGGAACGTAACGAGCGGGCCATTAGGTTGCAAGAACTAAGGTGTCTAACAGTTGCGGAATCGGTGGACGTACATTTTGTAATTAAAATACAACAGGGCCACTAACAATAAAATTTTCTAGATATACATTTGCGGGCAACTACCATGGGTGACGTTAATTCGAACTTACAATAGTTCAGTAATCAATAACACATCAGAACTTAATATCAATAAGGATGTCGAAATATTCAATCAATTCTCGTCCCCGCCCGCCATGTGCTTCAAAACTGCATACGTATCTCGTGATATCAAGGTTGTTCAACCAGTACACAACAAGGAGTTACGAGTCCCATTTATACCGGCGCCATTTTGCGCGAGGCCGGGCAGGTCCAGGATATAGTCAAAATGTCTCCACCAACCAGCGGTCGGACCAGAACCCCTTTCGGCAGTCAAAAAAGGTTCAGTTAAATGACAACAGAAGAGATAGGCAACAAGAACCAACAGTCAAAAGAGGGGAGGGCAAGATCTGAAGCCATTGTTCTACAAACTCTCAAGCAGACTTGGATGGAAAAATCCTGAAGAATGTACAAACTGAAAACCATTTTTTGTCTGTATAGCATCACCAGCAACGCTTGAGTCAGCTTTGTGTGAAGCCACCATTTTGATTCAATCAATAGCGTCCCCCTGCACACATTCAGGGACCTGGTCGTGTCTTCAGGTCAAACGGATTGTGGGACAAGATGCAGAAAGGAAAAGGAAAAAAGTTCCGCCGGACCATGGGAGCCGGCCGCCTATGTCATGGGCGATCTTTGGCCACACCAGGGCAATAGTGAAGCTGCAGCAGGTGCAAATAAGCTTCAGACAGTGTTACAAGCACTGCTCAGAACTCTCAACTATGGCACCCAACATCCAGGACTTGCCATCCGGATCTTGGCTCTCAACTATGGCACCCAACATCCAGGACTTGCCATCCGGATCTTGACGCCTTGTGCTGGTTCCGACCTATTCACACATCGGTCCGCTACTGACGCCACCTCATAAGCCAACGAGGCACCCCACGCCGACTTTCGGCGCAGCATTGTAGGATGGCCACACCAGTGCGGCAACTTGCTGGACACCACCTCGGTGCCATCCAGATCTCGGCGCGTTGTGCTGCCTTCGGTCTACTGTAGCCGCAAGTGCGGACGCAACTCAGCTGAATAGCGAGTGAAACACCAAGGGGCGCCCCACTACAGCCGAGGAGCCTCCATCTTGGGGGCGACGCACAGCATCACATTGCTTTCTCAAACAGCCCCCACTGACTGACGCGACCTCACAGGCCAACGGGGCGCCCCACGCCGACTTTTGGCGCAGCATTGTAGGATGGCCACACCAGTGCGGCAACTTGCTGAACACCACCTCGGTGCCATCCGGATCTTGGCGCGTTGTGCTGCCTTCGGCCTATTCGCACATCGGTCCGCTACTGACGCCGCCTCACGTGCCAACGGATTTTCTACGCTTTTTATACCAGCGCGTAACGTAAGCATAACAGGTCATGTGACTTGTTTATAAAACTTTTCATTGGTTCATTTTACTTTTGGTTTCCTAATGATAGAAGGCTTGATCATATGACCTAAAAATAACACTTTTCATTGGATTAAAACATTTTTTTTTTCCCAAACGATGAAAGCCCCACCTTGTTTCTGGATGTTTCAGACTGAAGCTGGCGTCAGCATGAGAGCACCACCATCTCGTGGCTCCGTCGTGGTCATTCCGCGAGCAATCATGGCAGCCGCTCCCCACCGGAAGCCTGCAGGAGTCGGGGGCCCTCAAGACTTTTGTAAAATCTTCAAGGCTCAGGGGACATCCGAGTTCCAAGGTGTCCCAGGGCCATTTTAGTGGACCAGGCCCAAATCCGAAGAGCCGTCCGCCATTTTAAGAGTCCTGTAGCAGCCGCCTATCGCTGCACCGCAAGAGTGGGCGCAACTCAACTACATGGTGAGCGAGACGCTGTAGCCGCAAGAGCGGGCGATAACCAGCTGAATGGAGGATGAGGCACAGTGTAGCAAAAGCGGGTAGAATGGCAACTGAAACGGTAAAGGGGCGCCCCAGTACAGCAGACGAGCCTCCACTTGGGGAGGCCCGTTCACGCCGCCTCCCCCCCCCCCCCCGGGGCGCCCCACGCCGTTTTTCCGAGCAGCATTGTAGGATGCCAAAACCAGTGCGGCAACTTACTAGACATCACCTGGTTGCCATCCACATCTCAGCGCGTTCTGCTGCCTTGGGACTATTCGCACAACAGACCGCTACTGACGAGGCCTCCCCCCGCACCACCCGGGATGCCCCACGCCGTTTTTCGGAGCTGCATTGTAGGATACCAAAAACCAGTGCGGCACCCAGGTAACATCACCTGGGTGCCGTCCAGAACTCAGCACGTTGTGCTGCCTTGGGACTATTCGCACAAAACACAGCTACTGACCATTGTTGCTTCTTTTTTAAAAAAATGTTTAAATGTATTTACTGTTTTTGTTCCGTTGTATATATTTATAAGTTATTAAAGTGTCATAATCCTACAACTTTGTTGGAGTGCTATATATTTTTAATGTGACACATAATTGTGAAGACTTTGATGTACAAAAAGGCATCCCTGGAATCTTCCGCTTCAGGCTCGGACCCACACACCCTCACAGTGAGAATCCCCTCCCCAAGCACAATACAGGATGGTTATCAGATAGTAGGAACGCGTGTGGTGTGATGGATCTCATCGGGTGGGGGCCTTGATCTACTGTAACTCCTTTGAAGAGGGGTGATTCTCTACAGTTGGGGCCATAAACTACACCTGCAGGACTAGGTGATAGCCTGAGACCGGCCTGGACAATCGGACACAGAGGAAGAGGAGTGTCAGAGGGTGCGGTAGTGAATAGGGTGAAAGGGAGGTGTCGTGCGGGCACAGGGTGTGATTCTCAGAGAAGAACAGCGCAGATGGGAGGAGGTTTCTGGGCCATGCATGAGAGAGAGAGCGGGGGTGACCAGTGCGTGGGGGAGATGCTTGCGAGGGAGGGAAGCCATGCTGAGGATCAGCGGCGTGCTGAGAGTGGGTCTGGTCAAGGCATCTAAAATGGCTGCCGTGCTCAACAAAAGTGTGGCATTGCAAAAAAGGCAAGATGGCGCAGACAATGTTTATCAATAAGGATTAATTTATAACAATTATTTTTATCAAAATATTTAATCGCAGTGACAAAATAGCGGTCAACAGTTCCTGATTTCCATCAAATCGAACGTTAACAGACGTCACGCAGCAAAAAAAAAAAAAACGCTCACGAACAGCGCAGATGGGAGGAGGTTTCTGGCCCATGCATGAGAGAGAGAGCGGGGGTGCACGCAGCAAAAAAAAAAATGCTCACGAACAGCGCAGATGGAAGGAGGTTTCTGGCCCATGCATGAGAGAGAGAGCGGGGGTGACCAGTGCGTGAGGGAGATGCTTGCGAGGGTGGGGAGCCATGCTGAGGATCGGCGGCGTGCAGAGAGTAGGTCTGGTCAAGGCATCTAAAATGGCTGCCGTGCTCAACAAAAGTGTGGCATTGCAAAAAAAGCAAGATGGCGCAAACAATGTTTATCAATAAACAATTATTTTTAACAAAATATTAACTCGCAGTGACAAAATGGCGGTCAACAGTTCCTGATTTCCATCGAATCGAACGTTAACAGACGTCACGCAGCAAAAAAATAAAAAAAGCTCACGCACAGCCGCTGGAAGACATGTATCAACATATATGAGCCTCCTCAGCCACCCTCAGAAAACATAAGGGGTCAGGATACGTCTCCCGTACCCCCTTATACCTAGTAATTTGATTAAATCGAAACACAAAATAGCGAATTCCCGTTTCGCTACCAGTTTGCGGCCCGGTTCGCGAACCGAGAAGCGCTTCTACCGCGAAAAATCAAATTTTAATTATTTGCCCCACGGGACCCTTTAATAACCCCAACATCATTCCTAGGGGGTCAAGAGGAGTCTACCTTGCCCCCTTTCATTAAATTCCCCCTTCGTTTTTCTCCTCCTCTTGTCTCTCGATCCTACCGAGAGACAAGATGGCGGCCGCACCGGACTGTTTAGAATGTTTACAGACACCGGAGAGCCAATCAGCTTCGCTTCGCAAAGCTCCGTTACGCGACAAGTACGCGATCTGGAGCGCTACCCTATAAAAGGTGTATTTACCAGGCGAGTCGGAGCTAAATTGACTATTACAGGCGCGTAATGAATATTTCAAGGTTAAGGCTTTGATTTGGAGCACCAGAGAAAACCAAGACCTAATTGGGGATGAGTTTATCTCGGGAATAGCCCACAACTCATCTTCTTCTCTACCACAGGAGTCATCAAAATCTTTTAGGGGTTCATATTGGCAATTTAGGTCACCACCCAAAAGGATCAGACCGTCTTTTGAGTCGCCCGAGATTACTATGTCAAGATGGTCTATTGTTGGTGACTCCTTCCCGTTTTTCACAGGCTTAGAATACACATTGATCACATTTTGTTTGTGAACTTTGTTAAAGGACAGGATAAGGCCCAAAATGTCTGGCCCAGTTTCTTCTATTTGTGAGACAGTACATCCTAAATGGGTCCCAATCCATATAATTAGTCCTCCCGATGGTCTTCCCTGCCCTTTCGAAATGGCTGGTTTGTAGTAGGATGCAAATCCTGGACGGGTGTGTTCCTCAACAGCCCAGGTTTCTTGGAGCATACAAATATCACAGGAATCTACCAGTATATCCAAGTCCGGGCAATTCAGTTTATTTTTGATGCCTGCAATGTTCCATGAAAGAAACTTCAGTTTTAAACTGGGCTTTGATAGAGAAGAGGTGATATTATGAGTCCCTTCCATAGCATCCTCATTTGAGGCCATCAAGGGGGTCAACAGGGGAGAACAGGCAAAGTTGTCTAGAGGTGGTTCAGCCTTATTGGTGTACCCGTTTCCTCTAATGTGCAAATGCCCATTTCCAACCTGCAACTTGGCCAAAGCGGAATATGGAGACAAAAAAGCAGGAGGTAGGGCTTGTACAGAGCAAAGATAAGCGTCATTATGACTGGGGTCAAAATCCGCTTTCTCGGGGTATGAACTATCGGGTCGATGCTGTTCACTAACTGTCCCCTCTATTTCCCTACCCGCTTGAGTCTCCGGCAGTCAATCTACTTCATCTAGATGCCTAAATCTATTTTGTAGAGGTAGAGTAAACTTTAAGGGATTTTGGTAGAAAAACTTCTGTCCTCCTTGTGGGCGCACTCAGTGCCAGTCATGAGTACCTGAACCCTGATCCTCACCCCTTGTGCTGGCAATGTTGGGCACATAAAAGTAAGTAAGAGAAAGACATCTAATATGCCCTCCTCTCGCTTGATGGTCAGAGATAGAGTATAAAAGATGTTGTGTAATGTGTGGCTTCCTTAGATTCACTATTATACACTCCCCTTTGATATATTTTGGTCTATTTCCCACCCAACAAACATTTCTTTCTTAGATCGGTGTGTGATTCCTTTACCCCTGGATTAAGAGATAGAACTCCGGAGAGAACTACTACATACGGAATAGAAGCTGGGGGAGCATTGGCGTAGGCAACTCCGGGCTAGGTGGTATGTCAGCCACAATCAAACTAGGGACAATGTTTGTGATAGCTGTTGGTCCAGGTCCTCCAGGTTCCCTCCATTTGTTCTTTTTCCCATTGGACGGTTAGATTCCTTCTCTCTATGAGTAGTATTTATCCCCCGTCCTGGCCAGGGACGCTCACCCCTGTCTCTAATGGCTCTGGGCCCACCACCCGTTTTGGGACCTGTGGGCTATTTCTGGCAGCGGTTGCGGATGAAATCTAATTTCTAGGCCCCTGAAGGCTCATTATTTTGTCAATATGCCCATGGATATGAGCCAATTCTTCCCTTACTATCTCTCTGATTTGTATTTTTAGAAAACTTGGCAGGGAGGGGAACCAGATGGGTTCTGAATCACACTTTTTGCGCTTTGCCTCACTCTGTTTGTTAGGTTCTAGGTCACTCTCTACAAGTTCTACAAGTTCTACAGAGTCAACATGGGTGGTTTTCCTCTTAGTCTCAGCTCTTATGATTTTACTAATAGGCTTACAAGTGATGGGTTTCTTGACTCCTCCGGTCGGGCCCCTTTTCTTCGCTACACATTTTAATATGGTACCCGTTCCCGGGGTAGGGGAAGGAAGGTCAGAGTTAATTGAGGGGTTGGGAAGTGTGGACAATGGTTGGAGGTCAGGGGTCAGAGATAGCCTACGCTCTGTACGTTCTATTTCTGTTGCAACTACCCCTATCGCTCTTTGGAGCATTTTATTAATAGATGTTTGGGGAAGAGGAGGGGGTACTGGTCGTGGAGGTGCGTGGCACTGAACTTTTATATTATGTTTCCCCATGTTAAAAATACACAATTACTTGCAGCAATACAATGTTAACATAAATTAATAATATAAATCAGTTTGGCTCACATAAATATTCAATATACAATATATACCAAGATGAAGCACACTCGGCTAGCCAAATAATGGCTTTGAAGCTCAGGCTCTGGATAGCCTTTATCTAACAGGGTTCTTTACCACCAGATCCTAATATTTAAAATGGCCCTACCCTTGTGTCCATGTACCTTTGTGGGTTCCAAGTAAAACTTGTACCAAGAGGGGGTGGCCCAGCCAGGCCTCTTCCCGCCACTGACTGGAGGTGCCCGCCCTTGGCCTGGTCACACCTGCGCGCGTCCCGCGGCGCGGAAGGGCGGCAGTCCTTTTAAGCGCCTCCGTGCGCTAGCTGGCGGCGTCAGCGACGTTTGCGCCGCAGGGGATGCTGGGAGGCTGAGTTTGCCTCTCTCCCGGCGTCCGACCGCCCAGGAATGGCGCCTGACTCTCGGCGGTGGCGGCTCCCCAAAACAATGCCCCAGCGATGATGTTTGTGACTCTCGGCGGTGGCGGCTCCAAAGTAAATGCCCCAGGTAAGGAATACAACTTTTGCAACGAGCTTATATTTTTAGTTTGTTGGACATATATCATTGAGAAATATATTTACTCATCACCACATCCATAAAGAGATTCACTCACCCAAACAACTGTTTCCACATACAGTCTTAACCTCATATACCTACTTAATCAACTATTTACACATCTTTCAACAGTCACACACGTCCCACCCAACCACACACACATTCATTCACTATCCCATACAAATACTCACTTAAGAACTAATGTAAACTTTCACATAGCTAGTAACCAACTTAGGTAGTAGGTTACACAACAAGAAATAGAGTGATACAGGTATTCACACAGTTTAATCACTATCCCACATATTTAGTGAGACACTTTAAATTTGTCACTTAGACAGTCAATCACATTGCTACTAAATCCTCCATTCAGACACTTTTACATCCACTCAGTCTTCAAGGCAGATTATATATATATATATATATATATATATATATATATATATATATATATATATATATATATATATATATATATATATATATATATATATATATATATATATATATATATATATATAATACTTATTTAAATATCGAAGCAAACCACATTCACTGGATAATGTCATCAGTGATGTCATCAGTGATGTCACTGACCATGTCATGAATAATGTAATATGTGACATCATCAGCAGTGGATTGCGGGCGCGCGAACTATAGTTAGTACAACTAACTATAACGGGGGAATTTCAATGGTTTGATACGAGTGAAATGTCTAGCTAACTATAACACCCCTAAAACCTATGGTTTTTTCAGTGAATTTCTAAGGTTTTTTAAATGCTAATTCCTAACTATAATTTATCTGAAATCTATGGTTTTTTCAGTGAATATCTATATAGCTAGATATCTATCTATCTATGTATGTATATATATATATATATATATATGAACTGACGAAGGCGTACCGCCGAAACGCGTCTTTATCTTTAATTTGTGTGCAATAAAATCCGGCAGGATTTGACCCCCGTGAGTGCAGTTTTTCTGTTTACACTGAACTATATATATATATATATATATATATATATATATATATATATATATATATATATATATGTATATATTGCGGCTCCTTTCCTTTCGTATTTTCAAAGAAAAACAGCACTCGCGGGAGGAGGATCAACGTTTTTATTTTCGACCCTCTGAGATTATTAAAAAAATAAAAACGTTGATCCTCCTCCCGCGAGTGCTGTTTTTCTTTGAAAATACGAAAGGAAAGGAGCCGCGATAGTAGCGAGACACGCCCCTCGCAACACGCACCCGTGCATGACCCGGCGTAACGAGGAGCTACAATATATATATATATATATATATATATATATATATATATATTACCTACTGGCGGTCGCCAGTAGGTATATATAGTTAGGATTTTTTTCCTATGGGATTTTTGAAAATTCTATGTCGAATAACTTTGGCGTTTGTGGACGGAATTGGCTGAAATTTTCAGGAAAATGGCGCATTTTGTTTCTGAGCAGCCCTTGAAAATTTGGGGGGGTTTCGTCAAGGGGGGCCGAGAAAAAAGGGGGGTCCCAAAACGCATTTTTCCCATTCATTTTTCCATAGGGCGGTTGGAATCACTTTTAGCTCGAACAGCTGAATGGATTTACACGAAACTTGGCAAAATTGTAGATATGGTTTGCCCGACGTGCCTTTGCTATGTCTTAAAATATGTGCTCCAGTGGATTTTCAGAAATTAACGTTTTAAAAAACAGATATATCTGTGACAGCGTCCCGGTTAGCGCCCCGGTTCGCGTACCTGACGCGTAACGGAACTTCACTAGGAGAAGCGGATTGGCTCCCCGGTGACTGTGAACATTCTAAACAGTCCGGAGCGGCCGCCATCTTGTGTCTCGGTAGGATCGAGACACAAGATGTGGCAAAAACAAAGGGGGAAATGAGCATAAGGGGGCAGAGTACATCCTCCCTGACCCCCTAGGTTTGATGAGGGGGCTTTAAAAGGGCCCGCGGGGAAAAAAAAAAATGTATTATCGTTTTTTTGCGGGGAGAGCGCTCGGTACGCGCACCGGGAAGCGGTCCGGGAAGCGTAATATAGGGAAAATAGGATGAAAGAATGTTCAAATAATGTATGTATATTGATTGTTCTTTTTGTTGTATTTTTTTTTTTTTTAATTTAAGTACCAACATGTAGGTACCAATGCAGAGTCTAAAAATAAAAATACACCGTTTCCTTTGTAGATATCTTGCATGTTGTTTCAGAAGTTATTGTGGTATATGGAATTCATAGCGTAGTCTGTCAGGAAAGCAGAAACACCATGGAGGCAGGAGATGATAAAGAGATGTTAAATACACATTGGAGATAATATAGTGGGAGAAAGGAAGTAACTATGAGCAAACTTACTATGTAACACAAAAAAGTTGCACAGTATATTTAAAGTCTGATTTTACATTATAATCAATTTGGTACTAGTTTAAAAAATACATATAAAAATGAATAATGTCTCAAACAATTTTTGAATTATTAAATATAAATTTATTTCTCTGATTCGTTTTCAAAATTTAAAAGAACTTCTAATAATTGATTGTCAGAAATGTTCTCATTTTCAATCAGGTAATCTACTGATTGTACACATTGCAGAAGTTCAAAGTCCCGTGATTCATCAAAGAATTCAGAGTCATTGGGTTCAATTTCTGTATCTTTGTTGCTTTCCAGAACAATTTTGATGGTATTTTTTTGCTCTCCTTCCATTTTTGTGCTGTAAATTGAATTTTAAAAAAATATATCAGTACAGATAGGGCACTGTTGGGTTTAAGTACAGACAGGTAGTTTGGTTTTTTAAACAGTGATTTTATCTTTGGGCAGTGTATGGTATCAGACTGGAAGTAGAAATATAAAAAAATGTATGTGATAAAGCCTAAGTAAATTCTTAATTATACAAGACAAGCCTAACTCCATCCATAACTAAAACAGAGAAGTCTATCTTATTCTATAACCATTACAGAGGGATAGTATATAACTATCAGAAAATGTTTTCCTAATTAACTTAAAGTGCAGAACATACTTCAGTTTTTAAAATAACATCTTACCTTTCAAAAAGAAGATTAAGTTCTCAGTTGAAATGCACTTGATATGTACTTCAGGAAGTAGTAGTCAAAATGGCTGTGTTTCTCTCTCTTTCTTTATATATATTCAGGTACATAACCAATCAAATGTCATGAAATAATAGAAGATATTGACAGTAGCATTTTAATTGGTTGTCAATTCTAACACTTCATAAGTGTTTTTGTTAGGTAATTTACCTCAGGATATTTAGTCAGGCTTACAGCATAATTTTCTCAATGGAATTCCATCAAATTTGGGTAAATGGTAGGGACTGCTATGTAGTAGGGCCTATTCTATATTTGATGAAAGTGTCTGTAGTGTTTTTTCTGTAAATTACTTTCCCACCTTTTTTTATCGAGCGCTTACCGGTGCGCTCCCCGGTACGCGAACCGGCAGCGTTACGGGAGTCCTCCATTTTGTGTATCGGTAGAATTGAGACACAAGATGGAGGACAAACAATGTTCGGAATGGGTAGAAGGGGGCACGGTAGACACTTTGTGACCCTCTAGGTTTTCTGAGGGGGGCTTAGGACGCTGAAATATGCAAAAATAAAAAAAATAAAATTGGAAAATTTTGCGGGGGGAGCGCCCGGTACGTGCACCGGTAAGCGAACCGGGGAGCGTACTTTGGTGAAAAAAAAAAAAAGTTAGAAAAAGATAAACGTTTTGAATGATCAGAGGTAGGGTAGCTCTGAAAAGAGCTATTGGGTTCTGTGGCTAATTTAGGTACCTACAAGTAGGTTCCAATGCACAGTTTTAAATAAAGGACGAATATTCTATTCCCTTCATCGGAGAAGTGCACACCATCTCTTCTGTAGATGTCTTGAATGTTGTAACGCAAGTTATTGTTGTATATTAAACCCATTCCATAGTCTCTCATGTAAGCAGAAACAGATTTATTCACATGTTTCCGTGCTTTCTCAAATTGTGGAAAAAATTGGTTGGACCACTTCCATTTCTGTCTTTGGCATATATTGGAATATACCAAGGCAGTTTGGGGAAAAAGTGTCATCAATTGATGAAAGGTGTTCTTTAAAAGCATTTCCAGACCAACCCCAGTCATAGTGCCCAAATCATTTCCACCACAGTGCACTATTAAGAGGTCAGGGTTTGGCAGATGCATACATTTTTTTTATTAAAAACATATAAAATATATTTTTCATTTAAAATAATAATACATTTTACAGCTTTTGATATTTGCTATTAAAAAACCATTGAAATTCACTGAAAAAACCATAGGTTATAGACCATATATAGTTAGGAATTAGCATTTACAAAACCTTGAAAATTCAATTAAAAAACCATAGGTTATAGACCATATATAGTTAGGGATTAGCATTTACAAAACCTTATTTTACTCACACAAAACCATTGAAATTCGCATATATAGTTAGTTGCACTAACTATATATCGCGCACCCGCAATCCACTGCTGATGATGTCACATATTACATCATTCATGACATGGTCAGTGACATCACTGATGACATCACTGATGACAACTCAAATGACATCACTGACAACATCACAGATGACATCATTCATGTGTTAATACGATGAACCTCTACAGACTCTGATATAACCTTAGATACACTCAGTGAAAACAGACAATCACAGATTGTCACTCATCCATGGAGTTACTCATACACCTAGACAGTCATGCAAAGAATCAATCACACCTCCATTTCCTCAACTATACAGTTATACACACCTAACTTATTGAAACATATTCTAACACATATTTACTCTCTTATACAATCACTGATACAAGTTTTCAATGATCCATGCAGCCACTCACACATTCACTGGCTCTTAAACACAGTAATTTATATATGTCAACTCTCACATGTACTGTGTTTTACATATGTACTTACTTTGACATGTAGCATTGAGATATCCATTCACTCACCAATACAATCATGCACACAGTCAACCACCCATACAGCTGTTTCCACATGCAGTTTTGAACCTATACATCTAGTGAATCAACTGTTCACACATCTATGCACAGAGTCACACACCTCCCAGCCACCCCACACACACACTCACTCTCCCATACAAATACTTGGGCAACCAATCAATAACCCATCTAGTTACTCATATAGCTACTGATCAACACATGCAGCAGTTTACAGAACAACAGATATAATGATGCATAAATTAAGACAGTTTAATCACTAACCCATGCACTCAGTGAGACGCATTTAATCACTCTCTCATACAATCAGTCATGCACCTACTAAATCCTTCATCCAGACATTTATACATCCACTCATTCTTCAATATGTAAGACATATTTTAACTTTACAGAAAAATACAGTCACTGGATGTTGTCATCAGTGATGTCATTTGAGTTGTCATCAGTGATGTCATCAGTGATGTCACTGACCATGTCATGAATGATGTAATATGTGACATCATCAGCAGTGGATTGCGGGTGCGCGATATATAGTTAGTGCAACTAACTATATAAGCGAATTTCAATGGTTTTGTGTGAGTAAAATAAGGTTTTGTAAATGCTAATCCCTAACTATATATGGTCTATAACCTATGGTTTTTTAATTGAATTTTCAAGGTTTTGTAAATGCTAATTCCTAACTATATATGGTCTATAACCTATGTTTTTTTCAGTGAATATATATATATATATATATATATATATATATATATATATATATATATATATATATATATATATATATATATATATATATATATAGATCTATCTATCTATCTATCTATCTATCTATCTATCTATCTATCTATCTATCTATCTATCTATCTATCTATCTATCTGAGGAAACTCCTGTATGCTACTCCAAAAGAAATAGGCATGGACACAAACAGTTTGTTGCTCCTTGGTAATTTAATAAGGCTCTGTGAGAGCATGACATGTTTCAGCCAGACCTGGCCTTGATCACATACGCTCCAGGAGAGCTGGACAGGCATTTTTTTGCATTTTTCCAACTTGTGGTGCATAGAAATAGAAATCATACTTCATTGCTTAAGGTGCCCAAACAATCACCATAAAATACATTGTAGAAGCAGTAAAAAAACAAGTATGGGAATAAATAGGTACAAAACTAACCTAAATACAACCATGAGTGCATTAAAATTAATTAAAGTATCAAAATTGGCTAAAGTGCAAGTGCTCAATCACAGTAAAAATACATTGACTTAGAGGAATCAAGTTATTAGTAGAAACCAAGTTGATTACATGAGCCAATGAAATTAATAGCTGCACCTACTGGTTACTCCTGGCAAATTATTCAACATTCGCTGCAATCCATTACACTATATTAGATGAATCACTGAAAGCACATTGTAAAATCAAGTATATACATTACACAATAGATAAAGAAATTGATTAATTAAATAATTAAATCCATCTTGGAACCAGCATTCCTACTTTTTAAATTAAGAAAACAAGTCACTCATATATAACAGGATAAATCCACATTGTAACACATGAGTGACAAGTCGTCTGCTAGAAGTCAAATAAGTATCCGATTAGAGCCCTATGCAAAACATACACCAATCTAAATGCATTCTCCCCAATGAGTCAAAGGCCACTGTACCAAATGCCTCATACAAAATAACTATAACATAACTTCACCAAAAGTGAATATAAAAGCATAAATTACTGTGGGGATGTACAGCCGAATTCATATGGGGATCTAATCCCACAAATACACATGGGGATAAATTGCCCGAATGTGAAAGGGAGACACCATCATAACAGAAGAAGGAGACACAAAAGAAATCACAGAGAAAAAATGACTAATAACTCATTTACAGAAAAATATGAAAGTCATAATCAATGTTTATTCCATTTGGAGTCCTAGAATCTAAATTGAGAATATATTTAGTTTCCAGTGCCTTAGCATCTTCTCTCTGTTGCCTCCCAAACCAATTTGGGCACAGCATCAATTACAAAATGCCTGATATGGTTAGGGTTTCTACTACCTTATTGACAGCAGAAGCTGTGGTTATCAGTGAAGCGCAAAGGTAGTGTTCCCTGTAAATGGAAAAAACACATCACAGCAACATCCTTTCTCCTGGACTCAGCTCATTATTCCTACAGGCGAGAGGCAGCATCTTCTTGGTGCACTAACAGCAGTCAAGATCGTTTCTGGCAGTATCTTGTGAAATAATTTGGGTGAAGGACGTCTCCTGACAATTGGTCTTTTATCCAGGCCTTTTATTCTATCTCTTATCAGGAATTGGAATTTCTGTCATAAGTTCAGGAATTTCTGACATAAGTTCAGGAATTTCTGACATAGATTGTTTGCATCAAGGTGTTTGCCCTAGACATATCCTGCCAATAATATAAGGTAAACAGACATCAATTCAGACTACACTGTTTTGACTATTCATCTGTATTTGCTTTTATTTGACCTTGACATTGTGATAAGATACTTGTCCCAGACTAATTTGCATCAGATGTGTTATCTATGTCATTGTCTGAATGATTTGACACTTTCCGTTTTTAGACAGATAAGGTCAGACAACATCTGCGTGAACTGCAGACATGACAATGATTCTGTAGAAATAAAAATGTAGACTCAGGTTGATTGTAAAATGGAGTCGGGGCCTACCCAAGATGGAGTTGTGCCTTATGGACTTTACGTCAAATCAACCTAGCAGTACATAGGGAGGTGTGGAAAATACTATTAAATTAGCAAAACGTCTATGATCAACTTGTGACCCCTTTTTGAGAATGAAATAATAATACATCAGGACCCTAACTTGCATAAGAAGATGGATACCCATCATGTTCCCTCTACGTTTGCAGTTCTACTTGGTGGTAAGTACATGTTTAAATCTACATAGGTCATAACAAGACAACGGTCAAGCTGGTCAGAAAAGCGGTACAAAAAGGGGGTGGTGATGGACGACTCATCTGAACCAATCAAACACTCACACCCAGTCAACAGATCTGAGTTTAATCCATCACTGTTCTTTAGCCCACTCTGCCACCCCAGTTCAGACATGGCCATATGCAAATCAGTCTGAACCTGTGCCTCATGGGAACAGTCCAGCCTGAACTGCCAAGCCACGCCTTCCCTGGACAAAAATTATACACTATTCGCTCTGGTCAGAAAAGCGGCAGAGCGAATAGTGAATTTTTTCAGCTATTCTCATGGGTACTGGCCAAGATGTGCATAATGTCTTGTATTTCACCAATCACCAGTGCAATACAAAAGTTTCTTTTCTGAATGAAGGTTCTTTACTGTTTGCTTGACCGCAGGCCAGGCAGTACATGTTAGTTAGCCACATGCCAGGTAAATATTGCCAAATACTAAATAGTGATGTTTCCTTGTTATTTGCACAGTTGTCAGCCAAACAGTACAAAATCTCTACTATAGCCAGCATCCGGATAAATACTGAAGTTTTTTTTCTATTGGCATGGCCGATTGCTAGAGAGTGCAGAATCTCTACTATTTAGCCAGCTGACAGGTAGATAGTGAAGTTTATCTACTATTTCCATGGTGCCGACCAAATAGTAAATAATGTCTACTAATTTCGCCAGCAGCACAGTTAATAGCAGAGAAAATTCACTATTTACCCGTTGGCCAGATAAATAGCCGTTATCTAACAAATCCTAGGCTACAAGACAGTATAAGCCACTCACACATGAAATTGGGAAACTTTAGTGGTGTGCTTGTACTAAAGTATAAAGTGTTTTTTTTTCAGTTTTAGCCTCCAAAATGTTTAAGCATATTGGGTACAAATACATAAACATTTGAAACAGAATGTGACTCAGCACTCACTTGATATCAAAGTTTCTAGTAATGTACAAGTCAATAAACAATGTGAGATTGAATCATAACTGAATTACAAAATTCACAGACTGACGGAACCTTTTTCTTAAAAAGTTAATTTCTGTATTCCTAATCTTTTCATATTTTCCAAACGTCTTCATTCATTTTGCCTTAGCCAACGTGTTTCGACCCAACGGACATCTACAGGCTCCAAAATACACAATATATATAAATTTAAAACATTAAGACATCACACGATATTTATAAGACAACCCACATCCAATAAATCTCCAAATGTAATCATTTCTAAATGAAATTGTTCAAAGAAGTTATAAACAAACAGCACATATAATCATGATCCATTGGCCAAGTTCAATATGCATTACATTCATGATTGATTATTTAGTTACATTTATGATCCTAAATTGACATGAGGTCAATAACCATAAAGCTATCTCCCTATCAATTACAGAGTGTAGTCTGACCCTGATTGTTTAGCAGTTGCTCAAGTAGCAAAACAAGTGGGAACTATGAGTTTACCTACATATTGACAGTTTTTAGCTAGTAAGACAAGTTTATACTGATTTGGCATAGTGTAAATCTGCATACATCTTTGGCTAGTCATCAAAGTCACCAAGTTAAACTATACCTTCTTGTGGTGTATCCTTTATGAGATTTTGCGGCCAAGTAAAACCTTCTTAGTCGTAAAAGGGAGAATACACGCTTCAGAACTTGAAGTGGTATTAATTCTTCCTCAAAGAATTGTGGAACACATAGCAGTGATCCCTATATAGGTTTTCCTATTTTAAAGGCACTGTAAATGTATGTAAAACCAGGATTTCAGACACAGAATTCATATTAGAGTGTAAGTTATAAATGCTATATGGACCATTGTGGGAGATGCACCTAAAGAAAATGCCTCCAATAAATGTTTCCTATGCAGCCAGGGTGCCACGGTGGGAGCCTGGGCCTGGGCCTAAATCTATCGTTTTTTTGCTCACCATGCCATTCCAGTTTGGACCCAGCCATATGCAAATCAGTCTTGACCCTGCTGTAGAAATCAAAAATCCACTTCTCAGAGGTTCCACTGATACTTAGTCCATTCAAACCAATAATAAAGAATTTGGCACAGAAGCTGGAAATATAAAAGAACATTTTTATTAACCTCAAATGAGTGAGACTACTTCACACAGAAGCCTTAGCAACTGAATGATTTTATTTAACAACAAGGGGTGGTGATGGACGGAGTCTCTGAATTAAGCAGAATACTCTCACCCAGTCAAGAGATCAGGGCTAGATCCAACACCGTTTTTTAGCTCACTGCACCATCCCAGCTCAGAACCTGGCTATATGCAAATTAGTCTGTTCCTGTCCCAGTGCATGATGGGAACAGGGCAAACCAAACTACCAAGCCAATTCTTACACTGGGAAGGAAACAAGCTTCCGGGGACCGGTTTCTGGCATTTCAGCCGTCGTCGGCCCGGCTTGCTTGAATCCTGATGGTGCAATGATCAAGGGACTCACATCTGAGTATACCCTTCCACGCTTTTGGTGGACAAAATATTTAACAACAACGGGTGGTGATGGACGGAGTCTCTGAATTAAGCAGAATACTCTCACCCAGTCAAGAGATCAGGGCTAGATCCAACACCGTTTTTTAGCTCACTGCACCATCCCAGCTCAGAACCTGGCTATATGCAAATTAGTCTGTTCCTGTCCCAGTGCATGATGGGAACAGGGCAAACCAAACTACCAAGCCAATTCTTACACTGGGAAGGAAACAAGCTTCCGGGGACCGGTTTCTGGCATTTCAGCCGTCGTCGGCCCGGCTTGCTTGAATCCTGATGGTGCAATGAGCAAGGGACTCACATCTGAGTATACCCTTCCACGCAACTGAATGAGGCAGTCTGCTAGAATGGTCTTACTTCACAGATTATATACTCTTTATCCTGCCCCAGGCATGTAAGGGAGTTGTATCAGTTAACTTTTTATTACATTCCTAAACAAATGGATAATCTGGAGTGTCAGCAGGTGAGTAGCTTTTGGGGTTTTAGCATGATATGGGCAAAACATTATAATTACATAGTTCACAAAGGTTAATCTGATTTGGATGGCACTGCAGGGCATGGCAGGATTACATATACAGTATCCCAACCCAAAAGTCAATCAATATGAATGTCCCAAATTCAACCTCCAAAAGCTGGACAAACTTATAATTGAAAGCATAACCCATGTAATGAAGAAACATAAAAAGAAACAGTAACAGATGATGAACAAGATAAGGTATGTGCAAGGAAACTAAATGTCCTGAACATTGATTGGCAATCTCAGACAAAGATCGATCAGGGAAATTGGCTTTGCGAGGTCAGTTTCAGGTGAAGAGGTCAATTTCTTACAGTTCATTTCAGAGTCAAAAAGAAACCTTAGTTAATGTATACATGGACTAAGACGGCCAGGCCACTTTGTTCGCCAGGCTACCTTCACAGGCCTACGTGAGGGCAGTACAAAATGGCGGCACAATATAAAATGGAGTCAGTCTCGAAAATGACAGAACCTCAGACCCTTTTTTTGCCAGTACGTAGGCAATAACCTAAGACTCATGTTAATCTGAATCTAGGTCTATATCGATATTCATTAGCTCGTCAAGTTGTTGCTGTAACATCATCTTATTATTCTCTACTTCTCTCGGGACAGGTCTCCGAACACACTTAGTAGCACAAAGACTCACTTCTGGTGGACCATTTTTGGATGCTAGAGGCGGAGCCACTTCCTCTTCCATGGCAATTCAGTCAAATGAGAACTTAATTAACATTTACTTTATACAATTGCACTGGAATCGCTTGTGCAACCACAACTATGCCCAGAGTCTGTTCAAAGCCTCTCTGGCAGGCTGCTATCGTCCATCAAATCTGCTTCCATTGTTGCATGGGCCTCTTGATTCAGGCCTTCCATGAAAATAGTGCTTCTCAGTATCCGTTGGAGTGCCCTCCTGGCACTCACAGCTCACTCGAAAGTCTCAATGTCTCAATGCAGTGCACCAGTATCTCTCCTCTGCGGCAGACACTACAGATAGTGTGCTCTTCATTGATCATGGGCACAGATCATCTCATGCAGACCCGGGTCTACATTCTCAGGCTCCAACACTCATTATTCAGTGTCAGAGGATGCTCAGGCTGCTCTTTCATGGGCACCATAATGTAGTGCCTTTTGTCAATCTTGGATCCTCTGGTGCACTGCCCTTCCGTTGGAGCAAAGGAAAAAAGGGGAAGTGTGTGGCCAAAACTCAGGCCAAGGGGCTCAAGGGACTGCACTCTGTCAGAGGTTACCAGCACATGACAGGTAGCTTTTGCTCTTTTACACTGAAACTCTAGTTCTGTGGCAAAACCAGATCCTCCTTTTTCTCTGATGTTTAACGCCTTCTGATGAAGCAAGCACAATGCTCTGGAGATGCAGTTGATGTAGCACTTTCTGGGTGTTGGGACTGTAGGGCCTCTCATCTGTAGCTGACACTGATGAGAATTAGGATTCGTCTTGATCACCGTTCTGCAGGGTATCATTCTTCCTTTGACTCTGGAAGATCCCGCAGAACCTAGTGATGTAGGAAATGTGACACAGTTGTTAGTTTCCTTCAATTTAGTCCAAAAACAGTTCAATGTATTTAACAAGGGGACTGCAAGCAGGTGGCTTGCAATCTTCAAAGGAGTGGCCATACGCCATGGGACTACTGTGATCTAAAATACACTGTCATTCTCATAGAATACAAAGACAAAGGAAGTAGGCAAAACAGTGACTCTAGCCTCTTCAATTGGGTTTCCATGTGAGAGCATATCCTCTACCATCTAAGGGTAGATAACTACATGCGAATTCTATATGAATGGATGTCCTCACACATAGTGACATCGTCTAATGGGGTATTGGGTAAACATTTTTTCTCAATGATTAAGTCTAAGTTTTCCTAAATTCCCTATCTAGAACACCTCAAAAGCGAAATCACATAATACAGATTATCAGGGACATATAGATATCTCCTTTTTAATAATTGTGCATCAGGTGCACTATGCAAAACAAAGGCTAATGATCAAAATGTGGAAACAAAAAGTCAAGAACTAGAGAGTCCTGGTATTTCCATTATTAAAACACATCTGGTCTATCAAAAAATTAAAGCAGCAGAAAAAGGGAACTGAAAACCAAATTAGAATAGGCATTGAATTTGTCATAATCAAAAAAATAATAAACATAAGGTATCTCCTATTGAGATGGAAAACTTGTTTTACTATAATATTAAGTCATTTAACCAGTCTATCACTACCCTGACAGTCAGACTGGAAAACATCGAAGTAGGCCTAAAGAAAACTCTTGAAACCCAGTCTGGTCATACAAAAGGGAATTATACATAATATGGGGGTCCCTGGTACATCACTGCAGTCTGGAAGTGTGAACCTGAACAATACACCAATTATAATAAATGGGTTGACTGGTGAAAGGAATACAGAAAAGGAAATGGGAGTAGGACACAGCTAAAATCCCCAATAACTAGGCACAATGCAACATCAGTCAGGGGAGAAGCGTCAAAAGAAAAATCTATAGGAAGAACAAAATAATTGCTCGGTGATAGTCAAGTTTGTGACATAATACCAACAGTATGGGTGATACACAAAAATCAAAATAGTTCACAAATTTTAACTCTAGCGCTGGCTGCTACACCATATACGGTAATCTCAGCTAATGGTCCAGTTCCTTCTTCAAGGGAAAAAAAATGAAAAGCTTAGGTCACCTTGAGCAAGAGCCACAAATCTATAATTTCATCCTTAGGTCCAATCAAGGAAACATAAATCTAGGGCTGCCTGTTCCTTGAGGGAAAGGGCAGTCATAGCTAACTGCAGGTGACACAATTTGATCCTGTATATCTCTTTTATTTTTCTTCAATATTATATAGCCAAATTTGACATACACTGGTGAAGTGTTGTCTGTCTTGTTCACAGCATGAAAAATCATATCTGTGAAATTTAGTATCATCGCAAATTTACCCAACTGCTGTGCAGCGATATGCATCGTCATGAAAAATCCCTTCACAACACAGGGGAACTTGTAATATTATCAAAAGCAGCAACATAAAACAAAAACATGCATAAGATAAAAAAAAAAACACACACACATGCCAAGCCATCAGATATACGCGCTGCATATCAAGCACAAAAAGCATAGACAAAGTACAATAGCATATGTAAATAAGCGGTGACACACAACACCATTGCATGCACTTTATGCACTGTGAACCTGCAGCCCAAAACCCAATATTCTGGCCTGCTTAATTTGTCAGGCTTAAAATCGAAATTACACCAAAATTACTTTCTTTTACTTTCCTCGCCCTCCGTTTGACAGCAGATCACCAGTCAGTGGAGATCAGCTGTCAAATACAACTTACTGTGTCGCTTCTGACACACAGGATCAGCAGGAACAATTCATAGAAGGACAAAATGCAAAAACGTGAAAAACACACAAACATTTTTTCTTCAAAGGAGTCATACAAAAATTCATCTTGTTTCAAGATACTGCTAACCCCCACCTTACTGACCTTAAGGTCAAAATCTGCCTCGCGCGCTCCGCGCTCCTCAGCCCCCCTCTCTATTCCCTCACACGAGCTGACAAAGACAAAAAGCCTTCCTAACTCTTTTTAACTTGCAATAACCAACCCTATCCAAAACCACATACCATATATATTACTCCCTTTAGGGGCCACAATCCACTCCTATTCCCAGACTCAAAAACATCTACTGTGAATAATTCACAAAACACAGCAACTCAACACACCAGCTTTAGAACAAATGGTTGTTACCACCCTATGCAATGGTACTCATTTCATCAACCTTAAATGGATGAACGTCTCAGTAGGCCCAGCTAAAGTTAGAACCTTCAACCCTGATATTAAACACAAACCTCTATACCGGGCACATTGGCTCACTGAGCCACTAAAAGCAACCTCAAATGGTAACAACCTGCAAGTTTGCACTATACACAAATGTATGCATTTACTGAAGCCTGAGACACTTTAAAAGCTACTCTAAATGAAAAGAAATGCTGCCTAAATAGTGCTTTCACCCAATTTCGACTTTGCCACCTGGGGCACTTAAAAATAAATATCCTATAATTGTGCTACATATTAATCATCCTCAGAATGTTCTTTACAGATTGCAGAGATTGGACATTAGACATATCTCATGAAATCCTTAGAAAAATGAGTTTTTATGCCTGCGCCAAGTGAAAACCCACATGCAAATGTCCTGATTATGCAGTAACACACAACTTAAATTAAATTCTAATGCTAGGATGTCATAGTATGAGTATTAAGCTTTATAAATATGAAAAAACGAATTTAGAAGCACTTGTTTTTAATAATTATTTGTCATAATTAATAATTATTTTTAATAAACCCAATCATTTTTGATAATTCCACATATAAAAGCAAGCTGCATTTCTTGCCTATCATTTTTAGACGCATTCATTTATGAGCCTAAGCACAGAAGCCTAACTGAAAACATGACAGATTTTCGCGCCACTTTTTTCTTTTTAAAAGGACAATCATCATTTAGCAACAGAACCAAGAATATGCTTATAAAAATGCTTAAAGAGAGGAAACCCTTAATTTAAATCTTTCCGATCCAGCGAGGACCTGGCTTGGCAGTTCGGTCTGGACTGTTCCCATGAGGCACAGGGTCAAGACTGATTTGCATATGGCTGGGTCTAAATTGGGGTGGCATGGTGAACAAAAGAAGGATGGCTTTAACCCAGATCTCTTGATTGGGGGTGAATGTTTGATTCATTCAGCATTCCGTCCATCATTTGTTTGCATAGCAGGACACAAACGTGAAGTCCAGAAATATCTGTATTCTTTATTAATGGAGTCTAAAATGTTTTCAGTCCCTTACAGGAGGGGACCATGGACGGTCTTGAAACAAATACGAGAAGGACTTCCTTACAATCAAACTGTACCCAAACAATGAAAAAATCAAATTCGATCACTCCATACAGCCTTAAATATATGCAAAGTTCAAAGGCAGATGCTTACTGTCATCAACTAGGCAGAATGCCAAAGAAAATGAGAAGCAGTCTTAAACCCTGCTCACAGGCTGACTCCAATGCCATAGATATTCTGTGTATAATACTTGTGAGAAGATTCAGCAAGAGACGTGAGTAGATAAAAAGTGGCTGTGAACGCCATTACTATGGATACAATCGGAAAACATTAGTGTCAATGGCATGGGCACCACCCTAATGTTTCTATAAAAACCCATGTATATATCCTGCTTGTTCTGTCATGAGCGTATGTGGCTTGAGTTAGAAAAATGCACCACTGCGTTTAGCTGCATAATCAAATGGTATACATGCTAACCCCAGATTAACATGGTGGGACATGATTGAAGATTGCATTCCCAAATATAAATGTTCTAGTTAAACCGGAGCGTTGGAATGTGATCATGATGACAACTTACACAGAACCAACTTTTGAAGGGTATTAGGCATACTCTTTAAGCCTCCCCTGGATTGTCCCTCATTTATCATTTAGTTTTAAAACAACGTAATCAGATTTACTCATGATTTCATGAATAACAGCTGTTTTGTTAGCAAAAACAGTCCATATTAAAGGCCATCCTATATGAAGAGGTGGAACGAATCTTAGTCTCCAAAATTGTCCTGCTTAGAATAGATATGTAAGTAATTTGCCCAAAAGTCTTTGGAGAGTATATAGAGAATCATCTCCTGGGTCACCTAACAGTATTGCATGTTTAAACGGGAGTCAAACTCCTGTGATATCCCATGTATTAGTCACTATTTCTTTTCAGACCACCTGCACAACAGGACAAGACCACCACATGAGGATCGTGTTGCCTCATCTCCCACAGTCTTTCCCATAAATTGCATGAAGTTGATCAGGAGTAAAGTTCCAATGTGTTAATATTGTTATGCATTTTCTCTATGTCGGATGTATATAGAGGACTTGGCTGCTCTTGTCCATATTTTTCGCCCAAATCTCCTGGGGAACAGGGTTATACAGGTCTCCATTCCAATTAACAGTGCATGTTGGTGTTTTTTTTCCATTTGGAGATAGACAGTATGGGTATATAACGACAAAGTCCTTTTTTGTATCCTGTCATAAACACGAGATTCAAGAGAATATTATTCTATGATAACTTTATCCTTGACTTGCCAAGTCCAAGACCAATGGTTAAAATAAAATTGACAGTAGTTCAGATGCTGAGACATTCCACTAGCCTCTATCAAAGAGAGCTCCTTCCTCATATTACTCACCTTGCCTCATTGGGATTTATGAGGAAACAGAGGACATTCTTCTCGAAGAAGACAATTTTATATTCCATCAGTCCCAGTGTAATCTATCTCTTTATCCCGCAGTCTTTTTCCCCACAGGGAATCACAACGCGGTTGTTACAACGACTGCGTTGCGATCCCGCATACCATTACTCCGCAAGTCGGAACAACGACTTGCGGAGGGGGGGCGCTGGATGTTAAAATAGTATAATTTACTATTCCAACTCCAGTCTGTGCGGACACAAGGGAAGGTGTTGGATTTTAAATCCAACACCCCCTCCGCAAGTCATTGTTTCGACTTGCGGAGTAATTGTATGCGGAATCACAACGTGGTCGTTCTATCAACCGTGTTGTTATTCCTTGCGGGGAAAAAGTTTTGTGGTAAACGTTGTTTACCTCCATCAACAGATTGAATCCCACTGGGAAAAATAGGACACCCATGTCTTGTACCCCTGGTTAGTGTTATTTTTGGGTAGTATTCATTGGCAAATGCCAAAAGTGATGTGAGTCGACCAAAGCTTGCCATTATGTATTTAATTAGATTCTGGCCATAATTTGTTTTAGTGAGGATTTTCAGTAAAAACTTCAGTCTACTTTTGTAAAGTCCGTCTACGCATTCAATGAGAGAAAAAAAACATTCAAGTTTTTTATCAGTCCATGGCTTCTATTATATAACAAGCCAGTTTTGTGTCTATTCTTAATAAACCTTGATTGTCCAGGAGAAACAAGAAAAAGCCACACATCTTAGATATGTGAAATCAAAAATGAAGGCCTTCACATCATCATTTAGCAAATCTCAGTCTATAAGACCCATGATTAGTGGGCTCCTTAACAAGTTTTAAGTTCAAGGATATACTGAACTCAATCATTGAGCTGGTGGCTTTCCAAATCAATAAAAACAAATTAAATACCCATGTCTGGGGTTGTACTAACATAGCAAAACCAAAGGGGATGATGGACGGAGTGTTGAACATTGCAAGCACTCACCCCCAGACAACTGATCTGGGTTTAATCCATCATCATTCTTTAGCTCACTCCACCACCCCACTTCAGACATGGCCATATGCAAATCAGTCTGACCCTGTGGCTCATGGGAACGGTCCAGCCCGAACTGCCAAGCCATATCTTCCCTGGACCGGAAACAAGTATCCCGGGATCGGTTTCGGGTTCATAACCCTCATCAGCCAGGCTATCTTGAATCCAGTGGTAAAGTGAGCAAGGGACCCACGTCTGGTCATAACCTGCCAACTTAGGGAAAACAAAGCGATACCAAAGGGGATGATGGACGGAGACTTGAACATGGCAAGTACTCACCCCCAGTCAACTGATCTGGGGTTAATCCATCATCATTCTTTAGCTCACTCTGCCACCCCAGTTCAGACATGGCCATATGCAAATCAGTCTGACCCTGTGCCTCGTTAGAGCAGTCCAGCCTGAACTGCCAAGCCATGTCTTCCCTGGACCGGAAACAAGCATCCTGGGACTGGTTTCTGGCTGATCAGCCGTCATCAGCCAGACTAGCTTGAATCCAGAGGCAAAGTGAGCAAGGGACCCATGCCTGGGCATACCCTTGTACTAACATGTCTGCAAAGGCTTTCTAAAAAGATACATGCAAACCCTCCGGGCAGGAAGTATTATTATTATTCAATTTTTTTGTGAACGATTTAACTTCATCAGCAGTTATGGGACCATCAAGGATTAAAAAACCTAAATCACCCCCTCCGGAAAATGCTAGGTTATCCAAGTCGCGGTCTTGTAGCTCGTCATCAAGATCTTGAGATCTACAGTTTGGAATGGTAAGAGTAAAATACATTAATGCTGTACATTGTGTCTGAATGAAGGGTATTTTCGTTATCTCTGATGGAAGTAAATACATTTCGTGTCTATAGTTTTCTCAATTTAAAGGCCAGCATCCTGCTGGCTTTATTACCTCTTTCATAATACTTTTGATTTGTACGTAGCATTTTCAGCAGTCTCTTTTTTCAAGAACTGCTCTAATTCACCTGCAGTCTTTTTGAGATCCCAGTGAACAATAAGTGAGCCCTATTCTTATGTTTGGCTTCAAGGTGGTGAATGTGGCTTTCCAATTTTACCTTTCTTTGTTTCGACATTCTCAGAAAATTAGCTGTGTGAAGCATTAATTCCCTCTAACAACAGCTTTGGATTCATCCCAAATTGTGTACCACTCCACCTCCTCATTTTAGTTTTCTGTGAAATTATTTGCCAGGGTTTCATGAATGGATACTCTCAGGGTGGGGTCTCTAAAAGCTATTTCATTTATTATCTAAGGTCTATAAATCGGTCCATGTAGTGTATGTAGATCTATTTTTAATGAGACCAAAGTGTCATCAGCTAGCACCCGATAGCACCCGTGAATCAATCTGGGAGTCTGTTATTTAGGATCTGAATGAATTATTGATTAAAATACTGCAAGATTCCATGAGAGGTAGACGGCTATCATGCCGGTGCTTAATATAATCTGGCAATTTTCTTTTTTTTTTTGACTTGGTATGCCATCTCTTTAAAGATATTTGAATTCTCAAGACCTAAGAGGGATATCAAGTACAATAAATGATTGGGATGTTTTGCAAGTAAGTATACTTTGAAGCAAATGTGGTACAGTTTGACCCTACTGAAGCAAATTACATATTGTAGCAGTCGCCAAACAGATGTTGGCCATCTGTATATGGAAAATAAAAATGTAATATAATAATATACTCACCAATACAGTTAACATTACTTTGTTTTGATGATCTGTACAGTTGGACTTGGTAACACTCCATATAGATCTCCAAACAACTTACTTCAGTTTAGGTCCTCTATACTCTGAATGAGTGAAAGAGGCACTAGAATGCCTCCGTCTCCGGATGTGTACCAGCCCTGTAGAGGATTCAGCAAAGCGCTAAAGTAACCTCCCCAATATAGTCCATTTACTATGAAAATTGGATATTTTCTGGAAAAGGACATTGTAAAATTGTTCTTTGTTATCATTCGGCCATAAATTGAGAAGAGAGTCAGCACTGTATCTCCTATTGAGCATTTAAGACCCAACATTATACCCTCTTTATCCTAAGCATAAAAGGGAGATGACATCAAAGCAATATTGTTACTCCTTTAGTTCTAATGCTGGCTATAACATGATATTGAGAGTGTACCAATATGATCATAGTCTAGCGGTTTCTCTTGCAAAATGGTGGGTTTCCAGAAGAAAAATAATATCTATTTTGTTATGCTGAACCTACATAAGCAATGCTTTACTCTTAATAGGTGAATTAAAACCTTGGAAATCGAGAGCCTGATTCACAAAGGTAACTTATGCTTTAATTAATTTACACTTTGGAGTGTAAGTTTACTGCAAAAGTGTAAGATGCAACTGGTGGGTTGATGATGTCTTTTCCTAAACCTCTTCCCGTCGCTAAGCCCCTCTTACATGTGCCTAATCACTTACCATTTTGGAGTAAGGACACGCCTTTCCCCACCCACTCCCTCCAGTCCCAGCCACTCTTTATACCAAAACTAAAACAAATGCGGAGACTCTGTTATCGAGGTGGAGAACTCCACACATAGAAGTATGGGCATTTGCGGAGGAGTAAACTCTACACGTAGTTAGAGAATAGCACACTGTAGTACTGCAAAACCTACTATAAAGTACAGTTTGTGACTCAGGCTCTGAGTGTGACTAACATCAGTGAATTTATTCCCAAAAATAATAGCAACACAATGAACTGTAATATGAGACATTGATGGGGAATGTTTTGGATGTATCCCTTCTTTAACCTGAGAGCCAGATTAGTTATATTTAATCTCAGAAAGATGCACATGTAATTTGGTAAAGAATTTTAGACTGAATGTGAACTTATGGTCTTCTCTCGGGGGACTTTTAAGAAAGTGTAAAAAACAACAAATGCAGTTTAAACTGATAATTAAACTGTTAGTCTTTAAAATAGGCTTAATTTTTAGCTCAAGCTCCATTATCTCCTTGTGTGCCCTGTGGAGTAAATGTTTCAGTTATCTCTTCCAGGTGCTTTGTCATGTGATTGTTAGCCCATCTCCATTCTTCTGTGGTCTATCCTTGCTTAGACTTGTTTAGCCTTTGGGTGTTAGGACTTTTGAATGATGGTAGTGATGTAGGAGACAGCCTGACTCTGTGATGAAGAGCATGCTAATTATGCAAAAATAGAGGGTCTGAGATGATGCTAGCATGTGCTTGAGTTGAATTTGCACTGATGAGTACACTTTTTACGGCCAGAGTGATTGATTGTAGCGAAATTAGTATGCAGTATGTATTTTCTAAATAATTGTAGTTCTATTTTTAGATAATGAAACTAACACAAACCTTTACAGCTTGGTGACACAGCATTTAGATGTATTATCAGTAAAATATTACATTTGGTTGACAGCTTAAAGATTGCTTCTGTTGCTCAGTCCATGGTGATTCTTCCTGTGTGTCATGTAATTTCTTGTTTTCCATGAGCTCTTTCTTTTAGTGTCCCTGTTTTTCCTCGTCTAGGTCATAATATGTGTAGGAAGGTACATCCTGACTATGGTTGCCCCCAACTTTTTGCCCTGTGTTTTAGCTGGTTTTGGACATAGTCGACCTGGGACCCTGCCAATCAGGACCCCAGGCCTACTGCTCTCTCTTTAAAATGGATTCCATGTACCCTAGGTACATTTCCAATTGGTACTGGGCCACCTTATCAGACCCTGTAACTCAGGGCATAGGTGTACCCAGGGCTGCCAGGGGCTGCAGCATGTATTATGCCACCCCTGGCTGGCCTCCCAAATTTGACACAACTGGCTGCATGACAGCTGGGGCAAAGTCGTGTAATCACCCTTTGCTTTAGATATAGTAGCTCTGTATCTAACCATACAATGGACACCCGAGTCCCTATCAGTCACTCCTATGGCAGGCCTTGACAATCCTGAAGGCAGAGTGCATGGGCTCGCGTGAACTGTGTTCTGGCCCGAGCCGAGCCGGTTGCAGCTTGCGGAGAAAAGACCCAATGGCTGTTCCATGATAACGCGTGACACATCGGTAACTTCGGTGTCGCGTTATCAAGACATGTCGAGTAAGGTGTCATACGAGTCGGGATGCTGCCCTCTCACCAACTCTGGCGACGAGGTTAGCATTCCACCCTTCTAGAGGGACACGACATGTACGTAACTGTGAACCCCGGTTAAAGTTAACGAAAGCCTCAGCTCCACAAAATGGATGCTGCCACCACAGACACGAGTCTGACCTCCTGCTGCTGGGAGTCCTTCCAGCGAGGAGCGCTTGGACAAAGGGTTTCCTGTCGAGGGCGGTGTTCGCACCATCCCAGACGGGGTTTGTGTATTCTGGGTATGTAGGGCTTTTGCGAGAAGGTGACTGCGGAGTGGCACCCCGGTGCTCACTACGCATCTGCCGGTTAGAACCAGTTCCAGGGGCGACAGCCCTGGCCTGGGGAAAGTCCGGCAGGGGAGAGGGGTGTAACTACCCCCCTTCCTGGTCCCACCCTTAGGGCAGGACCTAGTCATGTACCCACCCCTTTCTTTAGGATAAAGGCCGGAGCGGGGACCCTTCCAAATTAGATCATCTTTGAATCAAGAATACTTTCTACGAAAGGACTTCAAGACTCTTCTCAAGATTTCTCCCTTGTGGCTAAGGAGTAGTCACCCTGCATCAGCGGGCACCATCTAAGAACTCTGCGGTTTGCTGTAAGTCCTTCCTCAAGGAATCCGACGGCCCAGCTCGACGAGAACTGGCTTCCCTGGCACCTCTGACCTCTACCCCCGTCATCAGCTCAGCTGTGATCTGTGGGTGCGACGAGACCTCGAGGGACCGGCCATCATCAGAACCTGCACGCTCTTAAAAAACCAGCACGACCATCGAGGTAACTCTCTGGTGAGTGCTCTGGGGTTCGAGAAGCCCCGACCCTGAGCCGCTCCAGCACCGAAGCGCAGTCCCCCAGCATCTCCACGATCTGCGTGGGGCCCTTCTGCTCGCTGCTCAGCACGTTGTCTGGTCACTAGCCGCTGGCTTGTGTCCTTCTGTGACGACATCCGAGAATCATCACTGCCGGTCTGGTTGCTCCAGACTGGCCCTTGCTTCCATCTTTTCGAGAAGCACCCCGGACCCTCCTGGTCCACTCAAGACGCCGACAGCGTCATCCGTCGTGGGACAGCTCGCACCTCCACCGTGGTCGCCGACAACGCCTCCTGGTCCGTGAGACTGTAGAGCCTAGCGTCGCCCACTCACCTGGTCGAGGTGACGGCCAACTGGTGCCTTCCTGGTACCCTCTGACTACTGGCTAGTAGTACGAACTTGGTCCCCTCTGCTTTCAGGTTTCATCAATCTCCGATCCAGGCTTGGATCTCTACGAACTATTCATCACTGGTCGCCGGCCAGCAACTCCTTTTCTTCCGGCTCCTGGCTCGTCAGCGAAGACCCCGACGCCTGTAAGACTTGTGCAGCCGCAGCCCTCGTGGCTAGGTAACTCGGCCTTTCAGTGCCTGCATAGCCTCCTTACTCTAGGGTCCCGAGTCCCTCGCTTCCGACTTGCCTTAACCTTTCCGTGTCCTCGGACACTTGTTTTAACTGTGCACTTAAAGTATTTGCTAAAGAGATTTGGTTTGTGCTAAGTACCCTGTCCTCATAAAGAGTACAGGGCTGTTGTGATTCTTAATAAATATACTGTTTATTTTCATAACACTTGTGTGGTGTCCTTTCACTGGGTGTTCAAGGGGTACATGTGTGGTAAACAGCTAGCTTAACGCGCCCTCTCGAGTCTTTAGCCTTAGACTGCTCGTATCCACGCTACTAGGATAGCTGGTCTATAGGTTGACTTACAACCAAACACCATAAGGGTCGTTGGAACGATACATAGCGGTCGCTAGAATAGCGAACGTTGCATATCGGGCCAACTTCTCACATTGGTGAGCAGCGGTTGGGATTTGAGCTTGCTGTTGTTTTACCACACGTATCCTAAGAATATCTTGTTGAAAGATCGCGCAAGTACTGTTAGTACATATAACTAAAACTTAGAATACTCTGAGTTCTACTGAACCAGCTGTTGTAGCTCCTCAAGGCTTAGCACACCTTGGCTACAACTCTTAGCAAGGGATCAGTAGGAAAACACATAGTGTAGGTAGGTGCATCACTTACACCACACTAGAAACAGTATGTCGGGCCAAGGAGGAAACTCTGAGTCTCCACTTGTGTCAGTTGACCCTCCACAGGTCATCCCTTCAGGATATACTGTGCTGAGCTTCAAGGAGTTAAGACGACTGTGTCACTCCCGGAAGATTCAGCAGGGGTCTAACCCCACAACGTCCTTTCTGATTGGTCTCTTGGAGACTTATGATGCCAGGAGAGCTGAGAAACTTCGTAGCTCTTCTAATCCAGAAGGAGACATGCCTCCCCTCGAGGGAACCCGAGATGATCCTGACCTCATCCACCTCGTAACTGAGAACGAAGAGGGAGAGGAGGACGAGGATGAGGATCTCTCTGGGGACGAGGCAGATAAGGGACAGGTAGAAGTCGTCAGACTAACACGGTCCAACTTAAGCAGACACGATAGTGGTACTGGGGGAACCCCGGCGCTACTGTCGGTTCCGCTTAACCTGGGGAATGGACGAGCCCGATCTCTGTCAAGAGACTCTGGCAGATCCCTTCATACCAACGGCTCTCACAACTCTTCTCAAAGAGGGATGACATCCCCTCAGAGGAGAGTGTACGAAGCGAAGGAAAGGGCAGCTAATCTGCGGATCGAAAGGGAAGAACTTGCCCTGGCCAAGGAAAAGCTTGCTTTCGCTAGAGAGCAACAGTTAAGTGGGGCAATCCCCACTGGTGGCAGCAATGTACCTAGTAATAGGGAAAAGAGTTTCGATACGAAACACCTTGGGAAGATAGTGCCCCCCTTTAAACAAGGGGACGACATCCACAAATGGATTACTGCTTTGGAGAGGGCCTGCACTGTGCAAGGCGTTCCCCAGAGTCAGTGGGCAGCTATCTTGTGGCTCTCCTTTGAAGGAAAAGGAAGAGACAAGCTCCTCACCACAAGGGTAGAGGACGCTAATAATTACCAAGTCTTGAAGAATACACTCGTTGAAGGGTTCGGCCTAACCACTGAGCAGTACAGGGTGCTGTTCAGGGATACCCAGAAAACGCAGTCTCAAGATTGGTCTGATTTTGTCGATTGTGCCACTAAGGCTTTTGAAGGCTGGCTACTGGGTAGTAAGGTTACTGATTTTAAAGGATTGTATAATCTAATTATGAGGGAGCAAATCTTAAATAATTGTCAGAACCAGCTATTACATCAGCACCTGGTAGACTCTGAGTTGACCTCTCCACAGGAATTGGGTAAGAGGGCAGACAAATGGGTCAGAACCAGGGTTAGGCCTAAAAACCAGGGTGGTGACCAGAAAAAGGAATCAACCAAGCCTCAAGAGAAGGGTGGGGATAAATCCACAGAGAAGACTTCCCAAGGGCCCCAAAACTCCAACAAGGGTGGTGGGTCCCAGAACACTCCTTCAGAGCAAAAGAAACCTTATTGTCATACCTGTAAACAGGTGGGCCATTATAAAAGTGATGCCAGTTGCCCTAAAAATGGCAATAAGGGAAATGTGCCCCCAGGTAATACTCCTAAACCTCCTGTTACCACTAGTGGTAATCCCCCAGGTGGTGGGAGTGCCCCCAAGAATGTGGTGGGCATTACTTTGGGCCAGCAGGAGGACTATGGCCTAGCCAGGTTCCCTGACCACACTCTTGTCTGTGAGACTGGCATGGGGTTTGCCAACTTCACTACTGGACCCCACATTTTGGGAAAGTATAGACAAGAAGTTTTAGTGAATGGTCAGAAAGTTGAGGCATTCAGAGACACAGGGGCCAGCCTCACCATGGTGAGTGACCATCTGGTCCCCTCTGCTCAACTGACCCCTGGTTTTACTTATCAGGTGACAGACATTCATGGAGTGAAGAGAAGGCATCCCATGGCAGTAGTCAAGCTCAGTTGGGGTAATGTCACAGGGCCCATGAGAGTGGCAGTGACAGATAACCTACCTGTGGATTGCTTACTGGGGAATGACCTGGAACTCTCAGCATGGGCTGAGGTGGAACAAGAAACTCACTCCAGAATGATAGGCCTATCCAGACAGGTTAGTGGGGCAGTAATAGCTACAGCCCCAGTCCAAGCACCATTCCTCCCTGAAAAGGTTGGAAGGGCAGTGGTAGCCACTGCCCAGGCTCAGACAGACTTTCCAGAACAGGATAGGAGGGCTGTGACAGTCACAGCCCAAACACAAACTGAGTGCCCTCCTGAAAAGGTTGGCAAGGTTGAAATGGTCTCAGCCTCTACTCAGACAGATAGTGAGGTTGTGAAGCCTGAAACAATGGATCACTCCACTCAAACAGAGAGCATTGAGGAGGAAGAAGAGTCTTCCCCCTCCCAGACACTAGGTGAGAGCCAGCCTCCTCAGGGAACTGACTCTACCCCTGTTGAAGGACCTGCCCCAGAGGTAGTCAGGCCTAGCCTGGCAGAGCCCCTGATGGCAGTGGACCCTTCCCAGGTGGGACCCAGTCTGGAGCAGGTATCCTGCACCTCTCTACCCTGCCTCAGTCAGCCCAGGGCTGTGGAGGTCAGGGAGGCCAGTGGTGGACCCCAAAGGGCCCCCTGTCCAAAAGAACCCCTTAATCAGCAGATTAGGATCACTGAAGCTGGTAAACCTAGCCAAGTGAAAATAGAACAGACTCCTGAGGGATCCCCCTTAAAAGTAGTTAGGGACCTCCCACAGCTGGACACTGTTGGGCACAGCCAAACATGGGGCCTAAAAACCCCAGACCTGACCTGTCCCTCCAGTAAGCCAAACAGAGGGACTCAGCCTCCAGCTTTAGGTAGCCAGAGGCTGACCCTGAGAGCTCAGTGCATCTCAGCTAAAGAAAGAAAGGCACACATGATGAATGGTGATTGGAGGAAGTTGAGCCCAAAGGTAGAGGAGCCTCACTTCAGTACTCCATCCCAGCATCAGCCTTCTTCTTTCCCAAGACACACCAGAGACAGAGATACCCTATGGTGGAGACCCTCAGATACCCTTAGGGTGAGGGGTTGCCTAGTGGACCATGACACAGGGGGAAACCAAGCCAGAGCTGGTACTTCCTTATATGGCCACTTAGGTAATAGAGGCTTACCTGGACAAGGATAGCCTTATCTCCTTTCGTTTGGGGGGGGGTTGTGTAGGAAGGTACATCCTGACTATGGTTGCCCCCAACTTTTTGCCCTGTGTTTTAGCTGGTTTTGGACATAGTCGACCTGGGACCCTGCCAATCAGGACCCCAGGCCTACTGCTCTCTCTTTAAAATGGATTCCATGTACCCTAGGTACATTTCCAATTGGTACTGGGCCACCTTATCAGACCCTGTAACTCAGGGCATAGGTGTACCCAGGGCTGCCAGGGGCTGCAGCATGTATTATGCCACCCCTGGCTGGCCTCCCAAATTTGACACAACTGGCTGCATGACAGCTGGGGCAAAGTCGTGTAATCACCCTTTGCTTTAGATATAGTAGCTCTGTATCTAACCATACAATGGACACCCGAGTCCCTATCAGTCACTCCTATGGCAGGCCTTGACAATCCTGAAGGCAGAGTGCATGGGCTCGCGTGAACTGTGTTCTGGCCCGAGCCGAGCCGGTTGCAGCTTGCGGAGAAAAGACCCAATGGCTGTTCCATGATAACGCGTGACACATCGGTAACTTCGGTGTCGCGTTATCAAGACATGTCGAGTAAGGTGTCATACGAGTCGGGATGCTGCCCTCTCACCAACTCTGGCGACGAGGTTAGCATTCCACCCTTCTAGAGGGACACGACATGTACGTAACTGTGAACCCCGGTTAAAGTTAACGAAAGCCTCAGCTCCACAAAATGGATGCTGCCACCACAGACACGAGTCTGACCTCCTGCTGCTGGGAGTCCTTCCAGCGAGGAGCGCTTGGACAAAGGGTTTCCTGTCGAGGGCGGTGTTCGCACCATCCCAGACGGGGTTTGTGTATTCTGGGTAGGTAGGGCTTTTGCGAGAAGGTGACTGCGGAGTGGCACCCCGGTGCTCACTACGCATCTGCCGGTTAGAACCAGTTCCAGGGGCGACAGCCCTGGCCTGGGGAAAGTCCGGCAGGGGAGAGGGGTGTAACTACCCCCCTTCCTGGTCCCACCCTTAGGGCAGGACCTAGTCATGTACCCACCCCTTTCTTTAGGATAAAGGCCGGAGCGGGGACCCTTCCAAATTAGATCATCTTTGAATCAAGAATACTTTCTACGAAAGGACTTCAAGACTCTTCTCAAGATTTCTCCCTTGTGGCTAAGGAGTAGTCACCCTGCATCAGCGGGCACCATCTAAGAACTCTGCGGTTTGCTGTAAGTCCTTCCTCAAGGAATCCGACGGCCCAGCTCGACGAGAACCGGCTTCCCTGGCACCTCTGACCTCTACCCCCGTCATCAGCTCAGCTGTGATCTGTGGGTGCGACGAGACCTCGAGGGACCGGCCATCATCAGAACCTGCACGCTCTTAAAAAACCAGCACGACCATCGAGATAACTCTCTGGTGAGTGCTCTGGGGTTCGAGAAGCCCCGACCCTGAGCCGCTCCAGCACCGAAGCGCAGTCCCCCAGCATCTCCACGATCTGCGTGGGGCCCTTCTGCTCGCTGCTCAGCACGTTGTCTGGTCACTAGCCGCTGGCTTGTGTCCTTCTGTGACGACATCCGAGAATCATCACTGCCGGTCTGGTTGCTCCAGACTGGCCCTTGCTTCCATCTTTTCGAGAAGCACCCCGGACCCTCCTGGTCCACTCAAGACGCCGACAGCGTCATCCGTCGTGGGACAGCTCGCACCTCCACCGTGGTCGCCGACAACGCCTCCTGGTCCGTGAGACTGTAGAGCCTAGCGTCGCCCACTCACCTGGTCGAGGTGACGGCCAACTGGTGCCTTCCTGGTACCCTCTGACTACTGGCTAGTAGTACGAACTTGGTCCCCTCTGCTTTCAGGTTTCATCAATCTCCGATCCAGGCTTGGATCTCTACGAACTATTCATCACTGGTCGCCGGCCAGCAACTCCTTTTCTTCCGGCTCCTGGCTCGTCAGCGAAGACCCCGACGCCTGTAAGACTTGTGCAGCCGCAGCCCTCGTGGCTAGGTAACTCGGCCTTTCAGTGCCTGCATAGCCTCCTTACTCTAGGGTCCCGAGTCCCTCGCTTCCGACTTGCCTTAACCTTTCCGTGTCCTCGGACACTTGTTTTAACTGTGCACTTAAAGTATTTGCTAAAGAGATTTGGTTTGTGCTAAGTACCCTGTCCTCATAAAGAGTACAGGGCTGTTGTGATTCTTAATAAATATACTGTTTATTTTCATAACACTTGTGTGGTGTCCTTTCACTGGGTGTTCAAGGGGTACATGTGTGGTAAACAGCTGGCTTAACGCGCCCTCTCGAGTCTTTAGCCTTAGACTGCTCGTATCCACGCTACTAGGATAGCTGGTCTATAGGTTGACTTACAACCAAACACCATAAGGGTCGTTGGAACGATACATAGCGGTCGCTAGAATAGCGAACGTTGCATATCGGGCCAACTTCTCACAATATGCCCTACTTTCTTAACTATTTGGGTATCCCCTACTTTCGTATACCACCCTTTCTGATTCCACGTATATGTTCATGCACTCTTGGCATCGTTCTTTGTAAGAAACTTGTTGATCAACCCACTCCATGGCTATACTCCACTTCACATAGCCAACTAAGGGTAATAACTTCCTAGTAGTTGCATCACATATTTTTAACCTTATCCTGAGCCACCATTAATACATTTTATAGTCAAGGATTCTCAGAGATATTTAAAAAAAATAACTCACAACACTTCACATAATCACACCATACCAGCTCCGCTGTAATCAGGCATTGTCAAAACACAAAAACAATGCCCACACCCTCCTTATTACTTATGGCTCCATTCTTTCATTTGAGACCAAACGATACTTCATTACGTCTGGTCAGGTACTTTTATTTATACCAATCATTTTATCTTTTTTAGCAAAATTTCATGTATATTTTTAGGCAAAAAAGTGATACATATTTACAAACACTTAAATCACTTTTTACACATATATATACAATTTATACAACACAAACATTTACAAAAAATTATATATTCACAATTCAAAACAAAAACATCCAAATAACAATAGACATTTCAATTATCGTTTTCTGTACCAAAGCTCTAATTCAAGATTATGCAATACTATGTCAAATGACAGGACCACCTATGTATATGCCTATTTTCATTATACACTTAATGTGCTTATTTGTTCCTGTTGGTGTGCCGACGCGTTTCGAGTTCGGGTAACAAGTTCCCAAACTCTCATCAGGGCCTTGTGAATAATCTGTATTGGATGCAAGAAAACAATAAAGTTTCATTGAAAACCTGCATGCCTCTTGTCTACTCTTATTCTTGTTTTAATAGATAATAAATGTACCTGTAATTTTAAATCAAGAAGGGATTATTTTCGTAATCCTTTTTGAAAAGAGTACAGCGTTTTACTTTTTCATCTGTACCGGGTGGTGTGGGGAGGGCTCGTCAAGAACTGTTGTTCCTATATTGAGAGTGAAACACACTGTCACTGCCAAAGGAAGATATCTTAATGCGATATCGGCACAACATCCATTGCTACATACCTTGTGTTCTTTGCCAAGGTGTGTAGGCGTGACGTTTTCGATTACCAGAAATCTCTTATTTTGTGGACAGACCTGGCCAAAAAATTTTAAAGATGTTGGTCGCACCGAGTTACATTAACCAGTTCTCTACATTAAAGTACTCCGTTTTAACATTGAGGTAAAAGCGACATCGTACCTGTTTTTTAAGGAAACACTCAGCGTGTGTCTTCTATCTTTATTCCAAACGAAGGACTCGTATTTACTCGGGCGGGGCGAGCGCTATCTTACAGCTGAGCCGTTTCAATAGGAAAATGGTAAATGAAGAAAGAGGGGGGAGTTTTAGTCTCGCGCACTTGTTTTCGACTAAGATTAAGCAGCGGGCGAGTTCTGCCGCTTACCTCAAGGTACGGACTCAATGTTCAGTAACCTTCTTCCACGTAACGCCGGAGGCCGTCTGACAGGCCCGCGTTGTTTGTGGCATCCATCTTGTGTTGCATTTTGGGGCCAGGCTGTGCACAAGAGGATTATGGGAAACGTAGTTTCTTCGTGTTGGTAACTCAGGAAAATATGTGCATTCATGTTTTTAAGCAAAAAGTATATCAATCTAAGACATTTATTTGGCAATGTAATAGCGCCAATATTCCAGACATCACAAAGTTATCATTCAGGCAAGCAGTTGACTCTCATGTCAACAACTTATTCATCAAAGAGCGGTTGCCCTCGTACTCTAGATAATTCAGACATACTGTTCAGGCCAGTCAATGTGCTGTTAAACTTCAAGATGAGGTATGCTTCTTTTTGTAACAACACCTTCTCAACATCAGCAGGGCGCTGTGAGTTACTCATGGTAAACAGTACAGACCACTTGAAATCGTTTATATTGGGGGACTTCTCAATGAAGTGCTCTACCATGGGAGCAGTTAGCACTTTCTTTTTTATACGTGATTTATGTTGGCTTATACGTAAGTTTACTTGTTGGTTGGTCTTGCCAATGTAGATCTTTTGGCACGGGCAAACTATTAAGTAGATTACGTTTTTTGTCCTGCAATTTGAGAAGCTCAAATGCTTCCACTTAACATCCATATGCTGGAATTCATTGCCCTCGATGGCGTTAGGGCAAGCGACACAATTGCCGCACCTGTGGTGACCTTCCAATGGTTTCATATTCCAGAGCGAAAGGAGATTGTGCTTTGGTTTTGGCTTTGTTATGTTCGCTCTAACAATTTGTTGCCCTAAGCTTTGATTCTTCTTGTAGGCAAATATCGGGCGGGGAAAGGGGCATTCCAAACCCTCCAAAAGGTGCCAGTTCTTCAGCACCGCTTGTCTCATCCTATGGGTGTCTGGACTGAATGTGGTCACACATACTAGGCGATCCAACTCTTTCTTCTCTCTAGTTTGTAAAAGACATTCTCATGGCGTGAACCGAGCCCTTTTGTACGAATGTTTTAGAAGTTTTTTGGGATATCCCCTGTATTTCATTTCATCGCAAACGATCTGTGCATGATTGTCATAGTCACCAATTTCGGTGCAATTTCTGCGGATCCGTAATAGCTGCCCGTAGGGCAAATTTGTTTTGAGATTTCTTGGATGATGGCTTCTGTGGTGCAGGATAGTGTTTTTATCAGTAGCCTTTTTATACAGAGAGGCTTTTAAAAAGCCTTCCGCACAGCTCAATTCAACATCCAAAAATGTCATTCGAGTAGTGCTCGCTTCCATGGAAAATTTTATGTCTCTATGTCTTGTGTTAATCCAGCCATGGAACGCCAATAGATCGGTCTGGCTCCCCTGCCACAGGAGCCAGACGTCATCTACATAACGCAACCCCTGGATGATGTTGTCAGAGAACGGGTTGTTTCTTTCTACAAATTTTGTTTCATATTGTGCCATGTAGAGCACTGCCATCTCTGGGGCATAAGGACATCCCATCGCGGTGCCCTTTACTTGCATATAAAACTGGTCATTAAATGAGAAATAGTTCTTCTTTAAGGCTATCTCTGCCAGTCTCAAACTGAAAGATATGGGCACCCTGTGTGGTCTCGGCCTGCTCTCTAGATACCACTCGATCACCTCCAGGGCCTCATCCTGAGGGATCTGTGTGTAGTGGGACGTTACGTCCATGGTGACCATTATTTGTGTTGATGGATCAAACGGTCTGCCTTCCACTTTTGTCAGAAAATCGGTAGTGTCTTTTAGATATGATCTTACATCTTTTAAGAATGGTTTCAAAAAGAAATCAACGCACAATTTAGTGAAGACATCACAGACTTCATCACTCCACACGCGCTCCCCTCCGAGGATTACATCCTTTTGGGAGACCTCAATTTTCACCTTGAAAAGAACAACGACCGCAACACCACCACCCTTCTGGACAACCTCGCCAACCTCGGACTCAAACAACTTGTCACTACCCCCACCCACATCGCAGGTCACACACTCGACCCTATCTTCACCTCCAGCAAACATGTCTCCTTCAGCCACACCACAGCTCTCCTTTGGACTGACCACAGCTGCGTTCACTTCACCTACAACAAGCCCCCATCCAACAACCACCCCAACCCACTATGCAAAGAAACTGGAACAAAATCACCATCGACCAGATCTCTTCATCGCTTCTTCAAAACCCCCCAGCCCACTCCTCAAACCCAGACCAAGCAGCCACCAACCTTACCCAATGGTTATCCAACAGCGCCGACATCCTTGCACCACTGAAAAAACGACAAATCAAACTAGGCAGCAAGAAGGCCTCCTGGTTCAACGATGATCTTAAGAAATCCAAGAAACTCTGCCGCTCCCTTGAGAAGGCCTGGAAAAAAGACCCAACCACCAGCACCAAGGACGCCTTCAAAAACGCCACCCGCATACACCACCAACTGATCCGAAATGCCAAGAAAGCCGCTTTCAAGGACCGACTAGATAACAACGCCCACAACAGCAAGGAACTATTCAACATCGTCAAGGAATTTACCAACCCCTCAGCCAACTCCAACGACATCACCCCCTCTCAAGCCCTCTGCGACTCCCTAGCCTCATTCTTCCACAACAAAATTGCAGACATCCACAACAGCTTCGACAACCGACCCGAAGACCAACCCACCCAACCCCCTGCAGGACCCCCACCCCCCCTGAACATCCTCAATGACTGGAAGCCAATCTCCACTGAGGACACCATCCGGCTGATGAACTCTATCCACTAAGGATCCCCCACAGACCCTTGCCCTCACCACATCTTTAACAAAGCAGACTCCATTATAGCACCGCACCTCCGAGATGTCATCAATTGCTCCCTCAACTCCGCAACCTTCCCGGAAACCTGGAAACATGCCGAACTCAGCGCCCTCCTGAAGAAACCCACAGCTGACCCCACCGAACTCAAAAACTACCGCCCTATCTCACTCCTTCCATTCCCGGCCAAAGTCATCGAGAAAGCGGTCAACAACCAGCTCGCCGCATTCCTCGAAACCAACAAATCCCTCGACTCCTCACAAACCGGCTTCCGAGCCAAGCACAGCACTGAAACCGCCCTCATCGCAGCCACAGACGACATTCGAACCCTACTGGACAATGGAGACACAGTCGCCCTCATCCTCCTCGACCTCTCCGCAGCCTTCGACACGGTCTGTCATAGCACCCTGCTACAACGCCTCAGAAACGTCGGAATCCAAGGAAAAGCACTGGACTGGATCACCTCGTTCCTCACCGGAAGAACCCAGAGAGTCCGCCTCCCACCATTCAAGTCAGAGGCCACTGAAGTCATCTGCGGCGTACCACAAGGATCTTCACTCAGCCCCACCCTCTTCAACGTATACATGAGTCCCCTCGCGGTCATCGCACGCCAACACAACCTCAACATCATCTCCTACGCCGACGACACTCAACTGATCCTCTCACTCACCAAAGACCCGAACACTGCCAAAACCAACCTACATGAAGGAATGAAAGAAGTAGCCGAATGGATGAAGCACAGCCGTCTGAATCTAAACTCAGACAAAACAGAAGTCCTCATCCTAGGCACCTCCCCCTCCGCCTGGGACGACTCCTGGTGGCCAAAGGCCCTTGGAAAAGCCCCCATCCCGACGGACCACGCACGGAACCTGGGCGTCATCCTGGATTCCTCACTCTCGATGAACAGGCAAGTCAACGCCGTTTCTTCATCTTGCTTCAACATTCTTCGCATGCTCAAAAAAACATTTCGCTGGATCCCCACCGAAACTAGAAAAACGGTCACCCACGCTCTGGTCATGAGCCGACTTGACTACGGAAACACCCTTTACGCCGGTTCCACCGCAAAACTCCAGAAAAAACTCCAACGCATCCAGAACGCTTCAGCCAGGATCGTATTAGACATCCCGCGTAAAGAACACATCTCTGGTCACCTGAAAAACCTCCACTGGCTCCCCGTCAATAAGAGGATTACTTTCCGGCTCCTAACCCACGCACACAAAGCACTCTACGAAATCGGACCCGAATGCCTCAACACACGACTGTCCTTCTACACCCCCTCCCGCCAGCTACGATCCTCCAACCAAGCCCTTGCCACTGTACCTCGCATCAACAAAACCACCATGGGAGGTAGATCCTTCTCCTACCTGGCAGCTAAAACCTGGAACTCACTTCCCTCTCACCTTCGCCTTACTCAGAACCACCTAGAATTCAGAAAGCAACTTAAAACATGGATATTTGACAAGTAATTCCTCACCCTTCTTCAAGCGCCTTGAGACCCTCTGGGTATGTAGCGCGCTATATAAATTTATTGACTTGACTTGACTTGACTTGATTCAATGAAACTTTATTGTTTTCTTGCATCCTATACAGATTATTCACAAGGCCCTGATGAGAGTTTGGGAACTTGTTCCCCGAACTCGAAACGCGTCGGCACACCAACAGGAACAAATCAGCACATTAAGTGTATAATGAAAATAGGCATATACATAGGTGGTCCTGTCATTTGACGTAGTCTTGCATAATCTTGAATTAGAGCTTTGGTACAGAAAACGATAATTGAAATGTCTATTGTTATTTGGATGTTTTTGTTTTGAATTGTGAATATATAATTCTTTGTATTTGTTTGTGTTGTATAAATTGTATATATATATGTGTAAAAAGTGATTTAAGTGTTTGTAAATATGTATCACTTTTTTGCTTAAAAATATACATGAAATTTTGCTAAAAAAGATAAAATGATTGGTATAATTAAAAGTACCTAACCAGACGTAATGAAGTATCGTTTGGTCTCAAATGAAAGAATAGAGCAATAAGTAATAAGGAGGGTGTGGGCATTGTTTTTGTGTTTTGATATTTACAAGGGTCCAGCCTACCCCCCGTCCCGCTTAAGGACCTAACTCCCCCAGTTAAAAAGTAATCAGGCATTGTAGCACAACCGGGGGGCATTAGACCCCCCGGTTGGGACCCCAGTGATGAAGTATGACACCAACTAGGTTGGTGTGTGAGGGGGCTTTTAACTAAACCTAATGGGTTCATGTACTTACCGCACTAGTGATTGTAACACACCAATTCAGTGGGTTTCTTTCACATTGTTTAGTCTAGTATTACATTGGGTATAAGGACGTACCCCTCATTTACCTTGCTCTCTCCTTGTTTTCCATTATTCTCCACCTCGCCAGCACTACTCCAAATGTGGTCAAGATGGGTTGTTCCTCAGCAGGTATTCTTAGTATTGAAAATTGATAGGATTCTGGGATTTCACATTTGAGCATTGCAGACAATCCTCATTTAATTCCCTCTGAATTTTTCAGATCTTTCTACAACTTAAACCAGAACATGGTGGAACAGGCAAACCAGGAGAACAGGAGGACCATCAGGACTCAGGTGGGGCAGGAGGACCGAGGGACTAGGAAGGCAAGGGAATCCAAGGCCAGAAGTACCAGCACTAAAATACCTGATACATAAGGACCAGGCAAAGAAATACCAGAACTAAGACCAGTATTACATGGTCCAGGAGAACCAGAAACTGGAGGTCTAGAAACAGACAAACCAGGGGAACAGATAAACCAGGAGACCAGGACCAGAAGGACTGATGGACGAAAATTTAGATGAGGCTGATGAAAAAGGTCTGGACCAGGATCCTCTGAAACAGGAGACCAAGGATACAGAGGACTGGGTGCAGGAGTGTATTATTGTTATTATTATTATTATTATTATTATTATTAATAAGGATTGATAAAGCGCATGGCTACCCTAAGGCTGCTCAGCGCTAAGTGGTCAAATATTGAATAGGGGCTAACCGGGCCTTAGAGGTATTGCTTAAACAGCCACGTTTTAATCGCTTTGCGGAACTGTAATTCTTTGTCCCTCAACCTATATTCCAGAGGCAAAGAGTTCCAAAGTTTGGGAGCGAGGTAGAAGAAAGATCTTCCTCTCCATCTGTCCCTCCTGACCTTTGTTGGTTTTAGGCATTCCTCCGTGCTTGATTGTAGCCACCTGTTTGGGATGTAGAGAGACACTAGCCACCCGATTTTTTGGGGACCTCTATTATGGCAGGCTCTGTGGGTGATGACAAGTATTTTTAATTTTATTCTGGCTTCTACTGGGAGCCAGTGGAGTCCAAATAGGTGCTTTTTCACTGACTCCCGTGCAGGAAGATTACACAGCAGCCTTGAAGCTGCATTCTGAACCACCTGCAGTCTATGGGAAACAAATTTAGGTGCCCCCAGGAACAATGAGTTTCCATAATCTAACTGCGAGGTGACTAGAGAATAGACCACTGTCTTTCTAAGCTGTATAGGAATGCTGTCTAGAATTTTCCAAAGGCTTCTATGAAGTCCAAAACAGGTTGCTGCGACCTTCCTAGCCTGTGTCACCATGGAGAGATTCGTTTCTAACCAGAATCCTAGATTTTGTATTATTTCTGTGGGGGTAGGGGAGTTTTCTGGACAGGCTGGCTAGTCTATGATGGGCCTGGGTATCGCTTTACTTCCGAGAAGTAGTGACTCAGTTTTGTCCCATTTAATTTTAGACAACTTGTCGTCATCCACTCTTTCACTCTCATCAAGCAGGAAGATTATCTCTCACCATCCCTGCTATTAGTTTGGGTCCAAGGAGATAGCCAACTGAGTGTCGTTGGCATAGGAAGTCATGGATATATCAAATTCCAGCACAATCTTTGCCAGTGGCTCCATGTACACATTAAAAAGCGCTGGGCTCAATGAGGAACCCTGTGGGACCCCTCACCTCAGTGACATGGTTTTAGAGAGAGTAGTATTCTCCTGTACTTGAAATGTACTCTCTTTCAAGAACTATAATAGCCATTTATGCACCATGTCCTGTATCCCAATGTCTGAGAGCCTTCTTCGTAATATATGATGGTCTACTGTATCGAAGGCGGCACTCAAATCCAATAGGAGCAAGTCGGCTGAAGTTCCCTGGTCTAACAATCATCTTAGATCCTCCACCACTACCAACAGAGCAGATTCTGTGCTGTGTTGCGCCCTGAAGCCCATCTGAGAGTGAAGGAGGCACTGGTTAGTCTCTAGGAATTCTGACAGTGTTCTGTTTACATGCTTTTCTAGTTGCTTGCCCACAAACGGTAGCAAGGAGATGGGGAAAAAGTTACCCAGTGCATGGGAATGACAAGCACACAGACCAGGAAGTACAGGGCAAGGATGTTTTAAGGCTAGCATGAAATGAATATCAAGTAACATCAGAACTAGGAAAGGCTAGCATGATTTGTGGTGGGGATCAGGAAAAGTTATTTCAGAACCATGAGGGCAACGAGGAGGACTAGGGCCTGGGAGGATCTGGGCTAGATTGAACAGTACTCCAATGGTCTGGACCAGGAGGGCAATAGTCAGTAGTTCCAGGATAAGCAGACCGAGTGTACCAGTACCAAGCGCGCCTAGATGGCCAGAGCAGGGAGGACTAAAAAGATCATGACTAGGAGGACCAGAAACAGTACTAAGAGGGCCATGAAGATCAGGACCTAGACTGGGGGTCAGATTACCAATTAGGACAGAGTAGGGAAACTGAACAGTGTTGACCAGGATGATCAAAACAAAAATGACAAAGCTCAGAAGGACCCAAAAAAGGAAAACCTGGACCACGAGGGCTGTAATCAATGGCTGCGGTATCAGTAGGACTGAGAGATCCGAGAGGACCAGGACAACCTGAACCTTGAGGGCACAGACCAAGTGGGCCAGGACAGAAGAGCACAGATGGACCAGGACCTGTGGTAAATGGGCAAGGAGGTTCTGCATGAAAAGAATCAGGACACTGTGACCAGGGCCAGGAGGACCAGAAAGGAAGAGAGCCAGATTGACCAAGAATGAGAGAACCAAGAAGGGCCAGGATAGCCAGAAAGCAATGTTTTTGACAGCAAGCACAATAGGACAAGAAAGACTAGGAAGACCGGCACCTAGGAGACCTAGGCTAGGATGATTGCTGAACCAGGTCTGTGAGAACTAGCCCAGGAGAAACCAAACTATAAGGACCAGGGACAAGAGGATCAGGGCCAATGGGCACATAATCTTGAGATGGACAAAGACTATTAACCACACAAACAGCATAGCTATGGCCAGGAGTGCCAAGGAGGTGCGACCAGGGACACGGGTAAAGAGATCCAGAAGGAAATGTTCTACGAGGACCAGGAAATAAGTACTAGTGGGGCCAGGAAGTTCAGGTAAAGGAAGATTAGGACCTTGAGTACCTGAACCAGGAGAACCAAGTTGGGGAGGAAAAGGAAGATCAGGACTAGAGCGAGCCAACAGGACTGGTATGGCCAAATCTGTGAGGTCCAGGCCCTAGGGCAAAGAACAAGATGGCCCGGAAGATGACAAACAGGATGACCAGGCCCAGGATGACCAGAACAAATATAACCATGATCAGGGCCAATGGGCACATAATCTTGAAATGAACAAGGAATATTAAAAACAAGAATAGCACAGCTATGGCCAGGAGTGCCAGGGAGACAAGACCAGGAATACAGGCAATGAGATCCAGAAAGAAAGATTCTAAGAGGGCCAGGAAAGAAAGAACAAGTGGGACCAGGAAGATCAGGGCTAGGAAGATTAGGACCTTGAGTACCAGAACCAGGAAGACCATGTTGAGGAGGGAAAGGAGGCTTAGGACCAAATCCTGGAGGTTCATGCCCCAGGGCAAGGAACAAGAAAGCCTGGAAGATGACGAACAGGATGTCCAGGCCCAGGACGGCCAGAGCGAGGACCACCATGATCAGTTGGCTTAGACCCATGAGGACAAAGGATCAGCAGTAAGAGGACCTGGAACAGACCTAGGGGTGCCCGGTGGTCATGGCCATATGACCAGGTCCCATGTACAGCAGAAAGGCAGGGACCTGGGTATAGCAGAACCAGAGTGAAGAAGATCAGGAGGACCAGAATACCCAGAGCCTGGAAAACTACGAGGACTGGGCCTGGATATCCAGGAGAAAAAGGAACAACATGATGAGTCTTCAAAGGACCCAGACAAAGAGAATCAGGACCAAGAGGGCCCAGGCCATTGGGTGCTATGCCATAAGGACTGTGAGGACAAGGCACAGGACTAGGAGGACCAGGATGATCCAAACCAAGAAGACACAGGCTAAGTGGAACAGGACATGAGAGGCCAGGTGGACCGAGGAGACTAGTAGAACCAGGAGCTGATGTACTAGGAATCAGATGAACTAGATGAGAAGGATCAGAATGACCTGATCAAGCTGACAAGGATCAAGAGGACCAGGAAGCAACAGGAAGAACTAGGAGAAAGGGGACTGGATGGACCAGGATGGCAGAAGTACCAGAACCTATAGAAGTAGGCATACAAAGACCCAAGCAAGGATGGCCAGAAACAAAATGTTCAAGTTTAGTGGGCACAGAATCTGGAAGAGAACACAAACTGTGAGTGCTAAGCAGACCAGACTTTGAGTGAGTAAGACTGGGAGAACAGGAGCTCCTGGAGAATCAGAAGGAGGTGGCCAGGCATCCACAGCCAGCAGAAGAAGAGCTAAGAGGACCAGGGCAACTAGGAACAGTGAGACCACAGCCACGGGGAAAAGGAAGATCAAGTCAGAGAGATGCAGGAATGTCAGGACCTGGCATATCAGGACAAGGAAAGCCAGAACAAGTAGGGGCATGATGACAGGAGCCAGCATGACCACGCTAATGGCTAAGGACAGGATGACCTAAAGAAAGAGGATCAAGACTAAGTGGACATATCTGTCAAGAATCAAGAGGTCAAGGAGCAGGAGGACTAAGGTCAAGAGTATCATGACTAGTTGAAGGAGGATCAGAACAGACAGCTAGCCAGGGCAGGAGCAAGTGATATAGGGCCTTTGGGACCATGGACCAGATTGGGGAGAATTAGGTGGACTAGAATGACCAAAGTAAGCAGAACCAGAAACAGGGCCAGAAGGACCAGAGGGGTCACAACCAATAGGACAAGGACCTGAAGTGTCATGTGGAGCCGTTCCAGGTACACCACGAAGACATAGACCAGGGCAAGGAGAATCAAGTTGACCCATACCAGGAAGACTAGGGGCATATTTACAATGAAATGGTAATGCACTGCAAGCAACTTTGCAGTGCCCAGCTGCATCATTTAAAAAACAGTTCTCACATTTCTGAAGGTTTGAGCTAATGGCATTACTATTAGCAATGCCATTAGCTTAAACTTTCAGTAATGCGAGACCCATTGCATTGCAAATGCTTGTTAACCTTTATCACCAGAGTGAGGCCTACAGGCTCACTCATTTGAAAGTTCTGTAGCTGTGTGCGTAACTCACCCTTGGCCTACATTGATTTGTTGTGAAGTGCTGCACAATGCATCAATGGCTAACCTGCATAGGGTTTATGTGTGCCTAAGAAGGGTACAATACAGGGATAATGCAGTACTGACCAGAGTATGCATGGTGAGTGCATGTGCTGAATGTATGTGTGTCTACGCATGGTACAATAAATGGAGGATACAGTGCTGGGCAGTGTGTGTCGGTTATACACATATGCTTGGTGTATGTGTGCCTATGGATATTACAATACATGGAGGGCCCTGGGTTCCATTTTGAGAAACCCAGGACTACATGGTGAAACATGGAGTGGAGGTAAAGAAATACCCCCAGACAGATTTGTGTATTGCTGCATTCCCATGAGCTGGGTGAGGCACACATTAGAGAGGGGACAGTCAGGCTTGCTCTGTTCACTTCAAAGAGTTCTCTTTGATAAGTGAGAGGCCACAAGGAAGGAGCCAGGACGCATCTCAGAAAGGAGATGGGACTGATAACAGAATCATAAAGAGTAGGGCTGGAGCTATACTGTTTTTTACACATATACTGTGGCTGACAACCAAATGTCAAATGTACTTACCTCCATGGCCTGTGTTGTGAGTCTATCAGCTTTGGAGTCACCCCTGATGTGACAGACTATTTTTGAAGAGGAAGTGAGAGCACAGAAGAGGACACTTCAAAAGAAGCAGACCCTAACATAAAGCTTCAAAGACTAAGACCCTAAATCACATTTGATGTCTGGAAATGCACTATAAGAAGGGGAGTTTGAGATCCTAAAACTTTTCATTTACCAAGCTACCAGACAGGTGTGTGGGGAGGGACAGCTCCCCTAGTCTCCCTGCTGGGTGAGGGGACATTACACAGGGAATCCAAAACCAGCTCCGCCAAAGCTGGAGCATCAGGGTCTGCCTGATTGCCAAGACCAGAGGGCCCTGTGAGGAAGAGGAGAACATTTTAAAGAGCGAGGAAAGTGTTGGAGGGAGCAAGGTCCAATGGGCAGACCTGGTGAGTGGACTCCCTCTGCAAAGTGTGAGGAAACAGCTGGTGTACCAATCAGACCCATATGCAGGACAGAGTCGGTGACCCCCCCGTATTGCAGGAGGGACTGTGTGATTGTTTGTGAATGTTGCATTATTCCTTTGTGCTGGTAGCAGTAGAAAATACAATGCTTCAATTTTTTTTATAAAAGTGAGTATTTTGCTAGACAAAGGTTTATTGCTGCTGCTACATGTATTTTGAATTTTGAGCCTGTGTTTACTATCCTGTAAATGCGCCTTATGCACCCCCATGAGGGAGATTAGGACTGTTTGTACAACACATACCCTGAGAGTCAAGTGCAGAAGGGGTATTTGGCCCAGTTATTCAGAATCCATAGTATGTCGGGCTCCAGGACATCAGGAGAAAAAGGCCTCAACCCCCATGGTTGGGCCCAATAACCCCTTGTTGCCCTGTGGCTCTCTGAAAGGGGTTCTGACATCAGCAAACGTGGTTAATGTCTAAAAAAGGGGTCTTAGGGCTATGGCAATCAGCAAAGGGGACCTCATGATCAAAACAAGGCTCAGAGGAGCAGAAGAGCTGCCGAGGGAGGCTTCAGATAGATTATCTCAGATGGCCCAAAGAGAGATTCTGAGTAACAAACAACTCTGTTTGCCATCTGTGATAGCACTAGGAAACAATGTCAGCAGTTACAGCTTCAGCACCAGACTAATGGTCTGAGAAACAAAGAAGAATCCCCCAGTAAACCGCATAGAAGCCAGCACAAACAGCAGCCAGTAACTCTTCACCATCGTAAAGGAGTTCTGCAACCCTACAGCCACCAGGAACGAAATCACCCCCTCACAAGAACTGTGCGACAACCTAGCAAACTTTTTTCACAACAAGATCTCAACCATTTGCAAAAACCTCGAACTCCACCCCTAACAGCATCATCCTGCTCACACCCCTGAACACTAATCCCAAACACTTGGGACCCACTCATGACTCAAACCACTATCTCGATAATGAACTCCGTGCACTCAGGAACACCCACGGACCCCTGTTCCCACCACATTTTCAAAGCTGAGAGTAAGACAATGGCGATTCAAAAGGGGATAATGGACGGAGCGTTTGAGCAAATCAAACACTCACCCCCAGTCAACTGATCTAGGTTTAATCCATCACCATTCTTTAGCTCACTCAGCCACCCCAGTTCAGACATGGCCATATGCAAATCAGTCTGACCCTGTGCCTCATGGGAACAGTCCAGCACGAACTGCCAAGCCATTTCTTCCCTGCACCGGAAACAAGCATCCTGGGACCGGTTTCGGATTCATAATCCTCATCAGCCAGGCTATCTTGAATCCAGTGGCAAAGTGAGCAAGGGCAACAAGCTCAAGGAAAGTCTTGAACACCTTCATCACCTTGGTATCCTTCTCTGAGGACTGGAAACATGCTGATGATTAAAAAATAGAATAACAAAAATAATAAGGAAACATGAATTGAAGTTTTTGTAGATTGGTTGCGATAATTTAAATCAAAGGGATAGCCCAACAGAGCTTTAATTAGCCAGAGTACAATCAGTGTTGGTCGAGTGGGAGGTACTTGTTTATATATATATATTTCTGTTTACCCCTTTCCCCCAGACCACCAAATCAAATATCAGAGTGTTGGAGAGTAGCTACAGATTACCTAGATTGTGGAAGTGTAGGGACGGCATTCCTGTGAGTCAGGAACCACACATTGAGGTAAGGTAGGATGGATAAATGGCTACCCAAAGACATTCTGTGAGATCCTTGTTAGCAAAGGGCTGCTGATTAGTTTTCCTCAGTGACTACATAGGTTAGATGTTGGAAGTGAGGTTTAAGCCAGAGGTTTCTTTGGTTAAAGATGATAAAGTTTCTAAGCAGGGCTGCTCTTTTGTCTGTGCCTGATGACTGCCCAGGAAGGCTAAAGACAGCCAGGCCCTGGGATCTCATACTTCATTGTGTCCTTGTTTTGAATACTCCTGCTTGGAGACAGAACTGTTGCTATTTCTGAGAGAGAATCAGGTTGTGTCTGAGCTACAGCTAGAAAAAGGCATTTAAAAGAGAATCACCCAAAATCAGTTCTGAACACTCAACAGTGGATCAACATCCTCTGTCTAGAAAATTAGTATAAAACTGGAGCTACAAAATGATTGGAGAAGTGTGGCTCACTGGTTAGAGCGGCAGACCCTGATGCAGAGATCTGAGCCGGGACCAGGGTTCAATTCCCGTCGCGGCAGGGTCTTGGGCTCAATGTCAGCGGACCCGATAATTCTTGCCACGGTGCCTACTCTAATCATGGGTCCCACTCTGCAACTCTGGGCAATAGCTTGCTTAATCTCCACACTGGCCCTAATTGCTAAGGATGCCTGGCTTCACCTTGGGGTGCCCAGGAGTGGGTGCCTCACAGGAACAGGCCAGGATGGGTTCCTCATCGGTACAGCGCGGGGACACACTAGCTAGTGTAACCAGGCTCTTTATACGCTCAGTTACTTACTTACTTACTCACTATGCCATTAGAATACAACATTTCCAGTTTGGGCCTATGCTTGGGCTTTGCTTTTACAAATCATTGTTTTCAGGTGTTTTAGTCTGTTTTATTTATTTGAACTGTACCAGCATTAATAATTACAGAATGACCTGATTGACTGCAGAAAAAGATGTGCTCTAATAACATAGACGCTTTTGGTAACCCTATGTCTGGCCCTGGAACATTCCCATGGCTTTGTGAGTAAGAGCGAGTACATAACTGTAGAGGAGTGACCAGCTTCAATAGTCTTCCAAAGGTTCTAATCATCTTTACCTGCCACCTCTGCAGCTAAACTTAAAGGAGTAGCAGCATGTGTTGAGCATGAGACAGCTCCATAAATATCCCCCCAAGTCACTGTCTCTTGGTCAATAATACAATAGAGTGACATTCTGTGCCATGTCTGACAAACATCTTGCAAACATTTAGACCTAAGAATAGGGGTGGATGTAACTAGTGGTTTCTTAAAGGAAAAAAGGCTGTTTTTCATTCTGAAATGCAGTCTAGGGATGGTGGTGTGCTGTTCCTTGCAGGCCACCAAATCTGTGAGCAGAGCCAATCACAAAGGCTCACAAACTGGCATTTGCCTAATGAATATTACTTTGGTAAGTCATTATGGAACCCTCTACGATTAGTAATTTTATGAACCAACCTAATAGTTCATAGGTTAGTTTGTAAAATACTCTTCCATTTGCAAAAAACATTAGTGCAACTTGCAACCAAATTTTGCGAATGAAATAATAAATCAGGATCTTAAATTTCATATGGAGATGGATGCTAATTATATTCACTCCTTGTTAGAAGTTACTCCTGCTGGGAAGTACCTGTTGAAATCTCCATAAGGCATGATAACACCAAATTTAAGCTGTTTAGACACCAGCTGTGTAACTAGTGAAGTTCCTCTGCTATTTTACAGCTACTGGGCAAATTGGGCACAAACAGGTAGATTCATGAAGCCAAAATCGGCTCGCAAAGGGCAAGATTCTGAGAATCTGGCCCTTTGCGAGTGCTATTTTTGCATTTGGGATTCATCATCCCAAATGCAAAAATTGCAATTATAGAAATCGCTAAATTACGAAGAATCGCATTTAAGGAATCTCAATTAGAGATTCCTTAAATGCTAGTCATGAACCCTTTTAAAATTGCGAATTCGTAATATAGGGCCACTATTTACCGCGAAGTGTAACTTTGTGGTAAATAGCGAAAACTTAGAAAAATGCACTTTAGTGCATTTTTCTAAGTTGTATGTTACACACACACATGTCCTTTAGACATGTGTGTGCGCAACACCAGTGTACATTTGCATTTCAGGGGTGCTACAGGGTGTCCTTTGGACACCCTGGCACCCTTGAAATCACTTCCTTATTTGCGATTCGCTAATTGCTAATCGCAAATAAGGAATGACTCCCCATTCATTCCTATGGGCCTTGAGGCCCATAGGAATAAATGGGAAAGCCATTCCTTATTTGCGATTAGCAATTAGCGAATCCCAAATAAGGAAGCATTAGAAATCGCTAAATAAATTGCGATTTCTACATGCATCCCGTTTTGCGAGTCTTTAATAGCGATTCCTTAATAATCGCTATTAAGGACTTGCAAAAGAGGACTTTGATGAATCTGGGGGATTGTCTACTATTTAGGTGAAAAGGGAAGTTTATTTTCTATTTGCAAGACTATCAGTCAAACAGTACATCATTTCTGCTATTTAACTAGCAGCTGGGTATATATTTGAATTGTTTTTGCTATTGCCAGGCTACAGTGAAATAATACACATCTGCTATTTAACCAGCAGCCAAGAAAATAATTACTTTATCTGCTATTTGCATGGCTGCTGGCCAAATTGTAAATAATGTCTACTCTCTTGTCAGCAGCCCAGTAATAATTGACATTTCTTTTCTGTTTGTTTGACTGCTGGCCAAGTAGGACAAAACCTCCACTAAATAGCCAGTGACCAGGTAATTAGTGTTGTTTCCTTTGCACCACTGCTGGCGGAACCAATCAGAATCGCTACTATTGAGCCAGCAGCCGGCTAAATAGTGACGTTTTTCTGCTATTTGCATGGCTGCCAAGCAAACAGTGCAGACTATTATTTACCCAGCAGCTAGGTAAGTAGCAAAGTTTTGCTACTATTTTCAAGTCCACCGGCCAAATAGTAAATAATTTCTGAGGCCAAATAAACAGCAGAGAAAATTCACTAGTCAGACATATCCAACCCTACTTATCGTATTATTTGTCCAACCATGAAAAATATCTTTCGACAAGATTCCGTTTTAACACCTTTTTTCGCTTGGTCTCATTTCCACGGAAACAGAATTGGTTGAGCGGCATTACGAACTGCCCATGTGATGGTCTATCAACCCAATCAACAATACATATCACTTTTTTCTGTACATACATACTATAAATCACCACGAAAAACTTGGATTCTACCGCTTCTCCGCTCACTTGGTCTTAGGTCATGCCTTCAAGCATATCTCTCTCTGCAACTCTTGGACTCAATTCATTCCGCAAAATGCATAGTTACTTTTTTAAAACCTGTTATTAAGATACGACAAGCTCTTGATTGATAATATGTCATCATGTTCCTGCAAAATCATTTTAAATTTATTGTTTGTATTTATAATAATTTTTACTCCTTATTGTTTATTAAACTGTACTTTTTATGGTTGCAAACAAGTGGTAACCGAATAAAAGATTATGAAACTGAAACTATATATCAGGTGGCCGGCTAAATAGCTGCTACCGGTCTAAGATACGTTTGGGAATCTTTAGTCGTTTTATTTATTTCTCTGACGCGCACGTACACACCACACACGCTCATGCGCACGTGCTCATTCCTTCTCTGTTTCTTTCACATATGCTTAAACTGTCCTCGTGCTGTGATTGATGAAGGCGTACAGAAAGAGGGAAAATGTGAAATGTTTCATTTAACAGGCTGTCTGGCTGAAAGCGACGGAATCGGTAATTGTCTAACCTTAGAGAATACCTCATTATTTCACCCCACAGTGGGTTTATATGGGATGTGTAAATAATGCTTTTTCCTCTTATAACATTTGGTTGGTTTGAAAACAGAGACCGAAAAATACATTGAGGTTGAAATATGGAGGCAGAAAAGACAATCCTTCAATGCTAATGGCATTGGCTACCTTGGAAACTGTTAATAAGGGGCTCTTTCTGGTGTCAGTGACCCACCATGTGACCTCGGGTCAGAGTGGAGGAGCCCTCCGCCCTAACAGAAAATGCTTGAGTGAGAAAGATAATGAGGCCAGTTTGATGGGAAATTGGAGGGGCAGCCTGAGTGCTGTAATCTGCATTCAAAGGCAGACAGCCCAATCACTCCCTTCCTTATCTGCCTATCTCACCTCGGACTGCCTGCCTGCCACCCCTGATAGCCTCTGTGGCTTCTAGATGGGAATGATGACCCTCTATCAAATGTGATTTGCAAGTGTTATTTGCCAAAAGGGCGCCCTGGCTTCACATTAAGTCATCGCATCATTTTATCTGAAGCGCTTGGGGCTGCCGGGCTGATGGAAACAAAACAGCGACTAATTTTAAAATAACCAGTCAAGAATAGATCTCCAAAACACTATCCGTGGGGCTCATTTCCCTGCACCAGGAACGAAGAAGCACACTGTTCACTCACTAATCATCATTAAATACACCTACAAAAATAGCTTACAAACCCTATTGCAGTTTCTTTTTCTTTTCTGCGACAGTTTTAAGTTAAATTGGGCAAATGTAATTATTCGTTATACACTGATTGCATCGGATGTGTAATACAGTCAATAACTTCATTGATCCTCAGTACCACCACCAGAAAGCATAGAATAGAACTAATGATGAGCAAGAGTGTATGATTTGTAAAATATTAAATAATAATAAGTGTTAATGTAAAATGTAAATTGATACTTGTATAGCGCACTACTCACCCAAAAGGGTCTCAAGGCGCTTGTACGAATACCACTGTGGAACCCATCCTGGCTTTCCCTGTGAGGCATCCACTCCTGGGCACCCGCAATGTGGAGGCCAGGCATCCTTAGCATTGTGGAGATTAAGCAAGCTATTGCCCAGAGTTGCAGAGTGGGACTCTATGATTGGAATAGGCACCGAGGCGAGAATTATCAGGTCCGTGGAATTTTGAGGCTAAGACGCGCCAAGGCGGGGAATTGAACCCTGGTCCCGGACCAGACCTCTGCATCAGGGTCTGCTTCTCTAACCATTGAGCCATGTAGCTACACATTTTGTCTTAGGAACCCCCATCGGAGCTGCAGAATGCTGCAGTTGCCTAGTTCTCATTCCACCACCCTACACTTCCTGCTTCTTTATCTCTCTTTTTCATATTCTTTTTCTTCCATGCGTTCTCCATTTGTCACTGTTTTCCAGTGTATATCTTCCCCTTTTTCACCTTTTTCTGCCCTTCTCTCCCATGCTAAGGTTCAAAATCTGAGGACAAAAAACAAGTCCCGGTCCCCAGACATGAGTGCTGGTGACCACCACCTCCATGAATTAAGCAGGCAGGAACGAACAATCAGATAGAGTTAGAAAGAGTGGGTACCTCAGCCAGCCTTCAGAATAATACAATATCAAGGCGTCTTTGATATAATCTCAGTAGAAGCAGCGGGTCATATTGTAACAGTAATAGTATATGAATATATCATAGCGCTTACTACCTCTGATGGGGAATTGAAGCATTTTAAGGCAAACAGCGTTGCAATCTGGAACCCAAGGTTATTGGTTGAATCCAGTGGCTATTATTTATCGTTCGTTATTGGGATCATTCTTTTGCTCTCAAGGAACCCTTCCATGCATTTAATTCAGTTTTTTTACTTTGAAAACTTTTTATTGAGTTGTCAACAAACAAATGCAATAGATAATGAGGCCTAGGTCGTAGGCCGGCAGCTGTCATATTGCTTTACAAAGAATCCCAAAAAAAAACCTCCCTATCCCTACCCTCTCCTCCCGTCTCCTCACCCATTTAACATGGCTGGACAGAAAAACGAAAAGCAGACCCAGCACTCTGTTGCATTAAATAGTAGCATTTAATCTACGCTGTGATTCAACTCAGGAGGGCGGACCAGCCGTAAATATCTCGGGCAGGACAGCTCCAAGAACTCAGAACATAGCAGAGAGACAAAGGATTGCCACATATCAGCGAAAGAAGCCCCGTCACCTCGTAGCGAGAAGGAGATGTTTTCCATGGCAAGAATGTACCATAAGTGGTGTAGCCCTACCTGCATTGTCGGTGTTCTATCCGTGCCCCAGTGTGATAATATATTCTGTAGGGCCGCCCCTAACGCTATACCTAATTGCTTGCCCTTGCAGGACTTGAGGGGAAAGGTAAGCCTATCAGACACTCCCAGAACCACATATGCAGGGAAGCGTAATAGCGTAGAGTCGAAATGGCTATCAATCTCGTCCAGCACCTGTGACCAGTAGGCGGTGAGAGTTGGGCACTCCCACAACAAGTGCAGGAGTGTGCCTTCAGCGTCGCACCCTCTCCAGCAAGTAGGTGAACGGTCAGGGTTGATCTCGTGAAGTCGGGAGGGCATAAGATACCAGTATGTCATGATTTTAGTGGCTGTTTTAATGCTAGATGTGTTACGCACTGAGTGTCAGGCTCTATACTAAACATCAGTCCATTCTTTAAGGGCTTGCTGACTTGACCACCCGTTCTCGGGGATGCAGGATGTGGCAGAGTTCTGTGATAAGTCGCTTTGTGGCTTGCTTCAAAAGCAACCAGAGCTCATACAAGTGAGGAGCCTCTCCGCTCCTACGCGGAATTGGGGTTGCAGGACCCAGTGTCATTAGCAAATAATGGTAGCGTTCCATTTCAGGTATGCAAAAGTCAGACTTGAAATCCTCAAAGGGGAGGCCATCAAGATAAAAAAAAATGCCCACTAGATCTATGCCCAGCTGTGTCTCATTGGTGGAATGCCTCCCAATCAGGGCCCAGGGAGAAATCCGGGTTCTCCGTAATAGGAGTTTGAGGTGAGGAGAAAGTTGTCAGCTGTAGCCTCCCAGGCTTTCAGTGTGGCGCGAGCCACAGGAGTGCCATACAGCCCGGGGGCCTGGAGGCCTACGAAGAGATGGAACCTTCCAGAGAGCATTTTTTGCTAGCGCACGCTCCATGAAGAGCCAGCTCTTCTCAGACTCCAGTTGAGCCCATTCTAAGAGGGTCTGCAACTGTTTCGCATTATAATAGCGATCAAGATAAGGGATCCCCAACCCCCCTCTTTGTGAGGTCTAAAACACAGGTTTTTATTTATTCGCGGCCGCTTGTTCGCCCCTACAAAGGCTTTAAATTCAGATTGTAGCTGCTTTATAACACTCATAGGGGGTTCTACCGGAAGGGTTTGGAAGAGATAGAGGACCCTAGGGAGTATGCTCATCTTGAGAGCTGCTACCCTACCCAGCCAAGAGAGATTAAACAGCCGCCAACGTTTGAGCTCCTGCCTTGTCTGTTGCAGTAACGAAGATTAGTTCAGAGACGTCGTCTCAGCTGTGGACAAAGACAGCATAATACCTAGATAGTGCATAGCCTTCTGATTCCATGAAATAGGGCATGCCTGGGTCAGAATCGCAATGGTGGCCGGCTTCAGGGAGAAGCCCAACACTTGAGATGTAGCCACATTGACCTTGAATCCAGAGGCTGCTGAAAATGCTTCTAGTTCTGACAGAAACACCGGAACTGAAGTATTGGGAGACTCTAGTGTGGCGACAACATCATCTGCGTAATGACTAATGGTATGCCTTTCTCCCCCAAAAAGGATCCCCTGTATCCGCCGGTTCCCCTGGACCCTTTGAGCCAATGGCTCTATGTAGAGAGCAAACAATAAGGGGGGAAGCAGGCAGCCCTGATGCGTTCCCCTAGTGATATGAGAGGGGGCGGAGGTAAAGCCATTTACTCTGACTGTAGCTGAAGGGCAGCTGTAGCCGGTGAAGACCCATTGGCAGAAGCTACACCCAAACCCAAACCTCTCTAAAACAGTCTCCAAGAGGGGCCAATGGACCCTGTCAAATGCCTTCTTGGCGTCTATTGACAAGAACACGCATTCCTCGGGATGTCGGTGGGACTTAACCAAGAGATGCAGCAATCGTCTAGTATTATCGCTGCAGTGCCTTGTCGCAGAGAATCCGGCTTGATCCGGGTCTATCAGTCCTGGCATCATAGGCCCCAGTCTAGCCACAAGGATCCCTGTGAAGATCTTGAACTCGATGTTTAAGAGAGATATTGGCCTGTAAGAGGCGTCAAATCTAGTATCTTTGCCGGGCTTGGGCAGTACAGCTACTGACGCCAGGAGCATGGTGGGCGGGAGCCCATTAGTGTCTTCAATGGCATTGAAAAGTCGCATCAATATTGGGGCTACAAGGGAGCAAAAGGTTTTGTAAAAAAGAGTGGGAAAGCTGTCTGGGCTGGGGGATTTAAGGAGTTTAAGTCGAGCTATGGCCAAAATGATTTTTTTGATTCTGATGGGGCTATCTAGGGCCGCTTCCTGGTCAGCTGTCAGCTTGGAGTGTGCCATGCCTTGACAATAGCTAGATGGGTTCTGGGCAGGCAAGGCTGTGCAGTGTACAGCTTTGCATACAAATCTCGGAAGGCATTTGCTACATCCTCACCCTGCGTGTTCTCAATGCCCTCCTCGGTTAGGACGAGTGGGACTGTCGCTGCTTGTTGTTGCACGCACAACTTAAAGGTCAATAAGCGGCCGCATTTATCCCACCCAGCATAAAATGCGTGCTTCAGACGAAGTGCTGCATATTCCACCTTATCCAAATCACGACTGACTAATTGCACCCTGGCAGCTTTTAGTTTCCTCCAGATTCAAGGGGCCCCCGTCCTTTTATGGATCCCTTCTAATTCAAGTCCTTGTTTCGAGAGTTCCTCCCTCTTCTCTTCACGCACCCTATTATCAGCAGCCGATGTAGCTATAAGGTCACCCCGAGCTACTAATTTGAGGGTTTGCCAGAGGGAGACAATTGAAATGTCTTGAGTCACATTTATAGCTAGAAAGTCTTCTAGTGTTTTTGTGAGGCAGGTAATGACTTCGGGCGGTGAAGACGTGTATCCCTAAGTCTCCAGGAGTAATACGGTCTAGAGGTAGGGGGGAACAGCAAAGTTGTGGTCAGGGACGCATGATCTGAGAGTACCTAGGGCTCAATGTCTGAAGTCTGCACTACCGGAAGGAGAGAGCGGGTCATTAGGAAGTAGTGCAGTCGGGCATAAGTCCCTCGGGCGTGTGAATAAAATGTGTAATCAAGGGTGTGAGGGTGAAGGTGCCGCCACAGAAAGAGCCTCCGTCTGTCCCTGCCTCTGTGCGGATTGATCAAGCTGGCTGACAAACACAATGTACAAGTCGCCCCCAATAAGAATTTGCCAATTGGTGTGGTGGTTAAGTCGCCTATTGCCTTGTCTAGGAAGATCTCCTGTCCCCCGTTAGGGGCGTATATAGTGTCAAGAGTCAAGGTGTGCCCCCCTTTGGTTACAGAAAGCACCAAGAGCCTACCCATAGTCTCCGATACCTTGACGCCTACCTTCCCGGGAAACGTACGCGCAAGCAGATGGCTACCCCCGTCTTCTTGGTAGGGAGGGAAGAGTAGTACTGTTGCGGGAAAGCGTTAGAGCGCATTCTAATAGTATCGCTGGGCAGCAGATGAGTCTCCTGCAATAGGCAGATATGTGCCCCGGAGTTTTCCAAATTAGACAGGATAGCCTTGTGTTTAACTGGGTTGTTGAGCCCTTTTACATTTAGTGTCAGGATCTGAACAGTCATCTACACTCTATGAGGGGGACGCTATGCACTGCAAGTGTCTCAAGGCCATCTGAGCCCTAAGCATCCGAGAGCTGATGTGGCCCAGAGAAGTCTCTGACAGCATGCATAGGTTGCTGCCCTGTGCACGTGCAAGGGGGAGGAGACCCCAACATTGCAAAAAAAAACAAAATCCCATAAAGAACAGAAACATAATCTGATGCAAAAGATCGGAGTCAATGTCCAGAGCACCCTGCTCTTAGGGAAAAGAGACGAATGTACTCGTAGGCCGTAGCTTCCCCCTCCCACCAGTCGACTAGAAGCGAAGGTCCGCTCACTGAGTACCGATATGCAAACAGTGGAGGTTCCGCCTCCTTCCAAAGATGCTCCGCAAGAGATGACAGCACAGCCTGCTGCTCCTTAGCAATAGTGTACGGGTCAGGGCGTGCTGTAGAGCTCGGGGCATAGTGGTGGTCCAGCTGTGGCCGCTCCGACGTCTGGGGTGACATAGGTTCTGGCCAGATTGGTCTGGTGCGGGTTCATCAATGCCTAGGAGTTTGTAGGCCGCAGAGAGTGAACACATCTGGTGCAGTTCCGCCTTGTAGGTGAAAATCAGTCAGAATGGGTGCCGTAGGTGGAGGGTGATCGGCTGAAAGGATTTGCGCTTGAGCAGCATAGATGCGGCTAAGTCCTGGAATATGTGCACCAGACCTTGAATGCAGATGTTATTCTGTCGGGACCTGTTTTCTAAGTCCTCGGTATGGGCCTGTAGATCCACGTTCTGCTCCTGCAGCCAGAGGACTTCTTGTTGGAGGGTCTCAATTTCTTCTTCCCTTTTGGCTTAATGCTCCTCCAACGTGTGAACTGGCTCTCCCAGAGAATACACATCACGGCGCACGTCCCGCAGGTCTGCCTGAAGGTTGCGCTGCATGGTAGCTAGATCATCACAAAGGGAGGAGAAGAGGGACTTCAAGAATGCACAGCTGACTGGGGCCTCGGGGCTCTCGCTTCCCTCAGTTTCGTCCACGTGCCCTGGGCTCGTCTGGGACTCCGACAGCTGGTCGGACTTGAGCAGGAGCTTCTTTATGGACCTGTGTTTCCTGCCTTTGGGGGCCACCATGGCTTCTGCAGACGTAGGGGGCACCGCCGGGATGAAAGCAGAGTATACAGAGGTCCACTGGTGGTTGAGGCTGTGAAAGAGCGGTGGAGAGGATCATCAAGTGGGAAGGCCACAGCCACTCATCCTCCAACTCGAGTCCTACCTGGCCACCTTGCGATGGGCAACAAGGCAAAAGCCTGGTGGATGACTGTAGTTCGCTGCTGAGGTGCTTCCTTCTCAGCACTGTCACAATGGCGACACTTTTACAGCTGGGGGACCAGGGTTGCGCTCCTCCGCACTGGGAACTCCACTGTTGACAGAAGGTGCTGGCAGCAGCAGCGGGTGGGGGGCTCCCAGCATCTCCCAGCTGTAGGCGCCCGCGTCCACAGGGAGCAGGGCGCTCGGAACTGTCATGTGAGTTTCGCACCCTCCGGGGCTCTTTAGTCATTTACCCACAAAGTGAGGCCGATCATGGCCCAGCCGGGCTCCCAGGGAGTGTGCCGGACTATTCCAGGAGCCACGTTGCGGTAGTGGGGCAACCACGATAGGAAGAAGCCCAGATGGCCTCCCCCTCCGGGCTGATGCATTGCAAAGCCCAGCCAGATGTCCCTGCTGTGCGCGCTCACCTCCACAGTCTTTAACGTGCACAATGTGGGTCCAAGGCCTCTCGAATCCGTCGGGTTCTTGGGTGCGCACCTTTCACTGCTGTCCCTTGGGGCAGCACCGATTCTAGTCAGGGGTGGCCATCAGGCAGGCCCCCGAAGGATCTACAGCGACCCAACAAGGAGGGAGGACAACAGGGGGTGCATGGATCGAAAGGTGCCTTGCAGGCTGCAGGCGCAGTGGCTCCTCGTACACCAAGGCCTCAGGAATGGGGCCTTCTCCTCCTGGTGGCACCAGGACCTCACGTGACCACCGCGGCCCCGGTCCCCACATGCAGCACCAGGCAGGGTCAGGCCAGCTACACCACGGGGGCTCTGCTTCAGAAGATGCACTGCAGCAGCTCACCAGGGCACTCGGGGGACTGCCGCATGAAGTCCGGTACTTGTCCTCCCCTATCACTAGCCCCTCTGGGCCCCCAACTGCATCACAGGGCGCTCCCGTTGTTGCCAAATGATGCCGCACTGGAATGTTGGAGCTGCCCCCGCACCATCTCCGTGGGGCAGTACTGCTCCTGTGAGGCTCCTCGCCAGGATCAGCACCTCTGCCCGCCGGAATTGCTGCAAAAGGCCCCAGGGGAGTGGAGAGCTTTGAAAGTGCGTCTGACCGAGACGCCATCTTGGCCACGCCCCCTAATCCAATTTTGTTAAAACAATTGACGTTAGATGTGAAACATTCTCAGGGCTATCTGAGCTCACACTTATGGTTGGGGTAAGAACAGGTAGGCTAGAGGAGATCAGATATTGTTCGGATATAAGGCTATGGTTTCAGAGAAGGAGAAACTGCAATTTATGAAATGAGGTGTGGGCTATTTGCAGAAAAACATTACTAGAGATGAAGATTAAGGTAGACAGGCATGCAATTTACAGTAGACCATACTCAGGAAGAAGAGGCGTGAAGAGCATGGAAGGTAAGGGGAGAGTTATTCGAAAGAAAGGAGAGAATAAGTCAACAGTTTTAAGCCAAGGTCGATATTGATGCATGGTTTTAGGAGCATAGTGGGGAGTAGGCTTTGAGACAGCAAACAATCTGAGCAAGTAAAACTATAGAAAGAAACCACGCTATTTACATGTGACCTAGTGCTACATCAAGAGCTGTTTTAAGTACTTTAATAAGTATTGGAATCAGAAATATGTCATACTGTAACCTAATAAAGTTATCTCAGAATACCGGACAAGTTGGAGGTAAACATGGGACTTTGAAGATGAGTCCGTAATCGTGGCGTCCATGGTAACTGAATTCTCACCATTTTCACTAGTAGTAGGCTTGCTGGGCACATTGTAACTACCCAATCAGCGAACAATGTGGTTAAAAGCGAAAACATTCATTTTAAATGTTAGAAACTGGATACCGCAATGCAAGAAATCCTTACAATGCTGCCAATTGTGAAAAAAGCCATTGAGAAATGAATACCAGTTGCTGTCATACAAGCAACATATTAGCCTGAACCCAGTATTTGACATTAAAAAGTTCTTGCACTAACAACTGACCTACCACAACACAGAAAAAAAATGCATTTAAGATCTTACTAGAAATCATAACACTGCTCAAATAATAAACAAGCTCAGCAAGATGTCAGTGACTAAATGGTAAGACACAACTTAAAAATGGCCGTGCCGGGATACGTGATTCTTCTCACAAGTTGGTTGTATTTAGTATTCAGTGCAACAGAATGTGTTGCGCATGATCACAGGGAACAGAGTGCCCTCTTCATGAGATCGATTAAACGTGATTCTTCTACAACCCAGAACAATGGAAGCGGTGACCTGGGCAGACAGAGGTTGGGCTTCGGGACCCAACCCCTGCGTAGCAAGCAATGGACACTGGAAGTAAGAAAGTCTTTTGTGATTACCGATAAAAGCCATAATTGACAGTATTTAAAATGATGAACAAATCAGTTGAATGAATAATCCTTGCATAGCATGGTAAATACAAAACAACTTCAGATTCAAAACCGATCAGCTCATATCAAACATGTTTTGAAAAAATGCTATTTCAGGCACAATTTGTAACAGGAATGATTTGAATACATGGCAGCATAAGAAAGGATTTGAAATGATGGCCATATGATGCAGGGCTAGCAAACCTGCCTTATGAGGTAGGATGCCATTTAGCTCCATATTGGTAGGACACTGTGTTACCAGTCCTTTACTTTCATTTGATAAGCTAATGCCCTCCAGGAGTAGAAGTTATGGGTTACTTTCTTTGAACCAATTGGAGTGATGCAGATGATAGCAATGATCTGTAAAAGAAACGTGCAGGAATGGAAACATAGTACTTTGTTGGCTTGAATTTGGTGATAACCCTAATATCATGTACTGTTCGCAATGCTCATATAGGACACGATTAGCAACACTGATCATGTCAGGCCGGGTTACAGTGACAAAAAATGCTCTGAATAATAAGAATTTGAAATAATGAACATATCAACCATATTTTGCATAATTACCATATGAGACTGTTTCCAGCAATGATGATTGTGCAGGTATGCAACACTGATCCTTATGCACACTTTATAATTCATATACTCCATCTGGATGTGAACGTGCCCAACCAAACATGCACACACATACACGTGCACGTGTTGAATGCACACACCACTGCACAAATATCATGAGACTTATAAACCCCATATAGACACAAACCACTCACGCACACCTCTGCAAACTTACTTAGGGAATCCTCAAGAGCCATGCCAGGCCTCATACTGCATAAAGATCACCACACATAGACCTCAGAAATACAGATCACAAAAATTCCCCAAGATATGTGCATAGAACAAAATGCACAATTCTCGCTATACATGCAGAGATTCACATACAGAGACACTCACACACATAAACTATTCCTCTACTCCATGAATATATAGACCCCCAAAGACCCTACATATAGATACCCCCAAAAAACCTAAATAAACAATTAACACACACCACATCCACGGAGAACACCCAATACACAGACCTCCCACACATAGATCTCTGAACATAGAACATACACTCCCACAAACTGAACACGCTATGCACACAACCCTTCACACAGAACTCCTACACACTTTCCTCGACCACCTAACACTTATCATAACCCCTATTAAACAACCAACCTGACAAAGATGCACCCACACATATACAAACAAAGTAAACCCAGACAAAAAGCCCTTGGTAGTCTCTCTCTCAAGCAGCAGTTGGATACAATTCTCGCAGCAGGCACAGTGACAGCAGGGTTCAATATTAGGCAGATAACCTCCTCTGAATGCTGCTGTTCGTCTTCTGGCTGCCTGCTGCCACAACCTCGGCCAACGATGACTGTACAATTCATCAGTATATAACCTCGGCCATTCAATTCAGTGATCTGTATATGAAATAATCCTTGATAGCTGAGGAGATGGTCTCAAGCTTGACCCTCTGGACAAAATATAAGGCCATGATATATCATGATAATCACTTTCCATCAAAAAGGCCCCACTGATGGCACTTCGCTTAGGCCTGAATTTCTATTTGAAAGGACATGTTTGGAAAACAACTAGACTGTTTGTTCATTTCAGAAGCATTTCTGTGGCCCCAAATGATAACAATAGCCACATCATGTTTGGAGAATTCTGAAGTATGTACTGAGCTGTAAACAGACCGTTAAAAAAAGCTGCAACCTTTCCTTCTGTCTGTGTCCACTTCTAAACACTTTGGCACTCAGTGTCACTGGATACTGTTCATTTACCCCTGTAAAGCATTTTGTGACCTCAGGGTCTTCTTTGTGCTATTTAAAACTGCAAAATATTTAAATAAATAACTTTTCTTAGCTGCGTAATGACCTAGATATACAACCCTGTCATTTCTTGATAAATCCGATCACTTCATTCCCACTAAAGATTATTTCTAGACAATATAGAGCAGTTGCATTAGAATTCCCAATGTCTTGATCTCAGATTGAGGTTCATAGTTCACGTGTCAGTTTCACATTGTTTCTGCAGTATGATAAGAACACCAAATGGTCTATCTCCAATTTACCTACTACAGTCAGGAAGCCAGCCCAATATCCCAAATGAGATACTCAAACAATACGTACAATGATATACGACACATGGCAGTAATGTTACAGTGGACACGCGGTGATAGAGAATCTCAATACACTCTCACCCGTGCTTCATTCCTGGAACCATCTACCTGATGAATTTCACATACAAAACTGCAAATAAATTACTCACGAAGAGTGGAGTAGAGTTTTGTAGAGTAGAGTGGCAGCGAGAGTTGTGTATTGGAGTGGCATAGTGTGGAGTTGCGTAAATTGGCATATACTGGATTGGCATAGAGTTGAATGGACTGTTGTAGAGTGCATTGGTGTAGGGCACAGCTTTCTAAACTTTTCATGTTGGGGACACACGTTTTAGAGATGCATCATTTTGGGACACAGTAAGGCAGTGTAGCGAGCGAGCGTAGCATAGCGAGCCCGAAACACCTAAGGGAAGTTCGATGGGTTCTCACTCACTCTGTCTGTCTGTCTCTCTCTCTCTCTCTCTCTCTCTCTCTCTAACCGTCTCCCTTTCTCTCCCTCCCTCCCTCTGTCTCCCTCTGTCTCCCTCTGTCTGTCTTCCTCTGTCTGTCTACCTCCCTTGTCTCTCTCTGTCTGTCTTGCTCCCTCTGTCTCCCTCCCTCTGTTGCCCTCCTCCCTCTGTCTGTCTCCTTCTGTCTGTCGCCCTCTGTCTCCCGCTCTCTGTCTCACTCTGTTTCCATCCCTCTGTCTCCTTCCCTCTGTGTCTGTTCCTCTGTCTCCCTCCCTCTGTCTGTCTCCCTGCTCTCCCTCCCTCTCTCTCTCTCCCTCTGTCTTCCTCTGTCTGTCTCCCTCTGTCTGTCTCCCTCTGTCTCCCTCCCTCTGTATCCATCTTCTGTCTCCCTCTTCTCTGTCTCCCTCTCTCTCTGTCTCTCTCTATCTCCCTCCCTCTGTCTGTCTCCCTCTCCTTCCCTCTGTCTCCCCCTGACTATCTCCCTCTGCCTCCTTCCCTCTGTCTCCCTCCCTCTCTATCTCCCTCTGTCTCCCTCTCTCTCTGTCTCCCTCCCTCTTCCTCCCTCTGTCACCCTCTGTCTGTCTCCGTCTGTCTACCTCTGTCTGTCTACCTCTGTAGCAGGGTTTCCGTTCTCCCACAGAACTGTGCATAGAGATCTAGAACCTCAGTGAGTTAGGATGATCCAAAACCCATCTCAGTGTTAGAAATCCCCTTACCTAGCTAGCTACAGTGTCTCATGGATCATTATGAAATGATCCATGTCTTAGACAAACCAGAACATGAACTTTAGAATACCTCAGGAATCGTGGAACACATGAACACTCTTTCGTTATATAATCATTTCAAACCAAAACTGAGAGTCAAAGAGCACACGTGCAAGTTTGAAATATTTATTATTCAATGCAAGGTTCTCAAACGCAGTATCTTGTATAATACCAAAATGCAGATTATAAAAATCAGAGTTAGCAGCATAGTCACTAATCCATAGTAAGCAAAAGGTGATAGCATGTTACAATGCAAAATCTATAGAAATCTATATCACCTATATTTCGCGCACCCTATTTAGCATATTATTTTATATCTAAGAAGGTCTCATTCGGGCTTTAGCAGGGCGGACCCATACCTCTAAATGTCAGTAGGAGTAGATCACATCAACAGCTACCAGCTCTCTTCATGCGCAGCACCAAGTGTCTACGTTCATTCCGTGTAACTCTATCTTAAACCCGCGTAGAGCCCAAAATGTTGGCATCAACATTATTTGTGTTATGTCTAATGTGGTGCGAGGATCAGGCTTCCCAACAACCTTGTGTTAGGTTATTCTTAGAGTGTGCAGCTCTCAGTGTGCAGACAGTTGTACCAAGTGTACCAGGCAAAGCTGATAGCATAGAAATAACATATTATTCTCAAATAAATCACATCACCGCTTTTAGGTTGAAAGCGACAACAACAAGTAGGTGTCGTGTGCAAAACTGAAGCCGAAGGAAAAACGGCTGTTTAAACATGTAATACACTCATGCTAACTTAACGCAATATATGTAACGAAGTATCCATATGACACCCCCCCATTGATCCGAGCACCGTCAAACATAAGGGAAAAGGCCATACTAAATCAGATACATAAAATGAAAGCAAAGTTCAATAATCTTGAGCTAAAATAAGCTAAAAAATATGTATGAATGAATATGTATGAATGCCTACAGTGGCCTCAAATCTAAAATTAAAAATAAAACTTTCGAACCAAAAGTTATTCGCCAGGTCTCAAAAATATAAAATGTAGGACCAGGTCGCATTAATTCAAATGTCTGTAAGAGAAAAAACAAGGCACTTATCCGATATCCAAAGTCATGTGCCACATTGACGTTATTTTCAGCGACATCACATGATTGAACTCTCCATCATTTGAGTACAGTTCATCCCTCCAATCCAGCAAGGGGAAAGTCATATTCCATAACAAAGCAATCCTCCCAGGCATCTCACGATTGGACAGTATATGCAAAGTAAGTTGCAACAGCCTCCAGTATGAAATCACTGCCATCCTCCGAAAATAGTTCAGCAATCCAATTCAGCAATGGGAAAGAACATACGTGCTCCTCCAGCATCGGATCCTCCTGTAACGTCAGAGGACAACTCGGTGGGTTCACCAGAACGCTGTGTGTCAGAAAGGCATGCGCCGCTGCAGAGATCTCCCATTGGCCCAGTACTCCATTTATCGCTGCCAAGGCCATAACTCTTTCGCCAGAACAAATCAGCTCGTGAGCCACCACGGGACGCATTAGCTGATCAAAATCGACGTCAGGAGCAGTCCTCAAGCATAGGCACAAATCAATGGCCCAATCGAACTCGCAGCTCAGGCAGTGAAACACAGGTTGGACACACGTGAAGTCGGTGAACCGAAATGACAATCTATAAGCCGTGCTTAATGCTGCAAGCGGCAATGTTCCATAGTAATTGAGCATCCGATTACGGCACAGTGTCAGGAGGCGTTGAACGGCTTCTTGCGCAGGATGGGCATCCATGTTTTATGAAGAAAAACACCAACAAAATGCCAGCAGCTACAGCCAGTAAAACAGGTAGTCCACCAAACAAACTCGAAAAAATAGAGTGGAAAAACGTGGGAATGATACCAAAAACTTTTTCAAATGTAGTCACGAGGCCACTGCTAACCAATTTAAAAAAATGTGCAAGCCCAGTCGTGGAAGATGCATTAAAGATCTGGTGCACCAGCTCACAGAAATGAAACGGCAAATCAGTATTTAAAAGCGCCTGCACCTCTGTGCGTGTGTTAGCTATGTGAAGGACATAATTTTCCCGGGCCGAACTCAGGGTCACTTGTTTTTGAGACAAAAGGGCCCTTATTCTGCTTAAACCATTGAACTTCGCTTCCAAGGTTGGAATCCGTGGCCAGATGGAGACATCTGAAGACCCATGCGTGGGTGGGTATAGAACATTCTTGCAACACACCACACGCTCTGATACAGTTACCACATAAGCCACACCAATTAATAACCCACAACATAACTCGTTGTTTAAAAGCAAATAACTACCATTAGTCAATAATGTAAACGTGGGAACTACTGCTGGAACTGGCGTGCCTTTTAAAACACATGCTAAATTTGGGCGGTCCTGATTACAAGAACCGTGTAACTGAATGTGTCTGCATATTAATGAATGGTCAGGTGACTGTGTGCATTCCTCACCATTAAGATTCACTTCTTTTCCATCCTTCAGACATCTGTATGTGTATGGTAATGACCATGCCTCATGTAGGAATGCATTGCCTAGTGGTTCATATCGTCCTATAGCAATATACCGCATACAATTAGTAAATTTGTATAAGGGAAATGGTAATGTAATTAATCCATGAATAAGCCACGTGGCAGTAGTGGTTTCAGCAACAGAGAAAGGTAAGGATTCTAGCTTTTCAATATGTAACATAGAAAATGACGCATCACGCATAGAAAGCATGCGTTGCTTTTCAGTCAGATTAAAAGGGGCGAAAAGGGACGAAACGTTCAACGAGTTCCAGGGAACTCGACCAGCCTTAAGTGTCTGTAGGGTCCATGCAAACTGCATTACAGAACGTAACTGATTTTGACCATGGTATAACGTGGACACTTCATCATGTACAATATCAACAACAGAAGAAACAATATTATCCAACGTGTAAATCCTGGAAGAAAGCATGTTAATACTGTTATCGACCACTGCAAGCACTTTTTCCAAATTTGCTTGATCAATAGCTCTCAGGCGTTTAGCAGCCTCAATCTGTGAAAATTTCCAAATTTCATTGTACACAGCATAAAGCCAGCCTTTAGATCTACCCCTAGCCGGGCCTTTTATAAAATCATTTAGCTCTATGTTCTCATTCAACTGGGACAGATGCAGTTTAACTGCAGCCAAAGTGGAATGTTGTAACCAGTTCTGACACAATTTGCCTACTGAATAAGTAGTAACAGTGTAATCTGTTTCAAACCTGGGATCTGGCCTGATGTGTGTAAAACCTTCAGACAAACCCAAAAAACGACGTTGGCAAGAATCAGAGCTTCTTTGCCACAAAAGCCACCCCTCTGGATCAAAACTGGAAATATTAAAGGAGGAATTGTGCAAAAGTGCTCGTATCCCACTGATGGACAATGTAGTGAAATTACTCCAACCTGAATATTCTTCCAAATCAGGGATAGTAGGTGTATTTAATTTTTTAGATGTAGCCAATCCAAAGCATGTTGTTTGGGAAATAGTAGAATTTAAAAACAACATGTGATTCGGGATGAGACATGCACGATGCAAAGCCTCAGTGCCTTGTACCTGCCAATCTTTGGTACCCCAAACCGATTTAAGGTCAATAGCCTCCTTCCATAACTCATAGCCATCTATAGCTAACTTGTCTAGAAAGGACTTCGAATACAGCAATTTTGTATCGGTAAGTCTAACTTTGGACATGAATTTCTGTTTTACTTTAAAATAAAACGACTCAGGATTTGATTGATTAAAATCTGTAAAATAAGAGAATTTCCCCAGAAATGTACTTGAGCTCCCCTGTAAAGGAGCAGGACAATGTTCCCACTGTGTGTAGTTCACAGGAACCCTCCTGGAACTTGTTTTGTGTAAGAAGTGATTCCCATAATGTTGATAACAAAACAAATCACCATAATTGACATAATCTAAGTACAACTCCTCAGCATCAAAGGCCGCATAATATTTCAAATCAGAGAACAATTCTTCTACGGCCTGAAGATCCCAATCATCAGAACGAATATCTTGCTTAATCACATCTCCCATGTTTACTCTAAGCACATTAGGAACATTAATAACTTCTGTGGGGCCATGTATCTGAAACCTAACCGCATCCCACACAATCCCATCAAGGACAGGCCAAGCAGTAATCTCTACTGTATTTAAGTCTCTTTTTAGTCTGTGTGCTGAATGTGAGGAGGAAAGAGGGGCCAATGTTCCATTAAGGTACCGAATTCCTGTACTTTCTTTCACATAATGGCCATCGATCAGGCGGAAAAAATAAAACACAAAACCAATTGACATAAAAAGATAAAATGAAAATAGTATCAGCCAAACGTATGTCCAAGGTGGAATTAGAAAATGTTTTTTAAACAGCGTGGCATATTTTACAATAGTCGATGGTTTCTTTGAAAGTTCCGAATCAGAGTCAAAAGAGAATCTGGACTGGTTAGCCAAACGAGCTTGTAAATCGGACATAGATAAATCAGCAGGATCTGCATAGGTCAATTCATCAATGTTAGTAACAGGAATTGTATTTAATAAAGGACTGGATATGGCAGGCATCTCGAGGGACACCTCCTGTTCTGCACCAGATGTAATAGCCAGCACAGAGTGCCTCACCATGGAAGGACAGGATACAGCCGGTGTCATGCTATGAAGAATCGGCCACCCTGTGTGTCTTGACATTGTCAATAGAAATAAATCTGTTTTCTTTACGACCTGGAAGTGGTGGTAAAATGACTGTTCTTGTGCCCTTCACTCCAAGAACTCGAACCGGTGCTCGATATGAGGGACCAAACTCTTTCTTGTTATCGATCTTCTCTCGAACCAGTTCTCCAACTTGGGGTAGCCAGCCAACTACCGGGATCTGCAACGCATTATCCGACGTGGAGGGCAAGTGTTCCTTAGCAAGACTGTCTCTGGTCTTTTGTAGATTCTGTAAAACATTGCAATGTTCATCTACGTCAAAGGCCGCGGCCTGGGCCTGGCAGTCTGCACCATCGAGGTCAGGGACGTACATCTTGATACCAAAGAGCATTTCGTATGGGGTCCGCCCACCCAGAGACCTTCTAGGGAGATTATTAAGCGCACGCTGCACGCCATAGAGGTGGGTCAGCCAGTTTCTACCAGTGCCTATAACTCGGGCTGTCAAAGATTGCTTTAAGTCGCGGTTCATTCGTTCTACTACACTATTGCCCTCAGGCCTATAGGGACTTGAAAACTTGACTTGGACTCCCAACGAAACCATAGCATCCTTATACGCCTTAGAGGCGAAAGCCGGACCCTGGTCCGAATGGAAAGTACCACAGGCAAAGATTCCCACAAAGACACGCAAATCCTTAATGACAGTCCGCGAATCAGCGCTTCGATGCGGCCATACCCACACAAAGCGTGTGCATGAGTCAACTGCTACTAAGATGTATTTATACGCAGTATCAGAGGAAAAAGGACCGCAGTGATCCAAATAAACGCAACCAAGCGGTTTATTAGAGATGTACAACTGTGTCTGAGGCGGACGCGCAGCAGTAGAAGGCTTAATCTGCTGACAAATGTCACACATAAGGACATAATCGCGCGTCTGTTTGTACAGTCCCCGCCACCAGAACCTTTGTTGTAGCTGAGTTACAGTGGCTGAGACGCCCGCATGCGCAGACGCCACACCTTCATGAGCCGCTGTAATCAGAGAAGCTCTGCGATCCGAGTTGGGAACTAGACGTTCGCCAACTTCAGGAATTTTCACATAAGAAACCTTATCGAGACTTAAGTGGTATGTGTACTTCGAAGGGAACCCCGCAGGATATTTACCTCCCTTCTCCGTGGCGGCAACAGCCGCCAAGATGTCATCATCTATTTTGCTTTTGGACCTTGTGACTGCTGCAACTAAGTATTTTGATACCGCAGACTTCGCTGCCTCATCAGCAAGCGAATTACCAACAGCGTGGACCCCCACGCGCTGATGGCCGAGAGTATGAATCACAAACACGAGCAGCAGTTTCTCTTTAAGTTCCGCCACTCGGACCCAGATCATTTTATGTTTTATTGTGCTACCTTTGGAATCACGAAAATCATTCTGAATCCAAAAGAACAAGTTCTCATTGTAAGACTGGACACAGTAGTAAGAATCACTTACGATTAAAGTCGTCACACAAGGATCAGCGTACTCCAATGCGAGCATAAGAGCACGAAGCTCTGCTAATTGTGCGGTGCAGTCCCCTAGTGTTTGCGTGTGCACAACACTGGACTTGAACTCATCGTTCACTATGGCACCGACCACAATGGCGCAAGCGGAAACGTAGGCATGTTTAGAGCCATGCGCAACCTGCGCCGAACCATCAGTGTAAATGATACAATGGAAATCCTCCAACGGCCGCATCGCTAAAGGAGCAGGATGAACAAATTCATACTGTAAATACTCCTGCGACCGTAAAGCGGCGTCAAAAATAAACGTGACATCCTGGGATGTCAAGGATGTAGCCCACTGAATCCACCGAGGGTGCAAAGCTTTAGAATTCGGTACACTGGCTTTCGTGACCGCCTCCAAGGCAGGACACGGGGTAACAACCAACATGCGCTTTCCCTGCGACAGGGCACGTTCCTTAAGAATTGCCATCTGCACAGCCGTTAAAACTTTCTCCACAGTGGAAAAACGCAGTTCAGCCGAAGTGTACAAGTGTGACTTGTAAGCAATAGGTACAGTATCCCCTTCATTAAAAGTCAGGTACGTGAAACCCACCGTCCCAGGGATAATTCTTATCACCAGGTTGGTCTGGTTATCACGAGTCTGTAAGTAGTCAGAAGCGAGCAAATCAGCCTGCAAAGACTGCAGAATGGCTGAATGCTCAGGCAGCCAGCATGATTTGGAAAAAGATGGTTGTATCAGCGCATACAAAGGCTTGATACGCTGGGCATATTCCGGAATGTATGTTCTACCGAAATTCAAAAAACCCAGTAAAGACTGTAATTTTTTCAGCGTGGTCGGAGAGCGCAACTGCGCGCACTTCTCCAGGAAGTGAGGAGCCAACCCCTTTCCCTTGTGGGTAAGTTCATAACCCAGAAACAACACTGTGTACTCCGCAATGTGTGATTTTGCAAAGTTAAACTTGTAACCCATGTCTGCAAAGTTACAAATTATGCTGTTTACTCGACACAGATGCTTCCAAAGTTCGTCGTCTGTGAGATAAATGTCATCCACATAAGAACAAGCAACTGGATCGAAGCTCTCCAAAAGAGAGACTATGCGGGCGGAAAACACTCCAGGACTATTCTTATAGCCCATTGGGAGTCGTTTAAACATTTTTTGTACGCCGCCGCACGTAAAACTGGTCCATTGGGAACTTAGACCATCTAATCTGTGTGCATAAAAACCATTGGAAATGTCAAGCGTGGTTTTGAACCGTTTACGCTCAAGACTATTCACTAGGGCAGAGCCGTGAGTATTCTGTACTGCACAGTTACGGCAATGCGAGTTCAAATGCCGGTAATCCAAAACCAGACGATATGAGCCGTCCGGCTTGTTCACAGTAAAAAGGGGATTATTCATTGGTGACACACACGTTTCAATTACACCTTGATATTCCAATTGTTCAAGGATATACGCGACAGAAGCTTTAGCTTCACGCCGTATGGGATACTGAGGTTGTGGCTGTGGCTGTGACCGTAAAGGAATCTCATGGCTAGGGGACAATTTATCCCAGCCACACTGATTTCGGTACACAGCCGGCGCAAGCGCCAGAGCCCACTCTTCTGCAAAATGCAGCGCTTCCACTCTCGATACAGTGTGCGCGAAACTGGGGAGGATCACCTCCTCCCCTCGCGGAGCTGCGAGAACAAAAGGTGGGGGCCAGTCAGCCTCCGAAAGCAAAATGTCATACGTTGACGAAAGATTTTCCCAAAATACCCCTTTTACAGTTCGTTGCATGTCACCTTGAATTAACAGGACAATTTCAAAAAGTCGTTCAGGGGGAGCAACATGTGTATCAGCCGTTTCAATTACAACATAAGTGTCAGTCGCTGTCACCTTCAACAGTGGACGGAGGGCCTCTCTCACTATGGTAATCTCCGCCGCGCTGTCCAGCAAGGTCAGAGCCCACGTCAGATTCCGAAGCCGCGTTCTCACTATCTGGGGCATATCGATGCGCCGTTAAGGCTGCAACCTTCTTCTTGGCAAACTGCGGTCTCTTTGGCGTAGAGTCGTCCCGCTGATCCCCTTCACTTCGCGTGCGGGGCTGGCCACGTCCTTGCTGGCCACCCCTGCTCCTGCCGCATCCTCCACCACCGGTTGACGGAGCCGATGAGTCCTGAAAGGAACGAGGAGAGCGTTGGTCAGAAGCCTGAAATCTTTCAGGCGATTCAATCGTCGCGCGATCGCGCAAATCATAAACTCGATCTGACTGCGCAGGTTGTGAAGGCGGCGGACTAGAAACCTGTGTCTGCTGTTGTTGTTGCTTACCCTGATTCTGCTTTTTAGGCCAATTTTGTTTTTTGGACTTGGGTTGTCCACCCGTTTCCGAAGACTGTCCCTGGGGCTGCTTCTTCTCTTTTTCAGAAAAAGCCTTTACACCCTTAGAAGTGCGGCCAACCATTTTATAAGCCGCCACAATAATTCTTGCTAGCTGACGGGGTTTCTCGGCATCGGGAATTAACGCCAGAGCATTGGCCACCTGAAAGTTCACTGCATCCCCCTTGACATTCGCAAGGATAAGACCGCAAACCGTCTCAAACGAGCCGCTCAGGCGCATACCTAATTCAACCGCCGACTCCGGTCCGTGATCATCCTGAACACGTTTAAGGACCGCAGAAAGGTTTGACACAGACGGGGTGCCATAGCACCTCGAGTAAACCGCTGCAAAAGTCTTACCCCATGTTTCACAGTCAGCAAGTTCAGGGGCTAAATCTTTCGGTAAACTAAGCGTAAGAATCCGGTGTTTTTCACCCGGAGTCGTATTAGGAAACACAGCCTCCAGCTGGTCGAATTTCTCGGCAAGCCAGTAAGAAAAATCATCCTTATCCTGGGGCTTCTTGCCCATAACGGAATTCACCAAGACAGGACTGATTTTCAAACCAGCCTGTTCTGCTCGAAGCTGCGCACCTGCGGGGGCTGCGCCATGAACATTACGACCAATGTAATGAACAAGCGCCCTAATCACTCCAACCGCGACGTCATGAAGACGCCGCAGGTCAGCTACACTACAAGTAGCGCGATTAGGGTGAGGAGTAAATCCACCCAAAGCGGGCCAATTTGTGCCCGGAATGGACAAAGGACCTAACCTCGGAGCCGTTAAAGAATGGGGTAGGGCGCCACCAAACCAAACTCCGTGCTGCCAAGCATCGATAGGTACTTCCAGTGCCCTGTACGGAGCATAAGCCGCTGGTACAGCCGAGGCAGTGTATGAATGGAAGACACCCGAATTAGCGTCCACTTCCGGAAATGTCACCCAGGAATAAAACAATTCGTACGGGTACGCATGTTCCGCACTCACCACTAGAACCACAGCCAAGCCTTCCACAGGGACATTATATGCCCGCAAGTGGTCGCGAACCGCGACGCGGCTATGCTGCGGTATGTCCACGGCCATGGCAGCACAGGAAGAGAAAAAAGACAAAGAACACTTTGTAGCACAACTGGGTAGTAATTCAAAGAAACCGTTTTTAGAAGAATTCAAGCTTGAAAAGACCTATTTTAAAAATAGGTAGGTTTTTCCGACACCACCGTTTACCGGAAACGGGAATGAAGGTGTCAAGGTTTGAATGATATACTACTCGAGTGTCATGATATAAGGCCAACAACGTACGGGCGCCATGTAGCAGGGTTTCCGTTCTCCCACAGAACTGTGCATAGAGATCTAGAACCTCAGTGAGTTAGGATGATCCAAAACCCATCTCAGTGTTAGAAATCCCCTTACCTAGCTAGCTACAGTGTCTCATGGATCATTATGAAATGATCCATGTCTTAGACAAACCAGAACATGAACTTTAGAATACCTCAGGAATCGTGGAACACATGAACACTCTTTCGTTATATAATCATTTCAAACCAAAACTGAGAGTCAAAGAGCACACGTGCAAGTTTGAAATATTTATTATTCAATGCAAGGTTCTCAAACGCAGTATCTTGTATAATACCAAAATGCAGATTATAAAAATCAGAGTTAGCAGCATAGTCACTAATCCATAGTAAGCAAAAGGTGATAGCATGTTACAATGCAAAATCTATAGAAATCTATATCACCTATATTTCGCGCACCCTATTTAGCATATTATTTTATATCTAAGAAGGTCTCATTCGGGCTTTAGCAGGGCGGACCCATACCTCTAAATGTCAGTAGGAGTAGATCACATCAACAGCTACCAGCTCTCTTCATGCGCAGCACCAAGTGTCTACGTTCATTCCGTGTAACTCTATCTTAAACCCGCGTAGAGCCCAAAATGTTGGCATCAACATTATTTGTGTTATGTCTAATGTGGTGCGAGGATCAGGCTTCCCAACAACCTTGTGTTAGGTTATTCTTAGAGTGTGCAGCTCTCAGTGTGCAGACAGTTGTACCAAGTGTACCAGGCAAAGCTGATAGCATAGAAATAACATATTATTCTCAAATAAATCACATCACCGCTTTTAGGTTGAAAGCGACAACAACAAGTAGGTGTCGTGTGCAAAACTGAAGCCGAAGGAAAAACGGCTGTTTAAACATGTAATACACTCATGCTAACTTAACGCAATATATGTAACGAAGTATCCATATGACACCTCCCTCTGTCTCTCTCTGTCTGTCTCGCTCCCTCTGTCTGTCGCCCTCTGTCTCCCTCCCTCTGTATCCATCTTCTGCCTCCCTCCCTCTGTCTCCCTCCCTCTCTGTCCCCCTCTGTCTCCCTCTCTCTCTGTCTCCCTCCCTCTCCCTCCCTCTGTCGGCCTCCTCCCTCTGTCTGTCTCCCTCTGTCTGTCTCTCTCCCTCTGTCTGTCGCCCTCTGTCTCCCTCCCTCTGTATCCATCTTCTGCCTCCCTCCCTCTGTCTCCCTCCCTCTCTGTCTCCCTCTGTCTCCCTCTCTCTCTGTCTCCCTCCCTCTCCCTCCCTCTGTCACCCTCTGTCTGTCTCCGTCAGTCTCCCTCTGTCTGTCTCTCTCTCTGTCTGTCTCGCTCCCTCTGTCTCCCTCCCTCTGTCGCCCTCCTCCCTCTGTCTGTCTCCCTCTGTCTCCCTCCCTCCCTCTGTCTGTTGCCCTCTGTCTCCCTCCCTCTGTATTCATCTTCTGTCTCCAGCTCTCTGTCTCCCTCTGTTTCTGACCCTCTGTCTCCCTCCCTCTGTCTCCCTCCCTCTGTCTCTGTTCCTCTGTCTTCCTCCCTCTTTCTGTCTCCCTCCCTCTCCCTCCCTCTCTCTCTCCCTCTGTCTCCCTCTGTCGGTCTCTTTCTGTCTCCCTCTCTCTGTCTCCCTCTCTGTCTTCCTCTCTCTCTCTCTATCTCCCTCCCTCTGCCTGTCTCCCTCTCCTTCCCTCTGTCTCCCTGTGACTGTCTCCCTCTGCCTCCCTCCCTCTGTCTCCCTCCCTTTGTGTCTCCCTCTGTCTCCCTCTCTCTCTGTTTCCCTCCCTCTCCCCCCTCTGTCTCCCTCTCTCTCTCTCCCTCTGTCTCCTTCTCCCTCTCCCTCTCCCTCTCTGTCTGTCTCAGTCTCTGCCTGTCCCTGTCTCTGCCTCTATCTGTCTGTCTGTCCTTGTCTCTCTCTGTCCCTGTCTCCCTCCCTCTGTCTCCTTCTCCGTCTCTGTCTGTCTCTGCCTGTCTGCCCCTGTCCCTGTCGCTGCCTCTATTTGTCTCTGCCTGTCCCTGTCTCTATCTCTGTCTGTCTCTGTATCCCTCCCTCTCAATGTCTCCCTCCCTCTATCTCTCTCCCTCTCTCTCCCTCCCTCTCCCTCCCTCTGTCTCACTCACTCTGTCTGTCTCCCTCTCTCGCTATCTGTCCACCTCTCTCTGTCTCCCTTCCTCTCTCTCTCTCTCCCTCTGTCTCACTCCCTCTCTCTCCCTCTGTCTTCCTCCCTCTGTCTGTCTCCCTCTTGTCTGTCTCCCTCTATCTGTCTCCCTCCATCTGTCTCCCTCCCTCTGTCTCATCCCTCTGTCGCCCTCCTCCTCTGTCTGTCTCCCTCCCTCTGTCTGTCGCCCTCTGTCTTCCTCTCTGTCTCCTTCTCTTGTCTCCATCCCTTTGTCTCCCTCCCTCCCTCTGTCTCCCTCCCTCTGTCCCTCTCTCTCTCTCCCTCTGTCTCCCTCTGTCTCCCTCTCCCTCTGACTCCCTCCCTCTGTCTCCCTCCCTTTGTCTCCCTCCTTCTGTCTCTCTTCCTCTGTCTGTCTCCCGCTGTCTCCCTCTATCGGTCTCCCTCCCTCTGTCTACCCTGGACTCCCTTCCTCTGTCTCCCTCTCTCTCTGTCTCCCACGCTTTCCCTCTCTCTCTGTCTCCTTCCCTCCCTCTGTCTCCCTCTGTCTGTCTCCCTCCCTCCCTCTGTCTCCCTCTGCCTCCCTCTCTGTCTCCCTCTGTCTCCCTCCCTCTGTCTCCGTCCCTCTGTCTCTGTCCCTCTGTCTCCATCCTTCTCTCCCTCTCTGTCTCCCTCTCTCTGTCTCCCTCTCTCTGTCTCCCTCTCTCTCTGTCTTCCTCCCTCTGTCTCCCTCCCTCTGCCTGTCACCCTCTGTCACCTCACCCAGCTTACAGGGCACACACACAGCTGCACCCGAGTAATTCGCAGATCTTTAAAAGACCATTTACTTGTTAATAGGGCTTTGTTGTGAATCGCGGGCCCCCATAAAGCAGAGTGTCTCGGAGTCCGCGCTGCTAGAAGCATTTATGTGCTAAGTGCTTTTAATACCGGTGGTGTCATCCTGTGACACACCCACCACTTGCAGGGGACACAGTACTGTGTCGGGCACACAGTTTGGAAAGCTCTGATGTAGGGTGTTGCAGAGTATAATGGCATGGAGTGCAGTGGCATTGAGTGCAGTGGCATTGAATTTAGTGGTGTACAATGCAGCGTCGTAGAATGCAGTGGCATAGATTAGAGTGGTGCGTAGTAGAGTGGAGTGGCGCAGAGTACATTAGAGTAGCATAGAGTGCAGTGGCATAGAGTGAAGTGGCATAGAGTGAAGTGGCATAGAAAAACAGATTTAATTACAAGAGCTAAAACATTGCTTTCTGCAGTATGATAGGAACACCAAACGGTCTATCTCCAATTTACCTACTGCAGCCAGGAAGCCAGCCCAATATCCCAAATGAGATACTCAAACAATTCGTACAATGATGTACGTCACATGGCAGGGATGCTACAGTGGACTCGCGGTGATAGAGAATCTCATTACACTCTCACCCGTGCTTCATTCCAGGAACCATCAACCTGCTGAATTTTTCATACAAAACTGCAAATAAATTACTTTTGAAGAGTGGAGTAGAGTTTGGTAGAGTAGAATGGCAGCGAGGGTTGTGTATTGGAGTGGCATAGGGTGGAGTTGTGTGAAGTGGCATATAATGGATTAGCATAGATTGAATGGACTGTTGTAGAGTGCATTGGTGTAGGGTGTTGCAGAGTATAATGGCGTGGAGTGCAGTGGCATTGAATTTAGTGATTTACAATGCAGCATCGTAGAATGCAGTGGCATAGATTAGAGTGGTGCATAGTAGATTGAAGTGGCAAAGAGTGGAGTGGCACAGAGTAGAGTAGAGTAGCATAGAGTGCAGTGGCATAGAGTGAAGTGGCATAGAAAAACAGATTTAATTACAAGAGCTAAAACATATGGAATTTTCAGTATTCTCTGGTCAATATAGAGCACATGCATAGTAACAAAATGCATTCAGCTCCGAGAAAAAACAGAAAGGGGGATGAGTAGATATATTTTATTACTGAAGACTTGAATAGATCTTGTTCATAAAATAGTTCAGCTTAGTTTCTAGGAAAGATGTAGAATCATAAAGCAAGGTGTGTAAATGTGTTTGTCAATAGAACCCTTAACTGAGTGCTGTTAACACTGCACTTGCAAGACCTCTTTGCAATCTTAGATAGGTCTATAAGTTTTCTGTATTAATGTCTATTCACCAAAATGTCAAGACTTTAATGGGGTCACAGAAAGTGACATCATATGGCATTTGAAAGTGAATTTGACATCGCTGAAGGTCCATAACAACGGCACAATTCATATAACATAGCACACACAAATGTCTGTTTTGGATGTCACCTATGTTAAGTTGGTGACATGATATGCCTCTTTGTATTATGTGTTTGTCCACAGAGAATATAAGGTTATGTACAACAAAACATCTCTGTAAAACCTAAATTAGTCATCCATCAGAATTTAATGATTCCCCTAGTGCATATAGCAATGAGAAATGTGTTGCTGAATTATAGTGAAAGGAAATAAAATACATTTTCTGTTGTTCCAGCTGCAAAAAGGATTTTCTATATGTACAAACCACACATTATTATTCAGTAAAATGTTGCCAAATCACAATTTATGTGCGCAACAAAAATTCTGAATTGGTATTTGGAAGAGGTGTATTTAGTGCCTCTCTTCCAAATACCGGTTTGCATATGTATGTATTAATATTTGTGTAACCAAATTCCGATTGCAAAACATTAGTCTTTTACCATCTCCTCAATTACTCAATTAAGGTTGTAAACCATTCGTAAACAGAAAGGAGTCCCAATCATATTTAGGAGTAGGCAATGGTCCCATGGACCAAAGTCTACTCCTAAAAATAAGAAACTTACATTTTTCATATTTTTTTGTGTTGAATGCATCCCGCTTTCCTTTACAGAAAAAGGGTTGAATACAAAAAAAATGTCATTGTTTAAAAGCAATCACAGGTGTGGTCTGTTGATCCCAACAAGCATCCATACCCTTGACAGCAGAGACTCCTAGTGGTCGCAGTTTGTAACCTACCTCATTAATATTCATGAGGTATATCAACTTGCGACCCATTAGGAATCTATAATTTGTGAACTGAGCCATTAATACATAGGTAATTTCGCAAATGACCACACTGGTCCCAAAAATACTGATCTCAAATTGCGACTAGTATGTTGGAACCAATTCTACGTACATCTGCTCCTGTGTTATTGGCTTCAATTATTCCTTTTTGTTAATACATTTTGATGTATGCACAATTGCACAGCACTATCACGTGTGGAAATAACAGAGGTTATTTTACTTAATACAAAATGTAATGAAGCTCCCTCAGGACCTACATTTCTTTTACCATAAGAAATGCATCAAAAATGGGTTAAACATTCATTGTGAGAGGAACATCATCAATGCTGTACCATTATTTTGTTCAAAGTTTATGTTTATTCAATTTTGTATAGTTATTTTTTGATAGCATCAGGTCAAAGACAATTTTTTTTTTAAACAAGTGTTTTTTTCATAACTTTTTCTTTTTATACAATTTGTACATAATCTAATACATTCATATATTCAAATACATATTCAATGTAATGCTGTAAGAAACCATGCGTTCTAAAGAAACCCGAATTCAAAATCACACTCAAACCAAACAACCTAGCAAATAACCCAAGAAGACATATATACTTCCTGGTCAGAAAGGGACAAAAATATTAAAGGTCTCCATTACCATGTCGTATCCAACAAGGTCTATATTTACTCTAACGGGGGCTCCCATTTTAGCATTGGTTAATTTACTTAATTACAAAATGTTTCACGTATTCAAAATTATGAAACATGGCAACAGCGTTTTTCAGAATTTATTTGCTTTCTAGTTCATATTTAATTTAATCAGAAGTATGCACATTGTACTGCTGAATTTATTTATTGTAAGGAACCTAAAATGTAATGTCCTGGTGGTGTTTGGACAAAATATTCAATCAATCAAATTATTTGATCAATTACCAGATGATCATAAAAGACATGCACGATTTAAAACACACACAATTAATAAAAAACAATCAAATATATAAATATTTTTAAATGCATCAATAAAAATAGAATACAGGTATCTTGGCCGTTTAGTTGCTTTAAGACGAGCAAAGCAGCTTTGCACTTAGGAAATTTGTGCCTGTGCAGCAGGGCAATAAATATTTCCTGGTACTGCGGATATAGAAATTACAAAAGAAAACAATGTACAACAAGGTCTGGTTTGATTGCTCAACACATGGGCAAATACAGATATCATTTGGAGAGTTTTGCCCTAAGGGGAAACACAACATCCAGCGTATCGGTTCCAACCTAAAAGAGTCAGTAAGTTGCATCCATAAATGTTCTGCATAAATAATAAGTATGGGGCGATCCCGGATGTCATCTGAACCAAACAATATTCTGTTCTAGATGGGTTCATAACTTCCTCAGCCACCCTAGAGGCCTGACTGTGTATAGAAAAGCATTCCTGGGTCTAGCTTTTGTCTTTCTTACTGATACTTTCCGGCTTCTTAAAAAAGTGTCCACAACCCAGAGCAGAGGTGGTATCTCTTATATACATTAGCCAAGGAATGTTCAATCCATGGTCGCAAGCGAGACCATCTATAACAACTGCACTGTTGACCTCAGCTTCCTTATTTGACCAAATGGAACATCAAAGGGGGACAGGAGCAGCACTAATAAGGTCCTGAACATACTCAAGACTGAATTCTTAGTGTAGGGGGAAGTGGAATATCAAGGCAGAAACCTCCAACAGGCGGCAACAAAATATATTTTTCTTGACTTAGATTGCAGCAACATCCCTTTAACCCCATACCCCATGGGGAACAGTATGCAACCTTGGAGTACTCTTTAATTGACTTTAAATGGAGAAGTACATTCTCGGGCCTCGCCAAATCTTACTGAGGCTGTGAGATCCCGGTGTAGAAGTCTAAGAAAGGATACCAGGTCTGCCTCAAAACCCATAAGTTCAAGGATTGCCCACAGTTTATACCTATTTACGCAATCAAGGGTGCTCAATAGGTCCATAAATGCAAGTTGGATTGGGATGCCCCTTGCATATTTATATTTGGATACAATGAGGTGTAACAAACATTTCTTTTAATAATATTGGGAGACAGAAATATCAGAATTTGAATATTGTGACACACAAATATTGTGATGCACAAATATCTTTGACAAGAATATTGTTTTTTGAGAGAAGTAATAAAGTTGTAAAATTGATGCATTTAACATTGTTTTAAAAATATAGTGGTTAAAAATATTGTTTTTTAATTATTTTAATGTGATTCAGTTGATATGTTAAGTGTCTGTGTTACTGTTTATATACACATTTTAATTATTTTACAAATATAGCTTGTAATTGTAGTGGTTTTGAATTTTTTATTAATTTGTTTACTCAAAAATTGGTTTTATTGAGTTTTCATAAAGTATTACAAAAACATAAAAAGTACATTGCAATGGTTCACATTGTAGTCAAAGCAGGTGAAATAAAAAACTGAGCAAGAATAGCTGTGGAGAGAAATATTCAGCACAAGAAATTAATAGTATTAGCATGAAACATTAGTAATGGGTTGCAAAGCAAAAACATGTTGATGTGTACCGCAAAGAGACTAAGAGGAGGAAGTTGAGATATTGTCGTCTATATAGGATTCCCTCCCCAAGGGATGGGATGGGGGTTTCTCTAAGGCTGTCCTGGGCTTAGGAGGAAGGTAATTGAACGCAAGGGAGAAGAGGGGACTGGGGGGAGGAGAGGATGACAATTGACCTCCACATCTTTGGAGGAGGGAGAGGAGTGAGGGGAAGGGACAGCAAAACCTAACATTGAAATCCATGGGAAGGGCAAGGGTCAGGAAGGGGAGCTGGAGGAGCAAGTCCTAGAATTAGAGTGCAGAGGAGGCATCAGTGTGAGGAAATGAAGGGGGCGCATCCATATTGGCTACTAGATTGATTCAAGAAGTTTAGGTATATAGGAAAGTCATGCTCACTCCTCATTTCTAGACGGATTCTGAGTAGAAAGTGTAAATAAGTGTAGTGAGATGAAACTGAAGGTCTCATTTAGTGAATGGCAGTTGGTCTGTCGCCCAACTACGGGCTGAAGTAATAACCTGTGCTCTCCTGGCAGAACAAATCCCATCATATTTAGAGATTTTCCATCTGTGCTTTCATAGGAGCAGTCAGAATGGGAACTCCTCTATTTGCTGGGCAGCTGCCTTTTTTTATTAGATGCTCAGCAAACTTTTTCTTATGAGAGATCAAACTCCCAACGAGGAGTTTGTTTTTGTAAAACAAAAAATAATTACCCTGCCACAACATATTTGTCTACATGTTTTGGTCATTCTGTAATTTTAGGAAATACCATGGAGAAGGAGACCAAATAGTTAATCTGGTGGTACTCATACTTTGATGAAAGTGTGACTTCAGGGAAGCTCCCTCTCTTCACACCATGAGGAGATTTAAAATCCAAGTTAGGGTTTTTCAATTTTCAGCCAAAAAAAGGTATGCAAGCCTTATGCCTCTTGTCCAATCATATGTATGAATATGAATGCATTTAGGTACTGGTGTCCAGCCCTGATGAAGGTCATGACCAGATGGGCCCTTTGAATGACTAAAACATGTAGAGAAAACTATAGCAGATGTATGATGCATTGGTTTTGATAGACATCCCATAACCCTTTCTAATTATACTTCGGGTACCAACTAAATAAAAGAGACATGTTTTGGGTTTACCCTAAGATATTTTTTGTATCTGGATCCCTGCAACTATCCAGAGGAAATGTATATCACACTTCTATGAAATATTGAGTCTGTACAATTGGTATTTACTAGGCTAGATGGAAACAAAACACCTATGATGACGTATGTCATAAACATATGTGGATGAGGTGCCCCCTTACAATATATTTTGATACCCCTGATGAGACTAATAACTTAGGGCCAGATGTACATACAACTGGTTGCAAAATACAGGTTGTAATTTGTGACCAGTATTTTCTGTGACCCGTGTGGTAATTTGCAAACCAACCTATGTAAGAATAGGTTGGTTCGCAAATTACAAATCATAGTTGCTCGCAATTCAACCTACCTCATTAATATGAATGTGGTAGGTTGCAAATTGTAACCTACTATGAATTGCAACCATCACAGGGATGGTGGCCTGCTGGAGTAAGAGGGCCACGATGTCATCTATTTTATTTTAATAAAACAATCTTTTTCTATCAATGTTTTTTTGATCTTTGAAATGGTTATAAAAGAGCAAAAATAAATACGTATTTGCAATACATAAAAACGGTTTATTCATCAATTAAAATACAATCTATACCAATACATAAAAATAGTTCTGCCTTACAGTACTTTTTTTTTTTGTAAAACATTTTTTATTGAGAAAGAAGCAAACAGCCATCAGCAAGAACATGACAGTTCAGAGGGAGCATCTCATTCGGCATTGTTGGTACAGTAGGTGAGTTCACAAAAATACATTTACACTTGACGGAAAGTCTAGGGTGATGGGGGAGCGTCCATCGCTTGACCAGAGGATGCTGACATATTTCTCCACGGTAGGAATTCAAAGGGCCCCACACCCGAGACCATTTCTGAAGGGCACCCAGGTGCTACATACACGGTCTTTTCTCTAAACATTGCCCAGTCCAAGTCCATTTCCCAATCCTGGACCGAGGGCGGGGTCAGTGCACCCCACCGATGGGCGATATTCCTCTTAGCCAGCATTAGCCACAGCTTTACCCACTGAGTCATGCAAACATTTAAATCAGTTGGATCCCAAATGTTCAGGAGACACCTACGGGCCTCCACTTGGAGCTGCACAGACAGAACACTGTTGATAATGTAGTGAATATCGTGCCAGAAGGGTTGGATGGGTGTGCACTCCCAAACTATGTGAAAAATGGTTCCCAGCTTCCCACATCCCCACCTGCAGGTGCCTTCATCTACCCTTCCTGTTTGTACCGGTTGGGGCCCGCAACATAAATACAATGGAGAAGTTTTAGCTGGACAAGGCGGAGACGAGCCGGTATTGCTACCACTCTGGGGGAGGAGACTGCCTCCTGCCATTCCTCATCATCCATTTCCATACCATCCCTGATCCATTTCTCTCAGAGAACCTTGAGAGGGTCCGAGATGTTATTGACCAACTTTTTATATATCAGGGAGATGGTGCTATCAGGGAGATGACCATCCAGTGCTCTTTCTTCCAATGGGGATGATTCCGGCAATGTGGTCCCCGGCTTAAGGTGTGTGCAAAGTGCGTGTTGAACCTGTGTTTAGCGGAAGCGTTCTGATTCAGCCATGTGATATTGTTTCTGTAGCGCTGCAAAGGGCTTAATATCAGTTTTGTCCCACAGATCCCCTATGCAGGTGATACCTACAAGATCCCATCTGTCAAACCCCTTACTCTTCCACAGGTCACCCAGTTGCTCGGAATCCCATAGTGGCATTGCAAGCATTAGCTTCCATCTCCAACCTAAATGGGAGGTAGCAGTGTGCCAAACGTGCACTGCATGTTTAGTGGGGCCCGTTAGTAGATAGCGCCGGGGGCCTACAGTAGAGGCCTCTACTGAAGGTCCCCCCTGAGAGAAGCCACCTATCTATATTGTATCCCGGGTTACCGGGCTGGGCATAAGTGCAGTGGTTAATGGAAGACAGGTGAGATGCCCAGTAATACAATTTTATATCCGGAAGGCTAATGCCCCTGTTGTACCAGTTCAATGATAGTTTGGCGAGGGCAATACGAGGTTTACCATTCAACAGTACATCCCGCTGGAGGCTCTCGACCTCGCGGAAATATGACACAGGTATCGGATCCATGGAATTCTGGAGTGCATATACATATAGAAATCTTAAACAGGGCAGCCTTTCCCAACAGGGAGAGGGGAAGAGTCTTCCACCTGGCAATATCTTTGCGCAGCTGGATCAGTGGGGGCTGGAGGTTAAAAGAATAGCGGAGAGAAGGCTCCAAAGATACGAAGATACCCAGATAAGTAAACCTGTTGGTACGAGTCTGTAGGGGGCACATGCGAGGCGGAATCGGAGGCTCGCCCGCCACTACGAACATGAGGGATTTGCTCCAGTTTATGGAATAACCGGAATACCTTCCAAAAATTGTGAAAATGTCCAAAACCATACTCAAGGACCTCCTGGAGGAGGTCAAATACAAGAGGATGTAATCCGCATAAAGGGAGATCCAGTCTTCCCAATCTAAGAACCAACACATGCCCCTAATCATCAGTCTTGATGAATACAAGCTGCCAGTGGCTCCAACGCTAAAGCAAATAACAGGGGGGACAGCGGGCAGCCCTGACGGGTCCTTCTGCCCAGCCAGAAAGTAGCTGACTTTTTTGTTGTTAACCTCCACCTGGGTCAGAGGTAGGGAGTACTATAACTGCACCCATTGAATGTACTTTGGACCAAATCCCAGTTTCTCCAACACTGCCCACAGGTATGGCCACTCTATGGTGTCAAAGGCCGTAGCTGCATCCAGGGAAACTATAACTGCCTGCTCAAAACCCAGCGAACTCTGCGCAGGTTCAGCGCCATGTTACAGTGCAGTATGAACCCTAACTGGTCCGGATGGACCAAGGTCCCAATCACCGACAGGAGGCGAGTAGCAAGAAGCTTAGCAAGGATTTTGGGCTCCACATTCAGCAGAGAGATCGGTCTGTAGGAGCCACATTCGGTCTTGGGCTTTCCTTCCTTGTGTATGGTAACTATAGTGGCAGTACGCTGGTCCAATGGCAAGATGCCCGTTTGCCTTGAGTCCTCCTACATGGTCCGCAGGTACGGGGCCAAATTGTCAGGTTTAAGCTTGTACAATTTGATAGGTAACCCGTCCGAGGCTTTACGCGGCTTAAGCGAACAGATTGCTGCCGCTACTTCCTTGTTAATTACAGAGGAGGTCTCTGCCTGTGGGGGACTCTGTTTGTTGTTGAAACCTTGCCGGGTCCTACCCTGCCTGTGGCCTCTCCCCCTCAGAAGCCGCGGACCGCGCGCTGCCAACTTCAACATCCAGAAGGCAGCGCGGTCCCGCGAGAGGAGAGGAGGGGCGAAGCCAACTGCAGCATTTTACGGGAGCGGGGCACCCGCGGCCCGGGACGCCGTTAATTCACTTGCTAGCATTTTCCTGGTCTACGCTGCTACAAAGGAGGTCTCTGCCTGTGGGGGACTCTGTTTGTTGTTGAATCCTTGACAGGTCCTTCCCTGCCTGTGGCCTCTCCCCCTCAGAAGCCGTGGACTGCGTGCTGCCAACTTCAACATCCAGAAGGCAGCGCAGTCCCGAGAGAGGAGAGGAGGGCCGGATACAACTGCAGCATTTTACGGGAGCGGGGCACCCGCGGCGTGGGACGCCGTTAATTCACTTGCCTGCATTTTCCTGGTCTACGCTGCTACAGAGGAGGTCTCTGCCTGTAGGGGACTCTGTTGTTGAATCCTTGCCGGTTCCTTCCCTGCCTGTGGCCTCTCCCCCTCAGAATCCGCGAACCGCGCGCTGCCAACTTCAACATCCAGAAGGCAGCGCGGTCCCGCGAGAGGAGAGAAGGGGCAGAGCCAACTGCAGCATTTTATGGGAGCGGCCACCCACGGTGCGGGACACGGGCAGGCCCATCTGCGCTCGTTGTGGCCCGGAGGAGGCTGGGCTGGGCCCACTCCCTAACATCAGCTGGAGAAATTGTATATCTTGATATTCTTGGCAAAGTAAGCAGTACACAGGTGACATTAGCCGAGGGGGGGGGGCAGGAGGATGAGCAATAGAAAGAAGAGCCAATTGGACCTAAAGGGACCTGCAGAGGCCCAAACTGGGAGCAAAACGTCACTTTTTTCATACCTTGTGGGGGCTTTGGGTGTCATTGAAAAACAAATTAACACAGTCGAAGAGACTTTGGTTAAGGGGAAGTGTAATCAGGACCCAGAGCCAAGTACATCTGCCCAGAATTTGAATACTCCTACACTTGAGAACAACCCGAGTAAGAACACACGTAATGGTTGTATAAGTCAGATAGCAGATGTAATATAAGTGACCCTATCAGAGGAAGAAACACATCCACCCACTAAACGCCCTAGGAACCCGGCTAGTACAGAGAGAGATTGCAATTCCACCTCAAATTCTAGTATTAATCTCACATGTTCGAATAAAGAGCGTCCAATGGTAAAAAAAACCAAAGGGAAACAACTCTCAAATAAATTATATGCCCGCAAGAGTATTAAAAATCCTGGAAAAACGAGTCTGCCTACATTATCCGAGCGCAACATAGTGGCTATAGAAAATCTTAGCAAAGGCATAGACACACTACGCTGCACCTTGTGGGAAGCGATACAGGCCCTAGCAAATAGATTGACAAACCTGGAGGACGCAGTTAAGGGGAAAAACTCTGCGAATATAGCGAACAACTATAGGCCGGCACAGCTAAAAACACAGGACACAGTAATTATAGGTCCACATACTACTCTTCCCAAACTAACATCAATAGCAGAACAACCACAAGTAGATACTAGGGAATCAGGTCCCAGTAATATAGCTAACAAGAAAAAGGGATGCCCGTATCCTGACACATTTAATCCCGTAACTGAGGCCCGTGATACTAACATGAGCAGAAGCCCTGGTATAACTTCTAATGGTCAATCCAATCTGACTGACCTACACCAACTTGATCTACCACCTGCTGCTATGCCATATGTAGTGGTCCTGACAAATGTCCCTGTCTTATCGGCCACGAAGCTTGAAACATGGAGGGAACTTAGGAAAAAGTCACTTCATTGGCTACGGAACCAAACTGGTCTTACTAATATCTTGTTCAGATGCTTTAAGATGGCTAGAAGGGTCGCATGGGTCGGGAGGGAACATAAGACATCATCCGGAGACTGTATAGTCCTGACATTCAGTGACCCCAAACTGGTCCATGAAATCTTATTAAGTATGAGATATTCTGTGAAGGATCATAATGCCATAAGCGTCAATCCCTTGGGGGCCTTTTATCCCCCGAGCTCACTTAAACATAGGCCCTTTATGAATCAACACGAAAGTACCCAAGGTGGAGCATACCATAGTATAACCGATATGAGTCATTATCACTTATGGATGAACAAGATTGACAGGGAAGGAACAGGAGGGGGGTGTCACCCACAAAGTCAATTAATTTGCCATTGCAACAACCTAATAGGTATGACCTTCTGGGAGGTGAGGCAAGCTACCACTGTGAACAGGGAATTATATGCATCCCTCCATTAGAGGTTAATAGTGATCAGAAGAAGACACAGATAGGAAAATTTAAGGATCCCATGGACATAGGACAGGACCCTTTAACGGCAGTATTGATACAAACTCAGGAAGTAAATGCTGGAAATAAAGAGGTGACCCTAGAAAGCGCTTTCCCCAACTGAGAAAAACCTAAACAATCAAAAATCCTGAGCTGGAATATTGCCGGCCTGTCGAGTAAAGTAGGTCTTCCCCAGTGGTTAGATTTAATAAAAGACCACACTATAATATGTCTTCAAGAAACTTGGTCCGTTCAAGAAATTCATATAATTGGGTACCAAACCTTTAATATAGCAGCCAGCATCTCTTCACAGGGGAGAAATAAATGGGGGCTATGCACTTATGTCTCGACCTCAGGAGGAGTATCAGTTGTAAAATTTATGGCAACAGAGTACTATCAGATATTAACAGTTATTCGGGGAGGAGGCAAAAATGTGATCATAATAAATTTTTATAACAATATCCCTGGATTATTGCAGGAAAATGTCCTAAATAATCTCAGTAGTAACCTACTTAGCCTAGAGGAAAAGGCGTCAAGTGACATTGTCATACTAGGGTTGGGCGATTTTAACTGTCCCCTGTGCCCACGTAGTGCCTTGGAAATTTGTGGCCTATGAGATAATAAGGAGGATACCCCCACGCATTTCACACATTCAAAGCTAGGGGATCTGCTGAATAGCCTGATTTTTCATTTTGATTTGTCCCATGTGAATGAATTATGTTCACCTCCGTCACCATTTCAGCCTACTTTTCATGGGAGAGGGTGCAACACTACTATCGATTTTGCACTCCTATCATCCAGGTATTCAGCACAAGTGTCATCATGGGAAATAATTGATACCTTATTGAGTGATCACTATCCAATTTCTTTGGCTCTGAAAATGAAAGGCGTGGATGAACACATGAAGGGAGATGTGATATATAATCTTCCCATCAGCCTCGGGAGTTCAAATGGGTACTCCATTAAATGGGCTAATATTGAACCTGAGGTCTTTCTCCAAAATCTTATTAAACAGACCTTTAATAATATGGAATTATACCTTTTACAAACTGAGGATCACTACACTGTTTTTGACTCTTTCCTTAAAATACTGGAGGAAATAAGGAAATTGTTAACTAAGGATCACTGCAATAATTCTAATAAAACCCAAAGATGGTTTGATAAGGATTGTACAAAGGCACATATTAATTTGAAACGTGCCTTACACGAAGTACCTAGATCAAATGAGTTAGTGCGAAATGCTAGAAAACTGTACCTGTTAACTATTGCCAAAAGGAAAAAAAGATTAAAAAGGGAAGCCTGGCAGATGCTACATGAAGCTTGTGTTAGGAATGATAATGTATCCTTTTGGAAAGTGGTTAACTCTCCGTTCCTTTCAAACCAAGACACAGATATAATAGACCTAGCCATACCTGGAGAAATGTGGGTCAAACACTTCTCTGGTCTTTATGATAAGGTCACAATAGATGAAAGTAGTATGGATATTTTAACTAATACATCTGATGATAATAGACAATCCAGTATGTTTCCCCTGGGCATAGTATTTGAGTGTAAGGAAGTCCACAGAGCCATCAAAGAAAGTGTATCAGGAAAAGCGCCAGGGCCTGATGGCGTCTCGATCAACGTCTATACATTTGAAATAGACCTATGGGCTCCCTTGTTAACTAATGTGTTAAACTGTTTTAGTAGATACAAATTTAATTCAACCTGGTCAGAAGCCATTATAGTTCCCATTTTTAAAAAGGGGGACAGAAATGACCCAACTTGTTATCGTCCCATATCCTTACTAGATGCCTTAATGAAAGTGGCCCGTAGGATAATTTTAAATAGGTTACAAGAATGGGCAGAGGAGAAGGAAGTCATTTTCAACTTACAGTATGGGTTTCGGACAGGGAGAGGCACCATAGAACAGGGTCTCAACCTTGCTTTGATAATTGCAAAATACACCCAGGCTGGAAGGGTAATCTTTTCCTGACTTTCGTTGATCTAATCTCAGCTTTTGATTGCGTGGATCACGAAAAATTATGGAGCATACTCAGCGATATGGGTGTAGACCCCCAGTTCCTCCTATTCATTAAGGAATTTTATCGAGGGGCGGGAGCTAGGGTACGGGTTTGCAGGGGAGGGGAGTGTTTAACTAAATTCGAAATAGAGAGGTGTGAGACAAGGGTGCATTTTAGCACCCTTTCTCTTCACCCTCTACATCAATAGTATAGGACCTTATCTAAGCGAATTCCAACATGACTATCCAAGAGTTGGAGACACCCCTATCCCTATCCTCTTGTATGCGGATGATGTCGTTATAATGTCACGGACCAAGATTGGCCTTCAGAGGGCGGTAACGAAATTTGCATCCTTCATGAATGCAAGAGGGTAAAAAATAAATGTTACTAAAAAATATACTATGATATGTGGAAGCAGGAAAAAGAACATGCATGAACTATTTTATTGAGTAAAAACAAGATTGAGAATTCCAATAGATTGTCCTACTTAGACATCAACTTTGACAAAAATGGGACATGGCAGGCTGCTGTGACTGCAAGAAAATTAGCCTTCTCTAGGGCCTTAGGTTCTGTGATAAATTTTGCAATGAAATTGGGAGGGAGGCCCGTACCAGTATTGTTGCAGATCTACAAATCTAAGTGTATCTCCACTGGCACTTACGGGGCAGGTATCTGTGGGATTGAAAAGGCGGAACAGATACAAAGATGGGAAAATCACTTTATCCACTATTTGTTAGCAGTGCCTAGATCCACGGCGACTTACAGCTGCCTCAGTAAATTGGGTCTAACTTATATCACGGATACCATCAAATGTTCTCCCCTTTTGTTATGGCATAAGATATGGGTTACAGCAGAAACAGGTTCGAATAGAGACCTAATCGTAGACTGCCTTAAATTAGATGAAGTGATCAATATTAAATGGATTCGCTAAGTAAAAAACTTGATGCACGAGATTGGGCACCCTGAATACTTTGACACGCCTGCCAGTATGGAACTAGAAACACATTAAAAAAGGCCGCCCTGGAACATCAAGAGAATAAAAGGTGGCTTGTCGAAAAAACGAAACGTACAGTGATGGAAAACATCTGATGACCATCTGTGAGGGGGTCCAACCGTACCTGCTATATGAACCAAGTTGTTACACTCAGATGCTATTGACACACTTTCATACTGATTCGTTTTATAGATTAATAACTTTCCCAGAATGCAACGACTGGTCTAGGGATCTGCCAAGTTGCCCATGTGATGATGTTTCTTATCAATCTAATATTCACTGTACCCTGTTCTGTAAATTCTATACAGTTCCAAGAAAAAGATTTTTGACCTCAATACTTAGGACCTGGGGGCAAAATAAGTGAGAGTGGCATTTCTAAAACTTCAACAATTAGCTAGTTAAGAGATACCGAAAAACCATGTAAAGAGTACCAACTAGTTAAAATATATTAAGTCTTGTCTCTCATTGTTTGAACCTGTTTTTCTCTACCTGGAACAGATCTCTTAAAGTGCATATTATCACTCCATACATGATCTGAACAAGTTAACCCACACATAATGTCCCCTTATCCTAGTAGTACTTCTGACCTTATGAATTTTATATTTTTACTATTTAATGAATTTATAATCTGTACTTTTATATGCTGTTTTAATCCTTTACTGATTGTTCATAAATTTTACATTTGTGCTTTTATGAATTTGTAATACAAATCGAATAAAGCTTTATTGACTTGACTACTTCCCAATTCTAAGATTTCTAGTCACAGCCATTGCGTATTATACAATTTTACAAACATTGCCAAAGTCAATAGCAGCTGCTGCAGCAACCTTATAAAGTTATTTTCAAATCTTCCAAGAAGGCCACCACATTGCATCTGCAAGTAATGAGGCAGCCATCTAGGAAGTATAGAAAATGACATTCTATGATACCCATGCATTACCATTGGCTTTGCCCATGCTTACACTGCATGGGCAAAGCCAATACCAGTGACCAGAAAGTATTGTAAAAGCAAGACAGATTGGCTTTTCAAAACTTCTTTTCATTGAGGTCTATTGTAACAGTCTTCCTTCTTAAAACTTTAATCTTTTAAATTGATTCACTGTCATCTTTCTGTATATCCTGCACATGCTTTAAATGAAAATTAATTCAACATGCATTGTAAAATAACAAATAATAATAGGTAATCCTTATCTAGTATTTCAGTTCCAATTTATGGGCTGAGACAGTTACAAGCCATGTAGGTCTATCTGATAAAACAACGTATCAACGAATGATATAATATATTCCAAACGCAGAATTGAGTAGTAAGTTTGCAAAAGTCTGCTAATGTGATTTAAAAATTAACAAAATAAAACAGCACAAAAAATGTACAGAATCTTTTAAATCTGTGATGTTGGCAGGGTCAGTGAGATTCAACTGAGAGGAGGGAGTCTCCAGGCGCCAGTATGTTACTAATTTGAATAAATTCCATGGCATCTACGAAAATTAAACAGAAGCGACAGCCCTGCTTATATAATTATCATCACAAAATCAATGCCAAATAAATCAGAGTCAATTACAAATGGCTTTCAAGTCACTTGACAGCTGCTTCAAAGTTCATATTACCAATGGGCATTTTAAAATCATAGGTTCCCTGTGCTTTTTTTGTCTATTTTTGATTAAGCAATATTAGTAACTTCACTGCTGCATGGAATCTTCACAGAATCTCTTCAATGCTAAACATTTTTAGATGTCTGAAATCAGTAGAAGAAGAAATTCTGGCCTTTCTGTGGGAAATAAAAGGACCCTAGACTAGATGGAATGGTATTTAGCGGCCACAAAACCTATGAATCGATACATTACAAGGTTTTTGTGCCTGCTAAATTATTCTCTCTCATGTTCAAAACCAAATTTAGCGATCTGAAACGTTTTTCTGAATCGCAAAATGGGCTTATACATCCTTAATTAATCGAAATTCGAAAGGGTGTGTAAGGCACATCCCTTCCAAGTTGCGATTTAGTAAGGTATGTATCAATGGTTTGCAACTGTCAAAACCAAGTTACGGACTCCCAAGTTAGGCTTGGACACAGGTCAGTAAGAACTCTCTGGAACACTGATTTGGGGTTTCTGCCCAGGATTTCTTTTTTATTTATGTGTATTCTTTATACCATATGAATACAGACTTATTATGAGTACAGACTGCAGTACTTGTGGTGGCGGTCAAACCCCCACCACCACTGTGGGTCTGCCCACAGTATACTGCATGTGGAGGTCGGACAGTCACAAGACAACCAGCTCCCCTAAGATCAAGGATCCCACTGAGCCGGCAGTCTGAAACTGGCCTCAATATGCTGGCAGTGCGGATGCTGGCACCCCTGAGCATTTATATCATGGTAGTGAGGGAACTAAGGGGGCCCAAACAGGGCCCCCTGCCGCTTCTGAGCCTGGGGAGTGCATGTGGGGTAGGCACATGTTGTCCCCTCCTGGAATTACACTCTTGTTCCTGCACAGTGTGGCATGCATGCTACACCATGCAGGAACGTGCTGCAGGCTCTGTCATGGTGGATGTCTGCTGTTTAGGCTCTCCTATGAGCCTTACACAGCCACTGCAATGAGACAGCTACAGTACCGCCCGCCCACTCTTGAGTACAATTGCAATCGGGCGGACGCAAAATGGGCTTAGTGGTCCTCTTGTTGGCGCGGTGGTGGTGGGCCTACAGGAGGACCACCAGACTCGTAAAAAGGCCCTTACTCTATCCATACAGGCAATAGGGTAAGCAAAAAAATATGACAGTGCATATTTCAGAATGCAGTGTCACACAGTTTTTGTGAAAACAATTCATGGAAGTTTTTAGAATAGAAAAAATATGCTTTAGCATTGTTTTTGTAAAGCTAGCACACCATTTTATGTATGGCTGCCATTTTTAAATAGCAATCAAAACTAATCCTTTACCGTTTCAGAGAAACAGCCTTCTCTAGGTCATGTTTCGTCAGAGCATTTTTTGGTTATACTAATGAATACACTGATCTTATTAGCGCATACCTTTCTAGTTAGATGTAGGCCTTCTCCCGATTGCCTAGCGATGGGCACAGGCAGAATGACCTTGAAAAGTGAATAATGTGTGCCCAGCATCAAGATCGCAACTTACTCCTTTATAATTTACTGTCCATCTGCATCTGCTTGGAAAATTACATGGTGGGAGTGCTTTCATTGGTTTCAAAGTGTACAAAATGCATCGTTATGCTTACTGATGTCAGTACCTCTGCAGCACTCCTAAGTGACTGGGCAGACCAGGCTCCACTCTGAGTGTATTTGAATAATCAAGTATTGTTTTGTATTCTCCACTGTATGACCGACTCTTCATTTGGTATGGAAGGCTGGGAGGTGGTCTTGAGTGTCACGGGTGACCCTATTAGGGCCATTTCCTTCAAAGTGATACAACCATTTGCCCCATATATTTTGGTGTTTCTTAGGGTAGCTACCGGTTCTGTAGACTGTGGCCTCCACAAGTGCATGGTAATCCATACCCCTAAGCTACTCCATCATTGTGGGGGCATGGGTGCACACCAGACCTCAGCAAACTCCCTTTTGGCTCAAAGACATCCAATGTTATACAATAATTTGTACCCTTTCATCCCATCCCAACCTTAATGGATACCCAGTAAGGCTCTGCAGGAGCCACATCTCTCTTGGCAACGGTGAGGCCTAGCAACAATAGGTGCCTTTTATATACGTTACCCCCACCCCCTCTAGCACATGTAGTAGGCCTAACTGTGGAGTACGAGGAAGTTCCCATCCCAAAACCTCAAACATACAGTCCCACACCTTTTCCAAAACCTGACCAAGGAACTACAGCTCCATACCGTGTGGATTAATGTCCCCACCTTCTGGCCGCATCGCAGACAGTCTGGGGACGCAATCAGGCCCGCTGCCACAGTCTCTCCCTTGTGAAGTAGACTCGATGGAGGTATTTGAATTGGATGAGTCTTAAGCGCATAGCAATAGCAGCACCTCTGGGGGCCTCAAGTGCCTCCCGCCAATCTACTTCCTCCAGTGTCCCAACATCCCTTTCCCAGGATTCTGGCAGTTTGTGCAGTGATGTGGAGCAGTGTGTAACTAGTGTCTGATATATGCAGGATATCTTCTTATCCCCAAGGTCTCCCATAAATACCTTTGCCTCTAGCGGGCTAAATTCGGGTAGGAAGTCAAGGCCCTCCAGGCTCGTTGTAATGGCGTGCGGAACTGTAGATATTTAAAGAATTGGGACCGGGGCATGCCATATTCCTCACTCATATCCTGAAAAGATTTAAGGGCTGTTCCTGACATAACATTCCCCAGCGTTGAGATTCCTATATTGTCCCAGCCTCAGAAGCCCTGAAGGGATGCCAGTGCAGGCAGATGTCCATTATGCCACAGGGGAGTCTCCTCAGTTAATGTGCCCCACCATCCCATACGACGGAAGGCCTGCCTCCAGATCTGAAACACCACCTGGGTGGCCTGTGGCAACCTCTTCCGCAAATGCGCCGAGTATCGGATTGTATGTAGAGTGTCGGAACCCATAAGATAACGTTCAAGAGCATACGTAGGGTCCCATCTGTCCCCGTACCACCATTCGTTCAGGACCAGGAGATGGGAAGCTTGATAGTACAACAGGATGTCAGACGTTGCCAACCCTCCACAGTACGTCGACAAAAAGCAGGTGCGCAGCGCAACCCGCACTGCACCCCCCGCCCAGAGAAACTGTCCCAGCGCAGAGTCAACTTGTCGGAACCAGTGTGGAGAAATCGGGTAGGGGTGGTTCTGTAGTTGGTATAGCAGACGCGGGAGGGCAACCATCTTAAAGATGGCCGACCGGCCATAGATAGTGAGGGGCATGCGTGACCACGTCTTCATCTCTGTTCGAACCCGATCCCAAACCGGCACTAGGTTTCGCTTCAAAGAGACTGTGGGGGTCTCGGATAGGAACACTCCCAAGTATTTAAGTCCACCCACCGCCACCTGCAGCGTGGATGCCCATGTCCCAACCCCAGAGCGTTCTCCCAGTACCCATAGGGTTGATTTTCGTGGGTTCAGGTAAAGCCCAGAGGCTTTGCCGAATATCCGCATAATGTCTAAGATACGCGGTCCCGACCTATTAATATTGGTAATGAAAAACAGGACATCATCCGCGTAGAGCGCAATTCTATCCGATGGTCCATCTCCCATTCAAAGTCACGCAGTTGCGCATCAATGCGCACCCACGCCGCCACGGCTCCATGGCAAGGGCAAACAAATACGGCGAAAGGGGCACCCCTGCCTAGTACCACGTCCGATGGAGAATTTAGTGGATATGCCCCCTGCCACCCTCACCGAGGCCGTCAAGTCTGTGTATAATAGTCTTAGATATGACAGGAAGTGGGGCCCAAGGTTAAGTTGAGGCAGGAGTGCGAACAAGTAGACACAACTCAATGAATCAAAAGCCCTGTCTATATCAGCCAACAGGAGTGCTGCTTGCTCACCGGTGCCTCTAACTGCTGCCATCGCGATATGGGCGCATCTGATATTGTGTCTCGACGCCCTATGGGGCAAAAACCCGGCCTGGTCCGGGTGGACCAGCCCTGCTATGTGGGGAAGGAGACGGTTGGCCAGCGCCTTGGCCAATATCTTAGCTTCCACGTTCAGGAGAGATATTGGTCAGTAAGACAAATGATGATCTGGGGCCTGCCGGGCTTGTGGAACACTACCACTTTTGCGTGTCTCCAGTCGCCGGAAGGCTACCTCGCTCTCTAGCCTCTTCCAACGCTGCTCTATAGTGTGTACCTGTATTTTTTTTTTTTATTCACTCGGGAACCTATTAGGTCCGGGGGCCTTCCTGGTATTAAGCTCCCCCAGTGCCGTGCCCAGCTCTTCCTAAGTCATTGGAAGTTCAATGCGCTCTCCTCGGATATCGCGTGTGGTGGTAGGTCCGCAATAAATTTATCTACCACGGCCGCCGGGAGGCACCCCCGCTGGGCATATTGATCGGCATAATATGTTGCAAAGCTGTCCGCCAGCTCCTTTGGGTCTGTGATCGGGGCCCCGGCAGCATCCCTGATCCCCGGTAAGGTCTGCGCTTGGAACGTATTTTGGCAGAGCCGATGTAGCATAGTACCTGATTTATCCCCCCATTGATAGATCCTGCTACGTGTAGCCAGCCACACCTGTCGAGCCTCGTCCAGTAGCAGGGACGCAGAGGACTGCTGTGCTAGTAGGAGTTGCCCCATCATCTGACCTTCCCCATCTCCACTGCAGCTTCCCTCCAAGGCCTCGATATCTGCTGCGGCCCTCATTAAATCTTCTCTGCGCTTCCTTCGGGCTGCCGCACACCAATCGATGTCCACTCCTCGAAGTGTGGGTTTCAGAGCCTCTCACACCGTCCCGGCATCTGCGATCGAACCAACATTTTCACCCAAGAAGTGTGCTATGGCCTCCCCCATGAGATTCCTATAATCCTCCTGCTGAAGATGTCATGTGGAGAGGCGCCATCAAAAGGGTTGCCGCCCCTTATCTAACGGAAGTTCTACAGCCACCGGAGAATGATCCGATAGCCCACGTGGCAATATGGTCGCTGACTCCACCCTACCTATGCCTGCGTGAGGGACGAATATGCAGTCCAATCTAGAAAAGGACTTATGGACCGCTGATAAAAATTTACATTCCCGGCTATGTGTATGTAGATATCGCCATGTGTCCCCCCAGCCCATCCCCATAATCATGTCTCCTAGTTTAGTGGGCGTATCGGCTACCTGACCACCCCCAGGTCGACATCAATCCACACTGCAATCCATGACATCTTTCCAGTCTCCCCCAACCACCGCTAGTGCCTCAGGAATATCCGCCCATACTGCAAACAACTTCTCTACCAGCGACCACTGCAGTGAAGGTGAGGCATACACACTCCCAAACACCAGGGGTTCCTCTCCAACCATCCCTTTGATAAATATGTATCGGCCTTGTGGGTCGACCCACTGTGTCGAGTGAACATTAGACAGTCTGCGATGTACCACAATGGCTACCCCCCTCGACCCCCTAACGAACCCAGCATGATAGACCTGTTGGTAGCCATACCGCTGTAAACATGGTGTTTTATTGCCCAATAAATTAGTTTCTTGCAGTAGCAAGACATCCACTCTTTCCCTTTTTGCCTGCCGCAGGACCGCCCCCCTCTTTACCTTGTTGAGCACTCCCCGCACATTCCAGTTAAAGACACGTATGGACGCCCTCGGGCTCAGCGGCCTAGTTCCCTCAACAGCCATCCGGGGGCATGTATGGTAAGAGCCCAAAAGATGGGCGATGCAGGCATGTACAAACGAACCATTGAGACCTCATATCAATCGTGCAGCTCAACCCAAACATACCCCCCCAACACCCACCCCACCCCCTTCCCCCACCCACCCCAACACCCACCCCCATACCTCAAGAACACTGAAGTACCTGTCGCTGCATGGGCAACCCCCGATCCCAAACGCAGGACCTGAGGCCGTCCACACCAATGGATCCCCAGCAAACAACCCAATTACCCAACTCCCCCCCAACAAGCCCTAAGCAAGGAGAAAGGGTCCGCCCCTCATACAACTCCCCCCACCCCCCACCGCCCCATACAATCATAATCACTGTAGTTTAAGAGTCTCAACCGCCCCTCTCAGCCCTGTGACTACACAGCTGAGGCACCCCAAGCCTACCAATCACTGTAGGGGTACATGTACACCAAAGTTCCGCTGCTCGCAGGCTGAATGTTCAAGGATCCGTCGTCGGAGGTTCAGGGGCAGTTGTCTTTCCTTTGGCAGCCCCCCCCCCCCGAGGAGGAGCGCCTCCTGGATCTGGACCTCAAATTCCCTCTGCTACGCGATCCCCGGGTAGCCTGCGTTTGCGCTCCGCTCGATGAGGAATCCGAGTCTTGGCCCGGCGGAGTATGCACCCTCACTTTCACCGTCTCGTCAGTCAGGTGGAATACTTCCTCTGGGGTGTCGAAGAAGTGGGTACGAGATTGAAAGACCACCCGCAGGCGGGCCGGTTTAAGCAAGGCATAGGGGAGCTTAAGGTCGCGAAGGTGCTCCTTGGCCGCTGTGAATGATTGCCTCTGTTGTTGTACTAGCCTGGTATAGTCAGGGAAGATCAGGATTCTCTGATTTTCCTAAAGGAGGGGTTCCTTCAATCTTGCCTGTCGTAGGATGGTATCACGGTCGTGATAGTTCAATAACTTGGCTATCACAGGCCGGGGACGGGCCCCCACTGGTGGCTTTTGTACCAGGGCTCTATGACCCGCTCTATCACGAAGCATCTTGAAAGGGATTCAGGTGGGAGCCAACTCTCCAGCCACTGGGCCAAGAAACTCTCCATGTTGCCCTTCTCGCAGCCCTCCGGGAGCCCGACAAATCTCAGGTTGTTCCGCCTGGCCCGCCCTTTCGCATCCTCTGCTCGGAGCGCTAAACCTTTCTGGACACTCTCCATGCTGGCCACCTTGCGCTTTAGGGGCGCCACATCATCCTCCACTCCCGAAATTCTGGATTCCGCCTCTGTGATGCGGGCCACGTCGTTCCGTAGATCCTGATGCAGTAGTGTGACATCTGCACCCACTGCACCTATTTTCGCGTTCAGCATATCCCTGGATTGGGTTATAGCTGCCATCAGTGCCGCATTGTCTGGCTCCGGGTCGTGGTGACCCCCCGTGGCCCCAGCACCTCCACTCGGCCCCGTGTACTTATCGATGGGCCCCTGTTTTGTAGTCCATCCGCCGCTCCCACCTCTGGTCATTGTGGACTGTGGCCGGGGACACTCACTGTGGGAACCAGCCGCCTATAGACTAGGATATCGTCTCTAGTACTGTCGGTTGGCGCTGCGTACTCAAGCCCCCAACACTTCTTCAGGTCGGTCACCGTATCTACCCCGCTAAAGTTCCTTGCAGGAGAGCGACCAAAATTCTCACTGGCCAAAAGCTGCGAGAATCCGTCCAGTGTCACTTGGCCTCACGCCACAGCCAGGGCCGCCCATATTTTCGCCAGTGCCACCATCCATCTTTCGGCTCAGGGCGCCACTAAGGCAATAGACTCCTGCCAGGCCCGACGCACTCTTGAGCAACTGTCCACTACTGCTGTTCCCTGTGTCAGGCCATGCACTCTCCTGTAGCACCCTCTGAAGGCCGACCTGCCCCCGATCTCCTGCCGATTAAGTCCGCTGCAAGGGCTGTCCTCTCAGGTGGCGCGCAACTCCAGTCCCCAGCTGCACAACAGGTCACCTGGCCTCGCTGTGTGAAAGCCCCAGCACCACTGGCCAATAACGAGGTCGCCGCTAATAGGAGTTTCTTAGGGGCCCCTTATAATTTGCCGGTGTCACCATCCATCTTGTGGCTCTGGGCCCTAATTAGGCGATAGACTCCCGCCGGGCCCGATGCACTCCTGAGCAGCTGTCCACTACTGCTGTTCCCTACTGTAGGCCGTGCACACCCCTGCAGCACCCTCTGAAGGCCGACCAGCCCCCCGATCACCTGCCGATGGAGTCCGCTGCAAGGGGTGTCCTCTCCGGTGGCGCGAAACTCCAATCCCCGGCTGCACCTCAAGTCACCAGGCCTCGCTGTGTGAAGGCCCCAGCAACACTTGCCAAAAAAGTGAGTCGGGCCCCCAAGTGGCAGCCCGCCGCCAGTAAGAGTCTCTCAGGGGGGCCTCCGATGTCACCCAGGGGAGGTCAGGACGCACCCACACCCTCGGGCCTCACTTCGCTCCTCGCAGCCGCCACCAGAGCGCCAGGTTCGGAAAGCTCGAAACTTGAGGCCCCGGCTTCACCCTCCCGGACTAGGCTGAACCTGTCGCTCCTCTCCCCACAGTGTCCGGGACCCTCAGCGCTCCGCAAATGGCACCGGAGCGTACCGACTTGGCCCAATGCACTATTCCTTCCTCCTGGGCAGCAGGACGGTCAGAGGAGACAGGATAATAGTCGGATACGTTTCAGGCAGGACGGAGCTCCACTAGGCTACGTCCGCCATGATGTCCTGCTAAGCCACGCCCCATCTTGTGCCAATTTTGAAGCCAAATAATAGTATGGAGTCCTACATTTGTTGCTGTATAACGAGCTGATGTGTCTTCTGGCAGTGCATCTTTGCCCTCATCCCCACCAACCAAATCTCTCAGAACTCTAAGACATTGCATGGTTTTCCTGTTTGTAATTCAACAATCCCTGTTCCATTTAAATCAACCAATGTGACAATACGATCTCAAACACTCCAGATGTAATGACCAATCATCAACCAATCTATGCACGGTTTTACACCAACCAACCTATCCCAGCGTAACAAAAATCGACGTCACCTTCGTTCCTCACAGCTGCTCACGTTTCTTTATAATTTTTTTGTACTCATTCACTCACACATGCATCTTATTTTTGCAATTGTCTGCCTTTCTAAAAGATAGATAGAATTCAATCACTCAAAGAACGCCCATTCGCTGTGAAATCTCAACCAGAGGGGAATCACCTGAAACAGTACAGTTTACACTTTGCACACAAGGTCTACTAAATGATTCACATTTGTCCCATTCACACAAAGGTCCCTGTCTTAGGTGGAGCTGTTGACGACATCTCACAACAAACTCCTCCACCCTTTGGTCAGGCAATCACTATCTTGGTGTCTTCTACACTTTCAAATATCCCGGGATCTTAGACCACTTCGGGGCCTGATAACCATAAATCAATCCTTGGAACACGTTGGACCTGACAACCACATTCACTCAATTCTCCCAGTAACTCCGCAAGGCATTCCCCAATCAAACCTTCACCACAATATAGCATGCTCCACACATACCCTAATAATACTCACTCCTTTGTTCGTCACTGCTTTCACCAGGCATCACCTTACTCTGTTCTCACTGGTTGTCAATCATTAGGGCCCTGCCTAGGGATCATTGGATCCTAACTCCAGACTATTCTATATTCGGGTTCTAAGTTCTCCCATCGCTTCATGTGCTAACCATCCGACTCTGCTACCAACTGAAGGAGCTGGCGCCCATCTGCCCAACTCAATCCAAAGTTTGATCTCTGATTGTTCTTTTGAGCTGCATGAATGTGCAGCGGGTAGAAAAGATCATGGATCACATGTAAAATGGTGTAACTTAACTGGCTACACAATAACCCAAATTGACAAACAATTGACGGTTAGTTAGTTTATTACAATCCAGAATAGTTGGACATACACAAATCTTAGCATGAGCGTATAGAAGTACAAGGGAAAGGGAGCAAACTGAACCGCCTAAAAAGGTTCACCTGGTGGAGCATGAAAAGTTCTATGATGATTATGCTTGAGTTGAGAAAACAGAAGTTCAAGTATCTTGCATCTGAACTTCTTCAGTATACAGCATTTAATTCTAACTATATCTACTCTAACTCTAAAGTGACATATAAACAAAGGGCGTTTAAGATAAAAAGTGTCAGTTGGCAAACACTTCCTAGGAAGTCACTGCGTAACAGGATGAGTCTGGGCATGAAGCCACAAGCAAAGGAAAGAAGATGCAGTAGCACTCAGGTGCTCACTGTCAGGTCAGCAAGTGGGAATGGGGTGTCTGCCTCTCTTTACAATGCATCATATATTCAAATCATAATCCACAAATATCCCATGATGGATTTCTCACACGTATTCCGCAATGGGCTCAGCCATGAACTTTTCCATGATGTAGACTCCTTTCAAGGTCTTCTTCACACATGTGCTTCTGTAGGTCATCCTTGGTCTTCTCTCATTCTCCTGTGTGAAAACACCTCGCTCCACCTTATCTTCTGTAACCAAGTTAACTGTAACTCCTTCATTCCGCAACTTTGTCCAATAGAACAATACCGCTACTCTTCACTAACAATGTTGTCCACCTGCAATCCAAATGTGAGACAGAAAGTGGTTTATGAGATTCACATAAGAATTTGAGCATTATTTTCAGAAACAAACGAACTCCAAAACTTTTTATAAATTCAGGCCTACAACTTAGGCTAAATTAATGACTTCATTATACTACACAAATTAAACATTACACTGGTATTACTTGATAGAAGTACTCCTAAGTACATTAATCCACGTCTTACATCTATATTATTATCCTAAGAAACAATTATAACAGTTAATACATCACTGACTCACATTTACTAACTAATGAGGCCAAGGAAACAAGTCACAATGATTACAATGATTAGTGCACATTTTAAGTATTAATTACTGAATCTTACATTGGGAAGCATTAATTTTCACGAAAACGTATTAGTCGATTCACAATTTTCCTAAAACCAAATTGCCTCATAACACTGAATAATATATGAGTGCGTTCTACAATGGTTACATTGCACTCCTAACAGACACCCCATGTAGGATACAAATCTTCCACTCTATCACTATTATCTCATTAAAGGTAGCTTAGATGCACCAATAGCACTTTGCTGCTGATTGGAAAGGGAAAGTCACTATTTTAGTATTTTTTGAAGAGAAGGAATGCAATGAATTTCAGTGCTACATCTCCCTTATATTATGACAAACTTGTCTGCAGCAAGCACAAAGGTGTTCAGTTTCCCATCCCACACAGCCCACCCAGACAGCACGTCTTAAACAAAATCTACAATTGCATGATTTACAAACGTGGCCCACTATCTTTTTCTATCAATGATTATTTTGGTGACTGGGCTTATCTGCTTTCCCATGCTGACCCTGGAGAGAGGCATACTCACAGTGTTGAATTGTGTACTCTCGTGGCCCTTAACTTTATCTGTTGGTGGTCCTTGAGCTTTCAGCACAACTTTACATAGCAAACTCACTAACACCTTGTTCACTCATATGCGGTAGAAAGAGCTGTCTTGGATTACCTCTTTTCCCTCCTTTTGGGTGATCCAAGTTTTGATTTTTGAATACACTAAGGATCCTTTCTCCCTTCTGCAGTGCAGAGTAGCAGGAGTTTTATTCTGGCTCAGGCTCTATTAAGCCTTTCTCCATGGTGCAAACAATAGGTTGTAAAATAGAGATTGATAGTGGTACCACAATTAAAGAATAGTAGTCCAGATGCCAGTCATGTCTTTGTAGGGGCAGTTGTTCTTTCTTAAGTTACCTGGGATATTTATTGCTAAAATAATATTTGGCCCAAGTCATTTGTGCACAAAGGTGAAAACTAACATTATTGTCCAAGGTGTAGTTTCTATGATCTGTGTCCATTACATATATAGATTTTCTTTCTATACCATGAGCATGTTTGATCTATGAGCACCTGAAGGAAAGTGCTACTGTCTGAGTTGTAAGACCTGAATGATTGATGACTACTTGAGGCACATAGATGCTGTCTAGTAGGTAAGCTTCTGTGATCTTTCAACATTTGTCAACAGATATCGTGTCTTGGGTTAAAGCTGGTTACATGCAAGGAATTATGTGTAAACGCCTTTGAATTGCACTCCGAATTATTCTCTTTATCATCTATGAGTACGCTTTATCTATTTATACTGGAAAAATAGCTCGGATGTGATACATATATATATATATATATATATATATATATATATATATATATATATATATATTACCTACTGGCGGTCGCCAGTAGGTATATATAGTTAGGATTTTTTCTCTATGGAACTGTTGAAAATTCTATGTCTAATAACTTTGGCGTTTGTGGACGGAATCGGCTGAAATTTTCACGAAAATGGCATATTTTGTTTCTGAGCAGCCCCTGAAAATTTGGGGGGGTTTCGTCAAGGGGGGGCCGAGAAAAAAGGGGGGTCCCAAAACGCGTTTTTCCCATTCATTTTTCCATAGGGCGTTTGGCCTCACTTTTAGCTCGAACGGCTGAATGGATTTACACGAAACTTGGCAAAATTGTAGGGACTGTTAGCCCGATGTGCCTTTGCTGGGTCTCAATATATGTGCTCCAGTGGATTTTGAGAAATTAACGTTTAAAAAAACAGATATATCTGTGACAGCGTCCCGGATAGCGCTCCAGATCGCGTACTTTTCGCGTAACGGAGCTTTGCGAAACGAAGCTGATTGGCTCTCCGGTGTCTGTCAACATTCTAAACAGTCCGGTGCGGCCGCCATCTTGTCTCTCGGTAGGATCGAGAGACAAGAGGAGGAGAAAAACGAAGGGGGAATTTAATGAAAGGGGGCAAGGTAGACTCCTCTTGACCCCCTAGGAATGATGTTGGCGTTATTAAAGGGTCCCGTGGGGCAAATAAAAAAAATTAGATTTTTCGCGGTAGAAGCGCTTCTCGGTTCGCGAACCGGGTCGCAAACTGGTAGCAAAACGGGAATTTTGTCATTTTGTGTTTCGATTTAATTAAATTACAAGATGGAGGAAAAGCAATGTGAGTATTGGGTATAAGGGGGTATGGGAGACGTATACCTGACCCCCTATGTTTTCTGAGGGTGTTTGAGGAGGCTTATATATGTTGATACTTGTCTTCCGGCGGTTGCGCGTGAGCGTTTTTTTTTTTTTTTGCCGCTTGACTTCTGTTAACGTTCGATTCGAAGGAAATCAGGAAGTGTTGACCGCCATTTTGACACTGCGAGTAAATATATTGTTAAAAATAATTGTTATAAATTAATTCGTATTGATAAACATTGTCTGCGCCATCTTGCTTTTTTTCCAATGCCACACTTTTGTCGTGCACGGCAGCCATTTTAGATGCCTTGACCAGACCCACTCTCTGCACGCCGCCGATCCTCAGCATGGCTCCCCACCCTCTCAAGCATCTCCCCCACGCACTGGTCACCCCCGCTCTCTGTCTTATGCATGGGCCATAAACCTCCCCCCATCTGCGCTGCTCTTCCCTGAGTATCACACCCTGTCCCCGCCCGACACCACCCTTTCACCCTATTCACTTCCGCACCCTCTGACATTCCTCTTCCTTTGTGTCTGATTGTCCAGGCCGGTCCCAGGCTATCACCTAGCCCTGCGGATGTAGTTTATGGCCCCAACTGTAAAGAATCACCCCTGTTCAAAGGAGTTACAGTAGATCAAGGCCCCCACCTCATGAGATCCGTCACACCACAAGCGTTCCTACTATCTGATAACGATCCTGTATTGTGATTGGGGAGGGGTTCTCACTGTAACGGTGTGTGGGACCGAGCCTGAAGCGGAAGATTCCAGGGATGCCTTTTTGTACATCAAAGTCTTCACAATTATGTGTCACATTAAAAATATATAGCACTCCAACAAAGTAGTAGGATTATAACACTTTAATAACTTATAAATATATACAACGCTCCAACAAAGTAAACACCTTAAAAAAAAACTTTTTAAACGACTATTTACATGACATTGCTTTAACCAGGATAGACAAAGAAATGACACAGTGATGTAAAAGTTTCTCAAAGAAATGCCAAGAACGTCCCATGTGAAAGTGAATTTTATCTGGCAATTATTTTCTTTTCCTTCTCATGAAAAGAAAGTTAATGCCAGGTTCGTTACCTGCCTCATCTGCAAAAAACAAACTCTCGAGAGGGACCGAAAAAAAATATAGCTATGGTAATCATATCATGCATCGGCACATGGAGAGGTGGCACCCTCTTAATTATTCTAAAGCACAACTTCGAGATTTGGTGGATAATCCCCGACCGGCAAAAACATCCACCAATGACTTAGCAATAAGTGAGTCAGAGGCAAGGGAAACGGTCCCAAATCTGCAAAAGAACTTTAGGCAGATGAGATTGACTTGTGTAGCATGTGGAAAATTAATTTCATGCGGAGAGATGAGTATTACTTTAATAAATAGATCATATGAAAATCATCAATGTCCAAAATGTCCTAGAAAGTAATTTTTGTCATTTTTGAGGAAGAGAGGTAACCTACAGTGGTACGGGGTCGTTTTCGTTCGTACTAGGGGGGCCAGGTGACATTTGTTCGGGGTGGCTTAGGGGCATGTAAAACAACTTCCCTGATACAGGTAGCATATAAAGTAGAGGCTAAATACCAGGATCTTTATCGATTGCTTTATGCTGTACAAAAATGAAAAACACATACAACAAACCTGGACCATTCATATTTTCAATGTTTCTGCGTACTATACTTTTTAACCCTTAACTAATTGAGCTGCTTCATTTCACCTGCTTTTTTAAAAATAAAAAAATCGGAAACAGTGGCCATTTATTCGAAACTTACCAATCTACGCGTTACAACTACGTTTGCTTTTTCAAAAACCTATAATAAAAATGTTGGTGCCCAAATACGGGCCTACAACCCTGTGGGCCGGCCACAGAGCAGGCTGGAACTGTAAATGGGGGGGGGGGGGTATTTATTTGTGGAAAACATAACAGAGAGTCAGTGGTCGTTGATTTCATAGTAAAAAGTGCGACAAGTGCAACAAAATCATATTGATAATTCATTGTGAGCAAGTACCAAAAGTGTCGACAATTCGAACCTTCAATAATAAATACAGTAATTAATGATGCATTAGAACTTAATATCAATTCATTGTTCGAACGTGTAATCAGTACCCGTCCCATGTCAATTCATTGTTCGAACGTATAATCAATACCCATCCTGGATCAATTCATTGTCCGAACATATAATCAGTCTTATTCCATATCAATTCATGTGCTAAAAACTGCATACATATCTCATGATATCAAGGCTGAGCAATCGGGGCACAACAAGGAGTTGAGAGTTTCATTTGTACCGGCGCTATTTTGGGTGAGGTCAGGAAGGTCCAAGTATAGTCAAAATGTCTCCACCAACTCGTGGTTGGACCGGGACCTCTTTCGGCAGTCCAAAAGTTTTCGTTGATGGGTAGCAGAGGGGACTGCCAACATGAACCATCAGTCAAAGTGGGGTGGGAGGCAACAATCTCTCCTACCGGGTCATACTGGTGTACCACCGGAACTGATCAAGTTGGTAGTCTTGCAGAATTTTGTTCATTTCAAGACTGAGGTCGGCGCCGGCATGAGCGCGCCGACGTCCCGCGGCTACGTCGTGGTCGTTCCGTGGGTGTTCATGGCAGTCATTTCCCATCGGGGGTGTCTGCGGGGGTCGGGGGCCCCCGTGGCTCTTATAGAATCTTCAAAGTTGAGGAGAACGTTTCTGGACGCAGGACTCATTTTCTAGTTGAACTTAGAAGCGTCGTTGCACCGGAACAGTGGACGAGACCCCCGCTGGGTGAGCGGAGCATCATTGCCTCGCAATAGTGGACGAGACCTTTTGTTGGGTGAGTGGAGCGTTGGGGGTGCAGCTGAGGGGCCCCCACCTGGGGGGGTGGGAGAGGCTCGTTCGCGCCGCCTCTCCCTCCCAGCGCACCCCACGCCGACACCTGGCGTTGATATCCGTGATGTCCGGACCAGGCGATAAGAGGGGGGGGGTCGGTGGCATGTGCAAGACATCCCCCCCCAGTGTTGTCGCAGTCATTAAAGGAAGAAGAGGGATCCCGTTGGCTCCTCTCCTGGCCCAGGGGGGGGGTCGGTGGCATGTGCAAGACATCCCCCCCCAGTGTTGTCGCAGAAAGAAGAAGATACCGTCGGCCTCGGCTCCTCTCCTGGTGCACCTTACGCGACGACCCTTTTGTTGGGTGAGTGGAGCGTTGGGGGTGCAGCTGAGGGGCCCCCACCTGGGGGGGTGGGAGAGGCTCGTTCGCGCCGCCTCTCCCTCCCAGCGCACCCCACGCCGACACCTGGCGTTGATATCCGTGATGTCCGGACCAGGCGATAAGAGGGGGGGGGTCGGAGGCAGAGGCAAGACATCCCCCCCGTGGCCTGCAAGGCGGCAGAAGAAGGGATTTGGGAGACCAGTACATTTCGGGCCATCCACCCCACGGCTGATGGCGGTTAGCCGGGCCCCGCCCTGCACGTGTCGAGGCCTCATCTTCCGGATGGGCGTAACCGTGGCCCTGTTGCACTTCGGGAGTTTCCGGAATGGGGGTAGGTATCTGCTGATTTGTATCTATTTCATGTTACCGTTAATGGGCGTGGCGGGCGGTGGGACAGACATGCTTGGAGCAGTGGGGGGGTGGTGGAGCCTAGCTACCTCGTGGCTGCCATAACGTCAAGCTTGGCTTCTTTCACCACTTCCATGTTTCTTATTTCTAGCGAAGTCAAAAACTCATCAGTGGCCTACTGATTTTGTTTGATTTCTTTCCCTTCCTTTTCAAGTGTGTTTCATGCTAAAGTTTCTGTTTAACAGGATACAGTGATTACTTTGTATTTTACATATGTCTTCTTTATTAGGGGTACTCTCCGGTTGAGCCAGATGATGTACCTCTAATAAATGGTCCGGGTGGAACTAGTTTCTCAATCAGTGGGGAGTAGATGGGCATGAAAGATTACAACGGGGGACAAAGGTCCGCATTACCCACTCTTTACTACTTGCAAAGACTAGACAGAATATTTCTATTCCACGTTATTTGCAAACAGAGAATACCTCGAGAGAACTATTCCTTGAACAATAAATGTCCAGCCAATCAATCAATCACTGGGGAGAAAAACAGGCATGATGGATTACAACGGGGGGACAAAAGTCCGCATTACCTATCTTTCACTATCTGCAAAGGGAGACAGAATATTCCTATTCTTCTCTGTTTGTAGACAGGGTCCAATTATTGCTCTTTGAGATATTCCCTGTGACAGGGAATATCTCAAAAAGCAATAATCGATAAAAAATTAGTAGGATTATAACACTTTAATAACTTATAAATATATACATCGCAACAAAAACAGTAAACACCTTAAAACATTTTTTATTAAAACAGAAGCAAAAATGACAACTAACAGTAGTGATATCCTGGGCGGGTGATGGAACTGGGATTGTTAATGGAAAAAGATCTACAGAGAAAGGTATTGGTGAATTATACTTCTCCGGAAATCTTAAAACTCACAAATGTTTTATTTGTGTAATCGTTTCAGGTCAAACGGATTGTGGGACAATGTTCAGAATGGAAGAGTCACCAAAAGGCAAAAAGTTCCGCTTGACCCCGGGAGCCGGCCGCCTATGTCGGGTGCGATCTCAGGCCACACCAGGGCAACAAGACTTGGGGAGGGGGTCGGAGCCAAGCGCCTTCTCCGAGTCCGCGCCATCACACCGCCCCTCGGGGGCCTCCGTCAAGCGGTTTAGGGAGGTACCGTATCACATTGTTTTCAAATGCAGTCAGGTCCACATACGGCCCCCACTTACTTTGAGAATAGTGAAGCTGCAGCAGGTGCAAATAAGCTTTAGACAGTGTTACAAGCGCTGCTCAGAACTCTGAACTATGGCACCCAACATCCAGGACTTATGCCATTTGTGCAAGGCAGTGACATCGAAGCAACTCAGGGACCAAAACCATGAACGTACACTCATGTATGAAAATCTTACTATTGATGCTTGACTGAGGCCAAGGAGATCAGAGTGCATGAGTCTCATGCTCGATCGATTGAGCTAGCCGGATCGGGCAACTAAAAGTATAAAATAGTTATGTAAATAGTTATTTAATAAAATGTTTTACCCTGTTACTTTGCTGGTGTGTTGTATATATTTATAATATTTGCATAGGGTTTGTCGTTATTTTGGGTGGGGTGGGTGGCGGAGCCGAGCTGTTTTGCAGCCATCATCGTGTGGAGCTCAGTTCATCTCACTAGTTTCGTATTTCTCAAGAGGGGTTGTTCTTAATGTTTCTATTTTAGCGAGGTCAAAAAGAGATCCCATTAGTGGCCTACTGATTTTGCTCGATTCCTTTTGTTTTTTTAAACGATTTTTCACAATCTGCAAAGACTAAACAGAGTATTGCGACTCTGTGCTTGTTTGTAAATAGAGAATGAACCAAAGAGAACCAATTCTAAAACAGTAAATGCTTGGATAACAATCAATCAAATGGAGAGAGAAGCAGGCATGACGGATTACAACGGGGGCGAAGGCCTGCGTTAACTACCTTTCACTATCTGCAAAGAGACAGTACTCCTAAGAGAAAAGCGGGGGGGGGGCAGCGTTCAAAGCACATCAGCGTGCATAAACACGAAAATGTTTTTACCTATCACGTACTTGACATTTGACAGCTTTTGATATTTGCTATTAAAAAACCATTGAAATTCACTGAAAAAACCATAGGTTATAGACCATATATAGTTAGGAATTAGCATTTACAAAACCTAGAAAATTCACTGAAAAAACCATAGGTTATAGACCATATATAGTTAGGAATTAGCATTTACAAAACCTTAATTTACTCGCACAAAACCATAGAAATTCGAATATATAGTTAGTTGCAATAACTATATATCGCGCACCCGCAATCCACTGCTGATGATGTCACATATTACATCATTCATGACATGGTCAGTGACATCACTGATGACATCACTGATGACATCTCACATGACATCACTGATGACATCTCAAATGACATCACTGATGACATCACTGATGACATCTCAAATGACATCACTGATGACATCACTGATGACATCTTAAATGACATCACTGATGACATCACTGATGACATCATTCATGTGATAATACGATGAAGCTCTTCAGACTCTAATATAACCTTAGATCCACTCAGTGTAAACAGACACTCACAGACTGTCACTCATCCATGGAGTTACTCACACACCTAGTCAGTCATGCAAAGTATCAATCACACCTCCATTTCCTCAACTATACAGTTATACACACCTTACTAATTCAAACATATTCTAACACATATTTATTCTCTTATACAATCTCTCATACAAGTTCACAATGATTCATAAAGCCACTCTCACATTCACTGGCTCTTATGCTCAGTTATTTATATATGTCAACTCTCACATGGACTGTGTTTTACATATGTACTTACTTTGACATGTAGCACTGAGATATCCATTCACTCACCAATACACTCATGCACACAGTCAACCGCCCATGCAGCTGTTTCCACATGCACTTTTGAACCCATACATCTAGTGAATCAACTGCTCACATATCTTTGCACAGAGTCATACACCTCCCAGCCACTCATACACATACTCAGTCTCCCATACAAATACTTGGGCAACCAATGAATATCCCATATAGTTACTCATATAGCTACTGATTAACACATTCAGCAGTTTACAGAACAACAGACATAATGATGCACAAATTAAGACAGTTTAGTCACTAACCCATGCACTCAGTGAGACACATTTAATCACTCTCTCATACAGTCAGTCATGCACCTACTAAATCCTTCATCCAGACACTTATACATCCACTCATTCTTCAATATGTAAAACATATTTAAACTTTACAGAAACAGACAGTCACTGGATGATGTCATCAGTGATGTCATCAGTGATGTCACTGACCATGTCATGAATGATGTAATATGTGACATCATCAGCAGTGGATTGCGGGTGCGCGATATATAGTTATTGCAACTAACTATATATTCGAATTTCTATGGTTTTGTGCGAGTAAATCAAGGTTTTGTAAATGCTAATTCCTAACTATATATGGTCTATAACCTATGGTTTTTTCAGTGAATATATATATATATATATTTTTTTTACATCAGCCCCCCCCCCGCCGAGAAAAGTAAAAACAGGCTATTCTGGTAAGCAGAATATTCTTTCATTCATCAAGTCATGGCATGATGTCCGTCCCGACGTGTTTCGACAGTCCACTGCCTTTGTCAAATATATATACATATATGAGATTTCCCTCTTTGCGTAGATAAAAAAAATATATATATATATATATACTATAACATACCGTAGAGGGATATCAATGAGATCCCAAATTGTGCGGAGCAATCCAGAAACTGTTAAATGTTAAAAAAACTACGTGGGTACAAGACAAGGTTTCTATAAATGCTCAACCTGTGGGGCTTGTAGATTTGGTATCTCTACCACCAAATACAAAACCGCCTTCAGTCCCAAGGAGAGTACAATTCAAGGCTATTTCAACTGCAAATCTGAATATGCTGTATACGTTCTGACATGCACCTGTGGCCTCAGATATGTAGCCAGCACTAAACTACAGGTGCATGTCAGAATCCTTCAACACCTTAGGGCAATTGTTAATAACGATACAGCGTACCCAGCTGCCAGGCACTTTAAAGCAGTGCATGGCAATGACCTCAAATGCCTACAGTATTTTGTAATTGCTGCCGCTCCTGCGAATTCCAGAGGGGGCAATAGGGAAAAGGCCCTATGACAACTTGAGTCCAAGTTTATCCTGGAACTAGATAGTTAGTTCCCAAAAGGATTGAACGGTAGAGAGGACCTTCACTATTTCCTATGAAGTCATTTCACCAACTAATATGCCAATACAAAAACAAATATCAAACTGTAGGCATATTTTTAAATTACTGCAACAAATATATTCTTCCCTGCGCCCTTATTTATTTATTTATTTATTTATTTAATTTGTATAGCGCTACAGCTACCCACCAAGGGGTTTCCCAGCGCTAGTAGTTCAGAAATGCGTATTTTGCCAGTCAATATCAGATGTTAAAAAGCCACGTTTTTAATGCTTTCCTAAACTTCACATGGCTGACTTCCGAACGTAAGGAATGAGGCATCTTGTTCCAGAGGGATGGGCCTAGGAAGGCAAAGGATCTTCCCCCCATCCGTGATAATTTGATTTTGGGAATAATGAAATTGTTAGCGGTTGCTGATCTAAGGACTCTCGAAGGTAAGTAAGGATGCACAAGGTTCCGCAGATATTTAGGAGCAGTTCCAGTTGAAATTTTGTGCATAAAGCATAAGGATTTGAACCTAATCCTATTTTCAATTTTCAACCAATGGAGATCACGGATGTATTTAGTAGTGGGGCAGGACATAGGGATTTTGAAAAGAAGTCTCGCCGCTGCATTTTGTACTAATTGCAGCCTTCTGATTGTAGCTTTCTTTGCCCCTAGTGTGGTAAATATTTAATTTACTCTCTTAATTTCTATGCAGGTAAGTACTTAATCAATAATAACTCAATCAGAAAGAAGGAGGCAGAGTCCGTGGTGTTAGAGTTCTTAGGGGTTTTATTCCTTAAAAAGGAATGGTCATAGTTTAGCTATCATGTTCCCGCAACCACACAGGGTTCAGGAAGGGATAGAAGAGTGCGCACCACACTTTATTGACAGTACATAGCTTATATACTTAATTCATTGTCATAGAAAAACATGTGGTGGGCGTAACAGCTGAGAGAAGACAAGATAACAGTATCCACGTGTTAGCAATACGTAATCAGAAGGCGTGAACTAGGCGTGAACTAGAGGTGTGTGCTAGAAACGTCACCAGATAGGTGTCACGGAAGGGGTGGCACTAACAGAAATGTTGCAATGTCAGCAGAAATCGGAAACTTGGATGCGCGCGCAGCTGCATGACGTGTGATTGACGTGTAACTGGAGGGTGCAGGAAACTTGACATTTACACTGACGGAAAGAGACAGAAGTCTGGCATGTCAGATCAACTTGTACTTCTATCATATCTGATATCTGATGTTTGGGAACCATACTATCTGGAGGGAAAGGTCTCTGGGGCAGAAGCTATTCTATACTGACTGTGAGTGCGTGTATAAGCGCCTGAGTGTCTGCATGAGAAGCGTGGGGCATGGTAACGGAGGCTATGATTTACTTGCACGGAGACAGGTTGGCCCTTTGCTCTACAGATGAGGGAGATGTTTACTGAAGCTAGCAGGCAGGAATGTATTTTCGAGGAGCGGAACAGATAACTCGAAGGTTATAGTCAGTCTTGGCAGGCAGCAGGCTGAGCTGAGCATGGTGGGCCGCGCTAGAAGTAAGTCAGAGTTCACGGGTACAGAGGCAGCCTGGGCTGAGGATTTTAGAGTCAGAAGCCAGAAAAATGGCTTGATGGCAGAAATTCAGGGCCTACTTTGCCAGAGCTGAAAAATCGTGTAAGGTACACTACAAAAAGACGTTGGCATAGCATACTTAGGAACTGACTATTCACCCATTCAGGGTGGGTCTGAAAGAGGACATGTTAACGTTGGACGCAAATGTATTTGCGTCTTCGTAACTGGCACAGGAGGGAAGTTACATGCACTTTAAGCTGGTACATGGAGTCGGTGGGGTACACGCTAGGGAACACAATCTTGACCATAAAATTTATATTTCCTCATTCCCTCCTTGTTCCCTACGGACCCTTCATGATATATCGATCCTCATGAATCGATCAGTTTGTTCTTGTAACATCATTTGCTCTTCTTTCTTTCTTTCACGTTTTGAGAGTAAACTGGAATGTTCAATGCATGATGTGGCACACAGTCCACAAATCGCTGGCCCACACTGTAGGCACAGGCAGCAACCGAATACTAGGACTAGGCCAATGCCTAGGAAGGATAGGATCTTCCATCCCCAAGCCGTTAACGTTGTCCAGAACCAACCGGACCAAGTCCAGGTGCCTGGATTCTGATGTATCAGATTTGCAATTTTATGAAGACGTGTAATAGCTTGATATACAGATGGTGCGTTTTGGGGAATGAAAATACAGCAACTTGACCCGATGACCTTACAGGCTCCACCTCTATCTGCCAAGATGACGTCAATAACAAGACGATTCTGAAGAACAACAACCCGCATAGCGGACTGCTCTTCTGTTAAGTTACCTAAGGCGGAGGCAGTTTCATTCACTACTGCTTCAAGGGTTCTAGTTAATCTGCGTATTAGTTTACTATTTTGGACGGGACCTAAAAAGAAAAAGAATCCTTTATTAAAATCAGTGTACTGTTCCCATGCCGTCTCTGTGTAGTCGACAAGTGAGATATCTCTTCTGAGTCTATTCTTTGCTAGATTCGTATTTCTGTGATAGTCAGGAGGAGCTAGAAAAACAGGTGGCAGAAGGAATGCAATGTAACAGGTACCATCCCAATCTGGAGGTAAGCGTATGTATGCGGTATGACCACAAACAAAATAGGAATGACGGGTAGCTCTAAAAGAAGACTTGCCTTGATCACTGAATTCGACCACAATAGTACATTTACTATGGCCTAAGTGTACTGAACCTTTCTTGCTGACACACAATTCACCAGTGACTGGTAGTACTGACATAGCGGGCAGAACTGGAGCAGATTCGGATTCAACTGTAAGGATCATAAGGTTAATTGTGTAATTACCTAGTCCATAAACTTCGTTTTCTAGATCAGTTCCTATTCTAATGGGGAGTCCCTTCTTATCAGGATAACAGGCGTTAAGCAGAACTAAGTTCAAGTTTCCCCAAACCCAGCTCCCTTTGAAAACAGCAATATCAGGATCTACGGAATTTATTATTCTAAACCAGGCACCACAGGAGCCATTGTGAGTGAACGGGTACGGGAAGAGGGGCAGAGCTCCCTTGTATTTCTGGTAGGGAGGGAGTCGGCCACATATCCAGCAGTTTGTAGCATTGTTAGTCTGATGGGAATGATGTAACATACTAATGAATGTGTTGTTGCGCAGCGCAAGTCTGTAAGAAAGTTCATGTGGAGGTAGCTTACTAAAAGAATGTTCAGCAGAAACATTATAAGCAGATTGTTCACGCTTGAAAATAGGGTAATAGATGGTAAGCAAGATGCTCGCAATGATTATCAGAACACTTAGGAAAAACATAATTAATAATGTCACCATACAGTGACTACGTAGTGATTTGCAATATGTACGTTTCTTTAGTTGTCTTTCTCTCTCTCTATCTCGATCTAGGGGATACATGTCAGAAACTATTTAACCGATTCACCTAGGGGAGGACTTAAACAATTAAACTGTCTGACTTGCTAGATCGGAGTTTCATGCGATAATCTTCTTGGGGAGTCTTTTCTCGTTCAGATTCTGTAAAGTCACTAGTTTTGATACAGTCTTTGGTGGGGGTGGACGAGCCTCGATCAGGTTTCAGTTCATTGTATTTCTTGATATGGCTCGTGTGGACCCACCCCTTTCTGCCTTCCAGCTTCACTGCGGTCCTCGTTGTAAGAAGGACGGTCTTTGGCTCCTTCCAGCGGGGCTCCAGCGGACTCTTTCTGTCGAAGTTGCGAACTAATACTGTGTCGCCAGGACGGACGTCATGCGGCTTTACATCGGTGTTGTCAGGGAAAGCTGCGGCAACCTGTGAACGACATGATTGGAGTGCAGACATCAAGGAGGCAAGATAATCTGTCAACATGTTACTATCAACATCAGTAATCTTTTTCGGAATGGGCGTCCCCCACATATTCGGTGGTCTACCAAAGACCACTTCGTACGGAGATAGTCCTGATCTCGAATGGGCAACCATTCTCATGTAGAATAGTGCCACTGGCAGGGCGACTATCCAGTCGACCCCTTTCTCTTTACATATTTTTGCAAGGCGTGTCTTTAATGTCTGGTTATGCCTCTCAACAAGGCCTGCGGCTTCGGGATGTCGGACACAATGGAATCTCCACTGGTATCCTAGCAATAGGGAAACCTGCTTCATTAATTCAGATGAGAATGGCTGACCGTTATCTGAGTACACGATACGAGGCAAGCCGTACCGTGGGAAAAATTCACGAACCAGCTGCCTGGCAGTGGTCGGAGCAGTATAATCTGGGACGGGGTATGCTTCGGTCCAACGGGACAGTGCACAAACAATTACGAGGACATATTTGAATCCTCGACAACGGTCCATCTGGATATAATCCATCTGGAGGACTTCAAAAGGGTGATCGGGAGGATGAAATCCACCTTGCTCTACAGGGACGCTTTTACCTGGATTGAACTGACAACAGAGCATGCAAGTACGCACTTTCTGTTTTGCTGCTGCTCGTAAGTGTTTATTGCTCCAAAGATTTTGTAAACTGTCTAGCATTGCCTTTTCTCCTAGGTGGGCTGGACTATGTGCTGTATTTATCATGACTTGAACCATCGAGTCAGGGAGAAACCATGTAGATTTTCCCTTCGTCATCCAACCTTGTTCTGTTTGAATCCCTCCTAGTTCAGTCCATTTCTTTATTTCATCTGGAGTAGCATGTGCCTGAATATCGATTACATCTAGTGTGGGATCCCTGACTGTCATACAATTTGTCGGTCCTATTGTCTTTGTCATGTCAGTTGTCTGAGTGTGAGTCAGTGCTGTATGTTTTGCTGTCTGGTCTGCCAGGTCGTTACCCTGGGAAACAGAATCTGTAACTTTAGTATGTGCTTTGCACTTCATGACGGATATGCCTGAAGGCAGATGTATTGCTTCTAACAGTGCTTGAATGAGGGGACCATGTTGAATCTTGGCACCATGAGAGGTCAGAAAACCTCGTTCTTGCCATAACATACCGAAGTCGTGTACAACTCCGAACGCATAACGGGAATCAGTGTATATGTTAACATTTCTGTTCTTGGCTAGAATACAGGCTCGGGTCAGAGCAATAAGCTCTGCTGCTTGAGCGGACAGTGTGTCAATACGATGTGTTTCTTTTACTTCGGTTTCAGTGGTCACTGCATAGGCGGCCACTAATTCTCCTGTACTTGTTCGCATACATGAACCATCCACATAAAGTGTCAGGTCTGGATTTGTCAGTGGAACATCTGTTAAGTCTCGTCGAGGCTTTGTAACTGCATTAATGATTCCTATACAATCATGCGGGGCTGGATCTGTCATAATTGTAGGTAACAATGTTGCGGGGTTCAGGATGCTGCAACGTCGGATTTCTATGTGAGGCTGGAATAGCGTCAATTCATAACCTGTCAGTCGTGCTATAGTCAAATGTTGAGTCTGGGTTCTGTTTAAAAGAACTTCTACAGAATGTGGAACTTGTACTGTTAACTGATGCCCTAGGACAATTGAATCACTTTGTCTGATTGCTAATGCTGTTGCTGCTACAGACTTTAAGCACGCAGGGAGTGCCTGGGCTACTGAATCCAACGTACTTGAAAAATAAGCGCAAGGCTTATATGAACCTGCTTGATCTTGGGTGAGGACAGACAATGCTGTACCATCACGTTCTGTAACAAAAAGTGTAAACGGCTTGCTGTAACATGGTGTTGCTAAAACTGGTGCTTGGCATAATGCTTTCTTTAGTTCCTCAAAGGCTTGTGTATGTTCCTGAGTCCAAGGGAGGACAATCGAAGTCGCTGCCTCCTGTGTTGTTAACTGGATGAGTGGTTTAGCTAGAAATGCATATTGAGGAATCCATTGTCTGCAGTACGAGGTGAGGCCTATGAAGGCCCGCACTTCCTTTTGTGTCTGGGGTCGTGGCATATTTACAATTAACTGAATGCGATCGGGAGTGAGCTGTCTCCCCACTTTGGACAGCAAGTGACCCAAGTACACAACTTGCTGACCACAGAATTGTAGCTTCGAAGGAGACACCTTGTGTCCCTTGTCGGCCAAGAAATGTAAAACTGTCAGTGATGCTTGTTCACATTCGGGCTCACTTCGTGCGGTGATCAGCAGATCATCGACGTATTGCAGTAAAGCGGTGTTAACTGGCATTTGAATACAATCTAGTTGTCTTTTCAGTGCTTGACTATAGATGCTGGGGCTTTCTGTGAATCCTTGAGGTGCGCGGGAAAATTTGAAACTTCGTCCATTTAAACTGAATCCGAAGAGATATTGGCTCTCTGGGTCAATAGGTACACTAAAGAAGGCGTTCTTGAGGTCAATTACAGTAAAGAACGTTGCCTCTGAATCAATAGCAGTCAATAGAGAAGAGATATCGGGGACCACAGGGTATTGTGGTACAATACATTTATTTAGCTCTCGAAGATCAATCACCAGCCGATATACTGGCGGTGCATTGGGATCAGTACGTTTAAGAATTGGAATGATAGGTGAATTACAGATATTGGAGTCGGTCTCTACGACCACTCCTTGGGCAATGAGCTCTTCAATGATTTTCAGTAAAGCCACTACAGCATCAGGTGGTAACTTGTATTGTCTGATTCGTGGTAGAACTACTCCTGTCTTGAGGGTAACACGGTATGGTGTAATATGCATACAACCTACATCAGTTGGGCCTGTTGCCCACAGGTGATCTGGTACATTTTTCAATCTGACATCGAATTCTCGTACAACATAATGACCCTTGAAATCCCGCAGAAAAAGTCTAACTCCCTCCGGGGAACAGCAAATTATAGCTCCTAGAGCCTTCAATGTTTTAATTCCTAACAGATTTTCTGGACATGATTTCGTAAGTAACAAGTCTGTAATACGTGATAATGGACCCACAGCCAGGGGGACTGGTTCTGATACTTCATTTATAATGGGCTGTCCTGAAAAACCAAGGGAAACATTCTGTGAGCCTGAGAGGGGTGCCCCTGGGACTTCATCATGGCTGATTGTGGTACGGCTTGCCCCTGTGTCAATTAAAAACTTTCTATCCTTTCCCAATACTTGACTGTGTACATAAGGACCTTCTTGATCTACAGGAATTTCAATAAGAGGCAAGCCCAATTCCCTCTCTAGGCTGTTTCATGTGTATCGCTGATAATCGGGGTAAGCAGATTGGGCATACTGGTACATTTGTTGGGAAACTTGCTGAGTCGCGGCAAGAGGCTGTGGCTGAGATACCGCTACTGTCTGTGCTGTATGGGATGAAGCATGCATAGGCTGTGTGTTCTGTGAGGTCTGTACATTCTGTGGAGTCTGTTGCTGAACCTGATCTTGTCTAGACGGATGCGGTCTTTCTTTAGTTTTTCCTTTTGCTATGTTATGTTTCAGTACTGGGCATTCATGTACATAATGACCTGGTTGCTTGCAATAATTGCACGTCCCTTTAACAGGACCTGCGGAATGATTTGTCTGATTCGTACTTTTCCTATTTCCGTCGGTATGTACCGACTGGGCTACTAACATTTTCATTTTTGTGTCTTTCATACGTTTCTGTTCCTGATCTTGTTCTTCTCTAATTCTATTCTGATGGTATTGTAACATTTGTAACATCTGTGATGGCGTATTTGCTTGCCATGTACTCTCGACCTTGTACACACGGTTTTTAACTGCTAACAGGGAATTCTCGACTAGCTTTGATACAAAAAGATGCGGGTACGATTCGCTACTTGGTTTGAGACCACTATTAATAATAAAACATTTCTCGAATCTTGAATAAAAATCACTAGTATCTTCATCTGGTTTCTGTTTACATGCTGAGATTGCATCCCAGTCTTCTTTCCTAGTTGTTAGTAATCTTGGCAGAACCTGTACTATTAAACCTGGTAATGCTTTAGTTTTGTCCCCGAGGCCTACCCCTGGGACACGCTTGCTTTCTTCGTCTTCTATTTCTGCCCATGCAATCTTTTTCTCTCCCACCTCCCATTCCTTTTCCTTGAGTTTCTCGTATATGCCCGTAGGCAGCAGTACCTTTAACATTTTCATGATATCTTCATATGTGTAATCCCCCATCAGTAACATGTCTTTAAGCTCTCGGTGGAAACCTGCAGGGTCTTTATCATGGCTCGGTACTAGTTTCTTCATTTCTAACAGTTCTAACTTAGTCAGTGGCGTGTGTACATACACGCGTTTCAAAAGATGATCCTCACCCATAACTGGGTGTACTTCTCGTAAGGGGTTCTGACTTTCAATGCCACTCAGGCATTCCATACGATACATTTTTCTTTCTGGGGGTGGAGCGGGAGTGTATTCAGAGCTTGCAAAAGTGTCATATCTGTGTCGCTGTTCTAGAATTATCTGTATTAACTTGGTACTTAGACCTCTCCATCTATCCATGAGTAGTGCTTCTAGAGTTTCGTGTAAGGGACCTGGATCGGAATGTCTATTTCTGTATTTCGTGAGGAGGTGCTGCATCATGTATACACCTGCTAATTTCTGCTCGTCTGGGGAGAGGTTCAGGAATGTCTGTGCTACGGTGTCATCATTATACATATCCGGATTTTCAGCCCATAATATGGCTGACCGGGCTAGTTCCTGTTCATCCATTGAATTCAGTATGTGGTACCCTACTCGGTCTCGGAGTCTTTTATCAGTCTCCTGGAACTGGTGTTCAGAAGAATTCGGGTTAGTTAAGGCAGAGAAAAAAACTTTCTTGCTTTCTGGACGGGTACCTTTCCTAAGGTAAGTTCCCTTACCTACATACGCTATAGTATCTGTAGTATTTTCTGATTCTTCGAGTTCTTCCTCCTCCTCGGAGGAGGCCCTTTCATTCTCTTTTTCGTGCATTTCTATCACTGCTTTTCTTATTTTCTTGTACATACTGGCTATGCAAGCCCCCTTATCATGTTTTCCTTCAGATATATTTTGACCCCACTTGTTTAGTGCATCTAACTCGCTCTGATCTGTCTCAGGCCTATCTCTTTCTCTTATTAGGCAATTTATGAAAAAACGTAGTATCTGTGCTTGAATGTCAACTTTCTGACGCTCCATGGCATCCTTAACACTGTCAGGGTCTTTACCAGTCTGAATGAACTGATATATTCTATCTAGGCGCTCCTTCATCCCTGAAAATAACAGCAGGAAATCAGTAGCAGATCTTAACCGTAGTGAGGCCATCATCATTCTGTCGTTTTTGCCGGGTACTGGATCATATCTGCAAACTGAAAGTTTTTCTTTGAGTATGTCAAGACGGGGTGACTTGAACGTGAGAGGACTTTGCATTTCCCTAAGGTTTACTCTGTGTGTCAATGGTGGGGTGTGAAAACCCCCTGTCGCACCTCCTGAAGCGGAAGCTTGGGCATTATCTCTCTGAGGAGTCTGTATCTGAACTTGAATTTGTCCTTTGGTAACGTCAGGTAGACATGGTTTCAGTAGATCTATTTTAACTGCGGGAAGTGGTGGAGCTGGAGGAATCTGTTGTGGAACTGGCGGAATATGATCTTGGGGCGGGTTACCACCCCCATCCCTGTCGTTAGGCAGGGTGCGGACAGGCAGATTGGTGTAAGCGGGTGCTACATCTTCTAGGTAGGAATTCAGGAATATGTCTTTAGTGATCCTGTGATTTACTTTAGTTGGCACTAATGGTGGCAGCAGATTTTTCGGTATTTTTGAAATGGCCTCAGGCGAACCCTCGGCCGCGAGATACATACCGTTTACGAGGTTATTTCGTGCACGGTCTACTTGCTCTGTTTTTACTCGGATCCCTTCAGTAACTAATTCGTTTTCTTGAGCTTTATCTGATTCTCTAAGTCTGTCTTCTCTACGTAGTGCTTTTTCAGCACGCTTATGTGATTCCTTACGCCAAAACTCTATGGCGTCTTTCTGAGATTGTCTGGCTTTCTTTTTCCATAGTGCTTCTTCTACCTTCATGATGCACTCAGCATCCCATGTTCCAGTAACTGGCCATCTGTGTCTCTCGTCTAGATGCTTTGTGTAATCGGCCCATAAATCTAGATACAATATGGCATCTAAGCCATGCTTGTGGTACATGAAATTACCTGGAGTGTCCCTAGGGGGAATAGGGATTTCTTCCTCCAGTATCCCTTTCCTAGTTCCTATCTGCTTTAGCTTGTTGAAAAACTGCATCTTGTTTCTACTTAGTACTGAAAGCTCGATCTTACCTACTTAATACTGAATTCAGCTATTTATACAAGAAACACAATAATGCACAAAAAAACAGTCATACTCACACCACGACATTAATCACATAAAAACATTTAAAACATATATCACTACCCCTTGATACTGAAGTACTGCTAAACAGCACTGATACACTGTCTAAAAACAGTGCAGAAACTTGAAATTACAGATGTACTGCTAAACAGCACAGATACACTGCCTAAAAACAGTGCAGACCGGACTTGTGTACCCAAACCCGTCTTGATACGACCCAGCAATGGTACTCACCGGGAAGCACGGAAAATCGGAAGGCCTCGGAAAACTCGACTGGACTGGACTCGGCTTAACTTCGGAAAACTTCGGAAAACTTCGGAAAACTTCGGGAAACTGGTGGGCCTCTTGACACCTCGGACCTTGCTTCCTTCGGCTGGGCTCTGGTCGGGATCCTCCGCACTCCTCACCGCCTCGTCTGGGTACTGATCGCAGTCTTCGTCACCTCCGTGGGCCAGAGGGAGATGCAGGAAATCCTGCCGGTACGCGTAGTTTCCGTCAAGCTGATGGCAGGGTACAGAGCTTGCAATGCACCAACCGGCGCGTGAGGTGGGGGAGGGGTCCCTATTCGGGCGCCAAAATGTGGTAAATATTTAATTTACTCTCTTAATTTCTATGCAGGTAAGTACTTAATCAATAATAACTCAATCAGAAAGAAGGAGGCAGAGTCCGTGGTGTTAGAGTTCTTAGGGGTTTTATTCCTTAAAAAGGAATGGTCATAGTTTAGCTATCATGTTCCCGCAACCACACAGGGTTCAGGAAGGGATAGAAGAGTGCGCACCACACTTTATTGACAGTACATAGCTTATATACTTAATTCATTGTCATAGAAAAACATGTGGTGGGCGTAACAGCTGAGAGAAGACAAGATAACAGTATCCACGTGTTAGCAATACGTAATCAGAAGGCGTGAACTAGGCGTGAACTAGAGGTGTGTGCTAGAAACGTCACCAGATAGGTGTCACGGAAGGGGTGGCACTAACAGAAATGTTGCAATGTCAGCAGAAATCGGAAACTTGGATGCGCGCGCAGCTGCATGACGTGTGATTGACGTGTAACTGGAGGGTGCAGGAAACTTGACATTTACACTGACGGAAAGAGACAGAAGTCTGGCATGTCAGATCAACTTGTACTTTTATCATATCTGATATCTGATGTTTGGGAACCATACTATCTGGAGGGAAAGGTCTCTGGGGCAGAAGCTATTCTATACTGACTGTGAGTGCGTGTATAAGCGCCTGAGTGTCTGCATGAGAAGCGTGGGGCATGGTAACGGAGGCTATGATTTACTTGCACGGAGACAGGTTGGCCCTTTGCTCTACAGATGAGGGAGATGTTTACTGAAGCTAGCAGGCAGGAATGTATTTTCGAGGAGCGGAACAGATAACTCGAAGGTTATAGTCAGTCTTGGCAGGCAGCAGGCTGAGCTGAGCACGGTGGGCCGCGCTAGAAGTAAGTCAGAGTTCACGGGTACAGAGGCAGCCTGGGCTGAGGATTTTAGAGTCAGAAGCCAGAAAAATGGCTTGATGGCAGAAATTCAGGGCCTACTTTGCCAGAGCTGAAAAATCGTGTAAGGTACACTACAAAAAGACGTTGGCATAGCATACTTAGGAACTGACTATTCACCCATTCAGGGTGGGTCTGAAAGAGGACATGTTAACGTTGGACGCAAATGTATTTGCGTCTTCGTAACTGGCACAGGAGGGAAGTTACATGCACTTTAAGCTGGTACATGGAGTCGGTGGGGTACACGCTAGGGAACACAATCTTGACCATAAAATTTATATTTCCTCACTAGGTACAGCACATTACTATAATCTAGCCTTGAAGTAATCAAGGCATTGATGACAGTTTTTTTGGTGCCATCAGGGAGCATCCAGCAGATCTTCTTTAGCCATTTTAAGACTGCAAAACATGTAGCTGGTGCATATCTAAAGATTCGTCAATGATGACTCCCAAGTTACGTGCCTGTGAAACAGGTATAGGAAGAGGGCCCATTTCAGATGGCCAGTGTTGTGGTCCCCAGGCCTCTCTATTTTTTCCAAGAATAATTAGCTCAGTTTTCTCGCCGTTAAGCTTAAGAAAATTATCCTGCATCCATCCAGCGATCTTACCTAACCCTAATTTTAGCATGGAAGGATGGTTACTTTCGGCTGAAGAAAGAGAGAAAAGGAGCTGTGAGTCGTCAGCATATGAAAACATATTCAAACCTGTCTCCTCAACTAATCTCGCAAGAGGACTCATATACAAATTAAAAAGCAGTGGACTTAAAATTGAGCCCTGTGGTACTCCATGTTTAAGAAGTAAAGTCTCAGAGCAGGCAGACTGAGAAAAAACTTGAAACGTACGATTGCTTAACAGTGACTCAATCCAATTTATGGCTGCGCCATGAATACCTATGGAGGAGAGTGTTCGTAACAGCACCTTCCTTTTCTCTTATACCGTTTTAATATGTATATTGATTTTTTAATGTACATATCTTTTAACCTTTTTTACGAAAAATATTACCTTTTTATTAGTATAGAATATTTGCACTATTTGAACTAAACACAATATTTGCACTACAAATGCATCGATATTGACTTGAGTATTACTTGACATATATTGGATTTTCCAATTATTTGCACAAAGCGAAGTTTTGCACAATCTGAATTTATTCAGGCATTAATCAATCCCAGTACTACAATGAATTTCTAATAATATTTGTATTATTTGCTAAAAACGTATTTTTTAACAAATATGGTATTTATGTATGTATTTATTAAAATGCAACATTTGTATATCAATTCAAAAATTATTTTTTTGTTAAAACTGCATTACTTCATCATATATTCGATATCTTATAATTTGATGATGCTGGAGATGTGTAAATGTCTAACTTACATGTACTGTTGGATAGAGCATTTTCGAAGGCAACAAACTCAATTTGGTATTTTTTTACATGACAAAGCAACAAAATGATGTAATTTTATCTCTTGCCAAAACAATAAAATGTGCTGGAAGTATATTTTCTATGTTTATGATGTCACATGTGTATATGCATTAAAAAAAAACGGCATAAAAATAGTAAGCGGACTGCGTTTCCGCCAGTGATCAAGGATACCACTTTATCCGAAACGCGTCTGACGAGGCTGTCAATAAATTAAGACCTGCCAAAACACGAAAGCTGGTGTCAGTTTCCATCTCTGCATAACCATTGCCGGCTGGCGTGTTGTGAAGGGGAAAAGCAACGCTTGGATATGTATATATATATATATCTATATATATATATCTATATATATATATATATATATATATATATATATATATATATATATATATATATATATATATATATATATATATATATTCACTGAAAAAACCATAGGTTATAGACCATATATAGTTAGGAATTTGCATTTACAAAACCATGAAAATTCACTGAAAAAACCATTGGTTATAGACCATATATAGTTAGGGATTAGCATTTACAAAACCTTAATTTACTCGCACAAAACCATAGAAATTCGCATATATAGTTAGTTGCAATAACTATATATCGCGCACCCGCAATCCACTGCTGATGATGTCACATATTACATCATTCATGACATGGTCAGTGACATCACTGATGTCATCACTGATGACATCTCAAATGACATCACTGATGACATCTCAAATGACATCACTGATGACGTCACTGATGACAACATCCAGTGACTGTATGTTTCTGTAAAGTTAAAATATGTCTTACATATTGAAGAATGAGTGGATGTATAAGTGTTTGGATGAAGGATTTAGTAGGTGCATGACTGACTGTATGAGAGAATGATTAAATGAGTCTCACTGAGTGCATGGGTTAGTGACTAAACTGTCTTAATTTGTGCATCATTATTTCTGTAGTTCTGTAAACTGCTGCATGTGTTGATCAGTAGCTATATGAGTAACTATATGGGTTATTGATTGGTTGCCCAAATATTTGTATGGGAGAGTGAGTGTGTGTGTGGGGGTGGCTGGGAGGTGTGTGACTCTGTGCATAGATATGTGAGCAGTTGATTCACTAGATGTATGGGTTCAAAAGTGCATGTGGAAACAGCTGTATGGGCGGTTGACTGTCTGCATGAGTGTATTGGTGAGTGAATGGATTTCTCAGTGCTATATGTCAAAGTAAGTACATATGTAAAACACAGTATATGTAAGAGTTGACATATATAAATAACTGTGCATAAGAGCCAGTGAATGTGTGAGTGGCTGTATGGATCATTGTGAACTTGTATCATTGATTGTATAAGAGAGTAAATATGTGTTAGTATATGTTTGATTAAGTAAGGTGTGTATAACTGTATAGTTGAGGAAATGGAGGTGTGATTGATTCTTTGCATGACTGACTAGGTGTGTGAGTAACTCCATGGATGAGTGACAGTCTGTGAGTGTCTGTTTACACTGATTGTATCTAAGGTTATATTAGAGTCTGAAGAGGTTCATCGTATTATCACATGAATGATATCATCAGTGATGTGATCAGTAATGTCAAATGAGATGTTATCAGTGATTCCATCAGTGATGTCATTTGAGATGTCATCAGTGATGTCATCAGTGATGTCATTTGAGATGTCATCAGTGATGTCATTTGAGATGTCTTCAGTGATGTCATCAGTGATGTCACTGACCATGTCATGAATGATGTAATATGTGACATCATCAGCAGTGGATTGCGGGTGCGCGATATATAGTTATTGCAACTAACTATATATGCGAATTTCTATGGTTTTGTGCGAGTAAATTAAGGTTTTGTAAATGCTAATCCCTAACTATATATGGTCTATAACCAATGGTTTTTTCAGTGTATATATATATATATATATATATATATATATATATATTGCAGCTCCTCCAGTTTGCACCATGTCACACGCACTCTCGGGACGGGTGCTTCCGCGGGCGGTACCTCCCGCAATGTAATCACGCTCCCTCTCACCTCATTTTCTGAAGTAAGGAAAGCACTCAAAAGGGCGAGTTCAAAGATTTATTGCGAACTCACAGTTACCAGCTACTAGACGTGTTTCGGCGTTTTGCCTTCTTCGATGGTACGAATTCGCGCCTGAAAACGGCCATTTTTATTTTCCTTACAATGCGGCTGACAAACAACTTAGAGAGAAGACTACGTTTTTTTCAAGGGTGCCATCTTAACATGTGTCTGTATTATTACAAATACTACTTTTACACACTCCCCACTTATTTCGGGTTAGCTCATTATAAAGAGTAACAGGACTCAAAATATAGTTACATGGCATCGATACATCGATGATCTCTTTGTTATTTGGAGGGGATCAAGAGACACAGCTGAGGAATATGTTGAGAGAAGGCAAAATGCCGAAATGCGTCTGGTAGCTGGTAACTGTAAGTTCGCAATAAATGACATCTCCAATGATATCACTGATGACCTCACTGATGACATCATCCAGTGAATGTGTGTCTTTCTGAAAAATAAATATTTTTTATATATGTATATCTAAAGGTTGATGGAAGAATAAATGGGTAAATACGTTTCTAAATGGACGTTTTTTTGTAAAATTGATTGTATAGCTGACTTATTAAGTATACCTTAGTGAATACATGTATTAGCGAGTAATGTTTAAATATGTAAATATCTGTATCAGTGTCTCACTTTGTATATAAGTGACTGCATGGGTTGGTGAGTAGCTACATGACTATATGGGTTATTAGTTGGTTTTTTTTACTATCAGAATAAGTGTCTGTATGATTTGGTGGGGGGTATTACTTAGCGCACAGATGCATGAATGACTGACTCACTGTTTGTATGTGTTTTGAAGACAGAATATGTGCAGGACTGCATGGGTGGATGAGTGTGTGTATGGGTGTGTTAGTGAGTGAATGACTGCCTCAATAGTATCTTTATGAGTAACTACATGTGTTTTAAACTAGTTTATGTGAGTATTGATGTGTATAAGTGAGTATATGCGGGAGTGAGAGATTGGAGGAGTTCCTGTATAAATAAGTATGTGTTTCTATAAGTGATTTTTTAGGAGAGTAAATATGTGTACGTTTCTGTAGAAGTAAGTGTAGTGGTGTGTGTATAGCTGTATAAGTAAGTAAATTGATGTTTGATAGTTTATTTGCATGTGTGAGTATGTGTGTGAGTAACTCTATGGATGAGTATCGGTGAGTAACAGGATGTACAGGTGTATGAGTACTTTATGATGAGTGAGTACATGTATTAGTGACTATATAGAACTGTTGGTGAATGAGTGGATGTGTATGTAGATGTTGGCATTACCTAATAGGTTGTTGTAACTGGTATTGGTATCTCCATGTTTTGAAAATGTTAGTTTCTATTTTTGAATGTGTGTATCAAAGGTTATATTAGGGTGAAAGGAGGTCTCCCACTCTTTCACAAGGATGATGTCATCAGTGAGGTCATCAGTGATGTCATTTGAGATGTCATCAGTGATGTGATGAGTGATGTCACTGACCATGTCATGAGTGATGTATTATGTGACGTCATCAGCAGTGCATTGCGGGCGGGCGAGTTATAGTTAGCTGAACTAACTATAACGGGGGAATTTCAATGGATTTGTATGAGAAAAATGCTCAGCTAACTATAACATGGGTGAAACCTATGGTTTTTTCAGCGAATTTCTAAGGTTTTTTAAATGCTAATTCCTAACTATAACGTAGCTGAAACCTATGGTTTTTTCAGTGAATTTCTAAGGTTTTTTAAATGCTAATTCCTAACTATAACGTGCTTGAAACCTATGTTTTTTTCAGTGAATATATATATGCACTGGAAAACTAAACACCCACTTCCTTTACAAAGAAATGGAAAGTTTGCATCTCTCCAACCTCTCTAATTTTTCACCTTAGTCATCTTCCACTCAATCAACACAACAACCTCAAATACACACACCTACTTGCTACCATTCTTACCTAAGCTTATCAATTATTCTTCTTTCATTCAAATTCAAAGTGCAGCCCCTTTATTCAGCCTTCTTGGTAACTACTACCCGTGAATAGCAGTGGGTAATTGGCACACTTCTGTCCTTTCTTGCGTCTTTTCTACCACACACTGCGGCAGGTTTACAAACCCCTTGCGCCACTTTTGCATCATTTTTCCCACTACCTTGTAAATCTGCCCAACTGTGTGTACTTTATGCACTACCTTTCTTCCTTAGTTGTTGTGCTAGTTTCTCTTACTCCCACTGCGGAATCCAACACCCTATCTGTGTAATGACCTGGAAATCCGAAGATCCACTTCACTGACAATGCAGTGGGTAGCTTGCGTCTCTCCAACCTTTCTTATTTTTCACGTTTTTCATCTTCCACTCAATCTACACATCATCCACACACACACACATCTAATTGCTGCATTCCTTAGCTGTGATTATCAACTATTCTTCTATTTTATATTCATATTCAAAGTGCAAGCCCTTTATCAAGCCTTTTTTTTGTAACTACTGTTCCAGGAATTCTGCTCATACACAGAACTGTGCATAAAGACTTAGGACCTCAGTGAATTACGGTGTACCAAACCCCACCTTACTACACAAACCCCCTACCAAACTAGCAATCAGTGACTCATTGGTTCTTCGCCCTAGAGCAAAAACACCAATGACTAGTCAACCCAGAACATGCGACTTAGATTACATGAAGTAAAGTGGATAACAAAAACACTCTTTGAATATACTCTTACACCAGTCAAAAACAAGATGTAAATAAAGACACGTGCAACTTTGAAATGTTTATTTCTAACGCCATAATCTCATGCACAGTACCTTAGAAAATACAACCAAACATATTATCAGAAACAAGGTTGTCAGCATTGTTACTATTCTATGAAATACAAACAGAAAAAGCATCCTATAATGCTAAAGGTAAACACATTTAAAATATACCTACATTTCACCCTCCCTACCTAGCAGATTAGTTTATAACTACAGAAAGTCTCATGGGATTACATGGGCAGACCCATACCTCTGGTACTCAGCAGCAGTGGATCCCATTCAGTGCTCCACAAACTGTCAAGATACGAATGTTCTCCAACTGTGTGTAACTTTGCCTCCACAATGGATTATGAAACGCGCAAGTATCAGAGGTGGCCACAGCTCCATATGTATTATGGCTCGAACGTGCGAGGATAATTCTGAATAACAGACACAGTATTCAAGATAACCTGATCTTTCAACTTTTCTCAGCAGATATCCTGTCTTGGGTTAAAGCTGGTTATATGCAAGGAATTATGTGTAAACGCCTTTAAATTGCACTCTGAACTATTTTCTTAATCATCTATGAGTACGCCTTATCTATTTATACTGGAAAGATAGCTCGGATGTGATAGATCCGATTTGTTGTGGCCCGGCCTGAGTCACGAGAGGACCCCACTGACCGTTGCGCAGTCCTGCAGAAGCGCCACTCAACGTTTCAGCATCGGAACAGGAGAGCGCAGTTGATGGGATTAAGCGGCATTCCAGCACCTGAACTGTTACCGCATACCCACTGGGGATTTAATGAGAAATATGCCGTTGGTGAACAGCAACTGCTCACATGAGAAAGAATGCAACACTACATGTACCATCAGGCCACGCGGGTGGCCACGCCCATCTGGGCGTCAAAATGGGTGTTGAAAAGTGCTGCGTACACCACTGCCATCAGACCACAGCCCCAAGATGAAGTGCCTACGAACGAACGCGTCGGGATGGACTGTTAATTTTACTGTGGTGCATCAAGTTGCTGTGTTCTCCCTCCGCATCAACTAATTAAAGCGATACAGATACTCACTTGGGTGTGCTCCTCTTTCAACAGGCATCTCTTTTTTGGATATATATGTATATATATATATATATATATATATATATATATATATATATATATATATATATATATATATATATATATATATATATATATATATATATATATATATATATTCATACCCTTTTTACCTTTAACTCCAATAGGCATTACCTATGAATTTATATTGAAATGTGAAGTGCACTGTAGGCAAAACTTTTGGCACAAATTACCAAGGTCTGCCTAAGCTTGGCATTATTAAAATGCTGAACTTGGTTAATAGGTTTTTAAATAAAGTAGAATTCTTTAAAGATAAGTATTGGGATGTGGAAAACACACTAACATTGTGTCTAGTTGCTATGCAATGGATCTAGAAATGTTAGAGCGTGCCTATGTTCAGAATGACCCCTACCAATGTGGCCTTCATATGCATAGCAATTTCAACAACATTGATACAATCGCCACTGAAGTAATAATTCATACATACATACATTGTGAATGATAATAAAGCTGTTATAAAATGGTGCTTTACTTTTTCTGCAAAATAACAGTTTTTACTTTATTTCAAGGCCTAACTATAATGGCACTTTAACTTTGGATTTTTTGTGAACTACTATGCTTTTTTAAATGTAAGCTAAGCTCGTATCACCATAAATAATTATAAGGACACTTTGACCTTTAGTTTTTTCGGTGAATTACATTTTTTTTAATCATATACCCCCAATTCCCCCCTAATCTGAGCTTTTGACAGTAAAGAGTAGAGTGTTAGATGCAGGGCCTGACCTGTGGCCCAGCCCCACTGTGAAACACCAATGCACTGTTGCTGGCCGACCCAGCATGGTTGTGCAACCCTAACGTAAACGTGCTCCACATTTTGTATCCATTTATGTATTTATTTCTTTTCGCAGTACTCCTGCTGTACCGTCGCTCAAGTGGCACATCAAAGTGCCATAGGGCAGTGTAAGCTTCACTTTTTAACGCTTGAACAGAGCTGCGGTACCCTGTGGTACTCACAGAAAAGCTGCACTGGGCCCTGTGGACCACACTGGAGTCCTCGCTGGGTCCTGCTGGAGTACTGGCACATTTTTTTATTTTGGCGCCTGAAAGGAACCCCCGGCAAAGGGGCTAGGAGGCTAGGGTAACCTAACCCTCCCCCCTTGTACCTTATATTTTTGTAAAACTCAGAGCACAGGGACTTAGGGCCAGATGTAGGTGGCCAAATACCAGTCGGTAACGCTGAAAATCAGTACATTTTAGCGTTACCGACCAGTATTTAGTCATGTGCGATGTAGGAAATACAGAAAGCCATCGCAAATAAGGAATCGGTAAAAATTCGGAAAACCAGTTACCGATTCCTTATTTAGCGATTAGCAAACACTGAAACCCCTAAATACCGAATCGGTAAATAAGAAATCGTTAATTAATCGCAAACGCGTTAACCCAAAAATCGGTAATACCGAATGTACGATTTTTTGGTATTAAAGAGTCGCTAATTACCACTGACTCCAAGCAGGTGGTAAACAGGTGCACTGCATATAAACAGTCCCAAAATGCAACAGTGTGAACACAATGGCAGCCCTCTACGTAATAGCAAGGTGGCTATGTTTGCGAGCAGCAGGACTGAGGATCTGGAGACGGGAGGAGCGCGTGTTAGACTGCGTGTTACACTATTCCAAATGACTGAGGCTGAAATACATGAGAGGTACAGGCTACACCCCTAAACCATCCTAGACCTGATACGGGACCTGCACCCACTCCTGGAGCACCAGACACCAAGGGCGCACGCCATACCAACACATGTACACAGGTGCTCTGAAGCCTGCACCTACTTGCATCAGAAAGTTACCGGAGGGTGATAGCTGTGGCAGGTGGTGTGTCACAGAGTTGCCTGTCCCCTTTCTTCAACTCCTTCTTGGATGCCATGATGCAGAGAATGCATCACTACATACGCTTCCCTAGCACCCAGGCGGAACTGCATAAGACAAAGCTGGATTTCTACCAAAAGGCACAGTTCCCACATGTAATAGGGTGCATTGATGGGACCCACATACCAATCTGCCCACCTACAGCTACAGAATACATATACAGGAACCGTAATTCTACGCATTGCATCAACGTGCAGGTGATATGCGATGCGGACAACATCATCACTGACATCGTGGCCAAATTTCCAGGGAGTACCCATGACTTCTACATATTCAGGAACAGTGGGATCTACACACGACTGGCTGGTGGTGAATTTGGAGAAGGATACCTGCTAGGTAAATCGATGTGACACACCCTGATGTATACCTTTGATGAATTTGTTGGTCACTTTTATTAATGGCACTTCCTTTCCCATTTAGGTGACAGTGTGCTGGTGCCGGTTGTTGCCAAATCGCCGATCCATTGAAACACTCCAAGAAATCTCTCCATGTAACCAAGTCGTCCCTTACTTCCACTGATAGCCTAGTGTGGTGGTGTTTCGCCCTTAAACCTGACATTGCCCTGGCTATATTCCTCGAAAAGACCCTGCCCATGGGTATCACCCGCAGTGCAAAACTGAGTTGCCCCACCAACACCTGCACTTGGTGCAAGCTAACCTTGTGTGCCTTTAAACACTCATCCAATGACGTTTGAAAAGCCCTTATTTTGTCTTGTGGGAGTCTGCACACTCCTTCTACAGTGTCTATCTCAATGCCCAAGAAAGTTATTCAGGTCGCTGGGCCCTCCATTTTCTCCTCCCCCAGGGGCACCCCCAATGCCTCGGCTATACGCTGGAAGCCCACCAACACCTCCTGACAAGCTGACGAGCTAGGTGGCCCCAGAAACAGGTAATCATCCAAGTAATGCACCACCTCTTACATTCCTACCGCATCCCGCACTGTCCATTCCAAAAAATGACTAAATGTTTCAAAAACCGCACACGCAATGGAACACCCCAGAGGCATACATAGGTCCATAAAGAAATTGCCATCAAATGTAAATCCTAGCAACCTAGTGTTCTCCGGGTGCACCGGCAAGAGGCGAAAGGCTGACCCAATATCTGACTTGCCATCAGCGTGCCCTCGCCTAGCCTCTGTAATTTTTGAATCGCCACGTCAAAAGTGGTGTAGCGCACTGCACACATTTCCATATCTAACCCCTCATTGACTGACATGCCAGGTGGACTGGATAAATTATGTATAAGGGGATATTTCTCCACCCCCTTCTTTGGTACCAGGCCCAGTGGCAGACAGACTACTTCCTGCCTAAGCAATTGTTGAAAAGGTCCTGCCACCCTCCCCAGCGCTATCTCTCTCATCATTTTTTCTCGGGTTGCCTCTGGATTTCTTAGCACTGAGAGCTGATTGCGCGGGGGCACTGCAGTGGGCAGGGCACTAGACGGGATATGAAAGCCAGATTTAAAACCTTGATACAAAAAATTGAGCTTCTGCCCGCCTCTTGTATCTGGCGAGCAGGCGGGCCAGCACATGCAGGCCTATAGGAGTAGGCAAGCTCTTATGATGGTTGGGAAAGGCGGACCTTGAGTTGAATATTGGCAGGGGTGCGTTGCTCCTTGTGCTTTCCCACTTTTTTGTAACACTTAATCTCTGGGTGCCCAAGCATTCCACAGAAAGAACATATGTGCTTAAACCTACATGCTGCTCCTCTATTACATTCGTTCTTGTTGAACTGCCAGCACGCTTGCTTCATATCCCCCGCTCCTTTGTCTCCCCGAAAGGAATGCGTGGACTTGCTGACTGGCACGGCTGAATAAAACTCCCCATGCCATATATTATTCTCCTGCTGATCTCACGCCACTTCAGACCTCACTGCTTTCATCTGTCTGAATTTCATGTCACATTGCAGCCAGGACATCCCCTGAAATTCAGAAGCTGCCCTATGAATCAATGACATGTAGCTTATCAACTGGGGCGCCAAAGTAGGTAACCGCTCAACCATGCTTGCTGCATAAATAGCAAAACCAGTCACCCAGTTCTTTAACGACCATTCCACCCACACTTTCTTCTGTTTCAAATCCCCATCTTTGCCCGCTCTGCTCTTCCAAGGGACCACACCCGCATTGATCAGATCGAAAATGTCCACTTATTCACCCTTGAAAATCTTCTCCTTTGCTTCCGCCGGCATGTGCCAAGTTATACTTGCTGATGGTGACGCTGCCAGTGATGCGGAACCGTATAGCACCGGGCTGTGTGAGAGGGGGGGTCTGAGCCGACACCACCGTCACCAGAGATACCGAAAGCGTCACTGCAACTACCCGACCCCTGAGGCCCCTGTATTACTCACTGGCCCCTGAACCATTGTAGCAACTACCACAGGCGATTGTAGTACTCCTCCTGACTGGACCCATAACTGTGCCACCCCACCCCCTTGTTGCGCGACTACTGGCACTGGAGCCTGCATGGTATCTGTTGGAACCTGCGCTGTAGCCCTTGGCGCAGCCACCACCTCCCCTAGAGTTGCCGAATTTAGTTGGCTATTAGCCGCGACCGGCACTAGCATTGTGGCTGGTGCCACACTCTGTGTAAGCCCCCCCATAGAAGACAACATGCCCTCTGCCGGACCCTTCTGTGTGACAGCATTAGCAACCGGTATAATGTCCGTGCATACTAGAGGCTGGCCCACCGCTATCGCCTCACCTGCAATGTTCGCTTGCGATTCCGTGACCTGTTTGACCTTCTCCTGATGCGTGTCCTTAAAACGATTTGGCGTCCACCTTATGCGTTTTGGCAAGGAGGGCTCTTGCTGCGAGCTCGTTCCAGCATCCTGAGCCAGAGTCTTCAGTGCCCAATCGATGCCTCCTTTCTTCACGACCTCCCATAATGCTGCCAAGGAACAAAAATCCTCTACTGACGCCGGGACCTCCTTGCCCCCACGTGTCCGCTTTGGCGGCATCCTGCCTACTTAGAAAATAAAAGAGAGTTAAAGACCGACCAAGCCCTTTCGTTTCCCTTTTGAGAGGCCTTGATTCGGTGTGCTTCCATTCCTTCATGCATGCCACGCCTCCATGGGCAAATCACTTGAGATACTTACTGCCCTAGTGTCTCCCTATAAAATGCTTCATGCACATATAGATGGAGAAAATGCCCCCCACGGGATGCTCAGCATGCCTACTGGCTAAATACTCCGGGGCTATCATGTGTCTCCCCAAGCTATTGTCATTCCCTGCAATGCATCTCAAAACACCCCTTCCCTGGGAAGCGCTCAGTCTACTCACCAAACCCTGCGCCCCCAGGTGCTATGCTTGCATGCTCCGTGCCACTTACTTCTGAGCCAAGGTTTATCACAACCCTCTCCCACCCATGTGAATTTTGCTTCCTCCTCCATACCTTGGTGCCCACCCAACCTGCGCTCCCCGGCTCCTTAGGCGTTTAACAATAGGTCTGTGCGTTGCGTTTTTACAGCTCGCCCTCACCCCTTCATTAGGGCTCCCGCTGCCCACGCTTCTCACCATCACTTTGCTTAGGTGCACCTCACCCTTTTGTTGAACAATCGGCTTAATCATACCCTAATATTTTACATATCATCAAAGGGTTCATAGCGGGTGAACGCTGAGCCGCGCGAGCCGATTAGCTGAAGGAGAAGTCGCGACGCGCCAGCTCATTTCAAAAGGTGTCGCTCACCGCGCTACAGCGCTAACAACCCATATTTAGTTCCTCGTGTGCCCAGAAACATTTTCGAACCACACGCAGTCCTACTCCGCACTTTGCATAAACGAGTTAAATTGCCATCGGTGCCCCGCAGGCTTTCCCGAGCAGTCTAGCACTTCAAAGGCACCTCTATTAATGCGCCCAGATTTTCCCCAGCACAAGATGTCATTCTCCGCACTTCGCCTAACAAATTAAATTACCATTGTTGCCCCGCAGGCCTTCCCGCGCAATCTTGCTCTTCAAAGGGGCAAATATCAACGCACCCCGCATCGCCCTAATAATTCCATGATATTATCTCATATCATCAAAGAATTCTAGCGTGCAAACGTTGTGCCGCGCTTGCTCAATAGCAAGGGAATGCGGTAAATCTCTGAGAATTGAATTAACCTAATTGCAAAATTAGATTACCATTAATGCCCTGCAGGCTTCCTCGCCCCAATCCCGCTACGCCGTGAGGCCCCTCACCTTTGTGAATCACCAACAGCGCCACCGGGCCAGCCAGGCCACTCCACACCAACTGCTCCAGGTGCACCTTTCCGGCAACCACCAGAGGCGAGAGGACAAAGAGGGCTGCTCCCTCGAGCCCAGCATTTTTATTACCTCGGGGAGGGCTTGCAAGCCCACCCCGATCTTCTCGCATTTCCTTGCGACCCTCCCCTTGACCAATTCCAGGGAAACGAAACTGTTCCCTCATGTCCGAAATCCCACTAAAGGCACCCCTCCCCTAGGCGTGGGGGTGCCTCTCATTTTTAGGCCCCACCTGAGACAGCGCATGCTGTCTCTTCGAGACATTTAGTAAGTGGCTTTTAATAGTACCACCAGAGGCTTTTGGTGGCCTAAAGCTTGCGTGCACGCGTGCAGCCGCCATCTGCCTTTCTGTCATGGCTCATTAAGCCTCCTCCACCCCTTGCTGTCTGCTCGCACTACCCCCCTCCCTTCTCACCCCTCCCTTCTCCCCCTCCCTCCTTGTTAGCTTGTTATTCTTAACTTCGGAAGCATCTGATGTGAATTCTTCAAGGAGCAAATCACTTCCGACTAAGCTAATGCCGCCTCAGACAGTAGACATTTTCTGGTGCTTGTTCCTGTTTTCATTGGTTCCATGAACCCAGCTCATGTTACTGTTTGCTTACGTTGCATGATTTATGGCAACCTTATCTTTTAGTATTGTATGCTTCGGCCAGACTTCGGTGTCAGAGCCCACTTTAACCCTTTACACCCCAGCACAAAGCCATCGAGAGCGAGTAACAAATGACGCCAACACTCTGTTCCTTGTGGGAACATAGACTGTGAGAGTAACACTGCAACTTGAGTTTCACCTACTACCTTTCGTTTTTAAAGTGGAATTGCCAGATGATGTCCAAATATGTAAGAAGCCCCCAACGCTTTGGTAATTGTAGTCTTTGTTTGGAAATCCTGGGCAGGACGGGTTTGAGCGGCGTCCTCTGGCATATGAATGTGTAACCAGCTCTTCCCAGTTACCCTTTACCCCTCCCTTGCGAGAAGTTTCAAGGTATTGATTGCTATAGCAGGCTATTGCTGTTTTGCCATCAGTTTAATCCCTTGCAGTGTAACTTCGCTTGTGAAACAGTAACATTTCACAGACTGTCTAACGAGTACGTAAACTTGAATGGAGCCCCCAGCCACCCTTCTGGTTTTGAAACAAGTACTCAGAGGCAACAGTCGATGTCTTGCACATTTAGGGCCAGATGTAGGTAATTTCATTTTTCCGATTCTTAAATACCGACTCATACCGAATCGGTATTTCAGAATCGGAAATTGTGATGTAGGTAAAAAATTGGTAAAATTTACCGATTCGGAATCCCTCCGAATCTGAAATCGGTATTTACCAAATCTGTAAATTCCGAATCGGTAAAACCCATTAATTCCAATGGGCCTCCTGGCCCATAGGAATGAATGTGTTTTACCGAATCAGAATTTATCGATTCGGAAATTACCGATTCAGTAAATACTGAATCGTAAATTTGAAACTGACAAACATGTGAGCCTGTGAACCAATCAGAAACACCAACCACACCCAAAAACAAAGCTACAGTGGAATCAACCAATCTGAATCAAGCACCCCTCCCCAGTACCTGGGAGTGGCCACACCTATGCAGGTGCAGAAACTCAACTGTCAGGAGACCAGGAGGACAGACAGAGGAGGGGGCTTCCCTTAGCTTATCTGAACAGCACAATGGAGACCCAGGATGGACAGAGGGATGCAGCAGAGCGCAGGAGGAAACTGAAATTCAGCCCTGAAGAACTGCAGGTGCTGGTTGAAGAGGTGGTGAAACACTACTGCAAAATCTTTGGAAAACAGTCTCTGCATGTTGCAGAGTCTGTCAAGTGCATTACCTGGATTGATATCCAAGCAAAGGTAAATGCCATCGAGGTCACCCACCGTGAAATTAACGATTTAAAAAAAAAAGGTGGTATGACCTTCGCATTATCACCAAAAAGAAACTATCTGCCCACAGAAAAGAAGCTGCAGCAACAGGGGGAGGCAGAAACCGAGCACCACGACTCACTGACATTGAGGAGCTTGTGAAATCCACACTAGAGCCAGAAAGCATCCATGGCATTGGGGACGCTGACAGCTCAGCCAGAGCTGCAAAGAAACAAGGTAAGATGCATGGACATTATCATTAACCCATTTACCTGTTCCCCTTCCCCACTCTGTGTGCCTACATCACACTCCAGAACAGGTTTTACTAATGCCCAGCAATGCATCATGGGAGACGTAGTCATAGGTAGATAAAGCTATGCAGTCAGCATACCATACAGCAAGGGATGCAACACACTACTAGCAGAAGCAAATGAGGAGCTGGCAAATGTGTGATAGTAGTGTGATTTATTCAAGACACACAGGTGAACTACTCCACTGACACAATGTCCATGTCTGTCCACAGGAGAGTCATCGCGCAGCACAGCAATGGATAGGGAGAAGAGGATAGAAGAAGCTTGCCCCAGCACAGTTCAACAAGGAAAGAACAGAGAGCAGGCAGCCAAGACACCTGAGCAAACAACCACACCATAACCTCAGTCTCCTCTTTTGTTTGGGACTCAGGAGTCAGGAGCAGCAGCACAGTCCCCCACACCAACAACACCGTCACTTGTGCAGGAAAGGGCAAGGCGGCTTGATGTGCCCCCTCCCCGCATTCTAGAAACATCTGAGGAGGAAGAGGAGGAGGGTGACATGGCAAGCAATCCACCAGAGTCAGCCAACGCTGAGCAGCAGCCCACTCCAAGAGCTGTGCGGGCCAGTGTCCGAGGACGAAGGGCACAGGAGAGAGCTGAAGGGCAGTACGGTCAGGGGGTCTTCTGCGGTCTGGAGGCCACCATGTTCAAGGTCCAGCGCCTGCAGGCAAAGGCAATGATGGGTTTTCAGAGGCAGGCGCGCAGCTTTAACAACAAGCTGGTAACATTGACAAGGGCATAGGGAACATTTCGGACAGCATGCAGTCGCTGGCATATGGCATGACAGACATGACCCAGTGCATGACTGTCCTGTGCGACAAATTGAACAGGGACCACTTGGAGAGGCGCAAGGCTCGTGTGGATGTGCGCCAGCAGACCAAAGCATTAAACCGCTTTGCAACTGCAACCTCCCTGCTGTGCAGACGGTCAGTAGCGATGCAGGATGCTATTGTGCAATGCTGCACCAATTTATCCGTGGGGATGGGCAGAGTGACCTCTGCCATGGAGCTGATGCTTACACAACAGACAGCCACTAGAGGCGACACATGTGTGGTTGAAAGTGAAGAATCCACCAGCAGGAGTGGTGCAAGCACTCCTGTCCCGGAAATACGCAGGATCGGCAGGCATCAATCCACAGAGCCAGGCAACACGAAAGCCGTGAAACACAGCCACATCAGTCCCACCCTGTAATCCGTGGACGGAAACATTAACTATGCCCTCCACCCAAAGGACAGGTCACTGTGGGGTTAACTGTGACCACCCAGTCATGGACATTGATATTTTGTGTAACCATTGTGTGGTATTATTGCAATGGCGTAGTGAAAATTAAACTACGTACATCATAATCTTAGCCTGTCTGTGTCTCATTACTCACTCAGAAATATTGCTGTGTGATCTCTGCCCATCTTAGTCTCCCATCTGTAGCTGGTGCGGCTACTGTAGCATAGGGCTCTGCCTGTTCTGTGTCATCATCAATGTCCTCATGATGTGTGATCTCCACCTCTGTGCCTTCCTTGGTGGCGAGATTGTGTAACATGGCACAGGTCGCAATGATTTTGCAGCACAGGATTGGAGTGTACTGGTGTGCCCCTCCACTCTTGTGAAGGCAGTGAAACCTGTTCTTAAGGAGTTCAAATGTGCGCTCCACAACGTTGCGTGTAGATCTGTGAGCCACATTGTAAAGCCTTTCACTCCTGGTGGATGGGTTGAGGTAGGGGGTGAGCACAAAGGACCGCAGGGCATATGCACTATCGCCTAGGGGGGAGAAAGATTGCCATTAGTTGCATTATCATGATACATTCATCTACTGTGACTGTCAGGGTGTGTCAATGTCATTTACCTAGCAGGTATCCGTTCCCAAAATCTCCGGCAACTATGCGTGTGTATATCCCACTATTCTGGAATATGTACGAATCATGGGTACTCCCAGGGAATTTCGCCACAATGCCTGCGATGATGTTGCCAGCATTGCATATGACCTGCCCATTGATGAAGTGCGTCGACTTCCGGTTCCTGTATATGTGTTCTGTGGCTGCAGGTGGGCAGAGTGGTATGTGGGTGCCATCTATGCAGCCTATCACGTGAGGGAACTGTGCCAGTTGATAGAAAACAGTCTTGGTCTTTGCAAGTTCCGCAGGTGTGTCAGGGAATGAAATATAATGCTCCATCCTCTGCATCATGGCGTCAAGGAACCTCCGGAAGAAGTGGGACAGGCAGCTCTGGGACACACCACCTACTGCAGCTATCACACTTTGGTAACTTCCAAAGGCAAGCCGGGCTGAAGACGGCTGGAATGCCAGAAACCGGACCTTGGAAGCTTGTTTCCTGTCCAGGGAAGGCATGGCTTGGCAGTTCGGGCTGGACTGTTCCCATGAGGCACAGGGTCAGACTGATTTGCATATGGCCATGTCTGAACTGAGGTGGTGTGGAGTGCAAAAAAACGATGGATTTAGGCCCAGATCTCTGTACTGGGGTGAATGTATGACATTGTTCTGCATTCTGTCCATCACCTGTGCTTTTTAGGTCTCGGCCTATTCCATTCCGCAGGAATGAATAGGACGAGTCTATTGCGGTGAAACCAAGAGTTAAACTAAGCTCTCCAAAAAAGCGGATTTCCACGAGTGCATGTGCTCTCGTGCACGAGCTTTTGTCCGAGCCGCCAGCCTCCAAGAGCTGCACATCCAAGCCATCTGTTACTTCCCAAGCGTGGTGCCGCCAGCAGCTTCACTTCAAGGGGTTCCGCTCCGCCCCTTGCTGCATCAAAGGCTTTCATTTCGCGGCCGCAGAGTTTTTTTATGCCCCTTCAGGCCACAGACTTGCTCCATTACTTGCGTCCTATTTTTTTTATGTAATACAAGTCACATCATAAGTACAAAGTGTGGCGCCCGACTTGTATTTTGCTGCTTCCGTCATTGCATCTAAATATATGATACAAGTTTCATGCTTTTGGTAAAATGTATTTTTTTTCCTTTACTGTGCGCAAACACGCAGACCACAGCCTCTCTCTAAGTCAGCTGCACATTCGTCTATTCCACCCCGCTCCCTCTCATGCACGCTCTTCGCTCTCCAAACCCATTACTCAGGCCACAGACTCCATTACGTGCGTGCTATTCTTTTAGGTGATACAAGATGCATGCTCTTCGCTCTCCAAACCCATTACTCAGACAACAGACTCCATTACTTGCGTGCTATTCTTTTAGGTGATACAAGTCGTCATTGCATCCTAATATGTGATACAAGTCACACAAGTACAAAGTGTGGCGCCCGACATTTATTTTGCTGTTTCCGTCATTGCATCTAAATATATGATAAAAATTTCATGCTTTTGGTAAAATGTACTTCTTTTCCTTTACTGCGCGCAAACACGCAGACCACAGCCTCTCTCTGAGTCAGCTGCACGTTCGTCTATTCCTCCCCCCCCTCCCTCTCATGCACGCTCTTCGCTCTCCAAACCCATTACTCAGGCCACAGACTCCAGTACTTGCGTGCTATTATTTTAGGTGATACAAGATGCACGCTCTTCGCTCTCCAAACCCATTACTCAGGCCACAGACTCCATTACTTGCGTGCTATTCTTTTAGGTGATACAAGATGCATGCTCGTCGCTCTCCAAACCCATTACTCAGGCAACAGACTCCATTACTTGTTGCATTTGTCACCCCGAGTGGGATGGGTATGCTCAGACGTGAGTCCCATGCACTCCACACCACTGGATTCAAGCAAGCCGGGCTGAAGGCAGCTGGAATGCCAGAAACCGGTCCTCGGAAGCTTGTTTCCGGTCCAGGGAAGGCATGGCTTGGCAGTTCGGGCTGGACTGTTCCCATGAGACACAGGGTCAGATTGATTTGCATATGGCCATGTCTGAACTGGGGTGGTGTGGAGTGCAAAAAACGATCTATTTAGGCCCAGATCTCTGTTCTGGGGTGAATGTATGACATTGTTCTGCATTCTGTCCATCACCTGTGGTTTTTGCATTTGTCACCCCGAGTGGGATGGGTATGCTCAGACGTGAGTCCCATGCACTCCACACCACTGGATTCAAGCAAGCCGGGCTGAAGACGGCTGGAATGCCAGAAACCGGTCCTCTGAAGCTTGTTTCTGGTCCAGGGAAGGCATGGCTTGGCAGTTCGGGCTGGATTGTTCCCATGAGGCACAGGGTCAGACTGATTTGCATATGGCCATGTCTGAACTAGGGTGGTGTGGAGTGCAAAAAAACGATGGATTTAGGCCCAGATCTCTGTACTGGGGTGAATGTATGACATTGTTCTGCATTCTGTCCATCACCTGTGGTTTTTGCACAGCACCTGCACATGGGGTTAGATGGTGTGCGCCCTTGGTGTTGGGTGCTCCAGGAGTGGGTGTAGGTCCCTGATCAGGTTCAGGATGGTTTGGGGATGTAGCCTGTACCTTTGGAGTATTTCTGGCTCTGTCTGTTGGAAAAGTGTTATCCTCTGCCTGTACACTTGCTCCTCCCTTGGCCACTCCCTCTCTCCTGCTGCCTGTAGTCTTTGCCGCCTTGCAATGACGTAGAAAGCTGCCATTCTGGTTACACTGTTGCATTTTGGGCCTCATTTTATAGCCTGCACCTGGTTACCACCTGCATTCAATCCATGGTTAATACCGACTCCTAAATACCGAATTTCCTTAAATTCAGTATTTTTCGGGTTTCCTACTTCTCCATGCCCATTATTTGACCATTTCCTATTTACCGATTTGGTAATTAAGAATTCGGTAAATGTGAATTCGGAATATTCCGCATCGGTAAAATACAGACTCATATTTTCCGATTCAGAATAATACCGACTAATATTTTCCGATTCGGAAAAAATTACACTCCTACATCTCATTTCCTGGATACCGGTCGGTAACGGACCTGGGGGCATATTATCAAGCCTGTGCGCTAAAATTATCGCCGCTTTATCGGCCGAAAACGGCCGATAAAGCGGCGATAATGGGCTTGATAATATGCTCTGTGGAATTCCAATCGAAGCCCATGTTAGATGTCTTCACATCTAACATGTGCTTCGATTGGAATTCCATAGAGCATATTATCAAGCCCATTATCGCCACTTTATCGGCCGTTTTCGGCCGATAAAGCGGCGATAATTTTAGCGCACAGGCTTGATAATATGCCCCAAAATTTCCAAATTTCGGCCGTTACCGACCGGTATTTGCCGACCTACACCTGGCCCCAACTCTTTAATAATTGAACATTCGAGCAACTTCAGAATTATGCTGATCTGTAGGGATACGGCACTGCATAAAGGATGGTTGGAATATTGGCTGTGAGTTGCATTTTTAATGCCTTTTCACTTGCCTACCTTTAGTGGTGTGAAACGCACTGGCACCAGCATGCTGCACAGAGGATGAAAGCATTCTTTAAGTTGCAGCCCTTTTGCTGTTTCTTACACACACTCACCTAGCACAATTTTCATGCACGACAAGCATTGGCATAGCCGATAGGTCTCGCCTTTGGGACCTTATAAGTGTTTAACCATGCAACAGTTAATGTTGCAGCACCAAGGATATTGTGCTGCATAACTAAATACTTATAAGGTCCCAAAAGCGAGACCTATTGGCTATCCCAATACTTGTTTAAACTGAAATCTCTTAACAATGTCCCAAGGGGCGTCATTTAGAAAAAACAATGTCTGTCATTCACACAATGCAATAGACAAATGTACTGCACATATAAACTTCAGAAAAGATATGGCCAGCAATAACCCATAAAGATAATTTTTAGTGTTTTTATAAATATATTTGCATATATGCTCTATTAATGGCAGCATCAAGTATTCAATAAAAAATGCCCAATGTGCAAAGTGAACACGCAGTGCTCGTGAAATTAAAGTGGACGGCACAAAGTGATACACACAAAAAAACAGAAGGAATGGCGAAAAGGAACAGCAATCCAGCATTTTCCCTGAAAATAAATGGATGAAGGCGTTCATATTTAGATCATTGCACGATGAGCGTCTTTTAGAATTAGGGAAAAACGAGCACAATGAGCAGGGGGGATTAATCAAAAAGTAAAAAAGAATCAAGTATTTAAAAAAAAATTGAAGGGGCCATATTGTAATATACTTGTCAATTTCCAAATGGTACTGTCTTCGAAGATAAAAGAAAGGAGAAATGAATCAGTATTAAAAAAACAGCAAGGACAGAGTCAAAAGTGAGGGAGGTGCACCACTAGTGTCACAAAGGGTGAAGAAATATATTTACGCTCACAGGTATGTTCAGCAAGGTCCGATAATGATTGCAAAAAAAGGAGTGGGGGAGGCCTAAAACTTAATCGAATTAAAAAATAACGAAGAAATGGGTAGTCTGAACCGATGCTAATATGGACGAGGTAAATACTCACAATTAATGCAAAACTGCAAAAGAGTGAATCAATTTGAATTAGGCTGAAAAATAGAGGGATAAGAAGTTAAAAAGCACTTTCCAAACCAACCTATCGATGATTAATCTGTTTACCTACTATTGGATATAAATTATCTTAATCCATCACTCTTGCTCACCTTTCTTCATTTTTGGGTGACTTTTTTCACTTTACACATGGGAATATTTCTATTTAGTTAATTAATTGAATTGCCCTCCCCTTCACATCTTTCCCTTCCCTTCTCCCAGTATTGTATTGTAGCTTCGTTGTAGCCATTCACTTGGCCTTTTTTATCAGATGTTTTTGCTGCTGCTCTTTGCATTGATAGGTGTGTGTATCAGCCATTTTCAGGTACTGGCTGCCCTGCACCACGGCAACTTCTGGAAGTTTGCTCTCTGTCTCGACACTCCTCCCGTTTGCTCCTTAAACAGAGGAATGCCTGTTCTATCCTGTGCATGCACTGGACGCTTTGTGTCATGGTGCCTACGGAATTTTTACTTCACTCATTTTTCCCTAATGACACATATTTAAGTGCTACCGTGATGACGCCGCTCCCGCTTGAAGGATTTTTTTCTTCAAGTATGCCCTTTATGGCTTTTTAAAACCATAGTCTCTCCCTTCTCTCACGCAATTTTTAGTTGGGAGACTGCTTTTTAAACTTCTTTCCCCTCTATTTTCCAGCCTAATTGAAATTGATATATTATGCTGAATTATTTTACGGATGGAGTAACCTACTATTAGAACCAGTGGCAGAAGCCTCCGATTTTACAATACTTGGAGATTTTAATTTTCATTTAGAAAAAGTAACAGACAAAGATACATCGAGCCTTATTGAGGATCTTAAGGCAGCTGGGCTAAACCAGTTAGTTACTAGAGCCACGCACAAAGCAGGTCATGTTCTTGACGGCCTATTTACGAATAACCCGGCCATTACTCCCCCTACTGTCGTTCCAATTGTATGGTCAGATCACACAGTGGTGGTCTTTTATATCTGTGTTAAAAAACACAAAAATCAACACTCGGCTAAAAGGCAACTTAGGATGTGCAGGGACTGGAAAAATATAGATATAAAAACACTATCTGAGAAACTAGAAAAATAACAAACCATCTAAAGCGTTAGATTCTCAATTAGCAGCAAATAACTACAACCAATGGCTCACAGACACTTTTAATCAGGTAGCGCCTTTAAAGAAAATGCGTCCAAATCGCGCAATACCATCAGCCCCTTGGTTCTCTGAACCTTTAAGATTGGAGAGACAGAAATGCCACAATCTAGAAAGATGTTGGCGAGTTAATTATGATAATAACGATAAAGAAAGGTACAAACAAGCACTATCAGGCTACAGGAAGCTGTTAAGACTGGAAAAGAGTAAATAATTTCTAATTTCTAATTTCTAGGTTTGGTAAAGCGCAACAGCTACCCCAGCAATGGGGTGTTCCGGCGCTAGCAGACAAGCAAACTCCTACTGAACGGGGAGGGGAGGCTAAGAACCCTAGAGAGCGGGAAAGAGGTGGGTCTTGATAGCTTTGCGAAAGGCCGGGAGACCTTCTATGGAGCGGATGCTGAGGGGGAGATCGTTCCATAGTTTGGGCCCCAGGACGCTAAAGGAGCGGCCACCAGTCCGACTAAGTCTGATTCTGGGGACTGTCAGGAGAAGTTGATTAGAGGAGCGAAGGTCGCGGCCAGGGACATAGGGTCGGGCCAGATTTCGCAACAGAGGGGGATTTCCCTGTTTGACGATCTTAAAGATCGTAATAAGAGCTTTGAATTTCACTCTGTGCTCCACGGGCAGCCAGTGTAATTTGCGGATGGTGGCTCTTGCTGAGCATCTACGTGGGAGGCCGACCAGTGTTCTGGCCGCCGTATTCTGGATACGTTGGAACCTAGCCGTTTCAGCTTTGTTTGCTCCCAGTAGAAGAACGTTGGCGTAGTCCAGGCGGGACAAGATGGTTGCCTGGATAATTAGCTGGCGAGCTTTAGAGTCAAATAGCCCAAGTATAGGCCGGAGGTTCCTTAGGAGCCCTATGCAGGTGGCTGCCACCTTTTTAGTATGTGACTGGAAGCTGAGGTTGGCATCCATCCAGACTCCCAAATTTTTAACACAGTTTTTAGGGGATGGAGTGGTGCCAAGGGATGACGGCCACCAGTGCTCATTCCATAGGCAGGTGTTACGGCCGAGGAGGAGCACCTCGGTTTTCCCGGCATTAAGTTGGAGGTAGTTGTCCGTCATCCATTGAGCCACTGATGCCATGCCCTCTCTAAACTTGGATGCCGCGGTGGACGGGCTTTCAGAGAGGGTGACGACCAGCTGGGTGTCGTCGGCGTTTGAGACCAGCGTGAGTCCCCACTCCTTGGCCACATCCGCAAGCGGCTGGACATATAAGTTAAAGAGGGAGGGGCTCAACGCTGAACCCTGGGGGACTCCTTGGGCTATGGGATGAGATTTAGAGAGAAATGGGGGGGCTGACACCTTGAAGGATCTGTCCTTAAGAAAGGATTGGAACCATGAAAGAGCGAGGCCAGTCACACCGGCCATCTCCAGACGCTCCAGAAGGATGTCATGGGACACCGTGTCAAAGGCTGCGCTGAGATCTAAGAGAATCAGCGCAGCACTTTGCCCGGAGTCTAGGATCGTCCTGAGATGTTCGGTGGTGGCCAGTAAGGCAGACTCAGTACTATGGCCGGCTCGAAAGCCATTTTGGGATGGGTCCAGAATTCCGTGACGGTCCACATGTTTCGAGAGAATGCCGTTGACATGGGCCTCTGCTATCTTGGATAACCAGGGTAGAAGGGATATTGGTCGGTAGTTTTCTGGTTTGGAAGGGTCGAGGGTGGGTTTTTTGATTATTGGTGATACCCACGCTTGTTTCCAAGTGATAGGTACAGATCCAGAGGTAAAGGAGAGATTGAGGATATCCATCATGGGAGGTAGAAAAAGATCCAATGAGTCCGGGAAGTGAGAGGGGCTCATAGGGTCAGCTGGGCAGCCAGACTTCAGCTTCCTGCATAGTTTGTTCAATTCAGCGGCAGAGATGGCAGGGATTTGGGTGAGAGGGATACGGGTGGGGACTAGGGTTGTAGGCTCTCTGGAATGAGGAGGGTTCTGCAGAAAGGTCGCATATATTTTTTGAACTTTTTCAACGAAGTATGTGGCAAGCTGCTCACATTGTTCGTTGGAAGAGATTTTTGGGGATGGCGCCCTAGGGTTTTGAAGTTCTTTGACTAGTTTAAAAATCACTTTAGATGGGTTCGAGTTGGAGCTAATTTTGTTAGCATAAAAAGAAGCGCGGGAGGATCTGATGGCTTTATGGTAGATTTTAAGTTTGGATAAATAATTTGTTTTATCCTGATTGTCAAAGTTTTTCCTCCATTGGCGCTCGGCTTTTTTACAATCCTTACGTAGCGCTTTGAGGGTATCATCGTACCAAGGATTAGCGGGCGTGTTGCGTCCCTTAGTCAGTTTAGCTGGGTTAAGAGTGTCAAGGCCATTGGTAATCCAGGTAGTGAACGAGGTGTAGGTCGCTTCTATCTCCTGGTTAGTTTCGCAGTGGAAATCACCTAAGGTTTTTTGTATGGCGGGGGTGGAGAGCTTGTGCCAAGGTCTTCTAAGGCGTTGGTTGGATTCAGTTTTATACTGCCGATGTGGTGCAGGAACCATAAGTTTAACGAGGTAGTGGTCCGTCCATCCCATAGGGGAGGGGATCTCCGTGACTGCCTCTTGGATGTTAGTGAAGATCGGATCCAGGGTATGGCCTGCCATGTGGGTAGGAGCATGGACTAGAGAGTTAAGTTGTAGTGCCGAAAGGTCTGCAAGAAGGCTAGAAATGGTATGGTCATTAGTTAAGTCAAAATGCAGATTAAGATCACCTAGTATGGTGAAATTGGCAGATTTGGTAATAAGCGCCGTGGAAGTTTCGAGGAGGGCGTCAATGAACCTTGAGGCCTGGCCTGGTGGGCGATATATGTAAAGGCCGGATAGCGTAGACTGAGGACTGATGCTGATTTTGAATTGAGCGCATTCGCAGTCTGGGAGAGGTTCTTTGATAAAAGTGCAAGTGAGGTGCTTTTTATAGATGACTGCGATGCCGCCACCCCGGGTTTCACGGTTTATGGTGACCAGGTGAAACTCATCTGGGAGCGTCAGGTTAGGGATGGTAGTTATGCCATCTCGTAGCCATGTTTCGCACAAAAACAGGACGTCAGGATTTTCTTCCTGTAGGAGTGAATTTACCTCGAGGTGGTGTTTAGAGAGGGATCTGACGTTGAGCTGTAGTATCGTCAGGGGCGGGGTAGTAGTTGCGGTGCGATTACCCCACACTCGAGCGGGCATGCTTGTGGAGAAATGGCATCGATCACAGTGGAGTGGCGAGTGGCCCAGGATGCCAGTGGCGTCAGAGCAACTTTGGTTAGAGTTCAAGGCAAGGAGTTCCTTGCGATCATACCGTAAGGGCTGGGGTCTGGGTAGACCAGGGGGACTGGCGAGAGGCGATGGTCTGGCGATGACGGGCGCAGACAGGCTTGCCTTAGGCGCGCCTTTGGCGCGCATTCGTCGCGCCCGCTGCGCTCGTCCGCTGCGCTTCCTACCAAGACACATGATAAATAGTGGAGAGTCAGGACGTAGGAGGGGGCGTGGCCAGCCGAGGGGGCGTGTTCGTGACGCGCCTCGCCCTCGTGAATAGGCGACCAAAATCAAGGGGTTTCGTTGCAGCGTGAGTCCGCTGTTTAGGATGCCAAGAGTGCAGTAAGTGAGGTTTTAAAAAAACACAGTATCACAAATAGTTTAAAATGAATCCAAGCGCTCCCGGCTTCCGCCTCAGGAGTTCGTTTGTTGAATGCGACGCCAGGGCACTGGGCGCGCTATTTATACAACTTGGGGGCGTGGCCAGCCGAGGGGGCATGTCCGTGACGCGCCTCGCCCTCGTGAATAGGCGACCAAAATCAAGAGGTTTCGTTGCAGCGTGAGTCCGCTGTTTAGGATGCCAAGAGTGCAGTAAGTGAGGTTTTAAAAAGACACAGTATCACAAATAGTTTAAAATGAATCCAAGCGCTCCCGGCTTCCGCCTCAGGAGTACGTTTGTTGAATGCGACGCCAGGGCACTGGGCGCGCTATTTATACAACTTGGGGGCGTGGCCAGCCGAGGGGGCGTGTCCGTGACGCGCCTCGCCCTCGTGAATAGGCGACCAAAATCAAGGGGTTTCGTTGCAGCGTGAGTCCGCTGTTTAGGATGCCAAGAGTGCAGTAAGTGAGGTTTTAAAAAAACACAGTATCACAAATAGTTTAAAATGAATCCAAGCGCTCCCGGCTTCCGCCTCAGGAGTTCGTTTGTCGAAATACTTTTGTGAACAGATAGAGAAGGCCCAGAACTCCAGTAAGCAATTATACCAGGTAGTGGCAACATTAACAAATATACCAACAGCTAATACTACAGATACCACCCAAGATTTCTGCAATCAAATGGCTGATTTTTTCAGGACCAAGGTCACAGAAATCTTCAATAAATTTAACAACAACATGACAGGGGAATCATCAGAAAGCCTCAAGAACACACAACTCACATCCTCCTCTTTGAATGAATTCCTCCCCCCATCACTGTCAGAAATAAAAGATCTCATTAAATCTACAATGTCGGGTTCCCCCCTGGATCCCTGTCCACCGACCATCATAAAATCAACAACTGATGTGGTAGCCCCAATCTTGGAAAACATCTGCAGTACCATCTGCGAATCAGGAAACTATCCTCAAAGATGGAAAACAGCTATAATAAAGCCACTTCTAAAGAAACCCACCCTTAACACCTTGGAATTAATAAGTTATCGCCCTATAGCAGCGCTCCCATTTCCTTCCAAAATACTTGAAAAAGTTATAAATAAACAGCTGGCCAACTACATTGACTATAACAACCTGTTAGACAACACTCAGTTCGGGTTTAGGAGAGGCCATGGAACGGAGACTTCGCTCATAAAGGCTTCTGAAGAGATCAGACAGATCATGGACCAGGGTGGCACGGCAGTCCTGATCCTGCTGGATCTCTCAGCGGCCTTTGACACGGTCGATCATAACATCCTGATCGACCGTGTCACTGCTATGGGCATACAGGGTAAAGCTGCGGAGCTCATGGCTTCTTTCTTGTCGAACAGAGAACAGTCGGTAAAGATGGGGAGCTTATACTCACCAACGTTTGTGCTGCCCTGCGGAGTCCCCCAGGGATCCTCGCTAAGTCCGACACTCTTTAACATTTATGTGTCGGACTTGGCGAGGGTCATTAAAACCCATGGAATAGGAGTGACTTCGTATGCCGACGATACTCAGTTGGGAGGCTACATGTTTAGCCCGCCAGCCTGACTTTGTCCCTCCTCTTGAAATACCAAACCTGCAGGGGGCGCTGGCGCTGCATAACAGATGTTTATTGGTACCCATTCAATGTACTGATTCTTGAAGTACCCTACCCCACCGGGGGCGCTGGTGCTGCCTAACAGATGGTTATTGTTACCCCGCTTAACACTAGTATATTGCCTTTCTAATGCTCCACTGGTGCGACTGCAGGCGTTCTCGCAGTCCACCCCTTTTTTTTTTTTGCGGGAGATCATTGGAACCCGTAGTTCGTCATTTCATCTTAGTGAATACTTGCTGTTTGGCATCCCTCCTCAGGAGTTTGTAGTCACCCCTACTCCAAGGTGCTGATTATCCATATTCTTGTGCCCCTTTACCGTGTTTACCACATACCCTCAGCAACCCCCATGGGCGGTTCGCCCTGGGGCCTGCTCCAGACATCTGTCTACTTGTTAGCTACATGTCTTGGAAGCCGCTCTAGGTTGTTCTAGTCCATTTTTGTACTATCATGTTAATCCTTTTCGCATACATGCCACCTCGCTAAAGTGTGCATGGTTCTTACTTCCACGTGTTGGCACGACTGGGGGCACGGGCGACATAATCCCCTTTATTTGCACGTGCATGTCCACCCCATCTAAGCCCTGGAAACCGGTGTTCAATGTTGCCCCACTCAATGGTACTGAGTTAGGTTCAACCTGCATATTCTACGTGCAACCGTGTCTCGAGCCGAGTGTCCCATCCCTTTTCTAGCCCCAGTAGCCTGAAAATCATATCGGGGTCTGGGGCCTGTGCGCGTGCGGTAAAACCTGCTTCCTGCGGTGTGTGTCTTGCCACGAGACGCTGTTAGTGAGGGGGATACCAAAGGCCACTGCCTACGAAACTTGTAGCCTATAATTGCCCCCAACTGGGCGCCCGCCTTTCGTCTACTTGGGTAAGTCCGTTTATATGCCACGTTACATCGAACAGGGGCAGGGGTGGCAATGCAGAGGTGCCGCCATTCCTTGACTGTTAATCGTTCCTTGTAACTCATTAGCTGCATTGGGGAGGAGTAAGGTTTATCTCCCTGTGGATTTCAAATTGGCAATTCCCTGTACATTTTACGACACGTAAATTACCAAGTATTACTTATGTGACAAGCTGCTTATTAGTCATGTGTTGGTAATCCTTCGTGATTGCTGTCTACGGTTTCCCAGTTCGAGAAAGAGGGGAAAAAAAACTGCTTTAAAATTGCCACTTTATGATACTATGCTGGTTTAAACTGTCACTTTTCCCCACAATGATAAAGGAAAACAGAAGAGCATTGGGGAGGTTAGAAATTATTTGCACCCAATTGAAACCTTTTTGTGACATTAAAATAATGCCAGTCTGAGGAAAATACATATGCCCCACTCTATACTGCCATCTGCACTCGCTTCTTTGGCAGTTAATATCTCCCTGTAAGCTGCTACTAACCCGGAGAGGTCTCTAACACACACACGATAACCCCCCCTGACATGTTGCCATTGCCCCTTCCCCTTTTTACGCATGACACGTGGTGTTTGCTGCTGGCATATTAACACTCGGTGCTGCCTACCATTATTTACAAACTTACACCGACTCCAAAGCCTGCTAGGCCATACTTCATTTCTACAGGCAAAATATACCTTCCTGCGCTCCGAGGAGGCTGGTACCTTCCTTCCCTGACTGCATTGGCCTGTATGCAGGATGGGGCTTCTTCTGGTGCTCTATGCTGGACCCCATCGCTACCCGAAGGGTTTACTTTCCCCATACCGTGTTGCTGCTGAAGCCCCCGCGGGGCGAGTGGTATTATTATTATTATTATTGTTTACATTTATATGGCGCACAGCTACCCAACAAAGGGTTTCCCGGCGCAGCAGATCCCAATGTCAATGCGGTTACAGAAAACTAGATGTTGAATAGCCATGTTTTTAAGGCTTTTCTGAATTTGATGTAACTTGGCTCAGACCGCAATGTATGTGGCATTGAATTCCAAAGTGTAGGTCCTAGGAGTGAAAAGGACTTGCCACCCATGCGTGACAACTTGATCTTTGGGATTACAAAATGATTTGCCGTGGAAGACCGAAGAGATCTGGAAGGATGATAAGGGCGCACCAGGTTTTGCTGGTATTTTGGAGCGGTATTGGTGGAAATCCTGTGCATAAAGCATAGGGATTTAAATTTGACTTGATTTTCAATTTTTAGCCAGTGTAACTTCCTGATGTATTTAGTAGTTGGAGTAGAGATGGGAATTTTCCAGAGTAGTCTGGCAGCTGCATTTTGTACTGACTGTAACCTGCGGACAGTAGCTTTATTCACCACCAGGTACAGAACGTTGCCATAATCTAGTCTGGATGTTATTAGGGCGTTGACAACCGTTTTCTTGGTGTTTTCAGGCAACATCCAACAGATCTTTTTTAGCCATTTCAATATGGCGAAGCAGGTGGCCGAAGTCTTTACTGCTTGCTGGTGTAGACTGAGTGAGTCGTCAATAATGACTCCCAGGTTGCGAGCATGAGTGACAGGGGTAGGGGGGGTGCCCATTTCAGTTGGCCAATGTTGGGGTCCCCAAAATTCTTTATTTTTGCCCAACACGATTAGCTCAGTTTTCTCGACGTTTAGTTTTAGGAAGTTTTTTTGCATCCATTCAGCGATTTTACCAAGTCCGAGTTGTAAGGAAGAAGAATTGTCAGAGTCTACAGCTGATAAAGAAAAAAGCAGCTGAGAGTCATCAGCGTAAGAAAACATTAAAAGCCCTGTATCCTCCACTATCTTGGACAGGGGACTCATATATACGTTGAAAAGCAACGGGCTGAGAATGGAGCCCTGCGGTACTCCGTGTTTAAATGTCATGGTATCAGAGCAGGCAGTTTGTGAAAATACCTGGAACGTGCGGTTTTCCAATAATGATCTGATCCAGTTGAGAGCCGCCCCGCGGATGCCTAGGGAGTGGAGTGTCTGGGCGAGGACCGCATGCGACACGGTGTCGAATGCCGCGCTGAGGTCGAGTAGCACAAGTGCCACTGTTTCGCCCTTGTCCACCATGTGACGGATATTTTCGGTCACTCCCAGCAAGGTAGACTCTGTGGAAAAACCTGCACGGAATCCCGACTGGTGGGATGGTAGCAGGTCATGAATGGTGATAAAATCAGTAAGGCAACGATGTACATGCTTCTCTAATATTTTTGCAAAGGTGGGCAGCAATGATATTGGGCGGAAGTTAGCTGGCAAATTGGGGTCTGCGCCAGCTTTCTTCAAAAGCGGATGTATCATTGCATGCTTCCATTCACTGGGTACGGATTGTTCCAGTAACGAAGCATTGAGAAGATCAGTAACAGTAGTTAAAACGTTGCTGTTAAGTTGCTTTAAAACTGAGCATGGCAGTGGGTCTCTGGGTGAGCCAGATTTGATGGTTTTTAGCAGCCCTTGAACCATATCAGGATTCAGCAAGGGCCAACTATCAAGTGTGGCAGAAGATGCATCAGCCAGAGTAGGGCAATCAGTAGTACCTATGGCATTACCTGGAGTAGGTGATGCACAGTTGGAGGTAGCTTCAGAGGTTGAATCATGTTTATTAGAAGCTTGGTTAATATCTTGGTGGATTTTATCAACTTTGTTGATGAAGAAGGTGGCTAACAGGTCACATTGTGTTTTGTTAAGTTCAGGTGGAAGTTGAGACGTATTGGAGCCAGCCAACTCTTTTACTAACTTGAAAAGTGTTTTGGAGTGATCTAAGGCATTTGTGATTTTAGTGCAGATGAATTCTGCTTTAGCTTTGCTACACTGCTTTTGGTATGTTGTTAACTGAATTTTATATTTTTCCTTGTCTGCAGCTGAATAACACCTCCTCCATTGACGTTCCAAATTTTTACATCTAGTTTTTTCGTTTTGTAAAATATCATTGAACCAGGGTGCAGGAGAGCGGTGGGTGTTTTGTTTTAGCTTTGTTTTAGGCAGGGTGGAATCAATGGCTGAAAGAAGCCAGTTTTGTACTGTAGAGGAAAGCTGTTGGACAGTAGTCTTAGTGCAAGGACGATGTTTTTCCAGGAGGGCATTAAGACTATCAATGTCAAGTTGTTTCCACTTTCTTTTGAACTGAGTGGGTAGGGGTGTGTTGTCTTTATATTATATATCAACCTGAAGATTAAATTTAACCAAATAGTGATCAGACCAGGGCAAAGGCTGGGCAGAATGCGTCACAATATTGTTGAGATTAGAGAAAATAGGATCTAGCACGTGTCCGGCACGGTGTGTAGGCCCAGAGTTCTTTAAGGTTAGATTGAGAGCTGCTAAGTCATTTATAAAATCTTTGGCCAAAGAGCATTCCTCATCCTCTAGATGCAAATTTATGTCGCCTAGGATTGTGAAATTGGCAGTTCTCATGACTAACGGTCCGATAAGTTCAGACATATTTGTTACCCATTTGGATGCTGCCGCCTCCGGAGGCCGATACACAAGGATTCCGGATAGGGTGAAATTGGGGGCTAGTGTAAGTTTAAAGGTCGCCGCTTCACAACCACCACATGAAAGAGGTTTAAATTCGAAATAAATTTTTTTTTTTAAGATTATAGCAATTCCTCCGCCAGGTTTCTTATCCCTGTCAAGTCTAGTAATAGCGTAAGAGTCCGGAAGTGCCATAGCTATGTCTGGACCCGAGCTCTCTTTGAGCCATGTTTCTGTTATAAACAATGCGTCGGGTGCTTCATCTAAGAGCAGGTTAAAAATTTCTATTTTATGCTTTGATAAGGAGCGACTATTGAGGCTAATAAAAGAAAATGATTTTGATTTTGGATGGTTCATGATGGAATCATTCAGCGTGGATTTAATCCCTACAGGGTCAATGTGTAGTTGGCAGGTTTGACAAGAATCCTTCTCCCACCCAAATTGTAACAACCTGCAGGCGGGTTTTATTGCCGGTTGTAAAGCCTTCAAGTCGGCTGACGTATATTTGATATATGGGGATTCTATGGGATTTATTGCTACATTGACTGTAGGAGGTACCTGTACAAGGTCGGAGACCGAGCTATATGGTGGTGCCATAGCCCGGAGGCACGTCCGAGGGGCAGACGGGCGCAGACGGGCTGACTCTGGCGTGACTCCGGCGCTGAGGAGGCGTGACCGCAAACGTGACCGCTAGCGCGGAGCACGACCGTTTCCTTAAATACAGGACACTAGAGCGCTCTCACCGCTCTCGCCCCCTCACTCAAGAGGCCCGCCGTAGATGATGTGATCACTAACCCTCGATCTACAGCCCTAAAATCGGCTGGGATCGTCAGAACAAGGCGAAAATAGTGGCTGGTGAGTGCCAAGTATGCTGAGTGCAAACAGTATGGAAATTCAACAATTTAAAATTCGTCGTTTTAAAAATCAAACAAGTTGCACGCAGTAGCTCTAAATGGCTCCTAGCGTGATCAGAGGTCAAGCAAAATGTTAGCAAAGCGCTGGGATCTCGCGCCTGCCTCCTAGGGGCTCCTTAAATACAGGACACTAGAGCGCTCTCACCGCTCTCGCCCCCTCACTCAAGATGGCCGCCGTAGATGATGTGATCACTAACCCTCGATCTACAGCCCTAAAATCGGCTGGGATCGTCAGAACAAGGCGAAAATAGTGGCTGGTGAGTGCCAAGTATGCTGAGTGCAAACAGTATGGAAATTCAACAATTTAAAATTCGTTGTTTTAAAAATCAAACAAGTTGCACGCAGTAGCTCTAAATGGCTCCTAGCATGATCAGAGGTCAAGCAAAATGTTAGCAAAGCGCTGGGATCGTACTGGGTATTGTACTGGGTATTGTACTGCTCGCTGACCCCTCATGGGAAACTCCGTGCTATATCAATATGCACCAAAAATTTGCAGCTCTACTTCGGGGAAGCTCGTGGTTCGGATCTGTATCGGAAACGCTGGGCGCATCACCTGGGCACCAGGCACCTTACTCCAGACACCTTTCTTTTCAAATTTAAATCCTATATGTACATCTCTTTAAACCCAGCCTTGTTTATGCCTGGTGAGTCCTTGGGCATCTACCTTGTAGTGACACTTTTATTCCCTTTAGACACGGTCCCTTTTCACATTGAGTACTGTCTTTATCCATTTCAAAACCAACATCGTTATTGCCCAGAAATTACAGCATCTACCTCTGATATTGAGGCGCAGCTTTTCTATCGCTCAAGTACTGCGACTAAACTTGCCGAGCTGCTACACGACGCTGCATGCCTGCCTGCCTCGTTTAATGGCTCTCCTTCGTTCCAACCGTGTTAGCTATCGCTAATGCCTTTTCTTTACGGTATCTGCGCCTTATCCCACACGTGTGTTTTGCGTGGGGGGCCGCTCTCCTCTAATAGACCATGTTGTAAGAGTTTATGTTAAAATTCATACCATCCCCTTCTTCTCCCCCATTCTGTTTGAATTGTGTTATTCTTTTTAAATGTGCCCCTTCCCTGTGCCCGTACGTTAGTGACAGACGCCCTCGCCTGTGATTAGCGAAATCTAATTGTCGGTTTGGGACAATGAGTGTGGCTGCCCCTTGTTTGGGAAAATAGTGACCAACAGCCGGCTGGCGCTAGTGAAGCAGTCTCTCCGACCCCCTTGGTGCAACTCGGGCATTCGATGCAACTCATTAGCCGTGCCCAACAAGAATTCTGCTCCACAGACATTTACTTATCCATGACTGCCACAAGGAGGAGCAATGTAAAATAAATATATCTATATATGCAAATCTTAGTATTTCAAAGGACAGAACGCCGGACGTATTACACCCAAAGACTGTTTGCTTTAATGCATTTATGCTACAGTCCCCTTGAATAACAGTGTCGGCCCAAATACCTGAAGCTCTCTCCGTTGCTAAGATGCAACCATTTTGGACTATCGTTCCCTCTTCCCTTTCGCCGCCATTTTGCGCATCCTGCGGTTCACCGCTGTCTCCTGAGCGACTCATGGGCAGATCTACCTGGAAACCATACATCCGAATTGATGGGAACCTACTTGTGTACAGAGGACTTTCAGGGGGGCCTCCTGGGGTACAATTGGCGGTCGTGGCTTTTAAGTAACTTCAAATTATTCGGAACGGCTGTAAGCCTGTCTGCAAAACAATATCACTCTCCACTCGGAGTAATCCATGAGCGGCTGCCGTGTTCCACCGCACTTCCTGACTCAGCTTATAAAAGGGGCTACTGCGCATCCAAAAATCCACCATGGGTGGCAGATCCTTCTCCTTCCTGGCTGCCAAGACCTGGAACTCACTTCCCACTCACCTCCGCCTTACTCAAAACCACATCTCCTTCAGAAAAGAACTTAAAACCTGGCTATTCGACAAATAATTAACCCCCTCCCCAAGTGCCTTGAGACCCTCTGGGTGAGTAGTGCGCTTTATAAATGCCCGAACTTGAACTTGAACTTGAACTCTGCTATGCACCAACAGCTAGCTCGCTGTGTAATTCTTCTCTGTTGGATCCTGCCAGCCTCCGAAGGAGAAAGCGTGAGACCGTGGCAGACGGATGATGGCTTTTCAGAGACTCGTGTCGGATATCATAATCATAACGCATCTACCATGGAACACAAGCATCCGACTTGAGGTGAACCTACTTTTTTATACAGAGGACTTTCAGGGGTCCTCCTAGATGACCCCTGGCGGCAGCGGCATTTACGTAACCTTTAGATACTAGGAACGGCTGTAAGCATGCTCTCTAACACAGTTCTGGGAGGAAGTGGCATGCAGTGCCGCCACTCCTCGCTATATTGAGACCGTACCTTGCCGCTGCGGTCGGCGCCAGCTGCCGATAGCCTCATCCTTCAACTGCTGCCTGGAGAGCTGGGGGTCCTGCCTGCCTCTCTCGACCTCGGCCCCCGTACCATCCACGCCGCCTTTCCCTGCCCCGGTGGGACCGGCTGTCCTCTGATGATCACTCCTCCACGGTGGCGAGACAGTAGATGGGGTAAATTAACGGCATCCTTGATCCCTTTCGGCTCCAACCTTCCTCGACTCGAAATTCGTTTGGTGCCGCTCCCCCAGCTCCCTGATGGAAAAGGTGAGCTGTCCAGGGGGAGCGCGCCTTATATCCCCCTTCCCCCCTTCCCTTTGTTCTTGGGGAGGGGGACGGCCTCGAGCACTCCTCACCGCGCGGCCATTCCTGATGGCGCTAACCAGCGCCAACCGGTTTTTTGTTCCTTGGGGGCCTTGGCGGCCGTTAAGGCGGCGGCCCTTGAGGCCCCCTTCGGGGGCCGGACTCTGCTAAAGTCACTCTGTAAATGTTTATACAAACGCCTGTGAGCTACATTTTTTCAGTATAGTTATGTGCATGTCGGGTAGGTGTATGTCCTGTGAGGTTGCCAGTGTGTTATAGGTCCTAGGTCAAGGAAGGAAATCTGCCCCTTGGCCACAACTTGAACTGTGAAATACAACAACAGCCAGGGTTCAGTGAGCCCTCCCGGGCCTCTGTGCCCGGCGCCAATGCTGATCCAGTTTTCCTTTCTTTTTTCTTCCAACTCAGTACCATTTGGAATACCGACAGGTACATTATGATATTGCTACTTTCACAAAACGTTTTTGGGAGATATTTGATTATTTTTGACTCCTTCATTAAGCTCCCATCCCATTTAATTTTGTTTCTCTTATCCCTTGTTCTCTTTAGGTTATAGGTTGATTTTTTTACCTTAGATTGTACAGTAATTGATGAATTGCGTTTGTATATTTTTCTGTGTCTCATTTTAATTTGTGTTTAAATAAATAATTAATTTCCTATAATGGAAGGAGAGGAAATTCATCCAGAAGACTTGCCTGCCTATGAAATAATGCTGAATTCAGGTTCCATTTGTACATGTGGGTAAGAGAATGGAATGAGATTATGTCCATTAACAAAAACACTCAATTTTCTTTTGAGGGCACCCTCAATGTGAGAAAGCTTGATTTTTTTAGATGAAAGATGCTTAAGAGAAAGCCTAAGCCTAGACCTGTGCAGTTTGAGGCATTGAAGAATGGGATTGTGTTACAATTGAGAAGGAGTGAAAAAGAATGAAAAGCTAGGTTAAAAATGCTTTGAGGCATGGGGCATGTAGAAAAGGGCATGAATAAGGGATACATTGCTTTATGTGGGTTTGTTTCTTGCTATAGTGAGTGATAATGACAAACATAAAAACGATGAAAATATTAAATTTAAAAAAGAAAAGAAAAATATTGAGAACACTTTAGATGAGAAGGATACATTTCTAGATGATTTATTGAATAAAAGAACTAACCTAACCCATATAATGATGACCTTCAATGATTGAGATTCATAGAGCAGGGAAAAGCAGAAGACCTGGGTGCAGGTGGCACGGGTACATTGTGATTAACTCCAACAGTACCTGGGAATGAAGTAGCAGGGCCAAGTGGCATTGATCCAACTAGTATTGTAAATGTTCCTTATGTGCCCACTGTGCTCACTGCTGTTAAAATGTGGAAATACTCACGTTCCAAATACTGCTGCAGTACAACCAGAAGAACCATCAAGAAGAGAAATTCATATTTACAAATCTAAAAACGGAATATGGAGAAATTATGTTGTTACTATTACCTTAGAAAGACTAGTTCTCAATAAAGTAGATGAATTGAAATTTCTGAGTAGGGTAGCAGCTTAGTGTGCATGTGATGCATATGATTAATTTAAAGAGATGGAGGAAGAATGTGAAGTTGATTTGACCAAGATGTGCTTGCGCAAAACCAATAGAATGTATATGAGTGAGAACAAATCTGATGAAATTGGTTTACTGTCCCTAAAGGCTCATATTAAACATGATGATTAAAGTTAGCAAATGCTGCTCTGGAATGGATGAACACAAAGAAATACAGAGACAAATGGGGACTGAAACCTAAGGGCAGTGCAAAGCACCAAAGACAGATGCAGAGAAGGAAACAAATGTGAATGAGCCTGAAAAAGAAATGGCAGTGACTAAGTTACCTTTGAAAGAAGAGCAGGTAGGTCTCTATGTCCATGCTACTCAGCAGAGGCCTGCTCTCCTTGCATTTACAATCAACTTTCCAAAGCTTAGTAGTGAACCAGAAAAGTAGTGTACACTAGTGGACATATTAGTGACAATTTTAAATGTGCTTTAGGTTCATTTAAATACATTGAAGTTGTGATTGTGAAAGATTTGTGGGCAGAAATTAAAGCATCCATAAATTAGCCAACACAGTAGATTCCGAGTGTGCTTCTTGCTAATACCCCAGCTGGTTTGGTCATGGATACATACTGAAGTGATTGCACATTTGATAAAAAGGTCCCAAACAAAGAGGTGAATTGGTCAATGATTGTGAGAGCCACCCAAGAGCCATTAGAATAAGTGCATTTATATAATGTAAGACTTATGCTGATTTATAGAACGTTCAATAGAGCCAAAGACTCCACAAAAAAAAGCAGTGGTTTTGTGTCAGCTATTTTTATTGGATTTGCATCCGGAGCTCAGTTCTCATCTTTAGCAGGATGTGATGTATTGACAGGCTATGAATATTGGTGAAATACTGAAGTAAGCAGTGATTGTTTTGAGGCGAAGCTGAAGGAGAAACTAATGATTGCTTATATAAAGCATTTTCAGAGTGGTGTTACAAATCAGCAAATGGATTGGACGATTTTGGTTCAGCTCATGGTGCAAATTCTGATGTGACTCCCGACATGCCAGATGTGATTGTGCATGGAAGTGGTGTTCAGAATGTACACGTTGTTCCTCAAAGTGAAGGTAGGTGCTTTGTGGAAGGCTCAAATGGAGTGAATGTAAAATATGAACATGTTGAAAAAGACTAACGCCTGTCATTATTGCGGTTTTCTTGGTTGCTGGTAATGGGAATGCAGATTGAATCCAGATCTAATTATAAATTATTTTGTTATCCAAATGCAGCAGCGTTCAAATCAGTCAGCAAAGTGTGGATCACAACATTCTCAGACAATTGTCCCAGCCTAACTTGATCATATGCAAAATATACAGAATCAATACAGATCTACCTGTAGCTCCAGGTATACAGTAGAATACCTAAAATAAAATGCAATGAACACAACAATCTCCTCTATCAGTTAGTGGTGATGAATGTTAACAGATTCAGCTAATGTGACTAATTCACATTGACATAGCCTGAAGGTTGAGTAGGATTGCATACTGGTGCAGTTCCAGAGGTAGACCAGAGTGGCCTATATGTAGATGATGAGATAAATCGCCACCCTGTATTATTCCTGATTGATGCACAGTTTGTCCAGTGGAGGTTCCAAACTTGCCCCTCTTGGGAAAACAAATCCAAGTTATTGGTATTAGTAATAGACAAATATCAAATCCAGTCTCAACTAATATCCCTGTGAAAACTGGCCAACTTGAGAAGGGCCCCACGTTCATAATATTTAACTAGAGTCCTGTAAACGTATTAGGTAGGGATATTCTTTGGCAAAATGAATTGTGTGATTTATTGTTCCCGGAATGGTGTCGCAATTCAAACCAAAGATGAAAAATGACCCTTCAAAATCAAATCAGGATATTCTAATGCACACTTGTTCCCTGTTCTCACGAAAGATGATTTACTTCATGATTCAAAACACATAGTGAAAGAAAAGGTATGGTATTTCAAAGGTAAAGGGATAAGACTAATCAAAAGTGCAGAGCCTGTAAAAATGACAGGTAAATCAGATGCAGTTTATCCTCAAACGCCCCAATACAAGCTTACACATGAAGCAGAAGAGGGAATGAATCCTGTTATTGAGAAACTAATAGAACCGGGAATTCTAAAAGAAGTGCTTGGCAGTCTGTGCAATTCCATTTTAATGCACGTTAAAAAATTGAGCTAAAAGTGGAGGGTCGTTAAAAAACTTTGCCATATTCATAACATTGCAGTTTCATGTTATCCTGTGGTACTGATTCCTGCTGTGATTTTGTTTCAGATTCCTGCAGATGCAGAATGGTACACATAGTAGTCATTAAAAACAAGACCAATCCAAATGTCTGTGTGAACCTGGGTATTTAATTGTATGAAGAGCAGTGGTTCGCATGGATCTCATTCAATATTTGAATAGGCATACAATGCAGAAAAATGTCTATTAGCAATGAAGGCAAGAACATTTACTATACAGGTTCTAGTTATAAGAAATGGTTTATTAATAGAGCAGACCACACTACTCTGTAGAAATCACGAAGAGATGTAAAGTGACCTGAGTACAAAGGACCACATCTAAAGCTCAGTGAACCAATGGTACAAGTGGATACAATAGTGTGCTGGTATACAAATAACTGAACAGGTCCTAATCCATTATAACAGGCCCACATCTTCCTGCATACATGTGTGTCATGGAATGACAACTAGGTTGTTTGTGTCAAATGTCGATGACGTTTTGGCCCCACATTAAATCGAAGGGTCTTATCAGGATGTAAGTATACCTGGAGGACACCTGCTATAGCCCAGAGTGATAGTGGGAACCCTTGAACAAGGCTGTAAAATACAGCATTCAGAGTGCAATACGGGTTAGTCACCACAGTGTCTATAATAATATATACTCACGGGTACAATGACCTGTATAGCATTTGAAATAACTGCACAAAGGTGCTCTTGAGGCATGGCACATGTTACCCAGTCGTTTGTGAAGTGTTACCATTGAGCAGTACAATTTACACTAACAGTCAGTATGGTTTTGGTAAGCAGTACGGTTTTGGCATGGTCAATGATTTTATTCAGTTAGGGTTGCAAAGGAGTTTTATAACTTCTCCTGGAAGTCCCATTCGAAATGGGACATTTGTTTTAAATTTGCTAAAATCGTTGAAGTTGTCTAAAGAAATCTCTGTGATGAATTGTTCAACTCAAAAACCAGGATTTAATATGATTACTCTTGTTAATAGATATCCTAACAAAGTGACAAATTATTGTGTCTTCAAATCAGCTGTGATCAATTCGAATATACAAGAACAATGTACAACTGAAAACAAGAAAGTGAACTGTTTTCTGTTGGTACCAATTCAGACACTGAGTGAGCTAAATGAATTCAGGTATGAAGCACCAGATACTGAGAGAATGAGGTGGGAAATGGCAAATTGTTCAAAAGGCCAAAATTATATTTGGCTCACAAGCTAACAAACTGCAATCTCTCAGAATCTATGGTGTTTTCTATGAGTAGTCATATTGATGGTCTACCTAATGTGAAGCAATGGCAAGATTGTTTAATAAATATTGGAATTAGACTAAAATTAAATTTGTTTCTAAAGATTAATTTTTTACCTGGGTACCTCCTGCTTCCATTTGATGGTGGTTTGCAAGAGCCTTTTAAGAAATTTGAGAATTTAGTACATTTAAATACCGAAACACAAATACCAATTTGCTTTTTAAAAAAATCGGTAAAAGTTATTGCTATGCATTTTACACAAATCCTTAAACTACACATTTTAGTACAATGCTAAACCCTAAAATACTGTTTACAAACTTATTTATGTAGAGTCTTGATTCTATGAGCATTAGGACCCTTGTGGTTCTGAGAGGACTCCAAACAGGAATTACGTAAGCTGCTAGGAGGTGTTAAGATGTGGTTACTAAAATCATGACGTAATGCGTACTGTTAGGGACTTGTGTGATTGTACGTTGACGAATAAAGATGTCTCTGTGTGTAGTGTGTCTCATTTATGTGCTCCTGAGCTAGGAGGTATGCGACAAATTGCGACGAGTAGGGGATACGTGCCCCCAAGGAACAAGACTGCTGTACTTGAGAGTTTTCAATGATCTAGCAAACTGCTTGTGCGTGCCAAGTGTGCCCGAGGTCAATGTGAAGCAGTCTAAGGTAACATTTTTGTAGTCAACGCACTACTGCAGCCTATACACGCCCCTGGGAGAAGTTAAAGGCCTGACAGAGGAACACATTAGGAAAAGCTGTCTGAATCTGCAGGTAAGGCCAAGAGAAGAGATACTGCACGGTGCCAGAACACAGAGCTATGATCCAAGCAAAGCAAATGCTAAATTCAGTGACAACCAGGCACAAAAGCAAAAATCTACTTACCGACATAAGCGAGTGAAGTACCATACAAATTCCGATCGGACCAGGAGACACAAGCTCAAACACACAGGTTGTGTTTGTAGAAGCTGCAAGTGGTATACCCATCTCAATTGCCTGAACGGCCTGTACCAGCACAATGTCGTCGGAGGGAATGCACAATTTACAGATGTTGCGCTCTAGAAACCACCTCTGCCATTTGACCCGGGTAAGTAACAGAACATTGGTGCCAGATGGGCTGCATGTACAGAAACATTTAATGACTTCATAGATGCACTAAAAGAAGAAGAGGAAAAGAAAGTCATCAAATACTTTAAACACCCTGCAGGTGAAGGAGTGAAAGAAGTATGTATGTATTTATTGCTTATTAAGCGCAACTGTCACCCCCAAGGGTATCCTGGCGCTGAGACCGAACCGTGCATCTATTAAGACAGCTACATTACTCTGGGGAACAGATAAGTTTTGAGGCTCTTTTTGAAAGTGAGCAGATCAGGGCAGCTCCTTAATGCCAGGGGGAGGGTGTTCCACATCGTGGCAGCCGCAAAACTGAAAGCGCGACCACCCATTCTCGTTCTGTTAATTTTAGGGACTTTTACCAAGAACGCCGAAGATGATCTTAGAGGTCTAGCTGCCTGATACCAGAGGAAGAGGGTCTGAAGAGGTATTGGTCCCAGTCCATGCAGGGCCCTAAAAACAAGGCAGAGAGCCTTAAACGCAATTCTCTGCTGGACTGGAAGCCAATGTAGATCGGCCAGAGCTACCGATGAAGAGGCGGACCGTGGGCGAGACAAGGCCAGTTTGGCGGCCATATTCTGTATCCTTTGGAGCTTTAGGATCAGAATCTTCGGGGCACCCAAAAGTAGTGCGTTACAGTAGTCGATCCTACTGAGAATGGAACTACGCACTACCTCAGCTCTGGAGCCCCGTGGAAGAAATGGCAGGATTTTCCGTAAAGCACGGAGCAGACCCATGCATGTTGCTACCGTTTTGTTTACGGAGGCATCAAGCTGCAAGTTGGGTTCGAATAGAACTCCCAGGTTGCGAGCTGACTCTGCCGCCTCCACCGACCCCGGGATGGACACTGGCCAGAAATCAGCCGGTAGTGTACGGGGAGTTCGGTCCAAGGAGCAATGGAGTACCTCCGTTTTTGATCCGTTGAATTGCAACGCATTGGCTCGCAGCCATGCCGCTGTGGCTGCCATACAACGGTGAAAGACATCCCTTGAGATAGTCTCTGAGCCCTCAAATGAAAAAATCAACTGAGTGTCATCGGCATAGTTGACAACAGATATGCCGAATGACTTTATCAGTGCTATCAAGGGACGGAGGTATATATTAAATAGGATCGGGCTAATTGCCGATCCTTGAGGGACTCCCTGTTTCACCCGCCTAGTGGCTGATCGGAAAGGTGGTAGTGCCACGGCTTGTTGTCGGTTGTCCAAGTAGGACGTAAGCCAGTCTAGGGCCAGGTCGCATACTCCCACGCTCCGAAGACGGCCAAGTAAAACTTCATGGTCCACCGTGTCGAACGCGGCCGACATGTCAAGTAGCACCAAAAATGCAGACTTGCCCCTGTCGACTCGCGTTCGCAGATCGTCCAGCACGGTGACCAAGGCTGTCTCGGTGCCGTGCGCTGGCCTAAAGCCATATTGTACAGCATCCAGACACAGATTTGTTTCTAGGAAGTTGGATAAGGCTCTTGTGACCCATCTTTCAAGGACTTTAATCGCAAATGGTAATAGCGAGATTGGCCTGTAATTGGCCGCACAGAGAGGGTCCAGAGAAGCCTTTTTCAACAAAGGTGTTACAATGGCCAACTTCCAGCTATCTGGAACTGACGCTGTGGTCAACGATTGACAGCAGATGGAATGCAGCGGAGGGAAAAGCTCATCTTGAAAGTGTTAAAGAAAATTTCACAAACTGAAGCAAAATAGTACTAAAAGGTAAAAGAAGGTCTGGATGTCAGGTTCAACCGAATGCAGAACATCAACTATGAAAGATACATCTTCAGAAAAGTACATCAATAGGTTGGTGAAATTACGGATACGTTTGTTGAGAGACTTGAGACACTCATTAAACATTGCAAGCTCTGTGTTTTCACCAATGAAGAAGCCATGCAACTAAATAAAATCAATGGCTGCCTTTTCGACTCATTTAGAAGATGCATGTTGAGAGAAACACAGTCTGTAGAACATGGCTGTGTGAGCTGAAGAGCGAGCAGATCGACAAAATGCTGAATTGGAAAAGGGAACAGCCCACTATGAATCACCTTTGACCATAAAAAGCAAGCACCCGTGAAAACGAGATGCAAGTATGTTTTCGATGTGGATTTTCCTTTCCTCCTGATGGTAAACATCAAGTCATAGGACAGACGTATAAAGGTTGCAGGAAAAAAACAAGAAACGTAATAGTGGTCTCAGAGCAAATGAAAGTTTAAATGCGTCACGAGGGAAGGACAAAATGAATGCCCGAAAATTTCAAAACATTCTCTCGTGTCCACAACCGAAAAGCAACATCAACTATGGCAATTGAAAACAAGACCAGACCAATCATCTTCAAACTCATCATGCTGAGGCTTTTCCACATCACTATTGAGTGATGATTAAGAAGATAGATATATACCTTAATGGCAGCTACCAAGGAACAAATTGCGCATGTAGAACTAGCTGCTTGCAAAGAAGACTACAATTCAAAAGAAACTCACCGATTGAAATCACAAAGTTTATTTGTACACTGTCCCAAAATAACACTGAAAGTCAATGATCAACTGATAATATTTATCACAGACAGTGGTACTTCAGTTAACATCATGCCTGTGGAAATGTTTAACAGCCTATCCCCTGTGTCGCGCCTCACTCCATCAATCACAAAGGTTTACACGTGGGCTGCTTCTGAACCACTGCAAAGCCAAGTATAATTTATAGCAACCATGCGGCACAAAATGACATCAGTAGAAGCTCAATCCATATCTTTAAGGAACTTCATCCAGTGCCTTCCTAATCAGATTTGCCATTGCTGCGGACATAGGACTGATATCAGTCAATTACAGCCTTCACACTAAATTTGAGATTGTGAGCAAGTTCACATCATTGTTTCATGGTTTAGGAAGTCTCAAGACAGTGAAAGTGCAACTTCATATCAATGAGAACATTTGTCCTGTTGCACAACAACACCGCAGAATTACAGTTGAGAAAAAACTAGAGGCACTGTTGAAACATGACATAATTGAAGGTTCAATAGGTCCTATGCCTTGGTTTTCACCCATAGTGATAGTGCGAAAAAAGGACAGTAAAGGTGCATGGCGCATTTGCATTGATATGTGCAAGGCCACTAAAGCAATTAAGAGAGAACAATATCCTGATCCTCACATAGCGGACGTGATCATGCAATGGAATGGAGCCAAAGTCTTCTGCCATCTCGAATTGAACAGGGGAAACCGTCAACTCAAGTTGAAAGAGAATTGCAGGCACATTGCTGCTTTTTCAACTCATGTTGGTATGTTCAAATACAAAAGACTACGTTTTGGAATATCTTCGCCTGCAGAAATATTTCAAGATGTTACATGCCGGACAATTCAACATGTTACACATGCTTTCAATTACAGGGATGACAAATTGGAATTTGGGGCAACACAAAAGGAAAACAACAAAGTTCTTAACTAAGTATGCCAATAACTTACTGATGCATGTCTCACTCTGAATGTGGCAAAGTGTGAGCTTCACAAGAAAAAACTCAAGTTCTTTGGGCTCGTATTCTCCGAGGGAGGAATGACTCCTGACCTTGATATGGTGCAAGTATTGTCATCTACTTGCCACCCACAAGATGTAACCAAATGCTCTGAGACATAGTGTGGCCTATGCCAGTCGAAGACTATCTGAAACTGAGCGTGTCTATTCTTAGCCGGAAAAGGCAAGTTGGGCATGGTGTGGGCCTGCGCACATTTTCATGTTTTTCTGTATGGAAAACATTTCACCATCATCACAGATCATCAGGCATTGCTCATCATCTTTAGAAACCTGAAGGCAAAGATGCCTCCTTGCATTGAGAGGTGGGGATTGCAACTGCAATATTATGATTACAAAATTGTACACAAGCTGGGGAAATATCATGACCCTGCTGATTACTATTCATGAGTGCCAGTATGCACCAAATTTCAACATCCAAAGTGGTTGAAGAGTATGTTAACTTCATTGTGAAGTTGAGACACCAGCAGCTATATCACTTGAACAGATTATTACTGCTACCAACACAGAAAGGAACATGCTCATACTCAAAGACATCATTTTCAACTCACTTGTGGAAGAAAAGAAAGTGTTTGACTATTTGCTGATGATGTTGAATTTCTGAAATTTAAGAAGTAAATGTACTGAGAGGCTCGAGAATCAGCAGACCTAAGAGCCTAAGACAACAAGTTATTGAGCTCGTCCATGAAGGACATTGTCGCAGTGCAGCCAACAAAAGAGCCCTGTGGGCTTCCTCACCTCGATGTACGAAATGAGAAAGAACTGAAAGAATGTTGTCTGTGTAACTGCTAGTCTCCCAAAGAGACACAGCATCTATTGACCATGTCTGACCTTCCTGCACATGCCTGGGAGAGAGTGGCAGTTGCTTTGTTTGGACCCCTGGAGAATGTGCATCATCTTGTGCTGATCATTGAAGAATACTCATGTTTTCCTTTGGTGGAAGACTTATCATTGACAGCCCATGATAATGTCATCCAGTGCCTTGATAACATCTCTGAAGCATGGGGTATACCCACTATTCTAAAAACAGACAATGGTCAGTCTTTTTACAGCAAGGAGTCAAAGAGTTTCTGAGTTACCTCAACATCAAGCATCAAAAGAGCACACTGCTCTGGCCTCAGGCCAACAGTGTTGGCAAACGATGTATGTGCACCCTCAAAAGGATAATTTAGCGAGAGTCATTAGAGAAAATAGATCTGAAACAAGTCATGTGTCAAGCTCTTTATGTTTATTGGACTGCTCTTCACTCCACCACTGGTGCGAGTCCTGCCACTTTGAAGTTAGGGAGAGCCATAGGAACTAAACTGCCACAGTGGACATCAGACTGATCAACAAACTCTGGCATGGTTCATGTTACAGACACTTCACAAAAGTGCAAAATCAACAACTATGCTGGTAGGCGCCCACACATCCAGGAAACGTTCTTCAACAGAGAGGACTGTGTACTCATCAAACAGAAACAAAAGCGGAAAGTGGACACTCCGTTTGCTGTTGACCCACTGAGAGTTGTAAAAACTAAAGGACATATGGTGTCTGCAAGTCGTCCCGGAAAGCCCATCACAAGGGACTCATCACACTTTAGACATTTGACTCAGAGTTCATTTACTCCTGAGAGCGTGAATGAGGACAACCCCGCCTGAACGTCCAGATCAAACATCAGAGCCGTTGTCATTGGCGAATAGTCCATGTACCACTCAGTTACCTCATACTAGTCGATTTGGCAGACGAGTGCAACTGCCTCGACAACTCATTGAGGAAATAGGATGATGATTGTGTGGGTACTTTTTATGTAAGAAAGGGGGCGATGTAGAGTCTTGATGTTATGCGTATGAGGCCCTGGTGGTTCTGAGAGGACTTCAAACAGAAATTCCGTAACCTGCTGGGAGGTGTTAAGGTGTGGTTGTTAAAATCATGATGTAATGGGTACTGATAGGAAGTTGCGTGATCATAAGCTGAAGAATAAAGACGTCTGTGACAGAGCTCAGTGTGTGGCGAGTTTCATTTATGTGCTCACGGACTGGGGAGGATGAAACAGTTTAGAACTGGTGAATGAATCAGTATTGTTTCATACGTAAGCCCAAGGACCAGATGTACATAGCTTTAGGATTTCAATTTCTAAATAGCGATACTGAATTGTTGTTTGGTAATCGCTATTCTTAATGTCCTAAACTTTCCATTTTAAATTAGTGATTCCTAGTTGGTCGTAAATTGACCTACCTCATGAATATTAATGAGGTTGGTCACTGTTTGCGACCCACTAGAAATGCAGCCATTACAGTGATGGTCGCCTACTGGGGTCAACATAACGTCATGCCAGTGATAGCTTTTAAATAAAGCAATCCTTTTTTTTCTTTGAAATGCAGGCAGTTTTCCTCAAAGGAAAGCAGGATGCATTTCAAAAGGAAATAACTTAAACATTTAAAAATCATTTTTCAAGAGAAGGCATTGTTTTTTCAATATTCTCAAAGAAAAAGGGGCACCTTGGGGACCCAATGCCATTTGAAAATAGTTACCACTACCTTTCAGCAGTCAGTAAAAAATGTATGTTTTGCGACCTTAATCTGGTCGCAAGATATTAATACGAACTACTGTGAATAGGTATTGGGAAGGGATGCACTAAGCACGCACCTTCCAAATACCGAATTGCAAACCCAATTGCAATTCGGTTACAAGTTACCAAATCGCAATTTTACTTTTGTATATTGAAAAAAGCTTTTTCTGTGGTTAAAAAAGGACTCAATCTGTGAAATGAGCCATTTGCGACCTCATAAAAGCTTTGTACATTTGGCCTAACTGTGGTTGCAGTTCTTTCAGGTGCCCTCCACCCTACTCAGCGCAGAATAAAATAAGCCTTTAAATCGGGCACAATATTTAAGTCGAAACTATTTAGGAATCACGGTTTACTTTCGTGGGAAACTAGAAACTTTTGACCACCAGTTAGAAACTTCCAGTGTCCAATGTCTGATATAATGTTTCATGAGTTTGTACAAAGTTGACCTAGGTAAACGCACGTCAAACTGTCATTCTTCTGTTGTCTTCATAAAAATCCATTGAGCAATGTGGTCTCTGGTATGTTTGGCACTCTTTTTCGTTTTTGTGGAAATACTATTCTCTGGAGCACCTTTTAGCTTAGATCAGACTTTTATTTTCTTCAGTTTCATAGAATCATTCCAGGAGTCCCTGCTGTCCAGTTAAATAGGGTGAGCCCAGGGTCACAGTGTTTGATGAACAGCAGCATCTGATGATGAATGCAGCACACACTTTGCAATGTGCGTTCCAAACTACCGATATTTATGGATAAGTGAGGCATGGGAAATGTTATTCTTTGAGATATGGCCCCCTTGTGAAATGATACTGTTTACCACACAAATCACGAAAAGAAAAGGAAAAATTGGATAATTGTTTCAGCCCTCTGGCTAGCTTGTTTACCTTTGGCTGGTGACAGCTTGATGAATAGAAAATGAATGTACGTGTGAGTCTGTCGGCATTTCTTGATAAGCTCAGCAGGTCGCTTTGAAAATGGAGGGCTGTCTCTAATAGAAATATACAATGAGCTGTAATTTATGCAAGTCAAAGCTAAGATAAGGTTCACTTGAACATCATGAATTAAATGTAGCGGAGCGTTAGCTCACATTTTCCACTACGAAGTTAAATGCTGACATCCTTCAAACCATTGTACGATTTGTACTTTCTGACAGTACAGGTTCGCCCTGAGGTGGGGGAAGGGGAGAAGAAGCGGTGCATCTGACTCATTCGATAGGATTTGCCCTACACATAGAAAAGGGTACCACTTGGTGGAGCATCCTGTAGACAGGGTAGTGCAGTTGCTGTTTTTTGCAGGCTGCAGTAGAACCTTCTACCGCCATACAAGCATGGCAGAACCTATATGACTGTGATGGAGTGAGGTAAAGAAACAACATTTTGTATACCCCTCGTGAAGTCATAACTGTAACCTTTATTAATTGTGTGGTTGGGTATATTAATCAACGTAGTATAGAATGCACACATAAATACACGCGGGAAACTAATTTGCTCGTGTTGCAACTATAACTGACTAACTCAGTAATGTTGTCATGGTGTTTACTAATGCAAAAGCTTTAAATTAATCGAAAAGCGGCATAAATGTGCTTTCTTTTTATGTATTTTGTGGCAAAAACATGAAGACAGGTGAGCATACCATGCATATGTGTTGCTTATTTGCTAGGTAACAACTAACAGGGAAAGCCTTAGTATGGGGGGAGGTAAACAGAAGGGTTATATTTCAATATTTAAAATTTTATTTGTACTTGTTTCTATGATAGTTCCCATTCTGGCTTGTGAGGCCTACCTAAACAAGCATTTGCAATGCAATAGGTCTCGCATTAGGAAAGTGTGAGCTATTGCTATTGTAAATGACAATTTTTTAAAATATGTGTTGGCTTTGAAAATATATAAATTAATAGCATTGTTAATAACAAAGCCAATAGCTTACACTTTCCTAATGTGGGTCCTATTGGCTCTGGCAATGCTTTTAGGTAGCAAGCAAGGACAGTGCTATTGTGGTGCTGAGTGATGATGTGGTTGGGCTAAGTGATGTGGTGGTCCCCAAGTGATGTGGTGGTCCCCAAGTGATGTGATGGTGTCCCTGAGTTATGTGGTGGTGTCCCTGAGTGATGGGTGGTGCCCCTGAGTGATGTGGTGGTGTCCCTGAGTGATGTGGTGGTGTTCCTGAGTTATGTGGTGGTGTCCCTGAGTGATGTGGTAGTGTCCCCGAGTGATGTGGTGGTGTCCCTGAGTGATGTGGTGGTGTCCCCGAGTGATGAGGTGGGTTCCCCAAGTAATGTGGTGTTGTCCCCGAGTGATGTGGTGGTGTCCCCGAGTGATGTGGTGGTGTCCCTGAGTGATGTGGTGGTGCCCCTGAGTGGTGCCCCTAAATGATGTGGGGTGTTCCTCAGTGCTGTGGTGGTGTCCTGAGTGATGTAGTGGTGTCCCTGAGTGATGTGATGGTGTCCCTGAGTGCCCCTGAGTGATGTGGTGGTGTCCCTGAGTGATGTGGTGGTGCCCCTGAGTGATGTGGTGGTGCCCCGAAATGTTGTGGTGGTGTTCCTGAGTGTTGTGGTGGTGTTCCTGAGGGTTGTGGTGGTGTCCCTGAGTGATGTGGTGGTGCCCCTGAGTGATGTGGTGGTGCCCCTGAGTGATGTGGTGGTGCCCCTGAGTGATGCAGTAGTGTCCCTGAGTGATGTGGTCGTCCCCCTGAGTGATGTGGTGGTGCCCCGGAGTGATGTGGTGGTGTTCCTGAGTGAAGTGGTAGTGTACCTGAGTGATGTGGTGGTGCCAATGAGTGATGAGGTGGTGCCCCTAAGTGATGTGGTGGTGTCCCTGAGTGATGTGGTGGTTTTCCCGAGTGATGTGGTGGTGTCCCTGAGTGATGTGGTGGTGGCCCTGAGTGATGTGGTGGTGCCCCTGAGTGATGTGGTGGTGCCCCCGAGTGATGTGGTGGTGTCCCCGAGTGATTCCTGAGTGATGTGGTGGTGTCCCTGAGTGATGTGGTGGTGCCCATGAGTGGTGCCCCTGAGCAATGCGGTGATGTCCCTGAGTAATGTGGTGGTGTCCCTGAGTGATGTGGTGGTGTCCCTGAGTGATGTGGTGGTGTCCCTGAGTGATGTGGTGGTGCCCATGAGTGGTGCCCCTGAGTGATGTGGTGGTGCCCCTGAGCGATGTGGTTGTGTCCCCGAGTGATGTGGTGGTGTCCCAGAGTGATGTGGTGGTGTCCCTGAGTGATGTGGTGCTGTCCCTGAGTGATGTGATGGTGTCCCTGAGTGATGTGGTGGTGTCCCTGAGTGATGTGGCGGTGTCCCTGAGTGATGTGGTGGTGTTCCTGAGTGATGTGGTGGTGTCCATGAGTGATGTGGTGGTGTCCCTGAGTAATGTGGTGGTGCCCCTGAGTGGTGCCCCTGAGTGATGTGGTGGTGTCCCTGAGTGATGTGGTGGTGTCCCTGAGTAATGTGGTGGTGCCCTTGAGTGATGTGGTGGTGTCCCTGAGTGATGTGGTGGTGTTCCCGAGTGATGTGGTGGTGTCCTTGAGTGATGTGGTGGTGCCCCTGAGTGATGTGGTGGTGTTCGTGAGTGATGTGGTGGTGTCCCTGAGTGATGTGGTGGTGCCCCTGAGTGGTGCCCCTGAGTGAGTTTGTGTGTGTGTGGTAGTTTGTGTGTGGTGTGTGTCTGGTGTTGTGTGTGTGTGTAGTGTTGTGTGTTTGGGTTATGTGTGGGGGTTTGTTTGTCTGGTGTTAGTGTGTGGTTGTAAGTATGTGTTTTGTTTTGTGTGATGCTGTGTATCTTTTTTTGTTGTGTGTATGTTGTTGGCGTTGTGTGTTTGTTGTATTTTTTTGTGTGTGTTTGTGGTGTGTTGTGTGTTTTTGCGTAGTATTATTTTGTGCTGGGTTTGTGTGTGGTATTGTTTGTGTGTCTGTGTGTGTGTGTGTGTTAGTGTGTGTTGCAGATGTGTGTGTGGGTGTTGTTTGTGTGTGATGGTGTGTGAGTGTGTATGTTTGTGTGTGCGTATTTGTAGTGCTCAGTGTTTGCGTGTTGTGTGTGTGTTTTTATCTTATTGTGTGTACTCTTTGTAGTGTGTGTGTCTTGTTGTGTGTGTGTCTACCCTTGTAATGTCAATGAAAATGGCGGATGTGCCAGAGTCCCCTAACGATAGTTACGTAAGTAAGTGTTGCGCTCTAGTTTTTTTGGGATTTTGTGTTCCTTTTTTGATTGACGTGTGCCTCAGCCAATGAGATTGCTACATTTAGTTACGTTGCGTACCAATTGCCGCACGTCAATTTGGAAATCCCCAGATTGTCTACTTCGTGCTTTCCGGAAGGAGTGTTGGCTTTGCTGTGAGTTTCCTGCGTCGTTTGACAGGTAAATAATTTTTTATTTCTAATTTGTTTGTGTTCTGCATTGTTTTCGTTCACTTGCTGTTATTTGTGTAGTATCTTAGAGTCTGTTTATGTAAGCAAAAGCTTTTTTTTGTTTTAAAAGTAGTATTGTAATTGTCCAAGGTGTGTCGGCTGTGTACGAATGCAATGTATAGCTTATGAATTACTTTTTTATCTTTGTTTTTTTTGTTTTGTTCACTATTTGTGTCAATATTTTTCAAATTGTTTCTTTTTGTTCTAATAGTGCTATAAGTTGTGTATGTTCGTGACTTACGTTTATTCATGCAATGCTTCGTCGTATGTTTTTTTGTAATAAGCAATGTCTGTTTGTATTTTTTATATTTTGTTAGTTGTATTGTCTTGTTTACCGAATTTGCTATTCGTATTTTTTATTTCCGTCATCATAAATAGCGAGGCGTGTATAATGGTTTAGAGATGTGCTAAATTTTGTGTGAATAAATGTGACTTTCCGAAGCGTTCAGCTTTTTTTTTTAAGTGTGGAACACTGTGTGTATTCCGTTCCACCATCTGTGTGAATAGTGTTTGTTCCCCCCTCCCAAAAATGATGATGTTTTACATTAGTGCTACCCACGGTTCGTCCTCGGTTTCTCCCACATTGTTTTCGTATTTCTGTTTCTTTTCTATTGCTTGTCTTATTGTGTTCGCTGACATGCAGTATGATCCACATTTCTGCAAGCTAGAGTTAACTTGTGGGAATTTGATTTTGCTTGTTACGTAACTTAAGCAGTACTCCGTTCTCCCTAATTTTGTTTTTAATCAAAATGTGGTTGCTGATTGTGAATGTCGGCTAACTGTTTTTAAATTTGTGCGAACTTGTTATGTTTATTCCTCAAAATATGCTTGAATTTTTAAACCCTTGAAGTGTTCATGTGCATTAATCGTGTTATTGTTATAATTGTTTTCCCAAAACCTTATGCTGTGTTATAACAATGTTTATAATTGTGATGTGGGCGTGTGTGCACCAACTTAATGTATGTCCATTCTTCATAATTGCCACTGCATTATCTATTAATACTATGTTATTGTAATGGAATGATAGTTTTTCACATCCATGCAAGATTGCAGTCTATCAGGGGTCTTTGACTTTTTGGGACGAACTTTAATTTCATTAGTTGTATTGTGCCTCAGACTAAATACGGCATGCCTGGCTGCATGGATATGGGTGTATGTGTTTGTGTGTCATTTAAATCATATTTTGATCTTCAAATAACCATATCCCTCGCCAGTATTTTTGGTAACCTTTAGTTATTTTTGATGTTGTGCCCTTGATAAGAGCTGCTGGAGTTTCTTTTAAGATCTGATGTGTGTTACATTTATGTGTTTGTGATGTGTGATTACAGTTAATTGTCCCTCAATTCTAATTTCTTTGTGCTCACCGCAGTGCTGCATTTTGCCTTGGACTATAGTGGTTTGCGAGCAGAATGAAGCTATGTATCTCATCAGGTGAACTAAAGGAAGAGACTTATAGATTCTGTTCTCTGCATTATAGGTGTGCAGTTCCTTTGCTCTAACACCTTGCGGCATGTTCTTGTTTCTTCTGTAGGAAATCATTTTTTCTTAACTTGAAGTTAGAATTTCCTGGACATGGAGTCAAGTGAAAGTAGCACAGCGATGCGACTACTGCTAACGTATGTTGTTGTGATATGATAGGTTGGGTGGTAGAGTGTGGGCGGTAGAGTGTGGACTGCAGAGTGTGGGCTGTAGAGTGTTGACTTTTGAGTGGTACAGTGGTAGAGTGATGGCGGATATATTGAGGGTGGATAGTGTGAGGGCGTTAGTTGTAGAGTGATGCTGGTAGAGTGTGGGCTGTTGAGTATTGGAGTGTTAGTGAGGGTGTTAGAGTGCGGGCTGTGGATTGGTAGAGTGGTAGAGTGAGGGCGATAGAGTGAGGGTTGTTGAGTGGTAGAGTGAGTGTTGTTGAGTGGTAGAGTGAGTGTCGTTGAGTGAGGGTGTTTATTGGTAGAGTGAGGGCGCTAGAGTGATTGTGAATAGATTGAGTACAGATAGAGTGAGGGCGGATAGAGTTATTGGGGTACAGTGAGGGTTCTACAGTGAGAGTGCTACAGTGAGGTTAGATAGAGTGAGGGCGGATAGAGTGAGGGCGGATAGAGTGTAGTCGGTAGAGTGTGGGCATTAGTTTCAGAGTGGTTGAGTGTGGGCGTTAGTGGTAGAGTGGTTGATTGTGGGCGTTAGTGTTAGAGTTGTTGACCGTGGGCAGAAAGGAGACTGTGAGAACGTGTGTCGGCGAGGAAAGGAAACTCTAACGCCCATATGGAGAGGAAGGGGGTGGTCTGCCTTGTAAGTTTAATGCGTGTGGCAACCGAGGGAGAGCGCGGCGCGCGCTGGAGAGGGAGGGGGTGATTGTGTCCACATGAACTGTACTGAATCCGAACTTGGTCAAGAGTTTGTTTTGCCTACTATACACTCGCCTATCTATCCCTGCGGGATAGAATAGTCGAGACCTAAAAATGGAGGTTTTCGATTACTGTGACAGTGAAAGATACTGCGCATGTGCGGCCAGAGCCGAGACTGAATGTGAGCTGCCTGAGCGAGAACAGTTCAAGGCCAACATGACCTGAAAGTCCAGATGACTGCCAACAAAATATAGACGTTTGAGTTATAAACTACGGGAAAGGAACTTGATATTACCAGTTGAGGACGTGACTAGGCCAGACATTTTTTAAACAAAGAACTCTTTAATTTCAGCTGATGCTACAGAAAATGAATATTAGAATGATGAGGTGATGGTCATCCACCCTCAAATTGTCCAATCAGGACTTGAGTTTGTACTGACAGTTACTTTTGTAGATAGATAAAGTTAGTGAAATAGGGTATAAAAAGACGTGACTTTTCATAAGAAAAAAAACTCTCTTTCGATTTCCTCCTGAGATGCTGCCGGGATGCTGATTTTTCCTGAGATGTAAAACTTTGAATACATTTTCTATTTTCTTTGAATGTGAAATGAGTTTTAGATGAGGATGTTAGTTAGGGAGCTGGGCGAAAATGAACTTTCAGACTATCTGGCTTTTGCTAATACTTGTGTCCTGAAACCAAAATAATAATGTCTATTTCTGAATCCTTGAAATAATTGAATATAACTGTTTGAGATAAAACTGTTCTCTTTTAAGGTTATTTTTTAATAAAGAAATACATAAAACGAATTACTTGTTAGACATGTTAAACGTTGATTTTAATAAAAATTAGATAAATGGAGAATTAAGCTGGTCTTGTATTTTCCTTAGCCTAATTTTTACTAGCAGATCCATTGACCATAATGAAGGTGTGTCTGAATAAAATGTCTCAATAATAAAAACCATGGTAAAATTCTTTAACTGCAGATGTATATAGAATAAATATTTAGGGGGTCATTAGGATGTCTGGCGGATTGCCTCCGTCAGGCTGGCGGTGGCCACCGCCAGCCTGGTGGAGGCAATCCGCCAGGCATCCTTCCCTGAATTCCCCCCCGCAATATTACAATGGCGGGGGGGGGCGCAGCGGGAGAAAACACCGCCCCCCTGTTTTCCGCCCCTGTCCCCTTGCGGCCGGGGCGGAAAATGATTAATATGGTGGCGGTGTCTATTAGACACCGCCAGCCATATTAACATGGGCTGTGTTTAATGCTTTTCCACGGCGGCACTGCCGCCATGGAAAGGCAGGCGGTGTTCACTCTGGGGGCCCCCTGCGGGCCCCCAGAGTGAAGCAGAGTCGGGACATGCACATGGGGGGTACTTGTGGTACCCCCCCACATTTACATAAACAAAGCGGCAGGCACCGCGTGGTGCCTGCCGCTTTGTTTATGTAAATGCTGCAATGCATTTTTAGTATTGTGGCGGGCGGTGCAGAGAGCACCGCCCGGCACAATACTAAAAATACAGGATGTGCCCGCCACTGTGGCGGGCACATCCTAATACCCCCCACGGGACCCCCACCCTTATGGCGGGCGGTCCCATTTACCACGAGGATGGCGGGCGGCCAAAGTCCGCCCGCCGTCCTAATGAGGCCCTTAGTTTTGAGTTAGACACTCCGCTATGATCCAGCAGCTCTCCTTTGAATCACACCGAACCATGAAGTAGGATGAAAGTGTTTGTGAGTAACTCGCAGTGTCATGGGCCCCGCTGATGAGTAATGTATGATTTGGTACTTCAGGCAAAGGTGATATGGTTATAAAAAATATTTCCGGAGTAGCGCTGCATCAACTGCTTGCAATTGAATTTAAAATGGCAGGGCTTCATTCACAAAGGAAAATCTACATTCAGAAATCATGTGTGGCTTCACACCTATGACTGGGTGGAGATCTCCCTCTTTTTAGCACTCACTAATTCTGGGGGGAACCTCCAACTAGCATTAGTTTTCATGGGTCTCTATCTCCTTACACGAGCTCGGAATGGAAAAGCAGAGAGAAACAATGTTTGCTTGACTTTAGTCACCAACATCCTACTTACATTAAGCCAGCTAACACATAAATGAAGCCCACAACCTGGGTACTGGCCTCTTCTCTTGGATTGTGTGATGTTCTAATCAACACCATACTACAGCGTCAGCCTCCAGAATCAAGTCAGAGACACAAGAGGAAGGTAAAATGCACCCAAGAGGAGACAGACCTTGCAGTTACCTTTGTTGTTGATATTTCAGTGAACTACATGGTCTGCTTCCATACACCCTCAGTGGAGCGGTGAAATAGTCCATGTGGCAGGAAGTGGCAGGAAGTGTCAGGCTGTCAATGCACTGGGAGTTGATATGTGTACCATAAGAGATTGAATGAAGGTATGGCAAGATGAGAGGAAGCAGGTGAAAGCAATGTTTTCCAGCATAAAGGTTGAAAACTCTCTTCCTGGAAAGTGGATGCAAAGCTCACCCCTTCAATGAAAGTATTCTGTGCAACAGAGGCAGCTGGTGAAATTTTAAACTTTAGGGGGAGAAGGAACACAAGTGAAATTTACCAAAATGAAATGAGCAAGTGAAGCATGCCCCAACTCTTAAAAGAATAACTGCTGAATTCTATGGTTTTGTGTGTGCTAAACCCGAACCTAACTATAAAGTCCCTATAACCTTTGTTTATTTCTGTGAATTTCTAAAGTGTTTTTTTATTCTGTTTCCTAACTATAATGTCCCTGTAATCTTTGTTTTTTTCATTGAATTTCAGTTTTTTATGCTATTTCCTAACTATAATGTCCATGTAGCCTTTGCTTTTTCAGTGACTTTATACAGTATTTTAATGCTGTTTCCTAACAGTAAACAACCTTGTGACCTGGATGTGTGAGTGGGTATGTGAGTGGTTGTGTGGGTGTGTAAGTGGGTGTGCGAGTGATAGGTTGTGTCAGTGCATGTGTGACTGGCTGTGTTGGTGTGTAATTGGGTTTGTGATTGGCTGTGTGAGTCTGTGAGTGTGTGTGTGTGACTGAAATGGTGTGTATGTGAGTGTGTGATTGGGTGTGTGAATGCCTCTATGAGTCTGTGAGTGCATGTGTTTTTTTTGTCCTCATTTAACCAAAATATGCACCGAAATCAAAGATAGATTTTTCCGACCATTTCAGAAAATTTCAAAGGCAGATTATTACCGGTCTGGTCACACTTCCAAGGGAGAGAGGGACACAACGTATCTCCAGAACCGCGCCTTTTACTGTCTGAAAATAGTCTTAAACCTTAGTCTTGAGATCTTAACAGAGCGCTGTTTTCTCTCTATACAAGAGAAAAGAAAAATCCCATCCTGGGACTCTTGTCTATGGCGCCATTTTTACCATCCCCACATAGTGAAGGAGTGAAGTTTCTTATATATAATTCGCACCTACCTCCACCCAATTATCCCAAATTTCCCAAAATTTTGATTTTCTAGTGGATTTACCCAGTTGATCTAAAGAGGATATCCTCTGAATACAGTGAATCCATTCTTCTTCTGTGGGTGAACATGGCATAATCCATTTAATACAAAGTTCTCTTCGGGCTAATAGTATCAGGGTAAAAAACAAAGCTTTATGGTTTTTATTTAATGCCCGCCCATCAGTTTCCCTCGGCAGTAGCCCAAAAATAACTGATAAAGTTGTTACATTTATATCCACTCCCATAATATTAGAAATGGTCTTACCCACATTTTTCCAATAAGCATGTATTACCGGGCAACTCCAAAACATGTGGACCTCGTTTGCTCTATTTTCTCCGCATTTAGGGCATTTTCATTGATTTCTCGATAGCCTTTGGGGGGTCCAGTAAGCCTTATGAACTGTAAAAAGGTGATTCTTTTTTAAAGGGGCAGCATTTCCACAAGACCATAGTGAAGACATAGATACTTGCTCAATATTTTAGTCGGAAATGTTTTAGTTGGAAAGCACATAAATATAGATACAGGTCAGGGGTTGCGATTCTTTTCTTTTTCTGAGTTTTTTTAAGGCTATTCTCGGGTTCTTATTTCCCCAAATGAAACTCGAAAAGAGACCCTGCACTTTCTTAAACAAAACTTTTGGGAATTCTAAGGGGATGGTATTAAATAAGATGGTATATTTAGGAAGAATTGACATCTTTATTAAGTTTGATTTGCCTAAAAATGAAAGCGGTAATGTTCCCCACGTTTGTAATTGTGATCTCACTTCCTTTGTTATTTTCTCAAAGTTAACCTGCGCTATTTTATCAATATTTTGGACTATCTGAATCCCCGGATATCTAATTTCTTTTTTCGTATACCTACTTTCAAAATCCATATTCCATTTCATTCATTCTGTCTTTTGTTGATTAAGAAGTTACCCTGAGACCTTTCCAAAATGTTCTATCTCTGTCCAGATACCTGTGTATGATGTTTCCAGATCGCCAGTAAAAATAACAAGATCATCGGCATATAGCCTGATCTTTTTTTCCCATCCGTTACAGTCAAAAGGAGTAATGTTTTGACACGTTCTTAGTTTACAGGCCAGTGGCTCGATATAAATATTAACAAGCATTAGAAATGCAATCGGGCTCGGATTTATTTGAGTTTGAGCTAATGGCATTGTAAATGCCAATGTCTTTTTGCCATGTGTTATGGAGTGTGTGCATGTGGTGTGTAGTGGAAGTATGTTGGTTGAATTGTAATTTTACCAATGGTGGCATGCTGTGCTTTATATGAATATGTTTAAAAGTAAAGTGTACCATACTGCGATTGCTTGGTGGAAAAGTGCACTGCCGGCTGGAGGTGTGTGTGCCTGGTGGAAGGGTGCACTGACGGCTGGTGGGTGTGTGCTTGGTAAAAGCGTGCACAGATGGATGATGGTTGTTGGTGTTTGTGCATGGTGAAAGCATTCATTGACGGCTGGGGGTGTGTTGTTGTGTGTGTTGTTTTCTGTGTGCTGGTGAGTGTGTGCTGGTGAGTCTGTGGGGGTGAGCCTGGGGAGTGAGTGTGGTGGTGACTGTGTTGTGTTGAGTGGTGACAAGTGTGTGGTGTTGAGAGACTGAGGTGTGTGGTTTGTGTGTGCGTTATGTGTGTGTGGTGTTTTCTGCACACTCACACATTGCCCCGTAACATTCACACACTGCTCACCCGCACACTCCCAATGTCACCCTGCATAGTCACACACTGTTTACCCTGCACACTCATTCTGCACACTCACACAATGTGCACCCTGACACACTGTCTCTGCAGTCACTCTGCACTCACTGTCACTCTGCACTCACTGTCACTCTGCACTCACTGTCACTCTGCACTCACTGTCACTCTGCACTCACTGTCACTCTGCACTCACTGTCACTCTGCACTCACTGTCACTCTGCACTCACTGTCACTCTGCACTCACTGTCACTCTGCACTCACCGCCACTCTGCACTCACCGCCACTCTGCACTCACCGCCACTCTGCACTCACCGCCACTCTGCACCACCACTCTGCACCACCACTCTGCACCGCCACTCTGCACCGCCGCACCGCCACTCTGCACCGCCACTCTGCACCGCCACTCTGCACCGCCACTCTGCACCGCCACTCTGCACTGCCACTCTGCACTCTGCGCCGCCATTCTGCGCCGCCACTCTGCACCGCCACTCTGCACCGCCACTCTGCACTCTGCACCTCCGCACCGCCACTCTGCACCGCCACTCTGCACCGCCACTCTGCACTCTGCGCCGCCATTCTGCGCCGCCACTCTGCGCCGCCACTCTGCGCCGCCACTCTGCACCGCCACTCTGCACCGCCACTCTGCACCGCCACTCTGCACTCTGCACCGCCACTCTGCACCACCACTCTGCACTCTGCACCGCCGCACCGCCACTCTGCACTCTGCACCACTCTGCACCACCACTCTGCACCACCACTCTGCACCTCTGCACCGCCACTCTGCACCGCCACTCTGCACCGCCACTCTGCACCGCCACTCTGCACCGCCACTCTGCACCGCCACTCTGCACCTCTGCACCGCCACTCTGCACCGCCACTCTGCACCGCCACTCTGCACCGCCACTCTGCACCGCCACTCTGCACTCTGCACCGCCACTCTGCACTCTGCACCGCCACTCTGCACTCTGCACCGCCACTCTGCACCGCCACTCTGCACTCTGCACCGCCACTCTGCACTCTGCACCGCCACTCTGCACCGCCACTCTGCACCGCCACTCTGCACTCTGCACCGCCACTCTGCACCGCCACTCTGCACTCTGCACCTCCGCACCGCCACTCTGCACCGCCACTCTGCGCCGCCACTCTGCACTCTGCACCTCCGCACCGCCACTCTGCGCCGCCACTCTGCGCCGCCACTCTGCATCGGGTATTACTAGTAGCGGAGAGGAGAGAGTGCAACCAGCGATGGCAAGAAAATAGGAGGGGCGGGGGGAGAGTAGAAAAGAAGGGAGGAGGTGAGACGAACTAAGAAAGGAATGAATTGCACACTTAGGATGGCGAGTCTCTTTAAACAAGCTGCAGCCAAAGTGCAAAAAAAGGTATGTCAAGGATTTACAACGAAGTGCAACATTAAAACACACACAATGTGTTCACAGCCTGTGTTTTTTGCAAAGTTCGGTCTTGGCCTCAATTACGAAACCAAAAAAAAACCAATACCCTCCCTTAGGTTTATCATTGATTCTGTGACCATGTACCAACAGGTCAATGACATCACCACATACTTTGTCACCTAAAAATCTCATACGAGTAATCGATCTATCTGGTTCCACCCAATTAGAGCAGTTTTGAACTGTTTTACTTTTAGAACAAAACATGCCCGTATAGGCTGTATAAGTGCTCTTTGGTGGAACTACAAGAAAAGCCATACTATTAAAATATGCCCTGAAGGGCAGAAAGAGGGCTTTGGGGTATAGTAAGATAATGGGAAATGCACTTCAGATCAGGCGCCTTGTGGGCAAATGTTTTGGAGTCTTAAAGACCCTAAATAAAACCTTAGACCTCCTGCCTTTATCAGCCAGAAGAACTTTAACGCAGGCGTTGGTGACCTCGCGGTTAGATTATGGTAATATTCTGTTCTTGGGGGCAACCGAGGGCAGCATAGGTCGCCTACAAGTCATCCAGAATTCCTCCGCCAGACTGGTGTTAAGAAGACCCAGGAGAGCCAGCTCGAAATTGGCGCTGGATGCGCTTCATTGGCTGCCGGTGAAGAAGCGCGTGCTATTTAAGTGCCTTCTTTTCTGCCACCGTATTGTCTGGGACAGGTCACCAACATATCTGAAGGAGCTAGTCAGCAGATATGAGCCCACCAGGACCCTCCGCTCAGAGGGTACTGGTTTGCTGACAGTCCCAAGGATCAGAAAGGCGAGAATGGGTGGCCGTTCCTTTTCGCTACTGGCAGCGCAAAACTGGAATAAATTACCTCTTGTGCTGCGTCTGGAGGGCAATGAACTACGTTTCAGGGCTCTGCTCAAAACTCACTTATATACTGCATAGGTGTTGGGTGCTCTAGGCAGGTTCATTGGTAGCTTAGCGCGGGGACACGCCGTGATGGCGTTACTGTGCGCTCTATAAGCTTGTTTATTATTATTATTATTATTATTAGATGTACTTAAGGGCAATATTGCTGCTGGGTGGAATCAGATGATAGAAGACATCACTCAAAAAATTGAACTCTTCATATTAGTGAAAATGAGAGCACCAACTTGACCTAAAAGACTAGCTTGCAAGGTTAATAGATGAAACTAGTGTAGCAGGAGTGTCCAACATACGTCCAGGAGGGACAGATTCACACCGGAATTATAAGATAGCCATGGTTTAAGTAGGTGAGTTTCACTGGGATACACTACATGTACATTTATTTTACATGGATACCCTGAACTTCTGGCAAAGAGGATGCCTTTGTGGACCTATACTGGGCACCAAGGGGCTAGTGGAAAGGTTTATGAAAAAGGCAAAGCAGGGGAAACAAAGATCACTCTCTCTTCACACCTATTAGTCTGAGTAAGTCAAAGTGCAGTTTGAAACAGCAAAGATAGGCGGAGGTGCCGGAAGCCTGACGGAGAAAATAGTTACTGGAAAGAAAACCTATAAGGCTGCCCTTTCTTCAAGAAAAGTACAGGAACTGCACTTAAAAATTTTCAAAGGGTATTTGAAAGTTACCCTCACTTTTCTTTGATTCAAAGTGTTTATTGAAATACTTCCACACATAACCACACATTCCAAAAACACTGAAAGCCACCTTTCTGCTCTCCTCCATCACAATGCACCCTTGTCCATACACGGTCCAGCTACTGTGTGGGTCTGGGGTACGCAGGAGGTGAAAGGTCACAATGCGAGGGGATGTGGGTTCGGGTCCCCAGTGAGAGCGAAACCAGGAAAGCAAAGAGCAGGCTGTTACCTGCAGCGCGCAGGCCGCCCTCAGCAGCCGAAACCCTGCCGAAGAATGTGTTTAAATGTTTGTGGTGGGGAAGGATTCCTTCTGTGAGGGAGAACGCATTTGGAAATCACACAGAAAAGCTCTCACAACAGCAGGATCTGGGCTTCCGGAAAGTTTGCTGCGACTTTTGAAAGCGCTTTCGCCTCGATCACTGGCTGCCTTCCTCACCCCGCCCATGAAAACGGTTTATATGAGGTTACATCTGAAATGGGTTCACTGCCTGAGATCAGATGCCGGCCTGGTCGTTTCAAAAACTCAGGGTTAAGAAGACGGTACAAACAAATAACGTTATTATATATATGCTTCCGCGGTGTCTTCTGTCATTCGTGCCGGCGATCAAAGGCGCGCTCTAGTCTGGCCCCCCCTGCGGGGTCTTCCGTCCACATCTGGCTTCACAGCGGCCTGCACACCGCAGGCAATTTGTACTCCCTCCTCGACTTTTAATAAGCGTGACCCTGCAGGAGAAGTTTATCCAACTGTTAAATGGCAGACAGGGCCCCAGCGTGCTGTGAAACTGTCCTGATGTGCTCTGGGCAGGAATAACACCAGCGGCTCACTTATTCCTGTTTTTACTGAGATGTTACTTTATGGTCCCTTTCCCGGCCTGGCATGCAGCAGCTGCGCGCTGAGCGCTGCTGAATGGTGAACGCGCCCGGCCATCTGCATTCACTTACGGAGGCACCCTGACAGCTCCTAATTATAATTAATGTACTTCTTTGCGCGAGCACGAACGAAATATGCCCAAAATGGCGGAACAAAACTACATTTACCCTATCACTTCAAGCCTATTAAAACGACAGCACAACGAACACGAATCACTGGCCAGATGACAGAACACGCAAAGGAATGTGTGGAATTTGTCTCGGCAAAAGCCCTAGGAGATACTTTTTTTTCTTCTTTAACATTAGTTCTCGAAACTCCTCCCACTTTACAGGTGGGAGGAGTCCGAGCCCTAAAAAGTAGCGGGGAAAGGGGGCAGCCTTGTCTACTTCCTCTCCTAATTTGTATTGAACTTGTTAGTTTCCCATTGACCCGGAATCTTGCTGAGGGGTTATTATAGATAGCTTTAATCGCGGCCAAACATGTTTCGCCCAGATCAAAACACTTTAAAACTTTAAACAGGAATGTCCAATTAACCCGGTCAAAAGCCTTGGCTGCATCAAATGTCATTATTGCCAATGGGATTTTATATGTCTGGGCCATATCTATAGCTCCAATGAGATCTTGAACTAATTCACTAAGCTGTCTCCCTTTCATGAACCCCTTTTGATCTACGCGTATTAACGAACCCATCACTTTATCCAGACGTTTGGTGATAATCTGTGTGTAGATCTTATGGTCACAATTTAATAAAGAAATAGGCCTATAGGACTCGCATAGTCGTAGATTTTTATTTGGTTTTAAAAGGATCGAGATAGTTGCTTCTTCCCATGATGTGGGGGGTTCTGGCCCTCTACGAATGAAGAATTAAATAACTGTAGAAGAACAGGTGTCAGTTCTTCTTTAAATACACTCTAAATTTCATTCGGAATGGAGCCAGGTCCAGCTGCTTTTCCTTTTTTTTAAAGATGTAATCGCTTGAGTGACTTCTTCCAGAGTAATGGGACACTTTATTTGTTCTTTTTCTTTTTGTTGTAGCGAGGGGAGGGCCAGGTCTGATAAAAATTCATCCATAAGATGTTCCTCAATTATCTTCTCTTCTGTGTATGAAGTTTTAAAAAATTGGATAAAAGACTCCTCGATTTCAACTTCATCTGAGATTACAATTCCAGAGTTTGCAGATCTAAGATCTCTTATCCAATTTCTTGTTTGATCAGATTTTGTTTTCCAAGCGAGAAGTTTGCTACACCTTTCCCCGTACTCAAGATGTGCCAATTTGCTGGCGCCCCATTTCTTTTTAATTATAATTTCTAAATGGTCAGTAAGTTTGTGTTTTGCAGCCGTTAGGTTTTGTAAGATCTTATAACACTACCGTGGATTAGGGGTCTGGAGGGAATGTTTATAGACATGTGGGTGTATGGTGTTTTTATCTAGGAACCTGAATCAATATTGCTATTTTATGCCCTTGTACGGCTATAATCAATAATATCCCTATAATGGCATAAGAATCAGATCCATATTTAAGTAAATAGCCCTTGCAGTCCAAAGCACGGCAGAAGCTACTTCCTTGGATTCCTAGAAAGCACAACGAGTTCTTTCGACACACCAAACCTCCAGCAACCTGGGAAATCCCCATTTGCTTTTGTTTTGATTTGTCATTAAAACTCCTGCGAACACTAAAGGAACAGTCAGTTCTTAGTGATATCTTTATTGACGTCTTATGTCCACCCTTACGTCAAACCTGGCACCTTTCAGGTATAAATATACCAACGTTGCCTTAAGCAAACACGCGGTGGCGGTTTTGGAGCAGAGCAGCTATCTACTTGCCCGAGAGTCCAGCTGATGCGAGAGCCCACAGACGCTGCCCCTCCTCTTTGACGCACTGAGAGAGACGCTGTCTTTTCTCCTGCCGAGAAATCCAGCTCCGGTGTTCTCAGCCGCCTTCGCGGGCTGCTGGGATATCGAGTCCTGAAAGAGAGATACCAGACCTCCTGCATTCTATTACCCAGGTACGGAGCTATGTATATATGTATGTATATATTTTATCCATTATAAAGTATCTTATGGCTAAGAAACCATATCAATGCTTTTACAGTATTATTTCATAATACTCTTTTTACTGTACGCACTTTACTTTATATTAAGTATTGCAATCATGGCAATTCATTTCTCTTGCATGAGAAAGAAGACTGTTCAATAAATAATACCTTTTTATTGAAAACGCCTGTCTCTCTCTTCTCTGCACTCTGGTGAAACTAAGTATGCACAATGACTGAGTGAAATAGCTGTCTATTGTTTTCACACGACTCTGGAGATACACTCTTATTCTGAAGGAGCAAAGTTGTCATGTTATATGGTTGTCAGAAGCTAATCCCTTCTTGTTTATCCAGGGAGGTTAAACTTCTCGTTTATTCGAGAAAATTTCTAGTGACCTCTGAGCTAGCTGGCAAACCTTAAGTCTAATATAGTCAGTAGAGACTAGTCGACCTCAGTCCTACGTCTACACGGCTGAGTATATTATTCCAATGCGCAGAGCCTATTGGGAATATAGGAACTACACTACAGGTGTATATTCCCTCATTCATACTCTGAAAAAACACTATATACACCTACAGTCTCATGCATGTGTGCACAATGTTTAAAGAATAGCCCTTGTTTATCTCTCAACTCATGCTTCATCATATGGTAATCCCATATGTGTAATGATGGGTTGTAGTGAGGTTTTTTGCAGCACTGCTTTTAATTCACACCCTTCCTTCACACAGCGCTGCAAAAAACCTCACTACAACCCATCATTACACATATGGGATTACCATCCTACTCCCTAGAAATTCAAAACATCTCTGAGCTCCGTCCTTAAACTTTGAAGTAGTAGCTCCCAGTGGTGACTAGGTTTTCCCCACTGGTAAGGAGGACCCATATGATGAAGCATGTCACCTTCGGGTGAGTGAGGGGTCTTATCCTTAAGAGATGCCTTCCCCTGTGTTATAACACAGTTTGTTAGTTGAGAGATAAACAAGGGCTATTCTTTCAACATTGTGCACACATGCATGAGACTGTAGGTTTTTTAAGATACCTAAATTGCCTGGTTCCTTTTCCGAGTTTCCTTGTAGTCTGCAAATCTCATTGTCCAGTTTTTTTGTCTCCTCTTGTATTTTCCTCGCTTGTGAGCATGATATAGCCATTAATGAGCCCCTTAAAAAGGTCTTGAAAGTGTCCCATACTGTTTGAATTGAGGTTGAGTTAACATTGATTTAAAAAACTCTTTAATTTCTGTTTTTAATTTTTCAATTATATTTTCTTCTAATAGTAGAGCTCGATTAATGGTCCATCTCCGTAGTGTTTGAACGTTATTCATAGCTATTTTTAAAATAACGGCCGAGTGATCTGACAAATGTTCGGGAACATGGCTGACTTGGATGGTGTTTCTACTCATTACTGCGCTTATTAAAAAGAAATCAATTCTTGAACGGTGTCTACATTTTGTATTATGAAACATGAATTTTCCACCATATATTTTAGACTTACTAGCCATCTCTCTCCATATATCCATTAGCCCTATATCTGACATTAATTGTCTAGTGGCTGTTCTCCTTTTTCGTGTATTACAAGCTACTCTGTGTGAAGTGGTATCCTTGCTCGGATCTAAGACCAAATTAAAATCACCTCCTAGTATTATAGAATCTTGACTGAAACAATGTGTATGTGAGTGTGTGATTGGGTGTGTGAGCGCCTCTATGAGTCTGTGAGTGCATGTGTTAGTGGTTCTCTGGGTCTCTGAGTGGGAGTGGGTGACTTTATGAGTGTGCAAGTGGGAGTGGGAGTGGTTTTCTGTGTCTCCGAGGAGGTGTGTGAGTGATTTTCTGGATTTCTGAGTGGGTGTTTGAGTGGCAGTACGGGCATGTGAATGGCTGTATGGGTGTGTGAGTTGCTGTATAAGTGTGTTATTGGGTGTATGAGTGCCTGTGTGAGTGTGAAAGTGGGTGTGTGAGTGCATGTGTTACTGGCTGTGTGAATTTGTGAGTGGGTGTGTGAGTGGTTTTGTGTGTGGCTGTGAGTGGCTGTAAAGGTGTATGAGTGGGTGTATGATTGGTTGTGTGGGTGTGCACATGGGTGCATGAATTTCTGTGTGGGCCAGTGAGTGGTTCTCTGGGTGTGTGAGTGGTTGGATGGGTGTTTGAGTGGGTGTGTGAGTGGTGATTTGGGTCTCTGAATGGGTGTGTGAGTGGCGCATGGATGTGTGAGTAGGTGTGTGAGTGGTTGTGTGGGTGTGTAGAGTGGGTGTGTGAGTGGTTGTTTGGGTGTGTAAGTGAGTGTGTGATAATTGGAATCTGTATTAGCAGATCCATTGTGGATTTACACAAGGGTGTGCGGAGTGCCATGTTAGATCTAAGGATCCTCGTGTGCCCCCCAAAAAAGGTTGGGGCAATTTCTTGCCCTTAAGAGGTACCTCATGGATCTCTCCATCAGGCACATGGGGTAGGATACCTCTATCCTGACCCCTTATATCATTTTAAGATTGTATTCCCCCTTCTGAACTGTGTCCCAATTCACAACTTTTCTCTCAGGTTGCAGCCAGCCAATCGTGGCATTGCTGTTGGCACGTGGATCCACTTCTTTAGATATACATACATCTTTTTTCTTTAATAACTCCAAAACTACTGAACAGAGTAACACCAAATTTCAAAAAGCACTCTTTCTGTACTTAGATCTAGCTTTCTGACAAATTTGGTGTCATTCCATTCACCAGTTTGGGCTGTAGTCGTGCCTAAAATCCCTCTGGGAAATTACTCGGGGGAAAATGTGTTTTGGGACTCAAGTATAGGAAAACATATGTAGTGGTGCACCAACAAAAAGTGAGAATGCAAAAATTCCAATCACATTGTCGAATTTTCCTTATCATTTTTATTTTGCTTTCAAGACAGTTATGTGATTTCGTAAATTCAAATATTACAGGCAAAGACAAAGACAACACATTTCGTTCACCACTGTGAACTTCTTCAGAGCTAAAATGACAACAAAAATTATGCATAAATAGTGATAAATGTACAACAAAAAATAAAACAAGAAGAAAAGAAGAACTGCAATTCCCAAAAAGTGATATCCACAATACACCATCATATATATACTCATGAAGGGAAAATGATTAAATACATGTTAAAAAACCGTATTCATATCCATCAGAAATTTAAAACAAGCATTAGGCTTGTCGTGGTGCGTCTACAGTGCATTTTACATCAAATATATCCAAGATTTTTTATATTGAATCATTCTAATTATAAACATCATGAAAAATTATCTTGCAAAAACAGAAGGGAGAAGAGACATTCTTAAATCTATGGGTCAATTTTTCAATAATATACAAAGCACAGAGAATATGCAGGAATTTACAAGATGCACATGAGTACAACAGAACAACAAAGTCCATGCCCAAAGTGATGGAATGGAGAAGTATAACCTATATACCTATACTGCATTACTACAGTATGTATCTAATAATGCAATATATAATATTACATACCACCCATAGTATGCTTAGCCAGTAAGCCATTAGACTCCTGCCATCGATATGTAATTCGCCATACATAGAATTTTAATGTATGCTTGGGTTCACAGTTATATTTCAAACGCCTGCTCCTTTATATTTGAAGCATGGCCGACCCAGTAGGTGGCACCTAATAAATTAACATAATTCCTACATAAATTCACTAAAAATTAGAACATTTTTTAAAGAAAAAACACAAAACATGAAGGAGGACAAAGAGGCTTACAGGGAAAGATAGCGTAGTCTCCATCAGGCATATTTTGACAAACTGGATCATAGTATAAATTATAATCTCATCAAAACATCGATGGGTCATGAATTTTATTTGAGTTCACCTTTTAATACAAAAAGTAGATTTTATTTTAACAGGCTTCACTTTAATTCACTACACTTATTAGTGGCCTTTTCCAGGGATGTTGATTGGAATACAGTTTTGCCAAGTTGCCCTGTGAATCCAATCAAAGCCCTATGCACTTTATCCTTTTCTGCCATTGATATTCCCACCCCTGGAAGTGTTTTAGAGCCCACTTTTATGTTAGTCCAAGATTAGAATGCATAGAGGGGAGTTCATTTCTTACAACAATTGTGTGACTCAGATCTCTGTGTTGCAATGTTAAACTTTGCTTGTTGTGCAATGAGAATTTGAAATCAGTAATGGGCTATGTAGTGAATTTGTTATATGTTCTTTTGTTGTTTCTATGTCATGGGGCTCTGGCTCCACTTTTAGACTGGCTCTTTCTAATCTCTTTTTATGAAGTTTTTTGGCTGTATTGTTTTATCTTCTACTTTTATAGCTTGAGATTAGCTAAATAAAGAATATTAGACTGACTGACTGACTAACCATCTACTGACATTTCCATCTGAACCCATGCTTGCAAATGTATCAGTTGGATGATTGCTAACAGGACAGGGGGTATCTCACAGGCTCTTAATTTATCCCAAAGGGACAGTGTTTCAACCAAGCCATCCAAATGCTGATTTGAATTTAACAAAGAAGCAAAATAGGGAACACATATTTACAATTGACTTTTCTGCTGCCTCCAAAAGGATAAACACTGATTCATTGTGGAATTACTGCTCTGAAGCACAGTTTCTTCTAATGGAATTACACTTTGCTCTTAAACTGAATTTGTATTCTATTTATTTAAAAATAATTCACTAAATATTTCAGCATCATATCCCTAAGAGATTTTAACCCATAACAAGCTGGCTCACTTTTTAATCATTTTTAAAAAATGGTTTGACTATCACTCCACCTTATAAAAATAGAATCTTACCGTTGGCAAGTATCCATTATAAACGAGGCAACGTTGGCCGACTCACCATGAACGATTTAGAACAAAGATAGTTGCTGGAAGGTTGACTGGTACAGCAGCCCAATAAATGAATTGATGTATTTGCTTTCAAGATATGCTCAAAGATTATGGACTCCATAATTTGGTTAAATTAGCTAGGCATATGTGATAATGTGTGTTAAACTCGATCTTACTCGGCCTTTACACCATCCCCAGTGAGCTAGGCCTTCATTGCCTGGTGAAGTTACTTAGGATAGTCCAAAGGGCTTTGGAGGCCCAGCTTCCTATCTCAGACGTAGGTTGTACCTAGTGTCCTAGGCATAGAAACATATGCCCTCTCAGTTGCCATACTGCCAGTTGTATTTGCAACTTCAGCTTCTGAGAAGTAATTGCTACAAAAGTAGCCAGTGGTGGCATCTCTGACAAGACCTCTAAAATCTCGTAATTGCATACCAATATATGACATTTTAAGTACCTAACAATTAGAAATTAGACCAATGGTTTAAACTAAACTGCTGGCTAATGGAAACGTATGTAGCTGGACAGGAGAAGCAGTAAAATACCTGGTTGCTAAAGGTGCCAGGACTCAAAGCAAACTAGGTAAAGTCATGCTACATTGTGGGCAGTATAACCATTGGAATCACCCCAAGGGATATTCTACCCTGCTGGACGAGGCAGCAGTCCAAGCCCAAAGACCACTTCTTATCCATGTTAACCCCCTTTCTGCAGGAGCCATGACCCTCAAGATAAAACAGGTAGAGATTGATATAGAGGCAGGGACCCTGTTGGAGTTCCTGTTGTGGGTTTTATAGGACTCATGTCTATGAGTAGAAACAGAAACTGAAAGCAGAGAAAGTGCGGCAGGACAGAAAGTGGAAACAGAGAACGACCCAATCAGCTAGCAGCTAGTACCTAGGCCCACTCTATAATAATTCAGTGCCTACGTCTAGTACTAAGTCACCCATAGCAACAAACAAAAAAGGATAGTTTTCAAATGACAGGGAATACTGCTAAATTAGTAGTTTCTGTTCAAGTTTGACTCGACAGGATCACATACTAATACGTTTGGACACACGCATGCCTTCGTCCAGGTCACGATGGTAATGTTTTCCGGTGTCTCATTTTGTTGCTACTCATTTTGCTTCTCGTGAGTCGTTTGTTGTCATTCGAGCAGTCAAATCCGAGCATAATGTATCTTTTTGCAGTAGAAATGAAAAGTGTTTGTTAAAAACCCGGATGGCAGTATTTCTTCCCCTTCAGGTATTATTAGAATATCTTTAGAATTCCAAAGCTTGGTGCGTTGCTGTGGAGTCAGGGCTATTGTGCGATAATTGCCCCTGCCTGCTCACACCTGTAATCTTCAAAAGGTAAAATGATTACCTCTCTGGCAGCGATGTTTGGTGATAATGCGCATATATCCACTAGCAAATTAAGCCCAGGTTTGTAGATAAAATGCAATTGTGCAAGCAAATGTAATCTCAATATTGGAAAAGTGATCCTTTTCCAACACCTGAAGTGAGCGAGGGATAACGCGTTTTATCCCCAGGGCACTCAAAGAATAAAAGAATGCGTCTTATCTTGTTATGACTATAGCTTCAAAGCCCGGCTTTAGTCCACGGCTGAAGGACAACAGAGTAAAAACCGAGCCCGGATTATACAGCCGGCTCAGAGAACTGTGGCGAATGCCACATCCAGGAATAAAAAGTACGTTTTATTCCGTCCTTTTGTGTCCCTGTGAGGCAATGGAACCCGTGACTGCTGCAGCCTCATCACACCGTTCTGAAGGGAATTAAGTTGCCAGCCTGAATGCACTTTTCTATCAAAGAGCGGGCAAATTGCAGGATGTCGGAGCCCAAAGGTCATTGTAAATCTCCATATCAGAAACAGCGGAGTGGCAGTGAGGGCGGGGGCCGTGAAATCTATCACAGGGAAGCCGGGTTCTTGCATCCAGATCTCACAGAAAATACACATTCGTGATTCCACTTCTAACTTTTCAATCAGGCGCTCTTTTTCTTGAAATTTACATTTTAAAAACATACAATTTGCCAGCCAACGGTGGTGTTGCTGAAAAACGCAATCCTTTATTACCGTGATTTTACTGTCACATTCGAGAGTTTATTTAGGTGTTTTTTTATGATGGATAGCATCGGGGTGAACGGGGGTAGGGGGGAGCAGAGAAGGTCGGCGAAATGGGCAACAACACAACTTCCTGACTCAGGAAAGAGATTTCAAGTATTGCTATTTTAGATTCTCATATGGGCTCCGGAGATATTAAAAACGCAACAATAAGGAGTTTCTACCAGAATGTGGAATGGAAGGGTGTCCTTCCAGCCCCCAGTCTGCTATTCTCATTCATGCAAGTCTAAACGAGGCACATGGCAGAGGCACCTAGCTACTTTTTTCTTCAACATGCAACACTCCCCAAGAGTGCATGTGTTTCTAGGTCGTCTTCCTCCTGGTCACTTTCTTTCTTTATTCCCTTCTATCCTGTTCCCTTCCACACTTCGGTTTCTCACCATGTTGGTGTGTGCTCCCTGACACCCTCTTGTCCCTCTGCGTTATTGAATACTCCCGCCCACCCTCCTGTCCCACCGTGCTGTTGAGTGCCCCTTCTCATCCTCCCGTCCCCCCGTGTTTTTGAGTGCTCCCTCCCTCCTATCCTCCTGAGTTATCTCTTGCATTGCTGATCAACATATATGAACACTCAAGGACAGTTAACTATTTGAGTGGCATCCCCTTTTCATTCATTAATCACTTAGAAGTCCCTCCGGAGTGTTGCTGCTTGCACTCTCCCACCCTCACGTCCCTCTGTGGTGTTACTGCTTACACCCTCCCATGCTTCCGTGTGTCCCTCTGTGCTAATGCTTGCACCCTCCCACTCTTCTATTCACCTTTGTAGCTGCATGTTCCCTCCCACCCTCCTGTTCCTCCAAGTGGCTGTGTGCTTCCATCTATTTTGCTCCATGCTTTCGTCACCCTCCCCTCCCTTCCCTTTGTGATGCTGCGTTCCCACTCGCTAGTTACCTCTTGTGTTGCTTATCATTATATGTGTAAACTCATGGACTGCGCACAATTTGAGTGACTCCCTGCTTTTCATTCAGTATTCCCTTAGTAGTTTTTCAGTGGTGTTGCTGCTTGCAACGTCTCACCCTGCCATTCCTCAGAGGTCTAGCTTTTTGCACTCTCCATGGTGCTTCTTGCATCCTCACACACTCCCGTCCCTCCATGTTGCTGCTTGCTCTCTCTTTCTGTCTCGCTGTGCCGCTGTGTGCTTCCTCCGGGAAACATACTTTACAACGCAACTTTTACAACGCACTACCATTACGACGCAAATTTTACAACGCAAGTCATTACAATGAATTGCGCTCGAGGGCGCTCTAGGATAGGGAATAAGTTTACGTACTATCCAACACCTTCCCTACTATCCAGGGGGACTGGAGTTGGAATAGTAAATTAAACTATTCACTATCCAGCGCCCCCAACGCACGTCGTTGTAACGACTTGCATTGTAAAAGTTGCGTCGTAATGGCATGCGTTGTAAAAGCATGCTTTGAAACGTCATACAACCGCTCCCTCCTACCCTCCTGTTAGTCTGTGTTGCTGTGTGCTCCTTCTCACTCTCCTGTGTCTTCATGGTCCTATGTGGTCACTTCTACCCTCCCATCCTTCCTTGTTGCTGCATGTTGCCTCCCACCTTAACGTCCCTCCGTGGTGCTGTGTGCTCCCTCCCACCCTTCCATCCCTCCATTTTGTTGCAAGCTCCCACCCACCCTCCTGTCACTCCAACAATCCCCTGTGTTGTTGTTGCTTGCATCCTCCCACCCTCCTGTCCCCGTTTTATTGCTTGCTCCCTCACACACTCCTGTCCCAGCAGAAAAAAGCACTGACAAAGCCAATAGATCTTGACTACAAGAGAGCTATTGGCTTATGCTTAATGGTGAAGTTTGAAACACTCAAAAGGTGATGGGAGGAATGCTTGCAATTAGTTGGGATAGCATCCCAACCCAACATTCTTTACTCAAATTGCCAGCTCAGTTTGGAACCTGCCATATGCAAATCAGTCTTGGCCCTGCTCCTCATGGGAACAGTGCAGCCCAAACTGCCAGGCCAGATTCTGCCTGAATCAGATCAGCCGTGGCCCATGGAGGGAGTTGCGGTGGGGCAGAGAGGCAGGCGGGGGAGGGGGTGCTAAAAACCGGCATATGGATAATTGGCAGTAAGCAAACAACGATGCAGGGCACGCTACGAAATTCGTTTTATTAATTAAATTGTTTACTTACCTCCAATTTATCCATATGCCGGTTTTTAGCACCCCCCGCCCTGCCCCTCCCTCGCCTCTCTGCTCCACCACAACTCCCTCCACGGGACGCGGCTGAATCAGATCACAAGCAACCCAAGACCGGTTATATCCTAGATAGGGACTCAGCAGCCGGGTACACCTATTTTCCAGTGACACAGTAAGCATGGGGCCCGCGTCTGGGCATACCCATGCCACTTAGGGCTGTACCTGAAAGACACAAAAGGTGATGGGAAGAATGATTGCAATTTGCCTAACCTCTGGCAATCACTCGGGATAGCATCCTAACCCATCGTTCTTTTTGCTGATCAAGCCAGCTCAGTTTGGAACTGGTCATATGCAAATCAGTCTTGGCCCTGCTCCTCATGGAACAGTCCAGCTTGAATGGCCACGTCCTTCATGAACCGTAACACAAGCAACCCAGGACTGGTTTTGCCCTAGTTATGGGTTTATCAGACAAGTATAGCTTGGCTCCAGTGACACAGAGAGCATGGGTCCTACTCATGGACATACACATGCTACTTAGGACGGTACATGAAACATACAAAAGGTGATGGGTGGAATGCTTGCAATTTGTCTAAACACTGGCAGTCGCTCAGGTAGCATCCTAACCCATCTTTCCTTTGCTCACCATGCCACCTCAGTCTGGAACCAGCTAACCAGTGGTTAGACAAATTGCAAGCATTCCTAGGGCCTACCTTAGGGGTGTCTTGTGTATAATAAAGGGGGAATTTAAGGGTTGGCAAGGGTAAGTAAGCAAGTAAGTAAAAGTTTATTTGTTGATTAATTAAAATCATTACAACCAGCAAAGTACATATCCAAGACTAAATCTGATTATAAATATACAGATACAGTGAGTTTTTATATCCAAGATGAGATCCACAGTTAAGCACTAACTTGATTTATTCAACTGCAATTAAACCATTTGCTAATAAACAAATAGCAGCAAAAGTTAAAGTGCATTGTGCTAGCAGCAGCAGAAATTAAAGTGCCTTGTGCTAGCAGCAAAAATTACAGATAGACTTTTTAGATTGGCAAAGGTGCACAATATACAACATACCAACAGTAATTAAAGTGCCTTGTGCTAGCAGCTTAGAGTCGTCAGGTAACTTTTAATTCGAAAAAAGTGTACATAAAATGCCATCCACCATTATAAAATTACATTTAAAACAGTGCGATACATGGGGTAAACTCCATCATAAATTAAAGTGCCTTGTGCTAGCAGCAAAAATGACACATCAACTTTTTAGATTGGTAAGGGTACATGATATACGACACACCAACAAAAATTAAACTGCCTTGTGCTAGCAGCTTAGAATTGTCAGGTAAACTTAACTTGAAAAAAGTGTACATAAAATGCTATCCGCCATTATAGGATTACATTTAAAACAGTATCATACATAAAGTACACTCAATCAAATAGCAGCAGGAATTCAAGTGCCTTATGCTAGCATCTAGAATTATCAAGGAAACTTTCAAAAAAATAAAAAGTATACATAAGATACAACCCACTATTATGGAGTGACATTAGATGCAGAATGGTACATTTATAATAATACATTTTAGACAAACTTAAAATAGCCCACACATCCCTAAAAACATTTAAAATCATTATCTCATTATCAATTTTTAGTTAGCTTTCATAGCAGAAATGTCATCACTTAAAATATCTACTTTACAGAACTTCTTTTCAGCTATAAAAATAAACTTAACAAATTGGTAAATAATACGAATGGTAACACCTCTTAGACATACAATAAATTCAGTCCTACAAGTTCTTACTCCCAATTCCTTAAAAATAGGCTTCAATACTGTCTTCCGCTCTTCTAACAGTTTTGGGCATAGGGTTACGATGTGTTGTAAGGTTTCATCACACAGCCCACATAGCCTATAAAGGTTGGGCAGCCACTTTTTCTCCCATTTTGGAATTCCGTCTTCAGTTGGATATCTCCCAAACCTTAATGACATGAATTCAAGTCAAGCTAGCCGGGCTGATGAGAGGTGTTACCTCGAAACCGGTCCGGTCCTCGGATGCTTGATTCCGTTCTGGGAAGGACATGGCTTTTGTAGTTCGGACTGGACTGTTCCCATGGGGCACAGGGTCAGAGCTGATTTGCATATCGCCATTGTCTAACCCAGGGTGGTGTGGAGTGCAAAAAAACGATGGATTTGGGCCCAGATCTTTGGACTGGGTTGAATGTGTGACATTGATCCACATTCGGTCCATCACCTGTTTTGTTTGCGAATTCGCCCTAAGTGCGCTGGGGATGCTCAGACGTGGGTCCCAGGCACTCCACACCACTGGAGTCAAGCTAGCCGGGCTGATGAGAGGTGTTACCTCGAAACCGGTCCGGTCCTCGGATGCTTGATTCCGTTCTGGGAAGGACATGGCTTTTGTAGTTCGGACTGGACTGTTCCCATGGGGCACAGGGTCAGAGCTGATTTGCATATCGCCATTGTCTAACCCAGGGTGGTGTGGAGTGCAAAAAAACGATGGATTTGGGCCCAGATCTTTGGACTGGGTTGAATGTGTGACATTGATCCACATTCGGTCCATCACCTGTTTTGTTTGCGAATTCGCCCTAAGTGCGCTGGGGATGCTCAGACGTGGGTCCCAGGCACTCCACACCACTGGAGTCAAGCTAGCCGGGCTGATGAGAGGTGTTACCTCGAAACCGGTCCGGTCCTCGGATGCTTGATTCCGTTCTGGGAAGGACATGGCTTTTGTAGTTCGGACTGGACTGTTCCCATGGGGCACAGGGTCAGAGCTGATTTGCATATCGCCATTGTCTAACCCAGGGTGGTGTGGAGTGCAAAAAAACGATGGATTTGGGCCCAGATCTTTGGACTGGGTTGAATGTGTGACATTGATCCACATTCGGTCCATCACCTGTTTTGTTTATGAATTCCTTCTTAATCAAAGGTTTTAAATGAAATAACAAATAAGGTTGGGGAGACAATTTGCCGAAAGAGTTCACTATTGACCATAATTTTTTTTCCCCTTAATTCATCTTTATCCGTTATAGTGGACAATGAAGCAGCTGATTGGTTAATTGATTTTTTATAAATCGTTTTACTCCTCACTTCATCTACTAAGTTTGGGCATTCAAATTTACGTAAACACTCATTTAAATAAGTTTGCCAACTACTCGCATATTCACTTTTTGATATCACAAGCCAACACAGATTTGCTAACGAGCCCTATTCAGCTCGAGATAGTGTTAATAAGGACTTTAAAAATGTGGATTGTCAGGCCAAAAACTGTTTCTATAGACCAAATTCAAGTCTTATATTGGCACGACTAATGTATCTGGGAATCCTAAAAACTGATTTATCTGTCCTTAATTCAATATCATCAAGCATTTTTGCATCTTTGCCCCGGAAGATAATAGAACCATAGTTTAAAGATGGAATTACCTTTGCTTTCATAACCTTCAGCAAATGTTCCTAATTTGGGCATAATAGCTTATCTCTCAATTTTCTAAAAGCGAATGTGAGCGATATGCCCTTAGCTTCAAGGTTATTAAAATGCTGCCTAAATGACAAACTATCATCAAATGTGATTCCCAAATATTTATACGATTTTACACATTCAATAACCAAACCATTAATATTCCATTCCTTTACTCCCAGTTTGCCGTTTCCCACGGCCATTATTTTCAGTTTTTTAATATTTATTTTTAGACCGTTTTGTGTAACATATAGGTTAAAAGAATCTATTAATCTTTTTAGTCCTATGACAGTTTGGCTTAGTAAAATGGTGTTGTCGGCATATTGTAAATATTTAATCTCTTTACCCAACACAGAAGGAGAGTGGGCATTAACATCATTAAAATGGGCTGGGAGATCAGACATAAAAAGGTTAAAAAGGCAGGGAGCCAAGACACATCCTTGTTTCAAGCCGATATTGGTTTCTAGGCGACGAGTCGTATGTCTACCGTCGCCTACTTTGATCTGTACCCAAATATCGGAGTATAGTAATTTGATCATTTTTAAAAGTGTGTCAGATATACCCAATTGATTAACTTCAACTAAAGTACATTTCAGGGCACAGAATCAAAGGCAGCTTTTAGGTCAATGAAAGAAATATACAATTTTTGTTTCCTATTTTTGGCTCTTTCGCCTAATAATGTTAATAAAATCAAGTTAATATAAGTTGATTCTCCCTTTCTAAAACCAGTTTGTACATTTGGAATCAAATTCACTCTTAAGGCCCTTGATTCCAATTCTTACAACAGACAACTAGCAAATATTTTTGCATCTACGTCTTTTAATGTTATTAAGCGATAATTTGTGTGGTTGTCCTGGGTTGACAAGGGGTTTTAAATGCTAAGTCTACCTCCCCCCAGTTCAGGGGTGGTAACCTGAAAATGGTCCTTCAACCCAGGGCCTCTACCCTTAGGCTGAACAGGAGTCAAGAGGTGAGTCCTTCCCCTCCTGTACCTCCATCTTGGCTTCTGTACCCTCTGTTTGGGAATGGTATGACCAGATGGCTAAGCTGTCACTGCTCCCTGGGCGGCCACCTCTCCTAGCTTTTCTATCACCGATGGCAATTAATGCCCCAGAATGCCGTCAATGGCATCTGGGGACTAACTATGACCCTCCTCTGGCTCACCCCCCACCTCCTTCCAGGGATACTAGGGCCATGGGGTGGACAAAGTCCTGCCCCTGTTCCAGAGTTACCCTACACAACTGACCGGTGTACTGCTCAGAGACCCACTTCACCTTGACCTGGTGGAAGTGACGGCTTCCACCCCCAGGGATCTCCAGTTTACGCTCTGAGTTCACCCCTCAAATAAAGAAGATTAAGGCATGATCTATTTCCTGGGGACTACTTCGCCCTAAGTCCACATGGGACACTCCTGTGGAGTTCCCACCAGTGGATGGTTTCTTTGGATAGAAAGAGTCCCCCTGCTTGTGTCCTAGCCAGCAACAATCAAAGCAACAGGGTTAGAAATGAGGAGGCCTGGGCCACCGCCCACCTGAACCTCCCCCCTTCTTCTCAGAAGGGACATGGGATCCCTTTCCTTGCCCATTAACCTGATACTTGTCTGGGTCTCACTTGACCTCACCGTCACTCTGTTGGGGGGAACTTGAACCACCTTTTGGTCTCTCCGTGATACCTTCTTGGACACTCTGGTGCTGACCCAGAGGTCTGCCTCCTCCGCACACTTCCTGGGATCACTCAGCTTGCTATCAAGCAGGTGCTGGCACAGCTCTGGAAAACAAGTATCAAGCAAGTGCTACTTCATGATTAGGTTGTGCAGCCCAGTGAAATCATTTACCTTCCTGCCCCTCACCAGGTCTTCAGTGCCTTGCTGGAATAATCTAAAAAGCCCACCCAGGCCTGTGTGGAAAGTTTATGGCTGCTCCTGAACTTCTGTCTATACCTCTCAGGGGTTAACCCAAATGTATTTATATGTATAGCCTTCATGGCGGTGTAATATGGCTTCTCCCCTACCTCTAGTGTTAGGAGTATGTCAATCTCCCCTGTCGGCATGTACCTCCACAAGCTACTGAGTACTCCTTAGGGACCTTGTGGACACTTAGAGCCACTTCATATGATGAGAACCACTTACCCATGGCATCTCTCACCACACGATTGGGTACCAAATCCTTTGGGATAAAGCCCTTACCTTCTCCTGTGGCCAATCCAGGTATGTTGAAATTAAATGAAAGTAAGATTTATAACGCACACTAATACCCGACGGTGTCTAGGCATGGTGCTACTGCTGAACTATCTAACCAGAGAGTGAGTATGGGATAAGTACGTTTCACCTAGATCTTAAAGATCCACGTTTGTAAGAGTTTGCGGAATGCCAGAAGATTGCTTTCCTTCTTAAGTGTCAGAGGAAGAGAGTTCCAGAGGCTAGCAGTGCCTGCTGCAAAACTCCCCCCTGTGAGGCAGTTTTAGCCCTAGGAATTACCAGATTGGAGGAGGCCATTGACCACAACTGCCTCTCTGGGCTATACCATCTGAAACTCTGTGAGAAGTATTCGGGCCCAAGCCCATGTAGTGCTTTAAAGGCAATACAGAGGGACTTGAATTTGATTTGTCTTTTAACGGGTAGCCAGTGCAGAGATGGAAGGGCATGGGTAACCGACTTATGTTTTGGAAAAGCAAGCAGCAGATGAGCTGCTGCATTTTGGAGGACCTGCAGCTTGTTAAGATACCGTGATTGTATATTGAGAAAATGTCCATTACAGTACAGCTGCCACCATTACTGCTGGACTCCTCTTGCATGGCTCTTATACCCAGCTCTCTGAGCCTTACCTTATGGGCCATTTGCCTTTCCTCTATGGCTAGTCTCTTCTGCTCCAAAGCTTTCTCTTTTTCCATTTTCAATTTAGCTCCTGTCCTGTCTTCCAGCTACTCTGGGTGTAGATATCTGGATGACACACTTCTTCCTGTCCGGGATGGAATCTCAAATCCTGTAAGGATGTCGCCACCCTCCTCCACAGGTAGCAGTCCAAGACCCTCCTGTGAGTCTTGGTCAAGTTATTCCCCATCATTCAACTTCTCCTCTTTTACATTGTTTGTGCGGGACTGATGGCCCTCTGTCCATGTCCTTTAAGCATTTTAGAGCCCTGCCTTCTTAGGGCTCCTCTTGACAGGCAACCCCGTCTCCTGGCAAAACTCCTTGAGCTGGGCCACAATGTACCTCTCCAGGTTGACCAGCTCACTCAATTTTTGTTGGTGAGATAACAAATCTGACAGGCAGATTGAGAAAGAATACATTTGGAAAAATCCAAAATGCCTGTCATGTAGAATTGACTCAAATTGGTCTTAGGTATGAGTCTTGGTAACGTAAATCCTATCTGTATGGCACTGCACAAACACAAGTCCAATCTCATTACTGTTTACCTGCGTGGGAAGTTGGGTTTCTGGCTGGCAGAGGTATGCACCTTGTCCAAGCAGGAACCACATTCCTAGTCGAGGGAAGTTACAAACACACCCTAAATTAACCTGTGCTCGATCCCTAGTAGCTGCTAAAAGAAGAATACAAAAAGAACAATTGAAGGACAGAATGAAGAACAATGTCATACATTCACCCAGTACAGAGATCTGGGCCTAAATCCATTGCTTTTTTGCTCACCATGCCATTCCAGTTTTGTTCCAGCCATATACAAATCAGCCTTGACCCTGCGCCCAATGGGAACATTGCAGCCCGAATTACCAGGCAAGGTCCTCCCTGGACTGGAAACAAGCATCCTAGGACTGGTTTCGGGCTTTCAGCCCTCATCAGCCAGGATAGCTTGACTCCAGTGGCATGGAGAGCACAGGACCCACGTCTGGGCATACCCATCTCACTCAGGATGACAAATACAAAAAGAACAATTGATGGACAGAATGCAGAACAATGTCATACATTCACCCCAGTACAGAGATCTGGGCCTAAATCCATTGTTTTTTTGCTCACCATGCCATTCCAGTTTGGACCCAGCCATATGCAAATCAACCTTGACCCTGCGCCCAATGGGAACAGTCTAGCCCAAACTACCAGGCCAGGTCCACCCTGGACTGGAAACAAGCATCCTAGGATCGATTTCAGGCTTTCAGCCCTCACCAGCCAGGATAGCTTGACTCCAGTGGCATGGAGAGCAGGGGCCCACATCTGGCCATACCCGTCACACTCGGGGTAATAAATACAAAAAGAACAATTGATGGACAGAATGCAGAACAATGTAATACATTCACCCAAGTACAGAGATCTGGGCCTAAATCCATTGTTTTTTGCTCACCATGCCATTCCAGTTTGGACCCAACCATAAGCATTGTCCATCATCCCCTTTGGTTTTGCCCTGGTAGCTTGGCACCGGGTAGTCAGGCTTAACTTAATAGGGGATATGTAAAGTATTTGTGTAAGTGTTCAAAGAGTAAAACAGTGAAAACACTCATGAAAAGCTACCACATCTAGTGAGAGAAACAGAGCTTAATACAATAAAGAAAATAAGACCAAAACAACAAAAAATCAATAAGTAGAACTTGAGTTATGAATTTTTAGAGAGTAAACTGGCATGAAGTCTTTACTAGCATAAAGCTTCAACCAGGCTATCTGGTCACGCTAGTCTGGGTCAAATCCAAAAGTTCAGTAAGGCTGCAATGTAATGTGGGTCTGTTACAGTCCCAGCTAAGTCCAGCTAAAGTTTTCTCTTCTCAAGAATTGTGCCAATCTTAAGGAAGAAGTTCACTGGGAGCAAGGAGAGCGTTGCTGGTCCGAAGGGGCATGAAGAGCTGCTGGGTGTTGCGGATGGATGGATAGAAACCTCATGGCCAGTAGCGGGTTTACTTTCTGTGCGAAGAAATTAACTTACACCCATTCATGCTGGATCTTTGTGTGTGCAACAAAGTTCTGGAGTGAATGGGTCTGTTCGCAAAGAGCCAAAAAGCTTGAGTGAAAGAGCAGAAAGAGCACTTCCAAGGGCCCATGACCTGAAACGTGCCTCTTGGGAATCAGGAGCTCTTTGAAGACTGGTCCAGGAGCTGGGGGGAGCCTATCACGTCCCTGAGGTGCAGGTCAGGAGGCCAGCGGGCTCCAAGGTGGTTTACTGACTAAATAAGAGTACGCCAAGTCCCTATAAATGATTGAGTAAGTCATGCGCTTAGAGTGAAAACATAAATTAATTACGTGCACTCATGCATCAATGCTATGACTGGTGAAAATAATGTAGGATGAACGTGCAGGTTCGAAATATTGAAAAAGTGCAGTGAACTCTGCAAGTGACTACAACGTTAAAATATGTGAAATCAAACGCCTACCTCCAAGCAAAAACACGTTCAGTCATAAAGTCCGTAGACTCCTTTCTACATATCAAAAGAAAACACGAGAGTAAGCATATTGCAAAGCATGGAGACGTCTTTACAACAAATTTGGTAGTCGTAAACCAATGCTTGCCGATGTAATGTTGGGCCTTAGGCCCACATGACTATGAGGGACCGACACTGACACATAGATATATAGGTAGTAACTGGCCAGGAGCACATGCACCTGGGCCCTTTTATTGGCCGGGCCACGTCACTCATCAAACCCGTGATGGATGGGTGTGGGGGTGCAAGTGTGTCCAGCCTTCGAGGAAGTGGCTGGAAGAACGGCTTCCTGCGGAGCACTAGAACGTGTCCCGCAGGACACTACATTCCTTCCCAACTTTATTTAAGAACAAACAAAATGTTAGTCCAACCTGTGGGGACAAAAACAATTAACTAAAACACCACAGGGTCCATCAGTCTTTGGGATAGGTGGCAGGAAGACATCAGACATGGGCTGATTACTCTGCTTGCAGCAAGACCTTCTCGGTTGGCAATCGTAGTTTAACCTGAAGGGTTCAGAATACGACTGCTGGCTTGGAGGCGTCCGCTGCATAGCTTCAGTTCACTTGTGATGACATGTCTTGCATGGTTTCCCTTTTGTTGACGTCGGTGATGGTCTGTGGTGAATTCAAACAGTTCTTTTAATGGGATGCATGGTGAGTCTAGATGGAGTTCATGGTGACGGTTCGTGGAGGTGTTGTCTCTGTGGACCCTTTTGGCTGCAACCAATGGCCAGTCGGTGGGGCAAAGTCTCTTTTCATTCTCTCACCTGGAGAGGCCCGTTGCCGGTGTTGCCGCGGGACTGCAGGAAGGCTACACTGGGGGTGCTTGTGTGCCGACTGGGGGCAGCTGCAGGACCGCCGAGGAGCCGTTACTTGGTCGCATGCACAACCCTCTAGGGTGGAGATGTCTTGGCCGATGCTTGCTCTCGTTACAGTGGTTCAGGGGTGTGCCCAGCTCACAGGTAGCCTCTAGTCTGTTTTCTCAGCTGGTGTGGCAACAGCGTGGGACTCCAGTCCATCGATACTCTGGGAGTGGTGTTTGACGCATGTGCTGATGGCTGGCCTGATGGCGGTTGCCAGCCATGGGGTGACTCGGGGTGAAAGGTGGTGTTAATTGCTGGGACAGTTGGAACTCAGGAGGGACTTGGCAGCCCTGTGCCTCCGCCTTGCTGAGGTTCTGTAGTGACTCACTGTCTGTGGCCACAGTGGGGGAGCTGGGAAAGCTGTGTGGTTCACTTGGTGCTAGGGTGCTAGGGTTAAGTGAGCTGCACCCTATATTTGTGTGGGGGTCTGAGGAATTCCTTGCAGCTCAGCCTTGTTCCTAGGCTGGGGGTCCACTGGTTTCAGCTGCTCTGTGAAAGCATGCGCTTTGATCTCCCTGCCATGATGATGTTACCGTTCTGATGATTTAGCACTGCCGGCTATACCACCTGTGGCCGCTAGGTGGCAGTGCAGCGCTTCATTGCATGGCCCATAAGAGGAAGGGGCCCAGCATGGCCCAGCAGCTTTTCCTGGAAACTGCAGGCGTCTACTTGGACTGGAGACTCAGGATGATGGAGGCGCTCTTCCTTTGGGCATGGCAGTCTTTCCCATGCTGCCGGCCATGGTGTCTCAGGGGTATTGTGTGGGCAGGTGCCCAGGACTCTGCTTTCAGTGTGAGTTGTACCGGGAAGGTAGGACGGTTTTCTCTTTTTTTCCCAGAACCATGAGCTCTTGCGGGGAAAAGCACTGACTGGAGCAGCTCTGCTGGTGTGGCAGGCATCCGGGGTGCGGATGCAGGGAAAACAGACTCCTGTTGGTGCCCTGACTAGGCCGGTACAGCCGGGCGCAGATCTTTCCCTTCGTCTGGGCTGCAGGCATTGAGTCACTGCTAGGGGTGCAGCAGCAGGGAGGCTGGGACTCAGAGCGCTACTGTCCCACCAGGCCACGGCACCGTGTTGCCTCCTACCCTTCTACCCTCGCATTGGGGGTGCAGAGGTGAGTGCCAGTTGTTGCGGTGGTACCGGTGCAGGGACCAGGCGTATCGCGCCGTGTCTGAAATGTGTCTTTCATCTCCCGGTGTAGGAGTGGCAGGCGGAATCGCCCGTGGGCACCTCAGGGCGGGATGACTTTGAGGGTCCAGAAGCATGGCTGTCCCCTGCCTGGCGCTAGCCATGGACCCTCCTCGTATGCCTATTTGCTGTTTCTCGCACTGACCTCTCACAGTAGAGCTGGCTAGTACGGGCTGGCTGGTGTGGGCTGGCTGGTACGGGCTGCAGCTGCTGGAGTATGTGGGTACCTGCCGGGACTTCTCTCCTGGGGCCGGGTCCTGCGTTGGTTGACCTCCGTCCTCCTCAGCACGGCCTCGATCGTCGTGCTGGCAATGGGCAAGAAGGAGCCTTCAGGCAGACTACCTTGATCCTCCCGTTTCTGTGAGGCGGTAACTGGGTGGTGCAAGGGACGCGATCCCCTCCGCTGTCAGGTAGGGGGGGCCGTCACAGTTCTGGCTTATTTCCTCCCCATAAAAGAAAGGAAGGTTCGAGCCGCAGGCATGCGGGGTTAGCTACCCGCCTCGTTGCCAGTGTAATGTTGGACCTGAGGCCCACATGACTATGAAGGACCGACACTGACACATAGATATATGGGTAGTAACTGTCCAAGAGCACGTGCACCCGGGCCCTTTTATTGGCGGGGCCACGTCACTCGTGAAACCCGTGATGGATGGGTGAGGGGGTGCAAGTCTGCCCAGCCCTCGAGCGAGTGGCTGGTAGAATGGCTTCCTGTGGAGCACTAAAACGTGTCCCGCAGGACACTACAGCCGATACGGTATGATGTAGGTCCAAATCAGCGAATACTGACGGTCACCAACAGCCTCTCGGTACCAGTGAAAGAGCGAGCATGCACTGAAGATAGTACTACATGCACTAAATACACAGTCTGACACAATTGATCCGGAAACGAATACAAACAGAAATTTGTGTCCTAAAGTGAACAACGATGTGGGCTGAATACAAAACTCTGTGTGCGTGTGGAAAACAAGCGCTGTCAATGAAGATGGCTTGTGAAAAAAACGAATGTGCTCTAAGGCAAAATAAACTGAGAAAAATGTAGTGTTTATGTGGTGAGATGGTGGTCATTGCGTAATTATGTGGAGTGAACCCGAAACAGCTGAGAGCAAGAAAACATGACCAATGTGTAGGAAGTGAAATAAAGGCTGTTAAAGAAAACAAATGTATAAACATCTCTACCCAGAGGCATGATGTTTCTAAAAACATATCAAAACATATGTAGGATAAAGTGTCAGGACAGAGCCTATGTAAAATAACAATTGCAATACGACAAACATAAAATGTACCGCCAATGTAATTACTCATGAAAGATCTGATGATAGCAACACGTTTAAAGAAAAACCGCTTAATAGCAAATACATAGTGTGCTTACAAGATTAACTGAGCCTTGAGTGACCAAGATAGGTTAATGACTATCAAATGAAAATGTGTGAAAAGACACGATGTTAGGGGCACATTTAATTTAAACTTCTTCACAAAAAATCCATAATATACAATCGAAATGAGCTGATCCTCGTACAATAGCAAAAGGCTCCTTCATGACGTGATCAAACAAACCGTGCTAGTGTGGAGGAATGAACAATGCTGGTGTAGGTAGACAAAGGACAGAAAAAAACAAAAAAAAGAACATTGAGTTAGATAGAAACAATTAAAGGAATATTGGCTAAGACAGAATGACATGAATATTCTCAAGGAGTCTAAATGGAAATAGATGTGTTACAGGAAGCATGATAATTCTATCCTATCATAGAGGCCTCTAGGTGTCATTGTGTCAAGAAAGCGGATCCAATATGTCTCAAGTTGGTTGGACATGTCTCTGTCCGCCTGAGGTTTCACCACTTCAAGAATGGTGAATCTCAGTTGGGCGATGGAGTGATGATGAGCAAGCTAATGAGCTGCCAGTGGTGAGTTTAAGTTCTTGGTTCCTATTCGGCTTTTGTGTTCGGTAATGCGGGTACATAAAGCTTATTCCATTTTTCCCACAGGATATAAACCACATGTGCAGCGAATGGCGTAAATGACATGATGACTGTTACAATCAGCTATAAATAGGAGTTTAATCAGTTTACCAGACCAGGAATAAGTGATATTCCTGCTGGCCAACCTTGCTATTGCAATGCGAGCAACTATACATGGGCGCATGCCTCTATGTTCAGCTGCTGAAGGTGAAACTGGTTTAGATAAGAGTTCTCTGAGGTTCTGCGACCTCTTGTAAGCAGAAATGGGAGGTTGCAAAAAGATGCCTTTCAAGTCATGTTCTAATAGAAGTAAATCCCAGCGTTTCAGAATCACATTTCTGATGGCTTGGGAAGAAGTCGAAAAAGTTGACACGAAGACTTCTTTTTCAATGGAATCTTTAAGTCGTTTCTGCAGTAAGTTACCCCTTTGTAAACCTTGAGCATGGCGTTCACCCTCATCTAATATTTCTTTTGGGTAACCTCGTTGCTTGAATCTTGCCTTGCATTTTTTAAGAACCACCGGGAGTTGCGAAGAATCTCATGTAATGTGTTTAGCCGGTAGGAATTGTAAATAGGGCAAGTGTTTCTTGAGAGACGAAGGATGGAAACTATAAAATAAAAGAATTTTGCTCCGACCAGTTTGTTTCTTGAATAGAGAGGTCTTGATATGTTTACCCTCAATGTCAATCATGACGTCCAAGTATGATAAGCAAAGTTGATCCATGGTGAAAGTGAACTTGATGTGAGAGTGTGTAGCATTCAAGAGCCGTACGTTTTCTCTAAGAGTGACTGAAATGCCGTGCCACATAATACGGATGTTGTCTATGTAGCTACAAAACCTTTATTGAAGAGAGTCGGGTTAGACACCTTACACTGTGCAACACAAGCAGCAATACGTGAAGGTTGAGAACACAGCTCCACTAAACAGCGGTCCCACATAACAAAGGGGATCACACATGCAAAAATCACAACAGTGGGGAGGGCCAGGAGGTGGGGGAGCCTACAGGGGTGGAGGAGGCAGTCAATGACCAGCACCGGCGGCCGCTGCGGGCCTAGGGCTGGCGGGGAGCCTGGGAGAAGCAGCACCACTTGGGAGATAACGGGAATGGAGATAGGTAACCAGAGGGCCCCAAATATCAACAGGACGGGACTTGGTGGGCAGCAAATCCCAGAACTCTGATAAGAGAGTCTCACACCGAGAGGTGTCATCCAGCCAGCTCTCAACCCTTGGAGCAGGTCTACAACCCCAACACATGGCCACTAAGCATGGGCAAAAAATCCGTTACGCTCGCGGATTTTGCGGATTTTCGGTAAATTCGCAATCCGCGAGATCCGCGAATTTCCCGCAAAATCCGCAAATTCGCACGCAGCAGATTTTTTTTTCTTGGTGATACAATTTTGCTGCGTGCGGTGTAAGTTCGCAATTGCGAACTGGTACAAAACCCTTGCGAACTGGCAGAAATCCTTGCGAACTGGCAGAAATGCTTGCGAACACAAAAAAAGCATTCAGCAGGTTCAAAAGTTCAAACTCATCATTAGTAACCATTCCCTTTAGTGCTTCCTGACAAGGGCCCCTCCAGAGTTCAGTTGCTAGTTGCAACAATTATATGACCCTGCTCTGACCCTCACAGCAGGCTCATAGAATAGCTACAAGTAGGCCACAAAGGTCCTGGAAAAAAAATCGCACTGCAACAGAAAGCAAAATACAGATAAGGAAGCAGGTGCCACACTGGAATTTTAAAACAGTGACACATTAATAAATCAACCCCAAATTAATTCACGTCAGTTGAAGCAGGCAGGTGTGCTTGCTTTTCCCCCCATAATCTACAGTGATGATGAACCAGAGGGTGGCATTGATGCACCAGAGGATGGCATGGGTGAAACAGAGGGTGGCAGGGGTGAAACAGAGGGTTCTGGGAACCTGTGATGATGAACCAGACGTAGAAACAACATAATCATGACCGTTGCGAGCCGACATGTAAGTTCGCAATTGCGAACTGGTACAAAACCCTCGCGAACTGGCAGAAATCCTTGCAAACTGGCAGAAATCCTTGCGAACACAAAAAAAGCATTCAGCAGGTTCAAAAGTTCAAACTCATCATTAGTAACCATTCCCTGCAGTGCTTCCTGACAAGGGCCCCTCCAGAGTTCAGTTGCTAGTTGCAATAATTAAATGACCCTGCTCTGACCCTCACAGCAGGCTCATAGAATAGCTACAAGTAGGCCACAAAGGTCCTGGAAAAAAAAATTGCACTGCAACAGAAAGCAAATTACAGATAAGGAAGCAGGTGCCAGACTGGAATTTTAAAACAGTGACACATTAATAAATCAACCCCAAATTAATTCATGTCAGTTGAAGCAGGCAGGTGTGCTTGCTTTTCCCCCCCATAATCTACAGTGATGATGAACCAGAGGGTGGCATTGATGCACCAGAGGATGGCATGGGTGAAACAGAGGGTGGCAGGGGTGAAACAGAGGGTTCTGGGAACCTGTGATGATGAACCAGACGTAGAAACAACATAATCGTGACCGTTGCGAGCCGACATGTAAGTTCGCAATTGCGAACTGGTACAAAACCCTCGCGAACTGGCAGAAATCCTTGCGAACTGGCAGAAATCCTTGCGAACACACCAAAAAAAACGCAAATTCGCGAGAATCTGCGGATTTTGCGGATTGCGAGTTCGCAAATTCGCAAAATTCACGAACGCCAGATTCGCAAAATTCGCCCATGCTTAATGGCCACCCTGTGCCTAGCCAGGACCAGCAGCATCGAAATCAGGCATCGGGAAACATCAGGACATAATTTTACGAAACCAAGGAGGCACAGGGGAGGGTCAGGATGCACTGTGGCACTAGTAATGTCAGAAATGGTGGAACACACCCCCCGCCAGAACTCAGAGACCTTTGGGCATACCCACGCTAAGTGCACGAAGTCCGCGGCAGGGGCAGCGTAACACATACAAGTGTCCCTAGGAATAAGCCCAACCTTGTGGAGCTGAGCAGGGGTGCGGTACAGCCTGTGCAAATACTTAAAATGTATCAGACGGAGCTGGTAATTCAGTGACAGCTTTTTTGTCTGATTACAACAGTATAGCCAGTCGGCCTGTGCAAAATCCATACCAAGATCCATGCCACGCCTCCCGCGCGCGGTTCTAGGAAATCAAGGTGGACATTAGAGTAAGCACATATAAATGGTAACTAATTTGTGCTGCAACGGGGACGTATATATGAAGTCGAGAGCTGGCATCGTGGGTGGGGGTTGAGGGAATGTAGAGTGTAGTTTCCGGCAAATAGCATGCAGCTGATAAAATAAAAGCGTGTCCAGTGGCCCTGAGGTGTCTGGAAGAGAGTAAAAAGTGTTCTCTGGGTAAAGATCCGCCACCATCTGCAAACCCAGCCGTGACGCACGCCTGGACATGCCAGAAGGCTGAAGTGGGGGAAATTCGGGGTGGTTCACTATTGGCACGGCACTAGCAGAAATCAGGGGAAGATTGGAGAGCCAGTGTAGGCCGGACCTGGCCCAGCGCATGTGTCAACGTCTCAACCGTGTCGACCTCCCCCCGAGGGCGCACCGTGAGTGCAAACAAAGCCGTGGACAAGTCCAGGGGGAAGCTATATCCTTCTCAACGGTAAAGTGAAGCTGATAAGGGGTAGGGTGGATCCAGAAGTGCAGAAAGCTGGCATGGGCACACAAGGCATAGATCCTGAAATCAGGCACGCCCATACCACCGGCCGACATGTGGAGAGTGAGTATGTCGCATGTGACTCTTGGCTGTTTACCCACCCAGACAAGTGAAATGATTAGGGAGCATAATTTACGAAAGAAATGAGAAGTGAGAGGGATAGGGATATTTAAAAACAGCTAGAGAAACTTAGGCAGGACCACCATCTTGGCGATTGCAATCCGGCCCACCAGGGATAGCGGAAGTTGGCTCCACGCTGGAATTCTAGATTCCAGCCTGTCAACCATACAACCGAAGTTAGAGCTCCACAGTTCATCCAGATCCCTACTCAGCCAGATGCCCAGATATCGCGTAGGGCCAGAAGCCCACACGAACAGGAAGTCCCGTGTGAATGGCGTGGTGGCATCTGTCAAAGGGAATAGAACATACTTGCTCCAGTTCACTTGAATGCCGGAAAGACTGCCAAAGCATATGATTTCCCAGATGTGGTTAAAAAATTCCGGGTCGTCCGAGTTAGGGCCATAGACCGTGGCAATCGTAATGGTCTGGGCCAATAGTGAACCATGGAGAATCACATACCTGCCCAAAGGATCAGTGAGTACCTGGGCGGTCTGCCAAGGGAGACCCCTGCGCAACAGAATGGAGACCCCCCCCTAGCGTATCACCAGTAGGTGGAAGAGTGGGATTTCCCCCAATATCACGGTTGGAGTCTGGAAAGAGATCCAGGCAGGAGGTGCATCTCCTGTAAGAGACATATATCTACCTTGTGTCACTGTAAGTGTGAATGAATCAATCAGGCCTTATGGTAGTCGTTCAGACCACGGACATTCCAGGACCAGCAGACAATGTCAGCCATGAGGGGATGGTCCAGAGTGCGACGCTGCACAGCGTAAGTGGTAGGCACCACAGGCAGGCACAACGGTATTGAAAAGAAAGCGATCCAAATGGCAGCGAAATGCAGCACAGGCAGGGGGCTCCACAAGCAGGTAGCAGCAACTCCCCATGTACTTCCACAAACAAGGCAGCACGGAGGGAGCGCGCAGGCATCTAACTGGCAGGTGTGGCATTGAGAGCAGAGCGCACCTATAAGCAGGAATAGTCCTCCACACTCTCAAACACAGGGAGTACAGCAGATGAGGGGATAGAGGGACCAGCATAGCAACATAATCACAGACAGTGAGTAACCATTGACTTGAAACAGAATGAGGCAGGAAACACAATGCAGTGTCACAGTCAAGATTTGTGAAAACAATACTGAAAAAACATATGGTGGCAAACTGAAGCCACCCACCCAATAGAGGAGCAGAGAACCCCCAGAACACCCCCACCCCATCCAAACCCCCCAATCCCAGAAGAAGAATACCCACCAACCTTGCACCCACCCAAACAGGCTGAGTAAACCACCTGCCCCACCCCAGGAACCCACAACCGGGAGGGGGAAAGGGACCCACACCAGGGAGGGAAAAGAACAGCAGTGACATTGGGAATCATCCCGTGGGAACATGGCAAGACTAGGCGTACACCCCTGCAGGAAGCAGGGTGGCCAAGCTACAATAGCATTAGGCATCATCCAACACAAGCCGTGAAAGAGGAGCAATGTCCTCACATTCAGTCATTGTCACTTAGTCGATCAGTGCAGTCAGATTGAGACTTGGGGGGGGGCGAGCCTCTTTCTCAAGTTTCTTGGTGAATGCCAGGGCCTCTCTTGGATCTGGGAAAACGGACTTCTTGGTGCCCTGACGGACTCTGAGTTTCGCCGGGTAGGCCAGGGAATATGAGACGTCGTGCTTCTGTAGAATGCACTTGGCAGGGAGGAACTCTCGCCGAGCAGCCCGAACAGTGAGGGTGTAGTCCTGGTAAAAGGAGAGAGTATTTCCCTAGTGGTTTATGGTGCCCTGTCCCGTGCTGCTTGAAGGACGGCGTCCCAATCCCGGTAGTTCAGGATTTTAGCAACAATGGGTCGGGCTGCAGACCAGGACCGTGGCACGGGCCAAGAGAACAGTGGGTACGCTCGACGATGAACACCGGAGAGAGGACATCCCCAAAAAGTTATTTTAATTAGTTGCTCGACAAAGTCATCCATCTTAGAAATTTTGGTAGATTCCTGAAGGCCCGTAATGCGGAGGTTGCTCCGACCGGAGCTGGCCTCCAGATCCTCATTCTTCTCACGGATGACCGCCAAGATCTTGTCCATTTAATGTAATTTCTGACGTTCCTGGGTAGCAGCATCCTCGGCGTCTGACACTCTGAACTCGACATGGAGCAAGCGATTGTCATGGGAGACCACTCTGGCCTTCACTGAGCCCAGGCGAGCTGAGAGTTGGTCAAGCTGAGTTGCGATTCTTGTCACTGTCGACTTGATGTCCAACATGATTGCCTTAAGGTTATCGTCCCAGCAGGTGGGGGCTTCTGTCGTTGTAGCGAAGTCAGCGCCGTCAGAGCCAGCACCATCCTGTCTGGAGGATCTGTGAAGCTCAAAGGCAATCTTGGGCTGTTTTGGGTCCGTTTTCCCCATGATGAAGGGCGCATCCAGCTAGGCATGAGGCCCACGTTATGCGAAGGACAGCAGGCGAAGGTAGGAGCTCGCTGGCCGCAGGCTGCTGGTGGCGTGAGGTAAGTAGAGGAAGAAACAGAATCCCCCAGTGAAGGCCTCTGCAGTCCAGAGGAAGCACCCACAGAGCAGAGGAGGAAGCGGCCAACAGTCCGAGGTGGAGAATAAGTTAAGCTCACAATGTCACCTGGTCAGCTGTCTCCCGCGGATACAGGAGGCAATTCTGGAAGATTAACTGGGGCCCAGGCCAGCACCTCCACCCACAAGGAGCATGCAGCAAGCAGGTGTCGGTGGTGCACCAGGAGATTCCAGCCCCACCGGGGCGGCAAGCACCACAAGATGGCGGCAGGGCGGCAGAGGGCCCAAGAGGAGAGGGGGGTCTCACCCCGATGGAGAGGGCACCATCACAGAGAGGGCGTGGGGAGAGTCAGCACCCTTAGGTAGTCTTCAGGATGGTGTGCTCTTGACGATCCAGGAGCCAGACAGAGCTAGAGCGCGTGAGAGGGGAGGGCATAGAGAGATGCCCCCACACCACAGGTGTCAGAATGTACCAGGAGAGGGAGGGGGCCAAGGCAAGTGTGAGGTGATCAGTTGTGACCACTGGGCCAGCCACGCAGCCCGGAAAAGTCCAAGACAAGGCCCACCAACAGGGGGCAGGATCTCCTCGCGGGGCCCAGGGATCAATAGCAGGCCGGGCTGGCGCTGATGCAGGTCACCTTGAGATCCCCATAGTAGGCCGACGCGGTGGTCCAATTCCAGCGAGGAGCAGCGGTGGCCCAGAGCCCAGCACCAGTAGGGAGCAGACGTGGGCGGGCCGTCCGAGGATGCCTGGGCAGGGGCAGCCGGCACTCTCAGTGTGGGCCCAATGGGGTGAAAATCTGAGCTGGCGGGGGTCCCGCACCAACCAGGGGGGAAGCCCCGGCGGGGAGACGCAGAGGCTGCCACTCCCTTTACCAGGCCCGGGCACCAACGGTCTCAGACACAGACGGCCGGGGGGAACACAGTAGCAAAGCGGCGGCCAGGCCGTGGCGCCCTGAGCCTAGCTGTACAGCGAGCAGACCCCAGTCCTGCAAGCAGATACCCCCAGGGGCAACGCCACTCACCGCACACGGCAGCCCAGGGTCCCGGAGGCCATTATCAAAAAATGGGGTCACCCAGTAAAGTCAAAGGACCTGGGTATTGGTCGGTACAAGAAAAACAGTGGTCCTAGACTAACGTAGCAAGAAATTAAGTCGTAGCATTGAATAATTCAAGGGATCTACTTCCAAAAGGCACATAGGTGTTATAGGCAATAGAAAAATAGACAAAAGATCAATCTTTGAGGCCACTATAGTAATTATTAATAAAACAATGTATTACTCAATCAAAAATGATAATTATTTCTTAGAGCCCACACAGTTAATTCAGAAAAAGTATATATTTACATGGTTATCACCAGAAAAAAAGGGTGTGTGTGTGAAAGATCAGTGCTCTTGTGGAAGAGAGTAAAGAAAAGAACAAATAAAACAGTCGTTATTTACAAACGGAGATTCCAATATTTTCAGCATATGAGATCCAGTACAAGTTAAAATGGTCTCTCATCAAAATTCAGGCCTGCCCCTATATGTACAGTTTGATCTAATATTCTTAGTTAGACTGTTGTTCTCACAGTGTAACCTTAGCTTTGTTACAGGTGTAGGAGGTCAGGTTTAGGGTGTCAACCTATTTGGGGGGCGTGGACGTTTTGACCCTGTGGCATAAGGGTGAATGTAGTCCTCAGCGGCGGGTCTTCCTCAGGACGGGGGCAAGGGGTGTCAAGGAATGTTCAGGTGAGTGACCAATAATGGATTAGTCATACATCGGTATTTAATCCTGTGGTTGGATTGAGAAGACGTTCCCCGGTACCGCTGTGTGGAGAGAAGGCGTGGGGGCGTATGTGGTCGTGATCATGAATGTCTTAAACCTTAGTATATCGAGAAAAAGCTTCGGAGGTGAGCCCCGCATCCGTCGGCCTCGCTGGTGTGGAGAAAGGCTCCTGGAGGCAACAGCAGACAACGTGGTGCGCCCTGGGCCCGTGCAGCCCTGAAGAGAGAAGGACCGTCATCCTCAGGAGCCAATGCGTGCACCCAGCCCCGGCCATGAGTGGCGCAGCAGAACCAAGGAGCCAGGTAGGAAGGCGGAAGCCGGTGCAGGCGAGACCCCTTGTCGCACGGAGTCAGAAAAACGCTGTGGAGTGCGGGGAATATGTAGATGCCTGGCAGATTCTGTCGGATTAAAAAGCTTGGCCGGCAGAGCCCACTAAAGTGTGGCCATCTTGCAGCCGGCCAAGCCACGCCCCTCATGTTGTCTATGTATCTATGATAAAATAATATGTTGTTAGTTCACTCTTTGTCTGCTAGTATGAGTTTGGAATCAAACTTCATCATACAAATGTTGGCATAGCTGTGGGCACCAGAAAAAATACTGAGGTGCCATTGGATTGGCGAAAGTCTTTCCATTTGAAGTAGCTGTGATACAATGAAAATTGGAGTAATTCAAGTAAAGAAAAGTATTTGCTTGTAAATCATCTTTTCGGAGAAGAGCCCATTCTACTGCCTCGATGCCCTCAGAGTGTGGAATAGAAGTGTACAAGGCTACCACATCAATGGTACACAGCCAGACGTCTGTCAAATCAGGTATCACAATATTTTGTAGCAATTGAAGGAGGTGGGTGGTGTCCTGTAGATATGCATCACTTGCTTTTACAATGTTCTGAAGAAGAGAATCCAGATGTGACTAAGAGGTTCATGAAGTGACCCGCACCCTGAGACAATAGGCCTTAGGGGTGGGTCACTCAAACTCTAGTGGATTTTAGGACGCATGTACATTGAGGGACGTCGTGGGTGTCGAATATGTAGAAATTGCAGGTTCTTGTCCGAGATCAATCCCATCTCGTGAGCATGTGTCAAGATGTTCAAAAGAGTGGCTTGAAAGTCCACTGTGGGGTCTTGATATAATGGCAAGTAGGTAGATTAATCAAACAAAATGGTTTCCACCTTATTCTCACAAAAAATGTGATCCATGACAACCAAGGCTCCTCCTTTATCTGCTGGAAAGAAAACTACTGCTGTATTCTTCCTGAGTGTCTTTAAAGCCTGTTTATCTTGCTTAGGTACATTCTGCTGTTTGTCTGAAGGTGCAGGCAGTTTCGATAAATCTGATCTGACGAGAGTTTCATATGTGTCAAGGACCTTGTGGGATGTGGGCGGTAAAAAAGTACACTTGTGAAAACGGACACGTTACAACTTTATTCGCAGGGTATTGTTTTTTGAAAGTTTGATAATTCATTGACCCAATTCGACTTTTCCATCAAAGAGGATTTATTGTTACAGCTCCAGAAGTACTAATCATGACAGCTCTACTTCCTGAATTACAGCGTATTAGAAGTAACAAGGAATCCCAATGTTAACCAATGGGAGGTGCAGGCCTCACAGTAGTAGAAAACGAATTGTGAGTTTTTCACTACCATGACAAGTAAAACTGAGAAGTGCATGTCCTACCTTTTAATTACATGGCACCCTGCCCTATGGGCTACCTAGGTCCTATTTTAGGGGTGACAAAAAAGTAATAAAAGGGGCGTTTAAGGCTTGGCAAGAGGTTATAAATTCCAATTCGACATGGCAGTGTAAAGTGCCCACACAGGCTTTGCAGAGGCAGGCCTGAGACATGTTAAAAGGGCTACTTAAGTGGGCGGCACAATCATTGCTGCAGGCCCGCTAGCAGCATTTAATTTACAAGCCAATGTTACCATGTTTTAGGGAGAGTGAACACTAGAACTTTAGCACTGTTCAGCAAAGTAGTAAAGTGCTCAGAGTCCAGAAATTAGGTCAGGAAAAGGGGGAGAGGAAGGCAAAACGTTTGGGGGTGACCCTGCAGAAATGACCATTTCAAACAATGCCTGCCCAGTCATCAGGATTCATTGGGTGGCATTTAGTTTCTTTGGTTGGTGCTGCTGATAAATTCACCTGATGAGAAACAGATTTACCAATATCAGCCAGTCCTTTATAGTAATCTACAACAATGTCATCAGTTATTGAAACAAGTGCAGATGAAGGAGTATAAGCCATTTCCATTGCTCTTCCCATTAGCACCTCATGTAACACTTCTGAATAGGTTTGGGCATAATTTCAATTATACAGGCCTAATCAGAGTAATCTCAGGAATTTCCCATACTTCTTGCATGGATTTACGATTATAATGCACTTACTCCCGCTATGTAATTCAGAGTAATTTGGTGGAGAAAATCCTATTGTAAGAGTACATTTAGCAAGCGTGAGCGGCAGCTTGTGCTTGCTATATGTGTTCTGTTGTATTTAACACTAATTCTTAGCATAAATTACATCCTCACATCCATTTCAGAAATGAGGGCGCCTTTTGCTCTAAGAAAAAAGCTCTAACTGCCACGAGTAAGTTGACGGCAATTCCTACCCCAAGTATACCTTTAGCAAACGTGAGCATCTTCTTGGTTTTCATGTTCTGTTACATTTAGCACTATTTCTTAGTGCAAACTGCATCCTCATGTCAATTTTGGATGCAAGGGGGCATTTTTGCACTAAGAAAATAACTCAAAATGACTTATTCTTCTCATTTATTTCTGCATTATCTTGTGGAATTTATGGGTAATTCAATGTGATTATGCTACGTAGAACTTTGTGAGTTACCCTCACTCCCACTACTAGTACTCATTAGGACATGAGGAAGAGCTACAGGCTATTTCAATGTAGTAGATGCACACACTATGGTCAGCTTGTTTTTTTTATGGTCCTCTTCATTTTCTCAAATATTCCAGAAGATTGAAGATGATAGAAAGAGTGAAACCTTTAATCAATTTGGAGTGCTGTACAAATCATTTTCAAAATAATATTTTTAAAATGGGATCCATTATCTGTCTCAATAGAAGTATTAATACCCCTAACAAGAGTTTAGTGGATGAAGTAGTCCTCAACCCATTTGGAGAGCAAGTAGACAATCATGAGAATGTACGTGAGGCCATTGTAAACTGGCATCTTCATGAAATCTGCTTGAAGTCTCGTAAATGGGTACTCTTGTTTACCAATATGATTCATGGGGACAAATCAAGCAACATTGACATTAATCTTCTGCAACAAGTCTGTATTTGGAGTTTGACCAGTATTTATTAATTGTACCTGTCATAGCATCTTTATCTGTATGTTACTGATAATGCGCACACCTATCCGTGCAGTTCATCATAGTGTCAAGCAAAACATATTTATACACAGGAGTGATGTAAACATCTTGATAATTCTTTTTTGTGACCCAACATCTGCATTTTCTTTTTTCAACCTATGTGGCTTGCTCCTAGAGGACCCTCAGTTCAACTGAAAGAAGTCTGAATTGGATTCAACCAGAAACAATTTACATTTTCTGTACCTTCCACAAGAATTTAATTTGATTCTTTTTGTTCTGTGTAGAATAGAAGAATAAGCTTTCGCATTGTTTCATGTACGTTATCATTCGCTGCACCATTTTGGAGATGGGCGTCATTTTGAATCATGATCAAAACAAATTTTTTGCTATTTCTGAGAAAAGGCCTCTACTGAGTTGCGTTTCTCCAAGGTTGAGTTTTGCTTTACTAATTAATAAACTGTTCTTATTAGTGTATACCTTTCTTTTAGATGCAGGCCTTCTCCCACTTGTCTAGTGGCGGGTACAGGCAGAGTGACCTTGAATAGTAGATAATGTGTGCCCGGCTTCAGAATCAGAACTTACTCCTTTGTAATTTACTCTTCAGCTGTGTCTGCTTGGAAAAATCCATGGTGGGCGTGCTTTCATTGGTTTCAAAATATACATAATGTATCGTTATGCTTGCTGATGTCAGTGCGTCTGCAGCACTCCTAAGCGACTGGGCACACTGGGCTCTACTCTGAGTGGACCTGAATAAATAGACGTTAGTTTGTATTCTCTACTGTCTGACCTACTCTTTATTTGGAATGGAATGCTGAGAGGTGGTCGTGAGTAACCCAGGTGACTCTATTAGGGACATTTCCTTCAGTTTATGCGCGAACAGAGACTTTTTCGGGTGAGTGACCAATCCCCTTCCGCGGACAGGGGGTGGGGGGGGGGGGGGGGTTGAGGCCATCATCGGGTCAGACGGACGGATCAGGGATTCCTACACAAAGAGTTCCTGGTACTTGCAGCTGCCCCTTCTGTTTCGCCGGACGGTGCCTCGCCCAGTAGTCCTCAATACTAGAATCCTGAACGGCAAAATCCTTGAATCTGACCGGTTGGTCTGAATAGTCGGCATTGGAGAATTATCTCGTTTGACCTACATATATCAGGTGAGTTTGTTTTGGTTCTTTGTGGATATGGTACAATTTTGGTTTGTATTTGGTACAGTCTAAGGACCGTCTTTTGGATAAAAGCAATTGCAATTGTTTTGCCAGGCATTAAATAGTGAACTTGTTTTCTTTTGAAAAATGCCTGGGGTTAGCAAATTGTTTTCTTTGTGCTATCGCTGTTGTTTTACTGATACTTAATTGCTTTTTCTTCAGAGACAGCAGTGCCGTGAGGGGAACGGCTTACCTGATTTACATTTCCTTGGGGCTGCCATCACACCGCCGTAAGGGGAACGGCTCGACGAACACCTGCACAGCCGCACTAGCAACATCGCCGCCGAGAGGGCAGGGAACTACAATTCCCAGGTGCCCCGGCGGCTGTGATGCCAGCAGAGCGCCCGGAGGCGCGTTAAAGGAGTGGAGCGCCGAGCGCTCACTGGGAGCTTTTTCTTCAGAGACAGCAGTGCCGTGAGGGGAACGGCTTACCTGATTTACATTTCCTTGGGGCTGCCATCACACCGCCGTGAGGGGAACGGCTCGACGAACACCCGCACAGCTGCACTAGCAACATCGTCGCCGAGAGGGCAGGGAACTACAATTCCCAGGTGCCCCGGCAGCTGTGACGCCAGCAGAGGGCCCGGAGGCGCGTTAAAGGAGTGGAGCGCCGAGCGCTCACTGGGAGCTTTTTCTTCAGAGACAGCAGTGCCGTGAGGGGAACGGCTTACCTGATTTACAATTCCTTGGGGCTGCCATCACACTGCCGTGAGGGGAACGGCTCGACGAACACCTGCACAACCGCACTATTAACATCGCCGCCGAGAGGGCAGGGAGCTACAATTCCCAGGTGCCCCGGCGGCTGTGATGCCAGCAGAGCGCCCGGAGGCGTGTTAAAGGAGTGGAGCGCCGAGCGCTCACTGGGAGCTTTTTCTTCAGAGACAGCAGTACCGTGAGGGGAACGGCTTACCTGATTTACATTTCCTTGGGGCTGCCATCACACCGCCGTGAGGGGAATGGCTCGACGAACACCCGCACAGCCGCACTAGCAACATCGCCCCCGAGAGGCCAGGGAACTACAATTCCCAGGTGCCCTGGCGGCTGTGATGCCAGCAGAGCACCCAGAGGCGCGTTAAAGGAGTGGAGCGCCGAGCGCTCACTGGGAGCTTTTTCTTCAGAGACAGCAGTGCCGTGAGGTGAACGGCTTACCTGATTTACATTTCCTTGGGGCTGCCATCACACCGCCGTGAGGGAAATGGCTCGACGAACACCCGCACAGCCGCACTAGCAACATCGCCGCCGAGAGGGCAGGGAACTACAATTCCCAGGTGCCCTGGCGGCTGTGATGCCAGCAGAGCGCCCGGAGGCGCGTTAAAGGAGTGGAGCGCCGAGCGCTCACAGGGAGCTTTTTCTTCAGAGACAGCAGTGCCCTGAGGGGAACGGCTTACTTGATTTACATTTCCTTCGGGCTGCCATCACACCACCGTTAGGGGAATGGCCCGACAAACACCCGCACAGCCGCACTGGCAACATCGCCGCCGAGAGGGCAGGGAACTACAATTCCCAGGTGCCCCGGCGGCTGTGACGCCAGCAGAGCGCCCGGAGGCGCGTTAAAGGAGCGGAGCGCCGACCGCTCACTGGGAGCTTTTTCTTCAGAGACAGCAGTGCAGTGAGGGGAACGGCTTACCTGATTTACATTTCCTTGGGGCTGCCATCACACCGCCGTGAGGGGAACGGCTTGACGAACACCCGCACATCCGCACTAGCAACATCGCCGCTGAGAGGGCAGGGAACTACAATTCCCAGGTGCCCCGGCGGCTGTGACGCCAGCAGAGAGCCCGAAGGCGCGTTAAAGGAGTGGAATGCCTCTCGCCCCGCGAGTCGCGCGCGGGAGCGCCCGGGCAAAGCCCGGGCCAAGGGCGGGCCCGCTTAAGCCCGGTCAAGGCCGGCCAAGGACGGGACGGGCCACCCCTCTGACACCTGCCATAGCATTAAGCCTGGGCGTAGTACTTTGCTACACCCACGGAGTGGACGTAGTGTTGCCTACTTCGCCATTTGCGAAGTAGGCGTAGGAGGCAACACTACACCCACTCCGTGGGCATAGCGGAGTTGCCCGCCACCTGCCTCCCTCCTGCCCTCCCTAAATACTTAAATAATGTTTTTAAAAGGAATAAACAGCACTTACCTTGTCGGCTGCGTCTCCGGGACTCCCTTTGGTAACCGCGCCGCCATCTTGGATACTAATGCGCATGCGCGGCCGCCCGCGCATGCGCATTTCTCACGAGAAATGTGCATGCGCGGGCGGCTGCGCATGCGCATTAGTATCCAAGATGGCGGCGCGGTTACCAGAGGGAGCCCTGGAGACGCAACCGACAAGGTAAGTGCTGTTTATTCCTTTTAAAAACATTATTTATGTATTTAGGGAGGGTGGAAGGGAGGGCGGGTAGTATTTAGTGAGGGCGGTAGGGAGACGGGTGGCGCTCAGTGGGGCTACGCGAAGTGCATGGGTGGACGTAGTTTCTGTCCCACTTCGCGTAGCTTCGCGTAGCCCCACTACGCCTACTACGCCCAGGCTTACACAGCATAAATAAGGTCAGTGCCATATTGGGACACACTTAATATTGTATTGAGTATTACAAAAGGATGGCTACCTTACAAGATGGTGATCCTAGCTGTAGGAAATCTACTGGTGGTTCACTATTAGGAACTCTTGACAATTTTCTTATAAGGGTATCAACTGCACTTGCCAAGGACATAGAACTTACTGAAAAAAGACTATCCTTGGATACATCCTTTGACAAAAGGTCCTCTCTGGGCCCCCTGGCACATGCTAGATCACCGATCCACCTAGATTCTAACTTGCAGGGTTCGCTTCCTCCCTCAGGAGTGGTAACTTCTTCCCCATCGCAAGCAGCAGCGATTATGGTTATAAGTGACAACTCTCCAAGAGAAGGAGTGCCCAGCAGCGACATAGTTAGAGAATCATCTCCCAAAATTAAGACTCGATCTGCTGGTCAAGTGAAAGCTATTACGGTCCAACCAAAGGGGAGGGAGCATACAAAAAGGAAACGCCCTGGTCCTCAAACCAATGCTGGTGGGAAAAAAGCAAGATCTTGTAAAAGTAATGTTCCACCTGATGACCCACCTGATGACCCAGTAGTGACGTCACAAACCAACCCCGTACTACTGAATGGGGTTGACAGAAGTGGGCCGGGAAGCTGTTTGGACAATAGTAGGGAGGATCCATACTTGGAGTTGGGTCCTTCCTTCTGGAAAAGAATGGAGATTACCTTCAAGAAAATGTGTCATCCATTGCATGATCGGCTGGACTCCATTGAAAACAGACTGGTGTGCCTTGAACTTTCATTGGCATCAGATCAGAAACAGGCAGGACCAAGCAGTGGAACCCATACTCCTAGGCCAAAATATACTGTAGCCAACGGTCCATCTAATTCTAATAGTGCTACTGGGTCAAACCAGACTGCAAGGCCTACTTTGGCTGTTGATAAGGGGCAAATTGTTAATTTACAACACCAAGTTAGTGCGATACCACAAACCACCTTGTCAGGAGTAGTTTCTTCCCCGGTACCTAACCCCACAGGGGCGGGTGCAAAGCCATTGAATAAAGAGAGAACCTTGGGTGATGGAGCTAAGTTGCAGGATAAACAGCCAAATTTACCTACCTTAAGTAGAGCCCACAGCGAGCCTCTCCTACCTTATATTGATCTCCCTCCTCAATCAGCCCCTTTTGTGGTAGTTCTGGTAGGTGTCCCCCACTAGCTCGTGGGAAACGAGAATCATACCAAGACTTAAAGCACAAATGTATTTTCTGGCTAAATAAAAACCGCCCATTGCCAGTGAACATGCGTGCTGAAATTATGGTTGTCAGGAGAGTCAACTGGATAGGCAGGGGATGTAAGACCGTTGCAGGAGACTGTATCGTTTTAATTTTAGAAATCAGATATGTGTCAACTTCATCTGTAACTGGTCTCACAACGATATGTCTACTGGGATACAAGTACTACCCCTAGCTTATTTCTATGGCCCCCCCTATTCCAGTTTCCTTTGAGAAGGATATGTTTTCTCAGGGGTCAGTATCTAATTTCTGCCCCTTAGGGAACATAAGGTTGTTCAACAGATTCCAGACCCTGTCGGGGCTAGGGGACTGTGATTGACAGTACGAACAAGAAAAACCCATTTTGGGTAGTAGGGGAGGGGATGGAAGAGAAGGTATGGAGACTGGGAAAGGGAATGTGCAGGCCCAGTGTAGTACAGGTGAAGGGCTGGTTGAGGTTGGGCAAGGTACCACATGTGATATCATCCCTAAGGCTCTAGAGGTAGATCAGTCCTTGAATAGACAGCATAATATACATTCTGGTTTAGGGGGACAACCAGTTCGGGGCAAACTGGCCACACTATCAGATGGTCCACTAAGCTGGACATCACTGGTTTCCTGGAATGTGGCAGGGCTGGGGTCAAAACTTAACTCGCAGGCTTGGGCAGACTTCATTGACCACTTTGACATTTGTTTGTTTCAAGAAGTCTGGGTGGTTGAACCAATGTTTAGAGTTGGCTATTTGAACTTTTTTGTCCCTGCTGTAAAAAAATCTAAAGGGCGACCTAAGGGGGGTCTGGTCATATGGGTCAAGTAGTCCCTAAAATGTAAAACCCAGTTGTTCCCCACTGTATGTAATGACATTCTTGGTGTTAGATTTAGCTTCCATGCAAATTTAGAAATCGACATCTTTAATGTTTATGCTAGGGGGCTCCAAGGTGGTAAGAAATCGGAAGTTGTAGCTAAACTGGATACTTTACTACAGGCTTCCCCAAACAACATAATGCCATTGATTGCTGGGGACTTCAATACCACTTTTGAACCCCTTGGTTTGGACAATATCCATTTGACAGAGGAGGAGGACGTTAGGTGGGAAGTTCCCCAGCTAAGCACTAAACCTATAAAAAAATGGACCGAGGATGCTATTCAGCTTAAGGGTTTCTGTTTGGAAAACGAGTTGAGGGCTGCCAACGGGCGTACACTCTCAGATAAAATGGGGAATGAAACTTTTGGCAATGGTGCTAGGGCAAGCAACATTGACTACTTACTTGTCTCTCTCAAGATGTGGTCAACTCTCCTCGATATGGAGGTTGTGTCACATATTGAAAGCGACCATAACCCTCTGTGCGCAAAGCTTAACTTGGGCATTCATACAGGGGATGATGCTCATCAAGGGCATTGTTACCCGGATTTAGTTATGACAAACGATGAGCGACACCTTAAATGGTGCCAAGTCGCTGAGCACCAGGAAATAATTAGCTTCATCGAGGGAGACCTGGAAGGGGCCTTAGAGGCTAAGGAGGACGTTATATCGAAAGGTTCTCCCCCCCATCTTTTATTAGAGGCACACAACAGGCTCTTTACTAAACTGAAAACATACTTCTGTAAACCCAGTTTAGGGAAAAAAAGAGCCACAGTCAAAAAACCAGAGAGCTGGTATAATAGCTCCTGTCGCCAAGCTAGGAGGGATTTGGGTCTAGCCCTAAAGTCTAAAGACATGGGTGCAGTAAGACTGGCTAGGGCGAACTACAGGTGTAAGCAACTTGCTGCTAAAAAGGACTGGGAAGAGGGTCTGTGGCAGGATTTGAAAGTGGCGTGCTCTGCAAAGATTCCGAAACTCTTTTGGGAAATCTTTAAGTGGGACAGGGGAGGATATCGAGAGAGCCCTCATAATAATGTTGACCGCAATTCTTGGGTCGACTATTTTAAGCCCCAATATGCTGCTAGTGCCACTGGTAATAGCGACGGAGCCTACTCCCATATTGTGTACAAGGAACCAATTTTCTCCTTAAATGATGTGGATAGGGTGCCTGACCAAGTCACTGAGGGGGATTTGTGTCCCAGCAGATTTATTTCTGAACAACGGAAGGCGCTGGCAATTTTATATTTTGTATGTGGCTAACGCCATAGCCCAAGGGATGGAAGTGCCCATCTCATGGAAAGGGGCAGTAATCGTGCCGGTGTATAAAAAGGGTGACAAGTCACTTGCAGCCAATTATAGACCAATAAGTCTAATTGACTGCTTACATTGCCCCCAGAACGATGTGGATCAAGCCTTTATGTAAACTGATAGGGATACACAGACATGCTGAGGCTCTGAGAATTTTAACTACAGACCGACTCCTACAATTGCTGTTGCCGTGGCTAAATTCTTGAAATGGGCTGGGGTAATCCGCACAAAATACATAGCGGTAAATATGTGAAGATTAAGCTGTATTTGTCCATGCATTCTTGGGTTAACCCTTGTGAATCTTTGTGCAATATTCCTCTGGACTAACGTATGTTGATGAAATTGTTTTTATCCCCCTTTTAAATTGTAATTCGACATAGTCTATTCTAGTTTAATACTTTTTAAAATATTTATTGTATGGATTTTTAACGTCTTTTTAACCAACATTTGTGTAATATTTGTATGTATACTTTTATGACTTAATTATCGAATAAAGTTTGTGAAACGATACTTGATTGAAAGAAGCTCAGCTGGCACCTCCAGAAGGCACTCTGAATTTTGATATGTAAGTGAAGCATTGTCTTGGCCCTATTATTTTAGTACATTATGGCACAAAAATACGAGAGGCAATAGCGAGTTGCAGTGTCCATTGACGGCGACCTTCGATGAACAAAAGATTGAGTATTTGCAAGAACAGATAGGGCTTAGCTGTAGATTTTGGCTTGGATATAAATGTACACTGTATGCATATTTTTAATCTAATTTTGTTTTGGACATGTACTTTGCTGACTGTAATGATTTTAAGTAATCAAGAAATAAATATTTACATTACATTACAGATTGAGTATTTGCATGAACAGTTGTTTAAGAGATGAAGTAGGCAGTCTATGTTTGATTCCCTCAGAACATGGCAGAAAGCAGCTAGACAGAGGCGATTAAAAGCAGAGAAAGAAGCCCGGAAAGGGAAAATGCTGTCATTGACTCAGAAAGTTGTAGTATATGATATGGAAAAACAGGAAAAGGGAGTTGAATGTGAAGATAGGAAGTTTCGATTACACATTGACAAATCGTATTTAGTTCAGGAAGAAAATTATACTTTTGTGGCAGAATTGTTAGAACCCCGTCTCCATAAGCCTCAGAAAGAATATATCTAGCTGTTTCAAGGTCCTCGCAGCCGCCCATTACATTTGCTTCCACTGTCCCTGTACCTGTATCTACTGCTGCCATTACAACGGCTGTGGCTTTGGCTCCTACTCCTCCTCCCTCTGCGTCTTTGCCATCTGTGGCAACTGTGATTCTTGGTACTCCTGCCACACCTATTTTCTCAGCATTCCTGTCTCCAGCTCTTTCTCCTGCGACACAAACATCAGCGATGATAGTGCTGTTACTTCAGTTGCTTCTCCCACTGTGGTTTTTTATCTCCTGACATTAGTAAGCAGTGGGACCCCGGTACCTGAATTTGAGGATAGGGATTGGACGAAATTTAAGGAGCGCATAGGACCGTTAGTGCGATCTGATGTGGGAGATGACGAGAAAAAGGTAGGAGCTAATCAGGCCGCTCAATGGGCTCGTAATCCTATTTATAGTATAGGGGATGTCTGGGCAACTATGAGAGATTTTGAGCCCTTTATACAGCAACATGCCCTGACACACATGTGCGCTACCTTGATTGGTATTTGGCAACAGTACTTTGAAGCGGAAGCACCTCAAATGTTATATGACATTAGAGATCGGGTGTATATTAGTGAATTGGAGCCAGAAGAAGTTTCTGCTAATGTTACGACAATAATAGCCTACAGGGTGATACTACATGAGAAAAGTCCCAGGTCGGTGTCTCAGTTTCCGATGCAGGAGGTTCATCCTATATATCATCTATAATTACCGTAATTAACAGATGGCTGTGGTAATATTACTTGGCTGAGGGAGGTGGCCCATTTCCAGGAACACTGGATTTATACCCCATGGACAAGAAGTGACGTTTTATCTCTTAAGGCTCACTTGCTGATCTGAGTTAAAATCATGCTGCATATTATAAAGAATTGCCTGAAGCTGCCTCTTCCACTGTAATGACTCTTGCAGATATTGAAATGTTTTTTGGTCTGCTAGTTCTGGTTGATATTTGGAGGCAGGTGCACGCACAAGATCATGTTGTGGGGTTGAGTGGTACATGGGATGTGATTAAAGGTTTGAATAGGGAGAGGAAGCCAAGTGATAAACCCCGAGCCGAGATACTTGCTTTTCCTGGTCACAATATTACGTATATGCATTCTCTTATTCCACAGAGAAAAGTAGATTGGGAAAATTGTCAGCTTGTCGACAAAAGAAAGATGAGAGTGTGTCTGATTTTTCCACCCGGTTGAAGACATGTTTTTGGATTACATTGGGCAGGATTTGTCTACTGAGAGAGGTGTTCGGTTGTTTGCTAATAGATTTGTCTTGAATTTGCTTCCTGAAATTGCGACTCGATTGCAGGCTTCTGAAAGTACATGGTCCACTGCTTCCCTTTCTGTTATTTTGAATATGACAGTATCGTGAGTATAGGGAAACTGAGGAAAAGGAGAGGACATGGTAAAAACATAAGGATTTCAAGACAAAGGTGTTATTACCGCAGGCTTTTAGAGGGAATGGCAGAGGACGTGGTGGTCCTGCCCGACAGCTTCCACGTACTAGTAGGCAGCCGAATACCACGCCTCTGGGGCTGAATCAGTGTGCACATTGTAAGGAGGAGGGTTACTGGCATAGGGAGTGTTCTGTGCTTCTACAGAAGGTGGCTGTCCCTTGAGGATGAGGTTCTAATGGACGGGGTCATGGAGCTGGTAGGGATGATAGGGCTCAGAACACTGCAGCCTCACAGGGTCGTTCTGATAACAATTACTTTGATGACCCTCAGGATGGACAGTACTATCATGATGATTATGATATGGAGGAGGAAGTGACAGGAATGTCTCACAGATAGGACAGCCAGGGACTGAGTGGGGGACCAGTTCCGATACCTGTAGACCAGCATGGCCTTATGTATCAGAACTACAAGGTTCGACTAAGGAATTTTTGGTGGACACAGGTGCAAGAAAACGTTCTGTTTCTCGAAATATGGTCCCCGGGCTGCTCTGTCTGGCCATAATAATGTTTCTGTAGGTTTTTCTGGTGCACCGGTTGTAAGCGCCATTTCAAGACCCCTTGCATTGACTCTTGGTCCTTTCACTGTGGATTTGTCATTTTTGCTGACCTCTAATTGTGGTGAGAATTTGATGGGTTTGGATTTGTTGAAGAAATTGCATTGCTACAATTTTTTGTTCTCCAGCAGGTGTTTATATGACGATGGGTCCTAGTATAGGTACGAAACAGTGTTTGTCCCTGTGGTGTGGCTCGGGGAAACATGGCGGCCAGCTAGCGTGCAGGTCGCGGGTGAGCCCAGAGAGCATCAACATAATATATTGTACACAAGGAATTCAGATTATGAGCACTCACCAGTTCATCGGATAATGCAGAGTATACCAGTCAATGTAGAGACGGTAGTCTGGTGCAGCTATGAGCTGTGAGTTTCCTGCTGTTCGTACTGAGTTTCTGCAGTACAACGGCAGAGCAGCCATGGGTGAGAGCGGCGCTGAAGTTCCGCAGGGGACGACGTGCTGCAACCAGGACTCCCTTTCAGGGCAGGGGAGGAGGAGACAGGCATAGCAGCATTAGCCCATGAAAGGTCGGCTGTAAGGCGAAGTTGGAAATGGACTCAAGCACTGGAGATAGTGTGGGCCCTCCAACTCTAACACTATTAAAGGACCCATTTCAGGTAGGGGATGCAAAATTGGATTTTTCCAGCAATAAAATACTATAACGATATTTTAACATGACGATATTTTTACAATCAATATTTCATACAGCAATATTTTTTTACAACACAATAAAATCTCTTTTTTTACATCAATATACTTAACATTGATATTTAGTACTTTTGATATTCTAAACTAGATATTAAAGCATATTGATATAAAAACTCAATATTATGTCCACAGAAATGACAAGCAGTGTTCTTCTTTAGCATGTCAATATTTGCATTAATTCTAGAATTATTAGCCAGATCTGTTCTGTATCATCTCATTTCCCAACTTCACGCCTTGCTTTGAGACCATCACATTCATTCCAGCATTGTCAGGTGGCACAAAACCCACTGAAACTTCTTTTGTCTGGACAACCATCAGTTTCTCTTGATCTTTTTTTGGTTCGTATCAAATTAATCACTTCTGTACTTATCATACTTTAAGATTTCATCTATACCCTTAGTTTGCCAGAACATCACACTCTGTTGAATATGTGAACTGAGCTCAAGATGCAAACCCATGACGAAATCCAACATAAAACTGATAGCTTCATCTTTTTCTGGAATTTCAACTCCTCTGTGTTTCTTAAAAATCTGCATGAGCCTCCCATAATAGGCATTCACTGACTCTTCCTGCTCTTGTGTAGATCTCAGAATCTTTAACAAGCAAATTTCTTTCTCTGGCACCTTCTTTTTCAAATGCTCTATCACTTCTCTGTACTTTCCAGAAACCAACTCAGAAGGACCATTATTAGTTGCAATTCTAGCTGGTTCCTCAGTTGACCAAGAATGAACAACCTTACACACGGATACCAAGTCACTGGGAATAACAACCTCAAACCGCACATTCAAATCAGTCCAAAGCATTTTTGAAATCGTCAGTCAATGTACCTCTTTGTACCACTTCTCTGGTTCCTCTCATAATTTTTCAAAATATTTGTTATGGCACCATAAAGATCACTTCTTGTCCAAAGCACATCCATCCACATACTTCTCTTAAGGAAAATTCTGAAACTTAACTCTATATCACTAGTTGACCCCTTCACTTTCTTTCCCATTGTTAGAATTGGGGGTCTCTGGTTGGCACAGGTAGGTACTTGTGCCAAGCAGGGACCCTCTCCTCTAGTCAAGGCAAGGGAATTACCCTCTTAAAATAATCCCTGCTCACCCTCTAGGCGACGTGGCGCGAGCAGTCAAGGCTAGTTCAGAGGCGATGTAAGTTAAGCATTTGTGACCACATACAGTAACCCAGTGACAACACTACAAATGAACACCACACAAGGTTTTGTATCAAAAATAAGTTATACTTTATATAGAGTTACCACAAGACCAATAAACGACAAAAAGAATCCACAGTACTATAAAATTTCAAGAGTTCTGGTTAAAACGGTGTAAATCAAAGTTCTGAGCGAATCGGTAGCCTTGTCCGGCTACAGCGTGCTGAAAGAACACAAAGTCTAACAAATCCAGTGGACCGCGGCGGTCCGGGCCCACTCAAATGTCGACAGACTCAACCACAGTACCTTTTCCTTGGGGCGGCCGGCACGGATGTGCGAGTCGGTTCCAGTGATCATCGCGGTGCAGGAAAAGAAAGTGTTGCAGGTCACGGTGTCCCTTCCGTCGCGGTGCAGGCTACAGCTCGTTGACGGCGTTAGTGAGCTCAGAGCTTACGTTGTTCGGAGCGGACGTTGCTCGTTGCGGTGCTTCCAGCTTTACGGTGCGGCGTTCGAGCCAGAGTTCGGGAGCTGGCGTCGGTCAGTCCGGACAGGTGTGCGAGTCGGGTGGTGCGTCGCGAAGTGTGCGAGAAGATGCTCAACTCCGGTGCAATCACAGGACTCAAAGTCAGCAGCAGTGACCACGTCGGTCAGACCAGTTCGATTCGGTGTAGCGAGGCATTGCACGTTGCGGTGTCCTTCCAGTCGCGGTGCAGGCTACGGTTTGTTGACGGCGTCAAGACGGAGTCGGTGAGTGCAGAGCTTGCGTTTTTCGAGGCGGACGTTGCTCAGTGCGGTGCCAATAGGTCACCGGGCCGCTCGTGAGAGTCGGTCACAGCTCCCTGCCTCTGTAGCCACTGGAACAGTAGCAATTCACAAAGGCTGGTGAAGTCCACTGGTCCTGGGACTTCGGTCAGGGGGCAAGCTCTCTTCCAAGCTCTTGGAGATCTTTTTAGCACAAGTTGAAAATCCACAAAGTCCTTTCTCCTCTCTAGACAGCCAGGCAACCACTGCAGGCCAATCTCCCAAGCAGCACTTCAGCTTTGGAATAGTCTCTCCTCAGTTTCTTCAGGTTCCTTCTCGTCAGCAGAGGTTTCTTCTTGTCAGTTTTAGGAGTGATCTAATTTCATGGGCTCAGGGTCCCAATACTTATACCCCAAAATCCTTTGTTCTCTGAGGGAGAGGGGCCTGTGTCCAGTTCAAGCCAGTTCTGAAGCACTCTGTTTACCAGACTTCTCCTTTCCTTTCACAGCACAGGGCAGGCACATCAGACATCCCTCAGGAGGTGGATCCAGCATTGTGGAAGGCAAGTACAGGCCAGGAGCACTTTGTTGACAGTCTTCCTTCTCTTCTTTCAGTGTGCAGGGCAGAGACATCAGACACACCACAGGGGGTGGTGCCAGCATTGTAGAGGGAGGGCCCAGCCCTATTCGGGTCCCAGGTGCAACTCCTCCCTCCCATCTTGGATGCAGATCTCCCTATTCACCACCGGGCAGGCCCAGCCTGTCTCCTGGAATTCCCCAGTCCTGTCACACACAAACCCAGACAAGGAATCCACAACCTAGCAGAGGCGGGCTCAAATGGTTAGGCAAGCAAATACCTACTTTCTAAAAGTGGTATTTGCAAACACTGAATATTAAAATAAACTTTACTAAAATATGTATTTTATTATTCTGAGTCCAGGCATACTAAACTTAAATTTATACCATGTTCTCTGAGTCTGCTAGGATTATAAACATGTAAAAATCCAGCAGCCCATTCTATACTATGGGGAACAGGTAGCCTTGCAATAGTGAAAAACGAAAATGGCTGTAATTCACTATTAGGACATGCCACACACATCAGGGCTTGTCCTACCTTATACTTACAATGCACCCTGCCCATGGGTCTACCATAGGGGTGACTAATATGAAGACAAGGGAAGGTTTAGGGACTGGCAAGAGGGTGCACTTGCCCAGTAACCATGAAAATACCAGACTGCACGCAGGCTCTGCAATAGCAGACCTTAGACACATTTTACAAGGGTGCTTCTGTGGGTGGCACAACCAGTGCTGCAAGCCCACTAGCAGCATTTGGGTTTACACGCCCTGGGCACACTCAGTGCACTGTACTAGGGTCTGACAAGCAAACCAAATATCCAGTCATGGAACCACTAATCAATACATCAATTTACAGTCATGAGCACTCGCACTGTGGTACTGGACAGCAGTGGCACAGTGCCCAAAGCAACTTACAGCAGAAAACCACATGAGGCAACAGCAAAAATGGAAGGGAGACCCACGCCAATGGTGCCAGGTCTAACACCCATATCTTGAGCTTTCTTTTTTATTAGTAACTCCTTTCTTCCTTTTTTGTATTTCTTAAAATGCCTCCCGTCCCTTGTCTTGTCAACCACACTCTTTAAATGAGTTCTTAAAGTGAACAAACCAAATTCTCTAATTTCGTCATTGGTCAAAACCATTTAGTAATTTCCTTTCAAATTTTTCATTTTACTGATGTCACCCTTGCATTCATCAGCCAATTCCTCAAGCTTATTATATTTGCTTCTTTTTGAATGAAATGAAATTGCATTTATAGAGCGCGATGGCTACCATGAGGCCTCCCAGCACTACAGACGACACAGCAGAGGACTGAACAGTGAGAGTTACATACATTTCCTAAAGAGACAAGTTTTTAAAAGCATCCGGAAGGGCAACGGGTTGGGCTCTTTCCGAAGATGAAGTGGAAGAGCGTTCCAGAGGATTGCGGCATTATAGGAAAAAGACCGTCCGCCACATCTGACTCTTTTATTTCTGAGGGTTAAAGAGAGAAAGGCCGCTGTTAAGCGGAGGTCTCACCTAGGTTGGTAGGGGGTGATCAGGGATTGGATGACAGCTGGGCCGGTCTTCCAGAAGGCTTTGTGGGCCAGACACATGGCTTTGAACTGCGCCCTTTCCCGGATTAGCAGCCAGTGAAGAGACTCTGGGGCTGGCTTTGCAGACTGCCGTCGGGGATCTGTAAAAGCAAGCGGGCAGTGCAATTCTGTATTATCTGGAGCCTATTGAGGGTGTACTGCGGGGATCCCAGATATAGGACGTTCGCATAGTCCAGGCGGGAAAGGACAAGGGCCTGGACCATGATCCTTCTAGCTTGAAAAGGGAGAAAAGGAAGGATCTTGCGAAGCATCCTAAGTAAGCCGAAACAGGTGGCTGAGAGTTTCGCTGCTTGATAATTGAAGGTGAGTGAATGGTCGAGCAAGATGCCAAGGCTCTTGATTTGGTCTTTGGGGACTGGAGCAGGCCCGAGACAGTTGGGCCAAAGTAGATTAGAGTTGAAGGAGGGGGACTGGCCCAGGAGCATAAGCTCTGTTTTGTCCCCATTGTGTTTGAGGCATGAGTGTTCTATTCATCTGGCAACCTCCTCCAGGCAACAGCCTAGGGTGCAAGATGACCTCCCGGGGTAGTTAAGAGCCACCACGAACTGCGTGTCATCTGCGTAGGTGATGTTTTTTATGGCAAATGGATGAAAAATCTCCACCAGAGGTCTCATATGTATATATTGAATAGAGTGGGGCTCAGGGCAGAACCCTGAGGAACCCCACAACTGGGCCACAACTGATTGGAGACTACATTTCCTTTGAAGATCTTAAAGGAGCATCCACTCAGGAAAGACTGTAGCCAGGTTAGTACAGTGCCGGTCACTCCAAGATATTTGAGTCTGAGGATCAGGGTGTTATGATTGACAGTGTCAAAAGCGGCACTGAGGTCGAGGCGGATGATCGCTGCAGTACCCCCTTGATCCATGATCATCCTGATGGGAGGAGGGTAGTCCCAAACTGGGGACGAAAACCATCTGGGAAGGATGAGGTAAATCCTTTTGATTCAAGAAAGCTATCATGATGGTGTTTATGTGTTTCTCAAGAAATGTACTCACCCAGGGAAGGAGAGAAATGGGGCTATAGTTGGCAAGGTCATCCTGACTGAGATTGTTTTTTTTTTTAGCAGGGCTTTGACCCTTGCACATTTCCAGGCTGGGGGAACAGTACCAGATGACATGGAGGAATTCACAAGATCAAGGTTAGCAGGAGTGATGATATTCGTGGCTAGTGTGAGGATGTGGCGGGGGCAGAGTCTGTAGGAGAGCCAGATTTAAGTTCAGTGATGATTGGGCTTAGCAAAACCGGGTTTAGCGGGGGAAATTGCTCTACTAAGATTAGAGGATGAAGTTGTGATTCTGGCATAGGTATCAAACTATGATGGTTCTTTGGGATTGGAAAGGAGGTATAGATATTTTGGATTTTCTGTAGAAGAATTCTGCTAGGTTATTGCAGCGAACAAGAGCGGTGTCAGTTGAAGGCTGTTTCGAAGGTAGTTTGGTGAGGGTCTTAGCAATGCGAAAAATTTCTTTGGGGGAGTTTGCAGATAAATTAATCTTGTTTTCATAAAAAGCAGCTTGGGCAGCTCTCATTTCATGTATGTAGGACCTAATGGATTCTCTATATTACAGTTTGCTAAGGTCTTAGTTGTCCCGTCTCCTTCTGCTTTTAAGCCTTCTGCAGGATTGTTTTAGCTCTCTTAGCTCGGGGGTGAACCAGGGAATGGTATTCTTGCTGCTGATTTTCTGAGTGGGTTTAATGGGGAGTACTATATCCAGTGAGTCTTGGATCCATAGATCGAACTTCTCGATTTCCAGGTTAAGATTAGGGTCGCTAGCAGGTCTAGTGGTTTCCAAGATGCGTTTCCACGAATCAGTGGGAAGTTTGAACCAATTCCGTTCTTGTACTGATATTATATTAGGAGGGGCATTTCCCAGGTTAATGGGGTCAGAAAGTGATCGGTCCAGGTGAGTGGGACTGGAGTTCCTACCTTAACCTCGTTACAGTTGCTAAATATAGGGTCCAATAGATGGCCGTTACAATGGGTGGGTTTCAGTACTTTCTCTTTAAGCTGTAGCACCAGGAGGTTATAAGTCAGTTCATTTGCCATTTTGTCAGATGGATCATATAGATGGAGATTAAGATCTCCTAGCTTAGTAAAGTTGGATGGGGCAAAAGCTAGGTTAGCAATGGTGGTTGGGAGACCATCAGGGAATTGTCTGGGGGCACCTGGGGGGCGATAGATCAGGAGGCCCGAGAAGGTGTGAGTCGGGGAGACGTCTATGGAGAAAACAAGAATTTCGCAGTCTGACAAAGGGTCTGCTATAATACGGCAGTAACATTTTTTGTTTACGACAATAGCTATACCTCCGCCTCTACCACTCTTACGGTCCACCCAATATATCAAGTAGTCAGGAGGTAGTGTTTGAACAAGGATTGGGTCGGACTCATTATGTAGCCACGTCTCTGTCAGAAAAAGGGCATCGGATTTTAGATCTTGCAGTAAAATTGCAGGTTCTGTAGAGTGCTTTGAGAACGATCTGCAGTTTAGAAGGAACATCCTTAGTGGAGATGGATTGCCGGGAGAGTTTGGCACTTTAATAGGAGGCCAGAGTGAAAACCACAGTGGGGGCAGTGAGACTCGCAAATAGTGATATTCAGAGAGTGCCGACAAGTGTTGTGAATATCGGATCTGAGTGCCTGAAGTAATTGGGGGCTGTAAGATGTGAGGTTTTCCTGAAAATGGGCAGGGGTTATGGCCCCTGGTCCTGTCCAGGCACGGACGGGTTCAGACGGGCTTGCCTTTGGCACGCCTTCAGAATGCCGGCAGCGCGTCCACTGCGTGAGGAGTAAGGCATGCCAGATATATAGTCTGGGGGAGCTAAAGCGCTAACCAACGGCTCCTCCCCTAACATCCCCCAGCTGCCTGGTATTGGGAATCGGAGGCAATTATGTATCCCATTTGATTCACATTGTAGGACAATAATCTGTGTGTCAATTGTTCCTGTAAAATTTCCCTAAGTTTAATTTTTAAAAACCCAACATTAATATCCCCTTCTTTGGGAGAATCCTTAATATCAGCAATAGTAACAGGCATATCATTATAGACTAGAGTAACAACTGTAGTATCTTTGCTGGTACTTGGTAAAACTGGCAATGTATTCTTAGGTGGGGCACTTGCTGATGCACTCATAACTGCAAATGTAGTCAGCCCCCGTACCTGTATGCTCATACCATCTCCCGCTCCACCCATATCCGATACTGCAGAACCCTACTCAAGTCACTTGATTCCATCTCTATAAGGAGGATACCCGGAATTGAAAATATCATAAAAAAAGTTATCCTCCTCATCTGAGCTTTTCTTGGATTTGTTTCTCTCAGGAGACTTGGAATTCAAAAGATCATTTAAAAAGTTATCCTCCTCATCTAAGTATTTTCTTGAACCTGTTTCTCTCTGTCTTCCACATCTGTTTTCTTTTAGTATGTGGCATCTTTCACAAGGAAAAACTCTCCCTCTCTCAGTCATATCGTTGCTCCGGTAATTCTCCTCCCTTCCAACTATTGTCTAAATGAACTTTTCATCTGCTTCTTCATCTTTATTGTCCCCTTCTCTATATCCATTCAATCCCATTTATTCACTGCCTGAAATTTGGTAGGTCTAGGTAACAGATTTCTTTCACTCATAGTTTGTGTTATGAAATCTAGGTTTCCTATTCTAAAGGTACCCTCTAAGGGAAACTGCAGGACCTTGTCAGGAGACGTATATTCATGCCATACAGAAATCCAGGTACACATATAAAACTCCACAACAATCATCATTTCATATGCAGGCGTACCCTCTGCAGGCAATTTCTGTCCATCAGTAGCAGGTACAAAAGCAGCTTTAGGCTTTCTCAACCCATCATTTTAACTGAAAATAATCTGAAAACCACAGTAGCAAGCTAACGAGCAACAGCCAATCCCAGCGTTGCTATGACAAATGTCAATCAATCTCAGCACAGCTTTGACCGTAACCAACCAATTACAGCACAGCTCTCTGGTAACATCTCACTAATCCCAGTGTGACTCCTCAGCTGACTAACCAATCACAGTGAAACTTCTTCACGAATGGGAAAACAATTACACAGCCTTTCTCAATAAAAACACACTAAAACCAAAATAAATCTTGTCTGCTCAACCCAAATTGGAGGAAAATCAGCAGGTTAGAATAAGACAAACCTTATAAACAACAGAGACAAGACTAGCACCTCCACAGCACTTGTCAAACCAAATTCAAACTAAGAAAGACCCCTTTGCGCAGGAATTCACCTTTGGTAAATGTATTTACTCCTGTGCATGTAAACCTCTCATTTGAATGGCCAAATGGTTAGAAAAACTATAATGTGCACCCATTGCATTTCACAGTTCATTACATATCTCCCACTCTCAACCAACAAAAATCGCTGCTGTTCCACTTCCTTTCCAAACATGTTGGTGTCAATCGTGTGTGATGACGTAATTTCGACCGATTCAATTTGAACCTACTTTATTCACACTTTGGTGCACAATTCATGCAGCTCTAGTGTATTGTCTATGTTTACTTATTAATCACCAGTTTCTTTTGAATTCCATATCTTTAAGAGCTTCATTCTGATGGGTGGTGCCATGCCCCATAAGAGTCCACCTTACTATTAATCTAAAGCAGTTTCTTGATATCATATGCACAGGATGAATGTCAATGAGTGAATATCCATTACAATTCTTCATTACTACATATAGGCTTACTTCTAATATTCAGTTATGTTACTGCTGGTAAATACGTTACATTATAATATTTCAAAACATCTCTCACTATACAGGAATACAAAATGTCCATCCTGACATCTAATCCTTAGTTCTGGATCAAGTGTACTTTTGGCACAAAGTATACAACAAACTCAACATAATTGTCCATGCATACAAGGAGTTTAATTGTTGGGGAAATTAACTCTCGCCCAATCAGCACATCAGGGTTAGGTTTCTTTTTAACCAAAATATCAATTAATTCAAACAATGAATGTCTCCCTTTGTACATAATATTTATGCACAAAAATTCAGTGCTTCCATCCCCCTGTGTACTCAAACCTTGTTTGACAGCGTTAAGACGTAATATCCACAGTGCCTCCTTGCACTTTAGCATCAATTCTCTATTGCCCCCTCTGGAGTCAAGAACTATATGAGCCATGCCGTAGAAACAGAAATGTTTATGTTATTTTTGTGCCTTGCAATCCACTGCATGAATTTCCATTGGATATCTAGGGTCTTCTTGCTTGAATACTTTAAGATGCTCACTCATGCTCTCTTTGAGAGCTCTTATTGTGCTCACTACATAAATACGTTTGCATTTGCATTCAATAATGTACACCACATATTTTGTGTTACATTCGATATTCTGTCGTATCTTGTAAGTGCTCTCATCAGTTCCCTTGAAAATCTTCTTCTTATCGTCCGCCCATCTGCACATCCCACAGTGCCCACATTTGTTGAAATGCAAAGTGTGTTCACTCAACCAATGTGTCAATGTTTTTTTTGTCTAGGATAGCTTGGGCTCAATTGTGTTTTTCTTGTCTTACTCCATCTAAAGGTTATCTCCCATGTTTCTGAAACAAATTCCTCCAGAGTGCTCTCTGCACATGGGGTATCCCAGTGCTTATGCTTGCTTCATATGAGCACCCCGTTAATCTTTCGTAATCAGTTATCAATTCTACTCTGTTTGGTTTGTCCTGCTTATGGGGGTTGTCAATCAGTGTCTTTCTTTCAATTTTCACAGTCTTACACTTTGCTATTCTAATCGTTTGATGATTGAAACCCCTAGCAGTGATGCATGCCTTTGTATTTGTGATGCATGCTTTAATGTCTATGGGGTATATTCACAGGAACGTGTGATAACTATCGCAAGAGAAGCGTAACGCAACTTCCAACATCGCAGTCCATCGCCGGGAAATAACCCCGTGACAACGTGAAATTCATAACATGGAGGTAGAATGCAATAGTCTGCTGAAACCCCGCGATACAACCACCGCGATGGAGACAATAACATAAACCACAACACCAAAAATACTGTGATGGCCTCAAGTGCGATGAGGAAACCAGCAATGAGCAGCAACAGGCCTGCAACACACACCTGGCAGGCGGGAAAAATTACCATAAAAGTCGAAAAAACCCACGAACACAAACTGACCAGAACCCTAGCATCATTGAGGCTGCCGGAGCAGGATGAACGCAACCCCCAAGCACCCTGGACGACCAGGCCCGGACCTCGGGGACAGGGAAGGGCAAGAAGTAGAGGAAGACGAAGTTCAGTCCGCAAGCAAACAGGATCATAATGACGGAGGTGATGCAACACCATCAACAACTGTTCCTCACCTCCAACGTGTCATTGGGCACAAAAAAGGCAATATGGTGGGACATAGAGGGCAAGGTGAATGCCGTCGGGTAGCACGAGAGGACAATAGACGAGGTCAAGAGGCGATGGAACATCAAGCGGCGGACCAGGGAGAAACTTTCTGCCAACCAGAAGGCAGCAACGCAGACTGGAGATGGGGGCCCAGTGCCACAGCTTGAGCTGGATGACATAGAGGAGCTGGTGTCAACAGTCATCAGTGTGGAGACTGTGGCCGGAGTCGGGGTATTGGACACTGCTCGAAAGGACACAACACAACTGCAACAGGGTGAGTGACCACCAGGTACTGTGGAGAGGGCCACACTAGCACACATGCACAATCAAGCACAGTGCACACCCACAATGACTCTGGGTCCTCGCCCAGATCTACAGACTGTCACAATGTATAATGCCATGTTGTTTGAATATCAACATGTACCATGCGACTACATACATGTGGACATTTCATAATACACCGTCTCCCCTTCACATCACAGGGGCACCGTCAACACTTCCTGCAGAGCAGTCCCTGCCACTTTTCACTAATGATGAGGAGGACAACACCACCATCGACACCCAAGCCATCCAAAACATCATGGACCTCATCGGCAACTCACCTCCAGGATCAGGGCAGGCCAGCTGCATCAAGGAGACCCCACCCACTACCCAAACCAACCAGCAGGAGGAACCCACAGCCCCAGCACCCCCACAAGACCCCCAGGAACAACAGATGACCTTCCAATGCTGTGTGCTGGAGGGCCAGAGGGACACCACAGAGCAGGTGCGGTTGGGCTTTGGCAACATTGCAACTAAACTTTATGCTGTCCTTGGGTGTGTAGCCCTGCTCTATGGTCTCCAACGAGCCCTGACTGACATCCCTGGAGTCATGACACGGAGAGAAGAACACCTGTCCACTCAGAGTGGCTCCAGCACTACCAGCCATGAGCTGGCACACATGCGGAGGCTCATGGAGGACAGGGTGCAGATGGAGGCAGAAATGATGGCAGCCACCGCTGCACATCAGTGTAATGTAGCAGATTTCTACCATGCCCTGCAAATCCTCATCATGGCATTGCTGCCACAAGGTGTGGCGATGAGAATGCTGCTGCCCCCACACCATTCACATCTGCGCCCTCTGGTGTGGCCATGCCTTCCTGTGTAACAGGCCTAACCTCTCCGGCACCTGAGGAGTCTGTGCCACACAGTGTGGCAGACATTCCACCCCCGGCACCTGAGGTGTCTGTGCCACACAGTGTGGCAAACATTAGATCCACGGCAGCTGAGGTGTCTGTGCCACACAGTATGGCAGAAAGACCACCTCCAGCACCTGAGGTGACAGTGCCACACAGTGACGCAGCCAGTACAGCAACCCCCCCCCCCCCCCAGATGGGGCAGGGCAAATAGCCGGGGACAAGGACGTGAATGGGCTTGTGTTCAAAAGGGCTCAGTAGCATACATTTCCACCACCTGGCCTGCTCCTGGTTGGTCCCACACGTGGCCTCATAACCTTCCACTGACCCCTGAATCACTCAGATGCACTCACCTTGGACAGCGACATGGACCGCCACATCCTGTTTGATGACCAATGACACGGTGACCAGACTGTGGACTGCAACCCTCCTTTTCCGCAGTACTTGTCTTCCACGGATGGACTATGGCTGGCACTCCACGGGCATAGACAGTGTGGTGTATTCGGCATTGCCCTGTACCACTCCAGCTGCGGAAAAGCACTGGATGTGCAATAAACATCCAGTGACGCAGTGCTGTATCATGTCTTTGCTCAATCATGTATTTATGTGTGGATGAATGTAGTGACAGTGATTTCCCTTGCGCCAATGATGCACATCCTGTGGAATGGCAGTCAGAGGGGGTAACATGGCAATTTGTGTCAAGGGTCCCGTGGACACCACAACAGGGACACACGCAGCAGCCACTTTCTAGTCCGGAGATGGACTGAACCACGCCCAGTGCCCACGAGTTATTTTCTCAAGCCCGGCCCTGTTTTAGTGTACGGCAGGCCAGACCACTCCGCTCATAGTCCCAGGGAGGGCCTTGTTGCTACCCGTTGCAGGCGTACTCGCTGGTGTTGTGCCGGTCACTGGTCTAGTTGTCAGCATGCCACAGCCACTCCTTGAGGGCAGGTTTGCACGCACACCACACTCACCCAGCACAGGTGTCACAGGCCATGTGACCCCGCAAATATAAGGGGCTGATGATGCAACATACCCATCTTCCGGTGGTGACTGGATGGCGAACCCGAGGCCTTGCGGCTGGCACGGGCCTACCACCATGTGGCGCTAACTGGGTTTGCACAGGGTTTGTGGCAGTCGCTGCAGAGCGGCCTGCACAGGGACCCCACCACGGTACGCTGACTGTGGTTGGACATAGTTTGGTGGCAGTAGCTGGGAAGCAGCCTGCATAGGGACCCCGCCATGGTATGCTGACTGGGGTTGGACAGGGTTTGTGGCAGTCGCTGTGGAGTGACCTGCACAGGGACCCCACCACGGTACGCTGATAGGCGTTGGGCCGGGTTTGTGTCATTCACTGCGGAGCGGCCTGCACAGGCCCTCCGCCACGAGATGGTGACTTAGGGTGCACTGAGTCATTGACACCTTGAGCTGCTGAGCTGGTGTGCAGCCTGTGATGATGGCCCGTCCTGGTGATCTGGACTGCCCCGGATTTGTATGCCTTGCTGGACCGCAGTGTAGGCCGCACCAGTGTCCTGCATTGGCTTACTGCAACGTGGCCCTGATTCCGGGGTCACAGAGTTAGTGGCACCCATTGGGCTGAGCGGGTGTGCAACCTGCGATGTTGCCGGGTGCCCTGGTTCATACCATGCCATGGTGTAATATGTTCCCAGCACCAGGCGTGTTACCCGGTGGCCAGAGCAGAGTGGATGCAAGGTGCGTAGGGTGCCATGTCTGTGACCCCGGCCTTGTGGCTTGCTGCGGCATGTGGTGGGATCTGCATTCTACACGCCGGTGGCGGAAGGTGAGCAGTGAAGCCTGTGTTTGCATGGGCGGGCATGCTCCGATGGGCGGCAGGATGGGCTGGGATGGACTGGGATACCTCTGGCTGGGTGTTAGGGGGGCGGGCGATGTTGTTTTGTGCAAGTGTGTGTGTACTGTGCCAGTCATGTCTCTGGGCTCTGTTTCAGTTGATGGCTCTGTCTCAGATGTGTGACCTGGTGTGCAGCTCTACGTACCGGCAAGTGTTTGGAGACACACCAGTGGCAGCAGGTGAGCGGGGTGGCCTGGGTGTGCAGGGTCAGCTTGCTCTCTCCCCCTCTCTTCATCTCTAACTCTCTCTCTTTTCTTCTCTCTCTCACTTTTCTTCTTTCTCTCTCTTTTTCTTCTCTCTCTCTCTCTATTCTTCTCTCTCTTTTTCCTCTCTCACTTTCTCTCTTCTTCTCTCTTTCTCTCTCTTCTTCTCTCTTTCTCTCTCTCTTTTTCATCTCTCTCTTTCCTTCACTCCCTCTCTGTCCTTTGATGTGCATAGGACACTCCTTCTCATCATGTTTTTTGTCTTGCAGGCTGTGATCTCCGGAATGTGTCGAGGGGAGCCCCCATGTGTATTAATGTGTTTACTGTATTGTTTCAATATCGTTTAATTGTTAGCTTAAATAGTGTATGTCTGATGGTCATTTCTGTCCCGACACATACATGTCACCAGTTGTGATTGTGCGACATCAGGCAGATTATTTGGTACATGTTTAGGTTTAGCTGGAGTAGCATGTCTTTGCCTGGGGGGGCGGGGGTGTCCTGGGTGTAGTGGGTGTCGTGGCCCTCTTAGGTGTCTGGTGGGCATAATCAGTTACTCATTGGCATCTGTTGTTCTTCTGGTGGGGCTCTGGGTTGGGCTCCCTATTGCGGTGCAGGCTGCCGTCCGACTTTACACCAGGTCAGAGCAGGTGTAAAAGTCCTGCTGCTAACGCGACCTATCGCATGTTTTGTGTTCTTATCGCTGAAATGTCTGGTCATTGTGAATGTTGAGGTGTGGTGTTGCCGCGACTTTTGTCACAGTAACACCTACTATGCATCTCGTTAGCAATAGTTGCGGGGGTCCCCTGTGGCGAGGTTTTTTGCGGTTACTATCGCGGGAAAAGTGGTGCTGTGGGCTGTTAGCACAAGCTTGTGAATGGTGGGGTAAATTTATCACGACTTTGGCTGTGATAAAGTGCAGTTAATTCTGCAATAGCTCCTTGTGAATATACCCCTATATCGTTACTGCAGTTACTTCTTGCCCTTACTAATTCACCAAACGGAATTGCCCTCTTTTGGTGACTAGGGTGGGCACTTGTGACGTATAGTATTGAATTGCATGTATCTTGCTCTCTTGCATAAACAACCCCACATCCAGAAAAACAATGTTGGTAAAGCTGTACAGTTATGTAAACTTGATGTCCATGTTGGTAGTGTTCAAGTACCTACAGAATTGATCTAACTTCAACATTGGACCAGACTAGATCATTATACAGTCATCTATGAAATTACCCAGTAAATAATAGAATCACACCATGCTACACCCCTCGGACCGCATATCCACTCCTCCTCTAACCTCCCAATAAAGAGGTTGAGGTCAAAAGGAGGTAATATGGAGCACAAGGCCACTCCTTCAATTTGACTGTACCAGTATGTACTAAAAAGGAAGACATTATTGTTCAAAATCAAAGTGATCATTGTAACCAGCATTTCTGTGTGTTGCCATTGATATGCTGGTCTTGTATTTAGACACTGTTTGATTGCTTACATTCCTATGTCTGTCTGTTCTAATGCTGGTATACAGTGATGTTACTTCTGATGTGGCTAGAATCATGCCCTGTTCCCACACTACATCTGAGAAGGCTAAGGATGTGTTTAGTGTCCTTTATGCACAATGGGAGATTACGCACCAATGGTTGAAGGAATATATCCACATATTGGGGTAGTTTCTCCATGCGCCACCCTATACTGGATACAATAGGTCTCACTGGTGGAAAAGGCATTTTTTGTCTATTATTGGAAGAGTGTAAAGACAAGGAAATCTTGTTCGGACCACTTTCAAATACATATATTCATCGTCGTCAATTAAATTGTTATCCAACCAATGTTTAAGACATCCATTAATCTTGTCAGTGAGTTGCCATATAGGGTTACCCTTAAATCTCTCATAACAGGTAGGGTTGTTCAACTGTGTCACGATCTCTTGATCATAATCATTTTTATTCATGATCACAATGTTTCCCCCCTTTTCTGCCCCTCTAATCATGATCTTGCTATGTCCTTTCAAATGACTGAGAGCTGCTCACTCCCCTTGTCTCAGAATATCTTTAAATCTGGACTTATGTGTGAATCATATGCATCTATACCAGTTAAAATTGCCAATGGCCAATTTGTGAAATACTCTATTGTATTTCCACTAGGGAGTGCAGGGGTCCACCTGGACTTCTTTTTCACCCCACTGGAGATCATTAGATCTGTGTCAATATATAGGTGATCCAATAGTTGTACCATGTTGATGGGATCCTGCTATATATTACTTATTGATAGTAATAATTGTGTATCATGTACATCCTGTAGAGTCAATATATTAGACACCAGATTTTATTGCATATCAGCCCATGTTTTATTCAGCCTGGGGTCCAATTTGAAGAATTTCTTAATTTTCAAACCACTGATAAATTTGAACAAATCAATTATTAATTTTCACATATCACCTTTTTTCGCTGGGACAGAAACCCAAACCCTTCTACAATAGTGTAGTTACGTCTATGGTGAGTTCCTTACTAGAGAGGTTGATCACTGCCACATCTTCCTCAAGTGTAGCCACTAATTCCACTTGTCCCAAGATCTCAATTTCGTTTCCTTTCTTCCTTCCTTCTGCTGATGCCTCCTCTCTTTCCCTTCCTGTTTTTTTTGTATTGTCTGCCTTCTTGGTTGTTCCCTGTTGCCTCTCTTTATTCTCCGAACTTCTCTTAAAAAAAGGTTCTCTATGGTATTCTGGCCGAATGCACCTGACCTGCGGTGATGTCACTGTCACTTGTGAGTGCGGTACTTAAGGATGATGAGCTGGAGCGGACCACGGTTGTTCCTCGTGTGCCGTTCCTTTACTATCTCCTGTATCCCCAAGTATCATATGATCATACTTCTTGGAGAAAGTAAAAACTCTTCCACTAATATAGTCTACCTCATCCCTTCTTAATGTCTGTGCTTTTCTTTGCTTTATTTCTTCTTGATATTTCTATCTTATCTCATTCAGAGTACTGTAATTTTTTTCCATAGCGTCAATTAGATTAAAATGTCTGATTTCTGATTCTAGTGTGCTGATCTCAGCCTGTAATCTAGTTGCTTTCCTCTCTGCATTCTCTATAAGAATGCCAATGAGTTTTCATAGAGTTGGACGTCAGTTCTTTCTCCCATGCCAACATGAGATACCTCTGGGTATTCTATTAAGTCTCATGTACTGTTTGAGAGTTGCCCCATCCCACCATTTAGAGCTTTTATTTTTCTTAAGTCTCTCTAACTTAATGAATTTATCTCTTAATCCTTCATTACATTCTGGGTTTCCACTAAGGAGTGAAGTATATATTGTGTTACCTTTTGCGAGGGTGCTAAATAGTTCCTCTGTCTCTTTGTCTCTATCTATTATGCTACTGCGTTCTTAGTGAACCTGCACGTGTGAGTTGCCTAACCCTGTTACTTAAAACAATTCAGTGCATGTAGGATGACAAAGTTGTGTTAGCCTATCTCGTGCTTAGTTAATACAACTCTTGATCTGTTGTAGTGCTCTAAAGGAAGAGGGGTTCACCCTACAACCTCTCAGTGGGATCGAAAAGTAAACCCTGTCAAAGCTTAGACCATGCCCCTGCACACACACTTCAATAAAACCCGAAAATTGCACATAATTGAAAACACAATCGATATTCAATAATATCCTTTGTTTTCTGTCTTCTTTAGCCAGCCAACACGTTTTGTCATGTTGGGAAATTAACCCACAAATTCTTCAGGGCTAAAAAAAAATACAATGAACAACACAATTCCGGTTGCAGTGTGCTTACACATCACAGCCCAACTGCACCCGTGACATTGTGCCGTATCCAGTAACAATTCAAATTGTCATTGCTAAATGCACCACCCCATTTAAACACTACCCCCGTTTAAAATATCCTTATGCCATTGTGAATCGAATAGGACGTGCCATGAACCTACAGAACAATTTGTGGTGTTGAATTTAAATATGCGGCTCAATTCAGGAAACCCTATCTGTGTGTATGTGGCACCTTCCACAACACGCAACCTTTGTGCAAACAAGTTAAACAACAATATCTCAAGACCTTGGATCTTGATGAATTTGATAACCAAACCAAACAATAATAACAACTAAAACTCTTGCAATGCAAATAATAAATAAATAATAGTACATTACTATCAAACCACCTATTAAACTGAAACCAACATGGCATATCTAAAAGCCTTATAAACAGCATAACAATCTATCACGCAACACAAAATTAAAAATCTCAATACCATACTGAAAGCACTCTCAACCTGCAGAATCATTCCACCCTATTCATATTTATAATCCAATTTGTTCAGGAACAGCACTGCAAGTTAGGAGCCGTCAAATTCCACTAGGAAGATGCACACTGGGAAATGCACTAACATTAAGCTCGAGTTAAAAAGGGAATTTCTAAAGCAGAAAGTAGGTGCAATTTTAGCTCACAACCATCCTCTGCTACCAAAATATGGGGAGATGGGGTACCCCAAAATCTTGACAACACCAAATTAACCTCTAACAAAATATCCGGGATTGGATGATTCAAAGATGGTGTTAAACCTCAATTTCATGAGGCAATGTCTCCTTGAGTTAAGGCACCTCTCAAAACATCAAAAAATCAGTAAAACAGTCAATTAAGTTAAAAAGGGCCAACTCAAAAATGGAGTTCTAGATTAGTGGAATAATTAGAGTTTTATTACAAAATTAAAAAATAAGGCGATTCAGAGTCAATGCTATGAAGTCTCTCAGTGAATAGAGCAAATAAAGAAGATTGCAAGATCAGAAATTAGTCCAAACTGAGCAACAAAATCAGGAAAGAAACGGACAGCATCCCTAGTAGAAAAGGAAAGTCTCTGGTTCACCTCCACAGTCAGTTTTTTAAACATTATTTTTGCACATAAAATTAGGCGAACTGTAGAATCACTGTGGTGTGAGCAAATATATTATTTTATGAGCAAATCAGAGCATTGTCTCATAAAATGTCACATTAGCTTTGCACCTAAGCACTATCCCACTGCATGAATAAATATTCTGCCCACTCCATGCTAATGTCACCTGGAGATGCAGGAACAAACTAGATACATAAGGAACATCATGTTATATAGGCCTGGATGGTGAACTCTGCTCCATTCGAGGAGTTTGCTAAGTTTTCTGCACTCCGCTGAGTGCAGAAAACTGCGCTTCGCGTAGTGCAGCTGAGTTTTTTCCGTGCTGGCAAACAGTAAGTTCACGAGAATGAGATGCCGGTCGGGTAGAATTCCTACCCGAGTAGCAGGAAGACCAGCATGAACAGCAGTTCACACTGCACTCCACCACATTCGGAACTCCGCTGAATTGTTCTTCCAATTTGCGGAATTGCGTATAGAAAACTCTGCAAACTACGCCCAGGCCTGATGATATATGAATGAATAGTGAACTGTAATCTAGCAGAAAGACCTTGAAGAAATAGTTGCAGTTTTGTAACTGGCCAGGAAAAGTTTATCGAAATGAAAAGAAGTGAGATATACAGGGGGAACCAGGGTGACATTCATTTTGAAAATCTTGGCATCTAGGACAAAATGAATGCATACTTAACAAGGGTCAGAAAAACCCTCTTCTAAACAACATAGGAAATTTGATTGAAAAGCATAATTACTATATTAGTGTAATAGAGTATGAAAACGCATTCCTCACATTAGTAATGATGCACAAAATGATAAATGAGTAAGAATCTTTAACAACTTCAATAATTATATTAATTTGTTTTTATGTAGCAAATTGTATGATATTACCACTCCCAGCTTGAACAGTGCCATGAGAGAAAACAAGCACAATAAACAGTTCAGGGGCTGGCCACAGAAGTAGCTGGTCACATGAAGGGGACTGCGGAGGAAACACAGTTGTTCATAATTGCGGTCCAGTTACGTACCAAAGAAGTGGGGTTTTGAAAGGACTGGAGTGGATGAATCCCATTCATACACCCCTGTGGTTAGTGAGATTACACCTCTATAGAATCAGAAGTATTGATCATCATGACAGGCTTTTGAAATTTGATGAGATATATAGATTTCTTGTATGACGGAACCACTCATGGCTGACTCATGAGTCACTACTTGCATGTCAAAATATAGGGTGTAGGGATATTCCACCACCCACTAAGTATTTGCCTCCTTCTTAAGAAGAGATAGGCGGAAGCAAGAAATCATCATTTGCTTTCCACTATATGGATCTCAAATTTATCTAACAGTTTCTTTGGGACAATCCATGACCGAGACAAAGGATTCAATCTTTTTTGAGGTTCGCCAGAGCATAACATGACTGTAAGGAAGAACTTCTGATGCTTCTCGTAATGAGCACGACCTACTAGGGTATCAGGTTGAGATTGCTGTGGTACACAGACTGTTCCCAGGATGGGTCCAAGAGAAGGTTCAGATCTCAGCCTGAATTTGTGTCATTGTGGAACATGCTGTCTTGTGTCTCTTCTAACCTTCATGTTAGGAAGCCCTCCACAGTAGGGCTTAGTATATTGATCGCCCAATTCTTTTAAGCCACTCTTACCAGTCTTGTGGTGGGTTAGGTCTTTTGGGGAATCATGCCACTTTCAACTGGGGGTGATGAATACATATGTCTCACTCAATGTATATATTCAGTTTTCTACAAGTGATATCATCACATGATGACCTTTTGCTCAACCAGAAATCCTTTGCTTTATGAGTCTTATTTGATGCTCTCCTTGTGCTCTTAGACATATTCAAAGTACAGCTCCTAAAAGTGGAGAGGGGATGTTTATAGGATATGTCTCTCTCTTTCTCTCTCGCTCTTTTTTAACTCTCTCTCTCTCTGTCTTTCGCTCTCTTTCACCCCGGCTTGGTTTTTCCTCACCTAACCATTGAGGACGTTGAAGATATGTCCATATTACAGAGTTTATTTGGAACACCCATTCATTTGAACTTTAGAATGGATGTTTATGGTGCAACACTCCTTGAGTCACCTTTCAGATAGTAGTTTTATTATTACATGCCATGAAGATCTGGTAGGGTCTGGTTGAGTTTGTCTCAATACTTGACTGAGCACTTTTAGAGTCATTGTCATTCACTTGGTGATATCCCTAGCACAACCCCCTCATTTCTTTATCTATCTGCATTCTATCACCCTCCCTAAACATTTATACACTCCTAGTCATTCATCAATCTCTCCCACTCCATTCATTTCCTAATAGCTTTTACAGCATATAGGACCTTCCAGTCCTATTCACCCCTGAAAACTATCCTGCTCCACCTTTGCTATCTATCACCCCCTCTTCACATCTTCCCTAACACCACCCTACTGTACTTCTGCTCCCTAATTTCCTGTCTACCAGCCTTCCTTTTCAGCCCACACTCACTGTTGTCATCTAATGCTGTTTCTGAATCCACCTTCCACATTCTTCATTACCTTGATTATACTCGCCACTCATATTCCTCCATCTCTCCTAACTGTGGACATCTTCTTTAGGAATATTTAACACTACCCAAACTTACATAGATGCATCAAGTCATTTTTCCCCATCAGCTCATCTGCTGTTCCCTCATCCCTTTCAATCCCCAATGAATTCTCAAGCAAATTCACCCACTAGTTCTACAAATGAAAATAAACTCTCTTCAACACAACCAAGTCTTGAATAGCCAAAACCATGCACTCCAAAACCACAAAGCCTAAATATGTATCTTTCTTCACCACAAACATCACATACACCACTTCTAATACAGTCTACTAAGCAGCATACTTGAACTTCTGTCACCCATGCCACTTCTCATCCTCTTACAAACATTGTACATAGTAGCATTGAGCCACAATCACACTAGCTAACACTCTCATGAAATAGTGCACCACAACACCTCACAAAGTTACACACTCTCACATATAACCAATTGCTCAATTTAGAGCACTGAAGTTAGACCCTCATACTTTTTCCCACCTCGCATTCACATTTCATTATCCTTTAAGAAATGTAAATTAAACACAAATAGTACCTCTGTTTCAAACTACACATCGTCTTCCCTCCAAAATGACAGGTCTCAACATAACCTCAACACAACACTAAACAATAATTGCCGACTAACAACTTTTTCAAAAGAAGTACAAATATTCTTACTCACCCTCACACAATGATATTACTAATTTTTATTAGTCTCTTTGACCAGGAAAGTGGCAACTCAGACAGTGAGTATGTCAACACTAACTGGTCCATAAAAACATAATTCAGCAATGGTGGCTTCCCTGCTATTGCGGAGGAGAGTTGCTGACCTGCTTTCAAGCAGTGCGAGAAGTAGAAATATAAAATGATACTAACTTTTAGTTATTATCATTTTATGTTTTTCTGCTCTGCGGGTGAGCAGGTGGGCGGGACTGCTCTGCTCTTGGAGCAGGGCAGGGGAGGAGTGATTTGCCCACTCCTAAGTGCACAATGACAGTTTGGTCTGCCCTCTCCGACCACCCAAACACGTCATGTGCACTTACCCTGTTCTCCATACAGCCTGCATGGAGAACATGCCCAGGCCCCCATTCCCTGGTTGACCATCAAAGCAGGATACTCAAAACCGATCACAACACTGCATTGCAGAATTGTGATTGGGAGCCTGGGTGCCTACCATTCATGCAGCATTGTTGTTCGTCAGTGGAGCCTGGCTGTGCTTCCTGTTCCTTGAGGAGAGCAGGAGCAGAGACGCGGGACCTGGCAGCAAGGTAAGTAAATTTGTTTTATTTTTTATTATACGGAATGGCAACCCCCGCGCCCACTGCCCCCACCTCCCCACCTGCAAGCCATGCCGCCCACCACTGTAATTCAGCCAAATTATTTCCTTATCCTGTAGGTAACAAGAAGAGCATTAATCTGGGTAAAACCCATACTCTACAACATATACATTGTATACATATCAATGAGCAAAAACAAATACAATATCTTTTACTCACTGGATGATCACAAAATCAGACTTTCTATCCATCATAGAAACATGATTGAGAGAGGACATGATTTCAGTACTTCATGAAGCAATTCCACCAGGATGTGGAAGCATTATTCACAATTGCCAAGGAAATAAACGAGAAAACCATAACAGCCACCAGAATGGACAATATTATGTTACAAGTCTGGTTTTGTCATCAGATACAACTCCATTCTTACATTCACTTGCAGTTTCCTACTTCCTTACAGGCATCCGTCCAATAATTGAGCTCTTACAAGCACCTTCTTACATGTACAATCGGATTTATCCACATAACATTCTCAGTCGTGTCCTTGGCAAAATAAAAATCTGGTTTAACAAACCAAAAATGTCTCAATCAGATCCCATCTTGTCAGATTTAACCATGCAAAACCAACTTTAGGATATCTTTGGACCCGTCCACATTACTTCCCCTTTTCTGCAACCTAGACATAGTAACTCTTGAGTTGCCTACCTGGACTGATTACTATGTCATCTCCTGCTCACTTAAAATCCATTTAGGACCTTCAAATAACTTACCTAATGTGGCGACAACAAAGAAATGTTGGGACAAGTTGACAATGAAGGATTTGGAAAGTCATCTAAATACAAACAAACAACTGGAAACAATAACCTACCATAAAGAAAAGATTTCGCTCTTAGCCACCTGATCTTAACCGAATGCATGAATCTTGATAACATGTCCCGTATACCGTGGCTTAAATATATTAAAGCTAACTTTGAAGAGCTAGGGCAACCTGACTTCTTTTCTAATCCTGAATCCATAGTAAAAAAGTATGTGAAGTTTGTTAGGGAAGCGTTCAGTAGTTTAAGGAAACTAGAAAGAGATGAGCGAGAAGTGCGGAAACAAAGTGTCCACAAATTTCTAATGTTAAAAACAAATCCATCGGCTGAGCCATATCTCCTGGGGTCTCTATCAACTTATGAGCGGTTTTTATTGTCCACCTGGACCTTTTTCACCTCCTGCTTGCTGTTCCAAAAGGGTGCAGTAGAGATCATGGGTTAGCAGCGTGCGGCTGTGACGGTGAGTCTCTGGAGGACCTGCTACATTTTATGTTTTTTTGCAAATTTGATGTGTGTAACCAGGAGATATTTTTTAGTCCCTTTACTAAAAAAGTAGAATTTTAATCAGGTTCGTCTAGCGCTCTTGTACGTGCAATTATTATTATTTTTGTTATATTTATTTTTATTGAAAATAACAAGCAAGGCAAGAACAAAATATACAGTGTGCTTTGTTCAAACGAGGACGGAAAAACAGTACATTGAATAATCAATAATCAATACAAGGAAGGGAGGGGGGCAAGGGAGAAGCAATAGACAGACAATAGTACACCTTTATGTGGGGTCAGGGGGAGAGTGGGATATCAATGTTATCCACTGCAGGCGGTGTCATATGTCTCCACGGTACCTGTTCCATGGCCCCCGTACTCTATTCCATTTCCGGGGGCGGCCCCGGGCTAGATACACTGTTTTTTCCCTAAACATACACCAGTCCATGTTTTCCTTCCATACTTCCACTGTAGGAGGCCTATGGGATCCCCACAACTGTGCAATATCCCGTTTAGCAATCATGGCCCCCAGGGTTGCCCACTGGGTCTGGGCTACGTTTTAATCTGTAGGTTCCCAGACATTTAACAAGCAGCACCTGGCCTCCGGTGAGAGAGATATACCCGTCACCTCTTTCATTACATCGTACACTCCGGTCCAAAAAGCTGCAACCTCATGACATTCCCAAATAATATGAAGAAATGTCCCCACCTGCCCACATCCCCGCTTACACAGACCCTCCTTGGAAAAGCCCATCCGAACCAGACGGGGGTCCGTGACGTACACTCTGTGAAGGATCTTAAGCTGGACCAGTCGATGTCTCGCTGGAATCGCGACCTCCTTGGAAGAGGAGATCGCCGATTGCCAGTCCTTGTCATCCAATTCGAGCCCGTCACGAACCCAGAGATCACGTAAGGGCAGCAGGAGGTCCGACTTATCATTGATCAACTTTTTATAGACAAGGGAAATAGTACTGTCTGGAACATGACCGTCCAACAATCTATCTTCAAGCGGGGACGACTCCGGGACTACCTCCCCCACCGGAAAGACTGACATCAAGGCATGGCGAACATGGACATAGCGGAAGTACTCCGTGTTCCCTAATTCAAACTCCGTCCTTAAAGTCTCAAACGATTTCACTTATCCCTTAACCAAGAGGTCTCCCACCTTGCTAATACCAATGTGGTCCCACTTATCGAACCCCTTAGTCTTCCACAGTTAACCAAGTCTATCAGAGTCAAAAAGTGGGGTCGGTAAAGTTAAGCGGTCCTTCCAACCCATCGATTTAGTTGCATCTTGCCATATACGAACTGCCGTCTTCGTAGGCCCCGACAAAGACTTGACCACTGATTTCGAGTACAGCTCCCTATGGCATGATTAATGCCCCCCAATTGGGACGCCCAATAATATCGTCTGATGTCAGGTAGAGCAATACCTCCGTCGTACCATGGAAGCGTTAGCTTGGCAAGCGCGATGCGAGGTCTACCGTCCCATATCAGTTTCTTTGAAGACCTTCAATTGTACGAAAATAACTAACAGGGACTATGTCAAGAGTGTTTCAGGAGGCCATAAAGAAAACGAGGCAGAGACATCATCTTAAAGAGTGCCGCACATCCAAGCGGCGAAAGCGGAAGCTTACGCCAACCCGCGACGTCCTGCTTCAATCTGGTCAGAAGTGGGAGAAGATTGTGCTCATACCGAGTTACAGGGCCCATAGAGACCCAGATACCGAGATATTTAAATCCCGTCTGGGTCACCTTGATGGGGCAGTTACGCGGGAGGAGGGGAACGTCGCCAGAAAGAACGTACAAATAGGATTTTGTCCAATTAATATTCAAGCCTGAGTTTCTACCAAAAGAGGTCAGGACATCGCATAAAACTATCAACGATTTCCTGGGCGAGGTCAGATATAGCAAAATGTCATCCGCGTAAAGCGAGATGCGATCCTCATACTCAGAGGACCACCAAATACCCCTCATCGAGGGCTCCCAGCGGATCCATGCAGCGAGGGGCTAAAGGGCTAGGGCATACAGGAGCGGTGATAGGGGACATCCCTGACGAGTACCTCGCCCGAGACCAAACGGAACTGAGACGCGACCGTTAACCACAATTTGTGCAAGGGGGTCCTCGTAAAGAAGCCCCACCCAGCCAAAAAAACCGGGACCAAACCCAAATTTAGCCAACGCAGCCCACAGATATGGCCACTCAACAGTATCAAAAGCCATCGTGGCATCCAACGACGCCAAAATGGCCGGTAGCGTCACTGCCCTCGCGAGAACTCGGTGCAGACGCCTAAGATTCAGCGCAGTGTTTCTATGGGGAAAAAACAGATTGATCCGGATGGATCAGATCGCTAATAACAGTGATCAATCAATCAGCCAATACTTTTGCGAGAATCTTAGGCTCGGCATTCAAAAGAGATATCGGTCGGTACGACGCACACTTATTCCTCGGTTTCCCCTCCTTATGTATAAAAACAATCGTCGCGAGTCACTGATCACGGGGGGGAGAACCACACTCATGAGACTCTAGAAACATATCTCTCAAATAGGGAGCTATCTTGTCAGGCCGCAACTTGTATAACTCTATCGGCAGACCATTAGGACCCATGGCTTTACCAGACCGCAGGGAGCGGATCGCAAGAGCTACCTCATCAGCAGTTATTGCACTATCCATTTGCTCTCTATCTGCATCTGAAAGACTCTGCAGAGTGATGTCTTGCAACAATAAGTAGGAGTCCTCCTCCGGCCTGTCCGACACGGAGGAGTACACCGTCTGAAAATGATCCGCAAAGCACGCAACAATCCTCACAGGGTCAGTGACCCGAGCACCACTCGCCATCTCAATCTCAGGCACCACACGACTAGCTCTGTCCCTCTTATCCAACCATACTATCAGTTTACCTGCTTTATCTCCCACATCATACAGACGTCCCTGATGCTCTCGACTCATGGCCCTAGCCGCTTCCGTAACCAACGCCCTATATTCCAACTGGTTTAATCGCAATACATGCATCTTAGCGCGGGTAATTTCCTGCTCTAGGTCTAGCTCCAGATCTGCTATCTCAGTCTCAACCTTCATTACATCCTTATCTCTCCGTTTCTTAGCGCCCGCAATCAGCGACAGGGCTTGGCCCCTAAGGACTGTTTTAAAAGCCTCCCAAAGCGACACTGCGGACAAAACAGAGCCCTCATTCTCTAGGAAATATTGATCAAGTGACTTTATCAAATCATTACGAGTTTTAGGATTTCGGAGATACCAAGGGTTGATCGGAGCTACCCGCTCCTCGGTCCCCAAAGACAATTCAATCCGAAGCCATAGAGGAGAGTGATCAGAGATTCCCCGAGCCAAATGTTTAACCTCAGTGACAGAGGCCGCCTGTGCAGCAGCTACCTGAACGTAATCAATCCTCAAGAGGCTACCATGAGCGCCAGAATGGAACGTGTATTGCCGCTGAGCGGGGTGCAACAATCCCCAGCAATCCACCAGGCCTAGAGTGTCAATGAAGTCATGAAGCCAGTTCTGTGCACCCTTGAGGTCCCTAGGTGGGTGTCTATCAGAAACACCAGATACAACCGCATTGAAATCACCACCCAGCAGTAATGACCCCTCGGGGAGAGCGAGGATAACCCGCCCCAAGTCCGCAAAGGTAGTTGACTGCAGGCCAGGGGGACATAAACAGAGACCAGGGAGAGGGTCTTGCCCTCCCAACGCCCTGTAAGGGCAACATAGCACCCTCTATCATCAAGGACTGTTTCATCAACTTCCAGCGGGAGAGAATTCTTAATAAGGATACCCCACCCCGGGAACCAGAGGAGAACCCCGCATGGGTGACCAAGCGATACCCCTTCCTATTCATGGCATAACATGTATTCCCTATCAAGTGAGTCTCCTGAAGAAGGACCACGTCCGGGGAGTGACGTTTTAATAGTTGCAGCACTACTCCACGTTTTATCCTATCCCCCAACCCATTCACATTCCAGCTCATAAGCCTCAACCCCCTAACCCACATCCCATAAAAGAAAGAAAATCCAACCCCGAGAAGAAACCATCACTGTAATCAGAAAGTCTTGCAATACTGTGCCTTGCAGAAACATGAACATGAATACTAACAAATCCCCCCTCCCCCCTGCCCCCCACCAACAACCTGTTACAACCCCCCACCCTGCACCCCTGCGTAACACTAAAAAGCCACCCCAACTTGCAGTGTGCCTGTCGCCCCCACATCTAAACTGAGCTACAGAAAGCCGGAACAGAGAAGGAAAAAGACCCGCCAACAGCCTCGTAACCCCCCCAAATGTCACACCAAATCATACGACATAATTAGTGCACCACAGTTCGAGGCCCCTCAAAGACCCCGGGAACCAGACATAGAAAGCGCTTATTCCTGTTCCATCGATCCGCCCTCCGCACCACCAGTCTGTTCATCCTGTGGACGATGGGTCGGTAGAGTATCCAGCCAGTCGGCCGCCACCTCCTGTCTATTGAAAAAATAAGTCTGCTCTGAGTGTTTAATTCGTAACTTGGCCGGAAAAAGCATGGCGTACTTGAGGCCCATCTCACGGAGTCTCTTTTTTACCCCAAGAAAACCAAGTCTCTGTTTCTGGACCGATTGGGTAAAGTCCGGATAAAAGCTGATGGTAGAATTCTCAAACTTTACGGGACCACCCGCCCACGAGGCCTGCAGGATAGCGTCTCTATTACAGAAGTTAAAAATCCATGCTATCATAAGCTGCGGTGGGGCACCCGCCTTAGGTTTACCACCCGGAACCCTTCGAGCCCGTTCCACAGTAAATAATTTTCTCAGTCCCTTGGGTGCAAGGTGGCTAACGATGAGGTTCTCAACAAAGAGTTCAGCTGCCGGATCCTCCGCCTTCTCCGGAACTCCAATGATACGGACATTGTTCCGCCTAGCCGTTCCTTCAAAATCCTCCAGACGACGCGTGAAAAGGTCAGTGGAGGCCCTTAAGTTAGAAGCCTCCGTTTGTAGCTCACCAACGTCGTCCGTCAGACCGGAAGTCTTGATGTCTAACGATTTAACTTTTTCATTGGTTTTCGTTAGGTCCGTGCAGATCAGGTTCACATCAATCGCCACCGTATTGAGTTTGTGGGTGAGAGTCTCCATTTGTTTCCCTAGGGACGATCTGATCCCATCGATAGCGGCCATAACATCTTGTAAGGTTGGCTCGGCTGCTGAAGTTTGTGGATCTCTCGTTTCCTCCAGTGACCTACCCGGTCCACTGGGCGACCCCTTAGCCTGGGCATAGCGATCCATGATGTTAGTTTGGGTATAGCCACCCCACCTAGTGGTCTTTGACTTCTGTTTGTCCCCCTCCGGTTTCCCCGCCATTGCGGGAAGTAGTAGGTATGGTCCCGAACGGGGGTGGGGGGACAAAGCGCAAACAAGGCAGCTGAAGGATGGTAGGGTATGCCCGGCAGCAATCGATGTTGGTCGACTTGGAACAGTCACACTATGTGGAAAAATGGAGGCGTCAAAGGTCCCTCAAGCGGCAGTCCAGAGTCAGCCGGAGAACACGGCTCAAGTATCCTTCCAGAACAGGTCAATCAATGAAATATACACACTCAAGTGCCAAGCCAAACAGTTGCCCTCAGCGAGAGAGAGGCGCTCCCAGTCCCGGATCTCTCTAATAGGCAAAACCGAAAGTGAAAGTGAACCAGACTGGTCGTCCCCTCCACCTCAGGCCGATGTTGTTCAATTGCATCTCGGGCACCATGCCAACTCCACAGCCGGGCATCACGGAGGTGTAGGCCGCAATCTTCCAAGCACCATAACTCTGGCCCCGGGGTCCGATCTGGATTCTGATTGCAGTTCTTGCCTCTCCCGTTGTTCGTCTTCACGAATACATCAATAGGAGACAGGATAAACAACAGGATATATGCGGGAGGTTACGAGGGTCTCGGTAGCCCTGTGCTCACGCGGCCATCTAGGTCACACGCGAAGCTCCTCCCCCGTACGTGCAATTATTGAAGGTGGATTGTATTTTTTTATTGTTGGCTATCTGAAATCCACGGTGAGAACCATGGCTTGCCAGGATAACTAGTTACCCATGTGTGGATTAAACCTGGAGAATAGATTCATCTGTGTAGGTTAGTGCAAATTTAAGTGGCATTCATTTTATCATCAACTTGTACACTTCATTGTTAGAGTGTCACTGGGGTACCAGTCGAATGGTTTCCCATTTTAAGTGCCATGATATTGACAAAGAATTGTAATTTTATTGTATCATGTTTTTAATGAATTTTGGATGTGTTGTAACTTTTATGGTTTTCGCACAAATGAAACCGAATAAAGTTTATTTGATTTTACCATAAAGTAAACATACCACTGCACAAACTTGGGATCTTACAAACTAATTAATCTAAAAACATTAAAACAGGTTTAAAAAGCATATTTGATTAATAAAGACCTAAAAACGATTTTTAAAAAACAAATCTCATCAGGTCAACAGAACTGGCAGTAATCAAAGGACCCTCTTGATGAAATATATCTACACAAGCATAACAAAACGCACAATTCATACATCAATGATCAGATTATGTTTGATAATATCCCACACCATTGTATATGGGTCACCTTGAAGAGTCTTAACATTACTCAGGTACTGTTGAATGTTCTGATGCCAGTGTTTTGTAGCTCCATCCCTTTTCTCATTGTACGTCAATCAGGTAATTGAATTTTGAAAGAGTTGAAGTGTAGTTCCTATATTCCCAATAGGCTCTGCGCATTGGAATAATATATCCTGTAGGTTAGACGTAGGACTGAGGTCTACTAGGTCTCTACCGGTTATATTAGACTTAATTGTGAGTGGCAGCTCTGTAAAAATAACAGTGTTTACGTGTTTCGGGCCAAATTACCTTCCCTGCTTTGCTGCTGTGGGAGGCGAACTCTGTCACCACCTGGACGCTGCCAGGAACATCGCCAGTGTTGTGGGCTGTAAGAGGCAAGTCTCTCCTGCCGCCGCCCGATTCACCTATGCGGCCGCCGAGGGGGGGGGGGGGACTACAGCCTCCAGAAGCCCTAGCACCATTGTACCGCCCACCTACCACCACTCCCGCGCCCGGAGGCGCTCAAAGGAGCAGAGCTTCCTCCGCATCGCGGGCGTCGCAAGGCTAAGCCCGGGCAAAGGGCGGGCCGTCTGTGGCCGTCAGAGGCAGGAAGAGACTGGACTGGGCCACCCTATTTTCATTTATCTCACAGTAAGACTTTATATTCGTGTGTAATTGTAATTTTAATCTGTCCATATTACTGATATTAATCAGTGATTGCTCTAATTTTAAAGCTAGGTATACTGACCGTCTCCTGTGGAAGACAATGTCTTAAAAAAACATGAGAGGGAAAAAGCTGTGAAATAGTGGAGGTAATAGTAGTATATCTGGCACTTTAGATGCATTTATCAAAAGGGCTGCTTCCGCTGTGGAGAAGGAGATAGCCTTAACTGAACGTCGCTTATCACTTGATCCCATGTTTTTGAGAAGAGCCTCCCTCGGGGGGGATTGCCTCAATACCCTCCCCAGAGCAACAACCGGTTATCATTAGTTCTCAGTTTGATGCTACACCTCAACAGCAATAGGATCTATCGATCATACTAGACTCCAGTGAGGTTGATGCTAATCTTGATTCCTTCTAGGTTTTTCCTAGAGTCCATCCTGCCCCCAGTAAACACTCGTAATTGGCTAATAATCCACTCATTGAATCTAATATATCTGATCACACGTCGGATATTGGCCACAAATTAAAGCGTAAGCGAGGAGATAACCAGCAGAAAGGGGGCACACTAAAAAGCCTAAAATTGCCCCTTTTAACTTCACGGCCAAGCCTTCTGAGGTCAGGAAAAACAGACTTACACATTCCGAGAAAATCGGATCTAACTCTAATAATCCCCATAATGATATAGTTGATCTTTCAACCAAGGATGCTAGAAGTAAAAGTTGTACGCTAGAAAATATTGAACATCTGGTCAAATCCTTAATTTTACCCTTACTGGAACGAACCAGAAGAATTAGCAGGCAGTTAGGGATACTCGAAAAAACCACCCAGGACAACTCTGTATTGTTAAGTAAGTTGGTTGAAGCTAAAACTACCCAAATTAGACCCACCACTTCGTCTAGAGATAAACAACTGAGTACATCTAATGAGATGCCAGGGCAAGCGAGTATAGCATTACCTAAGCCAGTTTGTGGTAAAAAAACATGGTAAGGCCGTACAGGTAGCGACATGTGTAGCAACCAGAGGAATAGTAGAGGGCAACAAAAATAATTTAGATAAAAAAACAGAGAAAGCAGGAAGGATTAATGAACCAGATAAAGTTGTGCCTGTAAGTATGAAAGGTATTAGAATAAGAATAGATCTTCCCCCTGACTCATATCCATATGTCATAGTGTTAGCTGGTGTTACTGAGTGGAAGCATGATAGGGTCGAAACCTTTTATGAGTTAAAAAATAAAGTTATGTTTTGGCTAGAAAAGAATAGAACAATCAGACCAGACCTGCAGGGGGAAATTCTAAATGTGCAAAGAGTAAGTTGGGTGGGCCATAAAATAAAGGACATTGAAGGAGACTGCATCATAGTGAACTTTAGAGATCCGCGAGTGGTACAGTTTATCAGTGGTTTCCAGAACTATGGTATCTCTGGAGAAATATTCACCTTAGATTTAACCTATTTTTACCCACCGACCAGCGCAGTTTATAGTGGTCCAAGGCCCTACAATTCAATTGGTGGAAGTTTTAACCACCTATCAGGTACTCATCATACTATGCCAGTGAATTTTCCCATGTATGGAGGCCCCTTGCTCCACAAATTCCATCATGGTGGTAGTTACTTTCCTAAAGGAGATTATTTTAATGTTCCAATAAGTAACCGTTTCGAATCTTTGTCTGGGCTTGGGGGGGTGGATTGACCAAAAATGAAGAATGTAATTGATAATAGTATTGAAAATCTGTTTTGTAATTCAGGTTTGGACAATCAGATAAAAATTGTTTGCCCAGAACTATCTCCTATAAAATCTGCAAATACAGAGATAATAGATATTTTGGCATTTAGTGAAATAATCCCGGGGGACAGTATCTTGAATGATGGGATTGTCGATAGTACTGTGGAAAATCCTACGATTACCCAAGATGTTGCCATATGTACGAATAAGCGCCAATGGTCATTTATCTCTTGGAATATTGCCGGACTTACAACCAAATTAGATAATCCACACTGGGTTACACTAACTGATGAATATGATATTATATGCCTTCAGGAAACATGGGCGATGGAAGTATTTCATTTGAACGGTTTTAAAACTATATTTACACCAGCAATAGGCTCATTACACGGCAGAGCCAAAGGTGGGCTCTGTATTGAGTTTTATCGGGGTGTGCCCTAAAAACTCATAGACCTGGGTCATTAAGTAAGTACAAAGAAAGTGGTCCGAGTTTGAGCCATTATTGAACAGTTGTCCTTGTGAAGCTGTATTCAACCATACAGGCGTTCACCACATACATGTATCATCATTCATTATTCATTGCCTTTTAGTATTCAAAGTCTAATTGCATTTATTTTTTAATCGTATAGATCGCAATTACTTTTTCACATGAAAAATAACTTTTTACAATCAAAGTTATGAACGTAATTTTCAAATCATTACTTGAGTAGTGCTCTCAGTGAAAAAAAAGGGGATAGGCGTGGTAGGGTACGTGAGGGACTGGGTAAAGGTGGTGTGACATTGATAACATCACAGTAAAATCAGTAGACCTTGACATTCTAGCTTGTACACATGTTCCCTAGTAACATCACACATAGGCTAGACTAATCTAATTTGTTAGGTCCTATGGTGTGCCATGTTGGTGTAGTCTACGTTTCGACCCCGTTTTTGGTGATGGCCCACGAATAGACGGTTGAGACGCTGACCGTTTCACAATTGTAGGTATTCCCTACTCACTGCCCATACTGTGTTCAATGTCCACCACAAGCATCTAATGCTAGATTTATTGTTTTAGGTTCTCCTACTTCACTTTGTCCTGAGGAAGACCCCAACACGAGGCACGACTAACCCGTAACCAAAAACGGGGTCGAAACGTAGACTACACCAACCCGGCACACCATAGGACCTAACGAACTGGATTAGTCTAACCTATGTGTGATGTTACTAGGGAACATGTGTACAAGCTAGAATGTAAAGGTCTACTGATTTTACTGTGATGTTATCAATGTCACACCACCTTTACCCAGTCCCTCACGTACCCTACCATGCCTATCCCCTTCTTTTTCACTGAGAGCACTACTCAAGTAATGATTTGAAAATTACGTTAATAACTTTGATTGTAAAAAGTTATTTTTCATGTGAAAAAGTAATTGCGATCCATACGATTGAAAAATAAATGCAATTAGACTTTGAATACTAAAAGCTTTATGGTTTACTTTATCTATTAAGGCAATGAATAATGACTGATGATACATTGTTGTGGTGAACGCCTGTATGGTTGAATACAGCTTCACAAGGTGGGCTCTGCACATACGTTTCGAATAATTTTAAATGTAAGAGTATGGAGATTTTAATCAACAATTGTTTTTATCCTATAGTTGGTTTACACATGAGCAAAAGATTCTGTTGGTTGATCATAAACCTCTATAATAATGTCCCATCTGCAGATACACTAGCAGTCTTTAAAACCCTGAGATCCGAACTTAACAGCTTAACATGTAATGAAAGTAAGGAGTATGCTGTTATATGGGGGGGCGATTTCAATTGTGCTATATGTAAGCAAGGAGAAATGGGGAATTGTGGTCTAATGATGGACAAGGAATCCATATTAACACATTTTGAACATACAACAACAGGTGATGCCCTGAATGATATTTGGTTTATGAATGATTTAGGTTTTGCCAACAAAATGTGCCATCCGGAGGCATCCTTTTCTCCCACTTTTTCAAGAAGAGGGGCATCTTCGACCATAGATTACATCTTGATCTCCACATGCTATGGCGATAGTGTTGCCAAGTTTAGCACGCTGTAAATACCCTTAAGTGATCACTTTCCCATTAGGGTTGAAATCGTAGACCCATTTAATGTCCCCATCGCTGCCAATATATCCAGCTCTGCTGTGAGAGACATTGCCATCTTGAGACAGAATGGATACACCCTAAAATGGACTAAAGTAATACCAGAGGAGTTTCTATGCAAATTAATTAAGGCCTGTAAAACATGTTTCAGTGTCTGCCTGGATATGGAAGCGGACAAAACTGAGACGATTAATAACTTTAGGCAAATAACAACGCACATAAAGAAGATCCTATGGGTAGAACTGAAGAACCCAAAATACAAAAGTACGAGCTGGTTTGACACAGCTTGTACTAAGGCGTACACTAAACTTAAACGGGCTTTGAGCAGTCGTGTTAGGGACAAGACACAGATTCGGGACTTACACAAAGTGTATAAAAATAGGAGGTATATGCCGAAGCGGGAAGCTTGGGACAAGTTAATGGATGCTTCCCAATTGCGAGAAATGAAAGCCTTCTGGAAGGTAGTAAATGCGCCTTTTTTTAAAGAATAACTCGAAGGCAAGGATGGAGATTGCCATCACCGAAGATGAGTGGGTGAGCCATTTTGAAAATCTTTATAGTAGTCCACTGTCTATGTTGGAAACACAGAGGGAGCCGCCGGGGGAGGACATGACCACCTCACCAGAGGGTAAGATAGACCTCAACTTTACCTTAGAGGAGGTTATTAAGGGCATTAATTCAAGTCAGGGAGCCAAGGCTGGGGGCCCGGATGGCGTCCCAGTGGACGTCTTTAAAAGTAATATGATCCTCTGGGCCCCATTACTTACAAGAATCTTGAACGCTGCCAGCTCTGTTGGTTTGGTCCAAACTTGGTATGAGTCAATTATAGTGCCCATTTTTAAAAAGGGTGATAGGACCAGTTGTGTGTGCTACCGGCCCATTTCCCTGCTTGACTCGACCGTTAAAATTATTGGCAGGGTTATTCTAAAAAGGCTACATAAATGGGCAGAGGAACACAAGAATATTAGCGACCTGCAATATGGCTTCAGAGAAGGAGTCGGGACAATAGATCAATGTCTCAATTTACACATCCTCCTAGAAAAACATACTAAGGCCAAGAAAGGCAGGATGTTTTTAACCTTTGTGGATCTGACATCCGCCTTCGACTGTGTTACCCACAGTAAATTGTGGGTAATTTTAGCGCGTTTGGGTGTTGAGGACAATATTATTTTATTCCTTAGAGATTTATATAATGGTGCGAGGGCCACAATTAGATTTGGTAAAAATGGGGAATGCACTAGAATGTTTAACATTGCGAGGGGTGTAAGGCAAGGATGTGTCCTTGCCCCCTGTTTATTCACTATTTACATTAATGATTTGGAGAAAACCTTGCTGCAAGACTGTCAAGATATGCCAACGGCATCTAATCGTCAAATTCCAGCTCTAATTTATGCAGACGATGCCGTCCTGATGGCAAGGACTCCCGTAGCAATGCAAAATATGATTTTATCGTTCATCACCTTCATGACCAATTGGACTTGAGGGTTAATTGTGCAAAGACCTTATGTATGAATTGTGGTAAGGGAGCAAATTATAAAAAGAGAACAATGTATATTGACTCTAAACCATTAGATAACACTCATACATTCCCCTACCTGGGTGTACTGTTTGATCATACTGGTCAGTGGGGGAACGCAGTTAAAAGTAGACAATTGTTATTTACTAAATCAATCATTTTTTTTTTGTAACATCGTTTTTATTGCAGTACCAAAATTTTGCATAGACAGTACAAGCATGGGTAATAAATCAATACAGCGTGATGGTACACATTTGAACCACTACCATTATCATACTGCTCGTGCCCCCAACCAGAAAGCCGAGCTGCGGCGATAGTATGTCCATCTCCTGCATCCTCTCCCGATGTCCATTTCTTGAAAGCACAGGAGGACGTGGACCGCTTTTAAGTTTTCGCCCCTCCCCCTCCCCCTATCAACAACCCCCCCGAACTCCCCAACATCCCCCCCGTGGCAGCGCTGTAGTGGAATCCTAGAAAACGTAAGGTCTGGTGTGTGCAAGAAGGAATGAAACATTCGCTAATGGTGCGCTCCTGGTGCGTTAGTGGGGTCAACTATATCAGAGTCCGTATCTTCTCCCTCCTCCTCCCCAGTACCATCCCGGAGTGCCTGCACTATCATCTCCCATGCTGTTGCCCTCTCCAAAGCTTTCTCATCTGCAGCCCTTCTAGCCATCTGATATCGCAAAGTACTTTTGCATGCCGCCCACTTCAAACATTCATTGTACCAACGCTTGTACGTGGGCCCTACCCTGGACTTCCAATTCCTGGTGATTTCCCTCTTCGCCAGTATCAATCCCATATCTATAAACCTGCTGGTCATCTTATTTTTAGGTGTGTGGGGAAACCAGTGTAGCACTTCCACTGCCTTGGTGTATTGTATCTCTCTATCTGTGGCGTTGTTCAGTGCTTTCCCAATCTCCTGCCAATACTCCCTCAGCTGGGGGCAGTCCCAGAGCATATGCCCCAAGTCCGCCTCCAGTGTACTGCACCTAGGGCAGGCTGCCTGTTCCACTCCAAAGTACTGCTTCAGTTTCCCTGGGGTAAGATATGCCCTATGAAGAATATAGAAATGTATAAGTTGGAATCTGGCGTTTCTCGTGCTCTTCCGCGCCCTCCGCAGCAGTTGGCCCCAAGTGGCATCGGGAATCTCCATTTGGAGGTCCAGTTCCCATTTAGCCTTCAGGGCAGTGAGCGGCTGCAGGGTTTCTCGCAACATTCGGGAATACAGACAGGTCACTGCCTTGAAGGTTCCCGCCGCCATCATCGTGTATTGGCATGCCATAGAGGTAGCGGGTTCCTGCAGTCCTTCGCCCCAGTGCTCCTGCATGGCGCCAGTCACTGCCGCGTGCAAAAGATAATCCCCTCTTGGTAAGTCAAATCGCTCCTGTAGCTCCTGGAACGGAAGCAAGGCTCCGTCCTCATAGAGGTCACCCAGCATCTGGACCCCCAGCTTCCTCCCAACCCAGCAATCTCGACCAATCCCCACCATGAGGTAGGGCCATGATCATGCCCAGTGGAATCTCCGGAGCATACATTCGACGGATTCCCGCCCGTTTGCGCGCCCGGTTCCAGCAGAGCCGAAACGTCTGTTCCTCCACAGTCAGGTCCCTGACCAGCAGTTTCTGATGAAGAGTAATATACGCAAGTACATGACGCGGGGTGCCCTCATCCCTGCTCTGTTCTGGGCCTCGGTACACCCTCGCGACCTCCTGGGTAAAGGCTTGCAGCTGTGCCGCCAGATAATAGCACTCAAAATCAGGCACTGCCATACCTCCCTCATCCTTGGGCCGCAGGAGGGTGTTCAGCGCTATTCGCCGCCGACCTGTGCCCCATATAAACGCTATAATCAGTGATCTCAGACGGCGAAAGACTGAGCCGGGTATCCATACCGGTAGGGTTCGAAAGTAATATAATAGCCTAGGGAGTGCCACCATCTTCAGCAAGGAGATACGACCCGTCAATGAGAGTGGTAGGGTGGTCCAGAAGTCCATATTCCCTTTCAAGGCGTTAATGCAACGGGTGACGTTACCATCCAGCACATCTGCAGGTGTATGATATACATAAACCCCCAAATAGTGCAGGCAATGAGGCTCCCATCTAAGTTCCTGTGCAGTGAGAGGGCACGGCTCTCCCCGTCTCAACGGAAACAGGCAAGATTTGGTCCAATTGACCTTCAGGCCCGATAACCTCCCGAACAATTCAAGCAAAAGCCTCGCACCCACCAGTTCCTCATCCGCATTAGCCAAAAACATCAGTAGGTCGTCCGCGTACAGCGAGATAGCGTGTGGCCTGGCCCTATAGACCAGTCCCTTATAATAGCGTCCAGACCTGGCTTCCACTGCAAAAGGTTCCATCGCTAACGCGAACAAAAGGGGGGAAAGTGAGCATTCCTGCCTAGTACCGCGTCGTACCGGATATGGACTCGAGATCAGCGAACCCACTCGAACCCTCGCCGTGGCTTCCGTATATAGTACTTTGGTCCAGCTGATGTAGCCCTCCCCTAGGCCAAAGCGCCTCATCACTCCATATAAATAATCCCACTCTAGGCTATCGAAAGCTTTCTCGATATCTATGGAGAACACTAAAGGAGTAGACCCCTCCAACAATCGAGCTCCCGGCAGCCGAGTCAGCCTGCGGATGTTGTGGGTGGTGTTTCGCGTTGGAATGAAGCCAGACTGATCACTATGAATCAGGCCTGTCATGTGGGTTAACAATCTATTAGCCAGGATTTTGGTCAGAATCTTGTAGTCCGTCGTGAGCATGGATAGTGGGCGATAGGAGGAGAGGGCGTTACTCGCTCTACCAGGCTTCAACAAGGGAACCATAAGAGCCTCACACATAGAGCGCGGCAGTCTCCCTCTCGACTGCGCCTCATTGTAAACCGATTGCAGTTGCGGGGCTAAGTACTCCATATATTTACTGTAGAACTCAATCGGCAGGCCGTCGAGCCCCGGGGTTTTATTCCTAGCCATCTGTTTCACTGCGCATCCTATTTCCCCAATCGTTATAGCGCGGCCCAGCTCCTCCACCTCCAATTGTTCTAGGTGCGGCAACTGCAGCCCCCCAAGAAAGGCGTCTAGTTCCTCTACCCCGCCCGCCGGCCCGCTCTCATACAGGCCCTCATAGTATGTCCTGAACCTATCCAGGATCCCGGCCTGGGTGTGGCAAAGCCCGCCTCCCTCCTCCTGAATGGACACGATTGGGGTACTCCGCCGAAGCGGATTGGCAAGCCAGGCCAACATTGTCCCCACCTTATCGCCCTCCGCATGCGCCCTAGTCAGATAGACCTTGTGATCGAAACTACGTAATCGCTCCAGCTCCACTGCCATCGCTTCTCTGGCTTTACTAACCCCCTCCTGAAGCTCGGGATGATTTGGGCGCTCCCGTTCCATCTTCCTCAACCTTCGCTCCACACGATCGAGGTCATCCAACAATGTCTTACGAGCCCCCGAGCGGCCCCAATACAGTGTCCCCGAATCACCACCTTAAACGCATCCCACTCCACAGCCCTGGTGGACGTGGTGCCACTGTTTTCCTCGAAGTAACGAGTCACTCGCTCCCCCAAGGCCTCCCTAAATAGCAAGTCATCCAAGGTATCAGGTTGTAGTCGCCAAGTTGGGACACAAGAGACATCAACCATCCAATTCAGGGACAACAACAAAGGATTATGGTCAGACAATGTGCGGGCCAAGTATTCCGCGCTTCCTACCGCTGCAAGCACGGGTGAAGAGCACAAAAACACATCCAGCCTGACATGTAGGTCGTGTATACTAGAATGAAAGGAGTAGTCCCTCGTCATAGGGTGCAGCGTCCTCCAAGCATCTCTCAGATCCCAACTCTCCTGCCAATCTAATCTCCATTTCGCTAACCTATGTACCGGTGATGAGTGTAATGGGGGGTGAGACCTATCCAATGTGGTGTCCACTACTGAGTTAAAATCCCCTCCCATGACCATTGGACCCGCCAAGTAACTCGCCAATTAGCCTGAAAGCGCTGTCAGGAAGGCGGGCAAATCCACATTCGGAGCATATACACTGCACAATGACACCATTCGATCCCTAAGTCTCCCTTCCACAGCTACGAACCTGCCTTCTGGATCTATTACTTGTTTGGTGACCTGAAAGGGAACCCCAGCCCGTATCCAAATCAAGGCGCCCCTTGCAAAGGCCGAATATGTTGTATTAAATAGCCGCCCCTCCACCTTCTCTGCAGCGCCACTCCTTCCTGTTTCGTGAGGTGCGTCTCTTGAAGAAAGGCTATATGCACTCCCCTACGTGTCAGATAAGCATGGACCTTCTGTCTGCGCACCATGGTATGTAGACCCCGCACATTCCAGGTCACACATTTTAAAGCCCCCGTATTAGCCATACTCCCCTGCATCTCCAGACATAACAATAACAACCTCCGACCATGCGCTTATGCCAACACAATACTGAACCCCCCACCCTCTCCAAATAAATGAACCCCGCACCCTTCCAGACCCAACCTGAGCTTCCCCAACTACTCTCGGTCCCCACCCCCCCAGGACAGTACCCCCCTCAGTCAGAAGAGAACCCATCCAAACTGTTGCAACTAGGTAAATTCCCTCAAAGAAACACACTACAATTCGCAGTCTCCACTGCGATGACCTTAAGGGCCAGTAGGGCGCGGTCCGACACCGAAGGAGTTCGTCAAACCAGATCAGTCCTGCATATCCCGCCCCGTAATCCCCCCATGGTCACTCACGAATTCCCACAAGAATGTGAAGCTGCACCCACGGGCACTGGGGCCCCTGGCACCTCCAAATTCTGAAAGTTCCGTTTCCGACCCCGTACCCTGCTGCTCTGAGTCTGTGCCCTTCCTGGACTGGCTCCTCGTCGTCCCTGAGAGATCCACCACTGCCTGCAAAGCCGCCTTCCGCTCCTCCTCGGTCTGCGACACTGATGGTTTCCCAGTTCTACGCCAATTCTTCCGAATACGTTGCGATTTCCTGGTCGGCTGTTTCTTTTGAGCCTCCTCTGCCCTGGCTCTGGCTCCGTCTGTCCCAGCCTTATATGTGTCCCACCATGCCCAAGCGTCTGCCGAGGTGGTGAAGAAAAGCGATTTATCGTCCACCACCACCCTTAGCTTCGCTGGGAAGAGAAGGGAATATTTGATGCCCTCTCCACGGAGTTCGCGCTTAATGCGACAGGAAACTGGCCCTGAGCCTCTGAGTCTCAAAAGTGTAATCCGGGAACAGGGCGACCCTGTTACTGTCAACCTGGAAGGGCCCCACCTCCCTGGCCCTCCGTAGCAACCAGTCCCGGTCCCTGCAATGAAGCAGCTTAATCACTACCGGGCGAGGGGGCAGGCCAGGAGCTGGTGGTCGGGTCAGGACTCTGTGGGCTTGTTCTAGCGAGAAGAAGGGAGAGAGTCCCTCTGGCGCCACTTCAGTGCGTAGCCAATGGTCGAGGTAGCCCACCATGTCGTCTCCCTTGGTTTTTTCCGGAAGGCCTACCAGACGAACGTTATTGTGCCTACTTCTATTTTCTGCGTCCTCCGCTCTCCTCTCCAATACTTTCAGTCTGTCCAGGGCATCTGCCATCTGGCCCCTTAGCGTTTTATGATCCAGGGTTAATTCTTGCAGGGATATCTCCACGCTCTTGACCCTGTCTGTAAGTTTATCATGTTCCGCTTTCAGGAGACCCAGGCCTGTCGCTACCTGGGCAATGTCCTGCTGCAGAGTGTCTTTCGTGGTTGTGATAGCCTCCAGTATGCGGTCCTGCGTGCGTTGGAGAGCAGGGTGATCATGATCCGCTCCGTCCAGCACTTCTGGGTCACCCGCTCCATCCCCCTTTCCTTTTCGATTTCCCCATCCCGGCAACAGCAATCGTTGGACCCGGAGGCCCAATCCGCCGCTATGTTCGGCTACCGCTCAATCTCCGCGCAGTCCGTCAGCCGTTCAGGACCTCGCCTCCGGAGAGTTCCCTGAAGCAATAGGGCCGGGGATACGGGACACACGTAGGACACTGAACACTGTCCAGGCCCCTCTTACGCGGTCGATCCGATTCTCGGAAGCAAGCGCCGATGATGGGGTTCCCGAAACCCCGGTTCACACGCGGAGAGTGGAATAGCCGCCTCACAAAGCCGCCGCCATTTTGGGTCTTCCTCGGTGAACTCTCCTGCTCCCCTGTTCCACCATCGTATCTTCACCAAGGCGAGAAGAAGGTCACCCGTGCCTCCTCACAGGGTTGAGAGAGACCCTCCGGTCCAGCAATCACCACTGATACTGGAATTCCAGGAGTGCAGGACCACAAGTCACCTCCGCACTCTGCGTCACCAGTTCAGGCCTCAGGGCGCCATCTTAGATCGAAGTTGATCGTTCTTGCGGCACTTGCTGAAGTTCGATTTTCTGGACGATAAGCAACCATAGTCCGCACACCCAGAACGCCGTTGCCTCCGTGGCACCTTCAGCCAATGAATTTTCCAATTTTCGTTGGAATTTGCGTGGATTATCAGGATGATATCTGGGATCTAGAAAATTGCAGGGAAAAAAACGAGTTGACAAAAAATACAGTGATCTCTCATCAGCTAATATTAACTTCGCAGGTTATCCAACCTTATTTAACCCTGCAGATAAAAGACCAAGAAAGATTCTTACTGACTCATTTTAGATTTGGAATTTTATGTAGGTTATTGAGTTTCCCTGTTATTAATGACTGGTCAAGTGGCATTATTAAATGTCCATGCGATGACTTGTCTACCCAACCTGACATCCATATTTTATTTTTCTGTAAATTTTATTCAACTCCAAGAAAAAGGTGGATTATGCCCATATTAAGATATTTGAATTTAAGACAATGTCGACCTGCCTTTTTAGCAATCCAGAAGCTTGATGATATATTCTCTGTGGCATCTGTCTCTGCTTTTCTTAAAAATGTTTTTTATTCACGAAAATCTATAATTATGTAATTCGTCATGATGTATTGTGCCTATATTTATCTAAATGTCTTTTTAACACTCATTGATTGCATAAGTTTGTATCTGTACTTTTATGGTTATTTATGTGATATAACCGAATAAAGTCTTCTGAATTTGAATTAGCATTTGAGTGCCAGCTAGCTCAGAGGTCACTAGAAACGTTCTCGATTAAACAAGAAGGGATTAGTTTCTGACAACCGCATAAAACATGACAACTTTGTTTCCCAAGAATAAGAAATCAAATCTCTAGAGTTGCGGAAACAATAAATAACTATTTCACTCAGTCAATCGTGCATGCTTAGTTTCACCAGAGGTGCAAGAGAAATCGAGAGACGGGCGTTTTCAATAAAACAGGTATTTATTGAACAGTCTTCTTTCTCAAGCATTGAAAATGAACTGATTCAATAGTAAAGCTTACTATGAAGTACAATGCATATAATACGAACAGTATTGTAAAGTAGTACTGTAAAAGCATGATATGGTTTCTAAGCCATAAAGTGCATAAAATGTATAAAAAACATAAAATACATACAACGATATAAGGATGACTAAAATACTCAACTGGTGCTTCTAGAATACGCCTACCTCGGTGTACCTAACCTAAGTCTGGCTAGAGGGAGGGAGTATAAGAGGAGGAATTTAAGTCTAGGAGTTCTCTGTCAGGAATCTGATTCCTATAATTCTCTAAGAGATCTAATCAGCTTTGTACCTTTGTTCTAGAATGAAGGAGGTCTTGTATCTCGTTCTCTGGACTCGATTTCCCAGATACCCGCAAGGGTAGCCTGGAAACAGTGGAGCTGGATTTCTCGGCAGGAGAAATGGTAGAGTCTCGCAGTGCGTCTGCTGGAGGGTCGGCTTCCTTCGGCACTTGCTGCTGCAGGGCGTCAGACAAGTAGATAGTCGATCTGCTCCAAACCACTGTCATATAGATTCATCATCGGCATGTTTTGCGAGTCTGTAATAGCGATTATTAAGGAATCGCTATTACGGACTCGCAAAACGGGATTCATGTAGAAATTGCAATAATTATTGCGATTTCTAAAGCTTCCTTATTTGCGATTAGCTAATTGCTAATCGCAAATAAGGAATAACTCCCCATTCATTCCTATGAGCCTAAAGGCCCATAGGAATGAATGGGAAGACATATCAATGTGCGAATCGCTATTAGCGATTCACATGTTGAGTTTGCGATTTCAAGGGTGCAGGGGTGTCCAAAGGACACCCTGTTGCACCCCTAAAATGATATTGGATGCTGGTGTTTTGCACACACATGTCCCAAGGACATGTGTGTGTGTAACATACAACTTAGAAAAATGCACTTAAGTGCATTTTTCTAAGTTTCCGCTATTTACCACGATGTTTGTCTTCGCGGTAAATAGCGGCCCAAAATTGCGAATTCGCAATTTTTAAATGTTTCATGCATTGCATTTAAGGAATCTCAAATAGAGATTCCTTAAATGCAATTCCTCGCAAATTTGCGAATTCTATAATTGCGAATTTTGCATTTGGGAGGATGAATCCCAAATGCAAAAATTGCGCTCGCAAAGGGCCAGATTCTCAGAATCTGGCCCTTTGCGAGCCGATTTTACTTTGATGAATCTAGGTGTGTGTGATTGTTTAGGAAAATCAAGGCATATTTATACTTTGAAGGTGCCATGTTTGACGCATGTTTGGACTTAATAACGTCACTCAAAGGCTAATTTCTTGGAAAACGCCGGGAGTTCTAGGAGAACTTAATATTCAAGCAGGGGGAAGTCCCGAGCTGCTGAAGGCGGGTTTTTCCAAGAAAACGTTGTTAATTGTTGGAGCTTATTGGAAGTATCCTTGCTGTATTTGGGCTGTATGGTTTAGGCCAAATATGGTAATGATTTCTATGCCTCTATAAGGAAATGATAAAGTATACCTATATAAGGTCATGAATTGGGAAATTTATACTAGGGTCTGAGATTCATTTACAACAGAGTCACTTTAGATCAGGCTACTCCTTTTTTTAAAAAAAATATTTTTATTGTAAAACAAAAAGTTTTTCTGGCACACACATAACACAGAGTACAGATAACTTAGTACATGTGATAAATCAAAGTTACTATCAAGAAAAAACACATATTAATACCAAAAAAAAAAAAAAAGGAGAACCATTAAAGATGAAATTAGTACATCAGCCTACGTTTGCAGTTGACCTTTCTTTCCAGCGATGTACCGGTTCCCAAATTTTTCTTCCCCACCTTTTTATCCTTTTACCTTTCTTCTCAAATATACCCTTTTCAAGGTTAAACGTCCCCAATAATAAGGCAATCACTGTTGTAAGCCCGGGGGAAGGGGATCCAGCCAAACTCTAGCAATCACCAACCTGAGGACCGCCATCGCTACGAATAAGAATTCACTATGGGCGCATTCACAACCCCTAACTCCTAACATAATTACAGTCTGTGTTAGGGTTACATTTAAAGCAAATGTATGGGCCATAAAATCCTCAATACCCTTTAATAAAGGCCTTAATTTGGGACAGAGCGCAAATATATGGATGCTATCTGCAGCCATAGCATTACAACGCCAACAGCTAATTCCTGAAGTTGCACCCCACTGTGCTATGCGATCTGGCGTGTGATATAATTGGTACAACGTTTTGAAATGTTGCGATTGTAGTGGGGCAGAATAGAAGACTGAGCAACCTAATTTGGTGATATGCTAGATGCTGATGGAAATATTCTTTTATTTTCAGATCTGCTGGATAAATTTAATTTAGCAAGATATAGTTTTTTCAAGTACCTGCAGATCAGGAGTTTTTTTCTTAAGAAAAAAGGAGGGCCAGGCGGATTTAACACAAGCAACATTATGGAGACAATAGAGCAAAGCGGGGTGTGCTCCATTCGATATTTCTATGCCCAGCTGGCTGGTACAAAGAAGGACGACATTGATAGATATGGTATTAAATGGGCTGGGAACTTAGGGATATCGGGGGAGGTTTTCCAGTCGTCCTAGATCAGGCTACTCCAATGAGTAACTCATAGGCTACTGGTAGCTCTCCAGGTACCTGTAAGTAGCTCACCTGTGTGCAGCCCAGACTACTAAGTTAGAAGTTTTTACTTGGTTGAAATAATATCTGCATATCAAAATGTAGAGTGTATTGTAGAAAAAAACGTGTTAATTTCAGAACTCATAAGCTAATAGTTGACAAAATATATATTTAAGGTTTATATGTTAGTTACAAATCATGTGGCATTGGGAAAACATTGGGAAAGAAAACAATTCTGCTGTTTGCAGATGACACATTATAAGTCTTAATCACACCATCAGGTCTGCAGACTTTGTCAAATAAGTTTTCAGAATTCTGAAAGTAGAGGAGTTTGGTTGTTAAAACGGACAAAATTAAATATATTGTTTTTAGACCCCAGAGAAAGGCAAGGGTAGTGGCAAAGCTAAATAAAGTAGTTTTAGAAAACATATATGACTTTAACTACTTGGGAAAGTGAATAAGTGACAACGCAAAATGGATCAGGCAGATACGTAAAAGTAATTAGGCCTTGACAGGACATGTGGGTGCCACAGTACGCCTGTTACAGAATTTGGCAAACACAAGGAGATGATGGATGGAGTGCTGAAACTTTTCAGACACTCACCCCAGTCCAAGATCTCGGTTGAATCCATCATCGTTCTTTAGCTCACTTATCCACTCCAGTTCAGACCCAGCCATATGCAAACCAGTCTTGACCCTGTTTCTCACGGGAATAGTCCAGTCAGAACTGCCAACCCAGGTCTTCCCTGGCCCGGAAACAAGCAACCTGGAACTGGTTTCGGGGTCATACCCCTCATCAGCCAGGCTAGCTTGAGGTGCCTGTCACAGGGTGCAGGATGTTAACACAATCTCCCATTTCTCTATGGGAGCTTGTGTTACAGCCAGTTTATGGATGGAACACAAGCTCCCATTGAGAAATGGCAGAATGTGACGGCACCATGCGTGGTCACATAATAATTAGGTAACTACTATGTAAATATGCACATGTAGCTTCAAATGCATAATATCTTCATCTATTAAGCATAGACGTCGCACGTGGTAAGACAGAGCTTATTTTTGCACACATATGGATGCCAAAAATTAACAGAGAACAATAACAGAGGTGTTTTGGATACCAGACAGCCTCTAGTCCAGGAGCCTTTGGCCTTGATCACGAATGGGAAAGGTGTGAATATGATAGTTACGTCACCCGGCAAAATCGGATATTGCATGGTCAGGTACTTGTCTATGTTGTACTATCCCCTTTTTTGTTGTTTTTTAAGGAATTAGGGCTTAACATATGGAATTTTATGCTTAATGTACCGCATGTATCCATGTACTGTCTGTTTTTCCTCGTAGTGTCAGAAGGTTTTCCCCGCCAACGTTTTACCTCTGGAAAATTGAAGGGAGTGCTGTAATGACATTCTTAGAATCCCAAGTATTAATGGGAGCTATTTCTTTCAAGCAAATAAATGCATGGTTAGACAATTTCGCTAGAAAGCAGCAAAGTCTGAATTAAACAAACACTAGTCCATTCCTGTAAAACCCGAGCAGACTAAGAAAGGCAAACCTAAACAGAAAGATAATGAGCATGCATATACATCGGCGAGTTTTGATGAAATGAGCAAACTATTTAGTAATACCTCTATCCACAGTCATTAAAAAAAACTAGCTAGCAGGAGCCCATTTATAAACATCCCCTGAAAGCATGCTGTTTAAGACTTAAGAAAATGAGTTACAGAGCTTGTAAATAGAAATTTACCCCGAGTAGACAGTAATACTGAAACCGAACCAGTATATTTAAAAAAAAAGTAACCTCTGGCAATACACTTTCAGTCCAGGTGACTTGTATAACACAACGCGATATTATGTTTATTGGATGTCATGAGCTGGTGAAGAAAGGAAGGGAAGCCCATTAAACTGGAACCGCAAAACCATTTACAAGATTTGCCTAGTCCCTACATAAGACTTGATTCAATATAAGTCAATGCTGAAGACCTACGGTCACCCCTATAACATTTCCTTTCTTTTTATGGTGTTCATTATATACGTATTCAAATAATACCTCCCATACTGCGATGAAAATCAGGTTTGGAGAAGAGATAAGGAGCAAGATCTATACGACTAGATCAAGATTGTAAAGAGAAGACGCACTCTGTTGAAGAATGTAAACAAAAAAGACATCTCCGGAAAGTTGTGAGGAGTGCAAATAAGAGTCCACGCCGTAAACTGGGAGAAATTGCACGAAGTCCCCCAAAATTAACCACCATACTGCTACTCCTACTCCTACAGCTCCATTTTGTAAGTATAGATGCCACACACAGCTAGTGCATGTGATACACTTACAAGCCAACATCTGTCATCAGGAAAGAGGGAGATTTTGAAAAAATATTTTTTTAAATGTATTTTCTCTATCGACTTGACTTGAACAGGGGAAAGTTTAAAAGAGAAAATGCTAAATTAAAACCAAACCAACATCGGATGTCTCCAGCCTGAATCGGGCTTTTGACATGCATGGGTACAGCTCCATGAACATATATGAAGGTCTACGTAAATGCGAAATTGAGTGAGAAAGGAGCTAATTATTTCATTATTTCCATTGACCTAGGACCAATTTTGGCAAGTTCAGGAATTCTTCATTATATATGCTTTTTCTTCATCTCCCTTCCCCTATTTGTGTGCCTTGAAGAAGGTGCGGCCTTCCACATGGCAGAGCGCCGAAACGCGCGTTGGCGTTGTTTTCTTGTGTCCTGACTTTTTGTCAACCAATATCCAACCCTGAGTCTGGAATTGTCCCAGGACACCATTGTTTTTGAACATCGGGCTATTGAGTACTATGTATATATAATGATTGATGAATGAATGTTGAGATGAGAGTTTTTGTGAAGGAGTACATGCATTAAGGATGTGGATGTTTGTCTGAGCAGTATGAGTGATTGTTTTTCGGGATGTGTGGGATGTTTGTTGAATCAAGTTGTTATGTTTCAGTAATCTTTAAGTTGTATTAATTTGACGTCCTAAGAAATGTGTCTTTTACAATGAAAAATGAAAATAAAAATTTGACTATCCTCATACTAAGTGTTATCTAGACATCAGCTGTTCATGTTTCTGGTCCTTGTGAGCCTATACCTGCTGTATATGTATTGAGGACTCTTTATGAGCCTCACCCTAAATTAATTGGGGCTGACTACTTCTGTGTTTTGAAATTGATTGTTACTTCCCCTGCCAGTCTGCCTCTCATCACGTTTTTCAGGGGGCCCCTTCCTTCCTTATTGGTCTCTACGTTAAGTCCACCTAGCTTCTTAGCGAGCCTTAGTTTCGGAAGACCTAGTCTGGGTTTTTTGTCGCGCCATATGAATTTGTTTATCATTTGGTCTACCTTGCGATGAAAATCGGCTGTGAGTGTGAGGGGAAGCATCCCTGCCAGGTAATTCACTAGTGGGGTTATCATCATCTTTATGGTGTCTATTCTCCCCACCACGTTATGAATTGGGTAACCAGGACTCCAGGAGTGTTTTAATCTTCCCCAGGGTTAGTTTCTCGTTGTGTTCTAGAGTAGATTTCAGGTTTTTCTCGTAATGGACCCCAAAGTATTTTACAAACTCTGGTTGCCACGCTAGTCCGGCGGCGGCTATAACCTCTTTAGTTGTGTGTATGTTTAGCGGCATGGACTCTGATTTGTCCCTGTTTAGCTTGTATCCCGAGTGGGTTGAGTATGCCTGTATGGTGTCCATGAGTGCTATGATGGATGATTCTGGGTCTTCAGTAACTATAAGTATTTCATCCGTGTAGGCGGCTAGTTTGGCTGTGGTCTTGTTGATGGTTACTCCCTTCGTTTTGCTGTCGGCCATGATGTCTGTGATTAGGGGTTCGAGGGCTAAAAGGAACAGTGACGGGGATAGTGGGCAGCCCTGTCTTGTACCTCGCTGTAGATTAAGCTGTTGTGATGCAGATCCATTTATTGCTGTCTGTGCCTTGGGGGATTTATATAGTGCCATTACCTTCTTTATAAAATTTTCTCCCAAGTTGTATGTATGCATGCATTTCTCCAGAAACATCCAGGACACTCTGGCAAAAGCTTTCTCTGCGTCTAACATTACTGCTACTGCTGGTTTATAAGATTTGTTTGAGTGTTGGATCACATGGCAGAGGAGTCTAGTGTTGTCGTGGGACATGCGTGTTTTCAGATAGCCTACTTATGTGCTCTTAAGGAGTTTTGGTATCAGATTGTTTAGCCTTGTGGCAAGGATTTTGGCATAAATCTTACAGTCTATGTTGATGAAAGAGATGGGGCGTAGTTTTGGGGGCGCTGCATGTCTTTGCCCTCCTTGGGGATGACTATAATGTTCGCTTCCGTCATGGATCCTGTTACTACCCCCTTTTTCTCGCAGTGGTTGAAAACTTTCTTCATAATCAGGATTAGGTTGATTTGGAACGCTTTATAGAAGGCTGCTGTGTAGCCGTCTGGCCCAGGAGCTATGTTGTCTTTCAGTGAATTGACAGCCTGGGCGATCTCATTAGCTTTAATTTCTTGTCCTAGAGAATGCACCTCCTCTGTAGTTATTTTGGGCAGCTTTAGGTTGTCTAGGTATGCGCAGCAGCCCTTCTGGTCTAGGGTTGTGTCTTCCTGGTATAGTTCCTGGTAGAAATCCCTGAACGTGCGCAGTATGTCTTTGTGTTTGGTGTGTGCGATACCATTTGCGTCTGTGATCGATGATATGGAGTGTTGCTTTTTTTTATGCTTGAGGTAAGATGCTAGTATTTTCCCTGCTTTGTTTGCCACGCATAGGTTAATTTGCTTGTATTTATTTATCCATAAGCCTGCTCGTTCGCTGTTGAACTCGTATTTTTTACTTGTGATCTCTAGCAGTGAGTTGGAGTTTGTGGTATCCTTGATGTGCTTAGTTTCTAATTCTTTGCTGTCTTTCTCTAATTGGTCTAGCTGGTGCTTTTTTTTCCCTGTCTCTTCTGGCTTTGATTTCTATTAGTGTCCCCCTCACTGTTGCTTTGAGTGCGTCCCACAGTGTTTTAGGGTCTATGTCCTGTGTGTTGTTATCTGCTATGTAGTTCTTAATGGCTTGCTCTATTGTCGCCTTGTCCTCCTGTTTCGCCATTACTATGTTGTTAAAGCGCCATTTTCGGGTGGGGTGTTCATTGTGGCGGCCTGCTAGTTTTAGGGTGATGCATGAGTGGTCGGAGATAGTTCTTGCTGCAATTTCCCTGTGCTCTATTAGGTGTGTGTGGGAGCCAGATATGAGGATGTAGTCGATCCTGCTGTAGGAGTTGTGTGGGTAGGAGTAAAAAGTATAGTCCCTGGTGTCCGGATGTTGGAGCCGCCATGGGTCTTTTAGGTTGAACCTGTTGCATATGTTCTTCAGGGTGTTGAGTGAGGCAGGGGGCTTGGCATGTGTTGTCGACTGTCTGTCTAGGGTGTGGTCTAATGCTAGGTTGAAGTCTCCGGCCAGTACTAACATGTGGTTGGGGTCAATTGACTCCAACCTTTTCGCTATTTTCTCCCAGAACTCTGTGTCATCCTTATTTGGCACGTATTTGTTAGCTATGACTATAGTGTTGCCTCCTCTTTTCAGGTGAGTTATTAGTTGTCTTCCTTCCTCATCGTGATGTTTTTTATCAATGGATAACTTCGAGTTTCTATTAATCAGTGTGCTGACCCCTTTTCTCTTTCCTTAAGCTGGTGAGCAAGTTACCTGTCCTATCCACCTTGCTCTGAGCTTGTTAGCTTCCTCCCTGGATAGTTTTGTCTCTTGTAGTAGTACAACATCTCCCTTCGTCTTTGCCAGATAATCTAGTACCTTTTTCCTCTTAATTGGGTGGTTTAGCCCCTTCACATTGAGCGACACTATCTTGAGGTCTGTCTGTATGGTGGAGCTGCTTCCCTGTGGTTGGGGTGTATTATTGTTGAGTGTCATTATGTGTCACGTGTGGGTTTAGTTATCTTACCCTTATTACTCCCTTTAAGATTCATAGTTTGAAGGATCGCGTGCAGTTGTATGCTACAGTAGCTGATGCATCGCTGCTCTATCGGGTTGGTCAGGATCAGTTGTTTAAATGGCACTATCAAGAGGTCTGGTCCGCTTGATGTTGGATTATGGACATCTGCGTGTGCGCGACAATACAAGTGGACGAGACAGACTAGACAGATGGGACGGAACAATGGACAGGACTGGCTAGACAGACGTGACAACAGACAACAGACAAGGTAACCCTCCCCCCCTTCTCCCCCTCCCTCCCCTCCCCCCTACTTTATAACATCGTGCTGAAGGCGTGCGACGGCAAGATCCCTCCCGCCCCGCCCTCCACCAGGGATGTTTAGTTTGCAATGGTGAGTCGACATGCAATAGGTAAAGGTCCCTTGGTTACAAGTGTCTTTTAAGAGTCATTAAGAATAACCTTCTGCCCTTGCCCATATAAAGGATATTGCTGCTCTCGTTGGAGGTACTTGGTTGTTTCATCCATGCTTGCTGAGACCTGCTGCCTGCGGTTTCTGTCGACTGGGCACCATAACATATTCTTATCGCTATAGATGAGGTAGTCTTGTGGTTGTGGATGAGGTAGTGTGTTGTTAGCGCTGCTTAGGCTAGAGTTTGAGGTAGGCTACGTTTTCTTTAATTTCTATTTTTTGAGGAGTATGTACATGATTGATTCCTCTGAGGTCTAACTTAGAGACTCTTGTAGGTTATTCTGCAGCTTGTTCTTGTGAGGCATGTCTTTGGCTTGATGTCGATGCTGTGATTTCCATCTCCTGTGGGGCCGGTCCGTGTAGGTGTCATGACAGCTCCCTTGGGTCATCAAATGTGTGCGATCTCCCATTGCTGCTAATCCTAAATTTAGTGGGGCCCACGAAGGAGAACAGGATGTTTTTTTGCCTAAGTTTGTCTCTTTGTGCTAAGAAGCCTTTTCTTATGTCCACAGTTGACTTCCAATAGTCTTGTGTTAGGATTATTTTCTGGCCGTTCCATTGTAGATTTGGATTCTTTCTCGCAACCCCAAAGATGGCATCCGAGTGATGTGACCTTAGTGGTTTGCAGATTATTGGTCTTGGACCCGACCTGTTTGAAGATTTGAAGGCTGGCACTCTGTAGGCTCTGTCTAGTTCGAAGGGGCATTCGAATTTAAGTTTCGTGAGCTTGGGTATAAGTTCTTGAATGAGTGTTACTCATGAACCTGCTTTATCCTCTTCTTCCTCCGGTATTCCTAGTATCCTTATGTTTCCCCTTCTGCTCCGGTCCTCGAACTCCGCTGCCTGTTTTTGAAGGGCTGTGGTTGCACACGCTATGGTGTCGATGGCTTTGTTTGTGAGGAGTGCCTTATCTTCTATATTGCTCACTCTCTGTTCCACCTCTGATAGTCTGCTGTTTGCAGTGCGAATATCTGCTCTCACCGCGGCCAGTTCGAGTTGTATTGCGTCCGTTGTTAGTTTGGTTGATTTTGCAAGGTCGTGGACATCTGCTAGTTTTTTAAGGATGCTATCCAATGTACTGGATCTGATTTTAGTTTGATGGGTGATTCCGTATGACCTTCCGGTTTGGTTTTCTTTGGTGGTTGATTGCCAGCCATTGTGGGTAGCCCTCTTCTTGCCTGGAGAAGTCCAAATCTTCTGCTTTTGCCCTTGCAGTGTTTGTGCTCTGATGGTCCGGCTGAGTTGCAGACTTTTTCTGTGCTGCAGTGCGAATATCTGCTCTCACCGCGGCCAGTTCGAGTTGTATGGCGTCCGTTGTTAGTTTGGTTGATTTGGCAAGGTCGTGGACATCTGCTAGTTTTTTAAGGATGCTATCCAATGTACTGGATCTGATTTTTGTTTGATGGGTGATTCCGTATGACCTTCCGGTTTGGTTTTCTTTGGTGGTTGATTGCCAGCCATTGTGGGTAGCCCTCAACTTGCCTGGAGAAGTCCAAATCTTCTGCTTTTGCCCTTGCAGTGTTTGTGCTCTGATGGTCCGGCTGAGTTGCAGACTTTTTCTGTGCTGCAGGGATGTATGACGTTACAATGCATACTTTTACCACGCATGCCTTTACAACGCGGTTTTTACATCGCAAACCTTTACAACGCATAGCGCTTTGGGGTGCTGGATAGTGAAAAGTTTAATTTACTATTCCAACTCCAGTCCCCGTGGACACTAGGGAAGGTGTTGGATAGTAAATTAAACCTATTCCCTATCCTAGAGCGCCCCCCAGTGCAATGCGTTGTAATGGTTTGCGTTGTAATGGTCGCGTTGTAATGGTAGTGCGTTGTAAAAGTTTTGTTGTAAAGGTTGTTCACCGTGCTGGAGTGCGTGGCTCGTTGCTCTCTTCGTAGAGACCGTGTTTTGTGGTTTTTGGAGGAGCTTAGGCTTTGCGGCTCTTAGTGTGATTTTCGTATTTTCACTCACGCGCTGTTCGCTGTTTGCAGCCCTTTGGTTATTTTCCCTCAATATGTCTGCCTCCTTGTGCTGCTTTCAGTGTCTTGTTAACCACATGTGTGTCTTAGTCGGGTATCCTCCTCGCTGATGTCACGGCTCAATACGGCGGCCCCTCTGTGGTATCGGGTTCCCAAGGCCTACATGTCCCGCAGAAATACCCACTTACACCAAAAGAACTGTTGGCACGGAAACTGAAAAGTACAAAAGACAAGTTTATTAAGACCCCATGGGGTGGTGGTACATTCCTACAGCACCCTTCGGCAATGCAAGAAGTATCACACCGAACGTTGGTGTGAGTCCTTCTTTTATACATTATACAGGTAATAAAAAGATAGGCGGTACAAGGTTTACAGAGTTTATGTACATATATGGTCATTTTTGGAGTACAGCCAACTCATGGGAGGGGTTACAACTCCACTGGTCAGTTGGCGGAACATTCCTGAGGGGTGACTGGTCAGTTGGAACTGCGCATGTACAGGCTTGACCGTTACTAAAAATAGCCTGTTGCTGGGCAAACTCGAGTGGTCAGCGGTACGGACAAAGGACTAAAGGGCATGCTGACCACGAGGCCACTCATTCCCCAAAATGGCCGCCATAATATACAAAATGGCGTTTTCAAGTAAGGCCAAGTTAAGGGAAATAACGTGTAGCAAAAGCTAAGCGCTAACCCGGTCATTGTCAAATTACGACAGACGACCCTTTTAGCGTTTAGCTGAAGCTACCTCATAGTGGACGTAGTCGGGATACTCATCTTCGATATCAATTAACATTATTTGAGCTACTTCTGTATGAAGCATCATCTCTTTTTGGACAAGAGCTCGTCTAGATGAAATACAGGCTGATAAACACATGGTACATAAGGCAGGGCCACATTGTATACATAAACATACAAAGAATAGTATCCCAACTATGATACATAAAATCGTCAGTAGCTTCCAGCCCAAAGTACTAAGCATTGACCAAACCCATCCTGAAAAGGTCCATGTACCATTGTCCGGGTGTATTTCAGCAGCGATTTTATGAAGTTTGGAAATCGCATCATAAACAGATGGCGAATTATCTGGCACGTATACACAGCAGCTACTTCCGATAATTCTACATGCCCCCCCTCGATCAGCTAGAACCACATCAAGAACCATGCGATTCTGGAGCGTAACAATTCTAGAAATTTGAAGTTCTTCCGTGATATTCCCCAGTGCAATAGCAGTGTCATTAGCTACAGCCTCAACAACACGAGTCAGCCGTCGTATCTTCCAACTGTTCAAAGCAGCCCCCACAAAGGAAAACAATCCCAGATTAAAGTCTACATATTGTTGTAAAGCAGTATCGGTCTGGTCAATGTCGTCCAAGACCACAGCACGTTTAACTCGATTTAACACAAAATCGTGGTAGAGCACGTAATCATTATGATACATCGGTGGGGCAATGAATACAGGGGGCAATACAAAAGATACATAGCATGTGCCTAACCATCCTAAAGGGAGCTGATGATAGCCTTTATTACCGCAGATAAAGTATATATTTCGGGATGCCACAAATGATATGCCATTCGGACTGTCAAATGTAAGTGTGGTGTTACATTCACTTTTTCCAACCGGGATTGTACCTTTATTACGTATGCAGAGATCAGCCTTGGTATTTATAACATTAATGACATGTGAACTGGACATATTAATGTTCCTTTGATTGCTGTATATGCGGGGTGCAGACACATTATCGGGGCGGTACTCTTCCCATTCAAATCGAGTACCCTCAGCTCGTGGATAACCATCCCGATCATGATAACATATCTTGTTTAAACGGAAAAGCACCCCCCCTTTTGTTGGCCATCGTAAAGTAAATAGAAGAGTATACCAGGTGTTACAGGAACCATTGTGGGAGAATGGGAGTGGGATGAGCGGGGTGCCCCCTTTCTTCTGATGACCAGGCAACATTCCACACACCCAACAGTTAGAAGTGTTCGTCATATTATGAGTATGATGCAAAATCTGAATGAAGCTATTGTTCAAGTAAGTCTGTCGGTGCCGTTCTTCATGGTAGGGTAAGGTGAAGTGAAAATGTTCGGACGGAGCCGGGGTAGTCGGCAGCAAATGTTCTCGTACAGGCACCACAAGTTCTACTACCCAGGCTATTACTGCTATTACCACAATTGTCAATACGAACAAAATGGTACCAAGAATTCTCTTGTCTCGTGATGCAGAAGACGCCATAGTTCAAAGTTCACAATGTCTCAAATATACAACTACAAAAATTAAAAACAAAACAGTGGTGCTGAGCTCCGAGGTAGCCGTTGTTTTCTTCTCCGGGGTCAAGACGGGTGTCGCTACTCTTGGCAGAACTGATCCCCCCCCCTTGAGATTCCCGGCTTCCGTTTCACAAACCCCAGAGCGGTAACCAACCAGTCTCGCACAAAAATCTTCTTCCTATCTTGGCCGCAGATCGTAGCGCTGTCGTCCAGAAACAGTGTGGTCCGGGAAGGCTCCCTCAGATTCGGCCGATGTCACAGCTGGGCTCTTTTCTTTATCCAAAATCTCTTTGTAGTCGGACAGCACAGTAGGATTCACCAGGTCCGGAGAGACGCGTCGGCAGTGAGTTGAATGCACCCACCGCTTTCTGTTGGTCACTCGCACAGCCGTTCGAGTCGCCAAGAGAACCTGCTCGGGGCCACGCCACCTCGGTTCCAAGCTGTTCGCCCTCTCAAACGACTTCACCATAACATAGTCTCCAGGACGGAGACTATGGGCCTCTCCAATGGAATTGTCAGGGAGCGCGTCTCGAACCTGTTGATGAATAGAAAGCAGATCATTTGTTAATCGTGCCAAATAATCGTTCATCATTATACAAGGCACATCATATAACAATCGCGGCTTAGGAACTCCCCATATGTTCATAGGCCTTCCAAACACCACTTCATACGGTGTGAGGCCAGTTCGAGAGTGGGGCACTGATCTAAGAGAGAGCAATGCTAGTGGCAAGGCATCCGGCCACTTCAATGACGTGGACGCCACAATCTTAGCCAGTTTCAACTTCAACGTAGCATTATACCGCTCGACAAGACCTGCTGACTGAGGGTGGAACACAGCATGAAACTTCTGCTGAATCCCCAGTCCTTTTAGCACATACTCCACAATTTTCCCAACAAAATGAGGACCATTATCGCTCCACAAAAATTTGCAAACTCCAAATCGAGGGAAGTACTCTTTGAGCAAAACCTTAGCTGTTGTCAAAGCTGTATTATCTTTCGTGGGGAAGGCCTCGACCCATTTGCTAAAAGCACACACCACCACTAAGACATACTTAAGGTTATTGCAGCGCTCAAGCTGGATGTAATCCATTTGAAGTACCTCGAATGGTGCAGAAGGTGGAACGAAACCTCCTTTCGGAGTATGCGTCCCTTTCGCAGGATTGTGTTGTAAACATATCAAACAGGTCTGCACTACTCTCTTAGCAGTATTAGCAATCTCAGGATGCTCCCAAACTCGCGTTAACAATCGAGTAATTGCAAGAGCTCCCACATGCGCTAACCCGTGTGTCATCTGGACCATCACCTGCAAGTAAGCTGCTGGCAATTTCCATCTCTCCATGTCCTTACTCCTCCAACAACCCTCATCATCCAGTATCCCTTTGGCTGCCCATGTTACAAGTTCTGCTTCAGTCGCTGATTTTTGGATATCTAGTATCTCTGCTCTAGCATCATGCCATCGCTCGGCCTGCGACTTCGCTACATACATGGGGGAGTCATTTCGAGACATAGCTGTTTGTCTTGCTATACTGTCTGCAAAAGCATTGCCTTGTCCTACTTCATCAGTGACCTTTTTATGTGCACTGCATTTAATTATCGCTACTTTCTTTGGGCAAAGCAACGCATTTAGGAGATCACGCACCAGTTCTCCGTGCATAATGTGTAATCCATGAGAGGTCAAAAACCCACGTTCTCTCCAGAGTCACCCAAAGTCATGCGCTACTCCGAAGGCGTACCGGCTGTCTGTGTAGATGTTCACACGTAGGCCAGCACTCAGTTCGCAGGCTCTTGTCAAGGCTATCAGCTCTGCTGCTTGAGCCGATTTCTGTGGTATTCGTGCTGTTTCTACCACTGTCTTAAGTGTTGTGATCGCATATGCTGCGGAAGTCGTGCCATCTGGCAGCCTCAAACACGATCCATCAGCCCACAGTTCCCCATCCACATCTGGAAGTGGCATATCCTGTAAGTCGACACGACCCTTTGTCTGTTCCTCAGTCAGGAAAACACAATCGTGATGTTTTTCTTCCTGACCCTCTTCAACCGGATACGGCAATAAAGTGGCAGGGTTCAGGGTAGCACATCTTTTCAGTGTGATATGTGGCGCCAAAAGTGTGAGCTCATATCCTGTTAAACGTGCACTCGTAAGATATTGAGTCTTTGTTTGATTTAGCAGGGCATCTACTGCATGGGGAACTAGCACCAACAGTTTGTGCGATAAAACTATTCCCTCACTCTGCCGTATAGCTACTGCTGTTGCTGCAACTGCTCGAAAACACCCAGGTAACCCTCGTGCATTCAGGATCAAGGAGGGCTGAGAAGTACGCGCATGGCCTCTGCTTGTCCCCGTGTGCCTGCACTAACACTGATAACGCGCACCCATCTTTCTCGTGCACGTACAACGTGAAAATCTTTGTGTAGTCTGGTGTACCTAACACGGGTGCAGAGCAAAGGGCCTGTCTCAATTGTTCAAAAGCATTCTGACATTCATCTGTCCATTCAAGGGGCATAGGTGTCGTTTTGGACAGTAATGCTAACAAAGGTTTGATAATGTGCGAAAACCCCATAATCCACTGTCTACAAAAGGACGTTAGTCCTATGAAGGCGCGTACATCTCTCTGAGTGCGGGGGACTGGTGTGTCTAAAATCGCCTGAATATGATCTGATGTTAATGCACGCCCCTCCTTAGACAAAAGATGACCGAGGTAGGTCACCTTGGGTCTACAATATTGGAGCTTTTTCTTAGAGACTTTATGGTGGTTCTGAGCCAAAAAGGAAAGCAAAGCCAGTGTACTCTCCTCACATTGTGCATAAGTATCTGCGGCCAATAGGAGGTCGTCAACATACTGTATAAGGGCTACTCCAGATTGCAATTCGAAAGAATCAAGCTGTATTTTTAAAGCCTGGCTATAGATGCTAGGACTTTCTGTGTAACCTTGAGGAACACGACAAAGTCTATACGATTTATTATTTAACGTAAAGCCGAATAGATATCTGCTATCAGGATGGATGGGAATGGAAAAGAATGCATTTTTGAGATCAATGACAGTAAAGATCGTCGCTGTTGGGGGGACCAATGTAAGCAATGTCGTGATGTCAGACACCACGGGATATTGAGGGATGACAATTTTGTTAATTTCTCTCAAATCAATAATAAATCGATAGACTTTGTCGTCAGTGTCTTTCTTAAGAATCGGAAGAATAGGACTATTACAAACATTGTAAGGAACTTCCTCCACTACTCCTGCAACAATCAAATCCTGTACGATGTGCGTCAGGGCAATTTCACCTTCCCTAGAAATCTTATACTGTGGTACACGAGGCAAAAGTACTCCCTCCTTAACAGTAATTCGAAAAGGTGGAATAAGCATCTGTCCCACATCCGTATCTGAAGTTGCCCACAACGTATGGGGGAGAGGGGCTAATGCTTCGATTTCCTGTATGGTACAAAATCTGTCTGAATCTGGGTAATTGTCATTTAAAATAACTCGCACTCCTTCGGGAGCGCAGCGTATCGTTGCTCGAAAGTATTTAAGCAAATCAATGCCCATAATGTTATCTGGGGTGTGAGGTGACAACAAAAATGGACCAAAACTGAAACATTTGTCAATGCAAAGTGCAAGAGGTTGTGATAATGGGCTAGGAGAGGGTGTGCCATCAAACCCTATACATGTTATCGTTTCGCCAGACAGGGGAGCCCTTGGAACCAAGTTTTTGGACAAGGCACTACGAGTAGCTCCTGTGTCAACTAAAAACTGGTCAGTAGAACCCAAAATGCCCGCTGATACATATGGACCTCTTTGATCTACTGGCACTTCAACTGATTCCGTACCCCATCCTACGTAATCCTATGCATGCACATAATCCTGGTGCTCCACATTCTCATTCTCCGAGATCTGATATTGATTTCGTCTATCAAAAGTATTCCGTTCATCCTGACCACGGCCCCTCGTTTCAAACCTACCACGATCACTTCCGCCATCTTCAGCCCAATGGCCAAACTCTTTACAATATGCACATTGGTCCTCCGCTATGTCAGTACGACCGTACGACGCATTACTCCCTCCTCGTCTACCTCTATCATTCCCTCTAGATTGCGTCCCACGAACCTGTGCCAACATCACCTTCGTTTTCAATTCCTTCGTTTTCTTATCTGCACTTTCTTTAGCCTCTAATTCCTGTCGTTCATAATACTGAGTCATAGTTAACAAAGACGCAGGGGTTGCCGTGGTCCAGGAACTTTCACTCGCTTTTAACCGCCTTGCAATCTCCGGTAGGAGATTAGCCACGTACTTATCAACAAACAGATGCCTACCCGTATCATCTGTTAACGATTGACCACTATAATCATGAAACGCTTCTTCGAAACGTGTAAAGAAATCTGATACCGATTCATCTAACTTTTGTTTGCACGAAGCTAGCATAGTCCAATCGATCTTTTTAGAAGGAACAAGCGTTTTTAGTTTAGTTAAAATAGCCGCTGGGAGGTCTAAAATCAAATCACATGGTTTACATGCAGGTTCCCTGTCTAAGTCAGCCTGGTTAATTTCTTTCCAAGTTCCCCCAAGCATCGCTTGATCATTAGTTTTACGAATCGACCTCCACATATCAGGCGGAAGAATTAACCCAAAAAAGAGATCTATATCAACAAGAGTCATAACACAAGATGAAATTGCCCCCTCTACCCCTTCATAGAATGCGGCTGGATTTTTCCGGAGATCAGGTAAGGAGTTTTTTAGTGCCATAACATCTGCTCTATTCCAAGGCGTATACACCCAATTATATATAAAGTACCCCTTCGCATCCTTCGACGTTTTATCCTCATCCGTACCATCCCCCTTAGGGGGAACATACAAAGGTGCAGCTTCACGCATAGGCATAACATGCACTTTAGAATTCTTATCTGAACCCCGGAGAGAACACTCCTTAGACTGCTCTGTTGGCCCCGGCACGGACTCCTTATCCTTTTTCTTTTCTTCCCGCAACCTGGACGTCTCATCCCGTAGCTGGATCAGTAGTTTAAAAAGAGTATCGACATCTGCAAGAACAAATAAACCTTTATCCAAATTCTCACGATAAACCGACACAGCCTTAGGTTCTAAAGTCTCTGAATATTTACGAAATCGAGTAACAACTTCATCGGCAAAAGTATTCAAAAAACACATCAATTCTCGTTCTGTCCATTTACTCCTTTCGGTTACAACTTCTGACACAGTTATATGATTCAAATTTAATTTTCTAGCATAACTACGCAAATCCGCGGCTCTCTCCGCAGATAACCTGACACTCGACTTATCCGTCTTATCCGACTTATCCTGTTCTTCATCACCAGAATCTGCAATCGGAGCTGTAGGAGGAACATACGGAGGCGGAGATCGATCTAATAACAAAAAATCATCAATGTCATTATTAAGGACAGGATAAAGCGGTCGTCGAATAGGAAATTGACCGGTCGTTTGCAAATTACGTTCCCGTGCCTCCCTCTCTTTCTTTTCCTGCTCCTCCTTTTCCTCAAGCTGTAAAGCTTTATCTCGAGCAGCCTTGCGCTGCTCTTTGTCCGCCAAGGCAACTTCACGCTTCATACGTTCACGCACCGCTTTCTCCCACATTCACACACAATCAAACATATCCTGTCTAGACCTGCGCTGAAGCAAACATTGCTCCACAAATTGAACCTTTCGCAAATCAAACGACCCATGTAGTGGCCATTGCAACTCGGGATCAGTTCTAGTATATTTATGCCATAATTTACTGTACAGTATAGGGGGAAGGCCAAATTTAACATACATCTCACGGTTTGGAGTTCCCTCTGGGGGAGCCGGCTGAGATTCCGCTAACCTAATTGTGGTACCATTTCCAAAACAGCACATCCCTCGAAGTGTGCTTAAAACAGGCATGTTCAAAAAGTACCACGAAAGCGTGATACCATACAAATGGCACTTACAGTACTTCTCACAAATGTGCCGCTCAGAATACAAAACGAAGTTAGAGAAACATCTCTACATGCCTGCCTATGTGAAGTGCACTACACATATATTCAAAGTTCACAAAGTCAAAATGTTAGCTAACTCAAATCATAGTCACAATCATAGAACTTCAGTAAGCGTCCGTAGACTACCTTACCGATCACAAATCTTACCCAATCTCAAATATTCAGATTCCAACTGCCAAGGTCTTTAATCGAATCCGCCAAACAGGCACTGTACAGCAACGCAGACGATCAGGATCTCAGTCGGAGACCGGCGCCACCTGGAAGGTCAGATCAGAAGGAAAGGAAGAAAACACCGTGGGTGCCAAGACTCGGGTCACTCAGTGGCAGCGTACGCGTCCATGGCGAGTTTCCAATCCTTCGTCACGACCTCTCCTTCGGGCATCCGAGTCGCCGATGAGTCCCTTCATGGTCGCCAATTTGTGGTATCGGGTTCCCAAGGCCTACATGTCCCGCAGAAATACCCTCTTACACCAAAAGAACTGTTGGCACGGAAACTGAAAAGTACAAAAGACAAGTTTATTAAGACCCCATGGGGTGGTGGTACATTCCTACAGCACCCTTCGGCAATGCAAGAAGTATCACACCGAACGTTGGTGTGAGTCCTTCTTTTATACATTATACAGGTAATAAAAAGATAGGCGGTACAAGGTTTACAGAGTTTATGTACATATATGGTCATTTTTGGAGCACAGCCAACTCATGGGAGGGGTTACAACTCCACTGGTCAGTTGGCGGAACATTCCTGAGGGGTGACTGGTCAGTTGGAACTGCGCATGTACAGGCTTGACCGTTACTAAAAATAGCCTGTTGCTGGGCAAACTCGAGTGGTCAGCGGTACGGACAAAGGACTAAAGGGCATGCTGACCACGAGGCCACTCATTCCCCAAAATGGCCGCCATAATATACAAAATGGCGTTTTCAAGTAAGGCCAAGTTAAGGGAAATAACGTGTAGCAAAAGCTAAGCGCTAACCCGGTCATTGTCAAATTACGACACCTCTGCTGTGCTTGCACTTTCGCATTTGTTTTTTACCTTTTTTTTTTACCTGTTTCCGAGAAGCCATCCCACCCCGAGTAACTTTGTCTCCTGCGCGAATGTCGGTTGGTCAGCTTTCCTACGCTGATCACTTTTGTACTTTACCCCACGCCGGGAGAGTTCACGCTTGCCCACCCCAAAATGGTCGCCTTCTTAGGTGTCTGCGGGTTTCGGTTTGGTCGATGGACGTCGGGGCAGAGATGGAGGGAGCGCTGTACCTTTCTCGGTTGGTGGTGTCACGCTCGGACGTCTGCAGCGGTGCTCCGGCTTCACCAGTAGTCTTCACTTCTTTGTTGTGGTTCGCTCGCCGTATTTCCTCTTTCTCTGCCCCTCGCAAGATGAGCGCTTCCTATGCTGCCTTCAGTTTCGTTTTTGGTGGGTGTTAGGAGACTTCTTTTGTGATAGTTTGCAGGGTGAGTTGCTTCACGGGGTGGGGGTGTTTTGCACCGACTTTGTTGTCGTCTCTCCGGTGTCGAAGCGGCAGCTGCTCTTTGCCTCTTTGCTACACTGGATCGCCTTCCTTTCTTGGTGCCTCGGACCTTCAGTAGGCAGTCGCCATTTTGGGTCTCCGTTAATCTCGGGGGTCCACCTTACTTTCTTTTCGCCTTATTAGTCCTGCTGTGCTTTGTTATCCGCTCGGGATATGGTATTTCCAATTGCTGGGTATTCCGACCGCTTCTTTGTTGTTTAAAACAGCGCTTCTTTTGTTTTGGATCGCTTTTTAGCCTCGCTTTGTCCCTGGGTAAAGCGGAGCTCGAGATTCAGGCAACTCTCTTCATTGCCATCCAAGCCACGCCCCCTTGTCATCCAAGCCACGCCCCTTGCCATCCAAGCCACGCACCATCCAAGCCACACCCCCATCCTAGCCACGCCCAGCCCCCCACCATCCAAGCCACACTAACCCTTTCAAGACACCGCACATGCAAAGGAAATTGATTTACAAGAACCTAAAGAAACACTAGGATTTGCTCAGACAAAAAACACACACAACCGGTCCACATTCATGCCAACACTTCAAAACGGAAAGAGGAAGATGGTGAAAAAATAAATCGGGGGATTTATTTTCTCAATTGACTAACATTAACTAACATTGAAACAGAGGCGATTTATGGCAGGTGCAACAACTTACTAGATAACATGCTTACTCTATGTGGAGTGTGTCTTACTCATTTTTTCCGACCCACATGTTTTCATGCTGTGTCCATCTACTCAAGTCCGGCTTTAGCCCTGGTGGCGCCCAGTGCGACAGTCTATTCTGACTGACTGACTGACTGAAATACTTGTAAAGCGCACGAATGCTGCGGCGTCTTGGCACTGTGGGATACAGAAAGGAGAAGAAAAGCAGTGGGGCAGTTAAGTTTGGGTAAAGAGCCAGGTCTTTAGGCCCTTCCTGAAACTCATTTTAGATTTTTGGGCGCGTAATGCCGGGGGTAGCGAGTTCCATATTTTAGCCGCCTGGTAGGAGAATGACTTTCCTCCCCATCGGGCTCTGTTTATTCTGGGCTGGCAGACTAGGTCCTGGGTGGCTGACCTCAGCGTTCGCGAGGGTACATATCGGGGCAGTAGATTGATGAAGTCGTCAGGTCCCTTACCATGTAGAGATCTATGTACCAAGCAAAGAGCCTTGAATTTAATACGGCGCCTAACCGGGAGCCAGTGAAGCTCCCGAATGGCTTTGGATGTGGGGTGGCATTTGGGGAGGTTCAGTAGCGCCCTGGCCGCCGCATTCTGGATTGCCTGCAGTTTGGACAGTTGTTTTTCTCCTGCTCCCAGATAGAGGGAGTTACAGTAGTCAATCCGGGACATTACAAGGGCTCCCATCACCGTCTTTCTTAACATGATCGGGATGTAGGGTAAAACTTTTCTGAGCACCTTGATGCTGTAGAAACAGGTCGAGGTCACCTGATTAACCTGGGCTTTACATGAAAGATCTTTATCTAATAGAAAACCAAGGTTTCTGACCTTGTATACAGGGAGAGGGCAAGATCCTGCTTAGGGAGGCCACCATAAGTAACTCCAGATTGATGGTTTATAACCGAACTCTATGATTTCGCTTTTGTCTGTGTTCAGTCTAAGAAAATTGCGGCTCATCCAGTTCTTCACCCCGGCAAGGCAGTTTCTAAAGCGTTCCGCCGTGGCTTCGATGGACTGTGAGATTGACACTATAATTTGAGTGTCATCGGCGTAAGATACAAGTTGTAGGTCATAGGATCTGATCAAGGCTGCTAAAGGTTGAGTAATGTAGGCGACAATGCCGATCCTTGTGGGACCCCACCCGGAAGGGAAAATTCAGTTGATTGTAATCCATTCCAGATCATTTGGTTAGTGCGAGCGCCTAAAAAAGAGGCAATAAGGGCCAGAGCAGTGTCGGTGAATCCTAGGGAGATTAGTCTTTTTAGTAGGACAGAGTGGTTTACAGTGTCGAAGGCCGCTGTAAGGTCTAATAATATCAGGGCCGACCGACCACCCTCGTCCATGGTCTTACGTATTGTTTCGTGGCCTTGATAAGAGCTGATTCCGTGGAATGAAGGGGTCTAAAACCGTGCTGTGACGGATCTAGCAGCTTCTTTTCATCCACACGTCTCATAATTTCCTGATTCATGGCTTTTTCCAAGATTTTTGCAGGTAAAGGCAGGCAGGAAAGGGGACGGTAGTGTTTGGGTTCAGAGGGATCAAGGGTGTCCTTCTTAAGAATAGGTCTGACACAGGCCTTCTTCCAGCTTTTGGGAAATTCACCTTGAAGAATAATTTTATTAAGCAGGGGAGTCAGGACATTTGCGATGCTCTCAGGGATCAGATGCAGTACATAGGGAGGGCAAGGATCCAAAGGGGAGCCAGATTTCATCTGGATGAGTAGATCACGTACTTGCTTCTTCTCTAGTAAAGAAAAACTAGAGAAGCAGGAGGTGGTCGGAGTGGACTGTCCGACTTCATTGGTGGATGTATCGGATACCATGGTGCTGAGGTCATCATATACCATTTGTACTTTAGTTTGAAAAAAGTGGCAATTCCATTAACAAAGCTCTGATCTGGAACAAAAACTGTATATCGGGGGCTTTTTATTAAATGGGCTACAGTTTTGAATAGTTCCCTGGAAGAGTTAGCTGAGTTTTGAATTTTATCTGTAAAGTAGGTGGATTTTGCTTGGACAATTATAAGTTTATACTCCTGTAGAACTTTTATATATTCCAGTTTGTTTTCCTGACTGTAGTCTGAGCGCCAAAACCGCTCCATTCGTCGACATTTAATTTTGATTGCTTTAACCTCTGCCGTGTACCATTGAGCAGTGACGGACCGTTTTCTGTTTTTTTTTTGCTTCAATTGGGACCAGTTCGTTGACTGCCTCAGTGATCCAATTGTTGAAGTTAGTTGCCCAGTCCTCGCTATTTCCACATTCAAAGTCGGGGGGGTTTCTTTCTGGCCAGTGTCTCGGCTAGTAGGTTAGATTCAAGCTTTTTCCAGGGGCGGGTTTTCTCAGGAGGCATGTAGTTTCTTCGTTGATTTACAAGGTTTTTTAGTTGTAAGTTAAAAAAGATAGCGTTATGGTCCGACCATGGTACAGAGAGAATAGACGTAATCTTAATGTAGTTACTGTTGGTAAAGATCCCGTCAAGGGTATGCCCTGCTGAGTGAGTGGGCCTGTCAACCAGTTGCTTCATGTCAAAGCTGAGGAGATTATCAAGTAGAGTGGCTGAGTCCGAATCGTTATTCTCCTCAAGATGATAATTAAAATCACCCAGAATAGTACAGGTAACTGAGTCAAACGTTGTTTCTAAAAAGGTGTGTAATGCTTTGGTGAAAGGGCCTCTTGGGCCGGGGGGACGATACACAAGCAGTCCCTCAAAGATCAGGCGGTTATTCTCTTTAATCATAAAGGTCATAGCTTCGGCCTCTAAGTCTTGTTGGGGCAAACAAGTAATTTGAGGTGCGATCTATGAATTATCGCAATTCCTCCACCCATACATCCAGTTCTATTTGTGCATTCCACAGAGTAACCTTCGGGAGTAGCGGTGCTCCAATCAGGCCCAGAGGCGTGCTATGCCTAGGTTTCTGTAAGGAACATAAGATCAGCGTTGTGATCAGTGATCAATGCTTCAATTTCATGTTTATGCTTCGGCATGGACCTTACGTTCAATAGTATACATTTGAGAGATCTGTTTCTATCTATCATCGTTTTTGAGCAGTTGTTCTGATTAGTAGCCTGTGGCTGGTTAGTTACATTAGTGTGCACTTTTTTATCTGGAGGTGGGCCAACCAGATTAGGTGTGATGGTCGGAGGGTTGGTTAGTGCTTGAAAGCCACAGGAGGGACATGTGGGGGTCATGAAAGTGTCACTGAAGTCAACTCTTATCGGGTGATCGCAGCAGCGCTGGTCAAGCCTGCATAGATAAGATTTAGAGTATTGTAAGCTGTGAAAACGGGCATAGTTTCTGGCACTAGGCGCGGGTTGGGCGCGGACGGGCGCAGACGGGCTTGCCTTAGGCGCGCCCGCTGCGCTCGTCCGCTGCGCGTCCGGTAAATGCACAAATTTTATGGGGGAAGTGACATGAAAGGAGGGGGGCGTGGCTGACCGTAGTGGGCGTGGCCTTGGGAATCCCCATGAATGTCGTCAATGAGTAAATTGTATACCGCGGCAGAGATAAATCCGCTGCGCGGGAACAAAATGGTAAGTGCAAGTACAGTTTTAAAGTGCCCAGGGAGTGCGATTCAGGTTTTAAAAACACAAGTTTCACAACAATTATTTAAAAATGTCCTTCGATCTGTCTCCCGGCTTCCGCCTCAGGAGAAACTGTATCTGCGTCGCGCTTGCAGTCAGCGCGTTAAGTAGACGGTGGTAGGGGGCGTGGCCGACCGTAGTGGGCGTGGCCTTGGGAATCCCCGTGAATGTCGTCAATGAGTAAATTGTATACCGCGGCAGCGATAAATCCGCTGCGCGGGAGCAAAATGGTAAGTGCAAGTACAGTTTTAAAGTGCCCAGGGAGTGCGATTCAGGTTTTAAAAACACAAGTTTCACAACAATTATTAAAAAATTTCCTGCGATCGGTCTCCCGGCTTCCGCCTCAGGAGAAACTGTATCTGTGTCGCGCGTGCAGACAGCGCTTTATGTAGACGGTGGTAGTGGGGCGTGGCCGAACGTAGTGGGCGTGACCTTGGGAATCCCCGTGAATGTCGTCAATGAGTAAATTGTATACCGCGGCAGTGATAAATCCGCTGCGCGGGAACAAAATGGTAAGTGCAAGTACAGTTTTAAAGTGCCCAGGGAGTGCGATTCAGGTTTCAAAAACACAAGTTTCACAACAATTATTTAAAAATTACCTGCGATCTGTCTCCCGGCTTCCGCTTCAGGAGAAACTGTATCCCACCCCCATGCCCTCCTCCTCCTCCTCAGATTCTCTCACTTCCATCCGCAAAAGCCCCTCATCTCTTCAAGCCCCTTTCTCACATACATTTTATTTGTTTTAAGCTGTGGTAAAGGCTGACTTTACTAATCCACTCAGCTATCCAGATAAAATACAGATCTGGAACATTTAATCACAAGAGTTATCTCGACATTTGTATTTCTGCCTGAAAGATGGACACACAAGGAACTCTATTGATAAGTAGAATATATCGTCGTTTTTGGGCAAATATTTTCGCACAGGTCACATGCTCTTTTTTTTTTTTTTAAATCGAAAGTGAGTGTTTACGTCCACGACTTTGAGTAGAGGTGCACTGCTCAAGCAGTACAACGCTTTTCATGTTTTTGCTCCATTTTTCTCGACATCTTTAGACTTTTTATGGTGATTTTAGGTTTAAGGATTACAACTATTTATAGAAAGAAGATTCCTCCAGTTTACCTATATGTTTCTGGGATATCTACATGGTATACCTGTATGCATGTAATGGTACGTGTAAAGCTAAGAAGCAACAAGCACTGAGTAATTATGGTAATTATTATAATAATTATTCACATACTTGAGAAAAGTTAAAATATAATAAATGTTCACTGGATAGGCAAATCGTTATCGTCTCCTGTCACTTCCACAAAATGAGTGGGAACGTTTATCAGGGCACAGCTTTGGCTCTTAAAGTCAAGCATTTTAAATATGCAATTGTACATGTGAACAGATGCAAGAAAAAAGTAAATTCAACATTACATTGTTATCTTCTGTCTTCCCTTCCAGTCACTCCACATCCCTTTGGGCACCCGTACGTGTTCTTATTAAAAGCACGTTATTGCCACATAACTTGAAGAGAACATGGGCGCAGTGCTAAAGGGCACTATATCCTTAGCTCGGTGGTAACCAGGGTAGCAATGAGCTGTTGCTCAGCAATAAAGGTTTGTAAAGCAAAATCCACATTAAAACTCTCAACAAGAGTAAAAACAGATGAGTAAAAAGTACAGCACATAGAGAATGTTGTGCAATTTCAACAACATCCTTCTCACAAGAAATATGTGTACATCCCAGACATAATAACCATATACGTGGTCTTCGTAGCAGAGCCTACAACATGGATTTGTGAGACTTGACTCAATGTGTATTGACTCGCTGTATAAAATAGTAGAGGATGGCTAGGAATGTGTGTGCCAGACCCCGCACCTTCTAAGAGCACCTGTAGTCCAAGTAGAGTAGATCAGGAAAGAGTCATAGAGTAAGACACCAGATAGGGTGGCCAGCTGTATGATCATAGACTAGTGGTGGTGGATGGACCTACAATATTCCTATAAGAGTTCTATCTGGTTGCCAAGGTTCATCTTGTAAGGCTGAAGGAATCAACCTAACAGTGGTACATTGATAATCAAAGGTATAGACAGAGGAATATGAGGTTGCCAGATGCCACATGTCATCAATAACTGAATCAGCCTGCTGGGTTTTACATACAACTATCATAGACAAAGGGTAAATGACACATTCACAAACAAAGAACTCTAGTTGTGGGGTCACCATTTTCAAAAAATAATAAATCAGCCTTTTGCAGCTATTCCTAACTAGCAGTACTCAGACCTGTAAATTGAAACCATAAATAAAGTAGTCATAAAATGCATTCTGTTGCCTCAGCCAAGAGAGCCAAGTGCTGAATAAAGCTCAAATTCCCCAAACGCGCTAAATATAACATTTTCTTTGTCAAAGATTTCCAGTGAAGTCTGTCTAGGAAAGTGTAGCTTCCTTTGCCCGTGGTTTTATTGAGATGTGATGTTGAAGGCATACCATGGAAGTTTTACAATTTTATTACCTGACACCCTTCAGACAGAATGCTTAGCTAACTGGACCCAAACAGTTCAGAGAGACATTCCTCAGATCACATGCTTTTGGCAACAAACAGCCATAATTTGTATAAGTACCACTTAGAAGAGTCTAAATACAGGCGCCCTAGAGGGATCAATTCCTTCACAACACCGACTGCAGATTACCTCAACTCTAAGAGCAAGCATTCTGAAATAGTTACAACATTTAAACCACTTTGACATTTTCATTCGCACCTACAGACTGGGTCTCTTTCCCAGCCTATTTTTTCAATGAGACTTGAGAAAACCTCAGGCATGGGTGCTACAGAAGGTGAAACACTTGCTGGTTGTCCAGAGCCCTTCAAAGATAACATATCTGAATAACTGAATGAGCTAGATCACAAAGGAAGAGAGTTTGTTCTATGATTTGATATGTATGATGATGAATAATAAGGTTATAGTACCTTAAATGTATGAATCAAACCGGATTTATAGAGCACAGCTTATTACCCAATTGGATATCCAGATGCATGCAGGTCCCTTCTTTGAATAGCCAGGTCTTGAGGGCCATTCGTAATTCTGGAAGTGAGGTGATGGCTTGGAGTTGCGTAAGTAGGCTGTTCCAGGTCTTTGCTCCGATGTGGGAGACTTAGCGTCCTCCACTTCTGATTTGTTAGACATGGGGAGTATGGGCAAGTGAGAGGGAGGTGGAGCATAATCTTCTTGATGGTTTGTGGAAGTTCAGGCAATGGTTAATTTATGCGGATCCCTGTTTGTGTAGAGTCTTGTGTGCGTAGGTCAACAGCTTGAATTGGCATCTCTTTTGTACGGGGAACCAGTGAAGTTGCCTGAGGTGGGATGTGATGTGGGTTCATCGGGGAAGGCTAAGGATGAGTCTGGCTGCAGCATTCTGTATGATCTGAAGTCTTGGTTAGAGGTGTAAGGGGATTCCTCTGTAGAGGGCTTTACCATAGTCTAGTCTGCTAGTGATGAGAGACTGTGTCACGGTGTGTCTCATGTGTAGGTGTAACCACTTGAAGATCCTACATAGCATGCACAGAGTGTGGAAGCAGGAGGATGAGAAGGTGCTTATCTGTGATTTTATGGTGAGCTTGTCAATGATGATTTAGAGGCTTATGGCGTGGTCAGAGGGACTGGGTGAGGGTCCTAGGTCTGATGCCCATCAGGAGTCGTTCCATGTGTTGTTGCAGAAAGTCAACATTTTGTTGTTGTTTGTGTTCCATTGCCGGCAGTTGCCCTTCATCCAGTCAATGACTCTTGTCATGCATGTGGAAGTTGTTTCTGGTTGAGTGTGAGGGCATCGTGAGTGAAAGGATAAGTTGGATGTCATCAGGTTAAGAAATGATGTTGAGACAGTGGGATCTGATGGTGTTGGCCAGTGAGGTCATATATGCGTTGAAGAGCGTGGGGCCGAGGGATGAGCCCCAGGGGACACCGCAGGTGAAGAGTGGGAGGTGGATCATCTGGGTTCTTCTGGTGAGGATGGAGGTGATCCATCAGAGCACGTCCCCTTGAATGCCGATGTTGCGGAGTCTTTTCATCAGCAGGATACGGTGTTGAAGGCTGCCGAGAGGTCAAGGCGGGTCAGAGCTGCTGTTTCTCCTCAGTCTCGGAGGGTTTGTCTTTCATCAGTGGATATGATCAGGGCAGTTTCAGTGCTGTGATTACCGCAGATGCTGGTTTGGGAGGTGTTGAGTAGTTGGTTCTGGTCCAGGCGTGTTATGAGTTGTTTGTTGAGATCTTTTCCAGTACCTTCACAGGGAATGGGAGCATGGAGACTGGCTGGAAGTTTGTGAGTTTGCTGGGGTTGTTGGAGGGATTTTTGAGTATTGTTCTGGCTGCAGGTGTTTCCAGGCATTGGGAAATGCTGCATTGGTGATAAAGGTGTTGAGCAGGGTAGGGAGTGCCTAGACGATCCTTTGGTTTCCAAGGTTGAAGTTGTGGTGCTGGCATGGTTCAGTAGGAGCTCCTGAGTGGATGGATTCCATGTTGGAGCTGGTATCCTGGGTAGAGAGGAGGTTTCCAGGTGTTAAGTCTGTGGTTCATGTAGGTTGCAGTGGTGGAATATATGCCAAGGAAGTCTGTAGTCATGGGTTAGGGTTTGAAGTTTCTGTCAATGGTTGAGATCTTGTCATGGAAGAAGTCAGTGAGGTTGTTGCACAGCTCCTTTGATGGTGTGTTGTTGTTTTCACTGGCAGCCATGTTGGAGAATTCCTTAACTGTGTTGAAGAGATCCTTGCTGTTGTTGGCACTGGTTTTGATGCATGTAGCTATGAAAGTCTTCTTTGTTACCCTCAGCAGGTGGTTGTAGAGGTTGAGGGAGGTCTTGAAGGCTCCCCTGTCAGTGGAGCCCTTGCTGGTGGACCATCTCCTCTCCAGCTGTTCTAAATTCTTGGGTGTGCCAACTGGTATTTTTTGAGGATTGTCTCTGGATGTTGCTTGGGATTGGGACAATGATGTCTGAGCAATTGGTGATCCAGGTATTGAAGGTCTTCACTCCATGTTTGAGGTTGTTAGAGGAAGCGGGGTTAGAGGTGTTGAGGGCATCTGTCCAATTGAACTCTGAGATTTTGTTTTACCTCTGGTAAGGGGCGCTGGTCCTTTGTGGGTGGTGGAGCAGGGTCTGCAGATGTTGAATTGGATAATGGAGTGATCAGTCAATGTTAGTTCTGTGACATAGCTGTTTTTGACGCAATTGCTGCAAGTGAAAATGGGGGCCAGAATGTGTCCTGCAGTTTGTGTAGGGTTGTGACGATCTGGGTCAATCTGAGGCTGCTCATACTGTAGAGGAGTGTGCATTGTTGTTGTCTTTTTGGTCAGTAATGTGGAAATTTGAATAGGAAGAAGTAGTCCTGGAGTCTAAGGCTATGGGTGCAGTAAAGCCTGCAATGGTGTTGCAGAAGCTCGAAAATTGGCCTGAGGGTCGGTTTGCAAGGTTTCCTCTGAAGATTTTCTTGTTGTCTTTGTAGTGCTTGAAGTTGATATATTCCATGGGGGGGTGTTGTTGATGATGCACTGCATAGCCTCTTTGTGGATGATGGCTTGACTTCCAGTTTGTTGTTACGGTCCTGGTGAGTGAATTTATATCTGTCAGGGAACGCAGTGGCAAATTCTGGGGCAGTTGTAGGGTTGAGGAAGACGGTGCTGGGTGTGAGGGTGGTGATGAGGTCCCAGAATTCAGTGGAATGCTTGCATTGTGAGCGTGTTTGAGAAGGGTGCATGCAAGTTGGTGTTTTTGTTCAGTTGGTGTATGGATGTGTTCGGAGTGGGGCTGATCGATGGGCTGGTGTGTATGTGCTTTGGTAGGTGAAGTGGCAGTGGGGCACAGGTGAAAGGTTCTACCATGGAGAGTGGTTTGGTGCAGTGGCAGTGTTGTTGCAGTGTCTGGGGTCAAGGCTGTAGAGCTTGTTGATGGTGTATCTTCAGGGGGCGAGAGAGCCAGGGGTCGTGGCACTGGGCACGGTACTGGCATGGATGAGTGCAAATAGGTTTGCCGTTGGCCAGACGGCTGGAATGCCAGAAACCGGTCCTCGGAAGCTTGTTTCCGGTCCAGGGAAGGCATGGCTTGGCAGTTCGGGCTGGACTGTTCCCATGAGGCACTGGGTCAGACTGATTTGCATATGGCCATGTCTGAACTGGGGTGGTGTGGAGTGCAAAAAAACAATGGATTTAGGCCCAGATCTCTGTACGGGGGTGAATGTATGACACTGTTCTGCATTCTGTCCATCGCCTGTGGTTTTTGAATGCCTCCAGCACGCCCACTGAATGTATCCGCTGTGTGGCCTGCATTAAGTAGGTCCTGGGGTGGGCAAGGATTCTGTTGGCAGGAAGAACGGTGAGTGGGAAAACCAGGGTGGGAAAGCTCCAGTGGAAAAACTTGGCAAAGGCGTTGTCACTGGATCATTCAGGAACAAGCAGCAACTGGAGGCCACCAGCAAGTGGAAGGATATGTATCTAGGTGCCTACTGAATTAATAAAGGGTATCATACATCCAGCAACCAAGAATAGAATTTACATCTCTAATTGGTGCAAATAGAGGCTCAGCATCGTAGGGCTTCTCATTCTAATACCATGGAAGTGGCGAGTCATGCCCTCCTGTATACACATGGACCTACCCTCTTGACTGGGTTTTGGTGCCCAACATTTGCAAAAATGTAACAGCAATCGCCATTTGTTGCCATGGTAAGCAAGAAGTCGGGGGGCAGGAGCGGAGGTGAGTTGTGTGAGTTGAGTAGTGCTACGCTTGGTTCCGGGAGAAGGCAGTGACCAGTGTGGTTTGTTGCTGCTCCTTTAATCTTAGATTATTGATCTGGTGGTCTTGTGGCTGTGGCCAAAGTCTGCCAACCACCTTTAAAATCTGGCAATTTTAATCTGTTCCAGAGCTCTGTAAATGAAGCCAGAGTGTGGCTGTGTTTCTGAGAGAGTGGGAACCTCAGGGAAACGCTGCCCTCTCCAGCCCTGCCAAGTACCATGCATCAAGGGTTAGATTAACACATTTTAGTGCTGTGTCAGCATCACTGTGTTTAAATGCATTAATAATGCATTACTAAGCTCCTAGCAGAGCAAGATTGCACTGAAAGTAGTTCTGTTGGTGAAAAACTAAAGCAGACACCACCCGTTGCTGCTACCCGCGGTACTATTGACCTGGGCTAGGAGGTGAACTTTTTTCCTGGAGGTTATATTCCTGCAGCACTGCACACTATTAACAAAATAAACCAGGCCTGGCCTACACAGCATGTGGCAGTTTCACTGGAAAAACTTAAACAAACGCAGCCAGGCAGCATCAAGACCCAAGCTCACATGGACCCAGCAGCTTCAGTTGTTTTCCGGGCTGTAGTTGTTGATTGGCCAAGGCACAGCAGCTCTTTAAGTTGTTTTTTTCATGCTGCCACACAGTTTTATCATGCTTCTCTTTCCCAAGCCATCTAACTCACTGGACATATTTTTGGGCCGAGCCAGATCATTGTTCTTGTTGACTCAAGTAGAGTCAACTTGTTAGTTATAACCCACCTGCCCTCTAGTCATGTACATTTAAAAGATTGGGGGGTCCCATCTGATCTAATGGTTGGCAGCACTGTGGAAGCACCAGTGGCCACAAGCCTTAATAAGAACTCCTGCCCTACTTTGGAGTAGCCTGGACGTGTTGTTCCCAGAAGAAGCAAGCAATAGGCTTATAGAGAGGTTAGTTCCTTATAAGTCATGTAGTGCCTGGACCACTGTTACATAATTACATATATAAACAACAATTGCCACACTCGCTTTCCTGTGTAAACTGTTTGAAACATTTATCTATGAATTAGGAAACTGAATATGAATGAATTATAACAATAATGCTAATAACATTTTTATAATTGATAGTGACCAAGCACAAATACATCATAAATAAGTTGTCCTGTTGTAGGTTTAGACCTATAATAACTGATAAAACCCCACCACAAGGACTTTAGCCCTTATTGGTGTAAACATATAAACACTGAAAAACACCTGCACATCCTCAAACTAAAATACCATGCAAGGGGCTGACAGAATGTGATAATATTTTAGAAAGCAGCAATAAGAAAGACTGGTCTAAGGATAGTCTACTTCCATTGCTCTGTTTAGGGATCTCACTAAAACATTGTTTTGTTTTCCTTTTGTTTCTTCCATTTGTGTGTGCTTGGATATAATATGAAGGGTTTTAAAAAAAAATGTTTAGCTTTGATTTAGTTATTTATTTTACACAATGCAGTGATCTGGGTGTATTAAAATGATATTTGATATTTTGCTAATGTTTGATTCTGTCACTGAATGGTAAAATGTCAGGCTCATGGGCATAGTGGTCAATATGTACTATCACATTTATTCATAAACCTTGAATGAATAAAACCTTTAAATAAATCAGGCCCCTTTGCTAACAGTTCAGTATTGATAGCAGATAAACTGATAAACACTCAAGGATTTAATCATTTTTTAGTGCAAGGTGCTGTGGTAAATACCCATGACAGGCATACTGTTACATGTGCACGGGACAGCGGTGAAACCATGACAAGACTATGAACAATGAGCAAAATAGCAACAAAAAAACCATAGTTTACAAGGTGTCCAGCTGTCATGTTTACCTAACACAAGAGTGTCAATGGGTCTAGAAAAATAGTGCCTCAAGTGATGCGAAACCACACAGTGTACTAAGATATCTAACCTAAAGAGAGTGATCCTAACCTAATGAAGGATACCCAACAGTCACCACACGGATCCGCCCTTCATCATTTGGGAATCCTTGTTGACTATATGAGTAACGGACTACCGGTGATGTATGAGGACAAGGTGGAACATCCTCCATCAACCAAGTAGAGCGTCTGGATGGTCTAAGCACTAATAGTCAGTACTCTTGAGTGGAGAAAAAAGGGTGACTGATTTGCAGTGCAAGTGAAAAGTGTGAATGAGTGTGTGATAAAATTGGGTGAGGGAGCAACATGAAATTTTATTCTGGTTTCTGATCACTCCTACAAAATTAAACGAGCAAAAGCAGTTTGTAACAAATAACTGCCTAGATGGAACAAAAAGTCAACATGTTTCAGCAAATATCATGCACAAATTAGTCCTTGCCTTCTTCAGGACCTAGGAAATGCTCGTGCTACTGCAATGTGAATTTAAAATGACAACAACAAAATCATAATGTGACAAGAAATAAGATAACCTGAGATCCTAGGTGTCTCCTTTCATCCTGTCTGTGGATCATGTATGCCACTGATAAAAGGAAAGGCACATAGTGAGTCTACAGGTATGCGACAAATCACGTAATTAAGACACAAGAAAATAAGTGTAGGGAATAACCAGACACTTAATATCAAATCAATATATCAACTTCAGCTACAATGTTGAGCTCATGGTTTGTTACATACTGGAGACAAATTTTCATTCCAAATGTAAAAAGACTCCGGCTTACCAGAATCGCAGGAGTAATAGACCTCACCCCACCTGGCAACGGCTCAGGATATGAGGGAAGCACGGCTCTGGTTGTAAAAAGGAAGCAAAGAAATCAATGTATGAAGAGTTGCTTCCCACGATAAAAACAGTATACACTTATGAAGAAGAAGTAAATGGGATCAGTGAATCTGCCCAATCTTATGTAAAAATAATGCTTCAGTTAAGCGTTAAGTTCCTATCTGGTGATCGTTTGTGTTCTTCAACATGTACCAGATGAAAGCATAGTGAGAATGTAACGCCGTACTAGGCAACATAGTAACTTATGAGCAATGGTGTGGCTCGGGTAGGACAAACAGGGCTTGTTTAACAATCTGTTCTCCGTGGGAGAAGAGCGATAATCTAGAGCCCTGAAATGACAAGTACCGCATGCATACTAGCGAGCGTGTCAGAAAAAAACGAGTGAAGCAGAGAAACTTGCCCAGTGAAGAAGCAGAGGCTTACCTTTCCGTCTGTACTTCTTTGCCGGCATCGGAGCCGGCTGGGGAGGTACCAGAGTGGAGAGGAAGCCTCGCTTTAATGCTGTGCAGTGATTGGTAGGTGGAGTCACATGGCCACGTAAGGACTCCGTCTAGTTGTTTACATCGCTTATCCGATCAAGAGCGGAGAAGGAGCCTCGCTTTCCTTAAATGTAGTGATTCGTGCATAGAATCATGTGTCCTCATGGAAACTCCACCTTAATGTTTACATCATTTATCAGATCGGGAGCAATAAGTGTGTACCCCTGATTTGAAGAGATGAAAAAAAAGGAGGGAATATGTATATATTACAGAAGATTATATTTGCGGTGTGAGTACATGCAATGTCTAAGAACTCCATAGTCAATAAGCTAAAAAATGACGCGAGGCATCATGCAACAAGTAGTTTCCATAGAGATAGCCTCGCTGAACAATGCACGTCAAAGCCTCTAATCGAAAGAATACAAGGAATCATGTGACCTTGGGAATGCAAAGGGTGCTGCTTATATCTTAGACAGAGGTTCTTCAATGTGGAGTCGTGCTTGGTCATAAGTAATGCTAGGGCAGCCACTTGAGGCACTATTTTTCTAGACCCATTGACACTCTTGTGTTAGGTACTTCTGTTAGGGAACGTGTCTTTGCTTGGTCTTTAAATTCCCTTGGGCCCCCATCCACCGTAGTGTTATTATTATTACAACTGTCATGTGTGACACATTCAGCTAAGGCTGACTTTTAATTAAATAAAATGTTCTTAACTGCTGGAATTTTCAAGCCCCTACACACAATGTTAAAGCTCAATTTCACATCCCACATACATTGTAATGTTGGTTAAAAAATTGAGGACTGACAATTTATCAAATGAAATGGGGAATACTAATCAGTTATTAATCGTCATGCGATCACAGGAGCACTGCATTCAAGTAGTCATGCAAAAATGGCAGAAAAGTAGCGGCAAGCATTCTAAAAGAATTAGATTTCAGGTATTTTAGAATTCAGGGCTACAAATTAATCTGGTGAAATTAAACATTTTAAAAGTTACATATGTTACAATGCGGTTGGAAAATTGACCACCCCTAAATTGTCATATTCTTTAATGAGGAGTAGGCTAATGGTCTTCCTTACCCTCAACTGTGTCCAGGAATATGTTTGATAAAAGCATTTAAAAGGAACGTTTTCTCACTTGCTAATACACTAATTGTCCTGAGTACCAGACAGACTCTTAAGAGAGTAAGGGGTCTATTATGGTGTAGGGCGGATCACCACCGCCCGCATGGTGGTGGCGATCTGCCCTACATCATCCCCCGCCTGCTTCCCATTTCCCCCCGCCATATTATGATGGCGTGAGGAAACACAGCAGACGGGAAGACCGTCCGCCGCTTTTCCGCCCGATGGACGGGTCAACCGTGCGGAAAAGGGTTCCATATGGTGGCGGTGTCTGCTAGACACCGCCAGCCATACTAGGATGCCAGCGGGAAGCAGCCTTTCGGAAAGGCATACAGAGTCCTAAGTTGGGGGCCCGTTGCTGGCCCCCTGGATGTTGGGGGGTGGGGGAGCACATGGGGGTACCTATGGTACCCCCCTGCATTTGCATGGACGACGTGCTAGGCATCGTGCTGTGCCTGCCACGTTGTGCATGCAAATGTACATAGTGGAGCCACAGCATTGTGGCGGGCTGTGCTGTGTGCAACGCCCGCCACAATGTTGTAGATGGATATGCCACCACCACCGTGGCGGTGGCATCCTAATTGCCGGTGCGGGACCACCACACCACTGGCGGCAGGTCCCAGCACCGCTAGGGTGGCGGGTGGACTTTCATCCGTCTGCCATCCTAATAGGGCCCTAAGTCTGAGAAGTAATGTTATGTGAGAAAAGGCATGAAAAACTGACTGAGTGCAAGTGAAATACAAAACCTTCTATGCTTAGCACAGCCAGCTATAAATCCATTTTACACATTGCCAAGAAGAGCACACTAAATATCTTGCAGTACTTTTCCATTCATTGAAATATGTGTGTTCTAACAGTCACTGCAAAAAAAACAACTTTTGGTAAACTCTGGAACTATACTGTTTTTGTATATTTGAGAGGGTTAGACAGCTAAATAAACACAGATAAACACTGATACTAAACAGTTTGGAAAACACAGAGCAAACACCACCAAAATCCACAGAAAATAAACACTGAAAACATGAATGCATAATTAATAAGTACACATTTTATGGATTCATTTACATTCACTGAATGAGAAATAAAGTAGGAAGAAGAAGAATCAGACGTCACCCATGACCAATCTATGACAGAATGTGTTCATATAAGCTAACTACAATGATTTTCCATTTCGTAGTTAGTAGGAAGCATAAATAAAAGTGTTGTAAGCCAAGTTCGAGATTTCAAGCATACATTATGGGGATAATGTTGGGGACAATTAATCAGATTGCATCACAATATTGTTAACCCCATCCCACTGATGTTTTAAGCAGCAGAGGCAAGCAGCACAGAGGCAAACATGTGTCTACTGCTGAGGTACTGCAATCAATGATGTAATTTCAGTTGTTGCATTAATGTGATTAAAGAAATCATAGAACATGACATTACTACTGTTATACATGATTTAATTAGCAGTGCAAGGCGAAAGCTTGTGTTAGAGTTACTTTAGGAGATTTGATAGCTACTAGAGATAACTATAACTGGTACATTTCAGTGTTTTTGTTCCCACTAACTCTAACATTTTTTTTCAGTTAAATGCTAAGGTTTTGTTTAGTGTAAATAAAAATATTATTACCATTCCTAGCTATACATCACTTTAACCTTTGTTTTTTTTTCATTGAATTTCTATGGGTTTTTTAAACGTGAAGTGCAAGGAGTGGGTGGGGAGCACAGCCTACCAGCACCTTCGACCACGCACAGCTGACTTTGTCATGTAACAATATAAAGGGAATTTGAAGTAAAGCATACCTACTGACTTTGTCAATGCATCAGAAAATGAAAATATATAAAACTGGACTATTTACATTTGTTTGAGTCCTTTTTTAAAACATTTTTCAGGCCACAAAATGCAGTTATAAAACCAACCAAAAGGGGCCCCCACCCTCCAGCTGAAGAGCATACAGCTCTGACTTAGAATGCTAAAGAATTATGATAAGCTCTCCTGGGGTCAGGGATTCAATGACCCAAGAAACTTACTGCAATTCTTTTAAAAATGTTGTTGGGGGACTGCTTAGCTCCCTCCAGCTTACCCACAACATTTAAGAAAGCCTGGTGGTGACCTTCCCCCACTAGAGGCACCACCATCATCAAACAATATATTTAAAAAGCCTTTTCAAGGCTTTTGGGGAGCTTCCCAGCTACAGCAGTGAATTTCTAGGACCTTAGAATCACATCCCCAGGAACGATTGGGGGGGTGCTGCCCAGGGGGCAATTTTCAGGGGGAGGGGCATGTGCCACTCAAGCGGCAGAAAAGGACCGCTGGCACTGTGCAAGATGCAGTTTGCACTGATTGCACAGTGCGGACAAGCATCCGGCACTGTGCAATCAGTGCGAACAGCATTTTGCACAGTGCACTATGCAGTCTGTGTAGCTATGCGTAGCTCGCGTAGTGCGTAATGCACTTTGCATAGCAATGTGTAGTGCTACTTCGCAAACTACGCCCAGAGTTAAACATAACCCCTAACCATTGCACTTCTACACCTGTGACAATGCAGACTATTTCAGGCCACACAAAGCTATAATAATGTCATGAGAGTCTGATAGTAATCATTTACAATACATATTGATTTAATAAACATAATCGTTGTGCTCATCTCGTAATTAAAAAGACAGCACCACAAGGTGATGGAATGTGACTAGAGCCATTGCTGACAATTAAGTGCCAGTGCTGACCCCATGAAACCCACGGCACCAATTAAGCACCGCCCCCGGGACCCCATCCCCCAGGGCATGGCCATATTGTTGGGGACCGTGAAGAGCCTGAAGACCCCTGTGGGCCCTTCCGGCTCACCACCTCTTGCGTGAGCCGGCATTGCTTTAGGGCAGAGGGAGCTGCTATCATGCATTTCTCTCTGACCAAAAGCAATTCTGCTTTGCTTCATGGAGGGGGGCCGTGCAGCCTCCCTCCCATTTCTGTGTAGCCCCAGGGAGGTAGTGATCCTGGGGGTCCGCAATGGACCTGCTTCTTTATTTATTTTGTGCCCCGGAGAGATGGTGATCCCCTGGGCTTTAGGGGTCTTGTGGCTCCCCACATTAAAATACTTCAGCTCCGGGGAGGTGGTGGTCCCCGGGGCTGCATGGGGGGCTGGAGGCCGCCACACATCCTTTCAATGCAGCCACGGGGAAGTACACCTGTGAGATACAATGTGCCAAAAATGTTTAGAGTTTTTAGGAGAGGCAGCTTCTTGAAAATCATTCCTGATGCCTACTTCCTATTTTGATCTAGCCACTTTGATTGCAGTTATAAATGTGGCTCTTTAGCCTTTGTTGGCTGATCTAATAGCTTCTATAATATTGAGCTTCCTGCGGCAACATTCCCTGTTAACCTCATAAGTACTGCGCCAGTCCAACGGCCGACGGCACCACTACCTCGGGAGTGCTGCCGTCGGCCGTTGGACGTTCCAACTGCACCTGCGCAATGGAACGTTCAGCACTGGAGCTGGACGTTCCATAGCTGCTAAGGTGTTAAACAATTATTTGCCAGAACTTAATGTAGTGTTGGTCCTAATATTCTTTTAAAAAAACACTTTTAGAACCTAAAACAATAATACATACCTTTGTAATAAAAAAAAAATAAGTGAGTACTGCCGATTTCCAAATTCTTGCTTACTACAACATGCATGGAGCTCATAACCATTGTGTTGCTACAGATGCTAGCCAATTTGATCATTTTGGAGATTATTACAAACAACAAGGTAATCAGCTTGTGAAAAAGAAGCATCAAGCAAGTCAGTCACTGCAGACCTATTTAAATGTAAAGCTTTAGAAATGTGGTCACTCTCTTGTCTATCTAGTACCTTGATATCCTTCAGCACATGCCAAAAAATGACATCAATAAATATATAATCAATATTACGTTGGTAGAAACTTCTCTTAAACATAGGAGTCAACAGATGATCCTAAATAGTGTGACCATTACAAGCTCGGACTCCAAACAATAAGGTAATATCTGCAGGTCTGATTTAGAGAGATTTTTTCTCAAAGGAGTTGTCAGATATTGGATGCCTCTATACTCAATTTTACCCCTGGCCACATCCATAAGTAACCCTGATACTTCAAAATGGTAATAAAATTAGGCCTGGATGGAGGTTGCGGAGCAATGCTAGATTAAACTCCATGTGGTAAAAAAGCTCTGCCACTCTCCGCGGAGTTGCGCTGGCGGGCAGGGTTCCCAAGCATGCCCGTTTGAATTTAGTTATTGTATTACTGTGTGTTTTTGGGCCTGTGTATTTTACCTTTTTTGTGAGTTTTTGTACTTTTATATTTCATTCACTTCCTAATTTCTATTTCATTTTCTTCCTTACTTCATTCCTTCCTTTCTTTCTTCCTTCCCCTCCCTGTATTCTATTGTTGCCCCAGCCAGTGCCATATCAGAGCTGGGCAAAAAGGGGCATGCCAGTGGCAGGCCCCCCAAAGAGTGAGCTGTAGAAGCCGCCTACCCTGCGGATGGCAGCGCCACCAAGGCATTCAGCCCCAGGCAATCTTTTGTGAGATGGAGGTGCCAGCACAATTTTTTAATGGGCAGCTCCACCTCCCCCCCCATGCTGGTAGCAGGTGGCAGGCCTAGCAGAGGAAACCCACTGCAGGAGCGTCAGCTGCTGGTGTGTGTGTTGCGTCAGATGACAGCGCACCGTCCAACAGCTGGTGCACCACTGGCAGATTTCCTAGATTGGGAGTATGACCTACACGACCTAGGTTGCAGGGCTCATGAGTATTGATTATTTGTTGTGTTTGTGTTCTAAAATGCTACAATTTTTCACGCCAAATAGCATGAGGTCAGTTATGTTTATTTTATGTTAACAATATTTTCATGTGATCCAGTTTAAGCTAGGCAGGTGCTCAGCGCTACCTAATCATTCTCATTGACTCTCGCTTTGTATAATTATTCAGGAAGCCATTGCAGATTCCCCTGTACATTTGTCACCATAGTGTATTAGCGATATCAGTGAACCAGCATTCTCTGTGACTTCCTTTATGGAGCTCATACAGTCCCAAGCAATATCACAGTGATGTGTAGTACTAGTATGCATCTATACATTGCAAAAAAAGGGAGACTGAGTTGGTACATCAAGCGCGTTGAGAAATCAGAATAGAATCAATGAATACTCATTGAAATGCATAAGTTCCAAATGTAGTTTTTTCTATGGAAATTTGGAATAGGAGTTTTAGGATTAGTATTTCCAATTCAACGATAGTCAAAACTAGTACTCTAGGCAATCTGATTAAGATCAGTACAATGTTACTGCCTACCATAAAACTTTTTTGGGAGATTAACTGTACCACTAACCTACTTTTTATCTTCTTGATTTATTACATCAGCACCTAAGAGCAAGAAGAGGTGGATCCCAGAGGAGCTGGGGAGGAGGCGCTGACCACCACCGCCACTGCTGAGGGTTCTGCTTAGCCCAATAAGTCCTAATATTTGTTATTATTATTGTTCCCCTAACCTTTACCTCTGCCCATTCTTATACATTTTAATTTTGCAATGCTTATTTTTTATACAGTCACCTTTTTTTCAACTCCCCTATTCAATTTAATTGAGAGAGTCCCAGTTCTTCTGCCTTCTCCTGCAAGCCCACAAGAAACAGGCTACAGAAAAGCTCACAAAGGGGTCATAAAGTACTTTTAGGAAATTCAATGCCACCCTACATTGGGCAAAATTATGGCGCTTTAAAATCGAGGGGATAAAAGTTTTCCTTTCAGTGTAATAAAACTTGCAAAAAAACATTATGTGTAGGTCCGATCGGGAAGAGTGGTTGGCACAGGGGCAGAGGGGCAAATCTGAGTGTTTTAACTTCCTCTCTGAAAGGGCTAACATCAGAGGGATATAATTCAGACAGAATCATAGTAAGGTGAATCTGTGATGAGCTATATTAATGCATGAGAGATAAGAAAAGCCGTTGCACACTCTTGCAGGAATGAGATCGTAAACAGCTACCGCCCTTTGATTGTAATTTTTTTCCCTCCTGAGAAAGTCACCCCTTTGAAGGTATAGCTCGGTGATTTTCCTCTTCTAGACAATCCTACACAGTGTGGGGTCACTGTATAAAATACGCTGCCCTATTGCGATCAGTTCAGCCTCTACATAGCTGAGCCAACTGATCCTGCTATTGTGGTTAGCAATTATACATTGTGTTAAATCAACTGTGGACCTACGCCAGATTCAAAGCCAAAGCAGGATTGGGGCCAATCTAATGGAATCAGGCAAGTGGGGTAATACCAATTCCAAATGTAGAGTATAGTTTGATTGTGATTGGGGTAGGGATACCCGATTTTTAAAAATGGTGTCTTCGATTCTCTGGAGAGGGTCAGCGTTAACCACCCCCCACACTCACACCCATACGTCACCATTACCTTTGTTTTGGCATGATAGATGTTTTTAATTGTGTCCAAAGGACTGGTTCTCAATTTCTTCAAAAAGCCCTTGATAGCCTGAAGGCTCCTTTCTATAGCAGAGGCTCTTGCCACAACCAGGTTTTTCCAAGAGTGGTTCTTGTCAAATAGGACCTGAAGATATGAGAAGGAGTCTACCACTTTGATTTTTTTTAGGCCAGCTGCAATTGGGGGTGTTTCTCCTCTTCTGGCATCTGCTATGACAATAAATGTTTTTGCATAATTTACTCTAAGATCTATTGAAGCCATAAATGAGACATATTATGAGTAAGATGGCCGCAGGGCAGGAGCACTAACACCGGAGCTCCCAGGCACTGGGATCACCTATGTAGTGTAAATCCCTGCTGCCCCCCATCTCCCTAATTATGAACAAAGACTTACCAGAACCCTATCCAGAAGCAGGAAAGCCTGAATCTCGCGCTTACTCCAAATTGCGAAGGAATGAGGATCTGCGACCCAACACCTCCAGGACGGCAACCGATGCCTGGTAGGTGACCGACGATCTGCGTACCTCGTCAGATTCAAGGACACACTGTGCTGGACCTGTGAGAGTCCCAGGAGAGTCCCATTGGGGCAGGGCCTTGTACCCTAGTAGCGCTGGCACTGGAATGACGACAGAGTGAAGCGCAGGCTAGGGGAAGAGCTCCGCACCGGAGCCGATAATTGCCTGATCCCAAGATGGCCGCCCTTGGTGTGGAATCTGCAAGGCTACCTAACCCAGCAGAAGTTTTAAAAAATGTAATCGCGCTACATAGCACGCTACTCCCGACCCTCCGGTTTGCTACCTGGTAGTAATGAGGGCCCCACAACACAGAAACCAAGTCACAAGAGACCAGTGCCTGACCCCATGTTGGCCGCTCCTGTCCTCGCACTCTGCACATCAACCCAATTCTCAGATGAGCCTTCAGCACCACTAAAGAAGTGTCTACGCTGCTGAAACACCCCCATTCCCGCCGATCTCAACTAATGAAACGATAAGGGCTCAGCTTCACCTCGGCTACCGCCTCCACATACCCTGTGCCCACTGGGCCTGTCCCCAAGATGGCCGCAATTAACTAAGTGATCCAATTGCTCAAGGTATCACATCAGCACTGTAAAAGAAGAGTCTACACTGCAGCAACACTTGCATCCCACACTGCTGGCCACAGCTAAGAAGTGATGAGGGCCTGGTAACAGAGTGACCACTGCCTCCCCTAGCTTTGTGGCCATGTGGCTTGACCTCAAGATGGCCACCAAAAACTATCCCTCAATATAAGGTCCCAGGGAGCCCCTCTGGGTGCATGGGAGAACATACTATTCAAAGACTCCCAATTGAACTTAATATTCAATTGTCTTGGAGAGTACAGATTACCATGAGCACCACCACTCACCGCTCACCCAAGTCGTATCACACCATGACCTGACCCCATGATGGCCTCCAAGTGCTAACCAGAAGATAAATACACCCTGGTTCCGTCCAGGACCCACGAGAGTCTCTCCAGTCCGGGATCCAGGACCCAAGCCTGAACTCAACAGGATCCGGAAACCCAATATAAAGCAAAGACCGAGACTCTACCTGATTCTAACAGACAGGACCCAGGACCCAAGCCTGAACCCAACAGGATCCGGAAGCCCAATCCAAAGCAAATCCCAAGATGCTATTTGAATCTAACAGACACCACGAAAACCAGAAACAATCAAACCACATTACCACTGACAAGCTATGCAGTGTAATCCGCCAATGGCCTCCCAGGTCTAACTCCTGATCTACTTCACCGGCGGCCCAGACCTGCCGCTCTCTAATTGGGAACCAACCCCCTGTCCAATTTAGTCAATATGCCTTCGGTCACGCCAAACCACCACATCCAATCACTTCGAAAAACCTAAAACTACATGGCCCAAACTAATACTCGATCAGCTTCCCTGCCAACCTCTCATCCAAAGCGCAAAAAAAACTTAAACACAAACTGATTAGACAGCACCCAGAACTACTATTCGTGGACATATATTACTGCTCCTCCAAGGGCTTGATGAAAATGAGTTTTATCTTTCCCACTGAAAGACCTAAAGAGTGGAACTCGATCATCAGATCTCAACTTCACATTGCCAAAACGAAGAATACACCTCTCATCTGCAAACTAACAATTGTTATCACCAACCACTTGAAGCGAAGGGGGAAAACCTTTATGACCATCTACCATAACGGCACAGTCTTAATTCAAGCTAACAACGACAACCTTGAGGCTTTTGATGCACTCTTCCCCTCTCTACGGTCTTCCCCTTCTCACATCCCTCCTCCCCGCCCTACCCAACCCTCTCTCAGGAAAACCAGACCATCCAGCAGAGCACCCAAACCTTTCACATGCCCCCTATCAACAACTATAGCCTTCCGGCACGTAACACCACACTCACAGCTGCCACCATGAACAGGCCCCCTCCCACATCTGACCGTCTCCTTGACCACCCCCTGCCTACTCCCCTCCTCATACTACTATGACTGACCACAACACACAATCCTCGACCCCATCTACATCCCTATACCCACACTCATATGAACGCAGCAGCCACAACATGACCCTCCTCTCGCTACGTCCTTGGCCCGTGCAGCGACCACAAGGTCTATACACTATTAAGAACGCAACTGCCACAACAGGGCCCTCCACTCGCTGCACCTTCGGCCCCGCCCAATGACCACACGGACAATACACTATCTATTAGAAGACAAGACAGCAGCGTTAGGACACCCCCCTCCTGGGAGGCCCCCATTCAGAACCACCCTACCCCCCACCCTAGAAAAGACTGGTCTGTGTCTCACCTTGCTTGAAAGCCAACTAACCATTGTAATCCAGGGCTTCAACGAAATCCTAACCAACCTCACCTTTCTCAGTAAACCTTACCAAAATACTCATAACACCCCCACCATCAACAATCCCACCCACCAAGGGCTTCCCTTGTCTCCCTGCCACAGGGTGATCCCAACCCCCCCTCCAATTATATTTGGAACCCAGAGCGTACCAGCAGAACTAGAGCAGCTATGTCCCCGAGTGAAGCAGCATATCTTGCCTCCTCATATGACAGCCCAGCTACTGCCATCCCTCTATCCAAAATCCAGGTGATCACCGGATTTAGAAGGGACCTCTCCCCTCCTAAACACCCCAGACCACCAGCCTCCCTTTCCAACATCCTCAAAGGCCCCTTTAAAGAAAAAACCCACTAAAGAGGCACTCACCACCAATTGCATGCTCGTAAACTGCAGATCAGCCTCTTAGCATGCAACTGAGCTATCAGAATCCATCCTCACCAATGACATAGACATAGCCTTCATCACCGAGATATGGCTAAATGAATGCTCGACACCAATCTTGGACACTCTCGTGCCACCAGGCTTTGCAATCATCAACAAAGATCGAAAAGACCAAAAAGGCGGAGGTATAGCAACCATTCATAACAACAATATATCTGTGACAGAAATTGACACCTTTAATTATAACACCTGTGAGTGCCTCTCCGCCAACATAAACACAAGTGACAACAAGACATTCCAGTGCCATCTCCTATATAATCCCCCAGGAAACACCACCGCTTTCACCGATCACTTGTCCGACCTCATTGTTCATTGCTCACTTCGAGACGCCAACAGCCTAATTCTGGGAGACCTGAACCTACACCGGAATGAAAACATCAACCTGGTAATCTAGAACCTGAATGAGCTGCTGCACAGCAACAACTGGAGCGACTCTGGATGCCATCATCTCCAAACAAGACACCATCAAGATTGATCAGATCCTACCTGTGGACTGGTTTGACCATCACCGTATCCTATTTCACATTACTCAACCAATCACTCATCAACCCCCCACCCAAGACCCCCCCAAACGGATGAGAAATCTTAGACATATCTCCATGACTGACTTTGAAAAAAGGGTAGGCTCACTTCTGCTTACCTCCACAGATGATCTCTTTACAGCGGAACTCACCACCCACTATAACTCCACTATGACTTCCATCCTAGATCACTTAGCACCCCTGAAACTAAAAAAAAAACAGGAACACTACATCTAGATCCTGGTTAAACTCAGACATCAATGCTGAAAGAAGACAACTAAGAGCTGCCGAACGACGATGGAGGAACAACCCCTCGATAAGCCTCCTCGAGCAACTCAAAGCAACCCGAAGGAAATACAAAAAATTCATTAACAATCAAAAAAACACCTTCTTCTGCACCGCCCTAGACAATGCAAAATACAGTCCCATAGAACTATTCAATATCAACCGACAACAAACATCCAAATCCCCTGATGCCACAGGCAAGGCCTCCAAAGACCTCTGCGCCAACTTTGCCAACTTCTTCATAGACAAAATCATCAATATTGAGCTCTCTCTAGACGTCAACCCCAACACTTCTTGCCCAATCTCACCCCCAGAAACCAAAGCCAATGCCGGCAAACACCCCGTTAAAGTATGGAGATTTTTCGTGTTCGAAAGATCTTATTGAGTTTTCATATTAAGCAAAACATAAAGACAATACAGAAAAATAATACACAGCGAAAATATTAATCAAAATATAGATATACAAAAGCATCAAATGGATTGCAGTAAGTAACAACATTACAATTACTCAATGAAAATATAAAAAGGGGAAGGGGAATTATAAAATGATTGCATTAACTAGCAGATATAGAGCTACTGTAGCGAAAAACATTTATCTACTATAATTTCAATAAAACTAGATATAAATATATAATTGAGAAAATAAATATATATCAACAGGTTTCCAAAAAGAATGAAAAGAATTAGAATTATGACCAATACGCATAAAGATAACTGAGCCAAGCATGTACTGATAATAATGAAACATATTTCCAACAGAATGTAATGAATTTTAAAGCAGCTAATATTAGAACAATAAAATGTTTACCTTCTAAGTCATTTAATTTGTGTGTCAAAACAGCAGATTTGCATATTACCATTTTAAATTAAATATCATCATGAATAGTTAATATCTATTTTATAATATCCCAAACATCTGTCCAAAATTTAGCAACTAAAGGACAATCAAAAAGCATATGTTTTAATGAACCTGAATGTAATTTACAGTGCCAACAAGTTGAGGATGAAAGAAGTTTAGCTTGAAATAAACGTAATGGAGCCCATAAACGGTTAAATTAAATATAAGAATTAGTTTGGTGAAGTGAGACAGGTAACCAACCAGAAATATTACTAAGCCAAATATCTTTCCATATATCAACAAATAAGGAGAGTGAAAGTTCATTATTCCAAAATACTGAAATCATATTAATGTTGGTTCCTAGAGAATTAGATAATTTTTTATATAAAACAGAAACACCCTGAGGTGATGTGGAAACAGTTTGACTATAAATTGGTAAGTTAGCTTTAATACTAGAAGGAATAACATGAGGAAATTGATCTAAAATTGAATTACATAAATATTCATATTTGGTAATATCAGACTGAGGTAAACTAAATTTTGTCTGTAAAGCATCAAATGATAGGAATGCATAGTTGTAATAGACATCTTTAAGATAAAAAATACCAGCATTAATCCATGAATACCAAAAACGTATATTTCTATTTAACTTAATGACTGTGCTATACCATAATGATATGTCTTCTGTAGTAAACATGAGAGATTGAAAAATGGAGTCTAAATCATTAAAAATTAATTTAGTGCAGTTAAGAATAACATATTTATGACAAAAATGGTGATTTATTAGACATGGTTAACAAAGTGGGTAATGGAAATGGAGTAACTATTGACCTCTCAATAAGAAGCCACTTAGGTGGATTAATTGAAGAGGAATGGTTAAACTATATGGAACTTTGAGGTCGATTATGATGGCGGACGGATTGCCTCCGCAGGGCTGGCGGGGGCAATCCGTCCACCATTCTCCCTGCAATGACCCCCGCCACATTAGGATGGCTGGGGGGTCCGCGGCAGACGGCAAGACCGTCTGCCGCTTATCCGCCGGTCGCCTTTGCGACCGGCGGCAAAAGTGCTCACATATGATGGCGGTGTCTGCGAGACACCGCCAACCATATTATGATACTGGCGGTCCAATGCCTTTCCACGACGGCATTGCCGCCGTGGAAAGGCATACGGTCTTTTGTTTTGGGGTCTGTTGTGGGCCCCTAGGGTGAAGGGGGTGGGGGTGCACATGGGAGGTACCTATGGTACCCCCCTGCAGTTGCCTGCACAATGCGGCAGGCACCGTGCGTGCCTGCCGCTTTGTGCATGCAAATGCACAGCATGCATTTTTAACTTTGCGGTGGGTGCTGCTTAAAGCAGCACCCGCCGCAATGTTAAATATATGGGATGTGACCGCAAGGGTGGCGGTCACATCCTAATTCCAATGGAGGGAACGCCGGTGCCCCTGCGGACAGTCCCTCCACCTCGGGGTGGCGGACGGACGCAGGTCCGTCCGCCATCATAATCGACCCCATAGTTTTCAAATGAAAGCTTTGTGATAATGAAAAAAGTCAGGTAAACTAAAACCTGCATTACATTTATGTATTTTTAATTTTATTTAACTAATACGAGTTGATTTTTTATTCCAAAGAAATTTGGGGAGAAGTTTATCCACATCTTTGTAAAACTTTAATGAAAATTGGGTATGAATCGTAGCTAAAATGAAGAAAACTTTAGGAGCAATAGTAATTTTAATAGAATCCATTCTTCCCCACCATGAAAGGTGAAGTGAAGACCATTTGGATGTTTTATCTTTAATATAATTTAAGATAATGTCACAGTTCAATGTTATTGTAGACTTTATGGATGAAAAGAACAGAATACCAAGATATTTAAATTGATCCTTTTGCCAAATAATTTCATTCATAGGTAATATATCAGGGGTACACTAAATATTAAAAGACAAAAAATCAGTTTTATTAGTATTCAATTTGTAGCCAGATATTGTGGAATATTTCGAAGAATCTCTAGTAGGGGAGGGAATGAGCATAAAGTATCACTAAAAAATAAAAGTACATCATCCGCATATGCTATAGTTTTAATAATGACGTCCTTAATATTGATTCCCTTAATATTATCACAATTTCTTATAGAAGTAAGTAAAGGTTCAATACCTAAAAGGAACAAAAGTGGGGAAAGGGAGCAACCTTGTCTTGTACCTCTAAAAAGGGAAAATTGGTTTGATATTTGGCCATTGATAAATAAACGAGTAGTAGGAGCAGAATACAGAGCCGAATACAGAGCAGAAATCATGCGAATAAATGAGTAACCAAAGTTAAATGATAATAATGTATGGAAAAAGAATTGCCAGTGAATTTTATCAAAAGCTTTCTCAGCATCTAATGTGAGAATACCCGATGGTAGAGATATATTGGAAGCTTGTTCAATGACATGTAACAGAGTTCTTGTATTATTAGCAGAATATCTATTCTTCATAAAACCAGATTGGTCTGGATGAATAATGGAATCTACCACAAGGGACAATCTAGAAGCAAGTATTTTAGCATATCATTTACAATCTTGATTAATTAAAGAGATAGGGCGATAATTTGATACAAGTAAAAGAACCTGAAGTACTTCCTGTAGAACTAAAATAGGTAAAAAGTTGAAATAAAAGAAGAATAAGCTTTAATTTAAATTCTTTGTAAAACTCAGCAGGAACACCATCGGGACCAGTAGACTTATTTTTTTGAGAGATTTTATGGCTGATAGAATTTCATCTTGAGTAATGGGACAGTCAATCCCATTTTTATCTGATTGTGATATCTTGGGTAAACCACATTTAGTTAAAAAGGAATCAATCAAGGAAACATCACTAAAATTGGGTTTGTTATAGATGGTAGAGTAAAAGTCCAAAAATTCATTAACAATATCATTGTGTGTGAAAGCAATTTTACCATTAGGGCCATCAATTGAATTGATTTGAGTTTTATCTTTTTTTATACGCAAATAATTAGCTGAAAGTCTGCCGGACCTATTGGCATTGAAACGATACGTGGCTTTCCAAATAGATATCTGAATACCAGCTCTTTTGCTAAGGATTGAATTGAACTCATATCGAAAGTTTTGTAATTTGATTCTATATTGAGAGTCATTAGACGTAATAAAAAGTCTCTCAAATTTCGCTATTTGCTTTCCCAAGTGTTTAATATTTGCATTAAAGGTTTTATTTTTGTGGGCCATAAGAGAAATAGTTTCTCCTCTAATATAAGCTTTAAAAGCATCCCATCTATTAACCATAGAGGTAGAACCCTCAGGGTTAAGAAGGTAGTATTCCTGAATGGCATTTAAGAGCTTAGGTTTATTACGCTCATTAAGAACAATATCAGTATTCATTCGCCATCTAGATTTCTTTGTAAATGAAGAATTTAAATTTCAAACAACAGAAATCAAAGCATGGTCCGAAATATCAATGTTACCAATCATAAGAGTAATGATGGAATTAATCAATTGCTTAGAGATTAATAAATAATCAAGCCTAGAATGAGAATTATGGGAATTAGAAAAGAATGTAAAACTTTTTTTCTGTAGGGAAGTGTAGACGCCAAATATCTACTAACTATGTGGTTTGAATAAATGATTTAAAAGCATAAAAAACCTTAGGAGGACAAAATTTAGTAAGAGATAATCCATCTAATAAAGGATCAAATATAACATTAAATCACCTCCAACAATTAGAGGAACGTTTCCCAACTTTAAATCTTCAGTTGTGAGAATGGAACCAAAAAGCAGGATCATCTGCAGTAGGACCATAAACATTTAGTAAAAATATAACTGAATCACGAACTTTAATTTTAACTATGACAAATCTCCTGTCAGTATCTGAAAATGTACTCAAAATTTGGAAATGTAATTTTTTTGAAAAAAGAATTGCTACACCATTTTTTTGTGCCAACTGAAGGAGAAGAAAGAATATTATCCACCCACTTTTTTTCATATAGTCTAAGATTTTGTCATCAATATTGTTTTCCTGCATAAAACAAATATCTGCCTTGCAACTACCTAAGTAGTCTAACGTTTTTGCACATTTAACTGGATGACGTAAACATTTAATGAGACTACATTAAAGTTATGAACATTAGCCATGATAAAAGAGAAAAAGAAAAAAGGTCAAGAAGAGGAAAGTAAGACGTAAGGAAACAACATGAAGAATAGTAGCTCCAGAACATGCGAAAAGGAAAGGGTAGGAAAAAAGAATATACAGACTAACACTGAACAGACGACAACAAAAATGACTAACACAGAGAAACATCAGTAACAGATGCAAAACGCACACACACTTAACAAGCATGACCAAACCGTTGAAGCCCAGCTTTTAGATAGTGACAAAGTTAGTCAGAAATATCAGCTAAAATATTATTCAAGTAGCAGAGTCATGCGTATCCATAGAATGCTGCGAATGATGTGACTGCTGTTCCAGAAACAATTTTAAATCTTCAGGGCATTGGAAGGACTTAGAAAAATTATCTCACCAGATGCGCATCGTTGAAGGATCAAATAAGCCATACTTAAATCCAAGACTACGCAGTTGTGGACGCAAATCAGAGAATTCCTTGTGAATCTTAACAGTCTCTTTGGCGAAGTCTTGGTGGATAAAAATAATATTGCCATTTACCAGTGAAGATGGAATTTCACGTGCAGCTTTCTATATCAAAACCAAATGATGATTACGAAGAACCTTAAAAAATCATTTGTTGTGGCTTGGTATGATGAGGATTGCGATGGGATGGAATCCTGTGCACTTTATCTATTTTAAATTTCTCTAGAAATTTAACATTTAAAAGACCAGGAATCAGATTCTCAAGATATGATCTGAAATTGGTGCCTTCAACATCTTCTGGCAAATTAAAAATATGTAAATTGTATTGTCTGTTACAATTTTCCATATCTAACAATTGGACAGACATAGGGGAGATTTTAGCCACAAGAGGTGAAAAGGCGTCGATTTTAACCTTGTTATCCTGTATTTTAATGGAGTTATCCGAGACCTTCATCGACATGCTAGCCATATCTTTACGCAGATTTTTATTTCTGACACAATATTATCTGTGTAGGCATGTAGAGCATGAAGTTCGCCAAGAATTAAGGACAAAGAGGATTCACTTGATTCCACCACTTTTGACTCAACGGGAGGAGAAATCTGTTGTTTCCTTTTATTATTGGGATTTTGTTTAAATAAAACGAAGAAGTAAATAACTGCAAGGCACAAATAAAGAGGAAAAACGCAGAAAAATGCAGCAAATAAGGCTGGTGCAGCAGCTAAAATGGTCTGTGGGAATGGTTAGGCCAAAGCCAGGCCTTTTGCTGAGAGCTTGCTCCCCCCCTGACAGGAAATCTGGGCTATACCTGATGAGGAGCGCCAAGCAGCCACCAGAGGAAGCAGCACACTGCACTAGAAGATTTCAGCACCAGGAAAACGTCCATAGGAGCCGCAGGTAGGCTTCACAGGGCTGCTAGCAGTATTTAAAGATAAAAAATAGTGCTAAAAGCTGAATTTCGGCATTAAAATCGGCTCCAAAACACGGAGCGTACATTGAGGCGGCCATCTCGCTTCACGTGCTCGTGCGAGTTCTGTCTGGAAATCTTTCAACCCACATACCGGAAACCGAGATTCTCAAACTGATCTCCACCTCCAAACCTGCAGCTCATGCATTAGATCCTTTACCCACTCAATTGACTAAAAAAGCTAAAAGTCTCCATAGCTCAATACTGGTGCAAGATCATAACCAGCTCTCTGAAAACCGGCGTCATTCCTGACTGCCTCAAAGGCGGCCAAGTTACTCCACTCCTGAAAAAACCTGGCCTTGACTCCAACAATCTGAACAAAAGTGCGTTCTTTCACAATTGACTCAGCACATGGACAGCATTAACCTTCTAGATCCCCACCAATCAGATTTCAGAAAAGGTTGTAACACTGAGACTGCGATCATTAACATCGTGGATAACATTCACAAATCTCTAGATACCGACAAATGCTGCCTACCCATCCTCCTGGACTTTTCGGCAGCCTTTGACACGGTGAATCACAATCTTCTCATCAAGGCTCTCCAAGACAGGGTAGGAGCAGATGAGGTGGTCATACAATGGTTCTCTTCCTTCTTACACAACCGCTCCCAAAGGATAAAAATCAAAACCTTCACGTCTGACCCACAGAGGTGTCCCCCAAGGATCAGTGGTCTCCCTTCAACATTTATATGGTACCCCTCAGTTCCATACTCAAAAAAGCCAACATCACCTTTCATCTCTATGCAGACGACACCCACATCTATCTGGAAACGGGTCCTATGAAGATATTCAGAGACTAAACAATACTTTTAAAGAAGACCAGCATTGGCTATCCATGAACCACCTCAAACGCAACCAAGACAAAACTGAAATCCTCCTCATCTCCAACAAAGACGAAAACCCCCAAATCATGGAATGGCTTAAAGAAATTGATGCTCTCAACTGTAATCTCACTCTGGCTAACTCAACTAAATCATTAGGATTCACCCTAGACCCCAAACTTGACATGGTCAGTCACATCAAGAACTCTTCGAAGAGTGCCTTCCTCAATCTGAAGCTTCTCAAGAAAATAAAACCCTTCATCCCCCCCAATGACCTCAAACAAGCCACCAAATCCCTGGTGTTATTCAGACTCGACTACGGAAATGCTATCCTCACCGGTACAGCGAAATTCCACCTAACCCCCCTCAAAACAACTCTAAATGCAGCAGTCAGAATAGTCACCGGAGTCAGGAAATTTGAGCACATTGCACCCACACTCAAAGATCTAAAATGGCTCCCAATAGAGATGCGTGCCTGCATCAGAAATGCCTGCCTCATGCACAAAGCCCTCCATATAGTGAAACCTGAATACCTGGCCTCCAAACTCAAATAGGCCGGCCAGACTAGGAACCTCAGGAGTTCCAACTCCCTTCCGCTCATCCCTATGAAAACATGCAAATGGAAAACCGCTGCACAATCCTTCTCCGGAAAAGCACCCAGAATCTGGAACTCCATCCCAGCAGACATTAGGACTATCCCGTCCTTTGTAAAATTAAAAAAACTCCTAAAAGACCTCTACCTCAACCGTGCCTTCCCAGACAGGTAACCAGCGCTAAAGGGCTCATACCTGCATTCCGTAGCACCTAGACACTTGTCACCATAATCTACCTCCTCCTAGCATCCTTTCCACCCTTCATGTTCCCCCCTCCCTGAAAATGGTTCTGCTCAAGACAGTCGGGCTCTCTGCGAGGCTCTCAGGACTGCCCTGCCTCTATGTTGCACTACACGCCGGGACTTCCGAACCAATATGTATACCTATGATTATTTGAGATTCCTGTACTATAACTGCTGTAAAGCGCTCTGATACCCTCGGGTCTGGCTAGCGATATATAAAACCCCATTAAATAAATAAATAAAAAATAAGAGACTGTAGGGCCACCCCTCTCATGGCAATCAGTACTGCATCATCTGCATACACCAATAACGATAATGGCTTGTTGTCAAAACTAGGGACGTCAAGGGGGCTCGACTCAGGACGGCCTCTACCCCGTTAGTGTAGATGGAAAAAAGAAAGGGGGCGAGGACACAGGCCTGCCTTCCTCCCTTCTCAATACTTAATGAGCGGGTACATTCCCCATTTGCACCATACCAAACAGAAGAAGCAGCATTGGCATATAACTGGCAGAGGAAGCAGATTATCAGTGGGCTGTCCTCCATCTCTTCCAGAGTAAGTCACAGCTTTCCGTGGGAAACACAATTGAAAGCCGCTGAGAGATCCATAAATGCCATGTAGATTTTCCCCCCTTTCGCTTTCTTGTACTTGTCAAGGCTGAGTGACACATTTAAATATTGGCCCACCTTCCCCTTTCCCCTCTGGAACCCATATTATGCTTGAATCAATATGTTACTTTCTTCGGCCCAGTTCTCCAAACTGGCTAATAGAAACCAGCCCATAAGCTTTGCTGTGGTGTCCAGAAGAGTATTGGGGTGGTAGTTCTTAGGGGACTCCCTCTCCTCCTTCTTACATAGATATACACTCTGGCTCCAAGATGGTGGTGGACTATCATCTGCTATTTTATTAAACACATTTGTTATTAAGGGGACCCAAAAATCATAGTTCTGCTGGAAAAAATCAATTGGGATCCCATCAGGGCCCAGGGTTTCCCTGATGGGCAAGACTCCAACCCTCTTCTAACTTCTGTTAGAGGAAATTTCAAAGAGCCCAATGGTCTTTCGGCAGGATCAGCCAAAGCTAAATGTGGAATATTTTTGAGACAAAGATGCTTTCAAAATAATTCACCCAATCCTCCTCGTCATTGTGAGATGCCAATGAAGGATCCTTAGAGTCCTTAAAATAAGGGTCGTTTATAACTCTTCAAAAGTCCCTGCTGCTACCTGAGGATGCAGCTTGCTCCAGATTGCTCCAGGCCTTTTCCCTTACTGGCTCCTTTCTTTTTTCCTGGCCAGATTGGAGTTACTACACAGCAATTTAAGCTCTACAGGGTCTCTATGTTGAGCTTTGAGAGCCTTCTTGAGCGCTGCCCCAGCTGTCGAACATTCATGGTCAAACCAACCTATTTTTTGGTTCAAATTCAGCAATTTGGTGCAAGTAAGTGCTGTGTATATTTTTGTGAGGAGTGCTAGAAAATGGGAGACTAAGTGTGGGGACATGGTACCCTCAACCAGACAGAGTGTGATGTCTTCCCTCACTTGCACTATTATTTTGTTTCCCAGATTCAGCTTCTCTACCTGAGCCCATTTTAGCCGATGTCCATTTTCCTAGATATCAATAAGTTATCTGCTACCGGTTGATGGTCTGTTGCCTGACAAGGGAGGATGGCATGATCAATAAACATTTCCGAAGTGGGCTACCTTACTACTTAATATGAAAGAAGCTAAGATAAAATCAATTGTTGATGCCTTGGAACCACGGCTAAAGGTTGTCACTATCTGGCCATGTTCAATGTTGTTAATTATACCCAAGTTACTATGGTACAGCAGGTTATTCAGGGTGTCCCCGTATTCTTTGAGTGAGGGGATCATCCTGGGGATCCATTAAACCACACACTTTAGAGTCAAAATATTTACATAGGTGAATGTTAAAATCCCCTACCCAGATGATATCTGGTATACCTATTTTCTTAGTTCGAGTAATTTTTCCTAGCTCACTAATTAGGTCTTTGGCTACTTTATTCATGTTTTGCCCGAATTTGTTAATATACAAGTTTACTAAGATCCATGGATCCTTGTTTTTTAATTCAAGGAAAAAGATCTGAAAGTGGGTACTTGGGGGGCCAGCCTGTTTGATTTGGACTGAGATAGTATTGGAGAGCAAGGTTAATAGTCCCCCCCTTTACTCTGCCTGATGAAGAGGGCGCTGCAGGAGTATGAAAAGTGTGAAAACCAGGGAAGAATATCGGCTCCTTTGCCCAGGTCTCCTGGAAACAAATAATCTCCATGGAGTGCCACAAATGTAACCACTGTTCATGATCCACTTTGGAGGCAATTCCTGCCACGTTCCAAGATGCTAAAGTTATCTTATTATTATTATTACTACACTGAGTGGTGGCGATCATAGGTATTGCCTGTGTTCCATTTGGTAGACCAGCTACCGTGGCTGGTTCACCAGGGAGCAATAATGGTCAGTCACAGGATTCTAAATCAGAAAGAGGAGCAACTCTGTTATATAGCCTTATCCCCTGGGGAACAATAGGGCCTAATGGGGGGGGGCCTAGGCTTTGCCCTTTCCTATTCCCTAGTCTTGAATTTACAACCTGTGTGTAGAAGTGGTGCAATGGTAAATGCATAATTTGAATACTCCAAAACGAAGGTCTGTACAGGTTGCTCGCACAAGATAAGCCACCTGAGTGCTGTTGAAATTTATGACCATGCAATCCCCCCAATTGTCTTTGGGGAACTACCCAACCCCCCACCCCACTCTCCTGGCTATGATGATTTTTTTTTGCCAGGTAGTGGTTAGTCATTGCTGAGTTTCTTAGGTTATGAAAAAACCAATGGAGGCATTTGTCCATCAGTTGTGATGTTGATTCCAGCTGATTTACCAGAAGGGGTGGAACATTTGCCAGAACCAGTACTAGGTGAGAAGCCTCCGGAGGAAGATGAAGTAATATTGGGGTGTGGGCCTCTATATGATTTTCATCGGGGGGCGAGTGTCACTTATTCCAAGAGTCTGTTGAGATATCCTTGAGATCTTCTCTGTTGGGTGTGTTGCCCCCGTGCCGTGGCTTGATGGTTTTGAGCCTTCCTTTGCGGATTTACATGACCGCTTGCTATAGGGGATGGCCTGTTTGCCTGAATATCCGTGGTAAGTGTGTTGGGCCGTGATGGTGCAGATGAGATAGATCTGGCCGCACTAGGGAGAGTTGGAGATGCAACTACGGGTGTATGACAAGGATGCACCCTGGAGGACTCGACCAAAGAGTGGAGGGATATGTTAGATGTAGTTAGCCTGGCCAGCCGCTGTTCGATCTTGATTAGCTTGGTTATAATTGAGTCCAAGAGTATCATCATCCTTTTACTTATTTCTGCCCATAAATCCTCATTGGTAGAAGATTGTGGAGTCAGAGTATTTGCCATTTGAGTCATTTCAGGTGTTCCGCATGTCAATATGGGGGCGGTTGGTTGTGTGACCCTTGACTTTGTGACACGAGTAGGTTTAGCGGGTTTAGTCTGTTTGGTGATACTGGCTGTACCTGCCGTACGCCGCTTTGCGGGGGTCATTTTGAGGGTCTGTTGGTGCCTGAGAAGTTTGGGAAAGGACTCTACATCCTCTTCAGATACAACAAGTGCTGGGCCGGACATGGGAAGCGAATTCTGTTGCCCAGATGGGAGATCCCCAGAATCTGTCAAACAGGTAGGACAGACCTGTAAAGAGTCTTCCAAAGTTACCCCCAATGATGACCTTGTTGGAAAAAGAAGCGGCTTCATCGACAGGTGCCTTTGAGTTAACTCAATTTCATGGGTGAGAACACTGGAAGCTCTAGGTAAAAATGCATCCAGCTTTGCTACAGAGCCTTCACCCGCTTTCTCCAACGGGCCTTTGCGCTTTCCCATATTACCGCAACAAACACCAAGGAAGAATAAGAAAAAAAACAGTACCTTTTTAGACAGCGCAGGTGTTAGAGGGGAGGGGCCAGCCTGGCCTCCTCCTGTCTCCGACTGGCATGGACGGGCCGGCCATTGGCCCAGGCACGTCCCTGCGTGCGTCTTGCACCACGGGCCGCGTTGAGAATTTATACGCTCTCCTGCATGAAGAACACTGGAAGGCATAGTCCTTGTTGCTGGGTGACGCAAAGACCGGAGACCCAGGTGAGCGCAGCTATAAACACCGCGGGCCGCGCTGACAATTTATACGCGCTCCTGCGCGGAGAACACTGGGAGGCGTAGTCCCTAAAGCTGGGTGGCGTGGAGCAAAGAGTGAAGACCCAGGTGAGCGTGGCTATAAACACCGTGGGGCCACGCTGACAATTTATACACGCTCGTGAGTAAAGAATACTAGGAGGGGTAGTCCCTGTTTCTGGTTGGAGTTGAGCAAAGAGCGAAGATCCAGGTGAGTGCGGCTTAGTTTTTTTATACAATCTCCTTTTTTCAACTCCCCTATTCAATTTTTGATCATTTCTTTTATCGCAGCATTAGCTTTTTTTTCTCCTTATTTCATGTTTTTTTTTTAGTAGCTGACTTTTCTGGTCTGTACTAAGCTGTAGTTTTCTTCTGCTTTTTGGTAATCTTTCCTTCTCCCCTATATATCTTGTGGTACTGTAAGACTAAGAACATATTTCTGGTACTCTACTGTCTATTGTGACAATTGCAGGCCTAAGTAAGCTAGTATTATAAATAATATTCACTATGGGGCATATTTACGAGTTCTGGCGCATCTCTGCATATCAGCAGAGATGCGCCAGAACAAAAGCGTCACGCAAAACTACCCTTGCGTCACGGCAGATGCGCCGCATTTACAATGCGGCGCGCCGTGGCGCAAAGGTAGGCAGATGCGTGGCGCATCTTGTGACTTAAGGGCGGTGCATCGCTGGAGTCGTGTCGCAAGCGTGACGCAACTCCAGCAATGCTCAGGGCCCCCAATACTTAACATGCTGCGTCAGTCCTTACGCCTGCTTCAAGCAGGCGTAAGGAATTGACGTAGCATCGTCGCGGAAGTGCCTGCGTGAAATTTTGAGTTGAGAAACTGGTCCTTTCTCACTACCACAACTATACCATCTGCACCGAACATATGTTTAGCTGACACACTGACTACAGGACAAGTCAGGTACGTTATTTCCAGCCAGCTAAGGTCTGACCATTGGCGCATCTTCCCATAACAATACATCAATGGGCTTTGATCCACATGGACATCTTTTGGGTCATCCAGATACTCCTAGATCATCCTCTGGATGATCATTGGTGCTGCCACTTTCTGAACTTCTTTTGCCATTGCCTCTGCACTGGACGTAAGCCCTGCCATTTGACTCCAATACAATGTAGAGGTTGGTTCCAATCCTTCTGTTGCTGTTTTGCTGGAGTTCTGGTTGATGGTATTGTTGGCTGTTGTGAGAAAAGACTACCCTCTCTGGAATTTGAAGGCTTCACCCCAAAACTCTGAGGTGGGACTCTAAGTTCTAGCGATTCTTCTTCCAGGTCTCTGGCTTGCTCAACAATCCATCTCTTGTATTTTGAAATATCCTCTTCAGAAAAAGGAATGAAATCAGGCAGAATATGTTTGTACGATGGATACAGTAGTGTGCCACAGACGTACTCTTTTGACAAGATGGTGTAGGGTTGCAGCCTTGCATTACAAGTCAAGCAAAGGATTAAGCTTTCAACCAAGGCTTGTGCTTCTGTGCTTTCATTCACACATGTGAGGGCAAACCTTATAGACTTTTCCTTTAGCCGGTCCTGTAGGAGATGCAACAATGGGAGAGATTGGAGAGATTGGACCATCTTGCTGTCCTCCTTGCTAACTTCTCAACCTCAAAAGGGAGTAGCATCTGTGTCAGACATTTGGCTAGGTCCCATTTGTCTGCATCCATGGTCATAGCTTTCCCAATTACATCCTCTCCTCTTTGAATGGCAGTCATTGATATGTTTGTATTGCTCAAACAGACATTGAACTATGTAGTATGTTGAGTTCCAACATATTGGCACCTCCTGTATCAGAGCCCTTCCCCTGCCCCCCATCCCCCTCTCCATGTCATCTAATAATGTCAGCATGCGAGACGAGCTGTCGTCATTCGAGTATACCGGATGCACTGGAATCCATTTGCTTCCAGTGCCTTTGGAGAAGAGGAGGTAGGTTTCTCCTTGGAGAGGGTTGGAGGGGGGGGGGGGGGTTTAAAAAGGCATTGGAGGAAAAAAAATGGTTTTCCTTTCTGATGTCTTTTTAAGCATTCCTGGTGCACGGTCGCACATAGGGCGCAATCGTACACCAGGAATACCCTTTTTTATTTTTTAAATGGCCTTGTTTTTGGGGAGAGGCCCCTAGGGCAAGGGTCGCTCTTATAGGGGGAATAGAAATTTAAGGCCACCAGAGATGTTTTAATGTTTATAAAGGGCCTTTGTGTATGGGAGTGGCCCCGCGGGCATAGGTCGCTCCCCTTGGGGGTGCAATTTGTGGAGATGGGTCTGCCCCCTTTTGGGGGAGCAGATCACTTCACTTAAAAACAAAGAAATTTAAGGCCACTAAGGGGGGGGTCAAGGTGTTTTTATTTGAAAAAGCCATTAGGCCGCCAGAGATTATTTTGTTTTTTAAAATATGTTTTTGGGGAGCGGCCCCTTGGGCAAGGGCCACTCCTCTTTGGGAATAAATTATTTTGGCCATTTCTGCCCCCCTTGGGGGCAGATTGGCCTTGTTATTCTAGGCCCATCTGCCCCCAAGTGGGACAGCCATTAGACACCAGGGATTGTTTGTGTTGTTGGGGAGCGGTGCCTTGGGGGAGCAACATGTTTTGGAGAGCGGCCCCTTAGGCAAGGGCCACTCCCCTTTGGGAATTATTTATTTTGGCAGTTTCTGCCCCTCTTGGGGTAAGAATGGACTTTGTTATTCTAGGCCCCTCTGCCCCAAAAGGGGCATAAGCCATTAGACACCAGGGATAGGTTTTAATGTTGTTGGGGAACGGCCCCTTGGGCAAGGGTCCCTAACCTGGGGGGAGCAATATGTTATTGAGGAGTGGCCCCTTAGGAAAGGGTCGCACCCCTTTTGGGGAGCATTTATTTTGGCCGTTTCTGCCCCCCTGGGAGGGCAGATCGGCCCAAATAAACAATTATTTGTATTGTATGCCCACTAGGCCACCATATTGTTTTAGTGTTGTTGGGAGCTGCACCTTGGGCAAGGATCGCTCCCCTTTATAGGGTGATTTTATGGCCATTTCTACCCCCTTTGGTGGCAGATCGGCCATATGTTTTCAGGCCCATCTGTCTCTTAGGGGGGGCAGAAGCCACTAGATACCAGGGATTTTTAAATGTTGGTGTTGGGGAGTAACCCCTTGGGCAAGCGTCGCTCCCTCATTATGAGGGTGAATTTTTTGGCTATTTCTGCTCCCAGTGAAGGCAGATCGGCCATATGCTTGTTAGGCCCACCCTTATTAGGCTGGTGGATAGTTTGTGGGCTAGTGCATTATTTGCATATGTGATTGTAATGTTTTATTTCTCCTTTGTATTCTAGTGCAAAGCTTTTGATTCTTGTTTGTGGTTTCGGCAATGGTTGATCTGCTTTTTTGCGTAGTTGCATTTTTTTGTTTAGAATTTTTTGTTGTTTTGTTTACTCCAAATGAGTATTAATGTAATGCATGAATTAATTTTTTGTAAGGGGTGTCATAATAGCAGTATATTTAGTTAGTGTTTTGAGCCTGACATTCTTTACGGAGTATTTTGCCTTGTCTTATGTGTAATTTTCTTTTCTTTTTCTTTTTTTTAGTGGGATACTGTTGGTCCTTACTGTGTCTGTGCAGAGTAGGTGGTGGTGAGTCTAGCTGCTTCTGGCGAACGAGTGGTATAGTGTTTGAGTATATAGGTCTTTGTGATAAAGCCACAATTTGTTCATTATTTATTTTACAAATGATTTATTGTTGTTGACTTTTTTTGACAAGTTACTTTTATTAGTAAGCATTATGGCTAGCCATAGAATTACTGTTCAGCAGGTGGTTGGTATGCTTTTTGAATCTTTATCTGAGCAGGATTATGAGACTGACACTGCATCTGAGGGAGAGGAGGGAGCGCAAGATTCTAGCAGTGAGTTTTCTGTCACGAGGAATCATCTGATGATGAAGCTACTCTCAGTGCGGAAGAAGCTACTCTCAGTGCGGATAAAGTGCCTGTTTAGAGGAGGACACTGGCGTGACGGAGGTGCAGAAAGAGACATCGGTATTGCAGCCTGAGGCTGCAAGGCTTCCTACTGGAAGTGCTGGACACTGGGTTGATGCAAGCATGGTGCAGCCGGTGTTGCCTGCCTTTAGTGGGGATGCAGGGTGTAGAGTGAATTGAGATTTTTTTTGCCTATACTGTTTTTTCAGTTGTTTATAGATGATGTATTTTTGGCTAAGATTGTTGACCAGATTAATTTGTATGCTGAACAGTTTTTGAGGGACAACAGTGCCAGATTTAGGCCCCGCTCTAGAGCTTCCCGGTGGACTCCCACAAATCTGGATGAGATGAAGAAGTTTTGGGGTTTTACTTTTTTGATGGGCTTGTTAAGGAAGCCGCCCATGGCTTCATATTTTCTACCAGTCCCTTGATGGCAACAGCCATATTGACTACAGCTATGAGTCATGATTGATATTTACTTTTACTTTTGCTTTAGATGCTGCATTTTGCTGATAATGCTTCGGCCTGTTCTTGATCACTTTGTAGCTCGATTTTCAGAGATCTATACTTCAGGGAAAGAAATAGCTGTTGATGAGTCTTTGGTCCTGTTCAAGGGCCATTTGGTCTTTAGACAGTATATTCCTAGCAAGGGGGCACGTTATGGAATTAAGATGTATATGTTGTCTGAGAGTAGGACAGGATATGTCTATAATTTATGGGTGTACACTCGATAGGGATTCCACTATTGACCCCCATGGTTGTCCGTCCACTTTTGCAGTTTCAGAGAAAATTGTGTGGGATCTTGCTAGAGGACTGTTTAACAGAGGCCACCCTGTGTACCTTGATAGCCTCTACACTGCTGTGCAATTGTTTATGTGTTCAAAGTGGACACTTTTGCTTGTGGCATAATCCACTCCAACCATAAAGGTTACCCAGAAGAGCTTGTTTGTAAAAAAACTTCGAAGGGGACAATGCAGTGCCTTGTGTATTGAGGAACAGCTAGCTGTGAAATTTGTGGACAGGAGGGATGTGTACATGCTGACTACCATTCATGATGAGAGTACTTCACCTGTGACTGTTAGGGGTCAGGTTGCTGAAGTGCCCAAACCTGTGTGCATTGTAGACTACAAAAGGGAACATGGGTGGTGTTGATAGAGTAGATCAGAGGTTGGAGCCTTACACTGCTGTTTGTAAGGCTTACATTTGGTATACGAAGTTGGCCAGCCATCTCTTCAATTTAGCAACTTTCAATGCTTTTGTTGTGTTCAAGGAGTGTTCTCCTGCATCAAAGATGACTTTTGTTAAGTTTCAGGAGTCTGTGATAGGCAGCCTTGTTGTTGTTGAACAGGCAAGTGTTCCTAGAGTTGGAGTGGTGGAGGATGTGGCTAGATTGAAAGATTGCCACTTTCCTGATGTAATTCCTCCCACACCCAAAAAAAACCAATGCCTGTAAGAGATGTAGAGTCTGCTTGCAAAAAGGTATGCAGAAGGAGAGTTGTATGCACTGCGCCGACCGTCCTTCTAATCCTGGGCTGTGTGTGCCCACATGTTTCAAATTGTATCACACTCAAAGAGGTTTTGGGAGCAACCGTGAGTCTATAGTGTACTGCCTGGTCTGTATGGTTTTATGTAGTTGTTGTTCTGTTTCATGTTTAGCAATAGAATGATGTCTTTAGTTAGTGCTGTTGTTTTTGTAGCTATAGTTTTGTATCTAGTTGCAATTGGTTTGTGTTTTCATTTTTGTTAAAAAAAGTTCATGACGGTGTGCGTGGACTGGCACTTGGCTGGCAGTGTGTGTGGACTGGTGCTTGGCTGGCAGTGTGCATGGACTGGCGCTTGGCTGGTGGTGTGCATGGATTGGTGCTTGGATGGCACTGTGCATGGACTAGCACATCGCTGGTGGTGTGCGTAGACTGGCGCTTGGTTAGCGGTGTGTGTGGCCTGGCCCTTGGCTGGTGGTGTGCGTGGACTGGTGCTTGGCTGACGGTGTGCGTGAACTGGCGCTTTGCTGGCGGTGTGCGTGAACTGGCGCTTGACTGGCAGTGTGCGTGTGCTGGCGCTTGGCTGGCAGTCTGGGTGGGATGATACTCGGCTGGTGGTGCGCGTGGGCTGGCATTTGGCTGGCAGTGTATAAGTAGTGACTTGCTGATGGTCATTACACACTCTGCTAGTAAAAAGCCACTGCAGCCACTATGTCAACCACCAGCTTGTGTGATTGCTGTGTCAGTCATGTGGGCGCATGAAAGTGATGAGCCCTTGAGTGGCACTGTCTATTGATATGAATGTTGTAATGTGCTGGGCCCTTAGCTGGTGGTCTGAATGGTCATGTGTGTCATGTAAGAAAGGTGTGTGAATGGCCTGTAAAGAGGTTGGTGCATTGCTGTGGCTTTGGTTCAGGTTTTTAACCTTTTAAATATTAACTATGCATTTCCTTTTGTGAAATCTCTTGTTAATAGAATTTTACGCTCTGAACCTTCACTCACCCTTGTGCCAAATCAAACCAGTATGTGTGAGTACTTAAGGAATTGTTCATTTGGAAGGAATATTTGTCTTTTCTGTCTCTCTCTGCCAGGGTATACATTATCTCCACATTGTCTGTGAATGTGAGTGTTGTAATTTGTAAGAAGTTGCCTGGTATATGGTGTTCACTATTCTAGTGAACACCTTGCACCAGTCCAAACGACCCTGAGGGTGATTGGTTGTAAGTCAACCTTATAGACCAGCTATCCTAATGGTAGCATGGACAAAGCAGTCTTAGGCTAAACTCAAGAGGGCATGTGAAGCCAGCTGTTTTACCATATGCAATCCCTTTTAATACCAAATGAAAGGACACCACACAAGTTATATATTACAAAATATATGTATTTATTTCTAGAATAATCCCCTTAACTCTTTATGAGCACAGGAGCACAAGCATTAAACAAAGAACACAGTATAACATACAATAAGCTGCACAATTATGGATAGGCCGGTTGGCCACTCAAACCATATATTAAGAAAGTGGTATAAGTACCACGTCACGAACAATGAACAGGCCTAGGGCCTTGGGAATCGCTGGGCCTACACTGGACTAACAAAAGTTAGGTCGGGAGAGGCCCACAGGATACGGGTGCAGAGTCTATAGGCAACCGCATTTACCATACAAGTCAATGGTGCGTAAAAATCAGAAAGTTATAGGTTTCGGGGACTTCCGACTGGACTAGAACTTAGCCACTTAAAACTAGGACACTAGAGGTGTAATCCGGGCTCAGCGGCCATCTAGGGAAACCTGCCAAGCCCACACATTTCTGAAAACTAGACACCTGGGGGAATCCAGCGAGGTATGGCTTGTGTGGGTCCTCCAACATTTTCCTTCCCAGAATCCACTGCAAACTTCAAATTTAGCTAAAAAATTCACTTTTTTCTCAAATTTCTGTGTGGGAAAGTTCTGGAATCTGTGTGGCTCCACAAATTTCCTCCCACCCAGTGTTCCCCCAGGTCTCCCAATAAAAATGGTACCTCACTTGCATGGGTCGGCATAGTGGCTGCAACAGGAGAGGGCCTAAATGGTACTGTGGAGACTTCAAAATTATCTATAACAAAACAACCTGGTTTATGGGGGGGGGCACCTGGGGTTTTGGCCTCGGGCTCGCCGCCATCTAGGGAAACCTACCAAATCCACACATTTCTGAAAATGTTTCCCTACCCAGAATGCCCTGCAAACCTCAATTTTAGCTGAAAAAACACATTTCCCACATATTTTTGGGTGGAATCACCATGCTGGCACAAATGTCCTACCCCCCCACAGTGTTCTCCTTAGTGTCCGAGTAAAATGATACCACACTTGCGTAGATTTCCAATGCAGAATTGGCTAGAAATGTATTTTTACATAAATATAGCGCTGAGAATTTGCGGTGCCATACCCTTAATCCATATGTTTTAGGCTTTTCCCAGTCACAGGCCCTTGCCCCACCCACACAAGAGAGGTATCATTTTACACGGGAGACTGAGGGGAACGCTGTGGGGTAGGACATTTGTGCCGGCATGGTGATTCCACACAAAAATATGTGGAAACATTTTGTTTCAGCTAAATTTGAGGTTTGCCGGGCATTCTGGGTAGGGAAACGTTGAGGGATCCATGCAAGCCATAGCTCATTGGACTCCCCAGGGTGTCTAGTTTCCAGGACTGTGTGGGTTTATTGGGTTTACATAGATGGCAGTGAGCCTGGGGCCAAAACCCCAGGTGAAACCCCAAAACCAAGTAGTTTTGTTATAGGTAATTTTGAAGTCTTCACAGTACGATTTGGGCCATTTCCTGTTGCAGCCACTATGCCTACCCACACAAGTGAGGTACCATTTTTATCGAGCAACCTTGGGAAATGCTGGGTGGGAGGAAATGTATAGATCCACACAGATTCCAGAACTTTCCCACACAGAAATTTGTGAAAAAGTAAATTTTTCTGCTAAATTTGAGGTTTGCAGGAGATTCTCGCAAGGAAAATGTTGGGGGACTCACACACGCCATTCCTTGCTAGACTCGCCCGAGTGTATAGTTTTCAGCAATGTGTGGGTTTGGTAGGTTTCCCTAGATGGCCGCCGAGCCCGGGGCCAAAAACTCATGGGACCCACCTTGCAAAACCAGGTTGTTTTGTGATAGGTAATTTTGATGTTGCCTCAATAGGTTTTGGGCCCTTGCCTGTTGCGGGTACTTGACCCACCCACACAAGTGAGGTACCATTTTTCTCAGAAAACTTTGGGAACTCGGGTGGGTGGAATTTTGTAGATCCACGCAAATTCCAGAACTTTCCACCACAGAAATGAGAGGAAAATGTGTTTTTTGGGGCACATTTTTAGGTTTGCAAGGGATTCCGGGTAACAGAACCTGGTGGGAGCCAGTCAAGTTACCCAATTTTGGATTCCTCTGGGTGTCACTGTGAAAATGGTGTGTATCATGTAGATATCATTTGCTTTACACCCGTAAAAGAGATCCAGTGTGCAGTGAGTTCCAGAGTTGTAATGGATTAAGTCAAAGGTGATCAGCTAAGTAATCCATACCAAGTTCTTCGTGGACTATTTCATAGGGTGTGCTTTGGCAAATGCCCAGGAGACTCTTTAAAAACGTATTTTCTGCCACTTGAAGTGGAGCAACCTGGCCGTATCCCTAGATTCCGCTGTCATAACACACTAAGGGGATACATTTAACCTTGTAAATCTACAGAGCTGATTGGATATGTGTGCGCCCCAGTTGACGGGAAAAATCCCTGACACTGAATATAGCCCTGCTAGAAGAGGAAACATTTTGATTAATGAGCAAGTGCTAATTTAGCTCTGAATCCAGTTGAATCCCCAGATACTTGAACTTATTTATTTATTTATTTATTTGTTGAGATTTATAGAGCGCAGCGAATACCCTTGGGCGTCTTGGCGCTAGTAAATTCCACCAGTCCACACTCGTTGCATGAGGCTCATTGGTTGAATAACCATGTTTTTAAGAGTTTCCGGAATTGATAAAGGGACGAGCTCGTCCTGATGTTGTGCGGGAGAGTGTTCCAAAGTTTGGGGGCAGCCACTGTGAAGCGACGGTCACCCCAGGAAACTTTCTTTGATCGTGGGATAACTAGGTGGTGCAAAGAGGAAGAGCGGAGCTGCCTTGAAGGTACATAAAGTTTCAGTTGGTTTTTAAGCGAATGTGGTCCTTGATTGTTTAAAGCCTTGTAAACTATACACAAAGACTTGAACTTAATTCTATTTTCGATTGTAAGCCAATGATACTGCCTGATTATTGCTGATATGGATTCAAACTTTGAAGTTCCTGAGAGCAGACGTGCCGCCGCATTTTGAATTGATTGTAATTTGTTTTTGACCCTAACCTGAGCGTTGAGGAAAAGACCGTTACAATAATTCAACGCTGTTAGAACTATCCACCCTTTTAACGTGCTGGCCATCTATTACATATTTAATTGTTTTTATTCTTGATGGGCCAAAGTTTATGACATGCGATTTAGAGAAATTAGTGGATATGTCAAGAATATTCATATAATTGGTAAAAAGGGAGAGAAGCTTATTCAGACATTTTTAGCAGTGTGGGCCATTAAAACTGTGTCTTCCGCATATAGTAGGGCAGGAATGGGACGACCACCTACTCTGGGGACATCAACACCCTCAATAGTCAGGACCTGCTCTAAGCTGTTGATATAAAATATGATATAAAATATGAATAGGAAAGGAGCTAACATGCAACCCTGCCGTACTCCTCGCTGATGGTAAAGTGCTTGGTGCATTCCCCATTGGGGCCATACCTAACGCTCACAGTGAGGCTGTTGTGCAAATCACACAAAAAATGAATTAAAGCTGTATCAACAGCCATCCATTCCATCATCGTCACGAGCTTAGAGCAGTTAACTCTATCAAAGCTGAGCTGAGGTCCATGAAGGCCAGATGGATGGCCCCTTTCTTGGCCTTAATATACTTACAAGTTAAAAGATAGAGGTTCAAGGTCTGTTCTATTGTTCGCCGACCAGGGCAAAACCCATACTGGAGGTCAGACCAAAAGCCTTGCTCCTCGGCCCAATCTGTGAGGCGGTTTAATGAAATTCTGCCAATAATTTTCACCTCTGAGTCTATAAGAGAAATGGGTCTAAAACAGGCCCGGTCTGATCTATTGCCCTTTTGAAAGACAGGGTCTATTGTAGATTGGGACCATGTAGAGGGAAGATGACTAGATACAGCAGAATTTAAGTGCAGTGTTAGTATCGGGCCCACAGGTCTATACAATCCTTGTATAGGTCACCAGGTACCCCATCAGGCCCTGGAGCCTTGTTTATAGGCAACTGGGTAATGGCATCTCTGACCTCCGAGAGGCTAAAAGTTAGATTACGGTCCATCCGGGGGCCTACTACAGGCTCCTGCTCTTCCTCAAGGCTATAAATGACCCTTAAATTATCCTTGAAAAAACAACAATTGATGGACAGAATGCAGAACAAGGTCATACATTCACCCCAGTACAGAGATCTGGGTCTAAATCCATTGTTTATTTGCTCACCGTACCATTCTAGTTTGGAACCCGCCATATGCAAATCAGTCGACCCTGCACCCAATGGGAACAGTCCAGCCCAACCTGCCAGGCCAGGTCCTCCATTGACTGGAAACTAGCATCCTAGGACCTGAAATGATCCACCCAGGCCTGAGCTGGGATGGTACATGCCTGCTTGATAAGTGGGTCAACATGAAAAAGGGGAGTGTTGTTGGCACCCCAGAAGGCTGTGCTATTGTGCTGCAGACAGGCCACCACCAACTTGTCCCACGTCTCTGCTTTGATTTGGGCTTTACGATATTTACAGGCTTTCTTAATGGCCGCCCTGGTATTCTAACCTTTTCCTGACAGCGGAGCTTAGCATGCAAGAGATTCCACAGGTCCTCGTGGGCTCTAGAGCATTGTCTGTCAAACCATCTAACCACACAGGTGTTCGGCGAGGCAACAATTTTAAGGAGTGACTACTTAATAAACCTGCAGATATTAGTAAATGATGCCAAGATCCTCTGCGGTGGCTTTGCATTTGACAGACAGGTCTGAAAATCAGCATGACACGAAAAAATCAGGTTTATGGCAAAAGCCGATGGGATAATTCTGGCCCACTTTATCTTATGCCCCAGATCAGCCAGTTTAGTGGGTGCCTGGTAAGCAGGCATGGAGCTCACCACTTTATTGTCCCAACAAAATGATGCAGTTATTTGGTTATGGTCGCTCAGAGAGTGTTGAACAACCTCAAAGTCTAAAAGTGTGGCAAACAGACAACTGCAGACAAAAATATAATCAATCACACTACAGTGCCCTCCCTCCACAAATAATTTAAAGAAAATTAAAAAAATATTAAATAATATAAAATTACTAAAAAAATTACAAAAAATAAAAAAATGTAAAATAAAAAAATAAAAATTCAATATAACCTAAAAAAAAATATTTACCGAAGTAAGGAGATACAAGTTAAATAAAAAATGTCATAAAAAACAACCAATAATTGCTGATGTTTGTATGGGGGATGATAAGAAACCTATTGTGAGGCAAGGAGGTGCAAAATTAAACCATGCAAAAAATGCATGTAATATATATATATGAAAAGTTCATTCAAATCATATTCTTAATGTACATACTGCAATGATCCTCAATTATGTTATTAAACTGATATCAAATCTACTCATGCAAGTCTATGGCAAAGGCACACTGGCTGGATGCACACAATGGCTGTCAGCCAGTGCCACATGGTAAAACAGCAGCAGCCAGCAAGGAGGCATGGGGGACAAAGAACACATACAAACCTATGGCAAAGGCACACTCGCTGGAAGCACAAAATGACTGCCAGTCACATGGCCAAACAACAACAATAAGCATGGAGGCATGGGAAAAGATCACTTTCAGGCCTATGGACACAGACTCCACAAAAAGGCCGCCCGGTGGTATAAAGAACAAAGGTGACTTATGGCAAGCACACACAAGCACGGTGGACAGACAAAGGACTCATGGTAACACTTAAGAAAACATCATTAAATCAGCAATGCCAAAAGGGAAAATTAACTGAGCCATACACATTTTACAACAACACACATCCTCCAAAGATATCAAATATTACCCCACATATACACTTTTTGTACACAAAAATAATTTAAATAAAAAAGCCACCACATTTTTTATTTAATCTAATGCCATCCCATCCCTAACTGATGTTTAAAACAACATATACCATAGAAACATCATGACTAGAACTGGCCTTGTCCTACTAGATGGCCCCTTGGCTGACTAAGCCACATAGTAAATATTGAAAATTTAACAAACATGGAGATCATTTTAGCTGAACTGTACAACATTGTTCCTTTACAAAAGAAGAAAAAAAAATGCAAAAATATAGCTAGGCCAGACTGAAAATGCAGGCCACCCACCACAATAACTTTGGAAATTCTAATAAAAGTGCAAATAGATGCTGGTGCATGCCTTCTATCAAACAAACACCACCATTATACTAGAGTTTTTGAACTTACTTGTGAAATCTAAAAACGCAATTTCCTTAAATCCGTTGGTATATATGCATCAAACAAAGAGATTGATACTTCCAGCTACAATTCCAAATGAAAAGTGATCAGGAGATGGACAAAGCATTGGGAAGAGTCTGCTGGACAGGAACAGGAAGTTGGATTCTCTGGGAGACTCTCTGCGGGGAAACAAAAGTTTAAAAAAGGCTTCTCGGACAAAAAATAACTCCATTGGCCCATTGGAGAAGAAAATCTGCTTGAAAACCTCTTTAGCTACTTCTCGAGCACAAAATCTACTTGAGTGGTGCGTTTGCGACTGCAAGCGCCACTACATTGGTGTGGTCTCAGCTGGAAGTCGTTCAAGTATGTGTGTGAAGTCTCAAATGCACTCGCAAGCGCCCGACAATATCAACCCGCTCGCAAGGGAGCACCAAGACAAATCTCAAGCGCGTGAATAAAAAAAAAACTCCCTTCATGATGGAAGGTGGAATTCAGAAACCACAAACTCCGTTGCGGAGTTTACCACCCAGGCCTAATTGAAATCACCCAAAATTGTAAGTGCAGAATCACCTCTATGCACAATAATAATATTCCCCAGACAATTTAAAGTGACAGACTTAGTAGAGTGTGAAGAACTTCTATACACAGTAGGTAAAAAAATTGTTTTCTTGCCCATAGGGTACACTTTTAGGGCAAGTATATCAGGAGACCCAGTTCAATTGGTTTTACACTGCCAGCCAGGGACATCTTAATCCACATTATTAGGCCACCTGATGGCCTGCCAGGAGTGGATTTTATATTGAACGCTTTTTGTTAAATGCAGATTTTATATAGCGCAAACTCGACCCGAAGGTATTTAAGCACTTTACATGAGCACCAGTTACGTTACCCAAGGACACATTCAAGCACGGGGGAGATTTAGTGATTTGCCCAGATCCACAGGATATGGACGCGACCCAGAGGCTCGAACCTTGGTTTCCAGCACCAAAGTCGGCAGTCTAGCTGACGGACCACATCCACTTTCCATAACCTTTGTCTATATATCTCACCCATAGCCCATGATTCTTGAAACATACACCCTTCGAATGAATCCACCAAAGTCCCCCAATCCTTATCACCCAGCTATGGCTTGATACCTGCAATATTCTAACTAAGCAGGATAACAGATCTTTTACTATGAGGGAGGGGTGTTGAGAGTTCAATCTCGTCAGCAGTAAGAGCTTTCGTAAAACTTAAGGTGCAACACAATTTTTGATAAGAACTGCCACTTTGCCATTTAGAGTAATTGTAGGGGTACATCTAGTGCCCACTACACGTTGTAATCCTTTGTGCTCATCTAGTTGTTTAGGTGACGACTTCACTAGCTTGCTAAAATGAATAGTTCGGGACAGGTTTTACAAGTTTAGGCTACAGGTTTAGCCTGCTTCAGCTGGGATTTATAATCTGTTTCCACTAACAATGTTGAGAGGGGAGGCGCAAAGTGACTGTGTGATTGACTAATCTCTAGATTAAGTCACGCCTGCCTTTAATTATGATGCGAAGGGAGTAATCTGATCAAAACGTGAGACATATGGATTGTTATTCTAAAGCGTAAAATCAGTTGCCACTCCTAGTGAAGAGCTGGGGCAACTTTTTTAAGTTTAATTTTTTAGGTCTGGGGAGGGCCACTCATGCTCAGGCAGAGAGTTATTAAATCTTCCACCATCCAGTCCCCTTTTACTGAAATTCTAATATAAACCCATTGGCCAAAAGGGTCTAGGTTACATTGAGTATGTACCAAATCTTCATAAACTATTGTATAAGGACCACCTTAGTTTTGAATGTTTAGAAATTCTCACTAGATCCAGAGAGCAGTTTTAGAACATTAATCTTAACAACATTAGTCGCAGGCAGAGGAGCTGATGCAACATGAGCCACATACCTCCAATTGATAGTGCACTGTGCGATGATCTTCCAGGACCCAAGCTCATTGCACTGTCAACAGGAGCAGCTGCTCCCTGACTGCAAAATGGCCCCTTCAAACTGCTAAATAAATTTTGTGGAAGAAGAGTTATTTTCCCCTCTCTCCTCTTGCTGCAAAATCATGAACTCCTGAAATCTCTATAGGCAAATTAAAGCACATTGAATATGAGCTTGGCATGAGCGCCGGGACACCCGTTCTGGGTAGCCGTGCGCTCAAGAAATACAGTTCTAACATAACATAACATAACATAACATAACATGATGAAACTGCGCTTGTTTGAACAATGGGATATCACAATTTTGGGACATTGGTATGAGACCAAGCCTTGTCAGCCCCCCATTTTCTATGTAACGTATCTGTAGAATCCTGCATATATATTGTAAAGTGTGTTACCAGCCCTGCCCAGCCAGTGCCTGTGCTCTGACTCATTAGAATGTTGGAGTCTGATGATGCCTCGGAATGTTGGGACTGAGGGAGGCACAGTGACAGTTGGTCATGGGCTGAGCAGCTGACAGGCAGCTCCTGGTGGGGCTCTGATCTACCACATCTCTACTTGATGTTATCATCCTTGCTACTTGTTATCTTTATGAATAAAATATCTTGAAATACAATCTTCCTGAGTGGACCTTCATCACTACATATTTTGGCGATGAGGTGACGAAGAACCTACAGCTACAAGCAAATCCTAGGTACCTGACTTACAAATGGGCCCGGAGATGGCACAACCAACAGAAATTACAGTGGCAAATGCCACAATTTTCAGGAGAGGAGGTATCCACAAGAGGGAAATTTCTACGAACAAGAAGCAGACGTTTTGTACAAAAAACTGCAAAGATGACCTCAAGGAAGAAACAACTACTACAAAGAAAAGAAAAGAAGACATCAAGAAACAAGTAAGCATAAAGCACTATGCCTTTAAGCCCCACCAGTGGCCTCACCATCGGCCAGACCTTGCCCAGGCGTTCTGTGCTTGTACAATAATATTTATTATGGACTTTGTTTACCCAGGTATGCTTGCATCATCAAGCCAAGATTCAACATCCATATTTTTTTTATGGGTCACAAAGGTGCATTTCCTGCCACAGTTTGTCTTACCCTAAGTACTTACAAAATCGTTTATTTACTTGGAACTTTGTATTCTACAAGCTTTGTTACTCATATCAAGCCTTTAAATCTACACCGTGCTTATGTCGTTCACCCTGAAAACACTCAAAATCAACAATGTGTTTGGGAAGTCATTCCTGTCATCTAGTATGGGAGGAAAGGTTTCTGCCCACTATATTTTATGGCAGTGACACAGCGTCGGTGATGGTGTGATTATGGGGCCATGGCCTCTAGTAAGCAGTATGTCACAGGGATTTCCTACGATTTTGCGTTCTAACAATTTAAGTACTTTCTCTCGTTTATCGAGTCTGTAACTGAGGCAATGTGGTGACTGACTTTTCTTCTCTTCGCATGAAGTTGAAGCGTGTGACATTTTTCTCGAGCTGTATCTATTTCAATGGGAGCTGTGCATTTCTTGTGAGTCCGTTTTTTAGATATCGCCTGGCCGTAGCATTGCGCAGCAGTGCTCGCGCAGGCAAAATCTTTTGATGCACAGTGTGGGGCTTTGTCCCGCCTCTCTCTTCCATTGGCTAGCTCCATAAATGGCGGATAGCCTTTGGAAGAGATTGGTTGTTAATCACTCTTTCCCCATCACAACGCGATTCGGGGGCGTTTCCGTGTCTTTTTTTCAGTCTCGCCCCCAAACCCTCCCTCTCGCCGAGGAGTTATTGTGCCGTTGTTGTGCCTTGTTTATCCCCCGCCCTCCTTCCAGTTGTCCGTGCCTTATCCCTCCCGCCCGCCCACTGTCCGTGCCTACTCCCTCCTGCCCATCCACTGTCCGTGGTTTTTACTGCAGTTTAGTTGTGTGTGCAGCTGAGCCAAGTGCGCCATCAGCAGAGGGCTGGGCTGCAGCCAGGAAGCAGTGTCCTGCCGGTGATCCAGAGAGAGATGGGTCCTGTGTGCCTGGAGACCCACCAGAGTATGGTGGATCACGTCAGAGGCCTTTCCGAGTTTGTTTTATGCTTTGTGTGCCTTTACGATGACGTACACTTCTGTCTTGCTGTTTTTCCTCACCAAAGATGTCCAGCGGGCATGAATACTTTGACGCTGCGATATTCTGGTGCAGTGGAGTGTTACTTTACCCTTTTCTGCAATTTGTATTTCGTTTAGTATTTACTCTTTCCAAGTAAAAGTTGGCACCGTGTGCTCTAACAAGTAGAAATGTTACACCTGAAGATTGCCATGATTGTTTTACATTTCCTCACATAAGCATTAATCACTGTAATTGTAGGTGTAGGTTTAATATGCTAGCAAATCAAGCATACCAAATAAAGTGTACATAAAATATTGACTGATCGCGGGTGGCACCTTCTTCTGTCATCTGTGTGCAGGTTTGTGGTTACGGGAAACCGGAAGCCGTTAGTCCTTGGTCTCCGTCACAAAGTTGACAGCTGTGCCAGCTAAGTTTAACGTGACTTCATCCACGGTCTTTCCTTCTTCCGGCGCACACTCAAAGTTGTTAATTTAGAAGAACCGATAAAAAAACGAAAGCAGAAAAGTCTAATTGGATGCCAAAATAACATTTTATCGGCGTACTGCTAAACAGGACTACCAACTGTTTCCGTGCTGATTCCAGTGTACTCGTTTGCATTCCGCAGACATTTTGCCCGCTCATTGTGTACTCATCCCACTTGGCAGAGTATTGAACAAAAACAACCAACTGTACTGCTTGTGTGACAACGGAGGCGTGTCTAGGCACTGGTTCTGCGCAGCATTGTATCCGTGGGAAGTTCATCCCTTACTTTAAAAAACACACACCCCGGACGAAAGGCAGGTGACTTTTATTTGCACTGCCCAAGCATTCGCTCTGTGGACGTCGCTTCGTCGAGGTTCAGTGTACAACAGTTCGGTGTTACTTCGCAAGTAGATGTAAACTTCGTCCGTAGTTGCACTGTCCAGTTTGGGTCTGGTTGCTTGAATATGAACATAGAATCGGTCTTCTGGAAGTAGCTTTTAACCCGGGTCGTGCAAACATAGATTTCGAATGTCCAATATTTCCATCCAGCAATCCTCACTGTGCGAGCATTTTATGCAAACAGTTCTGTAATTCGGTGTCTCCGTTTTGCACTGCAAATGCACAAATATGGAATTACCAGGAGAGTGAAATGCCGCTTTAAGGTAAAGTCTGGGCTGATTTACGTTTCTGTTTTGCAGTTACAAAAATTCACATTGACTCACGGGGCAGGATTGGGCATTTAACCTTATCTGGCATCTCCTTATTGGCTGGAGTCTTGTGAAAGTGCGATATTCTTGGTGTTCAAATCAAGCTCTTTTACCCTCGTGGATGTAAAATGTAAACACTCTAATTTTAGCCATGCCTGACAAAGAGGACCGCTCTTTAGGCGGGCCTTGCACGTGTTGACTGGTGGTTATTTCATTCCATTCCATTCCCAGGAAAGGGCTTGCCCAAGGGCACTACAGGTCATGGGCATAGAATTACACTGGTAAGAGATGCAGCCTAGTGAGCGTTGTGCATGCACAGTAACATACAAGGGTTTTGTCAGAGCAATAAATGCTTAATGAAAGTGTATTAGGCATGATTACACATAACTAGGGTGACCACCTGGCATGGAGGCAAAATCTGGACAGTGACTGTAAAAATTCACAACAGAGGGTCAAAATTTAGGACAAAAGGTCAATTTTACTGACACATCTGAGTAGGTCGAGTAATAAAATAAATGTAAATAGATGGGCAACTGCCACAAGTAAAAGCAAAAGTTAGCCTATTGTGTTTAGTTTGTATAATGCAAAGTATTGTTCAGCAAATATTCACATGTCAGTAGGCTAATTTAAAGATTGAAAAACTAGCAAACATGCATAGTAAGCCAAATTTGACAGACAACATAAAGGACAGATGCCACAAGACTCTGCCCACTTATGAATGATAGCAGCAGATGCGGTGCTCTATAAATGAAAGTTGACTTCCAGGTCATAAGCAGTAGTACCGTTTCTGCTAGACACAACAAAGAGGGAGGGAAATGTAGAATAAGTGGCGAGAGGGAGTTTCTCTGATTGTTTGTGGAGAAACTAGGAGATGTTTCAGCCAGCCTTCTCTCAGTGCTGCCTCCACCAGCACACAGTCTCGGGTGGTAGCTTCAAGGTCTCGTACTAGTAAAAATGCCAGAATGCAGCCTGATAAAACATAAATAAGCACTAACAAAGCCAATAGGTTCGATGCTCCCTAGAGTGCTGTCTAAAGCAATAAACGTCTGTTGCACGATGCGTCCTTTCTGCCGGACCAGACACGACCCTCATGTTTTCCAAGTCCACGTTTATGCCCCTCCATCAGTACCTTTTTATTTATTAGTTTGAGTTCAGATGTGCACTTGTTTTTTTAACAGGACTACAAATACCACAATGCCTATAAAAACCGACCTTGGAACACATTCAATACCCAAGCACTGACCCGGCAAACCTGGGAGTGTTTGAGACGCAGTAATCAGGAGGGGGAAGAGAGGCTGGCTGCCAGACACTTGTATCCCCCCTCATATGATAAGCGTCTCGTTTGACAGCAGTCAGAACAAAGCCCCAGAAGAACTATAGAGGCGCTGCTAGCAGCGCAAATTACCCAATCGGTATAAACTGTGCTATCTGAGGGTAGATATGCGCAATCGGACCCATAACCTTGATGTGTGAAGCTTAGAAAGAAAGGGAGATAATAAATGTGAAATGTATTGAAAAGCTAGGAGGGAAGGGTGCAGTGTTTCTTGCAGTCTACAGCGGAGCGAGGGGGTGTGGGGGGGAGGACATTTTGGCAGTGTTACCATTTTGCCGAGCTGAGAGGTGCACAAGACATGCAGTGTAGTCCGCAACAGCTTAAGAGGCTGGTTCACAAACGAAAAGACAGACCTGTGAGAGCAAAATCATAGTTTTTACCTTCAAATGGTTTTTGTACTAAATAATATATATCTGGTTTATAAATCTTATTTTCTGCAATCTACTGCCAGTCCTTTAAAATGATGAAATATTTAATTAACCCTGTCTGTGTAGATGTTCATTTAGTTGCTCATGGATGTAGCGCCGCAAGGTGGACCAGTTTCAACATTACTACAGCCATGGTGGATGTTACTGCCAGAAGCCTGCAGTATGAATACAAGGCGGTGCTTCTTCACAAGTAATTTTTTAATGACATTGGCTCTTGGAATTATGCTCTGTGGCTGTGTGTGTGTGTGTGGCTGTGTGTGTGTGTGTGGGTGGGTGGCTCTGTGTGTGTGTGTGTGGCTCTGTGTATGTGTGTGTGGCTCTGTGTGTGTGTGTGGCTCTGGGTGTGTGTGCGGCTCTGTGTGTGTGTGTGTGTGTGGCTCTGTGTGTGTGTGTGGCTCTGTGTGTGTGTGGCTCTGTGTGTGTGTGGCTCTGTGTGTGGCTCTGTGTGTGTGTGTGTGGCTCTGTGTGTATGTGTGTGGCTTCTGTGTGAGTGGGTCTGTGTGAGTGGGTCTGTGTGTGTGGGTCTGTGTGAGTGGGTCTGTGTGTGTGGGTCTGTGTGTGTGGATCTGTGTGTGTGGGTCTGTGTGTGTGGGGCTCTGTGTGTGTGGGGCTCTGTGTGTGCGGGGCTCTGTGTGTGTGTGGCTCTGTGTGTGTGTGTGTGGCTGCGTGTGTGTGTGTGTGTGGCTCTGTCTGTGTGTGGCTCTGTGTGTGTGTGTGTGGCTCTGTGTGTGTGTTCTTCTGTGTGTGTGGCTCTGTGTGTGGCTCTGTGTGTGTGTGTGTGTGGCTCTGTGTGTGTATGTGTGGCTTTGTGTGTGTGTAGCTCTCTGTGTGTGTGCGTGTGTGTGTGTGTACAAATGCAATAGGTCTCGCATTTGTGAGAGATTAAGCTATTGGCATTGTAAATGACAATGCCATTTATTTATCTGTTTTCAAACCCAACACATAAATAAAAAGTTTGTCATTTACAATGCCAATATCTCTAACTTTTGCAAAGGCGAGACCGTTGCATTGTAAATGCTTGTTTTCATTGCTTTTTCTCTCATTAAAGACCCAGCTCCTGTGGCAGTTAAACCACCGCTATGTGGTCATTAATCACAACTCATTAATCACAACGGCCCAACGATGTCAGCGCACGCATCTCACCTCTCTCAGTAAAGCCGCGCGGATCTCCTCAGGATGCGTCATGATGTCACGAACTCCAACGGCGATTCACCTCGCTTAGAGTCAAGATTTGGAGCACAAGCCTACAGGGATCCACCCGGCGCTGCGTGCCATGCGTACCGCCATCTATAGGTTGGCTCTTGCATCCATTTTCCAGTTCTCCATTTCAAACGTAGTATTTTTCTTCTGGTGCCGCGCTGTCCCATGCTGCATCTCGACTATATTCTGTTGGACTTCTAAGAACGTGAGTTAATCGTGTGGCATCTATTTAGATATTTGCTGGTTATTGCGCCACGTACAATGGTCGAAATTACCCTGCTTTCTTTATGAAATGCGTGCTGTACCAATGACTGGACTCACTGACTGTTGTTCTTGCAGAGTTTTGCCTCACTTTTTAACTTATTTCACAAGGCGATCTTTATGTTACTCCTGGTGGACACAACAACCGTGTTTTGCCATTAGTTTTCAAAGTCATAGACTCCATGCCTTTTAGTAGATGGACAATTACGACTGCAGGTGATGGGGTCTTATCATAAAAGAAATGTTGTAATGTTTTCATAATTGTATGTCACTGTCTGCTCTCGTACATCACAGTATAGCTTGTCATTTCACGAACTTTTGTGTGGATCACACCACTATTGTGACACACACACCTTTCTTTTTTGTCTGTCAGCATACATTAATGTGATGCAGTATTCAAACATATTGTTTTATTTGCTGGGTATACACCATATGCATATTCTTTCTGGCTTTTGGGTACATTTCATGGCTTTTGTCACATTTCGAGTAGGAACTGTTTTTTTCACTTATCCTCCTCAGATCGTATTTTTGAAGGTTTGGACTTTGGGTACACATTCTTCTTGGGCGTAAGTTTAACTCTTCCTTCTTCCCTACATAGGGATGGCTAAGGATACATGTTCCTACTTCGTCTTTTGTCTCGAACCTTCCCTCTTTCGCATTTTCATTCTTTTCCTTCCATTTTCAGGAGGAAATCTGTTACTCCCTCTTTCCTGTGTATGTGTGAAGGCTTGTGTCCGTTTTGCGTCATGCATTGTTCTTTCTTCCCTTCCTGCCTGCCTGGCCAGTCGGTGCGTTTGGGGTCTTTTTGCCCCTTGTTGTTTCCGCCTTCCTGTTACTTGTTTTTTCCTCTCACCTTTTCTATGTCCGTGAGTTTTAGTTTTCGCCATCGGTTTTCGCTTAACCCTTCTCTTCCTCCTCTTCTTCTTACTTCTTGTTTTCTTCCACTTGTCTCTTTGGGCTGCTTTGCCTACTTCACTATATCTTCTCCTTCTTGCTTTCTCCCATTTATCTTGTCTATCTGCCTTGCACTCTCTTTCCCTTCACGTTCTCTCTGTCACACCGTTGTTCCTTCCTTACTATCTGTCCTTTGTTCACTCTCGTTATCTTTTATCGTATTTTGCATTTGTGCTTCTGTTAGAAGGAAAGGGGATATATGTAGTATCCTGCATATATATATCGTAAGGTGTGTTACCAGCCCTGCCCAGCCAGTGCCTGTGCTCTGACTCATTAGAATGTTGGAGTCTGATGATGCCTCGAAATGTTGGGACTGAGAGAAGGCACAGTGACAGTTGGTCATGGGCTGAACAGCTGACAGGCAGCTCCTGGTGGGGCTCTGATCTACCACATATCTACTTGATGCTATCATCCTTACTACTTGTTATCTGTATGAATAAAATATCTTGAACTACAAGCTTCCTGAGTGGACCTTCCTCACTATAGTATCCCTTTTTGAATCGGTTTTAGAGTGTGAGGGGCTGAACAGATGCAGGATGTGTGCAACGTACAATATGTGGGGCGTGCTTAGTAGGTAAACCAGTTAGATTAACTACTATTTGCTTCAGTGTTTCAACCTCATTTTTCAATGAGGCATTTAAAGTGAGGATTTCATTTGAACTTGGCATCAAGCAGTCTTGAGACATGTAAGTAGTTTAAGTCTCGGCACAACATGTTGATGTCAAGGAGTACTCGGATATCTCCCTACTGGAGCAAGCATCATCCAGCAAAGGGGTAAATCAATTTGTTCACACAACATTAATATCCTGAAAAATGTTACCACTGAACCAAGGAAAGTCATCGGTGTGATTGGAACTTTGCAGAGATACTCGCAGCTTGGAAGCTGGCTACAAGGTGCTTCAACCTTTTCCTAAAATAATTTAAGTAATGTGGCTTGTTTTGTGTTTTGCTAAAAATGTTTAAAGCCATCCGCAGCCACTGGTATCGGGAATCTACCGGGCAACGGAGGCTGTACCCCCGCTATAACATAGACACATGATTTGGTCCAGTTAATAACAAGCCCGGAGTTCTTCCCAAAGGAGGTGAGAACATCGAAGAGCACGTTGAGAGACTTCTGAGGTGAAGTGAAATAAAGAAGGATATCGTCTGCGTATAGCGAGACGCGATCCTCCAGATCCGGTGTCCACTGGATCCCTTTTATCGAGGGTTCCCAGCGGAGCCACGCTGCGAGGGGTTCCAACACCAATGCAAAAAGAAGTGGAGAGAGTGGGCACCCCTGACGGGTGCCACGTCCCAATGGAAATGATGCAGAAGTTCTGCCGTTGACAACAACCTGTGCTAATGACTGCTCATACAGGAGCCGCACCCATGCAATGAAACCAGGACCGAAGCCAAACTTAGAAAGGGCAGCCCATAAGTACGGCCACTCAATGGTGTCAAAAGCCATTGTGGCGTCCAAGGACGCCACCACTGCGGGTTCAGAGAGAGTCTCAGCTCTCGCGAGGACACTGTGGAGCCTACGAAGATTGAGAGCCGTATTCCTGTGGGGGATAAAACCGGACTGATCCGGATGGATCAAGTCACAAATCACTGATAATAAACGATTAGCCAGGACTTTGGCCAGGATCTTAGGCTCAGCGTTAAGCAATGAAATGGGGCGATATGAGGCACAGCGGTCACGAGGCTTGCCGTCCTTGTGAATGACCACTATAGTAGCCAGGCGCTGTTCGGGGGGAAGGAGGCCCTCTTCGAACGCATCAAGAAACATAGTACACAAATGGGCAGCCATTTTGTCCGGTCGCAGTTTGTAGAGTTCGATAGGCAAACCGTTGGGCCCCATTGCTTTGCCCGATCGCAAGGACCTAATGGCGATGGCAATCTCATCCACCGTGAACGGCGCCTCTAAGGCCAATCTATCCTCCTCCGACACACAAGGCAGTGCGATGTCGCGCAAGAGCAAACAGGAATCAGCCTCATCACGGTCACTCACAGATCTGTATACTGTTCGGAAATGGTCCACAAAACATTCAACAATCTCGCCCGGATCAGTCACACTTTCACCCGTTTCACGAATTATTTCTGGCGCCACACGATTCAGTCTATCAGCTTTATCCAACCACGCCAGGAGCTTACTAGCCTTATCACCCACATCATATAGACAACCTAACTGATTCATACGCATCACCTTAGCAGCGTCTGTGACCAGGGCTCTATAATCTGCCTGTTTCAGCTCCAGGGAATGTAAGAGCGCGGGTGTATCATCTCTACCCAATTCAGTTTCGAGCTCTGTTATTTCGGCCTCAAGAGCTGACACAGCTTCCCTCCTCGCCTTCCTATCGGCAGCAATAAGGGACAGCGCGGAGCCCCGTATGACAGTTTTGAAGGCCTCCCACAGAATCGTAGGGGAAGCGACCGATCCCACATTTTCATCAAAATAACAATCAATCGCTTTAACCAAGTTCGAGCGAAGCTGAGGATTCCCAAAATGCCAGGGGGGAATAGGAGGGACCCTACAGCCAGAAAAGCCGCCCACCGAGACCTCAAGTAACAGAGGGGAATGGTCAGAAATACCCCTAGGGAGATGTCGGATCCCACTAACCAAGGAGGAGTTGGCAGTTAACATCAAAAAATAATCAATTCTCGAGAGGCTACCATAAGCACCGGAGTGAAAAGTGTACTGAGTTTGCGTGGGGTGTAACATCAGCCAAACATCCACCAGCCCAAAGGTGTCAAGCAAGTCAGTCAGCCACATCTGGGACGATAGTAAAACCCTGGGGGGCAGCCGATCACACTCACCAGATATTACCGAATTAAAATCCCCACCCATAATCAGGAGACCATCTGGAAGCCCTAGAAGAGTCCTACCAAGGTCAGCATAAGTGGTGGCCTGCAGTCCCGGGGGAATATAAACAGCAACAAGCACAACCAACCTCCCCTCCCATCTCCCGGAAACAGCAGCATATCGGCCCCGATCATCGAGGGTGACATCATCAATTGCAAGGGCCAAAGAGGATTTCACCATTATGCCAACCCCCCGGGAACCGGATGTAAAGCCAGCGTGAGCCACAAGTCGGTAACCTCGGCGGTCAAGAGCTTTGCAAGCATTTCCTATCAAGTGGGTCTCTTGAAGGAAAACATCTGGGGAGTGGCGTCTGATGAATTGGAGCACAATACCACGTTTAATCCTATCTCCCAAACCATTAACGTTCCAAGATAGCACTTTCATGTCACCCCCCCCCATTCCAGTATGACTCCCATACCACCACCTCCCAAGACCTCAAAGCAATGATATGAGCAAGCGATAAAGTACCATGTGAGAAAGAACATAGAACACAAAAACAACCAAAACCCCTCCCCCCACCTCCCAACCAAGAACCCATTACAACACCCCCCACCCTGCACCCCTGCTGACTCATAAGCCACCCCAAACTGCAGTGTGCCTGTCGCCCCTTCCAAAAATCTACACAAAGAACCCCTGAGGAGGAAGGGAGAGACTGTCCCAACCCGCCCCACCCCTGGGCCTAAAAGTGAAAGCATATGAAAATACTCTGCAGATATTTACGACCCAGAATCAGACCCCGGGACCCAAAGTCATTCTTGCGCCGATGCACCTCCGTCCGCGCCTCCGGGGCCTCTGCTCTCGGCGTCGTCCTTCGGCAATGAATCCAGCCAGTCACAAACACTGTCCGGCTGATCAAAAAAGAAAGCACGTTCTCTGTACTCAATACGTAGACGAGCGGGGAACAACATCGCATATTTGAGTCCCAAGTCTCTCAGGCGGCGTTTCACTCCCAGGAAGCCAGATCGTTGCCGCTGCACCTGAGGGGTAAAATCAGGGTAGATGGAAATGGAGCTGTTCTCAAATTTCAGCGGGCCATGTCTACGAGAGGCCTGAAGGATGGCGTCCCTGTCCCGAAAATGAAATAGCCTAGCAATAATAGGCCTCGGGGGGGCCCCCGGTTTAACCTGTCCACCTGGGAAGCGGTACGCACGCTCCACCGCAAAGAACTTACTGAGGCCTGCGGGAGCAAGTTTGCCAACAATCAACTCCTCGACCAGTAAATCGATCGAAGCAGCACCGCTGTCCTCCGGCACCCCGACCAAGCGAATGTTGTTCCGTCGGGCCCGGTTATCGTACTCCTCCATACGTCTGGTCAAGAGATCGTGCGATGACCGGAGATTCCCGATCTCCGATTGTGCTTCCGCCATATCGGTAACCAGACTGGAAGCCTTAAGGTCCAATTCCTTGACCCTCTCATTAGTTTTAGCAAGGTCGGCTCGAATAAGGGTGATATCGACCGCCACCGTGTCTATCTTGGACACGATGGCCTCATATTGTTGACCCATATCCGCCTTGAGTCCTGAGATGGCGGCCATCAGATCTTGGAGGGACACCTCCGATGTAGCTCCCAGGTCCGTCCTCATGTCCTCAGTACCGCGGCCAACAGTGCTGGGGGAACCTTTTGGCTGAATATAGCGGTCTATCACGTTAGTCTGGACCGATCCCCCACGGTTGGTGACTTTCCTGCGCTTCTCCAGCTCTGGCTTCGTCGCCATGTTGGAATCGGCACCTCGTTAGGTCTTCTCGATCGCGATAAGATGGCAGCGACCCTCTGGACTCCAAAGCCACACTTTTGTGAAAAATGCACAGATTGCCGGCCCAAGGCTGGCTAGACGTACAGCTGGTCAGACCACCGGAGTCAGGAATGCAATGAAGATCCTCAGCAATCAGTTCAACAGGGAAACAGAAACCAAAAGTGAAAGTGGCGACACCACTGGTAGAGCAAATGCCAGGCGACCGTTGTTGTTGAACTACTGCTCGGCTATTCTAAGCAGCAGAGTCCCCGGTCCCGTCCGGGGCTAGGCCTAAAAACTTAGGACGACGTAAAGTGGGTTCCCGAAGTCCGATCTCGGCCCAGAAAAGTGTAGTAGCACCAGGACGAGTAGTACTCCAAAAGCCCATCGAAGTAACCAGGATATCAGAAGGATAGATCAAGAAGGGCGTCGCAGGTCTCGGGAGCTCTCTGCTCACGCGACCATCTTGGATGCCCGCGTAGCTCCTCCCCAATAGAACAGTTTTAAATACGTGGGCATTTGATTTGGTAAGGACCTAAAAGTATCCTTAACTTTAAACAAAACAAAAAACTTGCCAAACTCAAAGCTACTTCGAATCTGTGGTCACCTAAATTTATTATGTGGTGGAGCAGAGCAGAAACAATAAAAGTGATGATAACTGCACTTGCCAACTTCCTGTCCAGATTGAAACCAGTCATGCCCTCACATAAATCTTCTTCAAATCAATAAATGGTTATTTCTCTGAGTGATTGCGGAAAACTTAAAAAACAAGGATTTCTCTCACTCAACATTGACTAAATAGGTTGAAAGGATGCATGATCTTACTAGACTTCAAAAGATACCAAACTGCATTTCCAGTCAGAAGGTGGCATGGTAGTTTGACACAATAAGGCACAATAAACCATTGTGGCTGCCAATTGAAAGTAATGCACTACACACTATGCCACTCATACCACTCACAATTAATCACAAACACCAAACTAACTTAGACCACTCACACACATAATGTTCAGTAGGATGGAAGCTATAAAAAATGTAGAGAAAAGACTAAATACCAAAAGTCTGTTTTGCTTCCCTGTGACATAATTAAAAAATCTGAGGATAAAACAATGTATTGACAGAACTGGATCTCAAAAGGCATTAGTCTCATTAAAGGCCTAGGCACACATAACCCACCCACACCTAGACTTCTATAATTTCCTGAAACTTATAATTTCCCTCAGGAGACTAGGTGAAATCCATACACTGGACCTCACTCTCCTACTCAGAAAACTGATAAAGACTGGTCGTGTTGGAGCTGCAGTCTACAAAATATTAGAACCAACCAGATCCTATCTATCTAAGACAATAATATACAAATGGAACACATTACAAACCTTCAAACGCCACCCCTGGGCAACATTTGACCTAGCATGAAATCAGCTCCTCCCTTTTTAGTGCAAGAATCTCCCTAGTACTACCTCAAACAAGAATATGGATAACTCACAAAGCTTTTTGCACCCCTGAAAAATTACAGAAAATAGGAACTCTTAAATCCTACCACTGTTGAAACTGTGACAAAAAGACCAGAGTCATAGAACATATGTTACTGTAAATATGTTATGACACTATGACTTAAAGTACAAGTATTCTTGCATAACTGTTTTAACATTTAGATAGCTTCAGACTTGATTACATTTACCCTAGGTATCATTGTACCTGATCCACACCCTTTATTAAAATCCTAGACTTAATGCTGATTGATCTCCTTTTAGTACTGGGGGTTAGATCAATACTAACAGAATGGAAACATTTAAAAATATATATATATCATTCCACACATGGTGGGTCAGGTTATGTTTCATTAGGACTGGAGACAATATTTATGTACTCAAAACAAACTCTGTAAAATCTTTACAACAATTATGGGTTAGTATTGATTTACCTAAAGAAATGCAAACCGCCCTAAGTACATTTTAATATCAAATACATCCAAAACCCTTGAGGCTCCGCATTTACTACCTAAAATATTATAACCCTCCTCATGCTTAAGAAGAAACAAGACATCTTAGGCCTGTTACAGCTCTTCAAGATGGCACGTCCCCTGACTCCACACCAACTTTTCCCCCACCCATCCAGATCCTTCTCATTCCACAACATTCTCTAGCTCTCTCTACCTAATCACTCATCATGGTTTCTGTCTTCTACCCTTGAAACAAAGTATGCTGTTTCACCACATCTCCAAACAAGTCGAAAGGCAAAAGATTCTAGCCTGTCTTATTTTTGATTATATCAATCTGGCATTAACAGAGCCATTTTTTCCAACCCCCCCAGCTTACTCAAAACCATCAGAGAACACTGCTGAAATGAACTACCTATTATGCAACTTCTAACTAACTTCACAATCAGAAGTACAACATTCATTACAGGAGGTGATTACCGTAAGCCACCCTTTGTAAGGTGGGGAAGTTGTGCCCCCGTCCTGAAGAAGGAACACAAGTTCCGAAACATGTCGACGCACACCAGAGGTAATGTCCATAATTATGACAACTAACCTCACATTGCACTTCTTTTACTAGTACCAGCCCGAGGTTGTGAATAAAGTTTTTTCTGAAACCTACGAGCCAGGTACTTTTTAAACCTTCACTATACCTCCCCACTCACATCCATAAATACCCTATCACTTTCATCACACGCACCACACATAGTCTACCCTTTCAGTGCTCCCGCGTAGTCGCAGGTCGCAGCACGCCGCATCCCGTTAGAGGGGTGCGAAGACCCCGATGATGAAGCATGACACCAAGGGGCCTGTTGGTGTGTGAGGGGTATTTTACAAAACACTGAGTGTCCCCCACTTCTGTGGTCTACACTCTCCCTGTCCACTACGAGTAGGATTCTTTTTGTTTATGTAACAGTGCCCGTGGAGTGAGAATCCTATCTCTATACTCTACCTGCCACCCCTATTGTTATTAGAAGTCTCAGGGACAACAGACTTCACCCCCCAGCTCCCAAGAGTTCTTTGGAAGTGCCTGCTGCTGTTTTGGGCCTTCTGAGAGGACTGCGTGTCGCAAGGAGCTGGAAGCGCGACTCAACGAGAAGAAGAATGTCACCGTCGCTGTCTCTGCCATCGCAACTCTGAAGGAGGGTGTCGCCGCTGGAACTGTTGCACTGCACCGCATAGGAGAGAATAGGGCCGCAGTGAAGAGGAAGCATGTCGCCGTCACTGCTGCTGCCGTCACAACTCCGAAGAAGGGTGTCGCCGCTGTAGTTGTTGCACTGCACCGCATCAGGAGAAGAATGTCGCAACGAGGTCCGAGCGTGTCACCGTGGCTGTGCCTGCCGTCGCAACTCCGAAGGAGGGTGTCGCCGCTGGAACCGTCACACTGCACTGACCAAGAGCACCTCACATCCTCAAGAAGCGCGCTGCCATCGGAGTTGCTGCAGTCGCATCTTGGATGTCACTGCTGTAGTTGTCGCATCGAGCGGAAGCTTCAGGCATCGTGGGAGAAGAGCGTCGCCACTGGAGCTGTTGCCGTCGCATCGTAAGGGTGTCGCCGCTGCAGTCCACGCATCAAACCGATAACTTCTTGCATCCCGAGAAGCGTGCCGCATCCGGAAGATCTTCACGTCTTTATTTCTTTGTGTCTCAACTTTGCCGCATTTCCCATCGGCGCGACATTGCTTGTCGTGGAAGCGCAATACAACCTAAGGTACATTGACGCAGAGTGTCGCATCTAAGAACTGAACAGAACTAAGCTTAAATCTAACATCTTAAAGTAATCGTAGTGTGTATTTTTGTCGTTTATGGTCTTGTGGTAACTCTATATAAAGTCTACTTATTTTTTTATATAAAACCTGTGTGGTGTCCATTTGTAGTGTTGTCACTAGGTTACTGTATGTGGTCATAACTGCTTAACTTACAACGCCTCTGAAGTAAAGCTCTTCTGCTTGTGCCAAGCTACCAAGGGGTTGAGAAGGGGTTATTTTAGGAGTGTAATCCCCTTATCCTGACTAGAGGAGAGGGCCCCTATTTGTCACACGTACCTACCTATGCCAACTAGAAACCCCCAAATCTAACAGGTTGCATCACTTTTGCAACACATTGCATTGCCACCTTGCATGTGGCTTGATAAATCCAGAGTAATGCAAAGCAGCGCAAATGTCTGCATTGCATATCTCTGTCCCAGGAAGGCATTCCATGGGTGGTGAGTGGGTGTTCCCATGCAAAACCCATGAATTTTGACACATTCCCATATTTACCATCACAGATAGACGTAGGAATGCACCAAAATGCTATGCGTTCCTCGGGGAGGCATAACAAAGAAAAATATCTTTATTTCTTCTCGTTTCTTCCTCTTTCTCTGTGTGCTGCCTTCTACAGCACACATAGAAAGAGAAAAATTCCTCAGGGTTCGTTTTTCCTGTGGCATGGGACCTGATTTGGCGATGCTGGTGCTGAAAGACCGATACATCCCTCCTTCTTCTAGGTCCATCAATTCACATCTTACTTCTGCTTGTTTGTAATTGCATTGGTGCATCTCTTATTCCCTTAGTATTGAAGATATTTGCAACCTACCACCACAAATTCTGCCTCGCACACCACTGAAGTCAGAGGCACACTTTTTTTGCAAGGTGCAGAAACGTAAAATCAATAAATCTCAAGGGCCTCCTTAACTGGAAACCTATGCCTTAACTTTATGTGTTTTTGAGTTTTCATTATCCTACCAATTCCGGTAAACACTCCTGTTTATGCGATAATTGGAATTCCTGAGGGCAGATTTAGAAGAAACTGACGCATCTGAAGAGATGCGTCAGTTTCCCTGCGCTAGCCTGCGATACCCTTGCTCCACCATGGATGCGCCGTATTTACAATCCGGCGCATCATGGCGCAAGGATTGACAGGTACATCAGAATTTTTGATGCATCTGTTGGCCCAAAAGTCACGTGTGTTAATTTGTCCTACATTGTGTTAATGCTGTAAAGCGCTCTGATATCCCCGGTTCTAGCTAGCGCTATAGAAAACTTTTAAATAAATAAATGTGTCACAAGCACAATGCAACTCCAGCAATGCATGTTGAGGCTTATACTTTTTGTACAGCATCACTCCTTACGCCTGCTTCAAGCAGGTGTAAGGTTTTGACCCAGTGGCATCCTAGAAGTGGTGTATTGAAATCTTGTAGATATCACTGCGTTTTTTTACAAGGCTTTCCTGCGTGGAAACACCCACCCTCCATACATTATACCTGACACAGGTATAATGTGACGCAGGGCTTCACAACAATATGCATCACCTTAGATGCATCATGTTGTAAATTGGCAGCATTGTTTACCCCCGCGTCACAAAAGTGATGCAAAAGTGGCGCAAAAGTGTCACAGGGGGCTTGTCAATCTACCACAAGTTCGAAGATAATAACTGCTGTCCTGTAATTTTTCCCTGATGAATTTCGGCAGCACAAACCACACCCAGTAAATACCTCACATCTGGTACCAGTTTTTAACTGAACACCTTTTCTGCGCTTTGCTTACCTGTATGGCTGTATCTGAAAAGCTGCGAAAAACCGAAGCACAAATTCTTCAACATCTATATTTGTTTTCTGCGTGGCATATGCAGAGAGTCATTTGCTCATTTTGCTGCTATTTTGCGAGCACATTTGTGCAAGTACTAATGAATTACCATACATCTATCTTATACTTTTTTATTAATCAAATGTATTTGTAAATTAGCTAACACACAAACGTGGCTGATATGCGTAAGTGCACAATTGTGCATCTTATATATTGCTCAAGATAAAGCATCCTTTATAAATCTGGGACCATATCAAAATCCCGTTTTGTGCACTGAAGGGATCCATACCTTTCTTTTTGTCCTCCAGCACATTCACAACTCAAAAAAACACACAGTGGCCCTCATTTATGGGGTTTTGGAGTAGGGCAGCACAGCAAGTCACCTTGCTGTGCTCCCCATGTCAAAGTAAAAGGGCAGGATGCACCGTATTTTTCCAATACAATGCATTCCTTTCCTTTACCCCTGCGCTGGTGCCATTTTGACAACCTGGTACCAATTCAAGCCCCCTTGCATCATGGTGAAAGGGTGCCTGTGTTGTCAGCAGGATTGATTTTGTGCAGAAAGGGGTACCTTCCTGCCCAAAAACAATCCTGGGAGGCTTTTTCCTCTTTCTATGTTTAGTGCAAAATGCAGCCACATGGAAAGAGGACAAAACGAAGAGAAATAATTGTATTTCTCCTCGCTGCACCTTCCTTTTGGATGCATAAGGTTTAGGTGCATTCCCAGGTTTACACTGTTTTGTAAATCTGGAGAAACGTCAAAATCCATGGGTGCTGCGTTGGATCACCCACCGCAATGCCCATGGAATGCCTCCCTAGTGCAGAGTAAGGCAACTCAGCGATTTGTGCTGTCTTGCCTTACTCCATATCCATGAGGACATTCGTAGCAATGCAAAGTGACTTTGTGTGACCTCATAAACATGATTTTGTAGTTTGCAAAGTCAGAGCATCACAAAAAGTGATCCTCTGGTGGCTCAAAGGGCTCATAGATATGCCCCAGTGTTCCCAATCTCTGCAGATAGCAGACCTCGGAAACTCAGGGCTAGTAATTGCTTCTTTGTCTTTCGAGCTGTATTGCCAACAGTGCATGCACTAACCTCTAGATTTTTTGTGTTAGTATGTGTGCTGAAGACAGAAAAAAGAACTGCACAGATCCCTTCTGTACTGACATAGCACAAAAATTGGATTATGTTACCAGCCCTTGTGTTTCCAAGCTTCGCTATGAGCAAAACATGCATTAACTCGAAATTTTTGCAAATCAATGTATGCATTGAAGACCCCCAAAAAATAGGCCAGAGATCACTTTTACGGTAGAGCAGCGCAGAAAAGGGGATAAATATATGCCCCCAGATTCATAAAGAACACATTTTGCGATTCCTTAATAGCGAAAAATACCGATTCGCTATTAAGGAATAGCAAAATGCTATTTATCAAGAAATCCATTCAAAAATAGCGATTTCTAATAATTCCTTAATTGCGACTCGCAAATTGTGAGTCGCAATTTAGGAATATCTCCCCATTCATTCCTATGGGCCTAGAGGCCCATCGGAATGAATGGGAAGACCATCTCAATTTGCTAATCGCAATTAGCGATTCGCAAATTAAGATTGAGATTTCCAGGGTGCAGGGGTGTCCAAAGGACACCCTGTTGCACCCCTGAAATTGATGTGTGCACATATGTTGCGCACACACATGCCCTTAGGGCATGTGTGTGCGCATCATGAAACTTTGAAAAATGCACTTTAGTGCATTTTTCAAAGTTGTTGCTGTTTACCACGTAGTTTAACTTCGCGGTAAATAACGGCCCCAGATTGCGAATTCGCAATTTTTAAATGGTTCATGAATTACATTTAAGGAATCTCAAATTGAGATTCCTTAAATGCAATTCATCGCAATTTAGAGATTTCTATAATTGCGATTTTTGCATTTAGGAGGATGAATCCCAAATGCAAAAATAGCGCTCGCAAAGGGTCAGATTCTCAGAATCTGGCCCTTTGCGAGACGAATTTACTTTGATGAATCTGGCTGATGGTCTTATAGTGGTATGTGATGAGTGCATGGTCTGGGAAACACAGGATGAGTCTAAAATAATATAGGGGCATATTATCAAGCCTGGGCGATAAAATTACCGCTGCTTTATCAGCAGGAAACTGCAGATAAAGTGGCGATAATGGGCTTGATAATATGCTCTATGGAATTCCAATCGAAGCTCATGTTAGATGTCCTTCACATTTAACATGAGCTTCAATTTGAATTCCATAGAGCATATTATCAAGCCCATTATCGCCACTTTATCGGCAGTTTCCTGCCGATAAAGCAGCAATAATTTTATCGCCCAGGCTTGATAATATGCCCCCTAGATCTGAGAGGTAGTTATTCTACAACGAGTGTTCCAAGCCTCATTGTTTGCACAGTGACATTTTAAAACTTAACTGTAATGCTTAACAATCATTTTCTACTCAACCAGTGCTTATTTTGAGCTGGCGGTTTCCAGTGCTCGACACACGCACTTAATTGTCAACACTGGTGCTTGAGAAAGTCTGCCCCAAGGGGGCAGTGTCTGGCTGATTGAGAGATGACCACACAGTTAATTGTTAATTCAATATATATTACAAATAATTACCTGCCGCCCAAGCCATTTTTGTAGCTTTGGGGGCTCGAAATATTCCGATTTGTCACACTTGCAGGAGTGTGAAGGTTAGGATTTGTGTTTTACTGTCATTGGCAGCACGGCTGGAGCAATGTGTGGTGCAAGCTGCAGGAGCCTCCTAAAAACAGCCCTGGCACTTTTTAAAAAAAAAGCAAATTAAGCACCATATTCAACAGAGGCTATCTTGCATCTGTTTGGAATGAGCTTGCACATCCAAAAAGCTATCTCACTACAGGAAGAGGCCTCATAAATCCAGTCCGAAACCTGCCACAGATGCGACTGTATGATTCTGAGCACCATTACAATAACCAGACCGCGCGCAGGCAATAAACAACGTCATTACGGCTCTCATTTGTTCCACGCACTGTTAACGAGTTCACCTTTATTTTCCCGCGCTCGAAGGTTCCATTAGCAAACATCTCAATTGCCAAGATTGATCGCGGCTGAATAGATACAGACGATGTTTTACCGACTTCCCATTTTTTCCCATTCTTTTTTTTTTTTTTTTTTTTTACAATTCCAAACGGAAATGGCTGCTTACTTGTTGGCCAAGCACCGATAGTAGCATAATTCATTGTAGCCCACACAAGAGCACGGTTTAAGTAAGAGATGCCATGCCATTTATTACGGACCATGTAGTACCTATTTGATGGGTAGCTACGGGAGGGATGCTTTGTCAGTTTCAATTTCTCTTTAATTTCCTATCAAATAGAATGTAATACGAAGCTCATCCAATTTCCCATTTCTATTTAGCATTTATATCGATTGAATTAATGATTTTATTATCATTTTTTGCTTGCTCTAAATGGGAGAGATCATTTAGCCCCTGGAGAGATCGTAATGTATACAGTAGATGTACACAGAGAGCATTATAAACTCATCTCATAGCAATGCCAACTTCTACATTTAAATGAAGTCACCAGCTTTTAGTGATGGGAAGGGGTGTTTAGCCATTAGCATAAAAGGCAATGCACTGGGTTTGTAAAAAAAATTGGAAACAAAATGAACACTGGCTCTGCAAGTTTGTAATGAGTGAGAAGACATGCTTTCTCTTGCTCTATAGGAATGCTTTGTTCTATTTCGCTCCTTGTATGTGGTACTTTGTTGCTTTATATGACTGTTTTATCGTCCCCTGTATTCCGTACAGTATGTATGATAAAATATTTTAAGGAGGCCGCCTCGTACAAAGGAAGGACTATTTATTGAATGAAATGCATTTCCTGTTTCATCTGTAGTGTGTAATTTTGTGGACCTCCGTAGGAGTTCCATATCTTAATAAACTTGATACTACTGAGTAGAAATGTGCAGGATTGTATAACAAGCATTAGAAATGCAATAGGTCTCGGGTTTTTTTGAGTTAGAGAAAATGGCCTTGTAAATGGCAATGTATTTTAGGCATGTGTCTTGGAGTGTGAGCATGTGGTGTGTGTTGGAAAAATGTGTTTTGCATTTGAATATTAGCAATGGTGGCGTGCTGTGCTTTAACGCATTATCTTGAAAACTGTAGCATAGAGCGATTGCTACAATATTTTATGGTGGATGCATTAACAATTGATAGGAATGTAAATAACAAGGACCCCCTGTTCAGAAACTTAATTCACGGTACAGGGAAATAAACAGTGTAAACAAATTGGCAAATTATCGACATAAATCAAGAGAGAAAAGTAAGTAAGACACCAAACTAAGTAATTAAAAAAGTATAAAGTATCATTTAATTAGTCGACATATGTTCATATTTTAAAAAACAGTTAATAAAATACATAAATTATACACAATAAGTCTATTACAAAAAACAACCAAATAATTATAAACACAATGTTTCCCTTAAAAAATTCCTGTAACATAACATATATTTGTGGCAAACAGATGGTGTTGTTCGACGCGCGTTTCGGCGTTGTTAGGAACGCCTTTTTCAGGAACCACAATATTATCTGAAAAACATATTAATGCAATGAAAAAAAGGGGATCAAATTATTTTTAATTTACGTAAAGACAGAGTGCAAGTATCGTCCATATATCAACAAAATTTTCTAAATTTTAGAAGGTGTCTTTTTCACTATAACTCCCTACTCATACAGCAGAATATTACTGTATAAGGAACAAACTACAAAAGTATTTTTTGAGCAGCACAACAATCCCAAAGGAAAAGACGGGAAATAGGTAGGGAAATAAATGTATGCAGACATGATATCTCTCAAAATGTATGAAGGGTACCAATGTATAAGCATTATTGATCTCTGTATATGATATCTCAATAATGTTAGAGATGTATAAAGATGGATGGACTATCCTAAACACACTATGGGTAGAAATTCCTCATGTAGATCAATTGGTTCACTTACCTACAGCAAGGAAAGTAGTAAATGAAGTGGATACTGCTTTTATCAGTCAAAGTCTTGAAGAAACAGTATAGGTTTCTATTAAGAACATATAAAAATGAGACTTAGTCAGAGAATAGGTTAGCTTATATAAGTGTAAATAGAAAACACTGAAGCAGATATGATCATGATAGGGGTCATAGTTTGATCAATTATTGTATACTAGTGCCGGTAAGTACCCAGATTGTTTAAAGCTAAGGGCAGGGTATTTGATATGAGGCATAAAATGGTGGTACTAAGATGGGCGTACCAGACTACCTGTGCCTCACAGTATCATGATCTCAAGAGACAAAATTGATAAAACGCCCCAGTCTGGTGCATGTAGCTATCAGTACCTAATCTTCTCATGTCTATGATCTATCTAGTCTGATCCGAATGAAAATTGCAGAGAAACAGCTTACCAAAGACCATCAGAGATTACTTTCTTTAGTAGGGAGGAATTCTTTGTGTGTAGGTAAGATAGAGGATATGTCTATCTGGCTTGTAATGCCTCCATTCTTTGTTCCTGGAAATAGAGGGAACATTACGGCTTTACTCTTATTGAGAAGGAATATTTCAGTGTTTGATTATGTGCATCTGAGCAGGTAGTTAGTTAAATTTAAATATCCTATTCTAGTTCTCTAGTAACATGATGGATATTATTAAACATGGCAAATAGGCTAAAGAGCTGGATATTACGATATATAGAGTATTATTTTATTACTTACCGGCACTAGTATAAAATAAAATATGAACATATGTCGACTAATTAAATGATACTTTATACTTTTTTAATTACTTAGTTTGGTGTCTTACTTACTTTTCTCTCTTGATTTATGTCGATAATTTGCCAATTTGTTTACACTGTTAACAATTGATAGGTGCATTGATGGGTGGTGGATGTGTGTGCCTGTAGGAATTGTGCAGTGATGGCTGGTGGTGTGTGTGCTTGTGTGGCTGTGAAGCGTACAGAGATGGATGGTAATGCGTGTGCTTTGTAAAAGAGTGCACTGACAGCTGTTGATGAGTGTGCTTACTGAAAGAGTGAACTTTGGTGGTGTTGTGTGTGACTGATGAAAGTGTGCAGTGACAGCTGCCGGTGTGTGTGTGTGTTTGGTGAAAGCATGTACTGACATTGTGTGTTGTGTGTGTGGTGGATTTGCGGCACTGATGCATTGTCGTGTTTGTGTTTGGTGAAAGCGTACATTGATGGCTGTTGGTATTTGTGCCTGGTGAAAGTATGCACTGACGGCTGGAGGGGTGTTGTTTTGTGTGTTTTTTTGTGTGTAGTGATGAGTGTGTGCTGGTGAGAGGCTGGTGTGTGTTTAGTGTGTGTGGGTGGGGTATGTGTGTGTGGTGTATGTGTATGTGGTGTGTGGGTTTGTGTGTGGTCCTATGTATGTGTGTGGTGAACTTAGTTTTAGTGTTTGTCTCCCGCACACTCAGACAGTGTCCCTACACACATACACTGCTCACTCTGCACATCCACACTGCTCATTCGCATAGTCACACACTGTTCATCCTGGATACTCACACACTTTGCACCCTGCACACTTACACACTGTTCACCCTGCATACTCACATACTCACACACTGTTTCCCTTGCACACTCACAGCTGCAGTCACTGTCACTCTGCAGTCACTGTTACTCTGCAGTCACACTCACTCTGCAGTCACTCGGCAGTCACTTTGCAGTGACACTCACGCAGCAGTAACTCTGGAGCCACACTTACTCTGCAGTCATTCGGCACTCGCACTCACTCTGCACTCACTCTGTACCTGATTTCACTCTGCACTCACTTTGCACCTGCAATCACTCTACACTCACTCTCCAATCACACTCACTCTGCAGTCACTATGCAGTCACACTCACTGCAGTCACTCTGCAGTCACACTCACTCTGCAGTCATTCTGCACTTGCACTCACTCTGAACTCACTTTCTCTGTACTCTGCACCTGCTCTCACTTTGCACTCACTCACTGTGCACCTGCACTCACCCTGCACTCACTCTGCAACTGCATTCACTTTGCCCCTGCACTCACTGTGCACTCACTCTGCACTCAGCATTCTGCATGCACTGCCACTCTGCACTCATTCTGTACTCACTCTTTCTGCACTCACTCTTTCTGCACTCTGCATCTGCTCTCACTTTGCACTCACTTACTGTGCACCTGCACTCACTCTGCAACTGCATTCACTTAGCCACTGCACTCACTGTGCACTCACTCTGCACTCAGCACTCTGCACTCACTGCCACTCTGCACTCATTGTGCATGCGCTCTGCAGTAAATCACACTCGGCACTCACTCACTGTCACTCTGCACTCATTCTGCATGCACTCTGCACTAACTCACACTCTGTACTCACTCACTCTCATTTTGCAGTCGTTCTACTTTACCTTTGCACTTATTCTGCACTCTCTTCTGTCATTCTGCACTAACTCACACTCTGCACTCACTCTCACTCTGCACTCAGTCTCAAACTGCACTTACTCTCACTCTACACTCACTCTCACTCTGCATTTACGCTCACTCTGCATTCACTCTCATTTTGACTGTTGGTACTTATCTACACACAGCACTCTACAGCACACAGCACTCTACAGCACACATCACTCTACAACACACAGCACTGTACAGCACACAGCACTCTACAGCACACAGCACCCTACAGCACACAGCACTCTGCACTCAACTGCACACAGCACTCTGGAATCAACAGCACGCAGCACTCTGCACTCTACAGCACACAGCACTCTACAGCACTTCTCAGCACACAGCACTTCTCAGCACACAGCACTCTACAGCACACAGCACTCTACAGCACACAGCACTTCTCAGGACACAGCACTCTACAGCACACAGCACTCTACAGCACACAGCACTCTGCACTCAACTGCACACAGCACTCTGCAATTAACAGCACACAAAACTCTACAGCACACAGCACTCTACAGCACACAGCACTCTACAGCACTTCTCAGAACACAGCACTTCTCAGCACACAGCACTTCTCAGCACACAGCACTCTACAGCACACAGCACTCTACAGCACACTGCACTCTACAGCACACAGCACTCTACAGCACACAGCACTGTACAGCACACAGCACTCTACACTACTCTAAAAGAAAGTAAGCATGAATGCACTATTTTCCTCACACTATTCCCGACATTTTCACACCTAAGCAGAGTATCACTGTGCACGATAAAAACAACCCCAAATAACTTCCTCTTTCATACCAAATTATTTCTTTATCGGCCACACTGCAACCACACACGTCCGTGTATGGATACTTCGGTCTGCGCCAAAACAAACAAGTTTGCATACTGTGAAATGGAGCAACACTACTGACAGAAGCGCAGTATACATAAATCATGTAATACTACATGTTTGGTCAAATCACTTCACATTCTTTTTATGCTCAAGTCTTGTTGAATTTTGTTAAAGCATGTCTATACGAAATTCAAGATAATCTGCGTAATTCCATTTCAATAGAAAGAAACTGGCCTTCACTGAACAGGCCATTGTATCGCGGGGCTCAAAATAAAGCTAAAGAAAACATTGGAACATTCCCTGACATAGTTCTAGCAAGGCAAATGTTTAGGTGAATTCTCCTTAAAAAGCAAAAAAAAAAATGCCTTCAGGATGTGCAAATCGGTGAATCTGAATGAAAACTCTGGAGCCACCATGCGCGCACACAGAGCTGAAGACAAATAAAAGCACAGCAGTGAACACACTACAAGCATCTGCCTTCAATTACCAGCACCTCTGACAGCTGGTAATTGAGAATGTATGGCATTCTCCTGTACGGGGAGACAGCATGCGCGCACACACAGCTCAAGAAAACTACAGAGTCGTGAATGCGCGAACGGACCCTGACATCTGGTAATTGGGAATTTATGGCATTCTCATGCGCGTGTTAGCACGGAATATGCAGGAAGTGGAGAGAGCAAAATTCCTAGGGCCTATTGCGTGAAGCCTTACAAAAACACAGCCGTGAGAGGACCAATTGCCATGCAGATGGCACACAACACCACGAAAAATTCTCGCGCACGATGGAATTTTTCTGAGCATTTTCTGAGCCCCTTAACAAAACGGCTCGGAAGCTCCGCCCACACTTCGTGTGGGCGTAGGCCGAGCCCTAAAAAGCGAACCATTTATGCACAAAGGGTGGTAATGAATGTAACATCAACCCGACCCTCTGGGAATATTACACTAAAGAAAATAGTTAATAAAGCAAATACATTTCCTATTTCTTTTTTGCCCTGTCAGATTGGACGAACGAACATGGACAGGAATACACTCAGTGGTTGTCAGTTGCATGGCAGACACTGGATAAATAGGCATGCCAGTGAGATGGCATACAGTGCCCCAATTCACAAAGAAGTCGTAGAACCACGCTTTAGGGGGAGTACGCTTATCATTTTGGAGGATTAGTCATCTTGTGGTATTCACAGCTGTAGCCTTACACTGTGTGACTTGTCTGCAGAGCTGGCAATCTGCAGTCGTAGAGTTAGCGTAAATAGACAATTGCACATTGCGGGGCATATTAGCAAGAACCTCGTTAAAATTGTGATAATGGGCTTGCTTATATGCGTTATAGCAGAGGCGAGCCCCCGAAGGGGGCCTCAAGGGCCGGCGCCTTAATGGCCATCGAGGCCCACAAGGAACAAAACCGGTTGGCACAGGTTAGCGCCACCAGGAATGGCTGCGTGGCGATGAGTGACCGAGGCCCTCCCCCTCCCCAAGAACAAAGGGAAGGGGGATATAAGGCACGCTCCCCCTGGGCAGCTCACCTTTTTCATCAGGGAGCTGGGGGAGCGGCACCAACGAAATTCGAGTAAGAGCAGTGAGAATTTCGTTGGTGCCGCTCCCCCAGCTCCCTGATGAAAAAGGTGAGCTGCCCAGGGGGAGCGCGCCTTATATACCCCTTCCCCCCTTCCCTTTGTTCTTGGGGAGGGGGAGGGCCTCAGGCACTCATCACCACGCGGCCATTCCTGGTGGCGCTTTCCTGCGCCAACCGGTTTTGTTCCTTGTGGGCCTCGACGGTTATTAAGGCGCCGGCCCTTGAGGCCCCCTTCGGGGGCTGGACTCTGCTATAACGGCCGCACTGCCCTATTCCCGGAACTGTACTATACCCATGTACATGTATAACTACACACAGCCAACAGACATTGTTTTTGTGCTGGTTGTTGGCCGCAGTTTTTATTACTCATGACATACGCCATATTTGTACAACTCCCCTGGATACCTTCTAAGGCCGGGGTCATAAATCATTGTCATACATTATCATAATTGGTTATCGCTCAGTGTCATTCGGACGTCATAATTCGTGGGTCATAAATCATCGGGTATCATAAATCATTCTGTCATAAATCGGTCATCATCTTGTTGTCATAAATTGCTCTGCCTGATCGTCGTAAATCTGTCGCCATGAATCATGGTCATAAATCATCGGGCTATCATAAATCATTTGGTCACAAATCTGTCATCATTTTGTTATCACAAATCATTCTGCATGGGCATCATAAATCATCAGCCATAAATCATCGGCTGACCATAAATCACTGGTTTGTCATTTGCTCATTGGCATATCAAAGGCTACCCCCCACATGCAAAGGGGCATGGAAAACCACAAAGAACAATCTACAAGCTGTCAGGATGATTTATGACCCTAGGATATACCAATGAGCAAATGACAAACCAGTGATTTATGGTCAGCCGATCATTTATGGCTGATTATTTATGAAGACTCTTAGGTCAAGCAAACAGTCCATTTGGGGCACCTTCTTAAAGTAACAAACGTTTGACAAACCATTCAAGGCAACAACACATAGACAGAAAACATACTATACTTATGAGGCAAAACACAAAAGAAATTATGAAAAAGTCCTGGACAATTTATTATACAATGCAATGTTTTAAAAAAACAATAATTCAACAATGGTTAAAAAAAGATTAAAAAGAGGGGAAGAACATTAAAAGTAAGGAAACAACTAATTCCTATTAGTAAAAAGGAGGTAGAGACAGAAAATTAAATTCAGCAAACAATGTCAGAATTATTTTCTGATCAGTTAGTACACAATCCTCCTTATTGTTTGTGCGCGACGCGTTTCGGTGGAGTATAAGGTCAAACCACCTTCATCAGGCTTACATGAAATGTCTTCCCGACAATTTCTGAAAATTTAAGAAAAATTATCTTTAAAAACAAGCAATTTTGTATCTCTAACAATTTCTAACTGAATCAATCTATACAACATTAAAAAATATTGTACACAACATCTCACAATGACCTTTGTAGTATTACCTCAAATATTGTACGACAATATTAACAGAGACATTTATAAAACACATGAATTTACATACAGTTCATGAACAATAATCACATTACACATACGCATATAACAGAAATTAAAAAAAATATATATATTCCATAGCAGTCAGCCCATCTCCATCAGATTTTTAAGTATAGGCCATGTGTAAAAACTAATCATTTGGCTAGACATAAATCTCTCTCCGCAACAAATCTTTCTAGGCAGGAGGAAATTTAGATAAAAGGTATAAAAATGTTAAAATATTTCACTTCATTCTGTTCCACTGTTAGTTCATATTTACACAGTTTTTATAGGCAGTTACCAACAGAAATGCATATTTGTAAATATTGACAGTCATAGATATCGGCCTACCTCCCAATGGGGTGACAGATAAATCAATAAAGTACATCCTGGATAGGGATATAATGAGAGAAGCAACAAAACCATCGTGAGAATAGCTAGGTATTATAAGAGAACAACATGGTAACATACCTCCGAAGTATGTATTAAAGCAAAGCTGCTTTGGGTAGATACCTCGTATATTTACAATCACCAGTAATCCAACGAGTTAAACAACTTCTCTGGATCTGTCTTCTATATATAAAAACATAAGGGTTGCAATGTATATATACTAATCGACTGAATTAGCGCCTCAATAGTATCCCTATACATGACAAACTAAGTAGTAGACCCACCTGGGTTAGGCAGCTTTGCTTTTACACACCTGGGTCTACTACTTAGTTTATCATGTATAGGGATACTATTGAGGCGCTAATTCAGGCGCGTATGTCATGAGTAATAAAAACTGCGACCAACAACCACCACAAAAACAATGTCTGTTGGCTGTGTGTAGTTATACATGTACATGGGCATAGTACAGTTCCGGGAATAGGGCAGTGCGGACGGTATAGAATTCAAATAGAAGCCCAGGTTAGATGTGCAGGACATTTAACCTGGGCTTCTATTGGAATTCTATAAAGCATATTAGCAAGTCCATTATCCCAGTTTTAGGTGCAGTTTCCTGTCGGTAAAACGGCGATAATTTTAAAGAGGTTCTTGCTATTATGCCACCAGAATCTATCATATTGTGGTGTTTCTAGAGCACTATCCCACCTTTTCGCAAGTTTCCAGAGAACTCTCCAAGTGGGGAAGTGGGCAGTCACCCAATTTTCCGATGCATGGGTGAGGGAAAGTTATTGGTTGCAGTGTCATCTATTTATATTGTAGTCAGAGGCTTCATGCAAAAGGATGCCCCCACCTGCAGAATGTGAAGAGGGGCTCTTGGTTCTCCCAGATATTCATTGGTCTTTGGCTCAATGGGGGCCCTGTGAATGCTGTAGGGGCCTGTGTTACCCCAATATAGAGTTGTATAGAGGTGTGGCGCCAGGGCGAGTGATGCTGGACGCTGGGGATCACGGTTCGATCCCTGGCTCTGGTGGCAGGGGTCTTCCCAGCACCATGCGACTCTGGGCAACAGCTCGCTTAATCTTCCCAATGGCCTCTAGCGCCGAGGTACCCCTTCGGGGGTGATTCATGCGCTATATAAGTACTGGATTTACATTTATAGTACTTACTACTGGTGATCTATCAGTTTTGGTGTTGTGCATTTAGGATCGGAGTATGCTACAGGCCCTGTGGAGTATAGCTGCATCTTACACATCAAGTGTAGTGCATAGTTAGTGTCAGGATTAGTTGCCCAAGCACCCTATCAAAACCTCTTTGACTTGATATCAACTCTATCAGATTCTAGAAGCATCCATATCATATTGCAATAATGAGCTCCAGTTGGCTTCATATAATCATTATTAACTATGGGAGCATGTTCCAAGGTTTGAATCACTTGACAGGATATAAGTTCCCCTTAATGGGATTTTTGGTGGGAGGTTACTAATAAGCAATAGAAAGCCACACGCCCAGTCAATATTAAGCTACCAAGGTCACTATTACGTATAATGTGCACTTTCCCTGTTTGCACCATGATGCACCTTCAAACAGGTGCACCATGCGCAAACAGGGGAAGTGCTCTCTATTAGTTTGAATGCACTGCCTTCAGGATAGCTGCAAACTGTGGTGCCCTAGGGGCAGCACATTCAAGTGAAATATGGAGTGGTGGATTCAAAGCCACTTCGTGTTTCAGCAGAGAGAGATCCCCTTGCAGGCAGGGACAGTGAGTGACTGGGGTCCATAGGGCTGCTATCAGAAGGCACATTGATAGTGCACCACCTTTTTGTGGCCCACTTCCAGTGTGCTTTCTGACTACTTCTTTACTTCTGTACCAGCATCCATATTGTGGTGCGGGCGCAGAGGTAAAGAGATTCCCTCCCCATGTAAATGAGAGAACGCCCTTTTGAGATAGCGCTGGTGCAACATGTGCACTAGCACTTTCTGTATTACAGAAGGGACCGCACAAGCATCAGCGGCCACTTATGTAATATTAAAGTGCCCCGGGGGCATACAAAGTGGGCGCAAGTGCCATTTGCACCTCTGAGGGCACTTCTATAATACGGGACCAAATGTTGCACAATATGGAATCTACCCAGGAGCAGTAAAAGACCAGAACCTTGAAGCCACTGTTAACCCATGAACCACTATAAAGAATACACCAAGAAGCAACAGAAGCCCAAACCTCCTGGGAGCACTGTTTTTTTGAAAATTTATTTCACTTTCAATTGCATACCATGTTTCCAAAACATGGAAATATTTACCAATTTTGTGTTTAATAATTGTTGTTGATGAAAGAACACAATGGTTTTTATTGATGATAAAATAGCACAAAAGAGATAAGAATGTGTCCTATTCTGGGTATCAGAATTAAATCAAATATCAGTTTAAATATGCCGTCTCAAGTTATCATAAATATATATATCAAATTATAACAAAACAACATAGGAACTTAAGAGGTTGAACAATTATCCACATTTTATTTATAATCTATAGTACTACATCGCATTATGAGCCAATAGATTATGCTTACATAAAAGCATATAGCATGCATTCTCACCATATGTACATTCATGAATGTATGAAAAGTACATGACATTGTAGAACAGTAAACAAATCATTTTCTTTTCAGCTATGTGTTATAGAATCGTTGCCAGTGGTCTCATGGTCTGTTGATACAGAAGCTCCAGTGAAAACATCTTCTAAATTTCGATTTATTCTTCAGTGTAGTCTTTTCTGACATATTCTAACTGTATTTCTTCTCCAACAGACCATTCACTGTAATCCCTTGATGCAGCGTAAAAGCTGGTCATGCTTCACACAACACATTAACCGATTTTGACAATGAAAACACAAATATGTACTTTGCACATGTCCAGAAAAATGACACTAAAACTGAGAAAAGTAGATGTACTTGCGTCATAAACGTGTGCTTGATTAGGTAGAAACAGTAGGATGAATCAATTAATGAATTTAAGATGTTTAGTACCTAATTACCTTTTGTACTTAACAAAAATGTTATAAAACTAAGGGCTAGATGTATCAAGATTGAGGTTTGCGAATCTTTATTTGCGATTTTTAGCGAATCTCAAAATCAGAATCGCAAAACGAGATGTATGTACTTTTTTACAAATAATTTGCGATTTCTTAAAACTCGCTAATTATTCTCAGAATAATTTGCGATTTCTTAAATTGCGAAATTCGCAAATTAACAAATCACAAAAAACGGGAATCTGCTAATGCTGGAACAGGGTGATGACATCACAGTCAGGAAGTGATTACCTGCACCTGGTTGCCTGAGCCACACCCAGTGGTAGTTAGAAGACTGTTAGGGAGCCCGGCAGACCTGTTTGCCTTGTCAATGGAGTCTGAAAAATCACAGGAGGGAATGGCAGGAGAGAAAAGGAAGAGGAAGCACAAGTTCTCTGAAAAAGAACAGGAAATATTGATTGAAGAGATGGCATGCAGCTATGAGTTGCTTTTTGGAAAAAAAGCACTGAAAGTGCCAGAAGCACGAAAAAGGAAAATTTGGCTGGACATACAACAGAGGTAAATTCAGTTGGTGTGACCACCCGTACCATCGATGAGTTGCGCAAAAGATGGTACAATATGCGCCAGAGGTCAAAGGAAAGGGTTGCAGCAAGATTGAAGGAGGCCAACAAAACAGGAGGTGGAACATCTACTGCTGAGCAGCCTACTCCACATGAGGAGCTGGTGGAGGCCACTCTCTTGCCTGAGAGTGTAAGTGGTGTGGCTGACAATGACAGCTCTGAACCTCCACTAACAGCACAAGGTAAGATGCATGTTTGTATGTTACTGAACTGTTGTGTTACGCATGTGCTAATAATCAGTACAAGTACACACTGGTATGAATGTGTAAGTGCAGGTACACAGATACACATACAGTGAGCAATGCATCATGGGAGTTGTAGTTACCCTACCACATGTTAAACTTACCATTTATTTAAAAAAGATTAACATTGTGCTCCTGAAAGGAAGACTGAAATGCACAACCAAAGATGTTTTATAAAGTAAAAACACTTTATTAATTTCATAAAGCAATCCATGCAACAAACTGATATGTCTCTATCTACATCCATAGCACAGGCAAGTCATTCCAGGGATGAAAGTGATGGTAACCTATCACCTCTGTAAGATGTTTGTGCTGCAGAAGACAGTAGCAGGGATGACACTGTGACAACTCCTATTGTCAGTAAAAAGCGCAGATTTGTGGCCCCTCTGCCTCCTTTAGAAGAAGACCTAATTGAAGAAGGTAGTGAGGGAGAGAGTGTTCAGGACACAGTTGGCAGTCGAGTGCCTGAAAAACAAGCACATGCACAAAGAAGGTCATGTGTTTATACTTTGGAAAGATCTAGGATCAGCAGTAGTGGACATGTGGATGATACAACTGTCTTTGCAGGGTTGGAGCAAGACATGCTACATGTGCAGCGCCAACAACACAAGGCCCTACGTTCCATTAATAGGCAGCTGTGCAAATTAAATAAAAATCATGAGAGCATGGGAGATGGGATGAGAGCAATGGCCTCATCAATGGACAGACTGTGTTTGGCTCTTGAACGCAATGAGGAATCGCGCAACAGGGCAGCTCACAGAGCCCATGTCAGAATGCATGGCTACACAAAAGCCATAAACAGATTGTGCACTGTAACAAGCAATTTCACTAGACGTAGTATTACTATGCAGAGAGAGGTCAGTGACAGCACAAAGAACATAGCTAAAGGCCTAGAAAAGGTAACATCTGCTGTTGAACTACTACAGACAGCAAAATCTGGTGCCAGTGCGCTATTTGAAGCAGCAGACAGTGAAGAAAGCTCCAGTAGGAGTAGTAGCAACCCCACTCCTACATCACAGATTACACAGCGCAGGAGTGGTAGACATGCCGGACATTCTGCAGATATGGGGAGCATGGAATCTGTGCAGCACTCTGCTTAAACCCGCCAGCGCAAAAAATGACATTTTGCACATCCTAATTTTGGTTTTACACATTTGACATTTGTTTTTGGATAGTAATACCAATTCAATTTTGCCTGTGCATTAACAGGTCATGTTGCCCTACATTATTAGGCTCAATGTTTTGAAATTAGTGCAAGAAGTTTAAAAGCAAATACATGTTTTGGAATTCATTATTTTACCTAAAAGTAATTACGTGTTATCTCAGTACGTCTCTGACAGCCAGCAGCAGCTCCTACTCCGGCATTAGCTCTTCTAGGTGGAGGTATGTCATCATCAGATGTGTCTGAGTTACTCACTTAAATTTCAGTCCCTTTTCTCATAGCTATGTTATGTAGCATAGCACAGCTACTTACAATTTGACAGCATGTTCTTGGATTGTAGTGTAAAGCACCACCAGTTTTGTGAATGCCGCGAAAACGGCTTTTTAAAATTCCAAATGTCTTCTCAATGACACCACGGGTTGACCGGTGTGCCCTAATATATCTTCTTTCATGGACATTTGATGGATTTAAATATGGCATCAGAATGAAATCACGCACAGCATAGGCACTGTCACCTGCATGATGAGAAAGAAACAATGAGTGTGTAACAACAAAGATTTTTTTTTGTGTGTATGACTGTAAAAATGTTGTTCTTTTACCTAGTAGATGTGATGTGGTAGCCTGTTCATCATTGCATCCAGAAAAACATGAAAGAAGCGTGACATAGCACTCTGAGACACCCCACCAACCTCTGCAATGACCCTTTGAAATGAACCTAAAGCCAAAAGGTGCAGTGAGCACAATACCTGCACATGAGTAGGGATTGATTGTGTCCTGGCTGTTTGATGCTCCAAGAAAGATTTCAATTAATCAATGAGGTCCAAAATAGTGTGTGGGTCAAGTCTGTATTTTTCAAAGATGTCCTCTTCTCTGCTGGAACAGCGTAATGCGCAGTCTGAAGCTTCTCTCCTGCCTCTGTCTCATCTGTGCAAGGGCTTGGATACGCTACCTCCTAGCTATCAGGTAAAGTCCCGCCATTTTGAGAGGTTACATTGCATTGTGGGTTTCTTTTTATACTTTCATACTGGTTACCACCTGCATGTAGTTGGTGGTAATAGCGATTTCTTAATTTGCGAATTTCATGTTTTCGCAATTTGCGAATTTTTCATACATCTATTTGCGATTTCTTATTTTGCGATTTCTTGTTTGCGAAATTCGCAAAAATTGAACCATTCAAAATAAGAAATCGCAGAATTATTCGCAGAATATGTACTTTCGCAAAATAAGTAATCGCTAAAATAGCGATTACTTATTTTGCGATGTGAATTTTTACATACATCCCATTTTCATATTTTTTTATCGCAAACGCTGTTTTTTAGCGATTTGCTGCGTTTGCGACTAAAAAATAGCTTGATACATCTAGCCCTAAATGATGAAACTTAGCACTTATATTGACTTCATTGTAGAGCGCCATAACAAACTCAACAAAGGTGCAATTCATGCAAGTAATGTGCTGCATGACTGAAACTTTCAGTATAAGTGCCTTATCATTATAAGGATCTTTTAATCATAGAAACTATTTTTAGAAATAGTTTACGTGTCGCTACTTTTTGAAACTGGGGTTGTAGGCCACAATGAGAGTTGAATATTTCTGTGTAAACATCACTGACAACCGATTTTGTTATGATTGTATAGTGTAGTTCCTATTTTCCCAATAGGCTCTGCGCATTGGAATAACATAATTGATAGTTTAGAATTAGGACTGAGGTCGACTAGGTCTCTATTGAATATGTTAGACTTAATTAGGTTTGCCAGCTAGCTCAGAGGTCACTAGAAACTTTCTCAAATGAACAGGGAGGAGTTAACTTCCCTGATTAGACAAGAAGGGATTAGCTTCTGACAACCACATAAACATGACAACTTTGCTCCCCCAGAATTAGGAGTATATCTCCAGAGTCGTGTTAAAACAATAGATAGCTATTTCACTTAGTCAATCGTGCATACTTAGTTTCACCAGAGTGCAGAGAAATAGAGAGACCGGCGTTTTCAATAAAAGGTGTTATTTTTCAGCAGTCTTCTTTCTCATGCAAGAGAAGTGAATTGCTATAATTGCAATACTTGTCATAAAGTAAAGTGCGTACAGTAAAAGGAGTATTATGAAATAATACTGTAAAAGCATTGATATGGTTTCTGAGCCATATGATACTTAAAGGTATAAAATATATACGATTACATACAATGATAAAAGTTGACTAAACATACTCAACTGATGTTTCTAAATACACCTACCCCAGTGTACCTGACCTAGGCCTAGTACGTGGGAAGTAGTAAAGGAGTTTTTAAGTTAAGTTAGTTTTTGCCAAGAATCTGACTCAAGAATTCTCTAAGGATCTGATTAGCTCCGTACCTTGGTTTTAGAATGAAGGAGGTCTTGTATCTCGCTCTCAGGACTCGATCTCCAGCAACCCGCAAGGGTGACTGGAAACACTGGAGCTGGATTTTCTCAGCAGGAGAAAAAGACAGCATCTTTGTCAGTGCGCCAATATGGGAGGGACGGCTTCCTTGGCACTCGCATCAGCTGGGCTTCGGATAAGTAGATAGCCGCTCTGCTCCAAGCCACCGTGTGTTGCTTAAGGCAAACGCTGGCATATTTATACCTGGAAGGTGCTGTGTTTGATGTAAGGTTGGACATAAGACGTCAATAAAATATGTCACTAAGAACTGGCCGTTCTTTCAGTGCTCGCAGGAGTTCTAGGACAAATCAAAACAAAAGCATGGGGAATTCCCAGGTTGCTGGAGGTTTGGTTTGTTTAAAGAACTTGTTGTACTTTCTAGGAGTCTAAGGGAGTAGCCTTGCCGTATTTGGATTGCATTGGCTATTACTAAATATGGATATGATTCTTATGTCTTTATAAGGATATGATTTGTTATAACCACATAAGGGCATAAATCAGGAATATTTAATTAGGGTCCTAGATACGATCACAACACCCACTCCACGTATAATGTCCATCATTACTAAATACTAAGCAATATATAAACATATAGATATGCATGTGTTTTCCAGCCCACACCAAAATACATCAAATGCATTCGAAATGGTATAGATACACGAAAATGAGTATTATACTGTACGCTTTCAAGCAGTGGTATCATTCAGATAATGCAAATATAAATATCAGCTGAATGAATTGCGAAAATTACATTTATGAAATGGCTCTTAATACAGCAGAGAAGGTCGAGACCATTTCATCACATATTTATACAGGATTGTACATGTGCTAGAGCTTGATTCAAAATAGTGTCTCTAGAGTCTCTAAAAATAGAAGTTCGGTTCTTTAAGAATAGTTCTACTTTAAGCAGAGTACCATGTGCCAAAAAAAAGGGTAAATATTTTGGAAATTGGGGAAAAATTATTTCGGTTTCATGGGAAAAATAGTTTCAGTAGTGTTGTTTATAAAAACTGAAGGCCGAATTCAGAGTTCAGGGAACGCTTTGTCCTCGCAATTTCAATTGTTATTTTCGTTGTTAGTAGAGAACATTACCTCAGCTAGGCCGGCAAAAAATTTGTCTACAACAGTAGGTGAAAGTTGGGCCAACGCTGAAAAATCAGAAATAGTGCATATATGCGATGCATTACCATCATCGGTGTTCAGATCAGCAATGTTCACAGAAGGTTGTACCTGTGTGGTGCCGCTTTCATCTCGTACTTCACCGCCACCTAATCGTAATGGTGAAGTCTCAACGAATGCCGTCATAGCCGCTGGGGACAACACGTTGCATGAGTCGTTACCGGACAAAGCAAAGCGTCGATATCCATTGGTACTGCTGATGGTAGTATAAGACAGACGTCCAACACGCATTCTTCTCCGCATAGCAGACATCGAAGCACAGGTAAGATGCAATTTTGTCAGATCAGTCTAAATGAAAGAATCCAGGTAGTGTTCAGATCTCTTAGCCGGGCCAATCCGAGGAGCTTAGTGATACGGTCTCGGTATCGTACTGCTAGGATCATTTCTTCCATCGTAGCCTGAGTTTTGTCTGTGACTGGGCTTGTATCGGAGCAGAAGGAACAAAAATAAAATTCCTGCTACTAGTCCCAAAATAAGAGGCAGGCCGCCGAATAGTGAATGTACAAAGTTTAGGAAGATGCCCAGAACTGTTTCAAAGGGTGCTAACAGTCCCAAAAAAAAATTGTCTTAAATACATGTGCGATGCCACTGGTATCTGACATGTTTAAAATTTGGCTTAACATTTCTACGAAATGCACGGGGCAATTTGTCGATAATAGGGTATGTATCTCTGCCGCTGTCCTTGCAGCTTGCAGGTCATACGTCTCTTTGGACGAGGTTAAAGGCACAGTTGTCTGTAAAAGAATAGACTTTATTCTGCTTAAAGTATCAATTCGAATAGAAGCGATATTCACAGAAGGCCATAATGCTGCTTCCATGTCTGGATTGCTGTTTGGATACAATACTTACATACAACAAATGACCCTGGAAGTAACGCTCACAAGATAGGGTTTTCCTGGCATCATGCCACAACAGCTGTGGTCACTTAATATAACGTAGCTACCGTTGGAAAGTTGTCTGAAAAAGGGCTCTATCTGTGTAGCTGGGGTGCCGTGCAGATGACATGAAAGGTTGTTTGATGAACCTTCGCAGACTCCATGCAATTTTATACCTTGACATAGAAGTGTACCGCTCAGTGATGTTTTACAATTATTACCACTAAGAAATACCTCTTTCTTGCCCCCACTCCAACATCTATGTGTATAATGTAAATTCCAGGTTGATTTGATGTATCCTTTACCCAACCTTTCATACAGGCCTGCTGGTATATACTTTTGGCAGTATTGAAACTGAAAAGTTGTTATCGGGATTGTAATGGTGCCATGTATAATCCATTCAATCACAGGTCTTTCTGACATTGTCAGTGGTAATCTCTCAAGTTTTTCAATGCTCAGCACCGTATAGTCTGCTCCTTTTTGTGCCAACGAGATTTGTCAATCAGTAAGGTTAAAGATTGAAAATAATGACGTTATGTTGATTAGACGCCATGGCACGTGACCTGAACGCAGGTTTTGTAACATCCAGCCTAGCTGTACAATAGAACGCAATTGGGACTGACCATGTTGTAACATTATCATATCCTGATCTATTATATCAATAGCAGATGATACAATGCTGTCCAGTGAATAGATTCTGGCGGACAGAGTCGTTAACCCATTGTCCACTACAGAAAGTGTTTTTTCCAAATTAATACGATCAATTTCTCGTATTTTTTCTGCGGTTTCAATTTGATTTAATTTCCAAGCTTCATTGTAAGCTGCGTATATACCGGCATATGTGAAACGTTTTTGATGCTATTTGCGAGGTCCCAGTACGAAATCTCGCAAGTCAGCACCTTCTTTAAGTAAAGTTAAGTGTTGCTTCATTTCGGGAAGTGTAGATTTCTGTAGCCAGTCTAGGCATTGTTTTCCTACACTGTATGTTGTAACTATCCCTGTATGTTGTCTTTGGGAATATCTTGGGTCTGGCCTATTCTGTTTGAAACCCTATACTTTATTCAGGAATCTATCTTGCCAGTTATTAGTGTCTGTGGGCCAGATTAACCATTTGTTCCAATTAGGAATTGTTCTGTTTTGTTTTAAAATATAGGCCACGTCTAACTCCTCATCTGTAGTGGTGTTTCTATCAGGCATAGGCTTTGGTATAGATGGGTTGTTTAAATCTTTTATCTTGGCTAAACAAGACAGATTGTTTGCTGAATTGTGTCATTCAGGAACGTTATTTGTTCTGGGATCATGCAGGCTCTAAACAATGCTTCTAAACCTTGTACCTGCCATTCTTTTGTACCCCATATGGTTTTTGTCTCAATGTTGTTTTTCCAAAATTCAAAACCAAATGTTGACATTTTTTCATAAAATTTTTCAGAATAAATCAGTTTAGTATTTGTCAACATGTTTTTCATTCCTGTCTTATTTAACACTTTGAAATAGAATGTTTCAGGATCAGTGACATTAAACCCTGAGAAGTATGGGAATTTCTCATAAAATGTTTTTGAACTGCCTTTTGGCAGAGTTGGACAATGTTCTCATTGATTATAACTGAAAACAATTCTAGGATTTGCAGATTCATGCAGATAATGATGCCCAAAGTGATTGTAACAATACATTTCCTCATAATTCAACGAACCCTGTAAATATTCATGTTCTGTAAATTTTGCTGACATTTCTAAATCTGACATCATATTATTAATATTTTCAACGTCCCAATCATCAGAGAAGGTACGAGGTGAGACAAAGTCACTTAAGGAAAATCTTAAATTGGTGTGGATATTTCAAGAGCTCAACCGGGCCATAGATTTCATAATCAGTTTTGTCCCATGCTATACCACCAGGTATAGGCTTTGCTGTGATGTTGACTGATAACAGTTCTCTTTTTTCGATGTAAGAGGATCTGTGTGGTTTCAGGACCAAGTTGATGTTCTGACTTGCTGTGTCCATTGTACTATATTTTTCATCAATAAATCTACCCAAACATAAAACCAAGATGAGCCACAGAAGGAGGAAAAGTACACCTAACACAATCCATAATTTAATCCAGGGTGAAGTTAGATATGTTTCTCTCAGTTGATGAAAGAGCTCTGTGATTTTATTTTTGAAAGTTTTTGTTGCTGGCTTGTCTCCATGTTCACTTGGATCATCGGAAAAGTCATCAAAGTTGATAAAGTAGCCAGATGCAGCTCTGTAAATTGGTTGGTTTGCTTCCAGATTTCCATTGATCTTTGCATTTTCTTTTGTTACATTTGTATAGTCCGAGGCTACATCGTTGTAGACAGGAGTTCCTTCATGAACTGTTGCAATTTGGGTTTCAAGAGGCACAAGTTCCATGGCTTTGTTGCATAGTCCTTTTTTAATTACTGCAGGTTTGTCAAATGTGATTAGTCTCTCAGTTTGAACTTCTTGGATTGTAGCAAGATTTGGTCTTCTGCTATTTCTTGGGAGTCCACTGGGCCTACTAATTATTATTGGCCACATGATTGTGGTTTCACCAGGTCGATTGATACAACTCGGTTCTCCTTTTTACCAGCAAGGGGCGGTAGTACAACTGATCTTGTTCCGCTGACAGCTAAGACAGGTACTGCTTTTCTGTAAGAAGGCCCAAATTCCTTCTTTACCGCAATCTTTTCTCTGACCAGATCCCCAATCTTTGGAATCCAGACAGGTCTTGCTGGGACAGGGGTTTTTTCTTCAGTCGTAGTTGGCTTTAGCTTTTCGTTACTCAGACTTTTTCTTGTTTCATTTAAGTCCTGTAAAACAGCCAAACGATCTTTGATATCAAATGCTTTTTGTTGCATCACTGAAGTCTGACGATCCAAGTCCTGGATGATCATTCTAGTACCAAATAAAAGTTTGTACGGACTGAAACCTCCTAGAGAATTTCTTGGCATATTATTAAGACTACGTTGGGCACTTATTAGATGTTTGACCCACCCGTCACCCGAACCTAATACCCTTGCTGTTAAAGATTGCTTTATGTCCCGGTTTTTTCTCTCCACTACCGCATTTCCCTCGGGATGGAATGAACTAGAATACCACAATGCAATGCCCATGCTGGCCATGGCCTCCTTGTAAGCCAGAGAGCTAAACGCAGGACCCTGGTCAGAATGTAGCATGCCAATTGCGTATGTGCCGATAAAGACTCTCAAATCTTTTATAACAGTTCTGGCGTCAGCCGAGCGCTGGGGGTCTCATCTAAATGAATCTTGTCTTAATATTTATGGGACCGCATTTTTCCATCTGGATGTCTGCGCATAGATAGCCTGATGCTGTCTAATAGTGGTGTCTGGGCTGGTGTCTGGTCCGGTTCACAACTGCGATCTCTGTTGCAGTCCTGACAATTCATTGCAAAGTTATACATTTCTACGCTCATGCCCGGCCACCAGTATTGTGATTGTAATTCTATTTGAGATTTCAGGATCTCTTGGTGCCTCAGACTCAATCCCATGTGTGCTTCTTGTATCAAGAAGACTCTCCGGTTCGTGTTTGGAATTACTCTATCCCCCACTCCAGGGATTTGAGCAAACGGAATGGAGTTTGCATCAATTATGTATGTATTGTCGAGTGGATAGTTTAGAGGTAACGCCGCATAATTGCCTTCCATTGAGGCTTTTACTGCAAGCAGCGTCTCGCCATCTATTTGTTTTTTTGTACGCTTTTTTGTGGCTACGGAAGCCGAGTGATCAGCTGCCGCTGTGGCTTTGTCAGCCAATGAATTCCCTGCAACATGAACGCCATCACGTTGAAGACTCTGCGTATGTACCACGTGAGTCTTTTGTAGTTCTTTCTGCAAAAGAACTACTTGTTCCCAAAGTTTTTTTATGCTTTATTGTGGCACCTTGAGCTTTACAGTTTCTGAGAGATTCAGGTTTAGAGACCATTGGTCTGAATTTACCTAGGCGCCAGCGACCTTTAACAATCGCGCACGCTCCATTGTAAATCTGTTTTTCCACAACATAGTGTTGTGCAAATCTGTCCGTGTAGATTACACAGGTGTACTGTTCGAGAGGCAGAATTTCGATCGGCACAGGACATTCATTTTCATATTCCAGATTTTCTAGTTTTTTCATTTTCGGATCAAATGCATGTGTCACGTCTTCTGTAGCAAGATCATTTTCCCATTTTATCCATTTTGAATCTAGAGCTTTAGCATTAAGATTGCCTGGTATTGTTACCGCCTCAAGGGCTTATACTGCTGTTAAAACAGATATCCTTTTCCCTTGGGCTAGGGCTCTTTCTTTTGCTACAGCAGTTTGAACCGCATTTAGAATTTTTTCAGTAGAACTGAATTTCATTTCAGCTTGTGTGTACAAGTGTGATTTGTAAGCTATTGGTACCGTTTCTCCCTCACTAGAGGTCAGGTATGTGAATCCGCATCTTCCTGGGATGACTCGGATTACAAGATTGCGTTCATTTGCGCGTGTTTGCAGTTTTGTTTTAGTTAACATGTCTGTCTGTAATGTTCTTAAAATTTCTGTGTATTTTTGAGTCCAATTAATTGGTTTAAAATCAGGTTTTATCAGTTCTTAGAGAGGTTTAACCCTCTCTGCATAATTTAAAATGTATGTTCTTCCGAAATTCAGGAAACCTAGTATTGATTGTAAGTTCTTTGGCGTTTTTGGAGCTTGGAGTACTGCACACTTCTCTAAGAAGTTGTCTGCTAGGCTTTTGCCTTCACTTGATAATTAGTATCCTAAAAATAGGACAGTTAGATGGGCAATTCGTGATTTTTTAAAGTTAAATTTGTACCCTTCAGCTGCGAACCCAAGTATTATGGTGTTCACTCTTTTCAAGTGAGTCTCCAGGTCATCATCTGTAAGATAGATGTCATTGACATAAGATAATGCCTCATCATCATAAATTTGTAGTAACTCTGTTACCCTGGCTGAAAATAGTCCTGGGCTATTCTTGAATCCCTGTGGGAGACGAAAAAATTGTTTTTGGGTCCCCATGCTGGAGAAAGCGGTCAAATATCTGCTTTCAGGTGCTATGTTTTGACAGAAGAAACCATTTGAAATATCTAATGTCGTTTTATATTTCTTGCGCACTATGTTATTCATCAGTGCTGCACTGTGTGAGTTTTGTACTGCAAATGTTTTACAGCAGGTGTTTAGATGTCTGTAGTCCAAAGCTAGACAATATGAATCGTCTGGCTTGGAGACAGGAAACAAAGGATTGTTCATTTGTGAGGTGCATGTTTCAATCACCCCCTGATATTCAAGTTGATCTAACATTTCTTTTACTTGTTTTTTAGCTTCTTGCTTAACAGGATACTGCCTCTGTGCAGTAGGTTGATTTTTTAACTGGATTTTATGGTGAGGAGAATCCTCATCCCATCCTACATGATTTTTATATAATGCAGGGGCTTGGGCCACTGCCCATTTTCTAGCAAGTGTGTATTTTTTATGAATTGGACTGTGATTTGAGAAGGCAGGCATAATCATTTCTTCGCCATGTGGGCACTCCCTGACAAACTCTGGTGGCCAGTCCTTTTCTGCTAGAAGGATATCATAGCCTTTAGATAGGTTCTACCAAAAGAGACCTTTTATTTTCCTAGTTTTATCTCCCTCTATACGTAATATTATTTCATATAGTTTATGGGGCAAGCTCACTCGAGTGTCTGCAGTTTCCACTTGAATGTATTAATTCGTGTCCACTGTCTCCAGAAGATTCATCAGGATCTTGCGAGCTATGCTCACTTCTGCTGCGCTGTCTAGCATTGTCTGGGCCCACTCTCCGTTTTTCTGTTGTGTCCTCAGAATTCTCGGCATGTTTTATTTTAATACTGGCTATCTTCTTTCTGGGAAATTGTAATTTTTTACTTTGATGAGCAGGTTCCTCGTCTTTGGACTTGACGTGCTCTTCTTTATGTTCTAACCGTCCTCTTCTTTCTGATTTCTTTAATGAAGTCTGAAAAGATCGAGAGGGACGTGTATCAATATCTTGATTTCTGTCAGGTTTTCCCAAATTGTCCCTATTTCTAAGGTTGTATCTTTTTTCAGAGGGTTCCCTTTGGGGAGACTTGCCCCCCCCCCTTCTGGAGATCTATTTCTTCATTGGGGAGACCTTCCTCTGGATTGAAACTTTTTTTCTCTGGGAGTGGTCTGTTTATTACCCTCCCACTTCTTCTCTTGAGAATTGAGATTATTTTTAATAAAAGTTTTTTCAGGATTTTCAATTAGTTGGGGTTTTACTGGTTTACCTCCCATACTATCTCTGCCTAATTCTTCATAGGATTTTATAATTATTTTAGCAAGTTCATAAGGTTGGTCTGCTATATCCGTCTCTTTCAATTTTTGGCGGATCGCCACACATGCTGCTTCTCCTTTTATGTTGGCTAATAATATAGCCGAGACCTGCTTAAAGTCTTGCAGTAATTTCATACCCAGAGTTAAAGCAGGTTCTGGACCGTATTCATTTTGAATCTGTCTTAGTACATCTGGTATAACCGCCATAGATGGAACACCATGTGTTTTTGTGTAGATAGAAGCAAAAACTGTGCCCCAAGTGTCACAGTCCTCCACATGTGGTGCTATCCCCATTGGGAGACAGATAGTCAGAATTATGTGTTTTTCGTGAGGGGTAGTATCAGGAAATACTGCCTCTATCTGAGTGATTTTTTGAGCTAACCAGAATGGAATTTGTTCCCGTTTTGCGGGTGTTTTACCAAGACATGATTGTATATTCTGTGGTGTAATTTTATTTGTGTTCCCCTGGTGAGGGGTGTTTTGTGGAACTTTAATTACAGGTTGGACTGTTGAAGTCCGTATGACATATTGTACCAATTGTCTATGTATTTTAATTAGTTGTTTTAACTGAACTAAAAGTTCCCGTTATTTTCTGCAGGTTATTTTGTAATACAGTGATGATTCTTATACTTAACAACGTACCTCATTTATATTATTCTTCACCAACAGAGCTCCTTGAAAAAGGGCCCGCCCGAAATGCATTGGAGTATTTGTGTTTCTCATTATTAATGATCATTGGAAATTTACCAATTGAAGATATGAAATGAAATATCCATAAAATAAAAACATGATACAAATGAAATAATTGAACTTGCTTGATTACGATTTGAACAACCCAATGGAGTCTGTCACACATGACGAACCAACACGGTGTGTGCCCAATAACAGGGACGCACTTACTTTGTTTGTGCGCTAGCTACATTTAGCTGATAAGAAGCGGCCATGTGGCTCCTGGTCTACCTAGTGGACCGAGCCTGGTAATGTGATTTTGATGTTTTAGGGCGCCATTAAACCAGAGCAGGTGCTCTTGGTATGTTAGTGGAATTTCAACTTCCTCGAAAGGAGAGTATTCCACTGGAGCTTCCGCTATTTTGTAGTAGTGGAACTCATGTGTTACAGCATGTGCTGCTGGAAAATTTATCCAGGAATAGAATACCTCTGTCTGCCGAAACTCATGTGCCTCTACCACAAATATGACTGTACCACCTCTTGATGTTACTCCATTTTCTATAAGTTTTATAGTTATGGTTTTTCTTATATTGACCGGGATGAGTATTGCATCATGGTCGTCTTCATTAGAACCTGTAAGGTCTGCACCCGGTTGATTTGCATCTACTACGGCTTCACCGGTTTCAATGTTGTCGCCGTGATTTGACATTATTTAATGAAAGTTTCTTGCAGAGCAAGTTTTGAGGAAACAAAGATTAGGTTCACAATATTTTGGAAGACTGTATCCTTCAACGTTGACTAAACCAAAAACTAATGCATAGGATTCTCAGCCTACTAAGTTCTGGCGGATATTAACCTTTCACCCACTCCAGACGTCTATTGGAGTTTTTACGGGAAAAAGGGGTTGTGCAAAAAAGCACAACTGAGTTACTCTAGTTTCTTGCGTTAGATTATCGCCTTACCAAACGTTGGGCGCCATGTAGTGTAGTTCCTATTTTCCCAATAGGCTCTGCGCATTGGAATAAAATTAACGATAGTTTAGACGTAGGACTGAGGTCAACTAGGTCTCTATTGAATATGTTAGACTTAATTAGGTTTGCCAGCTAGCTCAGAGGTCACTAGAAACTTTCTCGAATGAACAGGGAGGAGTTAACTTCCCTGATTAGACAAGAGGGGATTAGCTTCTGACAACCGCATAAACATGACAAATTTGCTCCCCCAGAATTAGGAGTATATCTCCAGAGTCGTGTTAAAACAATAGATAGCTATTTCACTCAGTCAATCGTGCCGACTTAGTTTCACCAGAGTGCCGAGAAATAGAGAGACGGGCGTTTTCAATAAAAGGTGTTATTTATTGAGCAGTCTTCTTTCTCATGCAAGAGATGTGAATTGCTATAATTGCAATACTTGTCATAAAGTAAAGTGCGTACAGTAAAAGGAGTATATTGAAATAATACTGTAAAAGCATTGATATGGTTTCTGAGCCATATGATACTTAAAAGGTATAAAATATATACGATTACATACAATAATAAAAGTTGACTAAACGTACTCAACTGATGTTTCTAAATACGCCTACCCCAGTGTACCTAACCTAGGCCTAGTACGTGGGAAGGAGTAAAGGAGTTTTTAAGTTAAGTTAGTTTTTGCCAAGAATCTGACTCAAGAATTCTCTAAGGATCTAATCAGCTCCGTTCCTTGGTTTTAGAATGAAGGAGGTATTGTATCTCGCTCTCAGGACTCGATCTTCCAGTAACCCGCAAGGGTGACTGGAAACACTGGAGCTGGATTTTCTCGGCAGGAGAATAAGACAGCGTCTTTCTCAGTGCGCCAAAATGGGAGGGACGGCTTCCTAAGGCACTCGCATCAGCTGGGCTTCGGATAAGTAGATAGCCGCTCTGCTCCAAACCACCGTGTGTTGCTTAAGGCAAACGCTGGTATATTTATACTTGGAAGGTGCCGTGTTTGTCGTAAGGTTGGACATAAGACGTCAATAAAAGATGTCACTAAGAACTGGCTGTTCTTTCAGTGCTCGCAGGAGTTCTAGGACAAATCAAAACAAAAGCATGGGGAATTCCCAGGTTGCTGGAGGTTTGGTTTGTTTAAAGAACTCGTTGTACTTTCTAGGAGTCTAAGGAAGTAGCCTTGCCGTATTTGGATTGCATTGGCTACTACTAAATATGGATATGAATCTTATGCCTTTATAAGGATATGATTTGTTATAACCACATAAGAGCATGAATTGGGAATATTTAATTAGGGTCCTAGATACTGACTGAGGGTGAGTAGCAGAGGCCCTTTTGAGACCCTTAGGGTGTGGCCACACTCAACTGTGGTTAGGAGAATCGTTCCACTACCGCACTGAGAAAGAAGAAGCAATAACGTAAAATGACGACTTTTCTAGTTGGAGTGGCACGTTTATTACTACACACACATATATCAATGAGGCATATTGCTAAAGAACACTCTTTAAGAAAACCTGGCTTCACTCTGCCAGAAAATATGCAAGATATCAATGTTTATAAAATGCTGCAAAGTGAACAGAAGTGACTATCTACTAAAATATAACCTTCAGTGTGAAATGGAGGCTTCAAGAAGGCATTAAATCCTGTTCAAGAAAATGCTTCGTCTACACACTACTCTCCTAAGGAGAAACATTATTGCAGGTTTAAGTACTCTAGTAAGAATAAAGTATCAGATGTTAAAATTAAAAAGGCACAATTGAATTTTTTAGCTGGATTATACAGAGTACATTTCTATCAGGCCTAGTGCATTAAAGCACCTATCTAGGGAGAAGAACCCTAGAGGATCTTATACTAAAAGGCTACCTATAATGCAAGGACTTGGGTATGGATGAAAAAGAACCTGGCTAGCTAAGATTATTAAGAAGATTGAAAAGCTATCTTATTCAGGAAGGTATCACCTGGTAGAGTAGGTTCTGGCAGTTCCAAATCAGATAATAAGTCGACCAAAGAACCGCCCAAAAAGTCAGCTTGGAAAGTTCTGCCTTCTAATTGTGATGGTGGATCTTTTATACCTAAAATCACAGAACTAACACTGTCCTGACGTATTTTCTGACGCAGGTGGCTTGAACGCATTGTCCTAGGACAGTGGGGGCGGTCAGGTGTCCTAACGGTTGGTTGGCCATGCTTGACCGCAGAACATAAACAAAGACTTCTTGTCCTGTACATTTCTAAAAATATATGTGAGAGCGGAACTTACGATAGGTACTGCTATTGCGAGAGGTTGCGGCTTTTACTTCGTGCAAGCAATGTTTCAAAATAATGTTTCAGTGGAAAGTCCTGATGTGTCAACCTCCCAAGATGTGTCAACCTGCACCAGCTGGGTCTTGTGTACGTGTGAGAGGGCGTTGGTCTTACATGCTGTGGAAAATTACTGTACTGCACGTCAGGCCAATTTACCACGTTGTTTTTCAATGCACCAGAAATGCAGGTTTAACATCAGTGTGGGCCTAGTGCATTTTGTTACCCTAAGACAAGTCTTTTTGGCCTTTGCCTTGGGTCTATAACCCCAGGATTCAGGGAGTTTGTGGGATTTTAGTTTGCTGATCATGCATAGCAAAATTGAGGGTTTTAAGCACATTTTCAGGTTCTCTCTGGTAGGGCAATATGTGACATTTTCGCTATCAAGACAGATAAGAGGTGCTCGTTTTGGTGATCAGATGGTAGAGCGTGATTTTAACCCTTCATCAATACGATCACAACAATTGTACTTAATTGGGAGTTTACTAAATTAAAAATGTTAACAATTAAAAGCATTTGAATTGATTTTCTCCTTAGGCTCCATTATTTCATGGCCTGATGTGAAATGGACATTAATATGTTTCCTCAAATGTTGCTTTATTTGTTCTTGTTCATGCAACATTCTTTAAGTGACAAGAGCATTTCTTACAGCATTTCTTTGTGTATGAAATGGTGGGAACCTGACCTTTGGACTATATTGATGGAGAGCAACAAAGTAAATAAGCTATTTGCCAGCTAACCTGTGAAGAAGGAATGGACAGTCATTTCTTAATATGAGCATAGTAAAGTATGCTGGAGTATCAATCTGTACCTGAAAAATAGAAGAATAGTCACATGATGATCAGTCCATTTTGACTTTCCTTGCCTCCAGCCTGCCTGCTGAATAATGCCCCTTGCCTTTTTGCCCTTACTGATTAACTTGCCTTTTAGACGATTTGGAGCAATTTGGTGAGAAACCAGGCCCTTGCTCATGGACTTTTCCCTAGTGGACTTTAACTTGATCCTGTCGCCCATACTAAGAGAACACTTGTGAAACCATCCCCCTGCCTTTCTTGGTGGTGGGAATCTCTAATGATTGGCACCATCCTTTGATAGATGCCTGTATTTAGCAATGAATTTACTTTGGCTAGATGTGTGGTTTTATATATTGAGCTGAAGACTCATGACTGCACCTCTTAAAATATTACTTCTATTCATTGATTTTGTATCTTTAATACAATAATCACATTTTCTTTTTTTAAATTCTTTTTTATTAGCAACACAAGAAATAAAGACAGATTACAGTTTTAGCACAATAAGACATACGTACCAATATAGGAGAAATAAACAGTATAGCAGAAATGGAAATAATTTCACGACTAATCAATATTCTACAAATTATAACATAACATAGAACAAAATAGAAGATGAAAAAGAGACCATGAAACATTGCGGGATCATGTCTGATAATCAATTGGAGGGTATTTTCCCAATTATACAATATTAGTATGATAACTCAGCCGGTATTTATATAAAAGTACCCCAAAACTGGGTATACCTCCACTGCCAGTAGCCAAGGTGAAAAACTTGGGCGTGCTTTTTGACAGCAAGCTTACATTCCTTAGTCACGCCAATGCTGTGGTTTCGGCCTCTTTTTACACTTTGAGAATGGTGAAGAAACTGCTCCCTTTTCTTCCTCCTACTGCTGGCAAAACCTTAATGTCCTCCTTGGTATTATCCAAGGTGGATTACTGCAATGGCCTTCTGCTCAATGCACAGGAACAAGTGGTGAACAAGCTACAGCTTGTCCAAAATGCCGCTGCAAGGATCCTCATGGGGATTCCAAAATATGCCTCTATCTCTCCCACAATTCGAGAGCTTCACTGGCTGCCTATAAGAAGCAGGATAAAGTTTAAGGCCATGTGTATCACTTACAAGGCGCTGAAAAATAATGGGCCTGACTTCTTTAAAAACGCTTTTAAAATCTACAAACCCAGCCGAACACTGCGGTCATCTACGGCCCAACAGCTCCAAATCCCCCCAACAAAAAAGGTGACATGGGGAGACAGACGTTTTGTAGTGGCTGCATCCAAATTATGGAATCAGGTTCCCTCTCAGATTAAGGAACACACTTCGCTGTTTTCCTTTCGAAAACATCTTAAAACCTGGCTCTTTAACCAGTAACATCTTATAACCCTCGTAATCTGAAATATGCTAATATTAGCGCCGAGACGCCGTAAGGCATTTGCGCGCTTTAGAAATTTTAAAAATAAATAAATAAATAAAATAAACAAATTTGATCACATTTCATTAAAGATCGGATACCTCTTGGCTTTGCCATAGCGTACTCCATAGAGTAAATATCATTGACCAATGACCACCATTCCATAATGTGAGGGGGCTTCGGGGATATCCAGGCTCGGGCAATGATTAATTTAGCAGATGACAATAGAATAGTTACCAGAGCTTGCTGTGGTATAGTGACAGAATGGATATCTAATAATACTGTTAATGCAGAAAGTAGGGATGGTTTAATCAATTTTAATTTTAATATCTTGTCCAAAGCTGACCAAAACTCAGTCAGGGTCGGGCAAGAGAACAACATATGCTCCAAATTTGCCGCAACTAGATTGCATTTAGGGCATTAGGTGCGGTCAATAAAAGAAGCATTTGTGGACCATTTAGAGATCCTTTCAGGTGTATGATATAACATACATGTTGTTCCAAATTGCTGTAGTCTTAGACTTGATGATTGGACAGCATTATTGATATTACACAGGGAAGCAGCAATCTTGTTCGGAGTTATGTTAGTTCCCAGCTTCATACTCAATTTCTCCACCAATTTAGGACAATCACTGATTCTATAGGTATTAAAACATTTATAGGCTTCACTGATTAAGGATTGGTTCTTAACTGAGTAAAGGTAATTCCATATATCAGAATCCAGGAGTACTCGTATTTTCATCTTACGTACCAAAAAATCATGTATTTGCATATATTTGAATCTCATTGAGTCTATCAAATTGTATAGATTTTTGAGTATCTCGAAATCCAAGAAACCGTGGATTCCATATAGATCCCCTAACGTTTCAATGCCATACGAAGCCCATTTATTTGCTATACCATCATTAAAAATCCCAGGGATTACCCCATAGCACCAATTTAGGATGAAAGAAAGAAGTTTTACAGAATGCCAAAATATTAATCCAAATCTTAACTGTATCCCTAGCGGTCCGAAATTTCACCCTTTTATGATAATTGGGGTCATTGATTCTTAACAGAAACATATTTGCCTCAGAGTTTAACATAAATATGTGAAAATAAAATTGATTTTCCATATTAAGTAAGCTGCGTAGGCGGCTGAGAAAAGTTGACCAAAAATATAACTTAAAATCAGGAAAATTGAGCCCTCCATTATCTAGAGAACCCTTGAGTAACACGATAGACCTACAAGCTTTACGGTAGCCCCAAATAAAGCTACTTAGTATCCCATCAAGTTTTTAAAAAAAAAAGTTGTTAAGGGATAACGGAATGGACCGAAATAAATAAAGAAATTTGGGCAGTACTTTCATTTTAATCAAATTGATCCTGCCAATGATGTATAAGGGGAGCTTATGCCATTTTTTTAGTACCATTAGAGGTATATAAAATCTGCATTGATGAGCTATTACCTCTTTTTCATCTGGTAATTAGCTCTATTGGTGATACCGGGAATGCCCCGGACTCATGGAAAATGGCAAAAAATGTTTGCGGAATCACCGCAGCAGTGTCTCCAAAGACCCCCCGCCAGATTAGGATGGCTGGGGGGTCATAGGCGGCTTTTCCGCCATGGTCGCCTTCCGACCGTGGCAGAAAACCTCTAATATGGTGGCGGTGCCTATCAGACACCACCAGCCATATTAGGATGGGGTAGGAAACATGCTTTTCCACGGCGGCTTTTCCGCCGTGGAAAAGCATGTGGTCTTTTCAGTTTGAGGGCCCGTTGCGGGCCCCCAGGGTGTCAGGCGGGGGGGGGGTGCACATGGGGGGTACCTATGGTACCCCCCTGCATTTACATGAAAAAAGAGGCAGGCAACGCGTGGTGTCTGCCGCTTTGTGCATGTAAATGCAATACATGCATTTTTAACCTTGCGGCGGGTGCTACTTCAAGCAGCACCCGCTGCAACGTTAAAGATACGGGATGTGACCGCCAGGGTGGCGGTCACATCCTAATTTGCATGGAGGGACCGCCGCTGCCCATGCGGACGGTCCCTCTTCCTCGGGGGTGGCAGACGGACGCAAGTCCGTCCGCCATCCTAATGACCCCCTAAGTTGTCTGCTGTATTGTGGTGTTTGTCGTGTTTCATCATCGGCAACATCTTATGGATAGGGATTTCTTTTTCAGTGCTAATGGTGAAGGACTGGTGTATTTGATCTCCAGTGCACAGGTAATAACTGTATCAATTAAGGTGAAATCCCACTAGTCGAGATTTCCTTTGAAGTGATTAGGGAGAGTAGTTGACCTAACGGCTAGGGCTGTCCCCCTTGAATCTGGGGAGCTGGGTGCAAGTCTCGGCAATGACAGCTGAACATCCTGTGATTCTGGGCAAATCAATCAATCTCTCCATGCCTAACAAAAATGAATGTGTCTTCATGTAATGCAACTGGTGCTATATAAAGCGCTCTGATACCCGATTTGGGTCAAATTTGTGCTATAAAACAAAAATAAATGAGAAAGATATGTATAGAAATTAGATTATTTTGTATTACCTTTTGAGTGACAGACATCTTTCCTTTAATGTATATTTGCTTGGAAAACTTTCTGAAGAAAATTGTAAAGGAGAGTGTTGCGCTGTGATTGAGTAGTGGGCGTAAAGCCACGCTAGGATTGTTTGACTACATCACATAAAGTCAAGTTGTTATTGGTTGTGATTTGCAAACAAGAGAATTGTGGGAGAATTTAGTTTCATGATTTTGTGAAAGACATTTGTGAAATACGAAATTGAATGAAATTATGTTTTTCAAAGCTTTATGAAAACTAATACAATGGGATTGGTAAGTAAGTGAAACTTTATTTGATTTTTTTCAAGGAAATTATGAAAGTATACGTAATGAAATACACAGAAAAGTTTCCCTGAATCACCCCCACTACAAATTACAAATAGCAGGTCTAAAAGAAGGAAATAGTGGACTGTGAAAGCCTAAAAACATAATAAAATCGCAGCATAAAGCCAAGCAAAAAAGGGGCAAAAACCTACTTACAAACATACACTAAAATTCAATTTGAGGTATTAAATACTTGGCAACACATCGCTCATCAAATACAGAAAGAAAAGTATCAGGGAACATACAGAACAACCAAAGACAAGTATGCAGAAGCTAGATGGGATGAACAAAAGATAGTATGGAGAGCATATGATATTCAGGAAACAAGAATGTACCCCTTGGTACCTATCAAAGAAGAGCTTAAGGAAAAACAAAAAGAGAAAAGGAAACATATTTATACAGAATAGAGTGATGCTGAAACAGAAGGAAAAAACATTGGCTTAGATGACGTTCTTTTAAATGACTTAGGGCCTGATTATGATCTTGGCAGACAGGGTTACTCCATCACACATGTGACTGGTATCCTGTCTGCCAAATTGCAATTCCATTATATTCTATGGAACTTGTAATTCTGCGGATGGGATATCCGTCACGCTTGTGACAGAGTAATCAGGCTCCTTGTTGTTGAATCGTCCACCACCATACTATGAATCACAAAGTGAGAATAGGATAAACTGCAATAGAGTTGAGATTCCAAATGCCCCTGTTATGCCTGAAGTGCCAAACAAAGCTACACTGGTTTCTCCTGCAAGAGCAGTAACAGAAATACCAGCTCCATTGAACACTTTTGAATTGAATGCTCCAGATACTCTAACCGTTCCTGTTACTATTGGTCCTATTGTACCTCTGTATAAACTTGGGTTCCAGGTAAAGACTGTCCATACTCTGACTATACCTGCAGGAGTAAATTCTACACATAGTAATCCATTAGATATGACAACAGGATCTTTGCGTCAGACACCAATAGTTCAGACTCAAAGTAATACTACTGGTATTAGGAGTACAGGATTCATTTTAAATCAGACACAATTTGAACACAGAAACAGAATGGTCTAGATCTTAACACCTTTTCATGTCGCCAGAACAAGTGAGCCTCCTGAAATAAGTTTCCATGCTACTGAAATGACTGCACCATTGGGAATTTTGGTTACTGATACATCTGCATTAATTATGCAACCTGGAATAAGTAGTGATTTGACTAATGGAGATTTGCGTTTGAATATTTCAAGTGAAACATCAGGATTTACTCCTCAATAATTATATGATTGGCTTAGAAGGTTAGTACCCCAATTAATAATCAACGTTCTAAAACTCTTCAAGTCCCTGTAAAGGGAAAAACATTAGATGTGGCCAAGCTAAAAGTAGAGTTAGAAGAAATGATTTGGGGCGGTCATAGTCCATCTCGATTAGATGCCTACCAGGTGGAGGAACTACTGTTTCTTTGTAAAGACATTACCAGATGAGCTAGACAGACACATGAGAAGCTAGTTGAACTGGCTCAGGCCAGCTGGAATGAAATAACAGATTAAGGAACTAATGACAAAGATAAATAAATGGAGCAAGAGGGAGAAACCACAAGGTAGATGGTAAAACAATTAAGGAAATACAGAGAGTTATGATGCAGGCACCTTCAGTTGTAGTTGACAGAGGCGACGGAGGAATACAGATGCTTCCTATGAGGGAGGTATCTGGTGGAGGGCACTTGCATTTGCCATGGTCTAGAGCTGATATTTTCTCATTCACAAATGAATTCTTCAAATTGAGAGATAATCCATTGGGATGGTACAGACAGATTAAAAGGTTTGTGAACATCAGGAAAGTTCTGTGGATAGATTTGAATACCCTGTTTCACATTGTGGTTCCTGGACACTTGTGGACTGAGTGTGAAATGTCTGCAGATTGGCCTGAAACAGAACCAGTGATGAATCCTAGAATTGGGGACCCATCTCCAGTGGTATAAAAGAAATATCAACATGAGATTATTTCTCTGAAATCCAAGATTTCTCCTAAAGAAATCGACTGACTAAAAATTGACAGAAAGATTCAAGAACTTAAAAAATCAGTTCATGGCTATTACGACTGATTGATAAAAGTTTTCAGGCAGTGCAGCTGAGTGAAAAATGTGGCAGATAACGATATGGGACATTTTGTGCCCAGATTTGTGAATGGTTTGAGACCTGATATTCCTCCCATGATTCATCAGCTTTTACAATTCAGGCAGAACAGACTGATTGATGAAATGCTGCATTATGCAAAGTACTGTGGAGATGAATTAGAGGTGAAGCACAAGAGATTAAAAGAGAAATGAATGATAGCATAGGTGCAAGCAGTACAAAGAGGTCATAATCCTTCATGTTTTGACAATGCAGTTTTAGCACAGGGAGGATTTAAAACAGTTCCTGTAATGCAGGGTGTTAATGGTTTTCAGTAGTAGTATTTCCAGTCGCACGGTAAAGTTTGTGGTGTTCTAGTAGATTATAGATTAGGTGTTGATTTGCCAGCTTTGAAGCAAAAAAATTTATGTCACAACGGTGGAAAATGTGGACATTGGAAACACAAGTATAGATTTAATTTAAATTATCCTGGAAATCAGATACAGAATGGAGGGTATGCACAGTGTCAGAGAAATAACATGGTCCAGATTCAACAGACACAGAGACAGAGAGTTCAAAATCTAAATCAGTCAATGCAAATATCTCAAGCTCTGATGCCTCAACAGAATTTACAGGTACAAAGGTAAAGTATGAATCAGAGTCAGCAGACAAATGGAAATTCTTTCCCAAATCAAAATGCATCACAACAGTATTGGATTCAGACTGATGATTTCAACCAGGACCCATCCGCCTGCTGGTGCCTGAGGGGGGAGGACTGTGTGCTTGGTGCAGCCTTAGAGGAGGACCAGAGTGGCCCATAAGTGGACAGAGAGGTAAACTGGAATGTTATGTTATGTTATTTTAATGTGGCTTGTATAGCGCACAGCTGCCCCAGCTTGCATCTACAGAGTGTGGTGTGCACAGTAACCGAAAACCTTAGAACTAGCAGAGATTAAGCCAAAGGAAAGAGGAAAGTTTTGACAGCTTTCCTAAAAGCAGATAAACAATCCATACCATGGATCTGCTCCGGCAAAGAGTTCCACAGCTTGGCTGCAAAGTAGCGGAAGGACTGACCTCCCGCTCGGCATTGCTTAACCTGCGGGACAACGACCAACTGCTGTCCTGCCGAACGCAGCCTACCTGTAAGAACATAAAAGGTGAGCAAATTGCTCAACAGGCTGGGACTAGCGGATTTCACAATCTTGAAGGAGAGGCACAAAGCCTTGAATTGGATCCGTTTCTCAAAAGGAAGCCAGTGCAGCCTCCGAATGGTCTCTGAAGTGGAACAAACTCGCAGGAGGCCTACCAAAGCTCTAGCATCCGCATTTTGGACACGTTGCATCCGGCATAATTCGGCCTTATTAGCTCCAAGTAGAAGAGAGCTGGCATAGTCAAGGCATGAAAGGATAGTAGCCTGAATCATCAGCTAACGAGTGGCAGGGTAAAAAAAAATCAAAATGGGTCTAAGACCCGGCAGAAGGCCGTAACAAGTGCCAGCAACTTTCCTAGTGTGGTCTCTAAAACTCAAGGATGAGTCCATCCACACTCCGAGATTTTTAACCAGAGTCTTAGGCGTGGGGACTACACCCAAAATATTTGGCCACCACTGCTCGTTCCAAAGACTAGCTTGCTTCCCAACCAACAAAACCTCAGTTTTGTTGGCATTGAGTTGCAAACAGTTGGAGGCCATCCAACGAGCCACAGCCGCCATCCCCTCTCTAAACCTAGAGGCTTTAGGAGAAGACCTTTCCGCCAACGTGACAACCAGCTGCGTGTCGTCGGCATATGAGACCATCACAAGGTTCCATTGCCTGGCGACTGCTGCTAAAGGTTGGACATTAAGGTTTAACAATGCTGGGCTCAGAGCTGAGCCCTGGGGTACCCCCTGGTCAATAGAATGGGCCTGGGAGAGAAACGGAGGTGCGGACACTCTGAACGATCTTTCGGTCAGAAAGGATCTGAACCATTTCAGAGCAGACCCGATCACTCCAGTTCCCTCAAGCCGCTGTAGCAGGATGTCATGCGATACCGTGTCATAGGCAGCACTAAGATCTAACAAAATAAGTGCCGCACTTTGACCGGCGTCAAGAATGGACCGCAGGCCAGGAGAGCAGTCTCCGTACTATGTCCCGAGCGGAACCAGTTCTGAGAATTCTCCAGAAAATCATTGGATTTCAGGAGTTGAGTAAGCACGTTGTTAGCATGTGCCTCTGCAACTTTAGCAACCCAAGGGAGCAGGGAAATAGGCCTGACATTTTCCAGCTTGGGCGGGTCCAGTGTTGGTTTATTGAGAATGGGAGACACCCAAGCCTGTTTCCAAAGTGCAGGTACAATAGCAGTGGAAAAGGAGGCATTGATTACATGGCAGAGGGGAGCCAGGAAGATAGAAAAGGACTCTCTAAATTGTGGAGGCCTCAAAGGGTCAGCAGGAGAGCCAGTTTTAATTATACCACTCAGCCGAGTGAGCTCCTCCTGAGACATATGAGGAATGGCTGACAACGTCTGCCAAGATCTAGTGTCAGGGGGCACGAAAGTGAAGTCAAAAGAGGCTGGAAGAAAGGAACGATAAATAGCACACACTTTTTCAACAAAAAAGGTGGCTAAGTCATCACACTGCTGTGCTGATGATATAGCGGGCACCATAACAGTCTTGGACCTAAGGTCTTTAAGAATCATAAAGACTCATTTTGCAGGGTTAGGACTCAGCCTAATTTCACCAGCATAATATGCTGCGCGGGCTTTGCAAATGGCTTTATGATACAGTTTAATCGTAGCGAGGTAACATAATTTTTTCTCAGAATCATATTCCCTTCTCGACTCTCATTCGGCTTTTTTACAAGTTTTCCTTAGCGCAGTCAGGGAATCGTTATACCAAGGGCTAGTAATAGAGGCACGCCCCTTGACCCATTTAGCAGGAATCAGAGAATCAAGATCATATTTTATCCAATCGCAAAATGAGGCATAGTCGGATTCAAGATCAGATAAAGGTCCCAAAGGATTGCTGGCGAGAAAGTCGTTAAACTCCTCAAGCTTCAGCTTAAGCCAAGGGCGTTTAAAGACCGGTTTTACATTATCGGTGTTACACAGCTCTAAGAGCGGAACAGACATAGCACCAAGGCATGGTCAGTCCAGCCCATAGGAATAGGTGCGTTCACCTTAAAAGATCGAATATTAGAAAATATGGGGTCTAAAAGATGCCCTGCAATATGACTCGAACCAGGTACTAATTGGTTCAGCTGAAAGACAGCCAAGTCTGCAATACAACTGCAGATTTCATTTTCATGAATCAAATCAAGGTTTAGATTAAGATCCCCAAAAATACTGAAGTTAGCCAGGCCTACAGCAAGAGAGCTGACTGTTTTCAGAAGGGCATTTTTAAACTGGGCTGATGGACCAGGGGGCCGATATACCAAGAGTCCAGAGAGAGTAAAATGAGGGCTCACGGAAATGCTAAAGCGGGAACATTCACAGCCTGCAATGGGTCTTTAATGAACGTGCAAAAGTAACAAGATCTAAAAATAACTGCAATGCCTCCACCTTAGGACTCTCTATTGATAGTGCAGATAGGGTATCCAGAGGGTAGGGCTAAGTTAGGCTCCACTACCATATCCTCACTCAGCCACGTTTCACACAAAAAGAACACATCGGGGGATTCCTTCGTAACAAGATCAAAAATCTCCAAGTAATGCTTAGCCAGCGACCTCACATTGAGCTGCATAACTTTTAGCCATATCTGAGGCTTAGAGCCCGAGGCACACCATGTGGATACAAGTGCGGGTATTGTGAAGCCACATGCCGAGCAGCCAGTAGGATCTTCTCCTACATTGATAGAAGTTCCCTTGCAACCGGTAGACCCGATAGACCCCCGGTTAATGGGCAAACGTTCTTCCCTGCCATATGAGAGCAGGCCAAGCCGCCTCCGGCCAGGGGTACTGACTAGAGGGGACGTACAGGCGTGGACGGGCGCAGACGGGCTTGCCTTTGGCGCGCCCGCTGCGCCCATCCGCTGCGCTCCTGTGCCATGGACAGCTTAAAAGGGGAGTGTTCAACAGCTAGACCGCCGACCAAGATGGCGGCTATTCGTGAAAACCGGAAGTGAGGGCTTCCCCCAGGTCGCGTTCAAGACGCCCTCCACAACAATCAGCCTAAATGGCTGCGGTGGACCGGGGTATCTTGAGCAAAAGTAAAAATCAGGTGAGGCAAAAGAGCTCCTAGGCAAGTAGATACCAGATTAAAAATACAGAGCCAGAATGACAAGGCTGTGCAGACGACAACAAATAGAAACAATAACTACACTTTTAAAAATTACAGGCAAGAGTATCACACACCTTGTCGAAAGCACCACACAAACGTCCGGGCACAGATTAAATACCCAGGAATGCTGGGAGTGCTCAACAGCTAGACCTCCGACCAAGATGGCGGCTAGCCGCGAAAACCGAAAGTAAGGGCTTCCCCCAGGTCGCGTTCAAGACGCCCTCCACAACAATCAGCCTAAATGGCTGTGGTGGACCGGGGCGTCCTGAGCAAAAGTAAAAATCAGGTGAGGCAATAGAGCTCCTAGGCAAGTAGATACCAGATTAAAAATTACAGAGCCAGAATGATAAGGCTGTGCAGACGACAAAAAATAGAAACGATAACTACACTTTTAAAAATTACAGGCAAGAGTATCACACACCTTGTCGAAAGCACCACACAAACGTCCGGGCACCGATTAAATACCCAGGTATGCTGGGAGTGCTCAACAGCTAGACCGCCGACCAAGATGGCGGCTAGCCGCGAAAAACGGAAGTGAAGGCTTCCCCCAGGTCGCGTTCAAGACGCCCTCCACAACAATCAGCCTAAATGGCAGCGGTGGACCGGGGGGTCTTGAGCAAAAGTAAAAATCAGGTGAAGCAAAAGAGCTCCTAGGCAAGTAGATACTAGATTAAAAATTACAGAGCCAGAATGACAAGGCTGTGTATACGACAAAAAATAGAAACGATAACTACACTTTTTAAAATTACAGGCAAGAGTATTACACACCTTGTTAAATCATGTCTCATTCCTCGTTGACACTGGTCTACTCGCTCTACTGTAAGAACAGCAGAGGTTCCTAACCTACCCCTCTCAGGAGAATGTATACAAGTTTTAGGAGTTTAAAATAACAAGTTATCTACCTAAATATCAGAACCAGTTCCTGTTAAAATAGGGTCCTTTAAGGATCAACATCGATGTGTGGTGTGTGATTCAAGACCAGTGAATATACTAGGACATGACTTACTGTGTAAATTAAATTTTTTCATCTATTGCACTCTGAAATGTATTGAATTTCATACCAATGATGAGAATGATGTTTGAGAACTTGCCTGATAGAGATCCAATATGGGAATGTATGTCCATCTAACCAAAGGTTAGCCCATTGAACTGAGAGACACTCCAAGGTATTGAACGAAACAGGTAAAGCACTTTAGGTAGCACGTTCATCTTTATAACATTTGTTCATCCGATTATAGTCAAAAATAACCGATCCCATCTCTCTAAATAGGCCTTAATATTATCATATAACCTTTCCCAATTTACATTAATCAATTCAGTCATATTTGTCTTAATCCGTATACCAAGATAGGTGACCTCTCCCACCACTCTCTCATCTTCCCAGGTGATAGCTCCAGAGCATAAAATCTGTGTTTTTGATGCATTCAGCTTATAACCAGTTATGGTTCCAAATTCTAGTGCCAACCTCTCAATCTCTAATATAGCGGTATCAGGTCTCTCAGTAACCACCGCAATGTCATCCGCATAAGCGAATACTGAAAAATAAAAATCTGAAACTCTGAAAGGGGGAATTAAAGGATTATGACTTAATAATTCTATAAATGGGTAAATATATAACGCAAATAATAGCGGAGAACATGGACAGCCCTGTCGAGTCCCTCTATTAATACTAAAGGATTCAGAAAGCAGTCCGAGAGCTGATATTTTAGCCATAAGTTTGACATACAAGGATTGTATGGAACTAATATATTTTTGTCCAAAGCCCATTTTAGCCAGCAATATCCACATATACTCCCAACTCACCCGGTCAAACGCTTTTTCTGCGTCCAGCAGAAAAAGCGCCAATTTCCTTTTATTTACCGCTGCCAAATCAAACAAAGTAATAACTTTATTGATGTGGTCCACAGTGCCTCTTCTGGGAATAAACCCATGTTGATTTCTAGAAACTAGGGATGTTAACACTTTGGATAAGCGGTTGGCCAAGATCTTTGAGTATATCTTATTGTCCACGTTCAATAACGATATAGGGCGTTAAGACCCAACATTGTCAGAGGGTTTGTCTTTCTTACAAAAAAACGCGATAGTGGCCTCAGACCAACTTCTCGGAGGGTTCCCCTGTTGAGCTACCAAGATTACATGAAGCAGTTGATTTTTTAAAATGTTAAAAAACAATTTGTATACCTCAGCAGGTATTCTATCAGGTCCAGCGGCTTTACCAACTGCAAGGCTCTTTACAGCTATCTCTAGTTCTAACATAGTGATTGGTAAATCCAATTCTTGAGCCATTGAAGGTTCTAGGGTTTTCAAACCAGCTAACATCCTATCGTGCCAATGCATACCTGAATCTAAACTATCATCCCTAGAATACAATCCGGCATAGAAACTATGAAATATGCCAAGAATGCGTTCTGGATCTGAATGTGAGTTGCCCTGTACATCCTTCATTGAGCTAATGTGCCGCGCTGTCTGCTTCATTCGCAACCTAACTGCCAAGGTTTTACCACTTCTTTCCCCAAACTCATAAGTTAACATCCTGGAAGTTAAAAATCTCCTGGCGATTTCCTTGTCCCAGAATCCAAGAATGTTGGTTCTAGCCTTTGCAACCTCATTTTCAGCCTTGGAGAGCTCAGTGTTACCCTGTGCTACTTCCCTGGTTAATAAAGTCTCAGCCTTGTCCAAAAGATCATATAGTAGGTCAAGCTCTTTTTTTGATCTTTTTCGTTGCCATGATGAGAAGCTAACACACTCTCCCCGGAAGCCCGCTTTAAAAGTATCCCAAACTATACCTGAATTCGCCGTACCTTGATTGGTAAGAAAAAAGAATTGAATCCAACTTTGCATGTGAGTTTTAAATTCTTCATTCAAACCTAATTTTCGATCGTAGGAAAAATTAGGAGGAGCTGCCCTCTTTACTGACCTCTGTATATCAATCACGATGGGGGAGTGATCTGAAGCAATTCTAGGGTAGGTTCTAATATTAATTCCTACCAACAAATATTCTGGGACGAAAAAGTAATCCAATCTAACTAATTTTTTATGGGGATGAGAGTAAAAAGTAAAGCTATTATCCACCTCCCGGAGCCTTCCCCAAGCATCAACTAGGCCTTGATCTTCTAGTAAATTAACCAAAGCTTTAAACACTCTTGGTTTCCGGCCTTTATAATTTCCATACCCCTGCAATAAAGCGTTATTAGACACATTTATATTCATATCCCTACATATGACAATCGGCTGTGGAAAGTTAGCTAACTCCAGATTAATTTCTGCCAAAGGAACTGGGTCATCCAAATTAGCTCCATAAACATTAACCAACGTTAAATGTCTATTCCTATTTTTGCATTCCAAAATGGCCCATCGGCCATTATTGTCGACAACTTTCCGTCCTGTAATTGTAGAATGATCTTTAACAAGAATTGCAACTCCCCTTATCATACTGGTCTGTCTAGAGGCAGCAACTAAAATAAATCCTAGGTCTTTTAACACCTCTCTTTTTGACCATGGGATGCGTGTTTCCTGAATACATATAATATCAGGTTGAATATATTTCAATTCTGCAGCTATTTTATGTCTTTTTACTAAATTGTTCAACCCGCATACATTCAATGAACAAATTCTTAATGCTTTTCCCCCCATTTTAAATCAAAATAATTAACATTAGCTGAGCTGTAAACAAAGACGCAGTTAGGTAATACAGAACCCTTCATTTCAAATATCTTCTTTTCTACTTTTTTTCCATGTATCAGTTGTGAACTCTTTTTTCCCCCTGTTTTGCACCCCCGTGACCCCTTCCACCACCCAGCCTCCCTCAACACCCCCCCAAACCCACCCCAAGCTTCTCCCTTCATAGAGGCTTTAGGACTGATAGTCCTGAATGTAAGTTTTGCCCCCGACCCCCTGCCGTCCCAGTGCTGAGCATACACATCATTACTAACACTAATCCATCTATTTTACGTGAAAGAAAACTCTTGTGCAAGCACACAATTTAAACTAAGTATATCAAATCTAAGTTATAAGGACATCAAGAACTCTTTAGCAGCACTTTCCGTCATGAAAAATCTGGTGCGATCCTTGTGTATAACTTTGAGCTTTGCGGGAAACAATAAGTATGCCTGCGCACCCTTTCCTTGAAACTGATTAATTAATTGTCTTAGCTGCCATCTAGTCTCGACGGATTGCTTACAGAGATCTGGTCTAACAAAAAATTCATAACCAAGAGCCTTACATTTCTTATCCGGGCGTGCTTTCAAAAATAATACTTCACGTGCTTGGAAACTATTAAAACCCACAATAATAGCTCGTGGTTTCTGATCTCGGGTATTAACCCTGAACGGAAACCTATGAGCCCGTTCCACCTCCCGTTCCCAATCCCATTTATCATCTTCTGGCACTGCCGCTTTTAGAAGTGATACAATAAAGCCACGTATGTCAGACCCTTCTTTCTCCTCCTCAATCTGTAAACATCTCAAATTGTTCCTTCTAGACCTATTCTCAATGTCCACAAGCTTCCAATTGACATCTTCCTTAGTAGCCATGTGCTTTTCTATGGTCTTACGCTGCTGCGCCACTTCATCTTCAAGAGAGGAAATGCGTGATTCAGCCTTCGTGGCTCTAGTCAAAAATTCAGAGTATGATTTAACCAGTCTTCTCACGGAGTTTTGTAACTTTTTACACAAATTCTGCACCCTCAGACTGTCTTCTCGTGTTTCCTCCCTATGCTGCATCATAGTTTGATAAATCAAACCTAAAGAAATATCCTCTGTTTCCAAGTCCAAATCAATGTGGGCAGCTTCAGCATTTAAAGTCTCTTCTCTCTCCTTGCTGCTCATATTCATTTGAGGTTTGCGAACAGTACTGAACTCTGTCCCATCTTTCTCCATAGTTTCATTCACACTGCTATGCCCACTTTCTTCCTCTGGACAGCCATCCTCCATACTCATACGCATAGCATATAATTCTGCAAGGTCCTCGGAGGAGGACATGGAATGTTCTGATAGAGAAAAAAAATCCGCTGAGTCTGTCTCCCCTCCTGTAAATAGCACGGTGTCTACATTCAAATTAAGCTCACTCTGTGCAGTGGAGGCAGTAGGAGGGATATCCTCACGTTGAATAGTGTTATTAGATACATTTGTAGCAGCACGAGCCATAGTAACTATGTTAGCGGTAGAATTCAGTTCATTCCTCTCTTCGAGTTGTCCCAAGCCTGGAGTGAGAACAGTGATAGAAGTGACCGCTGGCTGAGCAGGCACAGACATTGTCCCGGTCTCTTGTACATCTTCAGCTCCATAGCCACCTACTACATTCAACAATTTAGGCTTGGCTTTAGCAGCCTCCTTATTCTTTGCAAACATGTCCGGTATCTTTTTACGAACAGCAGCAACCTCCCCCTCCCGTTCTAAAAGCATAACATCCTCCACTTCGATATTGTTACTCACTGTGGGAGGGGGAGTCGCAGGAGTGAGCGTTGCCTCAATAGCCAGTGCCGCCGAATTTTTCATCAAGGGTGTAGCTGCCGTAATCTCCGCACCAGTTTGAGGCTCCGTTACCCCCTGTCCCCGGGCTCTCCTTCCCTTTGGTCCCATGTTTGGAATCCAGCAACAACGTTCTCCGAGCAGCTCGGCGCAATCACGGTTCTCTGCACAGCTGTTTCCGATCTCAGGCCGCGCCCTCCCCAGGTGTACCGAATCAGCAATCGAATCAGGTACCGACGGTAAGCTGCCCAGCGTCCCGCAAGCCGAATCCAGGCAGTAGCCACACGAGTCTCAATCATAGAGGGGGTTATATTTCAAAGTTTTCAAAGTTTTCACAGTTTTCTCGTGTTTTTTCCCAAGTTTGCAACGCAGTAGGCTATCTACGGCTCGCGCAATTCCGTTCTCTCGTCACGCGTCTCTCAGCCCAGCATGGTCCGGCAGGAGCAGCAAACTCAAGCGTCCAGCACGGGCGCCATCTTGCCTCTCCAAAACCCAAGTTAATGGCCTACAAGCATTGTGTGGAAGATTTATTTGGAGCCCTGGGAAACCTAGACGGGCTATGAAATCTCTGATGCTACCGGTTGAAAGGGGTGGGTTGGGAGTACCTGATTTCTTTCTTTGTTATATAGTTTGTTTTTTACTAAGAATGAGAGTGCTGACAACAGGTGAATCAACTGAATTTATGTACAATCACCCATCTATATTTGAGATTTTGTTGGGGACACAAGTGAAACAAAGTTTTTTTATTGAAATAGATGGGAGCTACTACAAGCGGACTCGATTTAAAATCCTGATAGGCGCTCATAAGATTTGGAGATGGTTGACACGCACTATTGGTTTAGGGAAGCTGTCGTATTATACCCCATTTGGTGCACCAAGATTGTTACCTAATATATTTATGGATGGCATGGCCTTGAATTGGCGAAAAAAGGGAGTGACATGCTTGGGGGATTTTTTTTCGGTGGATGGCAAGTGTAAATCTTTTTTGGAGCTGGGTGATCAATTTAGTTTACCAAGAAGTTATTTCTTTAAATTTCTACAAATAAGAGATTTTCTCCTAAAACATAAACTTGGTTTACAAAAGTGTCAAGCGGTTGAGGCAATAGATCGCCGCGTGAAGATTGGCACAATGTATAGACTGCTTGTGGAGAAGAAACCGGACGACTTGGAGAGAACAAGGGTAAAATGGGCTGATAAGTTGGCGGATAATGAGCTTGATGTGGAAGATTTGATTTTACTTTCTAAAAAAGTCTTAATGTCCGCTAACCTAAAGACGCAATTTTTTAAATCCTTGTTTGATTTATATTACACACCACACCGTATGTCTAAATGGGGAGATAGCTATGATGGAAAATGTTTTCGGTGCATGGCAGACCATGCAGACAGCTTGCATATCTTTTTTTCTTGTATTAGATTAAAAGGGTTCTTAAATAATATTGAACATTTTTTGTCTTTGGTTCTTAAAGTCCGAGTGGTGCTCACTCCCTCAATGCTGTTGCTGCGGAATACCCCAAAAGACAATTCTGTCGATGGACTATATAGTTTTCGTTATTTTCTTTTCTTTTCTATGACTGTTGCACGGATCTGCATTGCCTCAGAATGGCTTCAGGAAAACCCACCTTTATTTCAGCAATGGCGAGCATGAATGTACAAATTATATAAGTTGGAGTGGGGTTTGTTCTCGGTTTCCGGGTCCAGAAAAAGGAAAAAAAATCGGACAGAAAATTTGGGGGGCATTCTCAGATTATTATGAAGATTGATTTATTGCCATTCAATGTTATGTAGTCCAAAATCGTATTTGTTTTGTGTATTCATGATTTTTGGGGGCTTCCTTTTTGATATGCTTTGTCTGAATGTATTTAGTTATTCCACTTTTTTTTTTTTTTGATATCGCTATATAATGTTATTAAGATGTATTATGTTGTGAACCAATAAAATAAATATACAAAAAAAATGCACTGAGAGACAGTGTGTTACCTAAAGTCTGGGACTTTACAGGTAAAGTTATCAGACTAATCAAAGGTGTTGAGCCAGTCCAAATCACAGTCATAACCCATTCAGAATATCTGAGAATCCCAAAATACAATTTGACACAAGATACTATTGTCGAAATTACTCTTGTGATTGACTCAATGATTAAGCAAGTACTCCTAAACGAGATAATGTGGAGTCCATGTAACTCTCCCATTATGGGCTTGCAGAATCCGAATGACAAGTATCGTATTGTGCAGGAATTGCAAAAGGTAGATACAATTTTTGCCCTTTTTGTCCTATGATACCAAATCCAGTTGTGATCTTATTTCAGATTCCATGCAGGCCGAATGGATTTCAGTCATAGATTTATGGAAAGCTTTCTTTTCTATTCCTGTGCATGAGGATAGTCAGTTTATTTTTGCTTTCTGTGATAGCAATCGTATTTTGGCATGGTGCCAACTCCCGCAAGAGTATACGGAGAGTCCCTTAATCTTTAATAAGATTCTCAAGAAAAATTTGGAGTCTCTGGTAATGCTAAATCACTCAGTGTTAGTACAGTATATTGACAACTAGTTGGTGGCATCAAATACTAAGATAGTTCGCAAGACTGATGCCCTTGCTCTTCTGAATCATCTGGATGAAAATGGAGATATATTATCCTTGACTAAGAAACAGTTTTGCCGAACTGAAGTCCTGTACTTAGGACGCCAAATTGAAAAAGGAGCAAGGAAAGTATCACAAGGAAAAAATCTCTGCGATTCTTAACATGAGTCTGACAACTACCCAAAAGAAAGTCTGCATGTTCTTAGGAAGCGTGGCTCAATGGTTAGAGCGGCAGACCCTGATGCAGAGGTCTGGCCCGGGACCAGGGTTCAATTCCCGCCTCGACTGGTCTTGGGCTCAATCTCCCTGGACCTGATAATTCTCGCCTCGGTGCCTAGTCTAATCATGGGTCCCACTCTGTGACTCTGGGCAATAGCTTGGTTAATCTCCACAACGACCCCAGCAGCGCTTGGATGCCTGGCTTCACCTTGGGGGTGCCCAGGAGTGGACATCTCACAGGAAAGCCAGGAAGGGTTCCACAGCGGTATGAATACAGCGCTACGAGACCTCTGGGTAGAAGGTGCTATACAAACACACACAAACACACATGATTGCTTGGATGTGATCGACCTGATATAATGGATGAACCTCTGTCTGAATCTGGTCAAGTGTTGCTTGTTGATGGTTCCTGTTCACGAGATAATGAAAGAAATCTGAAAGCTGCTGATGCTGTTTGTACTATTGCAAGTTTTGTGGAAGACTCCTGGCTGCAACAAATGTATTCCGCTCAGGTAGCTTAACTGATTGCCTTGACGTGGGCATGCAGCATTTCAGAACAACTCAGAGTAACAATTGTTATGGATAGTCAGTACAGCGTTGGAATCGTACTTGACTTTGGGAAATTGTGGTCACAGCAGGGTTTCATGATTTCCTCCGGATCGACAATGCGAAATGGAGAAAGTGTAAGGAGCTATTTGTGGTCCTTACAATTGCCTGCCCAAATTGCAGTAGACAAGTGTGTAGCTCGCATGCTAGGTAGTGACTAAGCTGATGAGATGGGCAAATTTAGGGGCAGATGTACTACCCTTTTTTGCGGCCGCAAACGGGACAGCAAAAAAGGGTAATGGCATGTACAAATGCTATTTTGCGACTCAGTGACTTGCAAAATAGCATTTCTGACTCCTGCTTTTAGGAAGGGCCTCCTTTACTGATAGCAAGTCAATATACCATGTACAATTGTTTTGCGACCACATTTGCGGCCGCAAAACACTCACAGTTTATCACCTACTTCAAGTAGTTGGTAAACAACTCGCAAACGGGAAGGGGTCCCCCTTTTGTGAGTATGAGAGAAAATATTTTTAAGAGCAGGCAGTGGTTCTAGGTACCACTAGCGGCCCTTAAGAAAATGAAACTGGAAAGTTTCATTTTTCGTTTTTTAATGCATCCCATTTTCATTTAAGGAAAACAGCCTTTTAAAAAAGACTGCTTTATTTAAAAGCATTCCCAGACATGGTGGTCTCCGACTGCTTCCACCATCCCTGGGAGGGCTAGCCATTGCTAATGGGAGCGCAAATTGCACCTGCCTCATTAATATTCATGAGACATGCAATTTGCAACCCCATTAGGAATCGCATACAGTGTTTGAGACACTGTTATACATCCCAATTTGCGAGTCGCAAATGCGACGCAATATGCGAGTAGCAAATTGGTGGGTGGCACTTCTAGCCAATAGTGCCATACATTCCTAAACCTTTAATGGGGATTTAATGAACGAAACATTAGACGTCACAAATTTCAACCTGTTGTTAACTGCAATAGATACCTGGGACTAAGTTAGGCGATTACAGGAAGAAGTGAAAGAAGCTAAAGAGCAAAGCTGGGTGTGAGCAGGTTGAACCAAAAGGGAAGATGAAGCTTGGGTTTACACTGATGGCAGACTTGTATTACCTGATAGTTTGTTAGAAACGATGGCTAGACATAATCCTGGTCCTGCACATGTAGGAAGAGATGCAATGATGTACCTCTTTTGACAGGTGTGGCTAAATCCCAAATTCAAATCGATTACTGAGAGTTTTTGCCATAGATACATAGTGTGTCAGCAACAAAATGCTGGAAAGAAAACACCTGTTACAATGAGGCATGTATGGAAATCAGCAGATCCCTTCAACTAGATGCACATGGACTTTATAGAAATTCTCCTTTGCAACAGTTTAAGATATGTTTTCGCCATTGTTTGCATGTTCTCAAATGGGTGGAACCTTATCCAACATTCAGAAATGACAGTCTTACAGTAGCAAAATTGTTGTTGAGATAGTGGATTCCAGGTTCATATTTTCGACTTCTCTTGAGCCAGACTGAGGAACTCCTTTTAATAATGAGGCCCTGAATATGTTATGTGCAGTATTACAAATTGAGCCGAACCTCCATTGCAGTTACCTTGGAGCAAATTAACAGCACATTAAAATACAGATTGGCAGAGGTGTGTGCTTCAATGTCTTTGAAGTGGCCTGATGCATTACCTCTTGTGTTGATGAGTCTGAGAAATACACCAGACAGGAGAACAGGATTGTCGCCCCATAAATGCATTATGGGCCGAGTGATGAGACAGCCACCCGCTCCCACAAATGCTCTTGCCACCATTACAGTTGAACTGATGTTGGACTATTGCAAAGTTTGGCTGATCTGATGTGGTATGTTCTTTGTCTCACCAGGTTGGAGAGGCTGCCCTTGTGACTCATCAGAAGCAGTGCCATGACCTCAGTCCTGGTGACCTGGTACTGGTGAAAAAGCACTTCCGGAAGTCATGCTTGGAATCCTGTTGGAAAGGACCTGACCAGGTGATCCTGTGTACCAACACTGCAGTGAATTACGCAGGTCTTCTGAACTGGATGCACACTGCCCACACTCACAGAGTCCCATGTCCCCTTGATGATATAACAGCACCTGTCCCTGCTGCGCCGGTGGTTACAGTGAGACAGAGGGAACAGGTTAGCCAAACTGTTGGCGACCAGCAAGCAATTTGGATAGCACTCGATTGGCATGATAGGGGTCTGTGAGATTCAACAATTGTCAATACCGAAGAGTCCCAGCCAATAGATTTGACTACTAGAAGTACTGATCCTAATGAAAGGCCTAGTGCAGCAAGAAAGTGAGCTGTACTCTGAGACCGTTGGCCCGGAAAAGGTGAGCTACTGTGACGTTGATTAACAGAAGGTCGAGTGCCACAAAACATTCCTGGAAATTCTGAACAGTCTGATAAGAGTGAAAGTGATGATTTGCAAACAGCTGTAAGGAGATCATAAAGAGTGAAAGTACCCAGCCAAAAGTACTCATCTCCTGAATGGACTTATCTGGCTGCAAATGAATGGAGCAGGAGTGTGCTACCTTATGCGTAATAATATGAGCCCACCCGAACCTCCTTGAAACAAACTTTGCTATGGATTTGAATTTCAATCTTGGTGTGCCACTTGAAGATTTGACATAATTTATGCTAAATATACTCATCAACAGAGCTGAACTGTATATTTATCATTTTGAACAGAAGTCTAGATTGACCTAATTTCAGAGCACCATAACAAACTCAACAATGGTGCAATTCCTGCATGTAATGTTCTATATGATTGAAACTTTCAGTATAAGTGTCTAACATTATAAAGATCTTTTAATCATAGAAATGATTTTATGTTAATAATTTTTAGATTCAGTTTACATGTTACACCTTTTTGAAATAGTGGTAGTAGGCCACAATGGGAGTTGAACATTTCTGTGTAACAATCACTGACAACCTTACAAAATGCTCATATAGGATGTGTTTGATTTATTTTGTTATGCTTGTACTTCATTAGGAGTTCATTTTAAGAAATAAGAAATGTTAATTTTAAAAGCATTCAAACTATAGACAGATGAAAAGGACACATTACATTCATAGCCTCATGTGAAATGGATCTGATACCTCAAATGTTACTTTATTTGTTCTTGTTCATTCTATATTTATAAAGTGACAAGAGACTTTCTTACAGCATTTCTTTATGTCTAATTGGTTAGAGCTTGATATTTGGATTATATCCATGGGGAGCAACAAAATAAATAAGCTCTTCGTCAAATAGCCTGTGAGGATGGAATGGACAGTTCTTCTCGATGATCATGGAAAAGTATGCTGGAGTATCAATTTATACTTAGAAAATGGATGAATGGTTACATGATGATCAGACCATCGTAGAGTGACTATTGATGTCACCATGGATAATTTGGACTATACAAAGTGACTTTCCTAGGAGGAGTGAGGCCTGGCTACCCCCTTTTATGCTGCCTGCCTGCCGGACTTTCTCTATCATGCCCTTACTGAAGAACTTGCCTGTTACACAATTTTGGAAGTTGGGTGAGAGACTGGACTTCCTGATTTATGATCCATTCCCGCTGCCCATGCCTATGGACTTTTCCCTAGAGGACTTTAACTTGATCCTCTTGCCCATTTTAAGAGAATCCTTGTGAAACCATCCTTCTGCCTTTATTAATTTTAGGAATCTCTAATGATTGGAACCATCCTTTTATGGATGCCTGTATTTAGCAAAAGATTAACTTTGGGTAGATGTTTGATTTAATATTTTGAGCTTCTTAAATTGTTACTTATATGGACTGTTTTTGGATCATTTATAGGATAATCAGATTAGCTAAATTTGTCTGAGTCTTTTATTGTCTTGGTGTTCTTTTCACAGAAACTGAGCATACAATTATCTGATTTTGAAATGAATGCACAATAGAGAGAGTCATAGATTACTTTTAGAACAGGTTCTATTGCTCTTGTTCTGTGTAGCCGCAGCAAAGCTAATGTTTGTATTTGTGAGGTGACAACCAAGTAATGGTTCTCATTAGGTGGTCGACAGTGAGACATAATGATTTTCTCACTTCGTGCTACGACGATGAAAGATTCATCAGAGGCCCATCACCTCTGAGGTAAAATATAGAACCTGAGTCAAAATCCTATACTTAGGGGGTGTGGCCAAGTGCGTCCCGAAGATGGCCGCCTAGTGTGACTGCTCTACCAATTGTCCCTGCCCCGCATCTATCCTGAGGACACATCTGTGTCACCTACCGATAGTTCCCGGGATCGGAGTGGTAGAGCTCCCCGTCCCGCTTGCCCCGATGTGCCTGGCGGCTCGGAGGGGTGAGATATCAGCCCCCGATTGTTGGGGCCTGAGGAGGTGGAGTAGAGTGCTGAAGGGAAGCTTCAGACAGTTCAGCATCATCGAGCGGTGGCGCCGCCGTGGTGTTTGGTGGTGAAGCAGCACGGAGGCCGCTGGGGCCCACGGCGGTGGCAGTGTCCCCTGCTTGCTCCCTGAGGCGATTCTGTGATGACGTGGAGCACGCACGCCGGGAGTTGGTTGATGACAGCGGCGTGCTCCCGAAAGTGAGAGCCTCCCTGCTGCCTGTCCCCTAAATGCTGCGTTGCGCCTCACGCCCGGATCGGGACTGCTGACTGACGCCTATTACCACACATGAGGACACCGGCGTGTCCGCCCTACCATCAAGAGAGGACGCAGATCAGTCTCACCTGCGCTGCGATGTGGGACGCGGTTCCACAGCGCCATAAAGACTGCATAGCACAGAAGAGTCTTGAGGCATCAGAATTCAGAGGCTGCAGGTGGCGTTTACGTTCCCAGGGAACTAGCAAGGGTGACCCAGGGCGCGCCTATTGTGCATTCGTCAGTGGAGACAGTGCACTCTTGCTGATCACAACTTTCCCTGCTGCCTGCCTCATCAGAGCACTTACCTGCTGGTGTCCGGAGCGGGGGAGACCCTATGGGCCCCAGGATAAGCAGTCCATGGTGCTAGGGGTGGACAACCACCCTCCCGGGGGTCAAGAAAGAGCCGGTGGCCCTCTGTGGTTTCCCCTGAGTGTAGGACGGTGTATGGACAAAGGGGCTGAGGGAGGCCTTCCAGAAAACCCGGCTCCTGGGTAAAAGAGACAGCCTGCCTTTTCTGGACTCATGCTGAACCTACAGGTTAGTCCCTGGGAGCGCTTTGCTGCCCAAAACTGACGTGTGGGTTCTGTTCCCCTGGGGAAAGAAAGAGTTGAGTTGAGACTTTGTGGGCCTGCGCTTTTGATATTGGTGCCCTGCCTGATTGACCTCTCTGGTGGACGCGGTGGGGTTGGTGTCTCTGCCTGCCCTGAATATCTCCAATTCCGTTGGGAGCATTCACTGGAGATCCTGATGGAGCGTGTCAAGGGGCCTGGTTCCCGTGGGGTGAAGCAGGTCCATACTAACAAGCTGGACCGGTACACAGTTACGAAAGACGTTCAACGGAACCGACTGTCCGGAGGTGCAGCACAGGGGCACCCGGAGGAAAAGGAACAGCAGATATCACTCAGGGACGTATTGGAGGCTATCACTAGTGTCAACACTTCACTAGACACTGTGGTGATCAATGTCAATCTTATTAGAGCTGACCTAGGGAAGCTTAATGAAAAGGTCAAGCAGGTGGAAATAACGACCTCCAGTCTTATTGGCGATGTCGCACAACTGCAAAGGGAGGTACACGACCTCCAGGACTCTTGCAAGTTCATTGATTTCAAGCTAGACGACTATGAAGGGCGGCTCTGGCACAATAATCTCCACATCCTAGGAGTTCCAGAGAAATCCGAAGGGCAATCTCCTGACCTGTTCGTTGAGGAACTTATTCTTAAGCACCTGCAGCCCAAAAGGCCTCAGCAAATTTGTAATTGAACGTGCTCACAATGTCCCGGGCGGCAGTCCCAAACCGGGTGCTCCCCCGCAGCCCATGCTAGCTCGAGTCTTAAACTATCGAGATAGGGATGTTATTCTCCAGAACTCCATAGCGGGGGCCCCTCTGCGCTAATGAAATGCTGACATTTCCTTCTTTCCGGACTTCACTCAGAGAGTACAGAGGCAAAGGAGGTCCTTCCTTTCGGTGAAACGTGACCTGAGAGAGAGGGGCCTGAAATACTCAATGCTGTTCCCGGCACGTCTTCGGGTTGAAGCAGAGGGAAGAGCTTGGTTCTTCGATTAGCCTGAGGCAGTGGCAGAGTGGTTTGAATATCGTGGAGCGAAGAGTCAGGCTGAGCGCGGCGCTGGGGAACAAGGGCACATCCAACCTGCTTGAAGTAAAACTCTGAAGACAGCGGCCTTGAACTGAGTAATGGGTACTTTGGGGTGGGGTGGGCCGGGGTGGGTGGGGTGTCTAAGTTATCGTGGCGGGAGCTGGTGATATCGTGTATGTCTTATGCTCTTTACTTATTAGGGGTGCTACACTTTACATGTTAGGGGCGGGGACATGGAGCACACTATTTCCCCTTCTTTTCTTCCTTTGAATTTCTTTCTAGGGCGACAGGCACTCTGCAGATTTACGATGGGCAGTTCTAAGCCCAGAGTGCCCGGCAGCGGGGTGGGGGGTTGTTGGGTTAGGGCATGCTGTTTATTTGATAGTTTTTATGTTTGTTTCATCGGTGCAAGGCATCGGTACACCTACAGAGGAGTTTGTGTGTATGTCAATGGGAATGCAGCGGAACAAAGAAGTCAAGATCTAAAGTTGGAATGTTAACAGGTTGGGAGATAAAATTAAGAGGAGTGCTGTGTTGCAATATATCAAGAGACTGACACCAGATATTGTATTGCTTCAGGAAACTCACCTTATCGGCAATATGTGTAAAGCAATGCACAGGTGGGGATACGTAATGGTGGCACACGCAGGCTTTGCATCCAACTCCGGAGGGGTGGGCATTCTGCAAAAAAAAAGCATTCCCATTAGCTATCACGTCCACTCACGTAGATGACCTGGGGAGGTATGTCGGGGTCACGGGCACTTGGGAGGGCCGAACCATCACTTTCCTGTCAGTGAATGCGCCTCTAGGGCTACAATCTGTTACGTTCATGGACCTCAGTGCTATGCTGCTGACGTGCCTGATGGGCACCTTGTGCTCGGCGGCAACTTTAACTCAGTCTTATAAGGCTCGTTAGAAAGGCACACCCCTCACACATTACCCCAGGCCGCACAGTCCTTTTCTAGCTTTATAGAAGCAATGGGATTAGCGAACGGATGGAGGACTTAAAACCTGGATAAGATCCAGCACACCTTTCACTCTGGGGCACACAACAGTCTTTTCCATCTTAATTACATAATTGTCCCCCCCTCCCAAGTCACAGACATCCACGAGATTAGACATCTCGCTAGAGGTAATTCTGATCACTCCCCCCTATGGGTCCACATAGTTCTCGATCACACACAAGTAGAACGCATTGCCCCTATAAATCCTTGGCACCTTAAAGATCCCGAAATTCGTAAAGATTTGGCTAAGTCTATAGACTACTACTTGGTTGAAAATGAACACACTGTCAAGTCTCCACAAATACTATGGGAAGCCTTTAAATCAGTGGTCCGGGGTCAGCCCTCGCCCTAATATCAGGAGCCAAAAAAAGACAGGTTAAAGGACATCTCTGAAACTGAACAAGAGATTAATTGTCTTTAACAAGACGTGCACTCGAATGCTACGCCTGAAGCCCTCCATTCAGTCCGTTTGCGCCAGGACGAATTCCGGGCGCTTGTAATGGACTGTACCAAACTAATGAAACAAGAGAGACTGGGCCGGATCTATGACTAGGGCGACAAAGCTGGGAAGTTGATTGCCTGGCTTGACAAAAAGGAGCACACTAGCAGGCTCGTCCCGGAGCTCCAGGATGCCGACAAGAACCCCATAACGGACCCCTAGGATATAGTCAACAAATTTGCAGTCCACGTTCACGCAGTCTACAGCTCAGTGGCACCTTACACTGACACAGACTCTGCAGACCTTATTAAAGATATCTCCTTTCCCATCCTCGCTGAAGCTAACCGTACGTTTATGGAGAGCGCCCTCACTACTGACGAAATAGCATTAGCCATACGAACGCTCCACCCGGGTAAGGCCCTCGGCCCAAACGGTATCCCAATTGAATTGTACAAGCTCCGCCCTGACAAACTAGCCCCATATCTGAAATCCATGTATAACGACAGTCTGGAACTGGGATCATTGCCCCTTGATCAGAGAATTGCGACTATTGTCACAATATACAAAGAAGGGAAAACCAAAACGGACTGTGCCTCCTACCGGCCCATTTCATTGCTGAACGCAGAACCTAAAATCCCAGCTAAGGTACTCGCCAATAGATTGACCAAGGTGATAGGGGACTTAGTACATCCTGATCAATCAGGGTTTATGCCAAGGAGAAACACTGCCCTAAATCTGCGCAGAGTGCATGGAGTACTGGGCAGGGAGGCGACCATACGCGAAGACGCAGTCTTAGTCTCACTAGATGCCACTATGGCATTCAACACACTTGAATGGTCGTATCTTTTTGCAGTTCTTGCAAAACTAGGGTTCAGCCCAATTTTCATCAGTTGGGTAAGACTACGGTACAGCGCACCCATGGCACAAGTGGTTGTAAACAATAAAAAATCTGAGGCCTTCCTACTTAGTAGAGGAACCCGCCAGGGGTGTCCCCTCTCTCCCTTGCTGTTCGCTCTGGCCCTCGAACCCCTTGCGGCACGGATCCGGAAGGATGTAATAATCCATGGCATGTGGTGGTCCGAGGACTGGGAAGACCGTATTTCCCTATACGCGGACTATATCCTTCTCTATCTCAATTCCCCCAAAAGATCCTTGATTGCCGTATTCAATATCCTAGACGTTTTCGGCAGATACTCTACCCCACTACCTCGAGACTGCCCCATACCGATAGTTTCAGAAGGCTTCAAATACCTAGTCATATTCATTTCTCTTAACCCCTCGGTCAGATTCGCCCGCAACCTAGTTCCTCTCTTGCAGAGACTCAAAGTGACATCACAACCTGGAAGTCACTCCCACTCTCTCTTTTAGGTTAGGGGGCTCTTTTTAAAATGTTGTCCCTGCCCCATTTCCTCTATGCCTTACAAAACTCTGCTGATCCTGTACCAAGCGCTTACTCTTGGGAAATTTAGGGCCTCCCACGTAACCTTTTATGGAACGGGAGAACGCGCATTGCCTTACCAAAACTCACGTTCAGTTGTTACGACGGTGGACTAGGGCTACCCGACATCAAAAATTACTACTGGGCAGCTCACCTCACAGCAATAAACCACTGTACCTATGGTCTCTACGACCCTGGTTCCGTATGGATCGATGGATCCTTCCGAAAGGGTCCTACTCTCAAGCACTCTATTCCAAACCAGGCAGGTACCCCCTTACTGGGCCCACTAACCACACAGTTAGGATCTGGCATGCCGCAAGCAAATCAATGGGCTGGAGCGTTAGGTTGACCCTCGCCACACCCTTGTTGGATTTGCAAAAGCTGGGAGATCTGGGTAACTCCAAAGGTTTTGATAAATGGGACCTAATTGGCATCTCCAATATTAGGGATCTATGGGATATGGGGGGCGTGAAGACCTTCGACCCTCTCCAAAGCCAACACTCATTGGCAGATTCAGAACTTTTCCAATATTTGCAAGTCCCCCACGCGCTACGGACGGCATTGCCCAGTGTCTCCTCTCCACCAGAGAGCTCCCCACTTGAGGACAGATTGCTAGATGGCCATGTACCCGAAAGGGCAATCTTCCTAACCTACCGAAAAATCATCAGCAATATGGGTGATCCCCTAATATAGCTGAGGGAAAAATGGATGGGAGACGGCATCGAATTGGACGATCAAAGTTAGCAGACGGCGGTCTCCTCCCCCAAAACGGTAGCTTTTCCGGCGCAGCTTCGGCTTGTGCAACTAAAGATCCTGCATAGAATCTATGTAGCAGGTCCTCAATTGGTACACAAGGGTGGACAGATGGACGGATCATTAGACGAGGATGCACTCAACTTGGCACATTCATGAACATCATATGGCACTGTGAACCAATTCAGGAATATTGGCGCAAGATACATGCGATAATGAGCGACACATTGGAGGTTGACATTAAACCAGAAGCGCCCAGATGCCTTCTTAACATCTGGGAGCCAACCGACCTTAATGCGTACACTACACAATGGGTCACACTTGGATGTATGATCGCCAAAAGGAACATCGCGCAGCTTTGAGGAGCCTCGGATGCACCCTTAATTGCAGATTGGGAAAAAGATCTTAATTGGTGCATGCTAAGAGAAAAGACTGTATATAAGGCCAGGGGCTGCCCCGGAAATAGGCCAAGATATGGTCCCCTTGGAAATCATACAGTGGGAATATATGTTCCCCTCCTCATGACCTGTGTCGGGCGTAGACCAGTATCCAGTCAGAAACCAGACTCCTCAGAAGTTTAGACAGTGTCAATCCCCTTTCCCAAGATAGCCCCTCCCCTGTGATAAAGAAACACAAGGGGATGGCTTTCTATCTTAGAAAAAGAGAGAGACCAAAACCATAGGTCTAAATGTGGTCCGGTCAGAGAACCAAACGTCACTTCGGCACAGTTCCCTGCAGAGGGTAGAAAGACAAGAAACACAAAAGAAATAAATAACATTCAATCATGAAAGTCTTCTAACTTGCTTACTAGTTACAATAGGAGGAATATGCTGTCACGCTCTTACCTGACCTTTGAGTCAGTAAACTTATAAGGTTTCCAAATAGCACCAAATAACAAAAGGATATGAACCAAGCAGGAGTCTGTAGGTCTCTCTAAAATAAATACACAGTAAGGCCACGGAGTTCCAGGAAGGATTCCTTTTCCCTTTTATCTCCGGGGACTGTATCCAGATAGAAGGTTCTGAACTAAGAAGGACTGTCTTTGTAAATCAGGAAAAAAACTCAACCACACGTTCTCAAGAATTCTCTATGTGGAAAAAGTTTGTTACCGAAACGCTACCTCGCGTTTCCACAAAATAATAAAGCGGCCAAGGGTTCTTTGAATAGAAACGCGTCCTCACGTTTCCAAAGGATAAGAAAATCGGAACCGATTATAAAGTGCAGACGCGTCCTCACGCTGTAATTATCCAACTAAAAGAAACCAAAGTTTGTTTTCGTATAAGCGCTTCCTGGCGCGACACGAATCTTCAGGGCAAGAGTCACTGAGGTGAAGGAGGGTGGAGCGGGAGAGAGGTGTGGGTCACTGTGTCCAGGCTCATTAAAGTTTAGCAACCAGCTCTCTCGCCGGACGGCGAAATGCTGTGAGTCACTATGAATCAGGAAGAGTTCAGGAGTTCAGGAGAAGGCAGGGATGAATCGCCCAGACGAACGATCACAGAAACCAGGGTAGGTTCAAGGTACAAACACGGAACACGCCTATGAAGTGAAGCGAGGAAAACCAAGCGCCGCCATCTTGGTGGGGGAGGTATAAGAGCCTCCCCTCATCATCTCTGATTGGCCCATAGACACCCGGTATCTCTCTCTGTCCTTTCGCCCACACCAGGGCATTCTGGGAGATGTAGTGTAAGTAGCGCGTTACAGCATATTCCTGCCTGTAGCTACACTCAGTATAGGGGAAAGGAGACCTACGGCCTTCGAAGCCTAACAGTATCCCCCCTAATGGTCTCCTAACGGGTCTGGGTTTGGAGGGGTTCAATGCATGAAACCTTCGCACTAATCTAGGGGAATCTATGTTTTCTGCGGGTTCCCATGTTCGATCTTCAGGAGGGTAACCCACCCAGTTAATTAAATACTGTAGTTTCCCTCTGAGACGTCTAGAATCTAACACTCTTTTTACTTCAAACTCTAGTTCTCCTTCAACGGTGACAGGCGGTGGAGGTGGTTCAGGGTGTACTGGTACCAAGTAGGGTTTTAGCAAGGAGGTATGAAAGACAGGATGTATCGGTAATTCAGGGGGAAGACTCAATCTGAGGGCTACAGAGGAAAGAACTTTCTGGACTTCAAAAGGCCCTAGGAATCTTGGTTGCAGCTTGCGTGGGCCTTCTAATCTTAGATTTTTGAATGATAGCCACACTTTATCCCCTACTTTGTATTCAGGAGCGGGACACCTGTGTCTATCAGCTTGTGTCTTCATAGCTGCTTTGGCCTGTGTTAATTCTTCTCTGGCTTGCTTCCAGATTTGTAACAGATTATTGTGTTGATCTATCACAGCAGGTACTAGTGTGTCAGAGGGAAGGAGTTCTAGTCGAAGGAATTTAGGATGGTAACCTGTCGTGAAAAAGAACGGAGAAATCTTGGAAGCAGAGGGAGTGGAGTTGTTGTACGCAAACTCTGCGAGGGGTAAGGCTTGTACCCAATCATGACAAGTGGTGGTTATCAAACATCGTAGGCATTGCTCCAATGTTTGATTTGTTCTTTCGGTTTGTCCATCCGTCTTAGGATGATAGGCGGAGGACAATCTGTGATCAATGTGTAGGCCTTTGCACAATCCTTGCCAGAATCTAGAAATAAATTGGGGACCCCTGTCTGAGATGATTACAGAAAGTAGACCATGCAGTCGTACGATGTCACGTATAAAGACCTCGGCTAGTTCCAATGCAGTAGGTGATTTTGTAAGGGGTATAAAATGGGCCATTTTTGATAGCAGGTCTACCACCACCAGGATAGCAGTATATCCACGAGTCACAGGCAAGTCAGTAATGAAGTCTATACTGATGGACGTCCATGGGCTGTTTGGCACAGGAAGAGGTTGTAATAACCCAGCGGGTGCGGAATGCGATGATTTTTGGCGTGCACATGTGGGACAGGATTTGACATAGTCGCTAACATCCTGAGCCATTCCTGGCCACCAGAACCATCGTTGACACATTTGTCTAGTTTTGGCTTCTCCTGGGTGTCCAACCAAGGGCAAGTTGTGACACCATTGCATTATAAGCCTTTGTGTTTCTTTGGTGGGTAAGAAGAGTTTGTGATCATGAAACCATAGTTTATCCAGAATGGTGTTGTTGGCATCTTCTACCCATTTCTCCTGATCTAGGTGAGCATAGGCTTTTTCAAGATGTACAAGGAAAGTATGTGAGTCCACTGCTATGTCTCCTACAGCAATTAGTCTATTCTCAGGAATGAAAGGCAAAGGTTTTTCCATAGCACATTTGTTCTCTTTTCCCAGCCTGGATAGAGCATCCGCTTTTCCTTGTCTTATTCCAGGACGGAAATATATCTGGAAATCATACTCGCTAAAGAATGAGACCCACCTTAATTGCCGAGGTGTCAGGGCTTTGGCAGTACGGAAATATTGTAGGTTTTGGTGATCTGAATATACAGTGATCACATGGGGAGAGCCCAATAAATAATGGCGCCATTCTTGGAATGCTCTTTTTATTGCAAGTAGTTCCCTTTCTCCTATCGTATAGTTTTGTTCAGATTGGGTTAAAGTCTTGGAGAAGTAGGCGACAGGATGGAGTGTCCCCTTGGAACAATCGCGTTGTGATAAGACAACTCCTACTGCATACTGAGATGCGTCCACTTCTAGAAAGTAGGGTTGTGTTTCGTCCGCGTGCTTGACAACAGGGGCAGAGGTGAAACTAGCCTTTAAGGCTTGAAAGGCTTTCTCCGCCTCGTTATCCCACATGAATTCAACCCCGTTTTTTAGTAATCGGGTTATAGGTGAAACAAGATCCGAGAAATGGGAGACATACCTTCTGTAGAAATTAGCAAACCCTAAAAAATATTGAATTTCCTTTACTGAAGTTGGACTGGACGATTCGACTAAGGCAGGAACTTTGTCAGGAGCCATGTGTATCCCAGAGGGGGAGATAATAAACCCCAAGAAAGCCACGCTTTTGGTGTGGAAGATGCATTTATCTAGTTTAGCGAACAAATGATGTTCCTGTAATTTTCTCAAAATGGTTTGTACGTGTGATACATGGTCTGTCTCATTGGAGGAATAGATAAGTATATCGTCAATATATACTATGACGAAGATGTCCAAGTACTCCTGCAGTATCTCATTGATGAAAAACTGAAATGCTGCGGGAGCATTGCACAGTCCAAAAGGCCTGACGTTGTATTCATATAGACCAAACTTGGTCCGGAAGGCAGTCTTCCACTCATCCCCCTTCCTGATGCGGATCAGGTGGTAGGCCCCTCGTAGATCGAGCTTGGTAAATATGGTAGCCTTCCGCACCTGATCCAGCAGGGTAGAGATAAGGGGGAGAGGGTATTTTGTTTTTAACTGTCACCTTATTTAAAGAGCGATAGTCCAGACAAGCTCTGAGCCCCCCTTCCCGTTTCGGAATAAAAAAGATGGGGGATGAGGCTGGTGAGGTGGAATGACTAATGAACCCTTTTTTTAACATGTCCTGCAGATAGTCATAAAGATACTTAGTCTCTGTCTCAGTGAGTGCGTATATACGACTTACAGGTAAATCTGCACCAGGCACTAAATCTATCCTACAATCGTAGGTTCTGTGAGGAGGTAAAGCAATAGCTTTTACCTCATCAAACACATCGGCATATTGATGGTATTCTCTAGGTAGAGAGGCACCATCAATTGTGGTTGAAGCACAATAGACAGGTGTATGCCAGTGAGTAATGTCCTGATAACAGTGGTTTAAACAGTGAGCAGAACGAAGAGTGACTGTTCTAGCTATCCAGTCAATTTGGGGGTTGTGTGTTTGAAGCAATGGAACTCCCAATATGGCTCCAAAAGAGGGTGCATCAATGAGGTCAAAAGACACACTCTCACTGTGTCCATTGTCACATAGAACGATGATTTCAGGAGTATGGTACATCAACATTCCTGACGATAATTCTGTCCCATCAACGGCTCTGACTTTCTCGGGATTTTCTTTTTTGACAAATTCCAGTCCTAAGGACTTAGCTAGGGTTATGTCTAGGAAGTTGCCAGTCGCCCCTGAATCTAGGAGGATGGCCATGGTATGTCGACATTGAGAAGACAAGACAAACACCACGTTAATGGTGAAAGGTTTGGGTATGGGTGTCCAGGTATTTGCTAAGCAATGAGAAGTCTGAGGCCTAAAGGGACTTGGAAGAGCGACCTCGGTACTCCCGAAGTCGATCAGTTTCCAGATGGCATAGTTTTGGGGACCTTGCTCTGTACCTCTTTGACAGAGCTTTTGGGTTTTACAGGACATTCTCTTGCAAAATGTCCGGCTTTACCACAGTACAGACTTAGTTTTCTACGTTTTTCTTTTTCTTCCGGAGTTAAAGGACCCCGAATACCCCCAATCTGCATAGGTTCACTGGTATCTTTGGGTTCTCTTTTTTCAGGTCGGGTTAGCAAAAGTTTCGGATAGTCTCCTTTTGCCTTTTCGCCTTTACATTCCGTGAGTCGGTGATCTAATTTTACCACAAGATCCATGAATGCAGAGCATTCCTCAGGAGGGTCTACTACCTGGGATAAGATGTCTTTTAATTCGTCTTTGAGACCTCTATAAAAGAGCGAAGTACGTTTATCTTTGGGCCAGTGGGTTTCAATTACTAGCCGATTAAAAGTTGTGATGTAGGATAACAAATCCTTGGAGCCCTGTTTCAGATTCAAAAGCTCGTTGTCGCTGGCTTGCATATATGTATGTCTCGCGAACAAACTTCTCATTCTCTCGTTGAACAAGTTTAAATTGTACAGGACAGGGTCATCATTTTCAACAAGGTAACTGCCCAAGAGGCAGCATTACCGCTTAAATAGGAGATAATGAAGGCGATTTTTGCCGCATCATCAGGAAAGGAGGCAGCTTTACATAAGAAAGTCAGATGGCATTGGTTCATGAAAACACAATATTTTTGACTGTCTCCATTGAATCTCTCAGGCATGGCAAGCGGAGTTTGTGGGGGGGGTCACTACCGTGACTTGGATAGGGGTAGAAGACGTCTGAGAGGAGCCAGAGTTGGGGTCGGATGTAGGAACAGGAGGAACCTGGAAATGTGCAGGGTGTATGCAACTCCTTTTAAATCTAGGTTGTGTCTCTGTGGGCTTGCTCTCTGCTCTTAACATTGTGTTCTCAGATAGTAATCTTTGATTCTCGTTTCTCAGTAGTTTTAATTCTGTCTGTAAGTTCACTACTGTTGTAGCTAAGTCCCTCAAGGTACATTCGTTAGAATCATCCATTAAGACGTTTTCGTCCATGACTGTCTACACTCGGGAGGAGGTATGCAACGTGGGCTTAGTTTTCTGTCGGGCGTAGACCAGTATCCAGGCAGAAACCAGACTCCTCAGAAGTGTAGACAGTGTCAATCCCCTTCCCCAAGATAGCCCCACCCCTGTGATAAAGAAACACAAGGGGATGGCTTTCTATCTTAGAATAAGAGAGAGACCAAAACCATAGGTCTAAATGTGGTCCGGTCAGAGAACCAAACGTCACTTCGGCACAGTTCCCTGCAGAGGGTAGAAAGACAAGAAGCACAAAAGAAATAAATAACATTCAATCATGAAAGTCTTCTAACTTGCTTACTAGTTACAATAGGAGGAATATGCTGTCACGATCTTACCTGACCTTTGAGTCAGTAAACTTATAAGGTTTCCAAATAGCACCAAATAACAAAAGGATATAAACCAAGCAGGAGTCTGTAGGTCTCTCTAAAATAAATACACAGTAAGGCCACGGAGTTCCAGGAAGGATTCCTTTTCCCTTTTATCTCCGGGGACTGTATGCAGATAGAAGGTTCCGAACCAAGAAGGACTGTCTTTGTAAATCAGGAAAAAAAACTCGACCACACGTTCTCAAGAATTCTCTATGTGGAAAATGTTTGTTACCGAAACGCTACCTTGTGTTTCCACAAAATAATAAAGCGGCCAAGGGTTATTTGAATAGAAACGCTTCCTCGCGTTTCCAAAGGATAAGAAAATCGGAACCGATTATAAAGTGCAGACGCATCCTCGCGCTGCAATTATCCAACTACAAGAACCCAAAGTTTGTTTTCGTGTAAGTGCTTCCTTGCACGTCACAAATCTTCAGGGCAAGAGTCACTGAGGTGAAGGAGGGTGGAGCGGGAGCGAGGTGTGGGTCACGGTGTCCAGGCTCATTAAAGTTTAGCAACCAGCTCTCTCGCCGGACGGCGAAATGCTGTGAGTCATTATGAATCAGGAAGAGTTCAGGAGTTCAGGAGAAGGCAGGGATGAATCGCCCAGACGAACGATCACAGAAACCAGGGTAGGTTCAAGGTACAAACACGGAACACGCCTATGGAGTGAAGCAAGGAAAACCAAGCGCCGCCATCTTGGTGGGGGAGGTATAAGAGCCTCCCCTCATCGTCTCTGATTGGCCCATAGACACCCGGTATCTCTCTCTGTCCTTTTGCCCACACCAGGGCATTCTGGGAGATGTAGTGTAAGTAGCGCGTTACAGCATATTCCTGCCTGTAGCTACATTCTGTATAGGGGAAAGGAGACCTACGGCCTTTGGAGCCTAACAACCTGGACATTGATGACCCTCCCTCCCCGTGATTTCCAATGAGCTATCCTAATGTACCTGCATGTATGCTTGTTTTCGCTGTGCCCTTTGTATTGACCTTTGTGGTGCTGTACCTTGTTACTGAGTCTGTTTAATAAAAAGATTTTATTTTTTTAATCCTACACTTATGGGCTCAGTATTTTAGCTAGGTTTAATCTACGTAAAAATATTTCCACTGAAACACACTTAACAAGTCAGAAATCATAAGTAACTCTGAGTTCATCCATTCTATCACATTTCTGCACCTTACTAGTACATTCTTTTTTTGCGATTTTTTTTTAGATGGCACTATCCTTAGCAGGCAAGTCTTCGAGTTAAACTCGGTCTAAATTATAATAGATTTGTCTATTCATGTGCAGATGTCTTGCAAATATTTTTTAATATGTACACATTTGCAAACCATATGTAAGATGCCCAGCCACACCTTACTACTCTAAATGCATACTTATGAGAATATGTGTTCCCCTTATTTCTCTACTGTGCTACTGGAATTGCCAAAATCAATCAATCAATCAATCAATCATCTTGGATTTATAAAGAGCTGCAAATTATCAGGTAGGGTATCCAGGTTTTAGGATCTTGCTGGAACCTATCAAAAAGCAAGGCCTTGAGAACTTCCTGAAGTCTGGAACAGAGAAAGCTGTGGGAAAGTAAAGAGGAAGGCCATTCCAGGCCTTGGCAGTGAGGTAGGATAAGGATCACCCACCACTATAGCTTTGGTGGATGTGGGGAGTATGTGTGTGAGAGCAAGGGAGGTGGAGCACAGGTGTCTGTAGGGTTTGTGGAAGTTCAGGTAGTGATTGATATATGCTGGTCCTTGGTCATGGAGGGCCTTGTATGAGTGTGTCAGTATCTTGAAATGGAATCTTTTCTGGATGGAGTGCCAGTAGAGGTTCCTGAGGTGGGGGGTGATGTGGGTCTGTTTGGCGAGGATGAGTATGGAAGCTGCGTTTTGCATCGCTAAACTGGTCTGTAATAAAGGCAAGCGAGACTCAGCATCCGCATGCCTCAGGAAACTTCACTGGCTACCGATGCGCCAGAGGGCTACTTTCAAAATACTCTGCCACGCGCACAGAGCTCTTCATAAAACTGGCCCCACTATCCTCCAAGGGAAAATTGAATTCTATGTCCCCAACAGGAACCTAGGATCGAATCACTCAGCTCTTGCTAAATCCAAGCGCATCCACAAGGCAAGGACAGGCGGACGCGCCTTCTCATACCTGGCAGCCAAAAGGTGGAATGAGTTACCCGTAGACCTCAGACACACCATAAACTACCTTCAATTCCGCCAAAAACTAAAAACTCACCTTTTCCCCAAAAACTAATTCCCCAGCACAGTCCTCAGCAGTCTCCTTCATTTTACAGCGCCGTGATATCCCATGAGATGAGTGTCGCGCTTTACAAATACCAGAAATAAATAAATAAATCTGGAATTTCTTCATGAGTTGGTTGGTGTGAGAGGCTGGCTTGGTATATGTTGCACACTTATGGAAGTAGGCACCCTACACCAATTCAGACAACCCTTATGGTGATATTAGTGGTCTTAGACAACCTTAGAAAGCTCTCTAAGTCTAAGTGGTAACTGTAGAGAACAGCGTTCTGGCTTAGTCCAGAAGGAGTGTAAAGCAGCTTGTTTTACCAGAATGCAATCTTGTAGATATAGATTAAATGAAAAAGAACCACACAGTGTATATATAAAAATATGTATTTATTATAAGACACTCACTAACACATACAGCTATCTCCTTCCCAGAGATATACACAATACACACACTACTTTGCAAAAGAAACAGCTAAAAGGCACAGAATGCACAGTGGTCACCCGGGAAGACCAAACCATATACTAAAATAGTGGTATGTGAACCATGACTCAAGTCAAGACTATACCCAGAGGATGTAGAAGTGTTGGTGATCCAAGGAACCACCAAGGTGAGTATCTAGGAGCCCCACAGAGGTCATTTGCAGTGTGAGAACACAACTGCATTCTCCGTATAAATCAATATGTAAGCTGCAGTTGCAGGTTTTAGGAAAGAGGACCCTTCCCAGTGGACCCTGAAGAAACCCTGTGGAAAACAAGAGGTTGGAGAGCCACCCCACCCGTAGATACCCTTAGAACCAGGTTACCTGCATCAGGGAGGCTGGGTACATAGGTGTGAAGTGGCATCGGAAACAGTTGTGGAACTCAATGGGCGACTTCAGGAAGGTGCCGCTGCTAGAGAAGGTGAAAGTGTCCAGTGGAAACCAAAGGTGGACTCAAGGTGAAGAGTACAGAGAGGACAGAGTCTAGGTCACTTGGGAGTGACCAGGGGGCATGGAAGACGTGTGCCCACCAATGTCGGGTGTTGCAGGAAAGTTGACGGTGACCTTGGAGCTGCAGCTGTGGGGACCATGCGATGCTGTGGAACAGGAGCCGTTTATGAGATGTCTCACATGGGATGTTGAGGGATCGGTGTCTGGCTGGAGCACCAATATGCCTTGGCAACCGCAAACAACGTGGAAAGTGAAAAAGGTGTTGGAGGGTCCAGCGAGGACCTTGAGTGGCTCACCAAAGATGCAGGCCCAAAGTGCAAGTGATATGGCGAGGACAAAGATCTTAGTCGCAGGAGATGCTTGAGGTTGGGGCTACTTGGAGCCCAGAGATCTTGATGGAAGTAAGCCAACAAGCCTTTGCAACAGCAAGTTGACGTGGTGCACAGGGGCTCAGTTCCTGCGGTTCCGACGAGGGATACTGGCCTAAAATTTGGTGAGAGGACACAACAGGCCCCAATGGATGTGAATAACCACCACCTGTGTTGCTGAGCCTTTCAGAGTCTGTGGGAGCCCGGGATCAGCAGACCAGTCACCTTAGTTGCGGTGCCTGCAGGGAATTGACTCCTTCACTTCAAGGGAGATTCCTTCACGTGCCTTGGAGGCCCACAGGCCTTGAAAGGTTTCCTATATGGAGCACAATCACGGACATTGCAGTAGACGAGCAGGGCTAAGATATCAGGAGCAGCTGCAGTCTTCCCTGTTGCAGCCTTGAAGCCCAGAGCGAAGTCCAGCAAATCCAGAGTGCCCAGACGGTCAAAGTTAAAGTGGTGTCTGAAATTAATCCTGTCTCAAAACAAATCTAGGAGCCCACCCTAAGGTAAGCCCTTAAGTAGCCTAAGGAAAGGGCTGGGACAATTTAGGGTTCCCTCCCAAGGAAGGGGTTGAACAGTGGGGAGGATACTCCCATGTCCTGTGACCAGTTTCGTGCCAGAGTGGGAACCAACAGCTCTCTGAGCTGGTTTGAATTGGACTATGCAAGGACGGAACCAAATGTGCCCTTAAAGCAGACTGAGTGGTGCAGGCAAGTGAAATCACCCGGCCCCAATACTCTAAACCCTGTCTGGGAGGTGGTAACACCTCTCTGTGACAGGATATTTATTGTTCTGCCTTCCCCTGCTCGAGCTTGGCTCCGCAACAGGCGGGCAGAATCATGTCTCTGGTCAGCAGCAGCCATGTTGTGCTGTCTGGGTCTAGAAGACTGATACCGGGAGCACTGAGGGCCTAATGGAAGGGCCTTTACAGTGCTTGGAATCATACCCCCCACGCCGTTTACGTTGTGGGTATATGATTCCAATGTGTTTGATACCAAAACATGAGAGGGTTCGTTACAGTTAGTTTCGAGATGTTCATCACGTAATGACACGGTGCCCCTCTGTATGTTATATGGTCTGTCAGTGTGGGTCCTATTTCGGCGGGTCATCAGTTGTTATTCCACAGAGAGGTGTTCCCAAAAACAAGCACTTCTGTCTTGTTCGTGTTGAGCTTCAGAAAGTTGGTTTCATCCTGCTGACGACACTCGTCATGCAGTTGTGGAAGTTGGTCCTGGTGGTGGAGAGGTCTTCTAAGAGGATGAACTAGGTGATGTCTGCCTATTATCTGATGTTGAGTCGATGGGTACTGACGATGTTGGCCAGCGGAGTCATATAAGTGTTGACCACAGTGTGGCAGAATGATGAACCATGAGGGATGCCGCAGATGGTGCTCTTGGGATCTGAAGTGAAGGTTGGTAGGTTGATTTTCTGGGTTTATCCTGTGAGGTAGGATGTGATCCATTTATTAGCATCTCCCTGGATCCAAATGTCGTGGAGTCTTTTGATGAGTGTGTAATGGGATGCAGTCTCAAATGCTACTGATATGTCGAGGAGGATCAGAGCTGCTGTTTTCCCTGGGTTCAGGAGGATTATGTTGTCAGTGGCAGCAATCAGGTCGGTCTCAGTGCTGTGGATGGTGTGGAAACTGTACTATTAGGTGTCCAGTAGGTTGTTTCTCTCCAGGCGTTCGGTGCGTATGAGGCCAATCAGAGGAGTGCTTAATACATGTGCTCTCCATATATCACAGTACAGAATCATACAACTACATGGGTCGGGCAAACCAGTCCCCTAGATGTGTGCACCTTTTGATGAAACAATATGTTTCTTAACTCTATTCCATTATTCTCAAACAAAAATTCAAATACTTGTTCGATTTCAATTTATTCATTCATCTGTTCAATTGTAATTCATTAGTTCATAATTCCATCATTTTTAGCAGAACAAAGTGCTTTTTACAAAACCCAATGCATTTTGGGTCGCACATCGACCCTTCTTCAGGGGTCTACAAGGAAAATACAAGAAAATCCAGATCAGACTCTGATGAGTAATACACTTCATTAAGAATGCCATTGGTGTTAAAGAACATTACTACGTTAGCACCATAAGGTTCATCATCGTGTTTAGGTAAATAATCTCATCTATAAAACATGGATATTGCATGTATTTGATGTTACAGATATTCTCTCATGAGCAACTTTAACAGCTATGGCATGGCAGTTCAGAATGTGTCTCCCTACCAAACATACTGAAACGTGACGACAACCAGTGACACTGCTCTTGAAACCACCCGGGTGTTTCCCTTAACTATCCTCACCTCGCCCATTTATGAAACATGACTGTCAGCACTGGTACAGCCTGGCAAAATGTTTCTTCCATGTTCACCCCAGCCCAGCATCTGCCGATCATTATGCTGCCTCACTCTTTTACTGCTCGTGAGATGACGGCATTATCCTCTCTCACATGCTGTTACTCGCCAATCATTGCTCAAACACACATACTCCCTCTGCACGTGATGCAGTGCCATCACGGGCTCTATCCTATCGACATCATTATGTTCTTGGTAGTTTCTCTAATCTTAGCGCATGGCCCCATGCTCGTAACTTGATACCTAATTGATGTTCAGAGAATTCTGCAATAATCAGCGTCAACGTTAACCCATTGTAATCCTGAGCATGCCTATGATATTGCCATGATTAGTTCATATATTCCCATGATTAGATGATGTTATCACCCAAAAATAATAATACTATGTTACACATCAATGTGAAATGCAGGCTACAATAAAGCAAAAAAGAACATAATCGTAAATACTTACATTGTGACCTCAGTTTATAAAAAGCATGCTAGCTCCACACGATCGTTTATTCCATGTGGCTGCAAGGAATTTAATTTCCTGATCCAAAAAAAATCAGCTCTCAGTAATTGTTTATGTGGGTCCATATCACAACGTTGTTGAATGGCTTCCAAGATCGTAAATCTAACTTGTGCAATTTGATGACCAGCTTCATGCCTATGTGTGGCTATTGTTGACTTCACGTTTTTCATTCTAATATTACTTTCATGTTCCGTCATTCTGATCTTCACCTTTCTTTCCGTCTGCCCTACATATATCTTGCCACATGGGCGCATATCACGTTCTTGGTGTCACATGTACTAGAATGTAACAATGATATCTTCGTGCATTTTGTGGGGTGTGTGATTTCCTTCCCTGGGATTACAATATTGCATTGCATTATTTTATTGGATAAATATTCCTTAAGATTCTTTGACCTTTGAAAAGCGAATGTTATTTTCTCAGCAAACAATGGTTTCAGATCTGGTTCCTGTTGGATTAATGTCCACTGTTTCTTAATTATACTTTTGATTTTATTGGCTTGCGTAGACTATTTCAATACACAAACAGTTGGCGTCTTTTCATTTGGTGGTTTATCTGTGAGTAAAGTTTTTCTGTTCAAATTTCCCACTTTCACAATGGATTCCTCAATGATGTTCCTCGGATATCCTCTCCTCATGTATTTCATGGCCTGATTGTTAAATGTTGCTGATACATCTTCAGGATTAGAAGTGATACGTTTTAACCTGATGAACTGTGACAGAGGCAAATGTTTTTTTGGGGATTCTTGGTGGAAGCTTTTAAAACGCAAGCAGTTGTTACAATTTGTCGCTTTGACATACACATTGGTTTTGATGATAATATTGTCAATCGATATTAAAACATCCAAGAATGCTATTTGTGATGTCTCTATTTGATAGGTGAATTTAATACGTTCATGGCACATGTTCAAGCGTGTAATGTTGTTTTGTGCATTCTTCTCTCCTTTCCAAATGATGAATATGCCATCGATATATCTTTTAAATAGTACCTCAAACAAGTATTTGAATTTTTGTTTGAGAATAATGGAATCGAGTTAAGAAACATGTTGTTTCATCAAAAGGTGCACACATCTAAGGGACTGGTTTGCCCGACCCATGTAGTTGTATGATTTATGGCACTGCCAGACACAGTGTAACGGATGTAAGTGGCACACAACAAATCAAGTGAAGATTGGATTATCAGTGAAATTTGAGTGCACTGAGAAATAAAACTGTAACAGTACGGAATCAGCCATGACCCACATAATAGACAATACACTAAAAATCCTTGACCAAAACAAGACTGCTTACTAATCTTACTGGACCTTTCATCAGAATTTGACACAGTCAAACACGGCAACCTGCTAGAGCTCCTGAAACACAGAATGGGATTATCTGGATCTGCGCTTGAATGGTTTACCTCTTTCCTCCAAAATAGATCTCAAAGATTCAAGGTCAATCAATCTTTGTCCAACCCCTTTCCAGTCACGTTAGGAGTACCGCAAGGCTCCTCCCTTTCACGCACACTTTTCAACCTCTTCATGGAGCCACTCACCAAACTTCTTGGTCTCTCCAATGTCCATTTTCACATATATGCAGATGACACCCACCTTTACATCAAGATCTACTCACTTGAGGACATCAAATCCCTCAACTCAACGCTACAAAAAACTAAAACATGGTTGGCCAAAAACCATTTGAAACGAAACTACCTCAAAACGGAATTCCTCGTAATCGCCCCACCCAACAAACCGTCCATCATCCTCAACTGAATGAAGCACCTAACAGCACTCAAAGGGCAACCTCTCATTGTCGAATCAGCGAAATCGCTGGGTTTGACACTTGACAGAAACCTAAAGATGCAGAAACATATCAGCGTCTCCACAAAAGGAGCAACTTTCCGCATGAACATACTGAGAAGACTGAAACCCTTCCTGCCAGCAAACAACTTCAAACAAGCAGTTCAAGCTCTAGTAATCCCAAGAGTGGAACATGGGGCAATAGCCCTATGTTGCCTTCCCCAGATTGACGACAGCCCCGCTAGGAGCCTCTATCAACTCAGCTGCGAGACTCATCACAGGTTCAGAGAGAAACTCTCACATCTCTCCAGACCTTAGAGTCCTCAACTGGCTACCTTCTGAAGCAAGAATTCCTCTGAAAATCGCTTGTCTGATGTACAAGGCCTTACATCACAATACTCTGAGCTATCTAGCTCAGAAACTGGTTTCTCTTCTGGTGATAGAGCCTCCAGGAGCTCCAGGAATCTTCTACTGAAACCACAACGATTTGCCAAGAAGAAAACCTACAACTGGACCTTCTCTGGAATGGCTCCCAGGATCTGGAATGCTTTGCCCACCGAAACTACACTGAGCCCTTCTACTGCCTCCTTCAAAAAAGAAGTGAATGCGATTCTCATGGCTAAATTCACTTGAATTACTTACTTATTACTGTAATATAATTACTATTCTCATTTTGGGGGCACCTTGTATCGGAATCACCTATATTTTTATTTTTCTGTGCTTGTGCCTGTGTCCAACATCTACCATGTAAAGCCCTCTGATACCCGTCTTGTTCGCGCTATATATAACCTTCAAATAAATAAGTACATAAATATGTGAAGCCTTAAAACCCCTAAGGCGCCTTTTGCTGGGGCCAATATTTCGATCCCAAAATGTAAAGATTTGCATGGCAGTTATTTTAAATTGCTTACAAGGTGAATCTAGTTAGATATCTGGGCAGTTTTTAAAGTTCATGAAAGAAGCAACCAGCAATCAAGAAGGCTCATGACTGATTTTAAAAAGATGGGTATGCCTACATATTTAATAATGCATGAGGCGCTTTCTCTTATCAGCAGGGAACACCTTTTAGCCCCTTTGGGTCAGTTATGTTGGACCAATAAGGAGGTATAATAAAGAGATGCCAAAAGAGGTGTGGTGACGATATAGGCTTGGCCCGTTAGATCCAATGTAGCATGATGCATTTTTTGCACGTAGTGCTTTGAGCCGTGGGGACGTATGATGGATACTGGCTTGGCTAGCTGGAGTAATGGTAGGTTTTCATACATGATACTTAAAAAGCTTAAATGTAATTATATAGTTTACACCAATTTTTTGCACAGTACATGCAAATATAATGGTCAGTACCATGATACGTTTTTCTTCAAGGATATTCTTGCACTTTACACAACTGTGAATTTACATTTTTTTTTTTGTTACACCGCCAATTCAACATCATTCTACAGCAAGAAACCTAGGCGTCATCCACTCACCATCTAGATGGAAATGTCTCTTATATAGTCCCTACCAGTACTTCAAACTCAGGTTGACCTAAGGTTCTTTTACTTATTTGGACTGCAGCCACTGTTGATTGTCAAACCATAGACAGATGAAAGGGGACACATAACATTCAGGTTCTTAAACTAAGATTTAGGGATTAGGGCAATCTATTTTTATTTTTTTTTATAAGGATAATTTGACCTCTTCTAACATAGTGGATCTTAAAGTGGAGTAAGTATCATGGATTCAATTAGGTCCAAAGTGCTTGAAAGTTATAGGAAGTGTCTTTAGATCATCCTAGCTCATGATATCAACATCATATTAGAGGGTCTGGCTGCTTGCTTTGCAAACAGCTCTGACAACAGGTAAAATACCAATGCCGTACTTGCCATGAGATTGAGGGGTTTAACCCACACAGTGTTTCTATTAGATCTAATTTCTAATTGGAATCTATGTATTGCTAACAGCGATTTTAATGCTAAATTTATTTATGTACTATGGACTACATATTTATGCCTAGATACCTAATATGAGGGGTTCTTGACATATGTAGTCCCACATCCATTTAATCAAAATTGTACATATCATACAGAATTATGATAAATCAGCCTCTGTAATTATATGATGCCAGGAAATCATGTAGGAAGGAGTCAAAAGATTATAAAGGGAACAGATTGATTGTGTTTTTATGTTACTCTGGGTGATCAAGACTTTAGGCCTGATTTAGCATGTGACAGATGGTAGTCCATCTGTCAGGGTGGCGGAGAACATAGCCTCTGCCATCCTGATGGACTACCGCCAGTCAGATTTAGAGATGACCATCGGTCAAGCAGCCATCTCTGTACTTTATAGAAACCACTGTTATTGTGGTTCCTTTCAATGTACAGAAGTTTGGGGGATGGTCGTCGTTGATTTTGTTGACCGTTCATCATAGTTTTTGGATGTTTTTGCTTTCTGGAAACAAAATCCCAAAGCTTGAAATTGAATTTGATTTTGAAAATCAAAAAACAAATTAGTCCCCATTTTCTTTTTTTCTGTCCTACACTACCAGATTTCTCCTGGCAGTAATGTGCAGGAAGAAAAAGATAGACTGGATAATGTCCTTTCTCCAACTGCCCCTTTGCTGCTGACAGAAAACCTATGGTAGATTTGTCTCTAAATTGGGCTGGCAGACCAAGAGTTTGATGGCCAGAGTACTCCATCGCTTCTGCGATGGAGTACACTGCCCACCAAGCTCTAAATCATGTCCTTAGAAACACAGAATTTACTTATGCTTAGAGGATTAAGCAGATTCCTTAGATATTGCTACAGCCTATAAAACAATTACTAGAGATGTTTATAACATTCTTATTGTGCAATGGTGGGCTCAGAATATCAACGATGATAAGAAATGGTTTCCTAGATCATGTAGTTTGAACAACCACAAACTACATGAAGCATTGGCATGATTTCCATGGAATTTGAATAAAGTGAACTACTGTGCAGCTGTGTTTAAAAGAAAACATTCAAGGAACTGATGTCTCTCATTAGAACTAAAAACGTGGAACTCCTAATTGAAGCTAGAGGCTCAATGTTTATTTCTGAGAAGGTGGAAAATCTCCTTTTCTTCAGTTTGGACTCCATTTAATCAAACAGAAAAATGGGGCAAATCATTTTCAAATATATATTGCTCTAAGAATGTCCATAATACAGCATCTGTTCATTTCTTTTCAAATTCTAAAATTGCATATTAGTCTGTACAGGGTAATTGTGACAACAGCATAACAACCTCTCAGCTATAGCCAACTACTGACGGGAGGCCAGTGTACAGAAAGCTTTGACATAGCCAGACGTGTCTGACAGGGTTGTATTCTGTCCCCCTGTATGTAATGTCTGTGAGTGGAATTTCTTCAGGAGAGTTAGGATTGATGCAGCTCATCATCAGTCTCTATCTTCCCCAAGTAGGTGGTTGTTTACTGCTGATGTAAACATGTGCGCTTGTGATAACATCTTGCCACAAACTATGTTGCATTTCACGTTTTTGTAAGTTTCATGACCTACTTCACTAGAAAGATCTTATTCCTTTATTGAAACAGGAGAATTTCACAATATGTAAACTGGCCTTATCATACTTGCCGCTGCTACACTCTTCCCTTTTTTTGCAGTTGACTGTTTTTTAACTGTGGCTGATAAGTCAAAAGTGACTTTCCAAGAATAGTTTTAAAGATGACATTTTTTTATTGCAAGATACTGTAAATCTTTCTTTTTTCCTTCTTTAATTTACTGGAATTTGTATGTGTATTTGTAAGAGTTTTCATTGCTGCTACTGAGCCCTGGAACGTGTTGGTGGCCTTATTGCCAGTGATAGATGCACATTTACCATTACTAATAACCCACTTTCCAACATTTGTTGTTCAGTGGTGTGGATGAGGACCTGTGTTTAAAAGTACACTTTTCAGTGAAGTGAATTAAGATTTTTAAAATCCTCTATTTGTCTAAGAACAAAACTTTTAGATTGTGAAATTTTGGAATTCTGACTAAACTGATGTTTAATCCATTAGTTTGATTTTTCCAAAATTGTTCTAAGACTGATTGCTAGTTGTTGTGACACAAAAATAGGGATACCATGGAGATGGACCTAGCTAAACTGCCTCAAATCAAGATGATTGAGCTTGTGAAACTGTCAAGGGCTAGGGGGCTACCTGTATCCAACAAGGTTGGGAAGGTAGGGTTGATTACGTCCCCGAAGGCCTGGGCTGAGATAGCTGCAGACATTAAAGCAGGAGGGGCGGTTGACCCTGCATCATAACCCAGTAGGGTGAGGACAATGCCTCCTCCATTGTTTCCAGTGTTAGCTGTGCAATTCCATAGGGTGAGAGGAGGGCAGGGTCTCCTACTCAGGAACCACCACTGTCCCTTGTGGAGAGGTAGTTTGAGGACAATTAGCTGTATTACCTTTGGGGCAGAGGAAACTGGAACTAGCTAAGGAACAGTGGGAGGAGAAGAAGGCAAGAGAAAATGGTGGCAGTGAAAATGAAGAAGAAATTAGAATGACTGGGGTGGTGGAAGTGTGTCCACAGGCTTCCCGAGAATATCATATCCAGATACACAGAGGGGGAGGACATTGATATATGGCTGACTTCATTTCAAAGGGCCCTTGAGATGTTGGGGAAAGCCCCAAGTATTGGGGTTCCCTCTTGTGTGAACTGATTCCAGTAGCTGGAAGGGATAGGCTCCAGACCCTGCAGGGGAAGTAGACAAAGTCCTTCTCTCACATGAGGAAATGTTTAGTTGTGAAATTTGTTTTAACCCAAGAGCAGTACAGGGAAAGTTCAGAGGCACCCAGAAGGTAATCTTCCAGCTGTGGGTAGACTTTTTTGAAACCTCACAGAAGGCACTAGAAGGCTGGTTTGTTGGTAACAAAGACACATATGAGGAATTGTATAATTACTTTTTGAGAGAACATATTTGAGACATTGCGCTGAAGAGAAGTTAAGCCAGTGCCTAGTGAACTCAAAGCTATCACATCCCAGGGACCTAGGAAGGGCAGCTGATGAGTGGGCGGGAACCTTGATATCCACTCAGCACCAGGGGAGTGACAAGAAGAAGGGAGGACAGGTCCTCCCCCAGCGGAAAGCCCAGGGGAAGAAAGGTCAAAAACTGAAGGAGTCCTCAAAAGACCCACAAAAACCAGAACATGGAGGGGGAGACCTGAGCCAACCCAGATTCAAAGGTAGGTGTATCATGGAAAGAATGGTCGGTTATTTGATCCCTCCAAGGTAGGAAAGTGCTTTAACTGTAATCAGCCTGGACGCAAGAAGGGAGATGCTGTCTGCACAATTAAGCCCCTCACAAGTGGGCCATCCTAAGGTATTGCTAGTGTAAGCATGGGGGTAGAGAGTATCCCAGAGAGGGTAGGGAAGTAGCAGAGGCAACCTTAGTGTCCCTGGTTGGAGTATATATAGCAACTATTGCAGCCTTACCTCCTAACACTAATAAGTACAGTCAGAGGCCTCAAATTATTAGGACTGAGGTTGATGCTCTGAGAGACAGAGGGGCTAGTGTGACTATGGTCCTAGATACCATGCTGACTCAAGAAGGAGTTTTGCCAGGTCACCTATGCAGACAACAGTACCAAACTCCATCCTATGGCTATGGTGGATTTGGAATAGGGAGGTGTGACAGGCCCTGTGAAAGTAGCTGTGTCTCCTCTATTCCCAGTCCAGTGTTCACTTGGCAATTATCTGGAAACATCTGAGTGGTCAAAGGTGGAGAGATGGCTCCTTATGAGAATATTGGAGCTCCACTTTTTTTCAAAACATAGTTTATTGTTTTTCTACACAAAACGTACATTGACAGTTACAAAGCACACATTATTTCAATCCTTGTGGTAAAATACCATGAATATATGTCCGATCTTACTATCAGAATCTCCATTTAAACAAGGTTTCGAATGCTTTTACCCAACATACTTCAATCTATCCCTCTTCTCCCCCTCCCTCCTCCCCAAAAACCCCGTCAAGAATATTGGAGCTCCATGAGTGGTTATGTGGTGTGGTCCAGGTCGTGGACCATCCAGAAGGGAAAGGCTGGATGCCTGGACCCTGAAACAAAGGGTCAAGCATCCAAGTACAGGGACACTGGGCATGGTGAGCCAGCCCATGGAACTCCAGAGGTGCAGGATAAATCTGACCCTGATGTGGAGGATCTGACCTCTGAGAAAGGGACTCCATCCCTGCTAGAGAGGTCAGATTTGCCAGAACTGACAGGAGCAGGTGAAGCTTCTAGAGAGGGGTTCTGTTTTGGACATAGAGACAGTCCCACCCTTGAGAGCTTAAGATGGACTGCCTCCGAGCAAGAGGAGAGGATGACAGTGGATTTCACAGAATCTACTGGGAAGATGGGATGCTTTATACTGAAGCCAGAAACCTCAAGGAAGGGGCCACCAGGAGGTTAGCGTTGCCCCAAAAGTACAGAGAGTTCATCCTGACCTTGGGTCATGATAGCCCCTTGTCAGGACATTTGGGACAGACTAAGACTTGGAACCCGTAGGTGAACCATTTCTACTGGCCATATATGTCTGAGAAGGTGAAGGAGTTGTGCAGCTCTGTGTCACCTGTGAGGCCAGTGGTGGGGGAGGGGGGAGTCAAAGGCTCCCTTGACACCACTGCCAGTGGTTTGGACTCCCTTTGAGAGAGTGGGGATGGACATTGTTGGTTTCCTGGATCCACCTGCTGCATCAGGGAATAGGTATATCTTGGTGGTAGTGGACCATGCAACAAGGTACGCTGAGGCAATACCTATTAGGACAATAGCTGCTCCTGCAGTAGCAAGGCCACTGCTTGGTGTGTTTACCAGAGTGGGTTTTCCAAAAGAGGTTGTTTCAGATAGGGGCACAAACCTCCTGTCCAGCCGTCTGAAAGTGATGTGGGAGGAATGTGGTGACTATAGTCTGGTGGAGAGGTTGAACAATACCCTATCATATCATCACTGGTTTGGCTGACAAACTCAAGAGGAGATGGGATGTTCTCCTCCCAAGACTACTGTTTTCCTACAGAGAGTTTACACAAAATGGGGTTGGTTTCAGTACCTCTGAGCTGTTGTTTGGACACCCTGTGAGGTGGCAATTGTTCCTGTTGAGTGAGTGTTTGGAGAAGCCTCACAAAGAAGCAAAGGGCAATGTGCTGGACTATGTGGTAGGCCTAAAATCCCAAACAGCAGAGTGCATGTACAAGACAGGCAGGAAACTAGATGCCAGCCAGGAGCTCATGAATCACTGGTATGATCAGAAGGCTGCGATGAGTATACTTCAGGACAGTCAGTGTGGGTGGTCGAGCCTGTGGCTCCCAGGGCCCTCCATGACAAGTGGAGTAGGCCCTATCCACTCATTGAAAATAAGGGTGAGGTTACCTACCTGGTTGGCCTTGGCACCCCCAGGAACATGCATGTGAATAGATTGAAACCTCACCATGACAGGGCAGACATGACCATGTTACTGGTCACAGATGAGGTAAAGTAGGAGGAGAGTAAGCCTGTGCCTAACCTCCTCTCCAACAATCTGCAAGATGGGTCAGTGGAGGGGGTTGTACTCTCTCCCAAATTGACATACCAGCAGCACAGAGACTGCAAGCAGATGCTGGAGCAGTTTGATGGCCTGTCCTCTTTGACTTCAGGTATCACTAAGTGGTGTGTGCACCACATTGACACGGGTGACAGGCCAAACTGTACAGGTTGTCTTATCATGCCAAAGTCAGAATCAAGGCTGAGGTGGCTAAGATGCTAGAGTTTGGGATAGCTGGGCCTTCTGCCAGTCCAGGGTCCAGTGCTGGTGCCTAAACCTAATCCCTAGGGGAGACTGAAGGAGTTGATATTACAGTGCCAAAACCCAAAAATGACTTGCTAACTCAGTGGAACATGAAACCTATTGAGGGCCACCACAAATGTGGAAATTGTGTGGCATGTCCCAATACCATCGAATTGAAAGAATTTTGCCATTCAGGAATAAAATGGAAACATCTGGAGTTCTCAAATTGCAGAACTAAGCATGTAATCTATGTGATACAGTGTCAGTGCATGATGATTTACTTTGGCAAAACAAGCCAACGGGTAAATATGCGAATCAGCCAACATCGCTCACGCATCAAGAAGAAAGTTATGAGCGCACCCATGGTTGAGCACGTTGTCGAGAAAGGCCACGATGAACATGACTTCAAATGGTCCATCCTGTTCACAGCCAAGCAAACCAATCACTGTCTTGATGTAGAAAGAGTCCTTTTACAAAAGGAAGCTTACCTCATTTTAAAATTCAATAGTACTCAGACAGGGTTGAATAACCTAGCTAAAGTTGCAAGACTATGAAATTTCGACTTCACTTGGACCGATTTGGTAGTTAGTGACCACTGACCTTCATCTTATTTTAATCTTTGGGTTTGAGCCCTCTTCCTTAATGAAAAACGGTAACCATGGGGCTGCGTGAACCAAGGCACTAGTCAGTACGCACAGGACTCCCTTCAATTTACGCACCACGTTTTAGTTGTAGGCACACATGGTAGGCGCAAACACATGTCCTTGGGCATTATGAATAACTACCTAACTAGCTTGTGGCATTTCTCTAGCCACACATTAAGCATGGGCGGAAAACCCGTTCCGCTCGCGGATTTTGCGGATTTTCGGTAAATTCGCAATCCGCGAACGCTCGCGAATTTACCGAAAATACGCAAATTCGCATGCAGCGGATTTTTTTTCCTTGGTGATACAATTTTGCGGCGTGCGGCATTCACTTACCGTCATTCAGCGTTTGCCAAGTTGTTTTTCTTGATATTTTGCGAGTGCTGCGCCATTTTGGATCTTGCTGCGGGATCCCACGGGAGATTGGCGACCGCGATTACGTCATCACGGCTTGCCACCTTGCACAGCGAGAGTTTGTCAACGCGAGTACGCCGTGATCACGTATCGCGGGAGTTCGCAATTGCGAACACGTAGATGCGGCGGGCAGCAACAATCTTGCACTCGCGAAAATACAAAATTTGCAATTCTGCACAAGAAATCCACCAGCAAGCAACATAAACCTTCTGGAAATGATGATTTTTATCAGAATAACTCCTCAGGTTGACATTTGCCTGCACTTTTTTTGCAAGGAGTCCATTTTGGGGGGGGGGGGTGGGAGGAAGGAAGTGCCCCACAGTCTCCAACTTCCTGTTCCTGTCCAGCAGGCTCCTCCCAGTGCTTTCTTCATATGCTGGTCGGATTCTTCACCTGGAAAGATTACTTTTTGTGGATGCTGCTGGATATTTGGATTTGAGGCCTTTTTGACTTTCTTTGGATCACTTTTGGATTAGAAATTTCACAAGTAAGTTTGTTTGGGGCATTACAGTTGCTGCAACTACAATTTTGGAATTTTCGATTTTTGGGCTGTTGTTGGGGCCTTTTGCCCAGGGGTACTCAGTGGTGGGTGGACTGAGTCTTTCTGTGGGGTCTCTTTAATGAAAACATCATGGAGGGCCTGGATGGCTTGGGATTGTGCTGATTTTTCTGTGATTTTTGTTTTTTTGGGCTGTTGTTGTGGCCTTTTCACCAGGGGTAGTGAGTGGTGCATGGGCCTAGTCTTTCTGTGGGGTGTCTTGAATTTAAACATCATGGAGGGCCTGGATGGCATGGGATTGTGCTGATTTTTCTGTGATTTTCGTTTTGTTGGGCTGTTGTTGTGGCCTTTTCACCAGGGGTAGTGAGTGGTGCATGGGCCTAGTCTTTCTGTGGGGTGTCTTGAATTTGAACATCATGGAGGGCATGGATGGCATGGGATTGTGCTGATTTTTCTGTGTTTTTCGATTTTTTGGGGTGTTCATGGGGACAGGCCATGTGGGTAGGGGCCATTTTGAGTGCTGCTACAGGCAGGCCCTGGCCATGTGCTGGGAGGCAGGGGGGCATTTTGAATGCAGGCAGTGTTCTTAGGTCTGCAACCATTTTGCCTAGCTTTCAACCTTTATGCCCAGGGGTAGTGAGGGGTGCATGGGCCTAGTCTTTCTGTGGGGTGTCTTGAATTTAAACATCATGGAGGGCCTGGATGGCTTGGGATTGTGCTGATTTTTCTGTGATTTTCGTTTTTTTGGGCTGTTGTTGTGGCCTTTTCACCAGGGGTAGTGAGTGGTGCATGGGCCTAGTCTTTCTGTGGGGTGTCTTGAATTTAAACATCATGGAGGGCATGGATGGCATGGGATTGTGCTGATTTTTCTGTGTTTTTCGATTTTTTGGGGTGTTCATGGGGACAGGCCATGTGGGTGGGGGCCATTTTGAGTGCTGCTACAGGCAGGCCCTGGCCATGTGCTGGGAGGCAGGGGGCCATTTTGAATGCAGGCAGTGTTCTTAGGTCTGCAACCATTTTGCCTAGCTTTCGAACTTTATGCCCAGGGGTAATGAGTGGTGCATGGGCCTAGTCTTTCTGTGGGGTGTCTTGAATTTAAACATCATGGAGGGCCTGGATGGCTTAGGATTGTGCTGATTTTTCTGTGATTTTCGTTTTTTTGGGCTGTTGTTGTGGCCTTTTCACCAGGGGTAGTGAGTGATGCATGGGCCTAGTCTTTCTGTGGGGTGTCTTGAATTTAAACATCATGGAGGGCATGGATGGCATGGGATTGTGCTGATTATTTCTGTGTTTTTCGATTTTTTGGGGTGTTCATGGGGACAGGCCATGTGGGTGGGGGCCATTTTGAGTGCTGCTACAGGCAGGCCCTGGCCATGTGCTGGGAGGCAGGGGGCCATTTTGAATGCAGGCAGTGTTCTTAGGTCTGCAACCATTTTGCCTAGCTTTCAACCTTTATGCCCAGGGGTAGTGAGTGGTGCATGGGCCTAGTCTTTCTGTGGGGTGTCTTGAATTTAAACATCATGGAGGGCCTGGATGGCTTGGGATTGTGCTGATTTTTCTGTGATTTTCGTTTTTTTGGGCTGTTGTTGTGGCCTTTTCACCAGGGGTAGTGAGTGGTGCAGGGGCCTAGTCTTTCTGTGGGGTGTCTTGAATTTAAACATCATGGAGGGCATGGATGGCATGGGATTGTGCTGATTTTTCTGTGTTTTTCGATTTTGTGGGGTGTTCATGGGGACAGGCCATGTGGGTGGGGGCCATTTTGAGTGCTGCTACAGGCAGGCCCTGGCCATGTGCTGGGAGGCAGGGGGACATTTTGAATGCAGGCAGTGTTCTTAGGTCTGCAACCATTTTGCCTAGCTTTCAACCTTTATGCCCAGGGGTAGTGAGTGGTGCATGGGCCTAGTCTTTCTGTGGGGTGTCTTGAATTTAAACATCATGGAGGGCCTTGATGGCTTGGGATTGTGCTGATTTTTCTGTGATTTTCGTTTTTTTGGGCTGTTGTTGTGGCCTTTTCACCAGGGGTAGTGAGTGGTGCATGGGCCTAGTCTTTCTGTGGGGTGTCTTGAATTTAAACATCATGGAGGGCATGGATGGCATGGGATTGTGCTGATTTTTCTGTGTTTTTCGATTTTTTGGGGTGTTCATGGGGACAGGCCATGTGGGTGGGGGCCATTTTGAGTGCTGCTACAGGCAGGCCCTGGCCATGTGCTGGGAGGCAGGGGGACATTTTGAATGCAGGCAGTGTTCTTAGGTCTGCAACCATTTTGCCTAGCTTTCAACCTTTATGCCCAGGGGTAGTGAGTGGTGCATGGGCCTAGTCTTTCTGTGGGGTGTCTTGAATTTAAACATCATGGAGGGCTTGGGATTGTGCTGATTTTTCTGTGATTTTCGATTTTTTGGGGTGTATAACTGGACTGATGTTCCTCTGTCTTCCATTGATTTTAGGTGCACAAGACTCAAGAGAACCACCAGTGCCAGGAAGAAGTCCTGCAGCGGTGAGTGTGTGCAGCATAACGTCACGCGACGTCACGTCTGGCCACAGACAACTCTGCAACTCGTGCAACTGCGGCCTGCTGTTCTGACCTTCTCTGAAGAAGATGGCCCCAAAAAAAGTTCCCCGTAGCTCCTCTAGCAAGAAAGTTGCCAGTAAGGAGCAGAAGAAGCAAGTTACCAAGGAGACTGGTGTGCCGCCCGCCACATTTTTTGGGAGTAAAAAAAAAAGTACGCCTGCAGCAGCAGCGGGATCTGCTGGGGACCAAGCTGGGAGCACCACCCCCGCTCCATTGGGCTCAGTGCCACCACCACGCCAACTTAAGTCCAAGCCCTTGAGTGCTGCAGAGGCACTTAGTCTAGTTGTTCAATCACCATCGACCAGTGATGTTGGCTCATCGCAAGAAAGTAGCAGCAATGTCCCTCAATCAACACAGGTTGTTGTAACTCATCTGACGAGTGTTGAACAGCCACAGCCGCAACAACAACTACATGTGCAAGTACAAGCCCAAGTACAAGTGGAAGGAGAGGCAGTGCAAGGAGATGTGCAAGCAGAGGTGCATGGAGGCACACCACTAGCAAGGAAGAGATCAAGGGTGGTGTCTACATCTTCTTCAAGCACACCTCCTGTTCTGATGATATGGATCAAAATTGGGAACCAGCACCACTGCCGTCTGAGAGTGAGGCACACCATGATCTGACAAAGGTAGTTAAGCGTAAAAGGAAGCTCGTCCAAAGTCTCATACTTATGGAGTGTGATGAGGCTCAACAAGAAGTGGCGGATACTGATGCTGATGAAGCCTCTCACGACGATGACCCAGTCATCATAAAGTTCACTGCAGCCCCAGCGGGCATACAGCAAACAGACATTTTGATCCTAGCCCGAGAAGCTGCTGAGCGTGATGATGATGTTGTCGACGAGGAGGCAGTGGAAACACCGCAATCATTGGAGTTAACTAGTACACCAACATGTACCGCTTCCATATTTCTTCCTCGCCAAAGGGGACCTCCTTCCACCTCGACCTCAATTAGTGGTGGTGACAGTGCACAACGTATTAAAGTTTGGCAATCCACATCCTCCACTTCATCTGGCATTAGCAGCATGACCACCACCACCAGTATCGCCGCCTCCTCTGGCCCCCACAGACAATTCAAGTCCCCAGTTTGGGACTTCTTTAGTGTTTGCCCAAAAAGGGAAAACTTTGCCATTTGTAGCATTTGTAAGCATGCAGTTAGTCGTGGTAAGATTGGTACCAACTATGGTACCGGAGGCCAGAGAGGTCATCTTAGGAGACAGCACGCTGTCCAATGGTTTGCGCACCTAAAGGAGATCAAGGAAGCCTGAATTGCAAGTCAAGAAAACGTTGATGTTTCATCTGATGATGACGAGGAGGAAGAAGACGTGTCAAACACTTCACTTACACCCAGTACCCCTGTCAGCAGCACACCCCATGTGAGCCACACTAAGAGTGTGGGAGAGAGTGAGACACCAATGCGAAAAAGTTCATCAGCGAGCGTAACTGGGTCAAAGAAATCATCATCATCATCCCGTAAATGCTTGGTCCAGGGCAACATTAGAATCATGCTTTTTTCAGACGCGCCATATGAACGCAACCACCCACTGACGGGTCTGTATAACACTAAGCTGGCTAAAATGCTAGCTCTGGACCTTCTCCCTTTTTCTTTTGTAGAAGGGATTGGTTTTCTAGAATTAGTGGCAGGGCTCTGCCCTAAATGGAAGATTCCTAGCTGGTTCTATTTTGCCAGAGTTGCGGTTCCAGCACTACATGAAGATGTGCTGGAGGTGATTGGGGCAGCTTTGCAGAAGAGTGCTGTTCACACTATACATCTGACAACAGACATGTGGACCAGTGGCGCAGGCGCTGATTACATGTGCATCACTGCACACTGGGTCTCTTTTTCAGGGGTTAAAGCAAAGCTAAACGCAGGTGTTGACCCGGACCAAGTTTTTAAAGCTGCTCGGAAACATGCAACACTAGCCATGTTTGGCTTGGAGAAACGTCACACAGCAGAAAACATTTTGAATGAGTTTAACACAAAGGTCTTTCACTGGCTGTCCCCAAAAAAACGCCAGATTGGTTATGTTTCCACGGATAATGGCGCCAATGTAGTTAAGGCTATGGAGCTCGGTCAGTATTTCAGAGTGACGTGTTTGGCGCACTGTATAAACCTGGTTGTTAAAAAATTCTTGAGTGATGAAGACAGTCAAGCGTGCGAGTTAGTGGCCACCTGCCGAAGAATGTGCAACCATTTCAGCCATTCTTTTAAGGCCCGGAAGCATCTGAGGAGCCTGCTACATGAACGTCGAATGCCAGTGAAAGGACTCATCCAGGAGGTGGCAACACGTTGGAACTCAACCTTCTACATGCTTGAGCGTCTGTATGAGCAGTATACGGTACTCGATCATATATTTCTTAACACTGGGTACAGCTCAGAAGGACCTGAGGCTAGATGCGGCGCAATGGAACCTAGTTAAAAGCCTGACAGACATGCTAAGTCCTTTTGAGGTCTTCACGCGTGCAGTCAGCAAGGAGGACTGTAATTTGGGAAAAGCTATCCCATTGTTGCGCATGCTGGAGCACCAACTGAAGGCGGTGTCTTCTATGTTTCAAAAAGATGAAGAAAAGAAAGACGCTTTTCTTTTGGCAGAGAAATTATTAGAGCGCCTAAGTGGTGATGAACGTCTTAAAATGATCCACTCAGAACAGCATTACATTTGTGCTACTATTCTGGATCCACGCTACAAAAAGGCGCTGGCAGGCCAAGCATTCTTTCCTTTTGGTGATCAAGATGTTACAAAGTACAAACGTTGGCTAGCCTTCTCAGCCAAGAGGTTTGAAAGAGAACGGCAGCAAATTGAAGGAAAAGGCAGTACATCAGCATCAGCAGGCCATCCCAAGTCAAAAGAATCCACTTCTGCACCTGTGGCTGTGGCACAAGTGACCTCTCAGCCGTTAAAGACACCGGCAACCGGATCATCTGCACCAGACACAACAGTAACATTAGATGCAGAAGAGGATTGGCTAACTCGGCTTGGGTTTGGTTCTAAAAAGGTCACAGCAAAAAGTAAGCAAAGTGGAGGAACCTTGGAGGACCTTGAGTCGATGGTACAGGACTATCTGAATGACTCAACAGAGGTCTATGTTAATGCTGACCCATTGGCGTATTGGCATGGGAAAAAAGAATTGTGGGCACAGCTCTCCAACCTGGCTATAAACTACTTTCTTGCCCACTCGCAAGCGTGTCTTCTGAAAGTGTTTTCAGTGCTGCTGGTGGCATTGTAACTTCCAAACGAAGCCGCCTCTCGCCCAAAAATGTGGGGAGGTTAACAATGATCAAGATGAATCAGCACCTCATACCACCAGATTACAAAGTACGAGAAAGCACGCCGGATGAAGACGAGGTGGACAGCAACGTAGATGAGGGAATTTCTTCTCTGTTAAGTGACACTGACCTCACCCTGCATGAATTTGCAGAGTATGATGACGAAGCCTTATTCTTATTCACTGACACCGAGCCCTGAAAATGAGACAATGAATCAATAACTTTCTTTTTCGTCCTTATTCACTTTTATTCCTGTGTGTCTGTCTTTCTTTGTTGTGCACAGTTAATATAATTCAAACTTTAATCACCTAATCACAAAACAAGCCCATCAGCAGAACTGTCTTCACTTGTTTGCTTATTGATTTGAAGGTGCCGCAGTCTGCATTCCTCAGGTTCACAAGTTCACAAGAACATGCTCCTCTATCCTCCCCCTCCAGACTCCTATTTCCCTCAAAGCAGAGGGCTGGATTACACCCAATGAAGAAAGACTCTGCACTTGTGGGGGTGTTCTACTTCTTTGCGGGTGAGTTGACGGCTCTGGGGCCATTGCTGGGAAGCTCTAATACCGGATACAAGTGGTTTGGACCAAATCGGAGGCGAAATTTTTTTTGCGTTTTTGCTGACTTGCTTGCCTTTGAGGTGCTCTTTGGGGGGGTTCCGGGTGTTTGTGGGTGAGTTTTGGGGCCTGGGAGCACTGCTGGAACACTCTAATTTTTATTGCATTTGCTTTTCAGGAAATCCGTGGTGGAAAACTGGAGTTATGACCTAGCTGCACAGCGCGTTTGGACCGAAGGCCGAGAAATATTGTAAGTATGAGATTTTACTTTTTGGCTGTTTGGGGGTGTTGTGCTTTTTTTGCGGGTGGGTTGGCGGGTCTTGGGGCATTGCTGGGAAGGTCTAATACCGGATAGAAGTGGTTTGGACAAAATCCATGCAGAATTTTTTTTTGCTATTTCTGACATTTTGCTCAATGTAGCGTTTTTGGGGGCCTGTTTGGGGGGCTTCCTGGTGTTTGTGGGTGGGTTTCGGGGTCTGGGAGCACTGCTGGCTATGGATACTTTAGATTGCAAGAGGTTTGAAGCAAATCCATGGTGGCAGAGGGGAGTTAGGGCCTAGCTGCAGAGCGCGAGCGGAGTGATTTTGGAAATTGCCAAGAAAATGACTAAGTCCCCATTTTTGTACTTTTGATTTTTGGCTGTTTGGGGGTCTTCTACTAGTTTTCGCCTGGGTTGACGGCTCTGGGGCCATTGCTGAGAAGCTCTAATACCGGATACAAGTGGTTTGGACCAAATAGGAGGCGAAACATTTTTTACATTTTTGCTGACTTGCTTGCCTTTGAGGTGCTCTTTGGGGGGGTTCCAGGTGTTTGTGGGTGAGTTTTGGGGTCTGGGAGCACTGCTGGAACACTCTAATTTTGATTGCATTTGCTTTTCAGGAAATCCGTGGTTGAAAACGGGAGTTATGACCTAGCTGCACAGCGTGTTTGGACCGAAGGCTGATAAATATTGTAAGTATGAGATTTTCCTTTTTGGCTGTTTGGGGGTGTTGTGCTTTTTTGCGGGTGGGTTGGCGGGTCTTGGGGCATTGCTGGGAAGGTCTAATACCGGATAGAAGTGGTTTGGACAAAATCCATGCAGAAATTTATTTTGCTATTTCTGACATTTTGCTCAATGTAGCGTTTTCGGGGGCCTGTTTGGGGGGCTTCCTGGTGTTTGTGGGTGGGTTTCGGGGTCTGGGAGCACTGCTGGCTAGGGATACTTTAGATTGCAAGAGGTTTGAAGCAAATCCATGGTGGCAGAGGGGAGTTAGGGCCTAGCTGCAGAGCACGTGCGGAGTGATTTTGGAAATTGCCAAGAAAATGACTAAGTCCCCATTTTTGTACTTTTGCTTTTTGGCTGGTTGGGGGTCTTCTACTAGTTTTCGCCTGGGTTGACGGCTCTGGGCCATTGCTGAGAAGCTCTAATACCGGATACAAGTGGTTTGGACCAAATCGGAGGCAAACATTTTTTTGCATTTTTGCTGACTTGCTTGCCTTTGAGGTGTTCTTTGGGGGGGTTCCGGGTGTTTGTGGGTGAGTTTTGGGGTCTGGGAGCACTGCTGGAACACTCTAATTTTGATTGCATTTGCTTTTCAGGAAATCCGTGGTGGAAAACGGGAGTTATGACCTAGCTGCACAGCGCGTTTGGACCGAAGGCCGATAAATATTGTAAGTATGAGATTTTCCTTTTTGGCTGTTTGGGGGTGTTGTGCTTTTTTGCGGGTGGGTTGGCGGGTCTTGGGGCATTGCTGGGAAGGTCTAATACCGGATAGAAGTGGTTTAGACAAAATCCATAAGGAAAAGCCTTTTGGCACTTTTTGTAACTGAGGGTTCGTTAGGGTTAGCCCTAGCAGCAGGATTGCATGTGTTTCGGGGTGTTGTAGATTTTTGCAACTGAGTTCTGGGGTCTTAGCGCACTAGTTGGAATGTGTAGTTTTGGTTGCAAGTCATTTGAAGAAAATCCATGGTGGGAAAGGGGGGATTTGGCATAGTTAAAGAAAGCCTTTGCCAGTATTCTTAACTTAGGGCTCGTTAGGGTTAGCAGTATTTCTATTGCATGTGTTTGGGTGGGGGGGTTTTCGAGTCTTGGAGCGATGCTGGCTATGGATACTTTTGCTTGCTTGCAAGTGGTTTGAATACAATCCACGGTGGGTAAGGGGGTATTTGGGCCTACTTTTACTTTCAAAGTACGTTTTGTCACCAGTTTTCTGCTAGGCCTCGTTTTTTGAGATCTGATTGGGGGTCTTCTACATTTTTGTGACTGGCTTTAGTAAGGGTCTGGGTGGGAGCACTGCTGGGAAGGTCTAATTTTGTTCTAAAAAACAGTTTACAGTACACCTAGCTTGAGGGGAAAGATCCGCTAAATTAATTTGCCCATACTTATTTATCCTTCAAAAGGAGACTCAGACAGAGTACACACTTTCAAAAATATTGTACTGTCTATTAGGAAACTCAAAGTGTGACTTTTTGCACTACACAGCGTACATACCTTATATTTATTTATCAGTGGTGTTGTAATATCACTTCCTGTTTTTCGTTCAATAATTACAGGCCGGGTTTCAGTCTGTGCAATGGGGAAAAAAGGATGGCGTCAGGCTTCACATTAGCGAGCCGCAATTCAGCATCCGCCAGGCAGGCAGTGGACAGGGTGTCTTCTGGTCACCAACATTGATGGACGAAGCGTCAGCTGGAATGGAGGAGTGCCGCTAATAAGAGGAATTGTTTGCTGCATGCAACTTACTTACCAAATTCAACAGGACAACTACAACAACATACAGATACAGTATCCATTGTTTTATTCTATGAGTGTGACTGCATTTCTTGGATCTCTCTCTGCTTCTAAATTGATCCCTACAGCCATTCTATAGGTTTTACTTCGGCTATTTTTTAAACCTAATTTAATGTAAGAAGTGTTTCTCTGAGTGCAGGGATAGGCAAGTGAAAATGCTGTAGCCCTGTACTGTCGCAATCTGCCATTCACGGTTGTCGAAAGTACTACTTACTTTTCAGTAACAATGCATGCAGTAGTGCATGCACTTCCTTTATGTCACTTAAAAGATTTATGGTTAGCTTTGTACCCAAAGATTTCTTTATCTTCAATTATTGTTTGTCCATGCTGTGCTTTTTTTTTCTTCTCTCAACAAAACCTACCCAAAAAGAAACCCCCATTCCCATCCATTTTCCAAACCCTAACCCTCTTCCCCCGGGCTGTGTGGTTTTGATTGATGTGTGACTAAATGACATCAATAATTCCACACACTTGCTGGGGAGGATAAGGTCATAGCAACAGGCTGGTGAAGGAATCCGAGGATATATTCTAGACTTACTCAGCTTCAGTACTATTTCTTGTAGTAGTAGCCAATGTCAAAGAAATTCAACGCAAGTACTAGTTATACTTTCAATACTTTACCATTTGTTAGGCTACATTGTGGCACTGTTCTAGTGTACTGTCACCTGCTATATTCTCTATCGTACCGTTCTAATGCTACAGTAAGGACAAACCAGGTTTCATTTTCTTTTTTTCCATAGGCATGCAACTGCCACTGTGTCACACCACTAGTACCACCGCAATGAGGAGAACATTTCATCCGCCCAGGATTGCCAACCCTAATCGCCATTTCCCGTGGAGCCAGCCCTGGGCCTAGCCCTACTTTCGCACACAAATTACAGGTAAGATAAGCGTTTGGTGGGAGGTAGTATAATGGAGTATTAGGAGAGACGAGAGATTGACGGTAGTACTACTAAAGTCCTAGGACTCTTGAATTTACTTACTCTGTGAGAGGCACTTAATGTTGAAAACATTTAGCCATTTACACTTAAAGGAAGAAAATGACACAGACTTAAGTTTCAGGAACACAAACTTTCTGTTAAACTCCCACCCACCAGACTCAAAAGCAGTAAAAAACAGGTATGCTCAGATAAAGTTTCAAAAAGTATATTTTTGTAGCCCTAACAAAATAATCTCCCGCAGGACCCTCCCTAACCCCAACGATTGTCCTTCAAAAATCCCAAAAACAACCCAACTCCCAATTCCCACCCCCCAAAAGTCTCTAAAAAAGGGGCAAGGGACACTACGGCAGGCTGCTGTTCACTTTTGCGGCCAGGGCATCATACTCCTTGCGGAGGGTGGCATGGTCGAAGCGGAGGCCCTCCACCATGCTCTTATACGTTAGGACCTCCTGCTCCAGGTAGGACACTCTGAGGCATAAGCGGTGCTGGCGTGCCTTGCAACTCCTGTGGGGGGCAGCTGCTGTCTTTGCTGCTCGGCGGTGGCGGTTGGTTTTGGTAGCGCGGCTCCGTACCGCTGGAGAACTGCGCTGGCTGGCAGCCCGTGGGGGCACAGAGGAGGATGCAGCTGTCCCAGTGGATGTTGTACCGGTAGACTATGTGTCCTCCTCCTCCAGGGCCACCAGCCACCGATATTCGGTGACAGTGGCATCCAGCCTCCGTTGCCGGGCCATTTGAGCCAGCTCCTTCCTTGATGGTCTGTTTGATTTGGAAGGAGCAACTATATGAAGAAAGAAAGACATAGTCTGTAACCAATGCTCCTTAAGATTAACACAAAATGATTGAGCAGAAAGTTGTGTCACAGTACATGTAGCAAATTGAAAGCACAGTACATAACTATTGAGGACAGTATCTATCTAACCTCCCACTTCTTCATCCTTGCTCTAGCATTAGTGGGAGTTTAAGGAACAACTTCTAAGAGCACTATGGACTTCCATTACAGTCGACTATGACAGTACACCAAGCTTATTCTTCTTCTTCTCTCTTGTTTAGGAAAATTGATACGTTATCTTATGCAAGCCGGCATAATGCGAGCGCAGTGAACTTGCACCCGAGAAAAACAGATGCACACCATCATGAGTGAGACAGACATGCGTTACTGTACCGGTCCAGTACATGCAGGTGGTGAAGCTCTTACTTTTGTATTACGGGTGGCACTGAGAATACTCTGAAAAAAAGGGCTACTGCTTAATTAATTTAGCTTTCACCCTACAGTGCAAATGAGTACTAGAAAAGGAAAATGAAGAAGCTAAATAATCTGATTATCTATCACTTCACATTGGATATATTTGATTACATATGGGATGACTTTAGGTGCTTTGCTTATTATTGAGTGAACAGTGATACACCCACACATGAATGACTTACTACTACTAAACTAAAGTTATTAAGAGAGGTAGGGAGTGTCCACCGTAAGAACCGGATATATGCTGTGCTTGCAGTTGCAATACAAACTACTGCTACTATTCATGGTACTATTTGGACAAAATTACAACTTCTTTTCCTTGCCTTTCATACACTGGAACGGACGTGCGGGTGCGGTGTTACATGCTCTTCAAAGTAACACTTAGTTCATCCAGCGACCGTCTACTCTCTCTAGATACACATATGCTATCTAAGAGTATATGCAATCCAAGAGTCAGATAGTACCATGATCCAGGCATCCATCCATTCAAAGTATATGCACACATACAGTTTCTGTTTCACCCACCCAGGCTGTTCTCCTTCCACCCATCCTTCCTTCATCATTCACCCAGCCATGCACCATACCATATTCTTTCCTTCCCAGCCACCTCGGGGACCAAGCAAACACATATCATTCTTCTTTGCCAGTCATCATTAAATTTCTCGTCCTTCCACACTTACTTACACCCTTCTTTCGCTTTTCGTTCATCCCATCCATCAAGTTCATCTCAGATCTGATTGGGATTCTTCTCGCCAAAAACTACACAGCTAAGTCGAAGTACATTTAGAGGAGGCTACTACCTGGTTGATTTATAATACACCCGTGCAGATAGCGGGCGCAGGCTCCTTGCACTTGCTGGTGCGCCCCCTCCCCCTCCCAGAGCCCCAGATAGCACACTCTGCAGTCTTCAATCTCAATAAGTAAGGAATATATAGCTTACCTCTGCCCGCCACCACCGTGTGAACCCTCACAGGCACACTGGTGTCGTCCGGCACTTGCACCGCATCCTCCCTAGAAGTGTTCCCCTCATCCACCACCACCCCCTCCGCGCTGGCCCCGCCACCAGATGTTGCACCTACAAAGAACATTTAAGAATGTTAGAATACACCACTCACTACTATATAATATTTGGTCTAGGAATAAAGAAATGTTAAAAAAACAGCAAACAATGTAATAATTTGTGGATGTCTACTCTAAAGTAAAAATGTCCCTTTTTCCAGGGAAGGCTGTTGTCTTGCTGCACTTTTTGGCACAACTGATGAATGCTTACTTTTTATTTTTAACACGCACCACTTTTTCTCCTAACAGACAGAAGCTTGACTTCTAAGAACACGAGCAAGATCAAGTTCAAACCAGGTGAGAGCTCGGCTCGACCACAAGAAATGTGTCCAATTAATCGTCAGCACTAAGCACTTTTCCATTTTCAGTTAAACGTTTACTTTTATGACAAACTTGATTTTAATAAATGTGTTTACTTCTAATAAAGCTTTTTAACTTAAATAGACTCTGTGGTTTTTGGTCCTCCAGAATAGAGTGGCTGAGCTAAAGGTTTTGGAATTTTTGCAAGCATGAGTCCGTGCCTCTGACACTTCTTGACTCTGACTCCGTACTCTTGTCCTGCGTTGGATAATCTAATCATCATTGGGGATCAATCATCGGTGACTTTGGGAGCTAAATGACTCTGCCACACTATCTAGTCATTAAGGAGATTGGGGGTTCAACTACAAAGTCTGTTATCACTGAGGTATGTGGAAAGTCTATCAGCGCCTATTATAATTGATAAGCTAAGCAATGCATTATTTAGTGTCCATAGTTCTGTTTGTGCAGATTTGTCCCTGCAACGGTAGTAGAATGGATTGTCCTCCTAACCAAACCAAAAGTAAAGTAGTATCTTATTCTTTCTTGGTGGTCATTCACCTTTTTATTGTTGGCAATTGTCAAAGCATAAACATTTAGATGACTTGAAAAGACAGTATGGACAATCCCAGAGAACTGCACTCAGTGCATAGAGCTATTGCTGACTAGAATGGGAGTCCAATGGAATTGCCAAATGTGCAATCTTAGTTAGCTACACAGACAGACTAATAAGAATAATCTAGTAATACCACAGGGAGTCATAATCGAGGCAGGATAAGAATTTAGATCCAGTCTACAAGAAGATCAAAGACGATTTAGAAAAAATCGAATGAGGAACGCTAGGAAAAAATAGGTACTCTATATTAAAATTAAAACTTACCGGGGCCAGCAAAGGAGCCCTCGCCTGCCCGATCCTGGCCTGCATCCTGGCGAACAGCAGCCTCCTCCTGTATCCTCTTGCCCCTGGGGTGAGCTGATTTACAACATGAAAGAAAGAAAGACCAGAAAACATGGATGAGATTTGTCAACCAAATCAAACATTTCAAAAGAACAATAACAAAATATTTTGGCGAAATAGCAAATAGACAACTATTCCACGGGATATATTGACCGATCTCATGTGGTCTACTACGTTATTAGTATTGCTTGATTTGCGGACCGTCGACTTGGAAAGTTCTTATGTAACTCACTAAACAAAGTACTAAAAAGGTTTGCCTAGGACTGGCAGGCAGCAGTCCGCAGCACGCGAAGTGACAGACAAAGTCCATCGTGATTGCAGATCAGCGACAACACTAAAGTTTCCTACTACATTAACCAGTCATTAAAATACTCAAACTATCAATCCACCACCACTATTTCTTCTTATCGTCATGTGTACAAAGGAAGGACTGGACTTGAGTCTATAGGGGCTGATTTAGAAGCCCCTTGCGGCTCTTTTGCTCCATTGTTGCGTGACTTTTGTGACGCAGCGGCAGAACAAAAGAGGCGCCATGGTGCGGCGTATATTAACAACGTGACGCATATGGGAGATGCATCACGTTGTAAAGCCCTGCACCATCAGGGGGCGTTCCGGCGCAAGGGAGGGCGTTCCTGCGCAGGAACGCATCCTAAAAGTGGCTGAGGGAAATCTACAAGATGTCAATCAGTCACTTTGAGGACAATGATGCGTGACTTAAACCCTGCGCCTGCTTGAAGCAGACGTACGGCTTGACGCAGCATTGGGGATATTGGGCACCCCAGAGCATTGCTGGAGCTGCGCCATCGTTGCGACGCAACTCCAGCAATACGCCGCCTTTACGGCACAGATGCGTAACGCTTTGGTGACGTTTTGGGCCCATGGTGCGCCGCATTGTGAATATGGCGCACCATGGGTGGTGGTGGCGTGGCGCACAATTACTGGCGCATCCCTGCTACTTTGCAGGGATGCGCCGGTAATTAAAAATCTGACCCTTAGTGTCTAGCATTAGGCAGTTCTTTAAACTACACTCATGCATAATTTCACAGGCCAATGAAATGAGCACAAAATCGAAAACAAATAAGCATAGTAGCAGCACTACTGAGAAGGAGAGCAGTGCACCTGAAATGCACAGAAGATTTTGAAATATAATTTACCTACAATGTAATCAGCAGCATTATTGCTCTTGGTAAAAAACAAAAATTTGCAAGATAATAACACACAGAGCAGGAGAAAACATAGTAAAGAAATAGCTACTACTACTCACCAAGCCCGGGGATCTCAAGGCCGAGCAGGTCGAGCAGATCGCGTTTCCGGTCCAGGACATCCGTCCAGCGGTGGGTGGCCTAGTTGTAGGTGCGCCGGACCCGAGTGTGGTGGTACATGGCCCGGCATACCTTCTCCCACCGCTTCCGGCGCTCCTGGATCCCATACCCGCTAGCGATCTTGCCCCCTGCCATGATGGTCCTGGGGAGGCGGCGCTGAACATAAAAAATTAGTGCGCCAACCTCCTCCGGGCTGAAGATCTCCCGGGGTGCGACCTGCTCCCCCCTCAAACGCCTGCACGGGAGCGGGGCACGGGGTGCGGGACCCTTCCCCTTCTCGGGATGCTTCCCGGCTCCCTTTACCATGGTCTGGGCAGAAAGGAAGCTAAATAATGAAGAAAATAGAATAGGGAAGTGAAGAAAAGAAAAGAGTTTAAAAAAGTAGTTTAAAATTAACCAAAAGTAGCAGAAAACACAAAAATATAGAGCTAGAAAAATAGAGGGATAGATAATAAGTAAAATAGATTTAAAAAAACTTCAAACAAGCAAAGGATGGCAGAGATTCAGAGAGGATAGAAAAAGCATGCCCAGAACCATATACCAATGAATGAGAAACAAGATGGCCGCGCCCGTTCACGACCGCGTGGGTAAGTTCGCGCGAGATTTTCCTCGCGAACACACGCAAAATTGTACTAGCGAGCCGCATACTTTGCGAGATTACACATCGCGCCCGAAAACACGTCATGCAAACAAGATGGCCGCGCCCGTGAACGACCGCGAGGGTAACTTCGTGCCGTTGCGCTACAAGCGGCTCGCTAAAACGCACTAAACCTTGCGAACTAACACGCCGCAAAAAAACAAATCGCATATTCGCACGAATTCGCGGCTTCCGAATTCGATCTCGCGCAAGTTCGCGCCCCGCGAATCCCGCAAAATTGCAGAAAAACGAGTTTTGCAAAACTGAAAGCACTCAGCAGGTGCAAAAGTTCAAACTCATCATTAGTAACCATTCCCTGTAGTGCTTCCTGACTGGGGCCCCTCCAGAGTTCAGTTGCTAGTTGCAACAATTGTATGACCCTGCTCTGACCCTCACAGCAGGCTCATAGAATAGCTACAAGTAGGCCACAAAGGTCCTGGAAAAAAAAAATGCACTGCAACAGAAAGCAAATCACTGATAAGGAAGCAGGTGCCAGACTGGAATTTTAAAACAGTGACACATTAATAAACCAACCCCAAATTAATTCATGTCAGTTAAAGCAGGGCAGGTGTGCTTGCTTTTCCCCCCCATAATCTACAGTGATGATGAACCAGAGGGTGGCATTGATGTACCAGAGGGTGGCATGGGTGAAACAGAGGGTGGCAGTGGTGAAACAGAGGGTGCTGGAAACCTGTGAAGATGAACCAGACGTAGAAACAACATAGTCGTGACCGTTGCGAGCCAAGTAAGTTCGCAATTGCGAACTGGTACCAAACCCTCGCAAACTGGCAGAAACCCTTGCGAACACAAAAAAAAAATCCGCAAATTTGCGAGAATTCGCGGATTTTGCGGATTGCGAGTTCGCAAATATGCAAATTCGCGAACGCCAGATTCGCAAAATTCGCCCATGCTTACCACACATACCTTTAATCTATATCCCATACTGTTATCTGGGATTTTAATTGAAAAGATAGACTTTACTACAAGTACCACAATCCTCGGGTCTGAGCATGACATAAAGCACGCCCACAAAACGAGCAGCCATCTTTGTTGAGATCGACCGGGACGTGTGCTACTCCCAGAGTGAAATAGGTAAGCGCTTTACCAGAATTGCGGCAAAACCAGCTTGACTAGCGCGCCATCCAAAGGGGTTACAATGTTCCCCTTTTGTTTTTTACAGTACTCGAACGTGTGTGGCAGAAAAACGCCGTATAAATCACTTTATATGATCAGGTAGGGCCGTATTGCTCCAATGGAGCCCCCCAATAAGCTAGAATTGTTTGATAGGCAGGACAGCAGCATTGAAACATTTTTAAATGTTTTGCAGCTCTGTATTTTCATGACATGGAGTGTTTGAAAGTGTACATGTGTTGAGTAAACTCCACATATAACGCAAAGAATCAGAAAGGAATCTGCCAACAACGAATACAAAGGTAGGCCACATAACGGCTTTCACACTAGGCTAGAGAGGCTCTAGGTTTGAATAATTTATACTTCGTATTTTCTTAACAGCCCCCCGCAACTTACACTGCTAAAGCGTTGGGGAATTAAAGAAAGAAAAATTTCCGAGCATAACAAGAAAGTCTTCCACAGTCCACCGCCTAAATCTGGTATGTAGTCTTAAGTCAGAGACAATGCATTGGTTATTTGTGCAACTTTAATGGAGATAAACATTGAGATTTTTATACACAAAACTTTATTGTTTTGTTGTTTACATCATACAGACAAAAGAAAAAAGGCCCTGATGAGATTCCAGGAACTGGTTTCCTGTAATCGAAACGCGTCGCCATATTTGGAGGCACAGGCACACTTGGAGGCACATTTGAAGGAATAATTTACTCACAAGAACTATTTGTTAGCTTTAACACCATGAAAGAGTATCATTAATTTGACTCCATTCCTTACGCTCTCCTTCCTTCTTGCCTTTCTTTTCCTCCTTTTGATTTTGTCTCTCATTTATTGAGATTAAGTACACATCAATTTAATGTGTTTTTGTTGTGATGATGTTTTTTTGAGTTTGTGTAGATACATTGTGATATGTTTTGTTTATAAATTGGTTTGTATAGTAATGTAAATATATGTACAGTTTGTCCTATCTTTGCTAATGAATATATATGTAAAAAAACTTTGAAATTAAAAAAAGAAGTCAAAGGTATGAAACATAAGTACCTGATCAGAATTCAATAAAGAGTATTCTTGACCTTTATTAATTGTTCTTGTTTTTAAAAAAAAGAGTGGTCTAGGCATTTTTGTGTTTTTTGCAAAATCAGAATCAAGGCTGAGGTGGCTAAGATGCTAGAGTTGGGGATAATTGGGCCTCCTGCCAGTCCATGGTCCAGTGATGGTGCCTAAACCTAATCCCTAGGGGAGACTGAAGGAGTTAATGTTCTGTGTGGAATACAGAGGACTTGATGCAGTCACTAAGACCGATGCTCACCCAATACCTAGAGCTAATGAGCTCATTGACCGGTTAGGGCCTGCTAAGTACCCGAGTACCTTCAATTTGACTTCAGGCTACTGGTAGGTTGCCCTCAGAGATGGACCAAAGGAGAGATTGGCATTCTCAAAACCAGGGGGACATTATCAGTTCATGGTAATGCCCTTTGGCCTAAAGAATGCCCCTGCCACCTTCCACAGGATGGTGAAAAAGGTTCTGGTTGGGTTGGAGCAGTTCAGTGTAGCTTATCTGGATGCTATACCTGTATCCAGTTCTACATGGGAGGATCACTTAAGCCACCTGAGGGAAGTGCTTCAGCCATGTGGCAGGCAGGCCTGACTATTAACCCTTTTGATGCCTCGGACGGCTCCCGGCCATCTGACGCTACATGGCCGGGAGCCGTCCGAATTTCGGGCGCATTCAAAGGGTTAAGGTCTGTAAGTGCAAAATATGGCAGAGTTCTGTTATGTACCTGGGCCACCTTGTAGTTGGAGGCCATATACAGCCTTTCCAAGGCAAAATTAAAACCATTTTGAATTGGACAGCTCGTGTTACCCAGACTCAGGTCAGGGCCTCCCTTGGACTGACTGCTTACTGTAGAAGATCTGTTCAGAACTATGTGACCATTGTGATTCCCCTGACAGAACTGACCTCTAAGAAGCGGCCTAAGAAAGTTGATTGGACCCCAGAGTGCCAGAAGGCTTTTGATACTCTGAAATCTGCTATGTGTTCAGCACAGTGTTATGGGCCCCTGATTACACAAAGGAATTTGTGGTTCAGACAGAAACTTCAGAACAAGGGATTGGGGTAGTATTGGCACACATGAATGAGGAGGACCTTGACCACCCAGTTGCCTTTATTAGCAGCCAATGTCTTCCCAGAGAGCAGAGGTAGAGTGCCATTGAGAGAGAGGCCTTTGCTGTGGATTTGTCCCTGAAAAAGCTGAGACCATATTTGCTTGATATTCACATTCATGTTCAAACTAACCACAGACCTCTCAGATGGCTCAGGCAGATTGGAGGGGAGAATCTCAAGTTATTGAGGTTACTTTATGGTGGAATACAGACCTGGGGTTTTCCATGCCAATGCAGATGGACTTTCCAGGTTTTTTCACTTAGCTTATGAGGACTACCAGGTTGTAGGTTAGTGGCCCATCACCTTTTATTTGGGGGGCTATGTTGTAAAGTCATCCTGTGTGCACTGTGCACTCCCATTGTTTGCTGACTGGTACTGTTGGTAACTGACTCTGACTGCCCCTGGGCTCTGTCTAACCAGGCCCAGGGCCAGTGGTATGCTGAAAACACAGTGAAAACACACACACACACATGAGGGTACACTATATATTAGTGTATACTTATAATTCGCATGACCTACCCTATAAGTCCCTAGTACATTATAGGGCAGCAGGATTAAAACTACCAATAAGTACCCAGTACATAATAGGGCATAGCAGTTTAGGGCCAGAAGCCTTTTCTGCACTTGCATGTGTGCACTGCTGAGAGCATGAGGTCATTTTAAAAGCAGCCCTGTGTTGCAGCACTGCTTTTAAATGTAAATTGTGCCCAAACTCGACTTTGGTGGTAGGGGCAATTAAAAGTGATAATTTACAATAATTTGGTATGTTAGGTACCCCCAGAGTCTCTCCTAGGTGTCCCAGTTGTGGGGGGGGACATATACTTATAAGGAGGGCCCTTGTAAAAGGCCCTGGGGATAGAGAACGTGCCCATTTCACTTCCCTCTTGTAGTAAAGTGCTTCCCAAAATCGACTTTAGTGATACGAGCACTGTGGAGTAAGAATCTACACTATGTTTGCATATTTAGGACCCCTATCGTCTCCCCTATGTGTCTCAGGGGTTGGGGGGTCTTAATAAAAGATATTTTATATGCCTTGGTTTTGGAGAAATTGCACATGTCATTATCCCCATTGTAGAGCCTCAGGCACAGAGGCTACCATTTCAATCGTTTATGAAAGCATGACTATTGTTAGGGATCAAAGAAAATATAATTCAAGGACTTATAAGAATGTCATTGATAAATCCAACAATATGCTATTGTTGAATTTATCCTAAAGTTTACAGAAAGGAAATTATAGGATGTTTGTGTCTGTAAGCCAAAATTCAGCCTTTCAGCCCACTTCCCTGATAGGTCAGTTACAGGAGTAGCCAGGCTGCTTTTATGAAGTGATAATTGGCTCACCCAGGGAGAGGATATCTGGTAGAGAGAGTTCTGCTACACAGGAAAGCCAGAGCATGAGGTAGGGGTCATAAAGCATGAAGATTCAAAGACAGATTGTAGGCTTAAGGCAGGAATTTGCAGATGGTAGGGAGGGGAGAGCTTTGGAAATGAGCCATACGGGAGACTGGTTTAACTAGTTCTCACTACTCCACTGGGATTTCAGCCATACTGAATTTTGGAGGAATAGTGCTTTCCGGCAGACGATTATGCAACACTTAGGATGAAGTGGTCATGCTCTGGGGCGTTCCCTGCACCTCATTGGACAGGAGTGCTCTTCTGCTTGACTCCAGAGAACACTGAGTAAGTATGTGAGAAGAGCAGACCCTCATAGATCTGCTGCTTGCAACTAAGAGAAGGAGAAGGCTTGCCAAGCTGGAAACTTGATTTTCACCATCAGGCCCTGCATTTGGACTGACTGCGCTGCCTGTATTGTCTTAAACTACAGCCCTTTGCAGGTAACTTGCTTCAAGAGAAACAAAGAGTGGAGTCCCTGCAAGCTACAGGTTAACATAGCTCACCTGGACCATCACCACCAAGAATCCACTGCTTGGAGTGTGTCCAGGGGATTTGTAAGGGTTTTGTGCAGGTGCATTGGGGAAATTGTGTTCCAACCTTTCAAGACCATCTTGGAGATCCCAGGCCTTTGGAAAGTGTTTTAAACACTTTGGACCCTCAAGAGGAACTTCAGAAAGAAGTTACAGAAGTTTAGAGCGACTTTGGAAAAAAGCTCCAGAAGAGGACCGACTCAATCACGAGAGCCAAGCCAGCCACCTTCAAACACGAGCTGGCCTGCCCTGTTGGTTCGTCTCATGGAAAAGCTCTGGAGGTCAGACTTCCAGAGTTTGATCGGGAGATCCTTGGAAAGCAAATCAGAGATCCTCACCGAATCCAGATTGGTGAAGAGCATCAAGGGACCCCGGCAGAAAACGCTCCAGAAACATTTCTAGCCCGAAGGTAACATCTCGAACGAGGGCTATCCGAGCAGGTCTCCAGCCCGGTCAGCTTGAGACTTTGACTTTCTCCTGGTCAAGCGTGACCAGATGTCCCAAAGTGGTGCTATGGGTTTCTAAGTGATATTTAGTGCTACATCTTTAAAAATTCATATCTCCGGTTCCCTACTTTGGATTTTTGTCATTTTGGTATCAATTTAAAGATAAACACATTTCCTAATATCATAAATTGGTGTTCTATTGTGTGTTGTGTCTTAATTATGTACTGAATTGGTGTTGTTAAATGCTTTACATACCTGTCTCCATAGTTAAGCCTGCCTGCTTGCAGCCAATACCAAGGGTTGAGCATGGGAATAATTTGTTGAGACATATACTTAGCCCTAGACTGTGTTAGTAGCCTTATTGCCAGGGGTGGAGGCACATTTACCACTAAAAATAACCCACTTTCCAACAATACCTCTATCCTTTTTCGATTTTTTCTGCCCTTGCTGATCTTAACATTATGACCTCTTAAAGTACCTTTTCTTTAGTCTAATGTGTAAATTCAATTAAATTGCTATTCAAGAGAGATATAAGATGTCCATTAAAGGTTAACTTTATAGAGTGACATAATTTCAGTTTTAGAAACTTAATGGCAAAATAGCAAATTAATTTTGAAGCTTTCCAGACTCAGGAATAGTAGCAGGTGAAGCTGGGAAGGTGGACCATAAAGATGGAAAGCTGGAGAATATTGTCACAGGAGCGAAGATAGATTAGAGAGCTACTGATCTAGGTCTTGAACATTAGTGAGGTTAGCAGGTGTAGAGCTTCGGAGGGAAAAAGTGTATGTAGGTTGGCAAGTGGTATGTGCGCCTGTGTGGGTATATGTAAATAAAAATGTATTATTTCATGTGGACCAGGCCAGTAGTCAATCTTGGCAAAAGGATCTCACTTATGGGACCCTGGTTGAATGAGTTCAAGCCCAAAATAGATGTATCATACACATAACCCAACAGAATTTTTCTATAAAGAACACATCTTCTATGGATATGATTGTGTTGAATCTTTCTAGAGTAATTTCCAAAAGAGCTGCAACAATTAATCAAAACTATGACACAAATTTTTAGGATAGTAGGGATTTTTCTGATTTTCTGAAGGTCAAGGGTGCTGGCAAACACAAATGTGACTTGTACAATGTGGGACAGCTGGTCAGCTGAATCATCACTTGTAAGTTCTTAAGCCTAAATTATGAGTGCCCTAAAGGGGAGGAGATATTTTTTATACTTGTTACAAATAAACACCCAATGATTTGGAATTGTGAGATAAATAGAATCTTTTACTAGTTTACCCTTAATATTGAACATAACACACAGAGTTTTGTGATTTCCGCACCATAAACCACGTCTTGGTATGTATAAAGCCTTATCCTCCTATGAAATGGCAGCTTTGACCTTCTGAAATTTATCAGTGGAAGCAGGCTTTATTACATTTATTGAGTATGGTAAACTTCAACCAATATATAATTAGTACCCCTGGGAAAATGGATTTGCACAGGAATTGTAAATTAGTGAGACTCACATATTCAAACAAGCATTGGAAGAGTATTGGAAGGGTATTCTCCTCAAATATATGCTGTGCCATACCCTGTGGACCCACACGTAGGCCATGCATAGAATATTCTATACAATTCTGATATGATCAGCTGTCAGTTCAGGATAGACTGTTATCATTGCGACGAAGGTCAGGAATTATTTGTGCATGGTTAGCCTCTGTCTAGAGTTGCCTGGTGGGCGAAAAACGATTCATAGGAATCTGGCCGAGTGACTGCCACTGGCTGAGATTAATTCATTCATTCCAGCCATCGCCCTGTTGTTTTTTGTAGGTGAGAGCTGGTGCTGCACGAATTTTAAATCTTCCATTTTATTCTTTTTTCCATGACCAAATAAAAGATGGAGTTTAATATTATAAATATACATTGTATAAAAAAGCTTTCATAGGCTAGTTTCAAACTCATTAATTCCTCAGCCCCCATTCCTGTGTAGTTCCTTTGATTCAATGGGAGGAGCCAGAGAAACTGGCAGAGCTTAAAGAAAGAGGTTGGGCAATTGGGCATATTTGCAGCTTCAAGCTCTGATCATCATCCTTGCAAAAATGGATAAGATGTTTTAATTTTTTACTTTCATACAGTTTTATGATGCAAATTGATGGGGGTGCCAGGGACGCTGCAGGCATGTATGGTTAATGGCCAGTTGAATTGAAGAAACATTACTTCTGTCTTAGTGGCATTCGTTTTAAAGCCATTGTATCTTACTTTAAATGAGACACCGTAGGAGAAAGTCTTTATGGAATCATTGACACAGATAAAAGTCCTTGGAAGGAGCATATGTGTTAAACTTAAGTCCCCAGTGCTTTGTTAAATGCATGATATTTCAAAATTATGTGACGGAAAAAGTGCATCGGTTGTGAAGATTAGTGTAAAGCATCAAAGGAAAAAGGGACTGGTAAAGGTATATGATCCCAGTCTTATCTTTTGTGCCCTATAGGCCAACGACCACTCGAAGGCAGCTCCAGTGACCTTTTCAACTGTAACTGTTCTGTCCAAGAGGAGAAATTAATTCATGGTGGTGACCAAAGCAGTTGCAAAACCAGCATAATCATTGAGGGTATAAAATAGTAAAACCCTTCTTGTCCAGGTCCATAACGATTTCCTGGTGACCTATATTGGGTCTTTGGTAAGGCCAAAAACAATCCAAATCTTTTCATATCGTCACAATCTGAAGGGCTCTAACATAGCAATGGGTGCAGGTTGCGCAAAATGTTGTAGGAGAGGGAGTGGAAGTCAATAGGCGGATGGAACGTTACCCAAATTGATAGAAAGATTTTTTAGGTTAGTAAATAACTGAGCTATTACTCACAATTTGCAAGTATACCGAGGGCGCAAGCTGGTTTTACTGATATCAAGTAATATTTTGATTTAATCAGTATTATGTATTAACATTTAAAATGTGCTTTCTCTTAAGGTGGTGAAAATTTAATTTCTAGTTAACTGTGCTCATTTCTTTCCAAGTAACATTTCTATGTGTAAATTGTATTACATTTTTAGGTCTCGCCTGCGTTGCAGCGCATGCACTGCGCGTCCTGGCGAGATCTATAGTCATTGGTTTTGTGTCCCGCTTCTTTGGAATCAGGGTTTGTGTCCGCCATGTATCCCTTAGGCCCTGCCCACCCTGACTGGAGATTTTGCTCACGCATGGCACACGTTGGTGCAACACAGCGCCTTCAGGCAGTGTTGTAATAAGGTCCGCCGTCACGCCGGCAGCCTGCCCAGGCCGCCACACACTCACTGCTGTTTCCCGCAAGTGCAGCCAAGTCCTCCAGCAGTGCAGCAGGTCAGCCGCCGATGCCCTTGTGTCCTGCATGAGCAGCCAAGTCCTCCGGCAAAGCAGCAGGTCAGCCGCTGATGTCTTGGAGCAGTGCTTCTGCCTCAAGGTATTGGCGTGTCATTCACAGATGCATAAGTTTCTGGGCAATGTGCGTGTCCGCGTCCTGAGGCACACCGCTGGTGTTGAGTCACTCCAGCATCCAGGCCGTGCGTGTCACCTTACTCCTAAACAAATTTTAGAAACGTCAGAAACGCTCACTTTCTATTGCACTTTAGGCTTCTTTGTTCCCTCCCCACCCGGGCTGGAGATTTTGCTTGTGCTCACGTGCTGACCCTCGTGAGAAATCACTCTTCTTCCATCTCGGGCTGCAGCTGCCTCCTTAGTTCAGAGCGCTTGCATGCCTCAGTGCTCATAAGAAAACACAGGCTGAAGATCTGGCAACAAAATCAGTGGCTCGGTTTTGTATTTCTTCTAAATATTTACACACGTCAAATGGGGTCGGTGATCAATCTTTGATTTAATTAAGAGCTGAACGCCCTTTTTTTATCCTTCTGTCACTCTTTGTCAGTCGTTCTCTTCCTCCGAATTTGAACTTGTTTTGTTTGTCTCTTTCTTACTTTGGGGTCACATCCTGATGAGGAAAAGTACGTCCCAGTCAGCACGGGCAAAATGAATCACCTATATATGCTTGAAATCGCCAGTGTTGGTCACGGAGCCGCCGTGTAGGTCCCCTGAGTCCTTGTGAAAAAGAGATTGCGCGCTTCTTCCCACAGAGAATCACAGTTACAAGTAGTTCCAAAGCGTATTATTATGAGCCGAACCAAAAAATACATCTTGCACGAAAGTGTCAAGTGCCGTGAGGCCAGTTTGTAACGTGTGAAGGCTACGTGGGCGCCCCCTCCAACTCTTTGTAGATGACACGTGCTCACATGCCCAACTCCGACTTGATCCTGAACCCAAGTGCTTCAACAGAGACAAGCCACATGAGCTTAATTTTCGGACCAATAAATATTAAAATAAGGGACAAAAATTAGCAAATACCTTTACTATTGTGTTTGCACTATTGACAGCACAAACCCGGGCTTGTTTTGTTGTACGTGAGTATAAAACAGAAAACTGGTTGGGAAAATAAGTATTTAAAATATTTCAACAGCAACATATGTTTTCATATATTTCAATATGTTCCCACACGGATTGCTGTTCTCAAATATTTCAGCTCCAAAATTATTTCAAAATGGTTGGTAGTGTGACTGAGCCTTCACTAACTATCTGAGCCAAATATTCAAAGGTGCACTTACGTGAGCCAACAACAATTACCCACCTGCGTTAAAGACGAGACAGGTTGACATCAACTACGAAATAGGCTATTATCATGTGCATCTGCAGAAATTTTTCCAGGGGGGGCTAACCTGGCAAACAAAGGGACGTGGCTAATGTTAATCAATAGGGGCGGGCTAAAATCGCAGACAAACAGGATCGAGTAATGCTCAGGCTAAGCTGAGCAAAAAATAGTGGGGAATTCTGCATTTGAAACTGGACAACAATTAGAGCACACTTATGAACCCTAATATTACCCCCCTGGCCCCTTAAAACTCATACATTCCTTGATCCCTAAAATTGTCCCCCTGGCACCCCAAAACCCATACCTACCCTGAACCCTAAAATGTCCCCCCTTGCAACTCAAAACCCATACCCACCCTGAACCCTAAAATTACCCCTGGCACCCCAAAACCCATATCCACCCTGAACCCTAACATTTCCCCTTGCATCCCAAAACCCATACCCACCCTGAACCCTAAAATTACCCCTGGCACCCCAAAACTCATACCCACCTTGAACCCTAAAATTATCACTGCCACCCCAAAACCCATACCAACCCTGAACCCTAAAATTACCCCACTGGCATCCCAAAATCTGAATGCTACGGGGCAGATTTACAAGCCAACTGGTATGGGTGCAAATTCAGGACAGTGAGTGTAAAAATTCAGGACAAAGGGTCAAAATTCGGGACAAAAATTCAGGACAGCTGGTCAAAATTCAGGACAAAAGGTAAGGTTTACAGACATATACTATTGCGCAACCTTCTCTAATGTAAGTAAGTAAACAGACAACCTCTAAAGTACAAGTGAAAATAAGTTTATATTAGGTTGAGACAATTGTGCACTTCATGGTTTGTCAGTATATGCTCAGCTTTAAGCAAATGTGCAGGTCTTTTTGTGGTATCAAAACTGCCCCCACCTTTCCAGCTCCCAGAGAAAACACTGGATGCCCGGGCCGGCCAGTCTGGCCTTGATACCACCCTCCAATGGCGTCCCTCATCTTCACATAGACCCTCTCTCATGTGTATTTAATTTCTTCTATAGTGCTACTCATCCCAAGTATGTGGGGCAGAGTTTTGGAGTGCCTTACAACACACTATTATAAAGGGATAATCACTCATATAAATGGGAAAGTCAATGTATAGGAAATGTTGCTTAAGATAATGGGGCTTACAATGTGTAATCATACTTTCATCCATCATTCAGTCTTTCACCATTCATTCTGTCCTTCCATCTGTGTGCCCAACACTGTCCATATTCATCCATTTACAAACCTATCCATCACGTTTCCTTCCATCCATCATTTCACTTATCTATCCCTCAATCCACCCACTTACTCATCCATCATCCATCCATCTACCCTTTCACCCTATCCATCCATTCCACCCATCCATCCATTAACTCATCCATCCAGCCATTCACCCGTTCAGTCCTCCATTTACCCATCCCCCTTCCTCTTTCAATTCCCCTTTCACTTAGCCATCCATCCTTCCATCCACCCACCAATCCATCTACTCATCCACTCATGAATCCATCGATTGAACCTATCACTCATTCATCCACCCTTTCACTCCTTCACTCATTGATCCATCCTTTTGTCCATCTACCCGCCCTTTCACTCACTCATCCAGCCTTACATCCACCCTTTCACTCATCCGTCCATCCATTCACCCTTTCACTTATCAATTCATCAATCCACCCTTTCACGTATCAATTCATCAATCCATCAATCATTTCACTCATCCATCCACCTACTCACTCGCCCATCATCCACCCTTTCACTCATCCATCCATCCATCATTTCACTCATCAATCCAGCCATCCATCAACCCATCCCTTCACTTACTTACTCACTCACCTTTTCACGTTAATTATGAGACCTATAAAGAAATCCACCCTTGCTGTAGTTCATAAAGCAAAGGGTGGGGTGAAGCAGAGTTCACTATGCCCCTGCACATAGGCAATCTGAAAAAGTGGAAGGCATGAGTCATGCATGATGCACAGTGCCTTGACGTGCATCATGCATGACTCATCATGCAATCTGTGCTTAATATAATGTGCCGCCCGACTGGTATTTTTGTTGCTTCTGTCATTGCATCCAGATATATAATACAACAAGTAACGTTACACTTGTAACAAGTAACGTTACACATACAACAAGCCAGAACTATTGGCTTTGTCTATGGTTGTTAGTTGCATAAAATAAAAAAGCAGCAACCATGGCTGCTATACCATAACTATAAACCTCTCCTTTCAACTTCTTTCACCGCCTTCCTTTGGCTAACTGGATTCTCACCTAGCAGCAGCATGGACGTCTTTGCACTTCCATGTGCTAAAGGCCTGCCCTAGACCGAGGCTGGAGGAGGCCACCACATGCTGTGCCAGCCCAGACTGACCCATTGTCATTCTGTATGTGGCAATGAGCCCCATACATAATGATAATGGGTGGGGTGGGGCTGCTCTTGTGCTATGAGGAGTTATAGGCGGCCCCATCAGGGAGCTGAGGCCTTTCACAGGGGAACAGCTCTGTTCCCCTTCAATGCCTAAAATTAAGGCGGACGGTTGGAATGATGTTCTGCCTGCGGATGAGCGTCAGCATAAGACCACCCTCTAGGATGCATTTGTGCACATGGGCGTGCGCAGGGGGGCAAGGAGAGGCGCTCCAGGGGGGGGGGGCAAGCACCCCTCCTTGCCCCCCCTGATGACGCCCTTGGCTATTATGTCTGTTTGCCGAATTCCCGAGAGTCACCCATTCACCCCTTAAATTACCCCCTAACTCCCACTCACTGGTGCTTTCACACCTACGTTAGGGGGTGTGCCGCACCAGAGGGCATATGACAATTACAGTTTTTGCCCCCGAAAAACATGTGAATTTATCAAACAACTGACAGTGAGAAAATCCAGCAAATATTGGTTTAGGTTCTGCTTTTTGCAAATCATGCCGTGAACACAGACGCTCATCTCCGAGTCTGGTGCCTCCGTGGATGCCACGCTTTCACCTTAGGGTTCGCGCTTCACCCCACTGTCATGATATTGAACCCAGTGGTCGAAGTGGGGAAAAAAAAGTAGGGGAACTGTGGGTGGAGAATCAGGGGGCAGGAATAACCGAAGATTGGATCAGTGGGCGGAGTCAGGGGTGTGGCTAGAAATAGCAAAACATTCCAATTTTTAGTACGTTTAGCATTTCACTGACCAGTTACAGCTTATAACGTTATTTAATTCAAACAATGGATAAACATGTTTATTTTAGGTTTAATTCAGGAAAAAGCAAACACTCATAGAGAATGAAGGTTTATGTAAAGCTTGCAACATATGCAAATCAGTCTTGATCCTGCGCTCAATGGGAGCAGTCCAGCCCAAACTGCCAGGCCAGGTCCTCCCTGGACTGGAAACAAGCATCCTAGGACCGGTTTCGGGCTTTCAGCCCTCATCAGCCAGGAAAGCTTGATTCCAGTGGCATGGAGAGCACGGGACCCACGTCTGGACATACCAGTCCCACTCAGGATGACAAAAGCAAAAAGAACAAGATGGACAGAATGCAGAACAATGTCATACATTCACACCAGTACAGAGATCTGGACCTAAATCCATTGTTTTTTTCTCACCATGCCATTCCAGTTTGGACCCAGCCATATACAAATCAGTCTTGATACTGCACCCAATGGGACCAGTCCAGCCCAAACTGCCAGGTCATATGTATTCAAGTGTACTTTCATTCGAGAAGTGAACACAAAGCAGTACCCACTGAACTATGCACATAAAATATTGCTCTTTGATATGCATGGTACACGTTCTTTGCAGCAGGCATATTACCCCTCTGCACTACCTTAGATGAGTAAAACAGCCACTAAACAAAACACACTCCCATCTCTCTCCAGCAGGTACATTGATCACCAAAGTTATCTTGACACTTGTATTTTTGACCAAAACTTGGTGAATATACAAAGAACTTTGCTGTGTTTTTAAAACTCCTGCACTTATACAAAACAGGTCCCCCCAAATTAAACTACCCCCTACCCTTCCAGTAGCCCTGGGAAACGCCTGATGCCTGGAACAGCCAGTCCGGCATAGTTACCTTTTTCAAAGCAATACTGCAGATATGTATACTCATTAGATATAAACGTCATGGATCACTGTTAGTGTAAGATACAGAATCTTCCTGAATACCCTTTGAATTGGGTCCCTGCCTGAATGACACACATGAGCATGTTTGGTACACAAAAGAAGGTATCTGGGTAGACCTCTGAGGTAAGCACATTAATGTTATTCATAAGGACCCTCACACAGGACCACTTACCCTTTTGACCTTCCTGTACCTTTCCTGCCTGTGCTTTACTATGCGTGATCTTTTTGCAGATGTTTTAAAGTTTGCACCTTTAACATAATCTTTCTAACAAGCAATATAATGTTTTTAACTTCTAGCCAATTTTGTAAATTTTTTAGGGCCATGCCGAACAGAACAGAAGTAAAGGCAGAATGCATTCATGGCATCTGCAGTCCTATGACTTTGAGTTGAAGAGAAGTTGTATTGTGCAGAGATGGGTTTGGGTCCAGGCCGGGGAAACTCCAGCCGAACCCTTACTGAGGCAGAGGTTCCTGTATTGTGCCAGAGGCTAAGCTCTCCTCTTGCTGGTTCAGAGACACGTTTGCCATAAGTGGATTGGAAGCAGCGTGACCCAGAGGTGCTTTGTCAAGGCAGAGGATCACCCAGCTCTTTAGAATAGAAGCTGTGTGTTCTGCCTCTTCATGGCCTTTCTACTAGTCCCAGATTTGGCGGCACTGTCTAATCCCAAGTCTCTTGTGTTATTCAATGTGTTTCCAGTTTAGGGTGCACAGGTACTCAGTTCAGTGTAGTCAGTTTGTTAAAATAAACTAGTTTGTGTGCCTGTAGATAGAAGGGAAGGGGGAGGAGGTTGTGGGCACTCAAGACTTGGGTGGCCAACTGGCATGGGTGCAAATTCAGGATGGTGAGTGTAAGAGTTCAGGACAAGGGGTCAAAATTCAGGGCAAAAATTTGGGGCAACAGGTATGCTTTGCAGACACATCAGTAGATGTCATGCAATAGTATGTAAATAAATAGGCAAGTCACTTCTCCTGCCCTGTCACTTTCTCCTGCCCGGTCACTTCTCCTACCCTGTCACCGCTCCTTCCCTGTCATTTCTCCTGCCCAGTCACTTCCCCTGCCCAGTCACTTCCCCTGCCCAGTCACTTCCCCTACCCCGTCACTGCTCCTGCCCGTTCACTGCTCCTGCTTGTTCACTGCTCCTGCTCGTTCACTGCTCCTGTCCGCTCACTGCTCCCATCCGCTCACTGCTCCCGTCCGCTCACTGCTCCCGTCCGCTCCTTTCTCCCGTCCGCTCACTGCTCCCGTCCACTCACTGCTCCCGTCCACTCACTGCTCCCGTCCACTCACTGCTCCTGCCCGTTCACTACTCCTGCCCGTTCACTGCTCCTGCCCGTTCACTGCTCCTTTTCTGTCGCCTCTCCTGTCCTGCCACTGCTCCTGACCCGTCACCTCTCCTGCCTAGTCGCCTCTCCTGCCCAGTCGCCTCTCCTGCCCAGTCGCCTCCCCTGCCCAGTCGCCTCCCCTGCCCAGTCGCCTCCCCTGCCCAGTCGCCTCTCCTGCCCAGTCGCCTCTCCTGAACAGTCGCCACTCCTGAACAGTCGCCACTCCTGCCCAGTTGCCTCTCCTGCCCAGTCGCCTCCCCTGCTCAGTCACCTCCCCTGCCCAGTCGCCTCCCCTGCCCAGTCGCCTCTCCTGCCCAGTCGCCTCTCCTGCCCAGTCGCCACTCCTGAACAGTCGCCACTCCTGAACAGTCGCCACTCCTGCTTTTCTGTCGCCTCTCCTGTCCTGCCACTGCTCCTGACCCGTCACCTCTCCTGCCTAGTCGCCTCTCCTGCCCAGTCGCCTCTCCTGCCCAGTCGCCTCCCCTGCCCAGTCGCCTCCCCTGCCCAGTCGCCTCCCCTGCCCAGTCGCCTCTCCTGCCCAGTCGCCACTCCTGAACAGTCGCCACTCCTGAACAGTCGCCACTCCTGCCCAGTTGCCTTTCCTGCCCAGTCGCCTCTCCTGTCCAGTCGCCTCTCCTGCCCAGTCGCCTCTCCTGCTCAGTCGCCTCGACTGCCCAGTCGCCTCTACTGCCCAGTCGCCTCTCCGGCCCAGTCGCCTCTACTGCCCAGTCAACTCTCCGGCCCAGTCAACTCTCCTGCCCAGTCACCTCTTCTTTCCCATCACTGCTCCTGCCCAGTTCACTCTGTGTACAACATTGACAAATTACACAAGGTGGCAAGTTCCCCACAGTACTCTGCTTGGGGAAAGCTCTGTAATCACTAACTAGGATTTTATTTATTTTTATTATTTTGAGTTTTATATAGCGTTGGCATGACACACTCACATCGGCTTGTTCTGGAGCATCTTAGATTTCCCAAACTTCCCCGCACACTCACAGGGGCTCGGGCTGGAGTACCTCTGGTGTACCCGAGTCTTATGGCAAACTCACCTAGACTTGCAACGCAGCACTTCGGATTTACACAAATCTTATGGCATACTAGTGCTTAATTTGAGCCGGTGGTTGCCGGCACTTATTTTTGGGCACCAAAGAGCAAGAGACTGAAAAACGAACGAAGCAGAAAGACAGAGGAACAGAATGACAAAAAACCCACCATAAAGGGAGAAAGCAGGAGTGTGTAAGGATGAGATAAAGGGACAGTTAGTGTCTGGAAGCAGAATAAAGAGGCCTGAGGTGTTTCAAGACCACGCATCCTTGGCATTCAGTACGCTGATATTTAATTGCACCGGCCGCGGGGTTCAGAGCAAAGTTTTGGGCACGGGCACTTATTCTATTACAAATTAAGCACTGTGGCACACCCAGGGGGCTTGAACTGGAGCTTTTCGAAATGACAGATGTTATGGTACACTCGCAGAGACTTGCAACAGAGCACCTCAAATGTACACGCATTCCATGGAGAACTCACCAAGGTTTGCACTGGTAAAACTCTGATTTACATGGGTATTATGGCATGCTCTTGCCGACTTGCACTGTGGCGCCTCAGATTTACACAGATCTCATAGCACAAACACTTATCCTGGAGCACCCCCAATTTGCACGGATCGTATGGCAGACTCACAGAGATTTACACTGGGGCATCTCTAGACTGCACTGACCCTGTGACAGACTCACAGAGATTTTCACTGGGGCATCTCCAGACTGCACTGACTCTGTGGCAGACTCACAGAGATTTACTCTGGAACATCCCCAGATTGCACAGATCGTATGGCCGACTCACAATTTACTATGGAGCATCCCCAGTTTGCACGGATCGTATGGCCGACTCACAGAGATTTACTATGGAGCATCCCCAGTTTGCACAGATCGTATGGCAGACTCACAGAGATTTACTATGGAGCATCCCCAGTTTGCACAGATCGTATGGCAGACTCACAGAGATTTACTATGGAGCATCCCTAGTTTGCACGGATCGTATGGCCGACTCACAATTTACTATGGAGCATCCCCAGTTTGCACGGATCGTATGGCCGACTCACAGAGATTTACTATGGAGCATCCCCAGTTTGCACAGATCGTATGGCAGACTCACAGATATTTACTATGGAGCATCCCCAGTTTGCACGGATCGTATGGCAGACTCATAGAGATTTACTATGGAGCATCCCCAGTTTGCACAGATCGTATGGCAGACTAACAGAGATTTACTATGGAGCATCCCCAGTTTTCACAGATCGTATGGCAGACTAACAGAGATTTACTATGGAGCATCCCTCGTTTGCACAGATCATATGGCAGACTCACAGAGATTTACTATGGAGCATCCCCAGTTTGCACAGATCATATGGCACACTCACAGAGATTTACACTGGGGCATCTCTAGATTGCACAGACCCTATGGCCCACTGACAGAGGCGTGCACTGTCCGGAGCACTTCATATTTACACAAGTCTAATGGAGAACTCACCAGACTTGCACTAGTACAACTCAGTTTTACACAGCTCTTATGGCACACTCACACTCGGCATCCTCTGGCGCTACTCCGGAGATATCTATTGTCTCGCGGGTGCAACAATTATATGACTATGGTAAAAGCAAGCTGAGCACCTTCTTAAAGTTCGAGAATAATTTATCACAAAAGTGAACTCTATTTCAGAAATGTTGCAGTGAGAAAACAAAGGGATCCGATACAAGTCAACAAAGAGCTCAGAAGCCCTAGGGAGCAGTCCCCTCCGATGACTTCTGTGCGAAGTCCAGAGGTACACCCCTGTATCACACTCTCTGTTACTGTGTTTGCGCAGGACTTTAACTTCAGGTTTAGACATTTGAAGTGGGATAAAACATAAAGGAGAGCTGGATTACTGTTGCGGCTGTCGATCACTTTTGGGCATTTTCACCAATGCAATTACCACCAGCAAAAGTCTGGGGGTAGTGGCTGATGATTGTATGCACTTTTAACCAAAGGGAACTCAATTGACTCACAGTGAGAGACAGTGAAGATGTTGATACTTCTCCTAGCCATAAAGCAGCTAAAAACGATTCAGTTCCAAGAGCAGCGCTATACGAGTGCAAATTCCTTCCACCCTTCGTCATTCATTTATTCATAAGAGGTACGCGAGACGGCTGGGGCGGAGGCACACATACATAGGTCGAGTTAAATGAAGATTAAGAGGTAGCCATAGAGAGGGGCAGTGCGAGAGAGAAGCAGGAGAGAGAGAAAAGAAAAGAGAGAGGGAATAACAGGAGTTCTAAAGCTACAGGGGCGGAGCGGTGAAGAGCGCTATGGGATAATAAAGAAACTCAAACAGAACGACAGAGATAATTAAACAATGAAAGAAAGAGACATGGAGAGGGAAGAAGGAGACTGAGAGAACGACCGATGGAAAGAAAAAGACAGAGTCCGAAAAACGATTCAAGAAATAGGGTTTAGTTGTCTATAAACAGGGACACTTGCAATTATGTGGCTAAAGAAGACCAAACTTGGCCACAGCCGGCATATTCTATGGCAGTATTATTTACAGCATAATCCTTTTCAAGGCAGTAATACTAAGTGAGCAAAGGGTGCGCTTTATTTGTAGCAGCTCAGAACTTGTATGGAGGGATTCACAGTTGAAAGGTGAGCAGTCAACCCTACCAAGCGTTTTCATCCTTTTGAGGTAGAAACATTTTTCTTTGAAAAGTGCTAATTATGCAGCATATTGTGCGTCATGTGACAAGTGGGGCAAACAGATAATTAAGCAGAAAACATCATGGTTGTGGAATCACTCATTCTAGTGGCCTGTGGTAAAAGAGACAGAGCCAGCAGCTAAAATCGCCCAATAATTGCAGAGACAGATAGGAAGTCTGCGAGAGGGTGCGTGACAGAGAGGACGAATAGCAGATTCTATAGACAGAGTGACAGACAGAGAGAGCGCAAAGGGGGAAGATGGCTTAAGCAGAAGATACTATAAACAGAGACAAGCTGACCTAGAGAGAGATTCCGGGTCCCCGGACTGCGCCAGGGCCAGGTGGGCACAGAGCAGTCCAAGCGCCTGAACCCACAGAGCCAGCCACCGACACATCTGACCACTACTCCAGCCTCCTAGGCTTGCAGACTCACCTGACCTGAGGGCTGGGCCTGGCCAGCAGTTAAGCTTCAGAGGTCGGTAGGCGCGAGCGGGCCGGCCGGGCAGAGAGCAGAAGCAGAAGGCAGGAGCAGGGCAGGGCAAGGTGGGGGGAGGGAGAGCACCCAGATTGCCGCTTTCTTTGTACACCTGAGTGAATGTTGTTACTGTCTGAATATGTACGTGTGTAGTGGTTGGATATTGAATCTATGTCTGGTAGAATGAGTGAATGATTTGTGTGCCCTCTTCCATTTGTCGTCGTGTTCTTGGGCTAATGATGTGAGTTTGATGAATGTTTTCTCAAAAAATATGACATTTTATACACTAATGAGATAACTTAATGAAGTATGTTTCGATCTGTACTATTTATTTTTGATATACATTGCTTATGAGAATGTAAATAAAACTAATAAAACAATATAAATAATCTACTGAAAAATTATTAACTGCTCTGTGGGCTTGTTTTGTTTTGTTTGAATATGGGAGCTTAATTGGCCCCTTTCAATTTGTGGGAACTCCCCTTTCCATCTTGTTCGAGAACACCCAGATACCAGAGACACCTCATGCCGATCTCACTGGCATATGCTAACGGCAGGCAGCAGGCGGGCGCATTGTCATTCCAAAGGTGATAATCGGCCTCAATCAGCCTCAATGGAATGACAATGGGCCTGCCCGCATTCTGTGCTAGCTCAGGGAGGGGCTGCTGCATCCTCTGGAGTTCAACAGAGAAATGCGAGCAGCCCCTGGAAGCTGAAAAAAAAGTTATCGGTTTAAGTAGGACTATTCTTGCCGTCCGTCCCGGGATGCTTTTTTTAAAAGAAAGAAGTAGGGGAACGGACTGAAATAATTTTCAGAAGTAGGGGCACGCCGTGCCCTTCCGTCCCCGCCCACTTCTACCGCTGATTGAACCCCGGCAGGCCCAGCCATCCTCTGCTAACTCCAGCCAGTGCAGTTGACACCTTGGCTTTCTCAGTGACACCCAGTAGGGATGGGTGGAACACACCGGGGGTAGGGGTCTGTCACCACCCCCGGCACCAGCAGCAATGTGATTGTTTGGCATAACTTTATCCAAACAACTAACCCCTGCCTTTCAAGAAGCAGGGCCTGCACCCAGGCCATTTTTTTGGCGTGGAGGTCGCAAATGTCTCTGTTTGAAGCATTCAAAGTGAAATTAAAAGTAATACCTTCAAAAGTAAACTGCTGGGACAGATGGGAATTCAAACCTGGCAGTTAAAACATATTACTGTAACCAGTTTGGCAATTTATATGTCCCACAATTCCTGAGTAAAATCAAACACTTCAGTTCACCAACAAAAAAATACATGTTTCAAGTGATCCATTTGTGGTAAAACGATTTTCCAACATCAAGCGGATGGGATTATTTTTTCTATTGTGGTGTAATTGAATTCAAAAAAGCACACACGCCACAGTCAGACCTATCAGAAATTATATGAAGCTGGCACTTAGGCCTGAGGAAACACTTTGAGGGAGTAGAGCAGCGGTAGAAGTGGGCGGGGACGGAAGGGCACGGCGTGCCCCTACTTCTGAAAATTATTTCAGTCCGTTCCCCTACTTCTTTCTTTTAAAAAAAGCATCCCGGGACGGACGGCAAGAATAGTCCTACTTAAACCGATAACTTTTTTTTCAGCTTCCAGGGGCTGCTCGCATTTCTCTGTTGAACTCCAGAGGATGCAGCAGCCCCTCCCTGAGCTAGCACAGAATGCGGGCAGGCCCATTGTCATTCCATTGAGGCTGATTGAGGCCGATTATCACCTTTGGAATGACAATGCGCCCGCCTGCTGCCTGCCGTTAGCATATGCCAGTGAGATCTGCATGAGGTGTCTCTGGTATCTGGGTGTTCTCGAACAAGATGGAAAGGGGAGTTCCAACAAATTGAAAGGGGCCAATTAAGCTCCCATATTCAAACAAAACAAAACAAGCCCACAGAACAGTTAATAATTTTTCAGTAGATTATTTATATTGTTTTATTAGTTTTATTTACATTCTCATAAGCAATGTATATCAAAAATAAATAGTACAGATCGAAACATACTTCATTAAGTTATCTCATTAGTGTATAAAATGTCATATTTTTTGAGAAAACATTCATCAAACTCACATCATTAGCCCAAGAACACAACGACAAATGGAAGAGGGCACACAAATCATTCACTCATTCTACCAGACATAGATTCAATATCCAACCACTACACACGTACATATTCAGACAGTAACAACATTCACTCAGGTGTACAAAGAAAGCGGCAATCTGGGTGCTCTCCCTCCCCCCACCTTGCCCTGCCCTGCTCCTGCCTTCTGCTTCTGCTCTCTGCCCGGCCGGCCCGCTCGCGCCTACCGACCTCTGAAGCTTAACTGCTGGCCAGGCCCAGCCCTCAGGTCAGGTGAGTCTGCAAGCCTAGGAGGCTGGAGTAGTGGTCAGATGTGTCGGTGGCTGGCTCTGTGGGTTCAGGCGCTTGGACTGCTCTGTGCCCACCTGGCCCTGGCGCAGTCCGGGGACCCGGAATCTCTCTCTAGGTCAGCTTGTCTCTGTTTATAGTATCTTCTGCTTAAGCCATCTTCCCCCTTTGCGCTCTCTCTGTCTGTCACTCTGTCTATAGAATCTGCTATTCGTCCTCTCTGTCACGCACCCTCTCGCAGACTTCCTATCTGTCTCTGCAATTATTGGGCGATTTTAGCTGCTGGCTCTGTCTCTTTTACCACAGGCCACTAGAATGAGTGATTCCACAACCATGATGTTTTCTGCTTAATTATCTGTTTGCCCCACTTGTCACATGACGCACAATATGCTGCATAATTAGCACTTTTCAAAGAAAAATGTTTCTACCTCAAAAGGATGAAAACGCTTGGTAGGGGTGACTGCTCACCTTTCAACTGTGAATCCCTCCATACAAGTTCTGAGCTGCTACAAATAAAGCGCACCCTTTGCTCACTTAGTATTACTGCCTTGAAAAGGATTATGCTGTAAATAATACTGCCATAGAATATGCCGGCTGTGGCCAAGTTTGGTCTTCTTTAGCCACATAATTGCAAGTGTCCCTGTTTATAGACAACTAAACCCTATTTCTTGAATCGTTTTTCGGACTCTGTCTTTTTCTTTCCATCGGTCGTTCTCTCAGTCTCCTTCTTCCCTCTCCACGTCTCTTTCTTTCATTGTTTAATTATCTCTGTCGTTCTGTTTGAGTTTCTTTATTATCCCATAGCGCTCTTCACCGCTCCGCCCCTGTAGCTTTAGAACTCCTGTTATTCCCTCTCTCTTTTCTTTTCTCTCTCTCCTGCTTCTCTCTCGCACTGCCCCTCTCTATGGCTACCTCTTAATCTTCATTTAACTCGACCTATGTATGTGTGCCTCCGCCCCAGCCGTCTCGCGTACCTCTTATGAATAAATGAATGACGAAGGGTGGAAGGAATTTGCACTCGTATAGCGCTGCTCTTGGAACTGAATAGTTTTTAGCTGCTTTATGGCTAGGAGAAGTATCAACATCTTCACTGTCTCTCACTGTGAGTCAATTGAGTTCCCTTTGGTTAAAAGTGCATACAATCATCAGCCACTACCCCCAGACTTTTGCTGGTGGTAATTGCATTGGTGAAAATGCCCAAAAGTGATCGACAGCCGCAACAGTAATCCAGCTCTCCTTTATGTTTTATCCCACTTCAAATGTCTAAACCTGAAGTTAAAGTCCTGCGCAAACACAGTAACAGAGAGTGTGATACAGGGGTGTACCTCTGGACTTCGCACAGAAGTCATCGGAGGGGACTGCTCCCTAGGGCTTCTGAGCTCTTTGTTGACTTTTATCGGATCCCTTTGTTTTCTCACTGCAACATTTCTGAAATAGAGTTCACTTTTGTGATAAATTATTCTCGAACTTTAAGAAGGTGCTCAGCTTGCTTTTACCATAGTCATATAATTGTTGCACCCGCGAGACAATAGATATCTCCGGAGTAGCGCCAGAGGATGCCGAGTGTGAGTGTGCCATAAGAGCTGTGTAAAACTGAGTTGTACCAGTGCAAGTCTGGTGAGTTCTCCATTAGACTTGTGTAAATATGAAGTGCTCCGGACAGTGCACGCCTCTGTCAGTGGGCCATAGGGTCTGTGCAATCTAGAGATGCCCCAGTGTAAATCTCTGTGAGTGTGCCATATGATCTGTGCAAACTGGGGATGCTCCATAGTAAATCTCTGTGAGTCTGCCATATGATCTGTGCAAACGAGGGATGCTCCATAGTAAATCTCTGTTAGTCTGCCATACGATCTGTGAAAACTGGGGATGCTCCATAGTAAATCTCTGTTAGTCTGCCATACGATCTGTGCAAACTGGGGATGCTCCATAGTAAATCTCTATGAGTCTGCCATACGATCTGTGCAAACTGGGGATGCTCCATAGTAAATATCTGTGAGTCTGCCATACGATCTGTGCAAACTGGGGATGCTCCATAGTAAATCTCTGTGAGTCGGCCATACGATCCGTGCAAACTGGGGATGCTCCATAGTAAATTGTGAGTCGGCCATACGATCCGTGCAAACTAGGGATGCTCCATAGTAAATCTCTGTGAGTCTGCCATACGATCTGTGCAAACTGGGGATGCTCCATAGTAAATCTCTGTGAGTCTGCCATACGATCTGTGCAAACTGGGGATGCTCCATAGTAAATCTCTGTGAGTCGGCCATACGATCCGTGCAAACTGGGGATGCTCCATAGTAAATTGTGAGTCGGCCATACGATCTGTGCAATCTGGGGATGTTCCAGAGTAAATCTCTGTGAGTCTGCCACAGAGTCAGTGCAGTCTGGAGATGCCCCAGTGAAAATCTCTGTGAGTCTGTCACAGGGTCAGTGCAGTCTAGAGATGCCCCAGTGTAAATCTCTGTGAGTCTGCCATACGATCCGTGCAAATTGGCGGTGCTCCAGGATAAGTGTTTGTGCTATGAGATCTGTGTAAATCTGAGGCGCCACAGTGCAAGTCGGCAAGAGCATGCCATAATACCCATGTAAATCAGAGTTTTACCAGTGCAAACCTTGGTGAGTTCTCCATGGAATGCGTGTACATTTGAGGTGCTCTGTTGCAAGTCTCTGCGAGTGTACCATAACATCTGTCATTTCGAAAAGCTCCAGTTCAAGCCCCCTGGGTGTGCCACAGTGCTTAATTTGTAATAGAATAAGTGCCCGTGCCCAAAACTTTGCTCTGAACCCCGCGGCAGGTGCAATTAAATATCAGCGTACTGAATGCCAAGGATGCGTGGTCTTGAAACACCTCAGGCCTCTTTATTCTGCTTCCAGACACTAACTGTCCCTTTATCTCATCCTTACACACTCCTGCTTTCTCCCTTTATGGTGGGTTTTTTGTCATTCTGTTCCTCTGTCTTTCTGCTTCGTTCGTTTTTCAGTCTCTTGCTCTTTGGTGCCCAAAAATAAGTGCCGGCAACCACCGGCTCAAATTAAGCACTAGTATGCCATAAGATTTGTGTAAATCCGAAGTGCTGCGTTGCAAGTCTATGTGAGTTTGCCATAAGACTCGGGTACACCAGAGGTACTCCAGCCCGAGCCCCTGTGAGTGTGCGGGGAAGTTTGGGAAATCTAAGATGCTCCAGAACAAGCCGATGTGAGTGTGTCATGCCAACGCTATATAAAACTCAAAATAATAAAAATAAATAAAATCCTAGTTAGTGATTACAGAGCTTTCCCCAAGCAGAGTACTGTGGGGAACTTGCCACCTTGTGTAATTTGTCAATGTTGTACACAGAGTGAACTGGGCAGGAGCAGTGATGGGAAAGAAGAGGTGACTGGGCAGGAGAGTTGACTGGGCCGGAGAGTTGACTGGGCAGTAGAGGCGACTGGGCCGGAGAGGCGACTGGGCAGTAGAGGCGACTGGGCAGTCGAGGCGACTGAGCAGGAGAGGCGACTGGGCAGGAGAGGCGACTGGACAGGAGAGGCGACTGGGCAGGAAAGGCAACTGGGCAGGAGTGGCGACTGTTCAGGAGTGGCGACTGTTCAGGAGTGGCGACTGGGCAGGAGAGGCGACTGGGCAGGGGAGGCGACTGGGCAGGGGAGGCGACTGGGCAGGGGAGGCGACTGGGCAGGAGAGGCGACTGGGCAGGAGAGGCGACTAGGCAGGAGAGGTGACGGGTCAGGAGCAGTGGCAGGACAGGAGAGGCGACAGAAAAGCAGGAGTGGCGACTGTTCAGGAGTGGCGACTGTTCAGGAGTGGCGACTGGGCAAGAGAGGCGACTGGGCAGGAGAGGCGACTGGGCAGGGGAGGTGACTGGGCAGGGGAGGTGACTGAGCAGGGGAGGCGACTGGGCAGGAGAGGCAACTGGGCAGGAGTGGCGACTGTTCAGGAGTGGCGACTGTTCAGGAGAGGCGACTGGGCAGGAGAGGCGACTGGGCAGGGGAGGCGACTGGGCAGGGGAGGCGACTGGGCAGGGGAGGCGACTGGGCAGGGGAGGCGACTGGGCAGGAGAGGCGACTGGGCAGGAGAGGCGACTAGGCAGGAGAGGTGACGGGTCAGGAGCAGTGGCAGGACAGGAGAGGCGACAGAAAAGGAGCAGTGAACGGGCAGGAGCAGTGAACGGGCAGGAGTAGTGAACGGGCAGGAGCAGTGAGTGGACGGGAGCAGTGAGTGGACGGGAGCAGTGAGTGGACGGGAGCAGTGAGCGGACGGGAGAAAGGAGCGGACGGGAGCAGTGAGCGGACGGGAGCAGTGAGCGGATGGGAGCAGTGAGCGGACAGGAGCAGTGAACGAGCAGGAGCAGTGAACAAGCAGGAGCAGTGAACGGGCAGGAGCAGTGACGGGGTAGGGGAAGTGACTGGGCAGGGGAAGTGACTGGGCAGGGGAAGTGACTGGGCAGGAGAAATGACAGGGAAGGAGCGGTGACAGGGTAGGAGAAGTGACCGGGCAGGAGAAAGTGACAGGGCAGGAGAAGTGACTTGCCTATTTATTTACATACTATTGCATGACATCTACTGATGTGTCTGCAAAGCATACCTGTTGCCCCAAATTTTTGCCCTGAATTTTGACCCCTTGTCCTGAACTCTTACACTCACCATCCTGAATTTGCACCCATGCCAGTTGGCCACCCAAGTCTTGAGTGCCCACAACCTCCTCCCCCTTCCCTTCTATCTACAGGCACACAAACTAGTTTATTTTAACAAACTGACTACACTGAACTGAGTACCTGTGCGCCCTAAACTGGAAACACATTGAATAACACAAGAGACTTGGGATTAGACAGTGCCGCCAAATCTGGGACTAGTAGAAAGGCCATGAAGAGGCAGAACACACAGCTTCTATTCTAAAGAGCTGGGTGATCCTCTGCCTTGACAAAGCACCTCTGGGTCACGCTGCTTCCAATCCACTTATGGCAAACGTGTCTCTGAACCAGCAAGAGGAGAGCTTAGCCTCTGGCACAATACAGGAACCTCTGCCTCAGTAAGGGTTCGGCTGGAGTTTCCCCGGCCTGGACCCAAACCCATCTCTGCACAATACAACTTCTCTTCAACTCAAAGTCATAGGACTGCAGATGCCATGAATGCATTCTGCCTTTACTTCTGTTCTGTTCGGCATGGCCCTAAAAAATTTACAAAATTGGCTAGAAGTTAAAAACATTATATTGCTTGTTAGAAAGATTATGTTAAAGGTGCAAACTTTAAAACATCTGCAAAAAGATCACGCATAGTAAAGCACAGGCAGGAAAGGTACAGGAAGGTCAAAAGGGTAAGTGGTCCTGTGTGAGGGTCCTTATGAATAACATTAATGTGCTTACCTCAGAGGTCTACCCAGATACCTTCTTTTGTGTACCAAACATGCTCATGTGTGTCATTCAGGCAGGGACCCAATTCAAAGGGTATTCAGGAAGAATCTGTATCTTACACTAACAGTGATCCATGACGTTTATATCTAATGAGTATACATATCTGCAGTATTGCATTGAAAAAGGTAACTATGCCGGACTGGCTGTTCCAGGCATCAGGCGTTTCCCAGGGCTACTGGAAGGGTAGGGGGTAGTTTAATTTGGGGGGACCTGTTTTGTATAAGTGCAGGAGTTTTAAAAACACAGCAAAGTTCTTTGTATATTCACCAAGTTTTGGTCAAAAATACAAGTGTCAAGATAACTTTGGTGATCAATGTACCTGCTGGAGAGAGATGGGAGTGTGTTTTGTTTAGTGGCTGTTTTACTCATCTAAGGTAGTGCAGAGGGGTAATAGGCCTGCTGCAAAGAACGTGTACCATGCATATCAAAGAGCAATATTTTATGTGCATAGTTCAGTGGGTACTGCTTTGTGTTCACTTCTCGAATGAAAGTACACTTGAATACATATGACCTGGCAGTTTGGGCTGGACTGGTCCCATTGGGTGCAGTATCAAGACTGATTTGTATATGGCTGGGTCCAAACTGGAATGGCATGGTGAGAAAAAAACAATGGATTTAGGTCCAGATCTCTGTACTGGTGTGAATGTATGACATTGTTCTGCATTCTGTCCATCTTGTTCTTTTTGCTTTCTCATCCTGAGTGGGACTGGTATGTCCAGACGTGGGTCCCGTGCTCTCCATGCCACTGGAATCAAGCTTTCCTGGCTGATGAGGGCTGAAAGCCCGAAACCGGTCCTAGGATGCTTGTTTCCAGTCCAGGGAGGACCTGGCCTGGCAGTTTGGGCTGGACTGCTCCCATTGAGCGCAGGATCAAGACTGATTTGCATATGTTGCAAGCTTTACATAAACCTTCATTCTCTATGAGTGTTTGCTTTTTCCTGAATTAAACCTAAAATAAACATGTTTATCCATTGTTTGAATTAAATAACGTTATAAGCTGTAACTGGTCAGTGAAATGCTAAACGTACTAAAAATTGGAATGTTTTGCTATTTCTAGCCACACCCCTGACTCCGCCCACTGATCCAATCTTCGGTTATTCCTGCCCCCTGATTCTCCACCCACAGTTCCCCTACTTTTTTTTCCCCACTTCGACCACTGGAGTAGAGAGGTGGCTCGGGCAAGTAAAATGAGTAGTCACATAGAATGACTTGGGTAAATGAGAGTGATATTCAGTGCGCATTGGATGACTGAGTGCCCAGAATGAGGGAGCAGGCGGGGGGAGGGGGGGGGGGGGCAGAGGGATTGGCACTATGAACAGGACACGAGGAACGTGAGTTCCCAACACTACACTTCAGTGTTTAACTCGGTACAAAGTCTCCTCTCCTTCACACACACACATCAGTGTTTCACTGATGGCAGAGTGTTGCCTCCTGCACTAATTCACACATCTCCCTTTAACTCCCGAAAAAGGCACCCCTTCTTCACATACCCACACATCACTGCGTAACTCATGGCAGAGGATTGTCCCCTACTCGAATCCACACTTGAGTGCCTAACACGTACTAAGTCACCTCTCATTCACCCACCCACCCATCAGTGTGTCTCATAGCAGAAGGTTGTCCCCTATACTAATTCAAATATAAGTGACTAACTCTCGAAAAATAATTTGCAATGCAATAGGTCTCACATTTGCGAGAGTTAGAGCTATTTGCATTGTAAATGACAATGCCTTTTATTAATTTGTTTTGAAAACCTGCAACCGGTGCATAAACACGCACTTTGTACGCATAGTCCTTGCTTACGAAAAGCAAGGCTGGCAGTAAAACAGACTGCCAGCCTTGGTTATTATAAGCAAGGACTATAAGTACAAAGTGCTTGTTTATGCACAGCTTGCAAGTTTTAAACGCATAAATAAAAGGCATTGTCATTTACAATGTCAATAGCTCAAACTCTCGCAAATGCGAGATCTATTGCATTGGAAATGCTTGTTATCAATTCTATCAGTAGACGAAGAGACAGCTATCATCCAGCAGGTGTATTATATACATGTTTTCAATTGGGGTGTTCTGGAGAATTTTCCCTGGGCCCAAGAAACGGAATATAATGTACTCTATTACATTCGGGTTTTGCAGACAGCAGCACAAGAGAACACTATCCACATGCATTAGCACAGCTTTGTAATCTTTCAACACTTTGGGCCTTATTACGATGTCAGGCGGACTTAAGTTCGCCTGACACTGTCTCGGTCCTGGGACTGACGACCTCACGTCCGCCTCATTAGGATGCGACTGAACACTGTTTTAGAACATTCCTACATTTTACTATGGGAGAATGCATTATGGCCATAAACCATCCGTAATGCATGCTCCCATAGTGAGATGGGAGGTTCTGACGTACCATAAAAAATAACATAAGGAGCTATACTTACCAATAGCCCCTATACCAATTACCCAATAACCAGTCAGTTGGCAGTGAAGGAAGTTCAATCAAATATTATACAGAATACTCTATAGAGGAGCCTCTCCCATCCTCACCCATCCAGGTGCGTGGAGAAGACTGTTGGCTTACACTCAAAAGTACATATATACTTTCAGGCTGCTACATGAAGTCACCATATATGGAAAAACAATACTCGGCTCCTGGCCCTCGAGGAAGGACCATATATGGCACACATGATTAGTACAAAGCTCTGCTTTAGTTATTATTGGGGAGGTCAGATGGGGTAACTCCCTTTCGTCTCAGTGCCCGGGAGTACAGGCACGGCGCCTTCAGGAATGTGCTTATCGCACCCAAAGCCAAATGCGGCCTTAAGTCCCAGGAGAAGAGAAGAATAGCATGTATTCAGCTGTCTCCAGCAAATCAACTAAGCTGGGGCCTGACAGCCATTGGAAGGGAACACGTGATTACTGTTCGGGCTTAACGCAAACAAGAAAAGATGGCGTCTGTCTAGTTTTCGGCCTACTCGATGAAAACAGAATCCACCAACAGCATATACCCTTACTAACTCAGCTAAACAAGTTATAGATTACATTCTGTGTATACCTGTATACTAGAAATATATAGATACATCATGCTAACACAATATACATATACGACCCATACCACTAACATAGGGGAAATCGGAGTTTTATCCTTCAGAACCACCCTTTTAGCATGATGTAGCTAACTTAAAAGAAGTCAGTCTTCAAAAATTCCTTCATCAATCTCCATCAGGTCTTTTATTTCTTGCTGAACTAATTGAGTCTTGGCATCCCCTGGGGAAGGAGTGGTTATGGAAGAGGCGAGTTTAGTAGCACAATAGGAACAACAAGCTGGCCCACAATGTACGCACAGACAGCAAGTAAATATAACACCCGCTATGCCTGCTAGGATCATCAACATTTTCCATCCCCAAGTGGACAATAGTCCCCAGAACCATCCAGACAAAGACCAGGTCCCTGTATCTGCATGTACTTCAGATGCCAAGCGATGTAACTTCTGGATAGCCAAATGAACAGAAGGGGCGGAGTCAGGGATATATACGCAGCAGGAACTGCCGATCATTCAGCATGCCCCTCCTCGATTAGCCAAAATAATGTCTAGCACCATTCTGTTCTGAAGCAAGACAAGTCTCGTAGCTTGAAGCTCTACAGTTAAATTTGTTAATATACCTGCAGTGGAATTGAGTACCCTTTCAACTACCCTACACAAACACCTCACTTCCTTACTGGTGATGATGGGTCCCCAAATAGGAAATACTCCCTTCATTATATCAACGAAATGTTGTTCTGCAGTATCTGTTTGATCAATGTCATTGGTGTCTAATTCCCTCACGTTTCTAAGAAGGGGTAGGCCTTGTTTCTCTAATTGATTATCCTTATGATAACTAGCAGGACTTATATACACTGGAGGGTACAGGAAAGACAGATAACAATGACCCGCCCAACCACGTGGGAGCCAGGTATATGCATTTTCTCCACATTCAAAATATACATTAGAAGGGGTCAGTAATGGAGGGCTACTGAAAGTGTGTAGTTGATAAGTATAATTACACTGACTCTCTCCTACTGATATTTGTCCTGCCCCCTGAATACAAAAAGCTGAAGTACTATTTAGTATAGGTACCGGGATTGCCTTGTCATCTGTGACATTTCTTTTTTTAAATTGTTGGAAATACTGGGTGAAATTAAACTCTGCAAAATCCAAGATCTCATTTCTGAGCCAAGTAACATTTTCATACTCCGTGTACATATTCATACAGGCATTTGGATCTAATGACCCTTCTCCATTATTTCCCTCGGGGTCGAAACCCTGATGCAATTCTATGTACGCCAAAATAATCTCGTAGTCTCTTTCAGAATAACGAGCAGTATCTATGGTATAGTGCATATACATCATGGACCACAATTTAAACCAAGCCTCACAACTTCCTAAATATGATAAGGGCAAAGAGATAAATAAATCATGTTGGTGCATCACTGAGGGCAAAAGGCCACAAACCCAACAATTGGTAGCATTTGTTGCACTGTGCGTCTGATGAAACATTCCTACAAACACATTTTTAGTATAAGTCTGACGGTGCCTTTCTTTGTGCAGGGCCAAGGTATAGAATAGGTGTTCTGGGGATGGGGTTGATGCTCCCAGAATAGTAGGCATAGGATGGCGAAATTCCAAATATACAAAAACACTCATTAATATCATCAACAAAATCGTAATAGTAATCACAAAGGCTATCTTTACACACATGGTCCAACTCGAAAAGATGGGTGCATATGTAGGGTAATAACTGGGTGCAAAAGGTCGTTCCTCCTCAGGGACAAAACGGGCAAAGGGAAACATGCTAACGAAAAGTCCAATAACTAAACTCGGGCAATGCAGTCCGACCTGCCAGAGGGTTCTTCTTTCCTGTGTCCATCTAGAGCCTCACAGGCAGGTTCCTATTGTTCATCAAAGAGAACCAAAAGACAAATCCTCGCGTTGGAGTTATGTCCTTACACAACTCTGGAAGAGTACACAGCCTGGGCCCTTTACAAGAAGTTCAGTCTTTCTTTCTGAACAAAGCGAACAAAATGTTCCAGGCTCTCAACGTGTTCAGTCCAGTGTCCCGCTCAGCACCCCAGAAAGGTTTCTAACAAACCCTATTGCTCAAGTCTTTCCCTATCTCCTGCCATCTTCATTTGGGGTACCGCGTTGTCTTCTGGGCCCCAGGTTGTATCGAACATGACCAGGTGTTTCCTGATTGGGGAATAAAAAAGAGGAAGGTGCATTCTCTGCGACCGTAATATCATAGACTTGTTGATCAACAACAGGAGCAACCGAATCTGGGGCAATTGCTGATTCAGATGCCAAAACCACTTCCGATGCCCGGTTCTTCTGCTCCTTGCCCATCTCTGATTTCCAGGGCGTCAGAAAAAGGAACAAAACGAGGGCTCTCTCCTGGGTCAAAATTCCTTCCTCATTTCGCTGATCATATGGAAGTGGGAGGTGCACTTTCTTCACATGGGATATGTGAATCCATTGTCGCTTGCCGTCCACTTTCACAGCTGTCTGCGTAGCCAGGAGAATTTGATGGGGCTTTGACCAGCGAGGGTCCAAACTGGATTTCCGCTGATAGTTTCGAACTAGGATCCACTGTCCTGGTTCCAAGCGATGTCCTGGACCCTCCGGCAGTGGCTGCAACACTGCTGACACCTGTTGATGAATGGAACAGAGATCTTTAGTCAAAGCATACAATTAATCTGTTATCATAGGGTAGTCAATATCTTGAAAAGTTCTAGGTCTTGGGACACCCCAAACCTTGGCTGGTTGTCCAAATATGACCTTATAAGGTGACAAACCAGACCGGGACCGTGAGGAAATTCGTAACACATGAACACAACAGAAAGGGGAGGCTCCAAGGGGATGTTTAACAACCTAACACAGCTACAACCCCCAATAAGGTCAATAAGAGCAAACGTAAATGTAAATGTAAATGTGTTTCGATTTATATAGCGCACTATAACCCAGGGGTCTCTAGGCGCTTGCTTAGGGAACCCGTCCTGGTATTCCCCTGTGAGATACCCCGGCCGGGTATCCACAAGGTGAAAGCCAGGCATCCCGCCGCGAGGGGCTGTAGTGGAGATTAAGCAAGCTATTGCCCAGAGTCGCAGAGTGTGACCCCGTGAGTCGAGTAGGCAACAGAGCGAGAATTGTCGACTCCGTGGAATTTTTGAGCCCGAGACCCGCCGAGGCGGGGAATTGAACCCTGGTCCACGGCCGATCTCAGCTTCAGGGTCTGCCGCCACTAACCACTGAGCCACACTTCTCCACCTCTCAAACAAAGAGTAACTGTGGGTCAAAAACAATCTTATCGACTAACTATGCATCTGACACAAAGGGAGAAAGAAGAAAAAGTGTATCTAAAAATATAATACATGGCCAAATGAATACTTTCCAAATGTGAAAAATACCCATCAGTTATTGACCGATACCGCCCTTGTCATCATCTGGGACCCTTCACACTAGGAAGGCTATACATAACAGTCACCTCCCCGAGACGACCCAGTGGGACGCCCGGAGTACCGACGGTCAGAGCCGTGCTCTGTTTACCTGCGCCGCAGCCAGGTTAGGCGGAGCTTTTCTCTCCTACCAAATAGCTAGGAGAATGATTGCACCTAGGATACCCAGACGATATCTTTTACTATATTTGTTTATTCACCACTTTTTAAGCAGTAGCGATACCCGGTCCTGATGAATGCAAGTGGAACCTCCTTGGGCCCGAAAGACGGCAGAAACATGTCGACCCATTGTTACATATAGTAGCTATTTATTGAAACTACTATTCTTTAGCACTGATTTTATAGATTTGGGAGCTAAGAGGTATTCATTAAACTTATTTTCATCTTGACTCTCCAATTTTAGCCATATTTGCACCTTTTTCACTCTCACTTTAATTCACGCACTGCTTTTCAGTTATCAGTACACACCAACATTCCTACAGCCCACTGGGGCACCCACATCTTGATCAAATTCACAGGTGGCTGTTATGTCTAGCCTTCCTGGTGTGAAGGGTCCCAGATGATGACAAGGGCAGTATCGGTCGATAACTGATGGGTATTTTTCACATTTGGAAAGTATTCATTTGGTCATGTATTATATTTTTAGATACACTTTTTCTTCTTTCTCCCTTTGTGTCAGATGCATAGTTAGTCGATAAGATTGTCTTTGACCCACAGTTACTCTTTGCTTGCGGGTAATTCGTAAAGACATCAAAGCTAATGGTAGGGCATAGGGCCATATCAGCCCAGTACCCTCTTGAATTTTGGCCATTTTTTATTTCAAAATTCCATTATATTTCTCAACTAATCCAGCACCCTGGGGGTGTCAAGCTGCGTGAAACTTCTGCTTAGTTTGCAATCCATTACAAACATGACTGATAAGTTCTGCATTAAAGTGTCCCCCGTTATCTGTCCAGATCACCCGTGGTAATCCATAATGCAGGAAAAACTCCTTTATCAAAGCTTTTGCTGTTGCTAAGGCAGTGTTTCCCTTGGTCGGGTAGGCCTCCTCCCATTTAATAAAGACACATACCACGACCAAGACATATTTCAGATTATTCACACGGTCCAATTGGATGTAATCCATTTGGAGCACTTCAAAAGGCAAAGATGGTGGTGCAAAGGTCCCATTGAGAACTGGCTCCCTTCCCCCCAGATTATGTCACAAACAAACCATACAATACTGGTCCAAATGGGCAGCGGTCTTAGAAATATTAGGATTGTTCCACACGGGGACCAAGAGAGCGCAGATGCCCTTTGCCCCTATGTGTGCTGAGCCATGAGCCATGGTCACTACAGCGTTAACCAAGGCGTTAGGTAGCATCCACCTCTGTTTTTCAGTCAAATCAACCCAGCAATGATTTCTATCTAATCTTCCCACTTCCTTTTCCCAAAGAGTCAATTCAGCGGGGGTAGCTTCTGTCTGTATTTCTCGGACACTCTCCATAGTATTATCAAACATTTCCGTTTCTGCAACCCACCTAGCAGAGGTGGTCAAAAACGGGAAACAACCTTTACAACGCAACTTTTACAACGCACTACCATTACAATGAAACTTTTACAACGCAACATCCATTACAACGCATGCATTTACAACGCAACCATTACAACGCATGACACTACAACGCACACTACTACAATGCATGCCATTACAACGCAGTCATTACAACGCATACCATTACAACGCATAGCATTACAACACATAGTACCCTTACACTATCCAACACTTACCCTACTGTTGCACCCCCTGGAGTTAGAATAGTAATTTGTACCCCTACACTATCCAAAACCTACCCTACTGTTGCACCCCCTGGAGTTAGAATAGTAATTTTAACCCCTACACTATCCAACACTTCCCTACTGTTGCACCCCCTGGAGTTAGAATAGTAATTTTTACCCCTACACTATCCAATACTTACCTTACATGCAATGTAATGTTATGCGTTGTAATGGTATGCGTTGTAAATGTAGTATGCGTTGTAGTGGAATGCGTTGTAAAGGTAGTTTCAAAGAATTCGTTGTAAAGGCATGCGTTGTAATGGTATGGGTTGTAATGGATGTTGCGGTGTAAAAAATGCGTTGTAAAGGTAGGCGTTGTAAAAGTATGCGTTGTAACGTCATACATCCGTCAAAAACATATATGACATTTTAGATTTTGCAGTGTCCTTCGCTGCCTGATCAGCAAAAGCATTTCTTTCACCCACTTCATCCACTACTGCTTTATGTGCGCTGCATTTAACTACAGCCACCTTTTCTGCTAACTTTAAAGCTGTTAGTAATCGTAAAATCAAAGGACCATGTTGTATTCTTTGACCGTGGCAAGTGAGAAAACCTCTCCCTGCCCAAAGGCAGCCGAAACTGTGAGCCACGCCTAAGGCGTATTGGCTACCTGTATAAATGTTTACTTTTAATCCTTCACTCAACTCGCAAGCTCGAAGTAATGCCACTAACTCAGCTGCTTGTGCTGACTGATAGGGTACTCAAGAAACCTCAACTACAGTGTGGAGGGTCGTAATTGCATATGCAGCTGTTGTCGTGCCATCATACAATTCCCCTTGGGGGTCAGATAGAGGAATGTCTGTGAGGTCTACCCGTCCCTTAATTTTTTCTTCGGTCCTAAATATACAATCATGTATGTCATTTGTTTTTTCATTCAAAGGGAGGGGTAGCAACGTGGCAGGATTCAGAGTGGCACACTGTTTAATCGTAATATGGGGAGCAAACAAAGTCAATTCATAACCAGTAAGACAAGCACTCGTAAGGTGCTGAGTCTTTGTTTTGTACAATAATGTGTCCACAGCGTGCGGTACCATCACTGTGAGGTCAGTATTCAGAATGGCCACCGTAACAGCGGCAGTAGCCCTTAGACAGCTAGGAAGCGCTCTGGTGACGTTATCCAACACTGCAGAGAAATAAGCACAAGGTCTTTCCTTCCACCAAATCCTTGCGTTAACACTGAAAGCGAACAACCGTCCACCTCATGTACATAGAGCACAAACGGTTTTCGGTAGCCAGGAGTACCCAAGACGGGTGCAGAGGAAAGCGCAGATTTCAAAGAGTCAAAAGCTTTCTGACATTCATCGGTCCAGGGTAAAGGCTCATGCACATCTTTAGAGGTTAAGAATAGGAGAAGTTTAGTAAGAAGAGAGAAATTAGGAATCCATTGACGACAGTAAGAGGTTATGCCAAGAAATGCACGAACATCACACTGAGTACGAGGTACAGACACGTTAGAAATAGTAGTCACACGTTCAGGGGTTAGTCTCCTCCCCTCTTTTGACAGTAGATGACCAAGATAAGTCACCTCCTGTCGACAATATTGAAATTTGGCAAGGGATACTTTGTTACCGTTGGCTGCCAAATGAGACAATAATTTAACCAGAGCTTCCTTGCAGCCGTCTTTAGTATCAGAAGCCACTAACTGTCGGGATTGGCAGCAGCGCAAGAATAATTAATGCCACTAACCTCGTCCTGATGCCAAGCGGAGACGATATCCGAAGCTAAGCCCCCTAGTCCCTCTAGACACGACCCCCAACAGAGGAATGTATACTCTCTGCGTGAAATCGTGCCCCTGGGGGAAAAGAGGAACGGGGATAAAATAGTAAAGAAGCTGTGGTGTCTGTGGTGTCATCAAGGACTTGGCAACCTCTCTGCACTGTACCAGGATGGCTTCCACACTGTACACGAAGGTGACAAAGCAGATGGTTACACACTGGTCTTCCCGAAAGTATCTATACAAGACCCACACCTTTTCACCTACAACTCACCAGAGTTCCGCAGCCAATTGCAGGAATTATTACTCAGGATATATATATCAAATACTGCTAAGGAAAACTTTGGCAGATTCTTCTTATCCAATGAATTGCGTGAGCCAATAATTTTACCCACAAGCGCAGTCTTCAAATGTTGCCAAGAAACTGTACAAATGATATATCTCCGGAGAGAGGCTTCCTTCCTATTGTATTGAGGAGCTGTTAAAGTCACAACTTGGTTTTTTCCCCAGTTCTTAAATGTGAAACTGCTCGATAGGAAATGAAGGCAACAGCGTGAATGTTCTCAGTGACATGCCCCTTCCTCGAGGCAGACGAAACACCACGCTGAGGTAAACGTAACAAATGAGCAAGGATCCTTCTCAACTAAATCTAAAAGCTCTTCCACTGGACGCGTCTTTCCTTCAGACGCGTTCTCAGTAAAAAGCCTTTTCTTTGACACACGGAGAGCTAGATAAACGCGTCTAGCTGGATTAAATGCACCGCGGTGTCTAAATCTCTTCTTATCTCTAATATAAACAAACAGCCAGAGGAGTGTTCACACGGAGGAGGCGAGCCCGCGCTCCTTCCGTTTTACCTGCCAAAAGTCTTCAGTCACTGCCGGATAGTTGGAATACAGGGTTTCTCCAAGTAATGAACAACACGGTTTGAATCCAGAGCAGGGAAACTTGAATCTTCACGCTGGTATCCGGCGGGGATCACCATCCGCCATCCTCCACAAAAACAGGTTGATTGACAAGCACCTTTCCCTTGAAAAGGAGGTGCTTATGTATAGAACCGCCCTGTACCAAGGATAGAATCGCCCCTAGCATGCTGGTAGCTGTAGTTCACTGTAAGTTTCTGTTTATACCATGCTAAACCTGCTACAACGGATTTTGCGTTCATGATATGGCTTCAGCCCCCTTGTCCATGATATCGCTACACTAACAGGTCTTCAAAATTTTGGAGGAGCACGTTGCCAGGGGGTAGGGTCAACTAATCTAATACTGCTTTCAAAGCCTGGCTATTAATGCTAAGACTCTCGGTGCACCTCTGGGTGCGCGGCAAAATCGAAAGCTGCGCCCAGATAAGGAGAAGCTGAAAATATGACGGCTATCAGGATGGATTGGAATGCTGAAGAAAGCATTCTTCAGATCGATAACCGAGAAATACTTTGTAGTGGGAGGAATCATGGTAAGAATAGTAGTGATGTCCGAAACCACTGGATACTGCGGTACCACTATTTGGTAATTTCTCGTACATCAATTACAAAACAATAGGTATCGACATGGTCAAACTCATTTCCAACAGGGGCCTTCGTTAAGATCAGTAATATAGGGCTATTACATACATTTGCTGCGGTTTCTTCCACTACACCTTTATCAATCAAATCCTGAATGATAGCCAGCAAAGCCTTTTCACCAGCCAGTGAAATCTTGTACTGAGGTATGCGGGGCAAACAAGCGTTTGGCTTTAATGTAATAGAGACAGGCGGAATTTTGAATAAACCGACAACCGTATCCCCCGTCGCCCACAGAGTCGATGAAATAACAGCAAACTCCGGAGGGAGGGGTTCATTCTTGGTGAAACATTGTCGGGTATGTTCACCAGGTGATTCTATTACAGGACCGAAGGCTTCAGATTATGCTTCTCAATCTTTACTGCATAAAACACAGCAGCCAATGAAAATGTATATTTTCACAAAAAACAGTAAATAAACTTCATTTCCCATGAACACACATGAGCATAGGCACTCCCCCATAGTCCATAAGAACCCCTTGCGTGCTCCCATCATCCTCTTTCTTTGCTGCTCACAAGTCAGAGTTAAGTGCACCTCCCCTCGGGTCCCCTCAACCTGCTTGTGGTTTGGGATACTGTTTGGGGTTTATATTGATATGATTTGATGTTATTGCGGGACCTTCCACCTATATTTGGGGCTTATTGTGTTGCCATTTATTATTGCTGTTCATGTGTTTTGTTCGTGATTATTGCACTCTCTGACTTTAGCTCATTTATAATCTCCCTTTGGGCCTTCAGCTTCAGCTGTTATTTTTCCGCTGTAGAGCGTTCGCTTCAGGCGCTTATTCCAACAGTCTTTGACCGGCAAGGGGCCGTCGCGCTTTTCAGTGGAGCCCGGTACCGGCTGCCTGAGGGCGCGCATGGGCTCCCCTGATACGCCCTGACGTTAGACCGGGTGGCTCTCCGTCGACGCGCGCGTCCGAATAGCTGACCAAATTGGGCTGCTTTTGGTAGGTTTTTGGTCGCTTTTGGGCTGCGCGCCTCAACGCGATACCCTGGCTTACAGGAACGCATGTGCTCACACGTTCCACACACCGACGTGCTCCTTGTTCGATCGCCAGAGACTTTGGTTGTAAAATAGTAAGGTCCCGGGGTGTGCACATGCTCAGCAGATTTCAGGGCCGAGGTCACTGACCTACTGGACTACAGCTTTGCTGAGGGGGTTTGGGTAACGTTGCCGGATTGTTGGTTCATATTAGTGTGCTTGGGCTGACCCCCCCCATTACCCTCCCAGTGTGAGACATTCCAGAGTGTTCTCCCACGTACCGCAAGGTGTTTTTCCACATCATGGAAGATTGGGTACAGTATCCGGATGAAGAGACTGCTGGTGGGGAGGAGATGGTTGACGGACAGCAGGACGCTGTCTTGGAGGACAATATTGTGGAAGCGTTGGATGCCTCGGTCCAAGCTTCAGGGAACCGAGCTATGGAGATGAAGGTCCCTCAGACAGTGCTACAGGCACTCGCAGTGGCCCTGTGCCCTCTACAGAAACAACTAGAGGGCTTCGCGAAATGCCATGGATACACCAGGAAGAGAAAAGGGAAGCAGGTGGCCTCTTCTTCCGCCGCCGTGGGTTCGGCCGACCAGCAATGGCCACATTCACAGTCTTTGGCTTCCCTGCCGGCGAAGGGGACATCGGACCACCCCCAGGCGAGTGGTAAAGCGAGATCCAAAAGATAGGCACCAATGGACACCGATACCACCACCACCAATACCGATACTGATACGGACACCAACACTTCGGTGGAACAACCTCCCCCTCCCAAAAAGGCCAAGGTTGTCCCCAAAACGACGGAGGACAAGGTTACCAAAACCTTCAGCTTTGATCCTTCGGATATCGTACATCCGCGGTCCTCATGACTGGGTCCTGCCGCAAGAAGTTTCTGATTATCTCCATGAAAACCTCAGGAAGAGCTTCGATAGGGACGTCCGTAACAGGTTGCGGTTGGAGTGTCCTCGCCCAGATATCCCGGATGGGGTGGCTGACACTCCAGAAATAGACGCCAGTATGCTGACCTTCTTAAAGAGATTCTCGAAGGACCCCAAACGGGGGTTGGATCGGGCTTGGCGGGGATGCCAAGATAAGCTGCTCGACGTGGTAGGGCCTCTGGCAAAAATCTTGGAGATGGCCCTGGTGGCCAAAGAAGGGGCGTCTTCGGTGGATCCGGACATATTGGCAGGCTGGGCTCAGCGCGCTATTTGCTTGATCGGCAATGCGAACTGCGCAATCTCTTCCGAGAGGCGCAAGTCCTTGCTCCTACGGATGGATAGCAATCTGACTGAACTTGCCGAGGCTGAGCCAGGTCCTCTGGCAGGGGGTTTTCTATTCGGAGACCACTTCATCAAGGACGTCACTAAATACGTGGGGACCTTCACCGCCTTGGATAAGGCACAAAGTGGAATAAAGCGAGCCCTAAATCAAGGGGTTTTCAACAGGGCCGGGCGAGGCGGGGGTCGCTCGTCAGGCCAAGGTTTTCAGCAAGGCTCCCAAAAAGGAGAATTTGGCCGCGGTCGTGGAGAGTGGGACTCCACCCGTGGTGGCACCTTTTACCCATCCAGATGAAGGTTCAACAAAGGTCGTTTCCAGTCGGGAAACAACAGAGCGAGCTTCAAGTCAAGCCAGAATACCGGCTACTTGGGGGGGCGCACACTGCATTGTCTGCCACAGTGGCAAGCCTTGACTCAAGACGCTTGGGTGCTGCAGACCATTCAAGGTTTTCGCTGGAGTTCTACTCTCGCCCAACGCAAGCGTTTCCCCCTCAACCTCTCCATTTTTTTCCCAACTAGATCACAAGTTCATAGACGAAGAGGTGGCAGACTTGCTAAAGAAAGGCGCGATTGCTCAGTGTCAGACAGGCCTTCGCGGTTTCTTCAACAATGTCTTCCTTGTTCAGAAGAAAGGGGGTGGCAACAGGCTAGTGCTCAACCTCAAAGAGTTCAATCAATACCTGACGTACAACCATTTCAAAATGGAAAGTATTCATTTGTTAGCAGATTTATTACAAGAAAACGATTGGTTGGTCCGTCTGGACCTCAAAGGTGCATATCTTTCTATACCGATTTTTCCTCCACACCGCAGGTTCCTGCAGTTTCTCTGGAACGGCCGTTGCTACGAATACTTGGCCCTTCCTTTTGGTCTCTCCTCGGCTCCCTGGTGCTTCACCAAAGTGCTGAAGCCGGTGGTAGCCTATCTCAGAGAAAGGGGAGTGCGACTGATCATTTATCTGGACGATATTCTGATCATGGCGCAGGATCAGTCCGTCCTTCAGCAGCAGTTGATCAGGACTACTACGCTGCTCCAGGCCTTAGGGTTCGTGGTAAATCTGAAGAAGTCGGTGATGGTACTGACACAGGTGATAGAATTCCTGGGATTCAGGATCAATTCTCAGACAGCGCAACTATGTCTGCCCCAAGCAAAATTGAGGGATTTGAAGAAGGAGATTGTGAGATTACTGAACAAACAAATGGTCACGATAAGAGTACTGGCCAGAGTAGTGGGGATATTGGCATCGTCTATTCAAGCGATATTCCCGGGGCCTCTGCATTACAGGGCCCTTCAGCGTCCGAAGATCAGGCACCTTCAGAGGGGACTCTCATATACGGACTCGGTCCCCCTTTCGGAGGAAGTCCGAACCGAGCTTCAGTGGTGGCTAGGCCACGTGGACACCTGGAACGGCAGGGCGATCTTCGGATCACAACCAGAGGTAGTAAAAGAGTCAGACGCCAGCAGGTGGGGCCGGGGCGCGTGCTGTGGAGAGGTTTCCACAGGCGGCAGATGGTCAACGCAAGAGCTAGAACTTCACATAAATTGTTTGGAACTACTAGCAGGGTCGTTTGCGATTTGCACGTTGTCCCCGAAGAAGACATCTTGTTGCATTCTCCTCCGCCTGGACAATGTGTCCGTGGTGAGGTATATCAAAAAGTTGGGCGGCACGAGGTCGTCTCTTCTCGTTCAAATAGCCAAGGACTTCTGGCACTATTGCCTCCAGAATCAGATCTCAGTAATAGCAGAATACATCCCAGGTCAGGCCAATCAGGTGGCGGACTGGAATTCCAGACATTTGAGGGATTACAGCGACTGGAAGCTGCTTCCCCAGGTTTTTCACTGGCTACAAGCGGTTTGGGGTCCTTTTCAGAGTGACCTATTTGCCTCCAGATTGACTTATCAAATTCCCCGGTTCTTCAGCTGGAGACCGGACCCAATGGCGGCAGCGACCGATGCCTTTCTGCAGGATTGGTCTCAAGGGATTCAATATGCCTTTCCCCCGTTCTTGTTGATTCCCAGAGTGATGACTCAAGTGATCAGACAACGGGCGGAAATAGTCATGGTGACTCCGTGGTGGACGTCACAAGCGTGGTTTCCCACGTTGTTACAGTGGAGTCGCGATCGTCCACGGTTACTACCGGACTCGAAGTGGTTGCTGCAGGGCCCTCGTCAGGAGCAGCATCCGTTGCTGTTGGAGTGCAGGCTGTCACTGATGGCATGGAGGCTTTCCGGGAAAAGTGGCAGTTGCCGGGAGTTTCGAGCGAAACTGCCGAGTTCATCAGGCAGGCATGGGCACCTTCCACCAGGAAACGTTATTCCGCAGCCTGGAAGAACTGGGTGGATTGGTGCGTGGGACGACACGTGGATCCAGTGGGGGCAGAGTTGCCCCAAGTTTTAAACTTTCTGTCGTAGAAAGCTGCTGACGGCTTAGCGTACCGTTCGGTTAATAATTTTCGTTCCGCTATCTCGGCGGGGCATGCCCAGGTAGACGGGAAACCGGTAGGCATGCACCCGGTGGTTTGCAAGTTATTGAAGGGAATCAGGGTGGCTAGCCCTCCTAAACCCAAGTATACCGGGTTATGGGACGTTTCTTTAGTGATCTCGTTATTTAACAGTTGGCCGATCAATGCTCTTCTGTCTAGAAAACAATTGTCGGCGAAATTGGCCATGTTGCTTTGCTTATCGTCTTGCAGAAGGTCTTCAGATGTGAGAGCACTCGACGTAACAGGTAGAGTGTTTACCCCGGAAGGGGTTTCTTTCCATATTACAGGTCGTACTAAAACATTGTCACAACATATTTCTTACAATTCTTTCCCTAATAATGAAAAACTATGTGTGGTCCAATGTTTAAAGGTTTACTAGGAATGTACCAAGGCCTTGCGGCCTCAGGGCTGTACTCAGTTGTTGATTGCGATCCAAAAGCCTTTTAAACCGGTGGCTGCGGCCACTATTGCCAGATGGCTCCGCTTCATTATGAAAGAAGCCGGTGTTGATACACAGATCTTTGGTGCTCATTCAGTGAGAGGCGCTATGGCGTCAAAATCATATGGTTTGGGTTCTACTATCCAAGATATAATGCGTTGTGCAGATTGGTCTTCTGAATCAACGTTTAAAACGTTTTATTGTAAGCCGGTGGGAGATATTACTTCAGTGGTATTTAATCAGCGTTAAACTAGCATAATCTGAAGCCTCCGGTCCTGTAATAGATTCAAAAATTTGCTAGCATTCGCGACAAGAATTTTCAATTCTATTAAGGACACGGAGGCGAGGATTATCCCACCCGGCTTAATGTACAGTATGTATTAAGCTTACCCACCCTATTATCCAGTGATTACGGTGGTGTTATCCTTTCTTTCAGGATCTGATAAGAAGTCGGATTGAACGACGTCGGATGTCAGGATGTTAACCTGCAGATGTTTCTTCCACGTTGGAGGAGTTGCGCCTGTTCAAGTTTCATTGGACTTGTTTCGCCTCAAAGAAAGAGGATGATGGGAGCACGCAAGGGGTTCTTATGGACTCTGGGGGTGAGCCTATGCTCATGTGTGTTCATGGGAAATGAAGTTTATTTACTGTTTTTTGTGAAAATATACATTTTCATTGGCTGCTGTGTTTTATGCAGTAAAGATTGAGAAGCATAATCCTCGCCTCCGTGTCCTTAATAGAATTGAAAATTCTTGTCGCGAATGCTAGCAAATTTTTGATTGTATAGTCAAATAAACACTATCAGGAGAACAATGAATTTTACCATGAAATTTCTTTAGTAAATCCAATCCTAACAACTTTTCCCCCGCAATGTGAAATTACCAAAAACGGAGAGTCCACCGTGACTGGGCCAATCGTAAACGGAATAGGTTTAGAGATGGAGCTCACTCCTGGGATTCCAGAAAATCCCACCGAAATGGTATTTCGCCCAGACAGAGCAGCCCCCAGGACCAGTGAACGGGCGATCGAAATATTCATTGCACCTGTATCAACTAAAAAGTTTTCAGAAGTCCCCATCAATCACCCTTTCACATAGGGCCCTTGCTGATCAACGGGTACTGACACCTGGCCCTGACTCTGTCCATGGCTGTCCTATGTATAACCATACCCATCGGCTCCTTCAAACACACAATCCTCATTGTAATACTGCCTTCCTCTTGGATTATCAAAGTAATTCTTTCCTGACTCACCAGGCGCTGCTTCTTCTCTTTGCATATCACTTCGATCCATGTCACCTCGGCCTCTTCCCCTCACTGCCCAGTTTCAAGCCAGCAACAATGGACACTGAGCTCGCCAATGCCCTTCCTGTTTACAGTAAGAGCACTGGTTTATTCCCAAAGCAACAGCTGTACCTCCTCCTCGTCCAGTTCCCACCCCCTCAGGACAAACCCTCTCCGGCCTCAATCTCCGCCTCGTCCTCTTATAACTTGTTGTAGCAATACTCGTGTCTTAAGATCCTTTGCTTTCTTTTCTGACTTATCCTTACTTTCATTTTCCCTATGCTCATAATACTGAGCCATGCTTAGTATAATTGAGGGGGTGGAAGTGGTCCAAGTACTCTCAGCGGTTTGCAGCCGTGCAGATATCTCGGGTAACAAATTAGTCACAAAACGATTAACAAATAATCGTACACGGCCTTCCACAGACAACTCCTGGCCAGTAAAGTCAATAAATACCCCTTCAAATCTAGTAAAGAAATCTGACACACTCTCGTCCTTTTTCTGTTCACACGCTGTCAATTTATCCCAGTCTACCTTACGAGGCGGAATCAAGGAGTGCATGTAAGTAATAATCTGACCTGGCAAAGCCAATACTTCAAGTCTAGGCTTATCGCCAGGCTTTCCTTCCTTGTCCCAGTGCTTCATCTGGTCCCAAGTCCCTCCAATGCTGTAAATCTGAAAAATAGACAATGGTATCTTCTAGATACAAAATAATACAGGTTTCCAGCACATCACAAAAAAATACATAGACAGAATGCCAACATGCAGCAGCAGCATTACACAGCCCACATGGAATTTCAATGTATTCAGTGTCCATGTCTGGTGATAAATGCCATTTCCATTTGTCCACTTCTTGAATACTAACCAAGTTGTAGACCCCTCTTAGATGTAAATTGGAAATGATGGTTGGGGACATAATACTGCTTGTGGATGTTAATATTATTTAATTCTCAATAATCTATACCAGAATGGAATTCACCATTTGGTTTGGGATGACAAAGATATGTGCTCTTACTGGTGAGGTGTTTGGTTCCGTGACAATTGTAAGTGATGTTTTCGACTCGCTCGAATATGGTCGAGTCTGGTATCTATGAACCGCAAATGACGAGTTTAGTGGGTGTACGCGTTTTCGCTGTGCTAACCTAAACCGTTCGTCTGTTTCGTGGGTCTCTTCATCTGCACCCACGGTTTCCATTTTAGATACGGCATCCATTTTGTTTCTTGCCCTCAAGTAGCCAGTGAACGGACACTGTCCGCTTCGTGACCCTGGGATTCCCAAACTCTTGCGGAAGACACGTGTTGCTTTGAGGGTGTCTTTATGATGAGGGAGATGACACTGTAAGGCAGATGGCCCCACTCGAGGCTCATCCTGCCGTGCCATTCTATTGTCTCAGTTGTGCATTCATTAGGCACGTCTCCTTTGATCCCTGCAAATCGTGTTTCCTGATGCCACCCCTTTTTACACTCTCTTCGATCTGTTCGCTATCTTCGTCTTCCTTTGCACCTGTTTCTGACTCTTCCTTGATTCGTTTACAGTCAAACGGAATGCACTAATGGTGGGAAGATGTACTTTTACAGTTGGGAACTGACAAATGCTACTGTAATTATGTTCCGGGCCCTGAATACATGAAAGCGACCCCCTATGAAATTTACTGTGGGAACCGGGTTGTAACCTTTTGTTTGCCATGTTATCTTATGACGAAAAACTGTATAAAAGGAGCGATCCACAGATACAATTTGAAGCAGTCTCCATGAACCTACATGCTATGTACTTCTTGTGACTTCTGTGTTCCCTGCAGTAAATAAACCTTGAATCTTTGACGCCGAAGGAAGTGTCCTGTGTCTCTGTCATTTGTACGCCGGAACAGGTAACCCACGAAGGTTTCAGGTGTTGTCCCTGGCACCGCTGGGTCTTATCAGAACCCAGTCCTTCAGTTGGCGCCCAATGTGGGGCGGCATCAGCGGTACCGGTCCAAAGCCCGACGATCGTGAGGAACTTCGTGTGAAATCTCCGAGGGAAGGTGCACCCCGCTTCATCGATCCTGTTGTCGAAACAAGTGGCCCGACGACTTTTCCCGCGAAGATCCCCGCTTCCTGACGGCTGCAACGGACTGCTGCCCTGACTGTCGACCTGTTTTGGCGCCTGGCGTAGACCTTGGTACAGCGAGACGATTGACGGGCCTTCCTGGTGACGCCATTGTTCTTTGAGTTAAGTATTTGTGGGTCGCTCCCCAGAATCCTTAGTTGTTGTGGGTGCTTAGTTATTGCATGGTTCCATTGCACTTGTGGTCCTTCGTATTTTGTTCTTAGTTGTTCTATTTGACGGCTGCAGTCGCCAAAAACCGAGGGTTTTTGCATTTTGCGGGGATATTGTAATCCAATAACCCTTGAAGTTTGTGAAACTTGGCCAGTGTGCACGATGCCTGGCCGTAGTACTTTGTTCAGTTGTTTTAGAAGTTGTGGTGCGGATTCCTGATTGGAGGACTCATGCCCGATACCTCCAGTTGGAACTCCAATTTATGAATTATATAGTCGACATGGTGTGGGTCCTATCACGTTCAATGATTGCTGGGTCCGCTACACTAAAGATGACGGTGTCCTCAGTTGGCCACCTCATGGTAGTTTTGAGACCCCGATTTTAGATAATCTTGAAGCTAAATTGTTCCAAAGAAAAGCAAGGCCGGCCATGTTTGATTCCTTTCGGTTATGGCGTAAAGAAGCCAAGCAAAAAGAAATCAAACAGCTTAAACGTAATAAGAGAGAAGGTATTGTTACAACAATGAGAAATGCAGAGCAGTTTCAGCGAGACAAAGAAGAGAAGGAAAAGGAAGTTTTTGATAGGTTACAACGTATGACTGTGGATAAATGTTATCCCGTTTTACCGACGGGTACTGATAAGAAGGGAGAGGAAGCAGTAGAGGATCCTTTGTTATCCTATCTATTGAAGTCACCACCTCCATATGCGCAAGATACCACAGCTCCTGTGGTTTCTCCCGTTCCTCCACCTGCTGTTCCGGCGGCTGTTAATCAGCCTGCCGCTGGTCCTGTTCCTGCAAATCCTTTTGTCCCTATTCCTCTACCTGCTACTATCCCTACTACTCCACCGTCCATACCTTCTCAAGCTACTGTTCCTGCTACTTCCACTCATGTGGCTACTCCTACTACTTCTGCTCCTCCTGTATTTGGTTCTTCTATTGTTACCCCTTTACTTCTCTCCTCTTCACCGTCCGTTCGACTACGTATTCCTAATATTGTTGCCAACTTTTACTCTCCTCTTGGACCGATTCTTGGGTCTGCTGACTCTGACGCTCCCCAAAGACGAAGTCAGCTTCCTGGTGGTAGGGAGCACGATACATTAATTAATATGGCGCATAATTGGATTAGGTACCCACTTAAAAATCCTCTGCGCACAATTGTGGAGACTTTCTCTCAATTCAATGTGCCAACACAGAGATTCGTGTTTGACGAAATGTGTAAATTCGTACGTGAAGCGATATCTAATGATGAGGTCAACGAAGTACCGGTTGATGTGACTGAACTTCAGCTTCAGTTTGCGAGTGGTATACTTGTGGGGAGCAATGTTTGACGTGCTCTTGAGCATCTTTTATCTTTTCGTCCTACTGTGATACCCCGAGCATTGTTTAAAGATGAAACTGAGGAGTGGATGGCAACGCCTGGTCAGTATCCTATGCGTGAAGTTCCGCCAGTGTGGAGGCCAGGTGATGCGGCTGCTAATCCTGCTATTCCACCACACTTCCAGAGAGTGTGGATACACCTTCCATGGAAACGATCGGAAGTTTTACAGGTTAAGCAAACTTTGCCTGACCCTCGCAAAAATCCTGCAGGGTACTATAAAGAGTTGTCCCAGTTAGTGGATGCTACGATAATGAATCTTGCCGACATCGACATGTTGTTCGGCAATGTTGTACCACAATCGGTGTGGGCGAAAATTCGTCAAGAGAATCACGCAGCCGAGTTAGGCAGTGATTGGACTGCTCTTGTGGCGGCTGACGCACGACAAGTTGGTGGAGCTAAGCCTGAACAGCTCATTACTGATCTTCCGCAAAGAATAATTACCCTTATGAAGACACTTATGCCGGCGATAAAAGTTAACAGGGATAAACTATCTGCGTGTAAGCAAAAGAAGGACGAGAGTGTCTCTGATTTCTTTACGAGATTTGAGGAGGCCTTCATTGATCACAGTGGTCAAGATATGAGCACTGAGGGAGGTCAGAGGTTGTTTGTGGATAAATTTGTATCAAATTTGTTGCCTGAACTTAGCAACAAATTAAAAAATTCGGAAAGTGCGTGGGCTGTTTCTACTTCTGCTCAGATATTGGCTACGGCTCAATATTATGAAAATAGAGAGAAAGAGGAAAATGATCGTGTAGACAAAAAGACGAAAGAACTTAAAACGAAAGTCCTGTTGCAACAGGTGTATCCTCCGCGCTCAAATCAAAATGATTCTCAACAGCGGAATAGATCGCAATCGCAGCCCGCTAGGTCGCAACCGCGGAATGATTCCTCTTCGCAGAGATCTATGCTTGGGTACAATCAATGTGCCTATTGTCGAGGTGAGGGTCATTTGAAATTTGATTGTCCGGTTCTGCGCGATCGGAATAATGGCAATTCATCTAGAGGAGGTCGTAGTGGTCCCCAACAGGCTTCACGAGGTAGAGGTCGTGGGGTTACACAGAATCAAAATGAGCGTTCTAATAGTTCCTCTGATTCCAATAACTGTTTTGATCAGCGTGGATCATCGTCAGGTAGATCCGCACAATACAATGTGGACGATTATTACGTCGATCAGGGTACTGATGACGGCAATTACTAGGACAGCCATAGACAAGGAGAGGGAGTTGTATCAGTTCCGGTTGATCAGAGAGGGCCTTACGTCGCAGTTGCCACCTCGGGCGTAGTTGAGCCTTTTCTGTAGGACACTGGTGCAGCGAAAAGTTCCATTATGCATTCGAAACTCTCTGGCGCACCTTTGTCTGGCTTAACAAATGTTTCCGTTGGATTCTCCGGCGCCCCTGTTAGCAATCCGGTTTCTTGCCCTTTGCCCCTTACAATTGGGCCTCGTGAGCTGAAAGCTCCCTTGATTTTGACCACTGGTTGTGGTGAAAATCTTTTGGGCCTGGATTTGCTGAAACGTCTGTATGCGACTTTGTATTGTTCTCCTGCGGGAGTAAAGCTTACATTGGGTGAGAGAGTGATCTCTCCTATGTACTTGTCCATTGATAAGTTTCCACCGGAATTGAGCTCTCTTCCTGCATCTTTGTGGGCAACAGGTCCCAATGACGTGGGCCTGCTTGACATCTCCCCCTATGTTGTCCAATTGAAATCGAATGTGCGATTACCACGTATTCCCCAGTACCGGATCTCCCTTGATGGTGAGCGAGCGTTGTTAGCGATCATCTATGACTTGATCGAGAAAGATGTTATCGAAGAGACTCGGGGAAACTTGTGTAATAGTCCTGTGTTACCTATTCTGAAACGCACTGATCCATCTAAACCTCCTGTTTATCGTTTCGTCATTGATTTGCGGGAGGTGAACAAAATTGTGGTTCCTCAGTTCCCTGTGGTGCCTGACATTACGGCTTTACTGACTCTGATTCCAGCATCTGCGTCCTGGTTCTCAGTGATCGACCTGAAGAATGCTTTCTTTAGCATTCCGATTGCTGAGGAAAGCAGGGACCTATTCGGTTTCTTGTTAGGTGGTCGCAGTTTTAGGTTTAAACGCGCTCCTCAGGGCTATTGTGAGAGTCCATCAATCTATAGCCAAGCCCTGAAGAGTCAACTTGACGCGTTTGTGTTACCGGCTGGTGCGGCCTTGATCCAATATGTTGACGACTTATTGGTGGCTGCGGACACGCGAGAAATTTGCAGAACTGCTACGGTGTCTTTGTTGCAGCATCTCTGTGACTTACATCACAAGGTGTCACCTTCTAAACTGCAATATTGTTGCCAAGAAGTAACCTATCTAGGTCACTTATTGTCAAAGGAGGGAAGAAGGTTGACCCCAGAGAGAATTGCAGCGATCGCTCAAATGACTGTGCCAACAACTCAGAGAGATGTGCGTGACTTTTTAGGTATCACGTCATACTGCAGGCAATGGATTCCAAATTTTTCATTGCTAGCTAAACCATTGGTAGCTCTTACGTGCAAGGATGTTCCAACTCCTTTGCCATGGACGGAAGAGTGTCAGAAAAGTTTTTCTGAACTACGTGATGCGTTGTGTTCGGCCCCTGTGTTAGGTACTCCTGACTACAGTAAGCCGTTTACACTATACGTTCACGAGAGGGAAGGTTGTGCGTTGAGTGTTTTGACGCAACAATTTGGTGGTAAGCAACGTCCATGTGCATATTTTTCCTCGACCTTGGACCCAGTAGCTAGAGCATTGCTGAGTTGCTTGAGAGCAACAGCGGCAGCTGCGGTGTCCATCCGACAATCTGCAGGATTGGTCATGGATAATATGCTTACGGTGATGGTTCCGCACGCGGTTGACACTCTCTTGAATCGTACGAAAACCCAACACTTGACGAGCGCGGTTGTCTGGTTATGAGTTGACGCTTTTGGCAAGTCACATTCAAATAAAGCGCTGCAATGTCCTAAACCCGGCGACTTTGTTGCCAACCAATATGGAATCAGATGAGGTACCACCACACGATTGTTATTTGCGAACTGAGGAGGAAACAAAGGGTCGTGTTGACCTAAAAAACACTCCATTGGAAAAACCCGATGGTACTTTGTATGTGGATGGTTCGTGTTTTAAGTTGCCGAATGGTGATGTGACGACTGCGTATGCTGTGGTAACGTTGAGTACGGTTGTGGAAACTGCAAGACTGAAACAGAACTCTTCACAGGCGGCAGAGCTAATTGCCTTAACCAGAGCGTGTGTTTTGTTGAAAGGAAAGAGGGTGAATGTGTTTACCGACAGCCAGTATGCTTTTGGCGTCACCCATAGCTTTGGACGATTGTGGAGAGAGAGAGGTTTTATGACATCGCATGGTACGAAGATCCAGCATGGACAGCTTGTGAATGATCTTTTAGATGCACTTACATTGCCCAAGCAGGTGGCGATTATTAAATGTAGTGCACACCGTAAGGTGACGGATGATGTTGGTCGTGGCAATGCGTTTGCTGATGAGATTGCTAAGGAGACTGCGAGAAACCTTACAACTAGAATGTATGTGACGAGTTCGGTAAGGTGGCCTGCAGAAGCTGGTATGTGTGAAGACACTATTGAAAGTGTGAAAGCGATTCAGAATGAGGCCACCGAGACTGAAAAGACCAAGTGGAAAGAGAGTACAGGAAAGATGGATGCGAATGGCTGTTGGATTGATTTGTCGGAGAATAAAAGGTGGATGTTGCCGGATGCATATGTGCTAGCTGTTGTGACCATGGCACACGGTTTGTCACATATTAGTGCGAAAGGTATTTGTAAGTTGTTGTCCCCTGTATGGAAGAATGATGGTATCGCTAAGTGTGCAGAGAGGTTGGTCAAGAATTGCATGGTATGTATGATGTATAATCCTGGCAAGCAAACTCCTACACCCCCTGGCCACTTTGCTCCTCCTACATGTCCTTTTGAGGTAATTCAGTTGGACTTCATCCATATGGAGCGATGCAATAACCTAAAATACGTTTTAGTTGTGGTTTGCGCATTCTCCCGATGGATTGAAGCTTATCCTCTCAAAGACAATACTGCCTTGTCTACAGCGAAAATCCTACTGAAGGAATACTTTCCTCGGTATGGAATGCCACGGATTGTATGGTCTGATAACGGAAGTGAGTTTGTGGGGAGTGTGATGAAGAGTGTGTGTAAAGGCCTTGGAATTACACAAAAATTCCATAGCGCCAATCATCCCCAGTCAGCAGGTTTGGTTGAGGGGTACAATGGTACTCTCAAACTAAAACTCGCAAAGATTCAGGCTACGACTGGTCTCTCGTGGCCTGACGCTTTGCCTCTGGCTCTTCTGTCAACCAGGGCGACCGTACACTCTCGAGTAGGGCTCAGCCCATATGAGATTGTGTTCGGCCGTCCTGCAAATATTTGGGGGGTTCCTAGACCCAGTGCGTTCACCGATCTTGAATATCCAATGCTGATTGATTACCTTCATGATCTGACTGCTAAACTGAGGTTAATTCATCAACAGGTTTTTGAAGCACTGCCGGCGCAGACGGAGGGTCCAGGCCACCAACTCCAACCCGGAGATTGGGTGGTTACGAGGAACTTTGGCCGAAAGCGAAACCTTGAGCCGAGGTTCATCGGACCCTTTCAGGTGCTCCTTGCCACGAGAACTGCTGTTCGTTTGGAGGGCCGCAAGCATTGGGTGCACGCCACCCACACCAAAAAGGTACCGATACCTTTACCAGCGGACTCGTGGGTGAGGACAGGCATCGCCTCATCTGAAACCGAGGCTTTGCCGAACTTTGTGCCGTTCAGTGACGCTCAGCCTGTGGGAGATACCTCGGTGCAGCCGGATAATACTGTTCAACCTTTGTCAGTGGAGAATTCAAGATCTGAACTATTGTCTGATCAACAGGACTCTGTTTCATCATCCGACCAACTGTTTGAAGAGCAGACTCGTCCTGGAAGAAGCAGATATTTTCTCCGTTCCAACACTAGAGACTAATAAAGAAAATTATTTTTGCTTTTTCCCTTGAAAATTCACGTTACCCCCATTATCACTCTGAACATTTTTGAACAACTGTGATTTTTGTATGAATTCTGAGTTCTTTTCCGTATATGTGCGTTTGTTTCCACAGCTAGGAGATTTTGTATATATCGTTTGATTGAAAGAACCTTACATCCGGGTTGACCGTAGGGCCGTGCGGGTACTTCCTTCTGTTTAGTAGGTCCTGACACTAGGTTAGAGGCCGTCGATTCCTAGGAACTCCTGGGGACTGACTATTGCTACACAGAATGAAGTGCGTCAAGAACGTTGCGGACGGTTTTTAGAGGATGGCTTTCTCAAAGCTGTCGGAGGTGGAAAAGACTCAATCTCAAAGATTCGAATTGCATAGGATTGCACGTACTAAATGCTTCATGTTTCAGGTGTTCCTTCTATTCCTAACTGTTTCCTCGTTATTGGTGGGTGGAGTGTATTATGCGATACAGTCATTATTGCCTTCTGTTTCACCTACCCCTTCTTCTGAACCTAAACCTACTTCCACTGTTTCTCCTCATTCCTTTCATATCTTACCCCAACACGAGCAGGTTAGACGTGCGGAATTTATGAACAATTCCTTCGTTCAGCTCCTTCATCAGCATCAGTTGGTAATGAACACTACCAATTGTTGGGTGTGTGGGTTAATGCCACATACCACTGATAGGGGAATTCCGTACTTGGTCCTTCCTTACAGTTCCCAGGGTTCAGCTCGAGCATTCCAAACAATGTTTCGTGGCGCACTAGATTCTTACCCCCATCGAGAGCCACGCACTGCAGATCATGGTCCTGGCCCGTACCACAAGCCTTTGGCAAGAGCGATTGCCGATTTAGATAGGGATATCTTCGACGCATCGCTTATCCCAGAGGAAGAGGTGCGAGCATACAGAGATCTGAGTGAGGCTGAGTATAGTATGTCAGTGGGTGATCGGCAGCTTAAAAGCTCGTCTCCGATCTGGATCGTACCCCACCTTGATAATTTCTGTCTGAAAGGCCTAGGCCGGAGCCCGCGAGCTCAGCTTGGGAGGAGTGCCTGTACCGAAACGTATGTTTTGCCGACGGCCTCTTCCCCTGTTCTTTTGACTGCCAAGGGTACTTACTTTGTTTGTTACGACCGCGCATATACATAGTTGCCTCGTGACTTCTCAGGTACATGTTATATTGCGAATTTGTTGCCACCGACCTTTACTGTTGGGTCGGATTATCACAAGACCAGAGTTGTGAGAGGCGTCATTAGCGAAGAGGACACTGCCGGTCAAGAGGCAGGAGACTTCTTTAAGGGTTTCTTGCCGTTTTGGGGACCTATGATCAATAGTAGGAACCTGAGACAGTTGACTCGAGTGGTGGAATCGACCGCTAATATCACTGCGAGCGCCATTGGCAACATTACAGCAGAGCTTCAGGCTGACAGGCTTATGACGTTACAAAATCGTATGGTTTTAGACGTTGTCCTTGCAGATAGAGGTGGAGTATGTAAGGTGATCCATTCGAGTTGCTGCATTTTCATTCCTGACAACGCTCCAACTGTCTATCAAGCCATCTCGAAGTTGCATAAAATCTCCGAGTCCATACACGTGGACGTAGGGGATTGGACGCTTCTAGGGTGGTTTTGGGGCCTAATGTCGACGTGGGGTTGGAAAATTCTGATGATCATTGGGGTTGTTGTAGCATTTCTGTTCACGTGTTGTCTTTGTGTGCAGTGTGGTCCTGCCTTATGTTGCCTCTGTGCTACGACGTGTATAAGACGGCCACCTGTTACCAAGGAAGCACTGATGGATAGGATGATGTTGCAGCAACATCTGGATGGTCTGATGAATATTGAGATCGATTCTGATTCCGACTAGTGCTTGCCTACATGAGGGCAAAAGGAGCGTCTGAGGTTCCGTGACAATTGTAAGTGATGTTTTCGACTCGCTCGAATATGGTCGAGTCTGGTATCTATGAACCGCAAATGACGAGTTTAGTGGGTGTACGCGTTTTCGCTGTGCTAACCTAAACCGTTCGTCTGTTTTGTGGGTCTCTTCATCTGCACCCACGGGTTCCATTTTAGATACGGCATCCATTTTGTTTCTTGCCCTCAAGTAGCCAGCGAACGGACACTGTCCGCTTCGTGACCCTGGGATTCCCAAACTCTTGCGGAAGACACGTGTTCCTTTGAGGGTGTCTTTATGATGAGGGAGATGACACTGTAAGGCAGATGGCCCCACTCGAGGCTCATCCTGCTGTGCCATTCTATTGTCTCAGTTGTGCATTCATTAGGCACGTCTCCTTTGATCCCTGCAAATCGTGTTTCCTGATGCCACCCCTTTTTACACTCTCTTCGATCTGTTCGCTATCTTCGTCTTCCTTTGCACCTGTTTCTGACTCTTCCTTGATTCGTTTACAGTCAAACGGAATGCACTAATGGTGGGAAGATGTACTTTTACAGTTGGGAACTGACAAATGCTACTGTAATTATGTTCCGGGCCCTGAATACATGAAAGCGACCCCCTATGAAATTTACTGTGGGAACCGGGTTGTAACCTTTTGTTTGCCATGTTATCTTATGACGAAAAACTGTATAAAAGGAGCGATCCACAGATACAATTCGAAGCAGTCTCCATGAACCTACATGCTATGTACTTCTTGTGACTTCTGTGTTCCCTGCAGTAAATAAACCTCGAATCTTTGACACCGAAGGAAGTGTACCGTGTCTCTGTCATTTGTACGCCGGAACAGGTAACCCACGAAGGTTTCAGGTGTTGTCCCTGGCACCGCTGGGTCTTATCAGAACCCAGTCCTTCAGGTGAAATAACTTATAATTTCTTCAGCAAAATTCAACTTTTGGGTATTGTTTAGACACCTCATATTCTTATGTGGACAGAGGGTAAAAACTCTGAAAAATCTTTTCTCCTGGTATCAGATCAAATACACAATTATATTTCATATGTGAACACAATATGATAGCCCTTTTATTACTAAAGATGCTAGCAAAGTCTTGTTATGCTGGAGAAAGGTCCACCTTCAATGCTTCAGCTTCTTCTTGAGGATACAACTTCACAGTGTTCAGAGGAAAACTATTTACATTTTGGGTCTTCTCAAAATTGGGATTTGGGTAACGATATTGGCGACATTAAGTGGAGGAGTAGGTGCTTTTGTAAGTTCCTTTAAGTAATTGCAGGGTTATGTTGCCAAGGCCAATTGGTACCCAACACAATAGGGAATAAGGAAGAAGTGATGAGATCAGACTGTCTCTTTTCAAGATAGCCCTTAGGTGTAATCATGATCACTGGTTAGGTCTCCTGTTTAATATCTACCGATGCCAAATCTGTACCATCAATTCCCGCAATGGATTCCGATCCTTCTTTCTCTCTGGTAGAAATCTGTGGGTCGCTTTGAAACGCTTAATCTATGGAGCATCCGGCTGCCTCCAGAATCAATAAGTGCCCAAACAGAAATAGTGTTTGTAGATAATGACAGGAAATGTTCAAATGAAAATGAGCCTTAGCAGGGCTCGACAAATCCACTCGACCGCTCGCACTTGCGAGGTAAATTTTATGAGGTCGAGCTATTTTTAGGTCCTACTAGCCCTTTCTGGCAAGTAGGAAAACATAAAAGGGCGAGTAGGAAAACATACTAACTTTTGTCCTCCGTCTTTGAAAACTGAGCAAATGTGACAAGATAACACGATTTAAAGGCCTTTTTATTGCTCACAAAGCAAATGAGCAATAAAGAGGCCTTTAAATCTTGTTATCTTGTCACATTTGCTCCGCTTTCAGAGACGGAGGTCAAGTAGGTTACTATTAGTTCAAGGAGTTTTTTTTAAAGTACTAGACCTGCAGGACTAGTACAATTTTTCAGATTTGTAGAGCCCTGCTTATGATGAGGAACATACTGGCCTAGTGAAATTGAGCTTACCCTAAATCTGTTATCTAGGGCTAGGCTTGTTTGTATCCTTTACAAATGCAAGCACTGTTTAACAAAAGTACCCAGCTTCACACAATACAGTCAAAAGCCTTGTTGGCATTGAACACTTTCTGCAATCCCCAGTGGGTCGCAAATGACCTACCTCATGAATATTAATGAGGTAGGTCCCAATTTGCGACCCATTAGCAATCACAAAATTCACCGGGATGGTGGCCTGCTGAGGTCAACACACCACCATATCTGTTATGCTTTTAAATAAAGCAATCCTTTTTTTTTGTAAAGAAGCCTGTTTTCATTAAAGGAAAATGGGATGCATTACAAGAAGAAAAATTAAAATCTTTCTTTTCATTTTTAGGTCTCGTTTAGCTTGCAGCGCGTATGCGCTGCCATCACTTTGCGAGGGATGCAGTATGCACTAGAGTGTGGAAGCTTTGTGGAAGCTCCGCCCACTCTCTGGCCCATCTTCTCTGATTATAAATGCTGCATTCCCATTGGTTTTAAGCTTGTTAGTCCCTCCCCATGACAGCCATGTCAGTCATTTGTATCCTTCCACGGCTACTGGCCCCTTCGCTGCACAGACTACTTTCTTCCTCTTCCTCCCTAACCCCCCACCCCTCCTCCTCCTGCAGTCTGTGACTTCTTGGGGCCCCCACCTCCCCCCCTACACACACTCCCAGTCGTGCTTGTGCCTTCTCTCACCCGCCCGCCAGCACCAATGCTCGTTTCTTCACGCTCCCACCCAAGTCTCACTGCTGAAGACGCCTTGTAATGCACACAGTCCAGTGTTCTGATTTCTCCTCCTGCTACACGGTCAGTTGCCGTTCTCTGCCTGAGTTTTGATTTATTTGTTTCTGGTCTTTCTGTTGACATTCTCGTTAAGAACGGGTGAGTGACTCCGCCGTTCTCCATTGTAGTGTGTTTAAGGGGCTGTGATTCGCACGTACGTATCCCCTCCACTGCCTCTTTCCTTCGCCCACTGGGCAGGCAGACAAATACAATCAAGGATGCATGTGTGTTAATTTGCCCTTTGAAGTGCTCTGCCAGCCATTTCAGTGTTTGCTCGGGACACAGAAACAGAGCCACATTCATGGCAAGGACGGGGTGGGGGATCCGATGACATTTTTTCTTCGACCCAGGCAGGCTCGAGCTCTGCTGTGGCGCGTGCTGCATCAGCCGTGGAAGGACAAAAAGCCCTGACCCCTGGGGAAGTGTCCAGAAGGGGACAGAGGGGAGGCCTCAGCCGCTTGATGACGGCTTCCTGCGGACCGGGAAGGCACATATTTTTCCTACCCATAAAGGTGGTTTCCAGATGCCCTGGGGGGGATAGAGGCCTTAGAGAGATACTTTTAGTAACTGGCACACAACACAGGTAAGTATCCTTTGATGGACTGCGTAGCATGTGGTAGAAAAAGGAGCAATATTAAACTGTCCGGGATATCTCCTTTTTACTGAAGCGCCTCGACCCAGTTCAGTTGATGGTGTGCACTACATGATAGTATTTCTGAATGAATGAGTGAGGAAGCATCTCATGTTACGCACAGCCCTGGTCACCAGCTGCCCACCCCTGCCACTTGTGGAACCTTGCATGCTGTGAGGTTAATTATCCACACAATAGCCCTGGAGACGTCTTCCTGTTGAGACAATGTAAAGGCCTCCTTGTATCATGTTACACGTCATCCTGCCCGCCTAGTTTCACTCAGTGGATGCACAAGCAACTTCCTCCTACTGTGACCCCCCCCACCCCCATTCCGAACCTGCTATTGTTGTGCTATGCACTGTTCAAACATGTGCATTAATAGGGTCCCATACCAAATAAGTACTGTTCAGTATTTTAAAGGGAGCACATTGTGTTATTTTTTAAAGCAAATCAAAAAGGTTAGATCTGATTGGCTTGCGTGAAATATTTGAGTCAATCAGGAGAACTCGAGCCGAATCACCAACTCAGATAAAATTACTGAATAACAAAATGGCCTCCCCAAACTATGTACAGAAGATGTTAAATATTGTGGCACAATAATCCACACGTCCCAATTGCAGGACATTTTTATTGTAGCAGGATCATCGCAGCAAACCAGAAGCACTGTTTGGGCAGCTTGTAGGGAGCACGTGAAAACTGAATACATAAAATAGGATCCAATGGGAGGTGGGGGCGGAAACATGTCTTGGGACAGTGGAAGTTACATTGCAACAAGGTAGTGCGTGCCATAGCAATATATATATATATATATATATATCATACAAAACGGCAACTTCTCCTCCAGTCCCCAAACGCTTAGCCTCCAATACCTCCTCCAGCCGGGTCACGGAACAGAGAACAGTGTCTGTATTCCCCCGTCAGATCCGGGTTGCAGCGTCGCAAAAAGCCACTTGCTGGATCGGTTTTTTGAGGCGGCCCGGGGAAGAAACCAACGCCTTGGATACCACAACTCTCACCAGAGAATCCCCAGACTCTTGACAGCGGGTTCTTTCCGCACACTACTGGCCTGCGTGCATAAATCATACAAAACGGCAACTTTACTGAAGAAACCCAAAAAGGACACAGCGGGGATGAAGGTAAAGACCGCTTTTAATAGATGATATTGGCATGATGCATTTCGACAAAACTGTCTTCGTCAGATGCATTAATGTCGGAATGGAAAGTCTCACACTTATAGGTACCTCCTTGGCTCCTCCCAATCATTGGAGTGCAGCTGGCTCTGATAGCAATTAGAGTCTTTTACCTTGCGGTCTGATGAAAAAGACTGCAGTTCCCAGAAGTTTACAGGATAGTATTTGACTTGCATGGAGCCCAGATTAAACCAGCAATCAATGCCGCTCATGCCTTGTAGAGGTAAGTGTTCCAACTTTTAAAATCTAACGCAGATGTCTTTCTCGGTCCTCCTCCAGTCCCCAAATGCTTAGCCTCCAATACCTCCTCCAGCCGGGTCACGGAACAGAGAACAGTGTCTGTATTCCCCCTCAGATCCGGGTTGCAGCGTCGCAAAAAACCCACTTGCTGGATATATAAATATATATATATATAAATATATATATTACCTACTGGCGTTCGCCAGTAGGTATATATAGTTAGGAGTTTTTCCCTATGGGATTTCTGAAAATTCTATGTCTAATAACTTTGGCGTTTGTGGACGGAATCGGTTGAAATTTTCAGGAAAATGGCACATTTTGTTTCTGAGCAGCTCCTGGAAATTTGGGGGGGGTTCGTCAAGGGGGGGCTGAGAAAAAAGGGGGGTCCCAAAACGCGTTTTTAACATTGAGTTTTCCATAGGGCGGTTGGACTCACTTTTAGCCCGAACGGCTGAATGGATTTACACGAAACTTGGCAAAATTGTAGGGACTGTTAGCCCGATGTGCCTTTGCTAGGTCTCAATATATGTGCTTCAGTGGATTTTGAGAAATTAACGTTTAAATCAAGATATATATCTGTAACAGCGGTCCGGGCAGCGATCTGGTTCGCGTACTTTTCGCGTAACGGAACTTTGCGCACGGAAAGCTGATTGGCTCTTCGGTGTCTGTCAACATTCTAAACAGTCCGGTGCAGCCGCCATCTTGTCTCTCGGTAGGATCGAGAGATAAGAGGAGGCGAAAACAAAGGGGGAAATTTCCATAAGGGGGCATAGTAGATCCTCCCTGACCCCCTAGGTTTTATGTGGAGGTTTTAAAAGGGCCCAGCAGGGTTCAAAAAAATCTTTTCTTGTTTTTTTTTTCGCGTTGAGCGCCTAGTACGCGAACCGGAAAGCGTTCTAGGCAGCGTTCTATAAGGATAATAGAATGATATACTTTTCAAAGACTAAATGTTAATTATTTGTTGTTTTGTTTGTTGTTTTTGTTGTTTTTTTTTGTTTTCTTTATTTTTAAATTTTTTTTTTATTTTGATTGTTTTTCATAATTTATTAAACTTTCTAACATTTCAGTGTCTGAAATGTCATTATTTTCTTGAAATATTGTTTGCAAGCTGTGAGCTTGTAAAATGTCCTCATTTGCAAGGAGGGCATCTACTGCTTGGACACATTGCAGCAGTTCATTATCCAAGCTTTGATCCATAAATTCCATGTCAATTTGTTCAATCAATTCCTGGCTGCTTTCTTGCAGGTCCATTTCAAAAGAAACTTGGTTTTCGCCTTCCATTTTGCCTGAAATTTGGATTAAAAAAATATATATTAGTAGAGATAGGGCACTGTTGGGATTAATTTTAGATAGTCAGTTAGACAGTTTTTATCAGTGAATTTATCTTTTGGCAGTGTATAGTATCAGAGTGGAAATAGGACTATAAAAAAGTGTATGTGATTTAACCAAGACAAGCCTAACTCCATTCATAACTATAACAGAGAAGTCTATCTAAATACATTACTAGTACAGAGGGATAGTGTATATGTAGCAGAAAAAGTCTACTATATTAATTTATAGTGCACAATATATTTCATTTTTAAAAATTATAACTTACCTTCACAAAGAAGTTGAAGTTTTTGGAAGCTATTGAAATGTGATGTACAACAAGAAGTAGTAGTCAAAATGGCTGTGTTTTCTTCTCTTCCTTTATATATTCAAGTATATAACCAATCAGATGTCAGGTAATAAAAGTAGAAAATGAAAGTAACATTTTCATTGGTTGTCAATTCCAACACTTCAGATGTGTTTTGTGAAGTAATTTACCTCACGGTACTTGGAGAGGTCTACAGGCTAAATGGCTAAATTAAATTTCAATCAAATTTGTGAGAATGAAAGGGATTGTTATGTAGTATGAGCTAATGTATATTTGGTGAGAGTGTCTCCAGTCGTTTTTCTGTAAATTACTTTCCCACCTTTTTTTGGACCGCTTCCTGGAAAGCGGTCCGGTCCGCGAACTAGGAGCGTAACGGGAGTCCACCATTTTGTGTTTCGGTCGAATCAAGGTATAAAATGGATGGTAAATAATGTTTTGAATGGGTAGAAGGGGGCATGGTACAAGTAGTTTGCCCCCCTACGTTTTCTGAGGGTGGCTGAGGAGGACTATATGTGCGAAGAAAAAACTTTTTTTTTGAAATTTTGCGCGGTTAGCTTCCAGTTCGCGTACCGGATAGCGCTCTTTGAGCGTAGTCTGTTGAAAATTACAGAAAAAAGTTAGAAAAAAATAATAATTGTGAGTGATCAGATGAAGGGTAGCTCTGAGAAGAGCTTTTGGTTTTATGGTACATTTAGGTACTTATAAGTAGGTACCAATACACAGTCTTAAATTCAGAATGAAAATTCTGTTGCCCTCATCTGAGAAGTGAACTCCATCTCCTCTGTAGATATCTTGCATGTAGTAACGCAAGTTATTGTTGTACAGAGAGCCCATTCCATGGTCTCTCATGAAAGCTGAAACAGATTTGTTTACATGCTTCCTCGCTTTCTCAATTTGTGGAGAAAATTGGTTGGACCACCTCCATTTCTGTCTTTGGCATATATTGGAATATACCAAAGCAGTTTGAGGAAAAAGTGCCATTAATTGCTCAAAGGTGTCCTTTAAAAGCATTTCCAGACCTACCCCTGTCAAAGTGCCCAAATCATTACCTCCACAGTGCACTATTAACAGGTCAGGTTTTGGCAAATGCATAAAGGTTTTCACCAATGGTATCAATTGGTGACATTTTAATCCTCTTTGGCCCAACCACTTAATTTCCACATCCTGTAAATTGAGGTTGTGTAAATTTCTGTTCTCAGCATACCTTTGAGCCCAGTGGATGTAACTATGTCCAACAATCCTGACCTTAAACATGGTTGGAGAAGGTTGTGCTGCAGTCAGATGAAGTGTGGTAATGAAAGGGCAGTTGAAACAGTAGGAGTTTGTAAAGAAAAAAAACTGTGGATTTCCAATGCTAATGAATCATTAGCAGTGATTGGTGCATTTCCATTTCTGAAAACAGAAAGTTAGGGTGCATGGATGTGTTCTTTGAAAGATGTAATTTGAATGGTCAAGGAAGAAACATTTAATGAAAGATTGCACTGGATACGCAGGTGCACTGAGAGTTCAGAGTTCAATTGAAACATTGTTGTGTGAATTTGCAAACATGAGAGGTCTTCCAGGAGGTGGTTGCTATGGAAAAAAGGCAGAGAGGGCAGAGGGGGGAAGGGTTTTGATTTGAAAAAAGTGAGGGAAGAGTTATGATTGGCTAATATGAGAGATATGTGAAATGAATATCTGTATTTCTGTGCTTTCAATAGCTGCAGCCTCTGGAGTGCATCGTTTTTCTTCTGCTGAAGACAATTTGGTGTATTTCTGAGACTGTTTTCAAAACTCAAAAAGTATTTGCTAAGGTGAGAAAAGATTTATTTATTTTAGATAGAGAATAGTATGAATTAAGGAGAAAATGATGAAGAAAGCAGTGTTTTTAAACTGTGGCTTTGTCTGTAGTGATATAGAAATAGATTTTGTTACTTTGAGAAATTGTAATTGCATATTCGGTGTAGCATTCTGGCATGCAGTAACACAAGTTATTGTGGTACATGGAGCCCATTCCATGGTCTGTTATGTAAGCTGAAACAGATATGTTGTTTTTAAAAACGAATTTTGAAATCAATTATATTTCTGGATATGTACTGCTAGAGCTTCATAGGTTGTTTTGGGCCATATTTATAAGGCATTTGAGTGTCTATTATGCTATTTTACGTTCTTCATGGTGCAAATTTATTGTAAATACGCTCCCACTTGTGCTTTGCAAATTTAGATTTTGATTATGGGAGTTACATAGCCATGTTAATAATGTCCAAACAATGGTGGTAGGGCATTCAAGAAAACGCTTTCCTGTGTCTCTAGGACATTTTCAGTCCTTTCCTCTTGAAAACAGGTATACAATTGATTTATATGCTGTGTTTAAAAACGAATTTTGAAATCAATTACATTTCTGGATATGTACTGTTAGAGCTTCATAGGTTGTTTGGGGTCATATTTAGAATGCATTTTAGTGTCTTTGATGTTATGTTTACCTTTTTAAATGGAAAGCGTTCTTCATGGGGCAAGTGTCTTGTAAATACGCTCCCACTTGCGCTTGGCAAATTTAGATTTTGATTATGGGAGTTACCTAGCCATGTTAATAGTGTCCCAAAAATGGTGCTAGGGCATTCCAGAAAACACTTTCATGTGTCTCAAGGACATTTTCAGTCATTTCCTCATGAATGCAGGTATACAATTGATTTATATGCTGTGTTTAAAAACGAATTTTGAAATCAATTACATTTCTGGATATGTACTGTTAGAGCTTCATAGGTTGTTTTGGGCCATATTTATAAGGCATTTGAGTGTCTTTGATGTTATGTTTTCCTTTTAAAATGGATAGTGTTCCTTATGGGGCCCTGAGCAGTTCTTAGCCATGTTATTTAATGGGAAGTGGATAACATGGCTAAGAGCATTTGCTGGAAAATGCATGAATATCGCTGACTGTTCAGCGATATTCATGCATTGCGGCCGTTTTTTTTTGCATTTGCGAGCAGTTCTTAGCCATGTTATCCAATGGAAGGTGGATAACATGGCTAAGAGCATTTGCTGGAAAATGCATGAATATCGCTGACTTTTCAGCGATATTCATGCATTGCGGCCGTTTTTTTTTGCATTTGCGAGCAGTTCTTAGCCATGTTATCCAATGGAAGGTGGATAATATGGCTAAGAGCATTTGCTGGATAATGCATGAATATCGCTGACTTTTCAGCGATATTCATGCATTGCAGCTGTTTTTTATCGCATTTGCGATAAATCTTGCTAAGGAGAAAATGATGAAGAAAGCTGTGTTTTTAAACTGTGGCTTTGTCTGTAGTGATATAGAAATAGATTTTGTTTCTTTGAGAAATTGTAATTGCATATTCGGTGCACCATTCTGGCATGCAGTAACACAAGTTATTGTTGTATATGAAGTCCATTCCATGGTCTCTTATGTAAGCTGAAACAGATATGTTGTTTTTAAAAACCATTTTTGAAATCAATTAAATTTCTGAATATGTCCTGCTAGAGCTTCATAGGTTGTTTGGGGTCATACACCTTTTTTGGGAAATTATTAACATGCCTATGTAACTCCCATAATCAAAATCTAAATTTGCCAACCGCAGGTGGGAGCGTATTTACAAGAAATTTGCACCATGAAGAACGTAAAATAGGATAATAGACACTCAAATGCCTTATAAATATGACCCAAAACAATTTATGAAGCACTAGCAGTGCATATTTCCAGAAATGTAATGGTTTTCAAATAATGACTTATTTCATTGGTAGGCCTTCACATGTATTTTCTCCATGGTTTTTTTCAGTGAAAATCTTATCTGCAACCATGTGTTGGCCTCACCTCAAATAAACAAAACAGGTGTTGGACCGAATGTGGATCAATGACACACATTCACCCCAGTCCAAAGATCTGGGCCTATACAAACCTTTAGATAGGCTACATCTTATCGTCATCCTGAATTAATCATTTAAAATATTAGGGAGAGATTTATGATTGTTCTATGCCTGTTTTGTACCATTGAGTGTCATTTTTGTGAAGCAGTGCTGGTGCAAAAGATTTGCTATGTTAAATAATTAGTAGGGCATTAAGTTTTAGATGACTGTTATTCATTTACTGTTTGGTAATAGTGGTTAATAACATTTTTTATTATATTTTTCCACAGATTCAACTGCAGATTCTTTCATAGTTTGGAAAATGCCTACAAAAAATAGAATTAGAAAGGCGAGAAAACGTCAAAGACAGCAGGATGATGTTTTATTGCAGCAGTCCTCTTCCCCAAATACTTGTCAAAACACCAAGAAAGGTCCGGGTAAGAGCACGAAATCATTCTTAAGAAATATTTGTAGTAAAAAAAGTATTTCTCCAAAAAACGTTTCAGTCCACAAAAAGAAAAGCAATTTAAATGGAAAGGAGAGACCCATCAAAAATGTTACTGGTAGAGGAAGAGATAACTCTGTGCATGATAGTAGAAGGAAAGAACAGTTTAGGGACATTCGACATCGAATGTTCCGTAACAGGATAATAGTTAATTTATTGAAAAATATTAAAAAAAAAGGCCAACAGAAAGCGGCATTTTATAAGAAGAAGAAAAATGTAGAGAAAATTATTGATCATGCTTTTGAAATTAAGCGAAAGTTGTTTATTTTGGTAATCAATAGAATTAGGAAATTAAGCAAGGTAATTTCTGATTTCAAAACAAAAAGTAGATGGAAGAGAGTAGTAAATCGTACTAACTTTTGTGAAGTTTTTTCCGGAGAATGGATGCATAGTTCGAGTTGTGAGGCATTTTTTAATGAGGAGAGTTATTTTCAGGATAATGATTTGGTGTTTGCAGTTGACACCAGTGGTCGAGCTTATGAAGTGAAGGATGGTTGTCCAGTTGAAAAAGAACAACTTGTGACAACAGAGACAGAAGAGGCGCTAAGTGATGAGGTTTTAGGAAGACGTCCTAAGGGTCCTGTGTACATTTGGAAGTGTAGTTCTATTTGCAGTGTGCGACAGGTTTCCATCAATTTGCTTTGTGATTTTATACGGACATTTAATAAGAAAAGTTTGAAGCAGAAAATGAAGTTGTTGCAAGATTTAGATCCTTGCAGAGTGAGACAAATGACAGGTTTGCGTGGTCATTCACTGGCTTGTCTTTCCAGGAGAGTATGCCAGAGTGTTTTTCATCATTTCAGGATGCTAGCAGTGCATCATAATAAAGTGAGAAAATTAGTGAGAATGTTGTATTATGCTAAGAGTCCAGCAATTATGCTTAAACAATTATGTGGTGCTCTTTTGCATGGTTCTGAAATAGATGTGAAGAATATTTGTGAAGAAATTGAGTTTTGTTACTTTGGTAGTAGAGATGAGAATGTTCAAATTGACCCAGAAGTAGAGGGTTATGTTGAAGATAATATACAGGTTTCTAGTTCAGATAATTTTCAGAAGGAAATTGCCACGTTTCAGATGAAATCAAGTGAGAGGCCTAATTTCACTTGTGTATGTTGTCGACGCACTTATTATAAGAATCAGACTAAGTTAGTGGATTTATATGCAAAAACTGAAAGGGAAAATAATAGTGAATGGAAGGATTTTGCCACATACTTGATGGTAGAAAATTGTTTTGATTTGGGAGTGGATCAACGTGTGTGTACTTATTGTTGTAATAAATTAAATCAAAACCAGATGCCTGCTAGGGCAGTTCATAATAATCTGGAATTGGTTGAGATACCTTCAGAATTGAAGGATTTAAATACTTATGAATCTATTTTGATTCAAAGTATCCATCCCTTTCAGGCTATTGTAAGAATGGAGCCAAAGACAGGGAAGTTGCCTCCAGCAGATTTACAGAGAGGATTAAAGGGAAGAGTTGTTTATTTGCCTCTAGATTTGAACAAAAACATTAACACAATTGGAGTTGAGAAAGTGGAAGAGGAACCTCTGGTTATCTTGGTTAATGGGGTTCCGACAAAGAATAAGAAAATATGGCAAGATTTAGTGGATGTTAGGAAAGTGAAAAATGCAACTTTGTATTTGAAGAAAAATAATAAGTACTATAAGAATGTATATGTTGCAGAAGAGGAAGTAAGTGATGAAGAGGATAGCGTTTTGTGTGCTGGCCAAATTGAGAAAGTAGAGGTGTCTAATAGTGAAGAAATATATGAACATTATAGTGTTCATCCTTTACATTCCAAGGAAGTCATGGGAAATGCTATTGAGTTGTTTCAAATGAAACAAGCCAAAGGGAGTCCCATTAGTGTTTGGGAGGAAAGTTTGGAAGCTCGGTGTTTCCCACAGCTATTTCCCACAGGTCAAGGAGGAAGATATGATGAGCGACCTCATCAAATTCCTGCGTCTGAATACCGGACTTTACGATTGTATGCAGAAGATCCTAGGTTTCGTCAATGCATTCCCTATTTGTTTCATCTCCTGTTTGAAAGCGATCTGTCAGGACTGTCATATGCAGTGAACCACATTTTAAAAAGTGGTATACAGATGCGAAACATCTCGGCAAGTGACTTTATGCATAAAGTCAATGTCCAAGACAGTATTTTGGATTCTCACTTAATTAATCTCATGGCGTGTCAGCGTGGTACTAATGAGTACTGGTACCGTCGTCATGGTGATTTAAAATGTATGCTGAGGAACTTAGGAACTCCAACATGGTTCCTCACTCTGAGCTGTGCCGAGTATGGCTGGGAAGACTTACTTGAATTTCTACGAGAGGCAAATGGAAATATTGAAAACATTGAATTCAAGACACCTGGAGAACTGTGTTCTTTGGATCCTGTGAATGTATGCAGGTACTTCAATCATAGATTTGAAGCTATGATGTCTTTCATCACAAATAAAAAGAATCCACCTCTTGGAGAGGTGTTGGATTTCTTCTGGAGAAAGGAGTACCAAGCAAGAGGTGCCCCTCATATACATATGTTATTGTGGATCAAGGATGCACCTAAATTTGGAACAGATCCGGATGACTTAGTGATGAATTTCATAGAACAGTATTCTACGTGTGCTGTTCCAAACGCAACGGAGAAGAAAAGCCTAAGAGAACAAGTTCTACGTTTCCAAAGCCATCGTTGTGGAAAGTACTGTCGTCGTAAATTCAGAAACAAGGACAAGTTCTACACCAAATGTCGTTTCAACTTTCCACGACCGGTGATTTCTAAAGGAAGAGTGAACAGTTTGATGTCTTCGCTGCGACATAATGTGACGAGGAAATCACCCAAGAATACATACAATTTGAAAAGGAACGAAGAGTCCAAGTACATCAATGACTACAACCCAGTGATTTTGTCCATGTGGAATGCTAACATGGATATTCAGTTTGTGGCTGACAACTGTATGGCTGTGGCTCGGTATGTCACATCTTACATCACCAAAAAAGAAAAGACAGAACTGAAGGATATGTGGGAGGACATTTCCCATGAAAAGAGCCTCAGCAAGAAGTTGTACAGTTTCAGTCTGAAGATGTTGTCGCATCGAGAAATCGGAGCTTACGAATGTTCTGATCGATTGTCTTCAGCAAGTCTCTATGCCAAATCCAGGAGTATCGTTTGGGCGAGTCTTGGTCTTGCTGCAACGCGAAATCGAGTTCTAAAACCTGTCCGGGAAATTGAGTATTTGGCAGAAAAGGAACCAAACAGTACTGACATTTTGAAGACTAACATGTTGGATACATATTATCCAAATCGAAGCAGTCACCTTGAGAATGTTTGTCTATATGAGGTTCTCCAAAATTATATATTCAAGAGGAACATCAAAGAAGATATTGAGAAAGGAGTGTATGCTGTAATTGGAAGTGAGGGATGCCTGGTCAAGCAAAGAAAATGCCAATTAGTAAACCATCGAAAATTGAGTGGTGAATCTCCAGAAAAAAAGGAGTTTTTCTATTTAGCACTTTTGCAACTTTTCAAGCCTTGGCGTGCAGAAGAGGAACTGCTTGGAGATTTCCTCTGTTACGAAGACTCTTTCAATGCAGCCAAGGAGTCCATAGAATGTCCTGCTTTTCCTAAATATCAAGAAATGCTAACTTTGGAAATTGAGCAGGAAGCAACGATTGCAGCTGAGATTGCCAGAGACAGTTCTCAGGACAGTCAGAGTTCTGTTTCATTGAGTCAAGATCCACTTGGAGGACCTATTATCGAAAATGAAGCTGCCACTGCTATGAATGAAGTAGAAAGAGCCATGGCACATGCTCAGGAGGATTCAGTTAACTTAGAAGACTTGGAAAAACAACTCAACGTTGAGCAGAGGAAAATATATGATGAAGTTACCAAGGAAATTGAGCACGGATTAAGTCATGAGAAGAAAGAGTGCTCATGTACATCGTTGAAGCCTGTCCGACTGTACGTGAGTGGAGAAGCGGGAACTGGAAAAAGTTTCCTCATTAAAGCAATTTCTTGTTATTTGCAGGAAAGGACTGAGTCATCGCTGTCTTGTGTTGTCACCGCTCCTACTGGACTGGCAGCACATAACATTAAAGGTATTACTTTGCATCGTCTACTGATGCTGCCGGTGGAGCATGACAACAAATTACAATACAACAAGTTATCTGGGGATGCTTGCTGTGAAGTTTCAAGAGTCTTGAGGAAAATGAAACTACTTATCATTGACGAAGTAAGCATGGTTTCCAATGTCATGCTTGCCTTTGTGCATTTGAGAATGCAAGAAGTACTTAAAACTGAATATGATGTGTTATTTGGTGGCAAACACATCATTGTTTTTGGAGATCTTCTGCAGCTGACACCAGTAAAAGGTCAACCTGTGTTCAAAATACTCACGCATGAAGATACCAGGAAGTGCCTAGGGAGCATTGGCAACGTCAATATATGGTTAAACTTCAATTATGCTGAACTGCATGAAAATATGCGTCAGGCAAAGGATGAAGATTACAAGAATATTCTACAAGATATTAGAATTGGAAAAGTGACCAAGCATGGGAAAGAAGCTTTAAATGCACGATTACTGTCAAATTTATATCCCAAACAAGAGATTGTGCCTGAGAATATTTTTCAGAAAATTACTGAGAAGAAATCCGGGATATGTTTGATGCCAACTCTTGCAGAATGTGCCATCTTCAACAACAAAATGTTGAATTTAGAAAAGCAAGAGATTGTGAAACTTGAAGCTATCGACAAATTAGAGCATATGGGATCAACAATTATTTTGTCAGAGAATTTGAAATCAAAATTGGATTCATTAGAGAAGACTATATCTAAAACAGCGGGTTTTGAAAAGACTTTAAATGTGTGTTTAAATTGCCGAATCATTTTGAGAAGGAATTTACATGTAGAAAGAGGTCTGGTAAATGGATCAATGGGTAATGTTGTTGATTTTGAGAAATACAGAAATAGAGATGGAATAGAATTTTTAAGAATTAAATTTGATGGCATTGAGGAAGTACAGCAAATTGGTCGTTGTTCTGCTAGGTTTTTGCTTGTTAAAGACTTATATGTTCGCCGTAAACAGTTTCCTGTTTGCTTGGCATATGCGGTGACAATCCATAAATCGCAAGGTTTAAGTGTAGACAGTGCATTGGTGAATATTGGCAGTTCTGTGTTCAAGGAGGGTATGGCATATGTGGCATTGTCACGAGTTAGAACTTTATCGGGATTGTACTTGATTGACTGTGATGTCACAAACATTTGTGCGGATCTAGATTGTGTTAAGGAATACAATAGGTTAAGAAGAGAGTATGCGTCACATTTGCCTCAATATCCTTTGTTTGAGAAACGTGTGGTAGGCCGGAAACGTAGAAATATCAGTAATAGTAGGGAGGTTGTTGCAAAAAGACTAAAAGTCAATGAACCGAAAATTGTTAGCAGAAAGAAAGTGGATTCTGTTGAAGATGTTGTCGGTTTTCAATTTGAAAACAGTTCTGGTGTCAACTGCTATGCAAATGTAGTGGTTAATGTTCTCTTTTCACTAGAGAGTTTAAGAGAACAGATTCTGTTGAATTCAGAACAAATTTTATGCTGTTTGTTGAATTCTGTTTTCGAGAAATGTAGCACTGATCGAACAAAAGTAGAAAGTGTCTCTGAAGTTCGTTATCTGTTAGATGAATGTTCAGGTCAAACAGACTTCTCTGAAAATAATCAGCAAGATTGTCAGGAGTTTTTAATGTATATGCTTGATGTTTTGCAAGATGAGGGTGTAGATGTAGATTACCTGTTTGGGCTTTCTTATCAATGGCAGCATGACTGCGAGAACTGTATGGTATCAAGTACTACTAGTGTAGACTCAGAAAGATTTATATATTTAACTTTGCCAGACAGTAAATCAGTGTCCTTTAATAAGCTAGTAAATGCAGCGGATCACAACATGGAGTGTAGCCAATGTAAATGTGATATGATGTCAACATTATTTATACGTAGATATGGCCAGTATGTCATTTTAATGATCCAACGATGTAGGCCTGATGGATCAAAATTGTCAACTTTAATAAAAAATTTTGTGGCTTCTCAGCTGTCAATATCAGGGAGGACTTTTGTAACTGTAGCAATTATCTATCACGATGGTCTATCAACAACATCAGGACATTATACAGCTTACTTAAAGTCTCGAAACGGCTGGTCATTCTGCAATGATTCCGTTGTAACTTTCAAAAAAAAATTGCCGTTTGACCTTAAAAATTCTTATCTGGTGTTTTTAAAACCAAAATTTTAAGTAGAGGGAATGTAAGTCTGCAATGCTGTCTAGATTAAAAATCCAACTATATAAACCTGATGCAAGTAAGTCTGCTTCATAGTAAGCAGTATCAGTGTCATAGGAAAAGGAGAACATGAGTGACAAAGAAGAGTAAGATATTAGTAGTCCAGGATTGTGAAAATAATCTCAAATGTTTTCTTTTTGAAAGTTGCGAATATAGAAAATGTCGGGATTTGATTGGAAGAATTACAAGACTTGCGAAACGCGGCAACATGATTTGGCCTAGTGGAAACATGTGATAGAATGAGAGAAGTCTTTTTTTCTATGTAACATATTTTTCGTATCGATGGAGGTTTTCTTTCAGAAAGTGGCGGGCTGAAAATATTTATAGCACAACAGAGTGGATGCTGTTTATAGGAGATCCTTCGACGTCATTGAAAGTAAGTTAATTTTAAGGAGTTTTGAAATCAGTTTTCTTAGTTTGTATGGGTTTTTTAAACACAGTCATTTTGATTGTGTTTTTTTTTCCCCGCTGTTACATGATGAATACCTTCAAGTCACTGATTTAAGTGAAATTTGATACATTCTGAGAACAGCAAAAATAAACCATTTAACATGTATAATTAATGTTATGCTTTTTGAAATTATGATATACATTTAGAAATGTGAGGTAGATATGGAGAAGCTGAGTCTTCTGTAAGTGTCAATTTTAATGCTTATAGTGCTGTACTTCTACGTACTGTTTTTTTTTAAAAAAAGAAATAGGCCTCACCTCAAAGAAAGCTCTTGAAAGCACACATCTTATTTGCATCCTAAAACAATCATTTAAAATGTTTGACACAATTTTATGATGGTTTTACATCTCTTTTGCGCTGTTATTGCATCACTATTGTGAGACATAAGCAATGCAAAAGAAGCATCATGTTTCAAAATAGGCCTCATTTCATCAGCATGAAGATACTGTTTGTTTAAAATAAATATCTTTAGGATTGTGTAGGGGTCGTAGAGAAGTAGAGGTTTCTGTAAGTGTCAAAGTTGTTTAAAAACTGTTTCTTCTTGAACCTTTTCCCTTCTTTTTTCTAATTTTTAAATACATGTTTTAATATTTTTGGAAATGTTTGTTCTCTCTTTTACAGATTGAATGTATGAAAAATTTGCTTGAAAAGTTAACATGAATTATAAGGTAAATGTTTTCTACTTTTTTAACCTGCATTCCACTGCTGATGATGTCACTGACTATGTTATGATTGATGTAATAAGTGGGCATGTTTTACTGCAATGGTAGGTCTTCACATCTATTATCTCGTCTGTATTCTTCAACAAGCATAAATTTGATATGCAACCCAGAGTACGGTTCACCTTAAACAAACTTTTAGAGAGGACACATTCATTTAATCTATCACATTTAACATCTATTAGTTCTACTGCTTCATTTCTTTAATCTTTACTTTCCTGTGTTTGCTACTTCTCTCCTTCCTTTCTCTATTACTTAATTTTTCTACTCCTTCCAGTATTTTTCTCAGTCCCTCTCTTCTCATACTTCTTCATTATTATTCACTAATTCTGTCTCTATTAATGTTACTGTTTCTGAATGATCTCCAAAAATTTTTAAAACAAGAACAGTAAGTATAAGGATAGGAAAAGACATTTATGTTACAAGAAAGACAACTATAGGAAGTAAACAAAAAAAACTGTTACTCGCAATCCACTGCTGATGATCTCACTGACCATGTCAAAAATTATGTAATATATGACATGATCAGAAGTGAATTGCGGGTAACAGTATCTTTTCTTTACTCCCTATAGCTGTCTTTTTTGTAACATAACTGTCTGTTTCCTTTCCTTATACTTACTGTTCCTTTTTTAAAAAAAAAATTTTTTGGTACGCTCAAAGTTCGCGTACCGGAGTGCGAACTGGGAGCGAACTAATAGAAATAGAGCTTGGCAGAGTTCAAAGAATTCTACCAATTTTTTTTAATAATGGGGAGGTAGTTCTGAAAAGAACTGTTTTTTTTGTTTTTGTTGTTTTAAATTTTTTTTATTAGTTTTCTGAACATTTTTTATATTTTTTTGTTTTTTTCTGAACATTTTGTATTTTTTTTTATTTTTTGGGGGGAGGGGGGAAACAAAAATGATTCATCGAAGACGGCTCAACAGGAGCAACAAAAAAAAGAAGAATTTACTTTTTGGGGCGTTTTGGGCACACATGATTGTTGATGGCTCTCATTATAAGGGTAATGCTACTTTCGCGGTAGCAAAGTGTCTGGTTGCACCACACACAGACTTGCTTCACTTCTCCCATGTTGATTTGGATGTTCGGGATCACCTCCCTCGCCTCCGGTCCCGATACCTCCTGAACAACAGATCTTCTTGCCATTTCTGGGGGATTTTGTTGTTGGTCGCGAAGCTGGGCATTACTGTAATTGTTAGGGTGCCACCGACTCATGTGCCTGTGCATTGTATGATTCCCATAGCTGTACTTTTTGTCTGTGCCCCTTGAAAGACGATTGCCGCAAATACGACAAAAGACGTATCTGGCATTGACTTTTTTTTGGTCAGCTGGAAATTTAAAAAATTGCCAGATGTAATTTTCTTTCCTGTTATATCTCCTGGGCTCCTCTGGCAAAAACTCTGGATGTTCTTCCTCTTCCTCCTCTTCTTGATTTTCCTCCTCTTCTATAATTAGTGAAGCAGGTGGTCCTTTCTTCCCATGAGGAGGTGGAGGAGGTGGTGGGGGCACACTGGCTGAAGCAACCATTGAAGCCATTGCTGAAGAATCAAAAAGGGTCTTTCTCTCACCAAGATGAAAGTCAGAGTGAGGAAAGAAGGAGGGGTTTTCATCATTTGGGAGAAGGAAAAATTCTAAACCAATGAAAAGTGTTAATTTTATATCACATGACCAAGTATTACATCATTAGGGAACCAAAAGTGAAATGAACCAATGAAAAGTGTAATTATCGAGTCACATGACCTGCTGTGTTTACGTTTCGCGCTTTGCTCCGCTTTCCGGTCCACTTCCGGGTCCGCTAACTTGGCGCGTCCAATGACGTATTACGCGATAACGCAAAACGTCATGCAAACGTAACAGTTACGCTAAAGGAACGTTTACTGGTTCGCGTACTAAGCCGCGGTTTTAAATTGAGCAAACGGGAAGCTGACCGGTTCGCGGACTGGGAGCGAAACAAAAAAAAATGTTTTAAAAAAATTGTCTAAAGAACATGAAAAATATATTTCAAGATTTAAACAAGAATATATTTTACAGCTACAGATATTAGCTTTTAAAAAACCATTGAAATTCAATGAAAAAACCATAGGTTATAGTCTATATATAGTTAGGAATTTGCATTTACAAAACCTTGAAAATTCAATGAAAAAACCATTGGTTTTAGGCCATATATAGTTAGGGATTTGCATTTACAAAACCTTATTTTACTCGCATAAAACCATTGAAATTCCATATATAGTTAGAAGCGCTAACTATATATCGCGCACCCGCAATCCACTGCTGATGATGTCACATATTACATCATTCATGACATGGTCAGTGGCATCACTGATGACATCACTGATGACATCTCAAATGACATCACTGATGACATCTCAAATGACATCACTGATGACATCACTGATGACATCTCATTTGACATTACTGATCACATCACTGATGATATCATTCATGTGATAATACGATGAACCTCTTCAGACTCTAATATAACCTTAGATACAATCAGTGTAAACAGACACTCACAGACTGTCACTCATCCATGGAGTTACTCACACACCTAGTCAGTCATGCAAAGAATCAATCACACCTCCATTTCCTCAACTATACAGTTATACAAACTTTACTTATTCAAACATATACTAACACATATTTACTCTCTTATACAATCCCTGATACAAGTTCACAATGATCCATACAGCCACTCACACATTCACTGGCTCTTATGCACAGTTATTTATATATGTCAACTCTCACATGTACTGTGTTTTACATATGTACTTACTTTGACATGTAGCACTGAGATATCCATTCACTCACCAATACACTCATGCACACAGTCAACCGCCCATACAGCTGTTTCCACATGCACTTTTGAAACCATACATCTAGTGAATCAACTGCTCACACATCTATGCACAGTCATACACCTCCCAGCCACCCACACACACACTCAGTCTCCCATACAAATACTTGGGCAACCAATCAATAACCCATATAGTTACTCATATAGCTACTTATCAACACATGCAACAGTTTACAGAACAACAGACATAATGATGCACAAATTAAGACAGTTTAGTCACTAACCCATGCACTCAGTGAGACACATTTAATCACTCACTCATACAGTCAGTCATGCACCTACTAAATCCTTCATCCAGACACTTATACATCCACTCATTCTTCAGTATGTAAGACATATTTTAACTTTACAGAAACATACAGTCACTGGATGTTGTCATCAGTGATGTCATCAGTGATGTCATTTGAGATGTCATCAGTGATGTCATCAGTGATGTCACTGACCATGTCATGAATGATGTAATATGTGACATCATCAGCAGTGGATTGCGGGTGCGCGATATATAGTTAGCGCTTCTAACTATATATGGAATTTCAATGGTTTTATGCGAGTAAAATAAGGTTTTGTAAATGCAAATCCCTAACTATATATGGCCTAAAACCAATGGTTTTTTCATTGAATTTTCAAGGTTTTGTAAATGCAAATTCCTAACTATATATAGACTATAACCTATGGTTTTTTCATTGAATATATATATATATATATATATATATATATATATATATATATATATATATATATATATATATATATATATATATATATGTCCACACGATCCAACCAATCCAGGTTAAAAAACGGCAAGCACGCTGATGTTGAGATGTTGTTTTTAAGATTTATTCATTTCCAAACCCCCCTTCACCCCTGACAGACGCGTTTCGCCAGTTAGCTTCGTCAAAAAAAAAAAAATATATATATATATATATAAATAAAAGCTCCAAAGTTCCCCACTGGAACAAAGACGCACTCAGACATCCGCTAGCATCAGGCTTTTAAAGGGTAAGAACGGAACCGGCATGCTGATGCAAATAACAGCTTTCGTGTTGAGTTATGAATGCCTGACGCGTTTCTGTGCTGCCGCACTTCATCAGAGGCTTCAACAGTCTTTCGTGCTGTTCTGACCCATACACACACAAGGAAAAAGTTCACCCTTCGATGGGCTGCTCTGTTGAGCGTATTGACTTGTAGGTGTTGTAGTCTGGATCAGCAAACTCTACCCTAATGGGTTCACGTAAATATTGCTGTTGCCAAAAAGTTCAGAACCCACAGATGGGCCTCAGCATGTGGGTGCCGTTCAATATCCCAAGCAGATGTCCCACATAGTGGCTCTGTGAACTACAGAGCCCGTGGCCCCGTGGCCCCAAACCTTAGTAGGGTTGCAACCTTGCAAATTCACTGAAAAAAACATAGGTTTCAGGCCTTATATAGTTACAAATTAGCATTTAAAAAAGCTTGCAAATACACTGAAAAAAACATAGGTTTCAGGCCTTATATAGTTAGTAATTAGCATTAAAAAAACCTTTGAAATTCACTGAAAAAAAACATAGGTTTCAGGCCGTATATAGTTAGGAATTAGCATTTAAAAAACCTTTGAAATTCACTCAAAAAACTATAAGTTTTAGGGGTGTTATAGTTAGCTGGACATTCACCCATACAAAACCATTGAAATTGCTCCTATATAGTTAGTTGTACTAACTATATTTCGCGCACCCGCAACCCTATGCAAACGCGCCAGGGGGCTGCGTTGCAGAGAGGTGTAATGAGCCCACACCCCTTTTTACACCTCTCTGCAATGCAGCCCCCTGGCGCATACTGGAGGTTCTTGGTGTACTAGTTGGCCCCCAGGGACACCCAGTATGCAAAGGGACTTATTCCCCCAACTTAGAACGCGTTACGGGGCATGTTTGCACAGTGGTGAAGGTAGTGGGCGAGGCTTGAGGTGACATGTGTGCAAACACGCCCTGTGGCGCGTTTTAGGTTGGGGAATATATTCCTCTTCAATCCAGAGGTCCTCTAGGGGCCCACTAGTCCAACGGGTACCTCTAGTAAGTGCCACATTGCTGTTTTGCAGAGTGTTGTAAAAAGGAGGCGTGGCCTCTGAACACCTCTCTACAACGCAGCTCTCTGGCGCAAACTGGAGGTACCTGATGGGCTAGTTGGCTCACAGGTGACCTCAGGATTGAATAGGAATATATTCCCCAATCTAAAACGCGCCACAGCGCGTGTTTGCACACATGTGTCCTCAGGCCCCACCCCCTTCGTTCACTATTGAGCAAAATATTCCTCTAAAATCAGCCGAAGTACGAATTCTGATTTACTTACCTGTTATCACGAGAGACGTCAGTGCTGCATCTTTGAGCCCAGAACGGACCCTGAAAAGTAAATGTAACCATACTTACAGTAACTTGAATTTCCTTCCATAGGCTAACATTGACATGTATTACTTGGATATTCTTTTAAGTGTGGAGTTTTGGAACTTAAAAAAATTCCTCTAAGATCAGCTGAACTACGAATTCCGATTTACTCACCTGTTATCAAGAGAGACCTCAGTGCTGCATCTTTCAGCCCACTACTGATCCTGAAAAGTAATTCTAATCTTAGTTACAGTAACTTGAATTTCCTTCCATAGGCTAACATTGACTGGTTTCACATGGAAATTTTTCCAAGTGTGGAGTTTTGGAAGTTTAAAAAATTCCTGTAAAATCAGCCAAAACTACGAATTCCGATTTACTCACCTGTTACCACGAGAGACGTCAGTGCTGCATCTTTGAGCCCAGGACGGACCCTGAAAAGTAAATGTAACCATACTTACAGTAACTTGAATTTCCTTCCATAGGCTAACATTGACATGTTTCACTTAGAAATTTTTCTAAGTGTGGAGTTTTGGAACTTTAAAAAATTCCTCAAAAATCAGCCGAACTACAAATTCCATTTACTCAGCTGTTTTGAGGAGAGACCTCAGTTCTGCATCTTTCAGCTCACTACTGTTCCAAAAAAGTAAATTTAACTGTACTTACCAGTAACTTGAATTTTCTCCCATAGGATATCATTGCCTGCCATTTAAAATATATATAAATTAAAAAATTTAAAAAAATAAAAATATTACAATTCCAATATCTTTAAAACATTTAATTTTCAATTTATTTCAATTTATATAAAAAATATGCAATGTAATTTAAAAAATGAAATATCTAAAAATAAATAATTTAAAATAATGTAGTAAATCAGTATTATATTTTTTTAACAATTAATACATTTAAAAATTATCATTTACAAAACCTTTGAAGTTCACTAAAAAAACCATAGGTTTCAGCCACGTTATAGTTAAAAATGAGCATTTAAAAAACCTTGGAAATTCACTGAAAAAACCATAGGTTTCACCCGCGTTATAGTTAAAAATTAGCATTTAAAAAACCTTAGAAATTCACTGAAAAAAACATAGGTTTCACACACGTTATAGTTAAAAATTAGCATTTCAAAAACCTTAGAAATTCACTGAAAAACCATAGGTTTCACACATGTTATAGTTAGCTGGACATTTCACTCATACAAAACCATTGAAATTCCCCCGTTATAGTTCACTATAACTCGCAAACCCGCAATGCTCATGACATCACATATTACATCACTCATGACATCACTGATGACATCTCAAATGACATCACTGATGACATCATCCTTGTGAAAGAGTGACAGACCTCCTCTCAACATAATAGCGTAATATAACCCTTGATACACACATTCAAAAATAGAAACTAAAATTTTCAAAAAAATGGAAATACCAATTCCAGTTAGAACAACCTATTCAGTAATTCTAAAACCTACATACACATCCAGTCATTCACTAATAGTTCTATATAGGCACTCATACATGTACTCACTCATCGTATGTACTCATACACCTATACATCTTATTACACACCGACACTCATCTATAGAGTTACTCACACACACACACGCAAATAAACTATCAAACATCCATTTACTTGCATATACAGCTATACACCCACCACTACACTTACTTCTACAGAATCGTACACATACTTACTCTCTTAAACAATCACTTATAGAAACACATACTTATTTATACAGGAACTCTTACAATCCCTCGCTCTCACATATACTCACTTATATACATCACTTTGATACATCAATACTCACATATACTAGTTTAAAACATATGTAGTTACTCATAAAGATACTATTGAGACAGTGATTCACTCACTAACACACCCATACACACACTCCTCCACCCATACAGTCCTGCACACATGCTGTCTTCAAAACACATACAAACAGTGAGTCACCCATTCATGCATCTATGGGTAAGTAATACCCCCCACCAAACCATACAGACACTCGTACTGATACTCTAAAAAACAACTAACCCATATCGACACTCATGTAGCTAGTCACCAACCCATGCAGCCACTTATACACAAAGTGAGACACTAATACAGATATTTACATATTTAAACATTGCTCACTAATTCATGTATTCGCTAAGATACACTTAATCAATCAGTTATCCAATCAATTTTAGACAAAACAGAATCATCCATTTAGACACTTATATACCCATTTATTCTTCCATTGACCTTTAGATATACATATATAAAAAATATTTATTTTTCAGAAAGACACACATTCACTGGATGATGTCATCAGTGATGTCATTTGAGATGTCATCAGTGATGTCATGAGTGATGTCACTTATCATGTCATGAGTGATGTAATATGTGACGTTATCAGCAGTGCATTGCGGGTGCGCGAGTTATAGTTAACTATAATGGGGGAATTTCAATGGTTTTGTATGAGGGAAATGTCCAGCTAACCATAACATGTGTGAAACCTATGGTTTTTCAGTATAACGCCGTGGAACATCATAAGGTCCTGATGAATGCTTAGCATAATTTGCTCCCATAAGCTGAAACATGTCGACCAAGTACTTTTTTTAATCTAAAAATCGGATCTCTAAAGCAGCACTAACCAGCTAGTTTACGTCCGTCACTTTGTTTTTAATAGTTGCCGGTTTACCTGGAATAAATTATTTAATAGGTTAAAATCGGTCACTTTTTAAATTGCACCACCCCAACAAAAACCTGCTCCGCTGTAATTTAAGGCATCGAAGCACACCAGGGAGGCATTCTGCCTCTCTGGTGGGAACCCAATGATGAAGCATGTCACCAACCAGGTTGGTGAGTGAGGGTTCTTTTAAAAACAATTCTGTTTTGTTTTTTTCTCCTGCTATTTATTTCCTTTGGAGAATTTTTCTAGTGTATGCATAGTCACTCTTCAGATGAGGATTCTCCTGCAGACCATGAGAAAGCGCGGGATACTTGTTCTATGTTGTCCGCTGAGCGTGCGTCTCAGCTTAGATCTGCTGCTCATAAAGCCGCCCGTAATACTGCTCCTGCTTCTGAACTTTTAGATGACATGAAGGATTGGCAGGAAAGGGAGCAAGTATATTTTACAGAGGTGTTTGCCGCAGAAGATGTTGAACGGTTTAGGAAACATTCTAACGATTTGGAGCCTGTTGATATAGCAAATGATTGTAAGAAAATGCGTGATGGTCTTTTTGTCTCTTCTCAGGTGGCTGACTCAATCAGGCGTTTGGTTAAATTACATGTTGAGACAGTCCGTTTACGGGAAGATAAAAAGATAGCAGACACAGCTGCACAAACATCTCAGACCGAGGTGGCCCAAGCTTCTATCTTCGGAACAGATAAGACTATTATAGTTCATGCGAAACCTATGCGGGAAGACGCACCTTTGTATGTTCCTCCTAAAGAAGCAGGTACAAGTGATGATAAGGCTTCTACTGATGCGAAGGGGTATTTTATTTATAATTGGGTTTACACTTTTTGGAATAAAGCGGATGTTATGGCTCTTAAAACTGCATTAACTGATCTGCGGAAAAATCCAGCAGCTTTTTATGAGGAAGTTGAAGGTACTATTAGCTCTTGTACAATGACTTTGCACGATATTGACCTGTTTTTCGGTTTGATATTACCCCCTGATATTTGGAGAACTGTTCGTAAAGTTGATGATCGTGCGACTTTTGGGGCATTATGGAAAGATTTAGAACAATTAGATGAAGAAAGAGAACCTGCGCAGAAACTGTGTCAGTTAATTTTAGGTCTTCCCGCAGCTATTATAGTAAAGTTAAAGACGATTATTCCCCCCAAAAAGATAGATTGGACTGTTTTAGCGTCTTGTAAGCAAAAGGCAGATGAATCGGTTTCTGACTTTTTTACAGCTTTGAGGAGGCATTTCACGATTTTAGTGGCCAGTCATTGACAGATGACACGGCAGGCACCTGTTCGTCGATAAATATGTCGCAAAACTGTTTCAAGGAATTGCGAGTCGCCTAAAGGCCAGCGAGAGTTCATGTACTACGTCTTCTCCGATTTCTCTTTTAACTATGGCTCAGTATTACGAACGGCAGGAATTAGAAGCGAAAGGCAATAAGGATAAAAAGACTAAAGAATTAAAAACAAAGGTTATGTTGGCTCAGGCTTATGGTCCGCTTTCTAGAGGCAATGATAGAGGTGGACGTGGTTCTTATGATTAGTCCTTTTCCTCTTATACTCGTTCGAATTTGTCTGTTGATCAGTGTGCGTTTTGCAAGAAATTTGGACATTGGGCTTCTGATTGTCCGGCACTACGTGCTCAGCAGTATCCACGTGGTTGGAAACAAATGTGAAATCGTTCAGGATATTCAGGGTCTAGAGGAAGCACGGATGATCGTGCTAGGTTTGATTCTGACATGTGTGGACAGGATGGGTTTAACATTTTTGATAGACGAAATCAATATCAAATGTCCGATTATGTGCCATCCGATTTCAAAGATTCCGTTTATGCATAGGATTGCCTAGGATGGGGTAAGGAATCAGTTGAAGTTCCAGTAGATCAGAAGGGTCCCTATGTTACAGCATATGTTTTTGGTTCTACTGATCAGTTTCTGGTTGATACAGGAGCTACTCGTAGCACCTTATCTAAACACTTGGTTCCAAGGGCTCCCCTGTCTAGCTTAACTATTACATTGATAGGTTTCGATGGAACACCTTCCCTTAGCCCACTATCACAACCACTTGCATTTCATGTTGACAAGTTTTCTGCTCCATGTCCATTTTTGCTTTCTCCAAACACACCAGATAATATTGTGGATCTTGATATGCTGAAATATTTCAGGGCTACGATACGATGTTCCTGAAGGAGTACGTGTTATTTTGACTGACAACTACCCCGTGATTGAGAGATCTTGCCTTGTGAAAGAGGATACTGCATTAGCTTCACTCCCTAGTACTTTGTAGGCTACTTCACACACCGATCTAGGTCAAATGGTTATTCACCCAGTATATATTAGTGTCAAGGAGGGTGCTTCATTGCCACGATTGCCAAAATATAAAATTTCTCGAGAAGGAGAAGAAGCACTTATACGTATTGTTCATGATTTGATTAAAGTGGGGGTTGCGGAAGAAGTTCCCTATAATATTTGCAACAGTCTGATTCTTCCAATTTTGAAAAAAGACACTGATACTAGGATTTACAGATTCATCATTGAGTTGCGAGAAGTTAACAAGATTGTAGTGCCCCAATACCCTGTGGTTTCTGACATTACAACACTTCTTACTCTGGTTCCCCCGACAGCGACTACATTTTCTGTGATTGACCCAAAAAACATTTTCTTCTCGATTCCTATTCATCCTGATAGCAGATATTTGTTCGGCTTCACTTTGAATAATCAATCGTACAGATTTTGTAGAATTCCTCAAGGGTACACTGAGAGTCCTAGCATTTACAGTCAAGCATTGAAAAGACAACTTGATTCTTTCGTTTTGCCTAAAGGACTGGCTCTCATACAATATGTCGATGATATCTTGTTGGCAGCCGATACGCCTGAGCAGAGTGAAAAATGTACTTTTTTTTCTTTACTTTCTTTTCTTGCTACACACAACCATAAAGTGTCACAGAAAAATTGCAATATTGTAGACCAAAGGTTACCTATTTAGGTCACCTTCTGTCTAAGGAGGGCCGTGCACTTACACCAGATCACATTCAATCAATTTTAGATACAACAGTGCCTTCCACTCAGAAAGATGTTCGTGCATTCATTGGGTTGACTTCATTTTGTAGGCAATGGATATTAGGGTTTTCACACATTATTAAACCCCTGCTAGCGCTTTTGACTAAGGATACTCCAATGCCCCTTCCATGGACAGATGAATGTCAGAATGCTTTTCATCAGTTACGTCAAGCACTTTGTTCAGCACCAGTGTTAGGTACTCCAGATTACACAAAGCCTTTTACACTCTTTGTACACGAGAAAGATGGGTGTGCATTTTCGGTTTTAGTACAGACACATGGTAACAAGCAACGTCCCTGTGCATACTTTTCAGCAGTTCTTGAGCCTGTTGCTCGAGCATTGCCTGGCTGCTTTCGTTCAGTTGCAGCAACAGCTGTGTCCATACGTCAGAGTGAAGGGATAGTTTTGTCACATAAACTGTTGGTGCTAATATCCCATTGCGGTTGATGCCCTTTTGAATCAGACGAAGACGCAACATTTGACTAGTGCTCGTTTAACAGGATACGAGTTGACACGGTTAGCCTCTCACATTACATTGAAGAGATGTGCGACACTGAACCCAGTTACTTTGTTGCCATATCCAGCGACTCAGGCTCAGTCACAGAAGTCTCACGATTGTATCTTCCTTATTGAGGAACAGACAAAAGGTTGCGTCGATTTGCAAGATACGCCCCTTTCAGATGTAGATGGGGAACTGTGGGTTGATGGGTCATGTTTGAAGTTACCAGATGGTACATCCTCAGCTGCATATGCAATTACGACACTTAAGACAGTAGTGGAGACAGCTCGCATACCACAGAAGTTGGCTCAAGCAGCTGAGCTAATAGCTTTAACACGAGCGTGTGAACTTGCGTGTGAACATATATACAGACAGTCGCTATGCTTTTGGAGTGGCCCATGATTTTGGCCTACTTTGGAAGGAAATAGGCTTTTTTACGTCCCGTGGGATACAGATAATGCACGGAGAATTAGTGCAAAATCTCTTGACTGCACTAACATATCCAAAGAAGATAGCTATTGTGAAGTGTAGTGCACACAAGAAAGTAACTGATAAGACAGGACAAGGCAATGCCTTTGCAGATCGCGTAGCTCGTGAGACTGCAATGCAACAAAGCACTACTTCCATGTATGTAGTGAAGTCACAAGCTGAGCGATGGCATGATGCTAGACAGGAAGTTCTAGATGTACAGAGATCCGCTTCGGTTGCTGAACTTGAGCAATGGGCCAAAAAAGGAATATTGGACAATGAGGGTTGTTGGCCCAACAAAGACATGGATAAGTGGAAACTGCCTGCAGCCTATTTACAACCTATGGTTCAAATGGCACATGGGCTGGCACATGTTGGAGCTCTAGCAATAACGAAATTGCTTATGCGAGTTTGGGAGCATCCGGAAATTGCCAGCACAGCTTAGAGTAGTACAGCTCTGTTTGTGTCCCTTTAGCAGGATTAAACTGCCAACAGATCAAACTCCTACAGGAGGGTTTGCTACACCGACTGCACCTTTTGAAGTTTTGCAGATAGATTACATCCAACTTGAACGCTGCAATAACTTAAAGTATGTCCTAGTGGTGGCATGTGCCTTCAGTAAATGGATAGAGGCATACCCTACAAAGGGTAATACAGCTCTCACTACAGCGAAGGTGCTTCTAAAGGAGTTTTTCTCTAGATATGGTGTTTGTAAATTTTTGTGGAGTGACAACGGCGCTCATTTTATTGGGCAAGTTGTTGAGCATGTCCTGAAAGGATTAGGGATCAAACAGAAATTCCATGCAGTCTTCCACCCGCAATCAGCAGGATTAGTGGAAAGGTACAACGCTACACTAAAGCTGAAATTAGCGAAAACACTGGCTTCCACGTCTTTGAAGTGGCCAGATGCACAACCTTTGGCATTGTTGTCCATAAGATCGGTGCCACATTCAAGATCTAGGCTTACACCATATGAAGCGGTATTTGGGAGACTGATGAACAGTTGGGGAGTTCCTAAGCCACGCCCCATACATGATGTACCTTGTGTTCTGATGAATGATTATTTGGCACAGTTAACCGACAGTTTGATCTCTATTCATCAACAGGTTCGAGAAGCTCTTCCTGACAGATCTACAGGTGAGGCCCACGATCTCCGATCTGTTGACCAGGTTATGGTCAGAATTTGAAAGGTAAAACAGCTTAGAGTCGAGGTGGCGAGGACCAGAGCAAGTGCTTTTGGCTACGAGGACAGCAGTTCGAGGGACGAACAGAAAGAACTGGATCCATAGCACACAGAGCAAGCGTGTGTCGCCTACCTTGGTGGAACCTGCTATGCTGACCGACCATCGAGAGATTCTGGATACGGAGAAAAACCAAGCTATCCCACCTGACGAATCTGAGTAAGTCTTCCCGGACCACACGATTTCTGGAGCATCGCGATACCAACTGAGACCAAGGAAAGAGCCTGCATTGTCGAAAAGGACTGGTTGAGCTACCCCCCTGGGTTGGTGAAACGGAGTGCCAATGTGGCAAGGGGGGGATCAGTCCTGCGAAGTGACACCCATTTTGACCCTCGGTTAAGAAATCAACAGCTGCCCAGGGATAAGAGCACCAAAGAATGTTTTTTTTTTACGACAAAATACTCATGTCTGCTGAAAGATCAAAAGTTGCTAAGATCTGCAATAAGAAAATCATTTGTGCTGTAGGGTTTGTTGGTGCTATGGTGGTTATGGCAGCAATTACATGGTATGTTGAGAAAGTGGATCCTGTTCGAGAGCTTTTGATCGCCACTACTCCAGTGCCAGTTGAGCACCACTACTTTACGCTTCCCTACCATGAGCAGAAGCATCGACAATCCTACCTAAACAATACGTTCATCCAGATGTTGCATCATACTCATAATGCCACGAATACTACCAACTGTTGGGTGTGTGGGATGATACCTGCACACCAAAAGAAAGGAGGAACACCTTTCATTCCTCTTCTTTTTTCACATAATAGTTCTTGTCAAGCCTGGTTTGCGCTTTTGTTTGCCTCTGAAAAGGCCAATATTACAGAGATGACAGTGGGAAAAAAATCAATTATCACCTTAATAAAGAGTGTTATCCTGATGGGAAAGGTTAACCTCAAGCTAGAGGGACTAAATGGGAATGGGAGGAGTACCAACCTGACAATATTTTTGCCATGCGACATGTTTTCACAAATACGAGGACTATAAAGAACAATGGACCTTTTGTAATTTCTGTAACTAGAGCTAAAGCAGACTTATGTATTAGTAGTGTTAGGAGAATTCCAGTGGGAAGAAGTGAATGTACTGCAATTCTAACCATTGAAGGTGCTAATAACAGCAGTTTAACGTCTTCACATAATACTTACTTCGTGTGCGGAAATCAGGGCTATTATCAACTACCTGTTGGGTGATCAGGGGTCTGCTATGTGTCCTTTCTGTTGCCCCCTGAGTTTCTGGCACCTGCATCGTATCACTGTAACTTTCAACTTTACAATGGCATTTCCAAGAACAGAAATAAGAGGACAATAAGTATGGATGAAGTTGACCAAACTGACACCGCTTTGCAACAATATGTCGACTTTAACTTGGGCTTATTTTTCTTCATTGGTGCTGCATTGAACAGTAGAAAGATAAGGCGATTGACTCGTGTTGTGGAAGCTGTTACCAATCAGACAGCAATGGCACTTGGGAACATTACAGAGGAGCTGCAAGTGGCGAGGATAGTAGCACTCCAAAATCGTATGGTACTTGATGTGATTTTGGCTGATCGAGGTGGTGCATGTCGCATCATTGGCAGCAGCTGTTGTGTTTTCATTACGGATCACTTGCCTTCAATATATGATGCAATCTCTAAACTACATAAGATTGCTGCGGATATTCACCCTGCGACTGGTACATGGACTTTTTCGAACTGGTTGTGGACACTCTTTATTACTTGGGCTGGAAGCTACTGACTAAGCTATGTATACTATTGGTGATAGTATATACATGCTGTATATGTATACAATGTGGTCCCATGCTTTGCTCTATTTGCATCACTGCTTGTACACCTGCTAAAAGAAATGTTGCAGAAATGAAAGCCCAACAAATGGTAAATAAAGAGGTCACTGAACTGTTGAGCATCGATGTACAGGATGTATATCTAAATTACCCCAGATGAACGAATGTCTTCAGCTAATGCTAAAAGGGTCGTCTGTTGTAATTTGGCAGTGATTGGGTTAGCATTAGCGGAAGCCATCCTGTATTTAGAGGCTATCTTGTCCGTTTTGTGGAATCCATTTTGTATTTCTGGCAGCCATTTTGTTTGCCATGTGCTACCACGTGCGTGCCATGTGCTCTGTCCTACCTTGCGGTTATCTGCTCTTGAAATCTGCCTAGAGACAGGTTATATTTAGCCTCTTCCACTTTCCACATCCTCAGTGGAGCTTGCAGCTGTCCATGCAGCTCCTGTTAGCCTGTAAAGGTCAGGATGTGTTCATCAGAATTAGCAACTGTTAGCTCCTCCCACTTGTTGACTGTGCATTTTCTGTATGAACTTATATGTACCTAAAACCTACTTCTTGTACTTGTACCGCCTTCTTTTGAGCCCCTGTGTGGGTATAAAAGGACCAAGCTCCTTCCAATCAGTGTGCTTCTCCATACATTGCCGAAGGGTGTTGTGTGAATGTATTTCCACCTCATGAGGTTAATAAACTTAGTATTTTCTATTCCAGTTTCTGCGCCAACTTCTATCCTATTTGTCTGAGGACTTGTGAGGAGAAGGGCGAACCCCTAGCACTGGTAGGCTTTGCTGCGGCCCACCACCACAAGCGCAGAGCAGCAGCAGCAGCAGCAGGCATGGCCTCGCAGCCATGGTTAACGTTTGCCATGGGGCATGGGGTGCGGGGAATGGAGTGGTGCGGCTCAGCAGGCGAGTTTCCCTGGGACTCCTCTGGAGCGGTCATGGCTGCCTCCTTAATCGGCGCTTGAATACAGCTCTGTTCTCAAAGACCGCCATGCTGCTCACTGCTGCTACCACTAGTTTAAAAAGAAGCATTTGCAATGCACTATTCCAAGTCACACACAGCCCTTCACTCAAATGAGGCCGCAGGCAGCGCTCGGCACTCAGGTTCACAACTTAGTAGCGTCTGCTAGTGCCTGCGCGTGCTTGCGAGAGAAACAAGCAGCGCATGTGCAACGAAAAACTAGTACTAATTCACCCACCAATGACACAACAAACAAGCATTTAAAATGCTAGGACTCATATTTACGTGAGACCTATTGCATTTTAAACAGAGGTAGGTGTGTTAAAAAAGGCACAAACAGGAGGGGGCAGAGGGGTGGTGGTGGTCCAAGAAGTCACGGACTGAGGGAAGGAACGGGAGAGGCAGGGAAATAAACTGTCTTTGAAAGTAAAGGGGCCGAAAGCTGTGGAAGGACAACAATGATGGCATTGCCATCAGGAGGCAGGATTAAGTTGCACAAAACCAATCAGATTGCAGCATTTAGAATTTTGGCCAGTGAAAAAGATAGGTGGAAAGTGGGTGGAGCTTACCCCTCTATAAAGCATCTCTCGACGAGACAGCGCATGCGCTGCCTAGGCGAGACCTAAAGAAATGTCTCTTATCTTGAAGGTTTTGTTTACTCTCTGTTGTGTCTGCGACTCAACTGGAAACTAGGCGGAGAAGAATAAATAAAATCAAAACATCAGATACGGACCTTCAGAGCTGCCTTCATGCTGTATGATGCAAACCGCGAAGGTGCGTCTATCTCTCACATTTCTTCGTCCATCGCAACGATACCTGCTGCGCCCCAAGTTGGCTATCGCGTACTGCACAGAAACACTTCCCACTGCGAATCAAAACAAGGACACAACCCTGCTAACCACTCTCCCTGAGCGATACAGCGAGCTGGCAAGAGCTTCACCACAACTCTTAGTGGTGAGGTAAAGTAAGTCAATTCTAGGATAAAATACAATATTGAGACCACACACATTTCACACTCTGCCATCAACAGGCAGCTGTACAATACTACAGAGAATATCAGTCTCCAAAAGAGGTTTGAAGATACATCTATTCAAGGAGTCTTTGGACACTCAACATGCCACCATTGGGTGGGTCACCCATCCTCTGGAAAGGGTCTGGCCCCCTTTAACAGTCAAGAACCTATTGACCTCACGTTATGGGAATGTCAAGTAATACAGCGCTTTTGGGAGGGAGTTATCCGAAAAATGAGAGCCTCATTGGGAAAACCCATTCCACTGTCACCAAAGGAGGCCGTCCTCAATGTCTGGTGTGCCACGGACCTGAATGACCTAGAGCTACAATGGACTGCTTTGAGTTTCCTAATTGCTAAACGTTCGATTGCAATGAAGTGGGGTGTTGCTGAAAGACCTCTGGTGGTGGGTTGGATGGCTGAACTGTACAGATGCATGTTGGCCGAAAAAACTGTTTACAGGATCCGTGGCTGCCCCAAGAAATGGGACAAGAAATGGGGACATTGGAACACTTACCGGGGCGAACTCTGTGAATCCCCCACGGCAGAACTGGCCATGAACCGGACTAGACTTTTGGGCTAAATTGTGCGTCTTGCATTCATATCAATGTACCATGATTTTGCTTACACATGCCAATTTTGTACTGCTTTTGACTCTGCACTGCTTTAATAAAAATGTATGTTTAAAAAAAAAAGAACATATTGATCAGTGTTAACCTGTCTAGGTACGATGGACCCCATGAATAGGTGCCACACTAATGGAAAACAGGATCTTAATCTGTATTGCCTGACCCCTAAGCGCTAAGAAGCAGCTGAAAAGTTATATCCAGGCCCAGTAGTCTCCAGGCCTGTACCGGGATTCTTTTGTATAGAACACCGGGATCGACGGGACCTTTCTTTGATGAACTACAAGTAGCTCTTTCAGTCCCATGTCTTAGGTCCGATCATTGTATTCTTCTTGGAGATCTTAATGTCCATATGGACAATAAATGTGACCCTGATGCTACGAAACTTATTGATATCACGGCTTCGCTAGGGCTATCTCCGTTCTTGCAAGGACCAACACACAATAAAGGCCATACCTTAGATCAGGTATTCTCAACGAGACCTATCTCTGTATCCTCCATACAGCCAGTACTTTGGTCTGATCATTTTTTAATTTCTTTTTCTTTGCCTGTTACTGCCCTCACTCGGGAAAGAGAAATAATAGAGGCCACGCGGATTTCACGCCCTTTCCATCTGCTTTCGGTGGATATGTTATCGGAGGCTCTTATTACCTTTCCTTGTTCTTTTTTGGGAAATTTGGAAGAGAATCTTGCTCTCTGTCAAAATTGGCTTATAGCCTGACTCGAGACTTTAATCCCCGAAAAGAAACTTAAAATAGGTGAGCGTAGAGCGTCGGCCCCGTGGTTCACTACCCAGTTGAGGTTACAAAGGCAGGATTGTAAAAGGGCTGAGAGAGTCTGGAGGAGGGCCTACGATCCGATAGAAAAATTGAAATTTCGAGCAGCAATTAAAGCCTATCATCAGTCAATTTGGGATGAAAAAAAGGCCTATTTTGAACGTCGTATTGATGAGGCCGGAAATGTCTGCAAAGAAATTTTTAAAGTGGTTCAAGATTTTACTTCTCCTGCTGTTTGTATTCCTAGTCATACTCATACTGACTCTTGGATACAACAACTAGCTACCTTTTTTGTTAGTAAGATTACGACTATTCAAGCCTCTCTCTCCTTCTCTTGTCCACGAGCGGAGTTGAGTCATCTAACTGCATCATCTTTTGTGGAGGGTCAAGGCCCTTTCCTCTCTGAATTCCCTCACATGGGTCTAAGTACATCTTTGGAGCTTTTGTCAGGTCTGAAATCTGGCTCTCCTTTAGACCCATGTCCGGCCAAATATTTGGGGAAAGTGGCATCTGCCTTAAACACCTTGGTAAACCCTCTTTTGAATTCCTCTCTGTCCACAGGTGTGGTGCCTCAGGCATGGAAGCACGCCATGATCCTACCACTGCTCAAGAAACCTACCTTGGACCCCCTCATCCATGCCAACTACAGGCCAATCTCCCTTCTCCCTGCTCTGGCGAAAGTGGCCGAGAGATACGTGCACAGGACAATTTCCAGTTTCATCGAAGGAAACGACCTGTTGCACGCCTCGCAATCCGGTTTTCGTGCTAATTTTAGCACGGAGACGGCTCTACTTGTGGTCACTGATGCCATCAGGGAAGTGCTCGACTCTGGGGGAAAGGCCATGTTAGTCATGCTTGACTTGTCGGCGGCATTCAACACCGTTCCTCACGAAGGGCTCCTTGTAAGACTCTGGGAATGTGGCCTTTGCGGAACGGTGTGGAACTGGCTTAAATCTTTTCTAGCCGGCCGCCGGCAAACGATCTGGGCGCCCCCTTTCTCCACTGACATGGCTCCGCTAGAGGTGGGAGTCCCTCACGGCTCCATTCTCAGCCCCATGCTTTTTAACATCTTTATGGCCCCTCTGGCGGCAGTCGCGGAGTCGTTTGGTGCCCAGATCGTGTCATACGCTGACGACACCCAGCTCCTGTTCACATGTGATAGGGGCGGGTTGTTTAATGGCATACAGATTAGGGATTGTCTTGGTGCGGTCTTTGAGTGGTTTAGGTGTCATGGCTTATAGTGCAACTCCGATAAGTCGGAGCTCCTCTTTTTTGGTTGCGTTCCCGAACCCAATTGGAAATCTTGGTGGCCACAAGATATGTTTCCCCCCGATAATGTGTCCATTAAGGCCAAAAACTTGGGAGTGATAGTGGATTGTGAACTATCTTTTGGACCTCACATCTCGTGTCTTTCAGGAAAATGCTTTGGCATTCTGCGGATGTTGAGGAAATTTCTTCCCTTAGTATCACTCAAACATAGGAAAATAATCGTCCAGGCCTTGATTAGCTCTCGACTGGACTACGCAAACGTTCTCTTTTTGGGTCTACCGAAATATCTTTTGACCCGTTTGCAAGTAGTTCAGAACTCGGCAGCCCGAGCCATCTATGGACTCCCGAGGAGAGCTGGTGCCACTGTTTTATTGAACACCTTACACTGGCTACCTATCTCAAAGAGAATTCTTTTCAAGAGCCTGACTGTGGCCTTTAAAGCTCTACATGGCACAGGCCCCAAGTATATTGGGAAACGTCTTTCCTGGTACCTACCTAGCAGGACCCTGAGGTCATCTTGTTTGTCCATGATGACAGTTCCTGCAATTCGGCGTGCGAGAATGAGAGGTAGGTCTTTTCGTTATCTAGCACCAAAGGCTTGGAACGATCTACCATTGTCCCTGAGACAAGCTCCTAGTCTTCTTGCTTTCAGGAAAGACCTGAAAACATGGCTCTATACGAAATAGATTTCTTTTCCATTTGTCCCTGCTTTTTGTTGTTGTGTGGTTGTTTTTTATTTGCTGATATTCTTCGCCAAAGCGCCGGGATGCTCCAAATGGAGTAGCCGCACGCTATAGAAGAAATAAATTAACATAACATAACATAACATATGTTGCAGCTTCACTAAACTCTTAAACCAATAAATACATAATCTAGACTACCTAAAACGCACACTGTCTCTACACAAGTTACCAAAATATAAGAGACCAATCAAAAAATCCCACTGATCTCAAATGACAACAGGTTTAAATTGACCATATTTTGATAAGGCTTAAGAACAATACACCCTCCCTTATCTAGTCATGTGAATCGGATATTTTTTCTGAAGGCATGGATGATGCATTTGTCCTTTGTGAATTGTTCCAGTTACAGGGGCCATCTACTTTCTCTTTACCCTATTCAACTTCTCCAACAATAGAATCCAACATTTCCATTAGTTCAATGATGATCTGTTTGGATTTTGGAAACACTGTGAAACCACAAGTGAGTTACAACTGCCAAAACCTGTATTGCAGACCACAAAAAAAGATTGAACAGTATCCTACCCTTCTGTGCTCCAAAGATGAAACTCCCCTCTTTTTAGGTCGAGCATTCGAGATCTCGTGTATGTACTTTAGTATATACTTTAGTATACACTTATATGTGTATGTACTTCATGGGCTCTGGAGATCAGCCCTAGGACTTGTCTTCTTCCGCTTAGGGACTTTGTTTTCTGTTCAACTGCCTATTTAATGTCTTGATAAAAAATGACGAGAAGAGGTCAGTAAAATACCAGAATTGCTTTCTGCTGAGAGACTTTTTTTTGTTTCATTTTTCAGGCAACTGCCTCTTTTTAACTTTGATAGAAAATGACCAGCAAAGGTCAGTAAAATATCAGAATTACTTTAGCATTCTCTAGATTCCAGTCCATAGAAATTGTCTTCCACAAGCACCAGTAGGCCATAATCTTTCATTTTCAGAAATATGAGCACAGAAGGCCCTGCTTCTATATTAAAAACAGAGCTTTGGGGGAGGAACCTAGCACAGAACCAATATGGCCGTGTGAGTGACCGGCTCCATCCACCCCAAATATCCTGCTATATATCCTGATCCTAGCCCCCACCACCTGACAGCTAAGCGGCAGCGGTGTCTTCCGCTGTGACCCTGGTTCGCCTGCGACGCTCAGCACCATATGCGGCCTCCACACAGCTGAAGCTGGGAGCTGGCGTAAGAGCAGGACCCGCTGCCTGCGTCACTGAGGACGGGCCGAAAACCAGAAGTTGCTGGTCCGGTCCCGGATCGTGGGACTATTGACCATCGGCTGCGGGGGAACCTACGGAGTATTAAAGGGTGACCGCGCTGCTCCTCTGCCACCTCCTGCCCCGGGTGGAGTACCCAACCTGCCCACGATCGGCCAGGGGACTGAGGGAGTAGCGCAGCTCCGTGAGCAGTCTGGAGCGGGCAAGCTCCCCTGGACAGTAACGGAGGAGAGGGGCAGGAGCACCGAGCGAGGGTGCATTGCCGGCTGGAGCAGCAAAGAGGGGAGAATTGACTGTTTGGCCCTCGAGGCTGGTGGCATGCAGCTGCACTGCCTCATGCAGACAGGAGGGCCATTGCTGGGGCAGATCTGAGGCGTAACAACCAGGGGCACAGGGGGCCCAGAAATTTCAGCGGCGAGTATGTGTGGCCTGTGACTGGTGGCAGTAGGGACGTCTGGCTCCTGGGACGGTTCCTGCGGTACAATTTGGGCACCTGGATTTCGTACTGGCCCCGACAGTGACAATAAGACACTGTGGTGAGGCTTCTTGATAGTGGCTGGCATAAGGGGGCAGTACTTTCGCTGTTGATGTCGCAGCGCTGCTAGTAGTGCTTTTGGGGCCTTCACATATCAAGCCTCAGTAGCTGACGACAAGGTGCTGCGCAGAACAACTGCCAAATGCAGCAGAGCCTCTGGTACTGGGGACCCGGAATGGCCTGTAAATTTGCCGCCCTGCATTGCGGACAGTAGGCAACGCCGCACACATCTAGGATTGGGATTGCGGCCCCTTGCAGGGTTGGACCGGCCACCAATGGTTAGAGAGAGACATGGATTGGCGCTTTGACCTCCGGAATAACTACTTGTGTGTCTGCTGGCTTAACCAGGAGCTAGCAAGACTGCTGCACTAGAAATCTGGAACGGGCCGAAGCTGCGGAGCGATGCGGGGCTGCCTGAGAACGTGCGGTGAACCCTGGGAGAGTGGTCGAGAGCAGTGGCCTGGAGCAGTATTCGGAGGACGATCAGATGGCGACCAAACCAGAAGCTGAAAAGGCCCTGCCCAGATCCTCTAAGGGGTCGAAACATATTAGGTCTAACAAGTTAGACCGATACACGATGCCTAAGGGTTCCCCCACAGACCTGAGAAGGGCCCAGTCGACGGGGGGAGACCTTCTGGGCTCTCCTACTGAACCAACGCTCATAGATGTGATGGTGGCGATCAATGGAGTCCAGACATCGCTGGGTCAAAAGATGGAAGCCTTGGACTCCAAGATGGACACCGTCATGATTGAGGTCAATCTGCTACGGGCAGACCTAACGAAGGCAAGTGAGAAAGCCAAATCGCTCGATATCAAAATGGCCAGCCTGATCGACGACGTGGCATTGCTGCAACAGGAGGTACGTGATCTCAAGACTTCATGGGACCTGACGGATCGAAAGCTCGATGAGTATGAGGGGAGGGCTAGGCATAAAAACATACACATCCATGGGGTGCCCAAAAAATCTGAAGGCCCAGCACCGGACCGGTTTGTGGAGGGCTGAGCAACCTTTTTACGATTGAACAAACCCACAGGGTGCCAGGGGGGAGGCCTAGGCCCGGGGACCCCCCTCGCCCGATGACCACAAGAGTTTTAAACTTTCGAGATAGAGACGTGATTTTGCAGGCATCATGGGGTTGACCTCCTTTGCGATATGAGAATGCAACACTTTCCTTTTTCCCTGACTTCACCCAGATGGTACAGAAACAGCGACAACATTTTCTTCCGGTAAAGAAGAAACTCAGGGACAGGGGACTAAAGTATGCCATGATGTTCCCGGCTCGTCTGCGGTTGGAAGTAGAAGGAATGGCCTGTTTTTTTGACAACCCTGAGGTGGCGTCAGATTGGCTAGACAGCAGACATTCAAACTGGCCGGAAGGGAGAGAACGAGGTGGAGAAGATGACGCGCAGGAGCAGGAAGGAAGAAGGCCGTAAGAACTTTCATGCAGTATTGAAGTGACAGGTGGTGGGGCGGCTCCATAGTTTATTCTTTGACTAGACTCTGCGCTTGTATTATGACAGTGAAGAACCCCGGGTTCCGGGGATGTGTTTAGGGGGGCTGGTGGGGAGGGGGCAGGGTTTAATACTCCCTCCACATCACTACCTTTAGTTAGTTAGTAGACCAGATAAAGGCCAACAGGCACACTGCTAGTTGGGGATGGGCGACAGCCTTATGAAGGGCTGCAGGGAGGGGGGATGGGGTCCAGGCGGGTGGGGATTTCAGGATTCAACAATGTATTGTGTGCAAAAAATATTGAATTGTGTTGTTCCTTAATTATTTCTTTTTTCGTATCAGGACACAAGGCTATGATTGTGGTGCATCCATACCGTTTAAATGTCAAGTGTTAGAAGGGGATCGGGATAACTGTGATTAGTTGGAATGTGAATGGTCTTGTGGACAAAATCAAGAGGGGAATGGTGAACCAGTTATTTAGGCGGCACTCCCCGGATGTGGTGCTACTACAAGAGACTCATCTTCTAGGTAATTGCTGCATGGCCCTACACAGGGGGGTTATAAATTGGTAGCGCACGCTGGATTTACTGCAGGGTCTAGGGGAGTTGGAATCCTGCTGAAAAACGATTTCCCCCTCTCCATTCAGGCTACGTGGTCAGACCAAAGAGGCTGCTACATAGGGATATCGGGGCAGTGGGAGGGGAGGACAGTTACTTTTATGTCCATTTATGTCCCACCTGGCCTCCAATCTGACACCTTTAGAGACCTGGGTACGATTTTCCTTACACTGCCGTTGGGCCTCCTTGTGATGGGGGGTGACTTTAATGCAGTAGTGAATGGAGAGGTTGACAGGCATTCGGCCCGAACACTACAACCGGCACAGAGGTGGCTCTCCGAATTCTTGGAAACAACAGGACTTGTCGACGGCTGGAGGGTCAGTAACCCGAGTGAGATACATGTATATATGTTTCTGCCACGCACCACAGCTTGTCCAGGATAGACTATGTACTATTACTGGCAGCTCAGGCTGCGACGGTTCGGGAGATGCAGCACCTGGGAAGGGGAAACTCCGACCACTCACCGATATGGCTCCAGTTGGAGTCCGGTCAATCGGATGTAGGTAGGGTAGCCCCAATTAACGCATGGCATCTGAAAGACCCCACCACCAAGAAAGAAATTATTAAGATCTCGGAAAGATATTTCCAAGAAAACAGGGAACAGTGTATTTGGTGTAAACTCTGTGGGAGGCATATGACCAGCGAGTGGCGAACATTGTGGTCATCCACAAAGCAGGCAAGTCCAAGACGCTATGCTCTTCATATAGACCCATCTCGTTGCTGAATGCTGAACCTGAGATCCTAGCCAAGTTGCTGGCGTCTAGACTCATCAAAGTCATTAGTACTTTGGTGCACCTGGACCAATCTGGCTTCATGCAGCGCCGTAACTCTTCCCTTAACCTGCGATGGCTGCACGGAGTACTAGGCAGGACCCCAACCATCCAGGAACCGACAGTACTGGTATCATTGGATGCCACCATGTCATTTGATATGGTAGAGTGGCCCTACCTGTTTGCAGTGTTGGGGAAGATGGACTTTGAACCGGAGTTCACTAATTGGGTGCACCTATTGTATGCTCATCCTCTCGCTAGAGTAGTGGTAAACAACCGAACATCCGCTGACTTTCTCCTTGGCATGGGCACAAGACAGGGATGCCCCTTGTCTCCGCTCCTGTTCGCTTTGGCGTTGGAGCCCTTGGCGGCGTGGGTTCGGTGGGACCAGTCGATCCGGGGATTGCGGTGGACGATGGAATGGGAGGATAAGATTTCACTATACGCCGACAGTATCCTGCTATACCTTACCAACCCAAGGGGGTCCCTAATATGTTTCCTGGATGTGCTTGCCATATTCGGGAGATACTCCGGGTTTGCAATTAATTGGTCAAAATCAGTGCTCTTTGTTCTCAGAGGCGATCCGCCGGTGATTCCAGAGGCCTGCCCGATACAAATTGAATCAACAGGGTTCCGACACCTCGGCATCTATGTCACGCTAGACCCGAAGTTAAGATATACCAACAATCTGGGCCCCCCTTTGGCTCGATTTAAGGGCGACGTGGCGCGATGGCGGGCACTTCTGCTCTCACTTCTGGGGAGAGCAGTGTTTATCAAGATGATGGCCCTTCCCCGGGTCTTGTACGCACTTCAGAACGCAATGGACCTGGTTCCGGCATTCTATTTTAGGGAAATAGAGGCCCTTCTGAGGCAGCTTCTTTGGGACGGCAAGCCCCGTATAGTTTTCTCCAAGCTCACTCTCCCGTGGTGTGATGGAGGGATTGGGTTGCAGGACCTACGGAAATATTATTGGGCCTCCCAGTTGGCGGCGGTGAATCATGTCATATACGGACCCCCTACGGACCCGGGATATGCTATGGACCGCTGGCAGGTGCCCGGGGGTGGCATCACTAGGACGCTGTACTCCAGACCTGGCAGGTTTTCCCTGGCGGGACCTACGGCCCACGCAGTACAGGTGTGGCATGCGGCCAGTAGAAATCTCAAGTGGGAAGGAAGGCTCGTGCTTGCCACCCCATTATGGAGCTCGGAGACGCTGGGAAGTCTGTGGAAAATTAAGGGATTTGACAAGTGGGAGCTCAATGGGATCACACAGATCAAAGACATCTGGGGAAGGGACACAGTTCACACATTTAACTCTCAAGCACCAATACCACCTTCATGACAGGGAGCACTTCCACTACCTTTAAGTCAGACATGTTCTGCTTACACACATCCCTGGAGACACGACGCTCCCTGATGCCTCCCCCTTGAAGACCGGGTGCTAGATGGTCACCTCCTAGAGAAGACCATCTCATTAATATATAAAAAGCTTATCAATAATATGGAAGACCCTCTGACACCTATTAAGACACAATGGAGAGCAGATGGAGTGGGATGACGAGGACTGGCAGGAGGCAATCTCCTCCCCACGGGTGGTGGCCATACAGATGAGGCTTAGATTAGTGCAGCTAAAGATTCTCCATAGATCGTATGTCACTGGGCCTCGCCTGGTTCGAATGGGTGGAGCGGAGAGTGGAGAGTGCCGTAGGGGTGCGGAGAACTTGGCACTTTTATGCATTTCTTATGGCACTGTTAGGAGGTGCAGGACTATTGGGTAAAGATACACAATGGCCTGCGGAATGTCCTGGGGATGGAGTTACGGCCAGAGACCCGCAGATGTATTTTAAATGTTTGGGAACCCACGGATTTGTGTGGATATAAGGAACAATGGGTAACGTTAGCATGTATGGTTGCCAAGCGTACTATCGGTCAGGTATGGGGAGCTAGACAGCCACCCCGAGTTGAAAGGTGCGAGAAATATATGGATTGGTGCATGTTTAAAGAGAGATCAGTTTACATAGCTAGAGGTTGTCCCCAAAAGTGAGGCAAGGTTTGGGAGAATTGGAACCAATACCAAGGAGACATCTGTACCCCCCACCACCCCCCCCCAGAGGCACAGAAGATCTAGAGACACACGAGTCACTGTGATCCCTTAATCAATATTTTGTATGTAATATTCTGAAGTATGGAAATGTATCAATGACAAATGCGTGATCGGCTGAAGCCACCTGACATTCTTTTTTGTTGAATTGTTAATAAAAAGAATTTTTAAAAAACAGAGCTTTTGACTATACCATTTCCCGCTGAAAGGCAATATTTCTCTCCAAGTGTTCCCATACCTGGCGTGTCACGCAGTTTGGTGCTTACTTTCCCTCCATGTTAATGAACAGTAGATGTTTCAACACCCACGCTAATGTGCTGCATAGCTAAATACATATAAGGTCCCAAAGGCGAGACCGAACGCATTGCAAATGCTTGTTTAAGAAAAGGCAGTGGTCAGTTCACAAAAGGAAATGGGTCCTTTGGGGTACCCATCCTTTTCCATTTGGAAATGGGTTAAAACCGGTAGCTGCAAATGTCTTATGACTGCATTTCCGGGCGCAAAACATTCCTACATACCAGTGCTATTCGATAATAGGAAGGGGCACACTAAACACACCCCTTCCAAACATTGAATCGCAAAAGCAAAATGTAATTCGGTAACCAGTTACCAAATCGAATTTTGCCTTTTGTACAAGCCAAAAAACATTTCACTGGTTGCATGTGACCAGATGGGCCGTTTGCGAGTGGTAAAATACTTCAAACATATGACCCAAAATCCCCTCCACTCTGGTTACAGCTTTACTGTATTGGCATCCACTCTTTTTACGTATATGGCAGGGTAGTATATTTTAAATTATTGAGTTGCCCCGTCATAATCTTGCTTACCAATTAAAATTGTTTTACTTCTTTTATCAAGCTCTCCTTGCCTTGGAGGCCACCCTTTGGTATCCAAAGAGGCTTAGGTGCATTAGGTTTCTTAGATTCCGTCTCTAATTTCAGTTATCTTATTCCTTTCACTTACATCAACATCTTTATATCTTCAATTGATATTCAAGAAATTGAATGATTGAGTGTATTAATCCAATTTTGTCATAAACTAATGCATTTCAGATGTTTTTTTACTTCTTCTTGGCCTTCCGGACATCTGGTAATCAGTGCCAAGATGCCCACTGTTAAACGTATGCTTTACAAATACAGTTGTTATGTTTTTGTTATGCCTTTTTCTTCTCACTGTTTATAGCCAAACATTGGAATAAAGAAAAAATGAAAAGAAATAAGTGCTCATTTTACCTTTCTTTGAATATGAAGTTACAAAAACACATCCAGTAGGTTCCATAATTTAGTCATTGATTTCCTCAAGCCCATTAGGATTATTCAAACAATTTATGCTCAACTATACTGCTTCTTGTACCTCTGCACTTGTTATGTTTTAGGTTGGGGTTGTTCTTTGTGCTATATTCAATGAAAAAACAAATGTTAAAGGCTAGTTCTAGTTAGGAAAATGTATTTTCCCTGTACATACCAAGTTACAAACTACACAAACTTTAAAAGTTCGAAAAATTCAAAACTTATAGTTATACATTTCATTTACAATGTATCCAAGCCATCACCTCCAAATTTGTATAGATATATCAGGGGTGGGCGGAGCTCGCAGAGTTGCACTACGTGGAATTCCACAGAGTTGCATAAAAACTTTGTGGAATTCCATATAATTCCAAAAGTGGGCGTAGTTGCTCCACTTGCCCAACCCTAGTTTTGACTCAGACATTTGTTATGAAACTGCTTTGCATACAATAGCCCGCTGTCACCTACCCAAGGGCCGGTGTTAATCAGCTCTCCTTGGGGACTTCTTGATGTGTGCTGCTGTTAAGCGTTTTCCTACCTTCTGAGCAGAAGGTTTCTGGTTTTCTGGCCCAACATGTGATTTGAGGTTTTCTCAATTCCACTGTATTAGCAGTGACTGAAAATATGCACCAAACCTTAAAAAGGAATACATGTGGGGCAACGGGGTGGCTTGTTCAGGCGTTTTGTTAAATAGTTACGTTAACAATCTTGAGTGCAGAAAAGCAATCATACATATAGTTCTAGAACTTTAAACATTTTTAGCAGCAATGTGCTCTTTTTTCAGATAGCTCCTTCAATTTTTGAGCGAATTACTTCCCAGCATTCAATGTGTTCTGTATTATTTGTGTCTTTTCGAGGTTTGGATCTAGAATGCACCATGGAATTTATAGTTGATTATGAATTAAGAACATACCAACATGATGCAGTCTGCCTGTATATCTACGGCCCCATTTTACTTCTGGTATATGGCTGCCTGCCTGCCTGCCTGTGTCTTATTTTTCGGTCTGTCTCATGTGTCTGCTTTCCCAACCGGGTATCTGCGTGTCTTAGCTTCAGAATATATGTTTTCTAACCTGGTCAGCTAACTGTTTGACCATCTGCTACATTGTCTTTCTTCTGCCTCTCTTTGTCTAGCTGTATACTTGTTACCTGCTCATCGTAAACGATGGTGAATCCCACCCCCAGGCTGTGAAGGGAATGTTAGCCAGAGGAAGCAGGCACCACAGCATTTTGTCCCCAGCCAACAAGCACAAATAATGCCGCAGAGGAAACCCAATAAAATACGTCAGTAACACAGCATGTAAGGTTCCAGTAATAACACATATAATAGGGTGTCTTTTAAAACCTTAGACTACCGTACAAAAGGGCTACCAGCTCGACCTCTTACAAACCCCGCCCACAACATTGTAGAGGGGCCTTTACAGCCACTATCCTTGTGCAGTTTAGCCGCATACTGCTCCTTCCATCAAGTCCTATGATGATAACAGGATCTGCGAGCTTCCGCCAGCGCCACCTCACCACTCAGAAAAGAGCATGTGCCACCCGAGTACCCTTACCTGATGAGAATAGCCACAGTTGGGTGAAGGGAAATGATGGTTGACTCCAGCAATAACGCACCAACTTGCTGCAGCATCTACCATGCGCTGCTCCTGCTGCAGTAAGCGTGCTGCTATTGGTGTCCTCTCCAGCGTCCTCACCTTTGTTTTAGCAGTACACACACTAACCACGCAAGCAAGCTTGTGACTCAGCTGGAGCTCTCCAATGAGCATTCGTCCTGGCGTGCCGACTTCTGCTTCTTCCCAGAAACAGTTGCTTAAATTCAAGTAATGGTTGGTGGTGGGGGTAAACTCTGCTACGCAGCGGAACTAGAGTTTTTTTGCTCAACTTCGAGCAGAGCGTGGGGTCACAAAATTCTGAAAACTCCATACCTTACCACAGGTACCCTACCATACCTCACGTACCCTACCATTCCTTACCCTAGGCACCCTACCATACCTTTCCTCAGGCAACCTACCATACCTTTCCTCAGGCACTCTAACATACATTACCTCAGGAACCCTACCATACCTTACCTCAGGCACCATACCTTACCTAAGGCACCATACCTTACCTCAGGCAAAATACGATACCTTACCTCAAGTACCTTACCACACCTTACCTCAGGTATAACACTTCACCTCGGGAACTTTACAAAACTTTACCTCGGTTACCTCACCTTAACTTACCTCACATACATTACGATACATTAACTCAGGTACCTTACCATGCCTTACCTCAGGCACCCTACTGTTGGGATATAAAATCATATATGTATACATGATTGGCCCACTATGTACCATATAACCGTATATACGTATGAATAACCGCATAGTATTATACTATATATGTTAGCTCAATGATAGATTCATGTAGGCCCGTCTGGACCTATTGGTATAGCCAGGGCCACTTTGTTTCGTTTCCCTTCGATCATGTACTGTTTCCCAGAAGTCACATGGGTTAGCTCTTGGTACAAAACCCTGCTGAATTGCTCAGTCTGCTTCTGGTCTTTTGTGTGTAGCTCAGGGAAACCCAAGGTCGCACCTGCCCCTCTTGTGGGACGCGTACATTCTAGCAGAGCCCGTTTCTGTACTCCCTGGGTCTTAGATAGACGAGAGGGCGCCTCACTGACCTGCCGCCGGAATAGCTTCAGCTTAGCTACTAGCAATTAGTGGTGCCTTATATAGGTTTTCCTGCTGGCTTACTGACAACTTGTGTTTTTCCTTGTAGGGTGTTAACCTGAATGTGTGAAAACGTATAAATGCTTTGTATCACTTGTATTTCGTCAGTCTCCTCTGCGCACCTCCATGGGTCGTGTAGACTGAGGCTCCCCTGACAGGGCTTGTATTTGATTGAATAAACGATTCAACCTTCTCCATTGCCGACTGCCTTATTATTCCTTTATGTTATATATGGGCTATTAGTAAGTATAGTCCGGCTTTGTAAAATTTGATTCCTTCAGTTGGCGACTCCGCCGGGACTCCGCGATAGGGTCGTCCCCTCCTGTAATCAGGAGTAGAAGGGACAGGGAGGAGTTCTGGCCGAGTGGGTGGACAAGCAGTATTTTTTATCCGAAACACCCGCTTGTGGTAAGACAATTGGAGATTCCGCCCTCGAGACCAGTATCCCTCCCAGCTGCTGAAGACCCTACGCCGGATTCCTACGGGCTTAACCCGAGAAAAGAACAGACTGTGTCGGTCTGTTTAGAAATCGGCAATGGAGAAGTCGGGATCGGCCTGAGTGCACCAGGTGAGTGAGCCTATTGATTAGATTTGGAAACGGACGCTTGGAAGAAGTGTCCACTTGGAAATAGCAGTCTGCTTTTTGTTGGTGGTCGGGGAAGCCGGTCCACAAGGGAATCAGAAAGGGTCTGACGTTGCGGTGCAGGGGCTGCACGGGCAGACACCTCTTGGATTTGATTGATGAATATTGAAGATAATACTTGGTGCCTTGCGGAGCACGGAGTGCTCACTCGGCCAAACTCACTCCGGGGAAACCCTGGGAGCAACTGGGTAAGCTAGGGTTCTTATTTGTGGTTGAATTTCGGATTGGTCTGGAATTCTTTTTGAATTGATTCCCCGAACGAGAGTTGACGGGCTCTGTTCGTATCAGAAGACATGTCACTTGCATTTGAATTTGTATAGAGCTCATTGTTACCCTGATGCGCTTTACAGCACTTTACATGAATGGAAAATAGGAAGAGTATGAGAGAGTGAATGGTGAAGAGGGCGCGCCCGCATTAACGGAATGATTGAAAATGTATAAATAAGAATTGTGATATCGTTGTTGTCATGCCTTTGTTCAGCAAAATATGTTTTGGGTGCTGCTGTCGGAGAGATGCTCGGCTGGAAGAAAGACAGCCTGCCCCTCCCGAGGGAAGCCCCAGTTTTGATATGTATGTTAAACATGGTCTTACACCAGTTTTGTTCAATACTTCATGGCACAAATATACAAGTTATAATACTGACTTGCAATGACCTCTAACAGGGTCATTCGATGAGAAAAAGATTAATTACTTACAAAATAAAATGTTTATGAAGAAAAGTCGCCAGTCGATGTTTGACTCCTTAAACCTATGGTTGAAGGAGGCTAAACGACGGCGAATCAGGGAAGAGAAACTGGGAAAGATTAAATCTGGGCAGACTGTAACCCAAAAAGCCATAGCTTACGATAAAGGAAAGGTAGAAGAAAATATTGCCCAAATGGACAGGCAGTTCCATTGGGACACAGACAAAAGTGGCCCGACCCGATACTGGAGATGAGATAGAGGATTTATTAGAAACTCGTCCGCCTCCTCCTTATGCTCCTCAGGGTTTATATCCAGCAGTGCCCCTGGCCCGAATACATTGCCCCCGGGCTGCGTTGGTCATTAAGGACCCTGTGGGAGCAGCGGCTACGGCCCCGCCTGACGGGTCTGTACGGAGTGCGGTGCTTCCCCCTCCCTCACTCCGGCCAACTACCTCACCCTTGATTTCGTTACAACCAGACTCAGTCGTCCCTTCCCCTTTACACCCAGTATTTCTCCCTCCTCCGGCGTGAAGCGCGATAGATCCTCGAGCTTTGGCTACCTTAGATCCTACGCCTAAGCGTCTTGGGTCTGATTCGAGTGACCAACGGATTTTGACTAGATCTTCATTAGGTATGGAAGAAAGGAGGGCTGCAGTAAATCAGGCATCCCAATAGATGCGGAATGCCATTTATACAATGGAGGACATTTGGAGCACTATGAAAGATTTTGAACCCGTTGCTCAGCAACTGGCTTTAGAAAATATGGCGATCCGATTAATTTCGCTCTGGGAACAGTGTTTTGAGGAAGGGTTCGCTCCTCAAATATTGAGGGATATAAGAGATCGAGCCCACAAATTCCAACTGCAGTCTGATGAAGTATATCAAAATGTAGCAACTCTTTTACAGTATCGAGAACGAATGCATCGGAAATGTGCTGATTGGGGAACACAGAATCCTATGAGAGAGGTACATCCTCTCTTCTTTCCAGAATTACCTGAAATTAAGGACAACGGGGGCAATGTTACCAGAACAAGGGTAGACGCAAGGCTTCAGGAACAATGGGTTTATACCCCTTGGAAACAAAGCGAGGTCCTTACTTTGAAAGCCCAGCTCCCTGACCCTCGTAAGAATCCCACAGCTTATTACAAGGAATTGACTGAGGCTGCCAATTCCGCGATTATGACTATACCAGGCATTGAGTTATTTTTTGGCCTTTTGATCCCGGTTCATATTTGGAGACAGATACATGATACGGATCACGCTCCCGAGCTAGGGGGGACGTGGGATCAATGAAAGACTTGGGATAAGGAAAGAAAGCCTGGAGAGAAACCGCAAGATGAAATTTTAGCAGTACCAGATAAAATTATTGCATTCATGCAGACCCTCCTCCCTCCTAAGAAAATAGATTGGGATAAGTTAGCAGCGTGTAAACAGAAGAAGGATGAGAGTGTGTCAGATTTCTTCCTTCACCAAGTTTGAGAAAACATTCATAGATTTTAGTGGGCAGGATTTATCCACAGATGGGGGAATACGACTGTTTGTAAATAGATTTGTGACAAATTTGTTACCAGAGATTATGTCTCGTCTCCAGGCAGCTGAGATTACGTGGACTACGGCCACCCTGTCCGTGATCCTCAGAATGGCTCAGTATTATGAGCATCAAGAGAATGAAAGCAAGGAAAGGACTGAAAAGAAGACGAAAGAATTAAAGACTAGAGTCTTTTTGCAGCAAGTTAGTAGAGGACAGAATGTGGGGCGAGGTGGGCGTGGTTCCTTCCAAAGGGGAATAGCTGCAGGCAGAGGAAGAGGAGGTCCCCCGAATATTGGCCTTAATCAATGCTCGTACTGTAAGCAGGAGGGGCATTGGAGGGCGGACTGTCCTTTGTTGTTGGCAAGGAACGGCCCCAGTAGGGGACGAGGACGGGTCAATATCGATCGAAATAGCATGCGAAGAGAAGACGAGGATTCTCGAAAGAACTATTTTGATAGTCCACAAAATAGACAGTACTATAATGATAATTATAGGGACAACGGGTACGACGGACAAGATTATGCATGAGACAGCCAAGGACAGAGAGGGGGCCACATTACAGTACCAGTTGACCAAGATGGACCTTATGTACAAGGGGAACTGTTGGGTGCATCAGGAAAATTCCTATTGGATACTGGAGCAATAAATAGTTCAGTTGCTCATACAATGGTCCCAGGGGCTGCTCTGTCTGGCCAAAATAATGTATCAGTAGGATTCTCTGGAATACCTGTGGTAAGCCCCATTTCTAAGCCTTTGCCTTTCACTGTAGGTCCTATTTCTATACAGTCACCCTTTCTGTTGACATCCAATTGTGGTGAGAACCTTTTGGGTCTAGATATTTTAAAGAAATTGCATGCTCGGATTTATTGTTCACCGGATGGTGTATATTTGACGATGCAGAAACCTTCTTTGATGGGTGCTCAATATTTTGCGAAAAATGAGCGTCTTCCCCCTGAATTCTCTACAATTCCTCAGACTTTGTAGGCAACAGGAGACACTGATGTTGGTCTGTTAAAGATAGCCCCCGTGTCCATTACCCTGAAACTTAATGCGCAGCTGCCTCGCATTCCACAGTATAAAATTTCACCAGAAGGTGAACGGGCTATGTTAAACATTATTCGCGATTTTATTCAAAAGGGGGTAGTGGAAGAAATAACGGCAAATACTTGTAATAGCCCGATTTTACCGATTTTGAAGAAAGACCCAGTTGATGGTGCTCCAGATTATAAGAACACATATCGTTTTGTGATTGACCTTCGAGAGGTTAATAAAATAGTGGTTCCACAGTATCCCGTGGTACCCGATATAACTGCTATTTTGACTATGATTCCTCCCACAGCTCAGTATTTCTCTGTAATAGATCTGAAGAATGCCTTCTTTAGCATCCCGATCCATCCAGATAGCAGGCATATCTTTGGATTCTCATTGGCTGGCTGAAGTTTTAGATTTACACGCGCTCCCCAAGGCTATACTGAAAGTCCCAGTATTTATAGCCAAGCTTTGAAAGCAGTTCTTGATGAATTAGTTTTGCCAGCCGGAAATACAATTATCCAGTATGTAGATGATATACTAGTGGCCTCTGATACTAAAGAGGGATGCAAAAAGGCTACGGTGAAACTGTTACACCATTTGGCTAAGAAAGGAAATAAAGTGTCCCTTTCTAAATTTCAATATTGTCGACAGGAAGTGACCTACTTAGGCCATTTTCTGTCGAAAGCGGGGAGGTGATTAACTCCTGAACGAATATCTGTTATAACTAACATGTCTGTACCTCGTACTCAACGTGATGTTCGTGCTTTTCTTGGAATAACTTCTTACTGTCGTCAGTGGATTCCTAACTATTCACTTCTCTCTAAACCATTGTTGCAATTGACAACCAAAGATGTGCATGAGCCCCTGCCCTGGACGGATGAATGTCAAGAAGCCTTTGAATCTTAAAAGTCTGCTCTTTGTTCTGCACCTGTGTTGGGAACTCCAGATTACCAAAAACCTTTTTCACTTTATGTGTACGAGGTAGACAGTTGTTCATCATCAGTGTTAACACAGACTTTTGGTTGAAAACAGAGACCCTGTGCATTTTTCTCTTCAGTTTTAGACACTGTTGCACGAGCCCTCCCAAGTTGTCTGAGGGCCACTGCTGCAGTAGCACTGGCCATTCGACAGTCAGAAGGAATAGTCCTTAACACTGATCTCACAGTCATGGTACCGCATGCTGTGGATATCCTTTTGAATAGAACCAAGACCCAGCACCTGACAAGTGCTAGATTGACAGGATATGAATTGACATTGTTTGCTCCTCACATTACTATTAAAAGATGCACCACTTTGAATCCCGCCACGTTATTGCCTCTCCCTGAGAAAGATGAAAGAGTTGATGTCCATGATTGTGTATTTAGAACAGAAGAAGAAACAAAGGGGCATGTAGATTTAACTGACACCCCTTTACTTGAACCAGACGGGGAATTGTATGTGGATGGCTCTTGTTTTAAGTTACCAGATGGCACTGCAACAGCTGCATATGCCATAACCACTTTGAAGACGGTAGTGGAAACTGCAAGGATTTCACACCACTCAGCCCAAGCAGCTGAACTAATAGCTTTGTTAAGAGCCTGTGAATTGAGTGAAGGTCTGAGGGTGAACATTTTTACAGACAGCCAGTACGCCTTCGGCGTTGCCCATAGTTTTGGGGGGCTGTGGAGGGGGCAGGGTTTCTTTACTACGCATGGCCAGAAAATTCAACATGGTCCCTTGATTGATCGATTACTATTTGCTTTAATCTTACCAAAGAAGTTGGCCATTATTAAATGCAGTGCACACAAAAGGGTCGCAGATTCTACTGGAAAGGGGAACGCCTTTGGCGATTCAGTAGCAAAAGAAACGGCTCAGGCTAAAGGAAGTCCCATGTTTCTTAGTACATCTGCCCGATGGCCCACCGAAACATCCCTTTTTGATAATACCATTGAAAGTGTGAAAGAGTTACAGAAGGAAGCGTCTGTTGAAGAGATGCAGAGGTGGGAACGGGAGATTGGGAAACTAGATGAGAATGGATGTTGGATAGACCAATCTGAGAAGCAGCGATGGTTGCTCCCTAATGCATTGGTATATGCAGTAGTCACCATGGCGCATGGCCCGGCCCATATCAGCGCTAAAGAAATTAGTGCAGTATTAGACCCAGTATGGAATAACCCCAACATTTCCAAAATAGCAGCCCACATTGTTAAATATTGCCCGGTGTGTTTATGACATAACCCTGGAGGTAGAGAATCTGTTCTGAGTGGCAATTTTGCCCCGCCATCCTTGCCTTTTGAAGTCATACAGATAGATTACATACAAATGGAACGTGTAAATAATTTGAAGTATGTATTGGTGGTGGTATGTGCTTTTAGTAAATGGGTCGAGGCCTACCCCACCAAAGATGCCACTGCAATTGCCACTGCCAAGGTCCTAATCAAGGAATTTTTCCCTAGATTATGTTTGCCCCGAATTATCTGGTCGGACAACGGGCCCCATTTTAATGCCTTACTTGTACAAAGTGTTTGTGATGGATTGAAAATAAGGCAAAAGTTCCATGCTGCTAGACACCCACAATCAGCGGGCCTGGTCGAAAAATATAATGGTATTCTGAAGCTCAAGATGGCCAAAATCTGTGCAGACACTAGATTGAAGTGGCCCGATGCCCTTCTATTAGCCTTGATGTCCCTTAGAACGACTCCTCATTCTAGAACTGGCCAATCTCCGTATGAAGTGATATTTGGCCGTCCCGCAAATGTGTGAGGAGTCCCTAGGCCCAGATCTTTTAGGGATATTGATTATCCGTTGATGACAGATTACCTTTATGCTTTGACTAAAGATCTGCGTTCTATTCATCAACAGGTATCGGACACATTGCAGCCACTACCGGAGGATCCTGGACATCGTTTGGAGCCCGGCCAGTGGATACTGGTGAAGAATTATCAACGGACATCGAGTTTGGAGCTCAGATGGACCGAGCCCTATCAAATTATTCTGGTCACGAGGACAGCTGTGAAGGTGCACGACCACAAACACTGGATACACGGGAGCCACGTCAAGCGCCTCCCGCTCCCCCTGCCTTCTGACCGGCAGAACAAAGACGGAGTGCCGAGTCAGGAAGGGGAATTGATCCACAGCTTTGTGCCCTTTTCGGATGCTCAGGAAAAATGGCAATCAAGTAAAGTGTTGTCTGAAGGGGAAGGTGAGATAGCTCAATCAGAAGCAACTGCCAGTCCCGAGGCATCACAGGAGGTGACCGAGTCTGTTACCCATGCCACTGAATTGTTTTCTGACCAGGAGCAACCTGGCCATTGTCGATACGATCTGAGGCCCCGAAAACAGCGCGGCCCCCCACTCTCTAATGGAAGAAATTAGATCAAGACTTTGTGATAAAAAACATCGAGTAGAGTGATTGGGGTGCTGAGCGAGACACTGGACTGAACTCGTAGAGAGCTTGGAACATTGTGTAATAGGCATGTTCAGAAAGAAAGACTGAGTAAAGGGCCGCGATCGTGCTTTTGGAATCTGAAAGTTTGTTTTTTCTTGGATGAGAGATAAGGGTCTGCCTGTGAGGCTCTAAAAATCGGACACAGGGAGAAGATCCCTTAGTGGGAATAAGAAACCCTCTGGTGGTGCGCGTGCTTTGTGGATACAAAGATTAGTTCTGGACTTTTAGCAAGGGACCAAGATAGATTTGGACTTTTAGAGAGTATGTTTCCCTTTGATCGATTTATGATGGAAGACGAACGACCACTCGCCCCTCGGCGCCAAGTTCATAATATGCAACTGTTTTCTGGATGGCCCACCAGAGTGAAGGTGGCATTCGTTGAGTTTATTGCCATATTTACTGTAATAATGATGTGTGTGTTTGTATATTTGGAATTTCAGCATCCAGTACAGAAATTGTTGAAAACTACTCCTGCCCCAGAGGAACACCTCTTTTATTCCCTGCCTCCGCATAAGGCTAGGCATAGGGAAACCTATTCAAAGAATGTTTTTATTGAGATGTTGCACCAGTCGGAAACAAGTTACTTACCTGTAACTTTAGTTCCCCAGTATTGGTAACTTTCATAGATCCCATGCTTTGTATCATTCCCCGTCGTCGGAATGGGAGTCTCGGTAACAAAAATACCATAGCTGTAGGTACAAAAGACAATGGAAAAAGGCCTAGGCCTCATTACCTTTTGTAGCATATCACCCTCTTTGTGCAAAAGAGACCAAACTTTGGCCTCAGCCAATCAGAAGTGCCTCACCACTTAGAACCTTCCTGAAGGAACCTCAGAGCCTCAGATTTTCGTAGCCGTTGTGTACTGAGACACCATCTGTGCTGTAGGCTGAGCTTTCCCCGGGGAGGTGGGTGGGCGCATGGGAATCTATGAAAGTTACCAATACTAGGGAACTAAAGTTACAGGTAAGTAACTTGTTTTCTTACCCCAGTATTGGAACTTTCATAGATTCCCATGCTTTGTATCAGAGTAGTAAGCAGTTAGCAAGATAATCACATTTTGCATTGTAAATAATAGCAGTAGAGAACATGACATTAGATACAAAATGTGAAAAATGGAAGGTGGGAAGAAAGGAAAGCTCACCATTAGTGGAAGAGGTTCCTCAGGACAGCCTGTCCAACTGCTGCATCCTCCTGTTGCAGAGATTCCAAGCAGTAGTGCTTGGTAAAAGTGTGGACGCTGCTCCAGGTTGCAGCCCTGCAGATATCCTTAATTTGCACCCCTGCGAAGAGTGCTGTGGTGGAAGCCACAGATCTTGTGGAATGCGCTCGTATCTTTCCAGTCAGAGGTTTACCAGCAGTCCTGTGACAATGTAATATAGCGCTTGTGATCCACCTTGAAACACCCTGTTTGGACAGTGGAAGGCCTTTACTCGGTCCCCCGAAGGCCACAAACAGTTGGGTAGATTTTCGAAAATCCTTAGTACGTTGTAAGTAAAACTTCAAGCATCGTTGCACATCCAACGAATGCAATGCTTTTTCCGCTGGTGTGGAAGGCTGAGGAAAAACTGTTTTCAGAATGACCGGTTCATTCAAATGGAAATCCGAGGGAACCTTTGGCATGAACCTAGGGTTAGTCCTCATGATGACAGTGTTCCTCTTGAATTGAAGGAAAGGTTCTTGAATGGTCAAGGCCTGTAACTCCCCTACACGCCGAGCCGACGTGAGAGCGAGGAGAAGAGCCAATTTCCACGAAAGGTATTTGATGTCAGAACGATGAACTGGTTCAAAAGGGTCCTTCATGAGCTGAGAAAGGACCAGATTCAAATGCCATGTTGGAGGAGGCGGTCTCACCGGTGGATAGACCCTGAACAGGCCTTTAAGAAATTGTTTGATTATCCTTGAAGACCATAATGAAGGTCCAGATTCCGTCCTTCTGAATCGTGACAAAGCAGCCAAATGGACTTTAATTGATGAATGGGCTAGACCAGACTTGGCCAAGGACAGTAGGTAAGGGAGGACCTGATGAGGTTTGGAATTGAATGGATCAATGTGTTGCTGTCGACACCAACAACAGAATCTTTTCCACTTAAGGCGGTAAGTTTTGTTAGTTGAAGGGGCCCTTGCTTGGGACAAAACTTCCCTAACTTTGTTTGATAATGGCAGGTTCATAAATTCTCGCTGCTCAGGAGCCATGCAGTCCGGTGTAACGACTGAGGGTCTGGATGCAAAATCTGTCCTTCGGACATCGTGAGAAGATCCGGCAGAATTTGGAGAGGTAAAGGAGGAGCAATCGACAACAGATGGAGCTCCGTGAACCAGAACTGCCTCGGCCAAGCCGGGGCTATCAGGATCATCCTGCACGGTTCCACTTTGAATTTCCTGATTAGTCGTGGTATCAGAGGAATGGGAGGAAAAGCGTAGACAAATGTCTTCGACCAGGGTATCGAAAGGGCATTTCCCAGAGAATTTGGATGGGGAAGCCTGCTTGCGTAAGACCGGCATTTTTTGTTGGTCGGGGTGGCAAACAGGTCGATGTCCGGTCTTCCCCACCGGCTGAAGACTTGTTCCAAGACGTCCTGATTCAACTCCCATTCGTGGCTGACCGAGGATGACCTGCTCAGTCTGTCGGCGTTTTCGTTGAGGACGCCAGGCAAGTGTTCTGCCATCAGGGACATTTTCTGTCGGATCGCCCATTCCCAAACCTGCTGGGCCTCTTGTGACAATGGGCGCGATCTGGTCCCTCCTTCCTTGTTCACATAGTGCATGGCCGTGGTGTTGTCCGTCCTGATAAGCACTTGTGAACCTTCCAGGCGAGGAAGAAACGCTTGCAGAGCCAGACGTATCGCCCTGAGTTCTAACAGGTTGATGTGGAGGCATTTTTCCTGGGGTGACCAATGACCACTGACATGAAGGTCCTGTAGTACTGCTCCCCAACCTTCCAACGACGCGTCTGTCGTTATCACTTGTGGAGACGGGTCGCTTGCGAAGGATAGGCCTTGGGACAAGTTGTCTAGGTCTGTCCACCATAGGGCCGCATTCTTCATCTCCGGAGTGATAGCTACTCTGTCGTCGAAGGAACCGTGGACTTGCCGCCATTGATTGTCCAGTTGTTCCTGCAAGGGACGCATCCTCAGTCTGCAATGGGGGATCAGTGGAATACACGATGATATTACTCCCAGCAGAGACTTGTAGCGGCGAACTGAAAGAGACTTTTTTGTTTGTAAGTCTTGGGCCATCGTCTGTAATTTGTGCCTCCTTTCCAGAGTAGGAAATGCTCGTGAAAGCCTTGAGTCCAAGATGGCTCCCAGAAACCGGGCTCTTCTGGACGGGATCTGGCAAGATTTCTTGTCGTTTAGAGGGAGACCCAGGTTTTGGAATAAATTGGTACATGCTTGAACCGCCTGTAGCGCTGCCTCTCTGGACGGAGCTTTCAGTAACCAGTCGTCCAGATAGGGGAAGACTTGAAACTTGTGCCTCCGCAGGAAAGCTGCTACTGGAGCCAGCACCTTCGTGAATATTCTTGGGGCTGAGCGGAGTCCAAAGGGTAAAACCCTGAATTGGTAATGGCTCTTGGCTACTGTGAATCGCAGAAACCTTCTGTGTGCTGGGTGAATCGGAACGTGAAAATAGGCATCTTCGAGATCGAGTGTGGCCATGAAATCCCCCGGGTTGATTAGCTTCAAGATGTCCTGGAGGGACACCATCCTGAAGGACAGAGAAATGAGATAGGTGTTTAGCCCCCTGAGGTCTAAAATGGGGCGCCACTTGTCGAGCGTTTTCTTCACCAGGAAGAACCTGGAATAAAATCCCTGGTTTCTTTGGTTCGATGGAACTGGCTCTATCGCCCCTTTTCGGAGCATTTGTTGAACTTCGAGCCGAAGAAGACGCTGGTGTTTTGAAGGAGTGGCTGCCGGGGGCTTGGGTGGCGGAACTTGAGTGAACTCTAAGGTATGCCCTTTCCGAATGATGTTGAGCACCCAACGGTCCGATGTTATTAGGGACCAGTTGTGAAGGTATTTGTTGACCCTACCTCCAACTGATGATTTCCTGGAGGAGGGTCCAGTAGGAAGAGCCAGGAGGCCGCTATTGGCGCTTGGACGAATCTCGTCCTCGCGCACCCTGCTTTCCTTTCCCGTAAGGCCTGGAGTAGTTGGTAGACTGGCCCTGCCGCTGTTGGTAAGATTGGCGGTGTTGCTGGGAACTGGATCCTGTGTTGGAATAACGTTGTTGTTGGAAGGATGCTCTATAAGTACCACCCCTGCCTCTGGAGCCCTTGAAGGGGGACTTCCTGTACTGAAGTGTTCCTAAAGACCTAGCGGTCTCTGTGTCTTTTTTAATATCTTGCAGGGTGTCGTCAATGAGTTTGCCGAATAGAGCTTCTCCATCAAAGGGGAGATCCAATACTTTATTCTGGACCTCTGGTCGGAACCAAGTAGCTTTAAGCCACCCTTGGCGAAGGAGCACTGTTGCTCCAGCCAGTGAACGAAATGCCGTAGTCGCAATATCCATTGCACAATCGATGATTTCCATCGACGTCGCTTCTCCCTCCTGCAAAACTTTCTTTGCCTCCGACATAGATTCAGGAGGCAGCTGGTCAAGGTACGGGGAGACATCGCACCAGAGCTGACGGTCGTACCTACCCAGGATGGCTAAGGCATTAGCTGCTCGCACCAGCAAACTTGCCATCGCTGAGAATCTTTTCCCCACGTTATCTAACCTCCGTCCTTCCTTGTCCGGAGGAGTTGTCAGCGGTGCTGAAGGGTTGCGCGATTTCCTCTGCGCTGCCTGCGAGATCACAGAGTCTGGTCTTGGATGACCTGTCAAGGCCGCTGGGGCATCATCGGTCGCTTTGTACTTTTTTTCCAGACGCGGTAGCACCGGCACCACCGTCGCCGGGTGTGTCATGGTCTTTATGCCCTCTTTCCATAGGTGATCCACGATTGGAATAGACCTGGCAGTTTTTCGAAAGGGTTCTTTAAAGTCATATAAGAAACAATCTGTGGTGACTTTAGGCATTGCTAATTTAAATCTTGCCGCCGCTCTCTCCATTAGCTGATGGAAACCTTCAATATCCGCTGGCGGGGAGTCCGCCGGGTCCGGATTTGGTGATGAGGGATTGTCAATAACGTACTCATCATATTCCGTGTCGGGATTAGAGACGTGATCCGACTGCTGATCCTCATCCGAGGATTCATCAACATCATGTGATCTTGGTAACCCAGAGGAATCCTGAGGGACGGCTGCTTGAGGCTGTGGAGAGGTTGGAGCCGAGAGAGTAGGTGGCACCAATGACGCCTGAACCCTTGAAGGTGTAGCAGGCGTTGATGTATTTGGCAAAGGTCTACTGGCCTTAGACTTATAGTCCTGTAGCATCCTATGTAGATCCTGTAGGAAAGATGTTGGCACTGAAACCATTTCCTGGTCAGATTGCTGCTGTTGCTGTTGACTATGACCATGTTCCTCGTGGGTGTATTCGCCCTCTGAGTCAGTGTCCTGGCATTTGACAAATAGTTGCGAAGGACTATTGGCATAGCTATATGCATCTTGGTCATCTTCCTCTGATTGTCCCTCTTGCAGGAGCATTGTTGGTAGCAGAGGGAACACTGTCCTTGGAGAGGTCATCTCCGGTGTGATCCGCGTCACAGAAATGGTGATACGCTTTTCTGTGGACAAGATCGTGGGTTCCGTAGTCGACGGTTGTATATACGCCGTCGAGGTAGGGGTCGTGGACGTCGTCGACGACGAAACTGTCGACACACCAGCCGTCGTCATAGTCACCGTATTAGTCGTCGACACCCTCGTCGACGAGACCGCAGTCGTCGACACCGTCGTCATCGCCGTCGACGGGACTCTCGTCGTCGACACCGTTGTCGTCGTCGTCGACGGGGCTTTCGTCGTCGACGGGGCCTTCGACGTCGACGGGGCCTTCGTCGTCGACTGAGTCTTTGACGTCGACGGGGCCTTCGTCGTCGACTGGACTTTGGGCGTCGACGGGGCTTTCGTCGTCGGCGGCTCCTTCGTCGACACCTGTGAAGCTGGTACCTTCGTCATCAGCGCCTTTAGTTTCTCCGTCGACGGCGAGGACTCCGCCGTCGACAGTCTCGACGTCGACGAACCTCCAGTCGACGGAGCCTTCGATGTTCTAGTCGACGGGCCTCCCGCTGTCGAAGTCTTCGTCGTCGAGGGCCTAGAAGTCCTCTCAGAAGACTGGCATGAAGGTGTTTTGAAGGCTGTGGAAGTCTTCGCACCTGTAGACTGGGTAGAAGGTCCATCCCTCTCCTTTACACTTCCGTGAGGAGATTTGCTGGGACCTGGGCTCTCAGACTCACTGGGGGTCTTTTTTGAGGCCTTAGAAGATCGCCCCACAGAAGAAGGGGAACCCCTACCCCTTTTCACTGACCTTCTAGTAGAAGCCATCGATCCAGCATCTTCACTGTCACTGGAGACAGTATCCTTCCTTGATTTAAGCCTTTGCAGCCATGTCAGGAGCCTACCCTCACGGTCCCGGAGGGTCTTGGCAGAAAAAGAGCGACAGATTGCACAGGCAGCCACCTGGTGGTCAGGATAAAGGCAATAAATGCAGTCCTTATGCTTATCCTCCACAAAAAGCCTTTTCTTGCCACAGGAGGAACAAGGCTTGAAAAGCGCTTTTTTCTTCTCAATTTCCAACATCCTGTCAGGCAGCAACAATCCTGAAGAGAATCTGAAAGATCCTGAAGAAAATCCTGTAGAAAAAACCTGAAGAAATCCTTTAGAAGAGTAGAAGTTGAGCAGAGCTCAAAGGAGACTCCCTAGCACAACGTGCGGTAGAAAATCTGAGGCTCTGAGGTTCCTTCAGGAAGGTTCTAAGTGGTGAGGCACTTCTGATTGGCTGAGGCCAAAGTTTGGTCTCTTTTGCACAAAGAGGGTGATATGCTACAAAAGGTAATGAGGCCTAGGCCTTTTTCCATTGTCTTTTGTACCTACAGCTATGGTATTTTTGTTACCGAGACTCCCATTCCGACGACGGGGAATGATACAAAGCATGGGAATCTATGAAAGTTCTAATACTGGGGTAACCACAGTACCACAAACAAAATGAACTGCTGGGTTTGTGGTTTGTTACCATCAGTTATGCATCAACATGAGTTATTCATCTCTCTCCCTATATCGTATTTAGCCAGTTGTGAAGCATGGTGGCAATTGTTATCGTTGATGTATTCACACTATGTTGCAAATCCCAAAATATATTATGAAAGGGATTATGAAGCCATTTTAAAATATGTAGAGCAACACCAAGGATTTGATGCTGAAGGGGATGAAGGTCAGGGTTCCTTAGATCCAAACGCCTGTATGAATGTATATACGGATTCCAAAAATGATACCTGGTTGCAAGAAGAAATGCAGGATTTTGAACTTTTTAATTCCACTTCGTATTTTCGGCATTTTAAGGAACGCAATCTTACAAATGATAGAGCCCTGCCAATCCCCATCATAAACTCCACCTCTTTGTTTTGTATTAGGGGGCGAGGTCACATTAAGGTAGGGAGTAGTACCTATAATTACACTTATACATTGCAGACCGACAGTACTTCCCCGATGATCACTCCCCCTAATGTATATTTTGTGTGTGGGGAAAATGCTTATACTTGGCTTCCACGAGGATGGGCAGGACGATGTTATCTGTCCTTTCTTTATCCCCCTGTGTATATTGCCCCTTCCGATTACCATAGGACTCATAAGCTAATGAAGAGAGAGATAGAATCTAATCGGACTATTAGGAGCTATGATACTGATAGTACTGATCAGACAGATACCTCCCTGCAGCAGTTTGAAGACATTTCAAAGGGCCTGGTCCCATTCTGGGGTCCGATTTTTAATATTCGGAATATAAGGCGCTTGTCTAGAATTGTGGAAAATGTGGTTCAGACCACAACCGAAATTTTGACCAACCTCACTGTTGAGCTTCAGGCTATGAGGCTTGTTTCTCTTCAAAATCGGATGGTGTTAGACGTCATCCTGGCAGATAGGGGCAGAACTTGCCGCGTGATCGGTAGCTCTTGTTGCGTTTTTATTCCCGATTCAGCCCCTACCATACATCTCGCCATTAAAAAATTACATCGATTAGCTAGCGAGCTTCATGAAGAGAACGGTACTTGTTCCCTCAGTGGATGGTTCTGGGGCCTCCTAGCTACTTGGGGTTGGAAGATATTCATGATCCTGGCAGGAGCATTTGGAATCATTTTCACATGCTGCTTATGCCTCCAATGTGGCCTAGCATGTTGTACCTTTTGTGCCACTAAGATAACGTCTGCTCTGACCCTTTCTCGACAGGAAAAGGTGGAGAAACAAATGATTCAGAAAGAGGTAACAGACCTCATACAGATCGATGAAGGAGTATTTGTAGAGTAAAGTAGTTATATTGGCCATAGTGGCCAAAAGGGCCGTCTGTTGGGATATAAATTTATATATGTATACATGATTGGCCCACTATGTACCATATAACCGTATATACGTATGAATAACCGCATAGTATTATACTATATATGTTAGCTTAATGATAGATTCATGTAGGCCCGTGTGGACCTATTGATATAGCCAGGGCCACTTTGTTTCGTTTCCCTTCATTCATGAGTGTTTCCCAGAAGTCGCATGGGTTAGCTCTTGGTACGAAACCATGCTGAATTGCTCAGTCTGCTTCTCTGGTCTTTTGTGTGTAGCTCAGGGAAACCCAAGGTGGCACCTGCCGCCTCTTGTGGGACGCGTACATTCTAGCAGAGCCCGTTCCTGTACTCCTCGGGTCTTAGATAGATGAGAGGGTACCTCACTGACCTGCCCCCAGAATAGCTTCAGCTTACCTACTAGCAATTAGTGGTGCCTTATATGGGTTTTCCTGCTGGCTTACTGACAACTTGTGTTTTTCCTTGTAGGGTGTTAACCTGAATGTGTGAAAACGTATATATGCTTTGTATCACTTGTATTTCGTCAGTCTCCTCTGCGCACCTCCATGGGTCGTGTAGACCGAGGCTCCCCTGACAGGGCTTGTATTTGATTGAATGAACGATTCAACCTTCTCCATTGCCGACTGCCTTATTATTCCTTTATGTTACATATGGGCTATATGTAAGTATAGTCCAGCCTTGTAAAATTTGATTCCTTCAAAACCATACTTTGCCTCAGGTACCCTACCATACATTACCTCAGGTACCCTACCATACATTACCACAGGTACCTTACCATACCTTACCTCAGGTACCCTACCATACCTTACCTCAGGTATCCTACCGTACCTTGCCTCAGGTATCCTACCGTACCTTGCCTCAGGTACCCTACCGTACCTTGCCTCAGGTACCCTACCGTACTTTACCTCAGGTACCCTACCGTACCTTACTTCAGGTACCCTACCCTACCTTACCTTACCTTAGGTACCCTACTATACCTCAGGGAACCTACAATTCCTTACCCTAGGCACCTTACCATACCTTACCTCAGGCACTCTACCATACCTTACCTCAGGCACCTTACCATAACATACCTCAGGTACCTGGAGTTCTGGACTTTTTGGTTCCGTCCAGAGGTGTCAGGGATAACACCCGAAGACCCCGGAGTTCTACCTGTCTCGGTGCACAAAAAAAAAACAGAAACACGGGCTTCTCGATGGTGGCGTCAAAGACCAAAGGTTTATTACTGCAGGGACACAGAAGTCACAGAAACTACACACGGGCAGAATCTAGGAGCCTATTCGATTTGTACGAAGAGGGTTGCTCCTTATATACCAAATATTGGGCTTCGGGCAAATTCTTTACATGTTAGTACATTCCTAAACCTTTGTATCTTAAACAATAAATATTTGGCGTTGCACAGGAATCGTCAACAATATCTGATGTCAAAACATTACGAACGAGGGGTTCCCACTGTTCCATCATAATCTTATGTCAACTTTTCATTCAAGAGCTGGACCGCCTCATCGTAAATTTCGTTACCTCCCCCTAATAAAGGCCCAGAAGGAAAGGAGCAGAGCCAGGTGCAGAAGATAGAAAAGCAGGATAAGAGATGTTTGTGGGTCGTAAATGGGCAAGGCTACCAGCTTCGGCCGCCTAATCATGATCAGGCCAACGAACACGAGAACCAGTATAGCAGGACTGGCCTCGGGCAGAGGAGGCAGTTTCTGTCGAGTCATGCAGCCATGGCGTGTTCTGTTCTAAGGTGCACGTGTCACTAGCAAGGTGAATCTCCGGCTAAAGCTTACGTGTCCTTAAGTGAAAGAGGTCACTGCGTGTCCATTGTCTATGTGAGGGCAAGAAATACAAAATGGCTTCCGTGATCTAAGATGGATGCCATGGGTAGATCAGAAATGTGCTCGTAACAGGAGTGCTCTTGCTCGTGGCATAGCGAAAACACCAGGATATACTAAATGGATCATTTGCGGTCCACTGATACCAAAATTATGTATTTACGACAATGTTGAAAACACGGGTTCAAATCGTCACGGAACCTCAGACCCTCCTTTTGCCCTTACATAGGCAATTACTCTATGTCCGAGTCTATCTCTATGCTCATCAGGTCAGTGACATGTTGTTGCATCATCATTCTTTCTCGGGCCTTTTCTCCAAACGCAGGTGGTTTTCTGAAACAAGTTGCAGCACAGAGACTACACAAAGCGGGACCACACTGGATAATCAGGCAGCATGAGAATAGAAATACTAGGATGACACCAATGACCATCAGAACTTTCCATCCCCACGCTGATAGCAGAGTCCAAAACCACTCCATGAAGGACCAGTTTCCCTTGTCTACGTGTATAGAGTCGGAAATCTTGTGGAGCTTAGAGATTGCTTCATAGACGGTCGGAGCATTGTTGGGAATAAAAACACAGCAGCTCGATTGGATCATTCTGCATACCCCACCTCGATCTGCAAGTATTACGTCTAGAACCATACGGTTCTGCAACGTCATGAGACGATCCGCCTGAAGCTCAGCTGTTAAGTTACTAAGGGCACCAGCAGTTTCTGTAATAGTAGATTCAACTACCCGTGTTAGCTGACGTAGATTTCTACTATTGGCCATAGGCCCCCAAAACGGAAGGAAACCTTTGAAGAAGTCTCCAGCTTCCTGACCAGCGGTATCTTCCTTGCTGAAGACACCTCTTGCTACTCTGATCTTGTGATAATCTGAAGAAGCAGTGTACGTTGGAGGCAACAGTCGAGCAATATAACATGAACCTGAAAAGTCAGCAGGGAGCCATGTATACGCTCTGTCTTGACAGATGAAGTAGGTACCCCTAGCAGTAAGGAAGGCAGGGGAAGAGTTAGACGGAAACACGTAAGTCTCAACGCACTCACTCCTCCCTAGCTGAGCTCTCGGATTTCTCCCATTTCCTTGCAAACAGACTTGACCTCGGTGAGGCACGACCCAGACTGGAGTTGAGCTTTTACGCTTGCTTTCTCCCAAACTAAGGCGATACTCTGTGGATTTCCAACTCAAATATACCCGTAATTCATCTCTAGGGTAGGATGGAGTATTATTGACGTCTTTAATCAGGTCAATAATTCCCTGGACTAAAGCTTTGTTGGCAGAGTTGTATTTAGGGGAACGTGGTGGACGCGGAGGATAGGTCTCAAGGGCATAGGCAAAAATGGTCTGGAAGGCCTGAAATGATCCATTATAGCTAAAAGGCAAGACTAGATAGGGAATGCCTTTATCCATAGTGTGGGGTATCAAGCCACACACCCAGCAGTCTGTAGTGTTAACTACCAGTTGGTGTTGATGCAAGAGCTGTACAAAAGTGTTATTAATGAATTCTGAGCGTCGAGCTTGCTCGTGTTCAGGAAACGAGTGAAAAGAATGCATAGAAGAAACAGTAGAAGTAGCTGGATCAAGGGGAGGTACTGTAGTTGTCACCGGCGTAAAAATCAAATGCACACCAAAGACGATTCCACCCACCAACGTTATTAAAACAATCAAAAACGTAACTGCACATTGCATTAGAAAGCATTTGCTGTGAAGAATTTTGTACAGTCTATTTCTGCCAACATAAATTACATTCTCTCGTTGCAGCTCAGGAAGCTCCATCTTCTACAATCCGCTTGCGACCACTGATGATGTGTACGTAGATGAAAATGCCTCTCTCAGCCCTGGGAGTTCCCAGAACTAACAGAAAGATCGACCTTGTGTCTGACCCCCGCAGATTCAACTAGGCACACAGCCACGACCCTACGGCTACCCAGACGGCAAGGCAATTTAAAACAACAAAACAATACAAAGTATTAGCAAACTTCCTGGCTGGAGGCAATGTATCAAAATTCAAATGTGTAAAATAGGCAGTTTCCTGCTTTATTTGTCCATATTGCGAGATCGTAAATTGTATCTCAGTTTTGCAGGAGCTGTTTGATCTGGAAACAGTGTATTTTCAGCAGACGTTGCAATGTTCAGGTTCGCAGATGGCAAATGTTCTTTTGATGCAGATGACAAATGTTCAGAGTTCAAAAGAGCAGTTTCAGGGGGAGAGTCAGAGTTCGATGTGTCAGTGATTAGTTCTGCATCGCTGAAAGGGATAAACCTGGGTATTTGTTCAGTTTCAGAGGCACCGATTCCTTTCTTCACCCAGTTGTCGTAAGGAAGTGGCAGGGGCACACGTTTGACGTGCGTCGTATGAACCCAGTTTTTTCGTCCAGCCACACGAATAGCAGTTCTCGTTGCTAGCAACACCCGGTATGGGCCGACGAATCTGGGTTGAAGATTTTTCGTCCTTGCAAAATTACGAATGACTACTTGGTCCCCTGGTTTCAGCTGATGACCTGGACTCTCCGGTGGCTTTGGCAATGCATCGAAAACCTGTTGGTGAATAAGACTCAATTTAGCAGTCGAGTCGAAAAGGTAATCAATTAACATTGGGTATTCCAGCTGTCTGAATTCCTTTGGCCTAGGCACCCCCCAAACATTGGCGGGACGACCGAACACAATTTCATATGGACTAAGCCCTACTCTAGAATGTACAGTCGCTCTCGTGGATAACAGAGCCAAAGGTAGTGCATCTGGCCAGGGCAAACCCGTAGATGCTTGTATTTTAGCAAGTTTCAGCTTGAGGGTCCCATTATAGCCCTCAACTAAACCAGCAGACTGGGGATGGTTCGCACTGTGGAACTTTTGTTTGATCCCTAAACCGGCACACACACTCTGCATAACTTTCCCTACGAACTCACTTCCGTTATCTGACCATACAATCCGTGGCATGCCATATCTGGGGAAATATTCTTTGAGAAGGATTTTGGCAGTGGACAAGGCAGTATTGTCCTTCAGTGGATATGCTTCGATCCATCTGGAAAAAGCACAAACTACCACTAGGACGTACTTCAGATTGTTGCAACGATCCATGTGAATGAAGTCTAACTGAATTACTTCAAAGGGACAGGAAGGAGGAGCGAAATGGCCAGCGGGTGTGGGGATTCCCTTGCCAGGATTATGCATCAGGCATACCATGCAATTTCTCACCACTCTTTCTGCACATTTGCTAATCCCATCATTCTTCCAGACTGGAGCCAACATCTTACAAATCCCTTTAGAACTGATATGCGCTGCTCCATGTGCCATCGTTACTACTGCAAGCACATACGCATCAGGCAACATCCAACGCTGTTGTTCCGACAAATCAATCCAACACCCACTCGAGTCCAGTTTACCCGTGCTCTCTTTCCATACGAGTTTTTCCTCCTCAGTCGCCTCTTTCTGAATTTCTTTCACACTTTCCATTGTATCCTCACACATTCCAGACTCAGAAATCCATCTTGCAGATGTAGCAACATACATCCTACTCATCATATTCCTAGCTGTCTGTTTAGCGGTCTCATCAGCAAAAGCATTTCCACGACCAACATCATCCGTGATCGCTTTATGAGCGCTGCACTTCACAATCGCAACTTCAGTCGGCAAGGTTAGAGATTCCAACAAGTCGTTAACTAGCTGACCATGTTGAATCTTCGTCCCATGGGACGTAATGAAACCTCTCTCTTTCCACAAACGGCCCAAACTATGGGCCACGCCGAACGCGTACTGACTATCTGTGAACACATTCACTCTCTTTCCCTTAGCTAAAACACACGCTCTCGTTAACGCGATCAATTCCGCAGCTTGGGCAGAATTCTGACTCACTCTTGCAGTCTCCACAATCGTACTCAAAGTCGTTACTGCATAGGCAGCAGTCACATCACCATTCTCCAATTTGAAGCAAGACCCATCAACATACAACGTGCCATCTGGATCTGACAACAGAGTGTCTTTAAGATCAATTCGTCCTTTTGTTTCTTCCTCAGTTCTGAAGCAACAGTCATGAGGTTCGGAATCACTCGACTCTTGACTAGTCGGCAACAATGTTGCTGGATTCAATACATTGCATCTTTTGATCTGAATATGACTCGCTAGCAGTGTCAGCTCATAGCCAGATAATCTAGCACTGGTAAGGTGTTGCGTCTTAGTTCGGTTCATGAGTGTATCCACAGCATGAGGAACCATGACCACTAGCATGTTGTTCATCACCAAACCAGCAGATTGTCGAATGGAAGCCGCAGCTGCTGCTGTAGCTCTCAAACAACTAGGCAACGCTCTAGCTACCGGATCTAATGTTGATGAAAAATACGCACAAGGGCGTTGTTTATCACCAAATCTCTGTGTCAGAACACTTAACGCACAACCTTCTCTCTCGTGAACATAGAGCGTGAATGGCTTACTGTAATCAGGTGTACCCAACACAGGAGCTGAACATAGTGCATTTCGTAACTCAGAAAAACTCTCCTGACATTCGGCAGACCATGGCACCGGACTCGGAACATTCTTCCCAGTCAAGGCTACCAATGGTTTTGCTAAAAGAGAAAAATTTGGGATCCACTGCCTACAGTATGAGGTAATACCTAGAAAGGCACGTACTTCTCTCTGTGTGCTAGGAACATTCATCTGCGTAATTGCTTTTATTCTCTCTGGGGTCAACTTTCTTCCCTCCTTTGACAAGAGATGACCTAGGTAGGTCACTTCTTGGCAACAATATTGCATTTTCGAAGGTGACACCTTGTGATTCAAACTAGACAAATGATGTATTAAGGAAATTGTAGCTGCTTTGCAAGTTTCCTTGTCATCGGCAGCCACTAGAAGATCATCCACATATTGCACTAAAGCAGAACCAGGAGGGAGTACAAAAGAATCTAACTGACTTTTTAATGCCTGGCTGTAAATGGTCGGACTCTCACAATACCCTTGTGGAGCACGTTTAAACCTGAAGCTTCGACCTCCTAGAGAGAAGCCGAAAATATCCCTGCTTTCCTCGGCTATCGGAATGCTGAAAAAGGCATTCTTCAAGTCGATAACTGAAAACCATGTGGCTGTTGCAGGAATCAACGTTAACAATGCCGTTATGTCTGGAACCACAGGAAACTGTGGAATCACAATTTTGTTAACCTCTCTAAGATCAATTACAAACCTATAGACTGGAGGTTTTGAAGTATCAGTACGTTTCAGAATTGGCAATACAGGACTGTTACAAACATTTCCTCTAGTTTCTTCTACTACACCTTTCTTGATCAAATCTTGCACAATCAATAAAAGCGCACGTTCACCTTCACTAGAGATTTTGTATTGAGGGATTCGTGGAAATTTTACATTCGCTTTCAAAGTAACTACATATGGTGGAATTTCTAAAAGACCTACATCGTTAGGACCAGTCGCCCAAAGAGTATCAGGGAGAGAACGCAGCTCTGGTGGGAGCGCATCCATCGACAAGTACATCGGGGAGGTGATTCTTTTACCCAACGTAAGCTGTACTCCTTCCGGAGAACAGTACAATGTCGCATATAGGCATTTTAACAAGTCTAAACCAAGCAGATTTTCATTACAACCTGTCGTCAAAATCAAGGGTGCTTTCAATTGACGGGGTCCAACAGAAATAGACAAAGGACCAGATACGGGGTTGTAAACAGGGACGCCTGAAAAACCTACAGAAACATTTGTTAAGCCAGACAAAGGTGCGCCAGGGAGTTTCTCATGTATGATAGAACTTTTTGCTGCACCAGTATCCAACAGAAACGGTTCGACTACACCTGATGTAGCTACTGCGACATAAGGCCCACTCTGATCTACTGGAACTGATACTACTCCCTCTCTTTGTCCATGGCTGTCCTAGTACTCACTCTGCTGAAATCCTTCACCAGTTTCACAATAGTCTTCAACATGATACTGCTGAGATCTATTTTGTTGAGCAGACTGTCCATTTCGCTGATCAAAATGATTAGAAGGGCGATCGTTCGTTTGTGGAGGCATAGTACCTCGTCCTCGACCCCTAGAATTTTGCATATAACCACCACGACCTCTCTGAGCTGACGCAGCATTATTTTGCGCTAAGACTGGACAATCATTTTTATAATGACCTTCTTTCTTACAATATGCACACTGATTCCACTGGTATTGTGGTCTCTGAGAATTATAATCCGTCCTTTGATATGACCCTTGCTGTGTATTAGTCAGATTTGTGCGAGGCGGATACGCTTGCTGTAAAAGAACTTTAGTTTTTAAATCTTTTGTCTTCTTCTCTGACTTTTCTTTCTCCTCTTTATCCCTATTTTCATAGTACTGGGCAGTCGCAAGTATTTGCGCAGTCGTAGAGACAGCCCACGCACTCTCGGAATTTTTCAATTTATTACTAAGCTCTGGCAACAGATTGTGCACAAATTTATCAACGAATAGTCTTTGTCCTCCTTCAGTACTCATATCCTGACCACTATGATCTACGAAAGTCTCTTCAAACCTTGTGAAAAAATCGGAAACACTTTCGTCCTTCTTTTGCTTGCATGCGGACAATTTGTCCCAGTTAACGCGCAATGCTGGCATCAGAGTCTTCATTAAGTCAATTATTCTACCCGGTAAATCAGCAATTAGAGGTTCGGGTTTGGAACCACCTATTTGTTGACCATCCGCTGCAATTATAGCCGCCCAATCACCACCTAGGGCAACTGGATGATTCTCTTTTCGAATTTTAGCCCAAATTGGTTGCGGAACTATATTCCCGAATAACATGTCAATGTCCGCTAAATTCATCACACAAGCTTCAACTGTCTGCGCTAACTCTTTGTAATATCCGGCTGGATTCTTACGTGGATCAGGCAAGGCCTGTTTCACTGCTAACACTTCGGCTCTCTTCCACGAAATGTGTATCCACACTCTTTGGAATTGGGCCGGAGCGGCAGCAATACCACGGAGTGCATCAGCTTGAACAGCTTCGCGCCAAATTGGAGGAACCTCCCTCATTGGATATTGGCGATTCTGATACGTACTACGTTTTTCTAACTCCCTCGGTGAACGAAGTGATGGATCATTCCTATAACTTAAAATCAGTTCCATCGCTTCTTTTATATTTTGACCAACTATCATACCTGCAGCAAATTCTTTCTGAACATTAATTAATTCTTCTAGATTTGATTCAGAGTCATCCTCTTCCAATTCCTCACGCAAAAGGGAACACATTTCATCGAACACATATCGTTGTGTCGGTTCATTCCATTGCATAAATGTATCTAATACATCTCTAGTACTATATCTTCCACTTTTCGAAATCCATCTAAGAGCTGTGGAATCTAATATTCCCCGTTCTTCAGTATTGGGAAGCTGACTACGTCTCTGCACAGAGTCAGAGGCAGGAGTTTTAATTAGAGTTTTATAGAAGGGAGATAGAATATTAGAGACAGAATCAGTGATTCTCCGACGAACAGAAAGCGGAGTCATAACACTAGCAGAAGCAGAAAATAAAGTAGCAGTTGGAACAGATAGAACAGGAGCAGTAGGAGTAGCAGGCAAAGTAGCCTGTGAAATAGCAGGTGTAAGCAATACAGGTATAGGTAGAGAAGCCGGCAACCCTGGAATAGGGGGTGCCGAAGGAACATTAACATTGACCACAGGAGGTACAGGAGCTTGATTCGGGGGAGCAGGAGCAGGAATACCAGGCTGTCCAGCAACCGGTAAAGGTGGAGCCGTAGCACCCTGTGCATACGGTGGGGGTGACCGTAACAAGTAAGACAACAGAGGATCGTTTTCGGGATCCTCTACTATCTTAGATGTACTCGATGGCAAGGCAGGATAGCACTTGTCTATCGCTAAATTACGCTCTCTATTGGCCACCTCCATTGCTTTCTCATCCTCGTCGAGTTGCTGCTGCTTAGCAGACTGTTCTAAGGTCAACTCTTGCTCTTTCTGTTCTTTCTTCAACTTTTTAATTTCCCTCTGTTTAGATTCTTTTCGCCAATAACGAAGAGAATCAAACATTGCCGGCCGGGCTTTCTTCTTAAACAATTTCATTTCTAAATTGTCAATAACTTGGGGTTCAAAACTACCATGCAGTGGCCAACTAAGGACACCGTCTTTCTCCGTATATCGGACCCACACCTCATTATAAGATATAGGACCCACTCCAAACTTACAATACAGATCATAAAGAGGAGTTCCAATCGGAGGAACCAGACATGAGTCCTCCAATCGGGAATCACTTTTGCAACCAAAACACGACAACATACAATTTTTCCGACTCACCATTTTAGAATCCGGAACACAGAACAGACAAAAAAACACAAACAAAGGTGCGCACTCGAACCAAGAACTTAGGCCTACCAAAGCGAACAAATGTATCGATACCCAAAACTAAACCAAATGATTAACGTAACTAGAACAACCAGTGATAATCTTACGAAACCAAACCAAACCAAGAACTAAAAAGGATGTTATCCTAACAGGAACAACCCTTACGAGATAACCAACTAGCAACCACTTAATACTTAACTGAGGCACTGAAGACGTCACCAAGGAGAAACCCGTCACGTCTCGCCGTACTAAGGACTGCACCTCGGGTCCAAGACAGGGCGACGGTCAAGGCAACGGACCACTGCAGCCGTCCGAACGGGAACCCTCGTGGAAGAGAACGTCGGGCCACTTTTGCGATATGCCGGGATCGATGAAGTGGGGCGCCTCCCTCAGGAATCTTCTCACGAAGCTTCTCGAACTCTTCAGGCTTATGGACCGGTACCGAATGACGTCGCCCCACGTGGGGCGCCAATTGGAGTTCTGGACTTTTTGGTTCCGTCCAGAGGTGTCAGGGATAACACTCGAAGACCCCGGAGTTCTACCTGTCTCGGTGCACAAAAAAAAAACAGAAACACGGGCTTCTCGATGGTGGCGTCAAAGACCAAAGGTTTATTACTGCAGGGACACAGAAGTCACAGAAACTACACACGGGCAGAATCTAGGAGCCTGTTCGATTTGTACGAAGAGGGTTGCTCCTTATATACCAAATATTGGGCTTCGGGCAAATTCTTTACATGTTAGTACATTCCTAAACCTTTGTATCTTAAACAATAAATATTTGGCGTTGCACAGGAATCGTCAACAATATCTGATGTCAAAACATTACGAACGAGGGGTTCCCACTGTTCCATCATAATCTTATGTCAACTTTTCATTCAAGAGCTGGACCGCCTCATCGTAAATTTCGTTACCTCCCCCTAATAAAGGCCCAGAAGGAAAGGAGCAGAGCCAGGTGCAGAAGATAGAAAAGCAGGATAAGAGATGTTTGTGGGTCGTAAATGGGCAAGGCTACCAGCTTCGGCCGCCTAATCATGATCAGGCCAACGAACACGAGAACCAGTATAGCAGGACTGTCCTCGGGCAGAGGAGGCAGTTTCTGTCGAGTCATACAGCCATGGCGTGTTCTGTTCTAAGGTGCACGTGTCACTAGCAAGGTGAATCTCCGGCTAAAGCTTACGTGTCCTTAAGTGAAAGAGGTCACTGCGTGTCCATTGTCTATGTGAGGGCAAGAAATACAAAATGGCTTCCATGATCTAAGATGGATGCCATGGGTAGATCAGAAATGTGCTCGTAACAGGAGTGCTCTTGCTCGTGGCATAGCGAAAACACCAGGATATACTAAATGGATCATTTGCGGTTCACTGATACCAAAATTATGTATTTACGACAATGTTGAAAACACGGGTTCAAATCGTCACGGAACCTCATACCCCACCATACATTACCTCAGGTACCCTACCAAACCATACCTCAGGTACGCTCCCATACCACACCATAACATACCATACCCCAGGTACCCTAAAATGCCTTACCTTAGCTTACCTCAGCTACCCTAACATACCATATGTTACCTCGGGTACCCCACCATACCTTACCTTAGGCACCCTACCATACACTACCTCAGGCACCCTACCATACATTAACTCAGGCACCCTACCATACATTACCTCAGGCACCATACCTTACCTAAGGCACCATACCTTACCTCAGGCAAAATACCATACCTTCCCTCAAGTACCTTACCACACCTTACCTCGGGTATAACACTTTACTTCCGGTACTTTACTAAACTTTGGTTATCTCACTTTAACTTACCTCACATACATTATCATACATTACCTCAGGTACCTTACCATACATCACCTTACCATATATTACCTCAGGTACCCTACCATATATTACCTCAGGTACCCTACCATACATTACCTCAGGTACCCTACCATACATTACCTCAGGTACCCTACCATACATTACCACAGGTACCTTACCATACCTTACCTCAGGTACCCTACCATACCTTACCTCAGGTATCCTACCGTACCTTGCCTCAGGTACCCTACCGTACCTTGCCTCAGGTACCCTACTGTACTTTACCTCAGGTACCCTACCATACTTTACCTCAGGTACCCTACCGTACCTTACTTCAGGTACCCTACCTTACCTTACCTTAGGTACCCTACTATACCTCAGGGAACCTACAATTCCTTACCCTAGGCACCTTACCATACCTTACCTCAGGCACTCTACCGTACCTTACCTCAGGCACCCTACCATACATTACCTCAGGTACCCTACCAAACCATACCTCAGGTACGCTCCCATACCACACCATAACATACCATACCTCAGGTACCCTAAAATACCTTACCTCAGCTTACCTCAGCTACCCTAACATACCATATGTTACCTCGGGTACCCCACCATACCTTACCTCAGGCACCCTACCATACACTACCTCAGGCACCCTACCATACATTAACTCAGGCACCTTACCATACATTACCTCAGGCACCATACCTTACCTAAGGCACCATACCTTACCTCAGGCAAAATACCATACCTTCCCTCAAATACCTTACCACACCTTACCTCGGGTATAACACTTTACTTCCAGTACTTTACAAAACTTTGGTTATCTCACTTTAACTTACCTCACATACATTATCATACATTACCTCAGGTACCTTACCATACATTACCTTACTATATATTACCTCAGGTACCCTACCATATATTACCTCAGGTACCCTACCATACATTACCTCAGGTACCCTACCATACATTACCTCAGGTACCCTACCATACATTACCTCAGGTACCTTACCATACATTACCTTACCATATATTACCTTACCATATATTACCTCAGTTACCTTACCATACCTTACCTCAGGTACCATACCATACATTACCGTACCAAACATTACCTCAGGTACTGTACCATACATTACCTCAGGTACCCTACCATGCATTACCTCAGGTACCCTACCATGCATTACCTCAGGTACCCTACCATGCATTACCTCAGGTACCCTACCATACATTACCTCAGGTACCCTACCATACATTACTGTACCAAACATTACCACAGGGACTCTACCATACATTACCTCAGGTACCCTACCATACCTTACCTCAGGTACCCCACCACACCTTACCTCAGGTTTCATACCATACCTCAGGTAGCATGCCTTACCTCAGGTACCCTACCCTACCTTACCTCAGGTCCTGTACCATACCTTACCTCAGGCACCATACCATACCTTACCTCAGGCACCCTAAAAATACCTCAGGCACCATACCAGACCTTACCATGGGAACCTTACATTACATAAGGTACCTAACCATACATTTCCTCAGGTACCCTACCATACCATACCTTACCATAGGAACCCTACCACACCTTACCTCAGGTTCCCTACTATACCTCAGGTGACCTACCATTCCTTACCCTATGAACCCTACCATACCTTTCCTCAGGCACCCTATCATACCTTACCTCAGGCACCATACAACACGATACGTCAGGCACCCTACAATACCTGAGGCACCATACCACACCTTACATTGGGAACCTTACATTACATGAGGTACCTTACCATACATTTCCTCAGGTACCATACCATACCTTACCTCAGGTACCCTACCATACCTTACCTTACCTCAGGTACCCTACCATACCTTACCTTACCTCGGGTACCCTACCATACCTTACCTCGGGTACCCTACCATACCTTACCTCGGGTACCCCACCATACCTTACCTCAGGTACCCCACCATACCTTACCTCGGGTACCCCACCATACCTTACCTCGGGTACCCCACCATACCTTACCTCAGGTACCCTACCATACATTACCTCAGGTACCCTTCCATACCTTACCTCAGGCACCCTACCATACCTTACCTCAGGCACCCTACCATACCTTACCTCAGGCAACCTACCATACCTTACCTCAGACACCCTACCATACCTTACTTCAGGCACCCTACCATACATTACCTCAGGTAACATACCATACATTGCCGTATCAAACATTACCTCAGGTACTCTACCATACATTTCCTCAGGTACCCTACCATATCTTACCTCAGGTTTCTTCCCATACCTCGGGTACCAGACCTTACCTCAGGTACCAGACCTTACCTCAGGTACCAGACCTTACCTCAGGTACCCTACCCTACCTTACCTCAGGTCCTGTACCATACCTTACCTCAGGCACCCTACCATACACTACCTCAGGCACCCTAAAAATACCTCAGGCACCATACCACACCTTACCTTGGGTACCTTACATTACATAAGGTACCGAAACACACATTTCCTCAGGTACCCCACCATACCTTATCTCAGGTACCCCACCATACCTTACCTCAGGTACCATACCATACCTTACCTCAGGTACCTTACCATACCTTACCTCAGGTACCCTACCATACCTCACCGCAGGCACCCTACCATACCTCACCTCAGGCACCCTACCATACCTCACCTCAGGCACCGTACCATACCTTACCTCAAGCACCGTACCATACCTTACCTCAGGCACCATACCATACCTTACCTCAGGCCCCATACCATACCTAACCTCAGACACCCTACAATACCTTACCTCAGGCACCCTACCATACCTTACCTCAGGCACCCTACCATACCTTACCTCAGGCATCCTACCATACCTCACCTCAGGTACCCTACCATAACTTACCTCAGGTATCCTACCATACCTTACCTCAGGTACCCTACCGTACAGTACCTCAGGTACCCTCCCATACCTTACTTCAGGTACCCTCCCATACCACACCTCAGGTACCCTACCATACCTTACCAAAGGTATCCTACCATACCTTACCTCAGGTACCCTACCATACCGTACCTCAGGTACCCTACCATACCGTACCGTACCTCAGGTACCATACCGTACCTCAGGTACCCTACCATACCGTACCTCAGGTACCCTACCATACTGTACCTCAGGTACCCTACCATACTGTACCTCAGGTATCCTACCAAACCTTACCTCAGGCACCCTACCATACCTTACCTCAGGCACCCTACCATACCTTACCTCAGGCACCCTACCATACCTTACCTCAGGCACCCTACCATACCTTATCTCAGGCCCCCTACCATACCTTAGGCACCCTACCATACCTTTCCTCAGGCACCCTAACATACCTTTCCTCAGGCACCCTACCATACCTTACATCTGGTACCCTACCATACCCTACCTCAGGTACCCTACCATACATTACCTCAGGTACCCTACCATACCTTAACTCAGGTACCCTACCATACCTTACCAAATGTATCCTACCATACCTTACCAAAGGTATCCTACCATACCTTACCAAAGGTATCCTACCATACCTTACCAAAGGTATCCTACCATCACTTACCAAAGGTATCCTACCATCCCTTACCAAAGGTATCCTACCATCCCTTACCAAAGGTATCCTACCATCCCTTACCTCAGGTACCCTCCCATACCTTACCTCAGGTACCCTCCCATACCTTACCTCAGGCACCCTCCCATACCTTACCTCAGGCACCCTCCCATACCTTACCTCAGGTACCCTCCCATACCTTACCTCAGGTACCCTCCCATACCTTACCTCAGGTACCCTCCCAGACCATACCTTACCTCAGGTACCCCACCATACCTTACCACAGGTACCTCACCATACCTTACCTCAGGTACCCTAACATACCGTACCTCAGGTACCCTAACATACCATACCTCAGGTACCCTACCATACCTTACCTCAGGTACCCTACCATACCTTACCTCAGGTACCCGACCATACCTTACCTCAGGTACCCGACCATACCTTACCTCAGGTACCCTACTATACGTCAGGTAACCTAAAATTCCTTACCCTAGGCACCCTACCATACCTTACCTCAGGCACTCTACCATACCTTACCTCAGGAACCCTACCATAACATGCCTCAGGTACCCTACTATACATTACCTCAGGTACCCTACCATACCTTTCCTCAGGTACCCTCCCATACCATACCATAGCATTGCATACCATACCATACCATACCTCAGCTACCCTACCATACCATACCATACCATACCATACCTTACCTCGGGAACCCCACCATACCTTACCTCAGGCACCCTACCATACATTACCTCAGGCACCCTACCATACATTACCTCAGGCACCCTACCATGCATTACCTCAGGCACCCTACCATGCATTACCTCAGGCACCATACCTTACCTAAGGCACCATACCTTACCCCAGGCAAAATACCATACCTTCCCTCAAGTACCTTACCACACCTTACCTCAGGTATAACACTTTACCTCCGGTACTTTACAAAACTTTACCTCGGTGACCTCACCTTAACTTACCTCACATACATTACCATACATTACCTCAGGTACCTTACCATACATTACCTTACCATACATTACCTCAGGTACCCTATCATACATTACCTAAGTTACCCTACCATACCTTACCTCAGGCACCCTACCATACCTTACCTCAGGCACCCTTCCATACCTTACCTCAGGCACCCTTCCATACCTTACCTCAGGCACCCTTCCATACCTTACCTCAGGCACCCTTCCATACCTTACCTCAGGCACCCTACCATACCTTACCTCAGGTACCCTACTATACTTCAGGCACCCTACCATACCTTTCCTCAGGTACCCTACCGTACCTTACCTCAGGTATCCTACCGTACCTTACCTCAGGTATCCTACCGTACCTTACTTCAGGTATCCTACCGTACCTTACTTCAGGTACCCTCCGATACCTTACCTCAGGTACCCTCCGATACCTTACCTCAGGTACCCTCCCATTCCTTACCTCAGGTACCCTCCCATTCCTTACCTCAGGTACCCTCCCATACCTTACCTCTCGTACCCTCCCATACCTTACCTCAGGTACCCTCCCATACCGTACCTCAGGTACCCTACCCTCCCATACCGTACCTCAGGTACCCTACCATACCGTACCTCAGGTACCCTACCATACCTTTCCTCAGGTACCCTACTATACCATACCATAACATACCGTACCTCAGGTACCCTACCCTCCCATACCTTACCTCAGGTACCCTCCCATACCTTACCTCACGTACCCTCACATACCTTACCTCAGGTACCCTCCCATACCGTACCTCAGGTACCCTACCCTCCCATACCGTACCTCAGGTACCCTACCATACCATACCTCAGGTACCCTACCATACCTTACCTGAGCTATCCTACCATACCATACCGTACCTCGGGTACCATACCATACCGTACCTCGGGTACCCCACCATACCTTACCTCAGGCACTCTTCCATACCTTACCTCAGGCACCCTACCATAACATACCTCAGGTACCATACCATACATTACCTCAGGTACCCTACCAAACCATACCTCAGGAACCCTACCATACATTACCTCAGGCACGATACCTTACCTAAGGCACCATACCTTACCTCAGGCAAAATACCATACCTTCCCTCAAGTACCTTACCACACCTTACCTCGGGTAGAACACTTTACCTCTGGTACTTTACAAAACTTTACCTCGGTTATCTCACCTTAACTTACCTCACATACATTACCATACATTACCTCAGGTACCTTACCACACATTACCTTACCATATATTACCTCAGGTACCCTACCATACATTACCTCAGGTACCCTACCATACATTACCTCAGGTACCCTACCATACATTACCTCAGTTACCCTACCATACCTTACCTCAGGCACCCTACCATACATTACCTCAGGCACCCTACCATACATTACCTCAGGCACCCTACCATACATTACCTCAGGCACCCTATCATACATTACCTCAGGCACCCTACCATACCTTACCTCAGGCACCCTACCATACCTTACCTCAGGCATCCTACCATACCTTACCTCAGGCAACCTACCATACCTTACCTCAGGTACCATACCATACATTACCGTACCAAACATTACCTCAGGTACTCTACTATACCTTACCTCAGGTACCCTACCCTACCTTACCTCAGGTACCCTACCCTACCTTACCTCAGGTACCCTACCCTACCTTACCTCAGGTCCTGTACCATACCTTACCTCGGGCACCATACCATACCTTACCTCAGGCACCCTAAAAATACCTCAGGCACCATACCACACCTTGGCTTGGGAACCTTACATTACATAAGGTACCTAACCATATATTTCCTCAGGTACCCTACAATACCATACATTACCTCAGGTACCTTACCATACATTACCTTACCATATATTACCTTACCATATATTACCTCAGTTACCCTACCATACCTTACCTCAGGTACCATACCATACATTACCGTACCAAACATTACCTCAGGTACTGTACCATACATTACCTCAGGTACCCTACCATGCATTACCTCAGGTACCCTACCATGCATTACCTCAGGTACCCTACCATACATTACCTCAGGTACCCTATCATACATTACCTCTGGTACCCTACCATACATTACTGTACCAAACATTACCTCAGGTACTCTACCATACATTACCTCAGGTACCCTACCATAACTTACCTCAGGTACCCCACCACACCTTACCTCAGGTTTCATACCATACCTCAGGTAGCATGCCTTACCTCAGGTACCCTACCCTACCTTACCTCAGGTCCTGTACCATACCTTACCTCAGGCACCATACCATACCTTACCTCAGGCACCCTAAAAATACCTCAGGCACCATACCACACCTTACCATGGGAACCTTACATTACATAAGGTACCTAACCATACATTTCCTCAGGTACCCTACCATACCATACCTTACCATAGGAACCCTACCACACCTCACCTCAGGTTCCCTACTATACCTCAGGTAACCTACCATTCCTTACCCTATGAACCCTACCATACCTTTCCTCAGGCACCCTATCATACCTTACCTCAGGCACCATACAACACGATACGTCAGGCACCCTACGATACCCGAGGCACCATACCACACCTTACATTGGGAACCTTACATTACATGAGGTACCTTACCATACATTTCCTCAGGTACCATACCATACCTTACCTCAGGTACCCTACCATACCTTACCTCGGGTACCCTACCATACCTTACCTCGGGTACCCTACCATACCTTACCTCGGGTACCCTACCATACCTTACCTCGGGTACCCCACCATACCTTACCTTGGGTACCCCACCATACCTTACCTCGGGTACCCCACCATACCTTACCTCGGGTACCCCAGCATACCTTACCTCAGGTACCCTACCATACATTACCTCAGGTACCCTTCCATACCTTACCTCAGGCACCCTACCATACCTTACCTCAGGCACCCTACCATACCTTACCTCAGGCACCCTACCATACCTTACCTCAGGCAACCTACCATACCTTACCTCAGGCACCCTACCATACCTTACTTCAGGCACCCTACCATACATTACCTCAGGTAACATACCATACATTACCGTATCAAACATTACCTCAGGTACTCTACCATACATTTCCTCAGGTACCCTACCATGTCTTACCTCAGGTTTCTTCCCATACTTCAGGTACCAGACCTTACCTCAGGTACCAGACCTTACCTCAGGTACCAGACCTTACCTCAGGTACCCTACCCTACCTTACCTCGGGTCCTGTACCATACCTTACCTCAGGCACCCTACCATACACTACCTCAGGCACCCTAAAAATACCTCAGGCACCATACCACACCTTACCTTGGGCACCTTACATTACATAAGGTAACGAAACACACATTTCCTCAGGTACCCCACCATACCTTATCTCAGGTTTCCCACCATACCTTACCTCAGGTACCATACCATACCTTACCTCAGGTACCCTACCATACCTTACCTCAGGTACCCTACCATACCTTACCTCAGGTACCCTACCATACCTCACCTCAGGCACCCTACCATACCTCACCTCAGGCACCCTACCATACCTCACCTCAGGCACCCTACCATACCTCACCTCAAGCACCCTACCATACCTTACCTCAAGCACCGTACCATACCTTACCTCAGGCACCATACCATACCTTACCTCCGGCCCCATACCATACCTCACCTCAGGCACCCTACAATACCTTACCTCAGGCACCCTACCATACCTTACCTCAGGCACCCTACCACACCGTACCTCAGGCATCCTACCATACCTTACCTCAGGTACCCTACCATAACTTACCTCAGGTATCCTACCATACCTTACCTCAGGTACCCTACCGTACAGTACCTCAGGTACCCTCCCATACCTTACTTCAGGTACCCTCCCATACCATACCTCAGGTACCCTACCATACCTTACCAAAGGTATCCTACCATACTTTACCTCAGGTACCCTACCATACCGTACCTCAGGTACCCTACCATACCGTACCGTACCTCAGGTACCATACCGTACCTCAGGTACACTACCATACCGTACCTCAGGTACCCTACCATACCGTACCTCAGGAACCCTACCATACTGTACCTCAGGTACCCTAACATACCTTACCTCAGGTATCCTACCAAACCTTACCTCAGGCACCCTACCATACCTTACCTCATGCACCCTACCATACCTTACCTCAGGCACCCTACCATACCTTACCTCAGGCACCCTACCATACCTTACCTCAGGCACCCTACCATACCTTACCTCAGGCCCCCTACCATACCTTAGGCACCCTACCATACCTTTCCTCAGGTACCCTAACATACCTTTCCTCAGGCACCCTACCATACCTTACCTCTGGTACCCTACCATACCCTACCTCAGGTACCCTACCATACCTCAGGTACCCTACCATACATTACCTCAGGTACCCTACCATACCTTAACTCAGGTACCCTACCATAGCTTACCAAATGAATCCTACCATACCTTACCAAAGGTATCCTACCAAACCTTACCAAAGGTATCCTACCATCCCTTACCAAAGGTACCCTACCATCCCTTACCAAAGGTATCCTACCATCCCTTACCTCAGGTACCCTCCCATACCTTACCTCAGGTACCCTCCCATACCTTACCTCAGGTACTCTCCCATACCTTACCTCAGGTACCCTCCCATACCTTACCTCAGGTACCCTCCCATACCTTACCTCAGGTACCCTCCCATACCTTACCTCAGGTACCCTCCCATACCATACCTTACCTCAGGTACCCCACCATACCTTACCACAGGTACCCTACCATACCTTACCTCAGGTACCCTAACATACCTTACCTCAGGTACCCTAACATACCATACCTCAGGTACCCTACCATACCTTACCTCAGGTACCCTACCATACCTTACCTCAGGTACCCTACCATACCTTACCTCAGGTACCCTACTATACGTCAGGTAACCTAAAATTCCTTACCCTAGGCACCCTACCATACCTTACCTCAGGCACTCTACCATACCTTACCTCAGGAACCCTACCGTAACATGCCTCAGGTACCCTACTATACATTACCTCAGGTACCCTACCATACCTTTCCTCAGGTACCCTCCCATACCATGCCATAGCATTGCAAACCATACCATACCATACCTTACCTCGGGAACCCCACCATACCTTACCTCAGGCACCCTACCATACATTACCTCAGGCACCCTACCATACATTACCTCAGGCACCCTACCATGCATTACCTCAGGCACCCTACCATGCATTACCTCAGGCACCATACCTTACCTAAGGCACCATACCTTACTCCAGGCAAAATACCATACCTTCCCTCAAGTACCTTACCACACCTTACCTCCGGTATAACACTTTACCTCCTGTACTTTACAAAACTTTACCTCGGTGACCTCACCTTAACTTACCTCACATACATTACCATACATTACCTCACATACATTACCATACATTACCTCAGGTACCTTACCATACATTACCTTACCATACATTACCTCAGGTACCCTATCATACATTACCTAAGTTACCCTACCATACCTTACCTCAGGCACCCTACTATACCTTACCTCAGGCACCCTTCCATACCTTACCTCAGGCACCCTTCCATACCTTACCTCAGGCACCCTTCCATACCTTACCTCAGGCACCCTTCCATACCTTGCCTCAGGCACCCTACCATACCTTACCTCAGGCACCCTACCATACCTTACCTCAGGCACCCTACCATACCTTACCTCAGGTACCCAACCATACTTCAGGCACTCTACCATACCTTTCCTCAGGTACCCTACCGTACCTTTCCTCAGGTACCCTACCGTACCTTACCTCAGGTATCCTACCGTACCTTACCTCAGGTATCCTACCGTACCTTACCTAAGGTATCCTATCGTACCTTACCTCAGGTACCCTCCGATACCTTACCTCAGGTACCCTCCGATACCTTACCGCAGGTACCCTCCCATTCCTTACCTCAGGTAGCCTCCCATTCCTTACCTCAGGTACCCTCCCATTCCTTACCTCAGGTACCCTCCCATTCCTTACCTCAGGTACCCTCCCATACCTTACCTCACGTACCCTCCCATACCTTACCTCAGGTACCCTCCCATACCATACCTCAGGTACCCTACCCTCCCATACCGTACCGTACCTCAGGTACCCTACCATACCGTACCTCAGGTACCCTACCATACCTTACCTCAGGTACCCTACTATACCATACCATAACATACCGTACCTCAGGTACCCTACCCTCCCATACCTTACCTCAGGTACCCTCCCATACCTTACCTCACGTACCCTCCCATACCTTACCTCAGGTACCCTCCCATACCGTACCTCAGGTACCCTACCCTCCCATACCGTACCTCAGGTACCCTACCATACCATACCTCAGGTACCCTACCATACCTTACCTCAGCTACCCTACCATACCATGCCGTACCTCGGGTACCCCACCATACCTTACCTCAGGCACTCTTCCATACCTTACCTCAGGCACCCTACCATAACATACCTCAGGTACCATACCATACATTACCTCAGGTACCCTACCAAACCATACCTCAGGAACCCTACCATACATTACCTCAGGCACGATACCTTACCTAAGGCACCATACCTTACCTCAGGCAAAATAGCATACCTTCCCTCAAGTACCTTACCACACCTTACCTCGGGTATAACACTTTACCTCCGGTACTTTACAAAACTTTACCTCGGTTATCTCACCTTAACTTAGCTCACATACATTACCATACATTACCTCAGGAACCTTACCACACATTACCTTACCATATATTACCTCAGGTACCCTACCAAACATTACCTCAGGTACCCTACCATACACTACCTCAGTTACCCTACCGTACCTTACCTCAGGCACCCTACCATACATTACCTCAGGCACCCTACCATACATTACCTCAGTCACCCTACCATACATTACCTCAGGCACCCTATCATACATTACCTCAGGCACCCTACCATACCTTACCTCAGACACCCTACCATACCTTACCTCAGGCGCCCTACCATACCTTACCTCTGGCATCCTACCATACCTTACCTCAGGCAACCTACCATACCTTACCTCAGGTACCATACCATACATTACCGTACCAAACATTACCTCAGGTACTCTACTATACCTTACCTCAGGTACCCTACCCTACCTTACCTCAGGTACCCTACCCTACCTTACCTCAGGTCCTGTACCCTACCTTACCTCAGGTCCTGTACCATACCTTACCTCAGGCACCATACCATACCTTACCTCAGGCACCCTAAAAATACCTCAGGCACCATACCACACCTTGGCTTGGGAACCTTACATTACATAAGGTACCTAACCATATATTTCCTCAGGTACCCTACCATACCATACATTACCTCAGGTACCTTACCATACATTACCTTACCATATATTACCTTACCATATATTACCTCAGTTACCCTACCATACCTTACCTCAGTTACCCTACCATACCTTACCTCAGGTACCATACCATACATTACCGTACCAAACATTACCTCAGGTACTGTACCATACATTACCTCAGGTACCCTACCATGCATTACCTCAGGTACCCTACCATGCATTACCTCAGGTACCCTACCATGCATTACCTCAGGTACCCTACCATGCATTACCTCAGGTACCCTACCATACATTACCTCTGGTACCCTACCATACATTACTGTACCAAACATTACCTCAGGTACTCTACCATACATTACCTCAGGTACCCTACCATACCTTACCTCAGGTACCCCACCACACCTTACCTCAGGTTTCATACCATACCTCAGGTAGCATGCCTTACCTCAGGTACCCTACCCTACCTTACCTCAGGTCCTGTACCATACCTTACCTCAGGCACCATACCATACCTTACCTCAGGCACCCTAAAAATACCTCAGGCATCATACCACACCTTACCATGGGAACCTTACATTACATAAGGTACCTAACCATACATTTCCTCAGGTACCCTACCATACCATACCTTACCATAGGAACCCTACCACACCTTACCTCAGGTTCCCTACTATACCTCAGGTAACCTACCATTCCTTACCCTATGAACCCTACCATACCTTTCCTCAGGCACCCTATCATACCTTACCTCATGCACCATACAACACGATACGTCAGGCACCCTACGATACCTGAGGCACCATACCACACCTTACATTGGGAACCTTACATTACATGAGGTACCTTACCATACATTTCCTCAGGTACCATACCATACCTTACCTCGGGTACCCTACCATACCTTACCTCGGGTACCCTACCATACCTTACCTCGGGTACCCCACCATACCTTACCTTGGGTACCCCACCATACCTTACCTTGGGTACCCCACCATACCTTACCTCGGGTACCCCACCATACCTTACCTCGGGTACCCCACCATACCTTACCTCAGGTACCCCACCATACCTTAACTCAGGTACCCTACCATACATTACCTCAGGTACCCTTCCATACCTTACCTCAGGCACCCTACCATACCTTACCTCAGGCACCCTACCATACCTTACCTCAGGCAACCTACCATACCTTACCTCAGGCACCCTACCATACCTTACTTCAGGCACCCTACCATACATTACCTCAGGTAACATACCATACATTACCGTATCAAACATTACCTCAGGTACTCTACCATACATTTCCTCAGGTACCCTACCATATCTTACCTTAGGTTTCTTCCCATACCTCAGGTACCAGACCTTACCTCAGGTACCAGACCTTACCTCAGGTACCAGACCTTACCTCAGGTACCCTACCCTACCTTACCTCAGGTCCTGTACCATACCTTACCTCAGGCACCCTACCATACACTACCTCAGGCACCCTAAAAATTACCTCAGGCACCATACCACACCTTACCTTGGGTACCTTACATTACATAAGGTACCGAAACACACATTTCCTCAGGTACCCCACCATACCTTATCTCAGGTACTCCACCATACCTTACCTCAGGTACCATACCATACCTTACCTCAGGTACCCTACCATACCTTACCTCAGGTACCCTACCATACCTTACCTCAGGTACCCTACCATACCTTACCTCAGGTACCCTACCATACCTCACCTCAGACACCCTACCATACCTCACCTCAGGCACCCTACCATACCTCACCTCACGCACCCTACCATACCTTACCTCAAGCACCGTACCATACCTTACCTTAGGCACCATACCATACCTTACCTCAGGCCCCATACCATACCTCACCCCAGGCACCCTACAATACCTTACCTCAGGCACCCTACCATACCTTACCTCAGGCACCCTACCATAACTTACCTCAGGTATCCTACCATACCTTACCTCAGGTACCCTACCGTACAGTACCTCAGGTACCCTCCCATACCATACCTCAGGTACCCTACCATACCTTACCAAAGGTATCCTACCATACCTTAACTCAGGTTCCCTACCATACCGTACCTCAGGTACCCTACCATACCGTACCGTACCTCAGGTACCATACCGTACCTCAGGTACCCTACCATACCGTACCTCAGGTACCCTACCATACCGTACCTCAGGTACCCTACCATACCGTACCTCAGGTACCCTAACATACCTTACCTCAGGTATCCTACCAAACCTTACCTCAGGCACCCTACCATACCTTACCTCAGGTACCCTACGTACCTTACCTCAGGCACCCTACCATACCTTACCTCAGGTACCCTTCCATACCTTACCTCAGGCACCCTTCCATACCTTACCTCAGGCACCCTACCATACCTTACCTCAGGCACCCTACCATACCTTACCTCAGGCACCCTACCATACCTTACCTCAGGCACCCTACCATACCTTACCTCAGGTACCCTACCATACTTCAGGCACCCTACCATACCTTTCCTCAGGTACCCTACCGTACCTTACCTCAGGTACCCTACCGTACCTTACCTCAGGTATCCTACCGTACCTTACCTCAGGTACCCTCCGATACCTTACCTCAGGTACCCTCCGATACCTTACCACAGGTACCCTCCAAAACCTTACCTCAGGTACCCTCCCATTCCTTACCTCAGGTACCCTCCCATTCCTTACCTCAGGTACCCTCCCATTCCTTACCTCAGGTACCCTCCCATACCTTACCTCATGTACCCTCCCATACCGTACCTCAGGTACCCTACCCTCCCATACCGTACCTCAGGAACCCTACCATACCGTACCTCAGGTACCCTACCATACCTTACCTCAGGTACCCTACTATACCATACCATAACATACCGTACCTCAGGTACCCTACCCTCCCATACCTTACCTCAGGTACCCTCCCATACCTTACCTCACGTACCCTACCAAACCTTACCTCAGCTACCCTACCATACCATACCGTACCTCGGGTACCCCACCATACCTTACCTCAGGCACTCTTCCATACCTTACCTCAGGCACCCTACCATAACATACCTCAGGTACCATACCATACATTACCTCAGGTACCCTACCAAACCATACCTCAGGAACCCTACCATACATTACCTCAGGCACGATACCTTACCTGAGGCACCATACCTTACCTCAGGCAAAATACCATACCTTCCCTCAAGTACCTTACCACACATTACCTCGGGTATAACACTTTACCTCCGGTACTTTACAAAACTTTACCTCGGTTATCTCACCTTAACTTACCTCACATACATTACCATACATTACCACAGGTACCTTACCACACATTACCTTACCATATATCACCTCAGGTACCCTACCATACATTACCTCAGGTACCCTACCATACATTACCTCAGGTACCCTACCATACATTACCTCAGTTACCCTACGGTACCTTACCTCAGGCACCCTACCATACATTACCTCAGGCACCCTACCATACCTTACCTCAGGCATCCTACCATACCTTACCTCAGGCAACCTACCATACCTTACCTCAGGCATCCTACCATACCTTACCTCAGGCAACCTACCATACCTTACCTCAGGTACCATACCATACATTACTGTACCAAACATTACCTCAGGTACTCTACCATGCATTACCTCAGGTACCCTACCATGCATTACCTCAGGTACCCTACCATGCATTACCTCAGGTACCCTACCATGCATTACCTCAGGTACCCTACCATACATTACCTCTGGTACCCTACCATACATTACTGTACCAAACATTACCTCAGGTACTCTACCATACATTACCTCAGGTACCCTACCATACCTTACCTCAGGTACCCCACCACACCTTACCTCAGGTTTCATACCATACCTCAGGTAGCATGCCTTACCTCAGGTACCCTACCCTACCTTACCTCAGGTCCTGTACCATACCTTACCTCAGGCACCATACCATACCTTACCTCAGGCACCCTAAAAATACCTCAGGCATCATACCACACCTTACCATGGGAACCTTACATTACATAAGGTACCTAACCATACATTTCCTCAGGTACCCTACCATACCATACCTTACCATAGGAACCCTACCACACCTTACCTCAGGTTCCCTACTATACCTCAGGTAACCTACCATTCCTTACCCTATGAACCCTACCATACCTTTCCTCAGGCACCCTATCATACCTTACCTCATGCACCATACAACACGATACGTCAGGCACCCTACGATACCTGAGGCACCATACCACACCTTACATTGGGAACCTTACATTACATGAGGTACCTTACCATACATTTCCTCAGGTACCATACCATACCTTACCTCGGGTACCCTACCATACCTTACCTCGGGTACCCTACCATACCTTACCTCGGGTACCCCACCATACCTTACCTTGGGTACCCCACCATACCTTACCTTGGGTACCCCACCATACCTTACCTCGGGTACCCCACCATACCTTACCTCGGGTACCCCACCATACCTTACCTCAGGTACCCCACCATACCTTAACTCAGGTACCCTACCATACATTACCTCAGGTACCCTTCCATACCTTACCTCAGGCACCCTACCATACCTTACCTCAGGCACCCTACCATACCTTACCTCAGGCAACCTACCATACCTTACCTCAGGCACCCTACCATACCTTACTTCAGGCACCCTACCATACATTACCTCAGGTAACATACCATACATTACCGTATCAAACATTACCTCAGGTACTCTACCATACATTTCCTCAGGTACCCTACCATATCTTACCTTAGGTTTCTTCCCATACCTCAGGTACCAGACCTTACCTCAGGTACCAGACCTTACCTCAGGTACCAGACCTTACCTCAGGTACCCTACCCTACCTTACCTCAGGTCCTGTACCATACCTTACCTCAGGCACCCTACCATACACTACCTCAGGCACCCTAAAAATTACCTCAGGCACCATACCACACCTTACCTTGGGTACCTTACATTACATAAGGTACCGAAACACACATTTCCTCAGGTACCCCACCATACCTTATCTCAGGTACTCCACCATACCTTACCTCAGGTACCATACCATACCTTACCTCAGGTACCCTACCATACCTTACCTCAGGTACCCTACCATACCTTACCTCAGGTACCCTACCATACCTTACCTCAGGTACCCTACCATACCTCACCTCAGACACCCTACCATACCTCACCTCAGGCACCCTACCATACCTCACCTCACGCACCCTACCATACCTTACCTCAAGCACCGTACCATACCTTACCTTAGGCACCATACCATACCTTACCTCAGGCCCCATACCATACCTCACCCCAGGCACCCTACAATACCTTACCTCAGGCACCCTACCATACCTTACCTCAGGCACCCTACCATAACTTACCTCAGGTATCCTACCATACCTTACCTCAGGTACCCTACCGTACAGTACCTCAGGTACCCTCCCATACCATACCTCAGGTACCCTACCATACCTTACCAAAGGTATCCTACCATACCTTAACTCAGGTTCCCTACCATACCGTACCTCAGGTACCCTACCATACCGTACCGTACCTCAGGTACCATACCGTACCTCAGGTACCCTACCATACCGTACCTCAGGTACCCTACCATACCGTACCTCAGGTACCCTACCATACCGTACCTCAGGTACCCTAACATACCTTACCTCAGGTATCCTACCAAACCTTACCTCAGGCACCCTACCATACCTTACCTCAGGTACCCTACCGTACCTTACCTCAGGCACCCTACCATACCTTACCTCAGGTACCCTTCCATACCTTACCTCAGGCACCCTTCCATACCTTACCTCAGGCACCCTACCATACCTTACCTCAGGCACCCTACCATACCTTACCTCAGGCACCCTACCATACCTTACCTCAGGCACCCTACCATACCTTACCTCAGGTACCCTACCATACTTCAGGCACCCTACCATACCTTTCCTCAGGTACCCTACCGTACCTTACCTCAGGTACCCTACCGTACCTTACCTCAGGTATCCTACCGTACCTTACCTCAGGTACCCTCCGATACCTTACCTCAGGTACCCTCCGATACCTTACCACAGGTACCCTCCAAAACCTTACCTCAGGTACCCTCCCATTCCTTACCTCAGGTACCCTCCCATTCCTTACCTCAGGTACCCTCCCATTCCTTACCTCAGGTACCCTCCCATACCTTACCTCATGTACCCTCCCATACCGTACCTCAGGTACCCTACCCTCCCATACCGTACCTCAGGAACCCTACCATACCGTACCTCAGGTACCCTACCATACCTTACCTCAGGTATCCTACTATACCATACCATAACATACCGTACCTCAGGTACCCTACCCTCCCATACCTTACCTCAGGTACCCTCCCATACCTTACCTCACGTACCCTACCAAACCTTACCTCAGCTACCCTACCATACCATACCGTACCTCGGGTACCCCACCATACCTTACCTCAGGCACTCTTCCATACCTTACCTCAGGCACCCTACCATAACATACCTCAGGTACCATACCATACATTACCTCAGGTACCCTACCAAACCATACCTCAGGAACCCTACCATACATTACCTCAGGCACGATACCTTACCTGAGGCACCATACCTTACCTCAGGCAAAATACCATACCTTCCCTCAAGTACCTTACCACACATTACCTCGGGTATAACACTTTACCTCCGGTACTTTACAAAACTTTACCTCGGTTATCTCACCTTAACTTACCTCACATACATTACCATACATTACCACAGGTACCTTACCACACATTACCTTACCATATATCACCTCAGGTACCCTACCATACATTACCTCAGGTACCCTACCATACATTACCTCAGGTACCCTACCATACATTACCTCAGTTACCCTACGGTACCTTACCTCAGGCACCCTACCATACATTACCTCAGGCACCCTACCATACCTTACCTCAGGCATCCTACCATACCTTACCTCAGGCAACCTACCATACCTTACCTCAGGCATCCTACCATACCTTACCTCAGGCAACCTACCATACCTTACCTCAGGTACCATACCATACATTACTGTACCAAACATTACCTCAGGTACTCTACTATACCTTACCTCAGGTACCCTACCCTACCTTACCTCAGGTACCCTACCCTACCTTACCTCAGGTCCTGTACCCTACCTTACCTCAGGTCCTGTACCATACCTTACCTCAGGCACCATACCATACCTTACCTCAGGCACCCTAAAAATACCTCAGGCACCATACCACACCTTGGCTTGGGAACCTTACATTACATAAGGTACCTAACCATATATTTCCTCAGGTACCCTACAATACCATACATTACCTCAGGCACCCTACCATACCTTACCTCAGGCATCCTACCATACCTTACCTCAGGCACCCTACCATACCTTACTTCAGGCACCCTACCATACCTTACCTCAGGCACCCTACCATACCTTTCCTCAGGCACCATACCATACATTACCATACCAAACATTACCTCAGGTACTCTACCATACCATACCTCAGGTACCCTACCATACCTTACCTCAGGTACCCTACCATACCTTACGTCAGGCAACCTACCATACCTTACCTCAGGCAACCTACCATACCTTACCTCAGACACCCTACCACACCTTACCTCAGGTACCCTACTATACCTCAGGTAACCTACCATTCCTTACCCTATGAACCCCACCATACCTTTCTTCAGGCACCCTACCATAACTTACCTCAGGCACCATAGAACACATTACGTCAGGCACCCTATGATACCTCAGGCACCATACCACACCTTACATTGGGAACCTTACATTACATGAGGTACCTTACCATACCTTACCTCAGGTACCCTACCTCAGGTACCCTACCATACCTTACCTCAGGTACCCTACCATACCTTACCTCAGGTACCCTACCATACCTTACCTCAGGCACTCTTCCATACCTTACCTCAGGCACCCTACCATAACATACCTCAGGTACCATACCATACATTACCTCAGGTACCTACCAAACCATACCTCAGGTACCCTACCAAACCATACCTCAGGAACCCTACCATACATTACCTCAGGCACGATACCTTACCTAAGGCACCATACCTTACCTCAGGCAAAATACCATACCTTCCCTCAAGTACCTTACCACACCTTACCTCGGGTATAACACTTTACCTCCGGTACTTTACAAAACTTTACCTCAGTTATCTCACCTTAACCTCACATACCTTACCACACATTACCTTACCATATATTACCTCAGGTACCCTACCATACATTACCGCAGGTACCCTACCATACATTACCTCAGTTACCCTACCGTACCTTACCTCAGGCACCCTACCATACATTACCTCAGGCACCCTACCATACATTACCTCAGGTACCCTACCATACCTTACCTCAGACACCCTACCATACCTTACCTCAGGAACCCTACCATACCTTACCTCAGGCATCCTACCATACCTTACCTCAGGCAACCTACCATACCTTACCTCAGGTACCATACCATACATTACCGTACCAAACATTACCTCAGGTACTCTACTATACCTTACCTCAGGTACCCTACCCTACCTTACCTCAGGTATCCTACCCTACCTTACCTCAGGCACCCTAAAAATACCTCAGGCACCATACCACACCTTGGCTTGGGAACCTTACATTACATAAGGTACCTAACCATATATTTCCTCAGGTACCCTACCATACCATACATTACCTCAGGCACCCTACCATACCTTACCTCAGGCACCCTACCATACCTTACCTCAGGCACCCTACCATACCTTTCCTCAGGCACCATACCATACATTACCATACCAAACATTACCTCAGGTACTCTACCATACCATACCTCAGGTACCCTACCCTACCTTACCTCAGGCAACCTACCATACCTTACCTCAGGCAACCTACCATACCTTACCTCAGACACCCTACCACACCTTACCTCAGGTACCCTACTATACCTCAGGTAACCTACCATTCCTTACCCTATGAACCCCACCATACCTTTCTTCAGGCACCCTACCATAACTTACCTCAGGCACCATAGAACACATTACGTCAGGCACCCTATGATACCTCAGGCACCATACCACACCTTACATTGGGAACCTTACATTACATGAGGTACCTTACCATACCTTACCTCAGGTACCCTACCATACCTTACCTCAGGTACCCTACCTCAGGTGCCCTACCATACCTTACCTCAGGTACCCTACCATACCTTACCTCAGGTACCCTACCATACCTTACCTCAGGCACCCTACCATACCTTACCTCAGGCACCCTACCATACCTTACCTCAGGCACCCTACCATACCTTACCTCAGGCACCCTACCATACCTTACCTCAGGCACCCTACCATACCTACCTCAGGCACCCTACCATACCTTACCTCAGGTATCCTACCATACCTTACCTCAGGCACCCTACCATACCTTACCTCAGGTACCATACCATACATTACCGTACCAAACATTACCTCAGGTACTCTACTATACCTTACCTCAAGTACCCAGCCCTACCTTACCTCAGGTCCTGTACCCTACCTTACCTCAGGTCCTGTACCCTACCTTACCTCAGGTCCTGTACCCTACCTTACCTCAGGTCCTGTACCCTACCTTACCTCAGGTCCTGTACCATACCTTACCTCAGGCACCCTAAAAATACCTCTGGCACCATACCACATCTTGGCTTGGGAACCTTACATTACATAAGGTACCTAACCATACATTTCCTCAGGTACCCTACCATACCACACCTTACCTCAGGCACCCTACCATACCTTACCTCAGGTACCATACCATACATTACTGTACCAAACATTACCTCAGGTACTCTACCATACCTTACCTCAGGTACCGTACCATACCTTACCTCAGGCAACCTACCATACCTTACCTCAGGCAACCTACCATGCCTTACCTCAGGCATCCTACCACACCTTACTTCAGGTACCCTACCATACCTCAGGTAACCTACCATTCCTTACCCTTTGAACCCTACCATACCTTTCCTCAGGCACCCTACCATAACTTACCTCAGGCACCATACAACACATTACGTCAGGCACCTTATGATACCTCAGGCACCATACCACACCTTACATTGGGAACCTTACATTACATAAAGTACCTTACCATACCTTACCTCAGGTACCCTACCATACCTTACCTCAGGTACCCTACCATACCTTACCTCAGGTACCCTACCATACCTTACCTCAGGTACCCTACCATACCTTACCTCAGGCACCCTACCATACCTTACCTCAGGCACCCTACCATACCTTACCTCAGGTACCCTACCATACCTTACCTCAGGTACCCTACCATACCTTTCCTCAGGCCCCCTACCATACCTTACCTCAAGCACCCTACCATACCTTACCTCAGGCACCCTACCATACCTTTCCTCAGGCACCCTACCATACCTTACCTCAGGCACCCTACCATACCTCAGGTACCCTATCATACCTGTGGAGAAGTGTGGCTTACTGATTAGAGCAGGCAGACCCTGAAGCAGAGGTCAGACCTGGGACCAGGGTTCAATTCCCGACGCGGCAGGGTCTTGAGCTCAAATGTCAATGGGATCGATAATTCTCGCTTTGCTGCCTGACCTAATCATGGGTTCACACTCTGCAACTCTGGGCATTAAGCTTGCTTAATCTCCACAACGGCCCCCCGCAGCGGGATGCCTGGCTTTCACCTTGGGGATGCCCTGTAGGGGCTATCTTACCAGGAAAAGCCAGGACGGGTTCCCAAGGCAAGAGCTTAGAGACCCCTGGGTGATAAGCGCTATATAAATCCAATATACAATACAATACAATACAATACCTTACCTCAGGTACCCTACCATACCTTACCTCAGGTACCCTACCATACCTTACCTCATGTACCCTACCATACCTTACCTCATGTACCCTACCATACCTTACCTCAGGTATCCTACCATACCTTACCTCAGGTAACCTACCATACCGTACCTCAGGTACCCTACCATACCGTACCTCAGGTACCCTACCATACCGTACCACAGGTACCCTAACATACCTTACCTCAGGTACCCTACCATACCATACCTCAGTAACTCTCCCATACCATACCTCAGGTACCCTACCATACCTTACCTCAGGTACCCTACTATACCTCCGGTAACCTACAATTCCTTACCCTAGGCACCCTACGATACCTTACCTCAGGCACTCTACCATACCTTACCTCAGGCACCCTACCATATATTACCTCAGGTACCCCACCATACCATCCATCAGCTACCCTACCATACCTTACATCAGCTACCCTACCATACCTTACATCAGCTACCCTACCATACCTTAACATACCATACCTCAGGTACCCTAAAATAACTTACCTCAGCTACCCTACCATACCATACCATACCATACCTCAGGAACCCCACCATACCTTACCTCAGGCACCCTACCATACAATACCTCAAGCATCCTACCATACATTAACTCAGGCACCCTACCATACATTACCTCAGGAACCATACCTTACCTAAGGCACCATACCTTACCTCAGGCAAAATACCATACCTTCCCTCAAGTACCATACCACACCTTACCTCGGGTATAACACTTTATCTCCGGTACTTTACAAAACTTTACCTCGGTTACCTCACCTTAACTTACCTCACATACATTACCATACATTACCTCGGGTACCTTACCATACATTACCTTACCATACATTTCCTCAGGTACCCTACCATACATTACCTCAGGCACCCTAGCATACCTTACCTCAGGCACCCTACCGTACCTTACCTCAGGCACCCTTCCGTACCTTACCTCAGGCACCCTAACGTACCTTACCTCAGGTACCCTAACTTACCATACCTCAGGTACCCTAACGTACCATACCTCAGGTACCCTAACGTACCATACCTCAGGTACCCTAACGTACCTTACCTCAGGTACCCTAACGTACCTTACCTCAGGTACCCTAACGTACCTTACCTCAGGTACGCTAACGTACCTTACCTCAGGTACGCTAACGTACCTTACCTCAGGTACCCTCCCATACCTTACCTCAGGTACCCTCCCGTACCTTACCTCAGGTACCCTCCCATACCTTACCTCAGGTACCCTCCCGTACCTTACCTCAGGTACCCTCCCGTACCTTACCTCAGGTACCCTCCCGTACCTTACCTCAGGTACCCTACTGTACTTTTCCTCAACTACCCTACCGTACCTTACCTCAGGTACCCTACTTTACCTGAGGGAACCTATTATACCTCAGGGAACCTACAATTCCTTACCCTAGGCACCCTACCATACCTTAACTCAGGTACCGTACCATACATTACCTCAGGTACCCTACCATACATTACCTCAGGTACCCTACCAAACCATACCTCAGGTACCCTACCAAACCATACCTCAGGTACCCTCCGATACCATACCATACCTCAGGTACCCTAAAATACCTTTACCTCAGCTACCCTACCATACCATACCTTACCTCAGCTACCCTACCATACCATACCATACCTTACCTCGGGTACCCTACCTTACCATACCTTACCTCAGGTACCCTACCATACCTTACCTTACCTCAGGTACCCTACCATACCTTACCTCAGGGACCCTACCATACCTTACCTCAGGGACCCTACCATACCTTACCTCAGGGACCCTACCATACCTTACCTCAGGGACCCTACCATACCTTACCTCAGGCACCCTACCATACCTCACCTCAGGCACCCTACCATACCTCACCTCAGGCACCCTACCATACCTCACCTCAGGCACCCTACCATACCTCACCTCAGGCACCCTACCATACCTTATCTAATGCACCTTACCATACCTTTCCTCAGGCACCCTACCATACCTTGCCTCAGGTACCCTACCATACCTTACCTCAGGTACCCTACCATACATTACCTCAGGTACCCTACCATACATTACCTCAGGTACCCTACCATACCTTACCTCAGGTACCCTACCATACCTTACCTCAGGTATCCTACCATACCTTACCTCAGGTATTCTACCATACCTTACGTCAGGTACCCTACCATACCGTACCTCAGGTACCCTACCATGCCTTACCTTACCTCAGGTATCCTACCATACCTTACCTCAGTTATTCTACCATACCTTACCTCAGGTATTCTACCATACCGTACCTCAGGTACCCTCCCACACCGTACCTCAGGTACCCTCCCACACCGTACCTCAGGTACCCTCCCACACCGTACCTCAGGTACCCTCCCATACCGTACCTAAGGTACCCTCCCATACCGTACCTAAGGTACCCTCCCATACCGTACCTAAGGTACCCTCCCATACCGTACCTTACCTCAGGTACCCTACCATATCTTACCTCAGGTCCCCTACCATATCTTACCTCAGGTCCCCTACCATACCTTACCTCAGGTCCCCTACCATACCTTACCTCAGGTCCCCTACCATACCTTACTTCAGGTCCCCTACCATACCATACCTCAGGTACTCTCCCATACCGTACCTCAGGTACCCTTCCATACCTTACCTCAGGTACCCTACCATACATTACCTCAGGCACCCTACCATACATTAACTCAGTCACCCTACCATACATTCCCTCAGGCACCATACCTTACCTAAGGCACCATACCTTACCTCAGGCAAAATACCATACCTTCCCTCAAGTACCTTACCACACCTTACCTTGGGTATAACACTTTACCTCTGGTACTTTACAAAACTTTACCTCGGTTACCTCACCTTAACTTACCACACATACATTACCATACATTACCTCAGGTACCTTACCATACATTACCTTACCATACATTACCTCAGGTACCCTACCATACATTACCTCAGGTACCCTACCATACATTACCTCAGGTACCCTACCATACATTACCTCAGGTACCCTACCATACCTTACCTCAGGTGAACTGCTGCTGTATCGAGGATGAGACCCTGCTGTGGCTGCCTAGCTCGCCCCTCCCTCGGCCGTGCATTTTGCTTTGCGTGGTGCGGCCGCCGAGAGGAGAGGACTCCGTGACCACTACGGACTACATTTCCCTGTGGCCCCTGCGGCCAGAAGCCACCCACAGGACATTCGCGCCCAGAGGCGCATAAAATCAAGCCCCACTCTTGGTGGAGCGGGGTGACCTGCTGCTGTATCGAGGAGTTCCCTTACCTCTGCAGTGACTGTGGCCAAGACCTTTCTGAGACCCTGCTGTGGCTGCCTAGAGAGTCCCTCCCGCGGCCGTGCATTTTGCTTTGCGTGGTGCGGCCGCCAAGAGGAGAGGACGCCGTGACCACTACGGACTACATCTCCCTGTAGCCCCTGCGGCCGGAAGCCGCCCACAGGACATTCGCGCCCGGAGGGGCATAAAATCAAGCCCCACTCCCTGCATCGCGGGAGCGCGCGGGGCAGCGCCGGGCTAAGCCCGGGCAAAGGGCGGGCCCGAGGGAGCCGAGGGAGGCCGGGCTGGGCCTACCCACTGACATTCCTCATTAAGGTATTATGCCCATTGCACTCTCCTTACTTGTTATGTCCTGCCCCTTGTCTACTTGCTAGTCCTAACTTATTTAGCTCCTAGTACTCTGGGGCAATACTTTAACATTGTCTTGTTTATCCTTCCGTTGGTTAAGTGTAATTATCCGTTATGGCTCTAGACAACACAAAAGATTCCAGTTCTCTTAACAAAGGAACATTGGACAATTTCGTGTATAGGATTCCCTTGGAAGCTGACAGGGAGAGCACGCTAGCAGAACGTCGAGCTGAGCGACGGCGCTCTATCGAATTGATTAAAAACAAGCGCATCTCGCCTGTGAGGCCTCAGAGAGTAAACATATCACATAACAGTGATCTAGCTGAAATTGAGGACCCAGACACTACTGCTAATAGTATTAATAGCATTCCTATTCTGTTACGAAACGCAACTCCCACCCCTGACACAGTCAATATTCCACATAGTCCAGTCTCATCAATCCATGCTAGCCCATCACCAGAGATTGAACTTATCCCTGACACGCCCTTACCTGTAGAAAAGGTTACACGGAAAACTACGAAAAAATCCAAACCCTCCAGAGCACATGGCTCACCCCCGAGGAAACGAAGGAAACAAGGGAACGAATCACACAAGAAAAAAACTAGCCATACAGACTCCGGTAAAGCGGCTAAACCCCACACATCGAGCACTGGGACAAAACATGATCTAGGTACTTCCCCACCACGCTTGACACTAGAAACCCCCTCAAAGTACCTAATAGGAACAATAGAGCACTTAATTAGAGCATCTACACTGCCAATAATAGAGAGACTCAAAAGACTAGAAGCTAGGCTTGGGTCCTTAGAGGAAAAATTAGTGACAAGCGCAGGGCTATTTAACCGCACTTCCAAGCCGGTCATAGAAAATCCAACCATGGTATTGCAAACAAATCGAACCATCCAAAAAGACCCAGTTAGTATAGAGTTAGACAAAACTAAACCTCCTAGGCCAGACACTGGCATGACAACACATCAGACTAAACAACACGTAGTCGGCGAGGCCCACAAGGTAAAGACAACTCGCAACCTGGGAAAGTCACAGAGTAAGCACGATAAAAACACCTCAGAAGAATTAATAAAGCCAAGGGGGCGCCAAGTGGAACTGCCACCGGAAGCAGTTCCACTAGTGGTGGTCTTAACAGGAGTCCCAACTCTAGAAGAAGGAAAGAGGGAAAATCATTCCCAGTTAAAAAATAAAACCACATACTGGCTTAGGCAGAATCACCCTCTCCCTCCAAACCTAAATGGTGAGATACTGCACGTTCGCCGCCTCTCATGGCTTGGTGCCAGAAAAAAAGGGAGATATAGTTGTAATTAACTTTAGAGACCATAGAACAGTAAGTCACATCCTAAACTGGTTCCCTGAAAAGGGGAATACGTCCATTTTACTGTGTGACCTGACATATTTTTACCCTAGGCCCCTATTGGTCCCTCCTCCCAACCTTAGAACTCATAATTATAGAACTATGAAACATCTCCAGGCTAATCACTCAATTCTCCTTCAAAACCATTATGGGAGTCTTTCCGGTCTTGAAGAGTTGATTGACTGCACCATAGCCACATACCATATCCAAGACCAAACAGCCCCATGATTCCTCTCTCCAAAAACACCGAGACAAACCTCTGACTAACTCCACATGAGGGGCAGACAAAACAAAATTAATCCCTGGCTAGCACTAAAGACCTCGCGAACACCATTACCTCCATTAATCAACCGTCTGATACAAATACTCCCTCTCAGGACCCAAATACTTCTCTCTCCCAGGATCTAAATACCACTCAAACAAATTCAGGAAAGAGGATACCTAAAGGAAGAGAATCTAGGCCTTCCCTCCTTACCTCATTCTGGAACATAGCAGGGCAACGCACTAAAATTTTATTCGAAGACTGGACGAGATTTATCTCCAACTTCGATATCATCGCCCTACAAGAAACTTGGCCACTTGACCCCATACACATTGTGGGGTTGAAGGCCTATTTTACACCAGCAATACCCTCGCCCTCAGGACGAGCAAAGGGAGGTTTAACCATCTACATCTCCAATCTTCTGGCAGCGATGGAAATAGTAATAATAAAACTTGAGTGTAGCTTTCAGATCCTTGCCCTTACCCTAAATAATAGGGACAAGTTCCTCATAGTGAACTGCTATAATAATCGCCCACAGAAATAGGCAACAAATTTGGTATCCTCGATCCGCTTTACCCTTGCAACCCTAACAGAAAAGACCAACATGGAAACAGTGATAATCTGGGGGGGGATTTTAATCTGGGCCCGTGTCCAGCTGGCAATATATGTGGCATCCTCGATGAATGGGAAAATCCTATATCCCACTTTAGGCACAGTACACTTGGCAGCCAACTTAATGAAACCATGTTTGAGCTAAATCTTGTCCACGCTAACAACCTCCACAATGACAAGGCAAAACTGGCCCCCACTTTTCATGGTCAGGGATATAATACAACAATAGACTATATTCTGGTCTCAAACGGGGCGAGGATAGGGGATACTCCATTTACAAGACACGATAGTGCACTTAGTGACCACTACCCCCTAAGTATCTCATACCCGTTAGCTTGTAATCCTAAAACCAACCCTGGTACCATTCTAGATCAAAATAACTTAACGTTGAATAGACTAAATGGCTATGCCCTGAAATGGGGGAAAGTAGACCCACAAGAGATAACAACTAAAGTGATCACAGGGGTCTTTCCCCACATACTGAAATGCCTTGATCCTTTTACCACAGATGAGGAAATAATCTCTAACTCTGAAAGGATTATTAAAACTATAAATGATGCTTTATGGAGAGAACTCAAACATAAATCTAAGCCAAAAAAGGGTTGGTTCAACCATGAATGTATGACTACATATCAAGACCTAAAAAATGCACTAAGGAAAGAGGGGAGAAACCCACTAGTAATTAGAGAACTCAGGAATAAATATAATACAGCTCGAAAAAATAAAAAAAAAGAGCTAAAGTCCCTTCTTTGGGAACAACTGCACGAAAGCTGTGCTCTCAAAAACTCAGCTGCCTTTTGGCAAGTCATTAAGTCCCCCTTTTTAGCAAACAACATAGAACACCCTAAAATAGATGTGGTAGTAGACGAAAAGGAGTGGGTCCAGCACTTTTCAAAGATATTCATGATCAATCCAACTGACCCCGTGTGCCATGATTATCTTATCCAGGATACTACGCACACTGATAAACCCGGAAACCCGTTCCCGATCGATCTCCATTTCTCAATGCAACAAGTTGAATTGGCTCTACGTACAAGTAAAAACGGTAAAGCACCGGGTCCAGATGGTGTGCCAATTGACCTTTTTAAAGCACATATGGACATCTGGACCCCACTTCTAACTAGAGTGCTCAATGCAACATGTTCCGTAGGCCTCCTGCCTTCATGGTCCAAATCAATATTAGTCCCAATCTTCAAAAAGGGAGATAGAGGGTCGGTAACCTGCTATCGTCCCATCTCACTCCTGGATTCACTGGGAAAGGTGGCAGGACGACTAATAAGCGAGCAACTACAGGTTTGGGCGGACGATGGCAGGATTATTTCGGACCTACAATATGGCTTTCGCCAGGGGCTGGGGACCATAGAGCAGGCACTGAACTTGACACTATTAATAGATGAATATGTACATGTTAAAAGGGGCGACATGTATATGGTCTACGTGGACCTTTCGTCCACGTTCGACTGCGTGTCCCACTCGAAACTCTGGACTCTATTGAGGGACATAGGCGTCCCACAAAATTTGCTCAAGGTTTTTAAGGGAACTTTACTCTAACGCCACAGCTAGAGTTCGCTATGGGGTGCAGGGGGAACTAACAAGGGAATTTTCCGTGGAAAAGGGAGTTAGGCAAGGATGTGTCTTGGCTCCCCTCCTTTTCACTCTCTACACCAATGGTCTGGAGGATGCGATGATTAGGGGAGCTCATGACCTCCCTATGGTGAATGGTCGACCTATACCAGCGCTCCTCTATGCGGATGACGCGGTCATCTTAGCCCATACCCCCCTGGAACTGCAAAAGAGTGTGGACAGATACTCGGCTTTTATGGCAGGGCTCGACATGAAAATTAACACAAGTAAAACTTTTGTTATGAGGGCAGGCACAGGACACAAACGAAAAATGAAGGACATCCACTTATATGGGCAGAAACTAGAGACCACACAAAACTATTCGTATCTGGGCGTAGCGATAGATAACAAACTAGCTTGGAATATAGCTGTAGAAACCAGAAAATTACTTTTCCTAAGAACTACAGCAGCTCTAGCAAACTTTTCCAGAAAGTTAGGTAAAAGACCTCCTTGTGAACTAGTAAAGATTTACCAAGCCAAAAGTCTATCAGTGGCTCTCTATGGAGCCGGGCTCTGGGGGTTTGCACCGATAGTTGAAATTCAGAAAGTGGAAAACTCCTTCTTGATATATCTTTTGGCGGGCCCGAGGAGCACGGGCACTATGGCGTGCCATATAGAGTTGGGTCTGCCACATGTTACTGATCTAGCAAAAGCTGAACCAATACTATTATGGCATAGAATCTGGAGGAACGATAAAGCAACTCTTATCCAGTCTATTCTAACGGACTGCCTAGCACTGGACAAGGCCGACAACTCCAGGTGGCTGTGCTATATAAAAAAGTGTTTGCAAGATCTAGGATGGGCAAGGTACTATTATGATCCATCCTCAATGTCCGAAGTCTCAAGAAAGGCACTAAAAACGAAATGCTTATTACACTTAGAGGAATTGAGACTAACGAAAGAGGCAACAAAACCTTCAGTAGCACGCTCCCTACAAATACAAACAACCACCTCCATTCAGCCATAACTTACATAAAATACTTCAGGTTATGAGAGGTATCTCTTGGTAAGGCTTAGGCTGAACTTGTTTCATCGATTGGCCCAATTATTTCTGGTGGGGAATGTGACCAAAGACCTCCCGCTGTGTCCATGTGACGATACTTCCCCTCAATCGACCATGCACACCATCCTCTTCTGTAAATTTTTCCACGATTTCAGGAAAACGTGGCTGATCCCACTACTAAAACAAACTGGATACAGACAATGCCGTCTAGCATTTCTATTTCTGCAGCAGTTGGAAGGTGAAAGGACTACCTATCTTGTGAACTTTTTGAAATGCATGGTCAGACATAGAGCATTTTTAAGTTAATCACTGCTTTTCTTTTTCTACTTTTAACAACGAGTCATCTATTGAACTTTCGGCGAACTTTTAAAAGTATCAATTAAGTTTTGTAACCTAAAAGCGAGAACTCTCACGTATAGCCTCGTATTTTAACATAGAATAATAGCATCACTTTTTATTTGAGCTATGTACGTTGAAGACTTGGTATGATTGTTTTTATCTGTACATATTGAATTTACTGTAAATGAAATATATTGCTATATGATTGTTGTTCGCTTTTTATGATTTATATTCTAAATCGAAATAAAGCTCAATTGACTTGACCTTACCTCAGGCACCCTACCATACATTACCTCAGGTAACATACCATACATTACCATCCCAAACATTACCTCAGGTACTCTACCATACATTTCCTCAGGTACCCTACCATACCTTACCTCAGGTACCCCACCATACCTTACCTCAGGTACCCCACCACACCTTACCTCAGGTTTCATACCATACCATACCTCAGGTACCATACCTTACCTCAGGTACCAGACCTTACCTCAGGTACCAGACCTTACCTCAGGTACCAGACCTTACCTCAGGTACCAGACCTTACCTCAGGTACCCGACCTTACCTCAGGTACCAGACCTTACCTCAGGTACCCTACCCTACCTTACCTCAGGTCCTGTACCATACCTTACCTCAGGCTCCCTACCATATATTACCTCAGGCACCCTAAATATACCTCAGGCACCATACCACACCTTACCTTGGGTACCTTACATTACATAAGGTACCTAACCATACATTTCCTCAGGTACCCCACCATACCTTATCTCAGGTACCCCACCATACTTTATCTCAGGTACCCCACCATACCTTATCTCAGGTACCATACCTTACCTCAGGTACCATACCATACCTTACCTTACCTCAGGTACCCTACCATACCTTACCTCAGGCAACCTACCATATCTTACCTCAGGCAACCTACCATACCTTACCTCAGGCACCCTACCATACTTTACCTCAGGCACCATACCATACCTTACCTCAGGCACCCTACCATACCTTACCTCAGGTACGCTCCCATACCTTACCTCAGGTACCCTCCCATACCATACCTTACCTCAGGTACCCTACCATACCTTACCACAGGTACCCTCCCATACCTTACCTCAGGTCTACTACCATACCGTACCTCACGTCCACTACCATACCGTACCTCAGGTCCCCTCCCATACCTTACCTCAGGTACCCTACCATACCTTACATCAGGCACCATACCTTACATCAGGCACCCTACCATACATTACCTCAGGCACCCTACCATACATTAACTCAGGCACCCTACCATACAATACCTCAGGCACCCTATCATACATTAACTCAGGCACCCTACCATACATTACCTCAGGCACCCTACCATACATTACCTCAGGCACCCTACCATACATTACCTCAGGCACCATACCTTACCTAAGGCACCATACCTTACCTCAAGCAAAATACCATACCTTCCTTCAAGTACCTTACCACACCTTACCTAGGGTATAACACTTTACCTCTGCTACTTTACAAAACTTTACCTCGGTTACCTCACCTTAACTTACCTCACATACATTATCATACATTACCTCAGGTACCTTACCATACATTACCTTCCATACATTACCTCAGGTACCCTACTATACATTACCTCAGGGACCCTACCATACCTTACCTCAGGGACCCTACCATACCTTACCTCAGGCACCCTTCCATACCTTACCTCAGGCACCCTTCCATACCTTACCTCAGGCACCCTTCCATACCTTACCTCAGGTACCCTACCATACCTTACCTCAGGTACCCTACCATACCTCAGGTAACCTACCGTACATTACCTCAGGTACCCTACCGTACCTTACCTCAGGTACCCTACCGTACCTTACCTCAGGTACCCTACCGTACCTTACCTCAGGTACCATACCGTACCTTACCACAGGTACCCTACCGTACCTTACCACAGGTACCCTACCGTACCTTACCTCAGGTACCCTACCGTACCTTACCTCAGGTACCCTACCGTACCTTACCTCAGGTACCCTACCGTACCTTACCCCATGTACCCTATCGTACCTTACCTCAGGTACCCTACCGTACCTTACCTCAGGTACCCTACCGTACCTTATCGCAGGTATCCTACCGTACCTTACCTCAGGTGCCCTACCGTACCTTACCTCAGGTACCCTACCGTACCTTACATCAGGTACCCTACCGTACCTTACATCAGGTACCCTACCGTACCTTACCTCAGGAACCCTACCATACCTCAGGTACCCTACCATACCTTACCTCAGGTACCCTACCATACCTTACCTTACCTCAGGTACCCTACCATACCTTACCTCAGGTACCCTACCCTACCTTATCTCAGGTACCCTACCCTACCTTATCTCAGGTACCCTACCCTACCTTACCTCAGGTACCCTACTATACCTCAGGGAACCTATAATTCCTTACCCTAGGCACCCTACCATACCTTACCTCAGGCACTCTACCATACCTTACCTCAGGTACCCTACCATACATTACCTCAGGTACCCTACCAAACCATACCTCAGGTACCCTCCCATACCATACCATACCATACCATAACATACCATACCTCAGGTACCCTAAAATACCTTTACCTCAGCTACCCTACCATACCATACCTTACCTCGGGTACCATACCATACCTTACCTCAGGCACCCTACCATTCATTACCTCAGGCACCCTACCATTCATTACCTCAGGCACCCTACCATACATTAACTCAGGCACCCTACCATACATTAAATCAGGCACCCTACCATACCTTACCTAAGGCACCATACCTTACCTCAGGCAAAAAACCATACCTTCCCTCAAGTACCTTACCACACCTTACCTCGGGTATAACACTTTACCTCCGGTACTTTACAAAACTTTACCTCGGTTATCTCACCTTAACTTACCTCACATACATTACCATACATTACCTCAGGTACCTGACCACACATTACCTTACCATATATTACCTCAGGTACCCTACCATACATTACCGCAGGTACCCTACCATACATTACCTCAGGTACCCTACCATACATTACCTCAGGTACCCTACCAAACCATACCTCAGGTACCCTCCCATACCATACCATACCATAACATACCATACCTCAGGTACCCTAAAATACCTTTACCTCAGCTACCCTACCATACCATACCTTACCTCGGGTACCATACCATACCTTACCTCAGGCACCCTACCATTCATTACCTCAGGCACCCTACCATTCATTACCTCAGGCACCCTACCATACATTAACTCAGGCACCCTACCATACATTAAATCAGGCACCCTACCATACCTTACCTAAGGCACCATACCTTACCTCAGGCAAAATACCATACCTTCCCTCAAGAACCTTACCACACCTTACCTCGGGTATAACACTTTACCTCCGGTACTTTACAAAACTTTACCTCGGTTATCTCACCTTAACTTACCTAAGAAACATTACCATACATTACCTCAGGTACCTTACCACACATTACCTTACCATATATTACCTCAGGTACCCTACCATACATTATCGCAGGTACCCTACCATACATTACCTCAGTTACCCTACCGTACCTTACCTCAGGCACCCTACCATACATTACCTCAGGCACCCTACCATACATTACCTCAGGCACCCTATCATACATTACCTCAGGCACCCTACCATACCTTACTTCAGACACCCTACCATACCTTACCTCAGGCACCCTACCATACCTTACCTCAGGCATCCTACCATACCTTACCTCAGGCAACCTACCATACCTTACCTCAGGTACCATACCATACATTACCGTACCAAACATTACCTCAGGTACTCTACTATACCTTACCTCAGGTACCCTACCCTACCTTACCTCAGGTACCCATCCCTACCTTACCTCAGGTCCTGTACCCTACCTTACCTCAGTTCCTGTACCATACCATACCTCAGGCACCATACTATACCTTACCTCAGGCACCCTAAAATACCTCAGGCACCATACCACACCTTGGCTTGGGAACCTTACATTACATAAGGTACCTAACCATATATTTCCTCAGGTACCCTACCATACCATACATTACCTCAGGGACCCTACCATACCTTACCTCAGGCACCCTACCATACCTTACCTCAGGCACCCTACCATACCTTACCTCAGGCACCCTACCATACCTTACCTCAGGCACCCTACCATACCTTACCTCAGGCACCCTACCATACCTTTCCTCAGGCACCATACCATACATTACCGTACCAAACATTACCTCAGGTACTCTACCATACCATACCTCAGGTACCCTACCCTACCTTACCTCAGGCAACCTACCATACCTTACCTCAGGCAACCTACCATACCTTACCTCAGACACCCTACCACACCTTACCTCAGGTACCCTACTATACCTCAGGTAACCTACCATTCCTTACCCTATGAACCCCACCATACCTTTCTTCAGGCACCCTACCATAACTTACCTCAGGCACCATAGAACACATTACGTCAGGCACCCTATGATACCTCAGGCACCATACCACACCTTACATTGGGAACCTTACATTACATGAGGTACCTTACCATACCTTACCTCAGGTACCCTACCATACCTTACCTCAGGTACCCTACCTCAGGTACCCTACCATACCTTACCTCAGGTACCCTACCATACCTTACCTCAGGTACCTTACCATACCTTACCTCAGGCACCCTACCATACCTTACCTCAGGTACCCTACCATACCTTACCTCAGGCACCCTACCATACCTTACCTCAGGCAACCTACCATGCCTTACCTCAGGCACCCTACCATGCCTTACCTCAGGCACCCTACCATACCTTACCTCAGGCACCCTACCAAACCTTACCTCAGGCACCCTACCATACCTACCTCAGGCACCCTACCATACCTTACCTCAGGCACCCTACCATACCTTACCTCAGGTACCATACCATACATTACCGTACCAAACATTACCTCAGGTACTCTACTATACCTTACCTCAAGTACCCAGCCCTACCTTACCTCAGGTCCTGTACCCTACCTTACCTCAGGTCCTGTACCCTACCTTACCTCAGGTCCTGTACCCTACCTTACCTCAGGTCCTGTACCCTACCTTACCTCAGGTCCTGTACCATACCTTACCTCAGGCACCCTAAAAATACCTCTGGCACCATACCACACCTTGGCTTGGGAACCTTACATTACATAAGGTACCTAACCATACATTTCCTCAGGCACCCTACCATACCACACCTTACCTCAGGCACCCTACCATACCTTACCTCAGGTACCATACCATATATTACTGTACCAAACATTACCTCAGGTACTCTACCATACCTTACCTCAGGTACCCTACCATACCTTACCTCAGGCAACCTACCATACCTTACCTCAGGCAACCTACCATGCCTTACCTCAGGCACCCTCCCACACCTTACCTCAGGTACCCTACCATACCGCAGGTAACCTACCATTCCTTACCCTATGAACCCTACCATACCTTTCCTCAGGCACCCTACCATAACTTACCTCAGGCACCATACAACACATTATGTCAGGCACCCTATGATACCTCAGGCACCATACCACACCTTACATTGGGAACCTTACATTACATGAAGTACCTTACCATACCTTACCTCAGGTACCCTACCATACCTTACCTCAGGTACCCTACCATACCTTACCTCAGGTACCCTACCATACCTTACCTCAGGCACCCTACCATACCTTACCTCAGGCACCCTACCATACCTTACCTCAGGTACCCTACCATACCTTACCTCAGGTACCCTACCATACCTTTCCTCAGGCCCCCTACCATACCTTATCTCAGGCACCCTACCATACCTTACCTCAGGCACCCTACCATACCTTTCCTCAGGCACCCTACCATACCTTACCTCAGGTACCCTACCATACCTCAGGTACCCTATCATACCTGTGGAGAAGTATGGCTCACTGGTTAGAGCAGGCAGACCCTGAAGCAGAGGTCAGACCCGGGACCAGGGTTCAATTCCCGACGCGGCAGGGTCTTGAGCTCAAATGTCCATGGACTCGATAATTCTCGCTTTGGTGCCTGACCTAATCATAGGTTCACACTCTGCCACTCTGGGCATTAAGCTTGCTTAATCTCCACAACGGCCCCCGCGGCGGGATGCCTGGCTTTCACCTTGGGGATGCCCTGTAGGGGCTATCTCACAGGGAAAAGCCAGGACAGGTTCCCAAGGCAAGAGCTTAGAGACCCCTGGGTGATAAGCGCTATATAAATCCAATATACAATACAATACAATACAATACCTTACCTCAGGTACCCTACCATACCTTACCTCAGGTACCCTACCATACCTTACCTCAGGTACCCTACCATACCTTACCTCAGGTACCCTACCATACCTTACCTCAGGTATCCTACCATACCTTACCTCAGGTAACCTACCATACCGTACCTCAGGTACCCTACCATACCGTACCTCAGGTACCCTACCATACCGTACCACAGGTACCCTAACATACCTTACCTCAGGTACCCTACCATACCATACCTCAGTAACTCTCCCATACCATACCTCAGGTACCCTACCATACCTTACCTCAGGTACCCTACTATACCTCCGGTAACCTACAATTCCTTACCCTAGGCACCCTACCATACCTTACCTCAGGCACTCTACCATACCTTACCTCAGGCACCCTACCATATATTACCTCAGGTACCCCACCATACCATCCATCAGCTACCCTACCATACCTTACATCAGCTACCCTACCATACCTTACATCAGCTACCCTACCATACCTTAACATACCATACCTCAGGTACCCTAAAATAACTTACCTCAGCTACCCTACCATACCATACCATACCTCAGGAACCCCACCATACCTTACCTCAGGCACCCTACCATACAATACCTCAGGCATCCTACCATACATTAACTCAGGCACCCTACCATACATTACCTCAGGAACCATACCTTACCTAAGGCACCATACCTTACCTCAGGCAAAATACCATACCTTCCCTCAAGTACCTTACCACACCTTACCTCGGGTATAACACTTTATCTCCGGTACTTTACAAAACTTTACCTCGGTTACCTCACCTTAACTTACCTCACATACATTACCATACATTACCTCACATACATTACCATACATTACCTCGGGTACCTTACCATACATTACCTTACTATACATTTCCTCAGGTACCCTACCATACATTACCTCAGGCACCCTAGCATACCTTACCTCAGGCACCCTACCGTACCTTACCTCAGGCACCCTACCGTACCTTACCTCAGGCACCCTTCCGTACCTTACCTCAGGCACCCTACCGTACCTTACCTCAGGTACCCTAACGTACCTTACCTCAGGTACCCTAACGTACCATACCTCAGGTACCCTAACGTACCATACCTCAGGTACCCTAACGTACCATACCTCAGGTACCCTAACGTACCTTACCTCAGGTTCCCTAACGTACCTTACCTCAGGTACCCTAACGTACCTTACCTCAGGTACCCTAACGTACCTTACCTCAGGTACCCTAACGTACCTTACCTCAGGTACCCTAACGTACCTTACCTCAGGTACCCTAACGTACCTTATCTCAGGTACGCTAACGTACCTTACCTCAGGTACGCTAACGTACCTTACCTCAGGTACCCTCCCATACCTTACCTCAGGTACCCTCCCATACCTTACCTCAGGTACCCTCCCATACCTTACCTCAGGTACCCTCCCGTACCTTACCTCAGGTACCCTCCCGTACCTTACCTCAGGTACCCTCCCGTACCTTACCTCAGGTACCCTCCCGTACCTTACCTCAGGTACCCTCCCGTACCTTACCTCAGGTACCCTCCCGTACCTTACCTCAGGTACCCTCCCGTACCTTACCTCAGGTACCCTACCGTACTTTTCCTCAAGTACCCTACCGTACCTTACCTCAGGTACCCTACCTTACCTGAGGGAACCTATTATACCTCAGGGAACCTACAATTCCTTACCCTAGGCACCCTACCATACCTTAACTCAGGTACCGTACCATACATTACCTCAGGTACCCTACCATACATTACCTCAGGCACCCTACCAAACCATACCTCAGGTACCCTATCAAACCATACCTCAGGTACCCTCCCATACCATACCATACCTCAGGTACCCTAAAAGACCTTTACCTCAGCTACCCTATCATACCATACCTTACCTCAGCTACCCTACCATACCATACCATACCTTACCTCGGGTACCCTACCTTACCATACCTTACCTCAGGTACCCTACCATACCTTACCTTACCTCAGGTACCCTACCATACCTTACCTCAGGTACCCTACCATACCTTACCTCAGGTACCCTACCATACCTTACCTCAGGGACCCTACCATACCTTACCTCAGGGACCCTACCATACCTTACCTCAGGGACTCTACCATACCTTACCTCAGGGACCCTACCATACCTTACCTCAGGCATCCTACCATACCTTACCTCAGGCACCCTACCATACCTTACCTCAGGCACACTACCATACCTTACCTCAGGCACCCTTCCATACCTTACCTCAGGCACCCTTCCATACCTTACCTCAGGCACCCTTCCATACCTTACCTCAGGCACCCTTCCATACCTTACCTCAGGCACCCTTCCATACCTTACCTCAGGCACCCTACCATACCTTTCCTCAGGTACCCTACCATAACTTACCTCAGGTACCCTACCATACATTAATACAGGTACCCTACCATACATTACCACAGGTACCCTACCATACATTACCTCAGGTACCCAACCATACCTTACCTCAGGTACCCAACCATACCTTACCTCAGGTACCCAACCATACCTTACCTCAGGTACCCAACCATACCTTACCTCAGGTACCCAACCATACCTTACCTCAGGTACCCAACCATACCTTAACTCATGTACCCTCTTGTACCTTATCTCAGGAACCCTACCTTACCTTATCTCAGGTTCCCTAACGTACCTTACCTCAGGTACCCTAATGTACCTTACCTCAGGTACCCTACCTTACCTCAGGTACCCTACCCTACCTTACCTAAGGTACCCTACCCTACCTTACCTAAGATACCCTACCCTACCTTACCTCAGGTACCCTACTATACCTCAGGGAACCTACAATTCCTTACCCTAGGCACCCTACCATACCTTACCTCAGGCACTCTATCATACCTTACCTCAGGTACCCTACCATACATTACCTCAGGTACCCTACCATACATTACCTCAGGTACCCTACCATACATTACCTCAGGTACCCTACCATACATTACCTCAGGTACCCTACCATACATTACCTCAGGTACCCTCCCATACCATAACATTCCATACCTCAGATACCCTAAAATACCTTTCCCTCAGCTACCCTACCATACCATACCTTACCTCGGGTACCCCACCATACCTTACCTCAGGCACCCTACCATACATTACCTCAGGCACCCTACCATACAATAACTCAGGCACCCTACCATACATTAACTCAGGCACCCTATGATACATTACCTCAGGCACCATACCTTACCTCAGACACCATACCTTACCTTACCTCAGGCACCCTACCATACCTCACCTCAGGCACCCTACCATACCTCACCTCAGGCACCCTACCACACCTCACCTCAGGCACCCTACCATACCTCACCTCAGGCACCCTACCATACCTCACCTCAGGCACCCTACCATACCTTATCTAATGCACCTTACCATACCTTTCCTCAGGCACCCTACCATACCTTGCCTCAGGTACCCTACCATACCTTACCTCAGGTACCCTACCATACATTACCTCAGGTACCCTACCATACATTACCTCAGGTACCCTACCATACCTTACCTCAGGTACCCTACCATACCTTACCTCAGGTATCCTACCATACCTTACCTCAGGTATTCTACCATACCTTACGTCAGGTACCCTACCATACCGTACCTCAGGTACCCTACCATGCCTTACCTTACCTCAGGTATCCTACCATACCTTACCTCAGGTATTCTACCATACCTTACCTCAGGTATTCTACCATACCGTACCTCAGGTACCCTCCCACACCATACCTCAGGTACCCTCCCACACCGTACCTCAGGTACCCTCCCACACCGTACCTCAGGTACCCTCCCATACCGTACCTAAGGTACCCTCCCATACCGTACCTAAGGTACCCTCCCATACCGTACCTAAGGTACCCTCCCATACCGTACCTTACCTCAGGTACCCTACCATATCTTACCTCAGGTCCCCTACCATATCTTACCTCAGGTCCCCTACCATACCTTACCTCAGGTCCCCTACCATACCTTACTTCAGGTCCCCTACCATACCGTACCTCAGGTACTCTCCCATACCGTACCTCAGGTACCCTCCCATACCTTACCTCAGGTACCCTACCATACATTACCTCAGGCACCCTACCATACATTAACTCAGTCACCCTACCATACATTACCTCAGGCACCATACCTTACCTAAGGCACCATACCTTACCTCAGGCAAAATACCATACCTTCCCTCAAGTACCTTACCACACCTTACCTTGGGTATAACACTTTACCTCTGGTACTTTACAAAACTTTACCTCGGTTACCTCACCTTAACTTGCCTCACATACATTACCATACATTACCTCAGGTACCTTACCATACATTACCTTACCATACATTACCTCAGGTACCCTACCATACATTACCTCGGGTACCCTACCATACATTACCTCAGGTACCCTACCATACATTACCTCAGGTACCCTACCATACCTTACCTCAGGTGAACTGCTGCTGTATCGAGGATGAGACCCTGCTGTGGCTGCCTAGCACGCCCCTCCCTCGGCCGTGCATTTTGCTTTGCGTGGTGCGGCCGCCGAGAGGAGAGGACTCCGTGACCACTACGGACTACATTTCCCTGTAGCCCCTGCGGCCGGAAGCCACCCACAGGACATTCGCGCCCAGAGGCGCATAAAATCAAGCCCCACTCTTGGTGGAGCGGGGTGACCTGCTGCTGTATCGAGGAGTTCCCTTACCTCTGCAGTGACTGTGGCCAAGACCTTTCTGAGACCCTGCTGTGGCTGCCTAGAGAGTCCCTCCCGCGGCCGTGCATTTTGCTTTGCGTGGTGCGGCCGCCAAGAGGAGAGGACGCCGTGACCACTACGGACTACATCTCCCTGTAGCCCCTGCGGCCGGAAGCCGCCCACAGGACATTCGCGCCCGGAGGGGCATAAAATCAAGCCCCACTCCCTGCATCGCGGGAGCGCGCGGGGCAGCGCCGGGCTAAGCCCGGGCAAAGGGCGGGCCCTCAGGAGCCGAGGGAGGCCGGGCTGGGCCTACCCACTGACATTCCTCATTAAGGTATTATGCCCATAGCACTCTCCTTACTTGTTATGTCCTGCCCCTTGTCTACTTGCTAGTCCTAACTTATTTAGCTCCTAGTACTCTGGGGCAATACTTTAACATTGTCTTGTTTATCCTTCTGTTGGTTAAGTGTAATTATCCGTTATGGCTCTAGACAACACAAAAGATTCCAGTTCTCTTAACAAAGGAACATTGGACAATTTCGTGTATAGGATTCCCTTGGAAGCTGACAGGGAGAGCACGCTAGCAGAACGTCGAGCTGAGCGACGGCGCTCTATCAAATTGATTAAAAACAAGCGCATCTCGCCTGTGAGGCCTCAGAGAGTAAACATATCACATAACAGTGATCTAGCTGAAATTGAGGACCCAGACACTACTGCTAATAGTATTAATAGCATTCCTATTCTGTTACAAAACGCAACTCCCACCCCTGACACAGTCAATATTCCACATAGTCCAGTCTCATCAATCCATGCTAGCCCATCACCAGAGATTGAACTTATCCCTGACACGCCCTTACCTGTAGAAAAGGTTACACGGAAAACTACGAAAAAATCCAAACCCTCCAGAGCACATGGCTCACCCCCGAGGAAACGAAGGAAACAAGGGAACGAATCACACAAGAAAAAAACTAGCCATACAGACTCCGGTAAAGCGGCTAAACCCCACACATCGAGCACTGGGACAAAACATGATCTAGGTACTTCCCCACCACGCTTGACACTAGAAACCCCCTCAAAGTACCTAATAGGAACAATAGAGCACTTAATTAGAGCATCTACACTGCCAATAATAGAGAGACTCAAAAGACTAGAAGCTAGGCTTGGCTCCTTAGAGGAAAAATTAGTGACAAGCGCAGGGCTATTTAACCGCACTTCCAAGCCGGTCATAGAAAATCCAACCATGGTATTGCAAACAAATCGAACCATCCAAAAAGACCCAGTTAGTATAGAGTTAGACAAAACTAAACCTCCTAGGCCAGACACTGGCATGACAACACATCAGACTAAACAACACGTAGACGGCGAGGCCCACAAGGTAAAGACAACTCGCAACCTGGGAAAGTCACAGAGTAAGCACGATAAAAACACCTCAGAAGAATTAATAAAGCCAAGGGGGCGCCAAGTGGAACTGCCACCGGAAGCAGTTCCACTAGTGGTGGTCTTAACAGGAGTCCCAACTCTAGAAGAAGGAAAGAGGGAAAATCATTCCCAGTTAAAAAATAAAACCACATACTGGCTTAGGCAGAATCACCCTCTCCCTCCAAACCTAAATGGTGAGATACTGCACGTTCGCCGCCTCTCATGGCTTAGTGCCAGAAAAAAAGATAAAAAGGGAGATATAGTTGTAATTAACTTTAGAGACCATAGAACAGTAAGTCACATCCTAAACTGGTTCCCTGAAAAGGGGAATACGTCCATTTTACCGTGTGACCTGACATATTTTTACCCTAGGCCCCTATTGGTCCCTCCTCCCAACCTTAGAACTCATAATTATAGAACTATGAAACATCTCCAGGCTAATCACTCAATTCTCCTTCAAAACCATTATGGGAGTCTTTCCGGTCTTGAAGAGTTGAATGACTGCACCATAGCCACATACCATATCCAAGACCAAACAGCCCCATGATTCCTCTCTCCAAAAACACCGAGACAAACCTCTGACTAACTCCACATGAGGGGCAGACAAAACAAAATTAATCCCTGGCTAGCACTAAAGACCTCGCAAACACCATTACCTCCATTAATCAACCGTCTGATACAAATACTCCCTCTCAGGACCCAAATACTTCTCTCTCCCAGGATCTAAATACCACTCAAACAAATTCAGGAAAGAGGATACCTAAAGGGAGAGAATCTAGGCCTTCCCTCCTTACCTCATTCTGGAACATAGCAGGGCAACGCACTAAAATTTTATTCGAAGACTGGACGAGATTTATCTCCAACTTCGATATCATCGCCCTACAAGAAACTTGGCCCCTTGACCCCATACACATTGTGGGGTTGAAGGCCTATTTTACACCAGCAATACCCTCGCCCTCAGGACGAGCAAAGGGAGGTTTAACCATCTACATCTCCAATCTTCTGGCAGCGATGGAAATAGTAATAATAAAACTTGAGTGTAGCTTTCAGATCCTTGTCCTTACCCTAAATAATAGGCACAAGTTCCTCATAGTGAACTGCTATAATAATCGCCCACAGAAATAGGCAACAAATTTGGTATCCTCGATCCGCTTTACCCTTGCAACCCTAACAGAAAAGACCAACATGGAAACAGTGATAATCTGGGGGGGATTTTAATCTGGGCCCGTGTCCAGCTGGCAATATATGTGGCATCCTCGATGAATGGGAAAATCCTATATCCCACTTTAGGCACAGTACACTTGGCAGCCAACTTAATGAAACCATGTTTGAGCTAAATCTTGTCCACGCTAACAACCTCCACAATGACAAGGCAAAACTGGCCCCCACTTTTCATGGTCAGGGATATAATACAACAATAGACTATATTCTGGTCTCAAACGGGGCGAGGATAGGGGATACTCTATTTACAAGACACGATAGTGCACTTAGTGACCACTACCCCCTAAGTATCTCATACCCGTTAGCTTGTAATCCTAAAACCAACCCTGGTACCATTCTAGATCAAAATAACTTAACGTTGAATAGACTAAATGGCTATGCCCTGAAATGGGGGAAAGTAGACCCACAAGAGATAACAACTAAAGTGATCACAGGGGTCTTTCCCCACATACTGAAATGCCTTGATCCTGATACCACAGATGAGGAAATAATCTCTAACTTTGAAAGGATTATTAAAACTATAAATGATGCTTTATGGAGAGAACTCAAACATAAATCTAAGCCAAAAAAGGGTTGGTTCAACCATGAATGTATGACTACATATCAAGACCTAAAAAATGCACTAAGGAAAGAGGTGAGAAACCCACTAGTAATTAGAGAACTCAGGAATAAATATAATACAGCTCGAAAAAATTAAAAAAAGAGCTAAAGTCCCTCCTTTGGGAACAACTGCACGAAAGCTGTGCTCTCAAAAACTCAGCTGCCTTTTGGCAAGTCATTAAGTCCCCCTTTTTAGCAAACAACATAGAACACCCTAAAATAGATGTGGTAGTAGACGAAAAGGAGTGGGTCCAGCACTTTTCAAAGATATTCATGATCAATCCAACTGACCCCGTGTGCCATGATTATCTTATCCAGGATACTACGCACACTGATAAACCCGGAAACCCGTTCCCGATCGATCTCCATTTCTCAATGCAACAAGTTGAATTGGCTCTATGTCCAAGTAAAAGCGGTAAAGCACCGGGTCCAGATGGTGTGCCAATTGACCTTTTTAAAGCACATATGGACATCTGGACCCCACTTCTAACTAGAGTGCTCAATGCAACATGTTCCGTAGGCCTCCTGCCTTCATGGTCCAAATCAATATTAGTCCCAATCTTCAAAAAGGGAGATAGGGGGTCGGTAACCTGCTATCGTCCCATCTCACTCCTGGATTCGCTGGGAAAGGTGGCAGGACGACTAATAAGCGAGCAACTACAGGTTTGGGCGGACGATGGCAGGATTATTTCGGACCTACAATATGGCTTTCGCCAGGGGCTGGGGACCATAGAGCAGGCACTGAACTTGACACTATTAATAGATCAATATGTACATGTTAAAAGGGGCGACATGTATATGGTCTACGTGGACCTTTCGTCCACGTTCAACTGCGTGTCCCACTCGAAACTCTGGACTCTATTGAGGGACATAGGCGTCCCACAAAATTTGCTCAAGGTTTTTAAGGGAACTTTACTCTAACACCACAGCTAGAGTTCGCTATGGGGTGCAGGGGGAACTAACAAGGGAATTTTCCGTGGAAAAGGGAGTTAGGCAAGGATGTGTCTTGGCTCCCCTCCTTTTCACTCTCTACACCAATGGTCTGGAGGATGCGATGATTAGGGGAGCTCATGACCTCCCTATGGTGAATGGTCGGCCTATACCAGCGCTTCTCTATGCGGATGACGCGGTCATCTTAGCCCATACCCCCCTGGAACTGCAAAAGAGTGTGGACAGATACTCGGCTTTTATGGCAGGGCTCGACATGAAAATTAACACAAGTAAAACTTTTGTTATGAGGGCAGGCACAGGACACAAACGAAAAATGAAGGACATCCACTTATATGGGCAGAAACTAGAGACCACACAAAACTATTTGTATCTGGGTGTAGCGATAGATAACAAACTAGCTTGGAATATAGCTGTAGAAACCAGAAAATTACTTTTCCTAAGAACTACAGCAGCTCTAGCAAACTTTTCCAGAAAGTTAGGTAAAAGACCTCCTTGTGAACTAGTAAAGATTTACCAAGCCAAAAGTCTATCAGTGGCTCTCTATGGAGCCGGGCTCTGGGGGTTTGCACCGATAGTTGAAATTCAGAAAGTGGAAAACTCCTTCTTGATATATCTTTTGGCGGTCCCGAGGAGCACGGGCACTACGGCGTGCCATATAGAGTTGGGTCTGCCACATGTTACTGATCTAGCAAAAGCTGAACCAATACTATTATGGCATAGAATCTGGAGGAACGATAAAGCAACTCTTATCCAGTGTATTCTAACGGACTGCCTAGCACTGGACAAGGCCGACAACTCCAGGTGGCTGTGCTATATAAAAAAGTGTTTGCAAGATCTAGGATGGGTGAGGTACTATTATGATCCATCCTCAATGTCCGAAGTCTCAAGAAAGGCACTAAAAACGAAATGCTTATCCCACTTAGAGGAATTGAGACTAACGAAAGAGGCAACAAAACCTTCAGTAGCACGCTCCCTACAAATACAAACAACCACCTCCATTCAGCCATAACTTACATAAAATACTTCAGGTTATGAGAGGTATCTCTTGGTAAGGCTTAGGCTGAACTTGTTTCATCGATTGGCCCAATTATTTCTGGTGGGGAATGTGACCAAAGACCTCCCGCTGTGTCCATGTGACGATACTTCCCCTCAATCGACCATGCACACCATCCTCTTCTGTACATTTTTCCACGATTTCAGGAAAACGTGGCTGATCCCACTACTAAAACAAACTGGATACAGACAATGCCGTCTAGCATTTCTATTTCTGCAGCAGTTGGAAGGTGAAAGGACTACCTATCTTGTGAACTTTTTGAAATGCACGGTCAGACATAGAGCATTTTTAAGTTAATCACTGGTTTTCTTTTTCTACTTTTAACAACGAGTCATCTATTGAACTTTCAGCGAACTTTTAAAAGTATCAATTAAGTTTTGAAACCTAAAAGCGAGAACTTTCACGTATAGCCTCGTATTTTAACATAGAATAATAGCATCACTTTTTAATTGAGCTATGTACGTTGAAGACTTGGTATGATTGTTTTTATCTGTACATATTGAATTTACTGTAAATGAAATATATTGCTATATGATTGTTGTTCGCTTTTTATGATTTATATTCTAAATCGAAATAAAGCTCAATTGACTTGACCTTACCTCAGGCACCCTACCATACATTACCTCAGGTAACATACCATACATTACCATCCCAAACATTACCTCAGGTACTCTACCATACATTTCCTCAGGTACCCTACCATACCTTACCTCAGGTATCCCACCACACCTTACCTCAGGTTTCATACCATACCATACCTCAGGTACCATACCTTACCTCAGGTACCAGACCTTACCTCAGGTACCAGACCTTACCTCAGGTACCAGACCTTACCTCAGGTACCAGACCTTACCTCAGGTACCAGACCTTACCTCAGGTACCAGACCTTACCTCAGGTACCCTACCCTACCTTACCTCAGGTCCTGTACCATACCTTACCTCAGGCTCCCTACCATATATTACCTCAGGCACCCTAAAAATACCTCAGGCACCATACCACACCTTACCTTGGGTACCTTACATTACATAAGGTACCTAACCATACATTTCCTCGAGGTACCCCACCATACCTTATCTCAGGTACCCCACCTTACTTTATCTCAGGTACCCCACCATACTTTATCTTAGGTACCCCACCATACCTTACCTCAGGTACCATACCATACCTGACCTTACCTCAGGTACCCTACCATACCTTACCTCAGGCAACCTACCATATCTTACCTCAGGCAACCTACCATACCTTACCTCAGGCACCCTACCATACTTTACCTCAGGCACCATACCATACCTTACCTCAGGCACCCTACCATACCTTACCTCAGGTACCCTCCCATACCTTACCTCAGGTACCCTCCCATACCATACCTTACCTCAGGTACCCTACCATACCTTACCACAGGTACCCTACCATACCTTACCTCAGGTCCACTACCATACCGTACCTCAGGTCCACTACCATACCGTACCTCAGGTCCCCTCCCATACCTTACCTCAGGCACCCTACCATACATTACCTCAGGCACCCTACCATACATTAACTCAGGCACCCTACCATACAATACCTCAGGCACCCTATCATACATTAACTCAGGCACCCTACCATACATTACCTCAGGCACCCTACCATACATTACCTCAGGCACCATACCTTACCTCAGGCAAAATACCATACCTTCCTTCAAGTACCTTACCACACCTTACCTAGGGTATAACACTTTACCTCTGGTACTTTACAAAACTTTACCTCGGTTACCTCACCTTAACTTACCTCACATACATTATCATACATTACCTCAGGTACCTTACCATACATTACCTTCCATACATTACCTCAGGTACCCTACTATACATTACCTCAGGGACCCTACCATACCTTACCTCAGGGACCCTACCATACCTTACCTCAGGGACCCTACCATACCTTACCTCAGGCACCCTTCCATACCTTACCTCAGGCACCCTTCCATACCTTACCTCAGGTACCCTACCATACCTTACCTCAGGTACCCTACCATACCTCAGGTAACCTACCATACATTACCTCAGGTACCCTACCGTACCTTACCTCAGGTACCCTACCGTACCTTACCTCAGGTACCATACCGTACCTTACCACAGGTACCCTACTGTACCTTACCACAGGTACCCTACCGTACCTTACCACAGGTACCCTACCGTACCTTACCTCAGGTACCCTACTGTACCTTACCTCAGGTACCCTACCGTACCTTACCTCAGGTACCCTACCGTACCTTACCTCATGTACCCTATCGTACCTTACCTCAGGTACCCTACCGTACCTTACCTCAGGTACCCTACCGTACCTTATCGCAGGTACCCTACCGTACCTTACCTCAGGTACCCTACCGTACCTTACCTCAGGTACCCTACCGTACCTTACCTCAGGTACCCTACTGTACCTTACATCAGGTACCCTACCGTACCTTACATCAGGTACCCTACCGTACCTTACCTCAGGAACCCTACCATACCTCAGGTACCCTACCATACCTTACCTCAGGTACCCTAACATACCTTACCTTACCTCAGGTACCCTACCATACCTTACCTCAGGTACCCTACCCTACCTTATCTCAGGTACCCTACCCTAACTTATCTCAGGTACCCTACCCTACCTTACCTCAGGTACCCTACTATACCTCAGGGAACCTATAATTCCTTACCCTAGGCACCCTACCATACCTTACCTCAGGCACTCTACCATATCTTACCTCAGGTACCCTACCATACATTACCTCAGGTACCCTACCAAACCATACCTCAGGTACCCTCCCATACCATACCATACCATAACATACCATACCTCAGGTACCCTAAAATACCTTTACCTCAGCTACACTACCATACCATACCTTACCTCGGGTACCATACCATACCTTACCTCAGGCACCCTACCATTCATTACCTCAGGCACCCTACCATTCATTACCTCAGGCACCCTACCATACATTAACTTAGGCACCCTACCATACATTAAATCAGGCACCCTACCATACCTTACCTAAGGCACCATACCTTACCTCAGGCAAAATACCATACCTTCCCTCAAGTACCTTACCACACCTTACCTCGGGTATAACACTTTACCTCCTGTACTTTACACAACTTTACCTTGGTTATCTTACCTTAACTTACCTCACATACATTACCATACATTACCTCAGGTACCTTAACATACAATACCTTACCATATATTACCTCAGGTACCCTACCATACATTACCTCAGGTACCCTACCATACATTACCTCAGGTACCCTACCATACATTACCTCAGGTACCCTACCATACATTACCTCAGGTACCCTATCATACATTACCACAGGTACCCTACCATACCTTACCTCAGGTACCCTACCATACCTTACCACAGGTACCCTACCATACCTTACCACAGGTACCCTACCATACCTTACCTTAGGTATCATACCATACCGTACCTCAGGTACCCTCCCATACCATACCTCAGGTACCCTCCCATACCTTACCTCGGGTACCCTCCCATACCTTACCTCGGGTACCCTCCCATACCTTACCTCGGGTACCCTCCCATACCTTACCTCGGGTACCCTCCCATACCTTACCTCGGGTACCCTCCCATACCTTACCTCAGGTACCCTCCCATACCTTACCTCAGGTACCCTCCCATACCTTACCTCAGGTACCCTCCCATACCTTACCTCAGGTACCCTCCCATACCTTACCTCAGGTACCCTCCCATACCTTACCTCAGGTACCCGACAATACCTTACCTCAGGTACCCGACAATACCTTACCTCAGGTACCCTACAATACCTTACCTCAGGTACCCTACAATACCTTACCTCAGGTACCCTAAAATACCTTACCTCAGGTACCCTAAAATACCTTACCTCAGGTACCCTACAATACCTTAACTAGAGTACCCTACCATACCTCAGGTAACCTATAATTCCTTACCCTATGCACCCTACCATACCACCATACCTTACCACAGGCACCCTACCATACCTTACCTCAGGCACCCTACCATACCTTACCTCAGGCACCCTACCATACCTTACCTCAGGCACCCTACCATACCTTACCTCAGGCACCCTACCATACCTTACCTCAGGTACCCTACCATACCTTACCTCAGGTACCCTACCATACCTTACCTCAGGTACCCTACCATACCTTACCTCAGTTACCCTACCATACCTTACCTCAGGTACCCTACCTAACCTTACCTCAGGTACCCTACCATACTTTACCTCGGGTACCCTACCATACCTTGCCTCAGGTACATACCATACCTTGCAACTTTACAAAACGTCAACTCGGTTACCTCACCTTAACTTAACTCACTTATATTTTCAAACATTACCTCAGGTACCTTACAATACATTACCTCGGGTACCCTAACATACATTACCTCGGGTACCCTACCATACATTACCTCGGGTACCCTACCATACATTACCTCGGGTACCCTACCATACAATACCTCGGGTACCCTACCATACATTACCTCGGGTACCCTACCATACCACACCTCACCTCGGGTACCCTACCACACCTTACCTCGGGTACCCCACCACACCTTGCCTCGGGTACCCTACCACACCTTACCTCTGGTACCCTACCGTACCACACCTCGGGTACTCTACCGTACCTTACCTCGGGTACTCTACACGTACCTTACCTCGGGTACTCTACCGTACCTTACCTCGGGTACTCTATTGTACCTTACCTCGGGTACTCTACCGTACCTCACCTCGGGTACTCTACCGTACCTTACCTCGGGTACTCTACCGTACCTTACCTCGGGTACTCTACCCTACCATACCTCACCTCACCTCAGGTACCCTACCGTACCGTACCTCACCTCAGGTACCCTACCGTACCTTACCTCACCTCAGGTACCCTACCGTACCTCACCTCACCTCAGGTACCCTACCGTACCTTACCTCACCTCACCTCAGGTACCCTACCGTACCTTACCTCAGGTACCCTAACGTACCTTACCTCAGGTACCCTACCATACCTTACCTCAGGTACCCTACCGTACCTTACCTCAGGTACCCTACCGTACCTTACCTCAGGTACCCTACCGTACCTTACCTCAGGTACCCTACCGTACCTTACCTTACCTCAGGTACCCTACCGAACCTTACCTTACCTCAGGTACCCTACCGAACTTTACCTCGGGTACTCTACCGTACATTACCTCGGGTACTCTACCGAACTTTACCTCGGGTACTCTACCGTACCTTACCTCGGGTACTCTACCGTACCTTACCTCGGGTACTCTACCGTACCTTACCTCAGGTACTCTACCGTACCTTACCTCGGGTACAATACCGTACCTTACCTCGGGTACTCTACCGTACCTTACCTCGGGTACTCCACCGTACCTTACCTCGGGTACTCCACCGTACCTTACCTCGGGTACTCTACCGTACCTTACCTCGGGAACTCTACCGTACCTTACCTCGGGTACTCTACTGTACCTTACCTCGGGTACTCTACCATACCTTACCTCACCTCACCTCAGGTACCCTACCGTACCTTACCTCACCTCAGGTACCCTACCGTACCTTACCTCACCTCACCTCAGGTACCCTACCGTACCTTACCTCACCTTAGGTACCCTACCGTACCTTACCTCACCTCACCTCAGGTACCCTACCGTACCTTACCTCAGGTTCCCTACCGTACCTTACCTCAGGTACCCTACCGTACCTTACCTCAGGTACCCTACCGTACCTTACCTCAGGTACCCTACCGTACCTTACCTCAGGTACCCTACCGTACCTTACCTCAGGTACCCTACCGTACCTTACCTCAGGTACCCTACCGTACCTTACCTCAGGTACCCTACCGTACCTTACCTCAGGTACCCTACCGTACCTTACCTCAGGTACCCTACCGTACCTTACCTTACCTCAGGTACCCTACCGTACCTTACCTCAGGTACCCTACCGTACATTACCTCAGGTACCCTACCGTACATTACCTCAGGTACCCTACCGTACATTACCTCAGGTACCCTACCGTACATTACCTCAGGTACCCTACCGTACATTACCTCAGGTACCCTACCGTACATTACCTCAGAAACCCTGCCGTACCTTACCTCAGGCACCCTGCCGTACCTTACCTCAGGCACCCTGCCGTACCTTACCTCAGGCACCCTGCCGTACCATACCTTTCCTCGGGTACTCCACCATACCTTACCTCGGGTACTCTACCATACCTTACCTTGTATACTCTACCATACCTAACTTGGGTACTCTACCATACCTTAACTCGGGTACTCTACCATACCTTAACTCGGGTACTCTACCATACCTTAACTCGGGTACTCTACCATACCTTACCTCGGGTACTCTACCATACCTTACCTCACCTCAGGTACCCTACCCTACATTACCTCAGGTACCCTACACTACCTTACCTCAGGTACCCTACCATACATTACCTCAGGTACCCTACCATACATTACCTCATGTACCCTACCATACATTACCTCAGGTACCCTACCATACATTACCTCAGGTACCCTACCATACCATACCTTGCCTTGGGTACTCTACCATACCTTACCTCGGGTACTCTACCATACCTTACCTCGGGTAGTCTACCATACCTTACCTCGGGTACTCTACCGTACCTTCCCTCACCTCACCTCAGGTACCCTACCGTACCTTACCTCACCTCACCTCAGGTACTCTACCGTACCTTACCTCACCTCAGGTACCCTACCGTACCTTACCTCACCTCAGGTACCCTACCGTACCTTACCTCACCTCACCTCAGGTACCCTACCGTACCTTACCTCACCTCACCTCACCTCACCTCAGGCACCCTACCGTACCGTACCTCACCTCAGGTACTCTACCGTACCTTACCTCGGGTACTCTACCGTACCTTACCTCGGGTACTCTACCGTACCTTACCTCGGGTACTCTACCGTACCTTACCTCGGGTACTCTACCGTACCTTACCTCGGGTACTCTACCGTACCTTACCTCGGGTACTCTACCGTACCTTACCTCACCTCACCTCAGGTACCCTACCGTACCTTACCTCACCTCAGGTACCCTACCGTACCTTACCTCACCTCAGGTACCCTACCGTTCCTTACCTCACCTCAGGTACCCTACCGTACCTTACCTCACCTCAGGTACCCTACCGTACCTTACCTCACCTCAGGTACCCTACCGTACCGTACCGTACCTCACCTCAGGTACCCTACCGTACCTTACCTCACCTCACCTCAGGTACCCTACCGTACCTTACCTCACCTCACCTCAGGTACCCTACCGTACCTTACCTCACCTCACCTCAGGTACCCTACCGTACCTTACCTCACCTCACCTCAGGTACCCTACCGTACCTTACCTCAGGTTCCCTACCGTACCTTACCTCAGGTACCCTACCGTACCTTACCTCAGGTACCCTACCGTACCTTACCTCAGGTACCCTACCATACCTTACCTCAGGTACCCTACCGTACCTTACCTCAGGTACCCTACCGTACCGTACCTCAGGTACCCTACCGTACCTTACCTCAGGTACCCTACCGTACCTTACCTCAGGTACCCTACCGTACCTTACCTTACCTCAGGTACCCTACCGTACCTTACCTTACCTCAGGTACCCTACCGTACCTTACCTTACCTCAGGTACCCTACCGTACCTTACCTTACCTCAGGGACCCTACCGTACCTTAGGTACCCTACCGTACCGTACCTTAGGTACCCTACCGTACCTTACCTCAGGTACCCTACCGTACCTTACCTCAGGTACCCTACCGTACCTTACCTCAGGTACCCTACCGTACATTACCTCAGGTACCCTACCGAACATTACCTCAGGTACCCTACCGTACCTTACCTCAGGTACCCTACCGTACCTTACCTCAGGTACCCTACCGTACCTTACCTCAGGTACCCTACCGTACCTTACCTCAGGTACCCTACCGTACCTTACCTCAGGTACCCTACCGTACCTAACCTCAGGTACCCTACCGTACCTAACCTCAGGTACCCTGCCGTACCTTACCTCAGGCACCCTGCCGTACCTTACCTCAGGCACCCTGCCGTACCTTACCTCAGGCACCCTGCCGTACCTTACCTCAGGCACCCTGCCGTACTTTACCTCAGGCACCCTGCCCTACCTTACCTCAGGCACCCTGCCCTACCTTACCTCAGGCACCCTGCCGTACCTCACCTCAGGCACCCTGCCGTACCTTACCTCAGGCACCCTGCCGTACCTTACCTCAGGCACCCTGCCGTACCATACCTTACCTCGGGTACTCCACCATACCTTGCCTCGGGTACTCTACCATACCTTACCTTGGGTACTCTACCATACCTTAACTTCGGTACTCTACCATACCTTAACTTGGGTACTCTACCATACCTTAACTCGGGTACTCTACCATACCTTAACTCGGGTACTCTACCATACCTTACCTCGGGTACTCTACCATACCTTACCTCACCTCAGGTACCCTACCCTACATTACCTCAGGTACCCTACACTACCTTACCTCAGGTACCCTACCATACATTACCTCAGGTACCCTACCATACATTACCTCATGTACCCTACCATACATTACCTCATGTACCCTACCATACATTACCTCAGGTACCCTACCATACATTACCTCAGGTACCCTACCATACATTACCTCAGGTACCCTACCATACCACACCTTGCCTTGGGTACTCTACCGTACCTTACCTCGGGTTCTCTACCGTACCTTACCTCGGGTACTCTACCGTACCTTACCTCGGGTACTCTACCGTACCTTACCTTGGGTACTCTACTGTACCTTACCTCGGGTACTCTAACGTACCTTACCTCACCTCACCTCAGGTACCCTGCCGTACCTTACCTCACCTCAGGTACCCAGCCATACCTTACCTCACCTCAGGTACCCTACCGTACCTTACCTCACCTCAGGTACCCTACCTTACCTTACCTCACCTCAGGTACCCTACCGTACCTTACCTCACCTCAGGTACCCTACCGTACCTTACCTCACCTCACCTCAGGTACCCTACCGTACCTTACCTCACCTCACCTCAGGTACCCTACCGTACCTTACCTCAACTCACCTCAGGTACCCTACCGTACCTTACCTCACCTCAGGTACCCTACCGTACCTTACCTCACCTCAGCTACCCTACCGTACCTTACCTCACCTCAGGTACCCTACCGTACCTTACCTCAACTCAGGTACCCTACCGTACCTTACCTTACCTCACCTCACCTCACCTGAGGTACCCTACCGTACCTTACCTCACCTCAGGTACCCTACTGTACCTTACCTCAGGTACCCTACCATACCTTACCTCAGGTACCCTACCGTACCTTACCTCAGGTACCCTACCGTACCTTACCTCAGGTACCCTACCGTACCTTACCTCAGGTACCCTACTGTACCTTACTTCAGGTACCCTACCGTACCTTTCCTCAGGTACCCTACCGTACCTTACCTCAGGTACCCTACCGTACCTTACCTCAGGTACCCTACCGTACCTTACCTCAGGAACCCTACCGTACCTTACCTCAGGTACCCTACCATACATTACCTCGGGTACCCTATCATACACTACCTCAGGTACCCTACCATACATTACCTCGGGTACTCTACCGTACCTTACCTCGGGTACCCTACCGTACCTTACCTCGGGTACCCTACCGTACCTTACCTCGGGTACCCTACCGTACCTTACCTCGGGTACTCTACCGTACCATACCTCGGGTACGCTACCGTACCTTACCTCGGGTACTCTACCTTACCTTATCTCGGGTACTCTACCGTACCTTACCTCGGGTACTCTACCTTACCTTACCTCGGGTACTCTACCGTACCTTACCTCAGGCACCCTGCCGTACCTTACCTCAGGCACCCTGCCGTACCACACCTTGCCTTGGGTACTCTACCATACCTTACCTCGGGTACTCTACCATACCTTACCTCGGGTACTCTGCCGTACCTTACCTCGGGTACTCTGCCGTACCTTACCTCGGGTACTCTGCCGTACCTTACCTCGGGTACTCTGCCGTACCTTACCTCGGGTACTCTGCCGTACCTTACCTTGGGTACTCTGCCGCACCTTACCTCAGGTACCCTACCAAACCTTACCTCAGGTAGCCAGCCATACCTTACCTCAGGTAGCCTGCCATACCTTACCTCAGGTAGCCTGCCATACCTTACCTCAGGTAGCCTGCCATACCTTACCTCAGGTACCCTACCATACCCTTACCTCAGGTACCCTACCATAACCTTACCTCAGGTACCCTACCATACCTCACCTCAGGTACCCTACCATACCTCACCTCAGGTCTCCTACCATACCTTACCCCAGGTACCCTACCATACCTTACCCCAGGTACCCTACCATACCTTACCTCAGGTAGCCTGCCATACCTTACCTCAGGTAGCCTGCCATACCTTACCTCAGGTAGCCTGCCATACCTTACCTCAGGCACCCTGCCGTACCTTACCTCAGGCACCCTGCCGTACCACACCTTGCCTTGGGTACTCTACCATACCTTACCTCGGGTACTCTACCATACCTTACCTCGGGTACTCTGCCGTACCTTACCTCGGGTACTCTGCCGTACCTTACCTCGGGTACTCTGCCGTACCTTACCTCAGGTAGCCTGCCATACCTTACCTCAGGTACCCTACCATACCCTTACCTCAGGTACCCTACCATAACCTTACCTCAGGTACCCTACCATACCTCACCTCAGGTACCCTACCATACCTCACCTCAGGTCTCCTACCATACCTTACCCCAGGTACCCTACCATACCTTACCCCAGGTACCCTACCATACCTTACCTCAGGTAGCCTGCCATACCTTACCTCAGGTAGCCTGCCATACCTTACCTCAGGTAGCCTGCCATACCTTACCTCAGGCACCCTGCCGTACCTTACCTCAGGCACCCTGCCGTACCACACCTTGCCTTGGGTACTCTACCATACCTTACCTCGGGTACTCTACCATACCTTACCTCGGGTACTCTGCCGTACCTTACCTCGGGTACTCTGCCGTACCTTACCTCGGGTACTCTGCCGTACCTTACCTCGGGTACTCTGCCGTACCTTACCTCGGGTACTCTGCCGTACCTTACCTTGGGTACTCTGCCGCACCTTACCTCAGGTACCCTACCAAACCTTACCTCAGGTAGCCAGCCATACCTTACCTCAGGTAGCCTGCCATACCTTACCTCAGGTAGCCTGCCATACCTTACCTCAGGTAGCCTGCCATACCTTACCTCAGGTACCCTACCATACCCTTACCTCAGGTACCCTACCATAACCTTACCTCAGGTACCCTACCATACCTCACCTCAGGTACCCTACCATACCTCACCTCAGGTCTCCTACCATACCTTACCCCAGGTACCCTACCATACCTTACCCCAGGTACCCTACCATACCTTACCTCAGGTAGCCTGCCATACCTTACCTCAGGTAGCCTGCCATACCTTACCTCAGGTAGCCTGCCATACCTTACCTCAGGTAGCCTGCCATACCTTACCTCAGGTAGCCTGCCATTCCTTACCTCAGGTAGCCTGCCATTCCTTACCTCAGGTAGCCTGCCATTCCTTACCTCAGGTAGCCTGCCATACCTTACCTCAGGTAGCCTGCCATACCTTACCTCAGGCACCCTACCATAACCTTACCTCAGTCACCCTACAATACCTTTCCTCAGGCACCCTACCATACCTTTCCTCAGGCACCCTACCATACCTTTCCTCAGGCACCCTACCATACCTTTCCTCAGGCACCCTTCCATACCTTTCCTCAGGCACCCTCCCATACCTTTCCTCAGGCACCCTCCCATACCTTTCCTCAGGCACTCTACCATACATTTCCTCAGGCACCCTACAATACATTACCTCAGGCACAATACCTTACCTCAGGCACAATACCTTACCTCAGGCACCATACCTTACCTCAGGCACCATACCTTACCTCAGGCACCGTATCTTTCCTAATGCAAAATACCATCCCTTACCTCAGGTACCTTACCACAACTTACGTCTGGTATAACACTTTACCCCTGGAACTTTACAAAACGTCAACTCGGTTACCTCACCTTAACTTAACTCACTTATATTTTCAAACATTACCTCAGGTATCTTACCATACATTACCTCAGGTACCTTACAATACATTACCTCAGGTACCTTACAATACATTACCTCGGGTACCCTAACATACATTACCTTGGGTACCCTAACATACATTACCTCGGGTACCCTACAATACATTACCTCGGGTACCCTACCATACATTATCTCGGGTACCATACCATACCACACCTTGCCTCGGGTACCCTACCACACCTTGCCTCAGGTACCCTACCGTACCACACCTCGGGTACCCTACCGTACCACACCTCGGGTACTCTACCGTACCACACCTCGGGTACTCTACCGTACCTTACCTCGGGTACTCTACCGTACCTTACCTACCCTACCACACCTTGCCTCAGGTACCCTACCACACCTTGCCTCGGGTACCCTACCACACCTTGCCTCGGGTACCCTACCGTACCACACCTCGGGTACTCAACCGTACCACACCTCAGGTACTCTACCGTACCTTACCTCGGGTACTCTACCGTACCTTACCTCGGGTACTCTACCGTACCTTACCTCGGGTACTCTACCGTACCTTACCTCGGGTACTCTACCGTACCTTACCTCGGGTACTCTACCGTACCTTACCTCACCTCACCTCAGGTACCCTACCGTACCTCACCTCAGGTACCCTACCGTACCTCACCTCACCTCACCTCAGGTACCCTACCGTACCTTACCTCACCTCACCTCAGGTACCCTACAGTACCTTACCTCACCTCAGGTACCCTACCCTACCGTACCGTACCTCACCTCACCTCACCTCACCTCAGGTACCCTACCGTACCTTACCTCACCTCACCTCAGGTACCCTACCTTACCTTACCTCACCTCACCTCAGGTACCCTACCGTACCTCACCTCAGGTACCCTACCGTACCTCACCTCACCTCACCTCAGGTACCCTACCGTACCTTACCTCACCTCACCTCACCTCACCTCAGGTACCCTACCATACCTTACCTCACCTCACCTCAGGTACCCTACAGTACCTTACCTCACCTCACCTCAGGTACCCTACCGTACCTCACCTCAGGTACCCTACTGTACCTCACCTCAGGTACCCTACCGTACCTTACCTCACCTCAGATACCCTACCGTACCTTACCTCACCTCACCTCAGGTACCCTACCGTACCTTACCTCACCTCAGGTACCCTACAGTACCTTACCTCACCTCAGGTACCCTACCGTACCGTACCTCACCTCACCTCACCTCACCTCAGGTACCCTACCGTACCTTACCTCACCTCACCTCAGGTACCCTACCGTACCTCACCTCAGGTACCCTACCGTACCTCACCTCAGGTACCCTACCGTACCTCACCTCAGGTACCCTACCGTACCTCACCTCAGATACCCTAACATACCTTACCTCAGGTACCCTACCGTACCTTACCTTACCTCAGGTACCCTACCGAACCTTACCTCAGGTACCCTACCATACATTACCTCAGGTACCCTACCATACATTACCTCAGGTACCCTACCATACATTACCTCAGGTACCCTACCATACATTACCTCAGGTACCCTACCACACCTTACCTCAGGTACTCTACTGTACCTTACCTTACCTCGGGTACTCTACCGTACCTTACCTCGGGTACTCTACCGTACCTTACCTCACCTCGGGTACTCTACCGTACCTTACCTCACCCCAGGTACCCTACCGTACCTTACATCACCTCAGGTACCCTACTGTACCGTACCTCACCTCAGGTACCCTACCGTACCTTACCTCACCTCAGGTACCCTACCCTACCGTACCTCACCTCACCTCACCTCAGGTACCCTACCATACCTTACCTTACCTCACCTCACCTCAGGTACCCTACCATACCTTACCTCACCTCACCTCACCTCAGGTACCCTACCGTACCTCACCTCAGGTACCCTACCGTACCTCACCTCAAGTACCCAACCGTACCTTACCTCACCTCACCTCACCTCACCTCAGGTACCCTACCGTACCGTACCTTACCTCACCTCACCTCACCTCAGGTACCCTACCGTACCTTACCTCAGGTACCCTACCGTACCTTACCTCAGGTACCCTACCGTACCTTACCTCAGGTACCCTACCGCACCTTACCTCAGGTACCCTACCGTACCTTTCCTCAGGTACCCTACCGTACCTTACCTCAGGTACCCTACCGTACCTTACCTCAGGTACCCTACCGTACCTTACCTCAGGTACCCTACCGTACATTACCTCAGGTACCCTACCGTACATTACCTCAGGTACCCTACAGTACATTACCTCAGGTACCCTACCAAACATTACCTTGGGTACCCTACCGCACCTTACCTCGGGTACCCTACCGCACCTTACCTCGGGTACTCTACTGTACCTTACCTCAGGCACCCTGCCGTACCACACCTTACCTCGGGTACTCTACCATACCTTACCTCGGGTACTCCACAATACCTTACCTCGGGTACTCTACCATACCTTACCTTGGGTACTCTACCATACCTTAACTTGGGTACTCTACCATACCTCAACTCGGGTACTCTACCATACCTTAACTCGGGCACTCTACCATACCTTACCTCACCTCAGGTACCCTACCCTACATTACCTCAGGTACCCTACACTACCTTACCTCAGGTACCCTACCATACATTACCTCAGGTACCCTACCATACATTACCTCGGGTACTCTACCGTACCTTACCTCGGGTACTCTACCGTACCTTACCTCGGGTACTCTACCGTACCTTACCTCGGGTACTCTACCGTACCTTACCTCACCTCACCTCACCTCAGGTACCCTACCGTACCTTACCTCACCTCAGGTACCCTGCCGTACCTTACCTCACCTCAGGTACCCTGCCGTACCTTACCTCACCTCAGGTACCCTGCCGTACCTTACCTCACCTCAGGTACCCTGCCGTACCTTACCTCACCTCAGGTACCCTGCCGTACCTTACCTCACCTCAGGTACCCTACCGTACCTTACCTCACCTCAGGTACCCTACCGTACCTTACCTCACCTCACCTCAGGTACCCTACCGTACCTTACCTCACCTCACCTCAGGTACCCTACCGTACCTTACCTCACCTCACCTCAGGTACCCTACCGTAACCGTACCTTACCTCACCTCACCCTCAGGTACCCTACCGTACCTTACCTCACCTCACCTCAGGTACCCTACCGTACCTTACCTCACCTCACCTCAGGTACCCTACCGTACCCTACCTCACCTCAGGTACCCTACTGTACCTTACCTCAGGTACCCTACCGTACCTTACCTCAGGTACCCTACCGTGCCTCACCTCAGGTACCCTACCGTACCTTACCTCAGGTACCCTACCGTACCTTACCTCAGGTACCCTACCGTACCTTACCTCAGGTACCCTACCGTACATTACCTCAGGTACCCTACTGTACCTTACCTCAGGTACCCTACCGTACCTTACCTCAGATACCCTACCGTACCTTACCTCAGGTACCCTACCGTACCTTACCTCAGGTACCCAACCGTACCTTCGGGTACTCTACCGTACCTTACCTCGGGTACCCTAGCGTACCTTACCTCGGGTACTCTACCGTACCTTACCTCGGGTACTCTACCGTACCTTACCTCGGGTACTCTACCTTACCTTACCTTGGGTACTCTACCGTACCTTACCTCGGGTACTCTACCTTACCTTACCTTGGGTACTCTACCGTACCTTACCTCGGGTACTCTACCTTACCTTACCTCGGGTACTCTACCGTACCTTACCTCAGGCACCCTGCCGTACCTTACCTCAGGCACCCTGCCGTACCTTACCTCAGGCACCCTGCCGTACCACACCTTGCCTTGGGTACTCTACCATACCTTACCTCGGGTACTCTACCATACCTTACCTCAGGTACTCTACCGTACCTTACCTCGGGTACTCTACCGTACCTTACCTCGGGTACTCTACGGTACCTTACCTCGGGTACTCAACCGTACCTTACCTCGGGTACTCTACCGTACCTTACCTCACCTCACCTCAGGTACCCTACAGTACCTTACCTCACCTCAGGTACCCTACCGTACCTTACCTCACCTCAGGTACCCTACCGTACCTTACCTCACCTCAGGTACCCTACCGTACCTTACCTCACCTCACCTCAGGTACCCTACCATACCTTACCTCAGGTACCCTACCATACCTTACCTCAGGTACCCTACCGTACCGTACCTTACCTTACCTCAGGTACCCTACCGTACCTTACCTCACCTCAGCTACCCTACCGTACCTTACCTCACCTCAGGTACCCTACCGTACCTTACCTCACCTCAGGTACCCTACCGTACCTTACCTCACCTCACCTGAGGTACCCTACCGTACCTTACCTCACCTCAGGTACCCTACTGTACCTTACCTCAGGCACCCTGCCGTACCTTACCTCAGGCACCCTGCCGTACCACACCTTGCCTTGGGTACTCTACCATACCTTACCTCGGGTACTCTACCATACCTTACCTCGAGTACTCTACCATACCTTACCTCGGGTACTCTACCATACCTTACCTCGGGTACTCTACCATACCTTACCTCGGGTACTCTACCATACCTTACCTCGGGTACTCTACTGTACCTTACCTCGGGTACTCTACCGTACCTTACCTCGGGTACTCTACCGTACCTTACCTCACCTCACCTCAGGTACCCTACCGTACCTTACCTCACCTCAGGTACCCTACCGTACCTTACCTCACCTCAGGTACCCTACCGTACCTTACCTCACCTCAGGTACCCTACCATACCTTACCTCAGGTACCCTACCGTACCTTACCTCAGGTACCCTACCGTACCGTACCTTACCTCAGGTACCCTACCGTACCTTACCTCACCTCACCTCACCTCAGGTACCCTACCGTACCTTACCTCACCTCACCTCAGGTACCCTACCATACCTTACCTCACCTCAGGTACCCTACCGTACCTTACCTCACCTCAGGTACCCTACCGTACCTTACCTCACCTCACCTCAGGTACCCTACCGTACCTCACCTCACCTCACCTCAGGTACCCTACCGTACCTTACCTCACCTCACCTCACGTTCAGGTACCCTACCGTACCTCACCTCACCTCAGGTACCCTACCATACCTTACCTCACCTCACCTCAGGTACCCTACCGTACCTCACCTCACCTCAGGTACCCTACCGTACCTTACCACACCTCACCTCAGGTACCCTACCGTACCTTACAATACCTCACCTCAGGCACCCTACCGTACCTTACCTCAGGTACCCTACCGTACCTTACCTCACCTCAGGTACCCTACCGTACCTTACCTCACCTCAGGTACCCTACCGTACCTTACCTCACCTCACCTCAGGTACCCTACCGTACCTTACCTCACCTCACCTCACCTCAGGTACCCTACCGTACCTTACCTCACCTCACCTCAGGTACCCTACCGTACCTTACCTCACCTCACCTCAGGTACCCTACCGTACCTTACCTCACCTCACCTCAAGTACCCTAGCGTACCTTACCTCACCTCACCTCAGGTACCCTACCGTACCTTACCTCACCTCAGCTACCCTACTGTACCTTACCTCACCTCACCTCAGGTACCCTACCATACCTTACCTCACCTCACCTGAGGTACCCTACCGTACCTTACCTCACCTCAGGTACCCTACCGTACCTTACCTCAGGTACCCTACCGTACCTTACCTCAGGTACCCTACCGTACCTTACCTCAGGTACCCTACCGTACCTTACCTCAGGTACCCTACCGTACATTACCTCAGGTACCCTACCGTACATTACCTCAGGTACCCTACCGTACCTTACCTCAGGTACCCTACCGTACCTTACATCAGGTACCCTACCGTACCTTACCTCAGGTACCCTACCGTACCTTACCTCAGATACCCTACCGTACCTTACCTCAGGTACCCTACTGTACCTTACCTCAGGTACCCTACCGTACCTTCGGGTACTCTACCGTACCTTACCTCGGGTACCCTACCGTACCTTACCTCGGGTACTCTACCGTACCTTACCTCGGGTACTCTACCTTACCTTACCTCGGGTACTCTACTGTACCTTACCTCGGGTACTCTACCTTACCTTACCTCGGGTACTCTACCGTACCTTACCTCAGGCACCCTGCCGTACCTTACCTCAGGCACCCTGCCGTACCTTACCTCAGGCACCCTGCCGTACCTTACCTCAGGCACCCTGCCGTACCACACCTTACCTCGGATACTCTACCATACCTTACCTCGGGTACTCTACCGTACCTTACCTCACCTCACCTCAGGTACCCTACCGTACCTTACCTCACCTCATCTCATGTACCCTACCGTACCTTACCTCAGGTACCCTACCGTACCTTCGGGTACTCTACCGTACCTTACCTCGGGTACTCTACCGTACCTTACCTCGGGTACTCTACCGTACCTTACCTCGGGTACTCTACCTTACCTTACCTTGGGTACTCTACCGTACCTTACCTCGGGTACTCTACCTTACCTTACCTTGGGTACTCTACCGTACCTTACCTCGGGTACTCTACCTTACCTTACCTCGGGTACTCTACCGTACCTTACCTCAGGCACCCTGCCGTACCTTACCTCAGGCACCCTGCCGTACCTTACCTCAGGCACCCTGCTGTACCACACCTTGCCTTGGGTACTCTACCATACCTTACCTCGGGTACTCTACCATACCTTACCTCGGGTACTCTACCGTACCTTACCTCGGGTACTCTACCGTACCTTACCTCGGGTACTCTACCGTACCTTACCTCGGGTACTCTACCGTACCTTACCTCGGGTACTCTACCGTACCTCACCTCACCTCACCTCACCTCAGGTACCCTACCGTACCTTACCTCACCTCAGGTACCCTACCGTACCTTACCTCACCTCAGGTACCCTACTGTACCTTACCTCACCTCAGGTACCCTACCGTACCTTACCTCACCTCACCTCAGGTACTCTACCATACCTTACCTCAGGTACCCTACTGTACCTTACCTCAGGTACCCTACCGTACCGTACCGTACCTTACCTTACCTCAGGTACCCTACCGTACCTTACCTCACCTCAGCTACCCTACCGTACCTTACCTCACCTCAGGTACCCTACCGTACCTTACCTCACCTCAGGTACCCTACCGTACCTTACCTCACCTCACCTGAGGTACCCTACCATACCTTACCTCACCTCAGGTACCCTACTGTACCTTACCTCAGGTACCCTACTGTACCTTACCTCAGGTACCCTACCATACCTTACCTCAGGTACCCTACCGTACCTTACCTCAGGTACCCTACCGTACCTTACCTCAGGTACCCTACCGTACCTTACCTCAGGTACCCTACCGTACATTACCTCAGGTACCCTACCGTACCTTACCTCAGGTACCCTACCGTACCTTACGTCAGGTACCCTACCGTACCTTACCTCAGGTACCCTACCGTACCTTACCTCAGATACCCTACCGTACCTTACCTCAGGTACCCTACTGTACCTTACCTCAGGTACCCTACCGTACCTTCGGGTACTCTACCGTACCTTACCTCGGGTACCCTACCGTACCTTACCTCGGGTACTCTACCGTACCTTACCTCGGGTACTCTACCTTACCTTACCTCGGGTACTCTACTGTACCTTACCTCGGGTACTCTACCTTACCTTACCTCGGGTACTCTACCGTACCTTACCTCAGGCACCCTGCCGTACCTTACCTCAGGCACCCTGCCGTACCTTACCTCAGGCACCCTGCCGTACCTTACCTCAGGCACCCCGCCGTACCACACCTTACCTCGGATACTCTACCATACCTTACCTCGGGTACTCTACCGTACCTTACCTCACCTCACCTCAGGTACCCTACCGTACCTTACCTCACCTCATCTCAGGTACCCTACCGTACCTTACCTCAGGTACCCTACCGTACCTTCGGGTACTCTACCGTACCTTACCTCGGGTACCCTAGCGTACCTTACCTCAGGTACCCTACCGTACCTTACCTCACCTCAGGTACCCTACCGTACCTTACCTCACCTCACCTCAGGTACCCTACCATACCTTACCTCAGGTACCCTACCGTACCTTACCTCAGGTACCCTACCGTACCGTACCTTACCTTACCTCAGGTACCCTACCGTACCTTACCTCACCTCAGCTACCCTACCGTACCTTACCTCACCTCAGGTACCCTACCGTACCTTACCTCACCTCAGGTACCCTACCGTACCTTACCTCACCTCACCTGAGGTACCCTACCGTACCTTACCTCACCTCAGGTACCCTACTGTACCTTACCTCAGGCACCCTGCCGTACCTTACCTCAGGCACCCTGCCGTACCACACCTTGCCTTGGGTACTCTACCATACCTTACCTCGGGTACTCTACCATACCTTACCTCGAGTACTCTACCATACCTTACCTCGGGTACTCTACCATACCTTACCTCGGGTACTCTACCATACCTTACCTCGGGTACTCTACTGTACCTTACCTCGGGTACTCTACCGTACCTTACCTCGGGTACTCTACCGTACCTTACCTCACCTCAGGTACCCTACCGTACCTTACCTCACCTCAGGTACCCTACCGTACCTTACCTCACCTCACCTCAGGTACCCTACCGTACCTTACCTCACCTCAGGTACCCTACCATACCTTACCTCAGGTACCCTACCGTACCTTACCTCAGGTACCCTACCGTACCGTACCTTACCTCAGGTACCCTACCGTACCTTACCTCACCTCACCTCAGGTACCCTACCGTACCTTACCTCACCTCACCTCAGGTACCCTACCATACCTTACCTCACCTCAGGTACCCTACCGTACCTTACCTCACCTCAGGTACCCTACCGTACCTTACCTCACCTCACCTCAGGTACCCTACCGTACCTTACCTCACCTCACCTCAGGTACCCTACCGTACCTCACCTCACCTCACCTCAGGTACCCTACCATACCTTACCTCACCTCACCTCACCTCACCTCACGTTCAGGTACCCTACCGTACCTTACCTCACCTCACCTCAGGTACCCTACCGTACCTTACCTCACCTCACCTCAGGTACCCTACCATACCTTACCTCAGGTACCCTACCGTACCTTACCTCAGGTACCCTACCGTACCGTACCTTACCTTACCTTACCTCAGGTACCCTACCGTACCTTACCTCACCTCAGCTACCCTACCGTACCTTACCTCACCTCAGGTACCCTACCGTACCTTACCTCACCTCAGGTACCCTACCGTACCTTACCTCACCTCACCTGAGGTACCCTACCGTACCTTACCTCACCTCAGGTACCCTACTGTACCTTACCTCAGGCACCCTGCCGTACCTTACCTCAGGCACCCTGCCGTACCACACCTTGCCTTGGGTACTCTACCATACCTTACCTCGGGTACTCTACCATACCTTACCTCGAGTACTCTACCATACCTTACCTCGGGTACTCTACCATACCTTACCTCGGGTACTCTACCATACCTTACCTCGGGTACTCTACTGTACCTTACCTCGGGTACTCTACCGTACCTTACCTCAGGTACCCTACCGTACCTTCGGGTACTCTACCGTACCTTACCTCGGGTACCCTAGCGTACCTTACCTCAGGTACCCTACCGTACCTTACCTCACCTCAGGTACCCTACCGTACCTTACCTCACCTCACCTCAGGTACCCTACCATACCTTACCTCAGGTACCCTACCGTACCTTACCTCAGGTACCCTACCGTACCATACCTTACCTTACCTCAGGTACCCTACCGTACCTTACCTCACCTCAGCTACCCTACCGTACCTTACCTCACCTCAGGTACCCTACCGTACCTTACCTCACCTCAGGTACCCTACCGTACCTTACCTCACCTCACCTGAGGTACCCTACCGTACCTTACCTCACCTCAGGTACCCTACTGTACCTTACCTCAGGCACCCTGCCGTACCTTACCTCAGGCACCCTGCCGTACCACACCTTGCCTTGGGTACTCTACCATACCTTACCTCGGGTACTCTACCATACCTTACCTCGAGTACTCTACCATACCTTACCTCGGGTACTCTACCATACCTTACCTCGGGTACTCTACCATACCTTACCTCGGGTACTCTACTGTACCTTACCTCGGGTACTCTACCGTACCTTACCTCGGGTACTCTACCGTACCTTACCTCACCTCAGGTACCCTACCGTACCTTACCTCACCTCAGGTACCCTACCGTACCTTACCTCACCTCAGGTACCCTACCATACCTTACCTCAGGTACCCTACCGTACCTTACCTCAGGTACCCTACCGTACCGTACCTTACCTCAGGTACCCTACCGTACCTTACCTCACCTCACCTCAGGTACCCTACCGTACCTTACCTCACCTCACCTCAGGTACCCTACCATACCTTACCTCACCTCAGGTACCCTACCGTACCTTACCTCACCTCAGGTACCCTACCGTACCTTACCTCACCTCACCTCAGGTACCCTACCGTACCTTACCTCACCTCACCTCAGGTACCCTACCGTACCTCACCTCACCTCACCTCACCTCAGGTACCCTACCGTACCTTACCTCACCTCACCTCACCTCACGTTCAGGTACCCTACCGTACCTTACCTCACCTCACCTCAGGTACCCTACCGTACCTTACCTCACCTCACCTCAGGTACCCTACCGTACCTCACCTCACCTCAGGTACCCTACCGTACCTTACCACACCTCACCTCAGGTACCCTACCGTACCTTACAATACCTCACCTCAGGCACCCTACCGTACCTTACCTCAGGTACCCTACCGTACCTTACCTCACCTCAGGTACCCTACCGTACCTTACCTCACCTCAGGTACCCTACCGTACCTTACCTCACCTCAGGTACCCTACCGTACCTTACCTCACCTCACCTCAGGTACCCTACCGTACCTTACCTCACCTCACCTCAGGTACCCTACCGTACCTTACCTCACCTCACCTCAGGTACCCTACCGTACCTTACCTCACCTCACCTCAAGTACCCTACCGTACCTTACCTCACCTCACCTCAGGTACCCTACCGTACCTTACCTCACCTCAGCTACCCTACTGTACCTTACCTCACCTCACCTCAGGTACCCTACCGTACCTTACCTCACCTCACCTGAGGTACCCTACCGTACCTTACCTCACCTCAGGTACCCTACCGTACCTTACCTCAGGTACCCTACCGTACCTTACCTCAGGTACCCTACCGTACCTTACCTCAGGTACCCTACCGTACCTTACCTCAGGTACCCTACCGTACCTTACCTCAGGTACCCTACCGTACATTACCTCAGGTACCCTACCGTACCTTACCTCAGGTACCCTACCGTACCTTACCTCAGGTACCCTACCGTACCTTACCTCAGATACCCTACCGTACCTTACCTCAGGTACCCTACTGTACCTTACCTCAGGTACCCTACCGTACCTTCGGGTACTCTACCATACCTTACCTCGGGTACCCTACCGTACCTTACCTCGGGTACTCTACCGTACCTTACCTCGGGTACTCTACCTTACCTTACCTCGGGTACTCTACCGTACCTTACCTCGGGTACTCTACCTTACCTTACCTCGGGTACTCTACCGTACCTTACCTCAGGCACCCTGCCGTGCCTTACCTCAGGCACCCTGCCGTACCTTACCTCAGGCACCCTGCCGTACCTTACCTCAGGCACCCTGCCATACCACACCTTACCTCGGATACTCTACCATACCTTACCTCGGGTACTCTACCGTACCTTACCTCACCTCACCTCAGGTACCCTACCGTACCTTACCTCACCTCATCTCAGGTACCCTACCGTACCTTACCTCAGGTACCCTACCGTACCTTCGGGTACTCTACCGTACCTTACCTCGGGTACCCTAGCGTACCTTACCTCGGGTACTCTACCGTACCTTACCTTGGGTACTCTACCGTACCTTACCTCGGGTACTCTACCTTACCTTACCTTGGGTACTCTACCGTACCTTACCTCAGGCACCCTGCCGTACCTTACCTCAGGCACCCTGCTGTACCACACCTTGCCTTGGGTACTCTACCATACCTTACCTCGGGTACTCTACCATACTTTACCTCGGGTACTCTACCGTACCTTACCTCGGGTACTCTACCGTACCTTACCTCGGGTACTCTACCGTACCTTACCTCGGGTACTCTACCGTACCTCACCTCACCTCACCTCACCTCAGGTACCCTACCGTACCTTACCTCACCTCAGGTACCCTACCGTACCTTACCTCACCTCAGGTACCCTACCGTACCTTACCTCACTTCAGGTACCCTACCGTACCTTACCTCACCTCAGGTACCCTACCGTACCTTACCTCACCTCACCTCAGGTACTCTACCATACCTTACCTCAGGTACCCTACTGTACCTTACCTCAGGTACCCTACCGTACCGTACCGTACCTTACCTTACCTCAGGTACCCTACCGTACCTTACCTCACCTCAGCTACCCTACCGTACCTTACCTCACCTCAGGTACCCTACCGTACCTTACCTCACCTCAGGTACCCTACCGTACCTTACCTCACCTCACCTGAGGTACCCTACCATACCTTACCTCACCTCAGGTACCCTACTGTACCTTACCTCAGGTACCCTACTTTACCTTACCTCAGGTACCCTACCATACCTTACCTCAGGTACCCTACCGTACCTTACCTCAGGTACCCTACAGTACCTTACCTCAGGTACCCTACCGTACATTACCTCAGGTACCCTACCGTACATTACCTCAGGTACCCTACCGTACCTTACCTCAGGTACCCTACCGTACCTTACGTCAGGTACCCTACCATACCTTACCTCAGATACCCTACCGTACCTTACCTCAGGTACCCTACTGTACCTTACCCCAGGTACCCTACCGTACCTTCGGGTACTCTACCGTACCTTACCTCGGGTACTCTACCGTACCTTACCTCGGGTACCCTACCGTACCTTACCTCGGGTACTCTACCGTACCTTACCTCGGGTACTCTACCGTACCTTACCTCGGGTACTCTACCGTACCTTACCTCGGGTACTCTACTGTACCTTACCTCGGGTACTCTACCTTACCTTACCTCGGGTACTCTACCGTACCTTACCTCAGGCACCCTGCCGTACCTTACCTCAGGCACCCTGCCGTACCTTACCTCAGGCACCCTGCCGTACCTTACCTCAGGCACCCTGCCGTACCACACCTTACCTCGGATACTCTACCATACCTTACCTCGGGTACTCTACCGTACCTTACCTCACCTCACCTCACCTCAGGTACCCTACCGTACCTTACCTCACCTCATCTCAGGTACCCTACCGTACCTTACCTCAGGTACCCTACCGTACCTTCGGGTACTCTACCGTACCTTACCTCGGGTACCCTAGCGTACCTTACCTCGGGTACTCTACCGTACCTTACCTCGGGTACTCTACCGTACCTTACCTCGGGTACTCTACCTTACCTTACCTTGGGTACTCTACCGTACCTTACCTCGGGTACTCTACCTTACCTTACCTTGGGTACTCTACCGTACCTTACCTCGGGTACTCTACCTTACCTTACCTCGGGTACTCTACCGTACCTTACCTTAGGCACCCTGCCGTACCTTACCTCAGGCACCCTGCCATACCTTACCTCAGGCACCCTGCTGTACCACACCTTGCCTTGGGTACTCTACCATACCTTACCTCGGGTACTCTACCGTACCTTACCTCGGGTACTCTACCGTACCTTACCTCGGGTACTCTACCGTACCTTACCTCGGGTACTCTACCGTACCTTACCTCGGGTACTCTACCGTACCTCACCTCACCTCACCTCACCTCAGGTACCCTACCGTACCTTACCTCACCTCAGGTACCCTACCGTACCTTACCTCACCTCAGGTACCCTACCGTACCGTACCTTACCTCACCTCAGGTACCCTACCGTACCTTACCTCACCTCACCTCAGGTACTCTACCATACCTTACCTCAGGTACCCTACTGTACCTTACCTCAGGTACCCTACCGTACCGAACCTTACCTTACCTCAGGTACCCTACCGTACCTTACCTCACCTCAGCTACCCCCTACCGTACCTTACCTCACCTCAGGTACCCTACCGTACCTTACCTCACCTCAGGTACCCTACCGTACCTTACCTCACCTCACCTGAGGTACCCTACCATACCTTACCTCACCTCAGGTACCCTACTGTACCTTACCTCAGGTACCCTACTGTACCTTACCTCAGGTACCCTACCGTACCTTACCTCAGGTACCCTACCGTACCTTACCTCAGGTACCCTACCGTACCTTACCTCAGGTACCCTACCGTACCTCACCTCAGGTACCCTACCGTACCTCACCTCAGGTACCCTACCGTACCTCACCTCAGGTACCCTACCGTACCTCACCTCAGGTACCCTACCGTACCTCACCTCAGGTACCCTACCGTACCTCACCTCAGGTACCCTACCGTACCTTACCTCAGGTACCCTACCGTACCTTACCTCAGGTACCCTACCGTACCTTACCTCAGGTACCCTACCGTACCTTACCTCGGGTACCCTACCGTACCTTACCTCGGGTACTCTACCTTACCTTACCTTGGGTACTCTACCGTACCTTACCTCGGGTACTCTACCTTACCTTACCTTGGGTACTCTACCGTACCTTACCTCGGGTACTCTACCTTACCTTACCTTGGGTACTCTACCGTACCTTACCTCGGGTACTCTACCTTACCTTACCTCGGGTACTCTACCGTACCTTACCTTAGGCACCCTGCCGTACCTTACCTCAGGCACCCTGCCATACCTTACCTCAGGCACCCTGCTGTACCACACCTTGCCTTGGGTACTCTACCATACCTTACCTCGGGTACTCTACCGTACCTTACCTCGGGTACTCTACCGTACCTTACCTCGGGTACTCTACCATACCTTACCTCGGGTACTCTACCGTACCTTACCTCGGGTACTCTACCGTACCTCACCTCACCTCACCTCACCTCACCTCAGGTACCCTACCGTACCTTACCTCACCTCAGGTACCCTACCGTACCTTACCTCACCTCAGGTACCCTACCGTACCGTACCTTACCTCACCTCAGGTACCCTACCGTACCTTACCTCACCTCACCTCAGGTACTCTACCATACCTTACCTCAGGTACCCTACTGTACCTTACCTCAGGTACCCTACCGTACCGAACCTTACCTTACCTCAGGTACCCTACCGTACCTTACCTCACCTCAGCTACCCCCTACCGTACCTTACCTCACCTCAGGTACCCTACCGTACCTTACCTCACCTCAGGTACCCTACCGTACCTTACCTCACCTCACCTGAGGTACCCTACCATACCTTACCTCACCTCAGGTACCCTACTGTACCTTACCTAAGGTACCCTACTGTACCTTACCTCAGGTACCCTACCGTACCTTACCTCAGGTACCCTACCGTACCTTACCTCAGGTACCCTACCGTACCTTACCTCAGGTACCCTACCGTACCTCACCTCAGGTACCCTACCGTACCTCACCTCAGGTACCCTACCGTACCTCACCTCAGGTACCCTACCGTACCTCACCTCAGGTACCCTACCGTACCTCACCTCAGGTACCCTACCGTACCTCACCTCAGGTACCCTACCGTACCTCACCTCAGGTACCCTACCGTACCTTACCTCAGGTACCCTACCGTACCTTACCTCAGGTACCCTACCGTACCTTACCTCAGGTACCCTACCGTACCTTACCTCGGGTACCCTACCGTACCTTCGGGTAATCTACCGTACCTTACCTCGGGTACCCTACCGTACCTTACCTCAGGTACTCTACCGTACCTTACCTCGGGTACTCTACCGTACCTTACCTCAGGTACTCTACCTTACCTTACCCCGGGTACTCTACCGTACCTTACCTCGGGTACTCTACCTTACCTTACCTCGGGTACTCTACCGTACCTTACCTCAGGCACCCTGCCGTACCTTACCTCAGGCACCCTGCCGTACCTTACCTCAGGCACCCTGCCGTACCACACCTTGCCTTGGGTACTCTACCATACCTTACCTCGGGTACTCTACCATACCTTACCTCGAGTACTCTAGCATACCTTACCTCGGGTACTCTACCATACCTTACCTCGGGTACTCTACCATATCTTACCTCAGGTACTCTACTGTACCTTACCTCGGGTACTCTAACGTACCTTACCTCGGGTACTCTACCGTACCTTACCTCACCTCACCTCAGGTACCCTACCGTACCTTACCTCACCTCAGGTACCCTACCGTACCTTACCTCACCTCAGGTACTCTACCGTACCTTACCTCACCTCAGGTACCCTACCGTACCTTACCTCAGGTACCCTACCGTACCTTACCTCAGGTACCCTAACGTACCTTACCTCAGGTACCCTACCGTACCTTACCTCAGGTACCCTACCGTACCTTACCTCAGGTACCCTACCGTACCTTACCTCAGGTACCCTACCGTACCTTACCTCAGGTACCCTACCGTACCTCACCTCAGGTACCCTACCGTACCTCACCTCAGGTACCCTACCGTACCTCACCTCAGGTACCCTACCGTACCTCACCTCAGGTACCCTACCGTACCTTACCTCAGGTACCCTACCGTACCTCACCTCACCTCACCTCAGGTACCCTACCGTACCTTACCTCACCTCACCTCACGTTCAGGTACCCTACCGTACCTTACCTCACCTCACCTCAGGTACCCTACCGTACCTTACCTCACCTCACCTCAGGTACCCTACCGTACCTCACCTCACCTCAGGTACCCTACCGTACCTTACCACACCTCACCTCAGGTACCCTACCGTACCTTACAATACCTCACCTCAGGTACCCTACCGTACCTTACCCCAGGTACCCTACTGTACCTTACCTCACCTCAGGTACCCTACCGTACCTTACCTCACCTCAGGTACCCTACCGTACCTTACCTCACCTCAGGTACCCTACCGTACCTTACCTCACCTCAGGTACCCTACCGTACCTTACCTCACCTCACCTCAGGTACCCTACCGTACCTTACCTCACCTCACCTCAGGTACCCTACCGTACCTTACCTCACCTCACCTCAGGTACCCTACCGTACCTTACCTCAGGTACCCTACCGTACCTTCGGGTACTCTACCGTACCTTACCTCGGGTACCCTAGCGTACCTTACCTCGGGTACTCTACCGTACCTTACCTCGGGTAGTCTACCGTACCTTACCTCGGGTACTCTACCTTACCTTACCTTGGGTACTCTACCGTACCTTACCTCGGGTACTCTACCTTACCTTACCTTGGGTACTCTACCGTACCTTACCTCGGGTACTCTACCTTACCTTACCTCGGGTACTCTACCGTACCTTACCTCAGGCACCCTGCCGTACCTTACCTCAGGCACCCTGCCGTACCTTACCTCAGGCACCCTGCCGTACCACACCTTGCCTTGGGTACTCTACCATACCTTACCTCGGGTACTCTACCGTACCTTACCTCGGGTACTCTACCGTACCTTACCTCGGGTACTCTACCGTACCTTACCTCGGGTACTCTACTCTACCGTACCTTACCTCGGGTACTCTACCGTACCTTACCTCGGGTACTCTACCATACCTTAACTCGGGTACTCTACCATACCTTAACTCGGGTACTCTACCATACCTTACCTCGGGTACTCTACCATACCTTACCTCACCTCACCTCAGGTACCCTACCCTACCCTACATTACCTCAGGTACCCTACACTACCTTACCTCAGGTACCCTACCATACATAACCTCAGGTACCCTACCATACATTACCTCTTGTACCCTACCATACATTCCCTCAGGTACCCTACCATACATTACCTTAGGTACCCTACCATACATTACCTCAGGTACCCTACCATACCACACCTTGCCTTGGGTACTCTACCATACCTTACCTCGGGTACTCCACCAAACCTTACCTCGGGTACTCTACCGTACCTTACCTCGGGTACTCTACCGTACCTTACCTCACCTCACCTCAGGTACCCTACCATACCTTACCTCACCTCAGGTATCCTACCATACCTTACCTCACCTCAGGTACCCTACCGTACCTTACCTCACCTCAGGTACCCTACCGTACCTTACCTCACCTCAGGTACCCTACTGTACCTTACCTCACCTCAGGTACCCTACCGTACCTTACCTCACCTCACCTCAGGTACCCTACCGTACCTTACCTCACCTCACCTCAGGTACCCTACCGTACCTTACCTCAGGTACCCTACCGTACCTTACCTCAGGTACCCTACCGTACCTTACCTCAGGTACCCTACCCTACCTTACCTCAGGTACCCTACCGTACCTTACCTCAGGTACCTTACCTCAGGTACCCTACCGTACCTTACCTCAGGTACCCTACCGTACATTACCTCAGGTACCCTACCGTACATTACCTCAGGTACCCTACCGTACATTACCTCAGGTACCCTACCGAACATTACCTCAGGTACCCTACCACACCTTACCTCAGGTACTCTACCATACCTTACCTTACCTCGGGTACTCTACCATACCTTACCCCGGGTACTCTACCGTACCTTACCGCGGGTACTCTACTGTACCTTACCTCGGGTACTCTACCGTACCTTACCTCGGGTACTCTACCGTACCTTACCTCGGGTACTCTACCGTACCTTACCTCAGGCACTCTACCGTACCTTTACCTCGGGTACTCTACCGTACCTTTACCTCGGGTACTCTACCGTACCTTTACCTCGGGTACCCTACCATACCTTACCTCGGGTACCCTACCGTACCTTACCTCAGGTACCCTACCCTGCCTTACCTCAGGTACCCTACCGTACATTACCTCAGGTACCTTACCTCAGGTACCCTACCGTACCTTACCTCAGGTACCCTACCCTGCCTTACCTCAGGTACCCTACCGTACATTACCTCAGGTACCTCACCTCAGGTACCCTACCGTACCTTACCTCATGTACCCTACTGTACATTACCTCAGGTACCCTACCGTACATTACCTCAGGTACCCTACCGAACATTACCTCAGGTACCCTACCACACCTTACCTCAGGTACTCTACCATACCTTACCTCGGGTACTCTACCATACCTTACCTCGGGTACTCTACCGTACCTTACCTCGGGTACTCTACCGTACCTTACCTCGGGTACTCTACCGTACCTTACCTCGGGTACTCTACCGTACCTTACCTCGGGTACTCTACCATACCTTAACTCGGGTACTCTACCATACCTTAACTCGGGTACTCTACCATACCTTACCTCGGGTACTCTACCATACCTTACCTCACCTCAGGTACCCTACCCTACCCTACATTACCTCAGGTACCCTACACTACCTTACCTCAGGTACCCTACCATACATAACCTCAGGTACCCTACCATACATTACCTCATGTACCCTACCATACATTCCCTCAGGTACCCTACCATACATTACCTCAGGTACCCTACCATACATTACCTCAGGTACCCTACCATACCACACCTTGCCTTGGGTACTCTACCATACCTTACCTCGGGTACTCCACCAAACCTTACCTCGGGTACTCTACCGTACCTTACCTCGGGTACTCTACCGTACCTTACCTCACCTCACCTCAGGTACCCTACCGTACCTTACCTCACCTCAGGTATCCTACCATACCTTACCTCACCTCAGGTACCCTACCATACCTTACCTCACCTCAGGTACCCTACCGTACCTTACCTCACCTCAGGTACCCTACCGTACCTTACCTCACCTCAGGTACCCTACTGTACCTTACCTCACCTCAGGTACCCTACCGTACCTTACCTCACCTCACTTCAGGTACCCTACCGTACCTTACCTCAGGTACCCTACCGTACCTTACCTCAGGTACCCTACCGTACCTTACCTCACCTCACCTCACCTCGGGTACCCTACCGTACCTTACCTCACCTCACCTCAGGTACCCTACCGTACCTTACCTCACCTCACCTCAGGTACCCTACCGTACCTTACCTCACCTCACCTCAGGTACCCTACCGTACCTTACCTCAGGTACCCTACCGTACCTTACCTCAGGTACCCTACCGTACCTTACCTCAGGTACCCTACCCTACCTTACCTCAGGTAACCTACCTTACCTTACCTCAGGTACCTTACCTCAGGTACCCTACCGTACATTACCTCAGGTACCCTACCGTACATTACCTCAGGTACCCTACCGTACATTACCTCAGGTACCCTACCGAACATTACCTCAGGTACCCTACCACACCTTACCTCAGGTACTCTACCATACCTTACCTTACCTCGGGTACTCTACCGTACCTTACCTCGGGTACTCTACCGTACCTTACCGCGGGTACTCTACCGTACCTTACCTCGGGTACTCTACCGTACCTTACCTCGGGTACTCTACCGTACCTTACCTCGGGTACTCTACCGTACCTTACCTCGGGTACTCTACCGTACCTTACCTCGGGTACTCTACCGTACCTTACCTAGGGTACTCTACCGTACCTTACCTCGGGTACTCTACCGTACCTTTACCTCGGGTACTCTACCGTACCTTACCTCGGGTAACCTACCGTACCTTACCTCAGGTACTCTGCCGTAACTTACCTCGGGTACTCTGCCGTACCTTACCTCGGGTACTCTGCCGTAACTTACCTCGGGTACTCTGCCGTAACTTACCTCGGGTACTCTGCCGTACCTTACCTCGGGTACTCTGCCGTACCTTACCTCGTGTACTCTGCCGTACCTTACCTTGGGTACTCTGCCGTACCTTACCTCGGGTACTCTGCCGTACCTTACCTCGGGTACTCTGCCGTACCTTACCTCGGGTACTCTGCCGTACCTTACCTCGGGTACTCTGCCACACCTTACCTCGGGTACTCTACCATACCTTTACCTCGGGTACTCTACCGTACCTTTACCTCGGGTACTCTACCGTACCTTACCTTGGGTACTCTACCGTACCTTACCTCAGGCACCCTGCCCTACCTTACCTCAGGCACCCTGCCCTACCTTACCTCAGGCACCCTGCCGTACCTTACCTCATGCACCCTGCCGTACCTTACCTCAGGCACCCTGCCGTACCTTACCTCAGGCACCCTGCCGTACCTTACCTCAGGCACCCTGCCGTACCTTACCTCAGGCACCCTGCCGTACCTTACCTCAGGCACCCTGCTATACCTTACCTCAGGCACCCTGCCGTACCTTACCTCAGGCACCCTGCCGTACCTTACCTCAGGCACCCTGCCGTACCTTACCTCAGGCACCCTGCCGTACCACACCTTACCTCGGGTACTCTACCATACCTTACCTCGGGTACTCTACCATACCTTACCTTGGGTACTCCACCATACCTTACCTCGGCTACTCTACCATACCTTACCTTGGGTACTCTACCATACCTTACCTTGGGTACTCTACCATACCTTAACTCGGGTACTGTACCATACCTTAACTCGGGTACTCTACCATACCTTACCTCGGGTACTCTACCGTACCTTACCTCACCTCACCTCAGGTACCCTACCTTACCTCACCTCAGGTACCCTACCATACCTCACCTCACCTCAGGTACCCTACCGTACTTCACCTCACCTCAGGTACCCTACCGTACCTTACCTCACCTCAGGTACCCTACCGTACCTTACCTCACCTCACCTCACCTCAGGTACCCTACCATACCTTACCTCACCTCACCTCAGGTACCCTACCGTACCTTACCTCACCTCACCTCACCTCAGGTACCCTACCGTACCTTACCTCACCTCACCTCACCTCAGGTACCCTACCGTACCGTACCTTACCTCACCCCACCTCACCTCACCTCAGGTACCCTACCGTACCTTACCTCACCTCACCTCAGGTACCCTACCGTACCTAACCTCAGGTACCCTACCGTACCTCACCTCAGGTACCCTACTGTGCCTCACCTCAGGTACCCTACTGTGCCTCACCTCAGGTACCCTACCGTGCCTCACCTCAGGTACCCTACCGTACCTTACCTCACCTCACCTCAGGTACCCTACCGTACCTTACCTCACCTCACGTACCCTACAGTACCTTACCTCACCTCACCTCACCTCAGGTACCCTACCGTACCTTACCTCACCTCAGGTACCCTACCTTACCTTACCTCACCTCACCTCAGGTACCCTACCGTACCTTACCTCACCTCACCTCAGGTACCCTACCTTACCTCACCTCAGGTACCCTACCGTACCTCACCTCAGGTACCCTACCGTACCTCACCTCAGGTACCCTACCGTACCCCACCTCAGGTACCCTACCGTACCTTACCTCAGGTACCCTACCGTACCTTACCTTACCTTACCTCAGGTACCCTACCGAACCTTATCTCAGGTACCCTACCATACATTACCTCAGGTACCCTACCATACATTACCTCAGGTACCCTACCATACATTACCTCAGGTACCCTACCATACATTACCTCAGGTACTCTACCGTACCTTACCTTACCTCGGGTACTCTACTATACCTTACCTCGGGTACTCTACCGTACCTTACCTCACCTCGGGTACTCTACCATACCTTACCTCACCTCAGGTACCCTACCGTACCTTACATCACCTCAGGTACCCTACCGTACCGTACCTCACCTCAGGTACCCTACCGTACCTCACCTCACCTCACCTCAGGTACCCTACCCTACCGTACCTCACCTCACCTCACCTCAGGTACCCTACCGTACCTTACCTCACCTCACCTCACCTCAGGTACCCTACCGTACCTTACCTCACCTCACCTCACCTCACCTCACCTCACCTCAGGTACCCTACCGTACCTCACCTCACCTCACCTCAGGTACCCTACCGTACCTTACCTCACCTCAAGTACCCAACCGTACCTTACCTCACCTCACCTCAGGTACCCTACCGTACCTTACCTCAGGTACCCTACCGTACCTTACCTCGGGTACTCTGCCGTACCTTACCTCGGGTACTCTACCGTACCTTACCTCGGGTACTCTGCCGTACCTTACCTCCGGTACTCTGCCGTACCTTACCTCGGGTACTCTGCCGTACCTTACCTCGGGTACTCTGCCGTACCTTACCTCGGGTACTCTGCCGTACCTTACCTCGGGTACTCTGCCGTACCTTACCTCAGGCACTCTGCCGTACTTTATCTCAGGCACCCTGCCCTACCTTACCTCAGGCACCCTGCCCTACCTTACCTCAGGCACCCTGCCGTACCTTACCTCAGGCACCCTGCCGTACCTTACCTCAGGCACCCTGCCGTACCTTACCTCAGGCACCCTGCCGTACCTTACCTCAGGCACCCTGCCGTACCTTACCTCAGGCACCTTGCCGTACCTTACCTCAGGCACCCTGCCGTACCACACCTTACCTCGGGTACTCTACCATACCTTACCTCGGGTACTCCACCATACCTTACCTCGGGTACTCTACCATACCTTACCTCGGGTACTCTACCATACCTTACCTCGGGTACTCTACCATACCTTAACTCGGGTACTCTACCATACCTTAACTCGGGTACTCTACCATACCTTAACTCGGGTACTCTACCATACCTTACCTCGGGTACTCTACCATACCTTACCTCACCTCAGGTACCCTACCCTACATTACCTCAGGTACCCTACACTACCTTACCTCAGGTACCCTACCATACATTACCTCAGGTACCCTACCATACATTACCTCATGTACCCTACCATACATTCCCTCAGGTACCCTACCATACATTACCTCAGGTACCCTACCATACATTACCTCAGGTACCCTACCATACCACACCTTGCCTTGGGTACTCTACCATACCTTACCTCGGGTACTCTACCATACCTTACCTCAGGTACTCTACCGTACCTTACCTCGGGTACTCTACCGTACCTTACCTCACCTCACCTCACCTCACCTCACCTCACCTCAGGTACCCTACTGTACCTTACCTCACCTCAGGTACCCTACCGTACCTTACCTCACCTCAGGTACCCTACCGTACCTTACCTCACCTCAGGTACCCTACCGTACCTTACCTCACCTCAGGTACCCTACCGTACCTTACCTCACCTCACCTCAGGTACCCTACCGTACCTTACCTCACCTCACCTCACCTCACCTCACCTCAGGTACCCTACCGTACCTTACCTCACCTCACCTCAGGTACCCTACCGTAACTTACCTCACCTCACCTCAGGTACCCTACCGTAACTTACCTCACCTCACCTCAGGTACCCTACCGTACCTTACCTCAGGTACCCTACCGTACCTTACCTCAGGTACCCTACCGTACCTTACCTCAGGTACCCTACCGTACCTTACCTCAGGTACCCTACCGTACCTTACCTCAGGTACCCTACCCTACCCTACCTTACCTCAGGTACCCTACCCTACCTTACCTCAGGTACCCAACCCTACCTTACCTCAGGTACCCTACCGTACCTTACTTCAGGTACCTTACCTCAGGTACCCTACCGTACCTTACCTCAGGTACCCTACCGTACATTACCTCAGGTACCCTACCGTACATTACCTCAGTTACCCCACCGAACATTACCTCAGGTACCCTACCACACCTTACCTCAGGTACTCTACCATACCTTACCTTACCTCGGGTACTCTACCGTACCTTACCTCGGGTACTCTACCGTACCTTACCTCGGGGACTCTACCGTACCTTACCTCGGGTACTCTACCGTACCTTTACCTCGGGTACTCTACCGTACCTTTCCTCGGGTGCTCTACCGTAACTTACCTCGGGTACTCTACCGTACCTTACCTCGGGTACTCTACCGTACCTTACCTCGGGGACTCTGCCATACCTTACCTCTGGGACTCTGCCGAACCTTACCTCGGGTACTCTGCCGTACCTTACCTCGGGTACTCTGCCGTACCTTACTTCAGGTACCTTACCTCAGGTACCCTACCGTACCTTACCTCAGGTACCCTACCGTACATTACCTCAGGTACCCTACCGTACATTACCTCAGTTACCCCACCGAACATTACCTCAGGTACCCTACCACACCTTACCTCAGGTACTCTACCATACCTTACCTTACCTCGGGTACTCTACCATACCTTACCTTACCTCGGGTACTCTACCGTACCTTACCTCAGGTACCCTACTGTACCTTACCTCAGGTACCCTACCGTACCTTACCTCAGGTACCCTACCGTACCTTACCTCAGGTACCCTACCGTACCTTACCTCAGGTACCCTACCGTACCTCACCTCAGGTACCCTACCGTACCTCACCTCAGGTACCCTACCGTACCTCACCTCAGGTACCCTACCGTACCTCACCTCAGGTACCCTACCGTACCTCACCTCAGGTACCCTACCGTACCTCACCTCAGGTACCCTACCGTACCTCACCTCAGGTACCCTACCGTACCTTACCTCAGGTACCCTACCGTACCTTACCTCAGGTACCCTACCGTACCTTACCTCAGGTACCCTACCGTACCTTACCTCGGGTACCCTACTGTACCTTCGGGTAATCTACCGTACCTTACCTCGGGTACCCTACCGTACCTTACCTCAGGTACTCTACCGTACCTTACCTCGGGTACTCTACCGTACCTTACCTCAGGTACTCTACCTTACCTTACCCCGGGTACTCTACCGTACCTTACCTCGGGTACTCTACCTTACCTTACCTCGGGTACTCTACCGTACCTTACCTCAGGCACCCTGCCGTACCTTACCTCAGGCACCCTGCCGTACCTTACCTCAGGCACCCTGCCGTACCACACCTTGCCTTGGGTACTCTACCATACCTTACCTCGGGTACTCTACCATACCTTACCTCGAGTACTCTAGCATACCTTACCTCGGGTACTCTACCATACCTTACCTCGGGTACTCTACCATATCTTACCTCAGGTACTCTACTGTACCTTACCTCGGGTACTCTAACGTACCTTACCTCGGGTACTCTACCGTACCTTACCTCACCTCACCTCAGGTACCCTACCGTACCTTACCTCACCTCAGGTACCCTACCGTACCTTACCTCACCTCAGGTACTCTACCGTACCTTACCTCACCTCAGGTACCCTACCGTACCTTACCTCAGGTACCCTACCGTACCTTACCTCAGGTACCCTAACGTACCTTACCTCAGGTACCCTACCGTACCTTACCTCAGGTACCCTACCGTACCTTACCTCAGGTACCCTACCGTACCTTACCTCAGGTACCCTACCGTACCTTACCTCAGGTACCCTACCGTACCTCACCTCAGGTACCCTACCGTACCTCACCTCAGGTACCCTACCGTACCTCACCTCAGGTACCCTACCGTACCTCACCTCAGGTACCCTACCGTACCTTACCTCAGGTACCCTACCGTACCTCACCTCACCTCACCTCAGGTACCCTACCGTACCTTACCTCACCTCACCTCACGTTCAGGTACCCTACCGTACCTTACCTCACCTCACCTCAGGTACCCTACCGTACCTTACCTCACCTCAGGTACCCTACCGTACCTCACCTCACCTCAGGTACCCTACCGTACCTTACCACACCTCACCTCAGGTACCCTACCGTACCTTACAATACCTCACCTCAGGTACCCTACCGTACCTTACCCCAGGTACCCTACTGTACCTTACCTCACCTCAGGTACCCTACCGTACCTTACCTCACCTCAGGTACCCTACCGTACCTTACCTCACCTCAGGTACCCTACCGTACCTTACCTCACCTCAGGTACCCTACCGTACCTTACCTCACCTCACCTCAGGTACCCTACCGTACCTTACCTCACCTCACCTCAGGTACCCTACCGTACCTTACCTCACCTCACCTCAGGTACCCTACCGTACCTTACCTCAGGTACCCTACCGTACCTTCGGGTACTCTACCGTACCTTACCTCGGGTACCCTAGCGTACCTTACCTCGGGTACTCTACCGTACCTTACCTCGGGTAGTCTACCGTACCTTACCTCGGGTACTCTACCTTACCTTACCTTGGGTACTCTACCGTACCTTACCTCGGGTACTCTACCTTACCTTACCTTGGGTACTCTACCGTACCTTACCTCGGGTACTCTACCTTACCTTACCTCGGGTACTCTACCGTACCTTACCTCAGGCACCCTGCCGTACCTTACCTCAGGCACCCTGCCGTACCTTACCTCAGGCACCCTGCCGTACCACACCTTGCCTTGGGTACTCTACCATACCTTACCTCGGGTACTCTACCGTACCTTACCTCGGGTACTCTACCGTACCTTACCTCGGGTACTCTACCGTACCTTACCTCGGGTACTCTACTCTACCGTACCTTACCTCGGGTACTCTACCGTACCTTACCTCGGGTACTCTACCATACCTTAACTCGGGTACTCTACCATACCTTAACTCGGGTACTCTACCATACCTTAACTCGGGTACTCTACCATACCTTACCTCAGGTACTCTACCATACCTTACCTCACCTCACCTCAGGTACCCTACCCTACCCTACATTACCTCAGGTACCCTACACTACCTTACCTCAGGTACCCTACCATACATAACCTCAGGTACCCTACCATACATTACCTCTTGTACCCTACCATACATTCCCTCAGGTACCCTACCATACATTACCTCAGGTACCCTACCATACATTACCTCAGGTACCCTACCATACCACACCTTGCCTTGGGTACTCTACCATACCTTACCTCGGGTACTCCACCAAACCTTACCTCGGGTACTCTACCGTACCTTACCTCGGGTACTCTACCGTACCTTACCTCACCTCACCTCAGGTACCCTACCATACCTTACCTCACCTCAGGTATCCTACCATACCTTACCTCACCTCAGGTACCCTACCGTACCTTACCTCACCTCAGGTACCCTACCGTACCTTACCTCACCTCAGGTACCCTACTGTACCTTACCTCACCTCAGGTACCCTACCGTACCTTACCTCACCTCACCTCAGGTACCCTACCGTACCTTACCTCACCTCACCTCAGGTACCCTACCGTACCTTACCTCAGGTACCCTACCGTACCTTACCTCAGGTACCCTACCGTACCTTACCTCAGGTACCCTACCCTACCTTACCTCAGGTACCCTACCGTACCTTACCTCAGGTACCTTACCTCAGGTACCCTACCGTACCTTACCTCAGGTACCCTACCGTACATTACCTCAGGTACCCTACCGTACATTACCTCAGGTACCCTACCGTACATTACCTCAGGTACCCTACCGAACATTACCTCAGGTACCCTACCACACCTTACCTCAGGTACTCTACCATACCTTACCTTACCTCGGGTACTCTACCATACCTTACCCCGGGTACTCTACCGTACCTTACCGCGGGTACTCTACTGTACCTTACCTCGGGTACTCTACCGTACCTTACCTCGGGTACTCTACCGTACCTTACCTCGGGTACTCTACCGTACCTTACCTCAGGCACTCTACCGTACCTTTACCTCGGGTACTCTACCGTACCTTTACCTCGGGTACTCTACCGTACCTTTACCTCGGGTACCCTACCATACCTTACCTCGGGTACCCTACCGTACCTTACCTCAGGTACCCTACCCTGCCTTACCTCAGGTACCCTACCGTACCTTACCTCACCTCAGGTACCCTACCGTACCTTACCTCACCTCAGGTACCCTACCGTACCTTACCTCACCTCAGGTACCCTACCGTACCTTACCTCACCTCACCTCAGGTACCCTACCGTACCTTACCTCACCTCACCTCAGGTACCCTACCGTACCTTACCTCACCTCACCTCAGGTACCCTACCGTACCTTACCTCAGGTACCCTACCGTACCTTCGGGTACTCTACCGTACCTTACCTCGGGTACCCTAGCGTACCTTACCTCGGGTACTCTACCGTACCTTACCTCGGGTAGTCTACCGTACCTTACCTCGGGTACTCTACCTTACCTTACCTTGGGTACTCTACCGTACCTTACCTCGGGTACTCTACCTTACCTTACCTTGGGTACTCTACCGTACCTTACCTCGGGTACTCTACCTTACCTTACCTCGGGTACTCTACCGTACCTTACCTCAGGCACCCTGCCGTACCTTACCTCAGGCACCCTGCCGTACCTTACCTCAGGCACCCTGCCGTACCACACCTTGCCTTGGGTACTCTACCATACCTTACCTCGGGTACTCTACCGTACCTTACCTCGGGTACTCTACCGTACCTTACCTCGGGTACTCTACCGTACCTTACCTCGGGTACTCTACTCTACCGTACCTTACCTCGGGTACTCTACCGTACCTTACCTCGGGTACTCTACCATACCTTAACTCGGGTACTCTACCATACCTTAACTCGGGTACTCTACCATACCTTAACTCGGGTACTCTACCATACCTTACCTCAGGTACTCTACCATACCTTACCTCACCTCACCTCAGGTACCCTACCCTACCCTACATTACCTCAGGTACCCTACACTACCTTACCTCAGGTACCCTACCATACATAACCTCAGGTACCCTACCATACATTACCTCTTGTACCCTACCATACATTCCCTCAGGTACCCTACCATACATTACCTCAGGTACCCTACCATACATTACCTCAGGTACCCTACCATACCACACCTTGCCTTGGGTACTCTACCATACCTTACCTCGGGTACTCCACCAAACCTTACCTCGGGTACTCTACCGTACCTTACCTCGGGTACTCTACCGTACCTTACCTCACCTCACCTCAGGTACCCTACCATACCTTACCTCACCTCAGGTATCCTACCATACCTTACCTCACCTCAGGTACCCTACCGTACCTTACCTCACCTCAGGTACCCTACCGTACCTTACCTCACCTCAGGTACCCTACTGTACCTTACCTCACCTCAGGTACCCTACCGTACCTTACCTCACCTCACCTCAGGTACCCTACCGTACCTTACCTCACCTCACCTCAGGTACCCTACCGTACCTTACCTCAGGTACCCTACCGTACCTTACCTCAGGTACCCTACCGTACCTTACCTCAGGTACCCTACCCTACCTTACCTCAGGTACCCTACCGTACCTTACCTCAGGTACCTTACCTCAGGTACCCTACCGTACCTTACCTCAGGTACCCTACCGTACATTACCTCAGGTACCCTACCGTACATTACCTCAGGTACCCTACCGTACATTACCTCAGGTACCCTACCGAACATTACCTCAGGTACCCTACCACACCTTACCTCAGGTACTCTACCATACCTTACCTTACCTCGGGTACTCTACCATACCTTACCCCGGGTACTCTACCGTACCTTACCGCGGGTACTCTACTGTACCTTACCTCGGGTACTCTACCGTACCTTACCTCGGGTACTCTACCGTACCTTACCTCGGGTACTCTACCGTACCTTACCTCAGGCACTCTACCGTACCTTTACCTCGGGTACTCTACCGTACCTTTACCTCGGGTACTCTACCGTACCTTTACCTCGGGTACCCTACCATACCTTACCTCGGGTACCCTACCGTACCTTACCTCAGGTACCCTACCCTGCCTTACCTCAGGTACCCTACCGTACATTACCTCAGGTACCTTACCTCAGGTACCCTACCGTACCTTACCTCAGGTACCCTACCCTGCCTTACCTCAGGTACCCTACCGTACATTACCTCAGGTACCTTACCTCAGGTACCCTACCGTACCTTACCTCATGTACCCTACTGTACATTACCTCAGGTACCCTACCGTACATTACCTCAGGTACCCTACCGAACATTACCTCAGGTACCCTACCACACCTTACCTCAGGTACTCTACCATACCTTACCTCGGGTACTCTACCATACCTTACCTCGGGTACTCTACCGTACCTTACCTCGGGTACTCTACCGTACCTTACCTCGGGTACTCTACCGTACCTTACCTCGGGTACTCTACCATACCTTAACTCGGGTACTCTACCATACCTTAACTCGGGTACTCTACCATACCTTACCTCGGGTACTCTACCATACCTTACCTCACCTCAGGTACCCTACCCTACCCTACATTACCTCAGGTACCCTACACTACCTTACCTCAGGTACCCTACCATACATAACCTCAGGTACCCTACCATACATTACCTCATGTACCCTACCATACATTCCCTCAGGTACCCTACCATACATTACCTCAGGTACCCTACCATACATTACCTCAGGTACCCTACCATACCACACCTTGCCTTGGGTACTCTACCATACCTTACCTCGGGTACTCCACCAAACCTTACCTCGGGTACTCTACCGTACCTTACCTCGGGTACTCTACCGTACCTTACCTCACCTCACCTCAGGTACCCTACCGTACCTTACCTCACCTCAGGTATCCTACCATACCTTACCTCACCTCAGGTACCCTACCATACCTTACCTCACCTCAGGTACCCTACCGTACCTTACCTCACCTCAGGTACCCTACCGTACCTTACCTCACCTCAGGTACCCTACTGTACCTTACCTCACCTCAGGTACCCTACCGTACCTTACCTCACCTCACTTCAGGTACCCTACCGTACCTTACCTCAGGTACCCTACCGTACCTTACCTCAGGTACCCTACCGTACCTTACCTCACCTCACCTCACCTCGGGTACCCTACCGTACCTTACCTCACCTCACCTCAGGTACCCTACCGTACCTTACCTCACCTCACCTCAGGTACCCTACCGTACCTTACCTCACCTCACCTCAGGTACCCTACCGTACCTTACCTCAGGTACCCTACCGTACCTTACCTCAGGTACCCTACCGTACCTTACCTCAGGTACCCTACCCTACCTTACCTCAGGTAACCTACCTTACCTTACCTCAGGTACCTTACCTCAGGTACCCTACCGTACATTACCTCAGGTACCCTACCGTACATTACCTCAGGTACCCTACCGTACATTACCTCAGGTACCCTACCGAACATTACCTCAGGTACCCTACCACACCTTACCTCAGGTACTCTACCATACCTTACCTTACCTCGGGTACTCTACCGTACCTTACCTCGGGTACTCTACCGTACCTTACCGCGGGTACTCTACCGTACCTTACCTCGGGTACTCTACCGTACCTTACCTCGGGTACTCTACCGTACCTTACCTCGGGTACTCTACCGTACCTTACCTCGGGTACTCTACCGTACCTTACCTCGGGTACTCTACCGTACCTTACCTAGGGTACTCTACCGTACCTTACCTCGGGTACTCTACCGTACCTTTACCTCGGGTACTCTACCGTACCTTACCTCGGGTAACCTACCGTACCTTACCTCAGGTACTCTGCCGTAACTTACCTCGGGTACTCTGCCGTACCTTACCTCGGGTACTCTGCCGTAACTTACCTCGGGTACTCTGCCGTAACTTACCTCGGGTACTCTGCCGTACCTTACCTCGGGTACTCTGCCGTACCTTACCTCGTGTACTCTGCCGTACCTTACCTTGGGTACTCTGCCGTACCTTACCTCGGGTACTCTGCCGTACCTTACCTCGGGTACTCTGCCGTACCTTACCTCGGGTACTCTGCCGTACCTTACCTCGGGTACTCTGCCACACCTTACCTCGGGTACTCTACCATACCTTTACCTCGGGTACTCTACCGTACCTTTACCTCGGGTACTCTACCGTACCTTACCTTGGGTACTCTACCGTACCTTACCTCAGGCACCCTGCCCTACCTTACCTCAGGCACCCTGCCCTACCTTACCTCAGGCACCCTGCCGTACCTTACCTCATGCACCCTGCCGTACCTTACCTCAGGCACCCTGCCGTACCTTACCTCAGGCACCCTGCCGTACCTAACCTCAGGCACCCTGCCGTACCTTACCTCAGGCACCCTGCCGTACCTTACCTCAGGCACCCTGCTATACCTTACCTCAGGCACCCTGCCGTACCTTACCTCAGGCACCCTGCCGTACCTTACCTCAGGCACCCTGCCGTACCACACCTTACCTCGGGTACTCTACCATACCTTACCTCGGGTACTCTACCATACCTTACCTTGGGTACTCCACCATACCTTACCTCGGCTACTCTACCATACCTTACCTTGGGTACTCTACCATACCTTACCTTGGGTACTCTACCATACCTTAACTCGGGTACTGTACCATACCTTAACTCGGGTACTCTACCATACCTTACCTCGGGTACTCTACCGTACCTTACCTCACCTCACCTCAGGTACCCTACCTTACCTCACCTCAGGTACCCTACCATACCTCACCTCACCTCAGGTACCCTACCGTACTTCACCTCACCTCAGGTACCCTACCGTACCTTACCTCACCTCAGGTACCCTACCGTACCTTACCTCACCTCACCTCACCTCAGGTACCCTACCATACCTTACCTCACCTCACCTCAGGTACCCTACCGTACCTTACCTCACCTCACCTCACCTCAGGTACCCTACCGTACCTTACCTCACCTCACCTCACCTCAGGTACCCTACCGTACCGTACCTTACCTCACCCCACCTCACCTCACCTCAGGTACCCTACCGTACCTTACCTCACCTCACCTCAGGTACCCTACCGTACCTAACCTCAGGTACCCTACCGTACCTCACCTCAGGTACCCTACTGTGCCTCACCTCAGGTACCCTACTGTGCCTCACCTCAGGTACCCTACCGTGCCTCACCTCAGGTACCCTACCGTACCTTACCTCACCTCACCTCAGGTACCCTACCGTACCTTACCTCACCTCACGTACCCTACAGTACCTTACCTCACCTCACCTCAGGTACCCTACCGTACCTTACCTCACCTCAGGTACCCTACCTTACCTTACCTCACCTCACCTCAGGTACCCTACCGTACCTTACCTCACCTCACCTCAGGTACCCTACCTTACCTCACCTCAGGTACCCTACCGTACCTCACCTCAGGTACCCTACCGTACCTCACCTCAGGTACCCTACCGTACCCCACCTCAGGTACCCTACCGTACCTTACCTCAGGTACCCTACCGTACCTTACCTTACCTTACCTCAGGTACCCTACCGAACCTTATCTCAGGTACCCTACCATACATTACCTCAGGTACCCTACCATACATTACCTCAGGTACCCTACCATACATTACCTCAGGTACCCTACCATACATTACCTCAGGTACTCTACCGTACCTTACCTTACCTCGGGTACTCTACCATACCTTACCTCGGGTACTCTACCGTACCTTACCTCACCTCGGGTACTCTACCATACCTTACCTCACCTCAGGTACCCTACCGTACCTTACATCACCTCAGGTACCCTACCGTACCGTACCTCACCTCAGGTACCCTACCGTACCTCACCTCACCTCACCTCAGGTACCCTACCCTACCGTACCTCACCTCACCTCACCTCAGGTACCCTACCGTACCTTACCTCACCTCACCTCACCTCACCTCAGGTACCCTACCGTACCTTACCTCACCTCACCTCACCTCACCTCACCTCAGGTACCCTACCGTACCTCACCTCACCTCACCTCAGGTACCCTACCGTACCTTACCTCACCTCAAGTACCCAACCGTACCTTACCTCACCTCACCTCAGGTACCCTACCGTACCTTACCTCAGGTACCCTACCGTACCTTACCTCGGGTACTCTGCCGTACCTTACCTCGGGTACTCTGCCGTACCTTACCTTGGGTACTCTACCGTACCTTACCTCGGGTACTCTGCCGTACCTTACCTCCGGTACTCTGCCGTACCTTACCTCGGGTACTCTGCCGTACCTTACCTCGGGTACTCTGCCGTACCTTACCTCGGGTACTCTGCCGTACCTTACCTCGGGTACTCTGCCGTACCTTACCTCGGGTACTCTGCCGTACCTTACCTCAGGCACTCTGCCGTACTTTATCTCAGGCACCCTGCCCTACCTTACCTCAGGCACCCTGCCCTACCTTACCTCAGGCACCCTGCCGTACCTTACCTCAGGCACCCTGCCGTACCTTACCTCAGGCACCCTGCCGTACCTTACCTCAGGCACCCTGCCGTACCTTACCTCAGGCACCCTGCCGTACCTTACCTCAGGCACCTTGCCGTACCTTACCTCAGGCACCCTGCCGTACCACACCTTACCTCGGGTACTCTACCATACATTACCTCGGGTACTCCACCATACCTTACCTCGGGTACTCTACCATACCTTACCTCGGGTACTCTACCATACCTTACCTCGGGTACTCTACCATACCTTAACTCGGGTACTCTACCATACCTTAACTCGGGTACTCTACCATACCTTAACTCGGGTACTCTACCATACCTTACCTCGGGTACTCTACCATACCTTACCTCACCTCAGGTACCCTACCCTACATTACCTCAGGTACCCTACACTACCTTACCTCAGGTACCCTACCATACATTACCTCAGGTACCCTACCATACATTACCTCATGTACCCTACCATACATTCCCTCAGGTACCCTACCATACATTACCTCAGGTACCCTACCATACATTACCTCAGGTACCCTACCATACCACACCTTGCCTTGGGTACTCTACCATACCTTACCTCGGGTACTCTACCATACCTTACCTCAGGTACTCTACCGTACCTTACCTCGGGTACTCTACCGTACCTTACCTCACCTCACCTCACCTCACCTCACCTCAGGTACCCTACTGTACCTTACCTCACCTCAGGTACCCTACCGTACCTTACCTCACCTCAGGTACCCTACCGTACCTTACCTCACCTCAGGTACCCTACCGTACCTTACCTCACCTCAGGTACCCTACCGTACCTTACCTCACCTCACCTCAGGTACCCTACCGTACCTTACCTCACCTCACCTCACCTCACCTCACCTCAGGTACCCTACCGTACCTTACCTCACCTCACCTCAGGTACCCTACCGTAACTTACCTCACCTCACCTCAGGTACCCTACCGTAACTTACCTCACCTCACCTCAGGTACCCTACCGTACCTTACCTCAGGTACCCTACCGTACCTTACCTCAGGTACCCTACCGTACCTTACCTCAGGTACCCTACCGTACCTTACCTCAGGTACCCTACCGTACCTTACCTCAGGTACCCTACCCTACCCTACCTTACCTCAGGTACCCTACCCTACCTTACCTCAGGTACCCAACCCTACCTTACCTCAGGTACCCTACCGTACCTTACTTCAGGTACCTTACCTCAGGTACCCTTCCGTACCTTACCTCAGGTACCCTACCGTACATTACCTCAGGTACCCTACCGTACATTACCTCAGTTACCCCACCGAACATTACCTCAGGTACCCTACCACACCTTACCTCAGGTACTCTACCATACCTTACCTTACCTCGGGTACTCTACCGTACCTTACCTCGGGTACTCTACCGTACCTTACCTCGGGGACTCTACCGTACCTTACCTCGGGTACTCTACCGTACCTTTACCTCGGGTACTCTACCGTACCTTTCCTCGGGTGCTCTACCGTAACTTACCTCGGGTACTCTACCGTACCTTACCTCGGGTACTCTACCGTACCTTACCTCGGGGACTCTGCCATACCTTACCTCTGGGACTCTGCCGAACCTTACCTCGGGTACTCTGCCGTACCTTACCTCGGGTACTCTGCCGTACCTTACTTCAGGTACCTTACCTCAGGTACCCTACCGTACCTTACCTCAGGTACCCTACCGTACATTACCTCAGGTACCCTACCGTACATTACCTCAGTTACCCCACCGAACATTACCTCAGGTACCCTACCACACCTTACCTCAGGTACTCTACCATACCTTACCTTACCTTGGGTACTCTACCGTACCTTACCTCGGGTACTCTACCGTACCTTACCTCGGGGACTCTACCGTACCTTACCTCGGGTACTCTACCGTACCTTTACCTCGGGTACTCTACCGTACCTTTCCTCGGGTGCTCTACCGTAACTTACCTCGGGTACTCTACCGTACCTTACCTCGGGTACTCTGCCGTACCTTACTTCGGGGACTCTGCCATACCTTACCTCTGGGACTCTGCCGAACCTTACCTCGGGTACTCTGCCGTACCTTACCTCGGGTACTCTGCCGTACCTTACCTCGGGTACTCTGCCGTACCTTACCTCGGGTACTCTGCCGTACCTTACCTTGGGTACTCTGCCGTACCTTACCTCGGGTACTCTGCCGTACCTTACCTCAGGCACCCTGCCGTACCTTACCTCAGGCACCCTGCCGTACCTTACCTCAGGCACCCTGCCGTACCTTACCTCAGGCACCCTGCCGTACCTTACCTCAGGCACCCTGCCGTACATTACCTCAGGCACCCTGCCGTACATTACCTCAGGCACCCTGCCGTACATTACCTCAGGCACCCTGCCGTACCTTACCTCAGGCACCCTGCCATACCTTACCTCAGGCACCCTGCCGTACCTTACCTCAGGCACCCTGCCGTACCTTACCTCAGGCACCCTGCCGTACCACACCGTACCTCGGATACTCTACCATACCTTACCTCGGGTACTCTACCGTACCTTACCTCACCTCACCTCAGGTACCCTACCGTACCTTACCTTACCTCACCTCACCTCAGGTACCCTACCGTACCTTACCTCACCTCAGGTACCCTACCGTACCTTACCTCACCTCAGGTACCCTACCGTACCTTACCTCACCTCACCTCAGGTACCCTACTGTACCTTACCTCACCTCACCTCAGGTACCCTACTGTACCTTACCTCACCTCACCTCAGGTACCCTACCGTACCTTACCTCACCTCACCTCAGGTCAGGTACCCTACCGTACCTTACCTCAGGTACCCTACCCTACCTTACCTCAGGTACCCTACCCTACCCTACCTTACCTCAGGTACCCTACCGTACCTTACCTCAGGTACCTTACCTCAGGTACCCTACCGTACCTTACCTCAGGTACCCTACCGTACAATACCTCAGGTACCCTACCGAACATTACCTCAGGTACCCTACCACACCTTACCTCAGGTACTCTACCATACCTTACCTTACCTCGGGTACTCTACCGTACCTTACCTCGGGTACTCTACCGTACCTTACCTCGGGTACTCCACCGTACCTTACCTCGGGTACTCTACCGTACCTTACCTCGGGTACTCTACCGTACCTTACCTCGGGTACTCTGCCGTACCTTACCTCGGGTACTCTGCCGTACCTTACCTCGGGTACTCTGCCGTACCTTACCTCAGGTACTCTGCCGTACCTTACCTCGGGTACTCTGCCGTACCTTACCTCGGGTACTCTGCCGTACCTTACCTCGGGTACTCTACCGTACCTTACCTAGGGTACTCTGCCGTACCTTACCTCGGGTACTCTGCCGTACCATACCTCGGGTACTCTGCCGTACCTTACCTCGGGTACTCTGCCGTACCTTACCTCGGGTACTCTGCCGTACCTTACCTCGGGTACCCTGCCGCACCTTATCTCGGGTACCCTGCCCTACCTTACCTCAGGCACCCTGCCCTACCTTACCTCAGGCACCCTGCCCTACCTTACCTCAGGCACCCTGCCGTACCTTACCTCAGGCACCCTGCCGTACCTTACCTCAGGCACCCTGCCGTACCTTACCTCAGGCACCCTGCCGTACCTTACCTCAGGCACCCTGCCGTACCTTACCTCAGGCACCCTGCCGTACCTTACCTCAGGCACCCTGCCGCACCACACCTTACCTCGGGTACTCCTCCGTACCTTACCTCGGGTACTCCGCCGTACCTTACCTCGGGTACTCTTCCGTACCTTACCTCGGGTACTCTGCCGTACCTTACCTCGGGTACTCTGCCGTACCTTACCTCGGGTACTCTGCCGTACCTTACCTCGGGTACTCTGCCGTACCTTACCTCGGGTACTCTGCCGCACCTTACCTCGGGTACCCTGCCGCACCTTACCTCGGGTACCCTGCCCTACCTTACCTCAGGCACCCTGCCCTACCTTACCTCAGGCACCCTGCCGTACCTTACCTCAGGCACCCTGCCGTACCTTACCTCAGGCACCCTGCCGTACCTTACCTCAGGCACCCTGCCGTACCTTACCTCAGGCACCCTGCCGTACCTTACCTCAGGCACCCTGCCGTACCACACCTTACCTCGGGTACTCTACCATACCTTACCTCGGGTACTCCACCATACCTTACCTCGGGTACTCTACCATACCTTACCTTGGGTACTCTACCATACCTTAACTTGGGTACTCTACCATACCTTAACTTGGGTACTCTACCGTACCTTAACTCGGGTACTCTACCATACCTTACCTCAGGTACCCTGCCGTACCTTACCTCAGGTACCCTGCCGTACCTTACCTCAGGTACCCTGCCGTACCTTACCTCACCTCAGGTACCCTACCCTACATTACCTCAGGTACCCTACACTACCTTACCTCAGGTACCCTACCATACATTACTTCAGTTACCCTACCATACATTACCTCAGGTACCCTACCACACATTACCTCAGGTACCCTACCATACATTACCTCAGGTACCCTACCATACATTACCTCAGGTACCCTACCATACCACACCTTGCCTTGGGTACTCTACCATACCTTACCTCGGGTACTCTACCATACCTTACCTCGGGTAGTCTACCATACCTTACCTCGGGTACTCTACCATACCTTACCTCGGGTACTCTACCGTACCTTACCTCACCTCACCTCAGGTACCCTACCGTACCTTACCTCACCTCACCTCAGGTACCCTACTGTACCTTACCTCAGGTACCCTACCGTACCTTACCTCAGGTACCCTACCGTACCTTACCTCAGGTACCCTACCGTACCTTACCTCAGGTACCCTACCATACCTTACCTCAGGTACCCTACCATACCACACCTTGCCTTGGGTACTCTACCATACTTTAGCTCGGGTACTCTACCATACCTTACCTCGGGTTCTCTACCATACCTTACCTCGGGTACTCTACCATACCTTACCTCGGGTACTCTACCATACCTTACCTCGGGTACTCTACCATACTTTACCTCGGGTAGTCTACCATACCTTACCTCGGGTAGTCTACCATACCTTACCTCGGGTACTCTACCATACCTTACCTCGGGTACTCTACCATACCTTACCTCAGGTACCCTACCGTACCTTACCTCACCTCAGGTACCCTACCGTACCTTACCTCACCTCACCTCAGGTACCCTACCGTACCTTACCTCACCTCACCTCAGGTACCCTACCGTACCTTACCTCACCTCACCTCAGGTACCCTACCGTACCTTACCTCACCTCAGGTACACTACCGTACCTTACCTCACCTCAGGTACCCTACCGTACCTTACCTCACCTCACCTCAGGTACCCTACCGTACCTTACCTCAGGTACCCTACCGTACCTTACCTCACCTCACCTCAGGTACCCTACCGTACCTTACCTCAGGTACCCTACCGTACCTTACCTCACCTCACCTCAGGTACCCTACCGTACCTTACCTCAGGTACCCTACCGTACCTCACCTCAGGTACCCTACCGTACCTTACCTCAGGTACCTTACCTCGGGTACTCTGCCGTACCTTACCTCGGGTTCTCTGCCGCACCTTACCTCGGGTACCCTGCCGCACCTTACCTCGGGTACCCTGCCCTACCTTACCTCAGGCACCCTGCCCTACCTTACCTCAGGCACCCTGCCCTACCTTACCTCAGGCACCCTGCCGTACCTTACCTCAGGCACCCTGCCGTACCTTACCTCAGGCACCCTGCCGTACCTTACCTCAGGCACCCTGCCGTACCTTACCTCAGGCACCCTGCCGTACCTTACCTCAGGCACCCTGCCATACCACACCTTACCTCGGGTACTCTACCATACCTTACCTCGGGTACTCCATCATACCTTACCTCGGGTACTCTACCATACCTTACCTTGGGTACTCTACCATACCTTAACTTGGGTACTCTACCATACCTTAACTTGGGTACTCTACCGTACCTTAACTCGGGTACTCTACCATACCTTACCTCAGGTACCCTGCCGTACCTTACCTCAGGTACCCTGCCGTACCTTACCTCAGGTACCCTGCCGTACCTTACCTCACCTCAGGTACCCTACCCTACATTACCTCAGGTACCCTACACTACCTTACCTCAGGTACCCTACCATACATTACTTCAGGTACCCTACCATACATTACCTCAGGTACCCTACCACACATTACCTCAGGTACCCTACCATACATTACCTCAGGTACCCTACCATACATTACCTCAGGTACCCTACCATACCACACCTTGCCTTGGGTACTCTACCATACCTTACCTCGGGTACTCTACCATACCTTACCTCGGGTAGTCTACCATACCTTACCTCGGGTACTCTACCATACCTTACCTCGGATACTCTACCGTACCTTACCTCACCTCACCTCAGGTACCCTACCGTACCTTACCTCACCTCACCTCAGGTACCCTACTGTACCTTACCTCAGGTACCCTACCGTACCTTACCTCAGGTACCCTACCGTACCTTACCTCAGGTACCCTACCGTACCTTACCTCAGGTACCCTACCATACCTTACCTCAGGTACCCTACCATACCACACCTTGCCTTGGGTACTCTACCATACTTTAGCTCGGGTACTCTACCATACCTTACCTCGGGTTCTCTACCATACCTTACCTCGGGTACTCTACCATACCTTACCTCGGGTACTCTACCATACCTTACCTCGGGTACTCTACCATACCTTACCTTGGGTAGTCTACCATACCGTACCTCGGGTAGTCTACCATAGCTTACCTCGGGTACTCTACCATACCTTACCTCGGGTACTCTACCATACCTTACCTCAGGTACCCTACCGTACCTTACCTCACCTCAGGTACCCTACCGTACCTTACCTCACCTCACCTCAGGTACCCTACCGTACCTTACCTCACCTCACCTCAGGTACCCTACCGTACCTTACCTCACCTCACCTCAGGTACCCTACCGTACCTTACCTCACCTCAGGTACCCTACCGTACCTTACCTCACCTCAGGTACCCTACCGTACCTTACCTCACCTCACCTCAGGTACCCTACCGTACCTTACCTCAGGTACCCTACCGTACCTTACCTCACCTCACCTCAGGTACCCTACCGTACCTTACCTCAGGTACCCTACCGTACCTTACCTCACCTCACCTCAGGTACCCTACCGTACCTTACCTCAGGTACCCTACCGTACCTCACCTCAGGTACCCTACCGTACCTTACCTCAGGTACCTTACCTCGGGTACTCTGCCGTACCTGACCTCGGGTACTCTGCCGTACCTTACCTCGGGTACTCTGCCGTACCTTACCTCGGGTACTCTGACGTACCTTACCTCGGGTACTCTGCCGTACCTTACCTCGGGTACTCTGCCGTACCTTACCTCGGGTACTCTGCCGTACCTTACCTCGGGTACTCTGCCCTACCTTACCGCGGGTACTCTGCCGTACCTTACCTCGGGTACTCTGCCGTACCACACCTTACCTCGGGTACTCTACCATACCTTACCTCGGGTACTCCACCATACCTTACCTCGGGTACTCCACCATACCTTAACTTGGGTACTCTACCAAACCTTAACTCGGGTACTCTACCATACCTTAACTCGGTTACTCTACCATACCTTAACTCGGGTACTCTACCATACCTCATCTCGGGTACTATACCATACCTTACCTCACCTAGAGTACCCTACCCTACCCTACATTACCTTAGGTACCCTACCATACATTACCTCAGGTACCCTACCATACATTACCTCATGTACCCTACCAAACATTACCTCAGGTACCCTACCGTACCTTACCTCAGGTACCCTACCGTACCTTACCTCAGGTACCCTGCCGTACCTTACCTCAGGTACCCTGCCGTACCTTACCTCAGGTACCCTGCCGTACCTTACCTCAGGTACCCTGCCGTACCTTACCTCAGGTACCCTGCCGTACCTTACCTCAGGTACCCTGCCGTACCTTACCTCAGGTACCCTGCCGTACCTTACCTTCCCAACCGAAACTTGGTTAACCCCAGACTGCGACCCAGATGTGATTCAAGCCCTGCCACCAGGCTACCAAATTGCTCGTAGGGACCGCACACGCGGAAAAGGAGGAGGCCTCGCCATCATCCATAAATCTATATACCAATATTACTGTACCCTGGATCCAATCCCAGACTGCTAAAGCATGTCTTTCTGCCTCAAACTCACCCCTAACGATTGTCTGACAGGGGCACTTATATACCGCCCCCCAGGCCCACTAAATCACTTCCACTCCTCCCTACCTTCGCTAGCAGCCGAATCTGCCATGTCTTCTTCCAACTTCACGCTGCTGGGTGATTTAAATATTCACTTCGATGTCAGAACCGACAGCACCGCCAACGAGCTAGTTTCTAGCCTAGCCGCAATTCAACTAGAACAATTAATCAGGTCTCCCACTCATAACAAAGGTCACCTGCTCGACCCAGTTTTTAGTAATGGCCCCAACCTCACGGTTGGCACTATTACTCCCCTCCCATGGACGGATCACTTCCTGATTCCCCTCAAATGGTCCTCCTGCAAAGTCACTCCCCCCCCCCCACTTCACGCAAGATGAGAAACTGGTCGAAACTCCCGCTAGAGCAATGGTCGAGCCTCCTTTCCACCTCCAAACCCGCTCTTTCCAAAAGCCCTGCACCTGATAGCAGGACATTCAATAAGTGGATCGAGGACTCCATCGACACCATCCTCCCCACCGGGAAAACCAGGCTAAAAAGAGCTTGAGAAACTGCCCCCTGGTATTCGGAGAAACTCAGGGAACTAAAACGACAGTGTAGAAAGCTATAAAGGAAGTGGCGCCTAGGATACGCCGTCACCGAAAAAGACAGGTATAGGGAAGCCATTAGGGCATACAAAACCGAAATAAACTTAGCTCAAACCAATTACTACAAAGAGAAAATGATGGCAGCTCGATCTAAGCCAAGAGAAATATACCAAGTAGTCAAAAGTCTTTCTAAGATCTCCGCTCCCACAGCCCCAACCTACAATCCTATAGCTCGATGGAACGAGCTGGCTGAATTTTTCTTTCAAAAAATCAACAAAATATATTTATCCTTCGCAGCCCCCAGCCCAGAGACTATCACTGTCATACCACCACCTCCAAGCGCTACAGAACACCCTCCGCGGGTTTACCTGAATGAATTCCCACCACTAGACCTGGAATCACTCAAATCCCTTGCACTTCAGGTAAAATCAGGCTCTCCCCTCGACCCTGCGCCCCCTCAGATGATGAACATGGCCAACCATGTCATCCTCCCCACCCTCATGGACCTACTCAATAGTTCCATGCAAAGAGGAGTGGTTCCCCCCTCCTGGAAACAAGCAATGGTGAGAGCATTGCTTAAGAAACTTAATCTCAATCCCACGGACCCTAACAACTACCGTCCAATCTCCTTGCTGCCATGGGCAAGTAAAATTCTGGAGAAGTACATTAATCTCCACCTCACTAACTTCCTTGAGGAGAATCTTCTACTGGACTCCACCCAAACAGGATTCCGTCCCAAACACGGCACAGAAACGGCTCTTCTAGCCGTCACGGAAGAATCCAGGAGGATCTTGGATCGAGGGGGGTCAGTGGCAGTGGTCCTCCTCAATCTAAGCGCCGCGTTCGATACGGTGTGCCATAGAACCCTGTTGTCTCGACTATCCGACCAGTGAGTCTCAGGAAATGCTCTCGACTGGCTGAGTTCCTTTCTCAGTGGAAGAACCTTTCAGGTCTTCGACGGCGACTCCTGCTCCACTAGCAGACCTCTAAACTGCGGGGTACCCCAAGGCTCCTCCCTGAGCCCCACGCTGTTTAATGTGTACATGAGGCCGACATTACGGTATCAAGATCATCTCGTATGCGGACGACACCCAGCTGGTGGTCTCCTTGGCACAGAAGAACAGCGGGCTCCCCCAATCCAACCTGGCAGCCTGCATGGAGGATGTTAGAAGATGGATGACAACATCCTCTTTAAAACTCAACGGTGACAAGACCAAGATAATGATCCTCGGCCCCCCTACTCTCATCGCCCTCGACCAGCTATGGCCCTCCAGCTTAGGCCCACCTCCAACCCCGAAGGAGGACATCAAAAGCCTGGGAGTATGGCTGGACAAAACCCTTACCTTTAATACCCAGGCAACTAAAACAGCAGCAACCTGCTTCGGGATTATCCGAATGCTGAGAAAGATCATGCCGATTTTGCCCTTGGAAGCTAAGCAGGTTGTTATTCAGGGCCTCATCCAGTCCAGGCTCGACTTTAACATCGCCCTCTACTTGGGAGCCCCTGAATACGTGCTGGAGAAACTTCAGCGCACGCAGAACTGTGCAGCTCGCACGCTGCTCCAGATCCCTCGCAGAGAGTCAGCTAAGGCAGGGATCAGGTCACTCCACTGGCTCCCTGTCAGGGACAGAATAAAGTTCAAAACCTTGTGCATATCGCACCAAGCCTTCCATAGAGCTAGCCCTGAGATTAACCACTCACTTCTTTCCCCTTATTGTCCCGGTAAATCTCTTCGATCCACGAACACATTCCTTGCGGCAGTTCCCAGAGTCAAAAGGTCCAGAGCAGGAGGCAGGTCCTTCACACTCAACGCTGCTAAACTATGGAACTCTCTTCCCTTCTCACTAAGGTCCAACCCTACTCTCTGGTCCTTCCGTAAAGAACTGAAAACATTCCTCTTCAGAAATTAGCTCCCCTCCTGGTCCTCTTCCCCTGTCCCTCAGAGTTCCATTACCTCTACTTAGCGCTTGGACGCCCTCGGGCAGCAGCCGCGCTCTACAAAACCCCTTCACTTCACTTCACTTCACTTCACGTCAAATGTGCTCAGAAATTTGGCAGAAGCCAACTTATCTATGAGCTCATCTGCCCTTGGAAAGGGATGAGCATATGTCCTAGTGACAGCATTGAGACCTCTGTAGTCCACACAAAACCTCATTTCCCTCTTTCCATCTTTGGTATGGGGTTTTGGCACAAGGACTACTGGGCTGGCCCATGGGCTCTCTGATGGCTCAATCACTCCAAGTTCAAGAATTTTCTGCACCTCAGCCTTTATACAATCCCTGACATGGTCAGGTTGCCTGTAGATGTTATTCTTCACAGGCAGACTGTCACCAGTGTCCACCTCATGGGTGCACCAGGTAGTTTGACTGGGTGTGAGAGAAAACATATTTCTATGAGCCTGCAACACCTGTCTGCAGTCACCTTGCTGCTGGTCAGTGAGGCTGCCTGCCAAGGCTACTCCATCCACTGAACCATCATCAGGGTTCTGTGATAACAGGTCTGGGAGAGGGTCACTCTCTTCCTCCTGCTGCCCATATGTAGCCATGAGTAAACCTATGTCTTCCCTGTCAACAAATGCTTTCAATCTGTTTACATGGAGCACCCTGTGGGGGCTCTTAGGGGTGCCAAGGTCCAACAAGTAGGTGACCTCTCCCTTTTTCTCCAGTATGGTGTAGGGTCCAGACCATTTGTCTTGGAGAGCTGCTGGGGCCACTGGCTCCAACACCCACACCTTCTGTCCTGGCTGGTACTCAGTCAGAACAGCCTTTTGGTCACGCCAAGCTTTCTGTAATTCTTGGCTGGCCTCCAGGTTTTTGGTTGCCTTCTCCATGTATTCAGCCATCCTGGAGCGGAGACCAAGTACATAGTCCACAACATCAAGTTTAGGCTTTTTGAGAGGTAACTCCCATCCTTCCTTCACAAGACACAATGGACCCCTTACAGGGTGGCCAAACAAAAGTTCAAAAGGGCTGTAGCCAACCCCCTTCTGTGGGACCTCTCTGTAAGCAAAGAGTAGGCAGGGTAAAAGGATGTCCCATCTTCGCCTGAGCTTTTCAGGTAACCCTTTTATCATTCCCTTTACGGTCTTGTTGAACCTTTCAACAAGCCCATTGCACTGTGGATGGTAGGGTGTGGTAAACCTATAGTTCACTCCACACTCTTTCCACATTGCTTTCAAATATCCAGACATGAAGATTGTACCTCTGTCTGAAAGTACCTTCTTTGGAAAGCCCAATCTTGAGAAAACTGCAAGGAGGGCCCTTGCCACAACAGGTGCTGTTGTGGTCCTCAGGGTAATTGCCTTTGGGTACCTGGTGGCATGATCCACTACCACCAGTATAAATCTGTGCCCCGATGCTGTTTGAGGGTCCATTGGTCCAACAATGTCTACCCCCACTCTCTCAAAGGGCACCTCCACCACAGGTAGTGGTATCAGGGGGGCCTTTGTTGTGCCACCTGACTTACCACTGGCTTGGCAAGTGACACAGGATCGACAAAAATCCTTGGTATCTTCCGACATATGAGGCCAGTGAAAGTGAGGGGCAAGCCTGTCCCAAGTCTTGTTCTGGCCTAAGTGTCCTGCAAGGGGAATATCATGGGCCAAGGTGAGAAGGAAGCCCCTAAATTGCAGAGGTATAACCACCCTCCTGCTTGCACCAGGCTTGGGGTCTCTAGCCTCTAAATAAAGGAGCCCATCATCCCAATACACTTTATGGGTACCTTGAGCATTCCCAGCAGCCTCAGCGGCAGCCTGCTGTCTGAGGGGTTCAAGAGAAGGGCAAGTTAACTGAGCCTACCCCAGGTCTGCCCTTGAGGGTCCCCCTGTCCCCAGAAACTCAACCTGATCAGGTTCAAGCTCTTCAGAGACAGTCTCCTCTTGGATCACAGAATCAGCCTCCTGTGAGATTTGATCCTCAACCTGGGGCAAGTGGGAAGGCACTGCCTTAACCCTCTTGCTCTTCCTCTTGGGTTGTGGTTGGTCTATAGTTTCAAGATCCACCACAGGTTCAGGTAGGCACGTCTTGGCATGAGTCCTGGTTACAGCAAGGACATGTACTGAAATACCTAGCATCTCTGCATGAGTCCTGTACTCCACTTCTGAAAATAAAGAATTCTCTAGATCATTGCCCAAAAGACAGTCAACTGGGAGGTCTGCACTCACAACAACTTTCTTGAGGCCAGTTACCCCTCCCCAGGAGAATTTAACAACAGCCGAACTATGTGTAGTAGTGGCATTGCTAGCATTGGTCACTAGGTAGTTCTCACCTAGTATGATTTGTCCAGGGTCCACAAAGTTAGGTGTCACCATAGTGACACTGGCACATGTGTCCCTGTAGGCCTGAGCCAGTTTCTCATTAATTAAAGGGGTCTGTCTAAATTTGCCCAAAGTATTGGGACTCATAGGTGTGGCCATAGATATGTCCACATCATATAGTAGAACTGCCTGAGTAGGGACTCTGACTAGGCCAGACTCCATCTCAGTACCCAGGGTTAACCCCACTATAGCCTTGGGCTGTGTACCACCACTGCTGACTGTACTAGGGGGTGCAGGTGCCTTAGGGGCTGCAGTGGTAGGGACTGGATTTTTCTTAGTGCATTCACTCCCCCAGTGGGAAGTGGACTTACAAGTATTGCACCAAGGTTTCTTTGGGCCATCATTCTTCTTCTTCTTCTTGTTTCCATTCTGGAAACCACCCTCCTTATTAGAATTATTTTGTGGGCCTGAAGAAGACTTCTGGTCTTTTTCTTTCTTATCTCCACCTTTCTGGTCTGCCTTTTTCTGATCACCACCTTGGTTCTGGTTTTTCTGCTTAACCCTGGTTCTGACCCATTTGTCCGCCTTCTTTCCCAATTCTTGGGGAGAGGTCAGATCTGAGTCAAACAGGTGTTGATGCAACAGCTGGTTCTGGGGATTATTAAGGATCTGTTCTCTCATTATTAGATTGTACAATCCTGTATAGTCTGAAACTTTACTTCCCAGCAATCAACCTTCCAAAGCCTTAGTGGCACAATCAACAAAGTCAGTCCAGTCCTGAGTCTGAGCTTTTTGGGTATCTCTGAACAACAACCTGTATTGCTCAGTGGTTAGGCCAAACCCATCAATAAGAGCACTCTTCAGGATAGTGTAGTTTTTAGCATCCTCATGTCTAACAGTGAGGAGCGTATCTCTCCCTTTCTCAGAAAAGGAGAGCCATAAAATTGCAGCCCACTGGTCTTCAGGAACCTGCTGTACCATGCAGGCTCTCTCAAGAGCAGTTATCCACTTGTGGATGTCATCCCCATCTCTGTAGGGGGGCACAATTTTGCTCAGGTTTCTATGTTAATAGGACCTGTCTTTCTCTCTTGGAATAATATTGCTGCCACCAGTGGAATCTAATCCACACAATTTTTGTTCCTTTGCTAAAGCAAGTTTAGCTTGGGCCAATGCTACCTCTTCCCACTCTATCTGGAGTTGGACAGCCCTCATTCTGGCCCTATGCTCTTTTATCTGGGGGGAAGTGATTCCCCTTTGAGATTCCCTTGAGGCACTAGAAAGGTGAGATTCCCTGGAAGGAGATCTATCCCTTCTATTGCCTGGAAATGTTCTGTTATGGAACCTGGGGAGGTGCTGGCCCTCTCCATTTCCATGTAGGTCCAAGTTGATTTGGCTAAGCCTCCCAACTGGCACCTGGTTGTCCCCTTGATCATGATCTGACTCTTCACCTTCTGATTCAGGGTCCACCTCCTCATTTTCTATCTCTGGGGTGGTGTTCTCATTCTATGGGGGGTTCACTCCATCTCCTGACCCTAGGGGAGCTACTCTAGCTTTCTCAAGATCATCCTTCTCCAGGATGGCTATCAGGATGGGAATGGTAGGGCTGTGACCCTTTTTCAGCTCCCTTGGAGTACACAAGGTACTCAAGTCCTTATGGCTGAGTTTGTCATAGCTGGAAGGTGCCTTGGTCAGGTCAACCAACACAGGTAGAGAGCTGGAAGCTTCACCTGTGCCAGACATGACTCTAGTGAGGTGTAAGTGGTGCACTTACCTACACTAAGTGTTTTCCTACTGTACCTTGCTAGTGAGTTGTAGGCTGGGTGTGCTAAGCCCTTTGTTCTACAACTACTAAGTTCAGTAGAACTTAAATATGTAAGCTTTGTTTATATGTACCTAAGGTACTTGATGTGATCTTTCAATTTGATAAAAAGATTGCAATGGTAACAGCAAGCTCAAATCCCAACCGCTGCACACCAATGTGAGAAGTTGGCCTGATATATGATGTCTCCAATTCTGGGGGCACCTTGTATCAGTCCAAACAACCCCTTATGGTGGTGGTTGTAAGTCAACCTTATAGACAAGCTATCCTAGCATGGACTAAGCAGCCTTCAGGCTAAACTCAAGAGGGCATGTGAAGCCAGCTGTTTTACCAATCACAATCCTGTAATATCAAATGAAAGGACACCACACAAGTTATATATTATAAAAATATATGTATTTATTCTCAGAATAATCCTCTAGACTCTTTATGAGTATAGAACCACAAGCGTTTAAACAAAAGCACAGTAAAACATATGAAAGTTGCACAATTATGGATGAGGCCAGGGGCCACGCAAATCATATACTAAATAAGTGGTATAAGTATCACTAATCAAACAGTGGTCAGGCCTAGGGCCTGGGGAATCGCTGGGACTAATCGGGACTAGCAATGCTGAAGTCGGGAAAAGCCCGCGAGAATCGGGTGCAGCGCTGAAAGCACACACATGCACCAATGCAAAGTCAATGGTGCGTAAAAGTTATCGAGTTACTGTTTTAAGAGTCTTCCGACTGGACTAGAAGTACAAAACTTTAGACTTCGACACTAGAGGTATATACCACTACAGGAGCACCGGCGTTCAAGAGTTACCTCACCCACAGGAAGGGGGTGCACAGGTGCAAAGTCGTGTCGGTTTTCGTCGTGTAGATCTATGGAGCCTGTAGATGAAGATGCTGCAGGCGGCCAGAAGAGAAGTGTCCGGTGCGATCCAAGGGTGGATCGAAGATGTAGAGTACCTGAAAGCAGAGGGGACAGAGTCTGGGTCACTCAGCAGTGACCAGGGTGGAACCAGGAAGGAACCAGGCAATGTCGGACGCAATCAGGTGGTTGTCAAGAAGCTTGTCTCTGCTGCCACGTGGACTCTGGGGCACAGAGGATGTCCAGGAGTGGATCACAAGCTGCCCGACAAAGGTTCTCGCTGTCGGCGGTGTCGGCTCCGGATTGGAGAAAACAAACCTTGGCAAGCGTAACCCATGCAGAATTCAAAGATCGCTTCTTACTCGGACCAGAAAGGTCAGAGCGGGTGCTCCTTTTCAGGGGAGCGAGGGCCAGTCCAGAGCAACCAGACTGGCAGAGCAAATTCAAAGGTTCGTTGGTACTGGGGCCACTAGCCAACGGGCAAGCAACCGGATCAACGCGTCAAGCAGAAAGATGCAGAAGGGCCCCACGCAGCACTCAGAGAGTGTGGAGGGGTGAGCTTTAGTGCAAAAGCTGCTCGGGGCTGGGGCTTCTCAAACCCCAATGCACAGCATCAAGGGAGCCTCAGGAGCTGCACGGTCAGCACTTCGTAGTTTTTCCAAGATGGCCGCCCCACGCTTCAGGTCGCCTCCACGGGTCTCAGACTTGCTGGGACTGTGGATCGGGCTGTTGAAAGGCAGGAACGCTGGGTCTTGTTGATCTCTGTTGCTCGAGTTTCAGCGGGAACTGCAACAAAGCAAATGGTGAGGCGCTAGATGGTGCCTGTTTGCACAGGGTGGTCACTCCTTGACCACAAGGGAGATTCTTCAGTCTTCCACATCGAGTGGGATGTCCAAGGGTCCAGAGTTTCGTTTCATAAGTTTCAGTCAGGATAATCTGATGTGCGTTGGCACAGCTCCTACCTTTATTCCAAATCAAGGGGCTGGATTACCTGCTAGGTCCCTCCTATTGGTGGAACCCAGGAAAGGGGGGGTTACACCCCTTTCCCTTTGTCCAGTTTTGTACCAGAGCTGGGACTGGAGGGTCCCAGCACCGGTTTAACCTGGACTATGCATGGGAAGCCTTGTGCTCCCCAGGCAGTGTCTAGTTTCATTCAACCCTCCCTGCTACAATCCACTATCTCCTGTCTGGGGTGGTGTGACACCTCCCTGTGACAGGATATCTATTGTCCAGGCCTCCCCTGCCGGAGTTTCGGTCAGCAGCAGGAGGCCAGACTCGTGTCTGTGGCAGCAGCATCCATTTTGTGATGCTGGAGCTTTGGTTAGATTTAACCGCGTTTAAGTAAAGTAACTGGTCTTCTCCCTCTAGAAGGGTGGAATGCTACCCCCGTCGCCAGGACTGGCGAGGGGGTAGTATTCCAAAGCGTATGACACCTTACACAACATGTTTTGATAATGCCAAACCAAAGTTAGCAAGTAACCGCGAGGATTATAGTGCACTTAAGAGTATACGGTATGGCACTATCCCGGAACAGCTTAGGGAATTGGTCCCGATAACTGCAGACAGGCTCAGCTCATGCTAGAGCACCATCTCACATAAAACCAAGCACTCTGCCTCCAGGATTGTTAAGGCCTGCCATAGGAGTGACTTATAGGTATATATGTGTCCAGATATAGGTTTAGATATAGGTATACTATATCTAAGCAAGGGGTGATTACACCGCCTTGCCCCAGCTGAGTGATCAGCCAGTTGTGTCAGTTTGGATAGCCAGCCAGGGTTGGCAAAAGATATGCTGCAGCCCCTGGTAGGCCTTGGATGCACCTATGCCCTGGGCACCTATAGTTCACTGAACAGGGGCTGATAAGGTGAAACAATGTCTAATTGGGTATGTACCTAAAGTACATGGATATGAATTTAGAGAGAGAACAGCAGGCTGTGGGTCTGATTAGTAGGCCCACAGCCACATTATGTCAAAAACCAGTGAAGCAAAAGCAAAAATCTGAGGTGACCATACGAAAGCAGACCCTACTCTCCTACACGCCTCTCTTCCTCTTTTGAAGGATGTGTAGGCGGAAAGAAGGTGGGCAAAGTGATGGATCACCCCAATGTGGAAGGGCATGACAACCTTTGGCAAGAAAGAAGGACGAGTCCTCAAAACCACCTTATCCGGATGAACAGAGAGAAAAGGAGGTTTAGAAGAAAGAGCCTGGAGCTCACTCACTCTTCTGGCAGAGGTGATAGCTAACAGGAAAGCCATCTTTAGAGTGAGAAGACGTAAGGGATAGTTATAAAGCGGCTCAAAGGAAGCGCACATCAGATAGGTCAAGACAAGAATTAAGTCTCCTTGAGGCATCAATAAAGGCAAGGGAGAAAACGTATTCGTAATGCCCTTCAGAAAGTGGTTAACAACCGGGGATTTAAAAAAAGAAGGCTGATCTGGAAGCCTTAGAAAGGCGGAAATGGCCGAAAGATAGCCCTTGATAGTGCAGAGCAGAGCCCTGCTGGGCCAAAGAGAGAAGGAACAGAAGGACCTCAGAAAGAGGGGCAGAAAGGGGATCCACAGCCTTTGCTGTGCACCATGCCACAAATTTGTTCCACCTGCAGGCCTATAAAGTTTTAGTGGAGGGCGCCTGGCTGCCAGAATTACATCACAGACTTCGGAGGTAAAGTCGAAAGCTGTCTACTATCGCAGCTCAATCTCCACACAAGGAGGTGGAGGCTGCACAGGTTCTTGTGGAGTATCGTCCCCTGCTGCTGCAACAGAAGATCCTCCTAAAGAGTCAGTAAGATCAGGGGATCTATCGCCATGCTGAGTAGCTCGGGATACCAGTATCTTTGTGCCCAATCCGGAGACATCAGGGTGACTTGGGCCCGGTCGCGCTGAATCTTCAGCACTTTGGGCTGAAGTGGTATAGGCAGAGAGGCGAACAACAGACCGCAGCTCCACTCGTGATGAAAAGCGTCACTGAGCGAGTGCCATCTTGGAAATTCCAACGCGTAGAACTGATGACATTGATTGTTCTCTTCGGTGGCTAATAGATCTAACCAAGGCTCTGACCACTGCAGAAAGAGACCTTACGCCGCGCCTGAGTTCAGACACCATTCATGATCCATAATGCACTGGCGGCTGAGTTCGTCCATCCTGGCGTTCAGAGATCCTGCCAGGTGTTGAACCACCAAGGTAATGCCTTGATGTTCCAGCCACGTCCAGAGGTGTACAGCCTCAAATACATCGGGTCCACGACCCCACCCGCACCGGTTTGTTGCAGTACCACAAGGCGGTGGTGTTGTCCATGAACACCTGCGCTACACTTCCCCCAGACAGAGGGAAGAATTGCCTTCAGTGCAAGGCTGATCGCCCGAAGCTCCAGAATGTTAATGTAGAGCCGGGACTCCGCCAGAGACCAGAGCCATTGATCTCTGCCTCTCCCATGTGGCCACCCCATCCCAGGAGGGACGCATATGTCACCACTGTGTGCGCCGTTGTGGAAGGGAGAGGGATCTGCCATTAACCCAATCGCTATTCGTGAGCCACCACTGCAATTGTTGTGAAGTGCCTTCCGAGATCTGGACGTGATCGGACAGGTTGCCCTGATGCTGTGCCCACTGGAGTTACAAGTTTGCAGAATATCCTAAACAGCAATTCATCTGGAGTATCGGAGTCCCACATACAGAGAGAAGGGAAACAGGTTAAATGAGCTTCACTCCATGAGAAAGTAACTAAATCGCTACAAATTAAGGCAACTCCTTAAAGCCTTAAAGACAGTAATGTCCTCTCATGACAGATTGTTAGAACAGAATCTAAAGCAGGATTGGACAGCCTTGACGACAAAGTCTTTGATAAAATATCATGATCACCATAACGTCACCCATATTGCTACTGTCTTGACAAATTATAATCATGCCGAAGACCCCACCAAAAAGGTACAGAGGGACCTCAGATGTTATGAAATTATTTATTGACAAGCAAAAGTATTCAACGTGAGTTTGACTTACCATGTAAACTGATGAAGGCAGAGTGCCGAGGAATGGAATCTTTTTTTTGGGGGGTCTCAGCAACGCAGATAAATTCTCTTCTGCAACACTATCACCTATGGTCATTCAATATATTCTGCAGATGGAAAAGTACACTGTTAGTCCATTAGAACTCGAATACTTTCAAACTAATGCACAACAATTAAAAAGAGATTTTCTAAGCCTTGATAATCAGTACTATGGAGACAGTAATATTTTGAACATGAAAACTGAGATTTTCTTTTTTAGTAAGCTGTGGATTTTCAACCTGGCACACATCTGAATCCTATGCCTCATTTGCTACCACTCTTTACACAAGTCTAGCAGCTATATGAGGACGTAGATAAAAAGATGTGATTGCAAGCCAAGTGATGGCGTCCCCTTCTCAGTGCAATTTTTTAGGTTATGATGCACATATAGCAATTAAGTGATCTGATAATAATCAAATAATAAAAACTTTGAACAACAGATGAACATCTTCATCTCAGTACATCCCTATCAGTTAAGCTACAGAGAAGTCGAGAACAATGTGATTAACCGCATCTTCAAACAAATGCACAAGTCTCAAATAATGCCCTAGTTTCTTTCATCTCACCATCTAGGTGTTCAGCTGGATGCTGTTGCAGTGAGGCTCCTAAAAAACCCTCAAACTCATTTCACTTAACCCAGGAGCAAATTGTTTTACTCATCGGTGTGGCCATAACACCGTGAGTCACACATTCACATACCACACTACCCATGAATCAGTGAAGAAGGCAAGCTGCTAGATAGCGAGGTACCTCATTAACCTAAATTCTATTTTTTATACATTATATACATTTAAAATGATTCAACAGTAATAGGAAATAAAACATCAAGATATTCCGTTATTTGGTCAATGGACCAACTAGTAGAAGTCAGTTGATGGCAATTAAGACCAGCTCTATCCCAATATTCCCATAACTTTTAGCGTTTTAATTGTCATGACTTTTTATTCTAATAAAAACAGACTAGAGTTCATATTTTACAGAAATGTATCTAAATTCATTAGGAAAAGGAAAATCGCATTTTCTTTAGACAAGCACAATTTAAGTATTTATTAAATACATTCAAGAAATGAAAATTTAGAAAGCATATTACCAATCTGACATAAGAAGATGACAGAACTGCATAGAACAGGTTCCCAAGCTGACTGTCTTTTTTTAACCTCCTCGATGTCTCCCTCCCGACATAGATCTCCACAATCGCTCTCTTTGCCCCATTGTAAGAAAGTGGCTCTGTATATACTGGACCCAAGTAAGGTACAGTGAGTCCACAGTCCCCAGAGGTTTGGCAGAGGCTAAAGTTAGATATAACCTTACTCTCTAAAGTGGTAGCTTGGTTGAGCAGTAAGGCAGTATCAGAGGATAGTGTAAAGCATTTGTTGTACACACTCAGTCCGCAAATGGTCTCACACACTCAAGAACTGAACTCTAGACCAATTGTTTTGTATCAAAATATATAGTTGTTTTATTTTAGAACCAACAAGGTATAAAAATATACTTTCTCAGGGTGAATTACTTTAGTTAAGTACTTTTTCAAATAGGCAATATACTGTTTGATTACAATAGTTACAGTTGTTGCAATAGGCAACACAAATTCAAACACAATGCAACATTGAGCTCAATGGGAATTTCTAATTAAATGCAATTAGTTACTTTGTAGATTAGTTTTCTAACCTCAGGACTGGATCCTAGATTCAGTCCTGGGACATGTCCTGTAAACAGTTAAGTAAAAGCATTTTGTTTACAGTAGTGATTTTTTAAGGAATATTATTGTATTTTAAAAGTTGACAAAAACGTTTTCCCTATAAAATCACCGATGTTATCCTATGGGAGAAAATTAACTTAGCAGGTAAGTAGTATTAAGATCTGTTTTTCTTACTCAGGGTTGGATCCTGGATCCAGCCCTGGAGCCTCTCCTGTAAACAGTTCAACAAATACATTTAAGTCATACAGGAGATTTTTAAGGAATATTTGTAGTTTCTATAAATCAACACTTAGAAACTTTTCTGATGAAAACCAGACAATGGATCCCTTTACAAGGAAATTCAAGTTACTGGTAAGTACGGTTAGGATTACTTTTCAGGGTCAGTGCTGGGCTAAAAGATGAAGCGCTGGGTTATCTCCTGATAACAGGTGAATATATCGGTATTCGTTGTTCAGCTAATTTTAGATGAATATTTTAAAGTTCCAAAACTCAACACTTAGAAGAATTTCCTAGTGAAACGAGTCAATGTTAGCCTATGGAAGAAAAGTGAGTTATCGGCTTTTAGGTAAGTACTCGACTGGCAGAGTTAAGGTTCTGGGCATAGACTCAGGGGTCTCCCAGGGTCAGGTAGGTACAGTTGGTACACCCTCAGCGGCATAGGGGAAGCCGGGTGCAGAGGTAGTTAGGCCCAATGTTATCCATGGAGAGGCAGGGGCCCTTCGGTTGGTGGCTGCTGGCTAGCAGGCCACATGGCTGTGGGAGCTGGGCTCCTGGTCACTTGCTCAGGGCAAATGGGGAAGTAGGTTAGGGCCAAGGTTGCACTGCCATGGGGCACTCGGGCGGCTGGGTGCAGGGTGCTTTTGAGTCGTCTGGCGCTCAATGTTATTCAATGGAGATCTTGGAAAGTGAACAAAGGCTGCAGGCTCGGGGAAGGTGATTCTTCAGGAGCGACCAACATTGCGAGGGGTAAGTTGGGATCTTGGACGATAGGTAGGCACTCCAAAGTAGGGCACAGGGGGACGGGCGGTGCCGGGTGCAGGGGTGTCTTTTGACATCGGGAAATCTTACCCTTTGCTGGTCGCGGTTAGAGGGGTCCCTGGTTCTGAGGCTGCAGGCGTCATCTGGATCGTGGAGGAGGTCCTTGGGCACTGGATTCCAGGTCAGAATCGTCGTGGGGACATCCTCGGGGTCGTTGTCCACTCAGGCACAGGCCGGGCTTGGCGAGTGCAGAGTGTGCTGGATTCGCTGTTCCTGGCTGGCACCAGGGGCATTGCTGTTTGAGCAGAACCACTGCTCATGAGAGTAACAGTCTTTAAGAGGGTCAAGGCAGGCAGGTCCTCCGGGGTTCTGCAGGTTGCTGTCCGCAGGCGACGCCAGGATTTAGCAGGAGCAGGTTCAAGGGACCTGTTCCTATGGTGAATATACTTCTCCTGATCATGGCCAACCAATAATACTATTTAGTTGGACAAGCGGCTGCAGCAAAGAGCAAGTCGATTTTGCATCACCATAGCTTTCATAGCAACCATTTCAGTATTTACCATTAAAAATCCTCCGGCAGTATTTGTTGATAATCGATCTACTATCGTTGATAATTTTTTTAATTTTATTTGCATTAAATGATATACCCACTTCTAGTATCAATGCTCCAAAAAGTTCACCTATTTCTAAAAACCGTTCCCTTCTTCTACATGTTAATGGTTTACCATCTCATGAACTCCTTTAGTTCCCCTAGCTACATGAAATATTTTTGGAAAGACCAGGCCTATGTAACAAGTCCCATACCAGTGATCAGGCAATCTATAATAAGCTTTGTTTCCACGTATAAAGTAAATTTCAGGAAAACCAGGATCATTTCCACCTTTAACTCCCCATCCCCTTTTAATTATGTAAGTGTCTTTACATTCATTTTTTTTGTCATACTTAGTATTGTCTCTATAAATACACAATTTCCCTTGTTGTGGCGTATCTAAACCTATTGCTACATTAATATTACTTTTATCATGGTTTTCATCTTCAAAATTCCACATTGTTGTTTTCGTTTTACTTTCAGTTGCTTTTCTTTGATATCTAATCCTCCTTTCCTCAACCATATCTAAAAAAACGTTTTCCTCCTTATGCATTTTACATGTCAGGTTATATCTAAAAGCATATTCTAAAGTCATTGCTTTTGTTTCCAGGAAATATTCCCCAAAAACTATACCCATTTTCATTTTGTTCAATCCATGTGCTATCAAAAGTGTTGCAAACCTCTCATCTAAATATGAATAATAATATTCTAATTTACCTGTTTTGTAAAATAAACTAGCTAATACACTACAAGTTATTCCATTAGTCAAAGGAAGGTGATGATATATTACTCCTTCCGATACAGATGCAGGCAACTGCATACAAACGTAGCAGTCCCGGCCATCCATAATTTCAACATATTCATACAGCAATCTAGTAAAAACATTCTTTGAAAAATCATTAATAGATCTAGCTCTATGAAGCTCAGTGTTCTCTACAAAAATTTACATCACTCTTTAAATCATGTATCTTTAAGCTCCTGTTGTTATTTTGTTCTTCAAGTGAATATTCAGAACTCGGTATAAATGGAACTATTATTGCTAAAATGAGTCATATAAGCATTAATAAACCTGTGCAAATCAACCACATTCTACACCATTTACGAAAAATAGCACACTTAGATCTTCTATTACCATTTTCAGACATTTTGAAAATATATATATTTTTTATATATACAAAAGTCTTTTCCACACTAGAATATGTATCCTCTAAATCCTTCTTTTATAATGTCTCTTTAACCTTTTTGCACATGAAAAATATGTGTCCTATAAAATCCTTATTTTTGTCAATGTCTCTTCTCTTTCTATTTTGTTGAACTTCTTTGATTTGTTATCTTTTCAGTTTCCAGTTCAAATAAAGTATGTCTTTAGTCACCTTTTCATTCACCAAAGTTACTTTGGATCTCTTGACTGCTTTCAACTTCCTCTATATCAGGCAAAGCAATATACATCCATTCAGGTGATTTATATTTCAGGTTTGGTTTCCTCACTCTTTGGCCTTTGCACAATGTCTTTATTTAATCCTTTTGACTTGTTCTTTCATTCACTTCTTCCTTTTGATTTCTATTTACATTTATCAATTTGAACTTCAGTCCTATTATTTCTTTAGGCCAATTATCTCCTTTTCTCGCCTTTTTTATTTCAGGCTCTATAATCCCACGTTCAATTTTCCAAGACCTTTTTCTGGGACTTTTTCTTTGTGCTGTTTCTCCTTCACTGTCATCAGACCTTATCTCACTTCCTCTTATTTTAAACTTTATGATTCCGGTTCAACAACTGAATCTCGTTTCTTTTATTAATTTGGTTCTTTTACAAGGAACCTTTCCATGACTAGTGTTTGGAGTCTCATCCTTTTCGGAAGTTATTTCGTTTTCACCAGTTTCAAGATCAATGCTCCTGTTCTCTGAATTCTCGGTTTCAGCTGTAGAGTTCTCGCTTTCACCAGTTTTATCTTGTTCTCTTTCAGTGTCCAAACTGTTTTTTGTTACTTCCAGATGTCGACTTACAGGTCGATCTTCAAAATCTGGAATCTCAATTATCTCAGTCTCTGCTTCAGATGCTGAACATGTATCTGATATCTCCAGATGTCGCTTCACAGGTTGAGCTTCCAGATCTGGAGTTCTGTCTGATTCACCCTCTGTGTCGGATTCTGAACTAATACCTGCCTCTTCCAGAAGTTGATTTTCTGGTTCTGATACGCGGATGGTATGGATAGCGTGAACCCACCTTTTCACACCTGCACATTTCACTGCGGTGGTGCTGACCAGGATCACTTGACGTGGTTTGTCCCAGCATGGAACTAGGCAGTTTCTCCTTCTGTGCACTTTTATTCAAACACAATCTCCAGGGTTTAGATCATGAGCTGGATGCTTTTCCTTAGTACTCGCATCAATTCCAACCTGGTGAAACACAGCAGTCACCACGTCAGACAAGCCCTTGCAGTAATCCAGTATGATATCATCATTTATAGTTAGCAGTTTGTCGACAGGTACGAATGCTTGTCTCATTACTCATCCCATCAATATTTCATGAGGACTCAACCCTGTTTTTCTGCCTGGTATGCTTCTTAAGGTCATTAGAACAAGTGGCAAAGCATCAGGCCATTTGAGTCCTGTGGCCAAACACATTTCTCCTAGTCTGCTTTTGATTGTTCCATTTACTTGTTCGACTACCCCAGAAGCCTCTGGTCTGTAAGCACAATGCAATTTCTGACGAATGTCCAGTGCTTCACAAATAAATTGTATAAGTTCCTTTTGGAAGTGACTTCCTCTGTCTGTTTCATTTGTTACTGGAAATCCATATCTGGGGATGACTTCTCTTGAAAGGAGTTTTGCTATAGAACTCCATCATTTCTCCTGGTTGGGTAGGCCTCTACCCATCGTGAAAATAAGCAAATGATCACAAGAACATAACGTAAACGATTACATGGTGGCATCTCAATGAAATCTAACTGCATTCTGGTAAAAGGACCTCCCTCCGGTCCTATGGTTTCCAGACTTACAACAGTTTTTCGTCCCGGATTCAATTGTTGACATATTAAACATCTTTGGCATAAGCTTTCAGCTATCATGCGAAACTTGGGATTGTACCAAGTCTGAAAAGTCTAATAATTTCCTCCCTACCAATGTGTGCCTGACCCTGGTACATTCGGGCCATGTTCGAGATCATGCTATCGGGCATGACTGGTCTTTCATCTCTGTATACCCAAATTTCATCTTCCTCTCTGTTTACAACCTGCATTTATCCATATATCTTTTCCCTCATCACTTGCCTCTACTTGTAATTGTCTTACTTCCTGACAAGTCTCAACTATGTTAGTAAGCATCAAAGGACTTGAAACATGTTCTTTTTCTCTGTCCCGGTTTATAGATGCTGTATTCTTAGCACAGTACTGGGCTATGGAGTCTGCAAACCTATTACCTTCAGTAACATAGGGGGTAGATGTATCAACATACCCTTTTGCGATTTGTAAATAGCGATTTTTAAGGAATCGCTATTTAGAAATCGCGAAATGGGATGTATGTAGAAAATCGCTATTTTTTAGCGATTTCTTAATCTTCCTTATTTGCGAATTCGCAATTTGCGAATTCGCAATTAAGGAATAATTTCCCATTCATTCCTATGGGCCACGAGGCCCATAGGAATGATTGTGAAATAAATCTCAATTTGCGATTCGCAATTTGCTAATCGCAAATTGAGAATAATTTCAAGGGTGCAGGGGTGTCTCAAGGACACCCTGCTGCACCCCTGAAATTTACATGTTTGTGCATATGGCGCACATACATGCCCTATGGGCATGTATGTGCGTCACATGCCACCTTCACAAATGCCAAATTGTGCATTTTTAAAAGAATTTGCAAATTACCACCAACTACAAGTTGGTGGTAATTTGCGATTTCTTAACCTAAATTCACAATTCCAAAATGCTACATACATAGCATTTAAGGAATCGCAAAATTGCAATTCCTTAAATGCTTAAGCAAAATAAGGAAATCGCAAATTTTTGCTATTCCTTATTTTGCGAATTTTTGTTACATGCCAAAACATGCAAAAAGACCGTTTGCGATTTGCAAACGCCGTAATTCGGCGAATCGCAAACGGCTTGATACATCTAGCCCATAGTCTTCTCCATTTTTGTGAGCGGCACACCTCACAATCGCAATCCTTTTTGGCAGCTGTATCGCCTCAAGCAACATTCTCACAAACTCACCATTGCTAATGGGTGATCCCACAGAAGTCATTTATCCTCTTTGGGACCACATTTGTCCATAATCATGGACAACTCCGAATCCATATTGATTGGCAGTCACTACGGTGATACGGACATCCATTCCCAAGTTGCATGCTTGAATCAAAGCAGACAGCTCAGCCACTTGGGCGGAATGTATTCCATTCAAACAAGATGCTTCTATGACATCTGTCGCTGTGCATATAGCATATGCAGCACTCAAAACACCATCTGTTCTCAAGCATGAACCATCCACAAACACATAGCCTGATTCTTCCAAAGGTTCATCCTTAATGTCAGGTCTTGGTTTAGTATAATACTCAAGCACATCCAAACATTTATGATCAATGTCATTTTTGACTTCCACATCCAATGTATCAGGCAGCAAAGTGGAAGGATTCACATTTAGACATCTTGCAACTGTCACATTGTCTGCACCCAGAATCACGTTTTCATATCTGGTCAAACGATTGTCATATACTGTGTCTTGCTCCTAGTGAGGAGGATCTCAACTGAATGTGGCACATAGACCTTTACCGGATACCCTATCACTATACCTTCACTCTGTTCCAAACTCACACTTGTAGCAGTGACAGCTTTCAGACATCCAGGCAATGCTCTGGCTACTGGATGCAAAACAGCTGAGAAATATGCATTTGGTCTTCTCATTCTTCCATGCCTCTGAATCAGAACTGATAAAGCGCACCCATATCTTTCACTGCAATACAATTTAAATTCTTTCTCATAATCAGGCATGCCCAACGCTGGTGCTTCACACAAGCTAGTTTTCAATTGCTCAAATACTTCCATCTCTTTATCATTCAGCACTATAGGGACTTTTACATCTCCTTTAGTTAATCTCTAAAGGTTTTGCAATCAGTGAAAATCCACTAATCCACTGTCGGCAATAACCAACCATTCCCAGAAACATTCTCACTTGCTTCCGTGTCTTTGGGGGGCTCATTCCTCTGATATTCTTGATTCTTTCTGAGGTCACTTTTCTCGTCCCTTTTCCAATTTTATGACCTAAATACTGTACTTCTTGTTGAGAAAACTATAATCTTGACGAAGACATGTTGTCCTCCTTCTGACAAATGGTTCAGTAAAGCAATAGCATCAGAAATGAAAGCTTCTATGGTCCTCGATGCCACTAATAGGTCATCAATATATTGAACAAAAACAGATTTTTCAGATATTTTTTGATTTTCCAATGGTTTCTTCAGTGTCAGATTAAAAATGGAAGGATTTTCAGTATACCCTTGAGGGATTCGGCACCATGCCAAAATACGCTCATCAAAGCTGAAGGCAAATATTGGCTGGCTTTAAGGGTGTAATGGAAATGTAAAGAACACATTACACAAATCAATGACTGTGTACCATTCGGCATCATGCGGAATTTGATAGAATTTCACAGCCGGATTTGGTACAATTGGACAACATGGGACAACAATTTTATTCACCTTTCTTAAATCTTGCACTATCCTAAAAGTTCTGTTTGGCTTTTTCAGTCCCATTGTGGGTGAACTACATGGACTACTCATTATTTCTTTCAGGATTCCTTGTTCAATCATTTTGTTAATTACTGGAGTTACTCCTTCAATTATTTTTGGCATTAAGTTGTACTGTGGAGTATTTGGGTAAATCGCTTCTTTTACAGTCATTTTTACAGGACTCACTCCTTTCATTAGACCTATATCTTCTCCTGTAAAATTCCACACCTCATATTTAATTGTTTCTTTTAATTCGATTGGAATTTTCTCTTTGTCAAACACAGGGAACGTTTCACTCTTTTCTGAATCCATTATTGACATTGTCATTTTATACAGAATATCATCAGCTGTTTGGAAAGCAATGCCATCTGGTGAACAGTAAATAGCACAATTCATCTTGCAAAGTATGTTGTGTCCAAGCAAGTTTACAGGACTGCTGTCACATACTACAAAGTGATGCATTTCTTTAAAAGAGCCAATGTCCACCTCCACGGGTTATGTGAGAGGGGTTTTAATCTGCCTGTTATGCACACCTACTACTTAAATATGCTCTCCCTAGAGACGAAGGTTTTGAATTTCTACTGATCTAACTGTAGAATGGGTAGCCCCTGTGCCCACTAAGAAAGTAATATTTACATCATTCACTTTTCCATTCACAAAAGGACCAGACTGATCTACCTCCAGAGTTGCGCCAAGCACGCACTCTACTTACTCTCCTAGGCACCGTCAATAACTCTCATCTGACTCATTTCCATCCGATCTCAACCAATACTGCTGAACAGCCGCTGCACGCAATGATCTTTTTACCTGCTCTCCTCCGTAGAATCCTGTCTGCACTGTATTTCTGAAGATTAACACTCTGTGGGAGAGGTGGTAATGGCACCTGACACTGTTGGGTAACTACCTGTTGCTGTGGCAGTGATTGTTGATTTACCTCATTCAGCACCTGTGGATTCAATGAGTTATTTTCAGGGTTAACCTTTGGAGGTAACTTACACTCGTTCTTCCAATGCCCTATCTTGAAGCAATTATGACATGGCCATTTCTTTTTAGTCTCATCAATATTCATTTGTCCTTTCCCTTTATTCATATTACCTTTCATTTTTGCTTGACCCATTTCATTAGCCAGATTAATCAATTGTGCTTCTTGTTGTTTTGCAACTTACACTTGTGCCCACATAGCCTTTTCTATAAGCTTTCGCTGCCTAGCTTCGATATCATCACTACAATACTTTGCATATCTCAATACATCATCTACTGAACTGGATTGCCAACATATCATGTGATGTTTTATCATGTCACCTATCTCAGGTCTCAAACCAAACACAAACCTATATACAAAATTACTCATATCCTTCTCACTCAAATTTTCATATCCACTATATTGTTTAAAAACTAGAAGCAATCTTTCATAATAAGCATGTACTAATTCTTTAGGCTCTTGAATAGTTCTATCACTTTTTACCCAATGTGTTTCTATTGGAAGAATTTTATTTTTCAAAAAGGTTATGGCTTGGTCATACTGCCTCATTACCTCCGGACCTGGAGCACCTGTGTTTGCATCTCTTGGATATTCCTCTTTTTTACCTATCAATTGTAATTTTACATTCTGTCCACAAATCTGCAGGTACAACTATATCAAACAAGCCATCTAAATCTTCCCACAACACCTTTGAAACTTTTACAAACCTATCTACTTGCCTAAACCATTCTACAGGTTTTTCTTGTAATCTTGGGAAATAGTTTGTAAATGATAATATATCCGGTCTACTCCACGGTACATGTACATAACCTCCTCCTGGTATTTCTGTCATAGGATATTCTGTTACTACTGGTTCTTTTTCTTTAACAGGGAAAGCTAAAGATGTTTTATCTTTAGCCACTTGCTTCTCCATCTGCCTACATCTCCCCATTTTCTCAGTAATACAATTAATTCTTTTATTTGGGTCAGTCTTTCTGCTGTATTCAAATTATCTATATCTTTTTAAGTGAAATCCACTCTGTAAGGTTCCTGTAACAATTTTATTTTCGCGAATTCTATCCCTAATTCATTTGCTGTTTCTTCTAGTTTATCATGTAGATTCTTAGCTCTCCAAGTTATACTTTTACACATACACATCAGTTTGTCATCTTGATATGTTTTTAGTCTTGCAGTACCAATAGTTCCAATAATCAGTTCTTCCATGTCTATTTTTAATCTAACCACATCTAAAAGTTTAGTTTCTGAATCTTTCCTTTGTAAAATTTTAACCCAATCATTTAATTATTCTGCTGTTGGTCCTACTGGAGTTTTAGTCAAATCTATTTTATCTACACTTCTCTCTGGAGTTTCAGTCGCTGGTTCTACTCCCATAGGAATTCTATATATTGAACTTTGATTCATAGTTAAATCAGGTGGTGTCGTTTTAATTATACTCCTTGTTTCTTTCAAGTCAGGATCCATTTTTTCTCTTACTTTTTGCTAAACTTGAATTTAAAGGAATGGTTAACAAAGGCTCATCTATTCTCTGATTTTCAAAAACTGGTATTACAATACCTATAGTTACTGGTACAGTCACAGCTTCTACATTTCTCGTTAATTCTTGTATTTTCTCTGCTATTTCCTTTGTTGATCTCGTTAATTCAGAAGTACCAGGTTTTTCAATTTGTATCAATTCTTGTTTTTCAGGGGTACTTTTTTACTTTGGAATATCGTTTTGGGGTTTTTTGATAACCCAATCTCCATTGGTGGTTCATTTGGTGTCACCACTGCAGAAGTTGGTTGCTATGGAGGGGGTCCTCCATTTAGAATATCCTCCATCACCTTGTCTTCCTTGTCACCAATTCCACATCCACCCTTTTCTGGCAACTGATGTTTTCTTTTCTCTGTACATTTTCTTCCTAGTCTCATCAACTGTTTGCATTGGATACATTTCATCCCACACATCAGCACATCTCCATCGTTTCGTCCTACTCTCATGTGTAGTTTCCCATAATCCTTGCGAACTACATAGATTTTCTTTTGCATTTTTGAATCTTTCTCTTTCATACATCTCATCTTCCCATTCCATCAATGCTTCAAATTGTGTTTGCCTAGGTCTCAGTTCAAGTGTCATAATTTTTTCTCTCAAGTTTCGTAACACCTCTGTGCTAAACAAACATATTTCTGGAAATGGTAATACTCCGTCGTTCTTAGTATATTTCAGCCAATCTTCTAACCATATACAAGTATGATAGCCAAATTTCATCATCATGTATGATGCTGGCGTTTTCAGTGGAGAAAGTACTTTTCCCTCTCTAGTAACTTTTCCTTGTCTTTCTTAAATAGATTCTTAATTTTCTTGAACCATGAAGGTTTCTCCCTGTCTTACTCATATTAATAATCCATTTTTCACAGATTCTCTCTTCATCAAATTCGTACGCTCTTTTTCAGTTTGTACCGACATTCTGACCTATACCAACACGACTTACACGAACGCACCAATCAGAACAATACATGTCACAATTTTACAGACCTATTCCAGCGCAGTTCTTGCTAATGCACCAATTTGAGTTGCATACGTCACAGTCACGTGGACCTATGCCAGCGAGACTCTTGCTGTTGTCAGCTCTGCTCCTGCTGACCCCTCCTTTACAAAATTTATCGGCACAGTATTTGTATACTTTATATAACTAAAATCAGTTAGTTACAAAACAAAACACATTTCCATTGTCTATTTCACTAAAACCGAAGTGATAGTCTTTCCAAGCATACAGGTTTTCTGTATTTCCAGTAGGCAGCACATATCTCTACCTTACCACAGAATTTGGTTTCACCAATAAAGTAGCATTTCCCTCTACCTTACCCTTCTATCATGCAGAAGGCCAACACGTTTCTCTGGGGATAAAACACATGTAGAGACAAAGGCACATGAGAATTAAGGCCAGAGTTTCACAAGATTATCTAATGCGTTTCACTCAACACGACTCATACAAGAATTCCCTAACATAACACCTTCCTTTTTTAACAATTTTGAAACTAGACAATGCACAATTCAATATACCTACCGTGTTGCATATATCCACTCCCTACTACCCGGAAGCTTCAAAATTCCAACAACATATAACGTAATAAAAACTCAACATATAGTGTTAAACGTAAGACATCAATAATCTCCAAACTGACCTATAGTAACCAGACCTCTGCTACCAAGAAATCTGTTGCACCGCGGCTCTTAAACAACTCTCAAACTAATTTCACTTAACCCAGGAGCAACGTATTTTAATCATCGGTGGGGCCCATAACACAGCGAGTCACACATTCACACACAACACAGCCCCTGGATCAGTGAAGAAGGCAAGCTGCTGGATAGTGGGGTACCTCATTAACCTAAATTCTATCTTTTATACATTATATACATTTAAAATTATTCAACAGTAATAAGAAATAAAACATCAAGATACTCCGCTATTTGGTCGATGGATCAACTAGAAGAAGTCAGTTGATTGCAATTAAGACCAGCTCAATCACAATATTCCCAGTACTTTTAGCATTTAAATTGTCATGACTTTTTATTCTAATAAAAACAGACTCGAGTTTATATTTTACAGAAATGTATCTAAATTCATTCGGAAAAGGAAAGTTGCATTTTCTTTAGACAAGCACAATTTAAGCATTTATTAAATACATTCATGAAATGGAAATTTAGAAAGCATAGTAATCTGCCAAAAGATGACAGAACTGCATAGAACAGGTTCCCAAGTTGACTGTCTTTCTAACCTCCTCGATGTCTACCTCCGGACATAGAGCTCCAAAATCGATCTCTTTGCCCCATCAAAATTTAAAGTTAAAAAATATTTCTAAGTCTTTTGCACCATAAAATTGTTCAAACCAATAGCATGTCGTGGTGCGAAAAAAATCCACAGAACCAACACTTTCCCTCCTTCGCACAAGCTTTTTTATACCTTTTTACTAACTATATAACCCAAAATTGAAACTTTTAGGGTCCGTACTCATTTCTCATTGGTCCATTAGAGGAGTGGTGATGATCATCTCATGACCTCCTTGTTCAAACCAGTTCACAAATGTGCCCTTTCATTTCCAAGGTTCTCTCATGACTTAAAGTTCACATTTGTACTTGTCATTCACTCTTTTCTACATAAGAAAATTAAAGCTTCTTCCTTTTCCAGGCTTTTGAATGCAGACATCCTTTGGCACATTTCCCATTCATTGGCCAAGCTGGCCTTGACATCTCTCGCTCCGAGCAAAGGCCGTTCACTCATCTATCATTTTCATTCCGCGCATGAGTGGGGGGCATTTTTCCGTAGTCAACTTTCATTGTCTTGTTTAAACAACCATTTTCAAACTAGACCGCGCAGGCCTCAATGGGAACTAATATGAAAACAAACATAAGTTAGAATTAGAATTTTAGCCCTTCAGTTTACCTCCCACCATTCAAATGTTATTAATTACCTAGCAAAAGCACACAAATATGCATCATTTACTTACCTTCTGCATTCTTTTTTGCCACAAAAACTTCTAACATAAGCACAAATACACACGTTTATTCAATTATATCTACAATACCACAGCTCTATATTAGTATGACTCGTTTTTTATTAGTATATTTATTTCAGCAAAACATCAATTCGTTTTCCCACGTGTTGTGTCGATTTTATGTGCACTTGGTTTATTAGTCTCCATGCTTCACAAAATTAATATTACAGTTATGAAAGAATGACTTTACAAGGGGTACACAACATTTCTGGTCTCTCCCCTGCTCCAATAATGCCCTGTTTACCCTGCTACCCATTTCAATACAATGATAAATGTATCTTAGTGATTGCTAGGCAACTGATTGTCCCTCGTATCAGATGATATCCTGCTCTAACTTTATGATGTCCGGACACCACTTGACCAATCGCCCTGGGTGACGAGGACACACACACACACAAACACAAGGGCGACATCAGCAATTAAGCACTTGGTAACTATTTGTAATTATGACTGCAAGTCAGTTAGGTGGAGCACTGGAAAATTACCCTCAACCACGGAGAGCATTGGGCTCCTTTTGAAAGTGGGATGGAGTTAGTAGAATATCCTAAACAGCAACCCATCTGGAGTATCAAAGTCCCACATACGGAGAAAAGGAAAACAGGTTAAGTAAGCTTCACTCCATGAGAAAGTAACTCAATCACTACAAATTAAGGCAACTCCTTCCAGCCTTAAAAACAGTAATGTCCTCTGATAACAGATTGTGAGCACAGTATCTAAAGCAGGATTGGTCAGCCTTGGAGACAGAGTATTTGATAAAATATCATGATCACCGTAACGTCATCCATATTGCTACAGTCTTTGGAAATTATAATCATGCCAAAAACCCCACTAAAAAGGTACTAGGAAACCTCAGATGCTCTGAACTTATTTAATGACAAGCAAAAGTATTCAACTTGAGTTTGACTTACCATGTAAATTGATGAAGGAAGGCAGAATGCAGAGGAATGGGTTCTTTTTTTGTCTCAGCAACACAGAGAAATTCTCTTCTGCATATGGAAAAGTCCACTGTTAGTCTATTGGAACTTGAATATATTCAAACGAATGCATTGCAATCAAAAACCCTACCACACCTTACCTCAGGCATCCTACCACTCCTCAGGTACACTACCACACCTCAGGTACCCTACCACACCTCAGGTACCCTACCTCCCCTCACCTCACCTCAGGTACCTTACCTCAAGTACCCTCACCTCAGGTACCCTCACCTCAGGAACCTTACCTCAGTTTAGGATACAAGAAGGGTAGCTATTAAAAGAAAAGAGATGTCTGGTTGGAATGTGAATGGAGTGAGGGAATCTACCTTATTGGAAGGTGCTGCCCTTGCTACAGCGGGACTCCAGAAATAAATTCTAAATCACCAATGGCCATTTCTCCAGAACCTCAGAAACACACATAACATTCAACAGTGGGGCCCATTGCACTGCATACGCACTCTGTTCACTTAATTTAGTTCAGAGATTTAGCCATCAACTCAGGAGTCTCACTATAACATTTGGTGGAGTGTCTAGACCTATTTAACTATTTTTATTTACACCTGCAATATAATACAATTTACCATGGTTTCAATTTAAACACCATTTTATTCAGACACACCACCATAATGGCAATGGATCTGCTAGAACGAAAATTAGGCGTAGGAAGAATCAAAGACCCGCTTTTATGTTCTTCATTTATCTAATTTTATTAAAAGCAAACTTTAGTATGTCCGAGATTTAGGCATTTACTCATTTCTTTATTCAATAAGAATCTTTAATTTTATTTTCAAAAATGATCATTTATTTTAAAAGCTCAGAAATAGACATTTATTTAGAAGTTTAGCAAAAGTTTAGCAAAGAACAGATAGTTCTAAGTTCATTCTCTCCTAACATCCCTAGCTAACACCCTCATCTTATCCTAACAGACCTGCAACGGAAAATAATCAGTCAGAAATTAAAGTCCTTACATTCCAAGTAATCGATCTTCAGTCCGGCAGCATCTCCAGAGGAAATCGAAAAAGCGACCCCTTCTAAGCAAAATCAGGGGTTTTTATTCACTAAATCCCTAACTTAATCTATCTAAAAAGTAACTAACATCACCAATTCGAGACCTGATTGGACAAATTTGGGGTAGATAAGCGCTTCCTCATAATTACAGCATTGTTTTTCCCAATGAATCAGCAGAAAAATAAAGGTTCTTTGTTTAAGACAGTTCGCGGCCTAGGCACATCCTGCATTCGTACCATACATCAGCTTTACCAGGCTTTGGGCATTATATCGTCCATGCTTGGCACCCATCCTAGGTTCCGGGGCAAGGCGGCCTTGAACTCCCCATCAAGCACAGTCAGCTCACTCGCGCTGGCAGAAATCTTTGAAGCGCATGCGTAGACCAGTACTCGCTCGCAGTGGCTCAGAGCGGCCATTTTCATACTAGGCCTCACGGGCCACATTTGGAACTATCATAGAAACAAACACAGATTCATGTTAATTATAGTAATGAAACCCTGGCAAGAATATATAATAGTAGAGTTAAGCAATTTCCCTTGGTTGAGTATCTGAGAAATAAAGCCCAAATATTGATCTTGGACACAAGACTCAAATAGGTGAAAGTATAAGCATAAACAACTTTGTATATAAAAATGTAAAAATATTTTATTAAAACAATATTTTTGTCAATCTAAAAAGCACATACATGAAGCATAAAAAAGAGTTTATCAACTCTTGCACAACTCATATAGACATCAACAAATGCTTGTACTGTAATTCATACACAACTTATATAGAAATCAATGATAAAAAAGTAGATTGGAAAAAGACCTACACACCTGCTCTAATTTATATAGTATGAGAAGGAGTTCACAGCTAATTACAGCACCAGTAGTGTGAATTTTTTGGACATTAAAATTAAGGAATCCAATGGTCAATTAGAAGTACAACTCTACACGAAACCGACCGATAAAAATACCCTCTTACAGTATAAAAGCAATCATTCGAAAGCTCAAAAAAATATCCCCTTCGGAGAATTTCTGCGTCTACGTCGCAACTGCACAAGCATAACTGATTTTTACAAACATGCAGAAATTATGGAAAAGAAACTGCATGAGAGAGGGTATCCAAAAAAACTAGTAAAACAATCATTAAAACGTGCAAGGTTCTATGACTGGGACCAATTGCTAGATCTGAATAAAAAGAAAGTCAACAGAATGCAAGATAGGATTGTCTTTGTGAGTCAGTATTCGAGTTTGAGTAATAAAATCAAAAATATCGTGAACTGGAAGATAATTAATAGTGGCTTAACTGCACCATTACCTAAACCACTCTTCTCATTCCGGAGAAATAAAACGATCAAAAACACCTTAGTGAGGACATACAAAAATCCTGTGAACATTGTCCAAACAACCTTAACAGGTAATGCAAAGGCAACTGGAAACCACAAATGTGGGTCATGTTCGATCTGCCCCAATTGTATAGTTTCCAAGAAATTAATTTTTAATGACAAAACACTAGTGTCAAGAAGTCTGAACAACTGTAGAAGTAAGAATGTAGTGTACCTGCTCGTCTGCCCCTGTGGCTTAGGGTATGTGGGCGAGACGGGCAGGGAGCTCCGGATCAGACTTCAAGAACACAGGTCAGCAATTAAAAAAAAGAAAGAAAATGCACCACTAACACAGCACTATCAAGAATGTAATCATGGCTGTGAAGAATTCACCTGGTACATTTTAGAAAAAATAACTGAACAGACGAGGTGGTAACATAGAGGCAACAAGAAAAAAACGAGAACAATAGTATATATGCCATTTAGACACCATAGAGAAAGGTCTCAACTCTAGGGAGGAATGGACAAAAATAATATTAAGTCTGTGAGAGAAAAATCCAGTAGATCTATAACATAAATACTGAGTGTGATCAATATAAATATTGGATGCGATGAACAGGAAAAATCAGGGAGTATAATAAAATCTATCAATTCCATTCAATAAGAAGCTTGATACGCGCCTATGCGCCATAATAAGACGTTAGGATAAAACGAGTAGACTATCTGAAATTATAGACATAGAAAAAGAAAACTGGAAATATCTCCCAAAACGAGGCTTGACTCGCGCCCATACGAGCCAAAACGAGGCTTGAATGTGAAAAAGTAAAGGAAATGGGTATGACATCAAGGCGTGAAATGCGGAAGTAATGGAGTACGCGGTTCACAGGTAAACAGGACTCTCCCCGTACCGATTGAAGTAGATTCAGCTGGAATAACCAAGGATTAGCCAATAGGAAGGCAATTCTCCCATTTAAAAGGGGCCCAAATAACAGCATCAATAAACCATCATTTTTTCGGGAGACGTCGATGAGCACGAACGTACGAGGCTGGGTGCAGTCTAAAGACCCACATCATCAAAGGTAAGGAGATCGAACTCAAGGGAGCTATAGACAAGACCTGAATAGGGGGATATTTAATTAATGGAGCTTACAACTCTACCTTTAAGGAACGCCAGTATAATCAAGTAAAAGAACACAGCGCCTTCCCAACCCACCCGACCCTAGGACCTCTCCGCAATAAAGATTTGGTAAGGGTAAAGAGAAATATTTACTTTCAAACTAGCCAAATAAAATAGAGAAAACACACTAAAAAATATATCGCCAATTGAATTGTATTCCAGGCTACAACGTGAAGGCTGGAACTGTAGCACACAATGGCGTGGTAGCGGGGTGAAGTACAAGAGCCACGCAACGAATACAATACAACTAAGGTATATGGACAAAAGAAATAGAAAATAAGAGTAGCCTTTAAGCACGCTTTACAATAAACTAACAATAAAATCATTGTTAATCGTTCTATAGGAGACAGGGATCCACCTATCCCCTTCCTCACACAGACTGAACAAGTGATAACTGATACCGAGGGACTATAAGATTAACAGGTAACGAAATAACCCAAGAGATTCAGAATTAGACATGGGTAAATAGGGACAACCATGCGGCTAAAATACTATCTTAAAAAATTCTTTTTTCAGATTTGGCCGAAGATATAGTTGCGAGGATGCAAAAATTCACAATTAAGAATCCCACCAGAACGAACTATAAAGGGACAATGCTATAAGGTAAACCATCTTATGAACCACGGTATCAATGAGTGGGAGGTAAGGGTAGGTTTTCCGCAGTAAGGATTCCCCAGAATGAGTCCTGGCGCTACTAAGTGCATTCTGAGAGGTACAACTTGTAATAGAAGCCCACATATTGGTAGGACTGAAGATCTTTAGTATAAGCAAGACTTCAACCTGAGTATGTTATATTGTAACGTTGCAATGGAAAATGTGGATGAGCTGACTACTGTTTAAAAAGCCAGAATACCGTAAATAGTAAAACGATGGTGAATGCCCAAACAGCAGTATGATGAATAAGATGTACTGAATAATGACAGCTTAGAGTGATATGTTATTCACTGATCCAAATATATCTACCAACAGGATTTCCGTGTAAAGGCAACCACCCAGTGCCAACATAGGAGAGAAACTAATATACAAGTCTTGAAAAAGATGGCATACATCTAATGAGTCCATCGAAACGCGTCAACGCATATCTCTGCACAATTAAATAACCCAACTCGACCAAACAACATCAGAAAAAAAGTCAAGTCTGGGTTTGAGTTACATTGAGGGACTTAATGTGCAACACTGTATGACAAATCGTTAATGTCTGTGTTTGTTTCCCTTCTCTCCCCCCCTCCTCCTTCTCATACTATATAAATTAGAGCAGGTGTGTAGGTCTTTTTCCAATCTACTTTTTTATCATTGATGTCCATATAAGTTGTGTATGAATTACAGTACAAGCATTTGTTGATGTCTATATGAGTTGTGCAAGAGTTGATAAACTCTTTTTTATGCTTCATGTATGTGCTTTTTAGATTGACAAAAATATTGTTTTAATAAAATATTTTTACATTTTTATATACAAAGTTGTTTATGCTTATACTTTCACCTATTTGAGTCTTGTGTCCAAGATCAATATTTGGGCTTTATTTCTCAGATACTCAACCAAGGGAATTTGCTTAACTCTACTGTTTAGTAGTACCCTTTTCCCCTGGTTCTTCAAGGGGTCTCTCTCAATTTCTTTAAATTCTAAGTACAGTTCTGGTGAACTGGAGAGTGCTCTAACTAGGATCCTAGTCACATAATAAAGTCTAGGCTCCCCACTATATCACCTTATCGGGGTGTGTAGAAGAAGTCAAAATGGATAAATTTAAAACATTTGGCTTCACAGAGGATCAACTAAATAAATTATTAAACCAAAATCCACAGTCGGGTGGTAATCTCGTGACTAGTAAAAGCGGGCACGAAGAACTAATGAAGATCCTTAATTTAAGGAAAAATCTAATAAGAACAGAATTACATGCTGAATTCCTGACAGGGTACTTAAGAGCAGGAGTGATACCATTGGGCCTCCGAATAAGAAATGAACCGGGTCTCTTCACTGAGAATGAAAAATTTCTTGAAATTTGGACTCATATTGCCAATCGGTGTAGTAGAGACTGGCTAATCTTAATTATTGAAATGGCATAAGAAGTAATGTTATTTGAACGTAAACAAATTGATGAGCTAGAGGCCACAATTAAAACCAATACAATAATTGAAGATGTAAAAAAGAAACCAGAGGAATTATCACAAGAAACCGAAGGTTATCGAGATTATTTAACCAATAAAAAGTCAACAAAACTCAGGAAGGATATTGAAAAATTCAGCGCAGAAATAGTGTATCCGTTCTTGAACAAAGACTATTATACTGTTAGGAATGATCAAAGGTGGGAAAAGCCCCAGTACCCCAGACAAATCTTTTCTAGAGGGGAGAACAACAAAAGAGTAACCTTTTCGGAAACATCAGGGTCAAGCGACGATGAAGAACACACAAATGATCACACAGGGAGATCAGCTCCCAATTACCAAAGCGAACCCCAATCTTTTTTAGGGAATCGCTAATACAGGGGCCAAAGGGGTTATCGGAACCACTCTCGGCAGGAACCCATGAGGAACCATGTACCTCCAAATCAAACAACACCGAACTACCTGAAAACCAGGAATGCCAGGTGAATGGAGGTGAATGAGTTCCCCATCATAAATCTTTCTAATAGGATCCTTTCTAGAATTGAACAAGAAGTACTGAGACTAGGCTTTAGTTTTGCACCAACTGCTTACCCAAATAAATTTGAATTGGAAAAGGACACAAGAAGCTTCTTTAGAAAAATTAGACTCAATAGATTCTTTGCTGACAGAGAATATGAACCAAAACCTAATGTCACAGGTTTTAAACCAAAATCGGTTTTTACACCAAATCTTAATCAAATAGATAAAAATGTGGAACTATTCGAAAGGATAGTAGAAATTGAAATAAAAAATATCCTCAATAATACGCAGGGACAATGTAATAACCTATCAAAATGCCAAAGGTCAGCACTTAAATCACTACAAGAAAATGACCTAATAACAATCAAACCTGCCTTTAAAGGCGGAGGGGTGGTAGTTCTCAACAGCGATGACTACGAATGGCGTATGAGAACCCTTTTAAATGTGAGGGAACATTACATCCCAGTCTCGAACAATATAATAACAAAACTTAAAAAAGATGTTTCTACATTCCTAAACTTTGGGAGAGAAAACGATTTGATCTGTGAAGATGAGTATAGATTCCTGTTTAACAACAATCCAATCACACCGGCAATATATGGACTGCCGAAAATCCATAAAGATGTTAACAATCCTCCTATGCGGCCCATCGTGAGCAGCTTGGGCTCTCTGTTGGAACCGCTAAGTAAGTATGCGGATTTCTTTTTGCGGCCAATTGTTCAAAGGCAGGAGTCATATCTGAAGGACACAGCGCATGCCATCGCGGTATTCGAGGGGCAGAGCTTCGACAAGGTGACCCAGCTTTGGGTCACCTTGGACATTGAAGCTCTGTACACGAATATACCTCAGAATGACACCATTGAGGTTTTAGCCTCAATCCTGGATCATGAAGATCTGAAGGGAGGCAATAAGGACTTCATTCTAGGATGTGTGGAGCTAGTGTTAAAAAATAAAAAAATTCTGTTTAGAGAAGAGTTATTTAAACAGGTCAAGGGGACCAGCATGGGGGCCACTTGTGCCCCCAGTCTGGCCTGTCTTTATGTCAGCCAATTTGAACATAAACACATATACAACGAGCTAGCGCCATTTTTTAAAAATGTGTCCCACTGGCATCGTTTCATTGATGATATCATTTTCATCTGGAACGGTGCCAGTGAGGACCTTGAGTCCTTCCTAGAGTGGTTAAACCTAGGGGACAGCAACCTGAAGTTCACGGCTAATTACAGCGCCAGTAGTGTTAATTTTCTGGACATTAAAATTAAGGAATCCAATGGTCAATTAGAAGTAGAACTCTACACGAAACCGACCGATAAAAATACCCTCTTACAGTATAAAAGCAATCATCCGAAAGCTCAAACAAAATAATATCCCCTTCGGAGAATTTCTGCGTCTACGGCGCAACTGCACAAACATAACTGATTTTTACAAACATGCAGAAATTATGGAAAAGAAACTGCATGAGAGAGGGTATCCAAAAAAACTAGTAAAACAATCATTAAAACGTGCAAGGTTCTATGACCGGGACCAATTGCTAGATCTGAATAAAAAGAAAGTCAATAGAATGCAAGATAGGATTGTCTTTGTGAGTCAGTATTCGAGTTTGAGTAATAAAATCAAAAATATCGTAAACCGGAACTGGAAGATAATTAATAGTGGCTTAACTGCACCATTACCTAAACCACTCTTCTCATTCCGGAGAAATAAAACGATCAAAAACACCTTAGTGAGGACATACAAAAATCCTGTGAACATTGTCCAAACAACCTTAACAGGTAATGCAAAGGCAACTGGAAACCACAAATGTGGGTCATGTTCGATCTGCCCCAATTGTATCGTTTCCAAGAAATTAATTTTTAATGACAAAACACTAGTGTCAAGAAGTCTGAACAACTGTAGAAGTAAGAATGTAGTGTACCTGCTCGTCTGCCCCTGTGGCTTAGGGTATGTGGGCGAGACGGGCAGGAAGCTCCGGATCAGACTTCAAGAACACAGGTCAGCAATTAAAAACAAGAAAGAAAATGCACCACAAACACAGCACTATCAAGAATGTAATCATGGCTGTGAAGAATTCACCTGGTACATTTTAGAAAAAATAACTGAACAGACGAGGTGGTAACATAGAGGCAACAAGAAAAAAACGAGAACAATGGTATATATGCCATTTAGACACCATAGAGAAAGGTCTCAACTCTAGGGAGGAATGGACAAAACTAATATTAAGTCTGTAAGAGAAAAATCCAGTAGATCTAGAACATAAATACTGTGTGCGATCAATATAAATATTGGATGCGATGAACAGGAAAAATCAGGGAGTATAATAAAATCTATCAATTCCATTCAATAAGAAGCTTGATACGCGCCTATGCGCCATAATAAGACGTTAGGATAAAACGAGTAGACTATCTGAAATTATAGACATAGAAAAAGAAAACTGGAAATATCTCCCAAAACGAGGCTTGACTCGCGCCCATACGAGCCAAAACGAGGCTTGAATGTGAAAAAGTAAAGGAAATGGGTATGACATCGAGGCGTGATACGCGGAAGTAATGGAGTACGCGGTTCACAGGTAAACAGGACTCTCCCCGTACCGATTGAAGTAGATTCAGCTGGAATAACCAAGGATTAGCCAATAGGAAGGCAATTCTCCCATTTAAAAGGGGCCCAAATAACAGCATCAATAAACCAACATTTTTTCGGGAGACGTCGACGAGCACGAACGTACGAGGCCGGGTGCAGTCTAAAGACCCACATCATCAAAGGTAAGGAGATCGAACTCAAGGGAGCTATAGACAAGACCTGAATAGGGGGATATTTAATTAATGGAGCTTACAACTCTACCTTTAAGGAACGCCAGTATAATCAAGTAAAAGAACACGGCGCCTTCCCAACCCACCCGACCCTAGGACCTCTCCGCATCAAAGATTTGGTAAGGGTAAAGAGAATTATTTGCTATCAAACTAGCCAAATAAAATAGAGAAAACACACTAAAAAAATATATCGCCAGTTGAATTGTATTCCAGGCTACAACGTGAAGGCTGGAACTGTAGCACACAATGGCGTGGTAGCGGGGTGAAGTACAAGAGCCACGCAATGAATACAATACAACTAAGGTATATGGACAAAAGAAATAGAAAATAAGAGTAGCCTTTAAGCACGCTTTACAATAAACTAACAATAAAATCATCGTTAATCGTTCTATAGGAGACACGGATCCACCTATCCCCTTCCTCACACAGACTGAACAAGTGATAACTGATACCGAGGGACTATAAGATTAACAGGTAACGAAATAACCCAAGAGATTCAGAATTAGACATGGGTAAATAGGGACAACCATGCGGCTAAAATACTATCTTAAAAAATTCTTTTTTCAGATTTGGCCGAAGATATAGTTGCGAGGATGCAAAAATTCACAATTAAGAATCCCACCAGAACGAACTATAAAGGGACAATGCTATAAGGTAAACCATCTTATGAACCACGGTATCAATGAGTGGGAGGTAAGGGTAGGTTTTCCGCAGTAAGGATTCCCCAGAATGAGTCCTAGCGCTACTAAGGGCATTCTGAGAGGTACAACTTGTAATAGAAGCCCACATATTGGTAGGACTGAAGATCTTTAGTATAAGCAAGACTTCAACCTGAGTATGTTATATTGTAACGTTGCAATGGAAAATGTGGATGAGCTGACTACTGTTTAAAAAGCCAGAATACCGTAAATAGTAAAACGATGGTGAATGCCCAAACAGCAGTATGATGAATAAGATGTACTGAATAATGACAGCTTAGAGTGATATGTTATTCACTGATCCAAATATATCTACCAACAGGATTTCCGTGTAAAGGCAACCACCCAGTGCCAACATAGAAGAGAAACTAATATACAAGTCTTGAAAAAGATGGCATACATCTAATGAGTCCATCGAAACGCGTCGACGCATATCTCTGCACAATTAAATAACCCAACTCGCCCCAAGAACATCAGAAAAAAAGTCAAGTCTGGGTTTGAGTTACATTGAGGGACTTAATGTGCAACACTGTATGACAAATCGTTAATGTCTGTGTTTTTTTCCCTTCTCTCCCCCCCTCCTCCTTCTCATACTATATAAATTAGAGAAGGTGTGTAGGTCTTTTTCCAATCTACTTTTTTATCATTGATCCATACTAATAATATAAAGAGACAGCCTAAACCTTTGAGGCGGGTAAACTCAAAAAGTACAGCACCAATCACAATACCCAATACAGCGTTGGAAAGGGCAGTTGCAGCAGAAGGACATAGGCTATGCAGACACCCACCATATACATTTAAAAGGTAAAAGAACTGTGCCAGCAAAGTAGTCCCTTGTGGGCGGGTCTGCGTTGTGCTGTGGGCGTGTGCTGGGGGCATGACAAACGCTGGGGGCGTGTGGTACGTTCCGCCCTTCATGCCATGTCTTTTATTGTGTGCTAATCCGACCCTGCTCCCTTTAAATATCCCTGCACCCCATAATCATAACCCACCCGTACTCCTTAAAATGCTCCAACACCCTTAAACACTAACCCATCTTAACCCTATAAATATACCCTGTACCTCAAAACCCAAACTTATCCCTAAACCCTAAAAATACCCCTGTACCCCAAAACCCAAACCTAGCCCTGAACCCTATAAATACCCCTGTACCTCAAAATCCAAACCTACCCCTGAACCGTAAAAATACCCCTGTACCCCAAAACCCAAACCTAGCCCTGAACCCTACAAATACCCCTGTACCCCAAAACCCAAAACTACCCCTAAACCCTAAAATACCCCTGTACCCCAAAACCAAAACCTTGCCCTGAACCCTTAAAATACCCCTGTACCCCAAAACCCAAACCTACCTCTGAACCCTAAAAATACCCCTGTACCCCAAAACCCAAACCTAGCCCTGAACCCTTAAAATACCCCTGTACCCCAAAACCCAAACCTACCTCTGAACCCTAAAAATACCCCTGTACCCCAAAACCCAAACCTAGCCCTGAACCATAAAAATAACCCTGTACCCCAAAACCCAAACCTACCCCTGAACCCTAAAATACCCCTGTACCCCAAAACCCAAACCTAGCCCTGAACCCTAAAAATACCCCTGTACCCCAAAACCCAAACCTAGCCCTGAACCCTTAAAATACCCCTGTACCCGAAAACCCAAACCTACCGCTGAACCCTAAAAATACTCCTATACCCCAAAACCCAAACCTAGCCCTGAACCCTAAAAATACCCCTGTACCCCAAAACCCATACCTATCCCTAAACCCTAAAACTACCCCTGTACCCCATAACCCAAAACTATATCTGAACCCTTAAAATACCCAAACACCCCAAAAGATATACCTCAGTACCCCAAAACATATACCTCTATACCCATACTTACCTTATCCAAACATTAAAAAAAACATGCTTTTACCATTCATGCATTTACAACGAATTTTGTTGTAAATGTATGTGTGGTAAAAACATATAAAATGTAATGCCATGCGTTATAATGGCATTGCGGAGTCATGGTACTTTCGTAATGAAAGTATGCGGAGTGATGGTATGCGGAAAAAAAGTTGCGGAATAATGGGTGTTTACCCTCCCCCGGTAAGTACATTGGTGGCACGGCGGCAGCCCACATCTCCAGCAACATACTCGTATTTCTTCACCACCGATTTGAAAAATGCACAGGTCTCTCTCATTAATGGCCAGCTCCGACATACACTTTTAGACACACCTCCCGCCACAAGTTCTAGAATTGCGAACTTTAGAGCTGGGGAGCTACGTTCGAATCTCGGCATCAGCTCAACATCCTGTGATTCCAGGCAAATCGCTTTGTCTCCCCGTACCTACCACAAATGAATGTGTTCTTCTGTAATGTAAATTGTGCTCATGCCATGTTGTCGAGTTCGCGCTATATAATATTGCAAGGAAAAATAAAGTAGGGAAACTCGAGTTCACATACTACTGAACACGCACTCTTAAGTGCATCAGCAGTGCACTGTGAATCGGAGCGTTTCACAGGCCTGTCAGAGATAAGAAATCCTACCAAAATGAAATCCTACAAAACAATATACTACTGGCCGGCAGCAATTCATACCCGGACAACGTTGGGACGGGCTGCTAGTGTCTATATAAGTTGTGTATTAATTACAGTACAAGCATTTGTTGATGTCTATACGAGTTGTGCAAGAGTTGATAAACTCTTTTTTATGCTTCATGTATGTGCTTTTTAGATTGACAAAAATATTGTTTAAATAAAATATTTTTACATTTTTATATACAAAGTTGTTTATGCTTATACTTTCACCTATTTGAGTCTTGTGTCTAAGATCAATATTTGGGCTTTATTTCTCAGATACTCAACCAAGGGAAATTGCTTAACTCTACTGTTTAGTAGTACCCTATTCCCCTGGTTCTTCAAGGGGTCTCTCTCAATTTCTTTAAACAGACTATATAATAAGCTGTCAGCCCAGATTTGCTTTGGCCAGGCGGGGTAATGCACTAAAAAGATCATGGTTAAAATCAGGTATAAGGCAATGATGTGTCTTGGCCCCGTTACTTTTCTCCCTTTTTATAAATTCTATGGAGTCCAAACTGAAGAGGGTTCAAGCTGACGCCCCTCAAATAGAGGGCCATCCAGTACCGGTACTGCTATATGCAGACGATACGGTCCTTCTCTCGCGAACTCAAATAGGTCTTCAAAAACTTATGAATTACTTTTATGATTTTAATCAGGGGAGGAAATTAAAAAGTAATAATTCTAAGACTTTTATCATGGCCTGTGGGAAAAAGGTGAAACAACTTAAATCATTCCAGTTCAGGGAACACCGAATAGAGGTTGTGGATAAATTCTGTTATCTTGGCATAACTCTTAATAGTAGTGGGTCGTGGGCATCTGAGATTTTAAATGTCAAGGCCAAGATGGGTGAAGGGTCCTCAGGAGTATTTCGCTTTGCTTCCAAATTGGGCAGTCGTCGCATCCCTGATATGCTAAATGTCTATCGGCATAGATGCGCTTCTATTGCCCTTTATGGCTAAGGAGTATGGGGCCATTGTAACCAAGGGGATCTGCAAGTAATTGAGAACTCGTTCCTTAAGAGACTTCTTTGCCTCCCCCCCTCGGCATCCACCGAACTGATTCATAAAGAGGCCGGTTTGGAACATTTGACAGATCTAACGGGATTGCGACCCCTTATGGTTTGGAGGTCAATCTGGGCAAAGGACGAAACTGGATTTACCAGGCGAATTATTCAAGACTGTCTTCGTCTGGACAAAGTCCGCAAGATCCCCTGGCTAAAATATGTTTTAACGTCCTATAAGGAAATCTTTGATTTGGATATTCACAATGACCCCCGATGTGTTATTAATATACCCAAACAGGAGGTTAAAAATGTTTTTTTGGGGATCAAATCCAATACCCGTAGTGTTCAATGTAGCAATTTTACAACCCATGTTTTTTTATACCTCTAACAAGGAGGAAGGTCATGGCATGCCTAAGTATTTAAAAGCAATTACCAAACAGTCACATCAGTTTGTTCTCACAAGGTTGAGATTAGACATTGTCCATAATTTGGTGGCATTTCCACAGATGAAGATTTATAGTTCAAGCCCTTGTCGGTGTGATGGTACCACCAAACGGAGCACATTGCACTTTATACTAATTTGCCTACTGTATTTGCACCTTCGTTTGTGTTATCTTAAACATGTTTTTATGAAATACTCTGTGTCTACAACTGCTCATGCCATGAAATTACTATTTGCACTCGATACCCTGGATATTTGTTTTTTTACAGCTACCTTTATTCTAAAAGCTGTGTCCCATAGAAAAAGTCTGGAATTTTATCACTGTTTTTCTACCTTTTGTATAATTCAATAGCCAGGTCGAATACTTTCCCTCTATTGAATTGTTCCAGTTATTGTAACATATGTATTTCTTTTTTTTGCTTTGTAACAATTTTTAAGTGATATTTTTAATATTGTATGCTTTTATGATTGTTTATGAATAATCGAATAAAGCTTATGAACTGAACTGGCTCAGAGCGGCCATTTTCATACTAGGCCTCACGGGCCACATTTGGAACTGTCATAGAAACAAACACAAATTCATGTTAATTATAGTAATGAAACCCTTCTGTTTACCTCCCACCATTCTAATATTTCCCTATTAGTTGTTACCTAGCAAATAAGCCACATAAATGTGGTTTATACTTACACATTAATCGACCTTTTAGCACAAAACGTTTACAATAGGCACATTTAAATTGCATGTTGTTTATAATTAAGCTGCGCATTAATTCACATCACAATGACAACACATAATAATTAATTATTTCACTCCTTGCAAGCAAGATTAGTACTTCCCATGTGTTTATGAATGCATATTACTCTAAGGTTGTTTATTTAAACACTTCACACCATTAGTAAATGTTAACATTATGGAACATTAATTTCACGAGGGGTATATAAAACTTTGCGTTTACCGCCTCGCTCCATCAATTCCCTCATCTGGTGATCCTATCACCAAATATTCTCTCAAAATTTTGAAAAATTTAACAGAACAGGTTTCAAGTTCTTCATATTAGTATGATCTATACTCTAGTATCCTTCTCCTTTATTTCTTTAAAAATTTTCTCTCTGAATTCTTCCATCTCTATTTCAGTCTTTTCTCTTTCTCTTGCTTTTCTTTCTTGAATTGTCTTCTTTATTGACTTTCTAAAATCTCTTCTACTCTTGCATATACAACATAATCTTATCAGAGAAATCACTATTACTATTATTGTTATTGGTATTAGTATTTTACCTACTATAGAACTACCTATTTCTTGAAACCAATGCTTAATTGCTGTAAGACTTCTACCTAATTTTTTCAAGAACACCTTCAACCTCCAGTGGTTCAATCTTTTTATGTAAATTTGTAATATTTGTAATATACCTTTCTAAATTTTGACTTTTATCTGGAATATAAGTACAACAATGTTGCACTTTCAATATCCCACAGACTCCTCCCTCTTTTGCTAAGAGTATATAAAGGGCAAGTCGATTTTGCATTACCGTTGCGCTCATGGCAACCATTTCAGTATCAGCCATCAGGAAACCTCCTGCAGTATCTGTTGACAATCGATCAACTATTGTAGACAATTTTCGGATTCTGTTTGCATTGAATGAAATTCCCACTACTGGTATCAGTGCTCCAAAAACATCACCTATTATTTCTAATACACTCTCTCTTTTCTTTCTACTAAGAACTTTGCCTATCTCATGTTTACTATTAGTACCTCTATCTACATGGAAAATTTTAGGAAAGACCAAACCCACATAAGGTCCAAACCAATGGTCTGGTAGCTTATAATAAGCTCTATTCCCACAAATAAAATAAACACCCGGGAAAACAGGATCTTTTCCTCCTTTAACTCCCCAACCCCCTATAATTCTATAGGTGTCCTTACATTGACTTGCACCCACAAAGTAATTGTCATACACAGTATTGTCTCTTCTTATACAAAGTTTCCGTAACATTGGTGTATCTATGTTTATAGCTACATTCACATTTTTATCATCCAGATTTTCATCATTAAATGTCCAATATTTTGATTTTTCATGTTTAACTTTCTCACTTCTTTTATAAGCATTTCTTCTCTCTTCAACCATATCTAGAAAAGTCATTTCCTCCAATCTCAATTTACATGTCATATTATGTTTAAAACCAAACTCATGAGATAACTCTTCCATTTGCAAACAGTATTCTCCCATAACTTTTCCAGGTCTCTTTTTGTTCAATGAATTATCAATCCTTAGTTTAGCAAAAATCTCATCTTTGTTGGAATAATGGTATTCCAATCTTCCAAGCTGATAAAACAAACTTGCAATCACACTACAAGTTACTCCATATGTAAGAGGAAGGTGATGGTACGTCACACCTTCTTACACGGACGCAGGCAATTTTACACAAACATAACAGTCATCAACATTCATGGTGTTAATATATTCAAGCAATAGCTTTGAAAATGTATTTTGCGAATAGTCACTGATCGATCTATCTTGATGCAACTCTGGTTTATACACATGAGTCTCATGAACCTCCACTTTCTCACTTGGCTTATTTAAACTCACATTTGATTTTAATTTTGTTAAATTATTCTGGAAAGGAATAACAATAGCTAAAATTATCCATAATATTATCAATAATCCCATACAAATGGAACAACATCTACACCATTTTCTAAAAATAGTACACTTTGTTTTATGATTATTTATCAGCATTTTTCCCTAACAGTGTTTCCTCGACCGTGTGTCACTTATAGTTTCTACAATATCAGTTCACTAACAGAATTTTCTTCGACCTTGTGTCAATTCTATTCTAATCTAGATTATAAATTATTTCTCTAACAAGTTTTCTTCGACCTTGTGTCAACTCCGACCTCTTCTATATTTACAATATTCGTCTCACAGGACTACAGACTTTTATTTAATGTCATATACTTTTATTACTGATCAAATTTCTCTTAAGTTGACCTCTTTACTCAAGTCAAGTCAAAAGGGTATGTTTATTTAGACCATAGTCTTTAAACAAATACATTACAATTAATAACGTTAAAAATATTTCCAACAATCACTCATGCAGATTTGTAAATTAAAATCTTTACTCGCTTTTCCCAATTTCTTTTGGGCAGTACAAATTTCCCTGACTGCTATTAACTTCAGCAATAGGTGGTAGGACTATATAAGCCCACTCAGGCAATTTGTATTTCTGATTTGGTTGTCTTACTCTTTTTGGCCTTTGCACAACCTCTATTTTCTTTCCCAATGTTTCTTTCTGGCTGGTGATCTCATTCCCCTGCTCTTCTGTCTCTTTTGCTTTGTTTACAAGCTTAAATCTCAGTCCACCAGTTTCTTTAGGCCAATTATCTCCCTTACGGATTCTCTTGGTCTTTGGCTCTATTGTGTTAAGCTCCACTCTTCAAGCTCTTTTCCTTGGACTTTTTCTTAACACAATTTCATCTGAACTGTCATCAGTTTCACTTTCTGTATCTTCAAACGTGTCATTGATTATGATTTTCACAATGTCTTTATCTCCATCGGATTCAGCTTTCTTTTCTGTTACTCTGTTAGGAACACCTTCATAACTGGTACTTGGAATCTCATCCTTTTCGTGAGTCACTTCCTCTTCCCCAGTTTCAGGATTTCCATTCCTGCCTTCAGAGCTTTCAGATTTCTCTTCAGCTTCTTCCACTTCAATGACCTTGTCTTCACTTGCTTTTGCGTCTTTTCTGGTGTCTGTCTTTACCGATTCTCGACCTTCAATTTGATCTTCGGAATCTGGTATCTCCACAATCTCCCTTTCACCTTCACCTTCAGACACAGAACTGGCTTCTGATACTTCCAGATGTCGACGTTCCTGTCGATCTTCAGTATCTGGATTTTCTTCTGATTCAGCTTAAGAATCAGAGTCAGGTTTCAGGTTTCACCGTCGTATGGGTATTCGGGTGCAGACACACGGATGGTGTGGCTGGCATGTACCCACCTCTTCAATCCAGCACTCTTGACGGCAGTAGTACTGACCAGGATTACCTGTTGTGGCTACCGCCACCGAGGTACCAAACAGTTTCTTCTGCGATGTACTTTCACTCGAACCCAGTCTCCAGGGACTAGATCATGAGCTGAATTTTTCTCTTTAGAATTGGACTCAGTTCCCACCTGGTGGAGCACAGAAGTTACCACATCAGACAGATTTTTGCAGTAGTCCAATATGATATCATAATTTATGGTTAGCAATTTATTAACAGGTACATAAGCTTGTCTCATAACCCTGCTCATCAAGATTTCATGTGGACATAATCCAGTTTTCCTGTCAGGAATACTTCTTAATGTCATCAAAACAAGTGGCAAAGCATCTGGCCACTTAAGTTCTGTTGCCAAACACATCTTTGCAATTCTATTTTTAATGGTTCCATTTACCTGCTCTACTACCCCTGAAGCCTCAGGTCTGTAAGCACAATGCAGCTTCTGGCGAATGTCCAGAACTTCACAGATCATTTGTATCAACTCATTTTGGAAATCTAGCCCGCGGTCTGATTCAATGGACACTGGGAAACCAAATCGTAGTATTATTTCTCGTAAAAACAATTTAGCAACAGTTATTCCATCATTCCTCCTTGTGGGGAATGCTTCAACCCATCGGGAGTACAAACAGATTATCACAAGAACATATCTAAGTCTGTTGCATGGAGGCAATTCCACAAAGTCCATCTGAACTCTCGTGAATCGACCACCCTCCCGTCCAATGGTTCCCAAACTCACAACAGTTCTTCTGTTTGGATTGAATTGTTGGCACACTAGACTTCTCTGGCACAAACTCTCAGCAATCATCCTAAATTCAGGATTATACCAAGTTTGTCTAAAAAGACGAATCATGGCATCTCTTCCAATATGGGCTTGACCATGGTACATTCGAGCCATGTCTGAAATCATGCTATCGGGCATTACTGGTCTTTCATCTTTGTAAACCAAAATTTCATCTTCTTCTCGCTGTCTACATCCTGCCTTTAGCCAAATATCTTTTTCTTCTGGTTCTGCCTCTTCCTGTATCTGCTTCACTTCCTGCCATGTCTCAACTACAGTAGTTAGCATCAAAGGACTCAGAACATGTTCTTTTGATTTGTCTCAATTAATTGACATTTGATTTTTCGCACAATGCTTAGCAATGGCATCCACATAATTATTCCCTTTAGAAATATAATACTCATTCTTTTTTTGCTGTACACTTAACCACCACTATTCTTGCAGGAAGCTGAATTACATCAATCAGTGTCTTCACAAACTCAGCATTCCGAATGGGTGTTCCCGCAGAAGTTAAATAACTTCTTTGAGACCAAAGCTGTCCATAATCATGAACAACTCCATAACCATATTGACTATCAGTCACTATGGTTACTTTCACCTCTTTTCCCACTTCACATGCTCGTATCAAAGCAATCAACTCTGCTACTTGAGCAGAATGAATTCCTTTCAAACAAGATGCTTCCAACACTTCTGCTACTGTACAAATGGCATAAGCAGCACTCAAAATGCCACTTTCTGTTCTCAGACACCATCCATCTACAAACATTACATAATCTGATTCAGGTAATGGTTCATCCTAATATCCGACCTTGGTTTTGTGCAATACTCAAGAACATACAGACATTTATGATCAAGTTCACCTTTCTCTTCTGCTTCAATAGTGTCAGGTAACAATGTAGAAGGATTAACATTCACACATCTGACAACATTCTCAGCTCCCAAAATTACTTTTTCATAACGAGTCATTCTGCTGTTAGTCATGTATTGGGTCTTTACTCTTGTGAGGAGAATCTCCACTGAATGAGGTACATACACCCTCACAGGAAATCCCATCACAATTCCTTCACTCTGCTCCAGGCTTACACTGGTTGCTGCTACTGCTTTCAGACATCCTGGCAAAACCTTTGCAACAGGGTCCAAAACATCTGAGAAATATGCAATTGGTTTCCTTATTTTTCCATGTCTCTGAATTAATACTGACAATGCACATCATTCTCGCTCACTGCAGTACAGTTCAAACCCTTTTTCATAATCAGGCATTCCTAAAGCTGGTGCTTCACACAGTTTTGTTTTTAATTGTTCAAATGCTTCCATTTCAGTTTTGGTGAAAACTATTGGATCTCTGATGTCTGCTTTTGTCAGTCTCTGCAATGGTTTTGCAATCAATGAAAATCCACTAATCCACAGTCTACAATAACCTACCATTCCCAGGAACATTCTTACTTGTCTTTGAGTTCTGGGCGGTTGCATTCCTTGTATCATTCTGATTCTTTCTATTGTGATTTGTCTGATTCCTTTTGCAATCTTATGGCCTAAATATTGTACTTCTTTCTGACAAAACTGCAATTTTGACTGAGACACTTTATGTCCTTCTTCTGCCAAATGATTCAACAATGCTACTGTGTCATTTACACATGCATCTTTTGTTTTAGATGCAATCAAAAGATCATCTATGTACTGTACTAATACAGACTCTCCAGGCATGTTCAGACTTTCTAATAATTTCTTTAACAACTGGTTAAAAATCAATGGACTCTCAGTGTATCCTTGTGGAATTCTACACCATGCTAGAATACGATTTTGGAATCGGAACGCAAAAATTGGCTGACTTTCTGTATGTAATGGGACAGTAAAGAATGAATTGCATAGGTCAATTACTGTGTACCACTCTGCATCATGAGGAATTTGGTACAAAATCACTGCTGGATTTGGATCAATCGGGCAACATGGGACAACAATTGTATTAACCTTTCTAAGATCCTGAACAATTCTAAATGTTCAGTTTGGCTTTTTCAATCCCATGATCGGTGAGTTACAAGGGCTGATTTCTATTTCTCTAAGAATTCCTTGCTCAATCATTTTGTCAATCACAGGTGTAATTCCCTCAATTATTTCTGCATTCATCTTATACTTGGGTATATTTGCCTACAGCTTAATGCTAAGAAAACCGAGGTCCTGATTTTAGGGAAGCAGGCGGAACTTTGGGGAGACCAGTGGTGGCCTCCCGAATTGGGGGTGTCCCTAAGCATGGGCGGAAAATCCGTTTCGCTCGCGGATTTTCGGGAAATTCGCAATCCGCGAGATTTGCGAATTTCCCGCAAAATCCGCAAATAAGCACGCAGCAGATTTTTTTGCGGCGCGCGGCGTTGGTGATACAATTTTTGCGGCGCGCGGCGTTTATCATCGTTTGCCGAGTTGTTTTTCTCGATAGTTTGCGAGTGCTGCGCCATTTTGGATCTTGCTGTGTGATCCCGCGGGAATTGGCGAGCGCGATTACGTCATCGCGGCTTGCCAGCGATAGTTTGTCAACGCGAGTACGGCGAGATAACGTCTCGCGGTACTTCGCAATTGCGAGATTTGAGATGCGGCGAGCAGCAAGAATCTCGCACAAGCGAAAATATAAAATTTGCAATTCTGCACAAGAAATCCACCAGCAAGCAGCATAAACCTTCTTGAAATGATGATTTTTATCTGAATAACTCCTTAGGTTGACATTTGCCTGCACTTTTTTAGCGAGGAGTCCATTTTGGGGAGGGGGGGAGGGGGGTGGGAGGAAGGAAGTGCCCCACAGTCTTCAACTTCCTGTTCAGCAGGCTCCTCCCAGTGCTTTGTCCATCTCCTGGTCACTTTTCATTTGGATCTGGAGCTGGAAGGATTACTTTTTGTTGATGCTGCTGGATCTTTGGATTTGAGGCCTTTTTGACTTTCTTTGGATCACTGTTGGATTAGAAATTTTACAAGTAAGTTTGTTTGGGGCATTACAGTTGCTGCAACTAAAATTTTGGAATTTTCGATTTTTGGGCTGTTTTGGGGCCTTTTGCCCAGGGGTACTCAGTGGTGGGTGGACTGAGTCTTTCTATGGGTTGTCTTGAACTTAAACATCATGGAGGGCATGGATGGATTGGGATTGTGCTGATTTTTCAGTGATTTTCGTTTTTTGGGCCTGTACTTGTGGCCTTTTCACCAGGGGTATTTGAGTCTAGCATGGGCCTAGACTTTCTGTGGGCTGTCTTGAACTTAAACATCATGGAGGGCATGGATGGAATGGGGTTGTGCTGATTTTGCAGTGTTTTTCGATTTATGGGGGTGTTCATGGGGAGGGACAGGCCATGTGGCTGGTGGCCATTTTGAGTGCAGCTACAGGCACTGGCCATGTGCTGGCAGGCAAGTGGCCATTTTGAATGCAGGCTTTGTTGTTAGGCCTGCAACCATTTTGCCTACTTTTCAACCTTTATTTATGCCCAGGGGTAGTGAGTCTTGCATGGGCCTAGTCTTTCTGTGGGTTGTCTTGAATTTAAACATCATGGAGGCCATGGATGGAATGGGATTGTGCTGCTTTTTCAGTGATTTTCATTTTTTTGGCCTGTACTTGTGGCCTTTTCACCAGGGGTATTTGAGTCTAGCATGGGCCTAGTCTTTCTGTGGGCTGTCTTGAACTTAAACATCATGGAGGGCATGGATGGAATGGGATTGTGCTGATTTTGCAGTGTTTTTCGATTTTTGGGGGTGTTCATGGGGAGGGACAGGCCATGTGGCTGGTGGCCATTTTGAGTGCAGCTACAGGCACTGGCCATGTGCTGGCAGGCAAGTGGCCATTTTGAATGCAGGCTTTGTTGTTAGGCCTGCAACCATTTTGCCTACTTTTCAACCTTTATTTATGCCCAGGGGTAGTGAGTCTTGCATGGGCCTAGTCTTTCTGTGGGTTGTCTTGAATTTAAACATCATGGAGGCCATGGATGGAATGGGATTGTGCTGATTTTTCAGTGATTTTCGTTTTTTGGGCCTGTACTTGTGGCCTTTTCACCAGGGGTATTTGAGTCTAGCATGGGCCTAGTCTTTCTGTGGGCTGTCTTGAACTTAAACATCATGGAGGGCATGGATGGAATGGAATTGTGCTGATTTTGCAGTGTTTTTCGATTTTTGGGGGTGTTCATGGGGAGGGACAGGCCATGTGGCTGGTGGCCATTTTGAGTGCAGCTACAGGCACTGGCCATGTGCTGGCAGGCAAGTGGCCATTTTGAATGCAGGCTTTGTTGTTAGGCCTGCAACCATTTTGCCTACTTTTCAACCTTTATTTATGCCCAGGGGTAGTGAGTCTTGCATGGGCCTAGTCTTTCTGTGGGTTGTCTTGAATTTAAACATCATGGAGGCCATGGATGGAATGGGATTGTGCTGATTTTTCAGTGATTTTCGTTTTTTGGGCCTGTACTTGTGGCCTTTTCACCAGGGGTATTTGAGTCTAGCATGGGCCTAGTCTTTCTGTGGGCTGTCTTGAACTTAAACATCATGGAGGGCATGGATGGAATGGGATTGTGCTGATTTTGCAGTGTTTTTCGATTTTTGGGGGAGTTCATGGGGAGGGACAGGCCATGTGGCTGGTGGCCATTTTGAGTGCAGCTACAGGCACTGGCCATGTGCTGGCAGGCAAGTGGCCATTTTGAATGCAGGCTTTGTTGTTAGGCCTGCAACCATTTTGCCTACTTTTCAACCTTTATTTTTGCCCAGGGGTAGTGAGTCTTGCATGGGCCTAGTCTTTCTGTGGGTTGTCTTGAATGTAAACATCATGGAGGCCATGGATGGAATGGGATTGTGCTGATTTTTCAGTGATTTTCGTTTTTTGGGCCTGTACTTGTGGCCTTTTCACCAGGGGTATTTGAGTCTAGCATGGGCCTAGTCTTTCTGTGGGCTGTCTTGAACTTAAACATCATGGAGGGCATGGATGGAATGGGATTGGGCTGATTTTGCAGTGTTTTTCGATTTTTGGGGGTGTTCATGGGGAGGGACAGGCCATGTGGCTGGTGGCCATTTTGAGTGCAGCTACAGGCACTGGCCATGTGCTGGCAGGCAAGTGGCCATTTTGAATGCAGGCTTTGTTGTTAGGCCTGCAACCATTTTGCCTACTTTTCAACCTTTATTTATGCCCAGGGGTAGTGAGTCTTGCATGGGCCTAGTCTTTCTGTGGGTTGTCTTGAATTTAAACATCATGGAGGCCATGGATGGAATGGGATTGTGCTGATTTTTCAGTGATTTTCATTTTTTGGGCCTGTACTTGTGGCCTTTTCACCAGGGGTATTTGAGTCTAGCATGGGCCTAGTCTTTCTGTGGGCTGTCTTGAACTTAAACATCATGGAGGGCATGGATGGAATGGGATTGTGCTGATTTTGCAGTGTTTTTCGATTTTTGGGGGTGTTCATGGGGAGGGACAGGCCATGTGGCTGGTGGCCATTTTGAGTGCAGCTACAGGCACTGGCCATGTGCTGGCAGGCAAGTGGCCATTTTGAATGCAGGCTTTGTTGTTAGGCCTGCAACCATTTTGCCTACTTTTCAACCTTTATTTATGCCCAGGGGTAGTGAGTCTTGCATGGGCCTAGTCTTTCTGTGGGTTGTCTTGAATTTAAACATCATGGAGGCCATGGATGGAATGGGATTGTGCTGCTTTTTCAGTGATTTTCGTTTTTTTGGCCTGTACTTGTGGCCTTTTCACCAGGGGTATTTGAGTCTAGCATGGGCCTAGTCTTTCTGTGGGCTGTCTTGAACTTAAACATCATGGAGGGCATGGATGGAATGGGATTGTGCTGATTTTGCAGTGTTTTTCGATTTTTGGGGGTGTTCATAGGGAGGGACAGGCCATGTGGCTGGTGGCCATTTTGAGTGCAGCTACAGGCACTGGCCATGTGCTGGCAGGCAAGTGGCCATTTTGAATGCAGGCTTTGTTGTTAGGCCTGCAACCATTTTGCCTACTTTTCAACCTTTATTTATGCCCAGGGGTAGTGAGTCTTGCATGGGCCTAGTCTTTCTGTGGGTTGTCTTGAATTTAAACATCATGGAGGCCATGGATGGAATGGGATTGTGCTGATTTTTCAGTGATTTTCGTTTTTTGGGCCTGTACTTGTGGCCTTTTCACCAGGGGTATTTGAGTCTAGCATGGGCCTAGTCTTTCTGTGGGCTGTCTTGAACTTAAACATCATGGAGGGCATGGATGGAATGGGATTGTGCTGATTTTGCAGTGTTTTTCGATTTTTGGGGGTGTTCATGGGGAGGGACAGGCCATGTGGCTGGTGGCCATTTTGAGTGCAGCTACAGGCACTGGCCATGTGCTGGCAGGCAAGTGGCCATTTTGAATGCAGGCTTTGTTGTTAGGCCTGCAACCATTTTGCCTACTTTTCAACCTTTATTTATGCCCAGGGGTAGTGAGTCTTGCATGGGCCTAGTCTTTCTGTGGGTTGTCTTGAATTTAAACATTATGGAGGGCATGGATGGATTGGGATTGTGCTGATTTTGCAGTGTTTTTTGATTTTTTTGTGCTGTATAACTGAACTGATGTTCCTCTGTCTTCCATTGTTTTTAGGTGCACAAGACTCAAGAGAACCACCAGTGCCAGGAAGAAGTCCTGCAGCGGTGTGTGTGTGCAGCATAACGTCACGCGACATCACGTCTGGCCTCAGACAACTCTACAATTCGTGCAACTGCGGCCTGCTGTCTGACCTGCTCTGAAGAAGATGGCCCCAAAAAAAGGTCTCCGTAGCTCCTCTAGCAAGAAAGTTGCTAGTAAGGAGCAGAAGAAGCAAGTTACCAAGGAGGCTGGTGTGCCACCCGCCACGTTTTTTGGGAGAAAAAAAAAAGTACGCCTGCAGCAGCAGGATCTGCTGGGGACCAAGCTGGGAGCAGCACCCCTGCCCCATTGGGTTCAGTGCCTCCACCACCACGCCAACTTAAGTCAAAGCACTTGAGTGCTTCAGAGGCAGTCAGTGTACTTCTCCAATCACCATCGACCAGTGATGTTGGCTCATCGCAAGAAAGTAGCAGCAATGTCCCTGAATCAACACAGGTTGTTGTAACTCATCTGACAAGTGTTGAACAACCACAGCCGCAACAACAACACCATGTGCAAGTACACGCCCAAGTACATGTGGAAGGAGAGGCAGCAAAAGGAGATGCGCAAGCAAAGGTGCATGGAGGTTCACAAGTGCCCACAATAGTTGTTCCTCCCGAAGTAGGGGCACATCAGGAAATCGACAATGAAGCCGAGGTATCATTGGAAGCCACTCCTCCTGATGATCATTCATTGTCTTCCACATCCCTAGCAAGGAAAAGATCAAGGGGGGTGTCTACATCTTCTTCAAGCCCACCTCGTTCTGATGCAAGTGATCTGTCTTGGGAACCACAACTGCGGTCTGACAGTGAGGCACACCATGATCTGACACAGGTACCTAAGCGTAAAAGGAAGGTCGTCGAAAAACTCATACCTATGGAGTGTGATGAGGCTCAACAAGAAGTGACAGATACTGCTGGTGATGAAGCCTCTCACGATGACGACGAGACAGTCATCACAAAGGTCACTGCAGCCCCACCGGGCATACAGCAAAGAGACATTTTGACCCTATCCCGAGAAGCTGCTGAGCGTGATGATGATGTCGGCGAGGAGGCAATGGAAATGGAATCATTAGATTTGGAGTTAAGTAGTACACCAAAACCTACCGCTTCCATATTTCTTCCTCGCAAGAAGGTACCCACCTCGTCCTCGACCTCAATTCGTGGTGGTGAAAGTGCAAAACGTACTAAGTTCGGCAATCCACATCCTCCACTTCATCTGGCATTAGCAGCAGGACCACCACCACCAGTATCGCCGCCTCCTCCGGCCCCCAAAGACATTTCAAGTCTCCAGTTTGGGACTTCTTTAGTGTTTGCCCAAAAATGGAAAACGTAGCCATTTGTAGCCTTTGTAAGGTTCGAGTTGGTAGTGGTAAGCTTGGTTCTAACTATGGTACCGGAGGCCAGAGAGGTCACCTTAAGAGAGCGCACCCTGTCCAATGGTTTCCGCACCTAGAGGCGTTTAAGCAAGCCGGAATAGCACGTAATGAAAACGTTGATTTTTCTTCTGATGATGACGAGGAGGAAGAAGACGATTCAAACACTTCACTTACACCCAGTACCCCTGTCAGCAGCACACCCCATGTGAGGCACACTAAGAGTGTGGGAGAGAGTGAGACATCAATGCGGAAAAGTTCATCAGCGAGCGTAACTGGGTCGAAGATATCATCATTATCATCCCGTAAATCCTTGGTCCAGGGCAACATTAAAAAGATGTTGTTTACAGAAGCGCAATATGAACGCAACCACCCACTGACGCGTCTGTATAACACTAAGCTGGCTAAAATGCTAGCTCTGGACCTTCTCCCTTTTTCTTTTGTAGAAGGGGTTGGTTTTCTAGAATTAGTGGCAGCGCTCTGCCCTAAATGGAAGGTTCCTAGCCGGTTCTATTTTGCCCGAGTTGCGGTTCCAGCACTACATGAAGATGTTCTGAAGGTGATTGGGGCAGCTTTGCAGAAGAGTGCTGTTCACACTATACATCTGACAACAGACATGTGGACCAGTGGTGCAGGCGCTGATTACATGTGCATCACTGCACACTGGGTCTCTTTTTCAGGGGCTAAAGCAAAGCTAAACGCAGGTGTTGACGCGGACATTGTTTTTAAAGCTGCTCGGAAACATGCAACACTAGCCATGTTTGGTTTGGAGAAACGTCACACAGCAGAAAACATTTTGGATGTCTTTAACACAAAGGTCCTTAACTGGCTGTCCCCACTAAAACGCCAGGTTGGTTATGTTTCCACGGACAATGGCGCCAATATAGTTAAGGCCATGAGGGACGGTTACTATTTCAGAGTGCCGTGTTTGGCGCACTGTATAAACCTGGTTGTCCAAAAATTCTTGGGTAATAAAGGCAGTGCAGCGTACAGTGTATTGGACACCTGCCGAAACATGTGCAACCATTTCAGCCATTCTTTTAAGGCCCGGAAGCAGCTGAGGAGCCTGCTATATCAATGTAAAATGCCAGTGAAAGCACTCATCCAGGAGGTGGTAACACGTTGGAACTCAACCTTCTACATGCTTGAGCGTCTGTATGAGCAGTATACGGAACTCGATCAATATTTCCTTACAGAGGGTACAGAGGAGCTGAGGATGGGTGCGGCGCAATGGAACATAGTTCAAAGCCTGACACGCATGCTTCGTCCTTTTGAGTTCTTCACGCGTGCAGTCAGCAAGGAGGACTCTAATTTGGGAAAAGCTATCCCATTGTTGTACATGCTGGAGGACCAACTGAAGGAGGTGTGTTCTGTGTTTGAAAAAGATGACAAAAACCAAGACTCTTTGCTTCTGGCTGAGAAATTATTAGAGCTCCTACAAGGTGATGAACGTCTTAAAAAGATCCACTCAGAACAGCATTACATTTGTGCTACTATTCTGGATCCACGCTACAAAAAGGCGCTGGCAGGCCAAGCATTCTTTCCTTTTGATGATGAACATGTTCCAAAGTACAAACGTTGGCTAGCCTTGTCAGCCAAGAGGTTTGAAACAGAACGGCTGAAAATTGAAGGAAATGGCAGTACATCAGCAGGCCATCCCCAGTCAAAACGATCCACTTCTGCACCTGTGGCTGTGGCACAAGTGACCTCTCAGCCGTTAAAGACACCGGCAACCGGATCATCTGCACGAGACACAACAGAAACATTGGAGGCTGAAGAGGATTGGCTAGCTCTGCGTGGGTTTGGTTCTCAAAAGGTCAGAGGCACAGCAAGAGCTAAGCAAAGTGGAGGAACCTTTGATGAGGACCTTGAGTCGATGGTGAAGGACTATCTGAATGACTCAACAGAGGTCTATGTTAATTCTGACCCATTGGCGTATTGGCATGGGAAAAAAGAATTGTGGCCACAGCTCACCAACCTGGCTTTAAACTACTTGTCTTGCCCACTCGCAAGTGTGTCTTCTGAACGGGTTTTCAGTGCTGCTGGTGGCATTGTAACTCCCAAACGGAGCCGCCTCTCGCCAAAAAAAGTGGAGAGGTTAACAATGATCAAGATGAATCAGCACCTCATACCACCAGATTTCAGAGTACGAGAAAGCGTGCCGGATGAAGAGGAGGTGGCCAGCAACATAGATGAGGGAATTTCTACTCTGTCAGGTGACACTGAGCTCACCCTGCCTGAATTCGCAGAGTATGATGACGAAGCCTTATTCTTATTCCTGGACCGTGATACCGAGCCCTGAAAATGAGACAACGAATCAATAACTTTCTTTTTCATCCTTATTCACTTTTATTCCTATGTGTCTGTCTTTCTTTGTTGTGCACAGTTAATATATTTCAAACTTTAATCAGATAATCACAAAATCAAGCCCATCAGCAGAACTGTCTTCACTGGTTTGCTAATTGATTTGAAGTTGCCGCAGTCTGCATTCCTCAGGTTCACAAGTTGAGAAGAACATGCTCCTCTATCCTCCTCCTCCAGACTCCTATTTCCATCAAACCAGAGGGCTGGTTTACGCCCAATGAAGAAAGACTCAGCACTTGTGGGGGTGTTGTTGTACCTCTTTGCAGGTGAGTTGACGGCTCTGGGGCCATTGCTGGGAAGCTCTAATACCGGATAAAAGTGTTTTGGAGCAAATCCCAGGCGGAATTTTTTTTGTGTTTTTGATGACTTGCTTGCCTTTGAGGTGCTCTTAGGGGGGGTTCCGTCTGTTTGTGGGTGAGTTTCGGGGTCTGGGAGCAATGCTGGGACACTCTAATCTTGATTGCATTTGCTTTTCAGGAAATCCGTCGTGGCAACCCCGACTTATGGCCTAGCTACGCAGCGCGTTTGGACCGAAGGCCGAGAAATATTGCAAGTATGAGATTTTGCTTTTGGCCTGTTTGGGGGTGTTATGCTTCTTGGCGGGTGGGTTGGCGGGTCTTGTGGCATTCCTGGGAAGGTCTAATACCGGATAGAAGTGGTTGGGACAATATCCAGGCCGATTTTTTTTTGGCTATTTCTGACATTTTGCTCAATGTAGCGTTTTCGGGGGCCTGTTTGGGGGGCTTTCTGGTGTTTGTGGGTGAGTTTCGTGGTCTGGGAGCACTGCTGGGACACTCTAATCTTGATTGCATTTGCTTTTCAGGAAATCCGTCGTGGCAACCCCGACTTATGGCCTAGCTACGCAGCGCGTTTGGACCGAAGGCCGAGAAATATTGCAAGTATGAGATTTTGCTTTTGGCCTGTTTGGGGGTGTTATGCTTCTTGGCGGGTGGGTTGGCGTGTCTTGGGGCATTCCTGGGAAGGTCTAATACCGGGTAGAAGTGGTTGGGACAAAATCCAGGCCGATTTTTTTTTGGCTATTTCTGACATTTTGCTCAATGTAGCGTTTTCGGGGGCCTGTTTGGGGGGCTTCCTGGTGTTTGTGGGTGGGTTTCGGGGTCTGGGCGCACTGCTGGCTATATATACTTTACTTTGCAAGAGGTTTGAAGCAAATCCATGGTGGCAGAGGGGAGTTAGGGCCTAGCTGCAGAGCGCGCGCGGAGTGATTTGGGAAATTTGTGAAAAATTGACTAAGTCCCCATTTTTGTACTTTTGCTCTTTGGCTGTTTGGGGGTCTTCTACTCGTTTTCTGCTGGGTTGACGGCTCTGGGGCCATTGCTGGGAAGCTCTAATACCGGATAAAAGTGTTTTGGACCAAATCCCAGGCGGAATTTTTTTTGTGTTTTTGATGACTTGCTTGCCTTTGAGGTGCTCTTAGGGGGGGTTCCGTCTGTTTGTGGGTGAGTTTCGGGGTCTGGGAGCAATGCTGGGACACTCTAATCTTGATTGCATTTGCTTTTCAGGAAATCCGTCGTGGCAACCCCGACTTATGGCCTAGCTACGCAGCGCGTTTGGACCGAAGGCCGAGAAATATTGCAAGTATGAGATTTTGCTTTTGGCCTGTTTGGGGGTGTTATGCTTCTTGGCGGGTGGGTTGGCGGGTCTTGGGGCATTCCTGGGAAGGTCTAATACCGGGTAGAAATGGTTGGGACAAAATCCAGGCCGATTTTTTTTTGGCTATTTCTGACATTTTGCTCAATGTAGCGTTTTCGGGGGCCTGTTTGGGGGGCTTCCTGGTGTTTGTGGGTGAGTTTCGTGGTCTGGGAGCACTGCTGGGACACTCTAATCTTGATTGCATTTGCTTTTCAGGAAATCCGTCGTGGCAACCCCGACTTATGGCCTAGCTACGCAACACGTTTGGACCGAAGGCCGAGAAATATTGCAAGTATGAGATTTTGCTTTTGGCCTGTTTGGGGGTGTTATGCTTCTTGGCGGGTGGGTTGGGTTGGCGGGTCTTTGCCTTGGGGCATTCCTGGGAAGGTCTAATACCGGGTAGAAGTGGTTGGGACAAAATCCTCGCGGAAAAGCCTTTTGGCACTTTTTGTAACTTAGGGTTCGTTAGGGTTAGCCCTAGCAGCAGGATTGCATGTGTTTCGGGGTGTTCTAGATTTTTGCAACTGAGTTCTGGGGTCTTAGAGCACTCGTGAGAATGTGTAATTTTGGTTGCAAGTCATTTGAAGAAAATCCATGGTGGGAAAGGGGGGATTTGGCATAGTTAAGGAAAGCCTTTGCCACTATTCTTAACTTAGGGTTCGTTAGGGTTAGCAGTATTTCTATTGCATGTGTTTGAGTGGGGGGGATTTCGAGTCTTGGAGCGATGCTGGCTATGGCTAATTTTGCTTGGTTGCTTGCAAGTGGTTTGAATGCAATCCACGGTGGGTAAGGGGTAATTAGGAAGGGGGTACTTCGGCCTACTTTTACTTTCAAAGTAAGTTTTGTCACCAGTTTTCTGCTAGGCCTCGTTTTTTGAGATTTGATTGGGGGTCTTCTACATTTTTGCGACTGGCTTTAGTAAGGGTCTGGGTGGGAGCACTGCTAGGAAGATCTAATTTTGTTCTAAAACATAGTTTACAGTACACCTAGCTTGAGGGGAAAGATCCGCTACATTAATTTGCCCATACTTATTTATCCTTCAAAAGGTGACTCAGACAGAGTACGCACTTTCAAAAATATTGTACTGTCTACTAGGAAAATCAAATTGTGACTTTTTGCACTCCACAGCCTACATACCTTATATTTATTTATCAGTGGTGTTGTAATATTATATCACTTCCTGTTTTTCGTTGAATAATACAGGCCGGGTTTCAGTCTCTGCAATGGGGAAAAAAGGATGGAGTCAGGCTTCACAGTAGCGAGCCACAATTCAGCATCAGGCAGGCAGTGGACAGGGTGTCTTCTGGTGACCAACATCGATGGACGAAGCGTCGGCTGCAATGGAGGAGTGCCGCTAATAAGAGGATTTTTTTTCTGCAGGCAACTTACTTACCACTTCCAACAGGACCACTACAACCACATAGATACAGTATCCTTTCCTTTTTCTCTGACTGTGACTGCATTTCTTGGATCTCTCTCTGCTTCTAAATTGATCCCTTAACACATCACTTAGTCCACTCCACTATCACATCTGCACCACACATAGTCATTTGTAAGTGCTCCTACGTAATTCGCAAGTCGCAGCACGCCCCAGGCCATAGAGGACTGGGATGGCCCCAATGATGAAGCATGTCACCAAGGGGCAACCCTGGTGAGTGAGGGGACACCTAGAAAAAAAGCAATTTCTCCTTTTCTATCTACTATACCTTCCAGACCAACCCCACTGAGTGTTGTTGTGAATGGATTTATAGTGACCAGCAAGGCTCTCGGGTATCTGGCTACAGAGACCTTATGTTGAATATCGTTATCAATAATTCCACACAGGCCCTGTACTGTCGCATTCTTTCTTCCACAGTTGTCGAAAGTACTACTTACTTTTCACTGACATGCATGCAGTAGTGCATGCACTTTCAAAGATTGATGGATAGGTTTGTACCCAAAGAATTGTTTATGTTCAATTGTTTGTCTATGCTGTGCTTTTTTTTACAGGGTGTCTTCTGGTGACCAACATCGATGGACGAAGCGTCGGCTGCAATGGAGGAGTGCCGCTAATAGGAGGATTTTTTTTCTGCAGGCAACTTACTTACCACTTCCAACAGGACCACTACAACCATATAGATACAGTATCCCTTGCCTTTTTCTCTGACTGTGACTGCATTTCTTGGATCTCTCTCTGCTTCTAAATTGATCCCTTAACACATCACTTAGTCCACTCCACTATCACATCTGCACCACACATAGTCATTTGTAAGTGCTCCTACGTAATTCGCAAGTCGCAGCACGCCCCAGGCCGTAGAGGACTGGGATGGCCCCAATGATGAAGCATGTCACCAAGGGGCAACCCTGGTGAGTGAGGGGACACCTAGAAAAAAAGCAATTTCTCCTTTTCTATCTACTATACCTTCCAGACCAACCCCATTGAGTGTTGTTGTGAATGGATTTATAGTGACCAGCAAGGCTCTCGGGTATCTGGCTACAGAGACCTTATGTTGAATATCGTTATCAATAATTCCACACAGGCCCTGTACTGTCGCATTCTTTCTTCCACAGTTGTCGAATGTACTACTTACTTTTCACTGACATGCATGCAGTAGTGCATGCACTTTCAAAGATTGATGTATAGGTTTGTACCCAAAGAATTGTTTATGTTCAATTGTTTGTCTATGCTGTGCTTTTTTTTACAGGGTGTCTTCTGGTGACCAACATCGATGGACGAAGCGTCGGCTGCAATGGAGGAGTGCCGCTAATAGGAGGATTTTTTTTCTGCAGGCAACTTACTTACCACTTCCAACAGGACCACTACAACCACATAGATACAGTATCCCTTGCCTTTTTCTCCGACTGTGACTGCATTTCTTGGATCTCTCTCTGCTTCTAAATTGATCCATTAACACATCACTTAGTCCACTCCACTATCACATCTGCACCACACATAGTCATTTGTAAGTGCTCCTACGTAATTCGCAAGTCGCAGCACGCCCCAGGCCGTAGAGGACTGGGATGGCCCCAATGATGAAGCATGTCACCAAGGGGCAACCCTGGTGAGTGAGGGGACACCTAGAAAAAAAGCAATTTCTCCTTTTCTATCTACTATACCTTCCAGACCAACCCCACTGAGTGTTGTTGTGAATGGATTTATAGTGACCAGCAAGGCTCTCGGGTATCTGGCTACAGAGACCTTATGTTGAATATCGTTATCAATAATTCCACACAGGCCCTGTACTGTCGCATTCTTTCTTCCACAGTTGTCGAAAGTACTACTTACTTTTCACTGACATGCATGCAGTAGTGCATGCACTTTCAAAGATTGATGGATAGGTTTGTACCCAAAGATTTGTTTATGTTCACAATTGTTTGTCTATGCTGTGCTATTTTTTCTTGTCTCCCAAAACCTTTCCCAAAAACCCCCGTACCCATCCATTTTTCAAACCCTAACCCTCTTCCCCGGGCTGTGTGGTTTTGATTGATGTGTGACTAAATTACAGCAATAAATCCACACACTTGCTGGGGAGGATAAGGTGATAGCAACAGGCTGGTGAAGAAATCCGAGGATATATTCTTACTCTGCTTGACAAAGAACCATTGCTAATGTGAAAGAACTTCAACCGAATTAGTAGTTATACTTTACCATTTGTTAGGCTACAATGTGGCACTGTTCTACTGTACTTCTGTCACCTGCTATATTCTCAGTTGTACCGTTGAATTGCTCAGGAGGACAAACCAGATTTCATTTTCTTTTTTTTCATAGGCATGCAACTGCCACTGTGTCACACCACTAGTACCACCGCTATGAGGAAATTTTATCCGACCAAGATTGCCAACCTTATTCGCTGTTTCCCGTGGAGCCAGCCCTGGGTCTAGCCCTACTTTCAAACACAAATTACAGGTAAGATAAGCGTTTGGTGGTTTGGGGGTATAATGGAGTATTAGTAGGAGAGACGAGAGACTGAAGGTAGTACTACTAAAGTCCTAGGACTCTTGGATTCACTTCACTTAGTCTGTGAGAGGCACTTAGTGTTGAAAACATTTGGGCATTTACACTTAAAGGAAGAAAATGGAACTAAACTTTCAGGAAAACAAAGTCACTGTTAAACCCCCACCCACCAGGCAAGCAAAAAGAAACGGGTATGCTCAGATAAAGTTTGAAAAAGTATATTTATATCCCTAACAAAATAATCTCCCGCAAGACCCTCCCTAACCCCAACGATTGTCCTTCAAAAGTCCCCAAAAACCCAACTCCCAATTCCCACCCCCCAAAAGTCTCTAAAAAAGGGGCAAGGGACACTATGGGTGGATGCTGTCAACTTTTTGGGCCAGGGCATCATGCTCCTGGCGGAGCAAGGCGTGCTCTACGCGGAGCCCCTCCAACTCCTTTGAAAAGTTGTGGAGCTCCTGCTGGAGGCGGGACACCATCAGGGTACTGCGGCGCAGGCGTGCCTTCAATGCCTTGTAGGTGCAACGGCTGTGAGAGGAAGCTGTTGTCCTTGCTACTCGGCGGTGGCGTTTGGCTTTGGCAGCCCGGCTCAGTCTGGGTGGACCACTGTGCTGGGTGGCACTGGCAGCCCGTGGGGGAACGGAGGCCGATGCAGACGACGTAGTTGTTGTGGTCGACTGCACACTTTCTTCGTCCTCCAGGGCCACCAGCCGCCGATATTCGGCCACAGTGGCATCGATCCTCCGTTGCCGGGCCGCTCTAGCCAGCTCCTTCCTCCTTGTTCGTTTGGAAGGAGAACCTATATGAAGAAAGAAAGACATAGTCTGTAACCAATGCTCTTTAAGATTAACTCAATCATTCAGCAGAAATTTGTGTTGCACTACAACTAGCAACTTGCAAGCGCATTACATAACTATTGAGGCCAGTATCTATCTAACCTCACACTTCTTCATCCTTGCTCTAACATTAGTGGGAGTTTAAGGAACAAATTCTACGAGCACTATGGACTTCCATTGGAGTCGACTATGAAAGTACACCAGTCTTATTCTTCTTCTTGTCTCTTGTTTAGGAAAATTGGTACGTTATCTTCTGCAAGACGGCATAATGCCAGCGCAGTAAACTTGCACCCGAGAAAAAGAGACGCACGCCATGAGGAGTGACCTAGACTTGCGTTGCGTTACTGTACCCGTCCAGTACATGCAGGTGGTGAAGCTCTTACTTTTCTATTACGGGTGGCACTGAGAATACTCTGTTACAACTCAAGGGCTACTGCTTAATTAATTTAACTTTCACCCTACAGTGGAAATGAGTACTAGAAATGGAAAATTGAAGAAGATAAATAATCTGATTATCTATCACTTCACATGGGATGTTTTTGCTTATATATGGGATGACTTTAGGTGCTTTGCTTTTTATGGAGTGACCAGTGATACATCCACACATGAATGACTGAGTACTACTAAACTTATTAAGAGAGGTAGGGAGTGGCCACCGTAATAACCGGATCTATGCTGTGCTTGCAATACAAACTACTGCTACTATTGATGGTAGTATTTGGACAAAATTAAAACTTCTTTTCCTTGCCTTTCCTACACTGGAACGGACGTGCGGGTGCAGTGTTACATGCTCTTCAAAGTTACACTTAGTTCATCCACTGACCGTCTACTCTCTCTAGATCATGGGTACTCACAAACTTTCTCTCAGGGGCTAAATTTACAGTGTAGTTTGTGGCCGAGGGCCGCACTGGTGGGGGCGGAGTCAGAGGGGGCAGGGCTAAAGCAAAACGATAACTTGTGACCATGAGGTTGCACACAGGTCCCTGCAGCAGATGCCCTCATCCACTGAGCCACCAGACCCAGCATTTACATACATCTCTCTCCCTCCTGCTCTTCCTCCTGCCCTCCCTCTCCATCTCTCTCTCCCTCCTGCCCTCCCTCTCCCTCCACCTCTGTCATCTCACTGTGTGTGTGTCTATCTGTGTCAGCCTTCAGCCCGGGTTGAGACCGCTTCCTCAACGCGCACACACAGACAACAACACCAAAGTACTTAACAGGTCTTTAAAAGACCATTATCATATTATTGAGGCTTTGTTTGTTGTAGCGCCCCTGCTTCTCCACCCTGACAATCACTGCTTGCCCGGCCCCACAGAGCAGAGGCTTTGTTCTATTTCACCTCTTTGTGGCCTTGCATCTCCACTCTGCTCTGTGGGGGCCGGGGGAGCAGTGATTGTCAGAGTGGAGATGCAGGGGCGCTAACAGGTGAAATACAAAAAAGCCTCTGCTCTGTGGGGGCCGGGGGAGCAGTGATTGTCTGCAAGGTCTGCGCACCGCCAAGGAAGGCTTGCCGGGCCACCACCGGCCCGCGGGCCGTACTATGAGTACCCCTGCTCTAGATACACATATGCTATCTAAGAGTCAGATAGTAGCATGATCCAGGTATATGGACACATACAGTTTCTGTGTCACCCACCCAGGCTGTTGTCCTTCCACCCATCATTGCTTCATCATTCACCCAGCCATGCATCTCATATTCTTGCCTTCCCAGCTAGTCTTCAATCTCAATAAGTAAGGAATATATAAGAGCTTACCTCTGGCCGCCACCACCACCGTCTCAACTCTCACAGCCGCCGCCTCCTCCCCTGAAGAATCGCCCTCCGCCTCCGTGTCGAGCACCACCACCTCCACACTGGCCCCCGCCACCAGATGTTCCACCTACAAAGTACATTTAAGAATGTTAGAATAAAGCACTCACTAGTCTTTGGTCTAGGAATGAAGACATGTGAAAACAATGTAATTTGTGACTGTCTACTTTAAAGTTAAAAAAAATGTCCCTTTTTCCAGGGAAGGTTGTCTTGCTGCACTTTTTGGCACAACTGATGAAGGCTGTTTTTTTAACACGCACCATTTTTCTCCACACAGACAGAAGATGGACTTCTAACAACAAGATCAAGTTGAAACCAGGTGAGAGCTCGGCTCGACCACAAGAAATGTCTTCAATTAATCGTCAGCACTAACCACTTTTCCATTATCAGTTAAACGTTTAGTTTTATTATGACTTCATTTTAATAAATGTGTTTACTTTTAATAAAGCTTTTAAACTTAAATACAATCTGTGTTTTTTGGTCCAGACTAGAGTGACTGAGCGAAAGGTTTTGCAATTTTTGCAAGCATGAGTCCAGATAGAACACTTCAAAAGACATTATGGACAATCCCAGAGGACTGCACTAAGTTGATAGAGCTATTGCTGACTAGAATCATGGGAGTTTCGCCAACCGTGCAATCTTAGTTAGCTACACAGACAGACTAATAAGAATAATCTAGTAATACCACAGGGAGTCATAGTAGAGGCAGGATAAGAATTTAGATACAGTCTACAAGAAGATCAAAGACAATTTTGAAAAAAGTCAAATGAGGAACGCTAGGAAAAATAGGTACTAGTCTAAAATGAAAACTTACTGGGGCCAGCAGAGGAGCCCTCACCTGCCCGATCCTGGCCCTGTTGAACAGCATCCGCCGCCTGCTGCTCCTGTATCCTCCTCTCGCCCCTGGGGGGAGCTGACGTACAACATGAAAGAAAGAACAGAAAACATGGATGATTGTTGCTTGTCAATGTCAACCAAATCAAACATTTCAAAAGAACAATAACAAAATATTTCCGCGAAATTATATTGATTAGGGTTAGTTTTCATTTATTTGCGGACCTGTGACTTCGAAAGTCACGTAACTCACTAAACAAAGTACTGAAACGTTCACCTAGGACTGGCAGGCAGCAGTCCGCAGGCAAGACGCAAAGTGACAGACAAACTCCATTGTGATTTCAGTCAGATCAGTGACAACACTAACAGTTGCCTGCTACATTACCAGTCATTTAAATAGTCAAACTATCAATCCACCGCCACTATTTTTCTTATTGTCAGGGGTACAAAGGAAGGGGCAGATTTAAGCCCCTTGCGGCTCTTTTGCGCCGTTCTTGCGTGACTTTTGTGACGCAGCAGCTAAACAAAAAAGGGCGCCATGGTGCGGCGTATAATATTATAACAACGTGACGCATTTGGGAGATGCATCCCGTTATAAAGCCCTGCGCCATCAGGGGGCGTTCCGGCGCTAGGGAGGGCATTCCTGCGCTGGAACACATCCTAAAAGTGGCTGAGGGAAATCTACAAAATTTCAATCAGTCACCTTTAGGACAATGATGCGTCACACAAACCCTGCACCTGCTTGAAGCAGACGTACGGCTTGACCCAGCATTGGGGAGATAGGGTACCCCAGAGCATTGCTGGAGCTGCGCCATCGTTGCGACGCAACTCCAGCAGTAAAGCTTCGGTGACGTTTTGGGCCCATGGTGCGCCGCATTGCAAATACGGCGCACCCTGTTTGGTGGTGGTAGCGGGCCGCACAATTAATGGCGCATCCCTGCTACTTTGCAGGGATGCGACGGTAATTGCAATTCTGCCCCTTAGGGGCATACTTACTTACGCGTTCTGGCGCATCTCCAGAGATGCGCCAGATCAAATGCGTCACGCAAAACTACCCTTGCGACACGGCAGATGCGCCTCATTTACAATGCGGCGCGCCCTGGCGCAAGGGTAGGCACTTGCATGACGCATCTCGTCACGTAAGAGCGGCGCATCGCTGGAGTCACGTCGCCAACGCAATGCAACTCCAGTAATGCTCAGGGCCACCCAATACTTAACATGCTGTGTCAGTCCTTTCGCCTGCTTCGAGCAGACATAAGGAATTGAATTGACGTAGCAGCGTCGCAGAAGTGCCTGCGTTAAATCTTGTAGATTTCACGTAGGCAATTTTGCGAGGCGCACAGCCGCCGGACCGCCCACCCTGCGTACTAGGAACGCACCCATTGTGGTGCAGGCCCATGGCTTTATAACGTGACGCATCTCCCTAGATGCGTCATGCTGTAAATGACTCGCAGGGATGCGGCACGTTTACGCCGCTGTTGCGTCACGCAAGGCAACGTAAACGTGGCGCAAGGGGCTTGTAAATGTAATCTGCCCCCTAGTGTCTAGCATTATGCAGTTCTGTAAAGCACACTCATACATAATAGTTACTCAGGCCAATGAGACCACGAAATAGAAAACAAATAAGCATAGTAGCAACGCCACTGAGAAGGAGAGCAGTGCACCTGAAATGCACAGAAGATTTTGAAATATAATTTAACTACAATGTAATCGTCATCAGCGGCATTATTGGCTTGCTCCATGTAAAAAACAAATATTTGCAATACAACAACACAGAGCAGGAGAAAACATCATAGTAGTGAGTGATTAAATGGCTACTACTACTCACCAAGCCCGGGGATCTCCAAGCCGAGCTGGTCCAGCAGGTCGCGCTCGCGGTCCAGGAGGTCCGTCCAGCGATGGGTGACCTGGCTGTAGGTGCGCTGGACCCCGTAGAGGTGGGATATGGCCCAGCACACCTTCTCCCACCGCTTCCGGCGCTCCCGCATGTTGTAGCCGCCGGCCGCGATCCTGCCGCCTCCCGCGATGGTCCTGGGCAGGCGGCACTGGACGAAGTAGACCAGCGCGCCCACTTCCTCCGGGCTGAATATCTCCCGTCGCGTCACCTGCTCCCCCCTCAATCTCCCGCATGCTGTCCTGGCACTGGGTCCAGCACTACTCCCCGCCGCCGCTGCGACCCTCAAGTGCCTGGGCAACTTCACGGCGCCTGGCTTGACCATGGTCTGGGCAGGTAAGGTAGGAAGAAGTAGAACATTAAGAAAGAATAGGATAGGGAAGAAGAAAAGAAAAGTCGTAAAAAAAAACTGAAAACAAGCAAGGATGGCAAAGATACCAAGAGGATTAAACACCATGCCCAGACACAGGAAATGAATGAAAAACAAGATGGCCGGCGCCCGTTCACGAGCGCGAAAGTAAGTTCGCGCGAGGTTTTCCTCGCGATCTCGTGCGAACCTCTAGATTTCCCGCGCGATCTCGTGCGAACCTCTACTCGCAATGCGCTTACTGCGCGAGATTATACATAGCGGGCGGAAACGGAAATACGTCACGCAAACAAAATGGCCACGCCCGTACTCGACCTTGGGGTAAATTCGCGTGTTGCGCTGCAAGCGGCTCGCGAATACTGCAAAAAAACTTGCGAAACAACAAGCCGCAAAAAAATAAAATGCTCATTCGCACGAATTGGCGGCTTCCGCGGTCGGTTTCGCACGACGCCGCGCCCCGCAAATAGCGCGAAAAAACCGAAAAACGATTTTAGCAAAAGCAAAAGCAATGAGCAGGTGCAAAAGGTCAACCTCATGATTTGTAACGATTCTCTGTAGTGCTTCCTGAGGGGGGGCCCTCCAGAATTCGGTTGCCTGCTTGCAACTATTGTGTGACCCTGCTCTGACCTTAACTGTATGCCACAAAGGTCCTGATTTACAGCTAAAGGAGCAGACAAGCAGGTGCCAGGCTGGAACTTGAAATTCTTTCAGTGACACATTAATTAGCCCCTAATTCATTATTGTCAGTTGGGGCAGGGCAGGTGTTGTTAATAAACTAACCCCAAATTAATTCATGTCAGTTCAAGCAGGGCAGGTGGGCTTGCTTTTCCCCCCCATCTTCTACAGTGATGATGAACCAGAGGGTGGCATTGATGTAACAGAGGGTGGCATGGGTCAAAGAGAGGGTGCCAGTGGTGAAACAGAGGGTGCTGGGAGGCTGTGATGATGAACCAGACGTAGAAACAACATAGTCGCGACCGTTGCGAGCCGACAAGTAAGTTCGCAATTGCGAACTAGTACCAAATCCTCGCGAACTGGCAGAAACACTTGCGAACACAAAAAAAAAAAAATCCGCAAATTCGCGGATTTTGCGGATTGCGAATTCGCAAATCCGCAAAATTCGCGAACGCGAGATTCGCAAAATTCGCCCATGCTTAAGTGTCCCCCATTCCAGCGGCCGAAGTTAAAAATCTGGGGGTCTGGCTGGATTCTAACCTCTCTTTCACCAGTCATACAAAGAAGACAGCAGCTACCTGCTTTGGTATTCTGTGAGGACTGAGACCTGTCCTCAAATTCTTCGACCCTCCCACTCGGCAACTGGTGGTTCAGGCCTCTATCCTCTCTCGGCTGGACTACGGGAGTGCCCTGCTGCTTGGAGTTAATCAGGCTGAGGCTACTAGGCTTCAGAGGGTGCAGAATGCTGCTGCACGGGCCATTGTTGGCCTTCCGAGACGATGTTCTGTCTCCACTGTCCTGACCTCCCTTCACTGGCTTCCGGTCAGACAGAGAATCAAATTTAAGGCTCTCTGTCTGATATTTAAGATTCTGAAGCTTTCCTCCCCTCCTGCCCTCGCGGGCCTTATTTCTCCGTATGTCCCCACGCGGTCCCTCAGGTCTGAATCTCACCATCTGGCGATTAAGCCTAGGTTCAGACTGAGTAGGATGGGAGGACGCTCTTTTCGTATTCTGGCGGTTGATCTGTGGAATTCCCTTCCTGTACACATTCGTGCCCTAAATAGCCTGACTCTTTTCAGACGCGCCATTAAAACCCACCTGTTCGCCTCTGTTAATTGATTCCTTTTCTTTTCAGCTTTGACCTGTTATGTTGTGGTACCTGATGAGGCGCCAGGACGCCCCTTCGCTGGGGCAGCTGTGCGCCGAATAAAAATTATTAACATAACATAACATAACATAACTTGCACCTTCTTTTACTGTAACTTTTGCCGGATCAACTCCTTTCATTAATCCTATATCTTTTCCAGTAAAATCCCATACTTCCTCTTTCACTACTTCTTTCAATTCATCAGGAATCTTCTCGATCAAAAACAAGAAATAACTTGCTCTGCTCTGCCTCAATCATGAGCATCGTCATTTTGTACAAACTGTCTTCATCTGGAGTTTGCAATTCTATGCCATCTGGTGAGCAATATATGGCACAGTTCATTTTACACAGTATATCCCTACCTAGCAGATTAACAGGGCTACTGTCACACACCACAAATCAATGCATATTTTTGTAACTTCCAATTTCTACTTCGACTGGTTCTGTCAAAGGGGTTTGTATCTGTCTATTTGCTACACCTACAACTTGGATGGACTCTCCCGAGAGAGGAAGATTTTAAATTTCCAATGATCTTACAGTAGAACGAGTAGCACCAGTGTCCACTAGGAAAGTTATTTCTACATCATTCACCTTTCCTTTCACAAATGGACCAGACTGATCTACCCAAGAGTGGCTCCAAGCACACACTCTTCTCCCTCTCTCAGGCACCGTCAAACTTTCATCCGACTCACTGCCACTTTCTTCTTGTAACCAATACTGAGGATACGCATGCACTCTTTGCGGTCTTTTTACCTGTTTAACTCCGCTGAATCCTGTCTCTGCACTGTATCTCTGCTGGTTTACACTGTTTGGCAGTGGCGGTTGTGGCACTTGACTTTGCTGATTTGCTATCTGCTGTTGTTGCTGTTGTAGATTTACCTCAAACTGCACCTGGGAATTCAAGTAATTATTTTCCGCATTAACTCTTGGCGGACATTTACACTCTTTCTTCCAGTGCCCTAACTTGCCGCAATTAAAACAAGAATGCTTCTTCTTTAATTCATCTATGTTTCCCACTAACTTTGGTTTACCCTGTTTTCTTGATTTCCTGCATTCTTATTTTCTATTTGCGCTACTTGCTGTTCCGCTACCTTTACCTGTGCCCACATGGCTTTCTCTTTTAGCTTTTTCTGTTTTGCATCAATCTCTTCACTGCAATATTTTGCTTTTCTCAAAACATCATCCACAGTACCTGACTGCCATCCTATCATGTTGTGTCGAATCATATCTCCAATCTCTGGTCCTAATCCATATACAAATCTGTATATGAAATGGCTCATATCTTTCTCATTTAATTCCTCATATCCTCTATATTGTTTAAAGACTAACAACAATCTTTCATGAAATGAATGTACTGATTCTTTTGGTTCCTGTGTGGTCCTGTCTATTTTTACCCAATCAGTTTCTTTTGGAGGCATTTTATTTTTCAGCCATACTATTACCTGTTCATATTTTTGCATCACATCGAGTGACGCAGCTCTTGTAACTTTGTCTCCGGCAATTGTTCCCTTGGCCAATCTATAGCTATTTTGCATTAGGACCATAAATTTGCTGGCACATCTATGTCAAACAATCAATCTAGATCGATCCACAGAACTTTTGACACTTTCACAAATCTGTCTACTTGACAATACCATTCTACTGGTTTCTCTCTCAACCTTGGAAAATCATTAGTAAATGACAATATGTCCTGTCTGCTCCAAGGAACATGTACATATCCTCCTCCAGGTATCTCTCTCATAGGGCACTCAGTTGTTACTGCCTCTTTCTCCCTGACCGGAAAAGCTAATGTGGATTTATCATTATTTTCTTCTTTCTTCTTTGCCCACTTATGTCTCCATTTACTTACATCTCCCCATCTTCGCAACAACACAATTAGCTCTTTTATTTGCAACAATCTTCCTGCAGTATTCATGTTTTCAATGTCCCTTTCTGCAAAATCCACTCTGTATGATTTCTGCAATGATTTGAATTTTGAAAATTCCACTCCTAATTCATTTGCTAATTCTTCCAATTGATCATATACTGATTTAGCTGTCCATGTAATGCTTTTACACACAAGTTCATCATCCGGATACGTTTTCAGTCTATCTGTACCAATTGTTCCAATAAGTAATTCTTCCATATCCACTTTTAGTTTTGCTACATCCAATATTTTCTGTTCATTCTCTTTTAATTTCAAAGTTTTAATCCACTCACTCAACTCCCTATCTGACGGTCCAACAGGAGTTTGTATTAAATCTATTTTATCCAGGCTTCTCTCTGGTGTTGCAGAGTCAGATTCTGCACCCATCGGGTATTTGTACAATGAACTTTGGTTCAAAGTCAATTCAGGTGGATTCACATTAACAATTTGCTTTATTTCTGACAAATCAGGATAAATATTCTCTCTTGCTTTTTGCAAACTTTGTTGTAAAGGAATTGTCAAACTTGGTTCTTTTATTTTCTGATTTTCAAATACTTGTATTACTGGTCCTATCGTTACAGGGACTGTTACTGCTTCCATGTTTTTAGTAAGGTTCTGAATTAATTCATGTGTAGAACGTTCATAATCAGAATTATTTGGTTGCACATCATTTCTATTTTCACTACTTTGCACACTTTTGTGTGAATCATTCCTTGATACAGGGGTACCTGTAATTCTAGCTTCCGCAACAGGTGTATTTGGAGTATATCTAACCTCTACTCTATCTGGCACATCTCTTAAACTTTAATATGGTCTTGGGGTTTCATCATTTCTTTCATCTATTGTTGGAGCAATCGGAGTAGTCCATAAAGAACTTGGATGATATGGTGGCGGTCTCCTATTTAATATTTCTTCTAATAAAGCATCTTCTGATTCACTTACATTTACATTCACTAATTCTATATTCTTTTTCTTTTCTGTACATTTCCGACCATCATATTCATCCACTAATCTGACTGGATACATACCAGCAAACATATTACTGCCTCTCCATCTACGCATCCTGCTTTCATGAGTTTCACCCCATAAATGTTGCCCTCTACCTCTCGGTCTGATATGTCTGCATAGCCTCCCACTCTCTTGCTCATGCATCTCATCTTCCCATTCAACTAAAGCCTCAAATTGTGACGGTCTAGGTCTCAGCTCAAGCTTCATCATTTTGTCTCTCAAATTTCTCAAAACTGCCGCATCAAGCGATCCTTCCTCAGGAAAAGCTAACACACCATCATCCTGAGTATATCTTGCCCAGTTTTCCAACCAAACACATGTATGGTAACCATATTTTGATAACATGTAAGAAGCTGGCGTTTTCGGTGGAGGAAGTAATTTTCCCTCTCTAGTCACAATTTCTTTGTCTTTTGAAAAGGCATTCTTCAATTTTTTAAACCATGAAGGTTTCTTTTTCTCTTCTTCGTAATAATAAGACATCTCTCCGATAATTCTCTGTCTCACAAAAGATCGCGGACTCCCCGTTTACTGTTCCGTACACCAACCTATAGAAGCGCGGTTCACACTAACGCACCAATTAGAACACAATACGTTTTTCTAAGTACTTAACCAATAGTTTTACTGCTTTCTCGTGATGAACCTATCAGCTCCTACTCTGTCTTGCGTTACAAAAGGGGGGTTATTTACCCATGCAGTCGCGGGGACCTGGGCGATTAAGTAGTAAGTGTAAAGAAGGGTCCCCACAAGGAGGAAGTGTCATGTGTAACACGCACTAGCATTGACTAACATAACCATTACACAGGAGATATGAATCAAATTAATGACAAGTATTGTCCTTTATTTACAATACTGATTTATAATCAATATAAAAGTTCATATTCTAAACTCTGTCTTGGTCACGTGAACCAATCCCAGCACGACACTTTTGACATCACCAGCGCTCCGGCTTCTGTAGCACCGACTGACTCCTCCTTTACAGGGTTTTTTCAAGAAGCCGTATTTACAAGATATTTTACAAAACCAGTTAGTAACTTACACAAAACAATACCATTTGCCTGTTTCGCTAATAAAGTGATAGAATTTTCAATCGCACAAGTATTCTGTAACCGGAGTAGATGACGCTTATCTCCTCAGAATTTTAGACTCGCCGATAAAGCAACACTACTGGCCGGACCCTTCCATCAGGCAAAAACGAACTAGTTTCTCTAGGAAAGAACATACAGAGGTCTTTTTCACCTCCTTAGAGAAAATCCCAGAGTTTCACTTGAAAGCGTATTGCAATTACTTTTACACACGTTCATACAGAAAACCCTTTCTCAAATATACATGAACTCTGTATTACCAATAGGCAGCGCTTACCTCTAGCCCACCACAGAATTCCTCTATCGTTAGTAAAGTAGACGCCACTTCTTTACCCTTCTATCAAGCTCGGGTTAAGTCCTACTACTCTCCTCAGCGATAGGTTTTAGTCAGGATACGCAATGATCCCTATGCTTGAAAGCCAAGATTTCATACACTGTCCTCACTATACATTTATCCTTTCACACCTAATGTCCCTAAACAGTGATATACGACAATATCACTGCAGTATATGACAATACTACTTCTTTGAAACAGATTAATGCACTGTGCGACTTTACTTGCCACACTTCCTCTGCCTGCAGGCAGAGGCACTAGCTTCACGCAACATTTGGAAGTTTTTCTGAACTACGTATAACGTAATACGAACTCAACAGATGTTAGTTCATAAATCTGTACATTTTAAACTCTATATAGTACTTTATACATAATCCTAGCTAATTTCCTTAGCAACCAATACTCTGCTACCAAGAAAAAACTGCTACAGCGGGACTCCAGAAATAAATTCTAAATCACCAATAGCCATTTCTCCAGAACCTCAGAAACACACATAACATTCAACAGTGGAGCCCATTGCACTGCATACTTACTCTGTTCATTTAATTTAGTTCAGAGAATTAGCTATCAACTCAGGAGTCTCACTATAACATTTGGTGGAGTGTCTAGACCTATTTAACTAATTTTATTTACACCTGCAATATAATACAATTTACCATGGTTTCAATGTAAACACCATTTTATTCAGACACACCACCATGATGGCAATGGATCTGCTAGAACGAAAATTAGGCGTAGGAAGAATCAAAGACCCGCTTTTATGTTCTTCATTTATCTAATTTTATTTAAAGCAAACTTTAGTATGTCCGACATTTAGGCATTTACTTCTTTATTCAATAAGAATCTTTAATTTTATTTAAAAAAATTGTCATTTATTTTAAAAGCTCAGAAATAGACATTTATTTAGAAGTTTAGCAAAAGTTTAGCAAAGAACAGATGGTTCCAAGTTCATTCTCTCCTAACATCCCTAGCTAACATCCTCGTCTTATCCTAACAGACCTGCAAAGAAAAATAATCAGACAGAAATTAAAGTCCTTACATTCCAAGTAATCGATCTTCAGTCCGGCAGCACTCCCAAAGGAAATCGAATAAGCGACCGCTTCTAAGCAAAATCAGGGGATTTTATACACTGAATCCCTAACTTAATCTATCTAAAAAGTAACTAACATCACCAATTCGAGACCGGATTGGACAAATTTGGGGTAGATGAGTGCTTCCTCATCATTACAGCATTGTTTTTCCCAATGAATCAGCAGAAAAATAAAGGTTCTTTGTTTAAGACAGTTCGTGGCCTAGACGCATCCTGCATTCGTAACATACATCAGCTTTCCCAGGCTTTGGGCATTACATCGTCCATGCTTGGCACCCATCCTAGGTTCCGGGGCCAGGTGGCCTTGAACTCCCCATCAAGCACAGTCAGCTCACTTGCGCTGGCAGAAATCTTTGAAGCGCATGCGTAGACCAGTACTCGCTCGCAGTGGCTCAGAGCGGCCATTTTCATACTAGGCCTCACGGGCCACATTTGGAACTATCATAGAAACAAACACAGATTCATGTTATTTATAGTAATGAAACCCTTCTGTTTACCTCCCACCATTCTAATATTTCCTTATTAGTTGTTACCTGGCAAATAAGCCACATAAATGCGGGTTACACTTACACATCCATCGACCTTTTAGCACAAAACGTTTACAATAAGCACATTTAAATTGCATTTTGTTTATAATTAGGCTGCGCATTAATTCACATCACAATGACAACGTATAATAATTAATTATTTCACTCCATGCAAGCAAGATTAGTACTTCCCATGTGTTTATGAATGCATATTACTCTAAGGTTGGTTATTTAAGCACGTCACACCATTAGTAAATGTTAACATTAAGGAACATTAATTTCACGAGGGGTACACACAATTGTGCGTTTATCACCTCGCTCCATCACTCTCACACACCCATGTGGGTGTCATGCTTCATCATCGGTCTTAGGTCCTCCTGGGACTGGTGCTGCAATGCCTCAGTGGACCAGCAAGAGAGCTCTCTTGTGGGGATTTCCTTTCATAAAGCCATGATGAGTAGGAGTGTGCAAATAAGTAAGAAAGTGGTACAATAAAGTGACTTAAAACTACCTGAGGGGTATCAGAAGCTGTTTAATCAAGGGTACCCTTGGCAGCTTAAAAACTCCACAGCCCCTAAGAAAACTCCTTCATCCTAAAGCACAAGTTACTACTTGTGTAATGATATATCTGAAAGAGACATTAGTTAGTGATAGATTCCTTACCCTAGAATATCCACAGGCGAAAGACTGGATCCGGAAAGTTTTCATCAGCAGTACCCCTGCACGTCAGAAGGTGGCATCATGCAGCTACGCCTCCATCGCTGGCATCGTAGGGGAAACCCATGAGCACTGAGGTAAGTTCTGTACATGACTTTCCGCGCCAGGAACGCAGAGTCATGCAAGATACTGACCACTGGTGCATTGAAACTAGGGCCCTGAAAGGGATGACCTTAACCCTATAAATCAGTTTGCAGAACAGGGAGGATATGTGGGGCGGTAAGGAATCTATCACTAACTAATGTCTCTTACAGATATATCGGTGCACAAGTAGTAACTTGTGCATCTGAAAGAGACACGTTAGTGATAGATTCCTTACCTTAGAATAGATACCCCAGCAATACCAACCCCAGTGGTGAGTCGGCGAACAAAGATCACACCAGAAAGTCATGGAGAACAGAACGGCTAAAGAAGACGTCTACCGAACTGGACTATCAAGGCAATAATGCTTGGTAAACCAGTGCAGCGAGGCCCATTTAGCTGCCTAACAGATGTCCTGCCAGGGGGGGGCGCCGCATCATAAGGCAGTAGTGACTGCTGTTGCCGCAGTAGAATGGGCATGCAGCCCCACAGGAGGCTCCTTCTTAGCCAACGAGTAATATGCTTTGATGCATAGAATGACTCACCAAGAGAGGGTCTGTTTATACACAGCCCAACCTTTTTTGGCGCCCACGTAGCCAACAAAAAGTTGGTCATCCACCCGGGAACTGTTGTGTGTGCTTCAGATAAAAGGGAGAGCACTTGCTTTGGGTCCAGACTGTGTAGCCTCTCTTCCTCTTTTGAAGGATGCGGAGGCGGAAACAAGGTGGGAAAAGTGATGGTCTGCCTGATGTGGAAGGGCGTTACAACCATTGGCAAGAAAGAAGGACGAGTCCCTAAACTCACCTTGTCCGGGTGAACAGAGAGAAAAGGAGGTTTAGAAGAAGGAGCCTGGAGCTCACTCACTCTTCTGGCAGAGGTGATAACTACCAGGAAAGCCGTCTTTAGAGTGAGAAGATGTAAGGGACAGTTATGAAGCAGCTCAAAGGGAGTGCACATCAGATAGGTCAAGACAAGATTTAAGTCTCATGGAGGCATTATGAAAGGCACTGGAAGAAACGTGTGCGTAATGCCCTTCAGGAAGCGATTAACAACCGGGGACTTAAAAAGAGAAGGCTGATCTGGAAGCCTTAGAAAGGCAGAAACGACCAAAAGATAGCCCTTGATACTGACCAGAGCAGAGCCCTGCTGGGCCAACGAGAGAAAGAACAGAAGGACCTCGGAAAGAGGGGCAGAAAGCGGATCCACAGCCTGTGCTGAGCACCATGACACAAATTTGTTCCACCTGCAGGTGTATACCGTCTTAGTGAAGGGATGCCTCACTGCCAGAATGACATCACAGACTTCGGGAGGAAGGTCGAAATTTGTCTACTGTCACTGCTCAAACTCCACGCATGGAGGTGGAGGCTGGGCAGTTTCGGGTGGCGGACCGTCCACTGCTCTTGCAACAGAAGATCCTCCCAAAGAGGCAGTCGGATCGGGGGATCGATCAAAATGCTGAGTAGCTCGGATACCAGTATCTTTGTGCCCAATCTGGAGCCACCAGGGTGACTTGAGCCCGGCCGCGCCGAATCGTCAGCACTTAGGGTAGAAGTGGTATAAGCGGAAAGGCGTACAACAGACTGCAGCTCCACTCAAGACGAAAAGCGTCGCTGAGCAAATGCCACCTTGGAAATTCCAACTAGCAGAACTGATGACATTGCGTATTCTCTTCGGTGGCTAATAGATCTAACCAAGGTCTCCCCACAACAGGAAGAGACCTTGAGCCACTTCCGACTTCAGATGCCATTCGTGATCCATCATGCACCAGCAGCAGAGTTTGTCCGCCCTGGCGTTCGGAGAACCTGCCAGGTGTTGAACCACCAAGGTAATGCCTTGATGTTCCAGCCATGTCCAGAGGTGGACAGCCTCCGGACATAGGGTCCACGACCCCACCCTGCCCTGTTTGTCGCAGTACTACATGGTGGTGGTGTTGTCCGAGAAAACCTGCACTACACTTCCCCTGACAGAGGGAAGGAATGCCTTCAGTGCAAGTCAGATCACCCGAAGCTCCAGAAGGTTGATGTGGAGCTTGGACTCCGCCGGAGACCAGAGGCCTCTGATCTCCGCATCTCCCATGTGACCACCCCATCCCAGGAGGGACGCATCCATCACCACTGTGTGCGCCTGTTGGGCAAGAGAGAGGGATCTTCCATTGACCCAATCACAATTTGTGAGCCAACACTGTAATTGTTGTGCTGCGCCCTACGAGATCTGGATGTGATGGGGAGGAAGGTTTACGCTACAGTTTGTGGGAATAATAAAAACTATGAACAACAGATTAACATCTTCATCTCAGTACATCCCTATCAGCTAAGCTATAGAGAAGTCGAGAACATTGTGATTAACCGCACCTTCAAACAAATGTACAAGTCTCAAATAATGCCCTAGTTTCTTTCATCTCACCATCTAGGTCTTCAGCTGGGTGCCCTGTTTGCCCTGCTACCCATTTCAATACCATGATAAATGTATCCTAGTGCTTGCTAGGCAACTGATTGTCCCTGATGTCAGATGACATCCTGCTCTTGATTGATTGATTGATTGATTGAAGGCTTTATTTCGATATAAAAGAATATCATAAAAGCATAATACAATGGGTTAAAATCAATATTTACATGCACATTCAATTTGCACCATAAAAACATTGTATAAGCAGTTAAGACACGTATTAAATTGACAGGGCAAGCCCTTTAGAACGAATTATCCAAGACCATTTCAGGAACTTGGATACACCGCAAACGAACAAAGTGCGTGTGTCGGACATTAAAATACGTAGGGCCACTTTGTGTTGCAGAGTGCCCAAATGGCTACATAGTGGTTTAAGCCACCGCCGCCTAGAGGCTAGATAGGCCGGACATTCAAAAAAGAGATGGGCAACAGACTCGACACGTGTTGGACATGACGCACCAAAAGGAGATCGCTGGTAGGGAGTTTTCCACTGTGCTAACAATTCGTTTACAGGAAGCGTCCCTATTCTGAATTTAAAATACAGGGCTCGATCTAGGGGGTTGGATAGAATATCTAGATACAATTCATAAACCACCACATCCTTAATATTCATAAAATCTAAAGACATCCTGCTCTAGCTTTATTATGTCAGGACACTACTTGACCAATCGCCCTGGGTGAAGAGGAAACACAGAAGGATACATCAGCAAATATGCACTAGAAAACTATCTGTAATTATGACTGCAAGGCAGCTAGGTGGTGTACTGGGAAATTACCCTAAACCACGGAAAGCATTGGGCTCCTTTTGAAAGTGGGATGGAGTTATAAGTTTGCAGCGTATCCTAAACAGCAATCTAGCTGGAGTATCAGAGTCCCACATGCAGAGTGCAGGGGAAGAGGTTAAATGAACTTCCTTCAATGAGAAAGTAAGTTTATTGCTCTAACATACGATAAGACATTCCAGCCTCAAAGGCAGTACTTTCCTCAAATAGCATATTGCTAGCACCAGTATAACGAGCAGGCTGCCTCAGCCTTGGAGGCAATCAAAGTCTTTCAATACCTATCATGTGCACCAGTGCCAGACTGGGATCCTAAACTCTGCATCAGCTTTTATTACAGGGGGAAAATATTGCAGCCCTGCTCCAAAACCGTCCGCCACACTGGCAGCCCACCGAGGAAACACCCAGTGCCCGCTACGACCAATCCAGCTTTGATGTGCACCAAAATATAATCCATATTACTTCCTTCTTGACAGAAATTATATTCACGCGCAGGACCCCACTATAAAGCTGTGAAGACCTTTAGACAAAGTGATTGAATGAGAGTTTCACTTACCATATAAACTCATAAAAGGATGCAGAATGCTTGTAGAGACTTTTCATTTTTGTGTAGTCTCAGCAATGCAGAGAAATTCTCTTGAGCAGCACTGCCACTGCTGGTCATTCAGTATATTCTGCAGATGGAAAAGTGAACTGCCAATATTAGGAGGTGAATATTTTCAAGCTAATACAATACAACAAATAACAGATCAGACAGCCTTCTAGTTGTAGATTGCTTACCTTAGAGTTTCCCTCAGGCGCCAGTCTGGATACAGAGATTTTTCATTTTCCGTACCCCTGCGTGTATGCCATCATGCGCCTTAGAAATAATGTCATGGGACCTACATCAAAGTCGCCCCGGCATGCAGACGTCCGTTCTTTTTTTTTCCATGACAGCCCAAGCATAAATCCAGAGAGCTACCCCTTAGCCATTGTTGGCTACTCTTTTTGTGAATTTTTTTTGCCGCTTTTTTGGATTTGTGAACTCCTGGTGCGTCGAGATGTCGTAACTTAGGACCTGATTTAAACACTACAGATCCTGTCATCGGATTATGTCCTTGACAGATTTGCACCTCGTGTGCCTCTGGTGCCTGGAGCGTGACCATGCCCCGAAGTCATGATCCTAATGCCAGGCCATGAATCTGAAATCTTTAAGGGAGTGGTCCAAAGGCGGTTGGAGGCCAGAGCTCGGCTCTGCTGCGCTCCCATTCTCTATCGAGAGGGAGGTACCAAGAATTATTGTTGAACCTGCACTCCTCCTCAGATTCGAGATCTTCAGGAGGTTCATGTAAGCACAAGAAGAAGTCGAAGAAGTATAGGTACTTTGCGCCTTCACACCGTCCATCTGCCAATGCGGCACACATCGCATCATCATTTTAAACCTTTGTCCCCGTATCCTCTTCTGGAGACGATTCCATGCCTCCCCACTTTTCTGGGAACTTCTCCTGTCCAATTCCTTCAATTTTACGAGGCCTTGCCCACATCATTGGGGAGTCCAGCTCTGCTGGAGTCAGTTGGGGCCCCAAGGACTTTGACGCCAAGGCTGCCGGCAGACCCCCATGGATCCGTTATCAGATTTGGACAGGCGTCAATCATTCTACCTTGACTTTCCCCGATGTCGATCCTGGTGGCGATGCTCCCAACCGTGCCCCCAGTCTGCGCCAAATGCATCCTCGTCCTAGACATAGAAACAGAACCGTACCAGCATCGATCTACATCGGTTCAGTCTCCAGAAGGGACTTTTGTCCCCGTGTTCACCCCAGAGTTGATCTTCTACTGGGAGGTAATGAAGAGGACTGGGAGCAGCCTCTGGACCAGATCCCCATGGACTGGCGGTTAGACTTGGGTGAGGCCAGTGCGTTGAACACTTCCCCCGACACTGGCTGGCTTTCTCCCCCCACTGTAGCTATGGAGGAGGGGGCATCATACCCAATGATGGAAAGAAAGGCAGCAGAGGTCCTGGACCTAGAGCTCCTTTCGGTGGCAGCCAGGACTAACTTCCTGACAGAGGTGCTTCAGCCTATGGCTTCTACCTCCGAACCTCTTTGCCTTTCAAAGAAGCCCTCACTGATGTCCTTCTGGTTACTTGGTCCAGGCCCAGCACAGAGGCTCTTGTGGACAGAACCATCGCCTGCCACCATCGCTGCGGGCGAGCCAGCATGCCTTACTCAATATCCTTCCCCTGAGAGTTTGGGTGTCCAAACATAATCTTCCAAAGGCGTATTCCGTTATGCTCCCCCCAAATGGGAATCCAAGAAGGTGAACCATCTTGGGAAGAAGAGGTTTTCTTCCTCCAGTTTGGCACTGCGGTCTGTGAATATAGCTTGCCTCTTGGGCTGATACTCCCATACCATTTGGGATATGGTTGCACAGGTGGAACGTTTCAAGCCCATTATCAAACAATTGGAGGCAGGATTAGCCATTGCCTCCTCTACTGAAGTCCATCACATCAGACAGGTGGGTTCTGCAGATAGTATCAAAGGGCTACTCTCTAGTCTTAAAGACTACACCTCCCTCCATGCCACCCTCCAATGACCGTATGTCAGAGGATCATTTGGCACTTCTTCATATGGAAGTTAAAGCTCTCCTGGCCAAAGGAGCCATAGAGAGGGTCCTTGTGCCAGAAGTAGGACTTGGTTGTTATTCCAGCTACTTTCTGGTACCCAAAAAGTACGAAGGCATGCATCCAATCCTAGACCTCTGGACCCTCAACTTCTTTCGTTCAAAATGCTCACTTTGACCCAGGTCCTTTCTGCCCTAGACCCAGGAGACTGGATGGTAGTACTGGACTTGCAGAATGCTTATTTCCATATTCCTGTCCTGCCAGCCCACAGACATTCCTTACTGTTCAAGATGGGCCACAAGCACTTTCAGTGCGCTGTGCCCCCCTTTGGCCTTACGAGTTCCCCTTGGGTGTACACGAAAGTGATGGCAGCGGTTGCAGCCCACCTGGGCAGATTAGGGGGTGGGTGGGAAGACTGGTATCCCTAATCACAACGACTGGCTATTGAAGGCACGCTCACCCCAGGCTGTCGACTCCAGCCTCCAGACCACAGCAGACCTCCTGCACTCACTGGGGTTCACAATCAACGTACCAAGTCACACATGACTCCCTCTCCGAAGATCCCTTCGGTCAGAGTGATTCTGGACAAAGTGCAGGTTCAGGCCTATCCTCCTGAGAAGTGAGTCCGGTATATTAAGAGTATGATAATGTTTCTGCCTCTAGCCAGGATTTCAGTGAGAATGACCGAGGCTGCTGGGCCTCACGGCCTCCTGCTGGTTGATCATACCAGATGGCATATGCAGGCACTACAGTGAAACCTTAAGGTCCACTATCAGGGGAATCCTTCTGACTATGTCCAGATCTCAGAGGAAACTGTGCAGCAACTGCAGTGATGGCTAACGAACCAAGATTCGGTCAGGTGCAGATCCCTCTCTCTTTCCTAACCAGGTCTTACGGTGGTGACAGATGAGTCACTCCTGGTATTTGGGGGGGGGGAGGCTGATCAATCTTTTCGAGCTTCCGGGGATCAGGCTAGAATTAAAAGCATTTCTTCCCTCAAATTCTATGAGGTGCGGCAGGAGATCCCTGCAGGGTGGCTGAGATAGCTTTGCCAGCCGTGAGTATACTGGTGGATTGCACACAGAGTGGAACCTCACCTTGACTCCACAAGAGATGTCCGGTATCCTAATCTGGTTTCAACACATGTGGTGTGAGAAGTTGGCCGGGTATATGATGCCCATTAATTAAAGTGGGCCCCTTGCACCAGTTCAAAGAACCGTTATGGTTATTTAAGAGGTTAAAGATAATCGTAGAAAGCTATCCAAGTGGTAGATGTAGAGAGCAGCCTTCAGGCTTAGTCTTGAAGGAATGTTAAGCAGCTTGTTTTACCAGAATGCAACCTTATTGTATTGGTTAAATGGAAGGAGAACCACACAGTAGTTATAAGAATATGTATTTAAATATTATAACACCTTAAATACCCCACAGTATCTGCTACATGCAGATAAACACAAAGCACACAATACTGTAGCACAGGAAAAATCGTAAGTAGTACTAATACACAGTGTGCTCCAGGGGAAAACCAAACCATAAACTAGAATAGTGGATCAATGCTTAAATCTACACCTCCTAATTAACAAGTACACTGTGGCCAACGAGGGGTCCATGTATATGGGGTTCATGGACCTCTCCTCTGCATTTGATCTTGTAAATAGATCCAAACTCTGGAATATCCTGCTTGAAATGGGGGTAGATGCATCCCTAGTAAATTTTATAGCAGACCTGCATTCAAACCTTACGGCTAAAATCAGAGTGAACTCTGATGGAAGATGCACTACGCAGTTTAGGTCAGACAGGGGCGTCAGGCAGGGGTGCATTTTAGCGCCCCTGCTGTTTACACTTTACATAAACGCCCTAGAACAAAGCCTGGGGGAGGTTTCCGCGGACGTTCCGCGTGTGGGGGAACTGGTCATACCAGTTCTCCTATACGCGGATGACGCGGTTCTCTTGTCACGAACCAGGGTAGGTCTACAAAGACTGCTGAATGCTTTTGGTACCTTCATGCAGAACCTGGACTTGAAAGTAAACGCCAAGAAATTCCAGGTTATGATTACAGGAAGAAGTAACTTAAGGACCAACGCGAAAAGCTTCTTCTGTAATGGAGAAATGGTCTGTCTGGTCTGGGGGTGGTTTTCGACCAGAAGTCCACTTGGCGTGCACAAAATCATAGTCGTTCGGTGGCATTCACGAGGACAGTTTCAGGCCTCATGGGGTTTAGTAAAAAGCTGGGAGCTAAACCAATGAAGGCAATTTTAAAGGTGTAGGAATCCAAGTGTTTGTCGGTTGCAACTTACGGGTGTGAAATATGGGGCTACACCGCCGTTGAGAAAATACAACAAGTAGAGAATAAGTTTCTAAGAAGTGTACTATCAGTTCCTCAATCAACCCCTACTTTCTCAACTCACACAGAATTGGGAATCGGGTATATATCCGATCGGATTAAAATTGCACCCTTGATTTATTGGTTGAGAATATGGCTAAATGACGAGATCCCCTTAAACCATTCAATAATCAGGGACTGCCAGACACTGCACAAAGTACATAAAATTTCATGGCTGGCGTACATAAGAGCTGGGTTCCAGAAAATAGGGCGTATTGGTTTATTTACCTTCCCGGAAACAATAACCAATAAAGACATTGCCTTAACAAAAAAAGCCCTCCTGGACCTCTTATCCCTAGAGCGGGAGGAAATAGAGATGAAGAAACCCAGGGTAAGAGAGAACTATGCACTGGTTACCTGCACAGGCCACGAATCATACCTGACCATAGTTAACATTCCTTATCACCGGTTTCTCTTGACCAGATTTCGGTTGAATCTAAATCACTTTACCCTGGGCGTTTATCATCAATGGTGCAGTCCAGAACGGGCAGATCCTTGCTCGTGTGATAACTTTTCCACCCAAAACACCCTACATTTTCTGATGTTCTGTGAACATTTTAATGACTGCAGGAGGAAATATTTATTACCAATTCTCAGAGAAGCAGGATTTGTACAGGTCAGGCCTGCACTTGTGTACCTAAAGCAACTCAGTACACCTAAAATAATGTTTCATGTTGCTAGCTTTTTGATTGCAGCCAACCGAATTAGGAAAAAGAATGCTATACTTTTACCGCTCTTAAATATCTGTGAAGAGTAGTCCCCATGTTCATAAACATATTACTATGGGACAGGCCGACTCTATGGAACTTTTACATAAATGTGGTTTTTAGAAAAAAAAATTAAAATGTGAGATATAACTAAGATACATATTTTTTTAAACATTTATTGTATGAAATGATTTTTAAGAAACATGTCGTTTTATTTTTAAAAATTTGTAATTAACTATGTATTTATTGTAATTGACTGTATTTTTTATGAGTGTGTTTTCTTGTCTTTATACGATTAATTTATCGAAATAAAGGAATTGACTGACTGAATAGTGGTATCAGAACCACAACTCGAGTCAAGATAGTTTCTAGAGGTTGTAGAATCGCTGGGATCCCAAGGAACCACTCAAGGTGAGTAAGTAGGGACCCCACGGAAGACGGGTGTAGTGTGAGAACTCAACCGTGTGCTACGTGTAATTCAATGGGAGAGTCGCTGTTGCAGGTTTAAAGTTTAAGGACCCTTCCCAGAGGATTAGGGTGAAACCCTTTATAACATAAAAGGTTGGAGAGCCACCCACCCGTAAATACCGAAGGATCAGAGTTACCTATCCCAGGGAAGCCCGGTGCATAAGGCTGAAGTGGCGCCAGAAACCATAGTCGATCTCAATGGGAGTCTTCAAAGAAATGCCACTACTGGAAAGAAGAAGTGTCAGGTGGAACCCGCAGATGTATTCGTGATGGAGGTTAGCAGCAACATAATTAGATTGCTCACCTGTAATACTAGGGGTCTAAATGACTTCAGAAAACTATGCAGGGTTGTTGCCTACTGAGTGAGACATGAGATCAACATTGCGCTGCTGCAATAGTCAACTTCCGGTAAGCAGCACTATGCTTACACATAGGCAAATACACCGTCATTTTCATGCAGCAGGGTTCACATCTCATGCCAGAGGAGTACTTAATTGGGTTAACCCCAAATTGGGTATTAAGCTACATCCGATAGAAGCCGACACCAACAATAGATATGTGATTTACAAATGTACTGGGAAGGGTGTTGATTGGCATATAGTTAATGTATATGGGCCTAACTATGACAGCCCACAGTTCTATCAGGAGTTGTTAGACCATATTAGAGTCAGGGCTGGTTTGCCGATCCTCTTGGGGGGCAAATTTTAATTGCGTCCTGGAGCACTTGCTGGATTGTTCAAGAGGCCCGGCACGACGACCATCTGCCACGGCCAGAGCTATATGTGGTATAGCAGTCCAACTAGACATGCTAGATATTTGGAGGGAGCGCTCCACTGGAGATGGGGGTATTCACTCACTATTCGGCTCCGCACAGTTTACACACCAGGGTTGATTATTGGTTTCTATCAAGCCCATTTGTTCAGCAGGTATGAGATTGCAAGGTACTCCCCGATCACTCCCCAATAATGTTAGATATTGGAATCTCTAGAAATAGGCCAGCACCCTTCACAAGGCGATTCCCTTCATACTCTGATGGATTGTGTTTTTTCATGTTGAATTAGCCGAAGCCAAAGAATGCTACTTTGATACCAATATTGGGTCTGTCCAAATTTTCTTCACGGTTTGGGAAACGTTTACAGTGTACATCAGGGGAGTGGATATGTCCAAGCACTCCGGGGTCCTACTTGCTATTCGTCTGCGCCTAGTAAGCCTGGAAGGGAGGTTGGCAGAATTAGAGAAGGAGGTCCTGGAAGGTAGCAACCCTTTGATAGCTGATAACCTAAAGTAGACAGCGGCAGAGTATCATGAGACAGCTGACTGCGAAATAAAACACTTGGGCAAGTATGCTGTAGCTCGACGTACAGAGAGAGCGAGCGACCTGGTGCAGTTTTGGCTGCTCTGTTGCGAGGTAAGAAGGATAGGGGGCGTGTGATGGAACTGTGTGCTGCGGAGAGGGGGCTACTGACTGATCCTATAGAGAGGGCAGGTAGATTCAATCGATACTACTCAGACCTGTACTGTACAAAAGAGAAGTCGGATGTGACAGCGATTTCCGAATACCTAGAGCATATACAGATGACTTGGCTAACTAATGAGCATAGAGACTACCTTATGAAAACGTTGGATGCACACAAGGTCCTGCTAGCATTGAATTCGATGAGAGTGGGTGATGTGCATGGACTAGACGGCCTCACTGTGGCATTTTATAAGGAATTTAATGATCTCTTGATCCCGCATTTGTGCACGCTCTTGGAGGAGATGGGGGGGGGTCCACCCTCAAAGAGAAGCAATTATTGTCACTATATTGAAACCTGACAATCCCCCTGACGAGTGTTCGTCCTTTCGGCCCTTATCGCTCCTTAATGTTGACACTAAGTTCTTTGCAAAGATCATGGCGAATTGGCTCGCTCCCTTGGTACCATTGCTGGTTGGCCCGGAGCAGTTGGGCTTTGTCCCAGAACTTAATTTGTCATACAATTTAAGAATGGTATTTGGCGCCATACAATATATTAAGCCTGAGGTTAAAGCAGCAGCTGTGTTTTTGGATGCGAAAAAGGCCTTCGATTCTGTGGAGTGGAATTTTGTGCTTGCAGTATTGAGATGGATGGGAGTAGGATATATCTACCTCAGGTTGGTAGGGGGGGGCTATACAGCTCTCCTGCTGCTCGGATATGAATTGCTGACATAGCCACATCCTCTATCAGAATATCGAGAGGCACGCAACAAGGGTGCCCATTGTCACTTCTGCTATATGCTTTAATCACTGAGCCTCTTGCATGTGCCTTAAGAGAATACCACAGTCACAGAGGACTTAGATTTCCTAACTATAACCTTATTGTGTCTGCATATGCGGATGATACGTTGTTGTATGTCAGGGTTCCTGGGACCAACCTGATCCCAGTCCTCTATGAAGTTGTGCGATATGGTAAATTGTCCGGCCTTAAAATCAACTGGTATAAGTCAATGATTTTCCCTTTGTCCCCGGCTATGTTACCAGGGGGACTAGACTACCCCCTATAGTGTACATCGGATCCGGTACGGTATCTAGGTATACGCGTGCACACAGATTCGGCTCTAGTGCTCAGCGGAAACTATGGCAGAGCGATTACCAGATTAGAGGAAGAAGTAGAGAGGTGGATCCGTATTCCCTTTTTATTCCGAGGACGTATATCCCTAATACAGATGGTGGCGTTACCCAGGTTCCTGTTTTTATTCCTAAATATCGCAATTGTGTTGCCTATGCACATTTTTAAGACACTTCGCTCTTCACTGACAAGATTGGCCTGGGCAGGGAAGCAACTGCAAGTCAGTTGGAATGTTCTCACACTGCCATACTCTATGGGAGGGCCAGGGGCTCTAGGCCTGGAGCTATGCTATAGAAAGGCACAGGGATATCACGTGTTTAGCTGGCTACATGAGGATATGCCCCCCGCCCCTATTTGCAAATTCAAACGGTGGCAGCATTGCCTGAATCACTGTCACTGGTGCTGTTTCGGGCCCCTCACAGAAGGATTGTGGTCCTGGACTCAGTCAATTCAGTGGTTCACACGTGGCACAATCTGCTGAAACGACAGGCGGGCATGATTCTCTACTCCCCGTTGACCCAGATTGCGTGGAGTGACTGGCTGCCATTGAGCTAAGAAAAGGGGGTGGTACAGGCTCTTGAGATGCTCGTTATCACCAAGATAGGTGATCTGTTCTCAGAGGGTGAGGCCCAGGGTTGGGAAGAGCTCGCCACTGAAGTGGGGGATTCTACACTGCTTACTCGCTTCCATTTTCATAGAGTGAGACATGCGCTGCGTGAGCTGCTCGGAGACGAGATGTTGGCTCGGCCGGAGCAGGAGGCACTCTCTCACCTATTGCACTGCACGACCCTTAGAATAATTGTCATTATTTATAATACAATGCAGGATTATAGAAGAAATTACTATACGAAGGCTAAACTAGAATGGCAAACAGATTTGGGGCTGGCACTAGAGGATACTGTCTGTCGATATTGTTGTGAGACTACACAACAAGTTTCCCTGATTGGCAGGCACCGCTTGATTGATTTTAAAATCCTTCTCGGAGTCTACTATACATTAGAGCGATTATTCACGTATGGCCTATGGGACTCTGCAACCTGTGAGAGGTGTGGGGCTGACCCGGCAGGGTTTCTGCATATAACCTGGACATACCCGGGGATAGCGAAGTTCTGGGAGCAGATATTTCAAACCTTGAACGCAATCACTGGATTGTAAATTACAATAAGCCCATTGGTGGAACCGTTGGGGTACATTGGGAAGCTGCCTAAAGCAGGGCTTAAACTTCTAGGTATGGGATTGTTGCTTGCTATGCGCTGGGGGCAGGGACCTTTACCTACTGTTAAAGAATGGTCTAAAGATATGGTTATTTGTAATACACAATGTGAATTGTTGAACGTTTTGCTGCCACCTCAGAGCCGCCCTAGGAGCTTTGTGGGATTATACCGGCAGTACTTGGTAGGAAAGGAGACGGGGGAGGCTGAGGGAGCAGGCCCCATTTAAGTAAGTTGAATTAAATGGAGGACATGCTCCGAAACTATCGCGGACATTTTGTGCATGTGGAACTGTTATGTAGGACAGAAATAGTGCACCAGCATGTTGCGATGGGAGGGTAACGTATGATGATCTTGCAAAGACTGTGCAGCTATGTATTGTTGGAAAGGTCATACGTTTGGTATCACATAAGAGGAGATTGCTCTGTAATTGGTCATAACATAAGCACACTGTAACTGCTAATAGTCATTGTATGTATTAGTTGTATGATTTTCACACAAAAACAAATTAAAACTGCTGTTGCTAAGCCCCAGCAGGACCCGGCCCACTCAAAACACTGGCTACAGTGCTTCAGAATTTCGATTTAAAGCACTTGCCCCTTTTGCCTGCAAGTGCACTGAATTTTGGGAAAAGTGCCACAAGACTTATGCTGGCAATGTACAGCGGTACAAAAGGGGGTGGACTGTTCCCATGAGGCACAGGGTCAGACTGATTTGCATATGGCCATGTCTGAACTGGGGTGGCAGAGTGGGCTAAAGAACGGTGATGGATTAAACCCAGATCCGTTGACTGGGTGTGAGTGTTTGATTGATTCAGATGCTCCGTCCATCACCATTCCCTTTTGTACGGCAATGCACAGCAGCACAGACAGCGTACCTGTTGTATACTAGCGCAGTAAGCCTGCGCCACACAGCTCCAGATAGTTTGCTAGTGTTTTGCCACTTCGACCTCCAGTGCCCAATTGCAGTCCTTAATCACGGGTCATGTCAGGCAGGCCCTCAAGCACAACCAGCCAGATATCAGAGGAAACTTCCTCTTCTCTGCTCAGTCACAGAGTTGCTACTAGGGTCGGATTGGGATTAAAAATAGGCCCAGGCACCCTAAAAAAAAAAGTGGCCCCAGTCACATCCTTTTGTAAAACATTTGTTGGTCAGTATCAAATAGTTAATTGTTCGAGATAGCTAGGGTAAATGAAAAACCTGCCAATAACAGCCTAGATCAGGTGATGAACGCTTATCTCACGAAGCTATCTCTTGAGCCTACTAACAGATAGTTTGACAGCTGATGAGCATGCAGCATAATAGATCCCTAAATAGTAAAAAATGTAAGCTAGCCATTGCAATTTAGCTACTGCTTTAAGTGTTATAAAAAAATGGATGGAGTCTCTACAGTGGTTGTGACCAAATAAATATAACTTACAAAAGATTCGAAGAGAGGCGTTAATGTAACTATGGACGTGGCCTAAAATGTCAGTGCAGATCCAGTGATTTCAAGGCAAGCCACCTAATCGGTGTAGGAATGCCTCTGCTGTTAGTGAGTCCAAATACATCACAGAAAAAACACATAAAACAAGTCCGACCATTTGACTTTACCAGTGCCTATTAGCTCTGATTTTCATTCTATACAATATAAATGAGTATTCTTCCCTTCACATCTTTACACTGTAGTCTCCCTGCGTTTGTTGCCTACACTTTTCTCATCACATCTTCTGAAGTCTATCTCAATCTGCATGCCTCACACTTCATCTTCGGCCCTCTTTTTATTTTCTCCTTCTGCATTCTTTTGTCGCCTACACTTCTGTGTCCCATCTCTTACACACACACAGAAACACAGATTTTTTCTCCTTTGGTACTAATGTTTTGACAGCAGTATTTGGGCACCAATTGTACGTTCTTTAAACTAAAATGGTAATTCTGATTGACAAATATACAGCTATTGCTCTATGGTCTCAACAGAGAGGTCAATAATTGGATGAGTGCAACACCTTTGTGACCCACTACCAGGAACTGCGAAAAACACTCACTGCCTTCAGAAACCCCTCTAGAGCTTTGCATTGTACCCATTCTCCAACATGTACTAACAACCTGAACTCACCAAACATGAGAACACAGTTGACAGAATGCACTGAGAGAAGTCGTAAGCAGGGCCACCAAAATTATGTTGTTCAACTAATATTTAGCACCACCTAGCCAACAAATCCTAAGTGAGTTGCTCACTTAGGATTTGTTGGCTAGGTGGTGCTAAATATTGCTAGAACAACCTATCTGGTCACTTTTCTGTTTTTCAAATTAGAGTGGTCCAAGCCAGATAGTGATAGGACCCAAGCCTTCTTTGTTCTTATTACCAGAATTATGTGGCAGGAATCACTAAATTATGTGATGAGAGATAGCAAATTATGTGGCATGATGTAGCACATTTTTTACCAGTAATGGTTCACTATTTTGCCTTTTTACACATGTAAACAGTAAAGGATCCAATATCAAAACATAAATACAAGCATTAGCAACGGCAAGATAGCCTGCCTCTGTGAGGCAAAAGGGTCTGCCACATGGTGCTAAATATTGGTTGAACAACCTATCTGGTCACTTTTCTGTTTTTCAAATTAGAGTGGTCCAAGCCAGATAGTGATAGGACCCAAGCCTTCTTTGTTCTTATTACCAGAATTATGTGGCAGGAATCACTAAATTATGTGATGAGAGATAGCAAATTATGTGGCATGATGTAGCACATTTTTAACCAGTAATGGTTCACTATTTTGCCTTTTTACACATGTAAACACTAAAGGATCCAATATCAAAACATAAATACAGGCATTAGCAACTGCAAGATAGCCTGCCTCTGTGAGGCAAAGGGTCTGCCACATGTGCTACCGCGTTTTAGCAACTTTTGATCTCTTTGAGGTAGAAACAATTTATTTTTTGTTAAAATCTGCAAATTACGTAGGCGATAAAGTATCTGAAAAGTGCAGTAAATTAATAACTATGCGGAAAACCCCGCAGTCACAGAATCACATAATTCCAGTGGCCCTGGTTACTTGAAAAACTAAACTACAGAATTGCACCTGAAAAAGGGAAAAAAGTTATCGTACAAATAAAACCTGTTTTGTGTGATAGGGACTGGATCAGTGACCGACTGCTCAGGGCTCTCAGGTGTCGAGCAAAGAGATCAGTATTTTGCAAAGTAAAGTGAAGAACTTAAATAAAATAAGGCCTAGTAGAGGAGAACCGGTTTACTGTTTTTAGTGCTACTAATTAGCCCTGCCACTGCCCTCCTCCCATTCAAAGAAAACCTTAAATATTGAATCGGCGTTCATGCCTTTAAACATAGTGGGGATAAAAAAATATAAAAAAATGATAAAACAACATCCGATCTCTCTTCCATGAGGGCTTAGGTATGACCTGGTCATGTGGGCTGCCCCGGAAAAAGAAGGACGGACAAAGTCTGTCCACACCCCTGGTTTTGCCATTAATGAATGCACCCAACAGGAAGGAGAGGTGACAAAGACCAACCTGGTCTGTGCTTTTGGTGGCTGGCGAGGTTACACAACAACCATGACCGCACACCTGGTGAGTAGGGGAAGGACACATACCACGAGCAGTTCATTCAACCCCGCCCCACCCCGGGCCAGAGCCCCAGTAACCTCAGCAACAGGGGTTGCTTTAAAGAGAGGTTTGTAGCAGGTGCACTAGCCAGACTCCAACCCCAAAATATCGACATAACTACAAATATTAGTAAACATAATCATGTGCACCTACCGGCGGCAGCAGCCCCAACTCTCTTTGAACAGGAAAAGAATGCGCGCATAAGCACAGGGCTGTAGCCGATACGCTTTTCAAACGAGGCTAGAGTCAGGTTCTCTGTTACTAACCATCACCAAACAGGTGCTCGAGACATCGCATGAATGCGGGTATCCTGCACCCCATGCAACAGCATAGGTGAACGAATGAAGGTGGAACACGAGTGCAGAGAAGCTGATGCTACGCCGGGAGCGCAGGGCTCCCATATCAAACCACAGTGACGCAACTACCACAACCCGAGCTCTCACACACTCCCTATTGGTGTTGCGCTGGACCCTTAGCTGAGCTAAGGTGCACGTGGGGGATCCGCCGGTATTTCCACTGTTTAAGCGCGCGCCACGCCCTTCTTGTTTAAGCACCTCCCCCTCAGAGTTAAACAAGAATGTAGCATGTCACGGGCTTTCACAGAAGCTGCATCGTGACATGGTCCTCAAAACTGCCATGGACCTAGCGCAACGTCCGCTACACCTTTTTAAATGTTTTTTTTTTTATCATACCTGGCAACTGTTGCATGTTTCCCGGGACAATCCAGACAATTTGGAGACTGTCCGGGTAATTCTCCATGCTGGGACAGACCTGGGAATTCGGAAGTCTTAAATGTCGCCTAAATGTGTGTAGTTAAGAAAGAGCTTTGTGTGCCTGCCGAAGGGAAGGAGGGTCCCGCAGTGATAGCCCACATGCTGGTTCTCTGCCTACTGTGCGCTGTGAAGTCCGCCATACAGGAGCTACAATGTGAGAGGGCTGATCCCAGGGCTTTCATCGCTGTACGTGATCCTCAGGTGTCTTATCGCCATGCATCCTGATGCACTGCCGTGTCCATGCTTTCGGCTTTATGCATGCTTCTGTCAGGGGTGTAACAAAGGCCCCGCATTGCGGGGGACCCCAAGCTCTAGGGGCCCCCTCAGCACACAGTAGTCGCTGCAGAATTTTAGGCAGTGCGTGGTCACCCGGGTGCGCGCTGATCCGGGCATGATTTTGGTCTGGGCGGTCCGGTTTCTCGCACAGTAGCTGCTACTTATTTAAACACTATTGATTTTTCACTGACTCTGACTTCGCGTGCAGCATTTCAAATGACGTCATAAAGAGTCAGTGACTGCCCGGCCAATGAATGAGCTTGAAATTCACTTATCTGAGCGTGCGCATTGCGGCAGCTACAGTTAATACTTTTCAGCTACTGGCGCGGGTTATCTGAATCTCAGCAGCGCACGGTGCAGCTGGAGTCCAGAGCTTAGAACACATGACCAGCCGCCCAGAACCATGATTGCCCGGCCTAGGAGTTTCCATTGGTAACCATCTGTTGGCCGCAGGGTCGTGGCTGTGGGTTTTTGTCCAAGTCCAGTCGTAATGTTGCGACTTGTCGCATCAACATTACCGAATTGCCCTGCTCCGCTCGCTGCAAAAAAGTAAGTGTCTGGGGAGTGTCAATGACTTTAGTTGCTGCTTATGCTATTTATTAATTTGCTTCGGTCACTAAAGTTCGGCACAGTCACACCAGCTCAGCTCTGTGCAAACCAGACACTTGACTAGCAATTAGGGACCTACACTGGAAGTCCTTTGATCCACGCACTACTCGCCACAGACTCCCCCCTGTTTCTGAGGTAAACACTTGTCCAAGTGCGTGTGGCTTAGTGCCAATATCGGCCCTACTCACCAGCCCTCCTGCAGCAACATACATGTAGCATAAATAAGCAGACAAGACAACTTATTGGTTGGAGGAAAATTGCTGCAGGTTTATTAGCATACAACTATGCTAACATGGTGGGTTATCTTATAGGCGATCCAAAGGCAAGCCGCCCCTCGCCGCCCCTCGCGGCCTACCACCTGATGGGCCAAACTTGCATTGTGGCCTTAGCCAACCGGTGCTTAGCGGTTGTGGTGAGGGGATAGCCATTCCCACTTCCATTGAACCATTGGTCCACCCTCTTGCTCACAACCCCCCTACGAGGGAAGGAGCATTCAAGCGACCCCCGGTTGTACAGGTTTCCAACCGCCCGTAGGATAAATGGGGCGCTGTTGCACCCCAGGGTCCACCGCACAGACTTCCTGGGGATATTAGGCCTCAGCACCATGTGTGCTCCTGAAGAGGGTAACCCTGAGTACCTTTCCACCTCTGGATCGCCCTGTAACTCCGCCACAGCCCTGGGTTTGGCGACCGTCGCAGCCAGGGCCCCCCCACCAAGGACGGCATTCCTACTTACATCCTGCTATTTCTAGGGCCTCACCCCTATCCAGAAAGGACCAGTCCATCCTTGGAATGGGCAGCTGTACCCCCTCATTCTCAAAAACACCCTGTGAATTTGGCGTGTAGCACCCAAGTCTGAAGATGCCAGGTCTCCTCTGCCCAGTGAAATTACGCATAGCGCAGAACTTCCTGCGCGCAGGATCCAACGCCTCCCCTGCCAAGCTCCCTGCCATGGGAGCCAGGGGTGATTTCCGACCACTGACGTTTACCTGTCCCCCTGGATGCAAAGTTGCACTGAGTGGTCATTATGGTCTACTCACGTTCATACTTTGCCACATTGACCAGACAATTTCCTTGTAATTTTTAAATTATCCCTGGTGCACATAGCAAAGGTGTCACAACAGGCTTGAGGGAATAAGTGTCTGGTGTCCATCATTAGACCCTGCACCATTTCGTGGAGTGCCAACCTCCAGATGCCCGGACCCTGATATCCACCTTTGACCCTTCATACTTACACCAGTATTGGTGTCGAACTACAAGATCGTGCGTCTCATGTTTCGCTATAGTCCTTTTTTGGTGGATTCACGGGGACCTATCTGTGTCCCTGCTGATGCTGTGTCACGAACTACAGCCCTATATTGCCCTAGCCCGTCCCTCAAAGACACCTACAGCCCGCTTCCCCCCGCAGCTCTGGCGAGGGGTTATGGCCCAGTACACCCTAGTCTGTGTTTTTAACATTATCACATCTACAGGCTCCAGCTATTGTGCTTGGCTACCCCAGTCCTGGCAGGGCCTGTCAGAGGCTATCTTGCCATTGGGATATGTCCTCGCATACTTGGCGTGGAACAAGAGGGGAAACTCACAAACAAATACTTGCCCGTTTTTTGAGCAGTGGGAACACCCAACAATCCTTCTGTAATCATTTTGCCAAATAAGCTCTGCCCCCATGCTCCCCTCAGCATAATGCACCCAAACCTAAAAAAGCTGCTGGCTGCTTCTGCCAAAGCCTGGCTATGGAACGGGACTTTATGTATGTCTAGGATGATCTTGAGGATCCCTCTCTTGGTGCATGCTTGCAACCTTAACATATTCCAATAGTTGGACAGCCCACTGTCTGGCCCCTGGCTTCTCTGGCATGTGTATGAGGCCAGTTAGAGTTTTGCATAGGCAACGTCCCTTATAACACTATGTAGCATAACTCCTCGTGATATCCCTAGTACTATTCGTCCCCTTATGCCTGGCACTCTTTGGACCCTAAGAAGCTTTTAACAAGTACCCTATACTTGAATATACATGTTGCGCAACTAGGGGAACTGTTACTTCATCCCTCGTACTTTCTGGCGTGTGAAAACTGCACAAGGGAACCTTACTTTAGTACCAGAATAACCATCAAATGAAATACTGTCTAGGTGAAAGCTTACCAGTGGACTTAGCCAAGGGCCCTCCACTGCGTGTCAACTCAAGTTGTTGAATTTTTGACTGTTAAATTTTTTCCTACCCACATCCGGACCCTTCAAGTAAAATGAGACAAAACAATCACCTACATGGCCATAAACGCACCACCTGTGTCCAGGGGAATTAGACAAGTTAGAGTCCTTATTGTATCAGCTAGACCGGAAGCGGAGCCAGACTGGAAGGTCCTAGTTGGAACAGACTGGAGGAGGTATGCTTGGCTAAATCAGGCCCCAAAGTACTGAGCAAAATGATCCCGCATCTCCATATTGCCAATGGGCCCGAGTATACGAAACTGGTGATGCTGTGATGCAACTTATGTGAATGTCTCAGCGTGGGCCAAAAAGTAGCGCTTACCGAAGTCCAGACTTGACCATACTGTTGCCCCTGACCACCTGGACAGGCCCTCTCCCCTGCTGTGTGCAAACCTTGTAGTGTGTCCCAAGTCCTGACCTTCAGATAACTACTGGAAAAGACCCCTGGGCACCACCCTAATGATTTACATACCAGTCTTCTGCCTATCTACCGGTGTGGATATCCCTCCTGCCATCTATGAGTTGAGGCCAGTAGTTGAATAAGGTAATTGAGCACCACTGGGCTTGTCGCGTTCTAATCTAGGACCCCGATCAATACTGTGACCTTATGCCCCTATACGGCTATAATCCATTCATACCCCTATAATGGCATAAACGATCAGAGCCATATTTCAGCCATATTCTGAAACTCGCCTCTGCAGCTCATTACAGTGGATGACAGAGCTGAAGCCACTATCTTAGATTCCTAGATTACACTTCGAGTTCTTCAACAAGATAAAACTCAGCAACCTGGGAAAGCCCCGCTTGCTATGTTTTGATTAGTAATAGAACTCTAATAAGCACTGAAAGGACGATCACTTCCTAGTGACATCTTTATTGACGTCTTATGTCCAAAAACGTACGTCAAACAAGGCACCTTTAAGGTATAAATATTACCAACGTTGCCTTAAACAAGCGCGAACGATGGTGTGGTGAACACAGGAGCCAAACAGCTGTCCCTTGCAGAGCCCAGCAGATGCAAGCAGCCCACGGACGCTGCCCCTCCTCCTCCTCTTTGACACACTGAGAGAGACGCTGTCTTTTCTCCTGCCGAGAAAATCCAGCTCCGGCGTTTCCAGCCTACTCTTGCGAGTGACTGGGCTATCGAGTCCTGGAAGGAGATACAAGACCTCCAACATTCTATTCCAGAGGTATGGTGTTGACTAAACCCTAAGAGAGAATTCTTGAAGCAAACCTTGGCAAAACCAACTTAACTCAAGCTACTTACTTACTCCCTTTCACGTGTTAGGCTTAGGTCAGGTACACTGGGGTAGGCGTAGTTAGAAGCACCAGTTGAGTACGTTAGCCAAATGTATATATGAATGTATATATTTTATTCATTTTAACCATTGTATGGCTAAGAAACCATATCAATGCTTTTACAGTATTATTTCGCAATACTCACTTTACTGTAGGCACTTTATATAATAACTAGTATTGCAATTGTGGCAATTCATTTCTCTTGCATGAGAAGAAAGACTGTTCAATAAATAGTACCTTTTATTGAAAACGCCCATCTCTCTATTCTCTGCATCTTGGTGAAAGTAATCTGCACAACTGACTGAGTAAAATAACTGTCTATTGTTTCACACGACTCTAGAGATTGACTCTTATCTGAGGAGCAAAGTTGTCATGTTTATGCGGTTGTTGGAAAACTGAATCCCTTCTTGGCTGTGCCAAGGAAGCTGATCACTTCCTATTCAGTCAAGAAAGTTTCCAGTGACCTCTGAGCTAGTTGGTAACAAACCCAATTAAGTTTAGCATAGTCAGTAGAGACCTGGGAGACCGCACTTCTACGTCTACACTGCTGTTTATGTTATTCCAATGCGCAGGGCCAATAGGGAAAATAGGAACTACACTACATGGCGCCCAACGTTTGGTAAGGCGATAAAACTAACGCAAGACGTTAGAGTAACTCAGTCGTGCATTTTTCACACAGACCCTTTCTCCCGTAAATACTCCAATAGACGTCTGGAGTGGGTGAAAGGTTAAAATCCGCCCGAACATAGTAGGAAGAGATTCCTATGTAGAGTTTCTGGTTTATTCAACGTTGAAGGATACAGTGTTTCAAAATATTGTGCTCCTAATCTTTGTCTCCTTGGAGACCTGCTCTGCAGAACCTTGCTGACAATAAAATGTCAGATACTGAAAACGGAACCGTTGATGCCGCAATAAATGCGACTCAGCAGAATCCCGATGGTACAGGCATTACTGAACCGGGTGCGAAAATCATCCCGGTCAACATAAGAAAAACTATAACGTCAAAAACTTATAGAAAATGGACTGACCACACAAGGTGGCACAGTCGTCTTTGTGATAGAGGCTCACGAATATCGGCAGCCAGAGGTATTCTATTCATGGATAAAATTTCCAGCGGCAAATGCTGCAACACACGAATTCCACTACTACATAGTAGGGGATCCAACGGATGAGTACGCTCCTTTCGAGGAGATTGAAATCCCATTAAAATACCAAGAGCATCTGCTCTGGTTTAAAGGCGCCCTAAAACACAATGATCATATTACCAGGCTCGGTCCACTAGGTAGACCAGGAGCAACGTGGCCGGTTCTAGCCAGCTACACACCACATCCAGACATTGATAAAATGTCAAGTGAAGAACTCTTAGTTAAAATAAGAGAATTAACAAAGGCATATAGAGAGTTAGTTCAATTGGCAATGGAGGATAAAACGATCCGCCAGAAGTTGAAGGAAACAGATATAACAGAACAACCAATTGAGCTTGCCAGAATCATAGAGAAATGCTATGAAGAATTAGGTAGAGACAGCTTGGGTGGGAAACCAGTAAAACCCCAACTACTCGAAAATCCTGAAAAATTATTTATTAAAAATAATTCAAACACTCCTAAAAAGAACTGGGATGGAAATAAACAATCCACTCCCAAGGAAAAAGTTTTCCAGTCCAGGAGGAAGGTCTCCTCGACGGAGGGAAAGAACTCCGACTCGAGAACACCAGTCTCCCCAGCGGGAGCCCTCTGAGAAAAGATACAACCTTAGAAATAGGGATAATTTGAAGAAGCCTGATAGATATCAAAGTATTGATAAACGCCCCTCTCGATCTTTTTCGCAGAAAGAAGAGGACGGTCAGACCCAGGAGAGCACACCAAGTCCAAAGACAAGGACCCTGCTCAAAGTAAAAAGTTACAATTTCCAAGAAAGAAGGTAGCCAGTATTAGAGTAATCGAACATGCCGAGAATACTGAGGACACAGTTGAAAAACGGGGAGTGGGCACAGACAATGCTAGACAGTGCAGCAGAAATCAGCATAGCTCGCAAGATCCTGATGAGTCATCTGGAGACAGTGGACACGAATTAATACATTCAGGTGGAAACTGCCGACACCAGAGTTAGCAAACCTCATAAGATATACGAAATAACACTGCGTATAGAGGGAGATAAGACTAGAAAAATAAGGGGTCTATTTTGGGATAACCTCTCAAAAGGCTATGGCATCCTGTTAGCTGAAAAAGATTGGCCCCCAGAGTTTGTCAGGGAGTGCCCTCGTGGCGAAGAAATGATTATGCCTGCCTTCTCGAATCACATTCCGATTCACACTAAGTATATATATGCAAGGAAATGGGCAGTAGCCCAGGCACCAGCATTATATAAAAATCATGTAGGATGGGATGAGGACTCTCCTCCTCACAAAATCCAGTTAAAAAGTCAACCGACTGCACAAAGGCAGTATCCAATTAGGCAAGAAGCTAAAAAACAGGTCAGGGAGATTTTAGATCAACTTGAATACCAGGGGGTGATTGAAACATGCACCTCTCAAATAAACAATCCTTTGTTTCCTGTCTCCAAACCAGACAATTCATATCGTCTAGTTTTGGACTACAGACACCTTAACTCATGTTGTAAAACATTTGCAGTACAAAATTCGCATAGTGCTGCACTAATGAATAACATAGATCGGAAAAAATATAAAACAACATTAGACATATCTAATGGTTTCTTTTGTCAAAACATTGCACCAGAAAGCAGATACTTGACCGCTTTCTCAGTAATGGGGTCACAGAAAAATTTCTGTAGGCTCCCACAGGGATTCAAGAACAGCCCATGACTATTCTCAGCCAGAGTAACAGAGTTACTACAAATATATGATGATGAGGCCTTATCTTATGTCGATGACATCTATCTAACAGACGACGACTTGGACACTCACTTGAAAAGAGTGAACCCCATAATACTTGGTTTCGCAGCAGAGGGTTACAAATTCAACTTTAAAAAGTCTCGAATTGCCCATCTGACAGTATTATTTTTAGGATACGAATTATCAAGTGAAGGAAAAAGCCTAGCGGACAACTTCTTAGAGAAGTGCGCTGTACTCCAAGCACCGAAAACGCTGAAGAATTTACAATCGATTCTAGGCTTCCTGAATTTCGGAAGAACTTGCATTCTAAATTATGCGGAGAGGGTTAAACCTCTCTACGAATTAATTAAACCTGATTTTAAACCAATCAACTGGACTCAAAAACACACAGAAATTTTGAGATCACTGCAAACAGACATGTTAGCAAAAACAAAATTAGAAACACGTGACAATACACGCAACCTTGTAATCCGAGTCATCCCAGGAAGATGCGGATTCACGTACCTGACCTCTAATGAGGGAGAAACAGTAGCAATAGCTTACAAATCTCATTTGTACACACAAGCGGAAAAAACATTCAGTCTCACAGAAAATACTGTGAAAGCAGTACAAACTGCAATAGCTAATGAACGAGAACTAGCACATGGCAAAAGGATCAATGTCCTCACAGCAGAATCCGCCTTCGAGGCGCTATTCAGCCCAGTAAACCTGCCTACAGTGTCACTGGATCCGAAATGGATACAGTGGGTAAATTCTCTTGATGCGGAAGATGTGAAATACTATTTTGCTCCGCAATTCAAAAAACTGAATGATCTAAAATATGAAGAAGAATATCCTCTGTCAATAAACATTCTGCCTCTCCAACAGTACTCCTGTATAATCTATACAGACAGATTTGTCCAGCACTACACTGTAGAAAACAAATCCTATGATGCAGCATGCGTGATTGTTAAAGGTCGCTGGCTGTGCGGTAAATTCAGACCGAAAATAACAAAAACTGAATCATTAAAAAACTGTTCGGCTCAGAGAGCTGAAATCAGATCTTTAAAGATGGCGCTTGAAAATGCGGAACGTGAATTCCCGACACTAATCGTGTGCGATTCGCATTTTTGCGTCAACTCTTACAATAATGAGTTGCAGAGCTGGGTTCAAAATGATTACAAAGATGACACAGGTGCCACAATCAAGCATAAAATGCTTTGGAAGCAGGTAGTTCTTTTACAGAAAGAACTACAAAAGACTCACGTGATACACACTCTGAGTCATCAACGTGATGGCGTTCACATTGCAGGGAATTCATTGGCTAATACAGCCACAGCGGGACCAACTAAACCGGCTTCCGTAGCCACAAAAAAGCGTTCAGGAAAATACATAGACGGGGAAACCATGCTGGCAGTAAAAACGTTCGTAAAAGGCGACTGTGCAGCACTACCCGTGAACTATCCACTCAATTATGCATATGTAATCGATGCAAACTCCGTTCCTTTTGCTCGAATCCCTGGAGTGGGGGATAGAGTAATTCCAAACACGAACCGGAGAAAGTTATTAATAGCAGACGCACACATGGGTGACGGTCCAAGGCACAAACAGATGAAGGTATCTCTGACAGAATTACAATCAGAGTACTGGTGGCCGGGAATGAGCGTAGATATTCATTATTTTGCAAAAAATTGTGAAGACTGCAACAGAGATCGCAGTGGAGAACCGGCCAGTGTAGTGTCAGGAACCCTGATAGAAAGCATAAGGCGCTCTATACGCATAATCAAAAAAGAGAAATGCGTCCCAATGTATGTTATTTAAGACTAAATTCACTTTAAAAAATGTGGCCCCAGCGCTCGGCTGACGCCAGAACGGTTATAAATGATCTGCGAGTCTTTATCGGCACATACGCAATTGCCATGTTCCATTCTGACCAGGGTCCTGCTTTCAGGTCTCGAGCTTATAAGGAGGCCATGGCCAGCATGGGCGTTGGGTTGCGGTATTCTTGTCCGTCACACCCCGAAGGGAACAGTGTGGTAAAAAGAAAAAACCGGGACATAAAGCAAACTATAACTGCGAAGGTATTAGGTTCGGGTGATGGGCGGGTCAAACATTTAATAAGTGTCCAGCTTAGTCTAAACAATTTGCCAAGAAATTCTCTAAAAAGGTTTCAGCCCATACAAACTATTGTTCGGAACTAGAATGCACATTCAGGACTTAGATAGTCAGGTATCAGTGGTACAAGATAAAAATAAAGACTTTGACATCAAAGATCGTTTGGCTGTTTTGCAGGACTTGAATGAAACAAGAAAATCCTTAAGCAACATAAAGTTAAAGCAACAGCCAACTACCACTGAAGAGGCACCACCAGCCCCAGCAAGACCTGTCTGGATTCCAAAGATTGGGGATCTAGTAAGAGAAAATAGCGGTGAAGAAGGAATTTGGGCCTTCTTACAGAAAAGCAGTACCTGTCTTAGCAATCAACGGAACAAGATCAGTAGTACTACCGCCCCTTGCTGGTAAAAAGGAGAACAGAATGTATCAATCGACCTGGTAAAACCACAAGCATGTGGCCTATAATCAGCAGTAGGCCAAGTGGACTCCCAAGAAACAACAGACTACCCAAATTTGCAACAATTCAAGAAGTTCAAACTGAAAGACTAATCACATTTGATAAACCTGCAGTGCACAGAGAAGGACTATGCAATAATGCCATGGAACTCGTGCCCCTTGAAATTCAGATTGAAACAGTTCGTCAAGAAACACCAGTCTACAATGATGTGGCATCAGAATGTGCTACCGAAAGACAAATCGAGAAAACGATTCCAACAATTGACAGAACTGCCTCTGGCTACTTCATCCACTTCGATAACTTTTCTGAAGATCAAAACGACCCTGAAGTAATGCCAGAAACAAAGACTTTTAAAGAAAAAGCAACAGAACTCTTTCATCAAATCAAAGAAATATATCTGGATGCACCCTTGATTGAGAATTGGATTATCTCAGGGGTACTGATACTCCTACTAGGCCTAATATTGGTTTTAATTTTAGGAAAGTTTATTACAGTTCAATGGACACAGCAAGTCAGAACATCAACTTAGTCCTGAAACCACACAAATCATCCCACGTGAAGAAAAGAGAACTATCAACAGTAAATGTCACAGCCATTCCAATACCCGGCGGGGTAGTATGGGACAAAACGGACTATGAAGTGTATGGCCCGGTTGAAATCCTGAAATATCCTCACCAGTTCAAGGTTTCATTAAGTGACTTTGTAAAACAAAGTACTTTTTCTGATGATTGGGATTTTGAAAGTATAAATAATATGATGTCAGATTTAGTAATGTCAGCTAGATTTACAGAACATGATTATTTACAAGGTTCATCTAATTATGAAGAGATGTACTGCTTCACACATTACGGTGACCACTACTTGCATAAATCTGCACAACCTAGAAATGTTTTTAAATATAACCAATGGGAACATTGTGCTACTCTGCCTAAAAGTAGTTCTAAAACATTCTATGAGAAATTCCAGTACTTCTCAGGGTTTAACACAAGTGATGCAGAAACGTTTTATTATAAACTGTTGGATAAAACAGGGACGAAAACAATGTTGACAAATACTAAATTGATATATTCAGAAGCATTTTATGAAAAAATGATGACATTTGGTTTTGATTTTTGGAGAAATAATATTGAAACAAAAACCATCTGGGGTACAAAAGATTGGCAGGTACAAGGCCTAGAAGCATTATTTCGAGCCTGCATGATCCCAGAACAAATAGTGTTCTTAAATGACACAATTCACCAAACAACCTGTCTTGGCCTAGCCAAGATTAAAGACCTTAACAAACCATCTATTCCAAAGCCAATACCTGATAATACAACCACAGATATTGACATAGACGTATCACAAATTTTACATCTAAACAGAACACATCCTGATTGGAAAAAGTGGTTAATCTGGCCTACTGACACAAACAACTGTCAAGATAGATTCCTGAATAAAACACAGGGGTTAGCAATGACCAGACCAGACCCTAGATACTCCCAGAGACAACATCCAGGGATAGTAACAACATACAGTGTAGGGAAACTCTGCCTCGAATGGCTAGGATCATCCACACTGGCAGAAATTAAGCAACACTTATCTTTACTTAAAGATGGTGCTGATTTGCGCGATTTCATTCTGGGACCACGCAAACAGCGTCAAAAACGTTTCATAGCGACCAGTATATATGCGGCTTACAACGAGGCATGGAAAATTATGCAAATTGAAACAGCAGAGAAAATGCGAGAAATTGATCGTATTAATTTGGAAAAATCACTTTCTGTAGTGGACAATGGGTTAATGACTCTGTCCTCCAGAATATATTCACTGGACAGTATTGTATCATCTGCCATAGATATAATAGACAAAGACTTGCTAATGTTACAGCATGGCCAGTCACAATTGCGTTCTATAGTACAGTTAGACTGGATGTTGCAAAATCTTCGTTCAGGCTATGTGCCTTGGCGTTTAATCAACACAACGTCATTGTTTTCCATCTTTAACCTTACTGATAAACAAATCAGCTTGACACAGAAAGGAGCAGACTATATAATCCTGAGCATCGAAAAACTTGAGAGATTACCATTGACAATGTCAGAAAGTCCTGTCATTGAATGGATAATACACGGGATTATCACAATTCCGATAACAACTTTCCGATTTAAAAATTGCCTTGAATACATACCGACTGGCCAGTATGAACGTTTGGGTAAAGGATACATTAAGGCAGCATGGAAATTACCATATACACACACATGCAACAGTGACAGCAACAAAAATGTATTTCTTAGTGGTGAAAATTGCAAACATTCACTAAGTGGTATACTTTTGTGCCAGGGTATTAACTTACATGGAGCCTGTGAAGGAAATTCAAACAACCCTTCATGCCACCAACATGTCACACCTGCAACGCAGATAGAGTCTTTCTTTAGACAACTCGCAAAAGGGAGTTACATTCTAATAACGGATAACAGCTGTTGTGGCCTTTTGCCAGGGAAAGCCTATCTCTTAAGCGTAACATCCATGGTCAAATGCTGTATGCAAGCATTGTTTCCAAACGGCCCTGGAGACTCAGAGACTCCCATATGGCCTCGTTTGAATGTCTCTTCTATACGAATTGATACTTTAAGCAGAATGAAGTCTGTGCTTTTGCAGACAACAGTGCCCATCACGTCATCAAAAGAGACGTATGATCTCCAAGTTGCAAGGACGGCTTCGGAGATACATGACCTTTTATCAACAAATTGCCCCGTGCATTTCACAGAAATGCTTAGCCAAATTCTAAACATGTCAATTGCTGTAGGTATCCCAGGCTTATTTAAGACCATTTTTGCGGGACTGTTAACACCATTTAAAGCAGTCTTGAGCTTAATTCCAAATTTTGTCCATTCAGTCTTTGGCGGCATCCCCCTAATTTTGGGACTTGTAGCAGGGATTTTATTTTTGACCCTCCTGCTCCGATATGGCAAGCCAAAACACAGACATGACTCCGGCAAGGATGGAAGAAACAATCCTAGCATTACGCTACCGGGACCGAATAACTAGAGTCCTTGGATTGGCCAGGCTGAGAGATCTGAACATGACCTGGTTTCTTTCATTCAGACCTATATGGCAGACCTGCATCTTACCTGTGCTTCGATGTATGCTATGCGGAGAAGAATGCGTGTTAGACACCTGTCTTGCACTTCCATCAGCAGTACCAATGGATATCAATACTTTCCTAAGTCCTGTAACGGCTCACGCATTGTGTTGTCCCCAGCAGCTACCAATCCTGAGGACGGCATTCGTTGAGACTCCTGTGCTACGACTAGGTGGTGACAGTGGAGCGAGAAACAAAAGCAACATCACCCAGGTACGACCTTCTGTGAGCATTGCTGATCCCGACACCGATGATAGCAATCATTCTCACACCTGCCAAGTAACTGCATTATCGAACTTGGTCGAACTGTCACCTGATTTTGTAGACCAATTTTTTGAGAGCCTGTCTGATATGATGTAATCCCCTGAACAGAACCAATAATTTTTGGAAAGCATTCCAACACACAGCGTTCCCATGAACTCTGAATTCAGCCTTCAGTTTTGATCAACAAAAACTACTGAAAAGCGTTGGAAGTCTATTCCCCCGTTCACCATGAACATTTTTTTTGGGAATTGAACTTTTTCAAAATATTTACCTTTTTTTTCTGGCACAAATTCTTTGCTTAAAGTAGAACTATTCATAAAGAACATAACTTCTATTTTTAGTAAATCTAGAGACTAAATAACTTTACATCAGCCTCTAGCAAATTTTACAGCAATGCATTTATATGTGATGAAATCTCGCCCTTCTTTTCGGTATAAAGAGATATTTCATGTGTAATTCTTCGCATAATCGTTCAACTGATTACATATGCAATAATTTTTTAATGATTTCTATGCTTAAAGACGTACAGTACCTATATTTTCATGTACTTCAAATACACCATTTCAAATGCAAATCTGTATTTTGGGGTGGGCAATGTTACACATGCATCTTATTGGTTTAGTTTTTAGTAATTTGATGGACATAAAATCGTGGAGTGGGTGTCGCGTTCTAATCTAGGACCCCGATCAATACTGTGACCTTATGCCCCTATACGGCTATAATCCATTCATACCCCTATAATGGCATAAACGATCAGAGCCATATTTCAGCCATATTCTGAAACTCGCCTCTGCAGCTCATTACAGTGGATGACACAGCTGAAGCCACTATCTTAGATTCCTAGATTACACTCCGAGTTCTTCAACAAGATAAAACTCAGCAACCTGGGAAAGCCCCGCTTGCTATGTTTTGATTAGTAATAGAACTCTAATGAGCACTGAAAGGACGATCACTTCCTAGTGACATCTTTATTGATGTCTTATGTCCAAAAACTTACGTCAAACAAGGCACCTTTAAGGTATAAATATTACCAACGTTGCCTTAAGCATACGTGAACGATGGTGTGGTGAACACAGGAGCCGAACAGCTGTCCCTTGCAGAGCCCAGCAGATGCAAGCAGCCCACGGACGCTGCAGCTCCTCCTCCTCTTTGACGCGCTGAGAGAGACGCTGTCTTTTCTCCTGCCGAGAAAATCCAGCTACGGCGTTTCCAGCCTACTCTTGCGAGTGACTGGGATATCGAGTCCTGGAAGGAGATACAAGACCTCCAACATTCTATTCCAGAGGTATGGTGTTGACTAAACCCTTAGAGAGAATTCTTGAAGCAAACCTTGGCAAGACCAACTTAACTGAAGCTACTTACTTACTCCCTTCCATGTGTTAGGCTTACGTCAGGTACACTGGGGTAGGCGTAGTTAGAAGCACCAGTTGAGTACATTAGCCTAATGTATATATGAATGTATATATTTTATTCATTTTAACCATTGTATGGCTAAGAAACCATATCAATGCTTTTACAGTATTATTTCGCAATACTCACTTTACTGTACGCACTTTATATAATAACTAGTATTGCAATTGTGGCAATTCATTTCTCTTGCATGAGAAGAAAGACTGTTCAATAAATAATATCTTTTATTGAAAACGCCCGTCTCTCTATTCTCTGCATCTTGGTGAAAGCAATCTGCACAACTGACTGAGTAAAATAACTGTCTATTGTTTGACACGACTCTAGAGATTGACTCTTATCTGAGGAGCAAAGTTGTCATGTTTATGCGGTTGTTGGAAAACTGAATCCCTTCTTGGCTGTGCCAAGGAAGCTGATCACTTCCTATTCAGTCCAGAAAGTTTCCAGTGACCTCTGAGCTAGTTGGTAACAAACCCAATTAAGTTTAGCATAGTCAGTAGGGACCTGGAAGACCGCACTTCTACGTCTACACTGCTGTTTATGTTATTCCAATGCGCAGGGCCTATAGGGAAAATAGGAACTACACTACAGGCTGAAGTGTAATGATGTCATGGTAATTGCACAACCGCTACACTTAACACTTTTTCTCCTTCTCCCCTAAAAGAAGTCTGAACTGAGTTGCCACTTTGCCCCCCCAAGAGCACTTAATCAGATACAGCATTCAGGCTCCTGGCCGGGTCGTGCCCTGGCAATTCCTGCTTCCGTTCCCACCTGTCCTTCTCAGAGTGGTGCCTGTGTACTTGATCCAATTGTCCTGAAATTAGAAAAAGGTTACACTCCAATCCTGGACGTGCTGACCCAGAACCCCACACACTGGCCCCAGTGTGTTCTTCCACTGTACCTGCTCCAAGCCCTGGCAGGCCGGACTGCTAGGCGGGGTTCAAACATTATAGAATGAAACCCATGCGTTTCTGGAAGAGAGAACAAATCCATGACAACAGCCCCTAACCAGCACTGACCGGTAAGCCTATTGCTAACTCGATCGCCAGGATCAGAGCCCCTTACTTGCGCACCAGTTGCTGTACAAAGGGACACCTTCCTTTCTTGCACATGGGATGCATGATATGCCCAGACACACCATTTGTTTAAGAAACACATTTCAATTTTGTCACAGGGGATGCAAGATTTTCCCACACTCTGCCATTGCTTACTGAGCGAACACCCCAATTAATTTTCCTAGTAAAACAACAAATTGCCCAGACTCAACCGTCGTTTTAAAAGAGAAAACATCCCCTTATTGCACAGGAACTACTTGCTCTGCTCAGATTCACCCGTTGGCTACCAATGTATTACTTCCATGGGGCGTAGCCTGCACGCCCCACAACAGGGACAGTAATGACTCCTGGGCAGAACCTGGGTGTCCCAGACCTTAGCTCACTGCCCCCCCCCCAGTGTGCATTACCCTTATACCTGTTGATAGTTCAGGTGGCCCCCCATGTGGGCCGGGCGGTTCTTCAGCGAGGTTCCTGCATGTGAGACATAAAACATCCATTAGAAGCCCTGCCCCCCTCATATACAATATATATTCTCTGCAATGAGGCAGGGGCCAACAATGCTCCCCACACTACCAAGGCCAAGCCTGTTTGTCAGTTACGAGAACTAGTTTGTCCATAATACATTCTCGGAAGAAGATGGGAGGGGCAAAAACTTGCGTAGCGCCAGAGGTAATAGTGTAGTGTTGTGTTTAGAACTAAGTCAATTATTCAAAAGCTAAGTCTGATGATGCTCATTCAACTTCGAGTTACCTCTTAACTTGTCGCCTTACCATTAAACCTAGGAACACCTCCTCATCCCAGGCCTACAAACTGACCTCAAAGTTCTCCTCCTAAAAAGACACTTCCCAATTCTAATTATGCCCTCACTAATATCAGAAGGAGGACCTTATATTATAGCCAGTTCTATTCTCCTTGACAGTGGAAGTGTCTTCCCAGAGATTCTTGTGGTTAGAGAGTGCCCAAAATTATCCTTCCACCTGTTTTTGGTACTCTTAGTAACATGCCCACGTCATCGTATCTTTTAACACACAGTTTTCTACCTCTTACATCATGTTCGCTTCCGCAACTTGCACAAGTGCCACCATTGCTTACAAAACGTTTGTTATTGTGTTTGACTGTCTGCCATGTATTGCAGTCTTCTACCTCTACCTGTACTTTGCAGGTTTTTGTAACTTGCACTCATGTCACTTTATCCTCCTGAAAAGCACTGTTAGCTCCTCCCAGTATTAATTGCCCACGTTTGTCACTGTGCTTCATGTACCTTAGCGTTTGCTTTATAAAGGTGTGCACTTATAGTGCTCCTATGGATCCGATCTGTTCCTACTGCGAAGCGCCTGACACCTATGGGTAAAGCCCGCGCTAAAGAAAGGCATAATTAAGAGTGGGATTGCACGCAAAGATGATAGCTGCCGCTGAGGTGTGTTGCCAGAAGAGACCATTCCATGGTTTAGAGTGACAGTATCGTCGACTCGAGAGACACTTTCTTGGTAGCAAGCCCGATTGAAGGCGGGAATAACTCATGTAGCCATCAGGCGATGCCCCTATTGGAGAACAAAACCCTTACGGCGATGTACCACCGTTAAAGGCACCATCACGGGAGGGCCCTTAGGCCTGTGAGTTTGCAGGGTTCTCAACTCCCTCACTCTATTTATAAATCGATGTAAAATGAACCCAGTGCTGACCTGAAAGACTGCCAAAACAAAACTTATCAACCCGGCCTATCACGACATGAATATTCCAGCCGAATAAAGCTCAGTATCTAGCGCAGCATCTGCACCTACACGCAGATGATACTAACCTCAACTAGCTGCATAGCGAAAACAGATGTGTTCCCCGTATAAAATACGATCTGGTTTCAAATGGATGGCAGAGGAAAAGGGACCAACATGCTGATCGTAGCTGCCCAATTTTTAGATTGATATGTGTCACATTTTCATCCTTCCCGTGAATGAGAGATATTTCCCCGCTACGAGTGACGCCTTTTCGCAAGCGTAATCAAGCAATGTAGACGAGAAAACCTAGCATCAGAAAATGCCCCAAATAGTCAACAAATCCCCTAAGTTGATTGTACCACTGCTGCAAAGCACCAGAAACGGGAGGGCCCTGCATACTTGCTGTTTAGAAAATATTGGAAGGCAGATAGCCGAAGGGACTCACGTCGCGTCCCCATCGAGGCTCGAACCCGGGCCCCCCGGCTCAAGCAACAGCGCCACCAGGAGAGCTACACCCTTACTCTAAGCTCCTCCCACACTTGAGCCAGCACATCCTAACACTCAGAGTTGGGCTGTACTTCCTACGCCTCAGCAGTACCTGATTCTTACTCCGTATGACAGGATTATGAGTGTTCAGCCGCTCCATTCTTGCCGCATGACGCGAACATTAGTAAATGTTCCACCAACACTCGAGCTGCGAGAAAAACAATCTTGCTCCTTGAATCTCTACTTTCTGCAGGGAAACACTTGTATCCTGATGGTCCCATGCACACCCTGGTTATGCATATGTGTTGTGCCTATTTTACTGTTTGAGCACTGTCAGATCAAGCGACCCCAAATATTACCTATAGGCTATAAAATGAATAGCTCTAATTGGGGACCCTAGTCGCTGAAATGGCCTGCGCTGCCATTAACATGCAACACTCACTGAAGAACACAAGTTCTACTGCAATACTCGCTCTACCGTGCTGGTATTGAAGCACCCTGTTACGCAGCTCGATACCCTGGAGGAGAAGCACCCTCCGAGCTATCTTGTCGGCAGAGGCAAACAATGGCGGAGTAATTGCTGGCACGACGACCCTACCCTTGTGTGCACCCGATCTAGAAGAGGGAGGATTTGAAGACAATTAAAAGCCATCTGTAGCGGTGGATATCAGCAAAAGCAAACTAAAAATTAAGCCAGTACGCGCTCGACCTAACACCCACTGCCACAGCCTGGAAGAGCCCGACCGTTTTTAAATATATAGCGTTAACTCGCCCAACAATTGGAGCGCTTACCAAGCACCAAATTTAAATATCACAACAGCCCCGGGGGAATTCAGGGATTTAGCCTGGAAGTGCTCCCGAGGCTCAAACCCCCAGACTCCTGCACCACATTCGGCAAATACACAAAACAGGAACAGCCGCCCAACGCCACTGAAGCTTCATAAAGCACCTTGTCAATCTATGCGGCCACGACAGGACAGAGTTCAGCGAAAGATTCCCCCTCAAGCAAAAAAGGGGCGCTTACAAGGGGTGTTATAATTAGGTAAAATCGGTCGCAGAGGCGAAAATCCGTGTACATATCCTATGTCAAGACAAGCGTGTAATACAAGGAGAGGAAAACATGACGCATCGCTCCGGCCGCGTGTTCAAAGGTAGCAGTAGAGGCAATGCAAAATGGATATAACTCGTGCACTGCACCTACGCGCTCCCGGCGCACCACTGCCGGATGATTTAAAGAAATCATAAAACTATTGCAGTCTACATGGAGGCATGAACCCTGTATTCCTGCACCAAAGTCACCCGCTCTCTTTTGTCGAGCCACCTCTTCGCGCCACAAAGTGAAGCAACACCAGGGTGAGAGCTTTCCCGGCTCGACAATCGCCAGTTATATTCCCCCTAACTCCGGCCCGTGCAAGAGAGTCTGATGGCTAACCACTCTGCATCCTCGTCTGCCCTTGAAATACATGCAAGCCATTGCAGACAACTGAGAGGTCATTCAAATGCGATAAAAGCTGTTGCTGGGAAATACACATATTTCCTGTGTAACACTACGCCAGATCCCAAGCGTGCTGGACTCAAAGCATATGGGCAGGCATTCTAGGGGCCTCCCAAACCACTAACTGCACCTTACTCCCCAGATGACCCTCAGCAGGCCTCCCAGGTGCTATACAAAGATGTCGGACTGTGGCCTGACCAGGCCGCGGGCCCCCACGAAACAGTTATTCTCCCTTAGACAAGCCAAGCAACCTTCCTCAATCCAGCAGCAGGAGCCGTTTGACCCGCCCTAACCTTCTCACAAAAAGTTTCGGAGCTCTGGCACCCTCTGCCCCCCAGTCATCCAACTTTTTTTTGGAAAACAAGGGGGACCCTATTATTGGCTGTGGACCAAGGGTTATTGACAATTGTAAACAGACAGTGGTCCAAAGCAGTGCATAGATAAAGAAAGAGATAATAAGCCAAGCCTTGATGAGCTGCTTATATTTGTCCAAGTCCAGCCGGACCAGGAATTTATTTTCAAAATGTGGGAATATTTGTAAATCATGTTACAAAAAATGTAAAAGAGCACAGTCCTGTGCTTTACCATAAAACAGAAAAGATTAGGGAGAGGTAGAGGTGAGAAGAGGTTTTACAGGCAAGAAAAAGAGCAACCTGGTCACTTTTTAGATCAATAGTGCAAGTGTTTTACCAGAGTAGTATATACAGTGAATGATACACATTGGTTTATACTGTACAACTACTGTAAAAGGTCGACGTTTCGATCCCACGCTCTAAAATACATGGGGATCATCATCAGGACTTATTAATTTTGTATTGCCTGTTGGGAAAGGTTTATACGCCTGTGGGAGAACAGGAGGAGAGAAAGAAACAGAAAAAGTTTTTCAGGTTTTCATATTTACAATTGAAAAATGAGACTCAGCATTGCTCCACAATTTTTAGGAAGACTGTAATCGGATTCGCGGTGACTGGGCGAAGAGATGTGATGTGCACAGTAAAAACATTTGTGCAAGCAAGGTGACAAGGTGCAGTCACCGCGAATCCGATTACAGTCACGGCACATGGCTGACAAACAAAAGAGTTTGCTGTAGGCTAAGCATTCCATGTTTATGGCCACCAGGATCACCGTCTTTAGTATGCTATATCTTTCTGGTTATCGACTAAAAGAATGCTATGCAGTGCAGAACTTGACGTGGGGCCCCAGATCAACAGCAGCACTAGGCTACACCCTACTCGACTAAGAACTGGCATCAAAAAGATGTTAAATAAACATGCAAGCATTTATTTAAAGGTTAAGTGATGTTAAAGAAAGAAAGTAACTAGGGTGTCTTGCACCTCTTAACTTTACTAACACTCATTTTTAAAACATCTTGCAGCAAGAGTGTAAACAATATATAAAGTCTCTCCCCAATTTAAAAAAGTGTTATTTTATCAACATGCAGAACCGATTATCCTTATTACATGAGATTATACCAGGGCGTTAATAAGCATTTCTTTGTTTAAAGTGAAAGTTTTCCAGTAAGGGAATCAACGGCCCGTCTCCCCTTTAGCTAAACCAGGTAGCTCTATCGGGCACCAGTCAAAAATAGCGAGGTCTCAATAGACGAGGGAAAGTTCACAGATAAACAGGGTGGAGACTGAGGGCAAGGACAGGTGAGGACAAAGGTCAGAAGCTGGAAAGAGAAGAGTAGAGCGGAGAGGGTTAGTGGGTAGGGGGAAGGGGGAGGAGGGAGATACGGTCAGGAGAGACGCAGGAGGGATTGCCCAATGACCGGCTGGGTAGGTGATGGTCAAGGAGGGAATCCATAGCCCATCTCCCCTGCAGCTCGTGAGGTAGCTCCACCAGACATCAGTCAAAATGGCTACTTGGTTCATGCTTCGGAGAAATAAAAGGAAGAGAAGCGAGGCAAATGATGGCCTATTAGGAGGCAGCTAAAAAGAATAACAATCAAGACAGCAAATGGTAAGTAATGGGCGGGCTCCAAGCGCTTTACTGTATACAATACCCCTCGTAGCAACAGTGTATGCGCAGTATTAGGCAAGACCTAGAAGTTGGTCATTATCTAGCCGAGGTAATAAATAAAACAAAAATTTCACACACTCATCATTGCAGTAAAGCTGCAAATCAATTTGCTGTTTGAGCCAAATTTACAAACAAGAAGGTTCCATATATTTCAGAAAAACAACCATGTATCCATTATTTACAGTCCTAAATGCTTCATGGGAACCCACAGCTGCTCTCAGGCCATAGAAACCTATCTACCATGCAAGAACTTAAGGCAACTGATTCAGAATTCATGCCTCCCGCTGGATAGCACGTGTGGTTCACAACGGTCACAGTGCTCAAATGGGAGTGGCAGAGCAGGTCTTACAATTGCTTGTGGTAGAAGATACGGGCCAGTTTCACAATAGGTGGCATCCAATGAGGATAACGTTATTAGTAACTGAATTACTGGACGCCCCATTCTCTGTGTTGAGACGCTTATACATCACAATTTTGAAGGCCTACACTAGGGTGCTTTTCAAGCCACATGCAAAGGCATGTAAAAAGCGAGAAATCAGACCGTGAACCTTTGCAAAGTAACGTTTGGGAATATACTGTAAGACTCACCAGCATAGTCAATATCAACCGGTTTTGCATACCTATACATACAAATGAGACCGACTGGCATTGCTGTGCTTGTTAATAGTAACCTGTCAAGATAGATGTTTAATAGTCCACATTTTTGCTGCAGTTTTAGTAGTGACTACTAAGTGGTATTGAAAGGCGCTTTTTACTTTGCTTTATTTGGAAGGCCATATTCAGAGCATGAAGATGACATATCTACCAACGGAAAAGCCAAAAAGCTCCAAACACGGAATTGGAGAAAAACAACAAATCGAAGCTAGGCAACTGAGACTGACATGAAGGCCATTCAATTTTGAATAAGGATTTGCCCTGTGGAGCGTGGACTACTATGCCATCTGTAGTAAGGCTGCAAATGGAATCATAACGGGGTGCACCCCAAAACAATTTAAGGTCCTTCCTTGGAGAGAGGAGCCAGGCCAGCAGCGAGGACCGGAGCGAAACACAGCAGCAGAGGCAGACACAGCAGGAAAGGGATTAATTAGATGATTCCTTTCGTTTTGTTCCTGCCTCTGCTGGAATGTAGGATTTGATGGGCCCCTTGCAGAGATGTAATGCAGGGCACCGGTGTGAAGCGCTGCAGCCGCCCTTGCATTACACAAGTACACTAATTTGAGTTAGTGTGCTTGTGTAATGCAGGGGCGGCTGCAGCGCTTCACCCCGGTGCCCTGCATTACATCTCTCCAAGGGGTCCCTCAAATCCTGCGTTCCAGCAGAGGCAGGAACAATACAAAAGCCGTGCAGGGTACTAACCTATGTTCCGGAGGAGTTGATGAAGAGGGTTCCTCGCTGGGTCTGACTGGCGATGGCAAACCTCTTCAGGATAGTGCTCTTCTTCTGTGCTGGGAATTGGTGCTCCTGTGTCTCTGCTTTCCGTCCTGCGCTGGGAAACCGTAACGGGAAAAAAGTCGAAACTGGCCCTTTCAAAGAGCTTCCTAACCATTCTACCTGGCGGGTGACGTCAGACGTTGCTTGGCTGTGCCACGTCACTACCGGTGTGAAACCGGGGTGAAATGGTCATCGTGTGAGCATGTGTCATAGTGTAAAAATGTGACGCATGCTCACTAGACCTGAAACGCCGACCTGCTTGAATGAGTACCGGTACTCTCCTTTGTAAGGAAAAAGTGCCGGTTCTCTTGGAGGGAAAAAAGATGAGTACAGATGAGTACCGGCCCATTTAAAGCACGGACTTAAATATATATAGTCTATATATAGCAGGTTGAATGAATTACAATTACAAGCCGCAGGTGCTCGGTTTAGTAATGTCCCAGGGCAACACATTGATACTGCTCAAGGTTACCACAATCGGTTGTAAAATTTGCAGGCACAGCTAATTTAAAAAATATTTTTTTTTCAGAGAAATTAAAGGTGACGACAAAGACATTTCATTTAATTGTACTAGTCCTAACTCTAACTTCAATTTGCTTTGTTTCGTGACAAGCGAGAGGACTTATTTTTTTTCTTTTTTTCTTTCATTGATTTTGAACCATGACGACTTTAACTTATGGAGAGACAAGTCTATCCATCCAGCTACCGAAATCTGCCTGAAGCCTGTGCTACTCTTGGGTTTGCACAAACGTTGGCGAGCCCCCACGCATAGTGCTGGCCATTGTATCATCTTCGTATTTATTTATTTATGTTTTTCTATTACTGCCGGTCACCTGCTGGTCAGATCATACGGCAATACTGTTTCTTTAAACTACCTCCACATTTAGCACAGACAACCTTCGTCCCGTAAGTTAGAAATAAAAAAAACAACAACATACATGCGCTTCTTTAGGAGCTTTGTAAAAGTTTGTAGCAGCCTCCAGAGTGTATTTGGCCATTTACATGTTTGCCTAGTTTTAAAAAGGAATTATATACTAATGCATGTAATTTCACTCTCTTTCTCGCCTCTGCGAAAATGAGCACCTATTTTGCGGTTGTTTATAACATTGTAAGACACCTTGCAATGTAAAAGTAGGTTACTATTTTTATCATAGGGTTACTGCAGAGTGCCATCCAGCCTCTACCGTACACAGTGGTGGCCGACACATATAACAAGCATTTGTAATGCAACAGGTCTCGCTTTGACGCGAGTTTGAGCAATTGACATTGCAAATAACAATGCCTTTTATTTATTTCTTTTAAAAACATAAATAAAAGGCATTGTTATTTAAAATGCCAATAACTTAAACTTGCGTAACTGCGAGACTTATTGCTTTGCAAATGCTTGTTCATTATCCTAATAATGCAAAAATGGTTCATTTGGGTAGAAATCAATTCTTATTAGTGAAGACAACCCCCATCAACAATGGTACGTTTTAAATTCTGAGTTTGTGCTTCTCACAATCAATCACTCAAACTGTACCCAGTAGGAATGCCCTATGATACACCTCTTATGTAACATTTTCTATACACTGATTTATACATGTGGGATTAATTGTGTTTGTGTGATGTAAAGTGCTCTGACACCCTACAATAATACAAGTAGCGCTATAAAACAAAACAAAAGCTTGTAAGAGAGTGGTAATGGAGACTTGAAGGTCACTGTTAAAGAGTGTTAAATCACACTCATTTAAGTTGCTTGATTTTGCTTGCAAGAAAGTGTCACTCATAGTCGTTGAAATGTCACTCATAATTACACCGATATTATGATAAAGTCACACATGGCAATCTGAAACCTTGGCAGATATGCCAGTTTCTACCCTCCATAAGTAAATACCCCCATGAAGACAATGAGTTGAGCCTTTCAACAACGTTTAGGATGAATTACTGTTCTTAATCGGACTGTGAAGTGTTTTATTCTTGGCTCACCTCAGCTCTGGGTGATTTGGTCCCTATGAAGGTCTCTGTTTCTGGTCAGTCTAAGCCTTCATCTGGCTAGTTGTTCCTTGAGAAAAGGCAAACTGACTTGTAAGTTATTATGATGCCAATATTAGGCTATGGGAGACAGAATCACATACCCGAGAGCTTTAAAAAGCTATAAGAACAAGCATTTGCAATGCAATAGGTCTCGCATTAGGAAAGTTTGAGCTATTGGTATTGTAAATGACACATTTTTTATTTATGTGTTGGTTTTGAAAATAGCTAAATTAATAGCTTTGTCATTTACAATGCCAATAGTTATAACTTTCGCAAATGTGACACCTATAGCATTTGTAATGCAATATGTGTTGTATTTACGTGACTTAGATGTCTAGATATTACAAATAACAATGGCTTTTAATTTTTTTTAATAATTAATACTTAAATAAAAGTTATTGTAATTTATAATTAAATAAAAGTTATTGTAATTTATAATGGCAATAGCTTAAACTTTTGTAAATAACTTTTGTGAAGATTATGTTCAGTGTATTTTATTGTGACGAAAATCCAAGAACAGAAGTGAAATATTAACATATTTTTGTGACATTTGTAATGAAGCTTGAAACATTGAGAGAACATATTTGAACTAGTTGTTGAATGGTTGCACAGTTGATGCTGTGGTGGCGCTGAGTGATGTTGTGGTGGCGATGAGTGATGCAGTGGCGTTCAGTGATGCTGTGGTAGCGCATAGGGATGTTGGGGTGCCCCTGAGTGATGCTGTTGTGGTGCTGAGTGATGCTGTGGTGATGCGATAGATAGATAGATAGATAGATAGATAGATAGATAGATAGATAGATAGATAGATAGATAGATAGAGTGAGTGCGATAGACAGATAGAGTGAGGGCGATAGATAGATAGATAGAGGGAGGGCGATAGATAGATAGAGTGAGGGTGATAGATAAGATAGATAGATAGATAGATAGATAGATAGATAGATAGATAGATAGATAGATAGATAGATAGATTGCGATAGAGTGAGTGCGATAGATATATAGAGTGAGGGCGAAAGATAGATAGACAGATAGATAGAGTGTGGGCGATAGATAGATAGAGTGAGGACGATAGATAGATAGATAGATAGATAGATAGATAGATAGATAGATAGATAGATAGATAGATAGATAGATAGATAGATAGATAGATAGATAAAATCAGGGCGATAGATAGATAGACAGATAGAGAGAGTGAGGGCGATCAATAGAAACATGCATAGATAGATGGATGGATAGATAGATAGATAGATAGATAGATAGATAGATAGATAGATAGATAGATAGATAGATAGATAGATAGATAGATAGATAGATAGATAGATAGATAGTGTGAGGACGATAGATAGAGTTAGGCGATAGATAGTGTGAGAGCGATAGAGTGAGGGCGATAGATAGATAGATAGATAGATAGATAGATAGATAGATAGATAGATAGATAAATAGATAGAGTGGGGGCGATAGATAGATAGAGTGAGGGTGATAGATAGATAGGTAGATAGAGTGAGGGCGATAGATAGATAGATAGATAGATAGATAGATAGATAGATAGATAGATAGATAGATAGATAGATAGATAGATAGATAGATAGAGTGAATGAGGGCGTTAGATAGATAGATAGATAGATAGATAGATAGATAGATAGATAGATAGATAGATAGATAGATAGATAGATACATAGAGTGAGGGAGATAGATAGAGTGAGGGCGATGGATAGCTAGATAGATAGATAGATAGACAGATAGATAGATAGAGATATTACAAATAACAATGGCTTTTAATTTTTTTTAATAATTAATACTTAAATAAAAGGTATAGTAATTTATAAAGACAATAGCTTAAACTTTTGTAAATAACTTTTGTGAAGTTTTGTTCAGTGTATTTTATTGTGACGAAAATCCAAGAACAGAAGTAAAATATTAACATCTTTTTGTGACATTTGTAATAAAGATTGAAACATTGAGAGAACATATTTGAACCAGTTTTTGTTGTATGGTTGCACAGATTGATGCTGTGGTGGCCCTGAGTGATGTTGTGGCGTTCAGTGATACTGTGGTAGCGCATAGTGATGTTGTGGTGCCCCTGGGTGATAATGTGGTGGTGCTGAGTGATGCTGTGGTGATGAGATAGATAGAGTGAGGGCGATAGATAGATAGAGGTAGGGCGATAGATAGATAGAGGTAGGGCGATAGATAGATAGAGTGAGGACGATAAATAAATAGAGTGAGGGCGATCGATAGATAGAGTGAATGCAATAGAGTGAGGGCTATAGGTAGACAGATGGATAGAGTGAGGGCTATAGATAGATAGTATGAGTACGATAGATAGATAGATAGATAGATAGATAGATAAATAGATAGATAGATAGATAGATAGATAGATAGGTAGATAGATAGATAGATAGATAGATAGATAGATAGATAGATAGATAGATAGATAAAGTGAGTGAGGGCGATAGATAGATCGATAGAGTGAGGGCAATCGATAGATAGAAAGATAGATAGATAGATAGCTAGAGTGAGGGCGATAGAGATATAGAGAGACAGATAGATAGATACGTAGATACATAGATACATAGATACATAGAGTGAGAGAGATAGACAGAGTGAGGGCGATAGATAGATAGAGTGAGAGCGATAGATAGATAGATGGCGATAGATAGATAGATAGATAGATAGATAGATAGATAGATAGATAGATAGATAGATAGATAGATAGATTGAGGGCAATAGATAGATAGATAGATCGATAGATAGATAGATAGAATGAGGATGATATATAGATAGATTGATAGAGTGAGGGCAATACATAGATTTATAGCTAGAATGAGGGCAATAGATAGATAGAGTGAGGGCGATAGATAGATAGAGTGAGGTCGGCAGATAGATAGACAGAGAGATAGAGTGAGGGTGATAGATAGAGAGAGTGAGGACGATAGATAGAGAGAGTGAGGGCGATAGATAGAGTGAGGGCGACAGATAGATAGAGTGAGGGCGATAGATAGATAGATAGATAGATAGATAGATAGATAGATAGATAGATAGATAGATAGATAGATAGATAGATAGATAGATAGAGGGAGATACATAGATAGATAGAGTGATGATGATGGTAGATAGAGTGATGATGATAGATAGATAGATAGATAGATAGATAGATAGATAGATAGATAGATAGATAGATAGATAGATAGATAGGGTGTGTGTGTGTGGGGTTGTGTGTCTGGGGGTTGTGTGTGGGGGGTTGTGTGTGGGGGAGTTTTGTGTGTGGGGTTGTGTGAGTGTGGCATTGGGGTGGGGTGTTTTGTGTGTTGGGGGTTGTGTGTGTGTGAGGTTGTATGTGTGGGGCATTGTGAGTGTGTGGTTGTGTGTATGTGGGGGGGTAGTGTGTGTGAGGGTTGTGTGTGTGTGTGTGTGGGTGTGTGTGGGGGGGATATGTGTGTGGGGTGTGTGGGGGGTATGGGGTGTGTGTGTGTGGGGAGTTGTGTGTGTGTGGGGGTCTGGGGGTCTGTGCATGGGGTTGTGTGTGTGTGTAGGATTTTGTGTTTGGGGGTTGTGTGTGTGTAGGGGGTTGTGTGGGGGGTTGTGTGTGCGTAGGGTTGTGTGTGTTTGTGGGGTTGTGTGTGGGGGGGTGGTTGTGTGTGTGGGGGGGTTGTGTGTGTGGGGGGTTGTGTGTGTGGGGGGGTTGTGTGTGTGGGGTTGTGTGTGTGGGGTTGTGTGTGTGTGGGGTCATGTGTGTGTGTGGGGTTGTGTGTGTGTGGGGTTGTGCGTGTGTGTGGGGGTTGTGTGTGTGGGGGGTTGTGTCTGTGGGTGTGTGTGTGTGGGGGAGGGGTTGTGTGTGTGGGGGGTATGTGTGAGGATGTGTGTGTGTGTGTGGGGTGTGGGTGTGTGTGGGGGGTTGTGTGTGGGTTTTTTTTGTGTAACTGGGGAATGTTGTGTAACCAGCCACATCCATCCTCCCTAAAGTAACTAGAACCACATATTTAAAACAAGATGATCCCTTGATGTGAACCAGATGGAAAGAAGAAATATGTGGCCTTCCAGGGAAACTCCCAGCAGCCAGCATTTAGAACCTGGGGATTTGCAACCATTTCGGTATACTGATGTTCGTAAAGCTAAGGTCTTATGTTCCTATCCCCATTTGTACAATTATGTAAAATATGTTCCAAAATAAGCAATGAACAAATTAGAAAAGCTAATAGCTAATGTGTTTCTTGTTTATGTCGCCATGTGCACAGTCTCTGTAAATGTTTTCTTTCAGAATAGGTAATGATTAACGCTGATACTTATGAGAACTATATTACAAATGTGTCATTTAAAAAAAGCGATTTGCCGAATATCACACATTTTGGTGAAGACAGTCAGCCGGCACTAGGTAGGTCTCCCCTCCATGAGGGACAGGAGAGGGGAGAGGAGGGGAGCAAGCCCTCTTGAAGTGTCATTGGCCGGGCTCACAACACATCTACATTAACCACAACATGTGGAAGAGTCATTGTGGCAGGGAAGGGAAGCAACAGGTCGTACTGAGCTTCCCCGAGGGAGGAGGGGGGTGGAGGAAAGGGAAAGCCAGACGCAGAGGGATCAGGGGGAGAAGTGGGCAGAAGGTAATGCGGGGAGAGGAGGTGGAAACAAAAGACAACTCAGGGGAAGGTGGTGGAACCATTGAAGGGGGAGGGGAACATGAGAACGAAAGAGAAAAAAAGGGAGCAAGAAGACAAGGAGCAAAAAAGGGAAAGAGAGAAAAAGAAAAGAAGAGCCTAGAAGCGCTTCTGTTTTTGCAACACGCTACCGAAAAAACTGTACTAAGCTTTCCCGTGGAATGGAGGGGGAGGAGTATAAAGGGGGTAATAAGCAAAGTCGGGAAGAGAAGCTGAAAAGACAGGTTCAGACAAGTGTGTGAGCGAGTGAAGAAAAAAAGCAGACTTAGAAAATGAAAAGGGAAAACGTGAGAGAAAGGAGAGTAAGAGGCAATTTAAAAGGAAGAGAGAAAAGCAAAAGGAGACTAAAGGAAGAGCGAGAAAAGGACAAGGCAAGATGAATGAGTAAGAAAAGTGGAAAGGAGAGAAGAGTGCTAGAAAAACGAAGGTAGAGAATTAGGGAAGGAGCAAACAGTGAAAAGTAGCAGCAACAGGAACAAGCAGGAAGTGGGATAAGGGAGGGGGTGGCAAATGGTGAGAACTTTTGCAGCCGCTTTGATGTTCTCAATGGCTGCGCGGCTCACTGAGAAATCAAAGCAGCAGCGAAAGTCCTCCCAAAGGCTGCAGGCGGACAAATGGTGTGCACACCCGGAGCACAGGCACTGTGCCCGATCCGCCTGCAGACTTTGGGAGCATTTTTTAAAGCCCTTACTTAACTCTTGCAGAGCAACGCATGCCCGTTGGCTCAGCGAGACCTAAAAAGGACTTGTCTATTAATAATCCCAGTTAACAAAATCAAATAACATTTTCATGCAATTCCCTGTTTTCTCCTTTTGAGAATTTTTGTGATTTGGTCATAACTCCTTCGCTACAAGGTGTCTCCATTTTCTTTTCTGATGAAGAAACAGCCTGTTAGGAGTCAAGTCTTTTGCAGGGGCTGGAACTTCAACTTTAATTTCATTATTGGACTGTCCCTCCTTATAATTTACAGCATGTTATTCACGAATGAAGGCAATCCTATGTCCGCATAGCATATAGTAACGCGGCCAATAATTTACGTTTGATAGAGTTGTTATATCGTATTATTGTCACTTTCAGGCAACACACTTGCCCTGAGTCATTGCTAATTTTTTTTTAATGTGGAATCTTGTTTTCATATTTGTGGCTAGTACCTATGGAACTCTGCCGTGAATTAATTTCATATTCTTATTTTTTATGATGGGGCTGCGAGTTTCTCGTGATATTGATGTTGCATGGGAATGCATGAATGCAAATGGAAAGCATTTTTACAGGGCTTCTACATCTGCGTCAATTATCCCTAATTAGTAATTAGAGGACACGAACAGCAGGAAGTTATTCTACGAATAAAGCAATACAAACTTGTTTACAGGTACTATTTAGTATCATGAAGAAGTTATACTGTGTGAGGTGGCCTTTTTTCCCAAAATGTGGGTACAGCCTGTGTGTGTTTTCAGGCATAGGCCTTCCTGTACTGCTTGGTTTCATCTGCCCCCTGTTTAGTTAAGGTTCACATGCAGTGCTTAATTTGTGAACAATTAGGTGCCAGGGCCCTTGCCAGAAGGCTACTGCAACTTAAACTATCCATTGTTGCTGCCAATGACAGTACCAAGACAACTTCTAACCCTCACACTTTTGCAGGTATTACAGTTCATTACTATTCCCGGCCCCCAAAGCCCAAACAATGGCTTGTTTGGCAGTTATTAATGATTGCTAATGTATATTGAATTAATGGCCTGCTGCTGTTGTGGTCATCCCTATTTCAGCCACCTGCTCTGCCATGTGGCAGGCAGTCACACGTGCAGGTGCTGACAATTTAGTTCTGGTGCTGAGTACCGGAAACCACTGGCTCAAATTAAACATTGGATTCTATATTTTGTTTTTCACAGGAGAATGGACATTTAAGGTTCCATTTTCAGTTGCTTATATTTATTCAGTAGGAATAATTTAGAAACATGTAGCATACCTTTTGAGTACGCCAATGGTAATGGGTTGACAGCTCTGGCTGATGAGAAATCATTAAACCAGTAATTTGATTAATTAGAATATCTGGGTAGCATTAATGTTCACATTTGGCCCTTCCCCATTTACTACACAGCATGGGAGGGGCATTTAGACAGACAAGGCGCAAGTGGCTTTTCTGCCGGAGTGTCATAAAGCAGTGTCGTGGAGTAAAGTGGGCTCTTATGAAGTGGTGTAGAGTCATGGAGTGGTGTAGAATAGAGTTGAGTGGACTGTCATGGATGTGCATAGGATGGACTTGCATAGTGTTGTGGATTGTCATGGAGGTAGTAGAGTGTTATAGATTGGAAGGGTGCAGAGTGTATTAGAGTGTCATATAATTGAGTATTATAAAGTGAAGCAGAGTGTCATAGAGTGGTAGAGTGGATTGCATTGAGTGTAGTAGAGTGGTGTAGAGCAGAGTGGAGTGGCAGAGAGTGTTGGGTAGAGTGGAGTACATTGTTATAGAGTGGTGTAAAGTGGAGTAGGGTGTTGTAGAGTAGTGTGACTTAGAGAGGAGTAGTGTAGTAGAATGAAATGGCATAGAGTGGAGTAGTGTCGTAGAGTAGATTGGCATAGAGTGGCATGGAGTGTTGTGGCGTAGAGTAGAGTAGTGGAGTAGACTGGTGTGTAGTGTAGAATATAGTGGAGTAAAATGGCATGAAGTGGTGTAGAGGGAGTAGCATAGAGTGTCATAGGGTGGACTATTGTCGTAAAGTGTAATAGAGTGGATTAGAGCCTCATAGAGTGGAGTGTTGTAGAGTGGATTAGAGTGGCCTAGAATGAAGAGGCATAAAGTACAGTGGTGAAGAGTAGACTGGCATAGAGTGCAGTTGCATTAGAGTGCTTTGGTTTTGAGAAATTTGCATACAGTGAAGTGGCAAAGAGTAGAGTGGTGCAGAACAGAGTGGAGTGGAGTGGTGCAGAGTAGACTGCAGTGCATAGAGTGGAATGGCGTAGAGTGGAATGGTGCAGGTAGTGTCATAGAGTGGAGAAGAGCGTCAAAGAGTGGAGTGTTGCAGAGTGAAGTAAAGTGGCCTAGACTGAAGTAGCATTAAGTACAGTGGTGCAGAGTGGATTGGTTTTGAGAAAAATTGGTATAGACTGCATTGACGCAGAGTGCATTGGTGCAGTGGTGTAGATGCAGATTAGAGTGGTGTGGCGTAGTGCAGAGTAGACTGCAGTGGAGTAGAGTGCAGTAGCATAGAGTAGAGTGGCGTAGAGTTCGGGCCATCAGCGCAGTAGTTGTAGCACGCAGCTGCAGCATGGGTGTACCAGTTGCCTCACATCAGTCCTTCGGCTAGGCGGCCTGCCTCATAAATTAAATTGTGCGCTTTTGAGCCTCTCAATAGTGAAGATGGGATGGCCCTCTCGCCTGTTTACCAGCCCACCATCATCGTCTTTGTTGTAGCACATTCTGATGACCACGTTATAGATAGAGCTACACTACTATCGGTGCAGCAATTACATGTTATATTACGTTATTTATGTTATATACTACATTCTATGGAAAATATGGCCCACGGCCCAAATGCCATGTCTGTGCTTAGTTAGATGTAAGCAAAATGTTCTATTTAATGTGTTGTGTTGGACAGTTGTGTGTGTTCCATGCAATTGAAAAGTGCTCTTCGGGGCCACATTGCAGCCAGCTGTATAGTATATCTGCGCTATGTGGGGTGTATGCAAGGTCTGTCCAATGCGTTCTGTTTGATGTTTGCATATGTTTTAAACTACTTACAATGCTCTTGGGAGCTGCGTGCCATCCAGCTATATGGTATTTCTGAGCTATGTAAGCTCTACCCAGGGTGCGCTATTACATGTCTGCGTATGATGTAAATTATCGAAAAGTATTGTTGGGTGCTACAGTGCACCACAACAGTCAGCTGTACGCTCTATTTGAGGTGCACAGTCAACATACCTTTATAAACTGGTGAACGAGGTTTAGGTTTTTCTGGTTCCAGTAATCCCTGGGCCCCCACTCTGCCTATTCCTTGCATTTGAAATTTACATTTACTGCTGTAGTGTGAGAATGCATTTCATGAAAAGGAATATAAAGTAAGGGTGGGTGTAGTTCGCGAAGTAGCGCTACGCGAAGCTACGCGAAGCTACGCGAAGTGTACTTTGCACTACGCGAGCTGCGTTGTAGCATGTTCGCACTGTGCAAGATGCGTTTTCAATGATTGCACAGTGCGGCAAGCATCCGGCACAGTGCATTCATTGAAAACCGCATCTTGCACAGTGCGAGCTGTAGTTTTCTGCTGCTTGAGTAGATTTTTACTTGAGCGGCAGCTTTCTCAACGCTAACTGGTAGTTTCTCATTGCGAGCGGTCGCGAGCATGCGCAACCACTCGCAATGAGAAACCTGACCTCCCCGCGTTCAGAATCTCGCCGGGATGTCATTTTGCTTGCTCGCGGTCGCGAACATGACGTTGAGGATCGCGAACAAGCAAAAAATGACCGCTGCACTGGGCTACGCTGCACTACGCGTGTTCGCACTGTGCTACGTGCAGCTCGCGTAGTGCAAAGTTGCACAAACTTCGCAAACTACGCGAGCGTAGCGTAGTGCTTCGCCCAGGGTTAATATAAAGTAGGGTTGCCAAAAGAAAAATGCCAGCCATGTGTTTAACCTCTTGGCTGCTAGGCGTTTTCCCGCTGTGTGCTGGAAAATGCCATTTTAGTGGCACCATGACGAGCTCAGCTCGTCATCAGCACACGACACCCGTGGGTGATGACGAGCTGAGTTCGTCATCAGCATCGAAAGGGTTAAAGAGCCTGGAAAGTCCTTGTATTGGCACTAAATGAGGTTATAAATAAAAAAGTCTGTATTCATTTGTAATGTGACTTTTCTGTCATTGTTCTCTTTAATTATCAGTCATGATCTCATCATTCAGGCAGCCCTAGAACACAATACAAGTGCTTTCTATTTATATTTGCTGTTCGAAGTATGCACAGTGCTGAAAATACAGCTTTAGGGGACTGCTTATTTTTGTTGGTGGGGAAAAGTGGTAGGTGGTGGGCCGGGCTGCTGGGGGGCCCCCTCCATGTGCTTTGCAGGGGGGCCCCCTCAAGTTTCGTTACGCCACTGGCTTCTAGCGCTGGTTCCCGGACAGCCACTCATCCATCTCCAGCCATAGGTGTGCCCTATGCATGATCCGCCTGCCGTGTGCTGCCCTCACATACCACTGCCACGTCCTCGGCAGGATCTCCTCCAGTTGTGCGCATCCTTTTTGGGTTCAGGAATAGCGTGCTACTCGCCGAAAAAGGTCTTTAAAGCCTCAATAGGGGTAATAAGCGCTTTATAAATGCATTTACAATTACTCTTACATATATTCATTGAGTGATGTGTTTAAAAAGTGGCATATCCCTGTTCTCAGGTTAACCTTGACCAAGACCGTCACAGCGAAAGCTAACTTTTCACTTAACAACAAAACACACAAGATGATGGACAGAATGTTGCACAATGGCAAAACATTCACCCCCCAGTCACAGATCTGGGTTTAATCCATCGTTAATTTGCTCACCAAACCACCCCAGTTCAGACATGGCCATATACAAATCAGTCTTGACCCTGTGCCTCAAGGGAGCAGTCCAGACCGAACTGCCAAGCCATGTCTTCCCTGGACCGGAATCAAGCATCCTATGACCGGTTTCTGGCTATTAGCCGTCTTCGGCCAGGATAGCTTGACTCCAGTGGCTTAGTGAGCATGGGACCCACACTGGACATACCCTTCCCCAGAGGGTGAACAGCAAAACACACAAGATGATGGACGAAATGTTGCACAATGCCAAAACATTCACCCCCCAGTCACAGATCTGGGTTTAATCCATCGCTATTTTGCTCACCAAGCCAACCCGGTTCAGACATGGCCATATGCTAATCAGTCTTGACCCTGTGCCTCATGGGAACAGTCCAGACCGAACTGCCAAGCCATTTCTTCCCTGGACCGGAATCAAGCATCCTAGGACCGGTTTCTGGCTATCAGCCGTATTCAGCCAGGATAGCTTGACTCCAGTGGCAAAGTGAGCAAGGGGCCCACATCTGGGCATACCCTGCCACATAGGGTGAACAACAAAACACACAAGATGGTGGACGGAATGTTGCACAATGGCAAAACATTCACCCCCATTCACAGATCTGGGTTTAATCACATATTTTTGCCATTTAAGAAGGATAAGAAGCACTTCTACCATGGACAATATGACATAGGCTCAGGCTATAAAAACTAAAAATGTTAGTTAATGAAAGAAACATGTAAATGTACAGAATAATGAAGGATAACAATAGGGGAATTGCAGACAGACAAAGGAGAACTTTGATAAATGTGAAGGGTGTTAAATTAAAATATTGAAGACGGAAAATTGAAGATCATACATGGTCTGAGGTGAGAAAAAGGATGTGATGTAGAGGAAGGCAGTAACAGAAGTTCAATCTAAAATAGCAGATCCTTTGTCTTTAACTCTTCTCACCTGGTCGCCAAATGTAGAGTGGGATTGTGTTTCTCTTTTTCTCCGAGATGCAGGGTACTTCGGGTAGATGCGGGGAGTATGGGCAAGTGAGAGGGAGGCAGAGCATAGTCATCTCAATGGTTGATGGAAGTTTAGGTGGTGGTTAATGTAGGCTGGCCCTTGGTTGTGTAGAACCGCGTGTGAATGGCCAGCAGCTTGAATTGGCATCTCTTCAGTATGGGAGCCAGTGGAGTTTCCTGAGTTGTGAAGTGATGTGGGTTAGTCTGGGGAGACAGAGAATAAGTCTGTATGTGGTGTTCTGTTTGGTTTGAAATCTCTGTAGAAGGTGTGCAATGATTCCTACGTAGAGGGTATTGTCGTAGTCCAGTCAGCTGGCGATGAGGGCTTGTGTCACAGTGTGTCTCATGTAGGGGTAGCCACTTGAATATCTAACGTAGCATGCGCAAAGTGAGGAAGCGGGCTGACGAGACAGTGTTGATTTGTGATTTCATGTGAGCTTGTTATCAATGATGATTCTGAGGTTTCTGGTGTGGTTGAGGGAGCAGTTGCGGTTCCTTGGTCTGATAGCCACCTAGAGTCATTCCATGTGTTGCTGCTGTTGCGAAAGATCAATACTTCCGTCTCGTCTCTGTTCAGCTACAGGCAGTTGTTCTTCATCCAGTTGGCTATGTTTGTTAAGCATCTGTGGAAGTTGGTTCTGGTGGTGATGGGGTCGTCGGTGAGTGAGAGGATGAGTTGGGTGTCGTCTGCCTAGAAATTATGTTTAGGCCGTGGGATCTGACAATGTTGGTGTAGTGCCAGAGGCACTCCCATGTATAGGGACCACATGAAGACCTTTCACAACCATTGGTTTAATAGACTTTATGTGTTTTGATTTACTCTAGCTTGAATGTACGACATAATTTTTTCTGCATGTTTATTTTGCCTTAATATTCCATTTTGTGTCTCTTTGTAACTTCAGAGTAGAGCGTAGATCAGCCTTGCCAGGAACAGAATGTGTGGGTGTGGGTTTGAAAGCATGAGAGAGAGAAAGGTGTGGAATGTACTTACCTGTCTCAGAGTGTAGTGTTATATGCAGTTATGCACAAATGTGCATTATGTTGTACGGTGGGAAATATAGTGTTTGAGGATCACTGACAGAATATCGACAGTCAAAATATCGACTTGCCAAAATATTGAGGTAAAAATGTAGAATGCCAGAATATCGACTTCCTATCTACAAACAGGTAAGTACAAAAATATCAATAGGACAAAATATAGACAATCAAAATATCGAATTTTTAAAATATCTTAAAAGTAATTTAAAACTAATATAATAATAAATATAATTAATTTAAACATACTTAAAATACTTAAATAATCTTAAAATTAATACATAATTAATGTAACTTAAAAAAATAATAATTTAAAAACACACATATATATATATATATATATATATATATATATATATATATATATATATATATATATATATATATATATATATATATATATATATATATATATATATATATATTCACTGAAAAAACCATAGGTTATAGACCATATATAGTTAGGAATTAGCATTTACAAAACCTTGAAAATTCACTGAAAAAACCATAGGTTATAGACCATATATAGTTAGGAATTCGCATTTACAAAACCTTATTTTACTCACACAAAACCATTGAAATTCCATATATAGTTAGTTGCACTAACTATATATCGCGCACCCGCAATCCACTGCTGATGATGTCACATATTACATCATTCATGACATGGTCAGTGACATCACTGATGACATCACTGATGACATCTCAAATGACATCACTGATGACATCTCAAATGACATCACTGATGACATCACTGATGACATCTCATTTGACATTACTGATCACATCACTGATGATATAATTCATGTGATAATACGATGAACCTCTTCAGACTCTAATATAACCTTAGATACAATCAGTGTAAACAGACACTCACAGACTGTCACTCATCCATGGAGTTACTCACACACCTAGTCAGTCATGCAAAGAATCAATCACACCTCCATTTCCTCAACTATACAGTTATACAAACTTTACTTATTCAAACATATACTAACACATATTTACTCTCTTATACAATCCCTGATACAAGTTTACAATGATCCATACAGCCACTCACACATTCACTGGCTCTTATGCACAGTTATTTATATATGTCAACTCTCACATGTACTGTGTTTTACATATGTACTTACTTTGACATGTAGCACTGAGATATCCATTCACTCACCAATACACTCATGCACACAGTCAACCGCCCATACAGCTGTTTCCACATGCACTTTTGAAACCATACATCTAGTGAATCAACTGCTCACACATCTATGCACAGAGTCATACACCTCCCAGCCACCCACACACACACTCAGCCTCCCATACAAATACTTGGGCAACCAATCAATAACCCATATAGTTACTCATATAGCTACTTATCAACACATGCAACAGTTTACAGAACAACAGACATAATGATGCACAAATTAAGACAGTTTAGTCACTAACCATGCACTCAGTGAGACACATTTAATCACTCACTCATACAGTCAGTCATGCACCTACTAAATCCTTCATCCAGACACTTATACATCCACTCATTCTGCAATATGTAAGATATATTTTAACTTTACAGAAACATACAGTCACTGGATGTTGTCATCAGTGATGTCATCAGTGATGTCATTTGAGATGTCATCAGTGATGTCATCAGTGATGTCACTGACCATGTCATGAATGATGTAATATGTGACATCATCAGCAGTGGATTGCGGGTGCGCGATATATAGTTAGTGCAACTAACTATATATGGAATTTCAATGGTTTTGTGTGAGTAAAATAAGGTTTTGTAAATGCGAATTCCTAACTATATATGGTCTATAACCTATGGTTTTTTCAGTGAATTTTCAAGGTTTTGTAAATGCTAATTCCTAACTATATATGGTCTATAACCTATGGTTTTTTCAGTGAATTTTCAAGGTTTTGTAAATGCTAATTCCTAACTATATATGGTCTATAGCCTATGGTTTTTTCAGTGAATATATATATATACATACATATATAAACATATATCATCTGTATATCTATATAAATACAAACATAAATGCATGCATACATATACTTATATGCATACAGATGCATGTTATTTACATGAAAGTTGAAAAAACACTAATAAAAGCAAAGCTAAAAAGCCACCTCATTACAAACAGAATGGCTTTAACTTAAACGAGGGCGAGATCTATTGCATTTTCAATGCTTGTTTACTTTGGTTCCATCAAGAAGGTATTCAGATGTGTCACACATTTGCCATAAATTCTGAATGTTAGCACTCTAGTTGCACATTAGATCACTGTAGTAAAGCTACTGCTCACCAGGGACGTCTGCTGCTGGTATTCAAAGTGCATGTGTCAGTCTGCATGTCAGAATTTTTTTAATGAAATAGAAGAGGATTTGAGAAGTCACTCAAAATGATCCCTAATTTTTCTTTCTGAAGCACTAATCATACTTTCTATGGCAAAATTAACCCCCTCATGTTGTTCCTTTTTAAATTGAGTGTTTTCAGACTTACCACTTCATTCCAATCAAGATGGCTTCTGGTGTGCCATACTTTTGTCATAAGTAAGACTGTTAGCGCTCTAGTTGTTCTTTAGAACACTCTGGGACATTCTGTCATTGGGCTATACTTGGGGTACATCTGGGTGATATTTGGGCTACATTTAGGCTCTTTTGTCTCTGGTGGCCATCTTGGGAGACTGTATGTCAGAATTTTTTAATGAAATTGAAGAGGGTTTGAGAAGTCACTCAAAATGTGCCCTAATGTTTCTTTCTGCAGCACTAATCATAATTCATATGGCAAAATATACCCCCTCATTTTGTTCCTTTTTAAATTAAATGTTTTAAGAGTTACCACTTTATTCCAATCAAGATGGCTTCAGGTGTGCCATACCTTTGTAATAAGTAGGACTGTTAGCGCTCTAGTTGTTCTTTAGAACACTCTGGGACATTCTGTCATTGGGCTATACTTGGGCTACATCTGGGTGATATTTGGGCTACATTTGGGCTCTTTTGTCTCTGGTGGCCATTTTGGGAGACTGCATGTCAGAATTTTTTAATGAAATAGAAGAGGATTTGAAAAGTCACTCAAAATGTGCCCTAATTTTTCTTTCTGCAGCACCAATAATACCTTCTATTGCATAATATACCCCCTCATTTTGTTCCTTTTTAAATTAAATGTTTTAAGAGTTACCACTTTATTCCCATCACGATGGCTCCAGGTGTGCTATACCTTTGTAATAAGTAGGACTGTTAGCGCTCTAGTTGTTCTTTAGAACACTCTGGGACATTCTGTCATTGGGCTATACTTGGGCTACATCTGGGTGATATTTGGGCTACATTTGGGCTCTTTTGTCTCTGGTGGCCATTTTGGGAGACTGCATGTCAGAATGTTTTAATGAAATAGAAAAGGATTTGAGAAGTCACTCAAAATGTGCCCTAATTTTTCATTCTGCAGCACTAATCATACTTTCTATGGCAAAATATGCCCCCTCATGTTGTTTCTTTTTCAATTAAATGTTTTAAGAGTTACCACTTTATTCCAATCAAGATGGCTTCAGGTGTGCCATACCTTTGTAATAAGTAGGACTGTTAGCGCTCTAGTTGTTCTTTAGAACACTCTGGGACATTCTGTCATTGGGCTATACTTGGGCTACATCTGGGTGATATTTGGGCTACATTTGGGCTCTTTTGTCTCTGGTGGCCATTTTGGGAGACTGCATGTCAGAATGTTTTAATGAAATAGAAAAGGATTTGAGAAGTCACTCAAAATGTGCCCTAATTTTTCATTCTGCAGCACTAATCATACTTTCTATGGCAAAATATACCCCCTCATGTTGTTTCTTTTTAAATTAAATGTTTTAAGAGTTACCACTTTATTCCAATCAAGATGGCTTCAGGTGTGCCATACCTTTGTAATAAGTAGGACTGTTAGCGCTCTAGTTGTTCTTTAGAACACTCTAGGAGGCTGCAGTAGAACACAAAGGAATCAACTGACAGTCTCTGTCCTTGTTGGATGTACATGTTTTACTGAGAATGTCAGACTTCATTTTCACATGACTGAGAAAGATAATGTGAATTTACAGAAAATATGCTTTCAGTTTAGCTTATAGATCCCCTTCCAAACCACTGTGGGAAAATCATGAGATATTAGTTTTCTTTCAAACAATATTCATGATATCACAGCAGAAGGTTTTTTCACATGGTAAAATCACCTTAGAACCCACCACAATTCCTAAAACGAGTATGGTACCATCAACAAATGATTTATAATGTAACTAAAGTCCTAAAACCCTCTATTAACTACAATGCTTTTTAATGAGGTGCTATCATGTATATTGGTCCCAAGATGGCTGCCAACACTTCTTGGATGAAGTGCTGACAGCCAATCAGATCAGATGTGTGGTTAGGCTCCGCCCAGATATATATCTTTTTTTGAACCTAAAGTACTCAAAATCCACTGGAGCACATATATTGAGACCTAGAAAAGGCACATCGGGCTAACAGTCCCTACAATTTTGCCAAGTTTCGTGCAAATCCATTCAGCCGTTCGAGCTAAAAGTGAGGCCAACCGCCCTATGGAAATTAACATGGGAAAAATGCGTTTTGGGACCCCCCTTTTTTCTCGGCCCCCCCTTGATGAAACCCCCCCAAATTGTCAGGGGCTGCTCAAAAACAAAATGTTCCATTTTCCTGAAAATTTCAGCCAATTCCGTCCACAAACGCCAAAGTTATTAGACATAGAATTTTCAAAAATCCCATAGAGAAAAAATCCTAACTATATATACCTACTGGCGACCGCCAGTAGGTAATATATATATATATATATATATATATATATATATATATATATATATATATATATATATATATATATATCCCAAACATCCATCCGACTCCGGAGAGTAAATGGCACGTACTCATGATCGGTAGGAATAGGGCAAATTTATTGGTTCAGGTCTCCCACGACCCCGCAAAGACGCGTTTCGCCTGCGCAGCAGGCTTTGTCAATCCCATTTGGCGCCTAAATTTTAAAAGTATATATAGCCCTCCCCTCTAATGCAGGCACTGCAGACACTGATAAACATGAAAAACAGACTACATAGGTAAATTCCTGTTTGGAAAAACATACATAGCATGTTAGATAGGTAAAGTGCATAATGCAAGTTAATAAAAACAAAAGCTGCATAATGCAAAGCCATCCAATTAAGTGAATTATGTCCTATCATATACATTATGTCAGTGCATTATCAGACTGGGAGAGTGGCATATAAAAAATAACATTCCTAAATGAGTTAGTAATTAATGCAAATACAGCACCAAAGCTCTCAAAATATGCTTCCCATCTAATATATCTATAAAATTAAAGCAACTTTAAAAGACGTGCTCGTTATTGCTGTCATGAAGGTCGGAAACACACATCTAGTCACAGATTAGAAGGAACACATTTCCCTAGATAACAGAAGCGGCGAATATGGCAGAAAACTGATGTCATTGCTGTTAACATGAATCATCTGAAACACATTTGGGAGATAACAGTTTTGTAATGAGTCCATGGGGCTCGAATTGCACCAACTGAGTGAACTTGCGACCTGAATGTCAGCCTCCGGGCAGTCTTTACTGGCTAGTAGAACTACAAGGTCCAGAATCCCCATCAACGGAATTGTCAATCAAAATCCGTGCAAGAGTTCTTACATTACCTTACAAAGTGAATAAAATCTGGATCACTGCTCAAACCCTAAAAAAATATTCCTTTTCAGGGCCGCCACCATAATGTTTGAAAGTAATGTGAAAAAAAGTTTTCCGAACCTCCTGTGCAAGAAACACGCTACTGTGTTGAAGTCAAGGGCGCACATGAGGGGTCGGAGAGGACCGATAAGAATAAACTTCAATATGCCACACCAACCTCACCGCTTAGCAGTCAGCATCCACGGTGCACAGTCACCAGAGTGCCACGGTATCCTGGTTAAGGCCTTTCTTGACGCAGAACACAGAAAGGCGAGCTGGCAGTTGGAAAACCGCCCCGCTTCGCCCTCTGAACCTCCACGCCAGTCATCCTGAATCCACTTCCCGGTGCAATCCCCTGGGGGCTCTGCTGCATTAGCACTACCATGCTGATCCAACGAAGGTTGCGGTCTAGAGCAGAGCCACAAATCGACTGGTGGTAAGCAAGCAACGCAAACCGCCGGCACTGCAATTTGATCCCAAACATCCATCCCACTCCGGAGAGTAAATGGCACGTACTCATGATTGGTAGGAATAGGGCAAATTTATTGATTCAGGTCTCCCACGACCCCGCAAAGACAGAGAGACGCGTTTCGCCTGCGCAGCAGGCTTTGTCAATCCCATTTGGCGCCTAAATTTTAAAAGTATATATAGCCCTCCCCTCTAATGCAGGCACTGCAGGCACTGATAAACATGAAAAACACATATATATACATATTATTAACAAAACATATACAATATTTTTTCCGTAGGATAGCGAGAGGGTTCAATTTACTATTCACACTCCAGAGAGTGCAACAGTAGGGAAAGCGTTGGATAGCGTAGGGGTAAAAATTACTATTACCACTCCAAAGAGCGCAACAGTAGGGAAAGCGTTGGAGAGCGTAAGGTTAAAAATTACTATTCCAACTCCAGTGAGCGCAACAGTAGGGAAAGCATGGGATAGCGTAGGGGTAAAAATTACTATTCCCACTCCAGTGAGTGCAACAGTAGGGCAAGCGTTGGATAGTGAGAGGGTAAAAATTACTATTACTACTCCAGAGAGAGCAAGGGTAGGAAAAGCGTTGGATAGCGTAGGGGTAAAAATTACTATTCCCAATCCAGAGAGCACAACAGTAGGGAAAGCATTGGATAGCGTAGGGGTAAAAATAACTATTCCCACTCCAGAGAGTGCAACAGTAGGGAACGTGTTGGATAGCGTAGGAGTAAAAATTACTATTCCCACTCCAGTGAGTGCAACAGTAGGGAAAGCTTTGGATAGCGTAGGGATATAAATTACTATTCCTACTCCAGAGAGTACAACAGTAGTGAAAGCGTTGGATAGTGTAGGGATAAAAATGACTATTCCCACTCCGGTGAGTGCATCAGTAGGGAAAGCGTTGGATAGCGTAGGGGTAAAAATTACTTTTCCAACTCCAGAGAGTGCATCAGTTGGGAAAGCGTTGGATAGCGTAGGGGTAAAAATTACTTTTCCAACTCCAGAGAGTGCATCAGTAGGGAAAGCCTTGGATAGCGTAGGGGTAAAAATTACTATTCCCACTCCAATGAGTGCAACAGTAGGGAAAGTGTTGGATAGCGTAGGAGTAAAAATGACTATTCCCACTCCAGTGAGTGCAACAGTAGGGAAAGCTTTGGATAGCGTAGGGGTAAAAATTACTATTCCTACTCCAGAGAGTGCAACAGTAGGGAAAGCATTGGATAGCGTAGGGATAAAAATTACTATTCCCACTCCAGTGAGTGCAACAGTAGGGAAAGCGTTGGATAGCGTAGGGGTAAAAATTACTATTCCAACTCCAGAGAGTGCATCAGTAGGGAAAGCGTTGGATAGCGTAGGGGTAAAAATTACTATTCCCACTCCAGTGAGTGCAACAGTAGGGAAAGCGTTGGATAGCGTAGGGATAAAAATTACTATTCCTACTCCAGAGAGTGCAACAGTAGGGAAAGCGTTGGATAGCATAGAGATAAAAATTACTATTCCCACTCCAGTGAGTGTAATAGTAGGGAAAGTAAATACTTCATATATAAATATAAATAACATAAATAATAATACCTATTACAAAATAATTAACATATTTTACAATTTTATAAAATATATTAATTAATCAATTAAAATTACAATTTTTTTTATCTAATAATAACAATTACCTACTAATACTAATTATTTACCAATTACCAATAAATTAATTTACAATATAAAAATAAATAAAAATTAGACACCAATTTTTAAAAAAAAATGTTAGTTACTTACAATTAAATTACTTCCCAAGCTATTCTCCTATAAACACACAACCCACTACAGAAAATAATGTAATAAAAGTAACATATTTATCAATTTATCAATTACAATAAATTACTAAATATATTTTAATTAATTACCAATTAATAATTAATTAACAATTAATTCTAAATAAATACCAATAAATAAAAAATCATATTTAATTAATTATAATTAAACTACTTCCCACCCTATTCCCCTATAAACCCACAACCCGCTACAGAAAATAAATTACTAAAATTAACATATTTATCAATTAATCAATTAAAATTAATTACCAATTATATTTTAATTAGTTACCAATCAATAATTAATAAACAATTAATCCTAAATAAATAAAAATAAATAAAATAACATATTTATTTAATTATAATTAAATTACTTCCCACCCTATTCCCCTATAAACCCACAACCCGTTACAGAATTTTATTACACAAAAATTAAAAATTAATATTAACTTACCTTAAATTCGATATTTTTGTTGTCTATATTCTGTCTAGTCGATATTATGTCCATTCTATATTTTTGATTCGATATTATGTCCATTTTATTCGATATTAACATTTTCTAGTCGATATTTTGGTAGTCTATGTTATGTCTAGTCGATATTATGTCTATTCTATATTTTTTAATCGATATTATGTCTAGTCGATAATAAAAACTCGATATTTTGACTCTATACCAGTGTTTGATGCTATAGGCAGTGGTGCAAAAATGTGCATTATGTTGTACATTGGGAAGTTCTATGAAGTTTGTACTATTGGCTTTGACATGCCCTCATGCCTTCTTGAATTCTGACTCTTGATCTCTGCACACACAAGCAGGCCCCCAGGTTTCTCACACTATTTAGGTTATTCATGTTCAAGATTGTTTTCGGTACTTTTGGAGATGTTTTTTACTTTCTCAAGCTTCACTAAGATAAGGGGCTGAAATATGTGGGAGCGCAGAAGAATACGTGATAACCCATTTGCCTTTGAAATGCTTGTGGGAGATTGGTCAACTCCAGTAAGTTTATTTTGCACACAGAAGGTCTTCTCGGAAACTTCTTGGGCATTGAGATTATAAAACTGGAGTCTGTTGACTTGGAAAGCAGGATTTTGGAGCTGAAGGACGGATGTGTTTTATTAATTGTGGAAGTTCCTGGCTTGCTGTGAATCCCCCAACCTGGTGTGGACTAAGATAAAGCTATTGCAGCAGGTGAAGCATTTTCTCTGATTATTGGCATTGTGATGTGTGAGTGTGGCTGTGTGCATATTCAAGTCTCCAGTGGTTATAATCATCTGATGTATTCTGTGTATATATCTTTATATCTTTTCATGCTTTCCTTTGATTCCTTGTGACGGATTCCTTGCATTTAACAGTGGCTATTTCGTGCCGCGGATATTCGGTGTTATTATCTGCTTGTATTTTTATCCTGTGCAAATAACAGTTGCATTTGCTTACTTGTAAGTGCGTTATTATTGCTTGCACATACATAGTTTCATTTGACATCTGGGTAAGACTTTCTGTTAGAGAGTGTTGCACAAATAAAACCCCAAGCTTTATTCTGAAAACCATCTTTTAATGTGCATCATTTTATGCGATTGAAACCCCTTTTCAGGTGTTCTCTTGCTTTGCCATGTGTACCTCCATGTTTGAGTGCTGTATTTCTCTTAATTGGGTGTGCGAAGCATGACAGTTGGCCAGCGAGGTCATATATGGGTTGAAGAGTGTGGGGCTGAGGGAGGAGCCCTGGGGGACACCACAGGTGACCTCCTCAGGTCAGAAGTGGAAAGTGGGAGGTGGATCCTCTGGGTTCTTCCAGTGAGGAAGGAGGTGATCCATCTGAGCTTGTCCCCTTTGATGCCAATGTGGTGGAGTCTTTCGATCAGTGTGTGGTGTGATGCGATGTCGAAGGCTGCCGAGTGAGGAGGAGGATCCAATACCCCAATAAATTCTAAAACCAGATGAAAAAATTACTATAATGATTTTAAAAGCTAATATTTTTCCAATGACGCATATAATAAAATAGGTGTATAGAACAATACAATAACACTCCATAACATAATTATATATTTTAAACTTTGGGGTAGTAGTAAAATACTTAAAACAAAAAAGATGTACTTACCTTCAAGGTTTTGGCCATAAATATTTTTAGTCACAATATTTTGACTGTGATATTTTGGTCAGATTATATTTTTAAATACATATTTTGGTGAAAGATCCTTTATACAGAAGCGTGCCTTGTCACCATCAAATCTGCTATTTCTTCCAGGTCTAATTTATGTTAACACTCTATAGCTGAGCTTGCCTGAGTCAAATCAAATCAATTATCTTTATTTAGATATAACACATATATCTTTAAAAGAAGGTTACCGAAATTCACATTGTGTATCAATAAATAAGATTAAAAAATCTTGAAGAATAAAAACATGGTCAGTTAACAGTCATTATAAAAACGGAAATTGTCTTCTCTTAAGCCTCTTTAAATAAAATAGAGTAGCTTGAAGCATGATGTATAGGGAAAAAAGTTGTCTCTTCCTCCCTTTTATATTATACTCGGCATCAATGGTATCCTACTTTTAGGAAGCAGCCGACATTCCTGAGGTTACTGGTCGTTTTATTTTAACCTCCCTAAGAGTTGGAAAGTGGGAGGGGCACTTTAGCAGGGCCTCTTTTGATTGAAATTACGGTATGCTTGCAGAATGAAGTTTATGAGTCTTATGTTTAGGGATGTGTTTTCCGGATTTAAAGCTACAATGATAGCTTGCCTGCAAGTCCTGGCACCCAGCCTATTCCATTCTGGTTTTAGTCTCTGCCTGCGTTCTGAATTAAAAGCTGGGCAGAGGCAGATCACATGCGACATAGTTTCAGCTGCTTTGCCACACCCTCTACAAGTTAAATCTTCAGCGGTGCGTCGCCAAGAGGGTAAATCTTTCAGGAATCGCCAGTCGCCCATTCTAATGGCGATAAGGCTGCGTTTTAGGTGGAGTGAATATGTACAGGCCAGATAGGAGGCGGGGGCTAGCCGTCTATAAGAGTTTACAAGAGCCCAGGCGTGACTGCTTTTCAAAAAGAGTGCTTTATCGATGATACTTGATCTCATTCTCACACCCTTTTTGATCCCTATTTTGAATGCTGTCTGACTAGGATTCAGGGCCCACAAATCACTTGCTGACATTTGCTGAATGGCGTCTTTAAAGAGACGGCCGTATGTTCCACCTTGATTTTTCTGGGTTATTTCTTCCCAGACTAGGGATTCTAATGTATTGGGGTCCGCTTGTCTTAGTTTGTGACAGAGATTAAGATATGCCCCGATGTTGGAGGCATCGTAGTTTATCAGTCCCATCTCCAGTCTTATCTGTGCAGCAGATGCAGATTTTGGCAGCTGGAGAACCTTTTTATAAATTTTGGTTGTGTGCTGGTTCAAGGCTGTATTCATTTTCCCCCCAAATAACTCTATGCCATACGATAGAGTAGGGCCAATTTTTGCTCTCATCACCTCCAAAAGAGGCAATAGGGTTGGGCCTGAGAGATTTTTTGCAAGCTTGCCTAGTGATACCGCAAGGGTTATTGCTTAGACTGCGATCTCGTTACGCTGCTTTCTAAAATTGTATTTAGAATCCAGGTGGACGCCTAGATATTTATATGACTGGCCTGTTACGAGGCTTATGTTGTTGAATGACCAACCACCACCTGTGTGTCGTTTCTTACCAAAAGGAACGACTTGCGTTTTTTTTAAGTTGACCTCTAATTGGTTAATAGTCGTATAGTCATGCAGTTTATCAAGGAGCCTTTGTAGGCCAACCCTGGTGAGGCTAAAAAGGACAAGGTCATCGGCGTACAAAAGGTTGCTTAGACCCAAGCCACCGACTTTTGGAGAATGGCTGTTGGTATCGTCCAGGGTCGCCGACAGATCTGCTATAAACAGGTTAAAGAGAAGGGGGGCCAACACACATCCCTGCTTCACGCCCCTAGTTGTCATTATTTTCCGCGAGAGATGTGTCCCGGACCCGAGCTTCACCCGAACCCATGTACGCGAGTGGAGTTCGATAATTGCCTGTAATAGATTCTCTGGAATCCCCCACTTTCTTAATTTTACCCATAGAGCCTCCCTAGGGACTCTATCAAATGCTGCTTTGAAGTCGACGAAGCAACAAAACACTAACCTAGATGTTAGTAGTGCCTTGTCGACTATAGTTGAAATTGCTAGCAAATTAGTGCTGGTCCCTGAGTTTGCAACAAACCCTGTTTGATTCATTGGCAACAGTTTATAGTCCTTTGCCCATAACCTTAGATCCTCCAGTAGGAGGCCTGCATAATGCTTGGCTTCAATATCCAGGAGGGCAATGAGTCTGTAATTGCTCGGTTGGGCACGTGATCCTGATTTGTAAATTGGGTGGATTATGGCGCCCCGCCATGAGTCCGGGATTGTTGCTGTTCTCAGAGCGTAATTGAAGAGATTAGTTAGTGTTCCGGACCAGAAGGCAATGTCAGATTTAAACAGGCTCTGTGGCAGGCCATTTGGGCCCGGAGCCCCATTAGATCTTGCTTTTGTCATTGCTGTGGCTACTCTTTCTTGTGTCACCTCAAGGTCCATGTTGGCGGGGTGTAAGCAGTCGGCGGGTAGACTCCGTGTGGTGGCAGGCCCATGGTTAATCTCATTTAAAGAGCTGCTTCCTTTGGAATCTGGGTATTCTGGAGACTTGAAGTGGTCAGATAGGCATCTTACCCAGTCTGATTCCCGGATGTTTGCAGATCGAAAGCTCGATGTGCTAGGATTAGTGTGGTTAATAAGAGCCCAAAATTTTCTAGAGTTTTTTTGCTTACTCTCCCACACCAGTTTGCACCAAAATTGGTTTTCGTGAGACCGTTTATCTTTTTTGATCGCCAGCTTGAAGGATCTTTGAGTGGTTTGATAGTGAATTGTACGTTCACTGTTCCCCGTAGATTTAGCCAGTGCCCGCAGGGCTGCGTTTCTTGCTTTCTTAAGTGACTTGGTATGCTGTGAGATTGTAAATGGACGTGTCTGAATTACCCTTTCGGCCTGATGCTTTGCTGGAAAAAGGTGAGTCAGGTGGGAACAGAGCATTGTCCATGTTAAAGTCGGGATTGCCTCTTGCTCGGTTCCTATTCTTATGATTTCCACACTTGCTTGGAGGATATTCGGGCTAATTTCTTCAGTCCACTTAAGGCGCTTTAGGTTTTCGGTATGTATTCCCCGGCATGCTGATGGTGCAGTTGTGTGTTTCACAGGGTTTGTATTAAAGGAAATAACCTGAGGCCTGTGGTCGCTTTCGGTTCTTGGATAAATTTGGAAGTTGGTTAAACAGTGAAGCAGGGCGGCATTGCAGATGGTATAATCCAAGTAGGATTGCTTGGTGCCGTTTGTCCAGGACCAGTTTGGCGGGGTGTCACCTACTGTTCTGCCGTTGATGACAAGGTAACCTGCACTGTAAAATTTCATCACACAAAGCTCGCCCAGTCCATTTTGAGTTTGGATGGGTGGTTTGGTTTGATTTATAGCCTCGGTGATTGGAAGTAGGAAGGGCCCATCAATGTCTGCTACGTTCCCTTGAAATAAGTAGGTATTAAAATCCCCCGTAACAATACAGTCTGAGTTCCAGTGTTCCGCGGCTATATCGTTCATGATTTCCGTTAAGCGTGTCAGATGCTCTTTTTTTGTACGAGTGCTGGTGTTGATGTATACGTTTAAAAGGAGCAGTGGGCGATGTTTCCGCCAAGCATTGATTTTAACCCCAAGTAGCCAATCTTCGTCAAGGGGCAGTCGTGAGATTGGACCTATTAAGGTGTTTGAAATATATATTGACAGGCCACCTTTGGGGTGACCAAAGCGGCTGTCCCTAAGTGCTGGATTCCTTAACTCAATGTACCCGATGACTGGGCACCCTTGTGTGGCCCAAGTTTCCTGCAGGGCTATTACTGAATGTTCACACAGGAAAGAAAAGGTATCAGGATCCTTAATTTTTTGCTGGAGGCCGCTTATATTCCAGGAACATAATGAGATGGTAGAGTCCGCTTGTGTATTTAATGCTGCTTCTGGGGGAGGTGGCGTTGTCAAGCGTATGAGGCCAAGGGCCACTGCCTCTGGTTCGGGTGGTCATTCTGAGCTTTTGGTTGATAGAATGGCTGGAAGCCAATCCCATCCTTGGCTGGTGTCGATGTTAGTGACCACTGTGGGAAGGATGTTCTGATCTTCCTCTGGCCCGACACGTTTTTTAAGATTGAATATATTTTCTGATGGTCTTTCAGTCTTATGATTCCAGTTTTTTGCGGTGGTGTTGGCTGGTTTAGTAGGGCGGTGGGGTAGCCTGGGGTATGATATGGGTACGCTCGGATGCCCCATTCCCTTAATGTGGCTTTGTGGTCCAAGAACATGCCTGCCCAAGTAGCCGATTTAAATGTCACTAGCGTTACCTCCGACGGTTGGGTTCCTCTTGGTGGGAGAAATTCAATAGATTCAATGTCATCTGATACTAGACCAGGGAATCCGGGGATACCATTTGCCAGTTTTACAATGTTCGATCTGTTAAGAATGTCTTGGCGGCCCTTTGATTTGTATTCGGGTGTCAGTAAAATGTGGGAATATGACGAGTCATTTGAGGGCTCAGTGTGTTTTTGACTTGTAGCCAACTTATTGGGTTTAATAGTAGACAGACCTTCATCCAATTCTTGCTCCTGTTGCGTTGAAAGATGGCGGGCCTTCCAAATGGGCCGACGCTTTATAGGCAAAGCTGTTTTCTGATTGTAAATTGTTTTAATCAATTTCAATCCTGTCGTTGTGCTGTCTGTCTTTGATGAAAATGAGGCATGCACAGGTTTTAATTTCTCCTGGGTCTCTGTGGGTCCTGGTGTACTTAATTCATCGATTTTCGTGATTTTCTTTTCTACCACAGGGCCAGGGTCTTTTTTGCGGTTCGCACTGCTGGTTCTCTTGCCTCATGTAGGCTCCCCGCGGTTAGTTGAGTGACTGGTGCAGGTAAATCTCCTTCTGATTTGGACACTCCAGGGTTTCCTGAAGGTGAGAGTGCGTTTGTTTCACTGGGAGCCTGTTTGTTGGATGCCATTGCAAAGAGGGGGTAGTATTCCGGGTGGGCAGCAGTTGTTTTTGCCCTTGCTTTGTTTCTCTGTTTACGCTGGCGCTTACGTTCTCTTTTGCTAAGTTGAGGTTCAAACGCTGCCAAAGTAGGAGGAGCCGGGGACGCAGGGCTGGTCTTTGGACCTATCGGTGGGTGATCAGTGCTCAAAGTACTCCTACGCGAAGTCCCAGCGTTTCCCAATGCTGCTTCGGCCAGGTCAGATTGTAGGTGGCCGGATTCTGACTGTTCGCTCGGCCAATTTGAGCTGAGGACTGTTCCCTCGTTTGGCTTAGTGCCTTTGTTTGTTGTGGGCTGTAGGTTCGCTGGATCTTCGATCGTGTCTGATGGATTTTTTGCTAACGGACAAGGAGTTGTACTTGGGTTACCGCCTTTCAGCATCCTAACTTCCTTTATAACACTAGTTAGGAAGTCAGGAAGCGAAGAGAGTGAATCAATAATTGGAGATCAACAGCACACCGACTGTATGAGTTTTGTCGAGGCTTGTGCTCCAAGTATTAAGTTGTTCAGTTTATCAAGTTTGTTGTCAATCCCTGACGTGAACACTGCCAGAGTGTTTAGGAGATCGACCTGCGCGTCCAGTTTGTCCGAGTGATAGTTTAATGCAATGACGGTTTGTTGGAATGTTTGCAAGAGTTGAGGCCAGACGCTGATAGCTATGGGGTCTTCTTGGATGGCGTTAGGGGTGGTGTTTGACGTGACCTTGGTAGGGTTTTCAGTATTTTTAAAGAAAAATGACAGGTCCGCCAAAAGCTGGTCGCTTGGGTCGGCTTTATTGGGCGACTTTTGCGGCGATGGCTTTATTGCTGCTGATGGCGAAAATGCAATATGCATTGGGCTTGATGCAGTAAATTGGTCCATAGGTGTGCTTATTGTTTGAGGTGAGTGGGATGCTTGGAGAGGGTTAATACTCGCATGGGTACTTTGAACATGGATTTGGGCGAGAGTTTGCTGTTGATGTGGAGCTGTTGAGGCTTCTTTTGAAACGTCTGGGTCTTGACCGGGAGGTTTTGCCAGTGATTCCGATTTCTGGTTTTGAGCTATGGAGGGGCTTAGGGCATCCCGTAGACTCATTGGGGATGTTTGCAGCGGGCAGACTCCTTGGATGTTCGCTGCAGTGGGGCGTAATTGCTGACCGGATTCCTGTGCTGGTTTCAGCTCTGATTGGTTGTTAGTAGTGAGCGATACAAGGCTTGCGCCCCCCAGACCCTCCGGCGTAGGTTTGTTCGGTGCTGATCCGAAGATAAATACCTCCGCAGGATGGACTGTCCTTTTGGCTTCAATTTGCCAATGTTGTGTGGATAGTGGTTGTTGAAGAAGTATACTTGTTTTAGGCTGCCTAAGCGAGGCTCCACACCTGGTTGTCTCCTGAGTCTGAGACTGCCAGAGATTATTAGACGGTGTTGGAGGTTTTTTGAAGTAGTCCAGCAAATTCGAAGGTTTTTTGTCAGATGACTTTTCCATGATCATGTTTTTTTGGCTAGGATTGCCAAAGCCATTTGATGGAGATCCTTCCGCTAAAATTCCGTTGGTAGCCCGGGTGGACTTGTGGGTGCCCGGGCTGTCCAAATGGGGGTCCTTGGCCGATTCCAGTTGCTTGGATTTCCTCCGTTTAGGTGCCAACAGTGCCTTTCTTACTCTCCCGGATCTCATGACTTTCAGCTGCTAACAGGAACCGGTGCTGCAGAGGTAGCTGGAATTACTGAAGTGGCACTAGTGCGGCGCTGGTGTGGCACTTCCGGGGCTACTTGTGGTCTGTGAAGGTTTTGCAGTAGATCTGATGGGTCCAATATGATGGGTTTGGTGTGTCTAGAGGATATTTGGTATAAAATCTGTGCTCATAGGTTGTTTGCTGACTTGTCCGGGCTTCAGTAGGCTTCAGCAGGCCTCAACGGTGTCAGTTGATTGGAAGCTGGGAGGTGTGGGATGAAGTGAAGTATAGCACTGCTGACTTACAGTTGTGAATTAGCCAGGACACAGCTAGGTGGTGGGACGCAATTGCAATAGGCAGATATTAACAGCAGCAAGGAGCAGCTGTCATCGGGGAAGAGAGTGATACCAGCAGTGGGTGAGTCAATAGCCCTTGGAGGTCAAGAATTCAGGGCAACATTGCGACTCCTAAAACAAGGATTAAGGTATTTAAGGTATTCAAGGCAATTGTTAGGTGGTTAGTTATTGATTAATAGCCCCTGCAGGGTCCTGCAACAGCAGCAGCACGCCACAGAAGCACACCACAGAAGCCGGGTGCTCTCACAACACAGAACTTGCCGAATTTGCAACGATTTGGAACAATCAATCTCAACTAAAAACAGTTCATGCAGAGCACCATGCACCCACGAGTTTTACAATTTTTTTTTTTGATGTTCAGTGATCAGTGCTCTGTGGCGCTCAATGCACGATCGCTGACCTCCTGGGGTAGCAGTATCGCGGTGGCTCCGCTTCGCTTATGACCCCGCCCGTCCGTTTATCAGCATTTTCCCCTGTAATGCCGTAATGCCTCGGGCCGCCTCTCACCTCTCACCTCTTTGTTGTTAGTTTCCTTTCCTTTCCGTACTGTCTCTGGCTTGACCCCCACTCTCCCAGTCTCGCTCTCGCATACACTGCATCCACTGCAGATCCGCTCTGGTCTGGTCAGGTCTGGTGAGGTGAGGTGCTGCCGTAGTGAGGTTAGGTGCTGCAGTAGCTATACCACCTTGCTGCTGCTCGGCGTGGCTGCTCCGGCGTTATTGGCGTTTTCGGCGTTTCGGCTCTTTGCTGCACTCTCTATGGGGGTCAAATGGAGCTTGGTTCTACTGTCTGCCTCTTTCTGTTGCTCCCCAGCGCTTCCAGCCCCTCACAGCGACTGGTACTTGCTCTGTCCTGTGATCCCTCTGCTGCTCGCTAGCTCCCCAGGCTCCGTGTTGGTCTCGTGGCTCCTGCCGCCTCTGGGGGGGTCTTTCCGTGGGTTCTGCCTGCTGTTGGTGCCGCTACCAGGCCACCAGAACCAGAACACTCCCGCGGCTCCTGCCGACACCACCTGGCTGTTCCCGGGCTACCACAGTGCTCCCGCGGCTCCCGCCGCTACCGGGCCGTTCCCGAATTGTACCCGCCGCTACAGAGGTCTCTTTTGTGGTTAGGTGCAGCTGCAGACTGTGCCGCTGCTGGGGAGACCTCGAGACCCCGGCAGAAGCAGAGCGGAGCAAAGCCCGACCGTGAGCTCGGCTGCTGCGGCCTCAAGCATCTCGCTGCTCACTGCTTACTCGCTCACCCTCGGCACTCAGGAAAACGTGGCAAGGATCAGGTTCTGTGAGCTTGCCTGAGATTGTGCCTATATTTTTCCTTGAAAGACTCCAAAAAGTCCAGAATGCAGGCCACCTTCTTCTGGCTTGAGAACATTTGACCTAGGTCATGCCAGTCGTGCCGAGCTACACTGGCTACCATTCTCAAATAAACATATCTTCAAAGCCCCTGCTTGATCCATCAAGGTTTCCACTATAAGGGTTTCCACTACTGAAGTAAAAAATTATTGCGTTATGCCCAAAGTTGCTCACTTCATTTAGCCTCCAGTACTCATTAGAAACACCCTGATAGCCAGAAACCGGTCCTTGGATGCTTGATTCCGGTCTAGGAAAGACATGGCTTGGTAGTTCGGGCTGGACTGTTCCCATGTGGCACAGGGTCAAGGCTGATTTGCATATAGCCATTGTCTGACCTAGGGTGGTGTGGAGTGCAAGAAAACGATGGATTTAGGCCCAGATATTTGTACTGGGGTGAATGTAAGACATTGTTCTGCATTCTGTCCATCAACTGTGTTTTTTGCAATTTTCACCCTGAGTGGGCTGGGTATGCTCAGACGTGAGTCCCAGGCTCTCCACATCACTGGAGTCAAGCTATCCAGGCTGAAGAAGGCTGATAGCCAGAAACCGGTCCTTGGATGCTTGATTCCGGTCTAGGAAAGACATGGCTTGGTAGTTCGGGCTGGACTGTTCCCATGTGGCACAGGGTCAAGGCTGATTTGCATATAGCCATTGTCTGACCTAGGGTGGTGTGGAGTGCAAAAAAACAATGGATTTAGGCCCAGATCTTTATACTGGGGTGAATGTAAGACATTGTTCTGCATTCTGTCCATCAACTGTGTTTTTTGCAATTTTCACCCCGAGTGGGCTGGGTATGCTCAGATGTGAGTCCCAGGCTCTCCACATCACTGGAGTCAAGCTATCCAGGCTGAAGAAGGCTGATAGCCAGAAACCGGTCCTTGGATGCTTGATTCCAGTCTAGGAAAGACATGGCTTGGTAGTTCGGGCTGGACTGTTCCCATGTGGCACAGGGTCAAGGCTGATTTGCATATAGCCATTGTCTGACCTAGGGTGGTGTGGAGGGCAAAAAACGATGGATTTAGGCCCAGATCTTTGTACTGGGGTGAATGTAAGACATTGTTCTGCATTCTGTCCATCAACTGTGTTTTTTGTCATAAATATTTTTAGTCACAATATTTTGACTGTGATATTATGGTCAGATTATATTTTTAAATACATATTTTGGTGAAAGATCCTTTATACAGAAGCGTGCCTTGTCATCATCAAATCTGCTATTTCTTCCAGGTCTAACTTATGTTAACACTCTATAGCTGAGCTTGCCTGAGATTGTGCCTATATTTTTCCTTGAAAGACTCCAAAAAGTCCAGAATGCAGGGCCACCTTCTTCTGCCTTGAGAACATTTGACCTGGGTCATGCCAGTCGTGCCGAGCTACACTGGCTACCATTCTCAAATAAACATATCTTCAAAGCCCCTTGCTTGATCCATCTAGGTTTCCACTATAAGGGTTTCCACTACTGAAGTAAAAAATTATTGCGTTGTGCCCAAAGTTGCTCACTTCATTTAGCCTCCAGTACTCATTAGAAACACCCTTGCATGGTTGAATTGTCCTTTTTCAACTCTGATGAGGAAGGGCCTCCCTGTCAAGTTGAGGGCTCAGACAGACTTTCAGGATGAAGATGACTGGTAGCTGAAGGGGTTACCCCCTCACACTCCCCTCCCTGAATCAAGAACACAGGGACCACTCTGCACCACCAGGATTATAGACCTTGTTTTACGCACTAGCTGCTGTCACTCTTTGGTACTTGTTCCCTCAGAAACATGCAAGTAACTGTGCACTTAAGAAAATCATTATTCATTTGTTTTCACTTAGAGTAGATTTTAACAGGTAATTTTTGATGTTTGGTTTCCTGAAAGTTGTAAAATAAAATGTTCTAACTTTTATACATATTTTAGATCTTGAATCCATCAAAATTCTTTCAAACCAAAGTAAATGCTGAAACCTCAGTAATGCATTTTGGTAATTATTCAACCTATACCACCTTGATTTTTGGAAAAGGATTATAATATAATATGAGATGAAAAGTTATTTCTGCTGGAAAGGTTTGCTGCAAGTCTTCTTGGTGGTTTGATTTTCTGAATGAATCTGAGTTAATTGGTAAAACCAAAGCTGCACAAGGAAGAACTATTCTCAACATGTGTTCAACGTAAATTTAATAGCTAGAACTTGATCTGCAGCTTTGTAAATATTACCATTGAAATCATTTTACAAAAGCTTTGTTAAGGTAGGATTATAAAACCTTTATGGTAAGAAGCCCACTTTGTCCTGCAAACATTTTCACATTTTCCATAGAAGCGTTTGTTCTACATCTTCTATTTGTTCTACATCTTCTGTTCCTGGTTCATATGCTGGGTGGGCCAAGACTGAAAATCTGCAGTCAGTGTCCCTATTTGTATGTTGATCAATTACAGGAAAATGGAAAAATTCAGTTTTCAAGCAATTCATGAAATACTTTTACTTGAGTTTTGTCATAAGAGTCGAATTCCATGTGATCTTTATTCTCAGATCCCATATTGCCAAGATCTTTCCTCCATGTTTGATAATTGTAATTTATTTTATAGAGCGCCTAACAGTAAGTTAGGCAAGGGTCCTTTACTCATCACAGATTCCTGTTTAGTATGCAGTTGGGTGATATGATTTATAAGTATCTTTGCCTGTTGCCAAAAAAAACCTTTGAACAATGGTAACAACTTTGCAGATTATCCGTGTGTACTCTGGAAACCAGCGTAGTGCTTTGAAAGATGGTTTTATGTTGTTTGGCATCGGCTGGTACAATGCACAGTCTAGCCACTTTATTTTGGCCCCTTTGGAACCTGTTTTAGTCAGCCAGATGAGCCCTCGGAATCAGCTCTTGCCTCTCTGGCAGCACACAGAGAATAAGACTCCCGCCCTTCCTCTCAGAACCGACAGAGATCAGATGTGGAGCACCCCAAGGATCCTCCCTCAACCTCAAACTCTTCAACGTTTACATGGCCCCCCCTCACAACCATTGTCAGAAACCACGGGCTCAACATTGTCTCCTACGCTGATGACACTCAGCTCATCCTCTCCCATCCTTTAGGAACCCGACATCACAAGGCACAACTTCCAAGTAGGGATGAAAGCCGTTGCGACCTGGATGAGCAACAGCTGCCTTCAGCTAAACTAGGAAAAAGCAGAACTCCACCCCTCCACATGGGACAACACCTGGTGACCTCCCACCCTAAGAAACTCTCCCACCTCAACAGACCATGCACGCAACCTCGGCATCATACTCGACTTTTTACTCATCATGAATCATCAGATCAACGCTGTATCCTCCGCTTGCTTCAACACCCTCCACATACTTCACAAGACGTTCAAGTGGATACCCTCGACTCCAGGAAAACCATCACCCATGCACTCCTCACCAGCAGACTGGACTACGGCAACACCCTCCACGCCAGAATCAACAAAAGAAAACTCCACAAACTCCAAACCATCCAGAACACAGCAGCAAGACGTATCCTCGATATCCCACTACCACATCACCCAATACCTCTGTGACCTCCACTGGCTCCCTGTTGAAAGAAGAATACCTTTCAAGCTGCTCACACACACCTACAAAGCCCTCCACAAGACTAGACCCCAATACCTCAATGACTGAATCTCCTTCCACGCCCCCAAGATAAATTTTGGCTTAGCAGACCTTGCCCTATCCACCGGGTCTCGTTTCTACAAGACCAGAGCAGGTGGAAGATCCTTCTCCTACCTCGAATCCAAGACCTGGGACGATCTCCTCGTTCACCTCCGTCGAAGCCCGACACTGCACCAGTTTAGAAATGACCTCAAGACCTGGCTCTTCAGATGACCCCAACGGAGCTGCTCACACTCCCCCCCCCATAGATCCCCCAAACTCCTTGAGACCCTCACGGGTGAGTAGAGCGCTTCACAAAACCCTGATTGATTGATTAATTAAGCTCGATGCTCAATGTGGTCCAGCTCTTGACAGGCCCAATTTTGTATGGCAACATAGCACAGAATATTATAGTGATCAAATGAGAGGAAGGGAGGGGGGTTGGGAACAGCTGGGAGGGAGACCTAAAGAAAAAAGAATGAACTAGAGAGGTGATCTTATGCAACCTCATTGCCAAAAGCTCTATTCTTGTTTGTCCTGATTACTTTAGAGGAAGTCTTGTGACTTTCAAAAATGGTGTATTTAGATTAATGTTTCCCTCTCCCATTATAAATGACCTCCTTATGCGATGAGACTGTCTGAAGAACACAACCGTAAAAATATAGGTTGTAACAGGGTTCCATTATTGGTAAAGTCTCACTTATCCTTTTCTTTAGGTACAACACAACCCACTGCATAAGTAAATCAGCTTCACTTCACAGGGTTTTGTAGTAAGAACGCAGGAACAGAGGTGAGTTCAAGTACTTTATTTGAGAGGCTACATGGCAGAGAGGTGCCTTCAATGCCCCCTCCACTGGTAACTGCCCCACATAAAAGTCTACATTTAAATAAAGCACATTCTAAATAATGACATCATCACATAGTAACACAGGAATCCCTGGGAGTGAATGCTATGAGCAAACAAAGCAAATTCTACTCCCAGTACTACAGAGTTCTTTCCATAGACTTTGTGATCCGGCTCACCAACCCTGTTAAAAGCAGCAAATCAGAATCCTTTATTCACAATCAATGGCTCATATTTTGTTAGTTTTCAAGGCTTAAACTTTCTTTTTCACACAAACGTGACTAAAATTACAGCACAGTCACGCAAGCCATAATCACCAGCCAGGTGAACTAGGGCAAATCACTCTACCCAGGTAGCACAATCACAATCATGAGAAGGCTTCAGACAATACAGAATTCAGGGCCACACTGATCCACAACCTGCCCTAACAGACCCACATCACCCAACACCAGAGGAACCTCCATTGGCTCCACATCCAGAAAAGATGCAATTCAAATTACTGACGCACGCCTACAAAGCCCGCCATGACCAAGGACTAGCAAACTCAAACCACTGCCTCAACTTCCACCATCCAACCAGAAACCTGCGCTCTGCCTCCTTTGCCCTTGCATGACACCACACATCCACCGGAGCCACAGCAGAGGCCGCTCTTTCTCCCACCTTGCCGCTAAGTCCTGGAACACCCTCTCTCTCCACCTCCGAACATCACCCTCACTGACATACTTCAGGAAGAGACTCCAGACCTGGCTTTTCAGCTAGCACAGCAACCTAGTGCATGGGTACCCTCACGGGTGAAAAGCCGCACTTTACAAGTACTGCTTGATTGCATGACACTCCAAGGTTCCGTTGTTTTAAGTTCACTGTGTCCTTCTACAAGAGTACTTAGATTCATTTATCTGGTTTCAGAAATCCAACTGGACTGGAAGGGTAAAATCCTGGAATTGTACATTTGAATAGGCTTGTGCATGTGCACCTTTACTGTGCTGAAAAACAGGCAGCTATGCAGAACCAGACCTCTGACTTCAGAAGCTGCCACATTTGCTGACATCCATCAATAAGAAGTGGAGTGGTGCGGGTTGGGCCGTCCTTTCTACTTGGGCTCCTCCTAAAATGGACATTGGGCTGGCGTGATCAAAGGAGGCCTCAATCTTCATGGGACATGTAGTCCCCATAAAAAATCCAATGCTGTTATTCCTATTGCAGTGTAGCAACTAGATAAAAGAGGTTCTAGTGGAAGCAACAGATAGGCACCCCAATAATGCGAAGGCAAGAATACATGTAACAAGCCAAGTGCAGCAGTAATCACATTTACCTCAAATCAATTGCAGCAACAATCATGTTTACCCAGTGCATCAGAATGACACTCCCCAAGCCACCAGATCCGCAATCGCTTAAGGAGAGTGGGAACGTAAGCAGGCGCAGGAAAGAGCAGGTAAGTAATTGCAATGGCTTGTCCCCTTTTGGCGTGATGATCCTTAGTCTTGACAGCATTCTTGGAAGGCCTGACAGTACACCCGGAGGACACTGACAGGGGCATGGCATGTCCTGGTGGCGAGAGGGAAAGCGAGCCAGCAAGCGGGATGCATGCACATTTGAAGCAAGCTCCCATGAAGTCTCTTCTGGGCCATGACCCTTTCATTCTACCAAATACCACAATTGAGAGCCATTTGTCTTGGAATCAAGAATGGCCTGCCCTTCATATTCAAGATCATTGTTTATACAAATAGAAGAAGGTGCCTATTTTATGGGTGTGATCACTGCCTACAACAGAGATGTACGGAACACCAGGTGTATCTGCATGTTGTGTGTCAGTGCTACTTGACCGCAACAGGACTTATGTGTCGGAGTACCTAATAAGGACCTATAAACCTAGTATGAAACATGTTATGCTTCTTTAACTACAAGTTGCAAGTGGAAAGCCAAACCTTGTCTTCCTGATGGTAAAGAGAACTGGCCCTTCTATGTTTGTCTGCACACATTTTTAATTGTTTTTAGCATGTTGTAAATCAGTCCTATCTATTTGAAGAGTGCTTTGAATGTGTGCGACTCATCGCATAACCTCTGGGGGGCTTTTGACTAGAATTTGGTTTTATCAGTGGAACAAATTGTGGATGAAAATCGTATGTAAATTAGAAAGGAGCCATCTTGATTTATGCCCAGCACTGTTGTAGGCAACTTCTGCTAGCCTTAACAAATCCACCCATGACTGAGTTGCCTCAACCAAATATCATCTCAGTTACTGTTTGTGTCTGATTAAGACAGCCTGTCTGCCCATCAGCCTGTGGGTGGAAACTAGTTGACTAGGCAGGACAGGACTGTAAAGTCGAACACCAAGTCTTCTGAAAAGGAGAGGTGAATTGGGTGCCTCGTTTGGATACTATGACTTTTGGAAGACCATGCAGCTTGAATATATTAGTTAGCAGAAGGTGAGCGAATTGTCCAGAGGCTGGTATCTGTGGACAAGCAGTAAAATGACCCATCTTAGTAAGACTGTTGACAACTACTATTATTGAAGCACATCCCTTGTTTTTTGGTAAGCCTACTACAAAATCTAAGGAGATTTGTTCCCACAGCATATCCGGGTTGGGAAGCGGTTGTAATTGACCTTGTGGTTTTGTATGACCTGTCTCCGCGTGAGCACAGATCTCACATCTTTTTGCTAGAGTTTCAATGTCATGTCATATTGTGGGCCATCAAGCTTGTCTGACAATTCTTTCTATAGTTTTTTCCACGCCATTGTGTCCTGCACTAGGTGCATCATGACTCCAATGAAAGATTGGAAGCTGCAAATCTTTTGTGGATACCTACAATAATGATCCTTTCATGGGAAGCCATGCCTTTGTTTCCACACTTTCTGCTCCAACAGCCATTGTCTCCACAAGGCTTCTTTATTGTTTGATGAATCCTATCCAAGAAATCATTGTTTGCAGAATGCAAATAACCCATTGAGTGTCTATGATGGCTTGAGGCTGTTGTTCGGTTAGAGTTATGGTGGAGTCTTGTCAAGTTAGTGCATCTGCTTTACAATTGTCTATACCAGATCAATAAATGGCTATAAAATTTAATTCAGCATAAAAGATCACCCAACAAACTTGCTTGAGGGACACTAACTGGGTATATTTTCAAGAATTGTGAATACCTGTGATCTGAAAACCATAATGATAATGCTTGACTCCCATCAAGTAATGTCTCCACTCACAGATGGCATCTTGAATCGTTAATAGCTCCTTCTCTGCTCTTGTGTAATGAGTTTCTGCTTCATTTAATGTTCAAGACATATAAGCATTTGGATGCAGCTGCTCTGTTTCAGTTCTTTGTGATAACACAGTTTCATTTGCCCTCTCCAAGACGTCAGCACCACATAAATATTTTTTCTGGATCTAGGTGAGCAAGAATGGGTGCAGTAGGAATGCTAATTTCAGTTAACTGAAAACTTGTTCAGTCTCCACTGACTAACTAAAGGGTGTATTTTTACATAACAGGCAGGTTATTGGAGTGACTATTGAAGAGAACTGATCAAAGAATCTGCAATAAAAGTTCTCAAAGCCAAACAAACATTGTACATCTTGTACAATTCTTGGCACTGGACAGTTGTTTACTGCCTAGATCTTGCGTTCTGCCATCTCATATCCAAAAGGTGACAGTATCACTCCTAGAAACTTGACTTTTGACACGTGGAGTTCACACTTGCTTATCATGCAATATAGATGATTTTGAGGAAGGGCTAACATGGCTACACAAAAGTGTTGATATCAGGAGAGTAAATCAAAATATAGTTTATATAGACAATTACGAATCGTTCTAGAAAGTTTCTCAAGACATCTTTAAAAAAAAATTGGAACACAGGTGGGGCTTTACATAAGCCAAATGGCATAACTGTGTATTCAAATAAACCATACAGTGTCCTGAAGGCCATCTTCCATTCATCTCCTCTTCTCATCCAGACTATATAGTAGGCTCCTTTCAAATCCAATTTCTTATACATAGCTTCCTTTTTTACTTGATCTATAAGAACTGGAATCAGAAGCAATGGGTACTGATTTTTAGCTGTGACTTTAACATCCTATAATCAAATGAATAATAGTGACAAAGCCGTTGGAGATTTGGAGGGCTTGATAAAGCCACTGGCTAACTATTTGTCAAGATACTGCCACAAATGTTAATTTTCACTTACCGAAAGAGCGTAAAATTCATCCACATGGCACCACTGCTCCTGGGACCAAATCAATTTGTTTGTCATTAGATGTGTGAGGTGGTGGTAGTTCAGCTTGTTTTTCACTGAATACATCTTGAAACTCAGAATACTGACTGGGTAAATCGTTTTTTGTTCTGAGGCAGTGGCTACCATGTGACATGCCACCAGTGCTGTAACTAGAGTTTGATACTTCATTACACAATACTCCTTACAAAATATTGACTTAAATTCAATATTTTATTCTACCCAGTCAATGGTGGGATTGTGATTCTTTAACCAAGGACTGCCTAGAATTATCCCATATTGGGGTGAATTGATTATATTGAACTGTGAAGTCTCTCTATGAACCTCGTCATAATTTAGATCAAGGTCTATCGTGTGAAAATAGATTGGGCCAGAGAAAAGAGTACAACCATCTACAGCCATGACAGTTTCAGGAATTTCTTTCTCAGTGAGTTGTAAATTTTGAGCCAGAGTATTGTCCATAAAATTACTAGTTGCTATCAAATTTATCGTGGCGTTGATTTGTTTCCACTGATCCTTTACACAAAGATGTATTGGTACAGCACAGCAACATGTTCTTTGTTAATACTGAGTTTAGAACTTAAAGAAGGGATATTCAGTCTGCCCAAGGGTTCCACTTCCATCAACTTTGAGGGGTTGTGTTTTCCACTGGCGCATCAGCTGTTCCTGCTGCAACTTTGGGGGAAGGTTTTTGCAGGTAGGCTTGAACAAACAATCTTTTATAATGTGACCCTTACACCCACAGTACAAATATAACCCATTCTTTTGTCTTTGTTTCCTTTCTTCCTTTGTGAGAGATGTGCATAATGTACCTATCTCCATAGGTTCAGAGGGTGTATCAGCAAATGCAGTTGTAACGTCTTTTTTCGAAGCATGGAGACGGAGGTCCCCCCCCCTTTTTTTGTCACGCTTATGCTTGCTTAGGTGATTATGCAAATGAAGGGTAAGGTTGATCGGGTCAGTACAAGTCGTTGGTTTAGGATCTATTTAAGCGATAACATCCTTTAAGTCACCACTCAAACCTTGGTTGAACAATGCAGCATGCTTAGCCTCCGGTCATTCTGCCTCTGCACCTAAACGCTGGAACATATGTTACATGATTCCTATTCCCTTGCCTCAGTTCCAGCAATTCCCAAGCTGCAGAAAAGGTAGCGGCGCTATGGTCAAATACCTTTTAAAATTCTGAGCGAAAGTCTTCCCAGTTATATAGCATGGGATCATCTTGACAAACTATAGGCACTGCCCACTCCACTGCATCCTTGGGCAAATAAGAAATATGCCACCCTGGATTGAGCAGTGGGGAAGGCTCATGGTTGGCAGGTCAAATGAAGAACAACTTGGGTAAGAAACAGTTGGACCTTGCTCACATCCCCATGAAAATGCTTCGAGGCCAGCGAAGGAATAGGAACCTCCACAAATATAGAAGGGGCAAGAGTGGGCATTGCTCGTTATTCTAGCAGCCAGACGAGTCCTCAGAATCAGTTTGATGATCAATGTGGTCTACTTATTAACAGCACCAATTCTGTTTGCTGATATAGCAGAGAATATTAGAGTAATCAAGTGAGGGAAAGGGAACAGCTCGAATGTGACCTTAAAGAAAAAAGAAAGAATTAGAGAGGTGATCTTATCCAAACTTATTGCCAAAAGCTCTATTCTTGTTTTTCCTGATTACTTAAGAGGGAGCCTTGCGTGTTTCAAAAACACTGGATTTAGATTAATGTCTCCCTGTCTACCAGCATAAAGGACCTCCTTACGAGCTGAGACTCTCTGAAGAATACAACAGTGAAAAAATAAGGTGTAACAGGGTTTAATTAGTGGCAAAGTTTCACTTATCCTTTTTTCGGAACACCAATGCTCTCCACATGTGTTAAGCAGCTTTACTTCACAGGGGTTCTTCCCATAGTCTTAGTGACTCGTCTCACAACCCCTGTGAAAAGCAGTAATTTTAAATCTTTTATTCACGATCAATGGCTCCGATTTTGTCAAGGCTCAAAATATCCTTTACCCACAAAAATGACTACAATTACAGTTTTCCATGATTCCTGTATTGAATTCCCCATGTCCCTACTGGACGTGAAGTGAAAAACCCCGGAATCGAACATTTGAATTGTCCTGGTGCTTGTGCCACAGGCACCAACATCAGTAACAAGTGGAGCGGCGCAGGCGGGGCTGTCCTTTATACTTGGGCCACTCGCAAGATGGCCACTGTGCTGACATGGTCACAAGAGGCCTCAAGTATCATGGGACACGTAGTCCCCACAATAATCCATTGCTGCTTTTCCCATTGCAGCATTGAGAAGAAAGAAGGCTCAGGTCCTAAAACTCCTGGACTGGACCACTGTAAATACAAGAGAAAATAGTGTGTCCAGAAGGACTAGTTTGCACACTTTAAAGAGAATACCCTAGACCAACAATTCTAGGGTTCTTATTGCTTTATTTAGCATATTTTAAATTATTTAGATTAGCGAAGCAAATAAATATTTTTTTATGCCTTAGAAAAGAAAACCTTCCATTTACAAAACACCACATTTACAAAAAAACACATTTATACACAATGTTATATTCCATTTAAAAACGAAAACATTCAAAGACAAAATTGGCAAGTGAAACAAACTTAAGACAATCACGTGAAATGACATTAACATTGAAAGTACAACACCAGTCCTAGTTTTTTTATACGGCACCAAGTGGACGTTAGATTCTTAACTAGATGTTGTTAATTGTCCTGCCTAGGCCAAGAGACCAGGGGTTATGTCTTCAAAACAATGTTGCCTACACAAGAGGAAAAAATTATTACTACATTCCTTAAGGCACACTATATACACAATATATACACAATCCCCCGAGCTCACAAGAGCCAACGCGTTTTGAATCCACACAATTCACAGATCCTCCTCAGGACTTGGACAAGGTTGATGTCTTCAAAGCGGAGCGATGTGCGTCCGCCTTGTGTGTAGAGGAATAGTTGAAACCTCTTCTAAGTGCCTGACGGTTCAATTTGACATAAGATTTGACGAAAAATCTTTAGTTAGAAATCCCAGTTCCCACAGAGACTTTACAAATTTGCACTGACGGCTTGACTGTAGTCAGTAATTGGCGCCTCACTGCCAGGGGATTCAATTTCACTCCATGAGGCTGCTCAGGCGACGCCCATCCCGATTCCACATTTCTTTAAACTTAATCTGGATTAAATTGTTTTAGAACATTCTCCACACACCCGGTGTCTGCTACAATTCAGCTGCTGCAGCAGCAGCCGCAACTAATTAAGAGGTGCTAGTGAGAGTGATAGATAGGCACCCCAATAATGCGAATGTTAGATTAAGTGCATCATTAATCATGTTCACCTCAAATCAATTGCAGCAACAATCATGTTCACCCTGTGGTCCCACCACACACATTAGAATGGCACCACCCAAACAACCTGATCCACAATCGCTCAGGGGAGTGGGGACACAAGCAGGCACAAGAAAGGACAGAAGCAATTGTGCTGGCATGCCCGCTTTTGGCCTGATGACCTTTAGTCCTGACAATATACCCGGTAGGCCATACTGTATAGTAGCTTTGGGGAATATGTAAGAAATTTCCAAATACAGATTACCCAATAGCGAATTTTTGCATTTCGCAAATTGGTAATCTCAATTTGGAATGTAGGAAATTAGTCACAATTGAAATAGCAGTGAAAGTGGGTAGGAACGCACTGCTTGCATGTAACAGCATCATTACCCCATAGCATCTTGATAGTTGTAGTTCAGTTTTTCACACAGAGTTCATATTTTTTTTCAGCTACTGCCAACATTCGAAATCGTATCTCTAGACACCAATGTTTCGGGATTCGAACTTTGAAACGCCTGCACGTTAAGAGTTGGATTAAACCAGCGAAAATTGTCAGCATGTCCAGCAACCCGTAAATATTCTCTACTGATGAGGGAGGAATCCCAAAACACTAGTGTCTAGAGATACAATTTCGAAAGTCATCCTTAGCTGAAAAAAAATATAAGGTTTGTGTGAAAAACTGAACTACAGCTGCCAAGATGCTATGGGGCAATGCCGCTGTTACATGTAAGCAGTGCGTTCCTACCCACTTTCAGCTATTAAAATAGCAGTTCGGTATTTATTCAGATCGCTATTTAGGGAATCACAAATATCTATTTATTTGAGTTTTATATAGCGGTGGCTAGACCCAATGGTATCAGAGCCCTTTACATACATAGCACTGATAGAAGGATTCAGAGTTGACATAGAACAAGAGGGGATAAAAACAGCATAACATAAAATACATATTTTAAAGAGTAACAGATAATCCAACATTGTCCGTCTAAGACATAGACTCTGAGTTGGGTCAGAAGACCGCATTGAAATAGCGATTACCAAAATAGCGAATGTTCGCAAATTGCAATTGATACTTTTTTTTAAAACACGTTTTATTGCATTTTTAATGTACTTCGTCAGTAAGTAACTGACATATATCTGTTATGCACAAGAAAATAGCACATTACACAAATTACGACATCTACAAGGTACATTTGGTAAACATAACATTCGCAACAACCGAAAATTCACGCTGACTGTACCCGTTCCCCAATATAGGCATACATCATTGACAACCTGTACAAAATAAATAAAAAAGCCAGACAAAATATCCAAGGCGATAGCCGTTAACACCCATTATATGTAGGTTCTTAAGGGTATTGGGAGGGAAACGGGGGAACATCTACACCCCGGTTGGTAGCCCATCTAGACACCAGTGTTTCAGGATTCCTCCCTCATCAGTAGAAAATATTTACGGGTTGCTGGACATGCTGCCAATTTTCTCAGGTATAATCCCACTCACAGTGGCAGGCGTTCTAAAGCTCGTCCACTTGAGGTCAGCTCACGAGAGCCTTTTATCAGTGAAACTGGGTAGGAACACAGTGCTTGCATGTAACAGCGCCATTACCCCATAGTGTCTCGGTAGTTGCATTTCTGTTTTTCACACAGAGTTCATATTTATTTTCAGCTACTGCCATCATTCGAAATCGTATCTCTAGACACCAGTGTTTCGAGATTAGAACTTTGGAACGCCTGCACGCTATGAGTGGGATTAAACATGCGAAAATTGTCAGCATGTCCAGCAACCCGTAAATATTCTCCACTGATGAGGGAGGAATCTCAAAACACTGGCGTCTAAAGATACGATTTCGAAAGTCGGCCTTAGCTGAAAAATAATATGAGGTTTGTGTGAAAAACTGAACTACAACTACCAAGATGCTATGGGGTAATGGCGCTGCTACATGTAAGCAGTGCATTCCTACCCACTTTCAACTATTGAAATAGCAGTTCCGTATTTATTCAGATCGCTAGTTAGGCAATCACAAATATTTATTTATTTGAGTTGTATATAGCGGTGGCTAGACCCAATGGTATCAGAGCCCTTTACAGACATAGCACTGATAGGAGGATTCACAGTTGACATAGAACAACAAGAGGGGATAAAAACAGCATAACATAAAATACATATAAGAGTAACAGATAATCCAACATTGTCCGTCTAAACCATAGACGCTGAGTTGGGTCAGAAGACCGCATTGAAATAGCGATTACCAAAATAGCGAATGTTTGCAAATTGCAATTGATACTTTTTTTAAAAACATGTTTTATTGCATTTTCAATGTATCTTGTCAGTAAGTAACAGACATATATCTGTTGTGCACAAGAAAATAGCACATTACACAAATTGCGACATCTACAAGGTACATTTGGTAAACATAACATTCGTGACAACCAAAACTTCACGCTGACTGTACCCGTTCCCCAATATAGGCATACATCATTGACAACCTGTACACAATTAATAAAAAAGCCGGACAAAATATCCAAGGCGATAGCCGTTAACACCCATTATATGCAGGTTCTTAAGGGGATTGCGAGGGAAGCGGGGGAAGATCTACACCCCGGTTGGTAGCCCATCTAGACTAAATTTTCCTGTGTTTTTGTGGGCAACCCCGTGCCTGAAAAACTGCCATTTCTGCCCCCATGCAAGGTTTAAGCGCCCCTCGCCACTTTCCCATCATCGGTGGGGAAGTGCCTTTCCAAAGCTGAGCTTTATCGCGCTTGGCAATCTTGAGTGCTAGGAATAGCAAATATTGCTTGTACCTGTTTTTCCCTATATCTTTTGTGCTATGTAGAAGAAACAATTGGGGGTTCAGCGGGAGGTCCCACAACAGTACTTCCTTAAGACATAACTGTACGCTATGCCAAAAGCGTTGTATGGTAGGGCAGCCCCACACCGATTGGAAATATGACCCCTCTTCCCGATCACAGCGTAAGCACTGTGGGGAGGTATTAACTCCCATCTTCCAAAGACAGAGGCATGTGTAATACACCCTATGGACACATTTGAACTGAATAAGCCGGTATCTAAAGGACACCACAGTGCCCCTAGGGCTAGCTATGGGCTCTGCCCAATCGTTGTCAGTCAGTACCAGGATATCATCCTGCCACGCCCTATGAGTCTTGTGAAGAGTCGTGCTGGCATGCGTGGTCAGTGTTTGGTAAACCTGTCGTATTTTGTGAGCATTCAAATCCCCCATAAGGAGGCAAACTTCTAGTGGTTGAAATTGTGGAAGAGTGTCTATATGTCTTATCGCCGGGGTGAGCGCATGGCGAAATTGGAGATATTTATAAAATTGAGTTTTATTAAGTTGAAAATCTTCCTGTAACTAAAGTGGAGATGCCGATGAGGTCCCACTGGTGAAACTCCCTCAAATCTGTCACCTGGCGCAGATAGTTGCCCTGCCACAATGGCATAGCCTGAGTCAGGCACCCCTGCAGCCTATCCGCCGTACCACGTACCTCCATGTTGGATTTATTGTTTGACTGGCGTGAGGCAAAGAATCAAGCTTTTGTATACCACAGAGCAACCGTAAGAGAGGGGTCCCCGCCAACGCTGTGTGTTCTAGAGCATACGCCGGGTCCATAGGCGAGTTGTATTACCAGTCATTATGACCAAGTGATGAGAGGCTGCATAACATGAGTATACGTCGGCAGCAGCGATACCACCACAATTAGTGGATTGTATACATGTCTGCAGAGCCACTCTTACCGCATCCCCAACCCAGAGGAAGGTATTAAGTATAGTATTTATTTGCACAAACCAGGAACGCAGAATATATTACGGAAAATGTTGGAGTTGATTGAGAACCCTGGGGAGAGAGACCATCTTAAAAATAGCCGACCGCCCATACAGCGAGAGAGGCAGAGAGTACCATATGGAGGTCTCTTCATGTAGCCGGACAAGAAAGGGAGTAATATTTCTTGACCAGGACATCTCGTGGCAGGGAGAAGCATATACCCGAGATATTGGAAGCTGTCTGTAGCATGTCTAAGCTGAGATGCCCAAGTGCCCCTACCCTGCTGCCCACAGACTGGGAATAATACCAATTTAGAAGGGTTGGTATGAAGGCCGGTGCTCTGGCGCGATTGATACTTTTGCTTCTGTGTGATGACTTCACATCCATGTAGTAGTTCACAGTAGAACATTGGGGAGTTTGTTGCTGAAAGTGTGTTTGAGATTCCATTCTCAATCTCACTGAGGGTTTGCCATCTACCCCTAAAGTTCTTGTAAATGTCAAGAAAAGAGACCAACAAGGTTGTTGTGGACAGCAAAAGAAAATTCATATTTTCTAAAAATGAAATGGAGATGCTAATGGAGGAATGTGTGTGCCATTGTGATGAATTCTTTTGAAAAGCATCCTTTTTGCTAGATTCTCAAAAAATGTGGAAGTCAATGCAGCAGAAAATGAATGCAGGAGGAGTAATTCAGGGATCCGTCAAGGAAATCTGTAAAAGATTATTTGACCTCTGATCCAGGACGAAGAGCAGGTGATAACTTGGCTAACTGAGGCCAGAGCAACTGGAGAAGGACCGCCCACTGCCCTCTCACTACAATTGAGAAACTTGTTGAAAGAACTTCGGAACCGGAGTTAGTGGATGGATTCAGCACAATTGATATATTTCAGATTTCCAGAACCTCTCAAGGTAAGGGTAAGACTCTGATGATAAATATGCTAAATACATATTAGGCTTTATATAAACACATTTTACTATAACATAGGATGGCCCAAATATGTATATGCTGTAAAAATTAATAACGAGGCGTGGCCAAGATGGCGACGGAGTAACAGCTCAGTACTGGAGCTCTGCAGGGTGAGGCCCAAATTAGCAGGGCATCCGGATTTTAGGGGCAGCAATCCCCCCACCGTAACCGTGACGACCTAACAGACCGGCGAGGGGGTCAGTAGAAGGCCGATTCCTGTGGAGTGAGGCTACTTTGGGCACTGAAGCGACTTGGAGGCGAGATGGCACTCAGGAATGCGATGTAAGGTAGTGATGGGAGGCCATGTGAAGGAGAGCATGAAGGTGAGCAGACAGAGCACGCAGCCCCTGGAGTAGAGCGGGGGCCGGGAAGTTGCAACCTACCTTTGCTGAAGTCGGCGGACCCCTGAAAGTGGTACGTTCGGTCGCACCCGCTATCCACGTGGTGTTCATGTGTCAAGACTTAACTCTGATTTGCAGAAGAGCATGCATCCACAGGAGCGAAGATGGACCCCTATTCTCCCCCAAGGTAGAGCCCAATTGAGTATCTTATAGTCACTCAAGTTAAGGCTACTCCCTCTAAGAAGAGAAGAGACAACAGAATGGAGCACCAGAGGAAGGAGGCAACAGTAGCTCGCTATGTACAGAAATGGTTCCTCAACACTGTAACCCAAACTCTGCATAAACAAAAAATAATAAAGAAGAGAGAAAAAAAATACATTAAATCGTTTCTCTGGACAATTTACGAATATAGAATAGTTTATCTTGCTCCCTTATTGTTCGTGCATACCACATTCTCACAATACTAAAAGTTGTCAGAGGAGTATTCAGTTTGTCAGGGAGACTGTCGTTGGTGTTCTATTCAAAAGATAAGTCTCTTCCGTAATATCCAGTAAACAAAGTAACATTTTATCAGTGCACTGACCGTGAACTTGAAGAAAGAATATTCCCACAAAGAAACTGTAGCATACGCCTGCCACTGTCAAGCTTTTACCGTTTGGGCTTAGATCCAAACAATAGAGATAAAAAACAACAAAAAAAGGAGAAGGACACGAGAGACTTGCAAGCAGCAGTCTCAGCTCTGAGCGTCCACCCAAGCTGGAAAGGAGGAGTCAGGCAGACTCGAGCTCCTGCGTAAACAAACGCAAAGAATCAAAAAAACGTTTATTTGTAGAGAACAAAAAGAGTGAACTGGCGATACACCTCTGTTGGGGTCATGGAACGGACCAAATCCAAGGATGAAGGCAGTTCACCAGAGAGTATGAGAATCCATAAGTCCACAAACGAGGTCAGGATCATGAAAACGGGAATCAGGGCGTGGTTCAACTTCAACAAGTAAGTACGCCAAGCATGGAGGATTGGTGAGGCCTTCTTATATCTCTCAGGCCAATCACGTGAGAATATAGTCATGTGAGTCTCTGTGGAGACACACAAAGAAAGCCCATTAGATGTCAGTATTTGTGATTCCTAGTAATGGTGCATCTTGTGATTAGTAGTTTAAGGCTAGTTATGAGACACAATCGAGCAAGAAGCTCAAGGTGTAATATCATGCCGGAACCCCGGAGGGGTGGGGGCATCACAGTGCAGGCCAGAGGCAGGAATAGTAAGTGGAAGATTCCGGCAGGAGCAGAGTTGGGACCCCTGGACCTTGAGGTAGTCTGAGCTGGGCCGATGCTCCCGTTTACAGCGCAGAGGGTAGTGACGGGGTGGACTGTGATCGCAATTGCAGCGGTCCATAATGGCAGGCCCAAGATGGTGGCTTGCGGGCCAGCCCCAGGGAGACGAGGGCCAACACTAAGGAGCGAGACCCTTTAGGACTCATAGGCGGTCATGAGTGTGAAGTGCGGTGTAGGGGGGCAGTCACAGGGCCCATACCTGGAACACTCCGGTCTGGCATTATGGGTCAGGCTACATCGAGTACCCTGCCTGCAGGGGAAAAGGACACTGGGCAGTGGAGTCCATGCATAGCAGTAAGGTGGAGCTTCACCTGGCCATAACTGTAGGTGAGGCAGCCTGGGCGGCAGTGATGACCAGGGGTGATTTCAACGGGAACAAGCCAAACCGGACGCGTCTCACTGCCAGGTAGAGTTTTGTGCCGGAGAGCAAGGTACAAGGCAGAACTGACAGGAGGAATGACAGATTATTCACAGACCACAGACACTAGAAGCCAACATTCCTCTTGCAAAGAGCCTCCAAGATGGCCTCAGTCGGAAGCAAAAGGATGGCTCTATTAAGGACATGTTGGGAAAGCCAGGCACCAAAAGAGCTGAAGCACGCGCTGACTCTCCCTCCAGAATCGCAAGTGAGACAGCCTGTCAGACAGCCCCTATCACAGATATGAATAACACTGTGGAACCGGTCACACACAAGTTCATGGAGCAACTGTTTGGTACACTACGAGATAACTTAGCAGTCCTACAACAAGAGGTGACCACAGACATTAGAACCCTCAAATCCGACCTGACAGAAATAGAGGATAGGGTAGATGCCCTTGAACAAACAGAGAACGGAAGAGAGGAAGAACTGTAGGAGCATGCCCGAGAGCCTCTGGAACTGAGAGAGAAGAATGAGGAGCTGTGCTACGGCCAAGAAGATTTGGAAAACAGGTCCAAGAAGCTTGACGTTTAACATTATGCCGGAGCCTCGGAGGGGGGCCCTCACAGTGAAGGCCGGAGGCAGGAATAGTAAGCAGAAGATTCCGGCTGGAGCTGAGTTGGGATACCTGGACCATGGGGTAGTCTGAGCAGGGTCGCTGCTCCCGTTCGCAGTGCAGCGGGGAGTGACTGGGTGAATGGCGATCGCAATTGCAGTGGCCCATATCGGCAGGCCCAAGAAGGTCGGCTTGCGGCCCAGCCCCAGAGAGACGGGGGCTGACACTACGAAGCGGGACCCTTTAGGCCTCATAGGTGGTCATGAGTGTGAAGTGCGGTTCAGGGGAGCGAATACAAGGTCACAGGGCCCATAAGTGGATCACTCCGATCTGGCAGCAGGGGTTGGACTACATTGAGTACCCTGCCTGCAGGGGAAAAGGACACTGGGCAGTGGAGGCTGTGCATAGCAGAAAGGTGGAGCCTCACCTGGCCATAATTGTAGGTGAGGCAGCCTGGGCGGCAGTGATGACCGGGGGTGATTTCAACCAGAACTAGCCAAACCGGACGCGGTTCACTGCCAGGTAGAGTGCTGTGCCGGAGAGCAAAGGACAAGGCAGAGGTGACGGGAGGACTGACAGATTGGTCACAGACCACAGACACTAGAGGCCAACGTTCCTCTTGCAGAGAGCCTCCAAGATGGCCTCGGTCAGAAGAAAAAGGATGGCTCTATTAAGAACATGTTGGGAAAGCCAGGTACCAAAAGAGCTGAAGCACGCGCTGACTCTCCCTCCAGAATCCCAAGTGAGACAGCCCCTATCACAGATTTGGATAACACTGTGGAACTGGTCACACAAAAATTCATGGAGCTTCTGTTTGGTACACTACAAGATAACTTAGCAGTCCTACAACAAGAGGTGACCACAGACATTAGAACCCTCAAAACCCACCTGACAGAAATAGGGGATAGGGTGGAGGCTCTTGAACGAACAGAGAACGGAACAGAGGAAGAACTGTAGGAGCATGCCCGAGAGCCTCTGGAACTGAGAGAGAAGAATGAGGAGCTGTGCTACTGCCAAGAAGATTTGGAAAACAGGAACCTGGACGAGTTAGTGGTACGACTTTTCAAACAAGTAACTCCCGAATTGCGTGACAAAGACATCCTCTTGGAAAGTACCCACAGGGAAGGATGCACGGCAACTAGTCCCAGTCGACCACAGGACATTCTCACATGTCTCCACTCCTATGCACAAAAAGAGAAGATCATGTCGGCGACATGAGACTCTGCAGTAATAACTATTGAGGGAATGCAAGTGGACATCTTCCAGGATCTCTCCCCTGCTACCCTCCAACGACTTAAAGCACTGCGGCCTGCCACTACCCTCCTGAGGGAAAAGGTAATTCGTTATAGACGGGGCCACTCCTTTTGGCTGATCTTCATCAGGCAGCAAAAAAACCCTGATGAGCGAGTCCTCTCTCTCTTGCCCGACAGCCCTACTCCCATCTCTATACTCTGCTCCTCTAGTTGCCTACATGGTTTTAGTGGCCTGGTTGCGCTTCCTGCCCCGCATGCAGTACATATACACACAACATGGTTATGTACAAAAAGGATAGCCCTACTCATTTACCTCAAAGAGTCGAAATGTGACATGTCTTTTACAAGAAACGCACTTAGTACGCGCAAACTGGCAATGATCCATATCACGAAGGCTCGACCGACAACACTTCTCATCCACACTGGGGAAGCAGGCGGGAGTGGCCATCCTATTTGCAACCCACTTCTCCGGGAGGGTCCTTTCTGAACAAGCTGAAATCCCTGGCTGATTGCTGTCCCGGCAGGTAGAAGTTGGGGCCGCAGCTACACTTTGCCCTCCATATTTGTCCCAAATGATGCACAAGAGACCTGTATTAGGCAGGCCCCTGGGGGAGGTTCTGGCTTCCCTAGATGGGGATTTAATAATAGGAGGGGGATTATAATATTGTGCATGACCCCCAAATGGATAGATCTGCCTCTAGGACAGGCAGATCAGGGGCTCTCTCGGACACTACGAGGAGCTGGCTGGCGGAGGTCGGATTGGTTGATGTGTGGCATCAGCATAACCCAGCTCAAAGAGAATTTACCTTTTTCTCAGCAATCCACCAGAACTATGCACGACTAGATTTCTTCCTAACTTCTCCTTCATATCCCAAGCTACGGTAGCAGTGGCAATAGGGGCTGCTGCACTGTGAGATCACTCCCCTATTATGCTCTCAGTTAAGTTGCCAGGAGCCCTGTCCCCCATAAGTAGTGGCGACTGAATAATAGGCTACTCACGCAAGAATATAATGTAGAGCAGATTCGGAAACCCATCCAGAATTTCCTGTAAATAAACAATGACGGCTAAACATCCATCACACTACTATGGGACACGCTCAAAGCAGTCCTCCGCGGGCAGTTCTCGGCTATTTTGGCCATCTTAAACAAAGAAAGGAAGGCTAAAAGTGAGGCCTTAGAGGGCACTGTTAAAGAATTAGAGGAAGTTCACCAACGTACGGGTGCTACCCGAACGAGACGTCTACTTACTGTGGTGCGGAAACAATTAAAGGTTCTAGACACAGACTGAGCTGAATATGCCTTGGTGCGCACAAAACAGACATATTATGAGGGAGGGAACAAAGCGGGCAGACTATTAGCACATAAACTGCGCTCCAATGTGGAACAGAGCTGAGTTTTGGAGATTGAGAATTCAGAGGGGTTACGGCCAGATAACCTCATAGCTGGTGAATTTGAGCATTTTTACTCCACCCTTTACACAGGGGAGACGCTGGATGAAGTGGCAGCTGTAAATTATGTGGCCGGAGCCCCAGTGATTTAGATCCAAAAGCTGGTTGCATCCGGGATGGGCGTTGACATCACCCTGGACGAGATATCTCAGTCCATCCGGAGCCTACCCTAGGTCAATACCTCTGGTGACTATGGTTTTACCCCTGATTCTATAAAATGTTTGCGTTGGATCTTACTCCCCTTCTTGCTCGCTTTTACAACTCATTTAGTGAGATAGGTAGCCTTACTTCTACTATGCAAATAGCCTCCATTATAGTTCTTCCAAAGCCTGGCAAGGACCCCCGAAAGATGTGCATCGTATAGGCTCATCCCACTGTTAAACCTAACCTGAAAATATTTACTAGTATACTGGTGGCACGTCTGGTCCCGTATATGCAAGGCCTCATAGACCCGGATAAGTTGTGGTTCATCCCGGAGAGGAGCTGTAGTGATGGAACCAAGAGACTTCCATATCCTAGATAAATCACATCGTACACACACACAACAGCTATAGTCTTTTCAGTGGACCCAGAAAAAGCCTTTCACACGGTACACTGGCCACACTGGCCATATCTGCAAAAGGTACTCTCTAGATTTGGGCTTGGGGAAAGTTTTCAGCCTGGGTACATTGTAACTATACTCTTCCAGATGCTAGGGTCAGTGTAAATGGAATGTCACCCCACCCCTTTGGATTTCATTTGGGACAAGACAGGGTTGCCTCATGTCCCCTTTATTATTTCCGCTGTATATGTAAACCGTTTGCAGAGCGTATCCGTCAAGAAACTGACATTGCAGCAATTCACATGGGTGATAGGGAACACCAAATCTCAATGTATGCTGATGACTTGCTACTGATTCTGACACAACCATTTACTTCCTTATCCCCCACATACAGCAAATTACAAATTTCGGGCCAGGTTTCGGGGTTTAAAGTTAACCTACAGAAAACACAAGCCTGTAGTCTAACAATCCCCAGAGCCGAGCGATCACAGTGACGAACATGTTCCCTTTTGAATGGGCTTCTGCGGGGCTGACATATCTGGGTGTACGGATCCTCCCCACACCGGCGTGCACAGCAAAAGAAAAACACGCTGCTTTATTCACTATGACCAGATACGAACTACTGAATTGGAAAGCACAACACATTATCCTGGCTGGGTAGACTAGCGGCGGTTAAAATTACACTGCTTGCCCGGATTTTGTATGTCATGCAAACACTCTCTCTACAACCACCCAACATGGTGATTAAGCATGGGCGAAATTTGCGAATCTGGCGTTTGCGAATTTTGCGAATTTGCGAACTCGCAATCCGCAAAATCCGCGAATTCTCACGAATTTACGGATTTTTTTTTTTGTGTTCGCAAGGATTTCTGCCAGTTTGCAAGGATTTCTGCCAGTTCGCGAGGGTTTTGTACCAGTTCGCAATTGCGAACTTACATGTCGGCTCGCAACGGTCACGATTATGTTGTTTCTACGTCTGGTTCATCATCACAGGTTCCCAGAACCCTCTGTTTCACCCCTGCCACCCTCTGTTTTACCCATGCCATCCTCTGGTGCATCAATGCCACCCTCTGGTTCATCATCACTGTAGATTATGGGGGGGAAAAGCAAGCACACCTGCCTGCTTCAACTGACATGAATTAATTTGGGGTTGATTTATTAATGTGTCACTGTTTTAAAATTCCAGTCTGGCACCTGCTTCCTTATCTGTAATTTGCTTTCTGTTGCAGTGCAATTTTTTTTTCCAGGACCTTTGTGGCCTACTTGTAGCTATTCTATGAGCCTGCTGTGAGGGTCAGAACAGGGTCATATAATTGTTGCAACTAGCAACTGAACTCTGTAGGGGCCCTTGTCAGGAAGCACTACAGGGAATGGTTACTAATGATGAGTTTGAACTTTTGAACCTGAATGCTTTTTTGTGTTCGCAAGGATTTCTGCCAGTTCGCAAGGATTTCTGCCAGTTCGCGAGGGTTTTGTACCAGTTCGCAATTGCGAACTTACATGTCGGCTCGCAACTGTCACGATTATGTTGTTTCTACGTCTGGTTCATCATCACAGGTTCCCAGAACCCTCTGTTTCACCCCTGCCACCCTCTGTTTTTCCCTTGCTATCTCTGGTGCATCAATGCCACCCTCTGGTTCATCATCACTGTAGATTATGGGGGGGGGAAGCAAGCACACCTGCCTGCTTCAACTGACATGAATTGATTTGGGGTTGATTTATTAATGTGTCACTGTTTTAAAATTCCAGTCTGGCACCTGTTTCCTTATCTGTAATTTGCTTTCTGTTGCAGTGCATTTTTTTTCCCAGGACCTTTGTGGCCTACTTGTAGCTATTCTATAAGCCTGCTGTGAGGGTCAGAGCAGGGTCATATAATTGTTGCAACTAGCAACTGAACTCTGTAGGGGCCCTTGTCAGGAAGCACTACAGGGAATGGTTACTAATGATGAGTTTGAACTTTTGAACCTGCTGAATGCTTTTTTTGTGTTCGCAAGCATTTCTGCCAGTTCGCAAGGATTTCTGCCAGTTCGCGAGGGTTTTGTACCAGTTCGCAATTGCGAACTTACACCGCACGCAGCAAAAAATCCGCTGCGTGCGAATTTGCGGATTTTGCGGAAAATTCGCGGATCTCGCGGATTGCGAATTTACCGAAAATCCGCAAAATCCGCGAGCGTAACGGATTTTCCACCCATGCCTAATGGTGATATCTAAATTACAGCACCTTTTTAAGCCACTTCATGTGGGGTGGGAAGAAAGCACGCATGGCCCGAAACCAGAGCTACCTGAAACAGAAAGATGTAGGACTGGGTATTCCCCACCTAGAATGATATTACCAGCCGGACCAACTCTGATACATGATAGAATGGTATAGAACGGCATCAGAGAAGCACTGGTGTTTAATGGACCACTTGGTTGCTGGGATTCATGTGTGGAAGATGCCATGGCTCCCAAAGAAAACCAGACCTATTGGACTGCTCACCAGTAAATAGGGCATCAATGGGATCGTGGGACAAGTTGCAAGGGAAAATACTTCTCTCCACTCTAACATCCCTTTGACTCCCTTTATAGGGCATCCGGAGTTCACCCAATGGTAACCGGGGTTGGTTATATGAAGTGGAAAGAAGCTAATTGTAAAAGGATAGGGGACCTTTATGATGAGGAGGAAGGAGTGATGGACTTTGCTAAGTTGCTTGCCAACTATGTCCTACCCCCAGACACCCAATGGCAATACATCATGCTAAGACACTGTATCACACAGCCCCACATGCGCCCACATACCAGTCGCCCTTTAACTGTATTAGAAAAATGGTTTATTACCTGCCAATCGGAAAAAAAGCTGCTCTCAGACATATCCTCCTGTCTTATTGCACCTAAACAACAGATTAAATCACCAGTGAAGCGTAGGTGGTAGAATGAGTGCAGAAGGGAATTTTCAGCAAAGGAGTGGCAGGACATAATACATAGAGCATGGGCATCCTTGTGTATTACAGGGGGCAAATAAATGTTTCTCAAAATTGCCTACTTCTGGTACTACTCCCCAGTGAGGTTTGCAAAATAGAGAGTGGGAGGAGACACACAGTGCTGGCGACAGTGTGGGCTGGAGGGAACCTTGACACATTTACTATGGGACTGCTTAAAGATCCAACAATTTTGGTCCACAGTACTGTCGGATATAGATACTATTTATGAAACTGAACTGGCCAGATTCCTAAGCTACATCCCATTGTGCCACTCAACGCCCTGACCTTTACCCTACGATCCTGTCATGGAAGAGCTATTGCTCTGGCCCTTGGTGCAGCTAAACAGACTCTTTTAGCTAGATGGGCCACAACTGTAGTCCCGACCCACTTTGACTGATTGCACAAAATGTGGGACCTTGTGTGTAATGAAAAGCTGACCACAGGAGTTCTACTATTAGGTTCCTTTCAAACGTATTTATAGAATGGACGTGCCCACCATATCTACGGGTGCTACGCCTCATGCAGGCAGTTCATATGTAGGAATACTTCATCCCTTTGGAGATATAAGACACACCCCCAAACAAAAGCTCCAGGTATGGAGACTATCGCTTTGTCTGTCGGGCTTCCCTTCCTTCCCTACCCTCCTTCTCTCTTTGGTTTCCTTTCTTTCTGTATCTAATAATTGTTGTTTGATATAGTTGCCCACCCCACCGGCCTGTGGAAGTAGGTGGCCGCTGATGTTATCAGTCAAAATGTGAATAAAAAGGTTTAAACCATAAAAAGTGATAACATTAAAATATTGCCCCATAAAAGTTTCAGTAAAATAATTAACCTTTGCATATTAGCAGTGCATCATGGGAGATATATTGCATTCACCATAAGCTGATGTGACGTTTCTGAAATTTAATTTTTCAACACAGCAAAATTAAACACAAATCACTTACCCATAGTACAGGAAATAATTATGACTCAATTTTTATGAAAATTTTGTTTTATTGAAATATGTATAGCATGATACACAGCAATCCCCCTACAACCAATGGCCGGAACCATAGGATAATTATAGCATAATTGACACAGCCTTTTGTCGTAGGCCTGCAGCTTTTGACAGGCAATTTTTAAAACAGTGAGAAGACTAATCCACAAACTTCATTTTCCCACACCCACCCGTCGCTCCTCCGCACAAGTTATCTAATCGCTCAAGTTAATTATCTGGGGTCTGAGCTAGGGAAAGTTAACAGATAAATATAGGATAGTTAGTGGTTTAGGTGACATCTTGGCTCTCGTGGGGGATCAGGCACAGGAGCCACAGATAAGTTGGGCATGTAAGCTTCCAAAACTGGGAGGAAAAGATCTGGTTAAAGGATGGCCATAGGGTTGAATAGGTGTCGACCTTGGAGTCTGCAGTCAAGGATAGACGCTCCATACCATGCACGTACCATAGCTTATGCAGCCATGAAACATGATCCAGAATTTTCTCTGTACCCCAGAGTGCCAGAATTACTTGCTGCGCTTCCCCCAGCACCAGGGCCATTTGTCTGCCAAGTTTGGAGCACAGCAGATAGGTCAAGGGGGTTCAGTAAACCTACGATAGTGTATGCAGGAAATCTAGGAATAGAAGTATTAAAAGCACTGCCTATATCATCCAGGACCTGTGCCCAGAAGCGGGAAAGTGTGGGTCAGTGCCTTAGAGTGTGAAGGAGAGAGCCAGTCTGGCCACACCTGAGCCAGCATTCTCTGGGGTGCCTCAGATCCCAGCTGTGCAGGCATGCTGGAGGTGAGGTACCAGTAGGTGCAATCTTTTAAGCCTTCTTTATACTAGCCATGTTGTGGGCCATGTGGTGCACCCCGTAAAAGATGTAATCCCATTCTTTGTTCAATAGAGTGTGCCCTAACTCTGCCATAAAGGGCCGCGCTTACCCCCCTGGCCCTGTATATATCGATTACTGGACCAATGGGTCTAATAGAGGCAGAGCGCTGTTCCTTTAACAAGGCCCCCGTAACCGTCTTATGGCCCAATAGCATCTTCTGCACGTGGGAGTTCCACTTCATGGAATCCGAAAGTCGGATGCCAAGATAGTCAAATTCCATGACCCTCTCAATGGGCTCAGAGTTTAAAACGGGGGGCCTCCCCAGTTTTCTTGGCAGGTTCAGTACCAGATATTTAGTCTTGCTGGTGTTTTTCACAAGCCCCCTTGATGCGCAAAAGTTCTGAAAGCTATCAAGGAGGTTCTGGAGCCCAGCTGGGGATTTAGAAAGAAGAGTATCGTCGGCGAACAGGAGAGTTGGAATACGCTCGCCCGACAGGGATGGTGCGTCAGACTGGATCTTCATTAAATGCTCCACCACTCCGTTCACATAAAGTGAGAACAGAGAGGGGGCAAGGACGCATCCCAGGCGGACGCCCCTGTCCACCGGGATTATTCTAGTCTTTTGCCCCTGGGTACCCCACCTCACTTGGGCAAAATTACCATCGTGGAGCCGCACCAGCAATGACAAGATGCAACCTGGGATTCCCATTTCAGATAGCACTCCCCAGAGGCGAGCACGGGGCACCAAGTCGAAGGTCGTCTTGAGATCTATAAATGCCAAGTAGAGGCTTCCCTTCCCCACAAGAACCGTTTTCCAATAGATGAGTAGAAGCCTAAAGGCCTGCTCGATCGTTCCTGTTCCAGATCTAAAACCCGCTTGGTAGTCCGAGAGAATCCTGTTATCATCAGCCCATAGCAAGATTCTCGTGAGGATCACCTTCCCAACAACCTTCTGTGTGGAGTCGATAAGGCTGATTGGGCGGTAGTTTGCAGGCTCGCCCCTATCTCCTTTTTTGAAGAACAGGACAACCTCTGCCCCCTTCCAGGACTCAGGGATGGGGCCCCCATTATTGATGGAGTTGAGAAGGGTAGAAATAAACTTACCCGGAGCGGAGGAGATCACCAGGAATACCATCGGGCCCAGGAGCTTTCTGCGGCACGATGGCTCGAATGGCGTCCTCCACCTCCCTGTCCGCAAAGTGGGTACTATCCACATCCCTTAAAGTTGGCAAACAGATCTGGGGATTGGTTCGGGGTGCCTACTCTGGGAGCAAGAATACAATTTCGAGAAATGGTCAAACCAGGTTTCACCCACTATATTGCAGGTTATGCACTCACTGGTGGATCTGTTCTTTAACCGCATCGCTGCTGCGGGGATTTTTGCGCGTTACATGACGAGCTCAGCTCGTCATCAGCACACGCCACCCGTGGCTGATGACGAGCTGAGCTCGTCATCAGCAGCGAAGGGGTTAATCTAATGAGATTCCAGAAGTGGGCTAAATCTCTCCCTAGGCTAGCCTCCTTAAGAGAGCACCAGTACTCGTTTTCCCAATCTCTTTTAGCCTCAATAACAGCCTGTTTGTATTCCTTACGCGCCAGCTGTATGGATCTTTGGGACCTGCTTTTCACAGCTTTTATCAACGTTGTTTTTGCGTGCCGGCATTTAGGTGTGTACCACACCTCCTTGGCGGTGGACCTACGGGGTTTCCCCTGTGCGGAACCTCTGCTTCGGACTAGGAATATACTACCCAGTGCTTGGATGGTTTCTTGGAATATTTCAGATACCTTAGATGGGCCGCATTGGTCTATATCTATTGCCTGCATTTTAACCTGCGCTGCAGATAGGATAACCTCGATGTTCTACATTTTCCCTGGATCCAGGACAAGTTTACACCATTTTAGGCGCCTACCACAGTTAGATGGGGTAACTTCCTTAGTGAGCATAAGTAGCACCGTTACGTGTTCTTCAACTCCCTTCCAAATAGGATGTAGACTCAGTGAAAGGGAGTTATGCTCACAACTGGTTGTTGAACCTACCTCCATATCCACCAGGTAGCGCCACAGATTTAGATCGAGGAGAATGTAATCAATCCTCGTGGCATGGTTTACCCTGTTGTAAGTACAAGCCCCAATCAGATCAGAGGTGGTCCTACCATTCACTGCTCGTAGGCGAAATTCCAAGGTGAGCATGTTCATCTGGATCGCCCGCTGCATCCACCTCCGGATCGGGTCGGTTTGGAAAGCGGGTATACCTCTCCTGGCATCATCTTCAGCTGTACCGAGAATATCATCGGCTGCCAAGGGTTTGAAAGTGCAATTAAAATCCCCTGCTACCAGGACATAAGCGTCCTGGTTGCATCTCCTAAGTTGGTCTTCTAGTAGAGCAACAGTGGGAGATGGGATGCCGCCCTGGGTGCCAGGAGCATACACATTAAATACTTCAAGGACTTTCTCTATACTATACTATGATCCTAATAATATCTGGTGAGCTGCAATGTATTTTCTTGAAAGAGCACCCTAATGAGATGCTCACCCAGACTAGAAGTCCACCAGATGGGCGACCTCTCCCTGTTTTTGAGGGTATAGCCGGCAGATGGTAGGTGGTATAACCCACTTTATGGTGAGGCACTAAACTCCAGGTTTCCTGGAAGATACAGATAGAATAGGCATCGACTAGGGCACTCCAATCCGGCTGGTCAAGTTTCTTTGAGATGCCCGCAATATTCCAGGACAATATCTTAATCGGGCGGCCAGACACTACTGTGCCCTCAGAAGAAGGAGGGGACTTTAGGAGAGGGCCAATATCCACTGTACTGGGATACACTGACTTGGATTGTGGACTGGTTTCTCCTTAGAATGGGGGAGCTGCAACCTCAGTCATTAGAGCCTGCGCTAGTAGGAGGGGGCTCTTTCCAGGGTCGTCTACAGAGTGTTAAAGGCTACCGGTTCTGTAGGGATATTCATCCTCCTCATATGGTTGCCTTCCTCACCACTAGCGGAGTAACTAAGTAGAATTCGGGGTACTGGGATAAACCCGGGAATACAGGGATCATTGGTTTTACAAGTGGTGACAGTAGTAAATACTGGGGTGCCCCGATGTTGATGTGATACCCTATTCCTTCGGAACGGTACCCCTCCAGTTTTCATGGCTGACACAGCTAACGGGCAGGTGTCTACCTGTCAGTAGCTAATGTGACCTCCATAGGACCCTGAAAATTGGTTCTGGGTGCATGTTCGGTATGCAAGATGGTTTATGCGGGCTAACTCCCTGGTGCTCCCACACCCAAGAGAGTACTGACGGTTTCCATGGGGCTGGTAGTCATCAAACTGCATGTAGAAATGGCCCAGCTCAAAAGTTCCGATCCCACTACAGCTATAGTTGCCCTGCTGACTACAGATGTACCCGGATACCTGAGGGTCCCTAAAATTAACAAGAATGCAATCCCCCGGAATATCCTTGACCCTGCTCCCAACCCAATCTACCCTCCTCACATGCAGAATGTGCCCATCCAGGTAGGCTGGAAGGGGTCTATTACCATGCAGCCAATGCATGGTTTTATTTTTTAACTCATGATAGGATTCAGATTTCCCAGGGTCAAGCATCGGAACTCCAGTCAGTACCACTACGTAAGGCTGGCAACCCGGAGGTAGATTAGCATGGGCCACGGTCCGGGCGTTGGAAGGTGCTGCCCCAGACTTTGGATCTATCGGCGGCCGATCACCCCGAAGAACCGCTGTTGTTTTGACCACAATATTAGCTTCACCCTTGGAATGAGAGGAGGGGCCCCTAGGGATTTCTTTTTCCTTAATTTGGGAACTTAGGGGCTTGGATTTGTTTTTTTTTCCCAGAGTTCCCTATTTTTGTTTCCATAGCCTTAGTGGTCGCTTTAGCTGGAACTCTGGGGTCTGAAGTAGCATTAGTTCCTACCAGCTTCTGGGGGGATATAGGATCTACTGGGGATTTCTGGGGGCGGGCATCATTAATCTGATGTTTTTTTTACTGCAGTTTGAGCAGGGTTTTGAGGGGGAAGAAGTTGTCCAGGGTAGCCTGCTCGAACCGGTCAAGCCTCTCTGTCAGCACCTTGACCCTCTGCAGGATTGGCATTGTAAGTGAGTCCTGGATCTGTTCTAAGTGGATCAAAGTGGGAGGCTGTTGGATGTCCCCCCCCCGGGGGTAGATATAGGTAATTTAGGACAGATAACTGGTGGCGCTGCCGCAACCATCGAGAGGCTGCCATTGATAGCAGCTCCAGGATCCGAATAAAAAGAGTTTAGGTCTACCACTCCCCCTGCCCGTCTCTCCGCCCTCTTGGGTCAGGTTTTTTAGTTTTGGTTTTTTTTGGTATCGGAGGGCCTCCCCCCTTAGAGCCACTTGGGGCCCTCTTCCTTTTGTTGGTAGCTAAGCTTGACCCTTCCATACATGAATGCTCAGAGGGCTCAGAGTGCTCAGATGCAGCCGAAGACGATGATAGGTCTAGGACTGATGTGAGCATTATCTGCGAGGTAACCCTCTGCGGTGTTGACTGTGTATCTAGGCGAGGCCCACTGCCTGGTGCAGTAGGCATGCATGCAGTGGTCCCAGGACTCCCCTCATTGGGTGGTATATTCCCCGGCTGGGTGCTTTCGAAATCAGCGTGCGCCTGGATCATAGCTGGCGACAAAGCTCTAGATAGAGGGCCCACCGAGGAACGTTTACCATGCATTTATTCTAGGGAAAGGCGCCGCTCTGTTAGAGCAATCTCTTTTTCCAAGACAGAGAAAGCGCGAGTGATGAATTGGTCCATGGTACCACTCACACATCTCCCTCCCTTTGTCCCATTCCTTTCTGAGCGGGTTGACATTGGCATATATGACAGGATTTTACAGTACGATAATACAAAGACAAAGACACACTGTATCACAGTTAGTACTTGGGGCTAGTTTAGGAAGCTCCCCTTCAGTTTACCGTATCAAGTTCAATGCAGTTCCAATCTGTCCTGTGAGGGGTAAAAGGGGGGTGGCCCAGCCCGGCCTCTTCTGGCCTCCGAGGACCACAGAGGGCCCGCCCTTTGCCCGGGCTTAGCCCGGCGACGCTCCCGCGACGTGGGGGAAGAGGCGGATTTTGTAGCGCCTCCTGGCGCGTTTCTGGCAGCGTCGGTGCCGGCTTCCGGCTGCTTCGCAGGCTGGGACCTGCAGTCCCTGTTGGTCCCGATGTCAAGAACACTCCCCCGCACTGCGACCGCAAAAGGTGAAGGTGGTTTGCGGTGGCGGAGGGAGGGTAAGGAGCAGTGACAAGGGCGGCGGGTCTGAGGACAGGATGCCCCCACACAAATATGTTCACAGGCAAACAGCGTTTATCGGCAAAGAGCGGTTATCGGCAAAGTCCCCCGCTCCACCGGGGAAGAGGCGGATTTTGTAGCGCCTCCTGGCGCGTTTCTGGCAGCGTCGGTGGCGGCGTCCGGCCGCTTTGCAGGCTGGGACCTGCAGTCCCTGTTGGTCCCGATGTCAAGAACACTCTCCTGCACTGCGACCGCAAAAGGTGAAGGTGGTTTGCGGTGGCGGAGGGAGGGTAAGGAGCAGTGACAAGGGCGGCGGGTCCGAGGACAGGATGCCCCCACACAAGTAAGTTCACAGGCAAACAGCGTTTATCGGCAAAGAGTGTTTATCGGCAAAGTCCCCTGCTCCACCGGGGAAGAGGCAGATTTTGTAGCGCCTCCTTGCGCATTTCTGGTAGCGTCGGTGGCAGCTTCCGGCCGCTTTGCAGGCTGGGACCTGCAGTCCCTGTTGGTCCCGATGTCAAGAACACTCTCCTGCACTGCGACCGCAAAAGGTGAAGGTGGTTTGCGGGGGCGGAGGGAGGGTAAGTAGCAGTGACAAGCGCGGCGGGTCCGAGGACAGGATGCCCCCACACAAGTAAGTTCACAGGCAAACAGTGTTTATCGGCAAAGAGCGTTTATCGGCAAAGTCCCCCCAGAGGGCAAAACACTAGTTGTTCAAGGACTACTCAAGGTTTGTTCCTGGGTTTGCTGAGAAGACTGTGTGCATGCAGGAATTGATGGTAAAAAATGCAAAGTTTATCTGGTGTTCTAAATGTGATCAAAAATTCAGGCAATGTTTGTTATTCAGGATAGGAGTATAGTGTGCACCGATGCCAGTGCCATAGGATTAGGAGCAGTGCTCATACAGCAAAGGGGGGAGGTGACTATTGCTTCTGCATGAAGACCATTAAGAGATGCTGAGCGTATGTATTCTACCATTGAAAAGAAAGCACTAGCCTGCTGTTGGAGGGGTGAATCATTTGAAGAAGTTTGTGTAGGGAACACAGTTTGTGGTTCGCACTGATCATTGCCCCTTAGTAGATGTGTTTACAAATAAAGAGACCAATTCGGCTTCACCCGCAGGCTCCTGCCTGTGCCTCATCCCTGGTGGTCCAGTGGGAGAGCCTTGTTCTTCTGTTGGCTCACTGTGCTAGCCTTCTGTTTTCTTTCTGGTTTTGTCTGTCTGTGCCTTGTTTGTGCTTTTTTGTCTTTGTGCCTGTGCCTCCGTTGTCGGTCTGTGCCTCGTTTTTGCCTTTCTTATGCTTTTTCTCTGTCTGCCTTTGTTGTGCTTCTCTTGTGCCTTTCTCTGTTTCCCCCGCCACTGCTGCCCCGGCAGTCCCGCCCCCTTTGTGTTCCTGCCTTCCAGCTGCTCTCCCTCACCTGACCGCTACTCAATGGCGGCTGCTGTGCGGCCATGTGCAGCAGGCATTCTGCTGGTGCACCAAAGGCTTGCATAGGCAAGCCCATCTGCACCCCTCCCTGACCTCGACCAGTGCCAGGAACCCTGGTCCTCTGACCACCAACCGCTGCAACTCAGCAACACTCCACACACTCAGCCTCGGAAGAAACAACAACTGCCAGTTGTTGATGCCACATATCACCCAAGGCCAGTTATCCTGCCGACACTGCCACTGTACCTTCACCCACATCCGGACCCCCACTGCTACCTCCAACCCCACAGATGCCCACGAGCCTCCTCCTCAGCGTACGCTCCCTACACAGACAAGCAGTAGAAATCTGGGACCTCCTCAACACCCTATCGCCCGACGTCACCTTCTTCACAGAGACCTGGGCCAACGCCAGCTCGATACCCAAAATTGCAATTGCAATGTGGTACAATTATTTATTGAAAGTTGAAGATCTCGCAAAATCCCCCCTCAGAGGTGGTATGGAATCTATCCTCCATGGGATCCCAAGTAGATGCCCTTTTTGAGCCATCTTTAAAGTTACTATATAAGTATATAAAACCGGCCTGCTTGAAAAATAATCACTTTTTCGTCATTAACAGACTTTATTACACCCCCTACAAGATAGCAAAATTTGCCCCTGTACCTCCACCTAAATGCCCGAGATGTCACACTCCACTAGCCAATGACAACCATATTTTTTATGAATGGACAGTGTTGGAACATTTCTGGAAAGAGGTGGGGGACACTCTTTTGGATGCTTTTACATCAAGGGTGGAGGCTAATCTCTCCTTAGTTTTATTTGGTGACGATGGTCTCTTTTGTCTGACTGCCTCACGTCGGGATAAAGGTCTCTTGCTATATATGATCTTATTGGCGCGGAGAGAGATCTGTAGAAGATGGAAAGACCCTCTCCCCCCAAAAAAGAGAAGACTGGCTCAAAGCATTGTTTGTTATGGCCCGGCTAGAGTAGGGGGGCGTAGAGGATAAGCCGACTAACATCTGGCATCCTCTAATGAGTTGGGGACAAAGCCTAAGACTGATCTAGATGGTCCAATGATTACACCACGTCCCCATACAAAAAAGGGGATGGGTCAGGCGACCCAAGCAAGTGCGGTAAGCCAAGGGGTGCCCAGTTAGTGAACATGGCTGTACAAGTTCCGCAGCGGCTTGATAAGGTGAGATGAGGACAAAAAAAAAATTGCAACTGCCATCCCCGACGGGTACAAGATCCAGAGGAAGGACCGCCCCAACCACATTGGAGGTGGACTCGCCATCGTACACAAAAACTCCCTCCAACTCATTACAGCCAGCACAAACCACTCCTCGTCCCCCATTGAACACCTCCATTTCCAGAGCCAGATCCACTCCAGAACAACTCATGGCACCCTCACCTACAGACCTCCCGGACCATGCGCCACGTTTAACATTACTATAACAGACCTCATCGCACCCCAAGCCCTTGCATCCACAGACTACGTACTACTCAGAGACCTGAATTTCCACCTCGACAACCTCAGCGACCCCAACTCCACCACCCTCCTGGCCAACCTCACCAACATCGGACTGAAGCAGCTCATAACCACCCCCACCCACAAGGCGGGACACACCCTCGACCCCATCTTCGCAGGAGGAAACAACATTCGCTTCAGCCATACCGCGCATTCCCTCTGGACGAACCACAACTGCGTCCACTTCTCCTGCTCGGTACAAACCACACACAAGCCTAAACCGTGCCTCCTGTGCAGGAACTGGAGCAAGATCACCATAGAGCACCTCAACACGGCCTTCCATCATGCTCCTCCACCCATCATGACCAATGGCAACTCTGCAGCCAACGAAATACACAGATGGATCACCGACTGCACAAACACACTTGCGCCGCTCCAGAACTCTGACAGACAATGCACCACGAAAGCCACCAGGTTCACCACCGACCTCCGAAAATCCAAGGTCATGTGCCACCGACTCGAGAAAGCTTGGAGGAACAGCAGAACCTCAGAAGCACGCACTGCCTACAAGACTGCCATGACAGAACACCACCAACTCATCAGAAACACATAGAAGAACATTATCCAAGACAGAATCCACTCGAACTCCCGCAACTCTAAGGAACATTTCAGCATCATACAGGAATTCACCAAACCCCCCAAGTGAAACCTCCAACGTCCCTCCCTCCCTCGTCCTTTGCAAAAAACTCAGCTCCTACTTCCATCACAAGCACAGGACTCTCTACGACAACTTTGACAAATACTACCAAGGCACCGCCACTACATCTACAACTAGCAACGCCATCCAACCTACCATTACCGCCTGGACCATTGTCACCACAGAAGACATTACTAAGACCATGAGGAGCATACATTCAGAAGCCCCCACCGACCCCTGCCCGCTGCACTTCTTCCACAGAGCCACTTCCGCTAAAGCCTCTGAACTACGACGTATCATCAACTACACCCTCAAAACAGGCCCGTTCCCTGACGACTGGAAATGCGCAGAAGTCAATCCCCGCCTCAAGAAGCCTTCCGCAGACCCGATGGACCTCAAGAACTACAGACCCATCTCTCTCCTCCCCTTCACAGCCAATATCACAGAGAAGATCATCAACGACCAGCTCACGAACTTCATAGAATCCAACTCGATCCTCAACACTTCCCAATCCGGATTCCGCAGCAACCAGAGCACCAAAACCCCCCTCCTAGTCACCACGGACCACACCCACACCCTCCTCGACCAAGGCCACTCAGCTGCCCTCATCCTACTAGACTTCTCAGCAGCCTTCAACACTATCTCCGACAGCACAATAACCTCCAGACTCCATGACGCCGTCATACAGGGAACTGCCTTAGACTGGATCCGCTCCTTCCTCACCGGCCAAACTCAAAGCATACGCTTCCTGCCTTTCCTCTCCAAACCCACAGAGATAAGCTGTGGAGTAACCCAAGGATCCTCACTTAACCCCATGCTCTGCAAAATCTACATGGCCCCCCTCGCTACTATCATCAGAAGACACAGACTCAGCATAGTATCCAATGCCGATTACACCCAGCTCATCCACTCCCTCACCAAAAAACCCAACATCACCAGACACAGTTTCCAGGAAGGAATGAAAAATGTCGCTCCTTGATGAGCAGCAACTGCCTGAAGCTCAATTCGGAGAAAAGAGTAGTCCTTGTCCTTGGATCCACCCCCTCTGCATGGGACAACACCTGGTGGCCCAACACCCTCTGCAACCCTATCACACCCAGGGACCACACCTGCAATTTCGGCATCATACTTGACTACTCCCTCACCATGAACCGACAGGTCAATGCCGTATCTTCCACATGTTTCAATGCCCTCTGCATCTTCCACAAGACTTTCAGATGGATCTCCCCGAATCCAGAAAGCCTGTCACCCATGCACTCATAACCAGCTGACTGGACTACGGGAACGCCCTCTACACCGGAATCAACTAATCTCTACTCTTCTAACTCCCGACCATCCAGAACTTCGCAGCCAGACTTGTTCTTGGCATCCCACAACAAGTCCACAACACCCAAAACCTATAAGACCTCCAGTGTCTCACAGTCAAAAAGAGATGACCTTCAAGCTGCTCACTCACGCCTACAAATCGCTCCACAACACTGGACCCCAATACCTCAATGAAAGCATCTCCTTCTATGCTGCCAAGAGAAACATCCTCTCCACGACCTTGCCCTGGCCAAAATACCACACATCCACAGAGCTAGAATGGGAGGAAGAGCCTTCTCCTACATCGCGGCCAAGACCTGAGACGAACACCCTCTCAGAATCAGACGAACCCCCACACTGCAAGCATTCAGGAAGATCCTCAAGACCTGGCTTTTCGGATGAGACAGAGCTGCTCGAATCTCCCCTCCTCCCCAAGCGCCTTGAGACCCTCACGGGTGAGTAGAGCACTTCACAAATCCCTGATTGATTGATTGATCTAGGATTATGTTATTGGTCCTGAAAATTATGGAAATCTCGTACACCATGGTGTCGTTCCAGATTGTACGCACAGAGTAGTAGACAAGGGTATTGTTTAGAGGGGAGTTATTGGTTGTGGCTGCAGCATTAAGGTCACGCATTCTGTGTCTGGCACATGAAGGCCATGTAGTCATGAGTGTGTCTAAGCACAGAATAAGTGCAGAATATTGGTGGCCGTGATTCTGGACAAACATGAGGGAAGGGTAATTAGAGATTGCTTGTCGTTTACATGGAGTGATAAATCTAAAAATGCTGTGACTTTTACTCCATTGCAAGTACAAAAGATGGATGGCCCATGGAAAAAAATCGGCTTAGACATTTGTGGACCTTATAATGTGTTAAGTGCATGTTCTGTGTATGCATTGGGTATTGTTGATTACCATTCGAGGTGGCCTGAGGTGGAGTTCATGAATCAAGTAACAACTCAGAATGCAATCAAAGTTTTGAAAATATTGTGGGAAAGAGAAGGTGTTCCAGAGATTATTGTAACCGAGAATGGGGTTACATTTTTGTCTCAGGCTTAGAGCAATTTTTACATTGGTATGATGTGGAGCACATTAGATCATCTGTATATTATCCACAAAGTAATGGACTGGTAGAAAGGTGGAACAGGACGTTGAAGTAAGTCAGTGGGAACAATGGAGAGTTGCTGTGCGTAAACTGGTGTGGGCTACTACCAACAGTGTCATATGCAATATACCATTTGAGGTCATGAGGGGGAAGGAATTCCAGAGCGTTGTTGGCCAAGGGGGTGTTAAGAGAAAGGGAGTGTGGAGTATTACCCCTAGATTCTTGGGGTGAGATCATGGGACGGCTGGTTGTTGCTGATTGGGTGCGGGTAAAGAAAGGCTGGAAGTAAGCTATGGGTTTGCAAGGTTTCCCAAACCACTTCAGATTAAGAAGGTGATACGTTACTCTGTATTGTTGAGTGATGGAAATGTGTGGAATGTCAAGAAGGTGGCAAAGGTGCCTGGTTGTTTGTTTTAACATTAACATTGCCACTATTGAGAATGTGATGGCAGAGCAAGAGAAGAGACTAGATGAAAAAAGGTTAGTTCAAAGGTATAAACTAGTTTGCTGAAAGTTACTACATTTACTTTAATATTATTTAGGTTTATTGTTTCCTAAATATTACAGAATTCATATTTTTAATTCTATTTTCATTAAAAGATTGGGATAGAATTAGTATTAAGGTGAACTTTGCTTACTTTTTTAAACCTAATTAAATTTAAATAAAGGTAGGTTTACCATTTGAGTAAGCTTACAGTAATTTAGTCAATTAAATGTAATATTACAAAGAGAAACTATTAGGAACACTAAACTAATACTTACGTAACTAGATTACATTTAATTCCACTTAATTTAGAGTATAGAAAGCAAATTTTAGTGTTGAGTAAAGATACAACTAATTTAGTACATTTTATTTAATACCAACATATTTTATGTTATTGTAATTAATAAGAGGTGAGTGTATTAAATAATTTAAGGTAATATACAAAATCTAGTTGTAACTTATTTAGCATTATGATCAGATTTACATTTAGATCATTTTTTTTTTATTTAATAACATTAAATGACACCCAATTATTTTTATTTCGTTTAAAGTTTGGATACGATTATTTTCAGAGATAGGTGAAGGTAGTTCATTTAATTTCATACATTCAAATGTATATAATCACATTTCATTTATTTGTCACTAATGTAGTTTTAGCTAACAAGTTAACATTTACTGAAGTGAATTTACTTTAACAAAGTATTTTTTAGTTAAATATAACCTACAACTCATAGTAGGGATTACTACTAGGCATGGTTTTGGGTTACGCATTTAATTACATTTAATGTAAGGGCTAGGGTTACTTTTGAAGCTAGAATGGTTGTAAGTGGGAGTCAAAGTAGGGAAGATATCAGAATATAAGGAAGGGAACAACGCAGGAAATGGATGATTAGCTGGTGCAATGCTCAAGCCAAATTAGGCATAACATGTATGAAAGAAGTGTTAGAGCAACAAAGCAGATAATAATTCTTTGAAGGAATATACTTCTAAGAAAAGCGGTTTATGGATAATTATAGGATGGTAGCAGTATTACATTATAATGTATTGAATGTATTGAATGTACTAAAACAAGGCAGTAAATGTTATAAATAACCTCTTTCCTTCACCTTAATGAGTTTGTAATTCTATGTGTTTAGTTCTTCTACCTTCAATAACTTGAGAGCAATATTAATAATGAAAGTTATATATATTTTGCTATAGTATAGATAGTATAACCAGGAAGATTGGCGCTCAGACTAGTTCGTGTAGTGTACACTATGCTTAGACTAAGTACGGTGCTGCCAGGTCGGGGGAATTACCCAATAACCCCCGAAAGTGTATGAGTCACAAAAACCCACACTAGAAATATGAGCACAGTCCCGGGCACACGTGGTGGGGGTATGACAATGGTATGAAAGTCTCGTTTGGATCAAAATCGCTACAGTCAACACCAGTATAATGTTCAAAGTTATTTAATGGAGGAATGACTAAATAGAATCAAATAGCCAGCCCGTTAAGGGGGGGGCAGAGGCTTTGCCACTCTGAGGTGACCAGGAGTCTCGGAAGCACAATACCCACCCTTGTCAGGAGAGCTCAAGAGAGTTGATGCAGACCTTGTTGGTGCAGCTGTGTGGCCCAGGTGATGTTGAGGAAGACCAGGAGCTGTACACGAGCTGTCCCGCATCGGATGTCGGTGTCTAGGAGCTTGGTGTCTGGTGGGAGCACCACAAGCCTTGGCAGCTGCAACTGGTGTGGATGACAAGATACACTTGTTGGAACCAGCAAGGTCCAAGGGACTCACCAAGTGAAGGAGAAGGGTGTAGTCCCAGAGAAAACAGGGGAGCCCACCAAAGCAGGAGAAGACCTTCGAGAAGACACCCAAGCCAAAGGCACCAGAGTTACAAGAGGACATTAGGCAGCTCAACAAAGATGAAGGCCCACAGTGCAAGGAATTCAGTGAGGATGCTGATCTTCAAGGGACGAAGTGCTGGATGCTGGAGCTTCTTGTAGCCCAAAGATCTCTGGGGTGCAAAGCCATCAAGCCTTGGCAACAGCAAGTCTTCTTGGTGCGCATGGGTTTGGTCCCAGTGGCTCAAACAAGAGATACTGTCCTCCAAATGGCAGGGAAGACAGGTCAGGCGTTTGGAGAGCCACAGAACCACCACGTGTGTTGCTGTGCCTCGGGAAGATAGGAGCAGCAAAACGTTCAGCTTTGTTATGGTGCCTGCAGGGTAGTGACTCCTTCATTCCAAGGGAAATGTCTTTGGATGTCCATGATGCCCACTGGTCTTCTAAATCACCTGAGTAGAGCAGAGATCCCTATGAAGAACAAAGTGGGGAGTGAAGAGGTAGTGCTCAAAAGGAACACTGGAGGTGGATACGTCCTCCTCTAGAAATGTTTCATAAACAACAAGATCCACCCTTAGATACACTTATGGAATATAATGTACTCACAGGTCATGTGCGTTTCCTACAGTGGTTGGAAGCACATAGTGTTTCTTTAAATACCCCTCACCCACCAAAAGGGCCCTTGGTGTCATGCTTCATCATAGGGGTCTTCCCGCCCCGCTGCGGGACGTGGCGTGCTACGACCTACGACTATGTGGGAGCACTGACATTCAGAACTATGTGTGGTGTAGGAATAAGTAAGTGGAAGGGTCAGGGGTCAGTGAAAAAAGTGAGTTAAAAAATACCTAGCTCATGTGGACTAGAAAATGTAATATTCCTTAGAGCTGGTACTATTAAAAACATGGGTCGGAGGTATACTGCTTTAATGAGCGATCCCTCCTGTGTATGTCAACATGTTTCGAAGCTCAAGGCTTCTTCTTCAGGACAGAATAAATATCCCTTCTGTTCTCACTTAACTCTTGGTACAATGTCGGCAAACTTATGAAAATCAATGTGATATATGTACAATTAGTGTATACTAATTGAAAGAAGACAAATTAGTCATGCACAAGATACAATACCCACTAGGTATTCTATATGGCAACAGTAAAAAACGTAGGGCATGTGCTGCATACCATGTTCAACAATGGTGACCTGAAAACAAGTGATGCATATAGTGCAGGATATACATGTATTCTCCTTGGCCATAACCATGTAGCATTACACTAGTGCTGTGTCCTATAGATAAAAAGGCAATATATGACACACAAACATATAACAAAAAACATACACTCTATATGGTGAGTTCCTGGGGTTGTAACTCTGAGGATATAATCTGCCACTAGAAACTAGAAATACCAAACTTTGTCATTTAGAGGAAAAAAGCATGAATACATATTTTTTTTTTAAGGAGATACTGCCTCTTGAGCTTTAGGATGGGGGAAGGGTGCCTTTAGTCGCACTCTGGTGAAGGAAAAAAACAGGATTGCATCGTTAATACCAACAATTTCAGTGCCTTTAAAAAATGTCTGTTCATGTCAATCGGCTATGCCGTACTCATGCATTCAAGGACACTGCCTCGCCAAGGTATTGCGTCCCGGCTGCTCCATTGAACACTGAGACCGTGGACCGGGGTCCTTAAGAAATGCCCTCAATTAGCCCAATTGCCGCCAAAAACAATCAGTCAGTCCGGGTGGTACCGAAGTGCTCCTAGTGCCCCGGAAGCGGAAATGTCTGAGAGAGCTTCCTGTTCTATGTTGCAACTGCGAAACTAGTCTGCTAAGGGATTTGAAACAGGCGTGCGATCCCGCAATACGCCCTGGGAGTAATTGCAAATTGTGGAACTAATCTGATAACTTGATAGGGCTTTTAAACAGGCGTGCAATCCCCTAGTGCGTCCCAGAAGTAATTACGTTTCCATGGGAACTGCCTATTTTGCTGTGGTGAAAAAAGGTAGAAAAATATATATAAACTAGCAGCCCGTCCCAACGTTGTCCGGGTATGAATTGCTGCCGGCCAGTAGTATATTGTTTTGTAGGATTTCATTTTGGTAGGATTTCTTATCTCTGACAGGCCTGTGAAACGCTCCGATTCACAGTGCACTGCTGATGCACTTAAGAGTGCGTGTTCAGTAGTATGTGAACTCGAGTTTCCCTACTTTATTTTTCCTTGCAATATTATATAGCGCGAACTCGACAACATGGCATGAGCACAATTTACATTACAGAAGAACACATTCATTTGTGGTAGGTACGGGGAGACAAAGCGATTTGCCTGGAATCACAGGATGTTGAGCTGATGCCGAGATTCGAACGTAGCTCCCCAGCTCTAAAGTTCGCAATTCTAGAACTTGTGGCGGGAGGTGTGTCTAAAAGTGTATGTCGGAGCTGGCCATTAATGAGAGAGACCTGTGCATTTTTCAAATCGGTGGTGAAGAAATACGAGTATGTTGCTGGAGATGTGGGCTGCCGCCGTGCCACCAATGTACTTACCGGGGGAGGGTAAACACCCATTATTCCGCAACTTTTTTTCCGCATACCATCACTCCGCATACTTTCATTACGAAAGTACCATGACTCCGCAATGCCATTATAACGCATGGCATTACATTTTATATGTTTTTACCACACATACATTTACAACAAAATTCGTTGTAAATGCATGAATGGTAAAAGCATGTTTTTTTTAATGTTTGGATAAGGTAAGTATGGGTATAGAGGTATATGTTTTGGGGTGCTGAGGTATATCTTTTGGGGTGTTTGGGTATTTTAAGGGTTCAGATATAGTTTTGGGTTATGGGGTACAGGGGTAGTTTTAGGGTTTAGGGATAGGTATGGGTTTTGGGGTACAGGGGTATTTTTAGGGTTCAGGGCTAGGTTTGGGTTTTGGGGTATAGGAGTATTTTTAGGGTTCAGCGGTAGGTTTGGGTTTTCGGGTACAGGGGTATTTTAAGGGTTCAGGGCTAGGTTTGGGTTTTGGGGTACAGGGGTATTTTTAGGGTTCAGGGCTAGGTTTGGGTTTTGGGGTACAGGGGTATTTTAGGGTTCAGGGGTAGGTTTGGGTTTTGGGGTACAGGGTTATTTTTATGGTTCAGGGCTAGGTTTGGGTTTTGGGGTACAGGGGTATTTTTAGGGTTCAGAGGTAGGTTTGGGTTTTGGGGTACAGGGGTATTTTAAGGGTTCAGGGCTAGGTTTGGGTTTTGGGGTACAGGGGTATTTTTAGGGTTCAGAGGTAGGTTTGGGTTTTGGGGTACAGGGGTATTTTAAGGGTTCAGGGCAAGGTTTTGGTTTTGGGGTACAGGGGTATTTTAGGGTTTAGGGGTAGTTTTGGGTTTTGGGGTACAGGGGTATTTGTAGGGTTCAGGGCTAGGTTTGGGTTTTGGGGTACAGGGGTATTATTACGGTTCAGGGGTAGGTTTGGATTTTGAGGTACAGGGGTATTTATAGGGTTCAGTGCTAGATTTGGGTTTTGTGGTACAGGGGTATTTTTAGGGTTTAGGGATAAGTTTGGGTTTTGAGGTACAGGGTATATTTATAGGGTTAAGATGGGTTAGTGTTTAAGGGTGTTGGAGCATTTTAAGGAGTACGGGTGGGTTATGATTATGGGGTGCAGGGATATTTAAAGGGAGCAGGGTCGGATTAGCACACAATAAAAGACATGGCATGAAGGGCGGAACGTACCACACGCCCCCAGCGTTTGTCATGCCCCCAGCACACGCCCACAGCACAACGCAGACCCGCCCACAAGGGACTACTTTGCTGGCACAGTTCTTTTACCTTTTTAAATGTATATGGTGGGCGTCTGCATAGCCTATGTCCTTCTGCTGCAACTGCCCTTTCCAACGCTGTATTGGGTATTGTGATTGGTGCTGTACTTTTTGAGTTTACCCGCCTCAAAGGTTTAGGCTGTCTCTTTATATTATTAGTATGGATGAAAGAGAATACTGGTAGGAGTTAGGGTAGAGGAGGTGGGCCCCTGGGTCCTAAGCCACTTAATTCATTTGACTTGACCCTACGTATTTAGAAGAAAACCTTGAGACTCCAATACATATCTTACTACCTAAATGGAGGTCCCCCAAAGTTATTAGCCTCCCATATGTGGATGAGGCAACTTCCACTCATTGGTTGTGTGGTCCAGGATGCATGGTACTCACCCAGGTGAACGGCTGTATTCAGTCATAATACATAGTGTATTATCAGATGATGTATTGATGACTCGCTTAAAAATGTAGTGCAGTTGGTCATATTTAATCTTGCATCAGAGTAAAAAATAATGAAAAGGTATTGAAAATTTGGAAAAATGTTGATGGTATCAGAAGAATACATGATGTCCAAAAATAAGGGGGAGGGCTGATGTTTTCGTCATGGTAATCTCATTTGTAAAGCGCTTTTGGGTAAGATGCTTGTGATACCCATCAGGGTTTGGTACAATGTTGTAACTGTAGGGGTTCAATGGTATGTGTGGAAGACCGGCTTCCAAGTGGGTGCAACTGACTTTGTGTCAGTGCTCTGGGAACGTGCATTTCATATCAATTCAAATCCCTCAAGTGGGTTCTGTTGAACTGACTCCAGGGTATATCATCATTCAAGCCCTCAAAGTGGGTGCCCAGACGGAACACCCATTGTTGCTCCTTCTCTAGAAGGCCATTTTCAGCCTTTACCTGTTCTATGACAGTCCATAGTAGATTCTTCACGGTATGTGCTGTGATAAGATAGTGTGTAGCCATCTTGGTGGTACTTCTCTTACATCAAATGTTACTTTTACATTCGCCAATACGGATCTTGACTGGTCTAGATATCATATCAATGCACTCCAAACCAAACAGGCATGTGATCATATATGGAACATTTCTGCTGTTGCAATTGGTGAACTTTCTCTGCTACCACTCACTTCCATTCCTGAATCAGATGTGCCTACTTTTCTTCGTGAGGTGACACATGCTGCAATTTCCGCACGAGTGGTGCCCCTGTATAGAAGGGAGGAGTGAGTTCACAGTAGTTACTGGTAGTCCAGTAGGTGGTCTTGCGTGGACAAGCATGTCCTTCAGGTTTCTTCCCCTTTTGTGTGCAAACATGGGTTTTAGTAGGCTGAGGTTACCACAGTTCAAGATTCTCCAGTGTTTGTTCACAATTTTGGATATCTGGTTAGAGTGGGTGTAAAAGTAGTAACACATATTGGTCTTTCTTCTTTCTCTTTTGGTTCTTTATCTTCCAGGAGTGCCTCCTTGTTATTATTTCGGGCCCTTTTCATAGCTTTGTTAATAATCCTTGTTGGATAGTTGTGTTTCTCTAGGTTGGCTTTCAAATTGGAAGCTTGTTTTTTGTAGTCTTTTAACTCTGTACAATTCCTCTGGAGTCGGAGAAACTGTCCGTAAGAGAGGTTGTCACAGAGGTGGCAGGGATGGAAACTATTGTACGATGGCAAACAGTTCTTGGCTGTTGTTTTGAAATGTGTGGTGGTCTTCAGGGTGCCACTGTCCGGGTATATATTCAGATCAAGGAAGACCAAGTTCTCACATGAAGTTTTGTATGTAAATTTGAGAAAAGCGATCTGCTGGTTTAGCCACAGCATGAAGGCTTCAGTAGATGGAACGTCCCCTTGCCAAATCTCCAGCACGTCGTCAGTATAACGTTTCCAGGTTCTGATGTTATGAAAGAAAGGGTTGCCCGGGTGCAGAATCCTGTTAGTCTCAAGGTGGTGCACATAGAGACCAGCTAGACTGGGAGCGAAGGTGCTCCCCATGCTGGTCCCATGGTTCTGTAGGTAAAAAGTTCCCTCATATAAGAAAAAGTTCTTAGTGAGGGCCAGAGATACGCACTACATTACCACATTTCGTGGTGTCTAGCAATCCCAAGTTTTGGAAAAGAGGATCTCCTCAATTATGGACAGTGTCTCATCATGAGGCAGACTAGAATACATGCTCTTCACGTCAAGCCCCAGTAGGAGATGTTGATCAGGATTGTAGTTAATGCCTTGGAGAAGTTGCAGGACTGCTTTCATGTCCTTTAGGTAAGTCCCGGTTTGTTGGACCGGGGATGAAGAAAGGAATCGGCGAATTTGGACAAAGGTTCCAGGATCGAACCAATGCCCGACACTATCGGCCGTCCCAGTGGTTGTTGCAGGTTCTTATGAATTTTGGGTATGGTGTAGAAGTATGGTGTCCTAGGTGATTTTTGGGTCAAAAATTCTGCCTCCTTTCTAGACACCCAATCATGTGCCATAGCTTCTTCTACCATCCCAGTTATCCGAATCTGTATGGCTTCTGTTCGATCATTGTGTAGGATATCGTAATTTCTTCGGTCCTTCAAAAGTTTTCTACATTCATTGTCATAGGAAGTGGTTGTCTGAATGACTATTACTCCACCCTTATCCACTGGTTTTATAACAATGCCACTGTTAGAAGATAACTAATGTATCGCTTCCTTCTCATCCCTGGATGTATTCTGGAAAGTAGTATTCTCCTGTGTTGATATATGCCCCACTTCTTCCAAAACCGCTTTTTTGAAAGCTAGTAGTTCCACTAGTTCCACTGGTAGAGTAAAATCTGGGGGAGATGAAAGTGGACTTTTGTTGTAGTCCTGTGTCAGAGTTATCCTCATTTGTTACGTCTTTTTCTTTGAAGAAGGCCTGTAGTTTCAACTTGCGAATGAAACCCTTTATTACTGCATGTAATTTGAATTTGTCTATCCTGATAGTGGGCACAAAACCTAAGCCTCTCTCCAGGACCCGTGTTTGTGCCTCTGTTAGTTCATACTCCGTCAGGTTGACTACTAGTTGCCCCTTCTGCTGGTGGACGGTTGACTGTTCGATCTGGCTGTCATGCTCCTCGTGGAGACCTGTGGGTCTTCTTCTTCCTCTGTGTCCAGTGGACATTGTTGCCTCTCCGGTTGCTGCCTCTCTGCGGTCCTGAACGCGCCCCTAACAATGGCAGCAGTCCGTAGTAATTGTAATTGTATTCCTGTGGTGCGTGGGCCCAGTGTTGATAAGGTCCTCCCTTCTGTGGTGGTCCATAGGGGTAGGGTGGGAAGGAGGGTGGTCCTTGATAATTTCCCAATCCCCTCCATCTTGGAGTATAGGATCGTTGATATTGGGATCCCCCTCGTTGGTTCCAGCGTGTGCTCCCTCTGCTGGAATTGGACCCGGTGTCTGAAGTGTCACTGTCTGTCCCCCGGTCGCTGTAGGTATTCCTGGCCCTGTAGTCGTCCTGTGTGAATGGGTACACTCTCTCATGGCTGAAGCGAGCTGTGTCCTTCTTTAGCTTGTTATATTTGCTCAGCTTAAATGTGATCTCAAACTCATTCATCTGCTGGCTCAGCTCTTCCAATCAGTTTTTTAGGATAGTCGTAGATTGGTAGCTCTTCAATTGCACTTCTAGTTTTTGAATGTCAATCTTGAGTTCTTTCTTGAGCCAGTCGTGTTGTTGTCTTTATTATTAAGACCAGCCAATCGCGGGTACAATGCCACGATATCAGTGACCAGTCCTTTCTGAATGATTTGTCGTGTTGGAATATAAATGGCTCCTTGCGGACTATCAAGCCCTGTGGTGCCGCATTGGCCCTAAGATACTCCATCATCAACAGACCATGAAGGGCTGTTTCTATTTGAGTTCTCCTCAGGTTGGCTAGTTCATCCATGTCCGCATTGTTGGGACCCGGATCAGTGCTGCTCAATCTCTCGGTATAAACTCAAAATATCGAGTTTTAAATATCGAGTTACATTAATATCGAATTAAAAATAGAGAATGGACACAATATCGAATGGACAGAATATAGACTACAAAAATATCGAATAGAATAGCATTAATATGGAATACAAAATATAGAATGGACAAAATATCGAATATAGACAACAAAAATATAGAATGGACAGAATATAGACAGAAAAAATATAGAATGGACCGAATATAGACAACAAAAATATCGAATTTGAGGTAAGTAAGTTAATATCGATTTTTTAAAGTGTTTTTTATGTTACTATATGTGTGAAAAGTGTATATTTATTTTATAATTTATTTTAATTAATTTAATTATATGGTACTTAAAGTTTGTATAATATAATTCTGTTGCGGGTTGTGAGTTTATAGGGGAATAAGGTGGGAAGTAATTTAATTATAATGAATTAAATATGTACATTTATTTATTGGTATTTATTTTGAATTAATTGTTAATTAATTATTAATTGGTAATTATTTAAAATATAATTGGTAATTAATTTTAATTCATTGATTAATTGATAATTATGATAATTATATTATTGTATTTTATGTAGCGGGTTGTGGGTTTATAGGGGAATAGGGTGGGAAGTAATTTAATTATAATTAATTAAATATGTTAATTTATTTCTTGGTATTTATTTTGAATTAATTGTTAATTAATTATTAATTGGTAAATAATTAAAATATAAATGGTAATTCATTTTAATTAATTGATTAATTGATAATTATGTTAATTATATTAATGTATTTTCTGTAGCGGGTTGTGGGTTTATAGGGGAATAGGGTGGGAAGTAATTTAATTATAATTAATTAAATATGTTAATTTATTTATTGATATTTATTTTGAATTATTTGTAAATTAATTTTTAATTGGTAAATAATTAAAATATAATTGGTAATTAATTTTAATTAATTTATTAATTGATAGTTATGTTAATTTTATTAATTTCTTTTCAGTAGTGGGTTGTGGGTTTATAGGGGAATAGGGTGGAAAGTAATTGAATTTTAAATAATTAGACTTTTTAATTTAACTATTGGTTATTTTTGTTTTAATTTTTTATTATTTTTTTAATTGTTAATTAATTTATTGTTAATTAATAAATAATTTGTATTAGTAGGTACATTTCATAAAAATTAATTTTCATTTGTATTTTTAATTGATAAATTAATATATTATATAAAATTGTTAATTATTTTAAAATATTTGTAATTCGTATTAATATTTAATTTATTTTTATTCATATATGAAGTATTAACTTTCCCTACTGTTGCACTCTCTGGAGTGGAAATAGTAATTTCTACCCCTACGCTATGCAACGCTTTCCCTACTGTTGCACTCATTGGAGTGGGAATAGTAATTTTTACCCCTACGCTATCCAGCACTTTCCCTACTGTTGCACTCTCTGGAGTGGGAATAGTAATTTTTACCCCTACGCTATCCAGCACTTTCCCTACTGTTGCACTTATTGGAGTGGTAATAGTAATTTTTACCCCTACGCTATCCAGCGCTTTCCCTACTGTTGCACTCTCTGGAGTAGGAATAGTATTTTTTACCCCGACGCTATCCAACGCTTTCCCTACTTTTGCACTCATTGGAGTGGTAATAGTAATTTTTACCCCTACGCTATCCAGCACTTTCCCTACTGTTGCACTCTCTGGATTGGAAATAGTAATTTTTACCCCTACGCTATTCAACGCTTTCCCTACGGTTGCACTCTCTGGAGTGGAAGTAGTAATTTTTACCCCTACGCTATCCAGCGCTTTCCCTACTGTTGCACTCTCTGGAGTAGGAATAGTAATTTTTACCCCTACGCTATCCAACGCTTTCCCTACTGTTCCACTCATTGGAGTGGGAATAGTAATTTTTACCCCTACGCTATCCAGCACTTTCCCTACTGTTGCACTCTCTGGAGTGGGAATAGTAATTTTTACCCCTACGCTATCCAACGCTTTCCCTACTGTTGCACTCATTGGAGTGGTAATAGTAATTTTTACCCCTACGATATCCAGCGCTTTCCCTGCTGTTGCACTCTCTGGAGTGGGAATAGTAATTTTTACCCCTACGCTATCCATCGCTTTCCCTACTTTTGCACTCTTTGGAGTGGAAATAGTACATTTTACCCCTACGCTATCCAGCACTTTCCCTACTGTTGCACTCTCTGGAGTGGGAATACTAATTTTTACCTCTACACTATCCAACGCTTTCCCTACTGTTGCACTCATTCGAGTGGGAATAGTAATTTTTACCCCTACCCTATCCAATGCTTTCCCTACTGTTGCACTCACTGGAGTGGGAATAGTAAATTTTATGCATACGCTATCCAACGGTTTCCCTACTGTTGCACTCTCTGGAGTGGGAAGAGTAATTTATACCCCTACGCTATCCAACGCTTTCCCTACTGTTGCACTCTCTGGAGTGGGAATAGTAATTTTTACCCCTACGCTATCCTTTTTTTAATTTTTAATTTTGTTTTGAAAGATTTTTTGGTACAAAGATTCCAAACCGATGTTACAGCACACTCAGATAGAACATATTTCGGTATTCTACATATAATATACCAATCTTTTAGCACATAAATATTCATTAAAACAAATAATAATTCCAAAAAAGAAAAAGAACCATAGAGACACTGGAGACATAGAACATAGAGTAGGAGAAAGATAAGACAGCATACGTTATTCAAAACGACATTGCATGCCTAACATGTTAAATGTCAGTTCCCCATCTATATCCTACATCCCCTCCAACATCTTATAGGCTATTAGTTTACGGTGCATCGAGGGGTGAATGTGCAGGGTCCTGGTTATTTCTATTTGTATAGCCTGACCCTGTATTCATATACCTCCCTCTCTTCCATTGTTCTATGGGACTCCAGATTTTTTCCCCAATGCTTTGGCTCTGCGACCCTTCCTGTCATATATTGCTTTCTCTAAATTATATGTAGCGAGCAACCTAGCAATCCAGGATTGAAATGCTGAGGGGCACTGTCTAACCAGGTCCTTGCAATGCAGATCCTATATACTGCCATGGCCTTAAACAAGAACTCTGTGGGGTGCCCCTCTCCATCTCCTGTCGCCCCCAAGATTATTAATTCCGGTGTCAATTCTACCCTAACCCCCAGCGATTCGCTCATAAATACCTTAATTGCTGTAATGAGGGAGTATAGTTGTGGGCATCCTGCAAAGATGTGAACGACATCGGCCTCATTTGAGTTACATCGCGGGCAGGTTATGCCTACCGTGCCACCTCATTGTGCAATCCTAGCAGGGGTGTAGTACAGGGAATATAAAGTCTTATAATGTTGTAGTGTAACTGAACATAGAATAGTGCGTCCCAGATCCAGAGAGTTCTGAAATCCCTCCGGCAGTGAACCTATTTTCTCCGACCATTTTTTGGCATATTTCTCCCTATCGTCATTTTTAAGTACATGCAGTTCCGCATACAACTGACGGATTGAACAATTCTCGCTTTCCTCTATATAGTCCAGTATTTGACATTGCCCAAATCCCAGCAAACCCCCTGTTTATTGGCAAAGAAGCTTCTTATTTGTAAGTATTTAAAAAAAACTCCTAATACTTAAATTAAATCTTGTTTGCAGTGCTTGAAATTGACAGATGCCCCCCTGATCACATAGATCCCCTACTTTTTAATGCCCTTGCTGTCCCACTCTAACATAACAGTATCCCCAAAAATGTCCCCCGGCAGTGATGTATTGGTAGCCAAGCGGGTATACCTGTTGTATCTTCCAATCCCAAGTTTTTTAATAAATGCTTTCCATATGTAATATGCTGCCTTTAGGGTCTTGAACCTTGTATGTTTAAAGTGAGGGAAGTCTACTGTGTTTAAAAAGCAATCCTCTGCCTCATCTCCCACCAGTGCTCTATATACATTAGTGTGAGATGGTCTGTCGTGCAAGTGGTCGATCCCACCACCCCCTATCAATCCCTGGAAATACTGAGGAGCTGCTGCCCAGGAATAGAGCCTAAAATCTGGTGCCCCCCATTCCCCTCTTTCTCTAGGTAATGTCATGTATCAATACGCCCTCCTAGTTTTCCCTTGCGACCAGATAAGCCTGTTTAGTATCAATTCTAATTTGTTAAACCAAGCATGTTAAAAAAAATAATGGAATAGCCCTAAACAAGTATAATAATTTCTGCAGTGTGATCATCTTAATAACATTTATTCGACAAACCAGAGTTAGATGTAGGTTATGAATTCTTTCTGTGTACTTTTTGACCTTAGCCATTAGTGGGTCCATATTTAGCTCTACCAGTCTGTCCAGGTCTGTAGTTATCTTTATCCCTAAATAGACTGCCTCTGAAACCACTCTTACATCGTGAAATGTTAAAAAGTTGTTTTGTATGATCTGCGTCTTCCCCTTATTGATCGAGTATCCTGAAAAAGCCCCAAATTCCTCGGCTTCCCGCTCAATTTCCACAATTGCTCCGCCTGGGTCGGGGGTGATGATAGCCACGTCGTCCTCGTAAGCAAATACCTTAAATTCCATATTATACAGACTAACTGGGGGAATGTTAACGTTATTAGCTAGCCTTCGCAATATTGGGTCCAGATATAGTGCAAACAATAATGGTGAAGCAGGGCACCCCTGTCTTATCCCCCGCTGTATATGTACAACGTCCCTGTATCCTTTGTTAATTTTCACCTTTGCAGTTGGTGCTATATATCAAGATTGTATTGCAGTGATGAAACCCCTACCAATACCAAACCGATCCATGACGTGCCACAGATAGTTCCAGGAGACCCTGTCGAAGGCCTTCTCTGCATCCAGAAATACAGCCGCGACAGTATCTCCTGAAACGCCCGCAGCATCTAGTAAAGTTATCATTTGCCTGGTGTGCTGCATGGTCCCTTTCCCAGGGATAAAACCATGTTGTGTGCTACTAACCAGACTCTCAATAACCCTCCCTAATCTCTGTGCCAAAGCTTTAGAAAACACTTTTGCATCCGCATTCATTATCATAATTGGTCTATAAGACCCGGGTTCTAAGGGTTACTTGTCTTTCTTTAACCTCTTAGCTGCGTCGAACGTTTAGAACCCAGTGCTGAACGTTCGAATAACGATCGTGCGCAGCACTGGCAAGGTAGTGCTCGCGACGACCGTTGGCCGACGGCAGCGCTTAAGGGGTTAGTATCACTATAATGTCTGCCCCTGCCCACGAGTGGGGAACTGAACGACCTACTTGAGCCTGTCTGAATGTCTCATGCAAATCCTTGCCCAGCGTGCCCCAAAAAGATTTATAGAATTCTAATGGTATTTGATCTGGACCCATAGCTTTCCCCGAGGGTAATTTATTTACTGCCAAGCCAAGTTCCTGGAAGGTGAAGAGAAGATCCAACTCCTCTCTCCCTCCTTCTTCTAGCACAGGGTGTGGTATTCCCTCCAGATATTCCACCCTCGTGGTGTCTGCAGTCGTAATGTTTTGGTTGTACAGTGTTGCATAAAACCCTCTGAAAACCTCTCTAACGTCTTCTACCTTATTTACTACCCCTCCCTTTCCATCCGATATTTCCTTTATTTCTCCTGCTGCCAAATTTCCATTTCCAATTACTATTAGCTCCCTTTCTCACACCATCTTTCCACTCTTTTTCACCCCCCAATGTGCCTGAGAAAACCAAAAAGTGTACAATTGTATCCTGATGAGTTGTGCTGTATTTTTCGTTCTTTCTTTTCCCCCTCCGCCCTTCCACCCTCCTCCCCCCACCCAAACCCCTTGCCCCCCTACCAGCCCACCCCCCTTGCTACGGGCAAATAGGTCAAGCCTGACCTATGTGTGGCTGTTATGGATTGTAGTTGTCGCCTCCCTCTCCATCACCCATCCTGACATTTTACTGTATTCTCCTTATGTGCCTTCCCTTATTGCTGGTGGTCCTTTCCACTTCGTATGCCCTCCTCTCTGCTCACTCAGTTCTTCTAAGAACTGCCTTGCCTTGATCTCAGAAAAACACATTCTGACATGACCCCTAATGATAACTTTAAGTCTTGCTGGAAACAGGAGGTATGCTTCTGAGCCTTGGTTTTGGAAAGGAGTTATTAATTGCCTGAGTTTCCATCTTCTTTCCACTGTCACGTGGCAGAAATCTGGCCTTGCAAAAAAGTAGACCCATCGTATGATCTCTTAGAGTCTGGTCTGGCCTTATCCATGATCTCTTGCCTTGCCAGAAAATTACCCACAAAGACCAGCATGGCTCTAGGCAGACTATCTTGGTTGCCATCTCTTCTTTTTTTTAGCGTAAGTGGAAATCTGTGTGCCCTTTGGATCTCCGACTCCCACTGCCACTGGGACTCGGTTAAGGCTCCTTTCAACAACTTAATAATATATCCCCTTGGGTCCTGCCCCTCCACCCCCTCCGCCAGACCAAGGAGTCTAACATTATTCCGCCGTTGGCGGTTTTCGAAATCCTCCATCTTCCATTGAAGGTCTTCTGTCACTTTCTGTTGGTCTATCTTGAAGGACTGCCACTGTTGTGTTCATATCTAGGACCCTAACTCTATATTCCCGATTTATGCCCTTGTGAGGTTATAATCAATAATACCCTGATAAAGGCATAAGAATCAGATTCATAATCGGTAATAGCCCATGCAATCCAAAGCACAGCACGGCTACTCCCATCGACTCCTAGAAAGCACAACGCGTCCTTTAAACAAACCAAGCCTCCAGCAGCCCGGGAAAACCCCCCTGCTTTTGTTTTGATTTGAACAAGAACTCCTGAAGTCCAGAAAGAACTGTTAGCTCTTAGTGATGTCTTATGTCCAACCTTACGTAAAACCTGGCACCCTCCAGGTATAAAATACCAACAGTTGCCTTAAGCAAACACACAGTGGTTTGGAGCAGAGCGGCCATCTACTTGCCCGAGAGCCCAGCTGATGCGAGTGCCCACGGAAGCCGCCCCTCCTGTTTGACGGACTGAGAGAGACGCTGTCTTTTTCTCCAGCTGAGAAAATCCAGCTCCGGTGTTTCCAGCCTATTGCGGGTTGCTGGAATATCGAGTCCTGAGGAAAGAGATACCAGACCTCCCACATTCTATTACCAAGGTACGGAGCTGACTAAACCCTTAAGAGAATTATTGATGCAGATTCTTGGCAAAATAATCTTAACTAAGTTAACTTAAACTGCTACTTACTCATCCCTTCACATGTATTAAACTTAGGTCAGGTACACCGGGGTTGGCTTAGTTAGAAGCACCAGTTGAGTACATTAGTCAATGTATTTATGTATGTATATATTTTATCCATTTTAAAGTATCATATGGCTAAGAAACCATACCAATGCTTTTACAGTATTATTTCATAATACTACTTTTACTGTACGCACTTTACTTTAAGTATTGCAATTGTGGCAATTCACATCTCTTGCATGAGAAAGAAGACTGCTCAATAAATAACACCTTTTTATTGAAAACGCCCGTCTCTCTATTTCTCTGCACTCTGGTGAAACTAAGTATGCACTGCTGACGGAGTGAAATAGCTGTCTATTGTTTTCACACGACTCTAGAGATATACTCTTATTCTGAGGGAGCAAAGTTGTCATGTTTATGCGGTTGTCAGAAACTGAATCCCTTCTTGTCTGAGCCAGGGGAGGTTGTCCCTCCCTATTCATTCAAGAAAGTTTCCAGTGACCTCTGGACTAGCTGGCGCAAACCTAAATTAAGTTTAACATAGTCAGTAGAGACCTAGATGACCTCAGTCCTATGTCTACACTGCTGTTTATGTTATTCCAATGCGCAGAGCCTATTGGGAAAATAGGAACTATACTACATGGCGCCCAACGTTTGGTAAGGCGATAATCTAACGCAAGACACTAGAGTAACTCAGTCGCGCTTTTTCACACAGAACCTTTTCCCCGTAAAAACTCCAATAGACGTCTGGATTGGGTGAAAGGTTAATATCTGCTGGAACTTAGTAGGATGAGAATCCTATGTATTAGTTTTTGGTTTGATCAACGTTAAAGGATACAGTGTTCCAAAATATTGTGCACCTAATCTTTGTTTCCTTGAAACTCGATCTGCAACAGAAAACTTTCAGTCAGTTAAATGAAAGAAAGTGACGAAGAAAGGGAGCGAGCAAGAATAGCAGCTCGGCTCTTAGCAGAAGACGTAAGTCTCCATGAAACTGACCCGGATTCAATAATCATTCCGGTCGTAAGAAGAACTATAACTCTTAAACTTATAGAAAACGGACTGACACCACGAGGTGGTACAGTCATATTCGTGATAGAGGCACATGAATATCGGCAGACAGAGGTATTCTATTCATGGATACATTTTCCAGCAGCACACGCTACGACAAAAGATTTCCACTATTACAAAATAGAGGAACCTCCGGATGAATACACTCCTTTCGAGGAGATTGAAATCCCACTAAAATATCAAGAGCACCTGCTCTGGTTTAAAGGCGCCCAAAAACATAAAGATCACATCACCAGGCTCGGTCCACTAGGTAGACCAAGAGCAACGTGGCCGGTTCTAGCCAGCTACACACCACATCCAGACATTGATAAAATGTCAATTCCTGAACGTTTAGCTCAGCTAAAACTCTTAATTAAAATACCTAGACAATTAGTCCAATATGTCATGCGGACCTCAATAGTCCAACTGACAATTAACATTCCACAGCAGATAAACAAAATCACACCACAGAACATACAATCATGTCTTGGTAAGGTACCCATAAAACGGGAACAAATTCCATTCTGGTTAGCACAAAAAATTACTCAAATAGAGACAGTATTTCCAGATACTACTCCTATTGAAAAACACAGAATTCTGACTATCTGCCTCCCGATGGGGATCGCACCACATGTGGAGAACTGTGACACTTGGGGCACAGTCTTTGCTTCCATCTACACAAAAATACATGGTGTCCTGTCTATGGCGGTGATACCAGATGTACTAAGGCAGATTCAAAATGAATACGGTCCAGAACCTGCTTTAACTCTGGGTATGAAATTACTGAAAGACTTCAAGCTGGTCTCGGCTATATTACTAGCCAATATAAAAGGTGAAGCAGCATCTGTGGCGATTCACCAGAAATTGAAGGAGACAGATGTAGCAGAACAACCATTTGAACTCGCCAGAATCATAGAAAAATCCTATGAAGAGCTAGGAAGAGATAGTTTGGGTGGGAAACCGGTAAAACCTCAACTAACTGAAAATCCTGAAAAAGCAGTTATTAAAAATAATTTAAAAACTCCAGTAAAGAGTTGGGAAGGTAATAAACAAACCATTCCCAGGTAAAAACGTTTCCAGTCCAGAGGAAGGTCTCCTCAGCGTAGAGAGAGATCTCCAGGCCGAGAAGACAAGTCTCCCCAAAGGGAACCCTCTGAAAAAAGATGTAACCTTAGAGATAGGGATAAAATAAAAAAAACCTGATAGATATCAAGATATTGATACACGTCCCTCTCGATCTTTTCAGACTTCCTCACAGAAATCGGAAAAAAGAGGACGGTCAGAACACAGAGAAGAGCACGTCAAGTCCAAAGACAAGGAACCTGCTCATCAAAGTGAAAAATTACAATTTCTCAGAAAGAAGGTAGCAAGTATTAAAATTAAACATGCCGAGAATTATGAGGACACAGCTGAAAAACGGGGATGGGGGCACAGACAATGCTAGACAGCGCAGCAGAAGTGAGCATAGCTTGCAAGATCCTGATGAATCTTCTGGAGACAGTGGACACGAATGAGTACATTCAGGTGGAAACTGCAGACACACAAGTTAGTGTGCCCCATAAACTATATGAAATAACATTACGTATAGAGGGAGATGAAACTAGAAAAATAAAAGGTCTCTTTTGGGAAAAACTCTCAAAAGGCTATGACATTCTGTTAGCTGAGAAAGATTGGCCACTAGAGTTTGTCAGGGAGTGCCCTCATGGCGAAGAAATGATTATGCCTGCCTTCTCGAATCACATCCCGATTCATAAAAAATACACATTGGCGAGAAAATGGGCAGTAGCCCAAGCTCCTCCTTTATACAAAAATCATGTAGGATGGGATGAGGACTCTCCTCACCACAAGATCCAGTTAAAAAATCAGCCCACTGCACAAAGGCAGTATCCAGTTAAGCAAGAAGCTAAAAAGCAAGTCAGGGAGATCTTAGACCAACTTCAATACCAAGGAGTGATCGAAACATGCACCTCTCAAATGAACAATCCTTAGTTTCCTGTCTCCAAGCCAGATGATTCATATTGTCTAGTTTTGGACTACAGACACCTTAACTCCTGTTGTAAAACATTTGCAGTACAAAACTCACATAGTGCAGCACTAATGAATAACATCGTGCGCAAAAAATATAAAACGACATTAGACATCTCTAACAGATTCTTCTGTCAAAACATTGCACCTGAAAGCAGGTATTTGACGGCTTTCTCAATCTTTGGATCGCAAAAACAATTTAGCAGAATCCCACAGGGATTCAAGAATAGCCCAGGATTATTCTCTGCAAGGGTAACAGAGTTACTACAAATATATGATGATGAAGCATTATCATATGTCGATGACATCTATCTCACAGATGATGACCTGGAGACTCACTTAAAAAGGGTGAACACCATAATACTTGGACTCACTTCAGAGGGTTACAAATTCAACTTTAAAAAGTCACGAATTGCCCATCTAACTGTCCTATTTTTAGGATATGAATTATCAAGTGAAGGCAAAAGCCTGGTAAACAATTTCTTAGAGAAATGTGCTGTACTCCAAGCACCAAAAACGCTGAAGAATTTACAATCACTACTAGGTTTCCTGAATTTCGGAAGAACATACATTCTAAATTATGCTGAGAGGGTTAAACCTCTCTATGAATTAATAAAACCAGATTTCAAACAAACCAATTGGACTCAGAAAAACACAGAGATTTTGAGATCATTGCAAACAGACATTTTAACTAAAACAAAATTACAAACTCGCGAAAATACACGCAATCATGTAATCCGAGTCATCCCAGGAAGATGCGGATTCACATACCTGACCTCTAATGATGGAGAAACGGTACCTATAGCTTACAAATCACATTTGTACACTGAAGCTGAAATGAAATTCAGCTTTACAGAGAAAATTCTGACAGCGGTTAAAACTGCTGTATCTAAAGAAAGAGCCCTAGCCCAAGGCAGGAGAATATCTGTTTTTTCAGCAGAATCAGCCCTTGAGGCATTAACAAGTCCACGTAATCTGATTAAAGTGGCCTTAGATCCAAAATGGATAGAATGGGAAAATTCTTTTGCTACAGAAGACATGAAATACTATTTTGACCCAAAACTGAAAAAACTAGATGATCTAGTATATGAACGCGAATATCCTCTGCCAGCTGAAATTCTACCTCTATAAAAATATACCTGCGTAATCTATATGGACAGATTCGCACAACACTATGATATAGAAAATAAATCCTATGATGCAGCGTGCGCGATTGTTAAAGGTCACTGGCGCTCTGGTAATTCAAACCAATGATTACCAAAACTGAATCACTCAGGAAATGTTAAGCTCAGCGAGCTGAAATAAGATCTTTAAAGATGGCGCTTGAAAATGCCGATCGGGAATTCCCCACACTAATAGTGTGCGATTCGTATTTTTGCGTCAAATCATACAACAGTGACATGCAGATATGGATCAAAAACGGTTACAAAGATGACACAGGTGCTACAATAAAGCATAAAAGGCTTTGGGAACAGGTAGTGCTTTTACAGAAAGAACTACAAAGGACTCACGTGATACACGCATTGAGTCATCAACATGATGGCGTTCGCGTTGCAGGGAATTCATTGGCTAACACAGCCACAGCGGGAGCGGTTCAACCGGCTTCCGTAGCCACTGAAAAGCGTTCAGAAAAACACATAGATGGGGAAACCATGCTGGCGGTAAAAGCCTCATTAAAAGGCGATTATGCAGCATTACCCCTCAACTATCCACTCAGTAATACATACATAATTGATGCGAACTCCGTTCCGTTTGCTCGAAATCCCTGGAGTGGAGGATAGGGTAATTCCAAACACGAACCGGAGAATTTTCTTACTACAAGAAGCACATATGGGGTTGGGTCTGAGGCACCAAGAGATCCTGAAATCTCTGATGGAACTACAATCGGAATACTGGTGGCCGGGAATGAGCGTAGACATCTACTATTTTGCAAAAAATTGCAAGGACTGCAACAGAGATCGCAGTTGTGAACCGGCCCAGCCTGTAGCCCAGATACCACTATTAGATAGCTTCAGGCTATCTATAGCACAGGAATCCAGTCGAAGAAATGCGTCCCCATAATAATTAAGACTAAATTCACTAAAAAATGTAGACCCCAGCGCTCGGCTGACGCCAGAACTGTTATAAAAGGTTTGTGAGTCTTTATCGGCACATACGCAATTGGCATGCTACATTCTGTTCAGGGTCCTGCGTTTAGCTCTCGAGCTTACAAAGAGGCCATGAACAGTATGGGCATCGCATTGCGGTATTCTCTCCCTTCCATCCTGAGGGAAATGCGGTTGTGGAAAGAAAAAACCGGGACATAAAGCAATCTATAACGGCGAGGGTAATAGGTTCGGGTGATGGGTGGGTCAAACATTTAATAAGTGTCCAACGTAGTCTAAACAATCTGCCAAGAAACTCTCTAAAAGGTCTCACTCCATACGAACTATTGTTCGGAACTAGAATGCATATTCAGGACCTTGATAGTCACACTTCAGTGGTAGAAGAAAAAACCTTTGCTATCAAAGATCGTTTGGCTGTTTTACAGGATTTAAATGAAGCAAGAAAAAACCTGAGTAACATAAAGTTGAAACAACAGTCGACAGCCACTGAAGAAAAACCTCCTGTTCTAGCAAGACCTGTCTGGATTCCAAAGATTGGGGATCTGGTCAGAGAAAAGATCGTGGTAAAGAAGGAATTTGGGCCTTCTTACAGAAAAGCAGTACCTGTCTTAGCTATCAATGGAACAGGATCAGTTGTACTACCGCCTCTTGCTGGTAAAAAGGAGAACCGAGTTGTATCCATCGACCTGGTAAAACCACAATCATGTGGCCGATAATAAGTAGTAGGCCCAGTGGACTCCCAAGAAATAGCAGAATACCAAAATTTGCAACTATCCAAGAGGTTCAAACTGAGAGACTAATCACATTTGATAAACCTACAGTGCATAAAAAAGGACTATGCAACAAAGTCATGGAACTCGTGCCTCTTGAAACACAAATATCACCAGTTCGTCAAGAAACACCTGTCTACAACGATGTAGCCTCGGACTATGCAAATGAATAAATAAATATGCAAAAGCACATGAAAATCCGGAAGCAATTCCAACAATTGACAGAACTGCATCAGGCTACTTCATCAATTTCGACAATTTCTCTGAAGATCCAAGTGAGCATGAAGAAACGCCTCCAACAAAAACTTTTAAAAACAAAGTAATTGAACTTTTTCAACAACTAAAAGAAACATATCTAATTTCACCATGGATTGAATTTTGGATTGTGTCAGGTGTACTTTTCCTCCAGCTTTGGCTCATCATGGCTCTATGTTTGGGAAAATTCATTGAAGGCAAATATAGTAAAATGGACACAGCAAGTCAGAACATCAACTTGGTCCTAAAGCCTAACACATCCTCTCACATCGAGAAAAGAGAACTGTCATCAGTGAACATCACAGCCATTCCAATACCCGGTGGGGTAGCATGGACAGAACTGATTATGACATTTTTGGCCCGGTCGAGCTATTAAAGTATCCTCACCAGCTCAAAATTTCATTAAGTGACTTTGTGACACCTAGTACCTTCTCTGATGACTGGGACTTTGAAAACATTAATAATATGATGTCAGACTTAGTAATGTCAGCCAAATTTACAGAACATGATTACTTACAGGGGTCATCTAATTATGAAGAGCTATACTACTACAACCATTATGGTGATCACTATTTGCATAAAACTGCTCAGCCTAGAAATGTTTTATCTTTTAACCAGTGGGAACACTGTCCAACTCCACCAAAAGGCAGTTCGAAAACATTTTTTGAGAAATTCCAATACTTCTCAGGGTTTAATAACAGTGATCCATGAACGTTGTATTTTAAAATGTTAAATAGAACAGGAATGAAAACAATGTTGACAAATACTAAATTGATTTATTCAGAAAAATTTTATGACAAAATGTCTACATTAGGTTTCGAATTTTGGAAAAACACCATTGAAACAAAAACAATCTGGGGTTCCAAAGATTGGCAAGTACAAGGCCTAGAAGCACTATTTAGGGCCTGCATGATCCCAGAACAAATGATATTTTTGAATGACACTATTCAACAAACTACTTGTCTTGGACTAGCTAAGATAAAAGATTTGAATACTCCGTCTATTCCGAAACCCATACCTGATAGTGACAGCACTACTGATGTGGAGATAGACGTATCTAATATTTTACACCAAACAGAACACATACTGATTGGAAAAAGTGGTTGATCTGGCCAACAGACACGAATAACTGTCAAGATAGATTCCTGAACAAAACACAGGGGTTCAAAATGACCATACCAGACCCTAGATATTCCCAGAGACAACATCCAGGGATAGTTACAACATACAGTGTAGGGAAACTATGCCTTGAGTGGCTACAGAAATCCACACTGGCTGAAATTAAGCAACACTTGACTTTACTTAAAGACGGTGCTGACTTGCGTGATTTCATAATGGGACCACGCAAACAGCGTCAAAAACGTTTCATAGTGGCCGGTATATACGCTGCATACAACGAAGCATGGAAAGTATTGAAACAGCAGAAAAAATATGAGAAATTGATCGTATAAATTTGGAAAAATCACTTTCTGTTGTGAACAATGGGTTAACGACTCTGTCTTCCAGAATATATTCACTGGACAGCATTGTCTCATCTGCTTTTGATATAATAGAGCAGGACTTACTAATGTTACAACATGGTCAGTCTCAATTACGTTCTATTGTACAGCTTGGCTGGACGTTGCAAAATCTGCGTTCTGGCTACGTACCATGGCGTTTAATCAACACAACGTCATTATTCTGAATCTTTAATCTTACTGATAAACAAATCAGTTTGGCACAAAAAGGAGCAGACTATACGATTCTGAGCATTGAAAAACTCGAGAGATTATCATTGACAATGTCAGAGAGACCTGTCATTGAATGGCTAATACATGGAACGATTACAATTCCAATTACAACTTTCCAATTTAAATACTGCCAAGAGTATATACCAGCAGGCCAGTATAAAAGGTTGGGTAAAGAATATATCAAATCAACCTGGGATTTACCTTATACACACAGATGTTATAGTGAAGGAAACAAGGAGGTATTTCTTAGTGGTAAAAATTGTAAAAAATCACTAAGCGGTACACTTCTGTGTCAAGGAATTAATTTGCATAGAGCCTCCGAAGGGTCTTCAAACAACCTTTCATGTCACCTGCATGGCACGCCTGCAAAACAGATAGAGCCATTTTTTAGACCTCTTTCTAACGGTAGTTACATTTTAATAAGTGACCACAGCTGTTGTGGCATGCTGCCAGGAAAAGCCTATCTGACAACTGTTACATATATAAAGGGTCGGAGTCTAATATAAACAATAGGAAAAATCTCAAAATGGCACTTATTTTCTCAGTGAAATACTTTCATTCTATCAAGGGCATCAATGTTGCTCAACAGACGAAAAAATAAGTCAATACATTCGGTGCATATTTATTTAGCACATCTTATGTTTGTAAACTGCATGAATTTCAACCCAAAAGGTAGATGATATTGCAATTAATGCATTGGCAATATAAGCTTAGAATCAACACATTTCTATGTTATTAAATCAATTCAAAAACGTGTCAATGCGCTCAAGGTGCATAGAGAAAAGGGTTTTTTTAGAAGGGATGGGTAAGTGGGGGTGAAGGTGGGGACCGGGTAAAGGTGGTGTGACTGAGTTAAAATCACAGTGAAAGATGAAAAGCCTTTACAGCCTATGTACAGATCTAAAGGTTCCAAAAACAATCTCAAACATAGGTTCCGTAGTTATCCATTATTTAGTCCTATGTTTGGAAACGTGAAGAGTAATGATAGTCGACGTTTGAATTGATTTAATAACATAGAAATGTGTTGATTCTAAGCTTATATTGCCAATGCATTAATTGCAATATCATCTACCTTTTGGGTTGAAATTCATGCAGTTTACAAACATAAGATGTGCTAAATAAATATGCACCGAATGTATTGACTTATTTTTTCGTCTGTTGAGCAACATTGATGCCCTTGATAGAATGAAAGTATTTCACTGAGAAAATAAGTGCCATTTTGAGATTTTTCCTATTGTTTATATTAGACTCCGACCCTTTATATATGTACCTGTTTTAATTGACCTAGGTCAAGGAGTTCTCAGGGTCTACCCCGTTGTAACTCACCTATCTGACAACTGTAACTTCCAGGGCCATTTGCTGTAAGCAAGTATTGTATCCACACAGCAATCCAGATATGGGGGCTGCGTTATGGCCTCGGTTGAATATCTCTTCTATTCGAATTGATACTTTAAGCAGAATTAAGTCTATTCTTTTACAAACAACTGTGCCTTTAACGTCATCAAAAGAAACATATGATCTGCAAGTTGCAAGGACAGCAGCAGAGATACATACCCTTTTATCAACAAATTGCCCCGTGCATTTCGTAGAGGTGTTAAGCCAAATCTTAAACATGTCTGATACCAGTGGCATCGCACATGTATTTAAGACAATTTTTTCGGGACTGTTGGCACCCTGTGAAACAGTTCTGGGCATCTTCCCGAATTTTGTCCATTCTGTCTTTGGCGGGCTACCATTAATCTTGGGACTTGTGGCAGTAGGTTTATTTTTGCTCCTTCTGCTCCAATATGGCAAGTCAATCCACAGGCAAGACTCTAGCAACGATGGAAGAAACGATCCTAGCAATACGATACCGAGACCGTATCACTAAGGCCCTCGGATTGGCCCTGCTAAGAGATCTAAGTACAACCTGGTTTCTTTCATTCAGACCGATCTGGCAAGATTGCATCATACCTGTGCTTTGATGTCTGCTATGCGGAGAAGAATGCGTGCTGGACGTCTGTCTTACACTACAATCAGCTGTACCAATGAAAATTGATTTTTGCTAGGTCCAGTAATGACTCATGCATCGTGTTGTCCCCAGCGGCTACCGATTCTGATGACGGCATTCGTTGAGACTTCACCACTACGAGTAAGTGGCAGTGAGGTACGAGAGGAAAGCAGCACCGAACAGGTACAGCCTTCTGTGAGCATTGCTGATCCAACCATCGATGATAGCACTCATACAGAGAACTGCGCAGTAGCAATATTTTCAAACTTAGCCGAACTTTCACCTGATGTGGTAGACCAATTTTTTGCAGGTCTGTCTGAAATGATGTTCTCTCCAGTCAACGAGAATAACTCTTAATAAAAACAATGAGCACACAGCGTTCCCTGAACTCTGAATTCGGCCTTCAGTTTTTGATAAACAAAGCTACAGAAAATATTTGGAACTTTTTCCCCTGAAAGCGAAATTATTTTTGCCTATTTTTCAAAATATTTACCTTTTATTTTGGCACCTGGTACTCTGCTTAACGTAGAACTATTCTTAGAGAACAGAGCTTCTATTTTAGGATACTAGAGACAATATTTTACCTCAGCCTCTAGCACATATACAGCAATTTGTATAAACATGTGATGAAATGGTCTCGACCTTCTTTTCTGTATTTAGAGCCATTTCATGTGTAATCTTCGCAATTCATTCAGCTGATATATATATGCATTTATCTGAATGATGACACTGCTTGAATAGCGTACAGTACAAACACTCATTTTACGTGTATTTACCTTATACCATTTCAAATGCAAAATATGTATTTTGGGGTTGGTGGGAAAAAACACATGCATCATTGAATGTTTACTATTGCTTAGTTTTTTAGTAATGATGGACATAAATCCGTGGAGTGGGAGTCGTGTTCATATCTAGGATCCTAATTCTATATTCCCGATTTATGCCCTTGTGAGGTTATAATCAATAATACCCTGATAAAGGCATAAGAATCAGATTCATATTCAGTAATAGCCCATGCAATCCAAAGCACAGCACGGCTACTCCCATCGACTCCTAGAAAGCACAACGCGTTCTTTAAACAAACCAAGCCTCCAGCAGCCCGGGAAAACCCCCCTGCTTTTGTTTTGATTTGAACAAGAACTCCTGAAGTTCAGAAAGAACTGTTAGTTCTTAGTGACGTCTTATGTCCAACCTTACGCCAAACCCGGCACCTTCCAGGTATAAAATACCAACAGTTGCCTTAAGCAAACACACATTGGTTTGGAGCAGAGCGGCCATCTACTTGCCCGAGAGCCCAGCTGATGCGAGTGACCACGGAAGCCACCCCTCCTGTTTGACGAACTGAGAGAGACGCTGTCTTTTTCTCCAGCTGAGAAAATCCAGCTCCGGTGTTTCCAGCCTACCCTTGCGGGTTGCTGGAATATCGAGTCCTGAGGAAAGAGATACCAGACCTCCCACATTCTATTACCAAGGTACGGAGCTGACTAAACCCGTAAGAGAATTCTTGATGCAGATTCTTGGCAAAATAATCTTAACTAACTTAACTTAAACTGCTACTTACTCATCCCTTCCCATGTATTAGGCTTAGGTCAGGTACACCGGGGTAGGCTTAGTTAGAAGCACCATTTGAGTACATTAGTCAATGTATTTATGTATGTATATATTTTATCCATTTTAAAGTATCAAATGGCTAAGAAACCATAACAATGCTTTTCCAGTATTATTTCGTATTACTACTTTTACTGTACGCACTTTACTTTACTTTAAGTATTGCAATTGTGGCAATTCACTTCTCTTGCATGAGAAAGAAGACTGCTCAATAAATAACACCTTTTTATTGAAAACGCCCTTCTCTCTATTTCTCTGCACTCTGGTGAAACTAAGTATGCACTGCTGACTGGGTGAAATAGCTGTCTATTGTTTTCACACGACTCTAGAGATATACTCTTATTCTGAGGGAGCAAAGTTGTCATGTTTATGCGGTTGTCGGAAACTGAATCCCTTCTTGTCTGAGCCAGGGGAGGTTGTCCCTCCCTATTCATTCAAGAAAGTTTCCAGTGACCTCTGAGCTAGCTGGCACAAACCTAAATTAAGTTTAACATAGTCAGTAGAGACCTAGATGACCTCAGTCCTATGTCTACACTGCTGTTTATGTTATTCCAATGCGCAGAGCCTATTGGAAAATAGGAACTACACTACACCACTCCACCATGTTATCTTCCAGCCTGCCAGTACGATCATCCACCTGTGTCACCCTATCCTCCACCTCCTCATACATTTTATTCATCTTCCTGAGAGATGCTTGTATTTTCTTATTGTCCTGTCTAGTTCTCCGACTCTCTGCTCTGGCTTCTCCTTGCATTTGTTTAAGTGTGTTAAACAGTAAGTCCATTGAGGCGTGCTGCGGGGGTAGTACTCCAGTGTTTCCCGCCAATACCATTGTCGAAGAATCGCTCTCTTGATACACTCTAGAAGTGGCAGAGTAATCCCATAGTCATTTTTTGCTCATGTTGGTGGGGGACCCTGTCATCTGTCGTCTTGAGCCTGATTTCCTTCTTTTCTGGGTGCTTTTACCCCCTGAACTGCTCAAACTTAAATCCGTATCTGAGCCGTTACCTAAGGGGGCTTCACTTTCACTGGATGATCCAGAGTCTATTTCTTCGTTGACTGAAAAGAAACAAACCCCCTCTGTAGAGCCTCCCTCCCTGTCTCCTCTGTTCTGTGCCAGGGTTTCGCTGCCTTCCTTTCTTGTTTCCAGGCTCGATGTGCTGCCCCAATTCCCTATGTCAGTCTGAGCATTGCCCAGTCCCGCTTCTATTTGGAGTATGGCATCCATCATTTCAAGGTTCAGTGTGCTCCCAGTGACCCCCTCGGCAGCCCCCACCACATCATCCTTCAATCCTGATACTCTGCTCACCTCCTGCCCGTCCTCCTGCAGCTTCTGTGAGAATGCGGCTGCCTGAGCTTATCTCGAGACCTGCTGTTCCTTAGCAACTGCGCCGCTAGCGTCCTTGAGGACGGCGTCTGCAGGGTCGACGTGCTCCTGCTCCGGTCGCTTTGTTTGTGTACTGGCTGGCTCTGCTGTAATCGAGGGCTCCGGGATTTTGACGTTGAAGGCTTCGACTAAGGTAGGCTGCCGTAGTGGGTTATCCTTGTTTATAGGCTTTTCTTTAATATTTCGTTGCGAACTATGCCCTGCCATGCCGCACACCTCTTCCGCTGTGCTGGTGTCCGTGGGCTTAGATCTTATTTCCATCTTTTTTCTTTTTCCGCTTTTCTTTGTTGCGCTTTGGTTGCTGCATTCGATAGTAGAGCCGGCCTCTTGATTACGCTCGGCGTCCTCTGAGTCAGACTCGTAGTCGATCCAGAATCTCGCAGCATGCTGGTATTATCTGCCGGGGGCTTCTCCTTGTCCTTATCCTGTCTAGCACGTTGACTCATCCTGAAAGATGCCTTGTAAGACGCCAATATGCCCAAGACCTTTAGACTTCGTTTAACACCCTGCAGCATGGATACTGCTCCCCGAAGAATCCTCCGATTGGTGCTTAGAGGTCTCGCATCTAGGCCCTGTAGCTACCTCAGAAGCCACAACATTTCCAGCTTTTTAGCTGTCCATCCGTGTCTTGGTTAGGAGAGGGAGTAGATGCGACTGCTCTCTACAACCCTGTAGCGGCCATCTTGCCCCACCCTACAACCCTGTAGCGGCCCGCTTTACCCCTACGCTATCCAATGTTTTCTCTACTGTTGCACTCTCGCTATCCTACGGTAAAAATATTGTATATTTTTTGTTAATATTATGTTTATATATATATATATATATATATATATATATATATATATATATATATATATATATATATATTCACTGAAAAAACCATAGGTTTCACACCAGTTATAGTTAGGAATTAGCATTTAAAAAACATAGTAAATTCACTGAAAAAAACAGAGGTTTCACACCAGTTATAGTTAGCTGGAAATTTTACTGACATAAAACAATTGAAATTCCACGTTATAGTTAGTTTGACTCACTATAACTTGCGCGCCTGCAATGCACTGCTGATGACGTCGCATATTACATCACTCATGACATGGTCAGTGACATCACTCATGACATCACTGATGACACCATCCAGTGAATGTGTGTCTTTCTGAAAAATAAATATTAGTGAGTAATGTTTAAATATTTAAATATATGTATTAGTGTTTCACTTTGTGTATAAGTGGCTGCATGGGTTGGTGAGTAACTACATGTGTATGTATATGAGTTATTAGATTTTTTTTAGTATCAGTATGAGTGTCTGTATTGTTTAGTGTGGGTATTACTTACAACATTGATGCATGAGTGACTGACTCTCTGTTTGTATGTATTTTGAAGACTGCATATGTGCAGGACTGTATGGTGGAATAGTGTGTATATGTGTATGTTAGTGAGTGAATGACTGTCTCACTAGTGTCTTTATCAGTAACTACATATGTTTTAATCTAGAATATGTGAATATTGATGCATATAAGTGAGTATATGTGAGAGTAAGAGATTGTAAGAGTTCCTGTTTAAATAAGTATATGTTTATATAAGTGATTGTTTAAGAGAATAAATATGTGTAAATTTCCATAGAAGTAAGGTGGTAGTGTGTGTACAGCTCTATATGCAAATAAATGGATGTTCAATAGTTTAGTTGCATGTGTGAGTATGTGTGTGAGTAACTTATGGATGACTGTCGGTGTGTAACAGGATGTATAGGTGTATCACTTCATATGATGAGTGAGTATACATATGAGTGATTATATAGAACTGTTGGTGAATGAGTGGATGTGTATATAGATGGTGGAATTACTGAATTGGTTGTTGTAACTGATATGGGTATGTCCATTATTTTGAAAATTTAAGTTTCTATTTTTTAATATGTGTTTCAAGAGTTACATTACAGTGAAAGGTGGTCTGTCACTCTGTCACAAGGATGGTGTCATCAGTGATGTCATGAGTGATGTCACTGACCATGTCATGAGTGATGTAATATGTGACGTCATCAGCAGTGCATTGCAGGCGCGCAAGTTATAGTGAGTCCAACTAACTATAACGTGGAATTTCAATGGTTTTATGTCAGTAAAATTTCCAGCTAACTATAACTGGTGTGAAACCTCTGTTTTTTTCAGTGAATTTACTAGGTTTTTTAAATGCTAATTCCTAACTATAACTGGTGTGAAACCTATGGTTTTTTCAGTGAATTTCACATGTTTTTAAATGCTAATTCCTAACTATAACTGGTGTGAAACCTATGGTTTTTTCTGTGAATTTCATAGGTTTTTTAAATGCTAATTCCTAACTTTATATAGGGCCTCATACCTATGTGTTTTTAGTGAATTTTTAAGGATATTTAATAGCAAATGTCTATAGCTAAGAAAGGTAATTTCTTTCTAAAAATGAATCCTATATTGTATATTATTATAATACTATTTTTGTTGAAGTATGTTCCTTTTTTTTATGTTTCACCCTGGAGCGCTCCCGGTGCGCGTACCGGTGAGCGCACCGGTAAGCGCAGCACTTCGAATAAGTGAGGGAAGCAGAGTAAGGAAACAGGGGGGAGGTAGGGTGAGAGAAAAGTAGTGAGGTTAAAGCAAAGGGTGATGACAAACTACATTTTTTGTCACACTTACCATATAATTAATGTCAACTTAATTGCTTGCTTAAACTACATTTTGTATCTGTGAAAGGCAAAAGAAAACAAAAGTTATAATTAGTAAAATATATATTTAAAAAAAGAAGAAACAGGTCAAGAGGTAAAAAATAAACAAAATGTACTAAGAAATAATGCAAGAGTGAAGGATACAGAAACGGAAATAAAGTAATGTACAGGACAAAAAAGGGAAAAAGAAATAGAAGGAGAGCAAATTACTGAAGGTAAGTAAGATACTAAAAGAATGTGAGATACCAAAACGAAATCAGGAAAGAGAAGTAAGTAAAAGGAGAATGAGTGAAAGGGAAAGGAGTCTAAATTAGGATCCATTTACAAGAAAGAGGAATGGAAGATAACTGAGAGTGAGTGAAGGGGAGTCACAGAGTGAAGGGATGAAGGGAATGAGGTTAATATAGAACGATAGAGGAAAAAGGAGTGAGGAAGTAAGTACACAGAAAGACTAAGAGAAGGACTGAGTGAAGTGCAGTACAATGAGTGAAGAAAGGAAAAAGAGTAAAGGAGCAAAAGAAAGAAAGAGAGGGGAAGAGAACTAAACAGTGGTACTGAGAGAATGTGAGAAAGCTGAAAAGTGGTGCAAGGGAGAGAGGAAATGCAGACAGTTGAAATTGGATTGAGGGGTTATAAAAGAAATGGAGTAAAGGAACAGCGATGAAACAAAGTGAAAAAAGGCAGTGTAAGTGAGTAAAGAGAGCTGAAAAGGGTGGAAAAAGGAAAATGAGTGTGAGACAATGGGAATACAATATAAATTACACAATGCAAACTATAGAATATCTTATACAACATGTTAGATAGTTTATTTTTGCTGTTCTCAGAATATATTGAATTTAACTAAAAACAGTGAGTTCAAACTCTTCATCATATAACAGCGGGGAAAAAAACCACAATCTAAAACATTGTGTTTAAAAAAAACCATATAAAGTTACAAATCATATATGTACACTAATCTTTGATTCACTTACTTTTCCTTGAGGCCAAATAGTAGATCGTGAAGGTCCTTTTTGTTGAAAAATACTCTGCTGTTCTTTTAAATTTCCATTTCATCGACTTTCTATAAAAAAAGATCTAAGAACATCTGAAATAATTCTCAACGTTTTCATTTTCCTCCTTGTGTTAAGTTATGACTCATTAATCATACCTAACACTTTCCTTACGGCCAAATAGTGTCAGATATATGAGTATATTTTTAAATTTCTCTAATTAAACTCTGAAATTACCGTTTACCCGAAGTTTTCAAAGAAAAGCTCATATGACATTTTCACAATCTTTAAATATTCATATTCCCTTTTTTCATCACTCATGTTCAACATTTCCTATAAAACTGATATCACTTACTATAAGATCCACTTACAGTACCTATATGAGATAAATAATTTTAAACATTAGACTAACTAACTAAATAACTTTTATTAACTGCTCCCGTCTTCATAGGCCAATTACCTTTACTAAAACTTTGGTTGTAAAAACACTAGGTAAGAATTTTTTAAGTCAAATGGCAAACGTTGTTTATAAGTCAAATGAGAATCATTGCAGTAACTCCAACCTTTTTGACATTTTAAGTAGCATGTATAATGCCCTGATGTTGTCGAAGGACCGTCATGATAAATAATAGCTACAGTTGAAAAGGTTCTTCCTGAAATTGATAACTGAGAAGCCACAAAATTTTTGATACAAGTTGTCAATTTAGTTCCATCAGGTCTACATCGTTGGAAAACTAAAATGACATACTGATCATAAGTTCGTATAAATAATGTGGATAGCATTGGACACTCACATTGGGTACACACCATATTATGATCAGCTGCTTTAACTAGATTATTAAATGACACTGATTTGCAGTCTGGTAAAGTCAAATATATAAATCTTTCAGTGTCTATTCTAGTAGTACTTGATAAACTACAATTGTCGCACTCATGCTGCCATTGATAAGAAAGGCTAAAAAGATTTTCTACATCTACACCTTCATCTTCCAAAACACCAAACATATACATTAAAAACTCCTGACAATCCTGCTGAATGTTCTGTGAAAATTTATCTTGACCAGAACACATGTCTAAAATATTTTGAATTTCTGTTACACTTTCTATTTTTGCTCTATCACTGCTACATTTCTCAAACACAGAATTCAATAAACCGCACAATCTTTGATCCCGATTTTCAACAATCTGTTCTTGTAAAGTTTGAAGAAAAAAAACAACATTAACCACTACATTAGCATAGCAGTTGACACCAGAACTGTTTTCAAACTGAAATCCAACAAAATTTTCATCAGAATCCTTTTTCTTTCTGTTTCCAATTACATTTTCATCTACTTTTTGTCTTTTTGCTACTACCTCACTACAATTACTCTAATTTCTTCTTTTTCGGCCTACCACACGTTTTTCAAACAGAGGATATTGTGGCAAATGTGGAGCATACTCTCTTCTTAACCTATTGTATTCTTTAACACAATCTAGATCTGCACAAATCTTTGTCTCATCACACTTAATCAAGTACAATCCTGATAAAGTTCTGAATCGTGATAATGCCACATATGCCATACCCTCTTTAAACACAGAACTTCCAATGTTCACCAAAGCACAATCTACACTTAAACCTTGAGATTTATGAATTGTCACTGCATATGTCAAACAAACAGGAAACTCTTTTCGGCGAACATATAAGTCTTTTACAAGCAAAAATCTAGCAGAACTACGACTGATTTGTTGTACTTGCTCAATGCTATCAAATTTAATTTTTAAAAATTCAATTCCATCTCTATTTCTATAATTCACAAAATCAGCAACATGACCCATTGCTCCATTTACCAGACCTCTTTCAACATTTAAATTCCTTCCCAAAAAAGATACGACAATTTAAACACACATTCAGATTCTTTTCAAAACCAGCTGTTTTAGATATACTCTTCTCTAATGAATCCAATTTTGTTTTTACATTTTCTGACAAAATATTTGTTGCTCCCATATGCTCTATTTTATCTATTACTTCCAGTTTCAGAATCTCTTCATTTTCTAACTTTAACATTATGTTGTTGAAGATGGAACATTCTTGCAGAGTTGGCATCAAACATATCCCAGATTTGTTCTCAGTAATTTTCTTGAAAATATTCTCTGGAAGAATGTTTTCATTTGGATACAAATTTGAAATTAATCGTGCATGTAAAGCTTCTTTTCCATGTTCACTTACTTTTCCGATTCTTACATCTTGTAGAATATTTTCATAATCTTCATCCTTTGCCTGTCGCATATTTTGAAGCAGTTCTGCATATTTGAAATTTAACCTTATATTAACGTTTCCAATGCTTCCAAGAGATTTCCTGGTATCTTCATGCGTGAGCATTTTAAACACTGGTTGTCCTTTTACTGGAGTCAACTGCAGTAGATCTCCAAAAACAATAATGTGTTTTTCTCCAAATAACACATCATACTCTGTTCTAAGAATGTCTTGCATTCTCAAATGCACAAAAGCAAGCATTAGATTTGAGACCATGCTTACTTCATCAATGATAAGAAGTTTCATTTTCTTCAGGACTCTGGAAACTTCAGAACACGCATCTACAGATAGCTTGTTGTAATGCAATTTAATATCATGCTCAACTGGCAGCATCAATAAACGATGTAGAGTAATCCCTTTAATGTTATGTGCTGCCAGTCCAGTTGGAGCGGTTACAACACAAGACAGCGGTAATTCAGTCCTTTTCTGCAGATAAGTTGCTATTGCTTGAATCAGAAAACTTTTTCCTGTTCCCGCTTCTCCACTTATGTACAGTCGGACAGGCTTAAATGATGTACATGAGCACTCTTTTTTCTCATGTCTAAATCCATGTTCAATCTGTTCTGTGACTTCGTCATATATCTTTTTCTGCTCAATGTTTAGTTGCTCCACCAAATCTTCTAAGTTAACTACATCCTCTTGAGCTTGTTCCATAGCTCTTTCCACCTCATCCATGGCAGTGGCAGCTTCATTTTGGATAATTGGTTCTCCTAGTGGATCCTGACTCAATGAAGTAGAACTCTGACTGTCTTGAGAACTGTCTCTAGCAATCTCTTCAGCAATTGTGGCTTCTTGCTCTATTTCTTCATTCAACATTTGCAGATAATTTGGAAAAACAGGACATTCTATGGTATCTTTGGTTGCATTAAAAGAATCTTCGTAACAGAGAAAATCTCCAAGTAGTTCCTCTTCTGTACGCCATGGCTTAAAGAGTTGCAAAAGAGCTAAATAGTAAAATTCTCTTTTGTCTGGAGATTCACAACTCAATTTTCGATGATTAATCAAATGGCCTTTTCTCTGCTTCACTAGACATCCTTCATTGCCAATGACAGCATATTTTGCATTATTGACATCTTCTGTGATGTTCCTCTTATAACTATAGTTTTGCAGAACTTCATACAAACAAGTGTTCTCAAGGTGAATACTTCTATTTGGATAGTATGTATCCAACATGTTTGTCTTCAAAATATCTGTACTGTTTGGTTCTTTCTCCACCAAATACTCAATTTCTTGTACAGATTTCAAAACTCGGTTTCGTGTGGCAGCAAGACCTAGACTCACCCAAATGATTGTTCTAGATTTGGCATAGAGACTTGCTGATGATAACCGATCAGAACATTTATATGCTCCAATTTCTTGATGCGACAACATCTTCAGACTGTAACTGTATAATTTCTTGCTTAGACTCTTTTCATGTGAAATGTCCTCCCACATTTCCTTCAGTTCTGTCTTTTCTTTTTTTGTGATGTAAGATGTCACATATCGAGCCACAGCAATAGAGTTGTCAGCAACGAACTGAATATCCATGTTAGCATTCCACATGGACAAAATCACTGGGTTGTAGTCGTTGATGTACTTGGACTCTTCATTTCTTTTTAAATTGTATGTATTTTTGGGTGATTTCCTCGTCACAGTATGTCGTAGAGATGACATCAAATTATTTACTCTTCCCTTAGAAATCACTGGTCGTGGAAACGCAAAATGACATTTTGTGTAGAACTTTTTCTTGTTTTTGAATTTTCGACAACAGTACTTCCCACAACGATGGGATTGAAAGCGTAAAACTTGTTGCCTTAAATTGTTTTCTTCAGTAGTTTTCGGAACAGCACATGTTCAATACTCTTCAATGAAACTCATCACTGTTTCATCCGAATCTGATCCAAATTTGGGTGCATCTTTAATCCACAACAACATATGTATATGAGGAGCACCTCTCGCTTGATACTCCTTTCTCCAAAAGAAATCCAAAACCTCTCCAAGAGGAGGATTTTTTTTATTGGTAATAGCAGACATCATAGCTTCAAATCTATGATTGAAATATCTGCATACATTCACTGGATCCAAAGAACACAGTTCTCCTGGTGTTTTCAATTCTATATTTTGTATATTTGCATTTGCCTCACGTAGAAATTCAAGTAAGTCGTCCCATGCATACTCGGCGAGGAAGCAAGGCCACGCCTACCTGAGGCCACGCCCACCCCCCTCAGTATAAATACGCGACTGGCAGCGTTAATCAAACAGAACCTTGGAAAACTCCTGAGGCGGAAGCCGGGAGATCGCCGAATATTTTAAAAACTGTCACTGTTGTGTATTTCTGTGTCACCACGCCAAAAATTGCATTTTTAAAAAGCGCACTCACCCGGCAAGCTGTCAGAGCGGGCTAGAGTCACGCTTAAACAGCGACTCCTTCGCTGCAACGATCAAACCCAGGAAAGCACTTTCCCGCCGCCATTTACGGCGAGGAAGCAAGGCCACGCCTACCTGAGGCCACGCCCACCCGCCCCTCCTCAGCCCCATAAAAATGTGTAATCACCGGACGCGCAGCGGACGGGCGCAGCGGGCGCGCCGTCAGCGCGCCGAAGGCGCGCCAAAGGCAAGCCCGTCTGGGCCCTTCCGGACCCGGACGGCCCTTGGCCCCGTTACTCTGCCAGGTGACCCTCAGGATCGAGTGATGTATACTGCCGATACATTATGCGCCCTACGTCCTAAAACCATCTTGGCCTGCTACCACACGCTCAGTGCAGAGAAGGCCTTTTCGACTTGCCCACACTGCAATCCGATTCCCCCCCCTAAACCTACCATACCTGCTCTGAAATCAGGACTCCTCAACTGCCGTTCCCTCCCTAAACACGCCACCGAAGTAAATCTCTTAATCCAGAATTAGGATCTTGACCTGTTGTTCTTAACGGAAACATGGCTATCTGACCACACCGACCCGGATGTCGTCACAGCCCTCCCCACAGGTTATCTCTGTCAAGCTTTAAATAGACCTAAAGGGAGAGGAGGCGGGGTAGCCATAATTCACAGGGAACAATTCATTTGTAGGATGACTAACGCTGATATCGAGGACTGTGAGTGCGGCCAGTTCTCCATCCAAATCTCTCCAGCCCTCACCCTGGCAGGGCTTCTGACCTATCGTCCCCCTGGGGCTCCAGGCAATTTTATCAATTCCATATTCGAATCTATTTCCCAACTAGCTTCTTCCACCTCCAACTTCCTTATATTAGGTGATCTGAATCTCCACTTCCTAGACCCGATGGATCGAATGGCCTCGGACATTAGACACGACCTTACATCTTTAAAGGTATGTCTAGTGAACAACGAGCCCACCCATGAGAAGGGCCACCTATTGGATCCTATCTTCACCAATATAGCAACGATGACCGCCAACCCACCTGTGACCCTTCCATGGACAGACCACTTCCTGGTCCCTTTTTCCTGGGAAACTCCCATACCTATTCACCTAACCCCTAAAACCCAGGTTACCGACCGCCAATGGCACAAACTGTCATCTGAGAAATGGGCCCTTTCTCTTGCAGATTCCATTCCCGAGCTCTCCTCTGACTCTAATACGGCCGACAAACAATTCAGTGATTGGATCACGTCGTCTCTCGACACTATACTTCCTAAAATCACCACCTTTAAACAGCCTAAAAGGATATCCCCCGCTTCATGGTACACTCCAGAGCTTAAAGCCCTATGCCAAGAGTGTAAAAAAACCGAACGCTCATGGAGACGCGATAAATCAGGAACCAATAAAAACATCTACTCTATTTCTCTTCTAACTTATAAAACCGCTATTCGTAAAACCAAAAGCGTGTTTTTTCAGGAGAGAATAGAGAAAGCGGGATGCTCCGGGAAGGAAGCATACGCTATCCTTAAAGAGCTCTCAAAACCTCCAGAACAAGGACGGGGACCTCCTTCCGACCCCAAAGCCGACCAGGAGAAATGCCAACAATTGGCTAACTTCTTCCAGGACAAAATCCGACTAATCCTGGACTCAATTCCTCCCTCGAGCCCGAGGGGAGAAATTGCTCTCCCATGTTCGACATCTTCTACTGGTCTGTCCACGTGGGGCCAGGTTACGACAGACGAAGTACGGACAACGTTCAACTCCATGAAGAGCGGCTCCCCCAGAGATCCTGCTCCTCTTCGGATCCTTAAGGAGGTAGCCCCCTCTATCATCCCCTCCCTCACTCATCTGATTAATATTTCTCTCCAACAGGGAGTTGTACCCCTGAGCTGGAAGAAGGCTGTGGTAAAAGCCTTACTGAAGAAACCTGCTCTTGACCCTGAGAACCTGGCGAACTACAGGCCCATTTCCTTACTCCCAGGAGTTAGTAAGATCGCGGAAAAACTTGTCAACAGGAAACTCTCGCAGTTCCTAGAGGCCAATAACAAACTGAAAAACTCCCAGACGGGCTTCCGACCAGGACAGGGCACGGACATCGCCCTCCTGGCAGCGGTAGAGGAAGCCAGAACGCTATTGGACGGGGGAGGATCAGTGGCAGTGATCCTCCTCGACCTTAGCGCAGCGTTCGATACCGTTGACCACCAACTCCTCATCGAAAGACTGGCAAGAGTTGGAGTGGAAGGTACAGCCTTATCCTGGCTTTCATCCTTCTTGGCACAACGATCTTATCAGATCTGGGAGAAGAACGCCCGCTCCTCCGAAATGCCCCTCCAATGTGGTGTGCCTCAGGGCTCCTCCCTGAGCCCCACATTGTTTAATATCTATATGTCCACATTGGAGGAGGTTATCACCCCTTTCGGAGTGAGTGTCGTCAGCTATCCCACAATTAGTGGTGTCTCTGTCCCATCCCAAACAACAGAAAGCTGATCTCTTCAACTGCCTCACGCAGGTCCATCACTGGATGAATAGATCAGCCCTAAAGCTAAACGGGACAAAAACTGAGGTCCTTTTACTTGGCCCAAAAGGAACCTCACTCCCCCTGGACATGTGGCCAACCTGTCTAGGTCCTGCCCCCGACCCAAAGACTGAGGTGAAAAGTCTGGGTGTATGGATAGATTCTGAACTCTCATTCGCCCCGCAAGCAAAGAAGGTCGTAGGGACCTGCTTTGGTCTTTTAAAGTCCTTGAGGAAAGTCCTGCCCCTTCTTCCTCCTAAATCGCAAAAATTACTAGTCCAAGGTCTCATAATATCAAGACTAGACTATAGTAACGCGATTTATTTGGGCGCACCGGAAGCGACTCTGAATAAATTGCAGAGAATTCAGAACACGGCTGCCCGGATTATCACCAACACCCCGGCCAGATCATCGGCCAAACCCGCTCTCAAACTCCTTCATTGGCTCCCCATAAGGGAGAGAATCAAATTTAAAGCCTTGTGTCTTGTGCACAAAACTTTGCACAACCAAGGCCCCCCAATCCTTTGCAATTTTATCACTCCTTACACAGCTACCAGATCCCTCCGTTCCAACGCAGAAAATCTTATCAACACCCCAAGATTTAGGAAAGTCCGTTCAGGAGGAAGACGTTTCTCGGTACAAGCGGCCCGTCTCTGGAACTCTCTTCCTCGTGACCTACGTCTTGAACCTCAATATCTGCGTTTCAGGAAGCTGCTAAAGACACATCTTTTTCCCTAGTTCCTATGCCCTCCCCGTGAACTCAGCCTCGGTCCTCAGATTTTCTGTTTTAGGGTTCTCTAGCGCTGGGATACCTCCGGGTGACTATGCGCTTTATAAAAATAAATAATAATAATAATAATAATGTAGGAGTTCCTAAGTTTCTTAGCATACATTTCAATTCCCCATGACGATGGTACCAATACTCGTTTGTACCACTCTGACATGCCATGAGATTGATTAGATGAGATTCCAAAATATTATCTTGCAGATTGACTTTTCCATAAAGTCCCTCGCCGAAACATTTTCCAGATGTGCTCCACTTTTCAATATATGGTTTACTGCATATGAAAGTCCAGACAAGTCACTTTCATACAGTAGATGAAACAAATATGGTATGCATTGACGAAACCTTGGATCTTCAGCATATAATCTTAAAGTCCGGTATTCAGAAGCAGGAATTTGAACTGGTCAATCGTCATATCGTCCACCTCGACCTGTTGGAAATAGCTGTGGAAAACAATGAGCTTCCAAACTTTCTTCCCATACACTAATGGGACTTCCTTTTGCTGCTTTCATTTGAAACAATTCAATTGCATTCCCCATTACTTCTTTCGAATGCAAAGGATGAACAGTATAATGTTCATATATTTCTTCACCTCTAGACACATCAACTTTTTCAATTTGGCCAACTGAACAATACCTGTCTTCTTCTGCAGCTATTTCCTCTGCTCCAACACATACATGTTTGTAGTACTCATTGTTTTTGACCAAATACAACGTTGCCTTTTTGACTTTCCTAACATCCACTAAATCTTGCCAGATTTTCTTACTCTTTGTCGGAACCCCATTAACTAGAATAACTAAAGGTTCCTCTTCCACTTTTTCTACACCAATTATATCAATATTGTTCTTGAAATCTAGAGGCAAATAAACAACTCTTCCCTTTAATCCTCTCTGTAAATCTGAAGGAGGCAATTTCCCTGTCTTAGGCTCCATGCGAACAATTGCCTGAAAAGGATGGACACATTGAATCAAAATAGATTCATATGTATTTAAACCCATCAATTCAGCAGGAATGTCTACCAACTCAAGATTATTATAAACAGCTCTAGCAGGCATTCTGTTTTCCTTTAATTTATTATAACAATATTTACAAATACGCTGATCAAAACTCAAATCAAAAGAATTCTCCACCAACAAATAAGTTGCCAAATTCCTCCATTCACTATTATTTCCATTTCACTTTTTGCATATAAATCAACTAACCTAGTCTGAATCTTATAATGAGTCCGTCGACAACACACACAAGTAAAATTAGGCCTTTCACTTGATTTCAACTGAAACTTGCTAATTTCCTGGACAAACTTTTCTGTACTTGAAATCTGTACATTGTCTTCCACATTACCTTGTATTACTGTGTCAATTTCTACACTGTCCTCTTTTTCACAAAAATAACAAATCTCAATTTCTTCACAAATCTTCTTCACATCTAATTCAGTTCCATGCAAAAGAGCACTGTTTAACTGTTTAAGCTTAAGTGCTGGACTTTTTGCATAATACAACCTTCTCACTAATTTCCTCATTTTGTTATGATGCACAGCTAACATCCTAAAATGATGAAAAACACTCTGACATACTTTTCTTGAAAGACAAGCCAATGAATGTCCATGCAAACCTGTTTTTTCTTTCACTCTGCAAGGATCTAAGTCTTGCAACATCTTCATTTTCTGTTTTAGACTTTTCTTACTATATGTAGGTAAGAAATTACGAAGCACATTGATGGAATCCTGTCGCACACTACAAATACTACTACACTTCCAATTGTATACTGGACCCTTAGTACGTCTTCCCAAAACGTCCTCACTTAATACCTCTTCTACATCTCTAGATACAAGTTTCTCTTTTTCAATCGGACAACCGTCTTTCACCTCATATGCTCGACCACTGGTGTCAACTGCATGCACCAAATTATTCTCCTGGAAGTAACTCTCCTCATTAAAAAATGGCTCACAACTTGAACTATGTATCCATTCTCCAGAAAAAAATTTACAAAAATGAGTTTGATTAATTACTCTTTTGCATCTACTGTTTGATTTGAAAACATCAATTGTCTTGTTAAGTGTCCTAATTCTATTGATTACTAAAATAAATAATTTGTTCTTAACTTCAAAAGCTTGATCAACAATCTTCTCTACATTTTTATTTTTCTTATAAAAAGCAGCTCTCTGTGTACCTTTCTTAATGTTTTTTAATAAATGTAAAACTACCCTATTGCGAAACATTCGTTTACGAATGTCCCTAAATTGATTTTTTCTTCTATTCCTATACATATTATTGTCTCCTGCTGCAGTAGTAAGATTTTGGGGGGGCCTCTCCTTTCTCTTCAAATTTGGTCTCTCCTTCTCTAAATTCACATTTAGATTATCATTTTTTTTTAATGTACATATGTTCCGAAAAAATGACTTTGTTGGCTTACCAGGAGCTTTTTTCGCGTTTTTTGTAGTATTTGTTATAGAAGATTGCTTTAATTCCGTTGCTGTTTTTCTTTTTTTCAGATAACCATCTTTCCTTCTCCTCTGCCTTGAGGGCATATTTCTTTACTATTGAAATGTTGATTTAAATCTGTGGTAAACAAAAAACAAACAAAAAACACATTATAGACCACTATTACCAAACAACAAAGCAATGACAATAAGTAAACAATATCAACACTATAATGCTTATACATATGACCTTATCTCTGTTTTTTAACCTCTTGGCTGCTAATGACAAGGGTAACTCGTCATGGACTTTCCATTGATTTCAATGGAAATTATATGAGAATACAAAAGATGCCTTAGCAGTAAAGGGGTTAAATGTTATTCTAAAAAAATATTTTGGACACATGAATTGGTTTTACATTATTGACAAGGAATAGATAGTACCTGCATGAATAAAACAATATTAGCACATTTCACAATCATATCACCTGTGTTTCCTCAGATTAGTAAGCAGATTGGGCATATGAGGTGAAGCCTGTCCTCGGAAGCATAGGTGATGAAGCCAGTGCCTAAGAATGCACTGGACTGGACTTCATGAAGCCTATCCCCCACTGCACTCTTAAACACAGCCCTCACCTACTTTGTACCCCTGGAAAGACCTCTCTTGCAGTACACTCTTCAACACAAGCATCACCTCCTCTGCACCCCTGGACAACCCTCACCGCATCGGCAACCCTGAATAGACCTCAACTCATCTGCACCCCTGGACAGGCCTCAGTTCATATACAGCCCTGGACACGCCTCATCTCATCTGCACCCTGTTACCATCAATTATACCCAATATATTGAGGCCTGTCCAAGGGGCCCAGATTAGATAAGGCTTGTCTAAAGGTTTATTTATTTATTCTTTCAGACACTATTTATTCCTTCTAAAAAATGTAAAAACCATTCATTTACTCCAAAATCGTTTTTTGAATAACATTTTAGAAACACAGCGCAGGTCCTATGTACAAGCATTCAATTTCACTACTGAAAACTCACTATTTCACAAAATACAAATCTTCTATCTTGCAAATGTTGATAGCAAGCATAATCAAAAAGCAAGACACAAAACCACAGCAAAGAAACTCAGGGCCTTATTTCTGAAGGCCTTGCGCCACGGTGCGTCACTTTTTCCCATGTTAAAAGTGACGCACCGGCAGCACAAGGCAATCATAAATAAGGCCCAAATGTAAATACCATTCATTTACCCCAAAATCGTTTTTTGAATAACATTTTAGAAACACAGCGCAGGTCCTATGTACAAGCATTCAATTTCACTACTGAAACCTCACTATTTTACAAAATACAAATCTTCTATCTTGCAAATGTTGATTGCAAGCATTATCAAAAAGCAAGACGCAAACCCACAGCAAAGAAACTCAAGGACTTATTTCTGAAGGCCTTGCGCCACCGGTACGTCACTTTTTCCCATGTTAAAAGTGACGCACCGGCGGCACAATGCAATCATAAATAAGGTCCAAATGTAAATACCATTGATTTGCCCCTAAAATCGTTTTTTGAATAACATTTTAGAAACACAGCACAGATCCTGTGTACAAGCATTCAATTTCACTACTAAAACCTCACTATTTCACAAAATACAAATCCTCTATCTTGCAAATGTTGATGGCAAGCATTAACAAAAAGCAAGACACAAACCCACAGCAAAGAAACTCAGGGCCTTATTTTTGAAGGCCTTGCGCCACCGGTGCGTCACTTTTTCCCATGTTAAAAGTGACGCACCGGCGGCCCAAGGCAATCATAAATAGGATCCAAATGTAAATACCATTGATTTGCCCCTAAAATCGTTTTTTGAATAACATTTTAGAGACACAGCGCAGCTCCTATGTACAAGCATTTAATTTCACTACTAAAACCTCACTATTTCACAAAATACAAATCCTCTATCTTGCAAATGTTGATAGCAAGCATTATCAAAAAGCAAGACACAAACCCACAGCAAAGAAACTCAGGGCCTTATTTCTGAAGACCTTGCGCCACCGGTGCGTCACTTTTTCCCATGTTAAAAGTAACGCACCGGCGGCACAAGGCAATCATAAATAAGGCCCAAATGTAAATACCATTGATTTGCCCCTAAAATCGTTTTATGAATAACATTTTAGAAACACAGCACAGATCCTATGTACAAGCATTCATTTTCACTACTAAAACCTCACTATTTCACAAAATACAAATCCTCTATCTTGCAAATGTTGATGGCAAGCATTAACAAAAAGCAAGACACAAACCCAAAGCACAGAAACTCAGGGCCTTATTTCTGAAGGCCTTGCGCCACCGGTGCGCCACTTTTTCCCATGTTAAAAGTGACGCACCGGCAGCATAAGGCAATCATAAATAAGGCCCAAATGTAAATACCATTAATTTGCCCCTAAAATCGTTTTTTGAATAACATTTTAGAAACACAGCGCAAGTCCTATGTACAAACATTCAATTTCACTACTAAAACCTCACTATTTCACAAAATACAAATCCTCTATCTTGCAAATGTTGATTGCAAGCATTATCAAAAAGCAAGACACAAACCCACAGCAAAGAAACTCAGCCCCTTATTTTTGAAGGCCTTGCCCCACCGGTGCGTCACTTTTTCCCATGTTAAAAGTGACGCACCGGCGGCACAAGGCAATCATAAATAAGGTCCAAATGTAAATACCATTGATTTGCCCCTAAAAGCGTTTTTTGAATAACATTTTAGAAACACAGCACAGATCCTATGTACAAGCATTCAATTTCACTACTAAAACCTCACTATTTCACAAAATACAAATCCTCTATCTTGCAAATGTTGATAGCAACCATTAACAAAAAGCAAGACACAAACCCACAGCAAAGAAACTCAGGGCCTTATTTCTGAAGGCCTTGCGCCACCGGTGCGTCACTTTTTCCCATGTTAAAAGTGACGCACCGGCGGCACAAGGCAATCATAAATGAGGCCCAAATGTAAATACCATTGATTTGCCCCTAAAATCGTTTTATGAATAACATTTTAGAAACACAGCACAGATCCTATGTACAAGCATTCATTTTCACTACTAAAACCTCACTATTTCACAAAATACAAATCCTCTATCTTGCAAATGTTGATGGCAAGCATTAACAAAGAGCAAGACACAAACCTAAAGCAAAGAAACTCAGGGCCTTATTTCTGAAGGCCTTGCGCCACCGGTGCGTCACTTTTTCCCATGTTAAAAGTGACGCACCGGCAGCACAAGGCAATCATAAATAAGGCCCAAATGTAAATACCATTAATTTGCCCCTAAAATCGTTTTTTAAATAACATTTTAGAAACACAGCGCAGGTCCTATGTACAAACATTCAATTTCACTACTAAAACCTCACTATTTCACAAAATACAAATCCTCTATCTTGTAAATGTTGATTGCAAGCATTATCAAAAAGCAAGACACAAACCCACAGCAAAGAAACTCAGGGCCTTATTTTTGAAGGCCTTGCGCCACCGGTTCGTCACTTTTTCCCATGTTAAAAGTGACGCACCGGCGGCACAAGGCAATCATAAATAAGGTCCAAATGTAAATACCATTGATTTGCCCCTAAAATCGTTTTTTGAATAACATTTTAGAAAAACAGCACAGATCCTATGTACAAGCATTCAATTTCACTACTAAAACCTCACTATTTCACAAAATACAAATCCTCTATCTTGCAAATGTTGATAGCAAGCATTAACAAAAAGCAAGACACAAACCAACAGCAAAGAAACTCAGGGCGTTATTTATGAAGGCCTTGCGCCACCGGTGCATAACTTTTTCCCATGTTAAAAGTGACGCACCGGCGGCACAAGGCAATCATAAATAAGGCCCAAATGTAAATACCATTAATTTGCCCCTAAAATCGTTTTTTGAATAACATTTTAGAAACACATCGCAGGTCCTATGTACAAACATTCAATTTCACTACTAAAACCTCACTATTTCACAAAATACAAATCCTCTATCTTGCAAATGTTGATAGCAAGCATTATCAAAAAGCAAGACACAAGCCCACAGCAAAGAAACTCAGGGCCTTATTTCTGAAGGCCTTGCGCCACTGGTGCGTCACTTTTTCCCATGTTAAAAGTGACGCACCGGCGGCACAAGGCAATCATAAATAAGATCCAAATGTAAATACCATTGATTTGCCCCTAAAATCGTTTTATGAATAACATTTTAGAAACACAGCACAGATCCTATGTACAAGCATTCATTTTCACTACTAAAACCTCACTATTTCACAAAATACAAATCCTCTATCTTGCAAATGTTGATGGTAAGCATTAACAAAAAGCAAGACACAAATCCACAGCAAAGAAACTCAGGGCCTTATTTCTGAAGGCCTTGCGCCACCGGTGCGTCACTTTTTCCCATGTTAAAAGTGGCGCACCGGCAGCACAAGACAATCATAAATAAGGCCCAAATGTAAATACCATTAATTTGCCCCTGAAATCGTTTTTTGCATAACATTTTAGAAACACAGCGCAGGTCCTATGTACAAACATTCAGTTTCACTACTAAAACCTCACTATTTCACAAAATACAAATCCTCTATCTTGCAAATGTTGATTGCAAGCATTATCAAAAAGCAAGACACAAACCCACAGCAAAGAAACTCAGGGCTTTATTTTTGAAGGCCTTGCGCCACCAGTGCGTCACTTTTTCCCATGTTAAAAGTGACGCACCGGCGGCACAAGGCAATCATAAATAAGGTCCAAATGTAAATACCATTTATTTGCCCCTAAAATCGTTTTTTGAATAACATTTTAGAAACACAGCACAGATCCTATGTACAAGCATTCAATTTCACTACTAAAACCTCACTATTTCACAAAATACAAATCCTCTATCTTGCAAATGTTTATAGCAAGCATTAACAAAAAGCAAGACACAAACCCACAGCAAAGAAACTCAGGGCGTTATTTATGAAGGCCTTGCGCCACCGGTGCGTCACTTTTTCCCATGTTAAAAGTGACGCACCGGCAGCACAAGGCAATCATAAATAAGGCCCAAATGTAAATACCATTAATTTGCCCCTAAAATAGTTTTTTGAATAACATTTTAGAAACACAGCGCAGGTCCTATGTACAAACATTCAATTTCACTACTAAAACCTCACTATTTCACAAAATACAAATCCTCTATCTTGCAAATGTTGATTGCAAGCATTATCAAAAAGCAAGACACAAACCCACAGCATAGAAACTCAGGGCCTTATTTTTGAAGGCCTTGCGCCACCGGTGCGTCACTTTTTCCCATGTTAAAAGTGACGCACCGGCGGCACAAGGCAATCATAAATAAGGTCCAAATGTAAATACCATTGATTTGCCCCTAAAATCGTTTTTTGAATAACATTTTAGAAAAACGGCACAGATCCTATGTACAAGCATTCAATTTCACTACTAAAACCCCACTATTTCACAAAATACAAATCCTCTATCTTGCAAATGTTGATAGCAAGCATTAACAAAAAGCAAGACACAAACCCACAGCAAAGAAACTCAAGGCGTTATTTATGAAGGCCTTGCGCCACCGGTGCATAACATTTTCCCATGTTAAAAGTGACGCACCGGCGGCACAAGGCAATCATAAATAAGGCCCAAATGTAAATACCATTATTTTGCCCCTAAAATCGTTTTTTGAATAACATTTTAGAAACACATCGCAGGTCCTATGTACAAACATTCAATTTCACTACTAAAACCTCACTATTTCACAAAATACAAATCCTCTATCTTGCAAATGTTGATAGCAAGCATTATCAAAAAGCAAGACACAAACCCACAGCAAAGAAACTCAGGGCCTTATTTCTGAAGGCCTTGCGCCACTGGTGCGTCACTTTTTCCCATGTTAAAAGTGACGCACCGGCGGCACAAGGCAATCATAAATAAGATCCAAATGTAAATACCATTGATTTGCCCCTAAAATCGTTTTATACATAACATTTTAGAAACACAGCACAGATCCTATGTACAAGCATTCATTTTCACTACTAAAACCTCACTATTTCAAAAAATACAAATCCTCTATCTTGCAAATGTTGATTGCAAGCATTATCAAAAAGCAAGACACAAACCCACAGCAAAGAAACTCAGGGCTTTATTTTTGAAGGCCTTGCGCCACCGGTGCGTCACTTTTTCCCATGTTAAAAGTGACGCACCGGCGGCACAAGGCAATCATAAATAAGGTGCAAATGTAAATACCATTCATTTACCCCAAAATCGTTTTTTGAATAACATTTTAGAAACACAGCGCAGGTCCTATGTACAAGCATTCAATTTCACTACTGAAACCTCACTATTTTACAAAATACAAATCTTCTATCTTGCAAATGTTGATTGCAAGCATTATCAAAAAGCAAGACACAAACCCACAGCAAAGAAACTCAAGGACTTATTTCTGAAGGCCTTGCGCCACCGGTACGTCACTTTTTCCCATGTTAAAAGTGACGCACCGGCGGCACAATGCAATCATAAATAAGGTCCAAATGTAAATACCATTGATTTGCCCCTAAAATCGTTTTTTGAATAACATTTTAGAAACACAGCACAGATCCTGTGTACAAGCATTCAATTTCACTACTAAAAGCTCACTATTTCACAAAATACAAATCCTCTATCTTGCAAATGTTGATGGCAAGCATTAACAAAAAGCAAGACACAAACCCACAGCAAAGAAACTCAGGGCCTTATTTTTGAAGGCCTTGCGCCACCGGTGCGTCACTTTTTCCCATGTTAAAAGTGACGCACCGGCGGCCCAAGGCAATCATAAATAGGATCCAAATGTAAATACCATTGATTTGCCCCTAAAATCGTTTTTTGAATAACATTTTAGAGACACAGCGCAGCTCCTATGTACAAGCATTTAATTTCACTACTAAAACCTCACTATTTCACAAAATACAAATCCTCTATCTTGCAAATGTTGATAGCAAGCATTATCAAAAAGCAAGACACAAACCCACAGCAAAGAAACTCAGGGCCTTATTTCTGAAGACCTTGCGCCACCAGTGCGTCACTTTTTCCCATGTTAAAAGTAACGCACCGGCGGCACAAGGCAATCATAAATAAGGCCCAAATGTAAATACCATTGATTTGCCCCTAAAATCGTTTTATGAATAACATTTTAGAAACACAGCACAGATCCTATGTACAAGCATTCGTTTTCACTACTAAAACCTCACTATTTCACAAAATACAAATCCTCTATCTTGCAAATGTTGATGGCAAGCATTAACAAAAAGCAAGACACAAACCCAAAGCACAGAAACTCAGGGCCTTATTTCTGAAGGCCTTGCGCCACCGGTGCGTCACTTTTTCCCATGTTAAAAGTGACGCACCGGCAGCATAAGGCAATCATAAATAAGGCCCAAATGTAAATACCATTAATTTGCCCCTAAAATCGTTTTTTGAATAACATTTTAGAAACACAGCGCAGGTCCTATGTACAAACATTCAATTTCACTACTAAAACCTCACTATTTCACAAAATACAAATCCTCTATCTTGTAAATGTTGATTGCAAGCATTATCAAAAAGCAAGACACAAACCCACAGCAAAGAAACTCAGGGCCTTATTTTTGAAGGCCTTGCGCCACCGGTTCGTCACTTTTTCCCATGTTAAAAGTGACGCACCGGCGGCACAAGGCAATCATAAATAAGGTCCAAATGTAAATACCATTGATTTGCCCCTAAAATCGTTTTTTGAATAACATTTTAGAAAAACAGCACAGATCCTATGTACAAGCATTCAATTTCACTACTAAAACCTCACTATTTCACAAAATACAAATCCTCTATCTTGCAAATGTTGATAGCAAGCATTAACAAAAAGCAAGACACAAACCAAGAGCAAAGAAACTCAGGGCGTTATTTATGAAGGCCTTGCGCCACCTGTGCATAACTTTTTCCCATGTTAAAAGTGACGCACCGGCGGCACAAGGCAATCATAAATAAGGCCCAAATGTAAATACCATTAATTTGCCCCTAAAATCGTTTTTTGAATAACATTTTAGAAACACATCGCAGGTCCTATGTACAAACATTCAATTTCACTACTAAAACCTCACTATTTCACAAAATACAAATCCTCTATCTTGCAAATGTTGATAGCAAGCATTATCAAAAAGCAAGACACAAGCCCACAGCAAAGAAACTCAGGGCCTTATTTCTGAAGGCCTTGCGCCACTGGTGCGTCACTTTTTCCCATGTTAAAAGTGACGCACCGGCGGCACAAGGCAATCATAAATAAGATCCAAATGTAAATACCATTGATTTGCCCCTAAAATCGTTTTATGAATAACATTTTAGAAACACAGCACAGATCCTATGTACAAGCATTCATTTTCACTACTAAAACCTCACTATTTCACAAAATACAAATCCTCTATCTTGCAAATGTTGATGGTAAGCATTAACAAAAAGCAAGACACAAACCCACAGCAAAGAAACTCAGGGCCTTATTTCTGAAGGCCTTGCGCCACCGGTGCGTCACTTTTTCCCATGTTAAAAGTGGCGCACCGGCAGCACAAGGCAATCATAAATAAGGCCCATATGTAAATACCATTAATTTGCCCCTGAAATCGTTTTTTGCATAACATTTTAGAAACACAGCGCAGGTCCTATGTACAAACATTCAGTTTCACTACTAAAACCTCACTATTTCACAAAATACAAATCCTCTATCTTGCAAATGTTGATTGCAAGCATTATCAAAAAGCAAGACACAAACCCACAGCAAAGAAACTCAGGGCTTTATTTTTGAAGGCCTTGCGCCACCGGTGCGTCACTTTTTCCCATGTTAAAAGTGACGCACCGGCGGCACAAGGCAATCATAAATAAGGTCCAAATGTAAATACCATTGATTTGCCCCTAAAATCGTTTTTTGAATAACATTTTAGAAACACAGCACAGATCCTATGTACAAGCATTCAATTTCACTACTAAAACCTCACTATTTCACAAAATACAAATCCTCTATCTTGCAAATGTTTATAGCAAGCATTAACAAAAAGCAAGACACAAACCCACAGCAAAGAAACTCAGGGCGTTATTTATGAAGGCCTTGCGCCACCGGTGCGTCACTTTTTCCCATGTTAAAAGTGACGCACCGGCAGCACAAGGCAATCATAAATAAGGCCCAAATGTAAATACCATTAATTTGCCCCTAAAATCGTTTTTTGAATAACATTTTAGAAACACAGCGCAGGTCCTATGTACAAACATTCAATTTCACTACTAAAACCTCACTATTTCACAAAATACAAATCCTCTATCTTGCAAATGTTGATTGCAAGCATTATCAAAAAGCAAGACACAAACCCACAGCAAAGAAACTCAGGGCCTTATTTTTGAAGGCCTTGCGCCACCGGTGCGTCACTTTTTCCCATGTTAAAAGTGACGCACCGGCGGCACAAGGCAATCATAAATAAGGTCCAAATGTAAATACCATTGATTTGCCCCTAAAATCGTTTTTTGAATAACATTTTAGAAAACGGCACAGATCCTATGTACAAGCATTCAATTTCACTACTAAAACCCCACTATTTCACAAAATACAAATCCTCTATCTTGCAAATGTTGATAGCAAGCATTAACAAAAAGCAAGACACAAACCCACAGCAAAGAAACTCAAGGCGTTATTTATGAAGGCCTTGCGCCACCGGTGCATAACATTTTCCCATGTTAAAAGTGACGCACCGGCGGCACAAGGCAATCATAAATAAGGCCCAAATGTAAATACCATTATTTTGCCCCTAAAATCGTTTTTTGAATAACATTTTAGAAACACATCGCAGGTCCTATGTACAAACATTCAATTTCACTACTAAAACCTCACTATTTCACAAAGTACAAATCCTCTATCTTGCAAATGTTGATAGCAAGCATTATCAAAAAGCAAGACACAAACCCACAGCAAAGAAACTCAGGGCCTTATTTCTGAAGGCCTTGCGCCACTGGTGCGTCACTTTTTCCCATGTTAAAAGTGACGCACCAGCGGCACAAGGCAATCATAAATAAGATCCAAATGTAAATACCATTGATTTGCCCCTAAAATCGTTTTATACATAACATTTTAGAAACACAGCACAGATCCTATGTACAAGCATTCATTTTCACTACTAAAACCTCACTATTTCACAAAATACAAATCCTCTATCTTGCAAATGTTGATTGCAAGCATTATCAAAAAGCAAGACACAAACCCACAGCAAAGAAACTCAGGGCTTTATTTTTGAAGGCCTTGCGCCACCGGTGCGTCACTTTTTCCCATGTTAAAAGTGACGCACCGGCGGCACAAGGCAATCATAAATAAGGGCCAAATGTAAATACCATTGATTTGCCCCTAAAATCGTTTTTTGAATAACATTTTAGAAACACAGCACAGATCCTATGTACAAGCATTCAATTTCACTACTAAAACCTCACTATTTCACAAAATACAAATCCTCTATCTTGCAAATGTTGATAGCAAGCATTAACAAAAAGCAAGACACAAACCCACAGCAAAGAAACTCAGGGCGTTATTTATGAAGGCCTTGCACCACCGGTGCATAACTTTTTCCCATGTTAAAAGTGACGCACCGGCGGCACAAGGCAATCATAAATAAGGCCCAAATGTAAATACCATTAATTTGCCCCTAAAATCGTTTTTTGAATAACATTTTAGAAACACATCGCAGGTCCTATGTACAAACATTCAATTTCACTACTAAAACCTCACTATTTCACAAAATACAAATCCTCTATCTTGCAAATGTTGATAGCAAGCATTATCAAAAAGCAAGACACAAACCCACAGCAAAGAAACTCAGGGCCTTATTTCTGAAGGCCTTGCGCCACTGGTGCGTCACTTTTTCCCATGTTAAAAGTGACGCACCGGCGGCACAAGGCAATCATAAATAAGATCCAAATGTAAATACCATTGATTTGCCCCTAAAATCGTTTTTTGAATAACATTTTAGAAACACAGCGCAGCTCCTATGTACAAGCATTCAATTTCACTACTAAAACCTCACTATTTCACAAAATACAAATCCTCTATCTTGCAAATGTTGATAGCAAGCATTATCAAAAAGCAAAACACAAACCCACAGCAAAGAAACTCAGGGCCTTATTTCTGAAGGCCTTGCGCCACCGGTGCGTCACTTTTTCCCATGTTAAAAGTGACGCACCGGCGGCACAAGGCAATCATAAATAAGGCCCAAATGTAAATACCATTGATTTGCCCCTAAAATCGTTTTTTGAATAACATTTTAGAAACACAGCGTAGCTCCTATGTACAAGCATTCAATTTCACTACTAAAACCTCACTATTTCACAAAATACAAATCCTCTATCTTGCAAATGTTGATAGCAAGCATTATCAAAAAGCAAGACACAAACCCACAGCAAAGAAACTCAGGTCCTTATTTCTGAAGGCCTTGCGCCACCGGTGCGTCACTTTTTCCCATGTTAAAAGTGACGCACCGGCAGCACAAGGCAATCATAAATAAGGCTCAAATGTAAATACCATTAATTTGCCCCTAAAATCGTTTTTTGAATAACATTTTAGAAACACAGCGCAGGTCCTATGTACAAACATTCAATTTCACTACTAAAACCTCACTATTTCACAAAATACAAATCCTCTATCTTGCAAATGTTGATTGCAAGCATTATCAAAAAGCAAGACACAAACCCACAGCAAAGAAACTCAGGGCCTTATTTTTGAAGGCCTTGCGCCACCGGTGCGTCACTTTTTCCCATGTTAAAAGTGACGCACCGGCGGCACAAGGCAATCATAAATAAGGTCCAAATGTAAATACCATTGATTTGCCCCTAAAATCGTTTTTTGAATAACATTTTAGAAAAACGGCACAGATCCTATGCACAAGCATTCAATTTCACTACTAAAACCCCACTATTTCACAAAATACAAATCCTCTATCTTGCAAATGTTGATAGCAAGCATTAACAAAAAGCAAGACACAAACCCACAGCGTAGAAACTCAAGGCGTTATTTATGAAGGCCTTGCGCCACCGGTGCATAACATTTTCCCATGTTAAAAGTGACGCACCGGCGGCACAAGGCAATCATAAATAAGGCCCAAATGTAAATACCATTATTTTGCCCCTAAAATCGTTTTTTGAATAACATTTTAGAAACACATCGCAGGTCCTATGTACAAACATTCAATTTCACTACTAAAACCTCACTATTTCACAAAATACAAATCCTCTATCTTGCAAATGTTGATAGCAAGCATTATCAAAAAGCAAGACACAAACCCACAGCAAAGAAACTCAGGGCCTTATTTCTGAAGGCCTTGCGCCACTGGTGCGTCACTTTTTCCCATGTTAAAAGTGACGCACCGGCGGCACAAGGCAATCATAAATAAGATCCAAATGTAAATACCATTGATTTGCCCCTAAAATCGTTTTATACATAACATTTTAGAAACACAGCACAGATCCTATGTACAAGCATTCATTTTCACTACTAAAACCTCACTATTTCAAAAAATACAAATCCTCTATCTTGCAAATGTTGATTGCAAGCATTATCAAAAAGCAAGACACAAACCCACAGCAAAGAAACTCAGGGCTTTATTTTTGAAGGCCTTGCGCCACCGGTGCGTCACTTTTTCCCATGTTAAAAGTGACGCACCGGCGGCACAAGGCAATCATAAATAAGGTGCAAATGTAAATACCATTCATTTACCCCAAAATCGTTTTTTGAATAACATTTTAGAAACACAGCGCAGGTCCTATGTACAAGCATTCAATTTCACTACTGAAACCTCACTATTTTACAAAATACAAATCTTCTATCTTGCAAATGTTGATAGCAAGCATAATCAAAAAGCAAGACACAAAACCACAGCAAAGAAACTCAGGGCCTTATTTCTGAAGGCCTTGCGCCACGGTGCGTCACTTTTTCCCATGTTAAAAGTGACGCACCGGCAGCACAAGGCAATCATAAATAAGGCCCAAATGTAAATACCATTCATTTACCCCAAAATCGTTTTTTGAATAACATTTTAGAAACACAGCGCAGGTCCTATGTACAAGCATTCAATTTCACTACTGAAACCTCACTATTTTACAAAATACAAATCTTCTATCTTGCAAATGTTGATTGCAAGCATTATCAAAAAGCAAGACACAAACCCACAGCAAAGAAACTCAAGGACTTATTTCTGAAGGCCTTGCGCCACCGGTACGTCACTTTTTCCCATGTTAAAAGTGACGCACCGGCGGCACAATGCAATCATAAATAAGGTCCAAATGTAAATACCATTGATTTGCCCCTAAAATCGTTTTTTGAATAACATTTTAGAAACACAGCACAGATCCTGTGTACAAGCATTCAATTTCACTACTAAAACCTCACTATTTCACAAAATACAAATCCTCTATCTTGCAAATGTTGATGGCAAGCATTAACAAAAAGCAAGACACAAACCCACAGCAAAGAAACTCAGGGCCTTATTTTTGAAGGCCTTGCGCCACCGGTGCGTCACTTTTTCCCATGTTAAAAGTGACGCACCGGCGGCCCAAGGCAATCATAAATAGGATCCAAATGTAAATACTATTGATTTGCCCCTAAAATCGTTTTTTGAATAACATTTTAGAGACACAGCGCAGCTCCTATGTACAAGCATTTAATTTCACTACTAAAACCTCACTATTTCACAAAATACAAATCCTCTATCTTGCAAATGTTGATAGCAAGCATTATCAAAAAGCAAGACACAAACCCACAGCAAAGAAACTCAGGGCCTTATTTCTGAAGACCTTGCGCCACCGGTGCGTCACTTTTTCCCATGTTAAAAGTAACGCACCGGCGGCACAAGGCAATCATAAATAAGGCCCAAATGTAAATACCATTGATTTGCCCCTAAAATCGTTTTATGAATAACATTTTAGAAACACAGCACAGATCCTATGTACAAGCATTCATTTTCACTACTAAAACCTCACTATTTCACAAAATACAAATCCTCTATCTTGCAAATGTTGATGGCAAGCATTAACAAAAAGCAAGACACAAACCCAAAGCACAGAAACTCAGGGCCTTATTTCTGAAGGCCTTGCGCCACCGGTGCGCCACTTTTTCCCATGTTAAAAGTGACGCACCGGCAGCATAAGGCAATCATAAATAAGGCCCAAATGTAAATACCATTAATTTGCCCCTAAAATCGTTTTTTGAATAACATTTTAGAAACACAGCGCAAGTCCTATGTACAAACATTCAATTTCACTACTAAAACCTCACTATTTCACAAAATACAAATCCTCTATCTTGCAAATGTTGATTGCAAGCATTATCAAAAAGCAAGACACAAACCCACAGCAAAGAAACTCAGCCCCTTATTTTTGAAGGCCTTGCCCCACCGGTGCGTCACTTTTTCCCATGTTAAAAGTGACGCACCGGCGGCACAAGGCAATCATAAATAAGGTCCAAATGTAAATACCATTGATTTGCCCCTAAAATCGTTTTTTGAATAACATTTTAGAAACACAGCACAGATCCTATGTACAAGCATTCAATTTCACTACTAAAACCTCACTATTTCACAAAATACAAATCCTCTATCTTGCAAATGTTGATAGCAACCATTAACAAAAAGCAAGACACAAACCCACAGCAAAGAAACTCAGGGCCTTATTTCTGAAGGCCTTGCGCCACCGGTGCGTCACTTTTTCCCATGTTAAAAGTGACGCACCGGCGGCACAAGGCAATCATAAATGAGGCCCAAATGTAAATACCATTGATTTGCCCCTAAAATCATTTTATGAATAACATTTTAGAAACACAGCACAGATCCTATGTACAAGCATTCATTTTCACTACTAAAACCTCACTATTTCACAAAATACAAATCCTCTATCTTGCAAATGTTGATGGCAAGCATTAACAAAGAGCAAGACACAAACCTAAAGCAAAGAAACTCAGGGCCTTATTTCTGAAGGCCTTGCGCCACCGGTGCGTCACTTTTTCCCATGTTAAAAGTGACGCACCGGCAGCACAAGGCAATCATAAATAAGGCCCAAATGTAAATACCATTAATTTGCCCCTAAAATCGTTTTTTAAATAACATTTTAGAAACACAGCGCAGGTCCTATGTACAAACATTCAATTTCACTACTAAAACCTCACTATTTCACAAAATACAAATCCTCTATCTTGTAAATGTTGATTGCAAGCATTATCAAAAAGCAAGACACAAACCCACAGCAAAGAAACTCAGGGCCTTATTTTTGAAGGCCTTGCGCCACCGGTTCGTCACTTTTTCCCATGTTAAAAGTGACGCACCGGCGGCACAAGGCAATCATAAATAAGGTCCAAATGTAAATACCATTGATTTGCCCCTAAAATCGTTTTTTGAATAACATTTTAGAAAAACAGCACAGATCCTATGTACAAGCATTCAATTTCACTACTAAAACCTCACTATTTCACAAAATACAAATCCTCTATCTTGCAAATGTTGATAGCAAGCATTAACAAAAAGCAAGACACAAACCAACAGCAAAGAAACTCAGGGCGTTATTTATGAAGGCCTTGCGCCACCGGTGCATAACTTTTTCCCATGTTAAAAGTGACGCACCGGCGGCACAAGGCAATCATAAATAAGGCCCAAATGTAAATACCATTAATTTGCCCCTAAAATCGTTTTTTGAATAACATTTTAGAAACACATCGCAGGTCCTATGTACAAACATTCAATTTCACTACTAAAACCTCACTATTTCACAAAATACAAATCCTCTATCTTGCAAATGTTGATAGCAAGCATTATCAAAAAGCAAGACACAAGCCCACAGCAAAGAAACTCAGGGCCTTATTTCTGAAGGCCTTGCGCCACTGGTGCGTCACTTTTTCCCATGTTAAAAGTGACGCACCGGCGGCACAAGGCAATCATAAATAAGATCCAAATGTAAATACCATTGATTTGCCCCTAAAATCATTTTATGAATAACATTTTAGAAACACAGCACAGATCCTATGTACAAGCATTCATTTTCACTACTAAAACCTCACTATTTCACAAAATACAAATCCTCTATCTTGCAAATGTTGATGGTAAGCATTAACAAAAAGCAAGACACAAATCCACAGCAAAGAAACTCAGGGCCTTATTTCTGAAGGCCTTGCGCCACCGGTGCGTCACTTTTTCCCATGTTAAAAGTGGCGCACCGGCAGCACAAGACAATCATAAATAAGGCCCAAATGTAAATACCATTAATTTGCCCCTGAAATCGTTTTTTGCATAACATTTTAGAAACACAGCGCAGGTCCTATGTACAAACATTCAGTTTCACTACTAAAACCTCACTATTTCACAAAATACAAATCCTCTATCTTGCAAATGTTGATTGCAAGCATTATCAAAAAGCAAGACACAAACCCACAGCAAAGAAACTCAGGGCTTTATTTTTGAAGGCCTTGCGCCACCAGTGCGTCACTTTTTCCCATGTTAAAAGTGACGCACCGGCGGCACAAGGCAATCATAAATAAGGTCCAAATGTAAATACCATTTATTTGCCCCTAAAATCGTTTTTTGAATAACATTTTAGAAACACAGCACAGATCCTATGTACAAGCATTCAATTTCACTACTAAAACCTCACTATTTCACAAAATACAAATCCTCTATCTTGCAAATGTTTATAGCAAGCATTAACAAAAAGCAAGACACAAACCCACAGCAAAGAAACTCAGGGCGTTATTTATGAAGGCCTTGCGCCACCGGTGCGTCACTTTTTCCCATGTTAAAAGTGACGCACCGGCAGCACAAGGCAATCATAAATAAGGCCCAAATGTAAATACCATTAATTTGCCCCTAAAATAGTTTTTTGAATAACATTTTAGAAACACAGCGCAGGTCCTATGTACAAACATTCAATTTCACTACTAAAACCTCACTATTTCACAAAATACAAATCCTCTATCTTGCAAATGTTGATTGCAAGCATTATCAAAAAGCAAGACACAAACCCACAGCATAGAAACTCAGGGCCTTATTTTTGAAGGCCTTGCGCCACCGGTGCGTCACTTTTTCCCATGTTAAAAGTGACGCACCGGCGGCACAAGGCAATCATAAATAAGGTCCAAATGTAAATACCATTGATTTGCCCCTAAAATCGTTTTTTGAATAACATTTTAGAAAAACGGCACAGATCCTATGTACAAGCATTCAATTTCACTACTAAAACCCCACTATTTCACAAAATACAAATCCTCTATCTTGCAAATGTTGATAGCAAGCATTAACAAAAAGCAAGACACAAACCCACAGCAAAGAAACTCAAGGCGTTATTTATGAAGGCCTTGCGCCACCGGTGCATAACATTTTCCCATGTTAAAAGTGACGCACCGGCGGCACAAGGCAATCATAAATAAGGCCCAAATGTAAATACCATTATTTTGCCCCTAAAATCGTTTTTTGAATAACATTTTAGAAACACATCGCAGGTCCTATGTACAAACATTCAATTTCACTACTAAAACCTCACTATTTCACAAAATACAAATCCTCTATCTTGCAAATGTTGATAGCAAGCATTATCAAAAAGCAAGACACAAACCCACAGCAAAGAAACTCAGGGCCTTATTTCTGAAGGCCTTGCGCCACTGGTGCGTCACTTTTTCCCATGTTAAAAGTGACGCACCGGCGGCACAAGGCAATCATAAATAAGATCCAAATGTAAATACCATTGATTTGCCCCTAAAATCGTTTTATACATAACATTTTAGAAACACAGCACAGATCCTATGTACAAGCATTCATTTTCACTACTAAAACCTCACTATTTCAAAAAATACAAATCCTCTATCTTGCAAATGTTGATTGCAAGCATTATCAAAAAGCAAGACACAAACCCACAGCAAAGAAACTCAGGGCTTTATTTTTGAAGGCCTAGCGCCACCGGTGCGTCACTTTTTCCCATGTTAAAAGTGACGCACCGGCGGCACAAGGCAATCATAAATAAGGTGCAAATGTAAATACCATTCATTTACCCCAAAATCGTTTTTTGAATAACATTTTAGAAACACAGCGCAGGTCCTATGTACAAGCATTCAATTTCACTACTGAAACCTCACTATTTTACAAAATACAAATCTTCTATCTTGCAAATGTTGATTGCAAGCATTATCAAAAAGCAAGACACAAACCCACAGCAAAGAAACTCAAGGACTTATTTCTGAAGGCCTTGCGCCACCGGTGCGTCACTTTTTCCCATGTTAAAAGTGACGCACCGGCGGCCCAAGGCAATCATAAATAGGATCCAAATGTAAATACCATTGATTTGCCCCTAAAATCGTTTTTTGAATAACATTTTAGAGACACAGCGCAGCTCCTATGTACAAGCATTTAATTTCACTACTAAAACCTCACTATTTCACAAAATACAAATCCTCTATCTTGCAAATGTTGATAGCAAGCATTATCAAAAAGCAAGACACAAACCCACAGCAAAGAAACTCAGGGCCTTATTTCTGAAGACCTTGCGCCACCAGTGCGTCACTTTTTCCCATGTTAAAAGTAACGCACCGGCGGCACAAGGCAATCATAAATAAGGCCCAAATGTAAATACCATTGATTTGCCCCTAAAATCGTTTTATGAATAACATTTTAGAAACACAGCACAGATCCTATGTACAAGCATTCGTTTTCACTACTAAAACCTCACTATTTCACAAAATACAAATCCTCTATCTTGCAAATGTTGATGGCAAGCATTAACAAAAAGCAAGACACAAACCCAAAGCACAGAAACTCAGGGCCTTATTTCTGAAGGCCTTGCGCCACCGGTGCGTCACTTTTTCCCATGTTAAAAGTGACGCACCGGCAGCATAAGGCAATCATAAATAAGGCCCAAATGTAAATACCATTAATTTGCCCCTAAAATCGTTTTTTGAATAACATTTTAGAAACACAGCGCAGGTCCTATGTACAAACATTCAATTTCACTACTAAAACCTCACTATTTCACAAAATACAAATCCTCTATCTTGTAAATGTTGATTGCAAGCATTATCAAAAAGCAAGACACAAACCCACAGCAAAGAAACTCAGGGCCTTATTTTTGAAGGCCTTGCGCCACCGGTTCGTCACTTTTTCCCATGTTAAAAGTGACGCACCGGCGGCACAAGGCAATCATAAATAAGGTCCAAATGTAAATACCATTGATTTGCCCCTAAAATCGTTTTTTGAATAACATTTTAGAAAAACAGCACAGATCCTATGTACAAGCATTCAATTTCACTACTAAAACCTCACTATTTCACAAAATACAAATCCTCTATCTTGCAAATGTTGATAGCAAGCATTAACAAAAAGCAAGACACAAACCAACAGCAAAGAAACTCAGGGCGTTATTTATGAAGGCCTTGCGCCACCGGTGCATAACTTTTTCCCATGTTAAAAGTGACGCACCGGCGGCACAAGGCAATCATAAATAAGGCCCAAATGTAAATACCATTAATTTGCCCCTAAAATCGTTTTTTGAATAACATTTTAGAAACACATCGCAGGTCCTATGTACAAACATTCAATTTCACTACTAAAACCTCACTATTTCACAAAATACAAATCCTCTATCTTGCAAATGTTGATAGCAAGCATTATCAAAAAGCAAGACACAAGCCCACAGCAAAGAAACTCAGGGCCTTATTTCTGAAGGCCTTGCGCCACTGGTGCGTCACTTTTTCCCATGTTAAAAGTGACGCACCGGCGGCACAAGGCAATCATAAATAAGATCCAAATGTAAATACCATTGATTTGCCCCTAAAATCGTTTTATGAATAACATTTTAGAAACACAGCACAGATCCTATGTACAAGCATTCATTTTCACTACTAAAACCTCACTATTTCACAAAATACAAATCCTCTATCTTGCAAATGTTGATGGTAAGCATTAACAAAAAGCAAGACACAAACCCACAGCAAAGAAACTCAGGGCCTTATTTCTGAAGGCCTTGCGCCACCGGTGCGTCACTTTTTCCCATGTTAAAAGTGGCGCACCGGCAGCACAAGGCAATCATAAATAAGGCCCATATGTAAATACCATTAATTTGCCCCTGAAATCGTTTTTTGCATAACATTTTAGAAACACAGCGCAGGTCCTATGTACAAACATTCAGTTTCACTACTAAAACCTCACTATTTCACAAAATACAAATCCTCTATCTTGCAAATGTTGATTGCAAGCATTATCAAAAAGCAAGACACAAACCCACAGCAAAGAAACTCAGGGCTTTATTTTTGAAGGCCTTGCGCCACCGGTGCGTCACTTTTTCCCATGTTAAAAGTGACGCACCGGCGGCACAAGGCAATCATAAATAAGGTCCAAATGTAAATACCATTGATTTGCCCCTAAAATCGTTTTTTGAATAACATTTTAGAAACACAGCACAGATCCTATGTACAAGCATTCAATTTCACTACTAAAACCTCACTATTTCACAAAATACAAATCCTCTATCTTGCAAATGTTTATAGCAAGCATTAACAAAAAGCAAGACACAAACCCACAGCAAAGAAACTCAGGGCGTTATTTATGAAGGCCTTGCGCCACCGGTGCGTCACTTTTTCCCATGTTAAAAGTGACGCACCGGCAGCACAAGGCAATCATAAATAAGGCCCAAATGTAAATACCATTAATTTGCCCCTAAAATCGTTTTTTGAATAACATTTTAGAAACACAGCGCAGGTCCTATGTACAAACATTCAATTTCACTACTAAAACCTCACTATTTCACAAAATACAAATCCTCTATCTTGCAAATGTTGATTGCAAGCATTATCAAAAAGCAAGACACAAACCCACAGCAAAGAAACTCAGGGCCTTATTTTTGAAGGCCTTGCGCCACCGGTGCGTCACTTTTTCCCATGTTAAAAGTGACGCACCGGCGGCACAAGGCAATCATAAATAAGGTCCAAATGTAAATACCATTGATTTGCCCCTAAAATCGTTTTTTGAATAACATTTTAGAAAACGGCACAGATCCTATGTACAAGCATTCAATTTCACTACTAAAACCCCACTATTTCACAAAATACAAATCCTCTATCTTGCAAATGTTGATAGCAAGCATTAACAAAAAGCAAGACACAAACCCACAGCAAAGAAACTCAAGGCGTTATTTATGAAGGCCTTGCGCCACCGGTGCATAACATTTTCCCATGTTAAAAGTGACGCACCGGCGGCACAAGGCAATCATAAATAAGGCCCAAATGTAAATACCATTATTTTGCCCCTAAAATCGTTTTTTGAATAACATTTTAGAAACACATCGCAGGTCCTATGTACAAACATTCAATTTCACTACTAAAACCTCACTATTTCACAAAATACAAATCCTCTATCTTGCAAATGTTGATAGCAAGCATTATCAAAAAGCAAGACACAAACCCACAGCAAAGAAACTCAGGGCCTTATTTCTGAAGGCCTTGCGCCACTGGTGCGTCACTTTTTCCCATGTTAAAAGTGACGCACCAGCGGCACAAGGCAATCATAAATAAGATCCAAATGTAAATACCATTGATTTGCCCCTAAAATCGTTTTATACATAACATTTTAGAAACACAGCACAGATCCTATGTACAAGCATTCATTTTCACTACTAAAACCTCACTATTTCACAAAATACAAATCCTCTATCTTGCAAATGTTGATTGCAAGCATTATCAAAAAGCAAGACACAAACCCACAGCAAAGAAACTCAGGGCTTTATTTTTGAAGGCCTTGCGCCACCGGTGCGTCACTTTTTCCCATGTTAAAAGTGACGCACCGGCGGCACAAGGCAATCATAAATAAGGGCCAAATGTAAATACCATTGATTTGCCCCTAAAATCGTTTTTTGAATAACATTTTAGAAACACAGCACAGATCCTATGTACAAGCATTCAATTTCACTACTAAAACCTCACTATTTCACAAAATACAAATCCTCTATCTTGCAAATGTTGATAGCAAGCATTAACAAAAAGCAAGACACAAACCCACAGCAAAGAAACTCAGGGCGTTATTTATGAAGGCCTTGCACCACCGGTGCATAACTTTTTCCCATGTTAAAAGTGACGCACCGGCGGCACAAGGCAATCATAAATAAGGCCCAAATGTAAATACCATTAATTTGCCCCTAAAATCGTTTTTTGAATAACATTTTAGAAACACATCGCAGGTCCTATGTACAAACATTCAATTTCACTACTAAAACCTCACTATTTCACAAAATACAAATCCTCTATCTTGCAAATGTTGATAGCAAGCATTATCAAAAAGCAAGACACAAACCCACAGCAAAGAAACTCAGGGCCTTATTTCTGAAGGCCTTGCGCCACTGGTGCGTCACTTTTTCCCATGTTAAAAGTGACGCACCGGCGGCACAAGGCAATCATAAATAAGATCCAAATGTAAATACCATTGATTTGCCCCTAAAATCGTTTTTTGAATAACATTTTAGAAACACAGCGCAGCTCCTATGTACAAGCATTCAATTTCACTACTAAAACCTCACTATTTCACAAAATACAAATCCTCTATCTTGCAAATGTTGATAGCAAGCATTATCAAAAAGCAAAACACAAACCCACAGCAAAGAAACTCAGGGCCTTATTTCTGAAGGCCTTGCGCCACCGGTGCGTCACTTTTTCCCATGTTAAAAGTGACGCACCGGCGGCACAAGGCAATCATAAATAAGGCCCAAATGTAAATACCATTGATTTGCCCCTAAAATCGTTTTTTGAATAACATTTTAGAAACACAGCGTAGCTCCTATGTACAAGCATTCAATTTCACTACTAAAACCTCACTATTTCACAAAATACAAATCCTCTATCTTGCAAATGTTGATAGCAAGCATTATCAAAAAGCAAGACACAAACCCACAGCAAAGAAACTCAGGTCCTTATTTCTGAAGGCCTTGCGCCACCGGTGCGTCACTTTTTCCCATGTTAAAAGTGACGCACCGGCAGCACAAGGCAATCATAAATAAGGCTCAAATGTAAATACCATTAATTTGCCCCTAAAATCGTTTTTTGAATAACATTTTAGAAACACAGCGCAGGTCCTATGTACAAACATTCAATTTCACTACTAAAACCTCACTATTTCACAAAATACAAATCCTCTATCTTGCAAATGTTGATTGCAAGCATTATCAAAAAGCAAGACACAAACCCACAGCAAAGAAACTCAGGGCCTTATTTTTGAAGGCCTTGCGCCACCGGTGCGTCACTTTTTCCCATGTTAAAAGTGACGCACCGGCGGCACAAGGCAATCATAAATAAGGTCCAAATGTAAATACCATTGATTTGCCCCTAAAATCGTTTTTTGAATAACATTTTAGAAAAACGGCACAGATCCTATGTACAAGCATTCAATTTCACTACTAAAACCCCACTATTTCACAAAATACAAATCCTCTATCTTGCAAATGTTGATAGCAAGCATTAACAAAAAGCAAGACACAAACCCACAGCGTAGAAACTCAAGGCGTTATTTATGAAGGCCTTGCGCCACCGGTGCATAACATTTTCCCATGTTAAAAGTGACGCACCGGCGGCACAAGGCAATCATAAATAAGGCCCAAATGTAAATACCATTATTTTGCCCCTAAAATCGTTTTTTGAATAACATTTTAGAAACACATCGCAGGTCCTATGTACAAACATTCAATTTCACTACTAAAACCTCACTATTTCACAAAATACAAATCCTCTATCTTGCAAATGTTGATAGCAAGCATTATCAAAAAGCAAGACACAAACCCACAGCAAAGAAACTCAGGGCCTTATTTCTGAAGGCCTTGCGCCACTGGTGCGTCACTTTTTCCCATGTTAAAAGTGACGCACCGGCGGCACAAGGCAATCATAAATAAGATCCAAATGTAAATACCATTGATTTGCCCCTAAAATCGTTTTATACATAACATTTTAGAAACACAGCACAGATCCTATGTACAAGCATTCATTTTCACTACTAAAACCTCACTATTTCAAAAAATACAAATCCTCTATCTTGCAAATGTTGATTGCAAGCATTATCAAAAAGCAAGACACAAACCCACAGCAAAGAAACTCAGGGCTTTATTTTTGAAGGCCTTGCGCCACCGGTGCGTCACTTTTTCCCATGTTAAAAGTGACGCACCGGCGGCACAAGGCAATCATAAATAAGGTGCAAATGTAAATACCATTCATTTACCCCAAAATCGTTTTTTGAATAACATTTTAGAAACACAGCGCAGGTCCTATGTACAAGCATTCAATTTCACTACTGAAACCTCACTATTTTACAAAATACAAATCTTCTATCTTGCAAATGTTGATTGCAAGCATTATCAAAAAGCAAGACACAAACCCACAGCAAAGAAACTCAAGGACTTATTTCTGAAGGCCTTGCGCCACCGGTACGTCACTTTTTCCCATGTTAAAAGTGACGCACCGGCGGCACAATGCAATCATAAATAAGGTCCAAATGTAAATACCATTGATTTGCCCCTAAAATCGTTTTTTGAATAACATTTTAGAAACACAGCACAGATCCTGTGTACAAGCATTCAATTTCACTACTAAAAGCTCACTATTTCACAAAATACAAATCCTCTATCTTGCAAATGTTGATGGCAAGCATTAACAAAAATCAAGACACAAACCCACAGCAAAGAAACTCAGGGCCTTATTTTTGAAGGCCTTGCGCCACTGGTGCGTCACTTTTTCCCATGTTAAAAGTGACGCACCGGCGGCCCAAGGCAATCATAAACAGGATCCAAATGTAAATACCATTGATTTGCCCCTAAAATCGTTTTTTGAATAACATTTTAGAGACACAGCGCAGCTCCTATGTACAAGCATTCATTTTCACTACTAAAACCTCACTATTTCACAAAATACAAATCCTCTATCTTGCAAATGTTGATGGCAAGCATTAACAAAAAGCAAGACACAAACCCAAAGCACAGAAACTCAGGGCCTTATTTCTGAAGGCCTTGCGCCACCGGTGCGTCACTTTTTCCCATGTTAAAAGTGACGCACCGGCATCATAAGGCAATCATAAATAAGGCCCAAATGTAAATACCATTAATTTGCCCCTAAAATCGTTTTTTGAATAACATTTTAGAAACACAGCGCAAGTCCTATGTACAAACATTCAATTTCACTACTAAAACCTCACTATTTCACAAAATACAAATCCTCTATCTTGCAAATGTTGATTTCAAGCATTATCAAAAAGCAAGACACAAACCCACAGCAAAGAAACTCAGCCCCTTATTTTTGAAGGCCTTGCCCCACCGGTGCGTCACTTTTTCCCATGTTAAAAGTGACGCACCGGCGGCACAAGGCAATCATAAATAAGGTCCAAATGTAAATACCATTGATTTGCCCCTAAAATCGTTTTTTGAATAACATTTTAGAAACACAGCACAGATCCTATGTACAAGCATTCAATTTCACTACTAAAACCTCACTATTTCACAAAATACAAATCCTCTATCTTGCAAATGTTGATAGCAACCATTAACAAAAAGCAAGACACAAACCCACAGCAAAGAAACTCAGGGCCTTATTTCTGAAGGCCTTGCGCCACCGGTGCGTCACTTTTTCCCATGTTAAAAGTGACGCACCGGCGGCACAAGGCAATCATAAATGAGGCCCAAATGTAAATACCATTGATTTGCCCCTAAAATCGTTTTATGAATAACATTTTAGAAACACAGCACAGATCCTATGTACAAGCATTCATTTTCACTACTAAAACCTCACTATTTCACAAAATACAAATCCTCTATCTTGCAAATGTTGATGGCAAGCATTAACAAAGAGCAAGACACAAACCTAAAGCAAAGAAACTCAGGGCCTTATTTCTGAAGGCCTTGCGCCACCGGTGCGTCACTTTTTCCCATGTTAAAAGTGACGCACCGGCAGCACAAGGCAATCATAAATAAGGCCCAAATGTAAATACCATTAATTTGCCCCTAAAATCGTTTTTTAAATAACATTTTAGAAACACAGCGCAGGTCCTATGTACAAACATTCAATTTCACTACTAAAACCTCACTATTTCACAAAATACAAATCCTCTATCTTGTAAATGTTGATTGCAAGCATTATCAAAAAGCAAGACACAAACCCACAGCAAAGAAACTCAGGGCCTTATTTTTGAAGGCCTTGCGCCACCGGTTCGTCACTTTTTCCCATGTTAAAAGTGACGCACCGGCGGCACAAGGCAATCATAAATAAGGTCCAAATGTAAATACCATTGATTTGCCCCTAAAATCGTTTTTTGAATAACATTTTAGAAAAACAGCACAGATCCTATGTACAAGCATTCAATTTCACTACTAAAACCTCACTATTTCACAAAATACAAATCCTCTATCTTGCAAATGTTGATAGCAAGCATTAACAAAAAGCAAGACACAAACCAACAGCAAAGAAACTCAGGGCGTTATTTATGAAGGCCTTGCGCCACCGGTGCATAACTTTTTCCCATGTTAAAAGTGACGCACCGGCGGCACAAGGCAATCATAAATAAGGCCCAAATGTAAATACCATTAATTTGCCCCTAAAATCGTTTTTTGAATAACATTTTAGAAACACATCGCAGGTCCTATGTACAAACATTCAATTTCACTACTAAAACCTCACTATTTCACAAAATACAAATCCTCTATCTTGCAAATGTTGATAGCAAGCATTATCAAAAAGCAAGACACAAGCCCACAGCAAAGAAACTCAGGGCCTTATTTCCGAAGGCCTTGCGCCACTGGTGCGTCACTTTTTCCCATGTTAAAAGTGACGCACCGGCGGCACAAGGCAATCATAAATAAGATCCAAATGTAAATACCATTGATTTGCCCCTAAAATCGTTTTATGAATAACATTTTAGAAACACAGCACAGATCCTATGTACAAGCATTCATTTTCACTACTAAAACCTCACTATTTCACAAAATACAAATCCTCTATCTTGCAAATGTTGATGGTAAGCATTAACAAAAAGCAAGACACAAACCCACAGCAAAGAAACTCAGGGCCTTATTTCTGAAGGCCTTGCGCCACCGGTGCGTCACTTTTTCCCATGTTAAAAGTGGCGCACCGGCAGCACAAGACAATCATAAATAAGGCCCAAATGTAAATACCATTAATTTGCCCCTGAAATCGTTTTTTGCATAACATTTTAGAAACACAGCGCAGGTCCTATGTACAAACATTCAGTTTCACTACTAAAACCTCACTATTTCACAAAATACAAATCCTCTATCTTGCAAATGTTGATTGCAAGCATTATCAAAAAGCAAGACACAAACCCACAGCAAAGAAACTCAGGGCTTTATTTTTGAAGGCCTTGCGCCACCAGTGCGTCACTTTTTCCCATGTTAAAAGTGACGCACCGGCGGCACAAGGCAATCATAAATAAGGTCCAAATGTAAATACCATTTATTTGCCCCTAAAATCGTTTTTTGAATAACATTTTAGAAACACAGCACAGATCCTATGTACAAGCATTCAATTTCACTACTAAAACCTCACTATTTCACAAAATACAAATCCTCTATCTTGCAAATGTTTATAGCAAGCATTAACAAAAAGCAAGACACAAACCCACAGCAAAGAAACTCAGGGCGTTATTTATGAAGGCCTTGCGCCACCGGTGCGTCACTTTTTCCCATGTTAAAAGTGACGCACCGGCAGCACAAGGCAATCATAAATAAGGCCCAAATGTAAATACCATTAATTTGCCCCTAAAATAGTTTTTTGAATAACATTTTAGAAACACAGCGCAGGTCCTATGTACAAACATTCAATTTCACTACTAAAACCTCACTATTTCACAAAATACAAATCCTCTATCTTGCAAATGTTGATTGCAAGCATTATCAAAAAGCAAGACACAAACCCACAGCATAGAAACTCAGGGCCTTATTTTTGAAGGCCTTGCGCCACTGGTGCGTCACTTTTTCCCATGTTAAAAGTGACGCACCGGCGGCACAAGGCAATCATAAATAAGGTCCAAATGTAAATACCATTGATTTGCCCCTAAAATCGTTTTTTGAATAACATTTTAGAAAAACGGCACAGATCCTATGTACAAGCATTCAATTTCACTACTAAAACCCCACTATTTCACAAAATACAAATCCTCTATCTTGCAAATGTTGATAGCAAGCATTAACAAAAAGCAAGACACAAACCCACAGCAAAGAAACTCAAGGCGTTATTTATGAAGGCCTTGCGCCACCGGTGCATAACATTTTCCCATGTTAAAAGTGACGCACCGGCGGCACAAGGCAATCATAAATAAGGCCCAAATGTAAATACCATTATTTTGCCCCTAAAATCGTTTTTTGAATAACATTTTAGAAACACATCGCAGGTCCTATGTACAAACATTCAATTTCACTACTAAAACCTCACTATTTCACAAAATACAAATCCTCTATCTTGCAAATGTTGATAGCAAGCATTATCAAAAAGCAAGACACAAACCCACAGCAAAGAAACTCAGGGCCTTATTTCTGAAGGCCTTGCGCCACTGGTGCGTCACTTTTTCCCATGTTAAAAGTGACGCACCGGCGGCACAAGGCAATCATAAATAAGATCCAAATGTAAATACCATTGATTTGCCCCTAAAATCGTTTTATACATAACATTTTAGAAACACAGCACAGATCCTATGTACAAGCATTCATTTTCACTACTAAAACCTCACTATTTCAAAAAATACAAATCCTCTATCTTGCAAATGTTGATTGCAAGCATTATCAAAAAGCAAGACACAAACCCACAGCAAAGAAACTCAGGGCTTTATTTTTGAAGGCCTTGCGCCACCGGTGCGTCACTTTTTCCCATGTTAAAAGTGACGCACCGGCGGCACAAGGCAATCATAAATAAGGTGCAAATGTAAATACCATTCATTTACCCCAAAATCGTTTTTTGAATAACATTTTAGAAACACAGCGCAGGTCCTATGTACAAGCATTCAATTTCACTACTGAAACCTCACTATTTTACAAAATACAAATCTTCTATCTTGCAAATGTTGATTGCAAGCATTATCAAAAAGCAAGACACAAACCCACAGCAAAGAAACTCAAGGACTTATTTCTGAAGGCCTTGCGCCACCGGTACGTCACTTTTTCCCATGTTAAAAGTGACGCACCGGCGGCACAATGCAATCATAAATAAGGTCCAAATGTAAATACCATTGATTTGCCCCTAAAATCGTTTTTTGAATAACATTTTAGAAACACAGCACAGATCCTGTGTACAAGCATTCAATTTCACTACTAAAAGCTCACTATTTCACAAAATACAAATCCTCTATCTTGCAAATGTTGATGGCAAGCATTAACAAAAAGCAAGACACAAACCCACAGCAAAGAAACTCAGGGCCTTATTTTTGAAGGCCTTGCGCCACCGGTGCGTCACTTTTTCCCATGTTAAAAGTGACGCACCGGCGGCCCAAGGCAATCATAAATAGGATCCAAATGTAAATACCATTGATTTGCCCCTAAAATCGTTTTTTGAATAACATTTTAGAGACACAGCGCAGCTCCTATGTACAAGCATTTAATTTCACTACTAAAACCTCACTATTTCACAAAATACAAATCCTCTATCTTGCAAATGTTGATAGCAAGCATTATCAAAAAGCAAGACACAAACCCACAGCAAAGAAACTCAGGGCCTTATTTCTGAAGACCTTGCGCCACCAGTGCGTCACTTTTTCCCATGTTAAAAGTAACGCACCGGCGGCACAAGGCAATCATAAATAAGGCCCAAATGTAAATACCATTGATTTGCCCCTAAAATCGTTTTATGAATAACATTTTAGAAACACAGCACAGATCCTATGTACAAGCATTCGTTTTCACTACTAAAACCTCACTATTTCACAAAATACAAATCCTCTATCTTGCAAATGTTGATGGCAAGCATTAACAAAAAGCAAGACACAAACCCAAAGCACAGAAACTCAGGGCCTTATTTCTGAAGGCCTTGCGCCACCGGTGCGTCACTTTTTCCCATGTTAAAAGTGACGCACCGGCAGCATAAGGCAATCATAAATAAGGCCCAAATGTAAATACCATTAATTTGCCCCTAAAATCGTTTTTTGAATAACATTTTAGAAACACAGCGCAGGTCCTATGTACAAACATTCAATTTCACTACTAAAACCTCACTATTTCACAAAATACAAATCCTCTATCTTGCAAATGTTGATTGCAAGCATTATCAAAAAGCAAGACACAAACCCACAGCAAAGAAACTCAGGGCCTTATTTTTGAAGGCCTTGCGCCACCGGTGCGTCACTTTTTCCCATGTTAAAAGTGACGCACCGGCGGCACAAGGCAATCATAAATAAGGTCCAAATGTAAATACCATTGATTTGCCCCTAAAATCGTTTTTTGAATAACATTTTAGAAAACGGCACAGATCCTATGTACAAGCATTCAATTTCACTACTAAAACCCCACTATTTCACAAAATACAAATCCTCTATCTTGCAAATGTTGATAGCAAGCATTAACAAAAAGCAAGACACAAACCCACAGCAAAGAAACTCAAGGCGTTATTTATGAAGGCCTTGCGCCACCGGTGCATAACATTTTCCCATGTTAAAAGTGACGCACCGGCGGCACAAGGCAATCATAAATAAGGCCCAAATGTAAATACCATTATTTTGCCCCTAAAATCGTTTTTTGAATAACATTTTAGAAACACATCGCAGGTCCTATGTACAAACATTCAATTTCACTACTAAAACCTCACTATTTCACAAAATACAAATCCTCTATCTTGCAAATGTTGATAGCAAGCATTATCAAAAAGCAAGACACAAACCCACAGCAAAGAAACTCAGGGCCTTATTTCTGAAGGCCTTGCGCCACTGGTGCGTCACTTTTTCCCATGTTAAAAGTGACGCACCAGCGGCACAAGGCAATCATAAATAAGATCCAAATGTAAATACCATTGATTTGCCCCTAAAATCGTTTTATACATAACATTTTAGAAACACAGCACAGATCCTATGTACAAGCATTCATTTTCACTACTAAAACCTCACTATTTCACAAAATACAAATCCTCTATCTTGCAAATGTTGATTGCAAGCATTATCAAAAAGCAAGACACAAACCCACAGCAAAGAAACTCAGGGCTTTATTTTTGAAGGCCTTGCGCCACCGGTGCGTCACTTTTTCCCATGTTAAAAGTGACGCACCGGCGGCACAAGGCAATCATAAATAAGGGCCAAATGTAAATACCATTGATTTGCCCCTAAAATCGTTTTTTGAATAACATTTTAGAAACACAGCACAGATCCTATGTACAAGCATTCAATTTCACTACTAAAACCTCACTATTTCACAAAATACAAATCCTCTATCTTGCAAATGTTGATAGCAAGCATTAACAAAAAGCAAGACACAAACCCACAGCAAAGAAACTCAGGGCGTTATTTATGAAGGCCTTGCACCACCGGTGCATAACTTTTTCCCATGTTAAAAGTGACGCACCGGCGGCACAAGGCAATCATAAATAAGGCCCAAATGTAAATACCATTAATTTGCCCCTAAAATCGTTTTTTGAATAACATTTTAGAAACACATCGCAGGTCCTATGTACAAACATTCAATTTCACTACTAAAACCTCACTATTTCACAAAATACAAATCCTCTATCTTGCAAATGTTGATAGCAAGCATTATCAAAAAGCAAGACACAAACCCACAGCAAAGAAACTCAGGGCCTTATTTCTGAAGGCCTTGCGCCACTGGTGCGTCACTTTTTCCCATGTTAAAAGTGACGCACCGGCGGCACAAGGCAATCATAAATAAGATCCAAATGTAAATACCATTGATTTGCCCCTAAAATCGTTTTTTGAATAACATTTTAGAAACACAGCGCAGCTCCTATGTACAAGCATTCAATTTCACTACTAAAACCTCACTATTTCACAAAATACAAATCCTCTATCTTGCAAATGTTGATAGCAAGCATTATCAAAAAGCAAAACACAAACCCACAGCAAAGAAACTCAGGGCCTTATTTCTGAAGGCCTTGCGCCACCGGTGCGTCACTTTTTCCCATGTTAAAAGTGACGCACCGGCGGCACAAGGCAATCATAAATAAGGCCCAAATGTAAATACCATTGATTTGCCCCTAAAATCGTTTTTTGAATAACATTTTAGAAACACAGCGTAGCTCCTATGTACAAGCATTCAATTTCACTACTAAAACCTCACTATTTCACAAAATACAAATCCTCTATCTTGCAAATGTTGATAGCAAGCATTATCAAAAAGCAAGACACAAACCCACAGCAAAGAAACTCAGGTCCTTATTTCTGAAGGCCTTGCGCCACCGGTGCGTCACTTTTTCCCATGTTAAAAGTGACGCACCGGCAGCACAAGGCAATCATAAATAAGGCTCAAATGTAAATACCATTAATTTGCCCCTAAAATCGTTTTTTGAATAACATTTTAGAAACACAGCGCAGGTCCTATGTACAAACATTCAATTTCACTACTAAAACCTCACTATTTCACAAAATACAAATCCTCTATCTTGCAAATGTTGATTGCAAGCATTATCAAAAAGCAAGACACAAACCCACAGCAAAGAAACTCAGGGCCTTATTTTTGAAGGCCTTGCGCCACCGGTGCGTCACTTTTTCCCATGTTAAAAGTGACGCACCGGCGGCACAAGGCAATCATAAATAAGGTCCAAATGTAAATACCATTGATTTGCCCCTAAAATCGTTTTTTGAATAACATTTTAGAAAAACGGCACAGATCCTATGTACAAGCATTCAATTTCACTACTAAAACCCCACTATTTCACAAAATACAAATCCTCTATCTTGCAAATGTTGATAGCAAGCATTAACAAAAAGCAAGACACAAACCCACAGCGTAGAAACTCAAGGCGTTATTTATGAAGGCCTTGCGCCACCGGTGCATAACATTTTCCCATGTTAAAAGTGACGCACCGGCGGCACAAGGCAATCATAAATAAGGCCCAAATGTAAATACCATTATTTTGCCCCTAAAATCGTTTTTTGAATAACATTTTAGAAACACATCGCAGGTCCTATGTACAAACATTCAATTTCACTACTAAAACCTCACTATTTCACAAAATACAAATCCTCTATCTTGCAAATGTTGATAGCAAGCATTATCAAAAAGCAAGACACAAACCCACAGCAAAGAAACTCAGGGCCTTATTTCTGAAGGCCTTGCGCCACTGGTGCGTCACTTTTTCCCATGTTAAAAGTGACGCACCGGCGGCACAAGGCAATCATAAATAAGATCCAAATGTAAATACCATTGATTTGCCCCTAAAATCGTTTTATACATAACATTTTAGAAACACAGCACAGATCCTATGTACAAGCATTCATTTTCACTACTAAAACCTCACTATTTCAAAAAATACAAATCCTCTATCTTGCAAATGTTGATTGCAAGCATTATCAAAAAGCAAGACACAAACCCACAGCAAAGAAACTCAGGGCTTTATTTTTGAAGGCCTTGCGCCACCGGTGCGTCACTTTTTCCCATGTTAAAAGTGACGCACCGGCGGCACAAGGCAATCATAAATAAGGTGCAAATGTAAATACCATTCATTTACCCCAAAATCGTTTTTTGAATAACATTTTAGAAACACAGCGCAGGTCCTATGTACAAGCATTCAATTTCACTACTGAAACCTCACTATTTTACAAAATACAAATCTTCTATCTTGCAAATGTTGATTGCAAGCATTATCAAAAAGCAAGACACAAACCCACAGCAAAGAAACTCAAGGACTTATTTCTGAAGGCCTTGCGCCACCGGTACGTCACTTTTTCCCATGTTAAAAGTGACGCACCGGCGGCACAATGCAATCATAAATAAGGTCCAAATGTAAATACCATTGATTTGCCCCTAAAATCGTTTTTTGAATAACATTTTAGAAACACAGCACAGATCCTGTGTACAAGCATTCAATTTCACTACTAAAAGCTCACTATTTCACAAAATACAAATCCTCTATCTTGCAAATGTTGATGGCAAGCATTAACAAAAATCAAGACACAAACCCACAGCAAAGAAACTCAGGGCCTTATTTTTGAAGGCCTTGCGCCACTGGTGCGTCACTTTTTCCCATGTTAAAAGTGACGCACCGGCGGCCCAAGGCAATCATAAACAGGATCCAAATGTAAATACCATTGATTTGCCCCTAAAATCGTTTTTTGAATAACATTTTAGAGACACAGCGCAGCTCCTATGTACAAGCATTCATTTTCACTACTAAAACCTCACTATTTCACAAAATACAAATCCTCTATCTTGCAAATGTTGATGGCAAGCATTAACAAAAAGCAAGACACAAACCCAAAGCACAGAAACTCAGGGCCTTATTTCTGAAGGCCTTGCGCCACCGGTGCGTCACTTTTTCCCATGTTAAAAGTGACGCACCGGCATCATAAGGCAATCATAAATAAGGCCCAAATGTAAATACCATTAATTTGCCCCTAAAATCGTTTTTTGAATAACATTTTAGAAACACAGCGCAAGTCCTATGTACAAACATTCAATTTCACTACTAAAACCTCACTATTTCACAAAATACAAATCCTCTATCTTGCAAATGTTGATTTCAAGCATTATCAAAAAGCAAGACACAAACCCACAGCAAAGAAACTCAGCCCCTTATTTTTGAAGGCCTTGCCCCACCGGTGCGTCACTTTTTCCCATGTTAAAAGTGACGCACCGGCGGCACAAGGCAATCATAAATAAGGTCCAAATGTAAATACCATTGATTTGCCCCTAAAATCGTTTTTTGAATAACATTTTAGAAACACAGCACAGATCCTATGTACAAGCATTCAATTTCACTACTAAAACCTCACTATTTCACAAAATACAAATCCTCTATCTTGCAAATGTTGATAGCAACCATTAACAAAAAGCAAGACACAAACCCACAGCAAAGAAACTCAGGGCCTTATTTCTGAAGGCCTTGCGCCACCGGTGCGTCACTTTTTCCCATGTTAAAAGTGACGCACCGGCGGCACAAGGCAATCATAAATGAGGCCCAAATGTAAATACCATTGATTTGCCCCTAAAATCGTTTTATGAATAACATTTTAGAAACACAGCACAGATCCTATGTACAAGCATTCATTTTCACTACTAAAACCTCACTATTTCACAAAATACAAATCCTCTATCTTGCAAATGTTGATGGCAAGCATTAACAAAGAGCAAGACACAAACCTAAAGCAAAGAAACTCAGGGCCTTATTTCTGAAGGCCTTGCGCCACCGGTGCGTCACTTTTTCCCATGTTAAAAGTGACGCACCGGCAGCACAAGGCAATCATAAATAAGGCCCAAATGTAAATACCATTAATTTGCCCCTAAAATCGTTTTTTAAATAACATTTTAGAAACACAGCGCAGGTCCTATGTACAAACATTCAATTTCACTACTAAAACCTCACTATTTCACAAAATACAAATCCTCTATCTTGTAAATGTTGATTGCAAGCATTATCAAAAAGCAAGACACAAACCCACAGCAAAGAAACTCAGGGCCTTATTTTTGAAGGCCTTGCGCCACCGGTTCGTCACTTTTTCCCATGTTAAAAGTGACGCACCGGCGGCACAAGGCAATCATAAATAAGGTCCAAATGTAAATACCATTGATTTGCCCCTAAAATCGTTTTTTGAATAACATTTTAGAAAAACAGCACAGATCCTATGTACAAGCATTCAATTTCACTACTAAAACCTCACTATTTCACAAAATACAAATCCTCTATCTTGCAAATGTTGATAGCAAGCATTAACAAAAAGCAAGACACAAACCAACAGCAAAGAAACTCAGGGCGTTATTTATGAAGGCCTTGCGCCACCGGTGCATAACTTTTTCCCATGTTAAAAGTGACGCACCGGCGGCACAAGGCAATCATAAATAAGGCCCAAATGTAAATACCATTAATTTGCCCCTAAAATCGTTTTTTGAATAACATTTTAGAAACACATCGCAGGTCCTATGTACAAACATTCAATTTCACTACTAAAACCTCACTATTTCACAAAATACAAATCCTCTATCTTGCAAATGTTGATAGCAAGCATTATCAAAAAGCAAGACACAAGCCCACAGCAAAGAAACTCAGGGCCTTATTTCTGAAGGCCTTGCGCCACTGGTGCGTCACTTTTTCCCATGTTAAAAGTGACGCACCGGCGGCACAAGGCAATCATAAATAAGATCCAAATGTAAATACCATTGATTTGCCCCTAAAATCGTTTTATGAATAACATTTTAGAAACACAGCACAGATCCTATGTACAAGCATTCATTTTCACTACTAAAACCTCACTATTTCACAAAATACAAATCCTCTATCTTGCAAATGTTGATGGTAAGCATTAACAAAAAGCAAGACACAAACCCACAGCAAAGAAACTCAGGGCCTTATTTCTGAAGGCCTTGCGCCACCGGTGCGTCACTTTTTCCCATGTTAAAAGTGGCGCACCGGCAGCACAAGGCAATCATAAATAAGGCCCATATGTAAATACCATTAATTTGCCCCTGAAATCGTTTTTTGCATAACATTTTAGAAACACAGCGCAGGTCCTATGTACAAACATTCAGTTTCACTACTAAAACCTCACTATTTCACAAAATACAAATCCTCTATCTTGCAAATGTTGATTGCAAGCATTATCAAAAAGCAAGACACAAACCCACAGCAAAGAAACTCAGGGCTTTATTTTTGAAGGCCTTGCGCCACCGGTGCGTCACTTTTTCCCATGTTAAAAGTGACGCACCGGCGGCACAAGGCAATCATAAATAAGGTCCAAATGTAAATACCATTGATTTGCCCCTAAAATAGTTTTTTGAATAACATTTTAGAAACACAGCACAGATCCTATGTACAAGCATTCAATTTCACTACTAAAACCTCACTATTTCACAAAATACAAATCCTCTATCTTGCAAATGTTTATAGCAAGCATTAACAAAAAGCAAGACACAAACCCACAGCAAAGAAACTCAGGGCGTAATTTATGAAGGCCTTGCGCCACCGGTGCGTCACTTTTTCCCATGTTAAAAGTGACGCACCGGCAGCACAAGGCAATCATAAATAAGGCCCAAATGTAAATACCATTAATTTGCCCCTAAAATCGTTTTTTGAATAACATTTTAGAAACACAGCGCAGGTCCTATGTACAAACATTCAATTTCACTACTAAAACCTCACTATTTCACAAAATACAAATCCTCTATCTTGCAAATGTTGATTGCAAGCATTATCAAAAAGCAAGACACAAACCCACAGCAAAGAAACTCAGGGCCTTATTTTTGAAGGCCTTGCGCCACCGGTGCGTCACTTTTTCCCATGTTAAAAGTGACGCACCGGCGGCACAAGGCAATCATAAATAAGGTCCAAATGTAAATACCATTGATTTGCCCCTAAAATCGTTTTTTGAATAACATTTTAGAAAAACGGCACAGATCCTATGTACAAGCATTCAATTTCACTACTAAAACCCCACTATTTCACAAAATACAAATCCTCTATCTTGCAAATGTTGATAGCAAGCATTAACAAAAAGCAAGACACAAACCCACAGCAAAGAAACTCAAGGCGTTATTTATGAAGGCCTTGCGCCACCGGTGCATAACATTTTCCCATGTTAAAAGTGACGCACCGGCGGCACAAGGCAATCATAAATAAGGCCCAAATGTAAATACCATTATTTTGCCCCTAAAATCGTTTTTTGAATAACATTTTAGAAACACATCGCAGGTCCTATGTACAAACATTCAATTTCACTACTAAAACCTCACTATTTCACAAAATACAAATCCTCTATCTTGCAAATGTTGATAGCAAGCATTATCAAAAAGCAAGACACAAACCCACAGCAAAGAAACTCAGGGCCTTATTTCTGAAGGCCTTGCGCCACTGGTGCGTCACTTTTTCCCATGTTAAAAGTGACGCACCGGCGGCACAAGGCAATCATAAATAAGATCCAAATGTAAATACCATTGATTTGCCCCTAAAATCGTTTTATACATAACATTTTAGAAACACAGCACAGATCCTATGTACAAGCATTCATTTTCACTACTAAAACCTCACTATTTCACAAAATACAAATCCTCTATCTTGCAAATGTTGATTGCAAGCATTATCAAAAAGCAAGACACAAACCCACAGCAAAGAAACTCAGGGCTTTATTTTTGAAGGCCTTGCGCCACCGGTGCGTCACTTTTTCCCATGTTAAAAGTGACGCACCGGCGGCACAAGGCAATCATAAATAAGGGCCAAATGTAAATACCATTGATTTGCCCCTAAAATCGTTTTTTGAATAACATTTTAGAAACACAGCACAGATCCTATGTACAAGCATTCAATTTCACTACTAAAACCTCACTATTTCACAAAATACAAATCCTCTATCTTGCAAATGTTGATAGCAAGCATTAACAAAAAGCAAGACACAAACCCACAGCAAAGAAACTCAGGGCGTTATTTATGAAGGCCTTGCACCACCGGTGCATAACTTTTTCCCATGTTAAAAGTGACGCACCGGCGGCACAAGGCAATCATAAATAAGGCCCAAATGTAAATACCATTAATTTGCCCCTAAAATCGTTTTTTGAATAACATTTTAGAAACACATCGCAGGTCCTATGTACAAACATTCAATTTCACTACTAAAACCTCACTATTTCACAAAATACAAATCCTCTATCTTGCAAATGTTGATAGCAAGCATTATCAAAAAGCAAGACACAAACCCACAGCAAAGAAACTCAGGGCCTTATTTCTGAAGGCCTTGCGCCACTGGTGCGTCATTTTTTCCCATGTTAAAAGTGACGCACCGGCGGCACAAGGCAATCATAAATAAGATCCAAATGTAAATACCATTGATTTGCCCCTAAAATCGTTTTATACATAACATTTTAGAAACACAGCGTAGCTCCTATGTACAAGCATTCAATTTCACTACTAAAACCTCACTATTTCACAAAATACAAATCCTCTATCTTGCAAATGTTGATAGCAAGCATTATCAAAAAGCAAGACACAAACCCACAGCAAAGAAACTCAGGTCCTTATTTCTGAAGGCCTTGCGCCACCGGTGCGTCACTTTTTCCCATGTTAAAAGTGACGCACCGGCAGCACAAGGCAATTATAAATAAGGCCCAAATGTAAATACCATTAATTTGCCCCTAAAATTGTTTTTTGAATAACATTTTAGAAACACAGCGCAGGTCCTATGTACAAACATTCAATTTCACTACTAAAACCTCACTATTTCACAAAATACAAATCCTCTATCTTGCAAATGTTGATTGCAAGCATTATCAAAAAGCAAGACACAAACCCACAGCAAAGAAACTCAAGGACTTATTTCTGAAGGCCTTGCGCCACCGGTACGTCACTTTTTCCTATGTTAAAAGTGACGCACCGGTGGCACAAGGCAATCATAAATAAGGTCTAAATGTAAATACCATTGATTTGCCCCTAAGTTCGTTTTTTGAATAACATTTTAGAAACACAGCACAGATCCTATGTACAAGCATTCAATTTCACTACTAAACCCTCACTATTTCACAAAATACAAATCCTCTATCTTGCAAATGTTGATAGCAAGCATTAACAAAAAGCAAGACACAAACCCACAGCAAAGAAACTCAGGGCCTTATTTCTGAAGGCCTTGCGCCACCGGTGCGTTACTTTTTCCCATGTTAAAAGTGACGCACCGGCGGCACAAGGCAATCATAAATAAGGCCCAAATGTAAATACCATTAATTTGCCCCTAAAATCGTTTTTTGAATAACATTTTAGAAACACAGCGCAGGTCCTATGTACAAACATTCAACTACACTACTAAACCTCACTATTTTTCAAAATACAAATCCTCTATCTTGCAAATTTTGAAACCATACATTTTCAAAAAGCATCACACAAACCAACAGCAAAGAAAAGCAATGTGCTTCTTAATCTGAACTCCCTATCTATATCAAATTAATCATAACTCACCTTTACAAATGCTTTTGGAGATTGAGAACAGTGTCAGATACACACACCAATATTTCTTTAGCAGAGCAAAAGGTATGTTCTCCAGGCACTGCAACCATTAATGGCACTGATAACCTCTAATTCTACACACATATGCCTCATTTCAACCAATCAAAACTCTTCCCTCACTATTTTCAAACCAACACCCTTCCCCCTCTCAGACCTTTCTATCTTTTACCATAGCAACTCCCTCCTAACTGAACTCTCAGGTTCAAAATTGATTCTACAATGTTGCAAATTAAGTCAGCAAGGATGTTTGACCTCTCAATACACCAGCTTATCCAGGGCATTATTGCTTTAATTGACTTTTTCTTAACCATTCAAATTGCTTCTTTCACACAACACAACCATACACCCTAACTTTCAGTTTTTAACTATCTGAATCCACCAATCATTGCTTGTGATTCAAGAGCAGGGAAACTCCACAATTATTTTTTTGTAAACTCCTACTGTTTCAACTGCCATTTCATTCCCACACTTAATCTGACTGCACCAGAACCTTCTCTCATCATGTATTCTGTGTGGATTATTGGACATAGCTACATCCACTGGGCTCAAAGGTATGCAGCTAGAAGAAATTTTCACAACCTTGATTTATCAAATGTGGAAATCAAGTGGATTGGCCAGAGAGGATTGAGATGTCACCAATTGATACCATTGGTAAAAACCTTTTTGCATCTGCCAAACCCTGACCTCTTAATAGTGCACTGTGGTGGAAATGACTTGGGCTCTTTGACTGGGGTTGGTCTGGAAACGCTTTTAAAGGACACCTTTGATCAATTGATGAAACTTTTTCCACAAACTGCCTCGGTATATTCCAATATATGCCAAAGACAGAAATGGAACTGGTCCAACCAATTTTGTCCACAATTTTAGAAAGCACGGAAACATGTGAATAAATCTGTTTCTGCTTGCATGAGAGACTGTGGAATGGGTTCAATATACAATAATAGCTTGCGTTACAACATGCAAGACATCTACAGAGGAGATGGTGTTCACTTCTCAGATGAGGGGAATAGAATATTCCTCCTGAATTTGGAACCTACTTGTAGGTACCTAAATCAGCCACAGAATCCAAAAGCTCTTTTCAGGGCTACCCTACCTCTGATCACTCCAAATAATTATCTTTTTCTAACTTTTTTCACTATTTTTCACCAAAGCACGCTCCCCGGTACGCTCCCCGGTGCGCGTACCGGGCGCTCCCCTCGCGAAAAATTAAAAACAAAAAAAAATTGGGCCTATATGAGCCTCCTAAGCCCCCCTCAGAAAACCTAGGGGATCAGGGGACGTCTACCGTGCCCCCTTCTACCCATTCCCAACATTGTTTGTCCTCCATCTTGTGTCTCGATTGTACCAAAACACAAAATGGCGGACTCCCGTAACGCTGCCGGTGCGCGTACCGGGGCGCGCACCGGTAAGCGCTCCCTAAAAAAATGTGGGAAAGTAATTTACAGAAAAACCACTGGAGACACTTTCACCAAATATAGAATAGGCCCTACTACATAGCAGTCCCTACCATTTACCCAAATTTGGTGGAATTCCATTGAGCCATTTAGGCTGTAGGCCTCTCTAAATATCCTGAGGTAAATTACATGACAAAAACACATATGAAGTGTTAGAATTTACAACCAATTAAAAAGTTACTTTCATTTTCTACTAATATTTCCTGACATTTGATTGGTTATGTACATGAATATATATAAAAAAGAGAGGCAAACACAGCCATTTTGACTACTACTTCCTGAAGTACATTTGAAAAGGAATTACACTGAGAACTTCAACTGCTTTCTCAAAGGTAAGTTGTTATTTTGGAAAGTGAAGTATGTTGTGCACTTTAAGTTAATTTGAGAAAAAATATTCTGTTAGTTATATACTATCCCTCTATAATAGTTATAGATTGAGATAGGCTTCTCTGTTATAGTTATGGATTGAGTTAGGCTTCTCTTGTATAATTATAAATTTACTTAGGCTTTATCACATACACTTTTTTATATTTCTAATTCCAGCCTGATACCATACACTGCCCAAAGATAACTTCACTGTTAAAAAATCAAAACTACCTGTCTGAACTTAAACCCAACAGTGCCCTATCTCTACTGATATGTTTATTTTTTATGCAATTTACAGCAACAAAATGGAAGGAGAACAGAATATTTCTTTCGAAATTGTTTTGGACAACAACCCTGAATAAAAAATTGCTGAGAATGATGTCTTTGATTTTATGGATGAGTCTCTGGACCATCAATTAGTTCAGTGTGTGGAAGCAATAGAATCACAGAATGAAAATGAGGACATTCCAGACAATATATTGTTAGAAGTTTTATTAAATTTTGAAAAAGAATCAGAAAAATAAATTTATATTTAATAATCAAATTTGTTCGAGACATTATTTATTTTTATATGTAATTCATCAAGTAGTTCCAAAATGTTTATGATATAAAGTGAGACTTATAGTATACTGTGCAACTTTTTTGTGTTACATAGTAATTTTGCTCATAGTTACTTCCTTTCTCCCACTTCATTATCTCCAATGTGTATTTCACATCTCTTTTTCATCTCCTGCCTCCATGTTGTTTCTGCTTTCCTGACAGACTATGGTATGGATTCCATATACCACAATAACTTCTGTAACAACATGCAAATTATCTACAGAGGAGACAGTCTACATTGAATTTAAGACTCTACATTGGTACCTACATGCTGGTACTTATATCACCCACACAACACAACAACTCTATGCAGAGCTACCCTACCTAAAGCACTTACAATTATTATTTTACTGTTTCACTGGGTTTTCCCCTTAGTACGCTTCCCGGTACGCTCCCCGGTGCGCGTACCGGGCGCTCCACCCGCGAAAATAAAAAAATATATATATTTTTTTGCCCCGCGGGGCCCTTTTATGGCCCCCACATCAAACCTAGGGGGTCAGGGGGGTACTACTCTGCCCCCTTCTGGTCATTTCCCCCTTTGTTTTTGCCACCTCTTGTGTTTCGATTTTACCGAGACACAAGATGGCGGCCGCTCAAAATCCACTGTAGCACATATCTTGAGACATAGCAAAGGCACATCGGGGTACCAGTCCCTACAATTTTGCCAAGTTTGGTGAAAATCCATTCAGCCGTTCGGGCTAAAAGTGAGGCCAACCGCCCTATGGAAATTAACATAAGTGAAAAAACGTTTTGGGACCCCCCTTTTATCTCGGCCCCCGCTTGATGAATCCCCCCCACATTTTCAGGGATGGAGCGGAGCGGGCCACGAACTTTGAGAAATTCGCAAAGATTTGTCCACCGGCGCCAAAGTTATTCCCAATAGAATGTTGCGGATTTCCTATGGAAAGTAGATCCTAACTATAACTACCTACTGGCGACCGCCAGTAGGTAATGTATTAAAACTATTTTTTTTTTAAGTTACACTAATTATTTATTAATTTTAAGGTTATGTATGTATTTTAAGTATCTTTAAGTTAATTATATTTATTATTATATTAATTTTAAATTACTTTTAAGATATTTAAAAAATTCGATATTTTGACTATCTATATTTTTTACAACGATATTTTTGATTCGATATTTTTGTACTTACATGTTTGGAGATAGGGATTCGATATTTTTGTATTCTATATTTTTTACTTGATATTTTTGTAGTTCTATATTTTTTTACATTGAAATTATGTCAGTGATCTCAATCTCTCAAAGGGGTTGATTGCCGCTAAAATCCTATACACTTCCTCTTCTACGAAAGTGAGGCCAGTTCCTTCAGCATTGTTTAAAAGTATGTGTTCTTGCCAAAGGGTGACACAAGGTATACATGTGTGTGTATGTGTGTGTGTGTGTTTTGTAGGAGTGTGTGTGTGTGTGTAAAGCAAGGTGAAGTCAATGACTGTGAGAAGTTGGCTTGGTATATGATGTTCACTATTCTAGTGAGCACCTTGCACCAGTCCAAACAACCCTTATGGTGATGGTTGTAAAGTCAACCTTATAGAACAGCTATCCTAGGGGTAGCATGGACAAAGCAGTCTTAGGCTAAACTCAAGAGGGCATGTGAAGCCAGCTGTTTTACCATATGCAATCCTTTTAATACCAAATGAAAGGACACCACACAAGATATATATTCGAAATATATATGTATTTATTTCTAAACAAACCCCTGAACTCTTTATGAGCACAGAAGCACAAGCGCAAAACAAGTAACTTAATAGAATAGACAAAAGTTGCACAATTATGGATAGGGCGGGGTGGCCCGCTAAACCATATATGGAAAAAGTGGTATAAGTACCACGTCATGAACAATGGTAAGGCCTAGGGCCTTGGGAATCGCTGGGCTACACTGGACTAACAATGGTTAGGGAGCAGGAGGCCCACTGGATGCGTGTGCAGTGTCTAAAGGCACACGCGTTCACGCATAGAAGTCAATGGGTGCGTAAAAGTTAAAAGTTAAAGGTTTGGGAGTCTTCTGACTGGACTAGAACTTAACCACTTGAAACTAGGACACTAGGAGTGTAAACCTTCACAGGAGCACCATAGTACTTGCGTTACCCAACCCACAGGAAGCGGGTGCATAGGTCCCAAAGTGTGTCGGGTTTCGTCGTGGAGATCTGTGGAGCCTTGGAGAAAAGATGCTGCAGATGGCCAGAAGAGAAGAGTCTGGGTGGATCCAAGGGTGGATCGAAGATGTAGAGGACCTGAAAGAAGAGGGGACAGAGTCTGGGTCACTAGCCAGTGACCAGGATGGAACCAGGATGGAACCAGGTGATGTAGGGTTGCAATCAGGTGCTGATAAGAAGCTTGTCTCTGCAGCCACGTGGACCAGGAGGTGTTGACGACAACCAGAAGGCAGGCATGTATTGTCCCACAAAGGCTCTCGCTGTTGGCGGTGTTGGCTTCAAAATTGGAGTCAACAAGCCTTGGCAAAGGCAACCCACGCAGGAATCGATGTAGGCTTCTTACTCAGACCAGCAAGGTCTGAGGGGCTGCTTCTTTTGAGGGAAGCAGGGGCCAGTCTGGAGCAACCAGACCAGTGGTGTAGTTTTATAGAATCGTTAACAAGATGGCCACTAGCCAACGGGCAAGCGACCGGGCAGACACGTCGAGCAGGAAAATGCAAAAAGGCCCCACGCAGAACTCGTGGAGTGTGCATGGCTGATCTTTGGTGCAGATGCTGCTCGGGGCTGGGGCTTCTCAATCCCTAATGCACAGCTTTGAGGAGGCCTTGGGGGCTGCACAGTTAGCAGGTCACAAACTTTTCAAGATGGCCGGTCCCACGTCTCTCGTTGCCTCCATGGGTCTCAGCTTTGCAGGGACTGTGGATCGGGCTGTTGGATAACTGGGAATCTGGTTCTTGTCAGGCTCTGGGCTCGGGCTCCAGTGGGAGGCGGCGGCAAAGCAAGTCGTTGATCGCTGGATGGTGCCTGTTTGTGCAGGGTGGTCATTCCTTGACCACAAGGGAGATTCTTCAGTCGTCTTATTCCAAAGTAGAGTGATGAAGGTCCAGTGTTTCATTTCAAAGTTTCAGTCAGGATAATCTAAAGTCTCTAGACCCAGCTCCTACCTATATACCAATCTTAGGGGCTGGATTACCTGCTAGGTCCCTCCTATGGGTGGGACCAGGGAAGGGGGTGGTTACACCCCTTTCCCTTTGTCCAGTTTCACGCCAGAGCTGGGACTGGAGTGCCCCAGCACCGGTTTGAACTGGACTATGCATGGGACACCTTGTGTGCCCCAGGCAGTGTCTCAATCCTTTCAGCCCTCCCTGTCCCAATACACAAAATCCTGTCTGGGGTGGTGCTAGCACCTCCCAAGGCAGGAAACCTATTGTCCAAGCCTCCCTCGCTGGAAGGACTCCCAGCAGCAGGAGGTCAGACTTGTGTCTGTGGCAGAAGCATCCTTTTTGTGATGCTGAGGCTCTGGTTAACTTTAACCGGGAATAGTAGGAACAACTTGTCTTCTCCCTCTAGAAGGGTGGAATGCTACCCCCGTCTCCAGGACTGGCGAGGGGGTAGTATTCCAAATCATATGATACCTTACTCGACATGATTTGATAAAGCCAAACCATAGTTAGCATTTCACCGGGAGGTTCATAATGCACTTAAGAGTATATGGTATGACAATATCCTAGAAAAGCTATAAGGACATGGGTCCGAAAGCTGCAGACAGGCTCAGCTCATGCTAGAGCACCATCTCACATAAAAGCACACACTCTGCCTTCAGGATTGTTAAGGCCTGCCATAGGAGTGACTTATAGGTGTATATGTGTCCAGACATAAGGTTAGATATAGGTATACTAAATCATAGCAAGGAGTGATTACACCACCTTGCCCCAGCTGAGTGATCAGCCAGCTGTGTCAATTTGAATGGCCATCCAGGGGTGGCAAAAGATATGCTGCAGCCCCTGGTAGGTCTTGGATGCACCTATGCCCTGGGTACCTATGGTACACTGTACAGGGGTTCATAAGGTGACCCAGTATCCAATTGGTAATGTACCTAAAGTACATTGTAGTGAATTTAGAGAGAGAGCAGCTGGGCTGTGGGTCTGATTAGCAGGCCCACAGCCACATTAAGTCGAAAACCAGTGAAGCAAAAAGCAAAAAGTGGGGTGACCATAGGAAAGCAAACCCTACTCTCCTACAATGACCACAACAGACAATCGGTATATTAGCCAATGTCTTATTTTGCCAGAAATACTGGTATACTCCCACATCTACATGCTGTCTTAATAACTACGAAGAACAAAGTGGGGAGTGAAGAGGTAGTGCCCAAAAGAAACACTGGAAATGGATACGTCCTCCTCCAGAAATGTTTCATAAACAACAAGATCCACCCTTAGATACACTTATGGAATATAATGTACTCACAGGTCATGTGCGTTTCCTACAGTGGTTGGAAGGACATAGTGTTTCTTTAAATACCCCTCACACACCAAAAGGGCCCTTGGTGTCATGCTTTTTCATAGGGGTCTTCCCGCCCACTGCAGAACGGGGCGTGCTACGACCTAGGACTACTTGGTAGCACTGATATTCAGAACTACTTGTGATGTAGGAATAAGTGAGGGGAAGGGTCAGGGGTGAGTGAAGAAAGAGAGTGAAAAAATACCTAGCTCCTGTGGACTAGAACATTTAATCTTCCTTAGAGCTGGTACTATTAAAAACGTGGGTTGGAGGTATACTGCTTTAATGAGCGATCCTTCCTGTGTATGTCAACATGTTTCGAAGCTCAAGGCTTCTTCTTCAAGGACAGAATAAAGATCCCTTCTGCTCTCACTTAACTCTCGGTACAATGTCGGTTAAGTTATGAAAATCAATGTGATATATGTACAAGTAGTGTATACTACATCAAAGAAGACAAATTAGTCATGCACAAGATACAATACCCACTAGGTATTCTATATAGCAAAGTGAAAAAGAAACGCAACATTAAAAAACGTAGGGCATGTGCTGCAAACTATGTTTAACAATGGTGACCTGAAAAAAAGTGATGCATATAGTGCAGGATATACATGTATTCTCTTTGGCCTTAACCGTGTAGCATTACACTAGTGCCGTGTCCTATAGATTAAAAGACAATATATGATACACAAACATATAACATAAAGCACACACTATATATGTGTATATATAGAATATATTATACATCCAGAGAGGGCTACACTCTGATTTGTTATGCGTGATTGACGTCTCGATTCTTTGACGCACTGGCCTTTTCAAGGGGTGAAATTGCATACCACTGATCTGCTTTGCATTATTGCCTTCTTAGTGCTTTGACACACTGGCCTCTTGTAGGGGACAACCCTGTATACCTCTGACTTGTTTTATATCTTGGTGCTTTGACACACGGGCCTCTTCATGGGTTACGTTCCATAAATGTGACCTGCTCTACGTGGTTGACTTCTCAGCTCTTTGATGTACACTCCTCTTCATTGGGCGATCTTGCATACCCCTGCCTTCCTCCGTGTAATTTACCTCCCAGTGCTTTAAAACACCCGCCTCTTCATAGGGAAATCTTGCATACCTCTGACTAGCTCTGTGTGATTGATGTCTATTCCTAGCAACTAACGCTCATTATTAAATGTTGGCTACAGGGAATATGCTGCTGTGCTTCATTGACAATTTGTCACTGCATATTCACTACTGTGCTACATTGAGGAGTAGTAACTGGGAGTACACCGCTTTTTTCTTCAGCGAGTAGTGGTAACTTAATATGCTGCTGTGCTGTATTGAGCGTTCATTACTAGGAATACGCTGATGTTCTTCATTGATGATTGGTAACTGCAAATTCCCCACTGTGCTACATTGAGGAGTAGTAACTGTGTGTACGCTGCTATGCTTTGCTGTGATTTGGTAACAGAATATGCTGCTTTACTGTATTCAGCGTTGGTTACTGGGAATAAGCTGCTGTGCTTTATTGATGATTAGTAACTACAAAAATGCTACTGTGCTACATTGAGGGGGGATGAACAAGTTACCTACCTTTGGTAATGCTTTTTCTGGTGGATACAGTATCTGCCTGTGGATTCCTCACCTTATGAATATCCCTTGCGCCAGCGTCCCTTGCACAGCATTCCGCAGAATTTTTTTCCTAGCTCACCAGGTCAACGAGGACGTTAGCTCCGCTCGCGACTCCGCATGACATCAGAGGAGCCATAAGACAGCCTCGTCGGCGTGATGACGTCAGTTCCACCCATTTTTTCTGTGCCTCCGAGGCGAACAGGTGGACCGACATCAGATTCATAGTATACACAGCACACAACATTTGAACCCATATACACAATACAAAACCAATAAAAGAAAGCTAAAGAATATCAGCATTTCCTATAAATGTACCAGATAGGCAGAAGATACAATGTACAACAACAAGCCAAATAAGACATCCTTTAAGGTATACAAAGGTGGACAACGGGGAGGAGGGTGGGTCAGTGAGGAATCCACAGGCAGCTACTGTATCCACCAGAAAAAGCCTTACCGAAGGTAAGTAACTTGTTCTTCTGATGGATACTTGTGCCTGTGGATTCCTCACCATATGAATAGATTCCCACAGCAGTCCCACTCCAGGAGGAGGGTGTCCACCTTTCTTATACCAAAAGTCCTGCAAGATAGAGCGTACAAAATGGCCCTCACTCCTCACTTCACAATGTTTTGTGACAGTGTGGAGGGAGGCCCACGTCTCTGCCTTACAAATGTCCAACACAGGAACACCTCAGGCTAAGGCAGCGGAGGAAGACTTAGCCCTAATAGAATGAGCTCTAATACCCTCAGGCGGTTCCTTACCAGCAAGGGCGCAGCATATCTTGATGCACAAGATGGTCCACCTGGATAGAGTGCGCTTGTGCAGAGCCTTGCCTTTTGAGTGTCCAATGTAGCCCACAAAAAGCTGATCTCCCAAACGCAAGTCCTTTGTCCTGTCCAAATAAAAGTTCACCATTCTTTTAGGGTCCAGGTGGTGAAGTCTCTCCTCCTCCTTGGAAGGGTGAGGATAAAAGACAGGGAGAGTTATGGACTGCCCCCAGATGAAATGGAGTAACTACTTTAGGTACAAAAGCAGCCCTGGTCATGAGGACCATCCTATCAGCATGTATGGTCAAAAATGGGGGTTTGAACTAAGAGCTTGTAGCTCACTCACCCTCTTTGCTGAGGTAATGGCTACAAGAAAAACTGTTTTAAAAGGCAAAAGCCTCAAAGAACAACTATGTAGGGGTTCAAAAGTGGAACCCATCAAAAAAGTCAAAACAAGATTAAGATCCCATAGGGGTATAACAGAGGGAGTAGGCAGGAACCTATTGGTAAGGCCTTTGATAAATCTCAAAATGATAGGAGACTTAAATAAAGAGGGCTGATCAGGTAGACACAGAAAAGCTCATAAGGCCGACAAGTACCCCTTAACTGTAGCCATATCACAACCCTGCTGAGCCAAAGAAAAAGCAAACTGAAGAACACTTGACAAGTGGGCCTTGAAAGGGTCAATAGGTCTCTCCCCATACCATTTAATGAATCTTGATTATCTGTAGGAGTAAATAGACTTGGTGGAGTGTCACCTGGCCGATAATATAACATCCACCACGTCAGACGGGAGAGAGCAGAAATTCAGGTTGCCCCGTTCAATCTCCAGGCATGAAGGTGCAGGCTCTGGAGGTGGGAGTGTAGAACCTGCCCCTCCGACTGCGAGAGGCGGTCTACCCTCAGAGGGAGACAGAGTGGAGGGTTCGATGAGAGGTGAAGGAGATCTGTGTATCACACCCTTCTTTGCCAATCCGGGGTGATCAATATAACTTGGGCCCGGTCTTGGGGAATCTTTCTCAGAACATGAGGAATCAAGGGTATGGGAGGAAACGTGTAAAGGAACTGTGAGCTCCAACTCAACTGAAACGCGTCCCCCAACACTCTCTGCCTCGGAAACTAGAGACTGCAGAATGACAGGCAGTGCACATTCTCGAGAGTGGCAAACAGGTCCAACTGAGGAGTTCCCCACGCCCGGAAGATATGTTAAACTACCTCCGGATAAGGCCTCCACCGTGGTCGGCGGAGAACTGCCAACTGAGACTGTCCGTGGGCACGTTCAGCACCCCGGCCAGATGATTTGCCATCAAGCAAATCCGCTGGTCCTGAGCACAAGAACAGAGCCACAACGTCTCTTTGCAGAGACGGTACGACCCTACTCCTCCCTGCTTGTTGACATACCACATCGCTGTAGTGTTGTCCGTCTGGACTTGAACCGACTGACCATGAAGGAAATGGAGAAAGGCCTTGAGCGCCAAACATCTCGCCCGCAATTCCAGAAGGTTGATGTGAAGCAACCTTTCCTCTGCAGACCAAAGACACGTGATCTCCAGATTCCCCAGATGAGCACCCCACCCAAGGGTAAAGGCATCCGTTATCACTGTGGCCACCGATGGAAGAAGATGAAAGGGCTTTCCTTGAGACAGATTGCCCTCCACACTCCACCTAAACAGATCCACTGCAGCTTCTCTGGAGATCCTGACTGACTCCCCGAGATCTCCGTTGTACTGATTCCACTGCCGGGGAGACACCACTGGACCGCCCTCATGTGCCAGCATGCATGGTTGACCAACAGAATGCAGGAAGCGAACAGACCAAGCAGGCAAAGGTCCTTCAGAACTGGAATAACCGCTCCATTGCGAAATAAAGGGATCATCTCCTGAATGTCGAGAATTCTTTGTGGAGGAGGAAATGCACAACACACAGTAGTGTCCAGTACCACCCCTATGAGCCGGTTGCGCTGAGAGGGCATCAGATGAGATTTGGGCACATTGATTGAAAAACCCAAGTCGTACAACAGTTGAGATGTTATCCGCTGATGATGAAGCACCATCTCTGGCGACTCCGCTTTGAGCAGCTAGTCATCCAGATAGGGGAAAACAGGAATCCCCGACCTTCTGAGATGAGCTGCCATCACCTTCATGAAGACTCGAGGTGCAGTAGTAAGACCAAACGGGAGGACCGCAAACTGGTAGTGCTGCGACCCAACCGTAAAACGGAGATACTTCCTGTGCGACTTCAGAATGGGGATGTGAAAATACGCATACTGTAAGTCGATCAACACCATCCAGTCCTCTTCCTGCAGCGCCAGAAGAACCTGAGAAAGGGTCAGCATCTTGAATTTCTCCTGCTTCAGGTAAAAATTCAAGACCCTGAGGTCCAGAATCGGACGTAGCCTGCCATCCTTTTTGGGATCAGGAAATACTGGGAGTAGCATCCCTGACCCCTTTCCTGCTCCAGAACCACCTCTAGCTCACCTTTTTGTAGTAATACAAGAACCTCCTTCTGCAGAAGAAGCAAATGGTCTTCTGATCAAAAACCTTGGCAAGGAGGGTAAGGAGGAAGAAATTCCTGAAAGGGAAGGGCGTATCCATTCTCCACACGGTTTAAAACCCAAAGGTCTGTTGTGACCGATTTCCAACATTGCAGAAAATGAGACAGCCAACCCCCTACAGGACCCACATGATCCAGGATGGGGATCTAGGGCTGCTTTCCTGCAGTACCAGAGGGAGCGGAGGATGCAGAAGAGGAGGAGGAGAGATTGTGGGCAGATCCAATTTGACGGCTCTTCTCCTATAAGATTTATAGAGTGGATCTTTCTGCTGCTGCTGAGGTTGACAGAAAGACCTTCCAAAGCCTCAATATTTCTTGTAGCCAAAACCTCTTGACTGGGTTTGCAATCCCAAGGATTTTGCCGTGGCTCTGCTATCCTTAAACCTCTGTATGGATGAATCTGCTTTTTCCCCAAAGAGCTTAGACCCGTCAAAGGGCAAATCAACAAGAGTGGCCTAGACATCAGGGGAAAATCCAGAAGAACGAAGCCAAGCCTGCCTTCTTGTACTTATGGAGGAGCCCATCACCCTGGCTACTGAGTCAGCCATATCCAGACCTGATTGAATAACCTGTCTAGTCGCAGCCTGAGCGTCTGACAGGACTTCCATAAAGTTTCCCCTCTCCTCATCAGGTAATTTAGGGGCCAATAGTTTTGCCTAATCCATCAAAGCATTTATGTAACGGCCCAACAGACAAGTGGTACAAAAGGGAGTGGTAATGGACGGAGCATCTGAACGAATCAAACACTCACACCCAGTTAAAAGATCTGGGTTTAATCCACCACGTTCTTTAGCCCACTCTGCCACCCCAGTTCAGACATGGCTATATGCAAATCAGTCTGACCCTGTGCCTCATGGGAACAGTCCAGCCCGAACTGCCAAGCCATGCCTTCCCTGGACCGGAAACAAGCTTCCGAGGACCGGTTTCTGGCATTCAAGCCGTCTTCAGCCCGGCTTGCTTGAATCCAGTGGCAAAGTGAGCAAGGGACTCACATCTGAGCATACCCTGCCACACTTATGGCGGCCAAAAGCGGTACAAAAGTCCATCACCACCCCCTTTTGTACCAACAGACAAGTGGCATTGGTCGATTTCAGTGCCATGCTATAAGAGGAAAAAAACTTTTTAGCTCACTGTTACATCTTCTTTGAGTCTCTGTCAGCTGGGGCCTGTGGAAAAGCACCTGAAGATTGTTTGGAGCAGGATGCCTGCACCACCAAACTCTCTGGAGATGGATGAGAAGAGAGAAAACCTGGATCTCCTGGTGCCGTCCTATACCTTCTTGCCACAGCCTTAGAAACAGCAGGCGAAGAGAGTGGCTTACGCCAAACATCGATGATAGGATCCAACAAAGCTTCATTAAAGGGTATTAGAGGCTCAACTGTGGAGGAAGGTGAATGCAAAACCTCTGTCAACAAATTTGGTTTATATTCAGCAGTAGGTAACTGCAAATCCAGTAGCTCCGCAGCTTTCCTTATCACCAAATGGTATGGAGCTATCTCTTGAGGTGGTGAAGCCCTTGTAGAAGAGAGTTCCCACTCTGGATAGGTATCTAAACCACTCGCCTCCTGAATTCTTCAAAATCATCCAGAGACTCAGTTCAGTTCAGTAATTCTTTATTCGATGGTTAGAAAAAACATCATAAAGTACAATATATTTACAAGATTAAAATAAGATTAAATTACAGCTGATGGTCATCTAGAATTACCAATACCAACAAATAAAAGAATAAAAGGAATACATAATTAAAAGCCACAGTATTTTAGCTAACTCCTCTTGAATTTCTTAACCTCACGGCAAGCCTCAAAAAATTCATGATACAATAGAGTGTCCATGGGTGATCAGCTCTTTGCAAGTAGAGTAAAGCCATTTTAGCATGCCTAAATTTTTCTTTCTTTCAAATTGGAACCAGATATTTACACCGGGGATATTTAAAAAATGGGCACAAGAGGACAAGGTGAAGGGTGTCTTGCGGAGACCTATTGTCACAGCTGCAAGCACCCTTCTGTACAATAGTTAATGTAAATCCTGCAGGGTCCGCTAATAAGTGTGGTAATAGGTTAAACCTGAAGCGGGTCATCAGAAATCTATCATGGAAGTTGTGTACCAAATACAGGTATGGCTCCAGAGACTCTTCCAACTCGCCCTCCTCTCTATGATACTGCTCCTCATCAAAAAGCCTCTGAGCTTCTCTCTGTGAACAAATTTGCAGACGCGTGGTCGTTGGCGTCGTACGTGGCACCGACTTCTCCGGAGCCGGCGTCAAAGGAAGCTCCGAAGGAGGTACAAGATCCACACGAGGGCCCACCAGATGGCACAGAGGATTCTATCAACGGTGTCAAGACTCTCGGCGCCGGAAATCTCCATGACGGCGCCATCGGCATGAAAGGCGAGAAGTGTGCCTGGGCATAGTGCTGGGGCACGCCCAAGTTGAATGCCAGTGGACCCACAGGACCAGAAGATGCTCCGGATGGGAAAGCCGCCCTTGTAAAAACGCCAAACATTGCATTTAAAAAATGCAACGGATCCGCCCCTGGAGCCGGGAATTGTGGACATGGATTCGAGCCAGTATCCAAACGGTGAGTGTCCGGAGTCGGAATGTTCGGATCCACTGCCAAATCCACCAGTTCAATGTCAGGCACAGGAGACGATGGAACATCCTGAACCGGCTCGGCGTCTGAAGCTGGTGAATCCCTCGGCGACGGAGAGTGCGCCGGAGTGCCTCTAGGCAAAGGAGACTTCACTGGAGTCGCACGAGGAGAAGGAGAGGGCGAAGGAGATACAAAGTCCTTATGGCGACGTCAAGGAGCAGGCGAAGGGGACCTCGAAGCATTACCCTTCGTTGAGCGGCGCCCATATCCATGTCTTCTTTTTTTCTTATGCTTTCTCAACCTCGATGTATGTTTAGTCGGCGACTTCGACTTATCACCTTACGCTCTCTACCTTCTTTCTCCGCCTTGGCCAGAAACAACTTAGCTTCCCGTTCTTTAAGTGCTTTAGGATTCATTTTCCAGCAACAGGAGCTGTCCTCCACGTCGTGATTTGACGACAAGCACCATTAACAATCTTCGTGGGGGTCAGTGATGGACATGCGACCCCCACATTCCCTACAGGGTTTTAAACCAGACTTCTTCCAAGACAACATCACCTCTGGCAACAGTTAAAGTAGATGAAATAACAAAGTAACTCCACAAAATATGGAGAGTGCTAGAAAAACGTTACGCTTTGACGGCGTGGAAAAAAGGGAACTGACAACATCACGCCGACAAGGCTCTCTTATGGCTCCTGTGTTGTCATGCGGAGTCACGAGCAGAGCTGACGTCCTCGTCGGCGTGGAGAGCTAGTAAACAAATTCAGTGGAATGCTGGCGGAGGGGATGCTGGTGCAGGGGATATTCATAAGGTGAGGAATCCACAGGCAGATGTATCCATCAGAAAACTGTGGTACTCTGCTGTGTTTCACTGAGGTGTGGTAACAGAATACGCTGCTGTGCTTTATTGAGCTTTGTAATAGGGAATATACTTCTGTGCTTCATTCACAATTTGTAACTGCAAATTTGCTACTGTGCTATATTGAGGGGTGGTAACTGGGACTACACTGCTGTGTTTCATTGAAGAGTGGTAAGGACTATGAGGGGATAAGTGGGAGCAGGCAGCTGTACTTCAATGAGGTGTGGTAACAGAAAAAGCTACTGTGTTTTGTAAGCATTGAAAATAGGTAAAGCGCTGCTGTGCTTCAGTGACTATTTGCAACTGCAAATTCACCACTGAGCTATATTTAGGGGTGGTAACTGGGAGTAAGCTGCTGTGCTTCATTGAGGTGTGGTAACAGAATACACTTCTGTGCTTTATTGAGCCTTGTTAACAGAGAATACGCTGCTGTGTTTCATTGATGGTTGGTAACTGTGAATTCGCAGCTGTGCTACATTGAGTTGTAGTAACTGGGAGTACACTGCTTTGCTTCAATGAGTTATGGTAGCAGAATACGCTGCTGTGCTGTATTGAGCGTTGGGTACTGGGAATAAGCCACTCTGCTTCATTGATGATTAGTAACTCAAATAATACTACTGTGCTACATTGAGGGGTGATAAATGGGAGCACTCTGCTGAGTTTCACTGAGGTGTGATAATAGAATATGCTACTGTGCTTTATTGAGCGTTGGTAACAGGGAATACGCTGATGTGCTTTATTGACAATTTGTAACAGCAAATTCGCTACTGTGCTTCATTGAGGGTTGGGAACTAGGTGTACTCTGCTGTGTTTCACTGATGTGTGGTAACATAATATGCTGCTCGGCTTTATTAAACCTTTGGTCACAGGGAATACACTGCTGTGCTTCATTAACAATTTACAACGGAGACTTTGCTACTGTTCTATATTTATTTGTGGTAACAGAATACGCTACTGTGCTTTCTTGAGCGTTGGTAAAAGGGATTACGCTGCTGTGTTTCATTGACGGCTGGTAACTGCAAATTCGCTACTGTGCTACATTGTGGTGTAGTAACTGGGAGTACACAAATTTGCTTCACTGAGGTATGGTAACAGAATATAATGCTGTGCTGCATTGAGAGTTGGGTACTGGGAATAAGCTGCTCTGCTTCATTGATGAATAGTAACTAAAAAAATGCTACTGTGCTAAATAGAGGGTGATAAATGGGACTACTCTGCTGTGTTTCACTGAGGTGTGGTAACAGCATATGCTGCTGTGCTTTATTGAGCATTGGTAACAGGTAATACGATGCTGTGCTTCATTGAGAAATAGTGACTGGGAGTATAATGCTTTGCTTTAATATGGTGTGGTAACAGAATACGCTGCTGTGCTGTATTGAGCGTTGGTAACAGGGAATAAGCTGCTATGCTGCATTGACAATTTGCAACTGCGAATTCGCTACTGTGCAATATTTAGGGGTGGTAACTGGTAGTAAGCTGCTGTGCTTCATTGCGGTGTCGTAGTGAAGACAGGGTTCTGTTTGCACACGTTGCTATGTTAGCATAGCGTATTAGAAGTTTAAACGCCATTTTGCCACTTTGCAGCTTTTGCACACAACACTACATGTAACTGTTGTTGTAAGTTAAATTGCTTGATTTTCTTCACATGAGAACGGTCTGTTTTTCACATCCCTAGACTTACACCGCGACCTTAGTCTGTACACTGCGTGCAGAAGTCTTCAAGGTCATAATAACAATGTATGCTGTGATTGAGGTTGATCGGCCTACGCTCTAGACACAACACGCACACAGCTGCAACCAACTGAAATTCTTGTGCCTTTAATCAATCAGTCAATCAGTCAATCAATCAATCAATCAATCAATCAATCAATCAATCAATCAATCAAAGTACTTGTAAAGCATGCTACTTACCCATGAGGGTCCCAAGGCACTGAGGGGAGGGGGGGTGCTGCTACTGCTCGAAGAGCCAGGTCTTGAGGAGTCTTCTGAAGGTGAGTAGGTCTTAGGTCTGCCGTAGGCGGGTAGGGAGGGTTTTCCAGGTCTTGGCGGCGAGGTAGGAGAAGGATCTGCCGCCGGAGGTCGTTTGTTGGATGCGGGTGTCAGCGGCGAGGGCGAGGCTGGCGGAGCGAGCTGGCGGGTGGGGGTGTGGAAGCTGAGTCTGCTGTTCAGGTAGGCTGGTCCGGCATTTTGGAGTGCTTTGTGTGGGTGGGTGAGGAGCTTGAAGGTGATCTGCTTGTCGACGGGGTGCCAGTGTATGTCTTTCAGGTGGGGGGTGATGTGGCTGCGGCGGGAGATGTTGACGATCAGTCGGGCGGAGGCGTTTTGGATGCGTTGTAGTCGTCATAGGTGTTTGGCTGGGATTCCTGCATAGAGTGCGTTGCCGTAGTCCAGTCTGCTGCTGATGAGGGCCTGTGTCACTGTTCTTCTTGTTTCGGTCTGGATCCACTTGTAGATCCTGCGGAACATGCGGAGGATGTTGTAGCAGGAGGAATAGACAGCTTTGACCTGCTTAGACATGGAGAGGAAGGAGTTGAGGATGAATCCTAGATTGCGTGCATGGTCTGTGGGTGTTGGTGCTGTTCCCAGTGTGGTCGGCTACCAGGAGTCGTCCCAGGCTGAGGGGGTGGGTTCGAGGATGAGGACCACTGCCTTCATTCCCTCGTGGAGGTTGGTTTTGGTGGTGTGTGGGTCCTTGGTGAGGGAGAGAATGAGCTGGGTGTCATCGGTGTAGGAGATGATGTTGAGGTCATGATGGCGGGCCACTTGTGCGAGGGGGGCCATTTAGACGTTGCACAGTGTTGGGCTGAGGGATGAGCCCTGGGGCATGCCGCAGATGATGACAGTGGCTTCGAATCGGAAGGGTGGCAGGCTGACTCTCTCAGTTCAGCCTGAGAGTAAGAACATGGTCCAGTCACGAGTCTTCTCTTGGATTCCGGCTTCTAGGAGGCGTGTCATTAGAGTGCCATGGCAGACCGTGTCAAAGGTGGCTGACAGGTCCAGGAGGATGAGGGCTGATGTTTTGCCATTGTCTAGTTGGCGCCTGATGTCGTCTGTGGCTGCGATGAGGGCTCTCTCGGTGCTGTGGTTTTGTCTGAATCCGGACTGGGACGGGTCAAAGATGTTGTCTTCCAGGTGGCGGGCCAGGTCCATGTTGACGATTTTCTCGATGACCTTTGTCGGGAACGGGAGATGGGCCGGAAGTTCTTGAGGTCGGCTTTGGGCTTCTTGAGGAGGGCGTTGATTTTGGCGTGCTTCCAGCTTTCCGGGAATGTCGCTGTTTCAAAGGAGATGTTGATGACCTTCCTTAGTTGGGGTGCGATGGCTGCATCTGCTTTGTTGAATATGTGGTGTGGGCACGGGTCAGACGGAGATCCTGAGTGGATGGAGTAAATGACCTTGCATGTCTCGTCATCATTGATGTTGCACCAGGTGGTGAGGCGATTGGCGCTGGTGGTTTTCACAGGGTAGGTGGCGTCTGGCGTAGTCGGGGTGGTCGTGGTGTTGAAGCTGTCGTGGATGTCAGCAATCTTGCGGTGGAAAAAGATGGCTAGTGAGTCGCACAATTCTTGTGAGGGCGGGATGTCGTTGGCATTGACGCTGGGGTTGGAGAGTTCCTTTACGATCCTGAAGAGCTCTTTGCTCTTGTCTGCGCTGCTATCCAAGCGGTCTTTGAAGGAGGATCTTTTGGCTAATCTGATGAAGTGGAGGTGTCTGCAGGTGGCGTCCTTGTGGGCTGCGTGGTTGTCCGGTGTGCGTTCGTGGAGCCATGTCTTCTCCAGTTTCCGGCATGCGCATTTAGAGGTCTGAAGCTCGTCGGTGAACCAGGTAGCTCTCTTGTTGGCCTGGCTGTTGGAGGGTTTCTTGAGAGGGGCGAGGGTGCTGGCGCAGTCGTTGATCCACTGTCTGAGGTTTCGGGTTGCGGCTTCTGGGTTGGTGGGGTCGGTGGGTGGGTTCTTGGCGAGGGAGGTGATCAGCTGGTCTTCGATGACTTTGCTCCAGCACCGGCGAGGCAGCTGTTGGGTGCGGTGGTGCGTGGTTGGTTTCTTGTAGGTGAAATGGATGCAGCGGTGGTCGGTCCAGTGGAGATCGGTGGTGTGGTCGAAGGCGACGTTGGAGCCTGTGGAGAAGACGGGATCCAGCGTGTGGCCGGCGGCGTGGGTGGGTGCGGTGACAAGTTGTCTGAGACCGAGGTTGTCAATCAGGGTGGCAGAGTTGGCTTCGTTGTTGTTCTCGAGGTGGAAGTTCAGGTCTCCGAGGAGGATGTAGTTCATGGAGGCGAGTGCGTGGGTGCTGGCGAGGTCGTCGATGGAGTCGCTGAACTGAGCCCGGAGTCCGGGGGGTCTGTAGATGAGTGTTCCTCTGAGGGTGGTGTTGGGGTCAGTGTGTATCCTGAAGTGAAGGTGTACGGCGGTGTTGAGGGTGTCATCTGCATGGGTGGCGACCTTGAGGGTGGACTTGTGGATGATGGCTATTCCACCTCCGATTCCGTTGGGGCTATTCCCTGCGGGTAATCTTGTAGCCGTCCGGGATGGCTATGGTGATGTCGGGAGACATGGAGTTGTTCCACCAGGTCTCGGTCAGGAAGGCCATGTCTGGGGTGGAGGTGTCGAGCAGATCACGGAGCTCGACGGTGTGTTTGCGTGCGGAGCGGGTGTTGAGTATGCAGTGGAGGTGGTTGGGTCGAGTCCTTGGAGGTTTGGTGGTTCTGTCGCAGGTGAAGCATGCAGGTGTGGCAGGAGAAGGGTCCGTGGGTCTGTTTCGGAGCGGCCTGCAAGCAGGTGTGGTTTTGGCTGGCGTTGAGTGCATGGAAGGTGCTGGCGTCGTAGTGGATTCTGGTGTTGTGGTGTTCGCGGGGTCCAGGGGTTCTGGTACTGGGCGCGGTCCAGGCGCAGACGGGATTGCCTTAGGCGTGCCTTCGGCACACCCGCAGCGCCCGGCCGCTTCGCAGCCTGCATATGAGGTGGCTTGGGAGGGAGGAGCAGCTCGGAGGTGGGAACGGGGACGCAAATGGGTGTGCACGTGGGCGGAGCCGCAAGGAAGCAGTGGCGGAAAAGTGCAGGATCAGGAACAGCGGGGGGTACTGGCGCACAGGGCAGAGGGGAAGGAAAGAAAACCCAGGAAACAAGGAGGCAGCAAGGAGGCAGGAACCAGGCAATCAGGTGACGAGCAGCGGTGTGGGGGCGACCTGCCTGCATGCATGATTTGGGCACTTGGAGAAAAAACCTTTCCAGAGACAGAGAGCTTTGCTGATCTTGAGATATGATTCACCTCTGCTGATCTTGGAGTTATGGGGTTCCCCATGTAAGCCTAAAAGACCTATTATTGTAAAACCTAGCTCCTAGCAGGGTAGGGTGGTTCACAAGGTGCTCTACAACCTGTTTCCACTATCATTCAATCAATCACTAAAGACATTTGTAGAGCGTGCTACTCACCTGTGAGGGTTTCAAGGAGCTGGAGTGTGGGGGGAGCAGCTACTGGTGGAACAGCCAGGTCTTGAGAAGTCTTCTGAAGGTCAGCAGGTCTTAGGTCTGGCGTAGGTGGGCAGGGAGGGTGTTCCACGTCTTGGCGGCGAGGTGGGAGAATGATCTGCTGCCGTTGGTCGTTCAACGGATGTGTGGGAGGGTGGCGAGAGTGAGGTTGGCAGAGCGAAGCTGGTGGTTCGAGGTGGAGAAAGATAGTAGTTTGTTAAGGTATGCTGGTCCGGCGTTGTGGAATGCTTTGTGGGCATGGGTGAGGAGCTTGAAGGTGATCCTCTTATTGACCGGGAGCCAGTGCAGGTCTCTCAGGTGGGTGGTGATATGGCTGTGGCGAGGGAGTCTGAGGATGAGGCATGCTGAGGTGTTTTTGTATGCGTTGGAGTCTCTTCTGAACTGTGGTCGTGGTTCATGCGAAAAGGGTGTTGCCGTAATCCAGCCTGCTGCTGATGAGTGCTTGGGTGACCGTCCTTCTGGTTTCGGTGGGGCTCCATCTGTAGATCTTTCGGAGCATGCGGAGGGTGTTGAAGCAGGAGGAGGAGACAGCGTTAACTTGCCGGGTCATAGAGAGCGTGGGGTCCAGGCTGAAGCCCAGGTTGCATGCGTGGTTTGTGGGAGTCAGGGCTGTTCCCAGCATGGCCAGCCACCAGGAGTCGTCCCATGTGGAGGGGGTGGATCCAAGGATGAGGTCTTCTGTCTTGTCAGAGTTCAGCTTCAGGCGGCTAGTCTTCATCCAGTCTGCGATTGCCTTCACACCCTCGTGGAGGTTGGATTTGGCGGTGGCTGGGTCCTTGGTGAGGGAGAGGATCAGCTTGGTATTGTCGGCCTAGGAGACGAAGCTGAGGTGGTGTGTTCAGACGATGTTGGCGAGTGGTGCCATGTAGATGTTAAAAAGGGTCGGGCTGAGGGATGATCCTTGAGGAACGCCGCAGGTGATTGTGGTGGCTTCCGATCGGAAAGGGGGAGGCGGACTCTCTGGGTTCTGCCGGTGAGGAAGTAGGTGATCCAATCTGGGAATTTGTCTTGAATCCCTGCGCTATGGAGGCAGGTGCCCAGGGTGTGCTGGCAGATGGTGTCGAAGGCGGCCAAGAGGTCCAGGAGGATGAGGGCTGCAGTTTTGCCATTGTCCAGTATGGCTCTGATGTCATCAGTGGCTGTGGAGGGCAGTTTCGATGCTGTGGTTGCTGCGGAATCCAGATTGGAAGTGCAGGGCTCGACAAATCTAAAAAATCTTACTTGACCTGCAGGTCGAGTAAGTAGACTTTTCTACTCGACCTAACATCAATTGCACTCGACCCATAAATTGGAACCTGGCACTGCAGTGGCAGATATCACTCGCCAGGCCGGTCAAGTAGGCCTGAAAACTGGCTTGCCCTTGAAGAAATTCACTCGCATTTGCGAACGGTCGAGTACATTTGTCGAGCCCTGAAGTAGTCCAGGACATTGTTCTCCTCCAAAAAGTGGGTGAATTGTCTGTTGCCATCTTTTCAATGATTTTCGCTGGGAACGGGAGCAGGGAGATGGGTCGGAAGTTCTTGAGGTCCTTTGGATCTGCTTTCCGGGAAGGTGACAGTCTCGAAGGAGCTGTTGATGATTTTTCGGAGTTGGGGTGCAATGATGGAGCTTGCCTTGTTGAAGATGTGGTGGGGGCAGGTGTCGGAAGGTGAGCCAGAGTGGATGGTGTTCGTGATTTTGATGGTGTCTTCATCGTTGATGTGGTTCCAGGAGAGCAGGAGGTCAGTGTGTTTGGTAGGTGTTGACTCAGGGGTGTCAGCGTCTGTTGTTGGCATTTGGGTGTCGAAGCTGCTGTGGATGTCTGCGATCTTGCGGTGGAAGAAAGTGGCCATGGAGTCGCAGAGTTCTTGCAATGGTGGGATGTCGTTGGAGCTGGAGATGGGGAGGCAAGTTCTTTCACAATGTTGAAGAGTTCTTTGCTGTTGTGACCGTTGTTATCGATGCTTTCCTTGAAGGAGGTTCTTTTGGTGGATCGAATGAGTTGGTGGTGTTTGCGTCTGGCTTTTGTGAGGACGACATGGTTGTCTAGTCATTGTGCCACTGCTTCTAGAGTCTTTGGCAGGTGTGCTTGGAGTTCTGGAGGTCGGTGTTGAACCAGACGGCTCTCGTGTTGGTGCTCTTGTTGCAGGGCTTCCTGATCAGGGCGAGGGTGTTGGCGCAGTCATCGATCCATTGTCTTAAGTTATGGGCTGCTGCGTCTGTCTTGGACGGCTCGGGTGGAAGGTTTAGGGTGAGAGTGGAGATGAGCTGGTCTTTGGTGACTTTTTTCCAGCTGCAGCATGGGATCCATTGTGGTTGATTGTGGGCAGTGAGTTTCTCGAAGGAAAAATGGATGTAGTGGTGGTCGGTCCAGTGGAGTTCTGTGGTGTGGCTGAAGGTGGAGTGGTCACTGGTGGAGAAGATGGGGTCGAGTGTGTGTCCAGCAGAGTGGGTGGGTGCCGAGACGTGCTGTTTGAGTCCGAGGTTGGCGAGGTTGTCGATCAGGGTTGTGGTGTTACTGCCGTTGGCGTTCTTGATGTGAAAGTTCAGGTCCCCGAGGAGGATGTAGTCTGTGGAGGTGAGGGCGTGTGTGCTGATGAGGTCAGCCATGGATTCGCTGAATTGTGCACGGGGCCAGGGGGTCGGTAATTGAGCGTTCCTCTGAGGGTGGTGTTGTGATTGACGTGGATCTGGAGGTGTAGGTGTTCAGCCATGCTGAGGCAGTCCTCGGTGTTGGTTGAGACTCTGATGGTGTTCCTTTGGATGATGGCAATTCCAGTTCCTGGTTTGTTGTTGTTATGGTCCCTACGAGTGATCTTGTAGCCGCCCGGCATGGCTATGGCTATGTCAGGTGCTGAGGAGGTGTTCATCCACGTGTCGTCAGGAAGGCGACATCCGGGCCGGCGGAGTCGAGTAGGTCCCAGAGTTCGACGGCGTGTTTGTGGACTGAGCGGGTGTTCAATATTATGCAGCTGAGTTGGATGTGGTCGGCGTGATAGGCAGGGCATGCAGGTTTGCGGTGGCTGGTGTATTTGCAGTTACTTCCGATTAAATCCTTTTATTGCAAATAGTTCAATTTGTTTCTTCAATTGTACTTGTTACATAATGGACCGAAAAAAATATCAATGCTTCTACACGGCAGCTGTGCTCAAGCCTCTTGCTGTCGCATGCTCCATACTTTAAAGAAATCCTTAGTGATGCTTCTTTGTCCCAATGCATTTCAGGCTAACTTTGTAGCCCTTCTTCAGGGGTTCACTAGAAGTTTAAAGAAACATGGCCGTTAGGTATAGTCATGGCCCAACCATATTTATAACATTACATCATTAAATGTCTCAGATCCTCTAGTAAACATTTTCCCGCTATGCACTATATAAAGCGCTACGATCTTTCACCTAAACAAGAGTCACCACACGTTCGTAGCAAAGTTAGCCCGAAATGCAATGGGACAAAGAAGCATCACTAAGGATTTGTTTAAAGTATGGGGCATGCGACAGCAAGAGGCTTGAGCACAGCTGCCGTGTAGAAGCATTGATACTTTTTTCGGTCCATTATGTAACAAGTACAATTGAAGAAACAATTTGAACTATTTGCAATAAAAGGATTTATTCAGAAGAAATTGGTAGATTGTTTGATACGCCATTGGCATTCGCTGTGCGCTCGAGTTTGAAGTACATTCGCTTCAACTTCGTCAAGTTTATAACTCACGTGGTTTCAGGATGCACGCCTGAACTTTAAATTGGGATGAACTTAACAACTAAAATTTGCAACACACAGAGTGCCCTTGACTCTTCATGTTGTATTTGCAGTTACGGCAGGTGAAGGGACCGTGGGTGAGCTTCGAGGTCGCCTGGAAGCAGGTAGAGGGTCGGCCGCCATTGAATGCATGGAGGGTGTTGGAGTTGCAGCAGTGTCGGATGTCGTGGTGCTCGCGGGGGCCTGGGGGTTTGGCGCTGGGCACGGTCCAGTCATGGACGGGCGTAGACGGCTTAACTTAGGCGTGCGACCCTGCAGCGGTCGCCATTATGTAGGGGAGGGGGGCAGGAGTAGAAGTGGAAGGCGGGAGTGGGTAACATGATTTCTCCCTTTGTGTTTTATGGAATTATAACAATGCTGATTGTTTTATTTCCAATCCTATGCCTGCTTATGTTAGCCAAAATACTGCATCTTAGGGAACGTAGTTAAAAATAAAAATTTAAAACTTTTCTGTGTCTCTGATTACTCACGTTGTGGACTGGTATGAGAATACAGACAAATGAGTGTTCTTGATTCCCACCATTCCTGAGAGTACCCTACATCATGTGTTCTGGGTTGTCTAATCATTGGTAGCTTCGCTGTAGTACGGAGAGCTAATGAGACACTGATGTTAGTCGGATAAGGGTTCAAGGTACTGAGGCGAGTTTTTTGGTACACCACAATTCACTGAGCTCCTGGTTTCCTGTGCATAGTTCTGTTCATGAGCAGAATGGCGTTAGGGGTGATTGAGTCCTCCAACAGTCCCTAGGCCAGCCCAGTGGTCTTGGTCCCAAAGGCTGCACCACCCAGTGCCAGCCCAGAACTATTGTTTTGTGTGGACTACCGTGGGCTCAATGCCGTCACCAGGACTGACGCACACCCCATCCCCAGAGCTGATGAGCTCATTGATCGGTTGAGAGCTGCCCGGTTCCTCAGTACATTTGGTTTAACATCTGGGTACTGGCACATTGCTTTAACCGGCGGGGCAAGGAGAGGTCAGCATTTTCAACCCCAGAAGTTCATTACCAGTTCTGGGTGATGCCCTTTGGGTTGAAGAATGCCCCTGCCACTTTTCAGGGAACAGAGGTGGAGTGCTATAGAAAGGGAAGCTTTTGCTGTGGTCTGGGCGCTGATGAAGCTGAGGCCATACCTGTTTGGGACTCACTTTTGGGATCAGACAGACCACAGGCCCCTCAGATGGTTGATGCAAATGAGGGGTGAGAATCCAATACTGCTGAGGTGGTCCATTTCCCTATAGGGGATGGACTTTACGGTGGAACACCGCCCTGGCACAGAACACGCCAACGCAGATGGTCTGTCCAGGTTTTTCCGCCTTAGTGAAGAGAACTCCCAGGAGGGAGAACTCTCCCTACTTTCAACTGGAATAGACATGTGTTAGACTTGGCATCTTTTGGCATGTTTCCCCTGACTTTTTGCTTTCTGACCTCCCGGTTTTGACTCTGTTTTTGCTAGTGTGATGATTCTGTGCACTTTCCTCAGTGATGATTAGTGGTAAAGTGCAGGTGCTCCTGTTTACACTGTGTTATGGATTGGTGTTTGCATGATTGGCCTATTTGATTTATGTGTCAGTCCCTAGTAAAGAGCACTGCGAGTGCCAGGGCCTATAGATCAAATGCTGTTGGTGGGCTGCAGCGCTGGATTGTGCCACACACGCAAACAGCCCGTAAAGTGTAACTCTGGTCTGCCATTGCAGAGCCTGCGCGCAGCCTGGGGCTGTCATGTCGACTTCGCAAGTGCCCATACTTGCAAGTCCCCAAACCTTCCCTTTTCTACATGTGAGTAACCCCTAATGTAGGCCCAAGGTACCCCCATGGGCAGGCTGCATTGTATGTGAAAGGTAGGACATGCCCTGGTGTGTGTGGCATGTCCTGAGTGAATTACAGCCTACTTTGTTTTTCACTTTTGCAAGGCTACCTGTTCCTCATAGGCCAGAGTGGGCAGTTTGATTATAACATCCTATAATCCTAACTGACTCAGGGAACATGGTGGAAATTCGAGTTTAGTATGCCTGAACTCAGAGTGATAAAATACACCTGTTAGTGAAGTTGGTTTTAACATTCTGTGTTTGAAAATACCACTTTTAGAAAGTAGGTATTTTCTGACCTAACCATCCAGCCTGCCCCTGCTAGCTTGTAAATTAGCTGCCTGGTTTGTGAGTGACAGGGGCTGGGCGAGCCTCCAGGAGACAGGGTGAGTCAGCACAGGGCCGAATAGACACAGCTACAAATAGATGGGTGGAAGGAGTCGCACCTGGTTCTGAATAGGGCTGAGCTTGCCTTCCACAATGCTGGCTCCACCTCCTGTGGTGCGTCTGATGACCCTGGCCCACACTGACAAAGGAAGAAGGTGCACACTGGCAGAATGCACCCAGAACTGGTTTGAACTTGGTACAGGCCCCTCTGCCTTCAGAGGAGAAAGGTTTGCTGGTAAAATATTGGGGCCCAGACCCCAGAGATTTAGATTACTTCTGAACAATTTTGGGATCAAGAAGACGGCCAAGAAGAAGAGCCTGAGAAGCTACCACTTGACTGTGCGCTTTGCTGTGTTGGCCTGCAGTGGCTGCTCCTGCCTTCGGCAGTGAAAGGACTAAACCTTCTCCAATCTACTTTTGTGAGTGTCTCCAAGGGCTTGAGGTAGAGCTTGCCCCCTGTTCAAGAAGTCTCAGGAACAGCAAAGACTTCAAGCCCGATGCCGGGTATGACGCCGCTGCGGACTCCGTGTCCTGAAGTCATCGCAAAGGGCACTGCAGCAATGCTGCAACGCGTCCCTGGTCTCACTGACGATGCCAAATGATGCTGCCTCGGAGCCGCTGCTCGCACCGTGACCTGTGTGCACGACACTCCGCACCGCCTCGCTTCACAACAACGCCTTGGTATCCCCGAAGCCGCCGCTTCATGCCGGACTCGATGCCGCTGCTTGCACCGTGGTTCGAGGCCACCGCTCGTAAGGTTACACGACGCACCGCCCTCATCCCTCACCGCAGCCTAGGCCTACTGATGCTGGTGCCATCGACTCCAGTTGTCAGCCGATGATAGCGCTTCAGCAACGACGACGCCGCTGCTGCACCGTGACCTGCCAGCACCGCGACGAGCACCGCCTGTACCTCATACCGCGACCCTGGTCTCACCGAGGACGCCATCTGATGACGCCACCAAGCCCCTGCTTGCACCACGACCTACGGGAACCGGACGACGCACCGCTGCACTTTGCACCGCAGCACCTGACGCCTGCCGACGCCAGTGGTCCTTTATCCATCAGAGAGGAGATCGACCTGCAACAGGTGTGACAACCTGCATCTCTGAAAGGTACTGTTTCCGGGTCTTCCTGACACTTTAGCTGACCCGCGACACCGCGGTCAGCCAGAACTATTTGGATTTATTTGTTCACAAAGCCTTGATAGCCCAGGACGGAGCTATCGAAAGCAAGGAACTGTGTTTTCAACTTATCTTTGCAACTTAAAGACATCTTGCAACGCATCTATTTTTAAAGTACTGAACGGTGGATTTTTATCGTATTTGGTCTTGTTTTAAGTATATTAAAATATTGGCTATTTTTCTAAACTGGTGTGGTGTCCGTTTGTAGTGCTTAGATTATATTATGGTTGGTTTGGTGCAAATGCTTTACACACTGCCTCTAGGATAAGCCTGACTCAAGCTACCAAGGGGGAGAGCAGGGGTTATTTTAGGAGTGTAATTCCTTTATCCTGACTAGAGTGGTGGTTTCTGCCTGGTTTTGGTGCAAACCTTAACCAACCAGAAATCCTGTTTCTAACACCCACTCAATCTCTGATACAGACAGTCTCAGAGCCACTTAGTAGTCCAAAAAGTATACTAATTTAACTTATGTAGTAGCTTAGTATATATCTGTAAACCGAACAAACTTTTACCAAACACTCACACTCACTGGATAATGTCATTTGAGATGTCATCAGTTATGTCACTGACCATGCCATGAGTGATGCAATATGTGAGGTCAAAAGTCAAAACCCAATTGGGGTAGTGTTCAAAGATTAAAGTCACTGGAAATGGTAAGTGGTGTTCGCCGTATTAACACCAATAGCAATCCAGGGGTCAGACCCCCTACACTCCAGAAAGCGCCCGCAGTTGCGAGCGCTGGATCCACATAGTATGCGGCGGGACTCCTCCTGCGGCCGGACTAGCCGCTTTTACATCAAAGAAACCAGGTTGCCCACGTGGAGTCATCACTCGTGGAAGGGAAACAGCACACAGCCCCCGGCAGTATCAACACAGCGCTCCCATAGCCATTTCACCTGCAAACTGCCATACGCGTTTCGAGCCCCATTGGCTCTTGATCACTGGCTTGCACAAAGATGAACGAAACAGGAGGAAAGTGCTATGTGGCCATTTTTATTTCATGATTGTTACCGCCAATGTGGGCATTACCCTTAGCATGCTGGTTAATGCAGTCCTCAGGATAACTAGACTCTAATACAAAACCTTTGCTTAAGTACTGCTGTCCTCATTCAAATAAACCCGAGTGGGGGAGTGTTCAAAGAATAAAGTAATTATAAATGGTAAGTGGTTTTCGCTCTATTAACACCAATAGCAATGCAGGGGTCAGGCCCCCTATACTCCAGAAAGCGCTCGCGAGCTCTGGATCTGCATAGTATGCGGCGGGACTCCTCCTGCGGCTGGACTAGCCACTTTTACATCAAAGAAACCAGGTTGCCCACGTGGAGTCATCACTCGTGGAAGGAAAACACCTCACAGTCCCCGGCAGTATCAACACAGCGCTCCCATAGCCATTTCACCTGCAAACTGCCATACGCGTTTCGAGCCCCGTTGGCTCTTGATCACTGGCTTGCACAAAGATGAATGAAACAGGAGGAAAGTGCTATGTGGCCATTTTTTATTTCATGATTGTTGCCGCCAATATGGACATTACCCATAGCATGCTGGTTAATGTAGTCCTCAGGATAACCAGACTCTAATACAAAACCTTTGCGTAAGTACTGCTGTCCTCATTCAAGTAAACCCAAGTGGGGGAGTGTTCAAAGATTAAAGTAATTAGAAATGGTAAGAGGTTTTCACCGTATTAACACCAATAGCAATCCAGGGGTCAGGCCCCCTCCACTCCAGAAAGCACAAGCGGTTGCGAGTACTGGATCCGCATAGTATGCGGCAGGACTCCTCCTGCGGCTGGACTAGCCGTTTATACATCAAAGAAACCAGGTTGCCCACGTCGAGTCATCACTCGTGGGAGGAAAACAGCACACAGCCCCTGGCAGTATCAACACAGCGCTCCCATAACCATTTCACCTGCAAACTGCCATACACGTTTCGAGCCCAGTTGGCTCTTGAACACTGGCTTAAACAAAGATAAACGAAACAGCAGGAAAGTGCTCTGTGACCATTTTTAATTTCATGATTGTTACCGCCCATGTGGGCATTACGCATAGTATGCTGGTTAATGTGGTCCTCAGGATAACTGGACTCTAATACAAAACCTTTGCGTAAGTACTGCTGTCCTCGTTCAAAAAAACCCAAGTGGGGAAGTGTTCAAAGATTAAAGTCATTGGAAACGGTAAGTGGTTTTCACTGTATTAACACAAATAGCAATCCAGGGGTCAGGCCCCTTCCACTCCAGAAAGCGCCCGTGGTTGCGAGCACTGGATCCGCATAGTATGCGGCTGGACTAGCTGTTTTTACACCAAAGAAACCAGGTTGCCCATGTGGAGTCATCACTCGTGGAAGGGAAACAGCACACAGCCCCTGGCAGTATCAACACAGCGCTCCCATAGCCATTTCACCTGCAAACTGCCATACACGTTTCAAGCCCAGTTGGCTCTTGATCACTGGCTTGCACAAAGATGAACGAAACAGCAGGAAAGTGCTATGTGGCCATTTTTGATTTCATGATTGTTACCGCCAATGTGGGCATTACCCATAGCATGCTGGTTAATATAGTCGTCAGGATAACTAGACTCTAATACAAAACCTTTGCGTAAGTACTGCTGTCCTCATTAAAATATACCCAAGTGGGGAAGTGTTCGAAGACTAAAGTCATTAGAAATGGTAAGTGGTTTTCGCCGTATTGACACCAATAGCAATCCAGGGGTCAGACCACCTCCACTCCAGAAAGCCCAAGCGGTTGCGAGCACTGGATTCGCATAGTATGCGGCGGGATTCCTCCTGCGGCTGGACTAGCTGTTTTTACACCAAAGAAACCAGGTTGCCCACGTGGAGTCATCACTCGTAGAAGGGAAACAGCACACAGCCCCTGGAACTATCAACACAGCACTCCCATAACCATTTCATCTGCAAACTGCCATACACGTTTCAAGCCCAGTTGGCTCTTGATAACTGGCTTGCACAAAGATGAACGAAACAGCAGGAAAGTGCTATGTGGCCATTTTTAATTTCATGATTGTTACCGCCCATGTGGGTCTAACCCATAGCATGCTGGTTAATGTAGTCCTCAGAATAACTGGACTCTAATACAAAACCTTTGCGTAAGTACTGCTGTCCTCGGTCAAATAAACCCAAGTGGGGAAGTGTTCAAAGATTAAAATCATTGGAAATGGTAAGTGGTTTTCGCCTTATTAACACCAATAGCAATTCAGGGGTCAGGCCCCCTCCACTCCAGTGCAAGCCAGTGATCAAGAGCTTTCTGGAGTGGAGGGGGTCTGACCCCTGGATTGCTATTGGTGTTAATACGGTGAAAACCACTTACCATTTCCAATGACTTTAATCTTTGAACACTACCCCACTTGGGTTTATTTGCGAACTTACCCATGCGGTCGTACATGGGTGCGGCCATCTTGTTTTCAGTGTTTGCGTTGCGTATTTCTGTTTCCGGGTGCCAGTTGCATGCTCGCGTTGTGCATTTCCTACGTGCGGGCCGCAATAAGGTGTTAGCGTCCGTTTTTGCATGCTCGCGGGGGAAATATCGCGCAAACTTACCCATGTAGTCGCAATGGCTGCGGCCATCTTAATTTTCATCCATTGCTATGGTTCTGGGCATGCTTTTTCAATCCTCCCTTATTCTTTGCAATCCTTTGTTTCTTTGAACTTTGTTTTAATTTTTTTTACTCATTATCTATCTCTTTATTTTTCGACATCTATGTTTTGTGTTTTTTTTCTACTTTTGGTTACTTAAAACTACTTTTTTTAACTCTTTTCTTTTATTTACTTTTTCCCTATTCTTTCTTTCCTATTTTTTTTCCCTTTCCTGTCCAGGACCATGGCAAAGGGAGCTGGGAAGAACATGAAACGGAAGGGTCCCCGACCTTGTACCCGGCTCCCTTGCGGGCGCTTGAGGGGGGAGGCAGTAGTAGCCCGGGAGATCTTCAGCACAGTGGAGGTTGCCGCACTGGTTTTCTTTGTCCAGCGCCACCTCCCCAAAACCGTCGCGGCAGGCGTCAGGCCCGGTACTAGCTATGGGGGAAGGTGTGCCGGGCCATGTATCAGGAGTCTGGGGTCCGGCACACCTACAACCAGGCGACGCACCGGTGGTCCGAAATCCTGGACCGGGAGCAAGACCTGCTCGACCTGCTTGGAGTCCAGATCCCGGGCCTTGGTGAGTAGTAGTAGCTAGTATTTAATCACTACTTTGTTTTATCTGTGTTATGATATTGCAATTTGTTTTTTCCGAAGAGCAAGAATGCTGCCGATTACATTGCAGGTAAAATATGTTCCAAAAGCTTCTGGGATTGCAGGTGCTCGCCTGCTCACTGGCAGTGCTACTATGCTTACTTGTTTTCAATTTTGTGCTCATTTCACCTGAGTGATTATTTATGAGTGAGTACTTTAAAGAACTGCGTAATGCTAGACACTAGAGACTCAAGTCCAGTCCTTCCTTTGTACTCCTGCCAAGAGATAGTGGTGGTGGATTGATAGTTTGAGTATAATATGACTGGTTATTTAGTGGGAAACTTTTTAGTGGTCTGCAATCATGACAGACTGTGTCTGTCATTTCGCGTGCTGCGGAGTGCTGCCTGCCAGTCCTAGTAGAACCTTTTTATAGTTGGTTTAGTGAGTTACATAACTTTCCAAGTAGACGGTACGCGAATCCAGCAATACTAATATCCTAGTAGACCACATCAGATAGGTCAATAAATTTAGTACAGTTGTTGTCTATTTCCCCGAAATAATTTGTTATTGTTTTTTTTTTAAATGTTTGATTTGGTTGACAACAATCATCCATGTTTGTGTCTTTCTTTCATGTACATCAGATCCCCCCAGGGGCAAGAGGACAGAGGTGGAGGTAGTGGCGATGGCGGAGCAGGAAGGGCAGGATAGGTCCGCCGAGGGCTCCTCTGCTGGCCCCAGTAAGTTTTCCTGTTAATATTATTAATTATACTTCCCTATCTTTTACAGCACCTATTTATTCCAAACGTTCCTCATAATTCTATTGTTTCCTAAATCATCTATGATCTTCTTGTAGACTGTTTCTAAATTCTTATCCTGCCTTTACTATGACTCTCTGTGCTACAACTAGATTATTATTAGTCTGTCTGTGTAGCTAGCGGAGCTTGCACAGTTGGCAAAAGGTGTACTGTTAAACAAAACCCCTATTCAGCAATAGCTCTAGGCACTGAGTGCGGTAGTCTGGGTTGTCCGTAATGTCTATTGAAGTCTTCTAAATGTTTATGCTTTGACAATTCCCAACAATAACATTTCAATGGCCACCAAGAATAAGAATAAGATACTAGTTTACTTTTTGATTGAATAGGAGGACATACTACTACTGTTGCAGGGATGATTCTGCACATACAGAACTATGGACAAGAAATAGGGCATTGGTTATAAATTATAATAGGCACAGTTAGACTTTCCACATACCTCATTCATACCAGAAGTTGAACCCCCAATCTCCTTACTGACTAGCTAGTGTGTCAGAGAGTAATTATTTTGCTCCCAAATGCAGCAATGATCCCCAATGATTATACAACCCAGAGAACATAAGACTATGGAGTCAGAGTCCCGACCTCTCAGAGTCACAGACTCATGCTTGCAAATTGCAAACCCTTTCGCTCACTTACTCACTCATGACCAAAAACCACAGAGTCTATGTAAGTTTTAAAGCTTTATTAAAAGTAAAACAAGTAGCTCTGTATGTACTCTGTAAAAATTTTAATTGTGCATTATATGAAAACATTTATTAAAATCAATGTCATATAACAAACGGAGAACGGCTGAAAAGTGGCTGATTTCACACATTAATTGTGGGAGAGCCCTCACCTGGTTGGAACTTAAAGTCTTGGTGGGGATGAATCGTTGACGACTCTGACTAAGAAATGATGATGATCTTGCTCTTGTTCGTAGAAGGGAAGCTTCTGTCTGTTATGAGAGAAATGTTGCGTGTTAAAAAGCAAATATGTATCAGTTGTGTCAAAAAGTGTAGCATCACAGGTTATGGCTAAGCATAAATAAAAAACACCCTTCCCTGAATAAAGGGACATTTTTAGTTTAGACTAGAGAGTCACAAATTATTAAATTTGTTCATGTAGTCTTAGTAATTTTTTTTCATTCCTAGACAAAATAGGGAGTGGTGTATATGGCATCTAAAATATTAAATGTTTTTTCTAGGCATAACACCATTGGCACAGCCAACCGCCAGCGCGGAGGTGGGCTCTCCAGGGTCGGATGCGGTGCCACAGCCAGCAGGAACTGCTGTGGGGGATGCCATGGTAGTGGCAGGCATTGGTAAGCTATTATATTCCTTACTTATTGAGATTGCAGAGTGGGCTCTCTGCAGGGGTGTATATGTTGTACAGTACAAGTACACTTTACTGTTTACAAGACTTACACATTTAGAACTAAGTTTTTGTCAACCAGGTAGAAGACAGTCACCCTTGACTTCTCATTAGCAATAGCAGCGGGAGTTGAGGAGTAACCAATGGCCTCCTCTAAATTTGACTTCAACTCAGCTGTGAAAGTTTTATCGAGAAGCCAAGTCAGATTAGAGATGAACTTGATGGATGGAATGAACAAAAAGGAAAAGCAGAGTGTAAGGAAGGACGAGCGAAAATTAATGACTGGCAAAGAATGATCCTTGTTTTTGAATGCTGCCCGAGGTGGCTGGGAATCTGATGCATGGCTGGTTGAAGGCTGAAGCAAGGATGGGTGGAAGGAGAAAGAAAAGAGGACTGCATGGGTGGGTGAAACAGAAACTGTATGTGTGCGCAATATATCCTTTGGTTCAAATTCAAATGCAAGTCAAGCACGGATGCATGGCTGGCGTTTTACCCCCCCAAAAAAGGCTATTTTTCGGTGAGAAAAAGTAAGGTTTGTCCAGTTGAGAGTCAGACATTAAGAAGAATGATTGGCATTTACTTTGAATGGATGGATGCCTGCCTGCCTGGATGGTATCTTCCTCATAGTTAGCATAGGTGTATGTAGACAGAGTAGACGGTCACTGGATGAAGAAGAGTGTTACTTTGAAGAGCATGCAACACCGCACGTCCGTGCCAGAGTAGCAAAGCAGAGGAAAGTAGAAGTTGTAATTTTTCAGAATACTACCATGACTAGTAACAGTAGTTTGCAAGCACAACATATATCCGGCGATTACGGTGACCACTCACTCACTACCTCTGTTAATAATTATTTTACAACTCTGTCATTTATGTGTGGCCTATCGGTGTTCACTCAATCAAAAACAAAGCACCTAAATGTCATACCATATGTAAGCAAATATCCTGTAAAGGTATAGATGATCATATTATTTATCTTCTTCATTTTCCTTTTGTAGTAGTCAGGGTCAGGGCAGGGTGAAAGTTAAATTAATTAAGCAGTAGCCCTGTAACAGAGTATGGCCAGTGCCACCCGTAATCGAAAAGTAAGAGCTTCACTACCTGCATGTACTGGACTGGCCACAGTAACGCAAGTCTGTGTCATCATGGCTTGCGTCTGTTTTTTTCGGGTGCAAGTTGACTGCGCTGGCATTATGCCGGCTTCCACAAGTTTACGTACCAATTTCGTTAAACAAGAGAGAAGAAGAAGACTGGTGTACTGTCTAAGTCTAATGTAGTGAGTCCATATAGTGCTAGTAGAATCCCTGAAACTCCCACTAATGTTAGAGCAGAGGGCGAAGAAGTGGAAGGTTAGATAGATACGTGCCACAAATGTTATGTACTGTGCTTGCAAGTTGCTAGTACTACTGTGACACAACTTTCTACTGAATAATTTTGTGTTAATCTTAAAGAGCATTGGTTACAGTATGTTTTTCTTTCTTCATATAGATGCTTCTTCCAAACTAACAAGGAAGGAGTTGGCTAGACGGGCCCGGCAACGGAAGCTGGAGGCAAGTGACGCCGAATATCAGCGGCTGGTGGCCCAGAAGGAGGAGGACACGCAGTCGCCATCAACATCCACGACAGCTGCATCCTCCTCCGCCCACCCTGGGTCATCCAGTCAGCGCAAGCCTTCAGCGGTACGGAGCCGTGGTCCCGCAGCCACCCGCGACCGCCAAGCAGCAAAAAAATCAGCTGGCCCCCATAGCAGGTGCAAGGCTCGTCTGCACCGCTTGACCCTCAGAGTGTCCAACCTTGAGCAGGAGGTGGCGAGGCTGAAAATCCTGCTCAAGGACCTCCGCAGAGAGCATTGTGACAACCTGGCCAAAGGACACCGCCGGCAGAAGTAGAGGAGAGACTGTCCCTTGCCCCTTTTTTAGAGACTTTTGGGGGGTGGGAATTGGGCGTTGGGGTTTTTGGACTTTTGGGGGCTGATTTGATTCACGGACATTGGTTGGAGTTAGGGAGGGGGTGGGTTGGGTCTTCTTGTGGGATAGTTTATTTTTGTTAGGGCTCCAATAATTATTTATTTATTTCTCTACTTAAACATAGCATACAAGTGTTTTTTTACTGTTTACTGTTCTGGGGAGGAGGCGGGGGGGGGGGGGGGTTAACTGTACGTTTGTTTTCCTGAAACTTAACTAGCTGGTTGATTCAAATTGTCTAATCACCCAAATTTGAACAAAAGTGCCACTGACAGAGTTAGTGAATTCAATTGTCCTACTACTTTACTAGTACTACCATCAGTCTCTCCTCTCCTCCTACTCCATTATTCTTCCTCCCCCAAAATGCTTATCTTACCTGTGATTCGTGTTTCAGAATAGGGCTAGGCACAGGGCTGGCTGCATGGCAAATGGCGATTAAGGTTGGCTATGGATTCCTGGACAGTTGAAATGTCATTGTTGTGGTGGTGGTAGTAGTAGTGGTACACACTGGCAGTAGCAGCATATGAAAAAAAAGAAATTAAATATTGAGTGGCCTGAGCGTAGCATTAGAACAGTACGATAGATAGTACAGTACACAGTAAGAATATATCCTCAGATTCCTTTACCAGCCTTGAACTTGATTTTCTGTTGCTTAGACCTTATCCTCCCTAGCAAGTGTGTGGAATTATTGTTGTCATTTAGTCACACCTCAATGAAAACCACACAGCCTGGGGGAAGAGGGTTAGGGCTTGAAAATTGGATGGGAATGGGGGTTTTGGGAAAGTTTTGTGGAGAGAGGAAAAAAAACACAGCATGGACAAACAACAAATGAAGAAAAACAAATCTTTGGATACGAAGATATCCATAAATCTTTTAAGTGACATAAAGGAAGTGCACTACTGCATGCATGAAGTTGTTTGCTAAATGGATGGTTAGGTTTCTGAAAAGTAGTACTTAATGCAACTTACTAACTATGAATAAACATTATTTGACAGTACAGGGCTGCAGTAATTATGCAATTTCACTTGCCTATCTGCCCTCAGAGAGAATAAACACTTATTAGTACATTAAATTAGTTTTAAAAATAGCAAAGAAACTTATCAAATAGCTGGAGGGATGAATTTGAAGCAGAGAGCCAAGAAACGCACAGAGTCACACTCATAGAAGTTCAAAACAATAACATTCTTTAACCCCTTCAGCGCGGCGCGAATTTTCGCGCTGTGCTGAAGGTTCTAATGAGCCTATCGGCTCATGACGGAACGGTTCCGTCATAAGCCCAGCTCAACCGACGCTCATGACGGAACCGTTCCGTCATGAGCATGGAAGGGGTTAAAAGATAAGGAGAAGTGAAGAGGATAATGTAACTGTATGCTGTAGTTGTCCTGTTCAATTTGGGAAGTTGCATGCATCCAGCCATTCCTCTTATTTGCGGTACTCCTCCATTCCATCTGACGCTCCGTCGATCAATCTTGATGACCAGACAGACACACTGTCCACTGCCTGCCTGGCGGATGCAAAATTGCGGATCGCTAATGGTAAGCCTGAGTTAATCGATTTTACCATTGCACAGGGTAAAAGCCGGCCTGTAATTGTTGATGGAAAAACAGGAAGTGATATTAAAAAACACCACGGAGAAAAAAACTATAAGGTACGGTATGTAGTGCAAAAATAACACTTTCAGTTTCAGAGGCAACAGTAGTATTACATACAAGCATCATTTCTAAAGTGCGTACTCTGAGTCTCCTTTTCAAGGATAGTAATTAGCACACAGCACAGCAGGCCGGGGCCATGCAGACGGTCAAGGCAGGCACCACTGAGTGAAGCGACCTGATGTAGCATACCTCTTTGACACAGACAGACAAAGCATATCTAGTTATATGCAGCAAGCCACATAGCCATAGCCGCAATTTTACATGAAGTGCTGTCTGGTCTCTGGCATAACAACAATACACTGGCTCGACCACTCCATACCATGACTAGACAGACATGTAGTTCTGCTGTAGTTGTTGTTGACTGGTTTACCTGTTTGCCACTCACGAAATGGCCGTAGTTCTTCCATAAACCGATGATGATGATCCATCCATCCCAGTGAGTGACTATAAAGAAAAAAGATATTATGTAACTTTAATCATCAAGACTTATCATCATCATGGTATATTGGCAAACTCAATGTTGTTCACGAAGTCGCAGTCTACACACACAGTGAGTCCAAGGACATTTGGCATATTAAAAAATGCAACGTAGTGACCCTTGTAGTAGAAGTACAATTTGAATTAAACAAGGTAAAAAAAAACAGAGTAGACTTGAGTTACATTTAGTGTGTGAAATATTAAATAATAACAGAAGTCTTATGACTATTCATTTCATGCACAACAAACAAACAGCAATTGCTTTCATCAGAGCCAGACAGCCAGTGCTGTCCACTGCATGCCATCTCATTATTCATTACCTGTTCCACTTTTTGTCCGCATCTTGTTCTGAAAGTGAAGGCCAACAGGGCAGCCTCTCGTGTCAATTTCAGAAGTAACTGTCAGCAATCAGCATCTAGTCAGTAATTCCAGTCCCACTTCTATTGAGGGGACTCGTCTACAAAGCGACCGTTTCTTCATTCTGCGTAATCCAGCCATCTGCCTTGAGGGAAATGGATAGGGGGAGTTTGGAGGAGTAGGATAGAGGAGCATGACTGAGTTGTGAACTTGTGAACTTCAAGATTGCAGACAGCGGCACCTTCAATAAGGAAATAAGATGAAGACAGTCCTGCTGATGGATTTGTTGTGATTAGAGTTTTGTTTTGGTAAAAGTTGCAAAACAAAGAAAGACACACAGTAGTAAAAGTGAATAAGGAGTCAGGATGAAAAAAAGGAAGTCAGTTTCAGGCCTAGGTGTCAGGGAAGTAGAGCTCATCCTCAAAATCTGTGAATTGAGATGGGAGTAGGTCAGCTAACAGAGAAGAACTTCCGTCACCAAAGTCGGTGTCCTCTTCTTCCTGCGTGGATTCACATATTTTGTAATCTGGTGCTATGAAGTGCTGATTCATCTTGATCGTTGTTAACCTCTCCACATTTTTGTGCGACAGGCGGGTTCTTTATGAAGTTACAATGGCACCAGCAGCACTGAAAACACGTTCAGAAGACACGCTTGCGAGTGGGCGAGACAAATAATTTAGAGCCAGCTTGGTGATTGGTGGCATACAGCAATGGGTTGTGATTAATGTAGACCTCTGTTAGGTCATCCAGAAAGGCCTGCACCATCCACTCAAGGTCATCCAGGGCTGCTCCACTTTGCGTACCATCTGTGGCCTTTGCATCAGCACTGGAATGAGCAAACCCTTGATGAGTTATCCAATCCGCTTCCGACAATATTATGGCTGGGCCTGGTGCAGGTGAGGATGATGATATGGTTTCTTGTGTAGGTAACGGCTGTGAGAAAAAGTGACTGCCTTCGGCCACAGAAGTGGACCTTGACGCCGGATGGCCTGCTGATTCAGTAGTACTTCTGCCGGTCCCTTCAATTTCCTGCCGCTCTTTTTCGAACCGAGTGGCTGACAGAGCTAGCCAATGTTTGTACTTTGTAACTTCTGCTTCAGTAAAAGGAATGAATGCTTTGCTGGCGAGTGCGTTATTGTACCGTGGATCCAGAATAGTGGCACAAATGTAATATTGTTCTGTATGTATTGTTTTGAGCCTTACATTGTCAACTAGGCTGGTTAATAGGCTCTCCGCCAACGGATATGCGTCTTGCTTGTCAGCATCATCTTTGAACGTTGACGACACCGCCTTCAGTTGGTGTTCTAGCATGCGCAACAATGGGATAGCTTTGCCCAAAGTACAGTCCTCCCTGCTGACTTCATGCGTGAAGACCTCAAAAGGACGAAGCATGTCAGTCAGGCTTTTAACTAGGTCCCATTCCTCCAACTCTAGCCTCATGTCTTTCATAGAAGAACCCAGTGCAAAGACATACTCATTGATTTTCAAGCACTGCTCAGATAGACGCTCAAGCATGTAGAAGGTTGAGTTCCAACGTGTTACCACCTCCTGGATGAGTTCTCTGACTGGCACTCTCCGGTCATGTTGAAGTTTCCTCAGCTGCTTCCGGGCCTTAAAAGAATGGCTGAAATGTGTGCAGATTCTTCGGCAGGTGGTCAGTAACTTGCTGACTGTGTTTTCCTTTTTCAAGAAATCTTGAACAACAATGTTAATACTATGCGCCAAACACGGCACCCTGAAATAGCCACCATCATTCATGGCCCTAACTAGATTACTGCCATTATCCGTGGAAACATACCCAATCATGTGCTTTTTTGGATCCAGCCATTCAAAGACCTTACTGTTAAACTCCCCCAAAGTGTTTACTGCAGTATGAGATGTCTCCATGGCAAACATGGCTACTGTTGCATGTTTCCGACTAGCTTGAAAAATTGTGGCAGTGTCAACAACACCTGCAGACATCTTTTCTCTAACCCCTGCAAAAGAGATCCAGTGTGCAGTGATGCACATGTAATCAAGGGCTTGGCAACTGGTCCACATGTCTGTTGTCAGGTGGATAGTGTGAACAGCACTCTTCTGCAAAGCTGCCCCATTCACCTCCAGCACATCTTGATGTAGTGCTGGAACTGCAACTCTAGCAAAATAGGACTGGCAAGGAACCTTCCATTTAGGGCAGACTGTTGCCACAAATTGTCGAAAACCCACCCCTTCCACGAAAGAAAAAGGGAGAAGGTCCAGCTCTAATATTTTAGCCAGCATTGCATTATAAAGACGTGCTGTTGGGTGGTTGCGTTCCAATGGCGCCTCCGACCAAAACATGCTTTTAATGGTGGTCTGGACCGTTTTCATATGTGATGAGGATGCGGACCTCTTCAACCCAGTTAGGCTCATTGTTGTTCTTTTTCGCATTGGTGTCTCTACCAGACTACTGTGCCTCCTTAATGTTGTTGGGGTAGAGGAGGATGTGGGCGCTACCACTGCAGTGCTGCTGCCAGGGGTTCTGTGTGTACCAGAAAAAATGTCTCTCGGTTGTTCACCTCCCCCCTGCACGATCAGCTCCTCTTCATCATCAGATGCAATATCAATGTCTACATTTAGATTTTTACTTTTGGCTTTCCGGATGTTACTTAGGTGCGCCTCCCACTGGATAATGTAGTGTTCTTTGAGATGACCTCTCTGGCCTCAGGTACCATAGTTAGTACCAAGCTTACCCCAACTAACTACTTGTTTACAAATCGAACAAATGACTAGGTTTTCTGCCTTTTTGTTAATACTAAAGAAGTCCCAAACTGGGTACTGGATATTTCTGGTGGTGGTGGATGAGGTGCTAATTATCAAAAGTACAATGTGAGTTGGGCCAGCAAGGGATTTTATTTAAATTGTAAATGGTCAGCTGATGCAGAACTTAACTTAATTTGTTACTCGCACTGTTATAAACTAGTCGCTGAAAAAATAATAATCAATCATACGAGCAGATAATGTTACCACACTAACATTATATAGAATAATACACAAACCAGGTGTTTAGGATTCAAAAAAAGTTTGTTATTTTACTTAAACATAGAAAATTGATTATTTGATAAAATAGGGTACAAAACAATGCAAAATGAGATATACTGGGAGTACATTACATGTTCCACTGGTATATCATTGAAGGTCTAAACTGCTAAAAGAAATAACATCATTGATTTCAGCTTGGAAATTAGATGAAAATCAATCGTGGTGGATGAGTCAGTTTCAGAATTAGACACTGTTGTCGATGTTTCGGTCTTTTTGTTTATATTTTCATAAGACCATCTTCAGGACAGAGAATAAAAGCATTTCAATGTAGACCCTGTATTACAATTCACAATTCACGCAACCACTTCCTAGCCAGGTCAGTGAGGTGTTTTCAAGATCAATCAATTGTGGATGTAGTCTGTAAGGTGTTGTGTTCTGTACCTTCAGAACAGTCGGAGCACTTTAGGATTAGGCTCAGCACGACGATTTTAGACTTGTTTAATTGTTGTGGATAGGCTCAGCGCGACGCTTGAGGCCTGTTCAGTTATTGAGTTCTCGCGTTTTAGTTCGTCGAGATTTCTGGCAGAACAATACGTCCGGGTCACGTACGGCAGCGTCTTCAGAGAAAAACAGCACGTCGGAGTAATAACTATTCATATAAGTCAACCAATAAAAGAACTAAAATTCACTCGCAATACTTAATTATAAGAACAGACGAATTAATGCGCTCTGTCTTTTGCATCAATTGACGCTTTAGGAAACTAATAATAGTATAAACCAACATTAGCGTTAAAGTGATTACAAGGCTAACTGAAGATAAATATACGAAGACATCTGCAGTACCAAATGCAAGTGAGTAGTGAACTATAAAAGCAGCTAAAATCCTATTAATAATTAAAAAGATGGGGTAAGATGCCTGCATAGCACACGAGCAAATTAACACACTAGCAAATAATGAACAATAGAAATAGTACAAATAATATAAACAAAAGAGACATAGATGTTTAATAAACCTGCTGTTATATAAGCAGTTTTAATTTTCACTTATACAATTTTATTTTCTGGAGATAAATATACTAAGACTTCTGTAGTACCAAATGTAGGTGATTAGTGAACTATAAAAGCAGCTAAGACCCTATTAATAATTAAAAAGATGTGGTACGATGCCTGCACAGTATACGAGCAAACTAACACGCTAGCAAATAATGCACAATAGAAATAGTACAAATAATATGAATAAAATAGCCTTAGATGTTTAACAAACATGCTGCTATATAAACAGTTATTATTTTCACGTATACTATTTCATTCTCTTCCCCAGAGCCTGACAATTGATTAAATCAGCTTGTGCATAATAATGATTAGAGGGCCACCGCGTCTTCAATAAAGTTTTGATGGTGAAATATTCAAAGCATCCAGCCACGCGCTGTATCCTTGAGCTAATCCCATACTCCTGGGTAAGTGGATCAACTCTCTTCCCGCATAGCCACTTCATCATAAGAGTCTTTATGGAATAAACGAGTAGCTTGTGTTTTTCTTTATATCTTGTCTTGTCCAGGGTGAAAGTTTAATATCAACCACAAAACGGTGGCTCCCTTGACCTCAAGTTAATAGAAACATATTATAAGGTAATTACAACCTTAGATAAGACTATGCACATTAGTGAAATAGCATAACAAATATACTGATCTCTAATCACTAATAATATACAATTCCATATATAGGACGGTGCAGAATTCAGACGTCCCCAACTATTTAATGGATATATACCTTTTGATAAGAAGATTACCTCAAAGATCCTGATAAATTCCTCAAATTCAATACTGAGGTTTTTATACCTTTCTTTTGAGAGGTATGCATATTCCATTTTTTTTCTTTCATTGGAGTGTTAGCAAAAGGTGTAATAGTGAATCCATAGTAAGAGTAAAATTCTCCCTCTTTCGTTCCATTCTTAAACCCTTCATACCACATGTTCAATAAATCTAATATTAATGGTGCCTTAAAGGTGGTGGAGGTGCTACTTTAAAGGCCAGATGAAGTGGAGGATGGGCATGACCGAATTTGACTCTGTTGTGCACTTTCAGTTACAGCAACACTACTTGAGGTAACGGAGGTCGAGCTGGATGGAGGTCTCTGCCGCCCCTTCTGAAGAGAAAATATGGCAGCTGTAGGTCGGGATAGGGTACAAATGTCTGTCTGCACATGCCCGCTGGGGCTGGAGTGACGACTGTGATGACTGGGTCGTCATCGTCAGACTGTTCATCAGCAGCAGAATCCACCACAACTACTTCTTGTTCGTCGTCATCACCCATAAGTAAAAGCCTTGCGGGAACCTTCCTTTTAGGCTTAGCTACCTTTGTCGGCTCATGGCATGCCTCCGTCTCAGACTGCATTGGTGGGTTCCAATCAAGATCAAGATCATCAGAAGGAAGGGGGCTTGAAGAAGAACTTGTACTAGCCCTCCTTGGCATTTTTCTTGCTGGGGATCTTGTAGACAATGGACCATCAGGAGGAGTGGCTTGCTCGGATGATACCTCTACTTGAATATCGATTTCCTGATGTGCCCCTCCTTCTGGAGGAACAAGCATTGTGGGAAGTTGTGCCTCTCCATGCGCCTCTCCATGCACCTCTACTTGCACCTCTACTTGCACCTCTACTTGCACCTCTAATTGCGCCTCTACTTGCACCACTCCTTGCACCTCTACTTGCGCCTCTACTTGCGCCACTCCTTGCCCCACTCCTTGCGCCTCTCCTTGCGCCTCTACTTGCGCCTCTACTTGTGCCACTCCTTGCGCCACTCCTTGAGCCACTCCCTGCCACTCTCCTTGTGCCTCTCCTTGCGCCTCTCCTTGTTGCACCTGTGGTTGTCGTTGCGGCTGTGGTTGAACACTCGTCAGATGAGTTACACCCTGCGTTGATTGGATGCTACTTTCTTGCGATGAGTCAATGCCAACATCACTGGTCGATGGTGATTGAGCAATTAAAGTGGCTGCCTCTGCGGCACTCATGGCCTTGGGCCTAACTTGGCGTGGCGGCACTGAGACCAAACAAGCTGAGGTGCTGCTCCCAGCTTGGTCCCCGGTGGACACCACTGCTGCAGGCGTAGTTTTTTTTCCCCAAAAAAAGTGTCTGTGGGCACACCAGTCTCCTTGGTAAGTGGCGGCACTTGCTTCTTCTGATCCTTCTTACTGGCAGTGGCACTGGCAACTTTCTTGGTAGAGGAGCTACGGCCACCTTTCTTTTGGCCCATCATCTTAAGATGTCAGAACAGTAGGCCGCAGTTGCATGAGTTGCAGAGTTGGCTGTGGCCACACGTGACGTTGTGCTGCACACACCACAGCAGGACTTCTTCCTGGCACTGATGATGAACGATGAGGATGATTCGTGGTTCTCTTTGTGCACCTAAAAGCAAAGGAAGCCAGAGGAACATCAGTTAAATAAATGTTGCATACGTCGTGCTTCAATTAATATTTGCAACTAGGCATTTATTATTATTACAACACACCCAAAACGGAAAGACCAAAAATAAAAATTGCAATTATTTCTTATTAAAATGGATGTTAACATTGATAGAAGAGAGACCACACAGAGAGAGTTGTTTCATGCACCACTGAGTACCCCTGGGAATAATGGATGAAAGTAGGGCAGACTGGGTGAAGGCCTATGGCACAAAGCACACTGCCTGGCTTCAAAATGGCCCCTTGACCCCCACCCACATGGCCCTGCCTGGACCAGGCCTCAAAATGACCCCCACCCACATGGCCAAGCCCTAACACCACCCCAAAAAATCAAAAAACACACAGAAAACACCACAATCCAATGCCATCCATGCCCTTAATGATGTTTAAAATATTCAAGAGACCTCCAACAGAAAGCCTTGGTCCATGCACCACTGAGTACCCCTGGGCATGATGGATGAAAGCCGGGCAGACTGGGTGGAGGCCTATGGCACTAAGCACACTGCCTGGCTTCAAAATGGCCCCTTGACCCCCACCCACATGGCCCTGCCTGGACCAGGCCTCAAACCGGCCCCCACCCACATGAACAGGACCCAACACCACCCCAAAAAATCTAAAAACACACAAAAAATACCACAATCCAATGCCATCCATGCCCTAAATGATGTTTAAATTCAAGAGACCCCACAGAAAGCCTTGGTCCATGCACCACTGAGTACCCCTGGGCCTAATGACTAGTGTGGCTTTACACGCACCCCAAATTAAAAAGAAAGTCCACATATAACAGTGAGCTATTCAATTCCATGACATAAATGATATTTAAGTTCAACAAAACTCACAGAAACAGTTGTATGATGCACCCATGACTACAACCCTGGGCCTACTGGATACTGTGCCTACCCACAATATATTTTATAAAAAGTTGTGAAAAAGTTTAAAAATTGTAGTTGCAGCAAGTGCAATGCCCCAAACAAACAACACCAACTTACTTGTAAAATCTCAAATCCATAAGTAATCCAAAAGTGATCCAAACAGAAAGTCCTCAAGTACAAATATCCAGCAGCAGTCACAAAAAGTAATCCTTCCAGCTCCAGATCCAAATGAAAAGTGACCAGGACATGGACAAAGCACTGGGAGGAGCCTTCTGGACAGGAACAGGAAGTTGGGTACTCTGTGACACTTCCTTCCTCCCCCCCCCCCCCAAAATGGACTCCTTGCACAAAAAAGTGCAGCCAAATGTCAATCTGAGGAGTTATTGTGATCCAAATCAATATTTTTAGAAGGTTTATGCTGCCAGCAGTAGATTTCTTGTGCAGAATTGCAATTTTTCCAAGTTTGGGAAAGCGAGCTGCTCAAATCTCCCGCCGGAAGTCAGCTGCACGTCGCATCTAAGTGTTCGCAATTGTTTACTCCCTCGATGCGTGATCGCGGGCCCTTATGACGTATTTGCGTTCTCAAACTCTCGCAGTGCAAGATGGCAGGCCGCTATGACGTACTCGCGGTCGAAAAGTCTCGCGCGATCACGCCGCCAGATCCAAAATGGCGCAGCGCACGCAAACCGGGAGGAAAAACAACTCGGCGAACTCAGAATCACGGTAAGTCAACGGCGCGCGCGCGAGATTGTATTGACCGCGAAATTGCCAAAAGTCCGCAAATTGCGCGAGCAGAACGGATTTTCAGCCCACACTTAATGAGAGCCATTTGAAGGCCTGAAACGAGTCTGCCATAGCGTTTCGAGGGACTGCCAGCACTGCGCGCATTGAATTTCAATAAAGCCCATACCTTTGACCCATTAGTGTGCTGTGCTTTTTCCTACTTTGAAGGAGGCGTTGGATATATATATATTTATATATTTATATCCAAAACACAAGTTAACCCCGGTGGAAGAAGCCACAAGGTTGGTAATGTATTTCTTCAATTTATTGTAAGGGCAGCTGCATACAGGAATTGCAGGCCACCAGTCACCAAAAATTCGCCAGTCAGACCGCTTTCGGGAATCTTTCCCTTTCTCATGGCTTTCTGCTTGAAACAGACGTTTTCTCTCGCACTTAATCCCCAAAGGACTTGCCTCCGTGGACGTAGCCGAATGCACAGCCTCTTGGTCCTCGTAGTGCTTGAGCTTCAATCTCCAGTGAGTTCATCTTAAAGTTCAGCAGAGAAATTGTGCATTTTCAAAAACCTCTGTGGGTCAGTGAAAAAGTTACGCTGAAGATGCCTGATGTGTATTGTTCAGCTGACCTTGTGAAGCCAACCTCCCGTATGCTAATGGCACCAATGTGGCGTCATCCGGGTCTGCACTCCCGCGGCAGGCTTCTCTCGTGGCTGGGCTTCAGCCGCAAACATCCAAAGCACAAGTTAGCCCCGATGGAAGAAGCCACAAGTTTGGTAATGTATTTCTTCAATTTATTGTAAGGGAAGCTGCATACTGGAATCGCAGGGCCCCAGTCACCAAAAATTTGCCAGCCAGACCGTTTTCGGGAATCTTTCCCCTTCTCAACGGCTTTCTGCTTGAAATAGACGATTTCTCTCACACTTAATCCCCAAAGGACCTGCCTCCGTGGGCGTGGCCGAATGCACAGCCTCTTGGTCCTCGTAGTGCCTGAGCTTCAATCTCCAGTGAGTTCATCTTAAAGTTTAGCAGAGAAATTGTACATTTAATAAAACCTCTGTGGGTCGATGAAAAAGTTACGCTGAAGATGACTGATGTTTATTGTTCAGCTGACCTCGTGAAGCCAAAAATCTCAAATCCATAAGTATGCTAATAGCACCAATTTGGCGACATCCGGGCCCGCACTCCCGCGGCAGGCTTCTCCTGCAGCTGGGCTTTACATTTTATAGGGAGGTCGTGCTGATCCCTCTTCGTAGGCTCAAATGAGGCCTGGGGCCCACCACCTTCCCAGGGCTAATTTTATTAAGAAGCAGGGTGAATGGACCCCTAGACCCAGAGCACCACCACCTCCCTGGGGACCCATAATAAATGCTTGGGGGGTCTCACGAACACCCCAAGCCCAGAGGACCATCACCTCTCCATGTCTTAAAATAATAATATATTTGGGGGAGCCACGGGACCACAAGAGCCCCAGGGACTACCACCTCCATGGAGCTTAGTTAAATATGGAGCTGGATTAGCACGAACCCCCCTGCGCCCTAAGAACCACCACCTCCCAAGACTTTTTTTTTTACTTAAAGAAGGAGGAGGGACATTCTGAGCCCTGGGGACCACCACCTCTCTGGGCCAGGCCTGTTATAGTGAAAGGAGGGGGCTGCACTTCCTCCCTCCAGGAGACAATACTGGCCCTGGGGACTGCCTACCCCCCAGGGCCGGGGTCTGCTATGTCCCGGGTGCCCATCACCAGGACATAGTTGTTTGCTGTGACTTGGTGGGAGCACTGAATGCTCCTTTGTTTATATTTGCACTGGGGTGGGGGTGTTCCCTGGGGCTGTGGGGGACCCACAAAAAATCTAAAAAAAGCCCCGAGTCTGGGGGTCGGCGCAGGTTCCCTGCATTTTTTTAAAATTAAAGCTCCTAGGAGGTAGTGGATCCCGGGCTGCAGGGAAGGGCATACAGGTCTCCCCCAGAATAATATTTTAAGAAGCCCCAGGGTGGTGGTTGTTCTTGGGGCAAGGTCAAGCCCTAGGAGGGGGGACTGCTCGCCCTACCTCCCTTATTAAAACAATGCCCCCAAGACCTGGCCCACCCAAGGGCCAATAATAAACCAAGCACAAAACCCATGTTTTGGTTATTTTTTTCCAATTTTTGGCTGGATCTGCAGATCCTACTGAAAGTTTTACAAAATGTGCTTTTTTAGGCCCTGCGCGGTCCCAGTGGGACCCCAACAAGAGACCTTGGGGTCAGGGTATTTCTACCTTGCTCTCTTTTCTTTTTTTTATTTTACATTATTTGAGCGACTCGGTTCAATTGAGTCCCAAGATGGCTTCTAACACTTCCAATTACAGCCAATTAAATTTCATAAGCATTTCAGTAGGATTTTGGGCTACCAGATATCTATATGTTTTAACTTAAATACCTCTGAAACAAATGAATGGATGTACACCCAAAAAAAGAAAAAAAACATGATTCTGCCAAATTTGGTGTCATTCCTTTCAGTGGTTCGGGCTGTAGTTGTATGAAAAAAATGAAAAATCCACATAGACATAAAATGGGGACAACGCGTTTCGGGAACCCACTATTTTCTCATCTCCCGCTTGACAGAGTGCCCTGAAACTTTTAACACAGCCGCAAAGCCAAAACAGGAAAGTTTTTGATACATTCAGGTAGATTCGCCAAGCAGCGCCCAAGTTATTTGCAAAACAAAAAACGCTTTTCCTATGGAAACTTTGGTCCTAACTAGAACTACCTACTGGCGATGACCACCAATAGGTAATATATATATATATATAACTATGACCCCACCAACAGAGAAAATACAGTGTAGGGCCATAGTCACTTATAGTCAACAACATGCTGAGATTCGCAAAATCTTCTCAAAAAATTGGAATCTTGTACAAGGAGATCCAATCATAGGTGATCTAGTGAAAAGCAGACCAGAGATCACATTTAGAAAATCTCCCTCACTAGGCAGTGCTATTGTAAGCAATACTTTAGACGTTCCCAAGAAGTGGTGGGAACGCATTACAGGTTTTAAAAAATGTCTAGTTTGCAAAGCCTGTAAGCACGCCATCAATAAAACCCACTATACAAGTCCTTTCCATGACAAACCTATTGCTATTAAACAAAAGCTGGGATGTAAGACAGAATTTGTAGTATATGTATTTGTATGCCCATGTGGCCTACAATATGTAGGAAGTACTCGTCTTCCAGCCCACAAACGCATCCTACAGCATTTAAGGGCAATCTCTGGAAAGGACCAAGCCTATCCGGTAGCGAGGCATTTCGAAAAATGTCACCATAGCAACCCAGAAGTGCTGCAATACTATCTGGTGGACTCTGTTCTACCTTTGAGGAGGGGGGGAGACAGAGACAGCAAATTGCGTCTACTGGAAACCCGATACATCCTCGAATTAAACAGCAAACAACCTGGGGGGCTTAACAGCACGGAGGATCTTTATACATGTTTATGAAAGGATCCCTGATTTTCCTCACCGGTACTTATAAAGCTGATAAGAAAATATGAGATCTATATGCTATGCTCGGCAGCCTGCATTTTAATTATGAAATTTATAACATTAATTTTTATTTTTTTGCACAGTCACTTACATTTTTGTTTATACTAACAACCCGCAGGGAAGTAACCAGCAAGAAATATACATTCACTACATGTTACGGATAGTTAATATTAGGTATCGTCTTTACCCACTTGGGTATTATTCAGTAAACACCGCTAAAAATCATCATTTCTCTGAAATATTATATTATGTCAGACAATTTAGGTGGGGTCCTACTGGAAATAAGCAGTTTAAAACGAACTAATAGATTCTGTTTAGGACCAATGAGGCTCATTCGACGGGAAATTTTATCATGACAACCAGTGTAAATAGCCGTATATTTATTGTACATTATGTAAATATATGAATTCAGAAACTCTATTTTTCTACTAAAAAAGATTGTTTTTAGAATTGTTCTAAACATTGAAACTCATGAACTTTTTGCCTCTTGTTGTATACCAATTTTGCAACTTTTATATTGACTGTTCATGCACAATATGAATGAATAATGTTGTCTTTAATTATTCTCGAGATATGATTGTGGTGTGAATAGGGCACTGTGCCCTTGATGACAATTTGATGTATACCCCTTTAACTCTAACAGGATATACTACCGATCATGTGATCAATGATGCAATTTAAAGTTACTTCCCTCCTTCTTTTCATGACATGTGATCAAGCCTCGGCTGAGGTGAAACGCGTCATGGCGACTGGTGGGCTGTTTATTCATCACGAATAAAAGGCACTGATAACGAGAGCACGGAGTCTGTGGTTTTACTCAATTTTCCGGTTTTGCTGTGTGGCGTGGCGTGGCTGCGCTGGGCTGTGCTGCATCGGACTAAACGCAATATATATATATATATATATATATATATATATATATATATATGTATATATTCACTTAAAAAAACATAGGTTTCAGGCCTTATATAGTTAGGAATTAGCATTTAAAAAACCATTGAAATTGCTCCTATATAGTTAGTTGTACTAACTATATTTCACGCACCCGCAATCCACTGCTGATGATGTCACATATTACATCATTCATGACATGGTCAGTGACATCACTGATGACATCACAGATGACATTACTGATGACATCTCATTTGACATCACTGATGACATCACTGATGACATCATCCAGTGACTGTGTGTTTCTGTAAAGTTTAAATATGTTTTACATATTGAAGAATGAGTGGATGTATAAGTGTCAGGATGAAGGATTTAGTAGGTGCGTGACTGACTGTGTGAGTGAGTGATTAAATGTGTCTTACTAAATGCATGGGTTAGTGACTAAACTGTCTGAATGTGTGCATCAGTATGTCTGTTGTTGTGTAAGCTGCTGCATGTGTTGATCAGTAGCTATATGAGAGGCTATATGGGTTATTGATTGGTTGCCCAAGTATTTGAATGGGAGACTGAGTGTGTGTGTGGCTGGCTGGGAGGTGTGTGACTCTGTGCATAGATGTGTGAGCAGTTGATTCACTAGGTGTATGAGTTCAAGAGTGTATGTTGAAATAGCTATATGGGCGGTTGACTGTGTGCATGGGTGTGTTGGTGAGTGAATGGATATCTCAGTGCTACATGTCCAAGTAAGTACATATATAAAACACAGTGCATGTGAGAGTTGGCATATATAAATGACTATACATGAGAGCCAGTGAATGTGCCAGTGGCTGTATGGATCATTGTGTACTTGTATCAGTGATTGTATAATTGAGTAAGTATGTGTTAGTATATGTGTGAATAAGTAAGGTGTTGTGTGTATAACTGTATAGTTGAGGAAATGGAAGTGTGATTGATTCTTTGCATGACTGACTAGGTGTGTGAGTAACTCCATGGATGAGTGGCTGTGTGTGAGTGTCGGTATAGGTGTATGAGTGCATATGATAGTGTTATATAGATGAGTGACTGTATGTATGAGTGATTCTATGGGTGAATGAGTGAATGTGTGTGTAGACCTAGGAATCAGTGAGTGCGTATGTAGTAACTGGTATTGGTGTGTCAATGGTTTCAAGAATGGTGGTCTGTATTTAACACTGGGTGTATCAAAGGTTATCTTAGAGTGTGAGGAAGTGCATCGTATTATCACATGAATTATATCATCAGTGATGTGATCAGTGATGTCAAATGGGATGTCATCAGTGATGTCATCAGTGATGTCATCAGTGACGTCACTGACCATGTCATGAATGATGTATTATGTGACATCATCAGCAGTGGATTGCGGGTGTGCGAAATATAGTTAGTACAACTAACTATATAGGAGCAATTTCAATGTTTTTTTAAATGCTAATTCCTAACTATATAAGGCCTGAAACCTATGTTTTTTTAAGTGAATTTGCAAGGTTTTTAAAATGCTAATTCCTAACTATATAAGGCCTGAAACCTATGGTTTTTTAAGTGAATTTGCAAGTTTTTTAAATGCTAATTCCTAACTATATAAGGCCTGAAACCTATGTTTTTTTAAGTGAATTTGCAAGGTTTTTCAAATGCTAATTCCTAACTATATAAGGCTTGAAACCTATGGTTTTTTCAGTGAATTTGCAAGGATTTTTAAATGCTAATTCCTAACTATATCAGGCGTGAAACCTATATTTTTTTCAATAAAGTTCAAAGGTTTTGTAAATGCTAATTCTATTAGCAAATAACGTTTATATATGTTATTATCCTTCTGGGACCACCTGAGCAGCCATCTTGTTTCTCAGGAGAAGTGAGGCACAAGAGAGCACAAAACAAGAGTGGAAAACGCAAAAAGGGGGCAGGGTTGAGACCCCCTGACCCCCTAGCCCTTCTCAGGGGGTCCCAGAAGGACCAGCAAGTGCAAAAAAAAGTACTTTTTTTTAAATCGCGGGCTACGCGCACGGTACGCATACCGTACGTGTACGGTGCGCGTACCCCGCAATTTTTTCGAGTTTTGGGGTTTTTTTGCCCGTGGGGGTCCTTTTGGGACCCCCTGAGAAGGGCTAGAGGGTTGGCGGATCTCTACCCTGCCCCTTTTTCGTGTTTTCCACTCTTGTTTTGGGCTCTCTTGTGCCTCAGTTCTCCTGAAAAACAAGATGGTGGCCAACACTTCCTGGTTTGGACAGTTTAGAATGTTGACAGTCGACTGCCAGCCAATCAGAAACTCGCTCACGCACGTAAGCGTTCAACAACTACTGGAGGGATTTTCACCAAATATAGAAAAGGCACTACTGCATACCTGTCCCTACCATTTTGCCAAGTTTGGTGTAATTCCGTTCAGCCGTTCGGGCTGTAGCCGTGTCTAAAGGTCCCATAGAAAATGCCATTCGAAAATTTTCAAATTGAATTTTCTCAAGAACTACTGAAGGGATTTTCACCTAACATAGCAAAGGCACATCTGCACAACAGGCCCTACCATTTTGCCAAGTTTGGTGTAATTCCATTCAGCCGTTCGGACTGTAGCCGTGTCTAAAGGTCCCTATGGAAATTAACATGGGGAAAACACATTTTGGGACCCCCCTTTTTTCTCGGCCCCCGCTTGACGAATCCCCCCGAAACTTTCAGTGAAGGAGCGAAACGGAGTGACGCAATTTTAAGGAAAATTACACGTGGATTCCTCAATCGGCGCCAAAGTTATTCCCAATAGAATGTTGGGGATTTCCTATGGTAACTAGGTCCTAACTATATATACCTACTGGCGACCGCCAGTAGGTAATATATATATATTACCTATTGGCGGTCATCGCCAGTATATATATATATATATATATATATATATATATATATATATATATATATATATATATATATTACCTACTGGCGGTCGCCAGTAGGTATATATAGTTAGGATTTTTTCTCTATGGGATTTTTGAAAATTCTATGTCTAATAACTTTGGCGTTTGTGCACAGAATTGGCTGAAATTTTCAGGAAAATGGAACATTTTGTTTCTGAGCAGCCCCTGACAATTTGGGGGGGTTTCATTAAGGGGGGGCCGAGAAAAAAGGGGGGTCCCAAAACGCCTTTTTCCCATGTTAATTTCCATGGGCGGTTGGCCTCACTTTTAGCTCGAACGGCTGAATGGATTTGCACGAAACTTGGCAAAATTGTAGGGACTGTTAGCCCGATGTGCCTTTGCTAGGTCTCAATATATGTGCTCCAGTGGATTTTGAGTAATTTAGGTTCAAAAAAAGATATATATCTGGGCGGAGCCTAACCACACATCTGATCTGATTGGCTGTCAGCACTTCATCCAAGAAGTGTTGGGAGCCATCTTGGGACCAATATACATGATAGCACCTCATTAAAAAGCATTGTAGTTAATAGAGGGTTTTAGGACTTTAGTTACATTATAAATCATTTGTTGATGGTACCATACTCGTTTTAGGAATTGTGGTGGGTTCTAAGGTGATTTTACCATGTGAAAAAACCTTCTGTTGTGATATCATGAATATTGTTTGAAAGAAAACTAATATCTCATGATTTTCCCACAGTGGTTTGGAAGGGGATCTATAAGCTAAACTGAAAGCATATTTTCTGTAAATTCACATTATCTTTCTCAGTCATGTGAAAATGAAGTCTGACATTCTCAGTAAAACATGTACATCCAACAAGGACAGAGACTGTCAGTTGATTCCTTTGTGTTCTACTGCAGCCTCCTAGACTGTTCTAAAGAACAACTAGAGCGCTAACAGTCCTACTTATTACAAAGGTATGGCACACCTGAAGCCATCTTGATTGGAATAAAGTGGTAACTCTTAAAACATTTAATTTAAAAAGAAACAACATGAGGGGGTATATTTTGCCATAGAAAGTATGATTAGTGCTGCAGAATGAAAAATTAGGGCACATTTTGAGTGACTTCTCAAATCCTTTTCTATTTCATTAAAACATTCTGACATGCAGTCTCCCAAAATGGCCACCAGAGACAAAAGAGCCCAAATGTAGCCCAAATATCACCCAGATGTAGCCCAAGTATAGCCCAATGACAGAATGTCCCAGAGTGTTCTAAAGAACAACTAGAGCGCTAACAGTCCTACTTATTACAAAGGTATGGCACACCTGAAGCCATCTTGATTGGAATAAAGTGGTAACTCTTAAAACATTTAATTTAAAAAGAAACAACATGAGGGGGTATATTTTGCCATAGAAAGTATGATTAGTGCTGCAGAATGAAAAATTAGGGCACATTTTGAGTGACTTCTCAAATCCTTTTCTATTTCATTAAAACATTCTGACATGCAGTCTCCCAAAATGGCCACCAGAGACAAAAGAGCCCAAATGTAGCCCAAATATCACCCAGATGTAGCCCAAGTATAGCCCAATGACAGAATGTCCCAGAGTGTTCTAAAGAACAACTAGAGCGCTTACAGTCCTACTTATTACAAAGGTATAGCACACCTGGAGCCATCGTGATGGGAATAAAGTGGTAACTCTTAAAACATTTAATTTAAAAAGGAACAAAATGAGGGGGTATATTATGCAATAGAAGGTATTATGCTGCAGAAAGAAAAATTAGGGCACATTTTGAGTGACTTTTCAAATCCTCTTCTATTTCATTAAAAAATTCTGACATGCAGTCTCCCAAAATGGCCACCAGAGACAAAAGAGCCCAAATGTAGCCCAAATATCACCCAGATGTAGCCCAAGTATAGCCCAATGACAGAATGTCCCAGAGTGTTCTAAAGAACAACTAGAGCGCTAACAGTCCTACTTATTACAAAGGTATGGCACACCTGAAGCCATCTTGATTGGAATAAAGTGGTAACTCTTAAAACATTTAATTTAAAAAGGAACAAAATGAGGGGGTATATTTTGCCATATGAATTATGATTAGTGCTGCAGAAAGAAAAATTAGGGCACATTTTGAGTGACTTCTCAAACCCTCTTCAATTTCATTAAAAAATTCTGACATACAGTCTCCCAAGATGGCCACCAGAGACAAAAGAGCCTAAATGTAGCCCAAATATCACCCAGATGTACCCCAAGTATAGCCCAATGACAGAATGTCCCAGAGTGTTCTAAAGAACAACTAGAGCGCTAACAGTCTTACTTATGACAAAAGTATGGCACACCAGAAGCCATCTTGATTGGAATGAAGTGGTAAGTCTGAAAACACTCAATTTAAAAAGGAACAACATGAGGGGGTTGATTTTGCCATAGAAAGTATGATTAGTGCTTCAGAAAGAAAAATTAGGGATCATTTTGAGTGACTTCTCAAATCCTCTTCTATTTCATTAAAAAAATTCTGACATGCAGACTGAAACATGCACTTTGAATACCAGCAGCAGACGTCCCTGGTGAGCAGTAGCTTTACTACAGTGATCTAATGTGCAACTAGAGTGATAACATTCAGAATTTATGGCAAATGTGTGACACATCTGAATGCCTTCTTGATGGAACCAAAGTAAACAAGCATTGAAAATGCAATAGATCTCGCCCTCGTTTAAGTTAAAGCCATTCTGTTTGTAATGAGGTGGCTTTTTAGCTTTGCTTTTATTAGTGTTTTTTCAACTTTCATGTAAATAACATGCATCTGTATGCATATAAGTATATGTATGCATGCATTTATGTTTGTATTTATATAGATATACAGATGATATATGTTTATATATGTATGTATATATATATATTCACTGAAAAAACCATAGGTTATAGACCATATATAGTTAGGAATTAGCATTTACAAAACCTTGAAAATTCAATGAAAAAACCATAGGTTATAGACCATATATAGTTAGGAATTAGCATTTACAAAACCTTGAAAATTCACTGAAAAAACCATAGGTTATAGACCATATATAGTTAGGAATTCGCATTTACAAAACCTTATTTTACTCACACAAAACCATTGAAATTCCATATATAGTTAGTTGCACTAACTATATATCGCGCACCCGCAATCCACTGCTGATGATGTCACATATTACATCATTCATGACATGGTCAGTGACATCACTGATGACATCACTGATGGCATCTCAAATGACATCACTGATGACATCACTGATGACAACATCCAGTGACTGTATGTTTCTGTAAAGTTAAAATATGTCTTACATATTGAAGAATGAGTGGATGTATAAGTGTCTGGATGAAGGATTTAGTAGGTGCATGACTGACTGTATGAGTGAGTGATTAAATGTGTCTCGCTGAGTGCATGGGTTAGTGACTAAACTGTCTTAATTTGTGCATCATTATGTCTGTTGTTCTGTAAACTGTTGCATGTGTTGATAAGTAGCTATATGAGTAACTATATGGGTTATTGATTGGTTGCCCAAGTATTTGTATGGGAGACTGAGTGTGTGTGTGGGTGGCTGGGAGGTGTATGACTCTGTGCATAGATGTGTGAGCAGTTGATTCACTAGATGTATGGTTTCAAAAGTGCATGTGGAAACAGCTGTATGGGCGGTTGACTGTGTGCATGAGTGTATTGGTGAGTGAATGGATATCTCAGTTCTACATCTCAAAGTAAGTACATATGTAAAACACAGTACATGTGAGAGTTGACATATATAAATAACTGTGCATAAGAGCCAGTGAATGTGTGAGTGGCTGTATGGATCATTGTGAACTTGTATCAGGGATTGTATAAGAGAGTAAATATGTGTTAGTATATGTTTGAATAAGTAAAGTTTGTATAACTGTATAGTTGAGGAAATGGAGGTGTGATTGATTCTTTGCATGACTGACTAGGTGTGTGAGTAACTCCATGGATGTGTGACAGTCTGTGAGTGTCTGTTTACACTGAGTGTATCTAAGGTTATATTACAGTCTGAAGATGTTCATTGTATTATCACATAAATGATATCATCAGTGATGTGATCAGTAATGTCAAATGAGATGTCATCAGTGATGTCATTTGAGATGTCATCAGTGATGTCATCAGTGATGTCACTGACCATGTCATGAATGATGTAATATGTGACATCATCAGCAGTGGATTGCGGGTGCACGATATATAGTTAGTGCAACTAACTATATATGGAATTTCAATGGTTTTGTGTGAGTAAAATAAGGTTTTGTAAATGCGAATTCCTAACTATATATGGTCTATAACCTATGGTTTTTTCAGTGAATTTTCAAGGTTTTGTAAATGCTAATTCCTAACTATATATGGTCTATAACCTATGGTTTTTTCATTGAATATATATAAATATATATATTTATATCGGTACACCCTCTCGGTCTGGTGCACCGTGTAAAGACCAGCAACCGCTTTGGAATACTTGCATGAACTGCAAACTACACAGAGCCCCCCCTAGCGGCATGGACTGCCACCAAGGTGCGATATGGCTGCAATGGGGAGAGAGGAGGCAGCAGTGCTCGCCTGAGTAAGGAGTTGGGAGAAAGGCTTTTGGTCATCCTGCTGGGCACTTGAGCTGGAGTGCGGTCCATTTCCAGAACGTTGGGACATCACTAGGTGTGGGTGAGGGGTGCCTTGTCACTGTACAGACACCCCTATGGACTGCAATTACCAGCATGCATCTGCCTGGCAGGGGGAAAGTGCGAGTGACCAGTATAACATCTATTGGAGTAGGAGCGCAACAACGTCATAGAGCCCTCACTATTTAAACATAATTTAAGCACCGGGGAGGTGCCGGTCCACATGGCTTGGGGGGCCATGAGGCCCCTCGCCCATAATCAGGAATGCCCCAGGGAGGTGGCTGTTCCCAGGGCAGCATGGGGGGCAGGAGCCCCCCACGCATTTTTTAAGAAAATCCCAGGCAAGGTCCCGGTTCCTGGGGCTGTGGGCGACGGCGTGTTCCCCGCACATTAATAACAATGCCCCAGGGAGGTGGTGGTTCCCGGGGTTGCTGCGGCCCCCATGGGCCCCCGCTAAAACATTAATACTTTGCCCCCAGGACTTGACCCACCTGGTTGCTTAAAAGCAACGAAGTGCAAGAGACCACGCTTCGGTTTTTTTCAGTGGGATTTGCACACTCTACACAAATCGCGCCAAAAATATTTTTTTTTAATGCTTTCTTTGGCCCTGGGGGTCCCTGTGGCACCCCCTGACCAGGCCTAGGGGATCAGGGTGTTTCTAACCTGCCCCCTTTCTTTTTGTTAAATCATTTTCTCCCTTTTTTGCTTGTGGCTCGGTTTTACAGAGTCACAAGATTACTGCCAACATTTCTTGGTTTGAAGTGTTGGCAGCCAATCAGAGACAAGCTAGGAGGGTTCGCGGATCCACCGCGGCAACCAGATATATATCTTTTTTTATTTTTGAATTTCTCAGGAACTACTGAATGGATTTACACCATTTAGAGCAAAGTGTGCACTCTGGACAGAGAGCTACCTCTCTGCCAAATTTGCTGTAAGTCCGTTCAGCAGTTCGGGCAGTAGCCGTGACAGAAGTTTCCTGGGGAAATTAACATGGAGAAAAGGCGGTTTGGGACCACCCTTTTTTCTAGGCCCCGCTTGACGATTTACCCCAAAACTTTCAAGACAGGAGCTGACCGAAGCGCCCCATTACTTTTGAAAATTTCACGAAGATTAGTCAACCGGCACCAAAGATATTGGCAAAAGAAAAAACAGTTTTCCCATGGGAACTAGGTCCCAACTATAACTACCTACTTGCAACCGCCAGTAGGTAATATATATATATATATATATATATATATATATATATTACCTACTGGCGATAGCCAGTAGGTATATATAGTTAGGATTTTTTCTCTATGGAACTTTTGAAAATTCTATGTCTAATAACTTTGGCGTTTGTGGACGGAATTGGCTGAAATTTTCAGGAAAATGGCACATTTTGTTTCTGAGCAGCCCCTGAAAATTTGGGGGGGGGGGGTCGTCAAGGGGGGGCCGAGAAAAAAGGGGGGTCCCAAAACGCATTTTTCCCATTCATTTTTCCATAGGGCGGTTGGCCTCACTTTTAGCTCGAACGGCTGAATGGATTTGCACGAAACTTGGCAAAATTGTAGGGACTGTTAGCCCGATGTGCCTTTGCTAGGTCTCAATATATGTGCTTCAGTGGATTTTGAGAAATTAACGTTTAAAATAAGATATATATCTGTAACAGCGCTCCAGGCAGCGCTCCGGTTCGCGTACTTTTCGCGTAACGGAACTTTGCGATGCGAAGCTGATTGGCTCTCCGGTGTCTGTCAACATTCTAAACAGTCCGGAGCGGCCGCCATCTTGTCTCTCGGTAGGATCGAGAGACAAGAGGAGGCCAAAACAAAGGGGGAAATGAAGGAAAGGGGGCAAGGTAGACCCCTTCTGACCCCCTAGGATTGATGAGGGGGATATTATAGAGCCACGCGGGGCCCAAAAAAAAAAAAAAAAAAATCCGATTTTTTCGCCGTAGAGACGCGTCTTGGTACGCGAACCGGGCAGCTAACCGGGCAGCTAACCGGGAAGCTAACCGGCAGTGTAACGGGAGTCTGAGGAGTAGCTGATTGGCTGTCAACATTGTAAACAGTCCGGAGCGGCCGCCATCTTGTCTCTCGGTAGGATCGAGAGACAAGAGGAGGCCAAAACAAAGGGGGAAATGAAGGAAAGAGGGCAAGGTAGACCCCTTCTGACCCCCTAGGATTGATGAGGGGAATATTATAAAGCCACGCGGGGCCAAAAAAAAAAAAAAAAAAATATCAGATTTTTTCGCCGTAGAGACGCGTCGTGGTACGCGAACCGGGCAGCTAACTTGGCAGCTAACCGGGAAGCTAACCGGCAGTGTAACGGGAGTCTGAGGAGAAGCTGATTGGCTGTTAACATTGTAAACAGTCTGGAGCGGCCGCCATCTTGTCTCTCTGTGGGATCGAGAGACAAGAGGTGGAAAAAAAAAAGGTGTAAATGAATAAAAGGGGTAAGGCAGACCCCTCCTGAACCCCTAGGATTGATGAGGGGGCTATTAAAGTTCCCTGCGGGGCAAAAGAAAAAAAAAATTCGATTTTTCGCGGTAAAGGTGCTTCCTGGTACGTTAACCGGGCAGCTAACCGGCAGCGTAACGGGAGTCCGACATATTGTGTTTTTTGAACGTTTGTGATATGTGTACGTGTGGATTTTGTCTAATTAAGGTTAAAAAAATATATATATATCTTTAAGCGTGTTCTGGCGCGCTTACGTTTTGGGTTTGGTTTGCGCTGCAGAGACGATACGTCACGGTTATGCGATGCATCATGAGGCGTCTCACGGGCTACGTGATACGTCACTTAATAAAGAATATATTTTACAGCTATAGATATTAGCTTTTAAAAAACCAATGAAATTCACTGAAAAAACCAAAGGTTATAGACCATATATAGTTAGGAATTTGCATTTACAAAACCTTGAAAATTCACTGAAAAAACCATAGGTTATAGACCATATATAGTTAGGGATTAGCATTTACAAAACCTTATTTTATTTGCACAAAACCATTGAAATTCCTTAGATACAATCAGTGTAAACAGACACTCACAGACTGTCACTCATCCATGGAGTTACTCACACACCTAGTCAGTCATGCAAAGAATCAATCACACCTCCATTTCCTCAACTATACAGTTATACAAACTTTACGTATTCAAACATATACTAACACATATTTACTCTCTTATACAATCCCTGATACAAGTTCACAATGATCCATACAGCCACTCACACATTCACTGGCTCTTATGCACAGTTATTTATATATGTCAACTCTCACATGTACTGTGTTTTACATATGTACTTACTTTGACATGTAGCACTGAGATATCCATTCACTCACCAATACACTCATGCACACAGTCAACCGCCCATACAGCTGTTTCCACATGCACTTTTGAAACCATACATCTAGTGAATCAACTGCTCACACATCTATGCACAGAGTCATACACCTCCCAGCCACCCACACACACACTCAGTCTCCCATACAAATACTTGGGCAACCAATCAATAACCCATATAGTTACTCATATAGCTACTTATCAACACATGCAACAGTTTACAGAACAACAGACATAATGATGCACAAATTAAGACAGTTTAGTCACTAACCCATGCACTCAGCGAGACACATTTAATCACTCACTCATACAGTCAGTCATGCACCTACTAAATCCTTCATCCAGACACTTATACATCCACTCATTCTTCAATATGTAAGACATATTTTAACTTTACAGAAACATACAGTCACTGGATGTTGTCATCAGTGATGTCATCAGTGATGTCATTTGAGATGTCATCAGTGATGTCATCAGTGATGTCACTGACCATGTCATGAATGATGTAATATGTGACATCATCAGCAGTGGATTGCGAGTGCGCGATATATAGTTAGTGCAACTAACTATATATGGAATTTCAATGGTTTTGTGTGAGTAAAATAAGGTTTTGTAAATGTGAATTCCTAACTATATATGGTCTATAACCTATGGTTTTTTCAGTGAATATATATATATATATATATATATATATATATATATATATATATATATATATATATATATATATATATATATATATATATATATATATATATATATATATATATATATATATATATATATATATATGTCCACATAACATATTCAATTTTGATGGGAACTCCCATCCCTGCAGGGCAGCTTTGTTAAAATGGACCTGGAGTATCCTCGCTCATATTGGCTGCCACAGTCACATCCCTTAAGTGAAAAGACGGGCCTCTCATACCTGACAAGAGGAGATCCTTCTCCTCTGTTTTCCCTTTCTCATCCCCATATTTAATTATACCAGGAATACTTCCATAATATCACAAATGAGGCGAGCGGGATGTGTGCTCCAAATCTGATCCACATAACATACTCCATTTTGATCGAAGCCCCATCCCTGCAGTGCGGCTTAGTTAGAACGGGTCTGAAGTATCCCATCACCTTTAATCACACAGAAAAAAGAATATCAAAGCCCAATTCAGGAGAGGCACCAGCATCTATTCAAGTAAGAATGGCAGCTTCACTTTCCGGACGCGTTTTCCGTGTGATAAAAGGTAATGGGGCTGGACAGTTCTTTTTGATGTTGCAGGACAGTTCTTATTTATGTTTTTCTGATGATCTGCTTAGCACCAAAATGTGTGCTGGCCCAAGACTGAGGCCTCCATAAGCAGGCGCATCCTGCCTGTTGGTTATCCAATAAAAAGATTTCAAACTAAAAGGTGATGGGATGCTCCAGGCCAGCTCTAACGAAGCCGCCCTGTTGGTATTGGCGTGTCAATGGTTTCGAGAATGGTAGTTGGAAATTTGGAGTGGGTTTATAAGGGTTATATTGGGGTGTGAGTAAATGTATTACAGATTATGTGGATGATGTCATGAGTGATATCATTTGAGATGTCATCAGCGATTTGACTGACCATGTCATGAGTGATGTAATATGTGATGTCATTACAGCATTGCGTTGTGGGGGCGTGAGTTATACGGCTGAATTTCACAGGTTTTGTACAAGTCTAATAGAACGTCCCTGTAACTTGTGTTTTTTTCAGGGAAAACATATATATATATATATATATATGAAATACAAGATGCTCAGCATTGAAAGAGGCACTCCACAACAGCTGGTCTGCACGCAACCTTTATTGCTTTGAAGGTAGTATTTCCTCCGTCATTTTGAAAACCTTCCACCAACGCGTTTCAGCGCTGTCTGCTCTTTCTTCAGGGTGAGTTGGCTTGATGCGATGATTTTCAGCTGTCTCACAGACTCCTGCTCACGTGCCTTTTGTAGTCACGAGCCACTTTGTAGCGCTATGCCTTGTGGGACTTGTGGTGTTGTAAATAGCCAGTGTCTGCCCTCAGTGAGTATCGCATGTTCGCCATCATTTGCAAAGGTCCACAATGATTAGTGAGTTCATTGTAGCTTAAGGCACTCCAGTGTGCCCCGGAACGATCTGCTAACCTTCATTAGTATGAAGCGCTGCTGCGCCGTCTTTTTCACAGGCACAGTTCCTGCTGAGACAGTCCCATTCCTCCACAGCTCCTTCTTAATTAGCTGGGCGGTGCTCCTTTCTGCGACCAAAGCCGTTGCGTTATTTTTGAAATACAAGATATTGGGGTGTGAGTAAATGTATTACAGATTATGTGGATGATGTCATGAGTGATATCATTTGAGATGTCATCAGCGATGTGACTGACCATGTCATGAGTGCTGTAATATGTGATGTCATTACAGCATTGCGTTGTGGGGGCGTGAGTTATACGGCTGAATTTCACAGGTTTTGTACAAGTCTAATAGAACGTCCCTGTAACTTGTGTTTTTTCCAGGGAAAACATATATATATATATATATATATATATATATATATATATATATATATATATATATATATATATATAGATGCCTTCAATCCTCTCTGCACGACCCAGCCGGCGCCCTGCCAAAGGATGAACCACAGACACCAGAAAAACGTGGAATGCAGGTCCTTTATTTTTTCAATGCTTTGTCAGACGCGGGTTTCCACCTTGCTCACACTAGAAACCACGCACTCCGGGGGTAATTCTCAGATTTTTTTATTGTATTTGCAACAGACGCGTTTCGGCGCTCCGCCTTCCTCAATGTTACAAACATTGTGAGGAGACGCCATGTTTTAACAATCATCTCTGCGTACGTTTGCAGTGAAAACAAACAAGGGACTTTGATCAAATCGCCATATTGGGTGATCTACACATTTTGCATCACGCTATGTTTTAGTAAAAGAATGTATACACCGTAACATATTTGTCATACATATAGTTACGCTACAATTTGCTATTGTCATTTCATAAGCAATAAAATATTTTTTACGTACACATTTAGATTCGTGTCATACCATTATGGTACACATTCACAAAATCGTACATTCACGCCGTATATCGGCTTAACAGCAACCCGTCACTGGGTTATCCATTTTCCCAAGAAATTAACTCTGCCACAGTTAATTAATTCGGCATAAAACATTTCAAGCTGCACTTCTAATATGTTATAGCAGTGCCTGATACCGGCAGAGCCATCTTGGTAATCCCTACCCAGGTCGAGTTGCTTCATTTAGCCGTGTATCGGCATGACCAAATTACTTCAACATACCTCGTGACGCTACAACTAATTAACCCGAAATCTGCAGGGGACAGAGCGCGAATATATATATATATATATATATATATATATATATATATATATATATATATATATATATATATTGTTACCAAGCACACTTCCTCACGATAAAGGACGGCACCGACTCCGTGAGTTTGCTCAAGGTTGAAAATTTATTTTACAAAGCTGCTGAAAAGACGCGTTTCGGCGGAAGCCTCCGCCTTGCTCACTTCACCTACCCAAATGTGATTACAAAACATATATCCCTCTGTACAGACACAGTTGCTTCACTGTGATTGGTATCTAGTTACCATGGTGACACAAAGTTTAGTCATGTGGTAAGGCAACAGACATAGAAAAGTTCCTATACATCATCCCAAAGGTTCGTGCAAAGTTACATCTTTAGGTAAGGGAAAACCATCTGCAATAACAAGTATAGAACATAAAATACTTGGCACTACAAATCAAATAAACAAATTAATATCATGTGTGTATTTAAGATAATTGAATTGTATACGTTGGCGATGCATAGCATTATCTGTAAGCAAAACCCGGGTGAGAGAGAGCATGGAGTCATAGCACAATTAGTATAATGACTGGCAGAATTTCAGGACAATCTATATATTACCCTGTAAGATTGTAATCAACATAGTCCGGGTAAAAGGGCATCTAGAGCATGTGGGTAATTTCCTCATACAAGACAATGGTATTCTCATGCAAATGACAATGGGTCAAACATAAATGAAATAAATAATATCCTATAAGATCACAAGTTTCATTAACCATGTTGCAAATTAAACACAAAGGTTACTCACACGAACCTCGTCTCCAAGTGGAGCATTATTTGTATGTGTTACATGAAGTGTGAGCCATAGTCATAAGCCTAGTTATAATTAGCATCCTACCGCCCCTAGATGCGTACAACTCAAGGACCCCAACATCTCACCCATATTGATTTGAACCTTAACGTTGCCATACTAGATAGTTGCCAAAATGATTAAAACAAATGTTACAGAGGAAACAAAGTATTTACACAAGTGATGGTGTAGGTGTATCACGAGCGGGAAAGGGGGACTTCGGGAGTTTGCTGCATTAATTTATAAATGTACAGTTAATGCTTCATCGGCATTAAGCCCATTCGGAATCTTAGAATCCAACAAGATAATGTATCTTGATTCCAGACGTCTCAGGGCAAGTCTGCGATTCCCCCCTCTGATACTTTTTGCAACGTTATCGATGACAAAATATTTGATGTCAGAACTGTAACCAGCATGTGTTTTGTGTATGTGCCTAGCCACAGGGTAGGTTTCATCATTATTAGTTATCGCTCGCAGGTGCTGCAATATACGGACATGTGCTGGATGGATGGTACTACCAACATACCGTTTGCCGCATTTACAAACAAGGACGTAAACTGCGTACTCTGTCTTACATGAGTAGCAGCCTCTGATGGTATATGGTTTGTTTCTAAAGGGAACAATATATAATATATATTTACCAAATCAAAGGGTCCTGGCTGACACCAAACCTACAAATTCAATTAAATTAGTGAAATGCCTAAAAAACTGAGGCAAAAACATACTGTGGTAGAAAATTTGACTCCAAAAATGTTTTTAACCTCTAGGTTTTTTTCCCATATGTTAGAAATATTTTTTACTCCTACGCTTTGAAATCTACTTTTTTCTAGTCTAATTTTTTAAACACCATCATTGGACTTGGCAAAAGAAAGATCATTCCAGTGGTCCAATGAAAATGAACAAGCCCCACTCCCTCATCTTGCCTGGCATCAGATTAATTGTTGCCCCTTCCTAAAGACAGATTCGTGCAATCTAAAATTACTGCTCATTTCTCAGTATCAAATTATATAGTGAAAACACTGTATGGATCCGGCATTCAAGTCAACCAGAAAGAAATCCATGTGCTTTCTGCTGTCTGAAAGCGACAGGTGCAGAAACGGGTGTAGGAGACTCTGAGCAAGGTATGAATTAGGTATTTAGAAACTTCATATGGAATAGGTAATTTATCATTTTATTCAAAGGCCTTTTTGTGCAGTTGAATTCTGAAGTGCTCCGTTTGCCAGGAGATTGTCACAGCTGCTATTACTCAGAGCAGATGTTTAGCAGGCACAGAGCGCGCGGCTAATTTTCACGGTGATGCTATGACCGCGAGCAACCTCTTGGCAGCGACTGCAGAACCATACCTGCAGGTGCAATGCAAGCATCGCCTATCTGGTGTGCATTACATACACCGAGTAAGAAGAGCGTGATCTCAGTGCGAGACAACTGTTCTGTTTTTTTTTCTCTTAATGATCTCGAGCCAGATTCTAAGATTAAACGCACTCACATTTTCGAGCCCTAAAATGTAACAATATGAATAATCAGACGAAATCTTGGGCAAAGCCTTGACTGGTATGTGCCTGCTGCCCTATTTCAAGGCAGAGTGTCTGCACTCACTATTTCTCTCCTCGTTTGAACTGGCTTCGATGAATGTGATTATGTATGGGGTAAATATGTTATTTTGTCACGAAGTGCTTGAAATGTACCTGCCCAGTATCCTGTTTGAAAATTGAGTGTGAGGGCATGAAGCACATGAAAGAGTCACACAAGATACCGACTAGGGACTGCTTCCAGTAAGCCTATTAGGATGTAAATCGGAAAGCCTCCAACCGGCTTTCAGACTCACATCGTAGATTTCACATCCGACAGCCTCATAATGATAAAGACTGACAGATTTAAAACCAGACGGTGGGGCTGACTGACTTCCAACTGGCTAAAGGAGCCCGTTGGCCAGTCGGAGGCCACTTATAATCCCCTACTTACGACGTTTATGCATCGGGGATTTTGATGTCGGTTTCGACTGACATGAAAAGCCTGTCAGAAAGTAACTTTGGGGCCCCTAGCAGGGCCCCCATGTGTCCGCAGGTTATTGTGCCACCCTGAAAATCCCTGTACCACGTGGCAGGCACCATGAAGTGCCTGCCATGTGGTGCAGAGATTTATACAGGCTCCCATTTCTTCTTGGGAGCTTGTGCTACCACCGGTTTACAGCTGCAGAGCAAGCTACCATATGAAAATGTGTGCATAGAGCTGCACCATGTGTGGTCACATTGTAATGGCGGTGTCCCGGTCGACGGTCCTAAAATTCTCATGTCTCGGCAAGATTTCATCCCCATAATAAAAATCTCAGCACCCGCCAAGACGAACAACAGCAGCAACCACCTCAAGTGCATCCTGCTCAACACCGCTCTGCCCACAGACACGCCATCGAACTCTGGAACCTCATCGACACCACAGCTCCTGACGTTGCCTTCCTCACGGAAACCTGGATGAACGCCTCCTCCGCACCCGACATCGCCATCGCCATCCCAGAGAGCTACAAGATCACCCGGAGGGACCGCACCGCCAACCAAACAGGAGGAGGCATCGCCATCATCCACAGGGACACCATCCGCATCACGACCAACACCAATGACATCCTGACCACCGCCGAACACCTACACTTCCAGATCCACACCGACCCGAAGACCACCCTCAGAGGCACCCTGATCTACCGACCCCCGGGACCACGCACACAATTCAGCGAGGACATCGCCGACTTCGTCAGCCCGCATGCCCTCCCCTCCGCTGACTACATCCTCCTGGGAGACATCAACTTCCACCTGGAGAACAACAACAACCACAACACCACCACCCTGCTCGACAACCTCGCCAACCTCGGGCTCAAGCAGCTGGTGACCACCCCCACCCACCTCGCCGGTCACACACTCGACGCCGTCTTCTCATCCAGCAAAGACATCGCCTTCACCCACGCCACTGGACTCCACTGGACGGACCACAGCTGCGTCCACTTCACCTTCAAAAGAACGACGATCCACCACCAGCAACAGGTTGCCCGTAGAAGCTGGAACAAGATCACAGCCGACCAGCTCGCCGCTTCCCTGAGCCAGCACCCTCCCGCCAGCTCAGCGAACCCCAGCCAGGCCGCCGACAACCTCACGAAGTGGATCAGCAACTGCGCGGACGAACTCGCCCCACTGAGGACCCCGCCCAGCAGACCCGGCAGCAAGAAGGCCCCATGGTTCACCGACGAACTCAAGAGCTCCAAGAAGAACTGCCGAGCCCTCGAGAAAGCCTGGAGAAGGGAACCAACACCGGACAACATGACCACCCTCAAGCTTGCCACCCGGAAACACCACCAGCTGCTCCACGCCACCAAGAAAACTGCATTCAAGGACCGGCTGGACAACAACGCACACAACAGCAAGGAACTCTTCAACATCGTGAAAGAGCTCTCCAACCCCAACGCCGGAAACAACAACATCACCCCATCGCAAGAACTCTGCAACTCCCTCGCCTCCTACTTCCACAACAAGATCGCGGACATACACAACAGCTTCAGCACCCAACCGACGAACGCCACGACCGACACGACCGAACCAACGCCCCCCACCACCACCCTCCGCGCCTGGACCCACATCAGCACCGAAGACACCGTCCGCATGATGAACTCCATCCACTCCGGATCTCCGACCGACCCTTGCCCTCACCACATCTTCAACAAGGCCGACGTTGTCATCGCACCCCACCTACGGGACATCATCAACACCTCCTTCACCACCGCCACCTTCCCTGAGAGCTGTAAGCATGCCGAACTCAGTGCTCTACTCAAGAAACCAACAGCGGACCCCACCGAACTCAAGAATTACCGCCCCATCTCGCTGCTCCCGTTTCCGGCCAAAGTCATCGAGAAGACCGTCAACAAGCAGCTGGCCGCCTTCCTCGAGACGAATGGATCCCTCGACCCCTCGCAGTTGGGCTTCCGGGCCAACCACAGCACCAAGACCGCCCTCATCGCTGCCACCGATGACATTCGAGCCCTGATGGACAACGGAGAAACAGCGGCCCTCATCCTCCTAGACCTCTCCGCGGCCTTCAACACCGTCTGCCACCGCACCCTAGTGCAGGGCCTCAACAACGTCGGAATCCAGGAGAAGGCACTGAAATGGATCATCTCCTTCCTCGACGGAAGGACACAGAGAGTCCGCCTACCACCGTACAAGTCAGAGGCCACCGAACTCATCTGCGGCGTACCCCAAGGTTCCTCGCTGAGCCCAACCCTCTTCAACGTCTACATGAGCCCCCTCGCGGCCATTGCACGCCAACACAACCTAAACATCATCTCTTAAGCCGACGACACCCAGCTGATCCTCTCCCTGACCAACAACCCCGCCGCCGCCAGAGCCAACCTCCACGAAGGAATGAAAGAGGTAGCCGAGTGGATGTCGACCAGCCGCCTGAAGCTGAACTCGGACAAGACGAAAGTCCTCATCCTGGGATCCTCGCCCTCCGCCTGGGACGACTCCTGGTGGCCCCCCGCCCTGGGCACCGCACCCAAACCGACAGACCACGCACGCAACCTGGGCTTCATCCTGGACTCCTCCCTCTCCATGACCAGGCAAGTCAACGCCGTCTCCTCGTCGTGCTTCAACATCCTGCACATGCTACGGAAGATCTTCCGGTGGATCCCCACCGAGACCAGGAAGACGGTCACCCAGGCCCTCGTCACCAGCCGACTGGACTACGGCAACGCCCTCTACGCCGGAACCACCGCCAAGCTCCAGAAGAGACTCCAACGAATCCAGAACGCCTCAGCCAGACTCATCCTCGACGTCCCACGACACAGCCACATCTCCGGACACCTGAGAGACCTGCACTGGCTCCCGGTCAACAAGAGAATCACCTTCCGTCTCCTCACCCACGCACACAAAGCCCTTCACGACCAAGGCCCGAGCTACCTCAACAACCGCATCAACTTCTACGCTCCCAAACGACACCTCCGATCAGCCAGTCACGCCCTCGCCGCCGTCCCCCGCATCCGAAGAGCGACGACAGGAGGAAGGTCCTTCTCCTACCTGGCCGCCAAGACCTGGAACTCCCTCCCTCCCGACCTGCGCCTGACCCAAGACCACCTCGCCTTCAGGAAGAAGCTCAAGACCTGGCTGTTCGAGCAGTAGCAGCACCCCCCCCCTAGCGCCTTGAGACCCTCCGGGTAAGTAGTGCGCTCTACAAATGCCTATGATTGATTGATTGATTGATTGCTTAGTATGTTACTGGGAGTTTAAATGACAGAAACCTACCCACAAGTAACAGAGCACTGTACGCTGGTGGCCAAGGTTACCATCCAGGATTATCCTCAATGTTGAGCAGAGCTACATTTATCAGTAAACGGTATCGAACTACCTGTGGTTAGTTTTGAGCTGTAATGTTCTTTCATGAGATTAATCTTCAGTTTTCTTCGCAATTGATAGTGTTGGGGCAGTTCTCATGGATACTGGGATTGATTGGTTACTTGACCTCTCCATTTGTTTCTTTAGTAAAACTGACTGCAAAAGCATGCCTTTTTACATTCCCTATTCCACTGACTTCAGAGCCAGTGCTTAATTTGAGCAGGTTTTTGCTGGTCCAGACCAGTGCTTATTATTCCTTTTCAGTTTGTGACATACAGCAATACAAGGAAAGACATACACGTGGGAAAAAGGAGGAAGAGAAAGACAGTACGACCATGACATAGGGAGAACGTTGGGTCCTGCAAGAGTGAGATAGAAGGGCCAGGGAGTGTGTGTTGGTGTGTTAAAGACAGGAGTTAGACTCAAGTCTATGCAGCACTAGAATTCGGGACACCAAAATTAATGAGCGCTAGCCATGTTCTTTTGAGCAAAACTTTGGGAACTAACAAAGATTCTTTTACAAAGTAAGGTTTGCACAGAGATAGTCTCTCCACATTCTCTTCTGTTAATCTGGCTTTATTGTTTAACTATGTGCATTGATTGTTAATGTGGTAAAAACATTTAGACTTCTCAGTTTACCTTCTACTTTTACACTAGTTTTTCTAATCTGGCCTTCCTGTTTTAGTTACAGTAAACGCAAGTCTGTCCGGTTTGGGCATCTGACCTATCCAAATTGGTATAAAGCTTGGCATTCCTAATATTAATGATAATTTGCAATATTAATGAATATATTTATGTAGTGCTTTATATCACTTTTGCCATTTCGAAGCACTGCACTAAGCTTATGTTTTTACTCAATTTAATGGTGCAAAATTTATTGACGTCGGAAAGATAAAGGGCTGAATCTCCCTTTTTCGTAAATTCATGACCGTCATATCACAGTACAAGTTCATGTTAGAAGCAAGGGCTAACTCACGGACGCAACGTATCTAATTTTTTACATCAAAGCTTTCAAAAGGGTCATCTTTTAAGAGATACAACATCAGTAGTTTCACTAGCAACAACAAAGGATCTCCTTCCTCGACGGAAGAACACAGCGAGTCCGCCTACCACCGTACAAGTCAGAGGCCTCCGAAGTCATCTGCGGCGTCCCCCAAGGATCATCACTGAGCCCCACCCTCTTCAACGTCTACATGAGCCCCCTCGCGGCCATCGTACGCAAACACCACCTCAGCATCATCTCCTACGCCGACGACACCCAGCTGATCCTCTCCCTGACCAACAACCCCGCCGCCGCCAGAGCCAACCTGCACGAAGGGATGAAAGAGGTAGCCGAGTGGATGACGACCAGCCGCCTGAAACTGAACTCGGACAAGACGGAGGTCCTCATCCTGGGCTCTTCACCCTCCGCCTGGGACGACTCCTGGTGGCCTCCCGCCCTGGGCACCGCACCCAAACCGACAGACCATGCACGAAACCTGGGCTTCATCCTGGACTCCTCCCTCTCCATGACCAGGCAAGTCAACAGCGTCTCCTCGGCGTGCTTCAACATCCTACGCATGCTACGAAAGATCTTTTGGTGGATCCCCTCAGAGACCAGGAAGACCGTCACCCAGGCCCTCGTCACCAGCCGACTGGACTACGGCAACGCCCTCTACGCCGGGACCACCGCCAAGCTCCAGAAGAGACTCCAGCGGATCCAAAACGCCTCAGCCAGACTCATCCTCGACATCCCACGATCCAGCCACATCTCCGGTCATCTGAGAGACCTTCACTGGCTCCCCATCAACAAGAGAATCACCTTCCGCCTCCTCACCCACGCACACAAAGCCCTACACGACCAAGGCCCGAGCTACCTCAACAGCCGAGTCAACTTCTACGCTCCCAAACGCCACCTCCGATCAGCCAACCACGCCCTCGCCGCCGTCCCCCGCATCCGAAGAGCGACTACAGGAGGAAGGTCCTTCTCCTACCTGGCCGCCAAGACCTGGAACTCCCTCCCGTCCGACCTGCGCCTGACCCAAGACCACCTCTCCTTCAGGAAGAAGCTGAAGACCTGGCTGTTCGAGCAGTAGCGGCACCCCCCCCTCCCCAGCGCCTTGAGACCCTACGGGTATGTAGCGCGCTTTATAAGTGTCACTGATTGATTGATTGATTGATTTTTACACCAACGACTATTAGTTTTCTGATGAGTCATTTCTTGGTGTATTGTGCCAGAGAGAACAGAATTATGTTTTAGTTTATTTTTATTTATGCTATGCAAACTCCGAAGTGTTCCGCACGCAGTCTTAAAATAGATGTATATACTAAAATATAGATAGAAGAGATATACCGAAAAAGCTATTTTAGGTTAAACAAGTATATAAAGGCTACCTCAACAATGGGCGCAGCAAACACGTAAGATGTCCAATATTTAATATTACATGTTAAACAATTTCCCAGAATACTATAAAGTATTACACTTAATGGTATTGCACTTATTGGCGTTCATGCAAAATATGCAAGGATTATAAAATATATACATTGCAAATAAGAACACAATACCAACAGCAGAACAGGAATTTGTGTGAATGGGAACAAAATATTACCCTTAAAGGTACTTAAAGTGACTATCGTACTGTGGATACAAAATATGCAAACACTTAGGGCCCAATTCTGATGTCGGCTGGACCAGAGTCTGTCCGACATCGGCCAGAAACCTTGACCGAACGACCTACTGTCGTCGGTTACATCCCTGCAAGTTACGCAACCGAACCCTGTTCGGTCGCACTCATATGTTTCACATGGGGGCAGGCATTCAGAGCAGAATGCATGCCCACATTGTGAAACGTAGGGGTGCAGGTGATCCCTGCACCCTGTGGCTTGTACCCCAAGATGCCTGCCACCGGATGCAGGGATCAACCCTGCAGGCCACCAGGTCAGGCCACCAGGTCTCCTACCCATGGGGGTCTATTAGGGCCCCCAAAGATAGTTTCCGACTGCCTTTTGGTGCCGGAAACACCGACATGAAAAGGCAGTGAAAAACTGGCATCCTACTCCCTGGATTGTAAAGAGGCGACCGGGGGAGTACTGAAGGATTTCTGGATGGCGGAAGGGCTCGTTGTAAGCCATCCAGAAATCCGAGTGGGATTCCTTTCCGACCAAGACCATCGGAATGGCTCAGTCGGAAAGGAATCCGACCGGCACGTTCCAATTCGGGAGGAAGGGCTCCAACCATGGTTTGGAGCCCTTCCGTCCGAAATCGCAATCGGGTCCTATATAGTGAATACATTATGCAAAATACATTAGCAGCAGCAGCAAGATATAGGTGACTAAGAGAGTTTAGGATTCCAACTAAAGAACGTTAACAACCACAATCACATTAAACTGTTACTTTTTTTAGGAAAACCTTGAAGAATCTACACAAATGAAGCCGGGCTGAATTTAGAATTGTGTCTACTTTTCATAAATGTATAGCTTTCCAGGATCCATTATTGATTTCATACTCATTTCTCCCACTAACCGGACGGAGTCTGAAAGCAAGAAAAATAGGAACAATAGGCTATATCCCTGTAAAATGCCAAACCTGTGTAGAAAATGTTGGTTTTCTGATGAAAGTCTGCCTGTTCCTGAAAGCAGGGAAGATGGTAATTTTAATACCACAAACCCTTTGTTGATACCATTTGCAGGGAAAAAAACAGACGCTTTCCTCTTCAGCACTTTTCCCCAAAAACACAATCTCTAGCTGTATTCCTGGTCCCTCCAGGGAAATCCACAAACCCTGGGTACCTTCAGAATCCTCGAGATGCTGGAAGTAAAGGACAGAAGTTTGGCATGAATACCCTATGTGGACAATAAGTTACGAGGGCCTAAGAGCGAACTACCCCAAATAGCCCAAAAAAGGCATAGCACAGGGGGAAAAAAGCCTGGCTGGGAAGGGGTTAATAGTCTTTTAAGTTTAATGAACAGTTGATTGAAGCTCCTAGAGTTCTCTTTTGGTTTACTTTATTCCATAATACTTTTTTGAAAAGTCAGCTTGTCAGTTCTTCTCTTTTAGATAAGGGCTTGAACATGATTTATTCACAAAGGTGCTCCATCAGGGGTCAAAAACTTTGCTTTTTTCGCATTGTGATAGTTACACCTCATAAAAGACCGGCAGGGATAGACCTGAACATTTTCAAGCTGCTCCCAAGCTTGGCTCAAATTTCTAATTACCAGACATGAATAAGATCTTTAACCAAAGCCTTTTTAAATTACACATTTCTCTTTATTTATAATTTTACCTATTAACTTCATTTATTAATAAAGGCGACAAACAAAGAGAGAAGACAGACATGTTTTGCATCGAAAATGATGCATTTGTAACTCACTAAGGGCTAATATACTGTTAAAATGGATGAACTGTACAATCAAGAAATCAAACAAGTAAAGTGTACAATAACAAGATACAAGAAAGCAGTAAATGAGAAAATACATTTAGAATGAAATTGTGTAAAAGAGAAAATAACAGAGAAGGAAAATACAAATTATTAAAATTTAAGATGGATAATTGGCAGAATCATTTATTTTCAGCCGGAAACAGCTGGTGGTGCAGCTCGGACTCAAAAACCCACAATTTTGCAGCTGGTGGAGGCTGGGTCCCTGTAACTGGACACTAGTGAGAAGGGCTTACAAACGTGCTCAGAGACTGCTGCACAGGATGCACTTGAGCACTTACCTGGGAGAAGACCGGGCCAAGAGTGGGGCCATCTTCAGCCATCATCAACGGAATGAGGCCGGGCTGGGCCATCCTTTGACGTCATCTTCTACCACAAGCAAAAGTTTTGTTATGGTACTGTTTATTCCTATAATCCGGTGCCTATTTAGGTGAAGACGATTTGTTTTTGTCAGCTTTACTTTTATTTGTGACTTTGTTACAGAAGATATTATGAGGAAAGACAAACTGGGGTTTACGAAACCTAACGCTACCAACATAGAGTCCAGCAATCCAAACCTGGTGGGTTTTCTTGTGAGGATCGTGGGGGTAATCTACATAGAAATTCAGTTAGCTGAGAGGTTTCTTTCTCTCACAACGTATTCTCTAGACTTGCCTTTGGCATCTGCTAGCCGGCCCGATTCCTTGGCAGCAGCTCATCTTCTTGGTCTTAGGTCTGATAGAGCTGCTGATACTAATTCTGGGTTGGACATTGCCTCTGTCCCCTTACCCCCATCATGTTCAGCCACAGTGGCAAGAGGAAAAAACGTGGGCCCAACCCAAGGAACTGTGACCCCTTCCAAGGATCTGATTTCCATCAAGCTTGCTTACAAAGATGCCCTGGAAGAAATTTAAAAAATAAATTGTCGCACAGATTATTGCTCCACTAAAATGCTTAATGGCTGTCTGTTTATGCCCATTATCTTCTCGCCTTGAATCAATTGAATCTAAATTGCATATCTTGGGTGTGCATAGGGTAAGGGCTAATCCCCTGATGATGCATAATGACAACATCTCTACCTCAACACAGACTTCCTCTGCTGAGGGAGTGATCCATGGGATCGGAAGGGGATACTCTCAGGTGCAATGCATTGACCTCAAATGTCCGGGAATCAGAATGGGTCACCTTTCTCTCCTCAAAATTTAAAGTTCGCCCAGCAATAGCCATAGGGAATATACAGCTATCATCGCATCAACAAATAAAGACATTGGAAGAAGCCTGCACCAGTCAATCACCAATCGCTATCCAGCCTAAATATCCAACTTCTGTCGCATTACATGGAAAAAAATCCGTCGAGGAGATAATGAAAATAATTAAAAAGGGCAAAAGTAACGGGGCCCCCGGGCCAAACGGCATACCGCCAGCTGTTTTCAAAGAAGCGCCGGAATATTGGAGCACATTACTTGAGAAACTCTTTGCAGACATCCAAACATACAACCTAGTGCCTGAAAGCTGGCGCGGTTCTATCACAATGCCAATATACAAGGGCGGTGAGAGATCCAACCCTGCAAATTACAGATTAATCGCCCTGCAGGACGTCGAAGCCAAATACTTTGCATCGCTATTATTAGTTGAAATGGTAAAGTGGTCAGGAGAGAGGGATCTGATCCCACTTAATCAAACAGGATTTAGAGAAGGGATCGGGACTATAACAAATATTTTATCCATCTCCATGATCGCGGATAAATGTAAGCGCATTAAACAAGATCTGAACTTGTGCTTCATTGACCTCCAAGCAGCATTCGACAGCGTGGATAGGAACCTATTATGAGCGAAATTAAGAGCCTGGATGATTCCAGAAAACATATCAAGGGGTCTGCTGCTATTTTACTCCGACACCTGGACGCAAGTAAGGCTAGGAGACGGGTCACGACCAATGTTCCCTCTAATTTTTTTCCTCTGTGTGCGGCAGTGTAAGGTCTATGTGCGCTGCAACCAAGGCTGTGTGCGCCAGTAACCAGGCGCGCGTGTGGGTACAGCGCTAAATATCACTCCAAACTTTTGCTTCAAAAAGTGAAAAGACGGTGCATTTCCTCACATACAGATCCACGTGAACGGTGTTAAGGCAGGTTTGAAACCGTCCCACATAGCAATTTGAAACCTTGGCAGCTATGTTGCTGCCTTTCCTTTCTTAATAGAGCTGGGCTGCAGGGTAATTGTGTGCATTTGTTCAAGTTTTCATGTTGATTTCAGCTCATGATGGGCGCTGTGATTAACATGAAAACTTTAACCAATGCTCTCTTTGAGCAGGAAAAATAAAATTATAATAATGTTATTATAATTTTACTTTTTGCAGTTACAGGGCTTGGTTAGGGTAGGGACGCATCAGGCTTTTGACTAACACATTTTAATGCTAGTGTCCGCATCACCGCATTAAAATGCATTAGTCACGTATTCTACCGCCCCTCTGACAATGCTGCATTTGAGGCATGCTGCCAATGAGGCAGCACCAGCATGCTAAAATTGTCTAACATATGAGAGCATGCAACTGTGCCTTCAAATTTAAAATGCTATGCGTCAGAGATATAATATTCATGAACAGCGCTGAGCGGGCAGGCCAGAATTTAACAGATCAATTAGCCATTCCCAACAAGCCTTCCTGTGAGTCTACGTCTTTAATTGGAAAGATTCCATTCCCCTGCTTTTATATTTTAAACATGTGTCCCAGGATGGCAGAAATAGTTAAGGCCCACAGATAAGGCTCGGCGTTGGTGGCAGTTTGGGGCAGGGCGGGTAGAGAAGGAAAAGGACTCTGTCTCTTCCTTCTTGCCCAGAGAAGACAAGGACAGTGTCCACTTCTGCTCTGCCGCTGGCAAAAGCACTCACTGATTTTTGAACAATTAATGTAAAGGCGTCAAGGTATCCATGTTGTTCCTGCTTACATTTCAATAGCTTTACTTAAACTTGCATTCCTTATGAGAATTTGCTTTCTCCATGATTTTGTAACTTTTTTTTTGGCAGCATATTACTCTTGTCTAATGCGTAATTTGAATTGTGTCACATCCAGGAGTTTATAGCGGTCTACAAGTGGGTTGTAGCTGAAGGCAGTGCAAGTTTCTATCAATGGGGCAGTATGGTGTTCAGTGGAGAGGATGTGGCACTATGGTCAGAGCTGCAGAGTTTGGAACTGAGGAACCAGGTTCAGCCTTCATGACCAGTCCACCAGACCACTCTCCTGAGGGAACACATTTCCTTGCTATACCTTAGAAGCCCTGGTGTCTTTGCACCATTATGCATACCCTAATGGTGGCAACTATGGGTTAACCGTAAAGGCCTGTCAACCACAATCCATACCGAAGTTCACTTTCAGTCTTGCAGGCAGTCCTATTGAGCAGCACACCCTAGCGTGACAGTCACTGAGGTCACAGGTCCCTTGAGCAAGGTGGCTCTAGGGCGGTGCAATCGCACCGGGCGCTGACTTCGGGTGGGGTGACATGATAGCAGAAAAGTTGCAGATTATGGTGCAAAGTACGAATCTTTTCACTTGCTGGCTACTCCCTTGTAGGATCCTCTTTAGGGAAAAGTCTTGGAACAACGTGAGTGTGTGTCCAGAAAAAAACTCATAAGAAAAAAGCTGAAGGCAGAAACACCGAAGTCCTAAAGTCCAGTTGTAGAGAAGATGGAAAATAACCCACTAGAACACAATCAAAAAGCTGTGGCTCAGAAATCATTAAAAAATGAAGTCAGTTCCATGAAGGCTCCCAAAGTAGGGCATTACAGAATAATGTGCAAATCAAAATAATTTTAAGTACCAAGTGAGCAGCAAAATCAATAGAGAAACGGACAACATACCTAGTAGCATCGGAAAGTCTTCTTCTCATGCCCAAAATCAGGGAATAATATAAGAAATCTTATCATAGAACAGAGTAGAAAGTGCAGATTTATCATGACGTTCGCAAAAGTATAGCATTTTCAGCAAATCAGAGCACATTTTTATTAAATGTATATTGACTTAGCACCTAAGCATTATCCCACTTCATGAATATTTATTCTGCCCACTCTTTCCTAAGGGTATCCCTGATGCCAGAACAACAGCAATATGTTATGAATGACTAGGGTACAGTGAGCTAGCAGAAAGTCCTTGAAAGATACAGCATTTCTGTGTACTTAAGAGCAAGTCAATGGAAATGAACAAACATGACTCTGCTTGGTTGTGTGCTGCAGAAATAAGGAGTAGTGTATATGCTGAAAGATACATCCATTTTGAGCAAAATGGCGGCTAGACCTAACTTGAGGCCTTCTTAACAAGAGGCAGAAAACCACACTTCTACATGTCGTAGCACATTTGTTTGAAGTGCAAAACCCTCATGCCAGTGTACACATACAATTTTGAAAGTAAATCCACGGTTTGAACGTTGTTAATAATGGCCAAAACTATCAAATGAAAAAAACTTCAGCAACCGTAATTTGACTTATTTGCCATTTTCGACACAGTAACACCCTCTGCAATAGCATTCTGACCACCAAGCAGCCATTTGAGGGTTGCCCTTCTTTTTCTCCAAGCTTCTATTAACATTTGAAAGTTAAATATCAGGCTCTCCGATAGTACAGTGCAATATCGAGAGGGCTTTATTAACATTTATAAGGCCGTATTAACCTCTGGAGTGGCGGGGTAACCTTTAAAGTGCCATGCTGTGTGCCCCACAGGAGTTGAAGAGCTGTGCCAACACTTCCTGGATGATAGTACAAGAACACACTGTACTAGAGGCAGATAGCAGGAAGGAGAAGAAAAAGTCATATTTTACCACCCAAACTGCAGTGTCTTCCTTTGTTCGAGTTGTGAACATGTATGTAAATATTCAGTTTTATTTATGTATGACATGGCGCACAGTGGCTAGTACTCTTTCTGCATCCTCTCAATTATGTCAGATAAAAGAAAATACATTCACTGATTTGCACAAGATCACACAATGTGGCCAAGCTTTTATTTTCATCTTCAGCGATTATTATATATTTAAATTATGCATGTTTATGACGGGTTAAGAAATTGCACCCTGGCTCCATGGTTTCCACTCTTGGATTTTGATTTAACAGCTCAGTGCAGTTTTGGTTCATTCCTATTAGACTAACTAATCAAAGTGACATGCTATGGCATTCTGGGAGTTGCAGTCTTTGTCCACCTTAATCAAAGCACTTGCACTAAAGTGCATTGGGAATGAAAGCCAAAGTGCTGTATTATAGAAATTGCCTTTGGAGGCAACAGGTGTTCAGATCAATTAATATTGCAGAAGGGGCCCCCCGATGATTGCAGAGACCGTGCTGCAAAACCCTTTTATAGCTGCCAAGTTTCTCGGGTCCATGAGAGATGTGCTACTCTAGTCCAGGTTTTTTTTTTTCATTTCTGGGACTTCTATTCCTGTATTATAATAGAGTAAACACGACTACATGTCCCAAAATTCAAAGAAAAATCCTAGAATTGAGCAGCACATCACGCACCGACCTGGGAAAGTTGACAGGGCTGCCCTTTGTGGGGAAGCATGTTTTTCATCGGCGCATTGTAAGTGAGTGTTCCATGCACAAGATGGCAAGTCCTTGACCATATACCTTTCTCATTATATGGACAGATGCGCCTGGGTAAAAAGAAGTCCCTGGATGCTTACACTAAGAATGTGCCATCTAGGCCATCCACAAAGTGATGCCTGCAATTTGCATACTTTTTATATAGATACACAAATGCATCTCTTTGTCCCACTGTCAACATTGGTGGGGAGAACACGGATCCAGTGTAAGGAAATTAGTTGCCCATTGTTTTAGTTTCATTGGAATTTAGTTTTTTGAACTCTGAGTCTGTAAAACTGCAAACAGTGAGACTTCCTCGTGTCAGGGAAACTTCTTCTGTGTGCAGATTGCAGCGTAGTGGCCCTATGTCCTGGGTTACACCTTCAGTCAGTCCTGGCTTTGCAGCAGGTGTCAAGCTGGGGCTTGTAAACCTTTACTTGCAGGGGGCACAGGCCCATGTATGAATCGGAAGGTGGGGGAGACTTGTTGTGGACAGGCCTGGGTTGGGTGTTGTGAAAAGGCCCATCTTGCGGAGGGAGTGGGTACACCAAACGAGCCCTCATTGCAGAAGGCCCAGTATTAAAAGGGCCCTCTTCCTTGTGGAGGCGGCCAGAGAGCACTCAGGGAGTAGTACCCCTTCTTGTGGAAGGGGGATGTGAGATATGGGGTTCTTGAGGTGGAGACAAGAACTGTCCTTGTGGTGGATGGGGCGAGGAGGCAGAGCGCTGGAGCCCTTCTTGTAAAATCGTGGGTGACCTAGAAGAAATGCCGCGTTTGTAAACTTGCTGCATTTCTTCTCATAATAGAGCGCAGCTGCGGGGTGATTGTGCGCCTCTGTTAACGTTTTCATGTTAATAGCAGCACCCTTCATGGGCTGCAATTAACATAAAAACTTTAAAAAAGGCACACTATCACACCGCAGCCCAGCTCTATTTAGAGAAGGAATGCAGCAAGCTTACAAGCACAGCGTGTGCTTTTAAGTGATTCTAAAAGCACACGCTGTGTTTGGTGCTGCATTTCTTTTGTTTTCTAGGGTGTGGCTGCGGACAGATTTGTGCTTTTGTTTAAATCATTAATGTTAATTGCAGCTTGTGACGGGCTCTGTATTTAACACCATGAATCCAACAGCCGCACTCTAGAAAACAAAAGACATATAACAAGAGGGAGAACTTGCTAAATGCAGCGGCAGCACGATTGCCTTCGGGGATGTGCGCGCCATAGACACAGAAGTGCGCGCTCCGGGAACGGAAGTGCGCGGCCGCACAGGCGCGCGGCTTCGTGGGAACACTGGTCACGACTATCAAAAAAAGTGCGTACAACATCTGGCTTAAAACAGGGATGCGTCCTGGCCCCGCATCTGTTTAATTTATTCATTTCGGACCTCTCCGCAAAGTTAAATGGATGTAACGCCCACCCGCCAAAATTAGGCGACATACAATTGACACATCTGGCTTACGCCGACGATATCGTCCTCATGAGTCAGACAAAGGTTGGCCTATCAAGACAGCTATCGGTTCTATCAGCTTTTCTGTCTGCAAACAACTTGCCTCTTAATTTTTCAAAATCTAAAACAATGCTAATTACTAATCGACATATAACTTCACACAATGTTTGGCTAGAAGGACAACAGTTGGAAAGGGTGACAAGTTACAAATACTTGGGATATTACATCGAAGATAAGCTCACCTTAAAGGCCCAGAAAACCTATTTAACTTATAGATCAACAGCACTAACATTTGCACTTAGCACTTTATCGAAAAAGCTAGAAGGTCCCTCTTTAAAACCTTTACTTACGGTGATAGCCAATAAAGCTCTTCCAACGCTAGCCTACGGTAGTGTAGCAATGAATGGCAAGGATTCCGTTCTCCTAAACAGTTTAATTACCAAAATTTACAAACGGGTACTACAATTGCCGAACTCCGCTTCACCAGCGCAAATTCGCCTAGAGTTTGGATTAAAGAATGAAAGTTTGGGACGGCTTTATTCATGCATAAAGGAGTGGTATCGGATCAAAAAGAGAGCAGCAGCTAATAATTTGAATAAATATCTATGGCATGGAATTAGAAACTCAAAAAAAATCAGAAGGAAACAAATATCTGACTAGTGCATTGGAGATAACATGCACCGCTAAAATTTGGGACAAAAACCTGCCATTTTCAGCATTCAAAATAGCACTAAATAAGGCCGCAAAATTTCACTTTCTGATTATGGACAAAGCCATTTTTTCGCACCGTTCACATTCTTGGATGCTGATCAATAGCTACAGATTTTTAACCCCAGCGGCTTATCTGGATGCAACATACTCAATCTTTATCAAAAGAAAGCTGATGGCATTGAGGTTCGGTAAATTTCCAACATTGGCCGACGAGCCAGACTGGAAACATACAGAATCCGTCTCCTGCTGCCTCTGTGGGCATGTAAAAGAAGATCTTATTCATATAATATGTATCTGTAAACCGTTGACAATGGAGCGAAGGCGCTTTTTAAGGAACATATTCCTAGCAAGGAAACTACGTACTTGTAGGACTGCTGTAATTGGTTGTCTGGACGCAATGCCACCACAATCAAATTGCAAGACTGTAAAGTCCATGAGGACTTTCGAAAAACTTGTGAACGCAATGTAAATACTAAGTTTTTGTTTTATTTCTTTAATATTTCCAGTTATTTGTTTAAATATAATTATTAGGTTTTAAATAGAAGACCAAATTCAATTATCAAAATTTTAATTTAAGTTGAGATGAAAATGGAAATGTGTTGTATTTGTCCTTATTCATTGATCACATTTTTTTAATACTCTCAGGTACAAAACCTAATAACGAACGCAACTTGCTCATGGCAGTGCATGCTCAAACGGTGGATGGGGAGCACTCAGAATAGTTTCCCATCTGTATATCTGCAGCCTCATTTGCAGCGGCGGCCGGCACAGGTAAGTGTGGTGGGCCCGTAGGGCAGGACAGGGAGTGGTGGGGGAGTCGACCATCCACAGAATATGTATTATTTATTTATTTGATTATACATGTGCCATCGTCTGTCAACTTCTCCGCCTCCCACCCCGCCCGATACTACTGCCCCACAGCTTTTACCTTTGCCTGCCGTCGATGCTTAGTTGATGTTAATGTTAAATCATGACGGTCTGAAAATGCCTCTGTGTGTCACTTACCCCTGGATGCCTGTGTCCCTATGTTCTATTGTTAGCTGGAGTGCCTTGAACAAGCAGCAGAAACGACTGACCAGCTTATAAACAAAGTTACTCTTTGTTTGCAGAGAAATTCTAAAAGCCAAATACAAGTGTTTAATAAAATTCTGTTGCACATAAGATGAGATGGGTGAGCCCTAAGGCTAAGGAGTCTAAAGGTGATTGCATCATTGTGAATTTTAGAAAGCTGCATATTGCTGGTTCATTGATGCACTCATCTAACTCTGGCTTGCCTTGCACAGTAACCGTAAGAGTTTAACCCTTGTTTTTCTGCAGGCATCTGAGGACGATTCCAGGGCTTTAGCATGTAAAGTAAGTCCACCCGCACCTCCCCCTATTGTCCCCTGATCACGACACTAAGGGTCTTATTACAATGTCGAGCAGTCCCGTTAGACAGGATCGGATTGGGATCACAATTTGGCCCGGGCACTGACGAAAAAAGTGGCCCACATTTGCGGGGCGTTTCAATCAATCAATCAAAGAACTTTATTCGGATATCCAAGTATCCACAAAAGTACAAATACATAAAAGGCACAATAGTAAAAATAGAAAACATCATAAAAAAAAAATCCCAAGATACATATAAAGGGGACCAAATTCATGGATCAAACATTGTCTGTCTTGCTTGAACAGCTATCCGCAAGAAAGTGCCGGTGCGAAAGATAAGATCATCCTCCTCCAAAGATAATAACATTAGATTAGCATTTTTCAAGCTGATAGGCTTACATTTTTTAAAATAAGGAGTTAAAAACCTTTTAATATATTTCATATAAAATTTACAAAAAAATAAAAAATGCAAAGCAGATTGTCCACTTAGGCCATCACACGGACAAGACAAAGAATCGAGTTCATTGTGGTGGCCGAGGGGAAAGCAGAGTGCAAATTTAATCGTACCAGCCCTAAGGCAAAATAATAAGCCTCGCTCCCAGTAACTCATCGGGATTGTCAAATAGTGAGGCATAGGCGAGATCGGAAAGTCATGGGTCAAATAAGTAGAGACAGTTATCTTCAGGGATTCCCTGTGTAATCTTTCTCGGCTGTATAGTGTGTATAGAGAATATCGTAAGACGTTTTTATGTGGGAGATCATTTGCACTATAATTAATGAAGACGCTCCCTTGACTAATACTGCAAAGACTGTTATACACTCCGGAAAGCCAGGGGATCTCCATACATTTGTTACAACTCAGACAGTCAGTGATAATGTCCCTTGTGAGTGATGCCACTATGTTTTTCCAAATAGAAAGCCAGAAAAGAGCTGGGCGCGCACAAACAAAATCTTCAATAAAGTTCACGCCCAGTTCTTAATGACAGACATATTGTGGGGTGGAAATAGGAACACAGAGTGTCTTCCTAAGAAATCTAATCTCCTCAAGTTGAATGGGTCGGCACTTGGCAATATCCCAGACCTTTGCTCCTTATGTGGCAACCGGGATACATTGGGCTTTGTAGACCTTTAAGATTGCCGATAAAGCACCTGTATTTTTGGGGCGCGGTAAGCTGAGGATGGAATTGATGGCCTTTGAGAACCTACCCCTGGAGTGAACAATGTGTTCAGTCCAGGACTTGTTGGCAGAAAAGACCATCCCTATGTAAGGGAAACTATTGGTGGACCACAGCTTATCAGTGCCCACAGAAATACAGCCTAGCTGTCGATTCCTGGGGCCACTGGACATGATAAAAGATTTCTTAAAATTGGTTTTGAGATCCAAGGGATTCCATATAATCTACGAACCCCTTGACCAAGGTGCGTAAGGCATTCGAAAAGCGGCCCCTAATGACCGCGTCATCAGTGTAAAGTAGAACGGGGAGAGGTTTACCCATAATTTTGGGGACATCACATGAGATTTCAGTTAAAATTTTGTGCAGCCCATTGATATAGATAATAAAAAGGAGAGGGTCCAACACACATTCCTGTCTTACCCCTCTATGAACTTTTATAGCTTTTGTTACTTCGCCCCCCTGACCATTCCTGACACAAGCATTAAGATCTTTGTGCAGATAAGCCAGAAAATGCACAAGAGATTCATCCAAGCCATAATTCAAGAGGACTGACCAAAGTTTTGATCTATTGACAAGATCCAAAGCAGAGGACAGGTCAATAAAGGCAAGATACACTGCTGATCTTCGTGCAGTGTATCTTGCCTAGGTTTGGATTGAGGCACTGTTCAATGGTTCCAACTTTGTTATGGAAACCTAATTGACAGCGCTCCAGGATACAGTTATCCTCAGTTCAACTCAAAATCTTATTGTATAAAATCCTCCCAAGAATTTTTTAAGTATTATCAATAAGAGAGATGGGCCTGTAACAGCTAGGTTGAGCACGATCTCCCTTCTTAAAAATAGGGACGATAATACTTGATGACCAGGTACAAGGAAGAGGGGGCAGCGTGAGATTATTTAAAACATTTAAGAGAAGTGGTGCCCAAATTTCCAGGTTTGATTTAATAATATCAATTGGTAGGCCATCGGGGCCAGGAGCCTTATTCCCTGCACTCTGGGTAATACCGTCTTCTTATTCGGACAGAGTTATATCGACCCTCGGAGGTTGGGAGAAGGACAAAGGAGGCGGCCTGAGGGTGGTGCAGCATAGATGTTAGCGAAGTGATTCACCCATGCTTCGCCTGTAATAGTACAAGTAATCGGGGTCAAGAACTGGCTTGAACATCTCAGGTCCTTAGCAGCAGCCCAGAAGGTCTGCTGCTCTTGCTTAAGCATCCCAACGATCTTCAAGGATCTCATTTTTCCTTCTATTAATTGTTACCCTATACCTGCGTCTGGCTTCTCTCACTTCAGTGGGGCAACTAGGTTTCGAGGTCAAAGCCCTGCGCAATTCTCTGTTTGCTGCTGAACACTCAGAATTAAACCATCTCGGGCCTGATTTAGTTTCCCTTTGAGTGCTGATAATGAAGATTTAGATACTGAACAAATCTTGACAAAGTCACAGACGGCCTTAGGATAGGGGAAAGTGTCTGACCAACATGAGTTATAGAGGCATAAATTATCTCTAACTAAGACACAGAACGTTTCCTTAATATTAATACCCCGCCATCTGAGTCTGAGATTATCAGTCATGCACAATAAGTTCCTGGCACCACATTCCCTTTTGAAGATCGTCCGTGATTCAAGGCTCATAACAACCCTGATGGGGTTGTGGTCCCCTTGGGTCATTGGGATGACAACATCCTCTAGTAAACAATCAGCAAGGCGAGGTGAGACAAAAAAATAGTCAATAATTGAGGAGCACCCCCTGCCTCTAAAAGTTGGCACGAACTGAACGTTCGATGAAAATTTGCCAGTAATATCCATAGCATTTTGCAAATTATGAGAACTCAAAAAAGAACGCAGTCCGGCCCCCATTTGGTGAGAAATGCCTTGTTTATTTTTCCAAATGTACGAAGGGGCATCATTGAGCCTAGGGTTAAAATTGCCACCTAACAGAATGCCACCAGATCTGTCGAAATCTTGCATGGATTCCAGATCAGTGATAAATTTTAAATAAATCAATAAAATTCCTGTTTGGAATTGTGTTAAAATCATTATTATAAAAAAATAATCAGGAAAAAAGAAACTTTCCTTTTAAATAGCAGAGCTTGGAAATGTAAGTTATTTGTAGGTATATTCTTAATACTCCCGCCGGCAGTAATATTAATCCAGATGGAGAGGCCCCCAGATGGGCGTCCCAAATTGGGTTTAACAGCCAGGATGTTATGACACTGAAACCCATTGAAATGCAGCTCCTTAGTGGCCCAGGTCTCCTGAAACATTATAATGTCCTCCTGATTTATTAAGCTGAGCCACTCTGGGTCTTCAAACCTTGACTCTAAACCAGCTATGTTCCAGGACAGAACATTAAAATCATTATCTACCACTATGCTAGTGGGTCTAAGTTGGTTGTCATAAATAATACAAAGGGGCGGGGAAAGAGAATATCTAGTATTGTCTGCCAGTTGGGAAGATGGAAAAGGAGGATCTCTTTCATTCTCTGACAATTGGGCGTGGTAAATTTGTGGGTAGGATTGTCAGTCTGGAATATCCAGATCTGACAAAGCAGAGAAGCGGTTTTGTAGAGGTAAGGCTACATGTGCGTTAGAGTAAGGGTGTGCGGGGGGTTTATAAAAATAACCCAACTAGACATTTATAAAGCACACTAATGCCGAGGCGTCTTGGTGCTAAGATAAGGTGTGAGTGCGACTAGATCGATTAGCATTGAGCCACATTCACGGGGCAGAGGTACAGAATGACTTAAGTGTCAGAGTGCAGCCTCCACAACATAAGAAAACCAGACAGGGAGGCACGAAGGGGTTTTTGTTTTTGGAAAACCTTTATTGAAAGTTAAAAGCACACAGCTAGTCAGCCTTACATCCCTGTGGCTAGGCAGCATTTTAAGAAACGGAGAAAAGGTGCGCACAAATCAAATCAAAGAAGCACATCAGGTTTAATTTTATATGATAAATATGAGAAACCTAGAACAATACCAACAAGAAGAAACACTAAAGGAAAAGAAGTGGCAAGGAACAGCACGTAAGCGGCAATACACAGTTCCGGGGGGCGGGCGGGGCCAAAAAGCTCCCTGTAGTAACCATACTGGTAAAGGCAAACAAAATGGGGGGGGGGGAAGAAGGTCAGGATTACGATTAAATGAAAAGTTGGGTGGAAGGAAGGGCTAGGGAGAAAGACAAGCATCCAGCGGATCAGCATCGGGAGGCACACAAAGGTCACCCCTATATTCGTTCCAGGCCCCCCAAACGACTCTCCACCTCCTGGGCTTCCCCCGGGCCACATATGCAGTCTTCTCACAGAGCATGCACCAATCCATATTGGTCTTCCACAGTTCCACGGAGGGGGGAGTCGGGGCGCCCCACTTCTGAGCGATATCCCGCTTGGCCACCATGTTCCCCAGAGTGACCCACTGGGTTTGGGCAGTATTGTAATCAGTTGGACCCCACACATTCAACAAGCAGCGCCGGGCTTCCGCAGGCAGGTCCACTCCAGGTACCTCATGCATCACCGCATGCACACGTTCCCAATAAGAAGCTATAACCTGGCACTCCCAAATGTTATGCAAGAAAGTGGCTAGTTCTCCGCATCCACGCCTACAAAGACCGTCTACTGAGAGCCCCATATGAATCAATCTGGGGCCAGTCACATAAACTCTGTGGAGTATCTTCAATTGAACTAGACGAAATATAGCCGAAAATGCCACTTCTTTGGGGGAAGACACCGCACACTGCCAGTCCTCATCATCCAACTCAATTCCATCACACACCCACTGGTCTCTCACATTCAACAACAGATCCGTTCGAACATTTATCAACTTTTTGTAGGTCAGGGAAATGGCACTGTCCGGCATATGGCCGTCCAGCACCCTGTCCTCCAGCGGGGATGATTCGGGGACCTTCTCACCAACCGGCAGTGCAGCCGCAAGGGCATGTCGCAGTTGGGCGTGTCTGAAATACTCTGTGGCACCCAGTTGAAATTCAGTTTTCAGAGCAGCAAAATACTTTATCTCCCCCCTGGCCATCACATCAGCCACTTTGGAGATTCCAATGAGGTCCCACCGGTCAAACCCCTTCGTGTGCCACAACCTACCCAGCAAGTCAGAATCATAGAGTGGAGTGGCCATAGTAAGTCTACCCTTCCACCCCAGTGCTTTCGTGATGGCCCTCCAAATGTGCACAGCAGTCTTGGTGGGACCAGTCATTTTTCCATCCAGCGATCTTGAATATAGCGCTCTGTAATACTTCCCATCGTTTAAGAGCCAACGATCCATGGCGTACCCCGGGCTCTCCGCCGGTCCATAAAAGCCATGGTTAAGAGCGGCCAGTTGCGATGCCCAGTAGTACGACGGATGTCAGGCAGAGCAATGCCGCCATCGTACCAGGGGATAGTCAGTTTAACAACAGCAATATGCGGCCTACCCTCCCATAAGAGGGTCCGCTGCAGACCTTCAACTTCCTTGAAATATTTGGAAGGGACGGGGTCCTGTGTTTTTTGGAGCGCGTATAAGAATCTCGGCAGGGACATCATCTTGAACAATGCCGCGCGGACCAGCAGGGACAGCGGCAGCCTTTTCCAGCCCTCCACATCGCGCCGAAGGCGCGTAAGAGGGGGAAGCAAGTTATTAGTGTATCGTGCCTGGGCATCCGTTGATATATAGATACCCAGGTACTTAAATCCCTGGAGCGCGACCTGTATAGCACAGCCCCTAGTAAGACGTGGGGTGTCTCCACTAAGCACGTAAAGGTAGGATTTCGACCAGTTAATAACTAGGCCCGAATATCCTCCAAAAGTACTCAGCACGTCAAAGGCCACAATCAAAGACCGGCAAGGGCAAGTTAGGTAGAGCAGGATATCGTCCGCGTACAATGACACTCGGTCCTCAAAGCCCGGCGACCACTTAATCCCACAGATGTCTGGGTGGGTACGTATCCAGGCAGCGAGCGGCTCAAGCGCTAAAGCAAAAAGGAGCGGTGACAGCGGACAACCCTGTCTGGTACCCCTGCGCAAGGCAAAGGAGCTGATACCCGGCCGTTGACCGTTACATTGGCCAGCGGGGAGGCGTAGAGAAGCCTGACCCAACTAATAAAGTCAGGGCCGAACCCAAACTTAGACAACACCGCCCACAGATAATTCCATTCAAGGGAATCAAACGCCATCGTTGCGTCCAGTGATGCCAAGACGGTCGGCTCACAGAGTTTGCTCACCCGCGCCATGACAGCGTGAAGCCTCCTAAGGTTGAGAGCGGTTTTGCGATGAGGTATAAATCCCGATTGATCCGGGTGAACCAGATCAGCGATCACACCCACCAGCCGGTTGGCCAGTAGCTTAGCCAGAATCTTGGGTTCAGCGTTTAGCAGGGAGATCGGGCGGTACGACCTACAAAGGTCCCTAGGCTTCCCTTCCTTGTGAATAACCACAATAGTAGCCAATCGCTGATCCAGCGGAAGCTCACCAGCCTCACGAGCCTCCAAAAACATATGCCGCAGAGGCACAGCAATGGTATCAGCCTTAATCTTGTAAAGCTCCACCGGAAGACCGTTGGGGCCGGGAGACTTGCCAGAGCGTAAAGAGCGTATCGCGAGCGCCACTTCGTCTGCCGTAATGCCCCTGTCCATATCGTCACGTTCCGTATCCAATAGGCAATGCAGTTCACTTCCATCTAGGAAAGAGGCCGAGTCCGACTCAGTCGAGGTGGAGAAAAGAAGTGTAGACTGTCTCAAAATAGTCGGCAAAGGCCGAAACAATAGCGCTGGGGTCAGTAACAACCACCCCATCTTCACCCAGCACCTCGGGCACCACGCGGGAAGCCATCTCCCTCCTATCCAACCAGGCAATAAGCTTGCCCGCCTTGTCCCCTGCGTCGTAGATCCTCCCTTGTTGTTCTCTGCCCATCGCCTTGGCAGCGTCAGTGGCAGTGGCCCGGTACTCCGACTGCTTTAAGGAGAGGACATGCAGTAGGGCAGGTGTCGGATCTGTTTCCAGTTGAGAATCAAGGTCCTCAATTTCCGACTCCAACCGCACCACATCCTCATCCCTGCGCCTGCGCACTTCGGCTATTAAGGAGAAAGCTTCTCCTCTCAGGACAGTTTTGAAGGCCTCCCATAAAGACAAGGCCGACGATACCGAGCCCGTATTCTCGGAGAAATACAGGTCAATGGCTTTAGCTAGGAAGTCACGAGTTTTGGGGTTGCGAAAGTACCAAGGATTGACCGGTGCTACTCTAGAGGCTGCCATGATACCAAAATCAAACGACACCCAGACCGGGGAGTGGTCCGATATGCCTCTGGCCATCAAGCGGGCCCCAGAAACGGTCAAAGCCTGGACTGCTGGAGCCAAGATATAGTCAATCCTGGAAAGGATTCCGTGCGCGCCCGAATGAAAGGAGTACTGCCGCTGGGCGGGATGGAGAAGTCTCCAGCAGTCAATAAGTCCCATGGTGCTCAGGAAGTCTGGAAGCCAGGATTGTGCACCGCGAAGATCTCTGGATGGAAAACGGTCAAGGGTCCCCAACACCACCGCATTAAAGTCCCCGCCAACTATGAGCAATCCCTCCGGCAGGCCCAAAATGGCGCCCCCGAGATCCTGAAAGGTCGTCGATTGCAAAACAGGGGGGACATAAACAGAAACCAAAACCAGGGTACGCCCCTCCCATCTACCCACGACGGCAACGTAGCGGCCTCTATCATCAGTCACACTAGTCTCCACCTCCAATGGGAGAGACATGCGCACCATAATCCCCACCCCTCGGGACCCCGAAGAGAACCCCGAGTGAGCCACCATTTTAAACCCTTTCCTATTGAGTGCTTGGCACGTATTACCAATGAGATGTGTCTCCTGTAACAAAATGACATCGGGTACACACCTTTTAAACATTTGCAGTACCACCCCACGTTTTATGCGATCCCCCAGCCCATTCACATTCCAACTCAATACATTTAGCGTCTTACCCCCCATCATCAAAGCACAGGCCCACACGCCACTCCCAGAAAACAGCTACCGCAACATAATAAACAGGAGAATAGTCACCTTGCCTTAAGAAGAAAGAAAAAGGAGAGACACAAATAGAACATTCAAACCAACCACCCCCCACCCTGCACCCCTGCATTAGACTAAGAAGCCCCCCCAACTAGCAGTGTGCCTGTCGCCCCTAAAACTAATCTACGGAAAGCCCCCCGAGGAGAAAGGAGACATCCTATCCCCCCCGGTATCCCCCAGTCCTGAAAAGAGCAGTAATAAAAAGAAAAAGAAAAACAGTAGTCCGTGACTGATTGCGTGTGCAGGGCCATCCACCGAAGGAAGTCCGAGAAAAATCGTTCATTCCTGAAGATCAGGTCCACCCGACGCCCCCTCCGACTGATCCTCAGGGGCACTCCGTCGTTGAGGCAAGGTGTCCAACCAGTCTCCAGCAGCCTCTAGTATGTCAAAGAACACCGCCCGGGCGCCATGTTCTATCCGAAGCTTCGCCGGGAATAGCATAGAGTACTTCATCCCCATCTCCCTCAGCCTACGCTTGACGCCCATAAAGCTTTGTCGGCGTTTCTGCACCGCTTGAGTGAAGTCGGGGAAAAAGTTCACATCAGCATTCTGAAATTTCAACGGACCACCTCTCCTCGAAGCCTGCAGGATCGCATCCCGGTCCCTGAAATTGAAAACTCTGGCAATGATGGGGCGCGGAGATGCTCCCAGTTTCGGTTGGCCACCAGGTAGTCTGTGCGCCCGCTCCACCGAAAAGAACTTGCTCAGTCCACCGGGAGCCAGGTGTTTCAGCACCAGATTCTCAACAAAGAGATCGGCAGCATCGTCTTCGGCGCCCTCCGGTACACCAATAATGCGGACGTTCTGGCGTCTTGCCCGTCCTTCAAAATCATCGAGCCTGCGGGCAAACAGCATGTTCGTGGCCTTCAGGTCCCGAATCTCCGACTGCAGGTCGGTCACATCAGTAGTCAAACTCGACGCCTTTATGTCGAGCGACCTGACTCTTTCGTTTGTCTTGCCGAGGTCAGCCCTGATGAGGTTGACTTCAATCGCCAACGTGTCGACCTTATGCGTTAACACTTCGTGCTGTTTATGCATTTCGGCCTTGATGCCCGCAATGGCTCCCATAACATCCCGGAGGGTGGGTTCAGAGTCGTCCGGCGACATATCGCGCTGCAAATCTTTAGTACGGCCTGAAGCTTCAGGCGATCCCTTTGGGAGGGTGAAACGTTCAGAGATGGTGGTCTGCGAGAGGGAAGGTTCCCTGCTGACCCTGGGCTTCCCTTTGTCCGGGTCACCTCTGCCCGCCATGTTGGGCGATGGGGGTATCGCAAGCCAAAGAAGGATCCCACCGGCACTGCAGCTACCAGGCGGCAGAAATCAGTAATCACCTCCACCACCTCTACAGCATGTTAGGCCGCTGGACAATCTGGTCTGGTCACCAGCGCAGAGCGGGGCAGCTCCAACCTCCTCGGACTGCCACCGCGTAGAAGCACCACCGTCACCCTCGTAGTGCCAGGCTGTTATGGCGTCGTAGTCTCCAACCCTCAACACGGTGTAGCTCCGCGTAGGAAACCCGGATCTTCGATCGGAGAATGGGCCCCGCTTCAGCAACAGCACCGCAACAGATTCCCACTAATGTGGGACAGGATAGATAGCAGGATTAATGCGGAGGATCGGAGGGTCTTCGGAGCTCCGAGCTCACGCGGCCATCTTGGTTGCCCGCGAAGCTCCTCCATAAAGTGTCTCTTTAATTATAATGTTTCCTTTGCAGAATCATAAAGCATGAACAAATGGTTATTTTTTATAGTTGTTTTTCCATTTGACAGTTTTATATAGTGTGAATTCAGCCCCCAAGACAGAGGCATTTGAGTTCTATTCATGTGCACCAATTACAGTACACAAGATCCGATGTTTTATTTAAGGGCCTGGGCGATGAAGTGATCCGCCCAGAATCACAGAGTGTTGAGCAGTCGCTGGGACTCAAACCTGATTCCCCAACTCTGGCGTCAGGCAACATATGCCTATGCACACACAAGGAATGAAAGTGGGAGGATACTGTTCTTGCGAAGAACACAGGCCAAGGTGACAATGGCCTACAAGCTGCGCAACTAATAAAACAGCGAGGCCCCTTTCTGTTACAAAATTATTCGGGTCCCCTGCTATTACAAAATTATTCGAGCTCTCTCCAGCCCTCGATGGCCTCAGGGCAATGTCCTGGCAGGGGAGCACAAAACACAGCTGCTGGGTCATCCCTGGTAGCCAGGGGGAGGCTGAGGTGCAGATGGTGCGAGTTCCAAATATCACCTGGCCCCCACAGCCAGACCCATTCTTCCTCGCCCACTATGCCCTGAATGAGAAGGGCTGTGGGCGAGGTGTTAAGACAAACACTGTTCTGGGCTGCGTGGGCCCCAGGGGCCGAGGTGAAAATGGCTCAAAGGCCTAAGCAACACCTGCTTCCCAGGCGAACGATTCTTGCACACACTCATCCCTCCCCAGCCCACCCTCAACATTATTGCTTGGCATTGCAGGAGAGGCCACTGCTGATCATCGCTGTACGGCCGCCCAGCAACGCTGCTTTCCTTTCCCAGTCCACAGAGAGAACTCTCTTGGAAAGGGTAGAAAAAAAAACGGCCCACAGAGGATACTGAGACACCGGCCCTTCGACCAATGCCAGAGTGCCCGCAGTGCCAATCTGCCCTTGCCGTCAGACCTCAGGTTGGCTGTTAAGACCACAGTATTTTGATGCAAATACCCATGGTGTGGTCGCAAACTTCAATTTCTTCAAGAAAGCTTGTGCGGTTAACCATGAAGTCCAGCAGCACAAGCTTCCAATGAGAAATGAAAGTATGTGGTGCCGGCCACACAGTGCAGGGATGTTGGTGATCCCTGGCCCCATTACTGGAGGGACAGGAGGCAAGGGGGCACTTCTAGGGACACCCAATATCTCTTTCTGACAGCCGTTCCATGTCGGAAAGGCCGACTTGGAATGGCTGTCGGAAATTGACATCATAATAATGACGGCAAAGCCACTGTCATTGAGGGATTATGCTGCTTGTCTAATGGAGCAATGGGCTCCTTGAGCCCGTCAGAACCATATCGAAATGCCCCCGCAGGTTTACCTCCGACCGCCTCCATACCAATATGGTGGTCGAACTGCAAACCTACCACGTTTGGCGGAAAACCTCTGACAGCTGGTCAGAGACTTCCTCCCAACATCGTAATGAGGCTCGTAATTGGTATTCAGTACTTCTGAATTTGCTGAAGAATGACTGACTTCAGAGCATGTTGGGGACAGACGAGAGTCCGAGGCTTGATTTATCTCAGGATGCAACTGTTTAGATATTTATTCCTGTTGTAAATACCACTGAGGGCGAGCCCTGTTTGGTTGATGTTGTATCCCAATCACAGGAACAGTGTCAAATCCTGAGTCAGACATGTAAGCCAGCAGGAGTGTCCTGTGTAATTAAAGCCTGAGTTGGAACATCACTGAAATACCCATTAAGCTAACGAAAGTGGAGTTGAATATGTTAAGCTATGTGATATTATTTACTGCTGTAAACGCGGTCTACCAGTAGTGATTTTTGGTAGTTTTTCCTATTTTACCACCACCAAGCCCTTTGCAAGCAAGTCACATGGGTCAGTCTAACCTCTTTTTTCACAGCAACTTTGGTTTGCTTTATAAACCCAATTTCTACCAACAGTGACTAGTTTCAGGCATTTCATTTTACCTGGAAAGGCAAATTTAGTTTGGTTGTCATTCATTTTTTTATAAAAATTTTGTCTCCAGTGTTGATACAAGTTTTGCCCAGATTTTTTATTTCATAGGTCAGCTTGCCAATAAATATGCTATTTTGGAAAAAGGGGTTAATTTAGTACTCACTGGGGTTTTCAGTGATAAATTTGGAGCTCGGTTAGGGATTTTGTAAAATTAGGCTGCACAATTAGGGATTTTTTCATTAAAGCCAGCAAGGCCCCTGTCAGGTCATCAACAGTCTTGGTTTGACAGTGGGAGCACATCCGAGGGATAGAGCTGCTATTGCTGCTGCAGAAGAGAGTATAAGCAAAGCCTCTGTAAAAGGGAACTAGAGCTTCACTATGACATTTGGGAACACGCATTGGCATGGCCAATAGGTCTCGCCTTTGGGACCTTATAAGTGTTTAGCCATGCAACAGTTTATGTTGTTGCACCGAGGATATTGTGCTGCATAACTTAATACTTATAAAGTCCCAAAAGCGAGACCTATTGGCTATGTCAATGCTTGTTGTTTACGTTTAGCTCTCCAATAATTAGGTATTCAATCTGCAACTGTGCATTTTTCGGAACACATTTATGACTGGATATAAAAGATTTCCTCATTTGTCCTTGCAGGTACTAGGATCATGATTTGAATTGTGCAGCAGGAGCAGTGGCACAGGTCCCAAAAAGTTTAGAAACCCAATGTGCTATATCTTGCTAATGAACACTCTATGCAAGATTTTTTAGCTTTGTCAATTGTTTTTTTAAACATGTTGTACAGCCGAGCAAGTTCCTGTGCGACATGGCTGAAAGTCAAGAAAAAAAGTGCTATGATGCGGCCAAAGTGGACGCGTTATAGCGCTTTACTTTCTCTTCAGCGTCCTACATAAGAAGTCAAAAGCATTAAGTGAGGGCAAGAAAGGGATGGAGTGTGAAAAACAAGGGCACAAGGTTAACAGTGTGCCTACAGAATACCAGACAACAGGACACCACTGCAGGTATGCAACTAAGGATTGGGGAGCTAGACGTGGTTCAACTAGATATGGGGATTTGCTAAGGGTTCTTACGGCCGCAGGTAAAACCGGGGGAGGGACGGACGGCCGCCCCCAAAACTCGTGCCACCCCACCCCCAGCGCACCCCCTAACTCACAGCTTTCCAAACTGTGTGGCGCGACACATTACTGTGTCGCGCCGAACCTGTAGGTGTGTCGCGCGATGAGATGGCTTCTGCCGGGAATCGGCAGAGTCGAGCTGCAGGGGCTCTTAGAAGTGGTGAAAAACAACAAAGCCCTATTAACATACGCAAGGTCTTTAAAGACGTGCGAAGTGCTCGGGTGCGGCTGTGAGCGGCCCCAGGCTGCCACACACGAGGGGGGGGGGGGGGGGGGGGGAGGAGTGGGGACTGCATGAGTAATGGTACACATTATTCAATTGTGCAGCAAAAATGCCTTTGCGTGAGCACAAGTGCATTTTATTATTTTTGTTCCTCCTTAGGGAAAATATTTTTCCTCTCATTGTCACACCTAAATTGGTTAATCTGGAAATCTGGAAATCTCCGATTTCCAGATTACTCTATATTTTCTACATTTTCATGGGCATGTCCACCCTGGAACTCCCACGCCCTGCCCCTGGAGAGGATTTATTCATAAGCACTGGTACAGCAAACAGGGGCAATATTTTGCCCGAATAAGTGAATCCGTGCATGCAAATTCGCCGCTTGTGAAACCCAAAAGCGAGTTTGCCTTCATAAATTGAGCCATTTGCAAGTGAAAATTGAAATGACAAATGCCAGCCATTTGGCTCTGTGAGTCAGACCTGTGCAGATAAAGCACCTTCTGCTCAGCCAGTGGCGTCATGAGCCCGCCCTCCCCCTCCCCCCTATTATCCTTATTAGCCACAGACAAGGATTGCCCTTGTGCCACTAAAATGTTACTGAGTTGTTTATGGGCAGTTTCCATCACCAGGTTTTCTGATAGCTGCTCATACATGATGTAACATATAGGGATGGGGGGTCAAGGAATGGATATTGGAAGCAGCGGTGGAAGGAAGGAAGGAACGAAAGATGGAAGAAGGAGAAGAAACAGAAAGTAACAAAATGTGGAAGGAAAGGAGGGAGGAAACAGAAAGGAAGGAAAGGAGGAAGGAAGTGAGGAAACAAGCAACGAAAGGTGGAAGGAATGGGAGGAAACAGAAAGGAAGGAAAGGTGGAAGGAAGGGAGTGAGGAAAGAGAAAGGAAGGAGGCGTAGTTACATAATTTAAGTGACACTGCTATCAGGGGATTTACTTACCTTGTGGCAGGATACCGCAAGTACAGGCTTCTGGGAGCCCCACCCTGCCTGCAGTCTACCAGCACATGCATGCACAGATGGTGGGGTCGGGATGAATGGCTGTGCGCGCATCCCTGTGTCTTTCCCTATATGTGCTTTCATACTGTTGTGTGTGTGTGTGTGTGTCTCAATGAGTTGGTACCTTCGGATTTGCTCCCAATTGCCTCTTGGCATGGTGTGGTAGTATTTAACATGCACGTCCCTACGCTACCTGTTTTTTTGTGTTAGTATGTTGTGTTGTTAGCATGTCGTGTGTTTGTGTTAGCAAGGCGGCACATTTTTTCGTTTTTGCTCATTCATGTTTGTTTGATCCAGGCATTTATTTGACTGTTTTTGAGCATGTTTGTGACTATAATTTTTATGTCAGGTACTATATTTCTTGCACTTGCCCGGATGCATTGGCCTCTGTATGTGTGTCTGTGATTGTGTGTTTTTTGTATGCGCATCTGCCCATGTGCGTGCACGCATTTGTGTATTTTTACTCTCTCTGTGCGTGTACCTCTGTTCTGTGTAGGGGTATTTGGTCGTGTTTCTTTTTGTGTTCTTGTTTCTTATCGGAGTTTGTCTGCGTGTCTGTGCACCGGTTTGTACTGTGTGCTCCTGGGTCCATGTCTGTTTACATTCATGTTTAGGCTTTCCAGCCTGCATTTATTTGCCTTCCTGTTTTTTTTGTTTCTGAACCTTTTTCTTTGTGTAGGATTAGTTGAGTGTGTTTGTCTGCCTGCGATGGTTTCTGCATTTGCTTTGCGTATTTTTTTCACAGCTGTGTGCAAGTTTAAAGCCAGTTGTATTTGAAACATCTAGCAGGGCTGATATGGTTTCAGTTACTTGAGGGTGTACTGTCAAAAGTGCAGGTGCTTCCGTTTTAGTTTTGGGGTGCTCCCGGAGAGTTTGTCTAGTTTCAGCATTGTGTGTTTGTTAGTCAATTGCCCTTTGTGTCTAGGGGAGTGCAAGCTTTTGTGTATGCGAGTGTCTGAGAATTTGCGTCCATCATGCTGGTGCTTCTTTGAGTCCTCTCTGTGTGTGTGAGTGCGTGTATATGTGTGGGAGAGCGTGTGCTCGAGTCTGGAAATGTCACATATTTCTATGCATGTGATTGTTTTTGAACATGTCGGTCATCCTTTGTTTATTTATGCATGTTTGTGGCAGAGTATGAGGGGGAGGTATGGGAGACATTTACATACTCCAGCACTATAAGCAGAGTATGAGGGGGAGGTATGAGAGACACGTTTACATAACCCAGATACCCGCTTCTGTGGTACGGTGTGCATTAAAATAATTCATATGCGCTACAGGTGAAACATGTTTTCTAAGATTGACTTTTTCATCTTTAATGTTTATTTTATTATAGCGATACTAAGGGCGCAGGTGGCAATCAGCCACCAGTTCCACAATAGATCAGCAGCACGGACGTTATTATGCATGAACAATGGTTGTGGGCATGTGTCAATGTGTGCATGATTAAATTCTTGTTTCAGGCTCAAACTTAACCTTGCTTACACCCAGTTTTGCGAGTCACTGTCTTCGTTAGAAGAGATTCACAATTGCTTTATTAGCCATCCTGCTTTCTCAAATTTGCTTGAAAATGCACCATTTGCCCACTATTTTTTCAAAATTGTCTCAGGGGGAAACCCCCCCCCCCCCCAAACCTTCCTAAGGTGGTATGGGCTCGAGCGCTGTGCACACCTTAGCGTGTCACACGATCAAGATTGTCTAAAAGGTGTGTCACTCACATGAAAAGTTTGGAAAGCTATGCCCTAACTGAACCAAACGCTCTTTTTAAAAGGGCTATCTTCACCTACCAACATCAAACTGTGGACAGCTGAAAAAAATGAAAAAAATATATTTGCTATGCCAGTTCCGCAATGAAGTTGTACTCAACATTTTAACAAACCAAGAGTCAGCCTACCAAAATTGTTCAGTCCTGCATTGGTATAAATTTGATCCATGAGGCAGTGCTAACAATTCTAATATTGACCAGGAAAGAATAAGAAGGAAAAAGTCATACTTCTGTTGCCGCTTGGAAACAATCCTGTTTCTAGACCATATAGTATAAAAAGACCACCAATCAAAACACCTGTTTAAGTCAATTTCCAATGTCTACACAACCCAGAAAAAGCCTCTATTCAATAATTAACATACTGACAGTCGACCATTTCGATATTAGTGCACACGCAGCACAAAATAAAACCAAAGAAAGAGCAAGATATAAACATCAAGCCAAATCTTAAAATTAGCATATCCTTTGTGTGCACAAGTCATTAATCTCAGCTGAAAAGCTGAGGAGAGGATGTGGCGTAAGGGCTAGAGTGAAATCTACTGGCTTTGGCAGAGCTCTCATTCCTAGAGCTATAGTGACGCCCCTGTGATTTGCATAACTATTTTCTAGACTCGAGTGTTATCCCAGTGTCACAGTAATTATTGGAAATGTTAAGGGGGTGTGTGATGCCCCCACTTGGGATATTTCAATCTACCTGTTGTGCAAATCGAGTGCAAATCCCCATGACGATCCCGGTTGGTAATGTAAAGACCAGGTCAGGCTGCCATCATGTGTGTGTGTGTGTGTGTGTGTGTGTGTGGGGGGGGGGGGGGTCCTTAGGGGACACTGGCTCAATTTACAGTAATCATGGCATTGTATATTTACCAGCAGGTGAAGACACACGTGCAGGTCAAACCTAGTAATTGCTTTTTCCCTGTGGGTTTTCCCAAACAGCAGCATGTTACCAGAATAAGTGTGTCAAAGCGTAAGCAACTGTTTATAAAACAACTTTCATTAGAGGGACGTCATGTTGCTGTTAAATGAGGGGGCAAGTAATAATTGCTACTACCTGCGCGCTTGTGCAGCCATCACCTCATTTAAATGTGCGCTGAATTCAAGTTATGGGCAGGCAAACTGTAGAGCGTGAAAATGATTATACAAAGATTGGTGTTTTTGCCATGACTGGGGCAGAACCTATTCTTCAAACTGGGTATGAGTCTTCGGGGGACAACATCCAGTGATTCTGGATAAATGAATCACTTAACCTCTCCGCAGATAAGAATCAACGTGTCCTTGTGCAGTGCAACTGATTCCTCAGAGTAAAAAGCTCTGCTGCCTTCGGGTTGAGTTTGTGCTATATTAAAGGGCAAAATTAAAGAAACAAAAAATGGAGACTGAGTTTAAACACAAGTACTCACAAGGAGGCAAAGATAAAGGATGTGGCGTAATGGCTGGAGCCGACGTCTGTGAAGCTGGGGAACCGGGTTCAAGTCACAAAATACACAGCTCCCAGTGAATGAAAAAGCACATTAAACAAGACTGCAGGGAGTCTGAAAGAGCGGGGGATTGGGGGGGTTGGGGAGATGGATTAACAACAGGCTGGTTTGGTACTTGGTATGAAACGTAGGAAGTTCATGTAGTGAGGGAGGTGCTGCTCTGGCACGTGGTGCCAGAGCTGCAACTGCAATGAACACTCTGGACACCTCGTTATAGTTGCTGCGTAGTCTCAACTAACTTCCTCAGGCCACGCCTCCTTTATTTATAGCTGGCACGTGACGACACGCGCCAGCGCTAATGTAACATCTCTGACGCGGATAGACTGCACCGCTACCCCGCGTCGGAGGACACTACATTCCTTTATTGAACAACAATAAAACAATGATCATTTAGATCCGCTACCAGTCACTAGAGTTCCAGTCCCAGGTTCGTCACACCATGAAGTTGGCCAGCCGGAAGGATGGAACCGGGTTTCTTCTCAGGCTATACCTGGAGTGTTCTCCCCGTGATGATATCAATGATGGGGCCATCCCTTGCTAGGCTTCGCTCTCCTGGGATCTCGCAGGGGAACTAGGCAGACTTCCAGCTTGCGTTCCCGGCAGTGAAGGTGTGGCCTGGTCTGATCGGTTCTCCTCTTCGGTGGGGGTCGTCCCGTGACCATCATCAGGGCCCTCATCCACCGCTGGTTGACGTGGCCTGGCGTCCAGGCATTCTGACGCTTGCAGGTTCGGAGTTCCGGCATGCACCTTTTTGAAGAATGAGATTTTGCGAGTTACTTCTTCTGTTCCTCTCTTGGCTGTTACCATGGTGCCGGTTCTGCGGATGACTGTCCAAAGCTTATGCTCGAATGGACGCCGGAACTTGCTCTCAGGGTATCTGTCCTTGATATAGACTCTGTCTCTCACTTGAATGACAGACATCCGAGCCTGTCGGTTGGCACTGGCTTGGTCATTGGAGTTGGTCCGGTTAGCTAGGGTCCTTCCAGCATCAATCTGATAGGGGGTCCATCTTGGGTGCTGCAAGATGATGTCCCTCACTTCTGGGCCCATGCTCGCCGGTCCCGGAGCTGTCTCGGTTGTGAGATGGGGCGTCAAACGGTATTCTCTCTGGAAACTGTATATGGCCCTCTCGAGCGGTGATCCATCTGCATGTGTGATGCGTATTACTTTGTTGAGATTACCCATGAACCTCTCTACTGCCCCATTTGCCTGAGGCCAGCGCGGGTCACTTTCCGGTGCTGAATTCCCCAGGTCTTGAGATAATCCGTAAACTCTTGTCCATGGAAGGGTTGACCGTTGTCTGTCTTAACCACTTCGAATATTCTGAGGGTAGCAATGGTCTTCTCAAACTTGGTAACGACCTCCGTCGCTGTCTGACTTCCCACAATTTCAACCTCAGGGTACTTTGTGAAATCATCAATGATTACCAGTGCATAGCGTACATCTGGGAGGTGTCTAAAGTCTACACTCACACACTCCCATGGTCGTTGGGGCTTTTTGTCCGTGATGACTGGGTGGGGGCGATCCGGTTGGTCCGCTGCTTGGCACCATGAGCATGTCCTGACTGTTTGGTCAACCAGTGTTTCCATCACTGGGAACCACAATTTAGCTCTAAGCCGGCTCTTGGTCTCTACCATGCCTTGATGTCCCCGGTGTGCGAGGTGCATTGCTTGTTGAGCCAGGCTTGATGGTATCACCAGTCGTGGCCCTAGGAGCAGACAACCCCGGCTGTCGACCGAAAGTTCATCCTTAACCCGCACCATTGACTCCAAGACGGTCTTTGTTTGTGGCGTTCGTCAAGCCATGGTGGACTGAATGGGGTGCCAGTCACTCAATTGGACTGCTTTTATGGCCAGTTGCAGGCATTCATCATTCTGGGTGGCTTCTACGTTGGTCTCCAGACTCATAGGCAGTGGTCGGGATCTTTCCGATACAAAGCGGACATATTCTTCAGTGTTTTCAGCATCCTCTTCTTCCGCTTTGATGGCCACTCTGGGATGCCTCGAGAGGGAGTCCGCGGTATTGGATGAGCCCAGCTTGTATTCCACTCGATAGTCATATCCCTGCAGTTGAAGGATCCATTTTTCAATCCTCGGTGGAGGTTTGGACGCTGATCCTTTAAACAGGGAGATAAGGGGCTTGTGGTCTGTGGACACTGTGAACGGATGGCCATACACGTAGACCTGGAAGTGCCAACAGGCCTAGTGGATGGCAATTGCTTCTTGCTCTATTTGCGAATATCTCTGTTCCGTGTCCGCCAGAGAGCGGCTCACATATGCTATCGGGCCCACTCTCCATTCCCTTGCAACTGGGTGAGCACGGCTCTGAGCCCATATGGGCTGGTGTCCACAGCGACATTGGTGGATCGGGTCGGGTTGAAGTATGACAGTGTTGTATCTGCGACAAGGCTGATATAGTATCCTTGAAGCCCTACTCCTATTTGGGGCCCCATTACCATGTGGTGAAGGATTTCATCAGTTCCCTGAGGGGCTTCGTGAGGTTGGACACATCTGGGACGAAATGTCCGCAAAAGTTCACCATTCCCAGGAAACTTTTTCATTCCGAGATATTGGATGGTGCAGGGGCCTCTTGTATGTCTCACCTTGTCGGGGTCTGGGGCCACTCCTTGGTCTGAGAATGTGTAGCTAAAGAAGCTGATCTTGTTCTTTAAGAATTGGCACTTCTCTCTGTGTAAGGTCAGTCCGGACTCTTTGATCCTCTGGAGAACCCCACAAAGTCTCCGATGGTGATCTTCTACCGAGGAAGCGTAGATAAGTAGGTCGTCACTTACATTTAGGACCCCTAGAAGCCTGCGGATGACTTCAGGGTTGGTGTTTTGAAACACCTCCGCGGCACTCGAGATCCCGGAATTGAGGGGTCGGTATCTCCTGAGACCGACATGCATAGAGAAGGTGGTGATGTATCGGGAGTCGGGGTGTAGTGATAGTTGGTGATAGCCGGACCGGAGGTCCATCTTCGAGAACCACCTTGCGCCGTTCAGTTCTCCCAATATGTTGTCGATGGTCTGGGTTAGGTGACATTCCCTTTTCACTGCAGCATTTGGGAGGCGCCAGTCGACGCAGATGCGGACTTGCCCCGGCTGTTTCGGCTTTTGTGCCACTATGAACGGGGACACCCACGGGGTGGGCCCACTGACCTTTTTGATAATCCCTTGCTTCTCCAGCGCCTCCAACTCCTCTTCGGCCTTCTTTCGCAGGTGGAACGCAAAGCACCTGTCCCACAGCGCCAACGGTTGGACTGACCAGTCGATATGGAGAGAGAGACCTCTTTCCCTTTCAGGCATCCAATACCTTTGAAGACGTCTTCGAACTCCTCCATGATGGCCTCTAGTTCCTCCACTTGTACCGCCATGGAGAATGATATGAGCCTCAGTTCTTCTGCTGATTGTCCACTTATCAGCATACCGCTTCCTTCCTTGGTCACGTACACTGTGGTGGGGGTCTTGAGGTCCTGGTGTTGCAGTTCAGTCTTAAAGCATCCCAGGAGTAGGATGGGTGTCTTCTGGCCGTATGCAAACACTCCGATCCTTGCCTCGCGTAGGGGTGGGAGGGGACATAGTTGGTTCTATACATTGGCAGCCATCAGTTCAATCAAGGCCCCTGTGTCAATAGTGGCTCTCACCTCCTGGTGGTGGATCTTAATTCTGCACCTTGGAAGCCGTCATCTCTTCCGTCGCGGCTGATCAACTGCGAATACATAGTGGACCGGGAAGTCTCCCATGTCCTCACTGTCTCGCTCTTCAGCTACAGGCTGTGCTGCTTCCTTCCTTGACTTTGCTGACCGGCATACCGCCACAAAGTGGTTCATCCACCCACATGCACAGCACTTTTTTCCTCTCGCTGGGCAGTCTTGCATGCGATTGGGTGCGCCTCCGCAGTATCCGCATTCCCTCTTCTTGTCTTGCTGTCTTCTCCCTGTGTTTTGGCGCACTTTAGGCCCACCACGATCGCCTTCACCACCACATTTCGTCTTGATGGGTCTGTGGAGGGCCGCTTCCATGTGAGATGCTCTGGCTTGCAACAGTTCCTTTGACCGGCCCAGGGTGAGGATGTCTGCTAGAGGCTTGCCATCCTTTTGAAGGATGTTTACTCTGAGTTTGGCCGAGTAGCACCCTTGTATTATCTGACCCCGGATTTCTTCCTGTTCGTCGTGGAATCCGCACATGCTGGCCAGTTCTTTTAAACGTCCATCGAACGTGTCTAACGAGTCCTCCGCTTCTTGCTTGGCCTGGCAATAAATGAACCTTTCGTAGTCCCTGTTCGCCATTGGCTCGAAGTGCGCGTTTAGGGCGCTGAGAAGCGTGAAATAAGTTTTGGTTGTGGCTTCTACCAGGGTCTTGTAGATGTGGTGGATGTCCTTACCTCCGAGGTGGAGGAGTAGGGCTCTGCGCCTTTCCCGGGCTATGCCCGCCCCTTCAAAGTTGATCTGGAGGCGATCAGTCTAGTCTTTCCAGTGCGGGCCAAGGGATGAGGGTGCCCCGTCCACCACAAAGGGCTCAATGGCGGGGATCGATGCCACCTTGGCGCAGACGTAGTCACACCTCGCGGCACGTGCACTGCTTACCTCCTGGGCGCACCAGCAGCAGCCTGGCCGAAGGCGATGATGATGTCATTAGGGCTCTCACCCGTGGCCTGTACGTCCTAGGCCTCACTGTAGATTTCCTCCCTTTTCAGGATGCTGGGGCCACACTCATGTGCGGGCTCCACCGCATGTGCAGGAAGGGCCTTCCTTTCATCCAGGCATATTCAGGGGCTGCAGGGCCTGCCACGGCCACAGCAGACTCACCTGGGGCACACAGTAGGGCAGCAAGAGACCAGGCTGCACACCGTGGGCATAGGGCTGTGATCAAAGGCCCACTGTCTGCGTCAATCACCAGTTAATTGGGTTGATTGCTCTGCACTGCATGGGGTTGTTTCTGCCCCTCGTCGCCAGTGTAGTGGGGGAGGTGCTGCTCGTGTACGTGGTGCCAGCGCTGCAGCTGCAATGAACACTCGGGACACCTCGTTGTGGTTGCTGCATAGTCCCAACTAACTTCCTCGGGCCACACCCCCTTTATTTATAGCTGGCATGTGATGACATGCGCCAGTGCTAACGTAATATCTCCGACGTGGGTAGACTGACCTCTAACCCGTGTTGGAGGACACTAGAGTGCACATTAAATATATTAACTTCATCTGTAATGTCATTAACCACCCTGAACAGCTTCAGCGAGCGCCACACGTGTTACTATGGGTCACAAAACTCTTGTCTCCTTTGATGACCACGAGTCAGTCTAAGCGGGCAGGTTTCCCTGCAGAGGCGCAGAGACCAGCAGGTGCAATACACCGGGTCTGAGAACGGGGGGTGCATTGAATCAGGACACTGCTGAATTTATTACAACAATGTCAGTCTGGGGCCACTGTCCTTGCTTGCACCAGGGCCCATGACATCCTGGCTACGCTACTGTTTTCATGCCATGTGGCACAGAACCTTCACTTTCTGTAGCATAACCAGCAGCACACACCGTAAACACAGCCCCGCAAGCCAAGGAAACTCTAGATTATTTTTTTCTCTCACCATTGGCTACTAATACAATAAAAAAGCAAGATCCCTCTCTTCCCCTGGGAAGGTTGGAGTGTTCTAAATACAACGCCAGTTATTTTTTTCTGCTTGTTTGTGTGCCTTGACGTGTTCATCCTCTGCCTGTGATTCACATGCGTGGCACTTAACATGTGACTACGTGACTCCCAGGCAGGGTGGCGGGAGCTCTTTCGGCCGCACGAACCTTCTAACTCAGAATGGGACTTTTTCATGTGTGTACAGTCATCCGTAGGGCAGGTGCCATCACAGCTGCTAAATCCAGCCTCGTGTTGTCTCATTTTTGGGAAGCAGATATACAGTTATGCTAAACTGCCTTTGTTAAGAGTACATTCACCCAGAGGGTCTCGTAGCAGAAAACAGACAACACATAACACGACCCCACCGGATGTGTTTGCTGTACAAAAAAAAGATGTATCCTGAAAAATAATGCAAGTCCCTATGCAATGTTACAGAAGGAATGTCTTGCAAGAAAACCACTACGGCACAAAACAAATTAGATGAAGTGAATGAGCTCGATTACTAGCTTCAGCTCCCAAAAAGACGTGCAGTCACAATCGAGCTGCATGACAAAGTAAACAGGCGCGTTCCTCGCGCTAAAAGGAGGCAGCATGGGGAGGGGCGAGAGGAGGGGGCGAGTGAAAGCGTTTTACTTGCGAGAGCTTGAAGCGGCAGGAGCAATAATTGCCACCATATGGCGCCACGCGCTCCCGCAAGTGAATCGCCACACGTGGACGCATTGCCATTGAAGGCAATGGAACGCGTGCACGTTTTTGGCTGAAGACCCAAAGCGATTGCAAAAGGTATTTTTGCCTATGCAGGGCATACGCGCTGCGTAGGCGAGACCTAAAAATTGCCACTTACTGCAAGGTTAAAGATGCCAGGCTGTGATGCCAGGTGTTAGGAATAGGCTTATTCCTTTGTTAACATATGCGGACAATGCAGTTTCATTCTCTAGAACGCCTAATGGACTTGAAAACCTGTTGGATGGTTATATCAACTGAATGGCCACACTGGACTTAAAAGTCAACACCACCAAACCTTTGTCATGGTTTGTGCAACAAGGGACTCAAAAATAAGGTGCTTGACCACCTAGGGCAGACTGATTATGACAATCAATGAGTTCTCTTCCATGCACAGCTCCTCGATCCTGGTCTGATGATGAGGAACGGTTCATTTTGCAAAATTTGGAATTGGCACCAAGGTACTTTGTGTGAGGGTCTGTCTATCCCCTACGATGTACAAGATGCAGTTCTTCCTCTCTCTTAATAGAGCTCTCAAAGATCTGCCTACATCCTATACCATTACATGCCAGGGTACTCAACAGATGGATTTCTATTCACAGCCTTGGAGTGATGTAAAATACCGAAGTCCAGGTTTTGACTGTTCTTGTCTGCCTAAGAGACAACCTCTTCTGGTAGCTACTATGCCGCTGACAATGTAACGTCTAAGCAGATAGTGCCCTTCAGAAGGATCTTCCAAGAGGAAAACCTCTGAAGGGAAAAAACTCTGATAGTGATTGGAAAATCCCAGGAGGCTTATGAGGACTGGTACTGATGGGAGAACACACGGACTGCAGCAAGGCTCAGAAGGTGGAGACAAGGCTAGTAGAATCCCAAGAACCAGGAGAATAGAAAGGTTAAGAAGGGAAACAACATGCGCAAGAATCACCAGCAGGAGCGAGGGGCTACCAGTAGGAGCGAGGAGACACCAGCAGGAGCGAGGAGACACCAGCAGGATGAAAGATACACCAACACGAGTGAAGATACAACAGGAGGACCGAGAATACACCAGGAGGGTCGAGGATACACCAGCAGGAGCAAGAACACACCAGCAGGAGCTCCTTATATACATAGGATGTCCCACTAAGTAGATTGGGATGCAAGGGAGGCAGTGAAGAGAGCCAGGGGTCCTGTTGCGACCCACAGTGTGACAGTATGCCCCCTTCCTGAGGACCCAGGTTTAGCTGGGGATTGCCTAAAAAAGAAAATGAAAATTTTCTTAAAAAAAAAAAAATCAGCAAACCAGGATAGGAGCCTGAACAGAGTTAGCATCTTCCAAAGATCTCTTGCTAGGAGGATACCTTTTCCAATTAATCAAAAACTGCAAGGGGTTTCGAAAGAAATGAGAGTCATAAATGTCCTGAACTAGTATTCAGGAACTTTGGCCAAAAAGACTGGTGGAGGAAGAGAGAAAACACATTGGTAGGGCTCAGTAATGTGGAGCTTCAGTTGAGATGTATGAAAGACAATATGCACCTTCCATTAATGTGTCAACTGATTTCGGAAGGTCTCTACATTTACAAGTGCACTATTTTGAAGGACCCGTAAAATCATGGTTAAAATTGGTTTAGCGAGAGATGGTGAGGCAAGTATTTAGAAGATAGCCAATTCTTGTCACCCATTTGATTGGAAGGGGACTGTCGCCGGAGGGCATCAGAGGAGGCCTTCAATCTCCGCTTGGACTACTGTAGATTAAAGAAGACTTTTTGTCTTATCTCTAAAAGGTGTTGGTTTAACGGAGTTGCCGCTGTAACTGAAGTAGAGTCCTTTAAACCTGATGGAAAGGTTCTTGCATGATATACATATAAACAAAAAAAAACGTTTGTAAAGGCGTTATGAACTGCATTGTTGTAAGAAAATTCAGCCAGAGAGAGATACATGTCTAGTCCCTTTGGGTTGAATTACAAAGACAACAAAGGTACTGTTCTAGACTTTGGTTTAGGCATTCAGTCTGACTATTGGTATGCAAATGGAATCCTGAAGACAGAGCTACCTTGATGTGTAAGGATTTACAGAATCTCTCCAGAAATGGGATATGTACTGAATGGCGCAGTCTGGGATAATGGGTTGGGAAGACCATGGATACGGAATATTTCATGCATAAAAATCTTCCCCAATTCTTTACCGGAAGGCAACTTTCTTATAGGGGTGAAATGTGCCATCATAAAGAGTCTACAGTCACCATCATGACTCAATTACTGGCAGAAGGGGGTAGGGCTGAAATGAAATCAGTGAACACTGTATGCCAAGGTGCTGGAGGAACCGGTAGGGGATGAAACAGTCGTAGAGGCCTGTCATGAGACGACTTAGCTGGAGCACATATTGGACAAGAAGTGACATATAGTTCAGTATCTTCATATACAGATGGACACCAGAAAGATCTAAGGATTAACTCTGTGGTAGACTTGATGTATTAATAAGTGAGTCATCCCACATCTGAATGCCTCAAGCTGTAATTCTTTGGTTGGAAGAAATAGTGTCTTAGGAATTCCAGTCTTCGCCTGTTAGAAATGTGTATCCTGCCTGAACTCTATCTAAAAAAAATGAGTTGTTCCGATTATGCATCGTGGATCCAGGATATCCTGCTGAAAAATAGTTTGACTCTCAGGATGTCATTGGGAAAGAGCATCAGCAATTACCTTCTGAGATCCTGGAATATAGGTTATAATGAAGTTGTATTGATTAAAAAAAAAGGCCAATCTTTCTTGGCGGATGTTCTAACATTGCATTTTGTGCAGGCACAGTAGATTCCGATGAATAGTCCTAATTTAAAAAGTTTCTTTGGCTCTTATTAGGAAATGTCTCCACTCACAACAGACTAATTTTATGGCTAAGAGTTCACGTTCTAAAATGGAGTACTTCTTTTCTGAATTGGTTGAAAGTTTGAGAGATCAGGCTAGCTTTAGCGGCAAAATTCTGAATAGACTGGAAATAGAAATTCACCAAACCAGGGAAGCATTGAGCCTCCTTAATAGAGGAAGGAGAAGGCCATTCAAGAATGGCAGATACTTTCTGGGGTCAATGGAAATTTCTATTTCATTTGGTCGGTATCCCAAATATTCCACTTCGCGCTGATCAAATTCTCATTTTTCAGACTTACAGTATAGTCTATTTTGACGCAGTCTATCAAGGACTTGAGAAATAGGATTATGGTGGGAGGCTGGATCAGATGAATAAATCAGAATATCATGTACATTTACCACAACACTCTGGTTTAACAGGTTTGCAAATACATGAACCAAGAAGTGCTGGAAAATGGATGAAGCATTGCTTAACCCAAAAGATAACACGATATTCAAAAGCCCTAGAGGAGTTCTGAAAGAGGTCTTCCACTCATCTCTTTCTTTATACAAAGGAGATAGTAGCCTCTCGGAAGCTCTAACTTGGTGAATATTTGGTCTCCTCTGACTGACTCTAAAATATCTTTAGTAAGAGGTAAGGAATAAGGTCTTTTATGGTTACTCTATTCAATCCTCTGAAATCAATAAATTGCATTAGATCTTTGGTTTTCTTAGGCACAAAAAAGAGAGACGCCCCAGCAGGATATAAAGAGCGTGTGATAAGTCTGTTTCGAAGATTCTCCTCAAGATCCTGTCTTAGAGTCTCCTTTTTGATTTCAGAAAGTGAATACATTATTCCAAACAGAACCAGGTCATCAAGTTCCAGGGAGATAGAGAAGTAAAATTCATGATGAGGAGGTAAGGAGACTTCCTTAGGTTTCCGAAATATATGCACATAGTTCTGACAATGAATTGGGTCTCCCTGTATGATACGAATAGTACCACATTTCGTTTTCTTTGGTCATGGAAATTTCCTGAGGACCCCATTAGTCTTCTACAATGTACCAATATTGATGTAAAAAGTGGGAAGATAAAGATATGGTTTGTCTTCCAACTGATATATGGATTGTGTCTGATCAGCCTAGGAAGTCCTAGGATCATAACATGGTTGGGAGAGGTAATAAGGTCATATGACAGGATCTTGTGATGTTTTCCAGAGGCCAACCTTATATGAGTGGTCATACCTTTTTGGGGTGGTCATATCTTTAACAGGTCCAGAAACCAATAGTGTTCTGTCTACTGTATGGACCTGTTCAGGGGATTCCTAGGGGGCTCAGGGTATTTCCCTTTCTTGTTCCCATTTTTCATCCAGTTACAACCTTCTTGCCCAGCTGTCCAATAAGGCTAAGCCTTTTTCATTCTGTCCATTAGAAAGTTCCAGAAGCATGGGCAAGACAAACAAGGGAGTAACCAGTTCTCTGAAGTAACAAATAGAAGAGTTTCCTGACTTTCAATTACTTCCTGTCTTACAGAGGACAGGATCTGGCGTTCCCCAGAATTCTCTGTGGGCGTGTGGGACAACTGTAGACTAAAGGAACAGAAGAACCACAGTACATACATAATCCTTGCTTTCCTCTGTGTTTCCATTCTGCCTCAGACAATTCTCCGTGAGCTAGCCTGATTTGCATAGACTCTTCTCCTGAAGATGAAGGGTTCTTTGGAACAGGGGTGAACTTTTTTTAAGCACCGAGAGGAGTCAATGAGTCATTCCTGGGGTTTGCTGACTGGGCCTTGCGTCTTTATATCTGCATTAATTGAGCTAGTGTTCAATGGACAGGTCCTGATCCATAATGCTGCTATTATTTCTGTGTGGAGAGAGAGTAGCAGTTCATCTTGTATTTCCTCATGAAGGCCCTGGCGGAAGAGCGTAATCGAGTCCATTCCACCCATGTAGTTCCAGCTGATAACTGGCGGAAGTGGGGGATGTATTGCAGAATATCTTGACTACACTGCTGAATGTTGCATAGAGGTTCTGCAGTTGAAGTCTCTGAACCAGGTCTTTCAAATATCTATTTAAAGGCTGTGAGAAGGCTGTATGAAAGGCCGCACAGTCACAAAGGGTGGGGTCTTCTGCTGCTACCAAACGGGGGCCCAAACTAATGCCTGGCCTGATAACGCACTGATCAGATGCCCCACCTTTTCTCTATCCAGATTAAACTGGCCAGACGGAAGGTGAAGAATACTGACTGGGAGTCTAGAAATTGATTTAATTTGTTTGGAGCTCCAGAAAAACAAAGATTTGCTGGAGAAATGGACGCCACATTGAATGCTCTGGCAGTAAGCTCTTGAAGTCGGGCCAAGGTTTCAATTCACAGTTGTTGCAATTCTTGAGCTTTTTTTGAACTGCCTGAAGCAAGACTTGTGCAGGATCCAACAGTCCAGCTCAGGTAATTCTTGTGAAGGATCCATGTTTCCATGTTCCGAGCTGGAAATTGGGCGTTGCAATCTGTCAGGTTCCTCAGCAGATGGACATCTATTTGTAGCCGTCAAGCACTTCTGGTAGCCACAATGCAGCTGAAAATGGAACATCGAACCAGATAGTGTACTGTAGAAGGAACCACTAAGAGGAAATACCTCAAAGGGAAAAAGGTCTGATGGTTATTGGAGGCTCCCAGGAGGCTGATGAGGGCAGGTACTGATGGTAGAAGACCAGGAATGCAGGAAGGCTCAGATGGCACATACAATGGAATGCCAAGAACCAGGAGAATAGAAAGGTTCAAAAGGGAAACAACAGAAGCAAGAATCACCAGCAGGAATATGGAGACGCCAGAAGGAGTGAGGAGACAGCAGCAGTAGCAAGGAGACACCAGCAAGTGTGAGGAGTTTTGCAATGCATGGAGAAAGACAGTTCTGCTGCTAATATACCCCAAAACCGGAAGTGACAGAGGAAGAAGCAAGACCACCATGATAGTTTGGGAAAAGCTGTCAAGAATACATGATAGAGCCTCCATGATGGATTGGTTAAGTAAAAACCCTTCCCCAGGAATTTGGCCCCCAAGAAGAGGAAAGCCTCTAGCCTACCCAACAAGCTAGGCGACAAAATGGCCTTCCACTGCCCATTGCAGGACTCCAAGGCTGCAGTTAAGTGTTTAGGGTGTCCTTCTGAATAACTCAGGCCGCCAGGGAGGCAGTTAAGTGAGTTGTGGGTCATGCAGCGACCCTCGGGGTGGCAATATGGGAACATGGCACGGATGCAATCCTAGACTGTACCAACCAAATTGTTGTACACAACAACTGAGAGAAAGCTATCCTGTGTGATGGCCTGGCTCACCAGAGTGTCTTGGATATATGGTGCCTCTTACACCGAGACAAGACACGTACCACTCCAACTGTATTAGACTTTAGTATATTGGAAGGCTCCCTCACAGACCATGCATCAGTAAGCCTGATAGCGGGCTGGAACATTTGCATTATCCACTATAAACTACCACAAGAATAGGCACTCCTAAAACTGTTTGCATACCTGCGGTGCAGATAATGAGGGCTCAGTCCAAAAAGCACAGATACTGTCGACAACAGCTAAGGAAACTCTCAGGGGTCAGTTGATGAGGGACACCGCACAGGTAAATAAACTGCAACAGCAGCTTCAATAGAAAGGGACATTAAGGTCTGTTAATGGACCTATACTACTAATTCTTCAGCCACTTACAGGTAGGCCCTGGAAAAGGCTAAAATATTCCCTAATGACTTGTACACTTCCAAAGTAAACTGCATGCTCTACAGACTCAACGCTCTTCCCTATGAGCAGGGTGAGAAGGCAGAAAGGCTACTCATGGTCCAGCTTCGTCAAATAAAGACAGTAGCAGCCATACCAGTGATCATAGATGAATCAAGGCATCACCTGCGTAACACATAAAGCATTGTTCATGCCTTATTTAGATATTATGCTACCCTGTACAACACAGATGTGTGGAATTATGCTGCCTGAGAAGGAACCTTCTTTGCCAGCCTCAACTTAACTTAACTTACCTTAAGATTGACAGTAGGGCTTTGCTGGAGGGGAAAATCACTAAAGACGAAATAGCACAAGCCATATCCAACCTCCCATATAATAAAGCACCCAGGGAGAATGGTCTACCATAAGAATTTTATAAATTGGTAAAATAAGAAGACTACACTAGCCCTGTCACTTGATGCAGAGTAGGCGCTTGACCAGATATAGTGTGGTTACCTGTTACGTACACTAGAATGCTTGGGTTTGGGGGACGACTTTTTAGGTAAAGTGTGCTGGCTTAACACTGCTCCCACTGCACATGTCAAATGTGGGGGCTTCTTCTAAGACCCTTTCCCTGTGACTAGGGGAATTCAGCTGAGCAGCCTTCTATGATTGTTGCTATGCCTGTTGTCAATGGAGCCCCTGGCTGATAAATGAGATAAACACCACGGATAGCAGGTCTCCCTACACCGATTGGAGCATTAAAACCTTTCCTGAATGAGTTTTCCGGTATCCAAGATTATAAGATTAACTGAGATAAAAGCGAAGCATTGCCCATGTCCCCTATTATCTCCAGCTATAACTACAATGGGGTATCTCTGTGTCCCTCAGAACCTGGGTGCATGTATAGAACGCTACAGTGGTTCTTTCGGGGGCAATAATCACTTTACATAAAAAGAGTGAATCAAAGATGTGAACAAATTAAACATTGTACAGAATCACAGAAAGAGGTCAAATTATTATTAGCAAAAGTGCTGCCCATCTGAGACACTGTTCTACCTCATCCTGACCCTCTTGTAGTTACTCTTCTTGTTAAACTGTACATACTCTCACGTATATATGATATCCACTGCACCACTTGCACTGAGTACCTTAAGTCACTTTATTACACTTGACAGCCTCCTTCAATTTTTGTGTATATACATTGAAATCATATAAAATACAAAGTTCCCAAACATTCACTAGTCGGTGTTGTTGTGTTCCAACTACATGTAACATACATGTCATACATGTCATTTTCTAAAAATAATTTGTTCACATCTTTGATTCACTCTTTTTATGTAGAGTGATTATTGCCCCCGACAAAACCACTGTGGCTTTCCATATTATCTCCAGGGCAGACGTATTAGGCCATCCAGGATAGGCTTAAATATCTAGGGATCCTCATCAACACAGGGCTATAAAGAATGGTCTTCAATAACCCTGATCCACTTATCTATCACTCAGGCAGTGCTTACATATGCCAAAAGGAAACACTTTAACATGTCTTTATGGGGCTGACTACAAGCTGTGAAAATGGTGATAGCATCAAGCTTCACCTATGTCCTCAGTATGGTGCCACCTTAAGTTGAAATCGCAATCCTGAATTCAATTGACAAGGGCATAAAAATCTTTATATGGGGAAATATGAAACCTAGATTGAAACTTTCAAAATTTTTCACCCACATGTGACGTGGGGTCTCAGCCTGCCCTCTATTCAATACTACACCTCCCTGCACCTCTCCAAATTGGCGTAACTGTGGGCCAAACCCCCAACCTCCCTTCTAGATCCGCTTATAGAGGGGAGTAGCACAGGGAGGTGCAGTACTTAACCTACTGTACAGACACACCAACACCTCTCTCGCGGCGTCATTGACACTAGGTCATTATATGTCTGAGCAAGAGTTAAATACGTTAATGCCTTGCAGGCAGAATTCGACTTACCCCCCTACCAACACTGCAAATGCTGTAGTGCCCGTTCTTGGAGGCCTCAGTAGCCCCTTCATTAGGCTTCTTGATGACTGTTCATAAGCTTTGCCTTACCCTGGGGTTTTTCCTCCGTGGGTGAGTTCCCTCTACTACATGCCCCTTCCTTACATTACTCCCTTTCGTACAACCCTCCTTCCTCGCCCTTCTACCAGTAGATTGTCCCTCATGCCTTCCTCCCTGATGCCACCTTTCCCGACCCTTAACTCTTCTCTATTTTACCAGCCACATATTTATGATGTGGCTCAGTACGCTGGGGTGGATTATGAGCCAGATGTACGAAATTCTTATTTTGCATTTCCTAAATAGCGATTCTGTAGGAATCGCTATTTAAGAAATGCAAAATGATATGTACCAAATTTGCGATTTCCTAATAGGGATTCCTACAGAGTAGGAATCACTATTAGGAAATCGCAAATAGGAAATACTTTTGCATTCCCACCGATGGGCAAATTAGGAAATAGTTTGGATTTTCTAAATGGCGATTTCCAAATTGGAAATCACAATGGCCCACATGCATCATTGTGACATTTTGCACTTCCTAATTTGCGAAAAATAAGGAATCGCAAATTAAGAAGTGCAAAATGCTATGCATCATTTTTTTCGGTATTTCCTTGTGATGCGGTAAAAATCGCAATTTTTACCGAATCCCAAAGAAATACCGAATTCTTAAGTTAATTTTCGCAATTCCCACTGATTCCTATGGGCCAAAAGGCCCATAGGAGTCAATGCAAATTGCGAGTGGCACTTAGAAAATTTCATGGGTGCAGGGGGGGGTCCAAAGGACCCCCCCATGCACCCCTGAAATGTATTTTTCGCATCATGTTGCACACACACATGTCCTAAGGACATGTGTGTCCGTAACATGAATGTTGAAAAAAAAGCATTTTCAACATTTTAAACACTTTTTCCAAATTTACCGAGTGGTTCAACCACTCGGTAAATTTGGCACCCTATTTGCGAATTTTCACTTTTAAAAATAATGATGCATTGCTTTTAAGAAATCGCACATCTGCGACTTCTTAAAAGCACCCGCAATTTTAGAACTCGCAAACATGTTACGAATTCTAAAATTGCTTCATGCATCCCAAAAAGCACTTTTGCATTCGCAAACGGCCGATTTTAAGAAATCGCACCGTTTGCGACTACAAAAATGCTTGATGCATGTGGGCCAATATGTGAAATCCAAATCCCAGTGTGCCTCCAGCCTTAAGGCCCCCATGGAGCCACCCCGAAATTCGTAGTGCATAAGTAAGTGCACATATACCCTAAAGGCATGTGCACGCTTCGTATCATATTAAAAGATGCATTTTTAATAGTATTTGTTAATTTTCCAAATGGTTACCATTGACTTTGTATTGATGGTAATAGCATTTCCCAAATCCCGAATTCGCATTTAGGAAATGCTTTGTACATTTGCTTGAGGAATGGCAAATAGTTAATCTGTATTTTCTTTTCCTAAATTGAGGTCGCAATTTGCAATTTCTACCGGGCAGAAATTGCAAATTGCTAACGGTTTTTGGTCTTTGTACATATGAAAAGGCTGTTTTGCGTTTAACAGGCCGAAATTGCGATTTGGCCCGTAAAGAAATGCAAAAAGATTTTGTACATCTGGCCCAGGGTTCTCCAAAGTCGGTCCAGGAGGGCCGGATCCATGTCAGATTTTTAGCATATCCCCATTTAGATAATTGTTATCTTAAAAATCTGGCATGGATCCGGCTCTAGAGGACTGACTTTGGAGAACCCTGAGCTGTCCCTATGTCAATTACATAATTGGCATCCCTTACATTGTTTATGACATTGTTGTAATGTTTGCTGGTTTGAATTTAGCTGCAGTGCATCCTGTATGTGTACCACTGACCACTTGGTGCTACTGACTTCGAACTTTGGAATTGGAATCAAACATTCTTCATTGCTATGAGTGCATGAATGGTTCTGTGTCCTTCACCAGTACAGATTCCTCATATATGCCTATAAATTCCGGTTTGTTTGACCCACAGGGTTCTCCCGGGTCTCCTTGTTTGATGCTGGGGTTATTTTCTCCTTTCCATTTCCCTTTCTTTTCCTTTTACACATAGATTCGGGATTTTATCCATTCCTGGGAGTCATGCGGACTGATATCTCTGTACCCCACTGTTATTGTTATAATTACTATGTTCTCACTATGACCACCTTTCTACACAACTGCAGAGTTACTGCCTCTGTATGCTTGTACTGACTGCACTGTCTATTAACCTTAAGGTAAGTACCTAATAATTCCATAAATTGCAAATAATCTGACTGATCCCATGTTCTTCTATTTGCAAAAAACAATGTTACTATCTAAAATACATATGTAGTGTCAGGATATGTGATTTTGAATATTCATAAATATTTGTATCTGGACAAATGTAATAAAGTTCCCTTCATTGAAACATGAATGTATAGGTCATAACATGAGAGTTTTACTGCTGAGATTAAAATTCTAAAAAATGTATGCCCTCTGTCATACTTTTTTTATTCAAAAAGCATTTAATAAATTAATAGTTTCTCTAAATATCAATAAATCAATAAACCATGTATGTTTGCATTAAATAGGTGATTCTACAATCGATATATATTTATTTTCACTCTAGCAACATTCTTCTCGTGGTCGATTGTTACATTCTACTCCAATGAAATAATGCTTCCATTTCTCTTAGCTTTGTCTTTGAGATGGGCTGCTTACCACATAGCTTCCCACGTAACTCACATGCATGTGTCTTTTTGTAAATGAGTACCACTATAAATGGAAATGCCATCTTGGGGGCAAAATTTTACAATCTGCTGCTTGAGTCTGACATGGCAGATGGTTATCATGCCCAACTTGCTAAGTTTGCTACTTCACATCTTCCAGAAATATTTAAGTAAAAATATGAAAAATCAACTCAGTCTCTGTGTTTTTTTATTTTCATAGCAGTGGCGGATGGTGACATTTGAAAGTGTTGGGGCTTAAAAGTTCAGGATGTGTCCCCAGTGGTGATCGAGTGTCATAAGAGGGGGTTCTCCCCCCAGAAATTTTGAAAAGAGAGTGGGCAAATGGTGCCCTTTACAAGCAAATTTGAGAAGGCAAGAAGGTTAATAAAGCAATCATTAAAGTGTAGTTATGACATCAATGAAGAGATTTCATATGATAATGAGGTAGGTAGCTGCTTATTCAGTACAACCAGAGAACTTCATAACAGACTTTGAGACAAAAATGCAGTGAGGCTGTGGATTAAACATTATGGAGGCCTGTGGAAGGGGTAGTAGTCTTTAGACTGTCTCAATAATGCCCATTATGCTGATTCTACATTAGATACATGCACCTTTTTCTCTCGGTTATAGGACAGAAGCACTCATGGCTGAACCACTTGTGCCTGTAGAATGCAGTCGCAACAACGAATGCGTCTTTACAACGTATTTCTTTGCAAAAAATGTTGTTGCAAAAGCATGTTTGCTAAAGGGATATTTGTGGTAAATTATCAGAATCCTGACACCCCCCCCCACCCTGGGCCCTAAAACAGACCTCGTCCTGTCCTTGAATCTAGCCCTTCCCCCCCACCCTGAGGCCTAAAACCATGCCCCCTACCAAAAACTACCCTCACCTCAATTCCCCCTGCTCCGAGCCCTAAAACATACCCCGCCATGTCCTTAAAACTACCCCTTCCCCCGTCCTGAGCCCTAAAATCCTGTGCCCTTCAGAAAAACTACCCCCTCCCGCCCTGAGCCATAAAACTGACCCTTCCCTTCCCTTAAAAATACCCCTTCCCCTCGCCCCACCCTGAGGCCTAAACCCTGCCCCTATAAAAAACTATCCCCGATTCCAGCCCCACCTGCCCTCAGCCCTAAAACGTACCCCCACCCTGCACTTAAAACTACCCTGCTCCAGCCCTGTGCCCTAAAACCCTGTCCCCTTTTAAAGGCCCACCGAGCCCCCTGCTCTGATCCCTAAAACCGACTCCAACCCCTAACAAGCATTTACAATGCAATGGTCTCGGCATTATTAAAGGTAGAGCTATTGGCATTGCTCATGACATTTTTTTTTAGTTTTTAAATCATAAAAAAATGGCATTGTCATTTATATTATTAAAGGTGGAGCTATTGGCAATGCTCATGAAATTTTTTTTGGTTTTTAAATCATGAATAAATGGCATTGTCATTTATAATGCCAAAAGCTTAATCGCTCGCAAATACAAGACCTATTGCATTTGCACCCACACACAGAGTAAGTAGTAGAGTAGTAGAGTGAGTAGTTGATAGTGAGTAGGAGAGAGTGATTAGTAAAGAGAGTATTAGAGAGCGAGTAGTAAAAAGTGAAAGAGTGAGTATTAAAGAGTGAAAGAGTGAGTAGTAAAGTATTGGCATTGCTCATTACATTATTTTTATTTATGTTTTTGTTTTTAAAACATAAATAAATAAATGGCATTGGCATTTACAATGCCAATAGCTTAATCGATCGCAAATGCGAGACCTATTGCTCTCGCACCCACACAGAGCCACACATACAAAGCCACCCACACACACACACAGAGCCACCCACAGAGCCACCCACGCAGAGCCACCCACACACAGCCACCCCCACACAGCCACTCCCACAGAGTCACACACAGAACCACCCACATACAGAGCCACCCACACACAGAACCACCCAAACACCGGACACATTAACCTGCTAAATACACAAGAATTCAACTCCTGGACAAAGGCAAACAATGAGTAACAGCGTGCCCCCGCAGTGCAATTAATGAAAAGTTAAACTAAAAGCGGTGGGAACTTTCCGAACCGAAAAACAAATCACAATTAATGAAGCACCAAGGTTTCACTAGAAGGGGATAAAGAAACGACTTTAGGCATGCAGGCGGAAGGTTCGAGACTTTTGCAGGCCCTACCCCCACCAATATACGATTACATCAACTAAAACTGAAACAATGAACATTCTGGGAGGTAATAGCGTGCACTTTTATGCTCCGCTTGGCGGCGAGAAGCCCCTGAGCTGGAATGCGGGGAGTTAAGCGCCCCCGCCCATGTTTCCTATTAAAGCCAGATGCCCTCACGGGGGCCGGGGCCCGCTGTGAGGATTAATGCAGACACACAGAGCCCCAGGGCAGCTTCAATAAATGCAGGTGAGGGGTGTATCTCCTGTAGACCTTAATGAAAGTCAGCTCCTAGGGGTGAGGCGAAAGCTATAATCCACTTACAAGGGAGGGACCTCGCTGGACTCTAAGTGACCTTCAGCCACGGTCCTCGGGCCTCCTTCAACTTCCGGGTGCAGGGACGTGCGCTGCACTATGGGGTTGTAAATGAGAATATGTGACCCACACGTGTCATTGGTAAAGTGCACAATCCAACACATATACAAATATACATTTTATTAACTTCGGAAGGATAACCAGCTGGACGTGCCCTAGGAGATGCCAAACTAGGAACAAAAAAAACAGACCCCTCCAGGGGGTGCATTAGCCAAACGACGTCAGGCCTGGCTTCACATCAGTAAAAGGGGGCTTTGGCTAGGAAGAGCACAGTCCCATCAGCAGACTGCTCCGGAGTGGAGCGCACCTCACAAAGACTGTCCTGTGCGCTGAGTGTTACACCAGACGGCCTCTCATACTTCGGGGCAGGCATCTGTCTCTGTTTATGTGGGATGGGAGTCTCTCTTACTTTGGCACTGGTTCCATTGTTCCGTTTACCTCCCACTGAAGAATATCTAACCCCGTTGCGCGACAGCCCTGAGGTGACCCAAAAGGCAATTCTTATGTCTCGTGCGCACTCCCGCCCCAGCCAGGAGAGATGGGCGGGGGGGGGGGTTGGGGCAGGAAGCACCCGCGGACGACCCCAGGAGGATGTCCGGGCATATTCAGGAAATGAGCTGTGAGCACAGGCAGGGGTGGGGCTGCGTGTGGGAGGCGTTCTACTACTGATGGGGCACATATGGGTATAGGGGGCATTCACAGCCTGTAACTCCTGTCTTGAAGGGTAGGAACGTGCCCTGTCGGAACAAGCACCGCCCTGTTTCACTGTTCACCTCCATGGCAGAACCCAGGGCAGCAGACCGTGCTCCTCATCTCACCACAGGACAGTAAAAGCCGATCCTCCAGGCATCGTCCATATGTAACAGCAGCGCGTGATCTCACTACGAGGCACCCGCAGCTGAACTTTAGGTCTCACCAAGGCCACCTACGTTCCACGCTCCAGGTCTCACCCAAGGGCAACTGACGTGCCTGCGCCATATCTTACCACATGACTACAATCCATGCTCCAGAACTCACTCAAAGCAGCATCTCCTACTCCCGAATCTCACCCCTAAGGAGCAGAAGCCGAGCTTCAGGTCTCACCCCAAGGCACCCTGTCTACGTCAGTTCTCACTAGGGTGCGCCCAGGTGGTTCCGTGTCACTTGAATGCCCGTTTTCCATTCCTGGACTTTGCTTTACATATCACTGTGTCGGTCCTGTTGGCTCAATTACATGGATCAAGACTGTTATATTAATCAAAGCCCAGAGCTGTAATAGTCGTATCCCGGTAACACAAAGTCACCTTAGGTCTCACCCAAAGGCAGCAGAAAACTGCGCTCCAAGTCTGACTTCAAGACACAAGCAGATCTCACCTATGCATTCAGCCCCTCGCTCCGATATCAGTCTGAGGTAACAATAATCAAAGCCTGCAGCCCCTGCTCCACGGCCAGCCATAAAGCAGTATCATCCGAGGCAGCTGCAATGGAAGTCTGACACGGTGCCGTAGAAGCCACAGAAGTACATCGGATGCTCGGGTATCATCACCCCCTGTCCCAGGTCTCACCCAAGACATCCGCAGCCCCATCATACCTAACCACTGCCCCAGGTAAGCACAGGGCTATGAACCCAGCTGCAAGACGCCCTGCGGGCAGCATCAGCTCAGCGTGCGCTCTATCTCTGAGACCCTGGTTCATGCATCGTTTCGTTTACCGCTCCGTTCTTACCAATGAAGCCGCACACACAGGAGTGGTCTAGCAGTAATCCCTAAAGGACGAGGCACAAGGTAGCAAACAGGCACACTGCATAGAGGTGGCCGGGCAGAAATGGCTGCCGCAAAGCTCCAAATTTTTCGGAATCAGGGCGTGTTTTTTGGTGAGTGACGGACGACATCACAGATAGAAAGAACCTAAAAAACACATACCGAATCCGAAAAAGACGGGGCTTAAAGGGAGTGATGTCCCTCTCCTCTAATGGCTGGCCAGCATTTATGAGGCCAGCCAATGGAGAAGAGGGGCGGGTTCAAGCCCCCTACACTAAGAAACATAAAATCTCGAGCTCCGCCCACTGCTTACGCAGTGCGACGGAGTCCTCGACCTAAGAATCACCCCATACCCTCCTCAAAACTACCCCAACCGATCCCAACCTGCGTTCTAAAACCCTACTCCCTTCAAAAAACGACCACTTACCTGAGCTTCTTGTTCGGACGTGTCCTGTTCCTCTCCCCTCCCTTCCAGATACTAGACCGCTATCTGGCTTAACCATGCATATGCATGGTTAAGGCAGATGTGTGGTTCAGGCAAGCATTGTTACGCTTTCAGGGAAACGCTACGCGTGGCTCAACACATGTTGTAAAAGCGGTTTCCCTTTTCTCCCACATTTCGCTCATCTGCATGTCTTATCTTCAGCAGCCTCCTTTCACCGACACCTGAATGCACTTCCTCACATCTCCTTCACTTCACAACCCCAATACACACAAAGCACCAACTCACCTGTTAAGCACTGTATTTTCATAAACTTTGCATTCTCAATATTTTGTCAACGGTATACCCATTTAACACACAGTTGCACAGAATCACAATTACAACTGGAATAAGTGACCATTGCTCTGTTTGTTCAGCAGAGAGGCCAAGGATTGGATGACCAAGGATTATGAACACCGTTTTGACCAACTGACAGGCACTGTGAAAAATGTGCACTGCCTTCAGCCTTTGCTCCAGGGCTATCCCGGGTGGCCCGTAAAAAACACTTGAAGGTGACTCAGTTCAAAGTATGTACTGGACAAGAGAAAAGAGATTTTATGGCAAGCGGGGGTCTGCAACTGACTGTTTCTGGCCACAGAAATGCCGTGTTTTTAAACAGCTAAACACAACCTTACTATATACCTGTGCTGAGAGAGGGAGAATTTATTTATATTCCCAGTGAGATCGGTGACAGTGTAACAGAATGTTTGCAGACCTGGTATTCACATGCCATTAGTGCTTCTGAATGTCAGGTTCATGACTGGAAAGCCGGGAAGAAAAGAATTCATTTAGGAAAAATAGAAAAATGGACACGAACTGAAAAAATACTTTGGCGTGTAAGTGTTGCAAATCGAAAAGTACTTGGCGCACTAAAAGAATGTTCCTAGGTTCGCAAACTGGAGAGCCTGTTCTTAATATAACTGATGCCGATCTGATGAAATATTGGTTACTTTATGGTTTAGAACATGACGGCGCCACAAGCCCAGCTGTGCCTTTGAACCCTTTCATGAAGACGATATGAGTAAAATTAGCAGAATCCACAGTGGCCTCGCCTTCAGCCAGTGGTCTCAGGCGCGGACGTGAGGCTGCGGATGCAAATCTAATTATCATCAATCACCTAATGTTTGACACATGGTCAAAACTGCTTGACGTGTAAAACATTGTAAAACACGTGTTAAAATGTGTAACCTCCAAACACCATGATAAAACAATCATTTATATAGCAATAAGCCCGGCTATTTCCAAGCAAACATGAATGCATTTGTTTTTTCATTAACTAGCATGGTTCGTAAAACAGAGAATCGCTTATTTTAATTGCATGTGATTTTGGGGTGCAGAATTAACCCTGCTGTGCTTTTATATATTCCCGGCTGTTTTATTGGCTGTATTTCTGATGCCTTTGAGTTCAGCCACATGCGCCTTACCTACAAGATAGGTCTGGTTTTCATTTGTTCGTGATATGCACGTCTGCGAAGCAGTGAGTCGTGTGGAACCCTTTAAAACAGTCGGAAAAATTTACTTTGTTTAAATAAATAAATAAATAAATAAAAAGGAAAGTACTTAGGGACGATGGTTTCACCTGTGCAGGGAACACTCCGGAGATGGGGACGGTGCTGGTGTCTTCAGAGAAGAAGACACTCAACTATTCACAGAAAACAGGGAGCCTGACTCGGAAGTGAAGAGCCAACGAACAAACCAATCATGGAGCTGCTCTCCTGCCCTATTCAGAAGGAGGGCAGCACCATGATGCAGCACGGGCCGGGAAGGCGAAGCCTTGCCCCATTGGGGCCCGTGGCTAACGCCGCCTGGGGGTGGGAACCAGCCTGCGAAAACGGGGGTGCACTGGATTGGTCGCCCCCGCAAACAACCACTAGCCACCCACTCAGGGAAGGCGGTGGCTAGCGGCCGGGGGTTCATAAAGGGGTGGCGAACGCCAACGTATCACATGAACCCCCCAGGAAGTGTTGGTAACCCACGCACCCACACCAAAAGGAAGCGGGCGTGGCAGCGCAGGGTCGAAGGGGAGGGTAAGGTTGAGGGTGGTAGGAACCCAAAAAAAACTCCCCTATAAGAAAACGGTTACGTTAGGAAGATAAGCTGCTCAGACAAGTGTCCTTGAGATGCCTCACGGCAGGGGCACTGAGTGAGCGAATGAGAGCACACAAATACAGACAGAGTAGATGAGATGTTCGCATAGGGTCCTTGGGATGCCACATGGCAGGGGCACTGAGGAGCAGGCGAGCGTCCAGTAAGGGTTCTAACGGATGCCCACAAAATTGGTAGCAAGGGGGAAGCCTGGAACCGTGATCGCAGGGACCTTGCTTAATGGGGCACCTCGAACAAGGACAGTGCGGTTATAAAAAGGAACAACACCAAATTTTAGAGGACAATGCACGTTTTAAAATGAACATGATGCTTATGAATGACCAGTCATTGCAGCACCAGGCACAGGCACCTTTGTTGGGGAACTCCAATATCCATCCCGGATCGCTGCAGGAGCCGCCAGCACCGCAACCTTTGACATGCGCCAGGAGGCGCTAAAAACTGCTCGGGCCCCACAGCGCAGGAGCCAATGATTGCAGCACCAGGCACAGGAACCTTTGTTGGGAGACTCCAATCCAAATCCTGTACTGTGGCAGGAGCTGCCAGCACCCGCGACCTTTGACCCGCGCCAGGAGGTGCTAAAATCTGCTTAGGGCTCCTGCAGTTCGGGAGCCAGTCATTGCAGCACCAGGCACAGGCACCTTTGTTGGGGGACTCCAATCTCCATTCCGCATCGCAGCAGGAGTCACCAGCACCAGTGACCTTTGACCTGCACCAGGAGGCTTTAAAAAACTGGTAAAAACTCTTGCAACATGGGACGCGCACGGGCAAAGCCTGGGCCAAAGGCGGGCCCGTCCACGCCTGACAGAGCACAGAGGAGGATGGGCTAATTAATCCCCTAACATCTGTCCTCCAGGAGGTATGCTAGCAAGACTTTCCTTCGTTTGTATATTTCATCTTGAAGGTTGTTGGATGCCATATTTGAGCCCTTGGTGACGGACTGTTGATTAATTTTAAGGACTATGCACTGGGAGGCACTTCCGATACGGTTGTTAAAGTTCTTGACGTGTATACCTTGGGTCTCTTTTTTGCTTAGTGTGTTAGCTTACCCCAGCAGTATTTATTGTGTGTTTCATCAATTTTTTATTTTAACTTTGGGAAAGAAGAAGGCAACCGAGGGGTCTTCTGGCCCTGCAAAACTAGAAAATCAAAGAGAATAGGTAAATCAACCGGTGGGAATTGTGTTATAGATCGAATCAACAGTCTTGTCGTCAAAATTGAGGATTTGTTGTGCTCTGAATTATCGGTGTTGCGAGATACCACAACTACTCTGGATCCTACTTCATTGGTTATACCTATCACACAACCAAGTATACCTAACATGTTCAGAAAGGCAGTGAAACAGCCTAAGAATGCGGTTTTAGAACCGATAATATCTCTTGTTCCATCCCCTAACCCTGGTTTGAAGACTATGTTACCTGAACCCCCGATTCAATCTAGTAGGAAATGCATTAATGAATTGAGAACTAAAGTAAGAGAGCTAAAAACTGTCATATCCAGATTGGTTTCTACAATAAGTGAACTAAAGTGTGCAAGAGATACAAATACATCTAATATCTCGTACAGTCAGTGTACTCAGACCAACCAGACTACTACCCAGCCAAATGTACAACATGCGGCACACCCACCTTTTGCCCCTCACCCACAGGGGATCTATGGAGCAAAACAGGTAGAAAGCAGGAATTGTAGATCACTCAATTACCAACCACACTTTCAGCATTACCTGCAACCCCAGTACAATCCTAGAGATAACATCTTGCAACAGTGGAGTAACAATACCTCGACTAACCCCATCCCACCTAATTTGCACCAGTTGCAGGCTCCGAATCATGGATTGTCAAACCTGTGCATGCTTCTATTAACAGAGTGTCGAACTACATACCCGCCCCTTGATCTAGAAATAGGCTTCCTGATCTAAAAAATAGAATTGCCATGATAAAGTTACCTAAACTGCAGCCTATCGTTAAGTTTGAATCTGAAGACTAGTCTGTCAGAAATAATCCCCTTTGGGTAAGTATGAGAGTAAACCACAAATTTCTATCAAACACGCAAATATACATGCAACAAGGAGCAATAAATGATTAACATGAATCAGACATACAGAAGACCTTGTACATTTTATTCATAAACAAAATTAAAAAACAGTACATTGTCAGAATAAAAAATTCATAATAAAATGTGGGACAGAACAAAGGGAAAATGGTTCCAATTAAAAAGCAGAGAGAGCCACCAATGTTATGGTAACATGTGATTAAGTAACTCCAGATCTATAAATTCCACACTTTCGTAGGAGTTTCTTATCTCTTGTGGCCTAGTGCTCCTCCACCAGAGCATCGACGCGTTTCGGTTTATGGCATATACACTTCCAAAGCCAAAAAACCTTCTTCAGGAAATAACAATAAAATATCCCACAGAACAATGTACTGATTATTTCTGACAGACTTGTCATTCGGTACCCTACTCCTTTGGGTTTTTGGGTCCCTCTCTGTTTTTACAGACATGAATCTGAAGACTGCCTTGTAAACATAACTACCCATTGGATCAGACATATTAGAGGCAGCTGCTCAATTATTAGAGACAACATCCTCTGTGCTCGGAGGACCTTCCCTAAGAACTCAATTTACGATGAGGTAGAATTATCTTTAAAATATGTAAGATTGGTAGATGATCCAGTGGCACTAGATATCAGGACAAATCCATCAAATAATTCTCGCATCAGATTTGAGTACTGCAGATCAGGAACCGACGTATTGCAGGGCTTGGTATCAAGGAGGGGGCCCATATCCCCATTGCGAGGTGTGGACTGACTTATCAGTATTAATAACTCCTCCTTTTCCCACCCTCGTACCACCACACACAAAACCCCTGGAACACAGTCATACTGTTGAGCCACCCACTATCAACTTGCAACTTGAAGCGAAGATGGTTGCAGTACCCACAAGTTTCATTGGCGCAGCCAAGGCTGTGCTCCCATCCCCAACCACCTCCTGCAAACAATCTACTGATCCACCCACTGATAACATGTTGTCTACTGATGTAGAGACCTGTAGACGCTTGCCACACCCAGTACTGAGGCTAATAATAAACTAACCATAATCTCCTGGAATCTGGCAGGTATGCACCTTAAACTACAAGACCCAGAATGGCATTCCTTTAGAGGCAGAAATGACTTCTGCATCTTCCAAGATATGTGGGCAGTGGAGGGAGTGCATATCAATGGCTACACAACCTATAGTGTGGAAGCTAATGCACAAAAAAAGGGTAGAGCCAGTAGGGGGAAGATAATCTTAGTGAGGAATACTCTAGCGTGCACGTTTAAACGGCGGGCAATAAAGTCACAAGACATACTGGGGATTCAGCTCACTTGTGCAATAGACCTAAAGCTAACTGTGTTAATATCTAGGCTAGGTCGGAACCCTATAGTAGTAAATCGCCAGTATTATCATTGTTAGATGATTTAGTGGAAGTACATCAAAGCAACTCCAAAACTTTTTTAGCTGGGGACTTTGATGCCGCTTCTGAACCCTCTGCCCGACTAAGTGCATTAAAAGAGGATGAGAACGAGATATGGAGTATACCCAACCTGGCAACGACCCAAAATTGCAATCGTTTTACAGCTGTTTCCCTGCAGATTGTGTCACTAGTTACAGGCAGAGGCCTGAGAACTTGAAATGGAAGGACTATATCAGACAGAAATAGGCAGGCCACTTTAAAACGGGGTGCCAGTACTAGCGTTATAGATTACATTCTAGTTGATGTTAGAATCTGGTCACCAGGCGAGGATATGTCTATCGTCCCGAGGTCCAACAGCGATCACAATCCATTGTTGTTACAAATGATGGGCAATGCCCTGAACAGGAAGCTAACCTACTGTCTCTCTAGGGTCGAAGAGCCACGCATAACCAACAACGCAAGAAGAGTTACTTGGCCCAAAGTACTCGCAGACACGGATTTATACTCAAAGATTTATGAGTTATTTATACACTTTCTGTCTGGTCTGAGCAGCAGTTTGGACTGTGCAGACCTCTGGGGCTAACCTCTATACTATTAACACACAATGAATTTTATGGAGCATTTCAAACCGTATTTATCAAAAATAGTCCAGGCAGTAGGCCCACCGGCACAGCAAACAATACATGGTTTTCTCATGAATGTAAACTATCAAAGGGGGCCTTGCAGTTAGCAGTTAAGCAGCATAGCCATGGCTCACAAAAGATACAAAGCAGCACTTGTGAAAGCAAAGCGGGACTTTGCAGCTAAAAATTGGCAGGACCTGTTATTAGCAGCCAGAAATAAGGGCAACCGTTCGTTCAGGCATATCTTCGCAAAATGAAACACGGAAATTACAAACACTCTCAGCTACCATATCCAGCCGGAGGTCTGGATTGAGCACTTCTCTACACTATACTCCAGGAACTTGTACATGAGCTGTATTCACAACTCTAGAGCTTACCAAAATATTTCCAACACCTTTCAAGCTATGCCTATGGCTGGCACAGCACTAGTCTTTAGCTTGGAAGGTAGCCTCTCTGCAATAAATACATTTAAGGCAGGTAAGGCTACTGGTCCTGCTCAGATACCGGGAGATTTATACAAATCGGAACCCATGATATGGGTTCCGTATATAAATCTCTTGACAAACCGCATATCAGCAGGTTGGGCTATCCCGTCCACTCGAAGGGGAGCTGAGATAATCACTATATGCAAAAAGGGAGAGGCCTCAAACCCTACCAATTAAAGACCCATCAGCCTGATAGATACACTACAAAAGATCTTCGCACGACAAGTTCTGGACAAACTCCAATCATGGATAGAAGAGAAGGCGATATTGGCACCTTACCAAGCAGGCTTTTGCCCCAAAATCAGTACATGCGACCTGGCTTTCAGATTTATTCTGTTAACATGTAAATATATTCTACTGAGAAAGCAGACACTTTACGTAGCATTTGTTGACCTAAGCGTTGACTACCTTGGGATAAGACTAAGTGACACACTCAGTTGGGAACAACAATGAAAGAGGAGTCATCATACCATCACAGGTCAAAATCAATATTAAGATACCATAGGCAGTCTTATAGCCGATCGCTGACTCCAGCACTAGAAGTATATCGTGCAAAAGCCCAGAGTGGAGCCTTATATGGAGCAGATTTATGGGGGCATACCAACACAATGAAATTGATGACATCTGAAAACATTGTCGTTAGATCCCTCGTCTCTGTACCCATCACTACAACTCTGATCCCTTTGCTTTTTGACCTAGGATTAAAAAGAATAGGTGATATGGCCTCACTGAACCCCCTAATGCATTGGCTACTCTTGTGGACAACACCCCAGCTTTCTGATTATTGCAATTCCTTGAGAGGGGTTTTGATGATCAGTGGCACAAAAAGATTACCCTGGTTTAAGCATGTTGCAAGTTGGTACAAAGCACTTGGCATGGCAGAACAGTTGGAACATCCAGAGAGGGCTACACAAGGAGACTTATTAAGGCTTAAGGCTAGGTATTGGGTGGTTGTGAGAGTGGGCTGTGCCACTAGATTAGCAAATGGACAACTAACAACCCAATTTTAAAGTGCCAAGTCATGCCCCAGTTTTGAACCTGTTATGGATCAAATCACACGTCCGCTTGCCAAAAGCTTATATGTCAGATTTAGATATGGCAACCCTCTACTAAGGTTCCCTAGCAATCAGGCCTTTGGGTTATTATTCCAACTATGCCCTGCCTGTGCTAGAGCCCAAGAGACAGAAGAACACATACTCTTTTTCTTACAAAATACCAACTAATTCTTAATAGGTGGATAGACCGATCTGCCTAAACATTGGAGCCTGGCAACATGAGATTGCCTCTAGGATCCTATTTAATTTAATTTAAAGGAGCTTGTAGAGCGCCTGGTGACGCCTCCCGGCGTGTCCCCGCGCTGTGGAGAGAGTGTGAGAGGGAGTAGAGGAAAAACCCATCACAAAGTAAAAAGGCAGGTTTTTAGTTTCTTTCTAAACAGGATTTCATTGTTCTCCATCCTGATATCCGCAGGAAGAAGGTTCCATTTCCTGGCCGCCAAAGTCCGGAAGGATTTGCCTCCCATTCTGGCCTTTTTGGGGCGTGTGGTTCTGAGCAGACCCATACCTTTAGACCTAAGCGACCTGCTCGGTTCATAGACAGTAGCCAAATCCGACATGTAGGCCGGTGCTCTGTGATGAATTATTTTATGGCACCACAGCATAGCTTTAAAATCAATCCTCTTCCTGATGGGCATCCAATGAAGGGCTACAAGAGAGGAGCGAGATGGAGCTCGCCGAGGGAGCCTTAAGACCAGGCGAGCTGCCGAATTTTGTAGCACCTGAAGCTTTTTAATATTTTTCTCAGATGTACCCATGAGCAGCACGTTTCCGTAATCAATACGGGACGTTATCAGTGCTTGCGTCATGGTACGCCTGGAATCAATAGGTAACAGGTCAAGGGTACGGTTCAGAGTTTTCATTACCCCAAAGCATTTGCCCACCGTTTTTCTTATGTGGCTGTCAAAGGACAATTTATTGTCCACCCAAACACCCAAGTTCTTCGCCTCTCGGGATGGGGAGGGCAAAGGACCAAGGCAGCTGGGCCACCACTCATTCGTCCATTTAGCCTCATTGCCTCCCATGATGAGGACCTCCGTCTTAGTCCCGTTCAGTTTCAAACAGTGGTCGTTCATCCAAGTGGCAAGTTTAGTCATGCAGACATTGAAATTATCAGCTTCCTTGGAAGGGGCTTGGGTCAGAGAAATAAGGAGCTGCGTGTCGTCGGCGTAGGAGACAAGCTCCACGCCGAACGATTGCACTACCTCTGCCAGAGGGGCCATATATAGATTAAACAGGGTGGGGCTCAGGGCAGAGCCCTGAGGCACCCCCTGCTCCAGCCTCACCCTGTCGGAGAGAAAGCTCCCCCTTTGGACTTGAAAGCTTCTGTCAAGCAAGAAAGCCTTCAGCCATCCCAGTGCCTTATTGGTGACTCCAGCTTTATTTAGACACTGTAGCAGGATGGAGTGTGCTACAGTGTCAAAAGCAGCACTGAGATCAAGCATGATGAGGGCCATTGTCTTTCCCTCATCTGCTCCCTCACGTAGGGTTTCGGTGGCCCTCAGGAGGGCTGTCTCCGTTGAGAACCCTGATCTAAAACCCGACTGGGAATTATGGAAAACATTATGGGTCTCCAGATGTTCCATCAGTTGGGTGTTAGCGATTTTTTCTGCCAACTTGGCAACATACGGTAGAAGGGATATGGGTCGTAGATTATCCATTACATCCACACTGATGTTGGGCTTTTTCTTAATAGGTAGCACTATAGCCTGTTTCCATACCTCTGGGAGACATGCGGTTGAAAAGGATGTTAGTAACAAGTGCCTCAAATGAGGTTCCAAAACTGGGAAAGCTTCAGCTAATATTTTAGGAGGAGCCGGATCTCTGGGCGATCCCGACTTGATCTTGTTGCACATCTTAGACAGCATTTCATAGGAAGGGACTTCAAAAGATTTGAGACAGACCGGTGTGTTTACACATTTCTCATTTTCAACGAAATCTGCGGCCGGGGCTCCCTGTTTAGAGAAGCTGGTATAGATTTTACTTATTTTGCCAGCAAAGTACTGAGCTATGTTATTACATGATTCCACTGAATCATTTTGGATAGAGGAGGACATCTCCACTATGGATATCTCCTTATATATTTGGAATAGTTCCCTAGAGGAGTTGCCAGCTTCCGTAATACGAGTGTGATAGTGCTCAGCTTTTGCAAGGCGGACGGCTTTATAATATTCTTTCTGTGCAGTTTTATACTGTATTTTTATGTCTGCACAGAATTTATAACGCCAGGCTCTCTCAAGTTTCTTGCAGGCCGTTTTCATGGTCTGTAGATCTTGTCCGAACCAAGGAGCACTTTTCTGAGACCTTCTGGCAATGGGCATGGTACGGCTAGGGGCTGTAATGTCCAGAGCCTTTGTGACAATATTGTTTAGGCTTTCATTGGCAGCCTCACAGTCAGCTCCTTTCGGAGGACCTTCATCCTTGACAATTTGAGTGAAGGAGTCTAAGGAAAAACTTTTCCATTTCCTGCGTTTATACCGCAGAGACTGCTGCCGAAAGAGCTCAGTTTTTTCCAGTTGGACTGAGATGGGAATGATATAATGATCCGACCAGGGTATGGGTATGGGATCAGTAGTCTGCACTCCCAGCCAGTTACCAAAAACGGGGTCTAATAGATGCCCTAGTTGGTGTGAGGGTTCTTTAACAGACACCCAATTATTTTTGCAGTTAGTCGTTTTTGTTGTCTCCTTTTGGATTAACCGACGGAAGTTCCTACCCTAGGGTGTGTCGGCTGCTACTACTAGAATCAAACTCTGCAATCATGAAATGATGTCTACTGGAGCAATATGAATTGTGTATTGTATATGAGACTTCTGTCCAATACTTCCAAACGGTGTGTTTTTTTTAATTGTAAAGCTGTTACTGGGTGCCCACTTGTCTAAAGGGTTTTTAACGCTTTTATTCTTGCTGTTTTTTCGAATATATTATATACAACTCATGATGCAGTTTTATTTGAATAATTGATGCACACGTTTTATGGTGTAGGTGTGAAATTTAAATTATTGTAATATATGTATGTAATTATGTTCGATTATTATCGGTCTTGGGATAATTTTGAATACAATTTTTTTTAACCAAATGCTATGTATGAATCTCACCATCAGGCATGGCGGACCATTTTAGGTTTTTGTCTTAGGAACTGTATTTGTGCTAAACTTTGTGCAATTGGATTTTGAGGTGTATTTATGTAAAGCAATGAATGTTTAATGTATTATCCTAAACAATGTATTGTATATCTTTTTTAATTGTTTTATGCAACTTTGATTGCCTATGGCCGAACAAAGTATATATGCAATTGGCAAAGAATGACGAAAAGTAAGTTGTGAGATGTACAAATCATGTTTAATAAACTGTGGCCTTTCTATGCACAATATCATGTTGTCAAGATAATGATTATTGGGGATAAGGAAGCAGTTTTGGGGAAGCAGGGGGCAAAGGAGAGGGAGGCGATTCGCACCCTGCGATGGGTTTGGTCTGAGCAGGCTAGCATTGCACCCCTTTTTAGAGTAGGTGCCTGTGCGTGCATTCTGCCCGGCTGTTTCACAGCGACATAGGTGCAGTCTAAAGTGCGCATGTCGGGCTGGACCTAGCAAGACAGCCAGCCAATCCGGCATGCTCACTTTAGGCTTAACGCGAATCATTCCTTCTGTCAATCAGCAAAAGGAATGGCCCTGTCCCCAAGTCGTAAGAGACACAGTGCACAAGTGCACATCAAATTTCCATGTCCATTTACCATTTTATTTAATTTACATTTGCTGCAGCTGCTCCCCTCTTAGCACGTGTGGAAACACTCCTCTGCCCTAAAGGAGGAACTGTCGCGTATTCATAATTTTCAGATGCAAATACGTTAGAAAAATCATGAATTGCATCTTAAACTAGGTGACCCTGAGCCAAATGAAACTTGTTACCTATTTGAAATATCAAAGGATTTTTTTTGTATTATTATTATTTCACATTCAGGTATATAAACCATTTTATATGTACAAATCTCTGTGGCTTGAAATGTGTAAATCCTCACCCTCACAACGGAAATTGACCTTAAAGAGGAATAGATATCCTATTTATTATTTTATTTTAATTAAAATATATGATTGTTTGTTTGCAGAAACCTAATATGTTAATAGGAGGTCGGTCAATACTGTTATTGAATTTAGCGTAAGAGATGTACTATTTCAAAATAAGCAAAAATAATAATTTGGGGGATCTTACACTATCAGGAAATGTGTTTTGTGGAGAGAATGATGAATTTCAATTGAAAACTTGTGTAATAACATGGTAGACTACACGGTTGATGTATGTGTTATGTCTAACAAAATGTGTTGTAAAAAAACATGTTATATGTTTCTGATCTGACCGCGTCTTCTTATCTCTTGCTATCTTGAGTACAGCATACGTGACTGTTATATTATATGTTTGGTATTAAATTGAGCCAGTGTCTATCTTGGTATAAAACAATTTGATTCCAATAAGTTATCATGACTAGGTACTGGTTTGGTCTTAAATAAGAAAAACTGAAAATAAATGATTGTTACCCACCTTAAGGAAAATTCAGTCTGACCAGTACTGGAGACAATTACTGGAGAGAGTATGCCTTTGACCCCTGGTCAAAGGCATACTCTCTCCCCAGCATCTCCGCTCCTCACTGCACAGCCGCCGAGCCTCCAGCCTCCTCATGGGAGATGTTCGAGACCCCTGCCTGCAATTTCTCTGTGACTCTGGCTGACTGCCCCTGGTATTGTCGTGTTATTCCTACTCCCTGCTAATTGTGCCGTTTCTGTTGTCATAGACCGTGTCATGTTATTTCTTCCCTGCTAATTTGTACTGTTATTCTGTTGTCATAGACTCCGTTATCTTCCTCCCCGCCTCCAATCCCGCCGCTGCTGCCCCTGCGGCCCCGCGCCCCTCTCCACGATTGCTCCTACCTCCAAGCTGCTCATCCCTCTCCCCTTCCCTACTTACGGCGGCTGCTGCTGGCGCGCCTCAGGCAAGCCCGTCTGCACCTGGGAGCAATGGAACTGACAAGACACTTTGGGAACAAAAGAGGAATCCAGCTAAAGGACTACCCCATCCTCTGAAAAGGACAAAAATGGTTCCCAAGCCATTAGATCCCCCAATTCCCCCAGGCGCTGAGCTGAGGTAATGGCCACAAGAAAGCCACCTTAAAAGTAACAAACTAAGGGGGCCTGGCCAATGTGGCAGAGCGGTAGGACACGCTCTCCCATCTCTCGCTCCCTTTGGGCTGATCTAGGCAATTCAACAGCACTCAGAGGGTGTCTAGTCACAGAATTCCCGCCGGGAGCGATCGGCGAGGCAAGGGGCCTCCTCTGGGCAAAAAATCCTGGAGTCCTGGAGTCATTGCGCCGCCTAGGAAGAGACAGGCGACTAAGCGCAGGAGCAGGGGGATGTTATGTTATGTTATGTTATGTTAAACAAATTTATAAGGCGCAACTAACACCATTAGGTTTCTTGGCGCCATAATGAAGAGAGCAGATGAAGAAGCAACAGGGGACGTTTATTGGTAAGAATCAGTAAAAAGAAAAGTTTTGAGAGAGGATCTGAATTTGGGGTACGGAGTGGACAGTCTGAGAGGCAGAGGGAGGGAATTCCAAAAAGTGGGGGCCAGGAAGGAGAACTTAAGCCCGCCGTGTTTCTTCCTCTTGTATCTGGGAGTGGATAACAGGGCCAGTTGGGAAGACCGGAGAGTGCGAGGGGGAACATAGGGTTGAAGGAGGGAAGAAATGAAGTGGGGGCCCTGACCGGCAAGGGATTTGAAAATGATGCAGCCCAACTTGAACTTGCAACGGGCGGCTACCGGGAGCCAATGAAGGCTTTTCAGGAAGGGGCGAACATGTTGGTCTCTTGGAAGAGAATGAATCAGGCGGGCAGCCTGATTCTGGATCAGCTGAAGCCGCCTAAGTTGGTAGGCTGGGATGCCAACATAGAGCGCGTTGGCGTAGTCGAGCCTCGATATTACTAGCGCTAGCAGGGCTAGGGTAAGGGCCTCGAAAGTGAGTAGCCGGGAGATTTTCCTAATTTTCCTTAATTGAAAATGGCTGGAGGAGACTACCACGCTGATCTGGGGCGTCATAGAAAGGTCGCTGCTGATGGCACAGCAGGCCGCGGGGTGGTGAGAGAGACCTAGCAGTGATCTCGGGGATGCCAGAGCAGTAAGGGGGACGCCCTCGGGTGTACCCCTCTTCCCCAGCACTCGGACGCACCGCAGAGGATCCAGGCGTGCGACTATAGCAAGCAGCGGGAGTGGCTGAGATCGGGCCGCAACGGAGAGACTTGGGGACCCTTTCCTGACGGGGCATAGTAGCAGGTCCACCCAGGGAGACCAGGCGAAGCCATCAACCCCTCCTCTTTCCCCGGTGCTCCCCAGTAGCGACCCATACACCACTGGGACAGGGGCAGATCCAGAATCAAGGGTGTGGCTTACAGCGGTGGCCCGAGGCTGCGGAGGTTGGTGCTGGCGGGGGCTTTCCTCTTCTTGCTCCTGCTTTGAGGTGCGGACAGCGGCCCACCCCTCACCTGCAGGAGGTGGAGGACAGAGCTGGTGACCAGGGGGCCCCTCTGGTAAACTCAGGTGGGCAGGAGTGGCAAGCACAGCAGCCCTAGTGGGCTACCGAAGAGTGTGGGCCCCATGGGCTATGGAGATGGCCCGGTTAGACTAAGTGCGGTTTGTGGCCACCCGAGTGTGCCGCGGTTTGCAGCTCGCAAGCCTCCAGCTACCCTTACTACTCCAGCAGTGAGCCTCGCCAACGACTCAGGCAAGGCCCGCGGGTGACTAGGCAGAGGACGGGTCCCTGACCCCGGTTTGGACCGGCCCTTCCAGCTGAGAGCTGGGGAGGACCCCCCCTCCAAAGCAGCGGAGAGAAGATTGTGGTACCACAGTGTGTACGCTCGATCAAGCAGAATCAGCATGTTGCAGACGGCGCGCTGAGACTTAAAGGGAACAAAACCTGCGTAACCTAAAGCCTGTTTACAGCCGGGAGGTTGGTGCTCTGGGATATACCCCTAAGATATTGGAGCGGAAACGAACATGCTTAGCAGCGCAGATGCTTTGAACATAGCAAGATTGTTCCAGAGTCCTGATCACGACACCTAGAGCCCTACCATGACTGCCTGTTATGTCAGCAGATTGAAAGCAAGGTGAGTTGGTGGAAAGAGACTCCAGCCTCATATACAGCGGTCCTCCTCTCCTACCCTGAGCCAGAAATACACAGGTCACGTACATAGCTACAGAGTGCACCCCGGGCACTATGCCTAAAGCAGACAAAGGGATGGGGAGAGAACCATAGAGGTGTTCCCTAGCCATGGCAGTGGGCAGACCAAAGAAGGATAGATCAGTCAAGGTCATGCTCCTAAAAATGCCTCAATCCGTGACCCCCCCATCCAAGGGCTCCCAGCAGAGACAGAGGGGGGTGGAGAGGTGGAGGAACCCATCAGTTGCTCCTTCTTGGAGTCCCTCTTCTCCTCCCTGAGGGAAAACCTCTCCACAATGAAACGAGAGATGTCTGCGGATTTAAGAGAGGTACGGCATGATGTGGACTCCCTGGGAGAGAGGGTCAGCTCCCTAGAGAACCATGAGTTGAATACAGCAGAGGAGCTTGAGAGCCTCCAACATGAAGTCATCCACTTAGGAGAGCAAAACTTGGACCTCCAGGCGCACACAGAGGACTTGGAGAACAAGTCCGGGTGCAACAACATTCGAATACGCGACATTGTATCAGGATTGGAGGATACCGACACTGAGGCCATGGTGGTGGATATGTTCTGCACACTTCTCGGCGAGTCCAAGGAGTTCTCTATTAAGCTTGATCAAACGCACAGAGTAGGACCTCGGAGAAATGCCTCGGCCCCTCTAGCAGATATTCTATTTAAAAAAAATGTTTTATTGTATTTTTATTTTTCCGAAAAACAGTGCAATTGAAGCAAATAGTCAAAATACTTATACATAAAATCCAAAAACCACATTTCATTTAAAATTATTATAAAGCCAATTAATTCATTAATCAAATAAAACAGTATACCACAGGCTGGAGAATATAAGATTATAAGGGCTATATACAGACAGTAAGCTGAAACTTTAGGTTGTTTCGGTTACGTTTAACCATCCATACCGAAAAAGCTAAAAAATACAACAGCAGCCTACAAAGTCTTGAGCAATAATACGGTATATAAAAGGCAGCAAATGCATCAAAAATTCACTGTATATACAAAATCACAATTGAGTGATACCATAACATTCATTCTATTTGAGTGAATGGAGTAACCCAGGTGGTTAAAGGGCCCCAAATCCTTTTCCTTTTGATCCTACCCTTTCTGCCTTGTCTTTCATAAAGTGCTTTTTCTAAATTCTATATGTGCAAAAATCAGCCTTTCCACTGCTGAAAGGTGGGGGGTTGCGGGTCTAGCCAGAGTCCAGCAGATATTCTAACCTGCGTCCATGACTACCAGTTGCAGGAACGGTTTTTGCGCACAGCCAGAGACACTTCACCTTTGAATATAAAGACCAGAAACCTACTTTTTACCAAGACCTGGCTGCCTCAACCCTATTAAAAAGAAAAGCGTTTCAACCCATCATTTTGACTGATTTTCTCTCACAATGGGGAAGTTCGCCAATTCTGCTCAGTTGCAGAGGCCAGCAAAAGTAATACACTTGATGTCCACCTCAGACAAAGGCTCAAAAGGAGAAACCACCAAAGCTCTCAAACCCAAAGGTAAATCCCACAATGGACAGGAAGGCTGCACCACAGGACAAGATAAGGAAAAACTCTGCAACAGACGAGACACCAAATCTTCCACATCCGACAAATTCTCCCAAGGAGAACGGAAGGCTCGAATAGCCGCCCACTGAGCCTCAAAGTAATAGCCGCCCACTGAGCCCTCAAAGTGGAAACTGACAATCCTTTCTCAAAGATCTCCCTGAGGAACTGTAGAACCTCCTGCAAAGAACAATCAAAAGGGAACAGATACCAAACCAGACACCAGCATGGAAAATTACCCCAATGACGGCCATAGGTTTTCAAGGTAGAAGGCTTATGTGACTCCTGAAGCGCAAACGCTAATGCTCCGGAAACCCCCGATGTCGCCACCCCTGCCTCTCAACTTCCAAACTGACAGCCACAGCCTAGGGCGAGACAACATAGGAGCAGACCGCAGGGGAGACGGACGGCAAGGGAGAAACCAAGGACCCTGCACAGCCAACAGCCGCAGACAGGGGAACCATGAACGACGAGGCCAAAACGGAAACACCACAATCACCTCCCGGGACTCATGGCATAGGCAAGCCAGAAACCGGGGAATCAGAGCCAGTGGAGGGAACGTATAGCGAAGACGAGATGGCCAAGTAATGGTCAGAGCACCCAGCCCTGCTGACAAACCCGGGAGCAGAACCGAGGCAGCTGGGCATTGTGCCGGGAAGCAAAGAGGTTGAGATAGGGAAGACCAAACCTCCTGCACACAAGCTGAAAAGCCACTGCAGTCAGAGACAACTCCTGATAGGTGGGGAAACAACTGCTGAGAGCATCCGCCACCCCGTTGTCCACACCCCGAATATGAACAGCAGACAGAGACAACACATGCTCCTCCACCAAACAAAACAAGCGAACAGCCACCTCTTTCAGAGACTTGGACCGGGAACCCCCTGATGATTCAAGTAGGCCACAGACACCATGTTGTTGGGAACGGACCACCATATTCCACCTCGACAACTGGATGCGAAACCCAGTCATAGCCGGAACACTGCTGTTAACTCCCTGCCAATTGGAAGAATGCTGATGCTCCAGAAGGGAGCGACAACCCTGAAGAGACAGAGAATCCAAAGTCACTCCTCACCCGAAAAAACTGGCATCCATAGTCAGGACCATTGGAGGAGAGGGTTGAAGATGCAGCCCCGAGAAATATGGGCTGATACCGTCCACCAGAGCAGGGTAGGAGGGGTAAGGGGACACCGGAACCCGAAGTGCCAGATTGCGAGACAACGGATTCCAATGAGCCAACAGATACAACCACTGAGGACCGAGGTGAAAAAGAGCCCAAGCCACCGTAAACACCGTTGCTGCCATGAGGCTCAGAAGCCGCAACCAAAGGCGAACAGGAAAGGAACCTCTGAGCAAGGGACACCAAGGTCACCACCCATGGGATCGGCAGGGACACCCTGTTGAGATTGGTTCGGAAGTGAGCACCAATGAAAGTCGGGTCCTGAGAGAACTCCAGCTGACACTTGGGAAGATTCAGAAGGAACTCATGAGCTCTCAACGCAGAGCATACCACTTCCCAATCCACCAACAACTGACCCTGAGAGGGAGCATGAATCAACAAATCATCCAGGTAAGGGTGAATCAGGATGCCCTGGAGATGCAAGGAAGACACCAATGAAGGCCCCACCTGGTGCACACCCGCAGAGCTGACCTCAACCCAAAAGGCAGGACACGAAACTGAAAATGACGGCCCTGAATGCAAAACCTCAGTAACCATTGAGAGCTGGGGTGAATCGAAATGTGATAATAAGCATCCTGGAGATCAAGGGTGCACTTGAAATGACCTGGAAAACCCAATGGAATCACCCGTTGTAGAGTTTCCATCTGAAAAGGCAGATGAACCACCAATTTGTTCAGAGCCTTCAAATCCAGGACCAGCCTGTGCCCTCCGTCACTTTGGGAACCAGGAAAATCAGAGAGTAAAACCCCCTCCCAACCGCCAGACGAGGAACAACCTGAATTGCCCCTTTGTGCCGGAGAGACTTGACCCCCAGAGAAAGATTGGACTTCTTGGCAAGACATGATGGCCAAGGAGTCGGACCAACCCCTGATTTTGGAGGAGGCTCAGAGAATTCGGTGACATGACCCTGATGAACAATGTCCAGCACCCATACTTCTGAACATGACTGCACCCAAGCCGTAAGGAAGAACCGCAGATGACCTCCGACCAACAATTCAGGATCTGCAAACATATAGTCAGGAATGAGGTTTGGGAGGGGGACGTAGCCCTCCTGTCCCGACCCCTGCCAGAGGAGAACTTCCCGTGGCCCCAGGAAAATTGCCTTCAAGAGGAAGGACAGAAAAATGATTTAGGCTTAGAGGAAAAACCAGCAAATGAGGACTGCTGAAAGGAAGAAGAATGATTTTTCTCCTTAAACAATTTATGCGATTTCCCCTCCAACTCCTCCCCAAACATCATAGTTCCCTGGAAAGGCAGGCGAAGAGCACAAGCCTTCTGAGCGGAGTCCATTTTACAATCCTACAGCATCAAATTGTGGTGGGCAGCCACCCCTGCACCACTGGACAGGGCAGCGGCCCGCACCACATCGAAGGAGACATTCGAGAGAAACTGAACCTGTCTTTCCATATGCTCCAGAAGCCCAGAACAGTTGGAAGCATCATCCATCGACTGATACAGAGCATTGATATCGGAAATCAGGGATTGAGCCACATAAATACCATAAATGCCCGCCCTCAGGGCCAGATGAGAACCAGAGTATACCTTCTTGAGGGAAGCATCCACTTTTTTATCAACTGGGTCCTTAAGCATCGCATCTTCTGCCAAGGAAGTCCAACCCACAAGACTGGCCACAAATGAATCAATAGGAATAGAGTCAGGTAGTTCTTTAGACATATCCTAAAGAGGGTAAAGTTTTGACATAAACTGTGGAAGCATGATACGTTCGAGATCCTTCCATTCCTGTTTCAAGACCTCCCTGATGTAAGGATGGACAGGAACATCGACAGCGGCCGAACTTTGGAATCGCCGCAGCAAGGAACCATTGGACGTGATAGAGCCTCATCTTCCGGAAAACCCATGTTAGATTTGACATTGTTATTCAATTTAGGCAACATATCCTTGTCAATGTACTTTCCCTTATGTTCCACACCCCCAATCCATTCGTCTCCTGAACCAGAAGAATTTGAGGAATGAACTGGCAGAGAGCCCTCCCCATCCCATCTCACGCAGAGTCTCTTTGATCAGATGTTTAATCCTGGTGTCCTCCCCCTCTCTGCGCCTGGCCAGAGAAGGAGATGAAGAGGACTCAGAGGAAAAGGAGGAGGTTCCTCCCTATGGCAGCTCTTATGAGTATCATAACAAAGTATAGCTAGGGGTCAGAACAAATGATGCATCCTGAATGAAACCTCCTGTGATGTGAGTGAAGCAGGGATGAAACTAAGCAAAAAGTGTGTTGTGAGCAATCACACAACTAATCCCACGGTGCTGTGAGGAAAATTCACATCAGTCACCACACGGATCCGCCCTTCATCATCTGGGAGTCCCTACTCACAGGGATGATCGTGAGACCAGCTGTGGATTGGCCAGATGTCTAAGCCTAATCCTATAAGTGGTACTCACTGAGAGCGGAATACCAAATATGTATTGTGGTGACTGAAAAGCAGTGCTAAAAGAGTGAAGTGCAAGTGAATTAAGTGCAAACAGAGATATAAAATAAGGTAAAGAAGAGGAAACTGCTTTATTCAAATCCTCTTCAGTCCTAAGAGTAAGAGAGTGCGTAGTGGACTCAACAAATAGCCACTATACTAGATGGAAGGTCGACATGTTTCTGCAAAATAGATCCACGTGGTATCCAGCTGCTTCGTCAGGACCATTATCGCTACTGCTTTATATTAAAATATTGTGTAATAGTGAGTTCTACACAAAGGTGGAAGAATAAGATACCACCACAAACTTGGTGATTAAAGAATCTCTCCTACCTTAATTAATCAGATAGGAATGTAAAGCCATCGCCATCACCAACAGACACAAGGGAGGAAAAAACAAAAGGCATCAAGATTACTTGTAATACCACTGTATTTCATAGCCAATTATTCCAACACAGCGTGGTATTCTTCAAAACGGATGTGTGAAGTTATTTTAAACCAAATTACACACATTCGTCAACAGTACAAACATAGTGACTGCTCACTTACCGATTTGGCAGGAGGGACAAACCCACCTCACCTGGCTACAGCGCAGGTAAAACAGGGCACCGCTCTGAGATGCGAAACAAACAGAATAAGAGGAACAATTAGGACACAACAGGTAAAAGGCCATCCACACATAGTCACTGAGTCCAAAACCAATCTCAGGGGATCTTATTCGCTAATGGTAAGGACAATCAGCTATAGGAGTTTCTTCTATGTCTTCATTACCAGTCAATAGAAGAGAAAGTACTATGAGGTATATATAATGCATGTAGTACCCTCTTGCTTAAGGAACAATGTTAATGTTTTAAGAGCTAAACAGTCAAGATATCTGAATTACTGGCTATTGAAGTTGCTCTGTCATCATTACCAATCTTTTCAAGAGAGAGTGCTATGGAGTGTATATAATACATGTAGCACTCTCTTGCTTAAGGCACAGTGTAAACAAAGATTTACCGCTTCCGCTATCTTAGTGCTAGATATCGACTGACAGTTAACTCTTAGCCATTGTTTGTGAGAGCTAAACAGTCGAGATAGCAGGAAATGCCGGAAATGTTAACACACACATTGAGTGCGGAAAAAAGCACTCGATCAGGCGGAACCGATCGTATCGAGGACTCGCGGCTTAAACTAATGGAGACTAGCGAGCTTGATGGCAGATACATCTGAGTACCTGGAACAAATGGAAGGCTAGTACGATTCAGCCAACAGCGGTGCGAAAACCTTCAGAGGCTGTAAGGAGTCTTTCAGCATGCTAGCGCTTACCTATCCGTCGGTACCCTGCGCGTCCCTCTGGGCTGACGTGGGAGGTACCGGCGCCGCATGTAAGCATGCTTTTAAGTCCTTCACCATTCACTGCACCCGGCGCCTAGGATGACATCATAGAGTGCGCCGAGAGCGGAATTCTGGGAAATGTAGTTATAAAAACCTACGGTGATTCCTGGTTCGATTCTGAAGTCGGACCTAATACAAAAACAACCTAAATAGGTTCAAAGAAAATGTTTACTTGTATTGACTGCAATTACCAAAACACCTCAGAGAGACATCCACGGAATGTCTTCATTCAGACCAAATTTGTCAGATTTCAATTTGAACACCCATTTTTGTTCCTTTTTAAAAAGGAAGTTGCTCACATCAGAAACATGTGATGGAATAACGGGCTGTTCCAGGTACTCAGATGTATCTGCCATCAAGCTCGCTAGTCTCCATTAGTTTAAGCCGCGAGTCCTCGATACGATCGGTTCCGCCTGATCGAGTGCTTTTTTCCGCACTCAATGTGTGTGTTAACATTTCCGGCATTTCCTGCTATCTCGACTGTTTAGCTCTCACAAACAATGGCTAAGAGTTAAATGTCAGTCGATATCTAGCACTAAGATAGCGGAAGCGGTAAATCTTTGTTTACACTGTGCCTTAAGCAAGAGAGTGCTACATGTATTATATACACTCCATAGCACTCTCTCTTGAAAAGATTGGTAATGATGACATAGAGCAACTTCAATAGCCAGTAATTCAGATATCTTGACTGTTTAGCTCTTAAAACATGAACATTGTTCCTTAAGCAAGAGGGTACTACATGCATTATATATACCTCGTAGTACTTTCTCTTCTATTGACTGGTAATGAAGACATAGAAGAAACTACTATAGCTGATTGTCCTTACCATTAGCGAATAAGATCCCCTGAGATTGGTTTTGGACTCAGTGACTATGTGTGGATGGCCTTTTACCTGTTGTGTCCTAATTGTTCCTCTTATTCTGTTTGTTTCGCATCTCAGAGCGGTGCCCTGTTTTACCTGCGCTGTAGCCAGGTGAGGTGGGTTTGTCCCTCCTGCCAAATCGGTAAGTGAGCAGTCACTATGTTTGTACTGTTGACGAATGTGTGTAATTTGGTTTAAAATAACTTCACACATCCGTTTTGAAGAATACCACGCTGTGTTGGAATAATTGGCTATGAAATACAGTGGTATTACAAGTAATCTTGATGCCTTTTGTTTTTTCCTCCCTTGTGTCTGTTGGTGATGGCGATGGCTTTACATTCCTATCTGATTAATTAAGGTAGGAGAGATTCTTTAATCACCAAGTTTGTGGTGGTATCTTATTCTTCCACCTTTGTGTAGAACTCACTATTACACAATATTTTAATATAAAGCAGTAGCGATAATGGTCCTGACGAAGCAGCTGGATACCACGTGGATCTATTTTGCAGAAACATGTCGACCTTCCATCTAGTATAGTGGCTATTTGTTGAGTCCACTACGCACTCTCTTACTCTTAGGACTGAAGAGGATTTGAATAAAGCAGTGTCCTCTTCTTTACCTTATTTTATATCTCTGTTTGCACTTAATTCACTTGCACTTCACTTTTTTAGCACTGCTTTTCAGTCACCACAATACATATTTGGTATTCCGCTCTCAGTGAGTACCACTTATAGGATTAGGCTTAGACATCTGGCCAATCCACAGCTGGTCTCACGATCATCCCTGTGAGTAGGGACTCCCAGATGATGAAGGGCGGATCCGTGTGGTGACTGATGGGAATTTTCCTCACAGCACCGTGGGATTAGTTGTGTGATTGCTCACAACACACTTTTTGCTTAGTTTCATCCCTGCTTCACTCACATCACAGGAGGTTTCATTCAGGATGCATCATTTGTTCTGACCCCTAGCTATACTTTGTTATGATACGTGTTATTTGGGATAATAGCATAGGCTGGTCGTTAAACTAGTCCCTCAGACCCTCACCCTACATTTATTTGTTCAAGCTCTTATGAGTAGGCTTGCCCATGACAGACTAGAACCAGGAACAGGGCCGGACTGGCCATAGCGGGCACCGGGAAATCCCCCGGTGGGACGCACAGGTGGGGGCGGTTTTAGGCCCCCTGGGGGGCATTTTTGTTACCGGGCCGTTTTTGCAGCATAGCTGCAAAATCGACCCTGTACCAAAATCGGCCGAAAACCGGCCAAGGCAAAGAGCTCAGAGGCACCTCCAACCCCCCGAGTGGGGGGGGGGGGGCGGCCGAGCACTTTACCAGGGCCGGTTGAGGTCCCAGTCCGGCCCTGACCAGGAACCACAGGTGACAAAGTCCCAGACAAGCACTACCACCAGGAAGGCAAATACACAGACTAGAACCCGCCAGAGTGTCAGCGTCCAGTGACACCCGAGAAGATCTAGCACTCTGAAAACTCAGTAACCTCGATAACCCACACGAAGGACTCAAAGTACTGTATCCAGACAGTGACCCCACCAATGAATTTCAGGCCCTTGCATTCCCAGGAGGTTTCTCATCCAGGTTTTAACCAGGTGTGACCCTGCTGCATCACTGTTGATCCGATAAATGACAGTGCAATCAGGGTGAGTGCTTGCAGGCTAATTGAATTCAAAAGAGGCCAGAAAACATCAACAAAGCAATCCTTTATGCGGACTTACCTATGCTGGCTCCTAAATGCCCTCCGCGTAGGAGCCAGCACAGCAGTGCCTGACTTCCGGACCCGCTCTGGCACCCAGATGTCAGGCAATACGACCCAGAAGAGGACCAGCAGATGCCACCATCTTCCTGGGAAAGAAACACTGTACCTCCTTCCAACAGGAAGGGAGAGGAAGCCGTGCCAGCAAGTCCACACTGCCCAGCAGCGAAGAACGTAAGTAATCCACAGGAGTGTCCATGCTCCTGCATCGTCCCCTTCTGTCAGTAGACAGAAAAAAGAGAACAGGAGGAATGCTGGGACAGGTACGCTTATGTACTCCCAGAGGGAAGAGGTGGGGTAGGGCTAGCATTCCTTCGTTCTTTTTTTTCTGTTGTGAGATAGGGTATCTCACTTTGTTATTGAAGGGAACGAGGACAGGAGGGACCTGGGGGTAATATGCTGCTTCAGATTCAGACAGGCTGACAGCATTAAAAATATCATTTTTGCTCCACCCCAGGTCTACAATAATGTTTTCAATCTTGTCTTACCATGTTTTATTCGTATCTTATAAAACGCTGTTGGCATTTGCAAAGTTCCCTTATGGCGATGGAATGATGAGCAAGATATAGGCAAGAGGGCCCCAAACATTTATTTGAAATGGGTCCTCTTTAGCTTCCGCTGGCCCGAGATCACGTTTAAAAAATTAGTCCTGATGCCCAGGGCCTGTTTAGGACTGGTACAAAGTGAACACTGTTTGTGCCTCTGGGGAGTGAGGGCGTAAGAAATGGCATGAAATAATATCCCAGGTTTGTAAACCTTTAGTTGTTAGGAGTTGTGCCTTTAAATCATCTACATATTTATGTGTTTCAGCCTTACTGGGCCTTCATTTAGTGTTGCAATATCACATCTTTTAAGTACTAATATTGCCATGTAGGGCACATGCCTGAATCAGTCAGTGCTTAATTTGTAAAAACATAAGTGCCAGGGCCCTCATCAGGGGGCCACTTCCGCTTGCACTGCATACTGCCTCTGTAAACGCTGCCAATTACAGGAACAACCCAGCTACTAACCACCTTACTGCTACACGTGTGACCATTCTGACTATTCTAGGCCACCAAATCTAAAAGAATGTGCTGGCAGCAGGTATTACTAGTTTTTAAAGTATGTTGAATTAATAAACATCTGTTGCAGTGTTCATCTCTGAAAAGATAAACAGCACCACCATGAAGCAGACTGTTGTAAGTGCTGGTGTTGACAATAAAGTGCTGTTGGTGAGCACCAGAAACCACCGGCTCAAATGAAGCACTGCAGCCAGATGAAGTATTACCACAAAATGTATAAATCACACAGGCTGGAATTTGGATGACCATGGGACATCATAATTTGTGCACCTACTTACTGCACGCTTTGTTCTTTTTTTACTATTTATACTTGGGTACATTTTGGAACCTTGGAACGTTTTTTATAGCTAAATGGGCTGTGTGCAATTTTTGATGTTTAACCTGTATTGTATTTATATAGCAGTTACTACCCCTGAAGAGGCGTTGAAATGCGATAATTACTGCAAAACTTGGAATCATAGAAAAAATCCACTTACCACATTAAGAGATTACGGCTGTATTCCGCACGATTTATTTAAAGGAGGATTTAATGTCATTTTGCACTCTATTTTGTTTTAAACTTTACATAATTATCCGACTTCTTATATTTCTTTTAACTGCATTTCACGTGCCTTGTGATGTGCTGAACGCACATTCACTAATGATACGTACAGTTTATTTCCGAGCATGCCAGCAACGGGTGCAGTCAAATGGTCCTTGGTATTTATTGGATGTTCTGCCCTTTGTAATATGTTTAATGTGTTAGGACAAAAGACTCCAATAAACAAATGATATTGGATAGACGCAAATATTTAACCAACCTCACCAGAGAGCATAGTCCACATCTGCCTTAAATGATTTAATGAGGTGCTGAGGGTTTCACAGGGTCCTCTTGTTGTACACGCATCCAGAATAACCTTCTTAACATAAGCATTCAAGATATCATTTGCCCAATGAACGTTGCTTCATGACAGAATACAAAGCTGTGATTGAGAAACCAAAGCAGGCAATTTCTAAAGCCACACATCTTGCAAGCAATCTCTTGAGCTAGCTGTGTTTGCACTGGAACTTTTCTCTAAACCGTGTAGAGAAATGAGTAAACATCACTTTAAGCAATTTCGTGAAAAAGTAAATCAGCTTTTTTCATTGAAGAACAGAATGTGACCACTAACTGGATTTTTAATAACAAAATGGCCATTTACAATTGTAACACACTCCATTATGGTCCGGGCCGTGTTGCACTATCACATGAAAATGTCATGGTCAATAGAAAATAAAAGCTAAACTTAAGCTCACTTTTTCTCAGTCACGAGTAGAATAGATACATATAAAAGGCAGATGTTGGTGAGGTTATTTGTATCCATGGTTGCCAGTCCTACAGGTTTAATTAATTGGCTATCCCTTTTGATGTAGTCCTACTGCCTACCGATGTAATACTGACTTCTCATCTCTTTTTGTTAGGCGTGGGGATAGGGTCAATTGCTGCAAGATTCCTCTTGTCCTCGTTCAATTAATAAACAAGTGAGATAATCCTGGACCCCTACCCCACCCCCTCCTACAGGGAGAACATAAGCGTAGTTACCCAGCTATCCCTCTGTTCTTTTTTTCTGTAATCCAACAGAATGGGACAAGTCAGGAGTTGGGGCTGCTAGCTGGATCGCATCTCTGCAGCCGGGCGGTGGGGGGTTGCTGTCTGGCATGCCTCCTATCTGCTGGGCTTAGAGGGAGACATGCGCAGTTCCTCTTCAGGCCTCTGAAGAATTCAATATTTTTCTTATCGCGGGCCGCGCCTCCTGAGTTGCTGGGCACATTGGGAGGAGTGGGGTTTCCTGCCGGAGCTAGGTATGTGCTTGCGGGGAGTGCGGTGTGCTTCTGGGTCGCGTTGCCTGACTCAGCGTCGGATTGGGATCACAATTTGGCCCGGGCACTGACGAAAAAAGTGGCCCACGTTCAAGGGGCGTGGCCTACAGCTAAGGGGCGTGGCCTACAGTTAAGGGGCGTGGCCCACATTCAAGGGGCGTGCCCTTTCATGAAACACTATTTGGTTACTCTTTGAGGTCTAATTCGTAGAGAAATATTTAGTAAATTAAGCCTTTTAAAGCTTACAGAGCAAGTAACATTGGTAAAGACTAGGAGCACTGCAGTTCTGATAACTGAATACTTACTTGTAGTCTTAACGCCCTGCACAATGTCGTTAGATACTCTTTCCCAACCAGCTATGTCCTAGACTCTAATCATCACATAAATCAGAAATCTAGTACAAAGTCAAGGAGAAAGGGTAAGACTGGAATCTCTGGGAACAGAACATGTAATAACAAAAGTAAGAATTCACAAATGAGGAAACAGCAGTCTGGGGTGTAAAGAATGCTGAATAAATGTATCTGTACAATCTAGTCATAAATTTATTTCACAGCCAGCAGGTTATGTCTATATACAAAAAACACAGTTTTATTCATATCTGTTGCTGCCTTCAAGTCTGGGCCATGAGGAGACTGAGGATTACTCAATTAACCATGAAAATGATAGAAAATCTGCAAAAAGAAATTCTAACCTGAACAAGCTAGATAAGTGAATTCTTCTGCACAGAGAAAGAAGTGCCAAGTTTGCACATTTTGCTTTGGCCTCGAACAAGGCCTAGCTTAGAATGAGGCTAAACAGCTCTCTTTTAAGAAAGCACATTACACAAAGTCTTAGACATGTCCTGAAATCAACACACAAACATGTTGCCGCATTCTGGCCTAGGACCTAAAATAGAGTGCAGTCAGAACTACACACTACAAACAAAAACTAACCAAAACTTACTAATTAATATTTTTTGGCATATAGAGAAATATGCCCCTTGTCTGCATTTTGAATGAGGCCTTTAAAATAAAGTTACATTGTTAACTGACACACAAATGAATCAGTAAACTGTGCAAATAAATGGTAAACAAAATGGTTCCTACCTGTTCCTTCTTGCTTCAGAGGAAGGTATCGGCTAGCAACACATTGCATTTCTGGGTGCTGGATGTGGCAAGTCACGTAAACCTTTGAGGAAGACCTAATGCACTGAGTCTAGTGCAGTATTTTCTGGATTCGGTGGGACGACGATTGAGGCACACTAGACGTAGCTTTGAGTACTGCTTTACTCAGCCTACTTTGGTCAGCCGTGTGGAGAGTGGGATGCCAAGGGGATTAGATGGCCCCTCTTGAGTTAGAGCTTGGCAGTGTGGTGCATCTGGTTAGAAGAGTAACCAAATAGAAAAGGCAGGTTGAACACTCTGTAGTTCTGTATGGGAGAGTCAGGACTAGGGTGACCAACTGGCATGGGTGCAAATTCAGGATGGGGAGTGTAAAAATTCAGGACAAAGGGTCAAAGTTCAGAACAAAACTTCTGGATGAAAGGTAAGTTTTACAGACCCATCAGAGGAGGTTGCACATTATTATGTAAGTAAGTAAATAGACAACCATTTAAGCACTAGTCAAAATAAGTTTATATCAGGTTGAACCAATCGTGTACTTCACGTTTTTTCAGTATGCACGCAGCTTTGATCAACTGTGCAGGTCTTTTTGTGATATTTCATATGATAATAATCTATATATATGGTTACAGCACTGGGTTGTCCAGTCTGATATTTTGTTTACAATTCATGGTTCTGAGTAGGCATGTTTGGTGAGAGAAATGGTCGGGAAGATCTGAATGGATAGTCATTGTGAGATGTAAAGTGGTAAACATAAGATGCCGCTAATCCAGATCCAAACATATTCAACCATTTGTAAACCTATCCATCATGCATTCTTCCATCCATCATTTCACTCATCCATCCCTCCATCCACCCTTTTACTAATCTATCCATTATCCACCCATTCATCCACTCTTCCACCCATCCATCCATTCACTCATCCATCCATTTACCCTTTCACCCATCCAGCCACCCTTTCACTTACTCATGCATCCACCCAGTCACTCATCCTTCCACACATTCACCCTTTCAGTTATCCACACATCCATCCTCACTTTTTCTCTCCATCCACCCTTTCACCCAATCCATCCCTTCACTCATCCTTCTAGCCATTTGCCCTCTCACCCATCCAGCCACCCTTTCACTTTCTTATCCATCCACCCAGTCACTACTCCTTCCACCTATTCACCCTTTCAGTCATCCATCCTCCCTTTCTCTCTCCATCGACCCTTTCACTTAGCCATCCATCCTTCCTTCCATCCACCCAACTATCCATCTACTCATCCACTCATGCATACTTCCATTGACCCTATCACTCATCCATCCTTTCAATCATCCATCCATATTTTCTCTCATCCATCATTTCACTCCTTCACTCATCTATCCAATCTTTTGCCCATGCACCCTCATCCATCCTTACAGCCACCCTTTCACACATCTGTTCATCCATTCACTCTTTCACTTATCAATTAATCAATCCATCCATCATTTCACTCATCCATCCACCCATTCTCTCTCATCATCCATCCATTCACCCTTTCACTGATCCATCCAGCCATCCCTTTACTTACTCTCTCACCCACCTTTTCACAATAATTGTGAGCTGAACCTTTGTCCGCAGAGTTGCAGACAGAAGAGACTCATCAGGAACTCACCCCTCGCTGTAGTTCCTAAAGCAAAGGGAGGGGTTCAAGATGCCCCTGCACATAGTCAATCTGAAACCTTGGAAGTCATGAGTCATGCATGATGCACAGTGCCGGACCCTGAGGTGTCTGACATGGTGTTGTTTCCAGGGCTTTAAGTGGGATGACAAAACTGAGGGGTCTCTCCAAAGGGGGCGTTCAATGTAACTAAGGGCGTAGCTTAAAACACCTAAGCTACAAATCTGTGCTTAGCATAGTGTGCCGCCCGACTGGTATTTTGCTGCTTCTGTCATTGCGTTCAGATATATAATACAGCAAGTAATGTTACACCTACAACAAGCCAGAACTATAGGTTTTGTCAATGGTTGTTAGTTGCATAAAATAGAAAAGCTGCAACCATGACTTCCTTGAATGTAGTATTGAAAATGCATCAGTTCTAAAATGATGACACTGAGAAAGAACTATAACCCTTTTTTTTTTACTTCTTGCACCGCCTTATTTTGATTAACTGGATTCTCTCGTAGCAGCAAGGATGTTATTGTGCGTTTCTTCCTTCTGACAGGATGCCCGAGGCAGTAGGAGGCCACCACATGCTTTAAAGCCCAGACTGACCCATTGTCATTCTGTATGTGGCAATCAGCCGCATACAGAATGACAATTGGCGGGGTGGGGCTGCTCTTGCGCTCAGAGGAGTGCGAGGCGGCCCCATCAGGGAGTTGAGGCTTCTGGCAGGTGAACAGTGCTGTTCCCCAAAGGCCAAAATTACGGACAAAAGGCCTCCGTAAAAGGGATCATCAAGGACAACGGACGTGAGGTTCCAATTACGGACGGCCCGTGAAATTAACGGACGGTTGTCCACCCTAGTCAGGACTGTCTTCTTCCTGAGCCTTAGGAGTTGGACTGGGTCACTGAAGGCCTACACATGTAATCCTACCACCTGGGAAGGATAGGAAAAGATTGGCACCTAAGGAGGTGAAGATGAAGCAGCAGCCTGTTGAAGCAGGTTTTCTGGACACCTGAGGGCTGGGCAGGTCTTTGCTTTGATCTCCTGATGCATCTTCTGGATACGATCCTCCTGGTGGTGGGAGCTGTAGAGTCCAATTTGAAGTTGTCTGATGAAAGCTGCTGGCAAGCTGCTTTTATGTCCCTCACCTGGCTAACGTGGGCGAGGTAATCAGGAGGCAGGAAGGAAATCTATGGATTTTCACCCCCACTTCAATCCAGAAGCTGTGTCTTATTCGCTGACCGAGAAAGGGGGTGTGGTCAGAGCAGTGAGTCAGAAACCTATTTGCCTGCTGTTTTTCCACTTATGCAGGCAGTGAGTAAGGTGTGTGTCCATATGGAGGTGAGGCAGGAGCTGGGGAGGGAAAGGAAGGCCACAAACATCACCCAACAAGATCCCCTATTGAGGAGCGAGTCACTGGAAATTATGAATACTATGAAATGTTATCTTAGTGCAAGCTTAGACTCTCCCAGAATAACAAAAAGAACATAGAAGTAGAATGGTGCACCCGGTAAGAGGTACAGAATTACTTAAGGGTCAGAGTGCAGCCTCCACAACATAAGAAAACCAGACAGGGAGGCACTAAGGGGAATTAAATAAAAAAAAAAAATTGCATCAGAAAAGCTGTGTTAAAAAATATGGACATGTTTTTTATAAAGTGTCCTCTTTAATTGTCATGGTCCCTTTGCAGAATCATAAAGCATGAACAAATGGTTATTTTTTATAGTTGTTTTACCATTTGGCAGTTTTATATAGTGTAAATTCAGCCCAAGACAAAGGCTATTTGAGTTCTATTTATGAGTACCAATTACAGTACACATGATCTGATTTTTTATTTAAGGGCCTGGGCGAGGAAGTGATCACAGGTTGTTGAGCAGACGCTGGGACTCAAACTTGAATCCCCATCTCTACAACTCTGGCGTTAGGCCACCTATGCCTATGCACAGACAAGGAATGAAAGTGGGAGGATACTGTTTTTGCACAGGACACAAGGCCAAGGTGACAATGGCCTACATGCTGAGCAACTGAAAAACCAGCAAGGCCCTTTCCATCACAAAATTATTCGAGCCCTCCAGCACAGAAGCACCTGAAAAGCAGCGAGGCCCCTGCTATTACTAACATACTCATCCCTCCTCAGACCTTCAGCTCAGGAGCACATGAACAGCAGTAAGGCCCCTGCAATCAAAAATCAATCAGCCCTCCCCAGCCCTCCAGGCCTCAGGGCAATGTCCTGGCAGGGTAGCACAAAACACAGCTGCTGGATCATCCACAGTAGGGGGAGGGTAGGGGGGGGCAGGCTAAGGTGAAAATTGTGTGCTTTCAAAACATCACCTGGCCCCCACAGCCAGACCCATTCTTCCTCGCCCACTGTGCCCTTAATGTGAGGGGCTGTGGGCAAGGTGTTAAGACTAACACTGTTTCCCCGGCTGCGTGGGCCCCACGGGGGCCAAGATGAAACTGGCTCAAAAGGCCTGAGCAACACCTGGCCCCTAGGGAGGCCGATTCTTGTAAACAATCACCCCTCCCCAGCTCAGCCTCAGCGTAATTGCTTTGCAGGGCAGGGGGTGCAGTAGAGGCCACAGCTGATAATCGCTGTAAGGCCGCACAGTGAAGCGCTTTCATTTCTGTCTCTGTCTCCGTGCTGTGGGCCGTTTTTTTCTCCCCTTTCCCAGTCAGCAGAGAGCACTCTCTGTGGACTGGGAAAGGAGAGAAAAAAAACGGCCCACAAAGGGCACTGAAACACCGGCCCTTCGGCCGATGCCCAAATGCCCGCAGTGCCAATTCGCCCCTGGCCTGACTTATGACGTTTTGGCAGTCCAGGAAGTCAGGCATGATGATGCCGATCGGCTGCCAGGAGGTGTTTGGAATCCTTTATCTGGCAGCCGATGGACGAGTACCACATAGCGGTTTTTGGTATGTTCTATGCTGTGCTTTTGGTGGGGCTGTACTTGTATAGCGGTGTGCCCCTGTTTCTGGTGTTCATCTGCTGGGCTGGGCGTCTCCTGGATGCTGGTGTTTGTCACTAAGGTAAACACTCTATGAAGCGTAAACATGTGGAGCGCTCTTCCTCTTCAATCAATCAATCACAGCATTTATATAGCGCGCTACTCACCCGGAGGGTCTCAAGGCGCTTGGGGAGGGGGGGGGGTCTGCTACTGCTCGAACAGCCAGGTCTTGAGCTGCTTCCTGAAGGTGCGGTGGTCTTGGGTCAGGCGGAGGGTGGGTCGGGAGGGAGTTCCACGTCTTGGCGGCGAGGTAGGAGAAGGATCTTCCTCCTGTGGTGGCTCTTCGGATGCGGGGGACGGCGGCGAGGGCGTGGTTGGTTGATCGAAGCTGGCGTGTGGGAGTGTAGAAGTTGAGGCGGCTGTTGAGGTATCTTGGGCCTTGGTTGTGTAGGGCTTTGTGTGCGTGGGTGAGGAGTCGGAACGTGATTCTCTTGTTGACCGGGAGCCAGTGCAGGTCTCTCAGGTGTCCGGAGATGTGGCTGTGTCGGGGGATGTCCAGGGTGAGTCTTGCTGAGGCGTTCTGGATTCGCTGGAGTCTCTTCTGGAGTCTGGCAGTGGTTCCGGCATAGAGGGAGTTGCCGTAGTCCAGTCGGCTGGTGACGAGGGCCTGGGTGACCGTCTTCCTGGTCTCGGTGGGAATCCACCGGAAGATATTACGTAGCATGCGCAGGATGTTGAAGCATGACGAGGAGACAGCGTTGACTTGTCTGGTCATGGAGAGGGAGGAGTCCAGGATGAAGCCCAGGTTGCGTGCGTGGTCTGTTGGTTTGGGTGCGCTGCCCAGGGCGGGGGGCCACCAGGAGTCGTCCCAGGCGGAGGGCGAAGATCCCAGGATGAGGTTTTCCGTCTTGTCTGAGTTCAGTTTCAGGCGGCTGTTCTTCATCCACTCGGCTGCGTCTTTCATCCCCTCGTGTAGGCTGGATCTAGCGGTGGCGGGGTCGTTGGTGAGGGAGAGGATCAGCTGGGTGTCGTCGGCGTAGGAGATGATGTTGAGGTTGTGTTGGCGTGCGATGGCCGCAAGGGGGCTCATGTAGACATTGAAGAGGGTGGGGCTGAGCGAGGAGCCTTGAGGAATGCCGCAGATGACTTCAGTGGCTTCTGATCTGAAGGGGGGAGGCAGACTCTCTGAGTCCTTCCGGCGAGGAAGGAGATGATCCAATCTAGTGCCTTCTCTTGGATTCCGGCGTTGCTGAGGCGCTGCTCTAGGGTGCGGTGCAGACAGTGTCAAAAGCCGCGGAAAGGTCCAGGAGGATGAGGGCCGCTGTTTCCCCGTTGTCGAGCAGGGTTCGGATGTCATCAGTGCAGCGATGAGGGCGGTCTTGGTGCTGTGGTTGGCCCGGAAACCGGACTGCGAGTGGTCGAGGGATCCATTCGTCTCGAGGAAGGCGGCCAGCTGCTTGTTGACGGTCTTCTCGATGACTTTGGCCGGGAACAGGAGGAGCGAGATGGGGCAGTAGTTTTTGAGTTTGGTGGGGTCCCCTGAAGGTTTCTTCAGTAGAGCGCTGAGTTCGGCATGCTTCCAGCTCTCCGGGAAGGTCGCTGTGTCGAAGGAGGTGTTGATGATGTCCTCTTCATCTTCTGGATCTTCTTCTTCTCCCTCCCTGGCGCGGTCCAAGTGCTGCAGGGAGGGGGATGATGCTAGAATCAAAAGACAAAGAAGAGACTTTGCAGGAGATTGGCGGTGGTGCATGGACCAAGAGCTCGGTCCCACTGTCTTCTGTCTTCTCATTCCTATCATTCTTAAAGTACTGAGGAGGATTGGATGGGGAGGAGCACAAAGGGAAGCATATTGATAAGGACATGTTACCTGAGCTGCTAAAACATGCGAAGTCAAACGAGGTCTTTCCTGATGATGAGGCACCCAGCACGTCTGGCGGTACCTTGCTGTATCAGTTTCAAAGTGCTGCAGCAGTAGATGTGCCTGTCCACTCCTACATCCATCAGGTGTTGACGTTGGAATGGGAGGACCCTGATTGGATTATGCTGCCCCTTTCATGGCCAAACTGTATCCTTTCTAGGACATGTCAAAAGACTTGCCAGACTCTATTGCAATAGATTACTTTGTTGCTTGTCTGGTGGGCCGAACCTCCTTGGCTGGTGGATGCTGTAAATAGGGATCCTGTGGAGAAGAAAGTTGAAGATTCCTTCAGGATGGTTTACTCAGGGTCACATCTGGCTCTGCATGCTGGGATTTATGGGACATGTGTTGCTCAATCCCTCGTTTCCAGTGTCAAAGCTCTGTATGTCCCTTAATGATTCATCAGACTTTTCTTGGCTTTTGGATCGTATTGAGCGACAAGTGGAGTTTCTTTCGGGTGTGTCCTTTGATGTGGTGAGGGCCTCAGCTTTTTCCGGGGAAGCCTGTGTGGCGGCTTTCCGCAATCTGGTTTGAAAGGATTGAAGGACTGATTCCACACAAAAGGCCTCTGCCCTGTTTGCCTTTCCACAGGACTATGATGTATTGGGAAGAGTTGGAGGACAAGTTGCAAAAACGTTTTAAAAAGAAGAAGTACTCCTCTTCTTTGAAGCAGTCCTCCGCTGTTATGGGGTCTTCAAAACCTAAATCCCCTTTTCATCAGCCCTCTAGGAGACAGTTTTCTAGGGGTCATGGGAGGTTTTCTTCTGGCCGGGGTCTGGACAGGAAGGTGAAGTCTCCCCAGCCTAAGCATTGTTCCTGACTATATGATGGACAGATTCAGTACTTTCTTCTGGCCTGGTTGTTGTCTTCTTGAGATGTGTGGATGTTGGACATTGTATGCAAGGAGTACTGCATCAAGTTTGCGGAACCTCCTCCAGATTCAGGGGTTTCTCCAACTCCATGGCACTCCTGTCTGACCAAGAGGGCTCAGTTCCCAGTTGTCCATGGAGATCGAATATCTCGTGAGGAAATGGGCGATTCAGGTGGTGCATCATATGGAGAAGGGGAGGGGCTTTTATTATCTGAATGTTCTTGTGTCGAAATTGACACAGGTGTTCTGTCTGGGATGGACTTGAAGGCTCTGAACAAGTTTATTGTTCGTCTGCCCTTTAAGATGGAGACTTTTTGGATGGTGATCGGTTGGTTTTCCTAGGGCATTTCCTTTGCAAACTTGATCTGCAGGATGGTTACTATCATGTTCCTGTTCATCCCAGCTGTCGCCGGTCCTGAGGTTTTACCTTAACAGCCATCATTATCAGTTTCATGTCCAGCCCTTTGCTCTGCTCAAAGTGTGTTCACCGAGGTGGTGCCTCCGTTGGTGGCTTCCTTACATCTCCTGGGTGTCCTTGTCTACTCATACCTTGAAAGTTGGCTGATCAATGCCCAACTCAGGATCAGTTGCTGGTCGATCTGGGGTTGGTCTGTTCAGTTATGGGGTCTCATGGGTTTCTTCTGAACCTTCCCAAGTGTCAACTGTAGCCCTCTCAGGACTTGACGTTTATTGGCGCACAGATCTGAACACTGTGTTCTTGCTGGCCAACAGGCTGTGGCCTTTGGTTCCCGCTCTTCGGTTCTTGAGGGGGATCTCCTTTCTGGTTCAGCTCTGGTTGCATCTTCTGGTGCTTATGGCAGCAGCTGTGTTCAAGGTGCCTTGGGTACGTTTTTATCTCCAGCCCCTGTTGGTGCATCTGTTGGCCAATTGGGATCCTTATATCCTATGCCTTCTGGCTCCAATGTCTCTGTTCTTCCTCAACGCCCTGCGCTGGTGTACTGTCGACCAATCTTTGTTGTTCCAGCCCTCTCGTCTGGTGGTTCTGATGACGGATGCCAGTGCTTTCGGGTGGGGGTGACATTGGTGTCCAGCTCGCTGCAGAGGTGTTGGTCTCTCCAGGAGGGGAGGCGCTCTTCCAATTGGATGGAATTGACGCCTGTGTCCAGGGCTGTCATGGGGTTGCAGAGGCTGTTGTTGGGGCAAAATGTGGTTGTGCGATCCAACAACATGGGGACAGTGGCCTACCTGAATCATCAGGGAGGATCAGTTTCGCTGGGCAGAGGGGCACATTTTGTCTTTAATCGGCTGTTCACATCAGGGGGTAGACAATAGGGTGGCAGATGCCCATATTCGTGTTTTCTCCCCATCTAGTTGTTGTCTCTGACTCTGGAGGTATTTTGGCAAGTATGCAGGAGGTTTGGTCTTCCCTTCCTTTATTTGTTTGCTTCCCAGCAGAATGTTCAAGATCCTCGGTTTTGATCTCAGGTTCGTCAGGTGGAGGCCTCGGGTCGATGCTCTGACTATTCCTTGGCTTTTGCGCCTGTTGTGTGCCTTCCCGCCCATTACTATGATCCCCCGGTTTCTTGCTCATCTGGTGTAGGAGTTTGGGGAGGTGGTGGTGGTTGTGCCCTTTTGGCCTTGTTGGTCTTGGTTCCCCAATCTGAGGCCTCTGACTAGTCAGGGGCCCTGATTGATCCCCTGCTTTCTATGCCCCCTGCTGTTGGTTCCAATGTTACCTCTTATGCAGCTACAGCTGTCAGTGTAGAGTTTGAGAGGCAGAAGTGGTGGCGTGGGGGTATCCCCCAGAATTTAGCTTTGGTTCTCCAGCAGTCTCATAAGCCTGCAACCCTCAAGTCCTATGGGCGCCTTTGGGGCAATTTCCAGCACTGGTGTCATGCTCTTGATTTGTCCCCCCCTGGGACAAGATGGAGGGTGTCGTAGTTTTTCTGGGAGGGGTCCGAGAAGTGTTTGGCTGTTTAGACCTTGCGGGCTCAGCGGGCTGTGATTAAGGTGTTTAGTACCCCTTGGGGGAATTTGTCTGATATCGATGTCTTGGTCTCCCGGTTACAGTGGACGTTTTCACTGTCCCATCCTTTGGTTCGGCCTTTGTTCCCCTTGCTGGATCTTCCACTGGTTGTGCATTCACTGGTGCCTGCTTCGTTTGAGCCTTTGGCTGATGTGGACATCAAGTTTGTCATATTGAAGGTATTTTTTTGGTGGTGATCACTTCGGCCTGGCGCCTTGGCGCGTTGGGGGCTCTGTTGCTTGGGAGCCTTTTCAGTCTTTTTCTGAGGATGAGGTGATCCTTCGCTTGGATTACTATTTTATCACGGAAGTGCCTTCACAGTTCCATAATTCCCAGGAGGTGGTTCTGCCTACTTTGAGCGTGGGTCAGGTGTCTCAGGATTATCTTCCTTGGTTGTCACTGTATATTAGTCATGCTTTGCGCGCCTATCTGGATAAGACTCGTCCGTTTCGGAAGTCAGACTCCCTGTTTGGGACTTTTGGGGTTTCCTCTCATGGGGTGAAGACCTCTACTTCTTCTATTGGCTGAAGCAGGCCATTAAGTTGGCTTACTCCCTTTTGGGTTCCCCTCCTCCAGCTGGTATGCAGGCGCATTCAACTCATGGGATGGCAGCCTCCTGGGCTGAGTTTCGGGGGGGGGGGGGGTTCCCTGTCTGAGATTTGCTACTTGTGCGTCAACGAATACTTTTGTGCAGAATTATCGGGTCCAGAACTTCCTGGGTGATGAGGCTAATTTTGAGATGGGAATGCTGCAGGCTGTGAGCTCCTGGCTTCTTGTTTCTGTTTTCCAATAAATCACTGGGTGTTCCTATCTTCTTTGTGTCCTGGTGGTTTGTTGTTGTTGAATGCTGGTATGTTGCTTGGGTATTCTCACTTGTTTATGAGTGGGACGTGGACAGGAGGAACCTGTGAGTAATGCCCTATCATTTACCGGTAATCTTCATTGTTGTCCTCGTCACATTCATTACTACCCTCCCTCCCAGATGTGCAGGCCTTTCTCCGGGGATTAGTAGTTCAGTGGGAACGCTGGGTAAGTGTACGCTCATGTACTCCTGGTGGGAGTGGGTAAGGTAGGGGTCCAGTATCATTTTGTTCTTTTTTTCTGTTGGTGAGGTAGGATTATCTCACTTGTTTATGAATGGGACGAGAGCAACGGGACCAGGAGTAATGAAGATTGCCGGTAAGTAACAGAGCATTTCTGTCCACATGATGTAAGAAATTAAAGCATGTCCCTGCACAGCCTAACAGAGGTTGCCTTGAGAAGCTTCTGGTAGCCACTCACCTTCTATTATATTGTGTTTGTGGGAGGCAGGAGGGCAAGGTTGGGATTCCGACTTTTGCTCCTTCTAGTGCTGGCAGTTTGAAGCCTACTGTCAATACAGCTAGTACTTGTGAGTGGAGTGGGAAAGCAGAAGCTGTGAGAATGAGGAACCAGTGAGATGCAGCAGTCCCGGCCTGATAAGTTGCTAATTAGCACTGCCCTGCCTAGGACCTCGGCCTAGCTCCTTGATTTCTTTCAGAACGGGCTGTACAAATACATGAACGCAAAACCCTCCCATTTCCCATAGCCATTAGCTTCAGCTACCTGCGAAGAGTCCTGATCAACTGCTCTTACCTCCTGCTTCATGTGCAAGGTGAGCTCAGAGCCGGACTCTTCCTTCGAGTGCCTCTTCCACTTTGCTCCCTATACTTTCCAAATTCTCGTTGCATCCAGTTTACCCTTGCCCAACCCTCCCACACCAAGGCCCAGATTTACTAAGGCTTTCCAGCAGTGCTAGCATAAGGTAAATACAGACAAAGTGCCAGCCTCGATTTACCATTCAGTGCTGGAAAGATGCACTTTCCACAGTGCAAAAAATGAATGCAGTCAAAGGGGCACTATTAAGGGCCGATCAGCACAAGCACCCATCATTTTTGATGCAAAGCTTGATCAAACAAGGATAGGCAGGCCAGGCTTTCCATCAAAAACTAATGCCTACTGGAAGCAGTCTCAAACAAGGGAGAATGTGCTGGTTTCTTTAGGAAATTAATACATGTGTGCTGTAGAGCACATTGGACAACCAATATGTCAAAAATGTCTGCGTTTGTTTATGCATAGTAACGCCTTGGTTACTTACTGGCAGCCGCGGTCGGTAGTGGGAGTACCTGCCGGGTGGTGACGTGGGGAGGGGCAGGGTGGGGGGTAGTAAACCATGGATTACGGAGCTTTACAGGTAAGTAAACATGTAAATAAATAAAAAAAAATTCGTTGCTTGCACTGCATCCCCAAATGCCAAGCAGTGCGGGCAACGAAATTCGTTTTATTTATTTATGTTTACTTACCTGTAAAGCTCCATAATCCATACACTACTACCCCCCCCCCCCCCCTCCCCATGCTCCTCCCCACGTCACCGCCCTGCAGGTACTTCCACTACCGACCACGGCTGCTTACTGTTATTTTTAATTACTCTGAGTCATTGTCTTCCTCGCCACAGTATACTTTTCCATCCCTCCCTACCCTATTGCGTATGGCTTCGTTTTTTGGTTGAGGCTTTGGAGACAGGATGCGCTGTGGGAGGCCTTCCTTTTTGTAGTAGAACGAGGAAGTCGGCCATATTTGAGGGATGAGAGACAATTATGCTAACCTTTGACTTGGGCATTTCTGTGGAAGGCTAAAGCTCATTGTGTAATTACTGTCTTGAGGAAGATGGGCGAGGAGGTACTGTGTACTGGTAGGGTAGGCTTTCAGTACAAATCCTACACTAGACAACGCAAACTTGCCTTTGCACCATAGTGTAAACCTGTGTGTTACGCAAGGGAGCTTACAGCCAGATTCATCAAAGACCCGTTTTGCGAGTCTTTAATAGCGATTCATAAGGAATCGCTATTACAGACTCGCAAAACGGGATTCATGTAGGAATCGCAAAATAAAATGCGATTCCTACACATTCCTTATTTGCGATTAGCAAATTGCTAATCGCAAATAAGGAATAACTCCCCATTCATTCCTATGGGCCTTTTGGCCCATAGGAATAAATGGGGAGTATTCCTTATTTGCGATTAGCAATTTGCTAATCGCAAATAAGATAGCGATTTAAAGGATGCCAGGGGTGTCCAAAGGACACCCTGTAGCACCCCTTAAATGCAAATGTAAACAGGTGTTGCGCACACACATGTCCAAAGGACATGTGTGTGTGTAACATGCAAAAGAAAAAAATGCACTAAAGTGCTTTTTACTCTTTTTTCGCAATTTACCACAAAGTCAGACTTCGTGGTAAATTGCGAACAAATATTGCGAATTCGCAATTTCTAATTGGTTGATGAATTGCATTTAAGGAATCTCTATTAGAGATTCCTTAAATCCAATTCCTTGCAAATATGCGATTTCGCTAATAGCGATTTTTGTATTTGGGATGATGAATCCCAAATGCAAAAATTGCACTCGCAAAGGGCCTGATTCTCAGAATCTGGCCCTTTGCGAGCGCAATTTCGCTTGATGAATCGGGCTGTTAGTTCTGTGCAAGTGCAGCTGATGACACCAACAGCGAACCAATCTTTGTAGAAAATAGCAATGTGTTCTGTTTTTATTTTCATGCCACAAAATGCTGCGGCTCTTGAAGGTGTCCTGTGTTGGGTAAATTCTTAGTAAGTCTTGGCGAAAGTGAGAATGCAATTAGAAGAGAGTATTCTGTGTTTGGAACGAGTAAATATTTATCCGACACAGTCTTGCGTTAAACGTCTTGGGTTGCAGTGCAAAAAGTTTCTCATGCACTATTTCAAATACCACAATCCCCCTTTGATATGGTCACAGTTTCACTGTGCTGGTAGATGGCAGAGGCTGTTTGGAGTAGTTCCTGTATTGCATCTATTATGCAATTGTTTCTTACAGAAGATCTCCTACCAAGGTTGGGCACAAGCTCACCAGCCCAGCTCGAAGTTCAAATAGATACAAATATTTAGTGACTCTTTTTTACAAGGGGCCCTTTGCATTCACTTTTCTTAACTTGAATAATGTTTCTATTGATTAGGGCATCTCCGAAGATATTATTCAGACACAAATGTGGTGCACACTGGCTCAACATTACCATTCGCATTCAACTCATTGATGTGTGATGTGTGTAATTGCAAAACATGCATTGTTGACATATTGTGTACTTGGTGCGTGTACAAACTGCTGGATACGTTTGATTCTACACTCATGCCACAGCTCTTTCCAATTTAATGCAGTTTTGCAATCAGCAGTGGTGGGAATTCTGGTATTTAACTATTTTGGGTAGCTTCAAGTTGCGGATTGTGGGAAAGCAGAATGCTGCACTGCACATAGGCACCCGTGTGTAATATTTTTTTAGCTTTGCACTTAGGTATAATAGAGTAGCAAAACAAGGAGAATGGCTTGAAACTTTCTATTGGAAAATTCAGCAGGAGGAATGGGAAGAAAAGTAGAGAATGATCAAGAAGCATGGTGCAAAGAGGGTCAAAAGGGAAGGAAATGATGGGAAAAGAAGGGGATGGTTAAGGAAGAGAAGGACGGCTCACTGAGGGGGATGATGCTGCCATCTAAGTGCGTCTGCTGCTGATCTCTGCCTTTCCGCTGCTCCTGCCCTACCCCGCCCCGTGTTTTCGGCAGCAATCGATGGCAGTTGATGACAGTTACGTGGCAGTTCCGTTGCGGGTCTAAGCAGAGCATTTCAGCTGCCTGGATCTACGTGTGCACCTTTGGTATCCCGTTTATGGCAGGGGGCAGGGGCGTAATGAAACTTGACAGGGCACCCCTGCATGGTGTATGGAGGGGCCCCTCCGGACTTAATCAGGAGCTCTCACTCAGGGTCCTGTGCTGAGGGGGCCCCCTGGAGACTGGGCCCCCGCACCACGAGAGCTGTGGGGTCCTATGTTACGCCACTGGCAGGGGGAAAGCTGCTGCTCTACAAAAGAGTATGATAGGAATGTAACCTTGGGCCCCAGAAATTTGGCTGGGCACTACTGGCGAGGGAAGTGGCGTCTGCGAGGTGATTAAGCGGGCATATCACTGCCCCGAAATCATCCTGGAGACACATAGAGCGATATCATGTATTGGACTGTTGACTGTGGTGCACCTGAAGAGGAGGCACGTCAGGGCACGTTTTATGTGTAAGTGCTCCCTCCCCCGTCCCTTAGGACTCGGTCTCTGAATTGGTGATTACAATTGCTAAGTAAGCAGAAGAATGCGGGGAGGGGGAGGTGGTACTGTTTTAAAGCCAGCTATGGCCGTAGATGCCTCAGGTTACCAGAGTATGCTAAAGGAGGTATTAAGAAAAGTTAAAGCAATGAAAATCACAGCAAAGGAAATGGCGGCTGAATTGATGGCGCAGCGGGATATAGTGTGTGTATGCAGATGTAGGTGTGGAATCTCTCTACCAGACTGAACAAAATAAAACAAAGAGTACCTGAGTGTGAGTGCAAGGTTCACTCACTTGGAGAAGTCAATGAAAATTAGGAAAAGGAGATATTATGGCTTAAAGATAAACAAGTACAAATGAAGAACCATGCAAGGCACTCCAGCCTACGCCATAACATAAGAGTATGCCACTGTCACAATTGCCTTGGTAGAAGGACTAATTAAACCAAATGTGACCCAGACTACAATCAGGATTTAATAATCATGCAGGCCCACAGAGCGCCTCCTCAAGCCCATGGTCAAGCTAAATATCCTAGGACCATGCTGGTGAACTTCGTGGATTACAGAGTTAAAGAGATAATATTGGGCAAGGCGATCTATGAGAATTTGTTTATGATGCAGAATAACTGGAGTTTTAATTTTTTTCAAGCAGCCTTAGCACAGGCATAAAAAATTCAGCTCTCTAGACTTAAAGTTTTGTTTAAAGGCGTATGCTAAACATTTAAAACAGGCAAATATGCTGCTATGTTTTTAGGTCTCACACCTGGCGACACAGCGCGAAAGCGCTGTCGCCAGCGAGACCTATAGCTGTCGACTCTGCTTTCAAGGGCCTTGAAAGGGAGACAGGAGATGGGCACGCGCAGGCTGCAGGCCGGACTGGGGCACGTGCAAGTTCATCAAGTACAGTTACGCGCTGTGCCCATCTCCTGTCTCCCTTGCAAGCCTAATGCACTTCTCGCATGGAGTAACGGCCAACACACACACACAGCCACACCCCCCCTGCTTTTGCTTTGCGTTACACACAAGCACGCACACACACACACGAGCGCACACACACACGAGCGCACACACACAGAGACACGCACACACACCTGAGCACAGGCACACACACACACACAAACACACAAGCACACACACACACACACACACACACGCGAGCGCACTCACACACACACACACGAGTGCACCCATACAGAGTCACACAGAGACACACATGCGCGCGCGCACACACACACACCACACCCCCCCCCGCCGCAGCCACCCCCAGTGCAACTAAGCCCCACTCACCGCATCAGCGCCACTCCGGACTTCTGCAGCCTCCGCGGGGCTCTCCCTCAGGCATGAGAGCCCCGCGTCACCACTGCTCCTCTGGGCGCGGGTTTCCTGCAGAAGACGGAAGTCCCGCCCCACGACAGGCGTGAACGCTTCCGAACTTCCAGTTTTGAGATGTGCACGCTCAGGACTTGTTTAATTCTGCAGTCAGGCTAAGCGACAGCTGTGAGTAATCGGTGTGCTTTTAAAATTTTCTTTATGGCACAATGTACTTTGTTATGCCTTGTTATCTGGCACTGCACCCTCTGCATTATTATGTCTCTTCCATACGTTCATTTTTCCTCACCGTATGTTGCATCTTCTTTGGGGCGAACCCGTACCCCATTCTCTATCTGGCACGTGGTCACTTACTGTATTCAGGGTGTATTTGCTGCTTTGAGATTTCCACTGCTGGAGCCTCTCCTCCTGCTGACTCTGAAGGGCTGTTATGTGGGGAGGAGGGGCAGGCTAGAGGGGCTTGTTTGATGTTAGGATCTCCCTTGTTCAGAGAAGATAACCTGTCTTTGCAGCCCTGTGTGTAAGAGCGCTCCAGGGCGCAGGAACTTGCACCAAAAGAGGTGCTGGAGAGGAAGCCCCACGGGGAGCAGGACTCGTCATGGGGTTGCAGAGGGGCAGCACACAGTCAATCTACTGCCCCCCACAACCAAGTCATCTCTCTGTGGGCTACTCCAGCCCTTCTCCCCAAAGTGAAAGTAGAGGCAGGCTGAACCTGCCCGAACATGTTAGTGGCCTAGTCACCCTACAAGTCTGGCACGTGAGATTTTTGGCGAGAGAAAAGAGGCGGGACTTGGCATGACCACACGTAAGAAAAATACCAACATGACGTGTTTTTATCTATATAAATCCCATTCTTAAGGAAACATTGAATGAAGTGAAATGGGAAGCTCCCAGAGGCGCCATATATATTCATAACGTAAGTTAAGAAATCTGTTATGTTAATTTGCACCAGTGGGAACAAATGTGGTCAGTCGGAGTTCCCCTCTGATCTGCCCACCCCTTCTTTCCCCAGAGCCAACGATAAACAAGCATTTGCAATGCAATAGGTCTCGCATTTATGCGTGTTTGAGCTATTGACATTGCAAATGACAATGCCTTTTATTTATGTTTTAAAAACGAGAAAAAAAAATAAAAGGCATTGTCATTTGCAATGTCAATAGCTCAAACATGCGTAAATGCGAGACCTATTGCATTGCAAATGCTTGTTTAAATCTATGAGGGATTTTTCTTCCAGATACAAGATGGGGCCAGAAGGAGAGGTGGGAGAGTTTGACGCTCAGTTATGGTGCCAAAGCTTCTATGGAAAGAGGGTGGGGACGAGGGGTGCTGGGGTGCAATCTAAAATTAGGTCCAGAACAGTTAAACAAGCACAGACAGACTTCTGGCCTATCCAATCTATTGCTATACGGGGTAAGAAAGCAAAATAGGCATTTTAGCAAGGGAAGCTACCCATGCTGTGATGGCTAACCCCTAGAGCATGATTTGTGCAAGTTTGCTGATTGTTACTAAACACATGAAAAACTTTAGCATTCTGAAGCACTTTTAGGTGTACTTAAGCACTTTAAAAAGTGTGGAATATAGTAAAGTGGGCACTTAAGTTGGAGCATTTTCTAATATTGCCATGGTTGGTTTGATTGTGTTATTTATGCAAGTTGATGTTTTTTGTTACGCAGAGAAAGCACTTGCAGAGTGAAGCACTTAAAGGCATATTTCAGCACTTAAAGAGGAAGAGGTTTGATGATGATTGCAATGTTTATACAGGAGAATATCAAGTAAAGGCTGTTAATCTGAATTTGTACATGTTATTAAATCAGCATTTTTCTATGAGAGATGAAGACGTCAGGCTTGGAAGCACAGATTAAATACAAGTAGGATCATGAGTGGGTCAGGAACACAGATACATATATTGATGATTATCTCATTAAATGCTAATGGGCTAAAGAATAAAAGGAGACTGTGCACTCTTGAAGGTTGGATGGTGGAGTGCAATCCACCTATTGTACTAGTATAGGAAATCCATATTGCATTGGCTAAATTGGCTGTAATTGGCTGTTTACAGTGTTTAAGAAATGGGCGGGTTTTAGAGGTTTTCCAGCAGCCCCGGTGGCCTACGCAGGTCTCCCTGTGTTGATAGCCAGAAATGTGAATGCAGAGATTAATGATTGGGTAAGTAAGTGACAAAGAGGGCCACTAGTGTTGGGTTAATTGTTCAATCTCTTTAACGCGGCTTACTTTAGTCTGTTTTTATGCACCTGTTGAGGACAATATTAGGCCTTATGATGAGCTGTTTCAGTCTCTATTGCAAACCTCAGCTGAAATTCTAGAAGGTGATTTTAATTTTTTGCAAGACTTGTGGATAGATTCTTCCTCAGGCTGTAAAAGCCAGCAGAAGCCCACCGTAGCTAAAGTTATACAAAACTATTGAAGGGTTCTATTTCTTGTAGCTCAATAAAGTGAAGCATTCCCATATAAAAATAAGTATGCATACTATTCAGGTACATTTTACACTGCCCCTCGGACTTATTTTTTTTGTAGTCTGGAAAAACTTTGGTTTGAAATGTTTTCAGACTTCCCAACGGATTCTTGGATCACTCGACTCTTGAGTGGAACATTACTGGTGAGAGGCGAAAGCCCCAACTCAAGAGGTGGGTCTTTAATAAGCACTACTTTGAGGAAGAGAATCGGGTCAGACTATGTCAAGTTGATATTCAAGAGTTTTTGAGTAGAAATCATGGGACCGCTCTACCAACTGTAGTATGGGACGCTTTGAAGGCTTACCGACGGGGCAATTGATATCTAAAGATGAGGCAGCTAATAGGAAAGATGAGGAGCAAAAATTGGCTTTGGAAAAAGTTGTGAAGAAAGAACATGATAAACTTTCCCGGCAGTATACTGAAGAGAATAGAAGGATGATTGAGAAAGGTAAACACGCGTTAAGTGATTATTTTTATGGCAAGAGTTATGTAAACAAAACTGCTTATATGCAGAAGATTTAGGAAGAGAGTAATTATGCCACAAAGTTTATGGCCTGGCAAGCCCGAGAAAAAGGAGCAAAAAGTGACATACATATTCTAAAATGTCCCGTGGTTGGGCTACACTGTAAGGAACAGGGAAAGATAAATCAAATCTTTCTCGAAGATTATAACCAGATTTATAGTCATAGCCAGAGAGTTGATAAAGAGGCTTTGGAGTTGTTTTTGGACGACTAGACATGCCTACAGTCTCGGAGGAGGATAGGCAGAAAGTGATTAGCTCCTTCTGTAAGGAAAAGTTGGAAGAAGTGGTTCGCAGATTGCCAAATTGTAAGGTTTGTGGCCAGATGGTTTTCTATCAGAGTTTTATAAAGAGTTCTCAGATGTATAAATGGAATATCTGTTTTTATTAGCCAATTTTTTCTTAGAAAGATGCCCCCATCCCACTTTCCTTTATCCAAGGTAACATTGTTGGTTAGCTTTTTACTAAAAGGGGAAAATGCAGAAGATCCAAATTCATATTCTTTAATAACATTGTTAAAGTGAGATTATAATTATGAAATTGCGGGATAATAGATTTATTGGTATAGCCTTTAAGTTGATACATCATCAAAAGAATGGCTTTATTGCTGGCGTCAGTTAGGAACAAATACACATTATTTAGAAGAAGCGCTTGATTTTTTATCAGTAAATCAAGTTCCTGCTTAGACTTTTTTACTGGAGACAAAGAAGGCCTTTGATCGTGTGGCCTGGGAGACTCTTATTAGTACGCTAGAGAGATTTACAATACCCTCCCAGATCATAAGGTTTATACAGAAAATGTATAAGAATGCAGAGGCAAAATAATTATTAAAGCAAAAGAAGCAGGGACAGTAGGGTTGCAAAAAGGAACCAGACAGGGTTGTCCAGTCTCTGGTCCTCTTTGCCTTTTTTATTGAACCTTTGGCAATTGCAATATGGAAAGATGTAGGGATGTGACCTCCTATACTGCAGATGGATAAGATAAAGCTCTATGCGGATGACATGATGCCACTTTTAGACACCAGGGAGATTACGCAGGAAAGAATTTTTGAGATTTTTCCTACGTTTCGAGGGTTTGAGGCTATAAAATCAATAAAATGAAATGAAAACTGAAGTTATTTTGTGTAACAGTGAGGCAGATATTCGACTTCGAGAGCTTCATGGCTGTGTTCATAACCAACCTAAGCGGGATGTAGGACGGAACCCTGCATGCGTTTCCCACAAATGCCTTTACTCTACTGTCACTGCCCCGACTGAGATGTTAGCAAACGTCCTTTACAACGCAAGTCGTTAAAACAACTTGCCTTAAAAGGGCGATGGGCTTTGGAATAGTAGAAATTACTATTCCAAGTCCAGTCAGTGTATCAGTAGAAAGAGTGTTGGACTTAAAATCCAACACCATTCCAACAACGTGCCCCTCTAAAGCAGATACTTGTAACGATTTGCATGGTAAAGGAACTCATGGTAACTTTGTAGTCGGGGTAGTGACTGTGGACTAAAGGTAGGTTGTGGTTCTGCCTGCGGGGGTAAAAGATGTTCCCCACCAAAGTGCTATATGGGTATTTGGGTATTAGATATACATGCAAGGTTGAAGATTTATTCAAGTTACATTTTTGTCCACAGCTTTTGAAATTTAAACCGATGTTAGCACAATGAAAACTGCTCCCACTTACCATTTTTATAAAAATGCCACCCTCTCGAAAAGGTTGATTTTTCCCTTTTTTAACTTTCTCTTTACTGCCGTACCCTGTGTGATTAATGTTGCTTTCTTTGAGGATATAGAATACGTTTTCTCAACTTTAATCCGGAAAAATAAAAGAGCTTTGTACAGAGATGTGGAGGAAGGTGGCTTAGCCGTCGTAATATGTGAGAATATTACCTGTCTTTTTTGCCTTCGGAAATTTTTAGGAATGACTCGATGAAATACATTTTAAGAGAATATAGTAAAACTGATATTTTAAGATTGACTAAACCACCCAAGAAAGTTTGTTATAAGATTTTACACATTTTTTTAAAAAAGCTGATGGATTATTATAAATACTATTTGATTTCCTATATTGATGCTGCCATGCACTTGGGTGATTTTGTGTGGGGTTAAAGGGAGAGTATTGATCAAATTACTGTATCTAAATGGGCGGCAATGGGTTTCTATAAGGTGAAAGATTACAAGGGATAGCTGGAAAACCCGGCCAGAAATTAGAGCAGATAGTGAAAAATATTGGTTGCAGTGTTCCTACACCATTTTAATCTCAAGATTAAATGCAATTGATTTACATTTACCACAGTGTAGCAAAAATGTGGGTATGAATTTAATTGAGACCTTAGCCCCGCAGTGACCAGGTGGCTGAAAAAATCATATTGCATCAAGTAGGGGAATTGATACCTATCACAAAGCGGTAAGTAAGTAGGGGAAATATGGCGGGTTTGTATTGAGAAGGGAATTTTGTGGAAAAGTTAATGTGCAGTTTTACATGAAGTGGTTGATTTATTGAGTTCCACAATTTCGTTAGGAGATTAACCCACTGGTGCTGAGGCATTATTTTAGATGTGAATTGATTGAAGTAGCAAATTGATCCCATATTATCAGGCAATGTGCAGCTATTCGAGATTTCTGGAAAGCAATTTTTTAGTATCTGGAGTGAGGTTGGCTGAAACACCTTGCACCTAGTGCTTCGTTGGTATCATTGGATTATGATCCCACTCTGAAATTGACTTCCTGATGCCAAAAGCTTGTATATTGTTAAATGCTGGTGACCAGAGCTTTGTTGTTGCAAAGATGGAAATCAAAATGAATCCCTTCTAATGGAGAGTGGATTGGGAAAATGAAGCAAGCAAGAGCAAAAGAGCTACTATATGCTACTTGTTGTGGAGGAATTGTAAGGTTCAATAAAATTTGGATCAAATTTCCGGTCGAATAATGGCTTTGGTGAGGGAGAGAATATCTCATTTTTTATGCTAATTATTAACTTTGAAACCCGAAAATTCCTAACTCTTTTTGGGCCATAGAGTGTTGCCAAGAATGGTGTATACAGATTTTTTGTGGAAAACAATGTCATTGTTATTCCACCCCCTTTTGTACCGCATTGTTATTTCATACTCATTTCATTCTTGTGTCACACTACTCCACAATACGTAACATTTATTACTGCCTCGTTAATCTTTCACAAAGCTTTACCAACAGTATGCTAAACAACTGTCACTTTGTGCTCTTCAAAACACCTTACTGTTGGTGATAAAGCACCACAATTGTACTTCATAGGTTTATTGCAAATTGCAGACAACAGTGATAGTGTGCTTTGCTTCCTGCAAATTCTGGTGCAAATTCAGGTTCATTCAGCGCTCTCCCATGAATCTTTAGTTCTGACAGAGGCTAACATAACATTTCAATAAATTCCAATAACGAGAAGCACATTACGCGTCTCAAGGAAGACAGAGAGTGGTTAAGTTTCAAGCCATAAAGGTTTGTAAAAAGGATTGGCAAAGTCTGAAACCCAAATTATCAAATTAGTTGTAACTCAATAACCAATGCATGAACGCATTAGTCCATATGTTCAAAGCAAGTCATAACAAACACGATCTATTGTAAAGTTACTTCAAAAGGAAAGTTAATCCCGATCAGTTCATTCATAAAAAGAGCACTTTACTCTGCTAAGCCATGGAAAGGTTCAGCTAAGAAGTCATCCAAATTTAGGGGCATATTAGCAAGAAAGAGCGATATTCATCGCTAAATGTGCTTAGCGCATTTTTTTTTTAATCTCTGGATATGTTAGCAGAGAAAACATGCTATGAGCAACATTTTTCTCCATTGTGCTAAAATATCCAGCGATAGTGGTGAAATTTGTGAATATCTCTAGAAATCCAGAGATATTCACGCAATAACGCCAATGGGGACTTAACCAGAAAATCCACCTCTCATTGGATAAAAAGGTAAGTCATGTTTTTAGAAGGCTTTAGATTATAGCGATAGTCGCGCTTAGCGCAATTTTTTTTAATCGCTATGCCTGCCTTGCTAATAGGCCATAGCGGTGTTAGCGACTGCTTTCAGTCGCTAACAGTTTGGGTACGCCCACTTTGCATGTCATTAGCGATAAATATCGCTGGCTTGCAAAGCAGGCCTCAAACCGGTCGCTATCGCCTAAAAGCTGTCAATAACTGCTGTTAGCAACAGCTTTCTAATAGGGCAATAAAAATATCGCAGCTTTAGCAGCAAAAAGTGCTGCTAAAGCAGCGATATGGCCCTTTCTAATATGCCCCATAGTTTTTACTGCTCCTATACATTGCATTAGTTTTGCATCTACAGTCACACCAATCAGTGAAAAAGCATTTGCGCAGAGGTAGTTAAAGTGTACATTTGCATGATTTATATGTAAAAATGTCATTTTTTGCATCTGTTGTTCACATCAAATATTGCCTCACTGTATTGTTATATGTAATCTGGCACTTGGATATCCATAGGGGTTTAGTCAGGCAGACTGGGGAAGAGGGGCATTATCCACACATATATGGCAGAGGTTAAACGCTCCGTTCTGGAGGTCATTTACCGTCAAAGAAAAAAACAAAGTTGTATCTGCGTATTCAGATACTTCATAGTGGAAAGCGATGCTGTGCAATTTCTTAACTGCAATTCCCCATTTAATCATTGGAGGTAGGTGAATGTTTTCCCCATCATCTTGTTGTGCTCACTATACTTTCTGTATTATACTTACAGAGGGGACACACCTGTTTCTGTCTGTTTTGGCCACGCTTGCCAAGGACCACTAAGCCCAGCAGTCTTTGTGGCAGTAGCCCCACGTCGTAGCGGATAGCGCCCAAAGGCACTATTAAAACCAACGTGGGCTCCCGCTACGTGGGACTCGCTTCTTTCTGTCTGTTTTAGCCACACTTGCCCAGGACTACTAAGCCCAGCAGTCTTGGCGGCAGGAGCCGCACGTCGCAGCGAATAGTGCCCAGAGGTACTTTAAAAACCAGCGTGGGCTCCCACAGCGTGGGAAAAGGGCAGGCCCGTCTGTGCCCGTCAGAGTCCATAAGAGGCTGGACTGGGGCCGCCCCGTTGACATTAGAGTCGAGGCACAGGACCTACATATCTAAGGTACCGGTCATCTTATTCCTTTTCTGCTTTTTCAACTGTGGAATTTCTAAAAGGCTGGGGAAGCGCAAGGATGCCCATACGCCTGCTGGGGGTGGAATTGTGGAGATCCTTGCTTTCCTAACAAGGGTCGAGTCGGTCCTGACACATGAAATATGGCGCACAGAAAAAGACGCTCCTTGGACACTTTTTCCACCTTAAAATGATCTTCACTAAAAGGTATAAATTTGGCTAAATCCCCAGTAGCCTCCCGAACTTCTACTGAGAACCCGAATATGAGGCCAGTGGATCTGCCACCATTGCCAGCAGACTCTGTCTCTGTTACCTTAGAAGATTCTATATGTATGGTCCCTGCTCAAATGGGGAGTGATGCAGTGACCTTGCAATCAGCTGCTTCTTCTTCAGTGGTCTTGTCTACCGTGCCCATTATCTCTCTGGCTTCCCCTATAACATTAACGATAATGAATTCTGGTATCAGAGAGGTTTCTACCAGATCCAATAAACATGTTAGGGGTAACCTTAGAGGCAGCCTGATAGGATCGACAGTCGCAGTCATTAATGAACCACCTTCCAAGTGGAGTAGGGGAGGCATTGTGCAAAAGCAAAAACCCAAATCAAAGCAGCAGCCAGCTAAAATATTACCCATGGCGCCAGATGGCACACAAGGGACAACACAGAAGCCTATGCCGGCTAGCACCAGCCACAACCCGCTGGTTTCCGATTGTAATACTGACCAGTGGAAAAGCCTTGAAACGTTGGTGTTAGTGCTTTTGAACCCTTTATTATGTAAATTACAGCTCATTGATGAGAGATTGTAGCAGATTGAATGGTTAAATAGTGCACCACCTCACCCACCTAATCCACTTAACACAGGGGTATGTTGTTGTAACATTCTAGATCAAGTACCAGATGTGGCCCGAAGACTCCTGGCCCCCTTGAGGTGAAAAGACCGGTGCAAGGGACATCATCTGCAGGGGGTTCTAATTCACGAGTACGTAGCCATGTGGCCACGGTAACCCATAACCCCCAACTCAACTCTGTGGCAACATGCCCCAAGGCCCAGGTGAGGACTCCGGGGCCAAGGGACACTACAACAGTGGATGTGGGGACGGATAAGGTGCAACAGGAGTGATATCAAAGGCCCCCAATGGATCAAAGCGTAAAATCACAATTGAGTGGGAAATATACCCTAGATGCCCCAAATAGTCGCGATTCACCAGTAATAGACCTCCCACCAACTTGCTGCCCATATACAGTGGTCTTGACAGGTGTGCCATGACATAAAAATACAAATGAGGAATCCACTGTTCAGTTAATTAATAAAGCGGCTCACTGGATGTGCAAGCATGCTGGATTTAACGCCTCAGAGCATCTGCACATTTTGATGGCCAGGAGGGTATCATGGATAGGCAGGTGGAGGAAAGTGTGTTCAGGAGATAGTGTAATAGTTCCATTTAGATACCCTGACTTAGCACATAGGATCCTCTCACACGCAGCTAATTTATTTATTAAACCAGTGTGTTGGCCTTTTTCCATAGGCCGCCGCTCAGTTTCAATTTCCCACAACTTTGTGTAGGACAGGAGGAGGGAACAGTGTGGGGTGGTAGGCTTGTGGCTCTAAGCAATGCATTTGCTCTATTGAGGGATTTGAATGATATTGACTGACTATATCAAGGGGAGGGTGTGGGCATAGTTAGTGAGATTCCTCTGGTTAATACTAGCTTAGTAGGGAGGAGCCCCTTCTGGGGATAACATCACAAACCCCAATCAAGTGCAGGGAATCTAGTAACCCGGGGACAGATAACACAGACAGGGCTGTCACCAGGCTTAATAGTACGGTGCTTGCAGGCTCTAGGGAAGGGAAAACTGGAGGAGATATAAAAATACTTTCCTGGAATATAGCAGGCTTATTTATTAAATTTAGGGATGAGCAGTGGCTTAGCTATGTGAGGAAGTTTCATATTATATGCCTTCAGGAAACGTAGGACATAGGGAATACTTTCTTTCTTGAAGGATATAAAACCTTTGCTTGCCCAGCAGTAAGATATGTGTCTGGCTGAGCAAAGGGGGGTCCAATTGTGTTTATAGACCAGAGAATTAAGGGCAGCTGGAAGAACTTGGCATGGAACTCGAATGTCGTCCAAGGACTCAAATTTGCGAATATCATCTATAGGCTAGTTTTGATTAATGTTTATAATGCATTGCCAAATGTGCAGGGTTTGAACAGTCTCCAAGAATTCAAATGGCTGGAGAACATACGAGAGAGAGGGCTGGCACAATCACAACTCATTTTAGTTGGTGATTTTAATTGCCGTTTTTGCCCAAATTTGAAGGCGGCCCAGGGTGAATGGTCATCCTGCACACCAAGTAAGGCTCCACATATGGAGCGCACCCAGGTGGGGTGGGAATTGAGTGGTCTATTACATACTCATGGGTTAACCGATACGATGGACTTGATCGTTAATAAGAATGTTTTGGCGGCCCATCCGAACTTTAAATGGAGAGTTTGTAAATCATATATTGATTTTATTTTTGTTTCTCTTATATTGAAAGGGTGTATTTCAATTTAACATTCAACAAAGTGTGTTTAGTGATCATAACCCACTTATCTTATCTTGTTGGCCCGTACTGCTCCTCAGTTCCAAATAGATTTGCTGAGGGAATGACAATTGCAGTAACAGACCAAGGCAGGAGGTTGCGTTGGGCCCAGGTTGATACTGTTGGTTTCAATACTGTCCTGTTTAGTAGAGGCATGCAGGATATCCTGAAATGTTTGGATCCAGAAGTGCAGGGGGTTGAATTAGTAGATGCTTTCAGGAATATAGCAAAACTAGCGGATAGTCTTCTGAAATCCCCCACACATGCACCCAGTCAGGGCGACTGAGAGTGGTTTGACAGCCAATGCTCACGGGCCCTAAGAGAGCTAAAAGTGGCCCTTGAGCATACCCTGCAGGACATGGACCGGGTGGCGGCTTGCCGTTTAAAAATATAAGCAAGCTGTCAAAGGAAGAAAGGGTCAACTACAGCGGAAAGCATGGGATGAGCTCACAGAGGCAGCGGAGTTGAAGGACTCTACCCATTTTTGGAGCATAATTAATAACCCTTGTTTCAAGGACTGGAACAAAACTGGGTTAAGCAATAAAATCTTACCAGACCAATGGCAGCAGCATTTTCAGGGTCAGTATAATCACTCACATACAATGGAACAACTGCAGGCCCCATTTCCTGTACAATATTGCATCTCTATTACCTTTTCGCTGGAGGAGGTGAAAATAGGAATTGAGGGTCTCACGAGGAACAAGGCGCCAGGACCGGATGGGATTCCGCCAGACCTCTTTCGTTATAATACAGAGGTATGGGCCCCGCTTTTAACTAGGGTATTAAACACAGAAATAAATTCGGTAATGCCAGCATCCTGGTCCACCGCCGTTATCGTGCCCATCTTTAAGAAAGGGGATAGGGTTAGCACAGACTGTTATCACCCTATGTCACTTATTGACCTTTCAGTGAAGGTTTTGGGACGGGTGATTTTAAACAGGTTGCTAGAATGGGCAGAGGTTAAACACATTAATATGGATGTCCAATATGGCTTCCAAACGGGGAAATCCACTATAGATCAGTGCCTCAATTTGTATCTTATCGCCGCAAAATATACAGTAGCCAAATCAGGGGCACTGTATTTAGCTTTCATGGATCTCACAGCGGCCTTCGACCGTGTGAATCGCTGTAAATTGTGGTTAATAATGAGTGAATTGGGGGTGGACCCGGGAATAATTTATATTTTAAAGAGCTTACATTTTAACACTTTGGCGGCTGTTAGATACACACAGTAAGGGACGGTAACAGACTATTTTACGTGTTCAAGTGGGGTTAGGCAGGGTTGTATACTAACGTTGTTCTTGTTTACCTTATATATTAATGGCCTAGATTCTACCCTGAGTGCTATTAAAGCCGACACCCCAAGGATAGGTACAAGAGCAGTACCGGTTCTGCTTTACGCAGACAATGTGGTACTCATCGCCCGCACTCCAAAGGGTTTGCAGCTTTTAATTGATCGCTTCATGACTTTTATGGAAAATCTGGATATGTCCCCCAACCTCACAAAATCATATATTATCGAAATTGGGAAGAAGCCAAGCAAAACGCACACTTACACTACAGGCTCACACATTCTAGATAAAGTCCCAGCCTTCTCCTATCTAGGTATTTTATTTGATGGACATTTGCATTTTAAACATTCCTTAGAGGAGAAGTGCCTGGCCCTGACCAGGCCCATAGGATCTAATGCTAATTTTGCGCAAAGATTAGGATATTGGACTCCAGGAATGATTTGAAAGGTATATAATTCAATTTGTTGTTCTAATGTTTTATATGGCTGTGACGTCTGGGGATTTGTTAACGCTAACAGTATGCAAAGGGAAGAGAACAAATATCTCAGGTGTTTGAAAGTTCCTCATTATACCTCATAGTTCCCTGTTCATGAAGAAATGGGGCTTAAGTATATCGCCGACCTGGTGGCAGTTAAACCCCTACTCTGTTGGGTGAAGGTATGGTCAAATATAGAGGTGGGTTTGAGTAGGCTGGTCATCAAGGATTGTCTTACCTTAGATCACGTGCTCAAAATTGGCTCGTTAAAATATGTCAAGGAGTAGTTATTCCAAACGGGGTTTGTAGATCTGCTCTGTAAACCGGATAAAATGAAAACACAGGATAAGGCAACTACTAAAGACCTCTACTTTAAGTACACCATAGCATATGGAGAACCCAGAGAACTCTCTAAACACACGGTGAGAGCACATTTGTTAGTTAAGTCAACTCAGGGTATAGAATCCTACCTAACATTAACAACCAGTGCACATGATAGATTTTTAATTACCCGTTATAGATTAAACATCATTTATTGGCGGATCCTGCAGGTTTTATTATGAACACAGAAGATAGAGGGCCCTGTGGCTGCGACAATAGGTCTCCACAGGACACCCTGCATTTTTTCCAGCTTTGCCCATATTATACCTACCTCTGAAAAATGTTCCTGAAAGGCCTTTTGAGAAGTGGTAGATTCAGGCAGGCACGTGTAGCCTTGCTATTTTTTTTTATGTTTGAAAGCTTTATTGAAATAAAGAATTAGCAATACAATAAGGTGACAACAGAAGAATAAAATGAGAAAGGGGCAGTCATAGGAGAACAAAATGAAATCAGCTGATGGCACAATGAAGAAGCAAAGCATTTTTAAGTTTTTAAGGGAGGGGGAGGAGGGGAGGGGAAGGGAAATTAGAACAATGTAAAATACAGTTAAGGCTACAATATAAAACAAGCAAATTAAGTGATGGCAAAGAAGAACAGTAAATGCACGAGTAACTAGTAAATGCACAAATTAAGAACATTCTCAAAATATGAGTAAACAAGAGAAAAAAGAAAACTTTCAATAGTGAAATCTGAAGCATGAACTTACAAGCAGGAGTACAGACGCTCAAGGGGGTTTAAAATTGTCAGAGGACAGTGAAGTGTATTTCTTTTTGCTGGATTGATCTAAGTGTAAGGTGAGAGGTAACCAGTAGAGTTCAACATTGCGAGAGGGTTTGCAGGAGGATGCAAAGGCAACATCCAATCTATGAGAGTGACATAGTAAATTCCACCAGGAAGTTATGGAGAGTTTGTTCAAAGATTTCCAATTGGAGGCGATATGTTGGAGTGCAAGGGCTAGCATAAGGTCAAAAAGACCACATGAATGTGGGGGGAGGTCCAAAGACTCCGAAAGGCTACCCAAAAAAACCAAAGAGGTAGAAAAAGAGATAGAGAAATTAAAAATATGGGAGATGCGGGACCACACTTGTGCCCAAAAACGACGGACAGAGGGACAGCGAAAGAAGAGATGATAAAGATCAGCATTTGGAACATCACAGGTCCAGCAGTTGGCTGTAGAAGAAGAGAGAAAACGAGAGAGAGAAAGAGGAGAGAGGTAGAGTCTGTGATAGAAGAAGAATAAGGATTGAGTGAGAGATGCAGTGCGGGAGGTCTTCAAGGATTTAGCCCAAAGTTTGTCCCAAAGAGAGGTCGGCCACGAGCAACTTAAGTCTTTTTCCCAAGAAAGTTCCAATTTTGATTTGGGACGATCAGGGTCAGGAGCTGAGAAGTATCGATAAATAAGAGATGCCTTAGGAATAGTAGAGAGGATGGTGAGTAAGGAGGAAAGTGAGGTGGATAGTTCATCTGATGGTAAAGAGTAGTATCGATCAAGAACGGTGTCCATGAGAATGTAGTATTTCTTTGCAAACGACGGAGGACAATGAAACTGGGCCTGAAATTGGGGGAAGGAACGAGGAGATGAACCGTCAAAAAGATGGTGAACCCAGATGATACCCTTTGATCTCCACGAAGCCCAGGCAATAGGTCTATTCCGTATTAGAATAGATGAATTATACCAAATGGGTGACAATAAAAAGGATTCACGAGAGACAGAGGTCTTGGATACCAAGGGTCGCAAGAGAGAGGAAGTATGTTTGAATAATGGAGTGTTAAGACAAGGAGCCTTGGCAGTAAAGCGTATCACATCTTGAAAGGAGTAGGGAAGCAGTAACTCCCGTTCAACCGATAACCACAGAGGAGCAAAAGGGCCCACATCTTGTGATAACCAACGGGAGGCTTGACGAAGAGAGAAGGACTTGTGATAAAGACGGAAGTTTGGAAAATTAACCCCACCATTTGACTTAGACTTACGAAGGGCTGAAAGAGATATACGAGCTTTCTTCTGCCTCCAAAGGAACTTAGACAAAATAGAATCAATGCGACAGAAGTAGAGAGCTGGAATATGCACAGGGAGCATGGAAAGTAAGTAGATCAAAATCGGAGCAATCATCATTTTAACCAAATCAAGACGACCCCACCAGGAAAGGTATAGGGGATTCCAGGAAGAGAGGAGAGAGTCAATTCTAGATATGACTGCATGCATGTTAAGTTGGATAGAAGTGGAGATAGAATTAGAGAAGAGGACGCCAAGATATTTTATTTTCGTACTGTTCCAAGCAAAGCCGGTGGAAGCAAAGAAATGTGGAAGGCAGAGTTTAGTTATAGGAAGGATCTCCGTCTTATCCGAGTTTATTTTATATCCTGAAGCCTGGGAAAATTTCTCAAATTCATTCAATAAGGCAGGGAAAGAAGTATTTGGATCTGAAATGAATAAAAGTATGTCATCCGCATATGCCGACATTTTAAGCTGATGCTCACCATATGGGAAACCAGAAATGGATGAGTTGTTATGAATAGAAGAGATAAAGGGCTCAAGTGCTAAAATGAAAAGAAGAGGGGAAAGAGGACAGCCCTGACGTACACCTCGTTTAAGGGTAAAGGGGGAGGTAAGTTGACCATTGACAAGGACCGATGCTTTGGGCATAGAATATATTAGAAAAATGTAGGAAATAAATTTCGGACCAAAGCCATGCCATTTCAGTGAAGCCATCAGAAAGGACCCATCAACCCAATCAAAGGCTTTTTCCGCATCAACCGAGATAGCCGCAAGAGGGATAGAAAGAGAGGAAGCCTTGTTGAGAACATTGAGGAGGAGTCTGGAATTGTCTGAGGTGAGGCGGCCCTTAACAAACCCACATTGTTCCATCCCAATAAGGTGAGGCATGAGTAGATCAAGACAAAGAGCCAATACTTTTGCAAAGATTTTATAATCCACATTGACTAGGGATATTGGTCGATAGTTCTTACAGAATTTTGGGTCCCGCCCTTCCTTAGGTATGAGGCATATGGTAGCATCCTGAAATTAACCTTGAGCCAGACCAGCGGAGCAAAAAGATTGAAAAAGAAAAAGAAGTTTGGGTAAGAGAAGATCGGAGAAGTGTAAGTAATATTCAACTGGAAAGCCATCAGGCCCCGGAGTCTTGCCTTTGGTTAGAGAAGACAGTGCAGTGGATAATTCAGAAAGGGTAAAATCCGTATCAATGTCTGAGAAATTAAGTTGTGAAGTGTCTTGTTTAGGCAAGCCCTCAAAATATGATTGGAGGAGATCTGGGGTAGGGGGGTTCTCAGGAGAATATAAAGACTCATAGAAGGATTGAAACTGCTCCAAAATGTCTTTATCTGTGTGTAAAAGGACATTGGAAGGGGAATAGATAGAATCTATGAGAGTTCGTTCTTTACGTGATTTTAGATAATTAGCAAGCAATTTGCCCGATTTGTTACGTCCTCCGTAATACCGTGCACTACCTCGAAGGAGGAAGGAGGAGGCTGAATCTGTAGTAAGTTTGTTAAATGCTATTTTAGCTTGAAGAAGTTCAGAAGGCATATGATTCGGAGAGGAGGTATAAAATTGGTGTTCAAGTGATTTGATATGAGCAAGAGCAACCTTACGCTTTTGGAGAAACTTTTTCTTTTTTTTGGATACAAAGTCAATAACAAATCCACGGGCGTGGCCTTGAAAGAGTCCCAAATAACATGGGGAGAGATATCAGGGTCAGAGTTACGCTGGAAGAATTCAGACGTAAAAGAGCGAAAAGAGGAAGAAAAAAGAGGATCTGTAAGTAGAGAAGAGTTAAAACGCCAACGGGAAGATGTAGGAGTTGGAGGAGAAAGATCAAAATCAGTAACAATAGGGGAATGGTCAGAGATGACAATAGGTTCAATAGACGAGGATATAAGATTTTGAGATAAAGAGGAAGAAAGAAAAATATAATCTAAACGAGAAAAAGAGGCATGTGGTGGGGAGAAAAAAGAAAAATCTATAGTGTCCGGGTGTGTGAGCCTCCATGAGTCCACAAGGTGAACTTGTGTGATAGTATCAAGAAACTGTTTATGGGGTTTGTGGGGGGTGAAGCGTACAGAGGACGTGCGGTCTAAAAAGGGGTCAATGATCTGATTACAATCCCCGCCCAATAGGAAGGAATCATCTTTATGTTGGATACATTTTGCACTAATCACGGGCAAAAAAGAGGAATCAAAACCCGTAGGACCATAAACATTGAATAAAGTAATTGGGATATTATTAATAAGCAACTTGACTAGAATCCAGTGACCCTCATCATCTTTGTCTTCAAGAATTACTTTACATTTGTGACGTTTGTGGATTAAAATAGCAACACCATTTTTTTTATGAGAGGCCGGAGAAAACAAAACATTGCCAACTCACAATCTTTTTAGTTTCAAAGATTCAACATCTGAAAGATGGGTTTCTTGAATGAGAACAATATCAGGATTATAAGAGGATAGGTGGGAGAGTACTTTCTGCCGTTTAATAGGATGGTTAAATCCTTTCACATTCCATGAAAGAACTTTGAAAATCAAAACATATTAAACTGTTCAAAATTGAAAGGTGCAAGAACATACTGTAAAAGCAATAAGCCAATCATTAGCTTAGTAAAAAAGAAGACAACCATTAAAGTAGTAGAAGAAAGAATAAGGAAAAGTAGAAGAAAAAGGGGAGAAAGGAGAAGGGATAGGAAAAGAGGAAGGGAAGATAACGGAGAAAAAGGAAGAGGGTCTGAGAAAGGAAGAGAGGAAAGAAAAGAGAGAATGCATAGAAGACAGTACAAATCCATACGGATGACTGCAGGAAACATACCTGAAGGGAGGGGTACACAAAGGGAGGTGGGAAAGTGGTGATGCGGAACAAGACGGGTAAACTAGGATCAGAAACACAACCGCGCCGAAACCTCACAGGAGTACAAAGGGTGACACATGGTGAAGGGGAAACTGAGACACACCTGTATGGGGAAGGAAAGAAAAAACAATTAGATCAGGAACATATTACATATATTCTAAGCAATATGAGATAAGACATAAGTAATGCAGGGATCTAATATAAAGGAGGTCAATTGAAAAACTGTTCAATGAAGTCAAAGAGCGGAACAACAACAAATACACAGGGAATATAATAGTATTTAACAGCCACTAGTGGAAGGCGAGGATTCCATTCCATCGTTGTTGTGTAGAAGAAGGAAATTACGGAGTTCGCCAGTTGAAAAGACCAAGACTTATTCTGATGAGTGACTCTGAAGGTACATGGGTTGAACAAGCCATATCGGGCCCCTAGAGATCGCAGAGATGGTCGCAGAGCCAGAAATTCCTTGCATCTAGATGCAGTGGCATTAGAAACATCTTGAGATATGTAGATACGTTGACCCTGCCAGAATAATTGTCTTTTGGTTCTAGCAGCAGATAGGATGGATAGTAGATCCGTGAATTTCAAAAATAGGATGATAACACCACGAGGCTTAGTAGAGGTGGACGAGAGCGCTCCAAGTCTGTGGGCCCTTTGTATGCTGATGGACGTGGACGTTGGCATGTCCAATAACTTCGGAAGGAAGGAGGTAAAGAAAGTGACTGGATCATCCCCCTCAAGAGTCTCCGGCAAACCATAAACGCGAAGGTTGTTCCTTCTATTACGATTTTCCAAATCCTCTGTGTGTCGTTGCAAAGAGAGGACAGTCTTCTCTAGAGACTCAATATGTTGCGTGTTAGAGTGTACCTCGGGAAGTTGTTGTTCTATGGAGGAGATGCGGGTGTCCATTACTTCCCACTTGTCCTTCAAAAGTTACATATCTCTGCTCGTATCCTCAATAAATGGACGCAACGCACGGATCTCTTCCAGAATCAAGTCAATGGAAGGTGAAGGAGAAGAATCTGGTGTAGGAGAGTTCTGCTTTAGCCTTTTGAAGGACAATGCGGAGGGTGAAGACTTATTTGATGGTGGATTGCCTGAAGAAGAGCGTTGAGCAGAGGCAGTCGACATCTTGATAGATTGTGAGGAGGCACCCAAAGTGGAAGAACTTACAGGAATCTGCTCAGAGGAAGTAAACACAAATTTGGGTTTGCGCAACCGCACCATAGATGAGATTGATTCAATAAGAACACACCTGGCAAAGGAATTTATATAGAAACTCCGTAAAGTGAAGAATAGAGACTTCGAACCACCTGAATCTCAATGGCAAAGGCTCTGGTATATTGAAAACATTGAAAGGTTCATCTAGAATGTTCCATACATAGCCTTGAATGGGTCAGTATACATCAAGTCAATTGCAGTTAATGTTTACTATAACAGCATCAGAGATGCAGGTTCACTTTATTCTTGTGTGCTTGTCTGGCAGCAAATGACAAGAAACATAGGATGATATACTGCATAGGATCAGGCCGAATGCTTAGTTCGTTGTATTTGCTGATAATCTAGGTTAAAGCCCAACGATAAAATCCAAGAGAGCATTGAGTAAGAGATATGAATCCTTCAGAGAAAAGAAATGCGACACTCTGAGAAAAAAGCCAGCGTTGAATTTTGCGTCAACACGAAGCGTTATGGGGTGTGAAGAAAAGCTATTATTTGAACATAGCAGTTAGATACCCATCATAACGACATCATGATATGAAAGTGCCATATTATGTCGCATAGAAAAAACGTGTATATGCTACAGTAACAGATAACCTGTGGATAAGCATATAACCATGAACATCAGGACATGTCGAAGTTATTTATCTGTATGAAGCAGGAGGTCGCAGCTACAATAGTAAAGGAGGCGAGTAGCAGGGTGCAGACAATTTGCAAAAAGCAGGAACCGCGACTTTCAAATCAGCCGCGGTAATCCTAAAATGGCAGCTGCAAGACTTCAAGGTGAAAAACGCGCCTGAACATGAACGAAGGCGGCAACAGCCATAAAGTATCCCCCAAAGCTCACCTCCAAGGTCCTTCGGAATAGTGCAGGCACTGAAGTGAGGAAAATCCCCTCAGAGAGCGGAAGGGCAGAAGTTCGTCAGAGAATCCGCTGACGCTGAAGCACTGCGCAAAATGGCGGATCTCGGCATCGCGTTCCTGATCTCCGACTCCAAAACTTCAGGGAAGGTCTGAAAACGGCACCATGAGGTACCAACTGCTCACAACATGTTCCGGTTTAGAAATCCGGTGAGTTGTGATAGATATAGCCCACTTCACCGCCGGGAAGCCAGAAGGAGGTGATACGGCACGGAGGAGCTCTTCACCTAGCCGTCCATCTTGCGCGGCAGCCAAGCCACGCCCCCAAGCCTTGGTATTTTTAAAGTTGTCATTAGATGTTTATACACTTTTCTGTGTTTCAAATTTTTTAAGAGCTGACATAAAGTTAAGATCTACAAGGGGGGTGCAAAGTCTAGAGGAATGATTATCACTCTGTACCATTAGCTGTTGTTTTATTATTAGAGCAGATAATTTTATGGTTTTGTATTAAACTCGGATGGACTGAAAATGATATCGGGGCCCATGTGAGATACAATGAAAGTAGACACAACCGGTCCCAACTATGTATGTGGCAATCCTTTTAAAGACTTTTGTGTGATGCTGGTTTTTATAAATATTGTATCTTTTATGGTAATACTTTTTATGCCGAATAAAGATGTGATTGATTGATTGATTACTTACAGAGTGTGTCTCAATCTCATCACATTGAGCTCTTGTGATCTATGCTGTTACTATGAGTAATGGACGTCAATTAGGAGTAGTAGTAAATTGATTTTATAAATGTAAACATGGGAGAAGGGGGTCAATCTTTTGATGTCACCTGGGGTCAGAAGTTGTTTGTTGTCACTTCTGTGACACTTGCCAAGTAAGAAGTTGCAAAAAACAGAAATGTAAATAATTCTTGTGTGTTTTTGCTAAAATACTGAATTCAGCTAAAATAATCCAGAAAACTCTCAATTTAAAACTATCTCATGCCTATTTTAGATCACACAAATTACAGAATTGCACTTCTACATATGTGCATGGTTTTCAATCGACATTATGTTGTAGCCCATGCTAGAATCTACCCTTGGTATACACTGTGGTTTCATAAAAATGGTGTAAACAAAACTGTTCACTGTTGAAGTTTGAGGAGAAGCTTGTTGGATACGGAAAGCAACCTAATGAAAGGGCATTACAAGTCTTTGTTGGGTGTTGTTTTCAGCATGACTTTCTTAGGGTTGGCCCCATGATGCAGGTGTCTACCAGAGTTTTTGTCACCAATATACATGTACATATCGTGGGATTCAGTAACTCTCGCTTTAATTAGCTAAGGCATGCAAACAGAATTTGTTAATAAATGTTTTTGGATGCTTTATCTCATTGAAGCTAGACTTATTGGTTGTATTTTCCCCCATATTAAATCTTGCCATTAGTCATCCAATGTTTGTAGTATCTACAATCTCTTCCATTTGGGGTTGAACTGTTACTTGGAATACAGTATTTTCTCGCAACCTACACTTAGGGCCCGATTCTGATGCGGTTTGGAACGCTTCCAGACTGAATGAGTTTGGGAATGGTTTCTGACCGACTCGGATTGGGAGAGTCTAACCGACTGAGTATGATGCATCCGGATGCTTCCAGATACGTTTCAGTTGGACTTTCATTGACTTCAATGGGAGCCTATGTTCCGACCAAATGCAAAGGCTCCTATTGAAGAAAGGGGTGGATAGGGAAAATCGAGCACCCTGGGGTGCCTCCCACAGTGCATGGCGGTAAGGGGGGACTCATGGGTAAGCATACAGGCCTGATTGGGAAGGCTCTAGGTGCAGGGGAGCCCACTATGGGCCCCCAAAGTCTGATTCCGACTGCTGAATTGAGTCAGATGGCAGAATTAGGTAAGGCTTTTCAAATCCAACATCGTACTTGGCCTTTTAGAAACAGGGCCCATAGAGACGTACAATTCTTCTTTGTGCCGCTCAGTCATTCCAAATGCCATTTGGTTTGAATTGGGATATTGCTAACACCTAACTTGCATCGTACTCGGTTGGTTGGAAACCTTTCAGAGTCGTTCGGAAAGACACGTTCCCAATCCGATTTGGACTGAGCAAATGCCTTTAGGAGGCCTTCCTAACTGCATCAGAATCAGGCCCTTAGTGCATTCAGTGAGTAATTAACATAAAATTAAAAGGATGCTACAAGCTTCTCGCAGAGTAGTCTGAATTTACACATGCAGAAAATATACACCAGAGGGGTCAATATGATAGGCCTCCTTGGAACACAAAGAACAGGCACTTACTAGGCTTATGAATCCACCCACAAGGCATAAAGTGAAACCCAATGGACGGTCTTAATGGTGATGTGGTTCCTACTTTGTTGGGAAGCACATTGTGTTTTTAAAATACCACTCACACACCAAAAAGGCCCTTGGTGTCATGCTTCATCATAGGGGTCTTCCCACCCCTCTACGGAGCACGGTGTGCTACTAACCAACAGATACACGGGAGCACTTGATGTGACCTCTATGTGCAGTGTGTGAGAGAGGGATGGTGTGAGTGGTAGGGTCAGAGGTGAATAGTGAGTGAATGTTAAAAAATACTTGGCAGGTAGGACTAGAAAGAATTTGAATAAACCTTTTGCTTACAAGAAGGTTGGATCTGGGGTGGAATTAATGGTCAGGCAACATCCACCCCATGCATGAACCACTAACTTTAGTCTATATACTTTTGTATTTTTTTGAGCGGTATACAGAAGTTAGGGTGGGGGAGGGTCATAACATTGCTGTGCAGAGTTGGGGAATGTATTGCATGGGTGCAATTCATAATGGAGTTGTTACTGTTAGGTTAGAATTGAGCAATCAAACCGCATATGTAGATTGTCTGAATACTCATGACTACCGGACACAAACAGCAATGATGCATAGGTGGATACAGGAGAAGGGGTAACCAGCCAACACATAGGGCAACAGATTACATTCCTCACATGGAATGTTAGAGGTCTAAATGACCACAGAAAAATATGGCAGGTGGTATCTTACCTCAAACGCCACAAAGTGGAAGTAGCAATAATACAGGAAACACACTTGGCTGCCAATAGAGAGGTACTGATGCAATATAGATTTCAGGGCCAGTTCAGTGCAGCAGGGTTTACCTCACATGCAGGGGAAGTCCTTATCTGGGTAAACCACAAGGGCAGGTGTTAAAATACAGGAGGCACATATCAACCCGGCAGGTAGATTTGTTGTAACTCGCTGCCACATGGAACTTTTGGGGGTACTACGGGTGGGGATCTACAGCCCCAATTACGATGACCCACAGTTCTACCACTCACTTAATGACTGTCTGCACCAATATGGTGACTTCCCTCAGAATTGGGGGGGGACTTTAAATGTGTCTTAAATCCTGCCCAAGATTGATCAAAAGGCCCTCACCGCAGGCTATCGGCAGCTATGAAGGCCATATTGAACATAGTGAATCGGGAAGGACTGGTGGACCCAAGGAGACACTGTTCGAACATGGGAGGGGATACACCCCCTACTCAACAGTGCATGGCATATACACATGACTAAAGTAATGGCTAATCTCCAGGAGCCAAGTACCAAGAGTAACCAAATGTGAACCGCTGCCTCGCACCTACTCGGACCACTCACCAGTGTTATTGGATTTGGAACTCCATCATTGCTGACCCTCGACATTTACTTGGCGATTCCTGCCATGCTCACTGTTAGATTCGGCCTTCAAGGCTGAGATAGTGCAACTCATAGGTGATTTATTCCTCAAAAACATAGGCTCTGTTGACAGTTTCACCATTCTTTGGGAGGCCTTCAAAGTGTATATTAGGGGAATGGTCTTATCAAAACATTCAGAAGTACTCAGGTCTCTTAGAGGTTGCCTCAAGCTCTTAGGAAAAGAAATATCAGGCCTTGGTATAACGCACAAACTAATGGGGCACATACAAATCTTAAGTGGCATACAGGCTTGACTAGACTAATATAACAAAATAGCCTCCAATGAAGTTAAACATATGAGCAAGTATGCGACTGCACGAGCATATGGTGAGGGGGAGCACCCAGGAGCTACACTAGCTGCGTCATTGCTTCCCAGAAGGGAAGCAGAGGCCACACTGGAAATTAGGGATAGAAACGATGAGCCACTCAGGGGCACACAACATATAGCAAACATATACCATCAATACTATGCTGACCTATATAGGTCCTGGATTCCTTCAGATAACACAACTATAGCAGACTACCTAGAGCACATAAAAATTATGTGACTTGCCCCAGAACATAGAGAACATCTGATGGCTCCTTTGGACCCCGCAGAAGTACGAGTCTCATTGACAAGCTTGGTAATGCGCTGGGTAAAGATGGTCTAACGGTGGCCTTTTACTAGGCCTACCAGGATCTCCTGATACCCCACCTAGTCACATTGTACGAAGAAATGGTACAGACTGAGGTTATGCCCCCATCGATGGTTAGAACAGTTAGACCGCGATGTTAAAGCAGCAGCGGTCTTTTTGGACACAGAAAAAGCATTTGGCTCAGTTGAATGGGAGTTCATGCAGGCGGTTTTGAAATGGATCGGGTGGGAGATGTGTATTTACGATTAGTAATGACATTGTATTATAAGCTTGTGGCAAATATTCGTGTTGGCAACTATTACCTCTGCTATATGCACTAGTAGTGGAACCATTAGCATGTGCACTACGTGAATACCATGGACACAGAGGGCGGCGTTCCCTGGCTGCAAGCTTGTTATATCTGCATATGCGGATGACACTGCTATATGTACGTGACCAAGGGTAGAATCTCCCACCTATACTGAGGGAGGTGGTGCAGTTTGGGAGCCTCGCAGGCCTCAGGGGGAAATGAGATTGGTCTTCCACTTACCCCATCAATGACACCAGTACCTCTAGAGTTTCCTCAGCAATGGACCACAGAATCAGTAAGATTTGGTGGCAGTCATATTAGATAACTATGGGAAGGTGATACACAAATTAGAAGAAGACGTGAATCACTGGATCGACTGCCACTGTTTCTCATGGGAGGAATAGCTTTCATTAAAAGGGTAGTGCTACCTAGGTTCCTCTTTCTATTTCAGAATATATCTATACTCCTGCCCAGAACAATATTTGAGAGACCACGCTCCACATTAGTCAAACTAGCATGGGCTGGGGAGCAGCCACGAGTTAGATGGGAGGTCCTCACTTTGCCCTATGACATAGGAGGCCTGAACGCATCTGATTTAGAGTTATATTACAAGGCAACACAAAGTTTATTTGCTTATTACTGGATCCATGGCCCGGAGACCTCACCCAACCTACACTTAGAAAGAGACGATGTAAACCCGAACACACTCCCTCAAGTTTTAATCAAAGCCCTGACCTGCCAATATTGGTTTTTCGGTCTGTTGAAAACTACATTACACACCTGTTGAACCTACTAGAAAATCAATCAGGCACATTGTTGTAGTCTCCCCACATCTTACTCGAGTGGTGCTCTTGGTTTCCAGTGGAATAGCAAAAGTATGTAAGAACTGCCTTACACACAATGGGGATAACTAAGACTGGGGACCTCTTCCAAGACAGGATGGCAAGGGAGTGGGAGCTCACCCATGGATCAGAATCTACACATACAGTCCTTACACAACACCATTGCTATGGAGTTAGACATGCTTTGCGAGAACTGCTAGGACGAGAATTAAAAAAACCTCCAGACATGCCAGTGTTGTCATAATTGATTTTTAAAAAAAGACCTCTGATAAACTAATACCGGCACTGTATGCTCACACCCAGGAAGCAAGGAAGCCAAATGTATTTATGGCTAGATTAGTCTAGCGGAGAAGCTAGGGAATACATATGGATTTACTGCTGTGCTAATATCAAAGATATATCCTTGATTTGTAGGCACTGAATAATACATTTCAAATACATAAATCATGTTTACTATACACCAGAAAGAACTCTCTGATACGGGCTGAGGGAATCTGCGAATTGACAGCGATGTAATGGACAAGAGGCCAGGTTCATGCACACAGCCTGGCACTGCCCTGGCTTATTTAGCTTCTGGGACAGGAATATATCCAAAAGTTAGGCAATATAACAAGCCTCAGCATAAAAATTGACCCGATGATGGCCCTGTTAGGCTATGATAAGGAAATAGGTAAGTTGGTGAGGAATTTAATAGCTATTGTGTTACTACAGGCTAAGCGTAGAGTAGCGATGCGCTGGGCAAGGGGCCACACCCCAACCATAGCAGAATGGCACTCGGGCATGGTATATTGTAACACACAATCAGACATCTTTAGTGACCGATTACTGGTCAGAATACCAAACATACTTAGCGAGTAAATATACGAATAATGTGGGGGGTAGGCAAAAGCAAGACAGCAACAGCAAAGGAGCATTGCAGGAAGCAGAATGTAATGCAAGAGACTAGATAGCAGAATGTTAGAACACAAAATGCAGAACACCAGATTACTCTCTGTGACAAAGGGGAAGAATTTGCCGGAGTGTTGGTTAACGGAGTGGATAGGGGGACGGACCATTATATCAGGTTAATGTAAAAACCTGAATTGTACAAGGTCTGATATGGTATGCCACAAAAATCTCTGTATTGAAAATGTATTGTACAATGCTACATCGTAAGTAAAAGCCATGGGGCAGTCGGATGTTCATGTGAATCTTTTGCAAATACTAATAAATAGAGTTAAAAAAACAAATATATATAGATATATATATGCAGGCCCTGCACATAGATGACAAAATTAGTGAGTAGGCTTTGGAGTCCCAGAGGATTGTGAGCCATGAGAACAGCATCGTCCATATAAAGAAGGGCCAGTATGGGATCCTTCAATTTGCTTGATAGCTCACTCCCAAGGCACACAACCCTGCTGCACCCCTTGTTCTATGCAGAAGGGCTGGATACACTCTTCCCTAATACCATATCGAACTCTAGTCTTACTTCCTAAATATAATTCCCTTAGGAGTTGCCTGATAGATGTCTCCACCCCTAGGTTTGCTAGGATGTTCCGCAATTTACTGTGACTAACACAGTCAAAAGCAGATGAGAAGTCTATAAAAGCTAGATAGATATTCTTCTTTTTAATTCTAGTATTTGTCCCAATTAGGAAACTTAAATTCAGTATCTGCTCAATAGTCTCTTTTCCAGGGCGGAAACAGTACTGCAAATCTGAAAGGATTTCATTCGATTCCGCCCAATCCTGAAGTCTGTTTGAGATAATATGGCTGTCTATCTTCACTAAGGAATCAAGTAAAGAGATCGGACAATAGCATGCAGAACTATTATGGTCACCGTTTTTCTACATGGGAACTATGGTTGACTCTGCCCAAATTGATAGGAAACCTGTAATAAAGCAACCACTTAATACCAAAGTTAATAAGAGCCCCTATAATGAGATATTATATATGCACAAATCCACAGAGATACTGTCATGACCTGGAGATTTACCACCCCTCACAGGCATTTGTTGCCCTAATAACTTCTTCAAGACTAAAGGAGAGATTAACATTGGTGCAATGTATGTGATAATTACAGTATTCACAGTATTATAGCCTGTCGTCACCACCTCACTAAGTGGTATTGAATAAATTGCAGAGAGGTGATCAGTCCATTAGTTTTTGAAGATTGAAATATCTAGCCTTTGACACCACTCCTCCATTAATCACGGAGAATTAAACACACGCCAGAACGCAGAATTGTCGTTGTTCATACAGAGATTCCCAGGCTTTGTCCCTTAGGGTTTTTTTCCTGTTTCACAGCCCTCTTATAGTCAGCCCTGCAAATCTGTACCTCACATTTGCACCTTGGGGATTTACGTAGTGCCTCCTTTAATCTTTTGTGGGCTTTGAAGCACTCAAAATCAAACCAACCTTTCCTCAGTTGTCTTCGATAACCTCACAAAACAGAAAGGCCTGCCCTAATCCACCTCTTAACCTGGAAAAATGCCTCAATGCGGGCACGTGGGTCCACTATCTCCTCTAAACCTATCTCAAAGGCTTCTCGATGTGCACATAATAATTGCTTCAAATAAAACCTCTGGCTCAACCTGGGATCAGTGTAATCATTTCATGGGGTCTACTCAATGTTGTCGACTGTACACAAAGTTTTACTTGGGAGATAATCACAGGGTGTCTTAAAAATAATATGGATACTCTGGAAAAAATGATCACTTAGAGAGAAACCATGGGGAACAAATTTATACAAGCTTGCCGAAAAACTACTACAAAATAACATCAAATCAACAGCACTGTGCTCACCTCTACCAATAAATGTGGGTTCAAATGAGATGAAAGGAGAGGAGATCTCATTAAAAAAGGGCAAATCGGATTTACAAAATAAATCATACAGCTTCTCCACATAGAAGTTGTGCAAAAAATGTGACTGCGCAGAACTTTCGGAGTTAGTTCAAATTCAAATTTCTTCCTTTCGGTTTAATTAAAACCATAAAAGATACATCTTAAAATCACATACAAGTTATTTGAGTACAGTTGATATAGATTTGTCTTCAATTGTTATCACTTCTTCATGGTAAGGGGCATTTGTAAGAATAGACAATAGAATGACCTAACCGCAATTTCGATATTAAAAAGATAAAAAAATACAACACAATAAATACAGTAAAACTAGGCATTGGTTGTTTTTATAGACGCATGTATAAAATGCTTAATCAGTATCCGTTACTCAATAAACCACGTCTTCCATTATTCATACCTTTCGGTGTATTTCATCACAAGATCTCTTAAAAAAGCTACAACCCTATTTTAGTGGAAATATAATGTCACAAATTTGCCTTATGCCACCATTAAGTCTTAAAGTGCATGTGCATTGTTTGCTAAAAACACAGGCTCAAGTACTCATCTTCTTAAATTGTTAAAACTTCATCCCAGCTTTAGCCCTTATCAAACTCATGTTGAATAAATATCTACTTATACTGAAAACAATTATTTGGGATGTAACTGTTTTCAATATTCTTTCCGACGCTAGACAGAGCCTAGTATTCATATTTCTACAAATGGGTTTAATCCATTTTTTCCTAGGTTTATCATATGCTGGGCATAAAAATAGTACATGTAAATCATTTTTTTTAGTCTCATTTTGGCATAATACACAGAACTCATAATTACTTTCGTCGTAGTTACTAACCCATTTGAAAGTGTTCACATTTATTTGTAACACACCATATCTAAACTTCATGTACAGAGATTTGGCTAGTTGTGGGCGCACCTCGTCCAAAAAAGACTCAAAACTTGCTACTTTATTGAAAAAGAGGAACTTTGTTGTCAATGTGCCAATTGCCGAGCTACATAACACACTCTTTTGTATGTAAACCCAGAAGGTGGATTTTAATATTGTTCTAGAAAGTAATGTCAACTGGGTTGGTTCTTCCCAAAAATTAGATAGACCTAGTTTCCTAAACCAAGACTAAACATGTTCGAGCCACAGGATTGAGGAAATAGAAATTTTATGTGGCCAGTGTGTCCCCTGCATGCACCCTATGTATATACCTATACCCCATGTATGTCCATGTCACCATGCAATTCCCTTCTCATGCCTGTAATAATAATGCCTCTGCATTTCCGTCCAATGTTAACATGTCAGTTACCAGGCCCTCCATGGAAGAAACGTTAATTCTGCACTGAGGCCTATGTTGCCAATGCATTTACATGGTGCACGTTTAAAAGTCGAGATGATCCCGTTTTTGTGGCTCAGCCGAGCCAGGACCCGAATTCAGGCTCCATGACTCCTGACACTCTGAAAACTGCGGTTTAGTTATGTATCCCTGACCTCTCACATACTTCCTGCTCAGCCGAAAGGTGCCCAACTCGGCCTGCCAAGACAGTATTTTGCCTACAGTTATCTGCTATGTTCCACAGAAACACATTCCTGCTTAATGAAAAGGGTTAACATATTCCGCCTGCAGAAGATAGGGCCTAGCCTTTCTGTCTCCATTCAAGTGATTTACAGAACCCGTATCCATAGAAGGCCCATGGCCCCACGCAATGCACGAAGAAATATATGCACACACTAGCATTTAGTGATGAGCAGCTTTTGCTCGAGCGACCTTTAAGTCAGATAATACATCCTCCAAACTCAAGATATCAGATAATACCAGAAGTGCAGGTCGTCCTGACATCCAAGACTCCTCTACTAGCACGAAAGTCAGCTCCCCCCAGTTTCCCCCAGTTACACGTCAATTCTACGTCATGACCAAGTTTGCGCGCACAAGTAGGGTAAAGGTTCCTGCTGACCATGCAGACCCCCTCTATGTATTTACCCACCTATGACACACCTATGACTCATTAAGTGAACACCCACGTGTACGCCTTCTTTCACGCCCATGTGCTCTTATCTCTCTCTCTTTCACTTGCTCCGCCTGGAGTGCTTCGCCTTCTCTATGCAAGTTAATGTATGTTTTAACTATAAATAATGCACTCTGTGAATAAAGTTCAGATGACGATCCTTCCTGATCCTTAGTGGTGATGGAACCCGATTCTCCCTTAACTCGAGTTACTGAATTAAAGCCCGTCTGAATCGGACACCACGGACTCTGCCTCTCATTATATGCATGATCCTTGTTAATGTATAGAAATTCCGACAGGGTAATTATTTTATTTACCACATAATCTGGCGCCCGAATAGGGACCAGTCACCTTCCACACGCGCCGGCGATGTAGGTCCAGCCCCTGCCCCCTTCTACAGCTGTGACGGACTTCAAGTGTACACGACAGCGGGATTTCCTGCCTACTCCCTCAGGCCCACGGAGGAGACGGAGACTGCGACCAGGCATCCACACGAGGCGGTGAGGATTGCGGACCATCCCAACCAGAGCCCAAGCCGAGAGAGCAAGGTCCGAGGTATCCCGAGGCCCATGCGCATGAGCAGCAGCACCACAGTCACGCAGTATCGAGTATCGAGTTTCCGAGGCCTTCAGTTCTGCTTCCCGGTGAGTACCGTTATTGGGAACGTATAAAGACGGGTTCATTTATTTGAACACGGTAAAGACGTGTCTGGGTACACAGACACGGTAAAGACGTGTCCCTTTTAGTGGGCACGGTAAAGACGTGTCTCTTTATGAGACCGGTATGGTTGTACTGTATTCCAGTACATAAAGTCAACAGTTTTCAAGTTCATGTTTTCTCTCCCCTTGTACTAGTTAGGATGTATCTGTTTTTAATGTTTTAATGTTGTAGTGTGAATGGTTGTTTTCAGTCTATTCTTGTGTATATTGTGTTTTCATTAAGTTAGTTCCAACATGCCACTGTTTTCGAAACTACGTCAGATAGGGACCAGGAAAGGATACTCGAAGAGTCAGTCCCCGTCCCGCCTAGAGACACCCCTGGTCATTTCATGTATCAGAAGCATGGGCTAGATGCCATACTGTTTTTAGACTTATGGGTAGATTACACGAAGGATCTAGAAGAGAAGTATAGATGGCCTGCCTCAGGAACATGGGATGCTGAATGCATTATGAGAGTAGAGGAAGCACTATGGAAAAAGAAAGTTAGACCGTCCCAGAAATATGCCATTGAGTTATGGCGTAAAGAAGCGCATAGGAGAGCAGAGAAAGAATTCCACAAAGCAGAGAGAAGTAAAGAAGCAGCAGAAAAAACCAGAGAAAAAGAGCTAAAGGAAGAAGGGGAACGGGTCAAGGCAGAACAAGCAGATCGAGAAAGAAATGCCCTCATTACAGGCATGTATCCCGTCCTCGCTGAAGGACTAGCTAAAGTGACCCCCTCAGGAGCATCAGGTAATTTGCCGCCACCACTGATACCGACTAAAGTACGTAGGCATAGACAGATAGAAGCTGAGGCTTTTATTTCCTCCTATCTAGCGGAGCCTGCTCCGGGTTATGTTAACGCAGACTTCCCTCCTCCTGTCCCATCCGTCAACAATCCTTTTCTCCCTCCGCCCCCACCACAGGATCAGCTTGCACAACTGCTTCCGCCACCGACCGTGAAAGACAACTTAGGACAAGGGGCAGTGGGAGGGGGGCCACCAGCATCACCACTAACACCGCCAGCAATGCGAACACTGCAAGAGTTAGGACTACAACGAACACCACAAATGACAGCATCACCCTATAAGCATAATGTAACGATTTCACATTGTATATACGATCCAGTACCAGGTATGGGTGCAATGCTCGTGTACTCACTACGACTAAGACGCGCGTAGAGTATCTGATCACATTACCAGGCATGAAGGAAAATTTAGACAAAATCTACCATTTCATTAGAACGGGGGAGGGACCCGAGAGTATAGAAGAGGCCATGGAACAAAGAAAGGTGGAGGTTCAACGCACAATTTTACGTTTTTTGAATAACTGTCTGATCAGGGAACAAGACCAGCCAGATAAAGGAGTAACTAAAGGTATGACTGATTGGAGTGACAACATAGCTGCCGGTAAACATGATACAGTGGGAAAGACAGAATGCATGTACAGGAAAATACGAAAAGAGATTTTAAACTTACACAGGAAAGAGTCTGACGAGAAAGAGGATACAGCATCAGAAGATGCTGAGCATGAAACAGAGGAAATGGGTAAAATAAATTATGTAGGCAGAGCTCGACAGTTTGACAGGCCTAAGTGCCTCGACTACCGCAAACAGGGACCTCCTATAAAAGAAAGATATTCCCTCGAACATTTATTCCAAGCTACTGAGAACGCACTGAAAAGACGAGTTGAGTGCGATAGACCCCACACCGTACACGAACAGTAATTAGCCCGGTCAGCAGTTCAATGGGTGTCTAATTCTAACATATATAACAGTGACGTAGTGGCTCAGACCTTTTTGAGCCTTCCGCCGAACGAACAGCGTTTGGCTGGTATTTACATGGTTCAACATCTGATCACGTTGTACGAGAGTCAACATTCTGATCCCGGTCCCTTGTATAAATTACTGGATGATATACTCCTAGAGAGATGGATAGGCCTAGGTACCGAATTAATTAATGTCATTCTAGTCCAACGACATAAGTACTTGACTTTTCTGACCACATGCATGATTCCTGCCCCACACTATGACAGAAAGGGTTTATACACCATTGACAAAAATAGAAATACTGGAAATGAAAAGGATGCTGCCCTGCCATGATAAAGACCCGGGGGGGGTTCCACCGTGAATTGAAAGACATTCTCCGCATAGGGGATTACACGTACGCTGACATCATTAAATTATTAAAAGTACTGTTACCAGCAGGTATTTACGAAAAGCTTAAAGAGAAAGATTGGGAGGTGGGAGAGAAAAAGATACGTTAGACAGAGTTGGAAAATGAGGATAAAGGCCGGCTCCCTGGTGTTGGTCTTGGGGAAAAAGCTAAAGCACTACCTGAACTCTTGATACAGGTCTTGCCAAGATTATTGGTTACTAAAAAGGAAGATTGGGATGCTATTTCAGCCTGTAAACAGAAACCAGAAGAAAAATGTTTTTCTATCAATAGTGGCCTTAAGCCAAGTAGTGAATCGTATCCACATCTTTTTGTGAGCAAATTAGTAGAGAATTCCTTACCCCCGATCAAGAATAGAGTACTGAAGGTTGAGAGTACCTGGCAAGCAAATAGCCCTTCCCAAATGTTGCAAATGTTACAATATCACCAGAACAGAATTAGAGAGGAACAGGAACATGAAAAGAGACGCATGAAAGATACGAAAATGAAAGTGCTAGTTGCACAATCGGTACCAGCTAATGGGCATAAAAAGGGCACGGCACCTGTTAAAGGGAACTGTAATTATTGTAAGCAACCAGGTCACTATGTAAATGAATGTGCTGTCCTGAAACACAATATAGCTACAGGCAAGACAAAAGAAAGGCCACATCCTCCCAGACAGAATAGCACCCTACATAACACCCCACAGAACACGCAACAGACAGTAGTTCTACCCCAACCAATAGCTGCCACACAACAAGTCACGCAACAAATGTACCAGTACGCACAGTCAGACTATCCAGAATATCAACAGTACTCATGAAACAGCCTAGAGAGGGAGGTTGGCTTGCCCCTTATCGAAGTTCCTGTAGATCAAGAGGGTCCCTATGTACATAGTCGTGTATTGGGAAAAGACAGAAAATTTCTGATTGACACAGGGGCGAGCAGAACTACCATCAGTCATGACGAGGTTCCAGGGGCACCCCTCTCAGGCTCACAGAATATTTCCCTGGGATTTTCAGGAAAGCCTATTGTTAACGAAGTGTCAAAGCCAGTTTCCCTAGGAGTCGGTCCATTGTCCCGTACTACAGACTTGTTACTTACTAAGTCATGTCCATAAAATTTGCTTGGTATAAAGACATTGAAAGAACTAGGAGCAGTTATTTGTTGTTCTCCGGAAGGAGTGCGATTGTTTTTATGTGATTTTAAAGGACATTATGTGTTGAAAGATTTTGATCCCAGACTCCAGAATCTACCACAGCATTTATGGGCACAAGGTCCGACTGACGTAGGTTACATGCACATTACGCCATACCGTGTCACTCTCAAACCAGGAGTAGTACTGCCACGCATCCGACAATACAAGTTACCACCTGATGCCGTAGTAGCATTACTGAAAATTGTTGACGAACTCATTGCACAAGGAGTGGTAGTAGAAACTGACTCAAATGTATGTAATTCACCTGTCATCCCTATTCTTAAACGAACTGACTCTAATGCACCACCAGTCTACAGACTAGTGATTGACCTTCGAGAGCTGAACAAATGTATAATTCCACAATACCCAGTGGTCCCAGACATTTCTTCGTTACTGACTGCAATTGATTCCGAGGCAACGGTCTTCACTGTAATTGATCTAAAGAACGCCTTCTTCAGTGTCCCAATACATCCAGAAAGCCAATACTTATTCTGATTCTGTTTAAATGGACGCAGCTTCAAATTTACGAGAGCTCCTCAAGGTTTCACAGAAAGTCCTAGTATTTACAGTCAAGCATTGAAAAGACAACTAGACAGTATTCACATGCCTGCCAACACCGCATTGCTCCAATATGTAGACGATATCCTGATCACAGCACGAACAGAACAAGACTGCGAACGTGCATCACTGACAGTCTTATACTTTCTGGCAGACAAGGGGCACAAAGTGTCCCCTTCGAAGCTGCAATTCTGTGCACAGCAAGTGGTGTACCTTGGACACTTGCTGTCCAAGAGGGGTAGACAGCTAACACAAGACCGTATTCAGTTAATTGCTAATCTTTCACAGCCCAAGACACAAAAGGAAGTACAGGCCTTCATTGGACTCACTTCTTACTGCAGACAATGGATTCCCCAGTATGCATATCTAGCAAAACCACTCATACAGCTAACAACACAGGAGGCAGGGTCTTCGACTGTCCTCCCTTGGACACAAGAACATACACTTGCATTTGAAGAATTGAAAAAAGCCTTATGTCAAGCACCAGTTTTAGCGACTCCTTGTTACAACAAACCTTTTACGCTTTTTGTCACTGAACGAGACGGTACAGCATTATCTGTCCTTACACAAGATCAAGCAGGAAAACACAAGCCTTGTGCTTATTTTTCTAGTACATTGGATCCAGTGGCACAGGCTCTGCCTGCGTGCCTGAAATCAGTTGCAGCAACAGCCCTAGCAATAAGACAGAGTGATTCCATAGTGTTAGGACACCCTCTGACAGTACAGGTTCCACACTCAGTGGAAGCTCTCTTGAACAGGACTCAGACACAACATCTGACTGTAGCGAGACTGACAGGATATGAACTGACATTATTTCAGCCACACATAGAGATCAGACGATGCAATATTCTCAACCCTGCTACACTTTTGCCCTCAAGCACAACAGACACTGCACCACATGACTGTGTGGAAGTAATTAATACAGTGACGAAGCCAAGACAGGACTTGACAGATGTTGCATTGCCAGACCCTGACCTGACACTTTATGTTGATGGTTCATGCATGAGAACAAGCACAGGAGAGTTAGTGGCCGCATATGCAGTGACCACTGATACTGAAGTCATAGAGACACAACGAATAGATACACTGTCAGCACAAGCAGCAGATCTCATCGCTCTGACACAAGCCTGCGTACGAGCCAAGAACTTGAAAGTAAACATATATACAGATTCACAGTACGCTTTCGGGGTCGTTCATGACTTCGGAGTGTTATGGCAGGAGAGAGGTTTCCGGACCTCTCATGGGGCCAAAATTCAGCATGGTCCCCTTATTCAGGCTCTGTTAGAAGCTATACACTTGCCTACAGCCATAGCCATCATGAAGTGCAAAGCACATACGAAAGCCACAGACACCATTTCCCAGGGTAACGACCTGGCAGATCGAACAGCTAAATTTACAGCCCAGACTCCAACAGACACTCCAATAGACATGACAAAGACAGAAGTGCCAACACTGACAAACTGCATGACAGTCAGGGATCCCACACAAGATGTACTCGACATACAGACACATGCCACTCCAGACGAAATAAAGAAATGGACTGAACAAGGAGGGGTCCAGACTGACCAGGGTTGGATGACAAAAGGCAAAGCTACATGGTTTCTTCCTGACTCTATGGTACAAGTCATAATAAACACAGCACATAGTCCATCACACTTAGGAGAAAAGGCTATGCTAGGCATTTTACAGAATATTTGGTTCAACAAGCACCTGCGTGCAGCAGCAAAACAGAAAGTTCGCACCTGCATGATCTGTTGCCAGTTCAATCCAGGCAAAGGCATTCCAGTGGAACAAGGTGGATTTCATCCTCCTGACCACCCTTTTGAAGTCCTCCAGATGGATTATATCCAGATGGACAGATGTAGAGGATACAAATATGTCCTAGTAGTTGTATGTGCACTATCTAGATGGACAGAAGCATACCCAGTCCCAGATTACACTGCTGTAACAACTGCCAGGCAGTTGGTTCGAGAGTTCTTTCCACGTTACGGATTGCCCCGTGTTGTGTACTCGGATAACGGTCAGCCATTCTCTTCTGAATTAATGAAACAAGTATCTCTTCTGTTAGGGTACCAGTGGAAGTTCCATTGTGTACGACACCCAGAGGCAGCCGGACTTGTAGAGAGACACAATCAGACACTTAAGACAAAATTAGCGAAAGTCTGTGCAGAAAACGGCGTGGATTGGATGGTAGCCTTGCCGGTTGCCCTCTTTTACATGCGTATGGTAGCTCATTCCAGAACAGGACTGTCCCCTTACGAGGTGGTTTTTGGTAGACCACCGAATATGTGGGGTACGCCTATGCCAAAGAGAATTACCGATGTTGACAGTAATATGCTGACAGATTAACTGGCTTCCTTGATGTCTGCACTCCTCTCTTGTCGTTCACAGGTTGCAGCCGCCTTCCCCGACAACACCCAAGTTAAAGAACACTCCATTGTTCCAGGAGATGTGGTGCTAGTCCGGAATTTTGATCGTTCAAGCCCTCTCGAGCCCCGCTGGCGCACACCGAAATTAGTACTGCTTACCACGAGGACTGCCGTCAAGGTCGAGGGAAGAAAAGGCTGGACCCATGCCCAACACATCAAGAAATTCCATGGACATACCGGAACTGTAATCGAAACTAAAGACTGCCCTGAAACTAGTGACTCAAAGCCCCCTTTGCTAGAAAAAACTCCGCAACAGGAGTATAGGTCCAAATTACGGTCTAGTAAGTCAGACAGCGTTTAATTGTAGACCAGAATAGTAGACAGAGAGATAAGAAAGAGAAATACTGCAAGACTTTACGCAGTAGATGTATAGTAACTCTGATTATTATGTTTCTTCTAAGTATATCGATTATAAGTATCAGCTTGACGCTACATGTTTTCTTTCCTCCTATTGGTTCACATATACATTCTTCCTTCAACGACACTGTAGAGCACACATTCAGTGATCTGCCACCCCATGAACTGTCATATCGACTAGCACTGCGCAACAATACTTTTATTCGAATGTTGCACCATTCTCATCAGACCAGCAATGTAACGAATTGTTGGGTATGTGGCCGACTCCCACCTTATCAGAAAACGAAGGGAGTGCTGCCCCTCTTTCCTTTCCCGTTTTCGCACAATGGTTCGTGCGGAGCATGGTTTGCTTTAATGTCATCACAAGACAGAAAGTTCACAGATTCCCAGGGTGAATGGATCTGGGGAGATTTAAATAAAGTAATGAATGAGGCATGTTTTCCAGACGAAGATGGTCTTCCCCAGAGAAAAGGAACAGATCTAGAAAATGAAGTGTACGAACAAGGAAATGCTTCTCTTAACTTTATGATTTTGAATGTCCAGTCCGAGAAAAATACAGGTCCACCGTTCATAACAGTCCTACCCGTAAAAGGTGAATTATGCGTTAGAAAGAAAGGATCCGTGCATTTAGGACACAGTGATTGTAATACTGTAGTCGAGTTCAATGATAAAGGAAAGTCTACTTTCAAAGCTTCCCGCCATTCCTATTTTATTTGTGGTCAGACAGCCTATGTACGTCTGCCCTTAGACTGGGGTGGGACGTGTTATATAGCGTTCCTACTGCCACCCGTCTTTCTAGCCCCGTCCCATTATCATCGAGATTCCCGACTAGTACATGTTAGACACAAGAGGAAGACTGATTCCCCAGTTGTCGATCAAACTGAGACAGCTTTGGAGCAATATACAGACTTCAATAAAGGATTCTTTTTCTTCATAGGTCCCGTCCAAAACAGTAAATTAATACGCAGGTTAACAAGAACTCTTGAAGCAGTAGTGAATGAGACTGCATCTGCTCTGGCGAACTTGACGGAGGAGCAGTCTGCTATGAGACTTTTTGTTCTTCAGAATCGCCTTGTTCTTGACGTCATCCTGGCAGATAGGGGCGGGGCTTGTAGAGTGATCGGCTCCAGTTGTTGCGTGTTTATTCCTAATAACGCGCCATCCGTGTATGCAGCAATAACACGACTCCATAAGATAGCTCACGAGATACATCAGAACCCAGGCACATGGACTTGGTCCGGTTGGCTCTGGAGTGTAATATCAGCATGGGGATGGAAAGTATTGTCGTTCCTAGGAATGATACTATTAGTTATATTCAGTTGCTGTCTCTGTCTGCAATGTGGCCCAGCGATTTGCGGCTTGTGTGCCACTGCCTGTATTCCCCATCCACGTATACAAAAGAAAAAAGACGAGCAAATGATGCTGTATGATCAGATATATGGTATCATGAATATAGATGTGTCCTGAAGGGCACAGTAGGGGACAAGGAGGGAATGAGGAAATAGAAATTTTATGCTCAGCCGAAAGGTGCCCAACTCGGCCTGCCAAGACAGTATTTTGCCTACAGTTATCTGCTATGTTCCACAGAAACACATTCCTGCTTAATGAAAAGGGTAAACATATTCCGCCTGCAGAAGATAGGGCCTAGCCTTTCTGTCTCCATTCAAGTGATTTACAGAACCCGTATCCATAGAAGGCCCATGGCCCCACGCAATGCACCAAGAAATATATGCACACACTAGCATTTAGTGATGAGCAGCTTTTGCTCGAGCGACCTTTAAGCCAGATAATACATCCTCCAAACTCAAGATATCAGATAATACCAGAAGTGCAGGTCGTCCTGACATCCAAGACTCCTCTACTAGCACGAAAGTCAGCTCCCCCCAGTTTCCCCCAGTTACACGTCAATTCTACGTCATGACCAAGTTTGCGCGCACAAGTAGGGTAAAGGTTCCTGCTGACCATGCAGACCCCCTCTATGTATCTACCCACCTATGACACACCTATGACTCATTAAGTGAGCACCCACGTGTACGCCTTCTTTCACGCCCATGTGCTCTTATCTCTCTCTCTTCACTTGCTCCGCCTGGAGTGCTCCACCTTCTCTATGCAAGTTAATGTATTTTTTAACTATAAATAATGCACTCTGTAAATAAAGTTCAGATGACGATCCTTCCTGATCCTTAGTGGTGATGGAACCCGATTCTCCCTTAACTCGAGTTACTGAATTAAAGCACTTCTTAATCGGACACCACGGACTCTGCCTCTCATTATATGCATGATCCTTGTTAATGTATAGAAATTCCGACAGGGTAATTATTTTATTTACCACAGGATGCTCCTGCTCTGATCGTTCTTTAGGATCTCCTCTAGCCCTTCCTTATAGTGTATCAATTCTATAGTTGACCATCATTGCACCCAGAATAGCAGAGGTCTCAATATAGCATGTTGTTCTGTACGTTTAACATTTAAGTCCATAACAATGGGAATTGAGAGTGTTCATACCGGTAGATTTAGTAGTCTTCTAAGAAATTGATTTTCCCCTATTTCAAAGCTCTTTTTACAGTAGGGCCCCCATATTTCAGCCCCGTAAAGAGAGCCTGATTGTGCTACATGTTTAATTACCTCTAAGGCGTGGGACACTGCTTTTGAGATGCTACTACTGTGTCTCTATTATAGGCAATGAGTTTTGAAGCAAGGTAATCTTGTTTTTTTCCAATTGAGGCTTCAAAGATGACTTGGTATCTAGGGTTATACCCAAATAGCTCAAACCTTGCACATATTCCAACTTTTGGTTATTAATCACTAAATTCTTTTTAAAAGATCTATGTGGGTTTATTGCCATTTCCTTAGTTTTGCTGAAATTTATCTCACGGCCCATCTTATTACAGTATACATGGAAAGAATCCATTAGGCATTGTAGTCCTTTGGGCGTTTGTGATATCAATATGATATCATCAGCAAATAAAAGAGCCGGCATCAAGTCCCCCCCCCAACGGGGGCATGGCTAAGCATGCAATGGCGGCGGACGCACTTGGGTAGAGCTCCGTGATAAGCTCCCCTTCCCTGAGCCGATTCTCCGCCAAATTTCATCGTGGCCGCCTGAAACTGCAGGCGGACTTCCCCGGAGCTCACCTTGGCAATCTGGCCGACTTTTGACCCGAGACTCCGACGGGGCCGACCCCGACCTATCCTGCGACCCTCCTGCGGGACTGGATGCCCCCTGACCGGTGGTGCAGTCAAGGGAGACCGAGGCTTAGGCCCAGCGCACAGGCCCCGACCAACAGGCCGCACCGCACTGCCTGAGGCCCACTGACCGACTGCCGCCACACCGGGAGCAACCGCCGGTGGCTCGGAGGCTGCCCTGCCCCGCAACAAGGCACTAGCGACAGGCCCGGGCTGAGCGGAGGACGGACGCCCACCACCCGCATCGCGGCCCCCACGTGACTGCTGCCCCGCAGGAGGAGAAGACTAGCCGGGCTTCCCACCGGCGTACCTGGAGCAGCCGAGGTGCGGTGATCGATCCCGGAGAGGCGCGGGTGAGACAGGAGCCCCGGCCGGCGGGGGCCCTCCCCCGGGAAGCCACACTGCAACCTGCACCACCCGGTGAGTCCACAACGCCCCAGCCGGCACAGAGGAGCCGGCGCGGAGCGGCCGCCCCCAAGCCTGGCGCCGCGGCCCTGAGCCCCCGGCCTGATTGACGCACCACTGCCGAAGACGGAACGGCCGCCCCCCTGCGCCGGGGGCACACGGAGGGGCATTCAAAGAGGAGCACACCTGCGGGCCCCCCCCCACGGAGGTGGAGGCTGCTTGGGGGACAGCGAGGCACACGTGTCGAGGTGATCCGGACAGGACCGAGTAGCCGGCCCTGCACGTGACGCCCGGACTCCCTGGACCCACACACCGCGCGCGCCTCCTCGGCCCCCGCTGCGCCCGGGGCGGCATGGCGGAGCCGTGTCGTGGGAGGGAGAGAACCCGCCTGACGGACCCCCCCCCGGGCGCAACGACGACGGCCACGATTTAAGGGGCGGCTGCTGACCCCCAGGCCCCCCACCCAGGAGGGGCGTGATCCCGGAGGTGCCACCGGAGTGGCACAGGCAAGGACTCTGCTAGACGGACACCCCTGCACATGTCTGGAGGGGTGCGGACCCGCACCGGGACTGGTGGGGCCCCGCCAAAGGGGAAAACAGACAAACTGCTCAATAAAATGGCCGCCGAACAATTAGCCACGAGGCTGGACAGTGTGCTGGCGGCCGTGGAATGCATGGAACAGTCACTCCAGCAGACCAGAACCTCCCTGGAGTCTAAAATAGATGGTGTCGCCGTGGACCTGACCCTCCTACGGGACGACCACAGGAAGCTGTCCGACCGGACCAAGACCCTGGAGGGCGCGGTGAAGGAGATTGAGCCCAAGGTTACCCAGACAGACAGGCAAGTGCAGGATCTCCTGAACAGAGTAGAGTTCCTGGAGGACAGGGCCGAGGACGCGGAAGGGAGGGCGAGACGCAACAACATCAGACTCAAGGGGGTCCCAGAAAAATGGGAAGGGAACCATCCCGCGCAGCATGTGGAGGACTGGCTTCGGGCCCTGCTACCCGAGGGCACGCTATCGCCCCACTTTGTCGTGGAACGTGCACACCGAGTGCCGACAAGGCCCTACACCACCGGCGCCAACCCGAGACCACTACTCTTCAGGATATTGAACTATAGGGACCGGGACACGGTGCTGCGGGAAGCAAGACGACTGGGCGAAATACGCATAGACAATGCGGCGATCATGTTTTTTCCCGACTACACCATCCAGGTGCAACGCCAAAGACACGACTTTATGGAAGTAAAGCGGAGGCTACGCACCGCAGGCCTCAAATACTCCCTGCTCTTCCCTGCAAAACTGAGAGTGGTGGCGGGGGACAACACCTACTTTTTCGGAACCCCCGAGGAGGTCAGTGAGTGGCTGGACGGAGGCACAGACACGGCGCCTAAACACCCTCAAGGAGGTGAGAAGAGGTCCAGGCCACGCGGGCCACGGCGCCGCCGCAGACACAGAACTCAACATGAACAGTCCCAACGGATGGAGGAGGGGTCGCGACACTCTCCCCCGATGGACCAGATGCTCCAGGAACAACGCGATGCGCTCCGGAGGGTTTCCCAGCTAAGCAACCCGCCTTCACAGGAGACGATCCTCGAGGACGGCCAGCAGACAGTACCCAGCGATGAGGATGAGGCCATATATGGGATCCCGAACTCACAGATCTCAGTGGACCTGCCAGTCGTCACGCCGCAAACCTCTGACCTGATCCACTGACTCCACAAGAGAAGTTTGTGAAGTGCATGCCATGGCAGGGGGGAGGCGGCAGAGGCGGCAGAGGCTAACTGGACGCTGAAGCGCAGCTGACGCCCAACACTGCTGGGGGCGCACTCTTCCCCCCCCTGCCTGCCGATTGTGGACATCTGGAACAGTGAGTACTGCCTCTGTGGCACTGGTGGTCGGCGGGGATGGCGATGGCGGGGTTGCCTTTTGACCTGTACTCATCCTTAGCCACCTCCGAGTGAGGGCCCGGGTGGGGGGGGACCCCTCCTGACAGGGGCTTGGGCCCACATCGCATCTCAATTTGCCCCCCTCCTGCCGGGACTCACACAAGCGGGGCCCCCCACGGACAGAGTGGCACCATGCACCGGCACGCAGACGGTGGCTACCAGCAACCTGTATCATAAGGCTCGGGGATGGAACTTGATTCCCTTAACTGACTAAACATCCTCTTTGCTGAGACTGTGCTTGTGCACACTGCCCCTTAGACTAGAAAGGTTGTCCCTCTCAATTGAGAACATGGACGGTGGCCCGTTTCGCCACTGCCCTTTTGGTATTTTAGTGGGGTTCACCCACAGTTGGTTACTGTTATTCATTGTTTTTCCCCCACCTAATGTCTTCCTGAACATTGCTGAGTGTACTATGGGGGGTGGATACGGGAAAGCTGGGGAAAGTGCTGCGAGAGCCCTTGGTGGAGCTGCTGTTCGTAGAAATGTTGGGGTGGGGTACACACTGCTAGAATGACTGTGATAAAGTTATGTACTTGGAATATCAGAGGCATGCACACACCTGCGCGTAGGTATCAAATATACTCCTACCTGAAAAGACAACAAGTGCAAGTTGCACTCCTGCAGGAAACACACTTATGTGGGGCGGAGGTGGCTGCGCTGCGACGCAGATGGAGGGGACAATTGTATGCCACTGAGTACTCCTCGTTTCCCCTTGGGGCGCTATTGTGGGTAAGGCCGGGCACTCCATTCACAATGTCAGAAGTTTTCACAGACCCATAGGGGAGGTATGTCCTGGTAAAGGGTCGTATGGACGGGCAACCAGTCGTCCTGGCGTTCATTTACTCTCCAAACACGGACCAGGGAAGCTTCCTAACACGCATTTCAGAGAAGCTGGCGCCCTGGCACGGCGTCCCCTGGATACTGGGAGGCGACTACAACATGGTGCTGGACCCTATGTTGGACCGTTCGGTCCCGCCCAGGCCAGACGCAACATCCTTGGGAGCCACGAGGGCACTCACACAGTGGGCGGCACAGTGGGACCTGAAAGATGCATGGCGCGCGCACAATCCCGACTCCAGGATATACTCTTACTACTCAGGGGCGCACGCGCTGCACGTCCGCCTTGACAGATACATGGTGTCAACGGAAATGCTGCCGCACATCACTGACTCCCAATACCTTGGCCGGACACACTCGGACCACAACCCGCACACACTGAACATGGCTTGGGAACGCCCACACCCACCCATCCCTGCATGGCGACTACAACCTGCTTTGCTACTAGACGCCCCCTTTAGAGACTCCCTGCAGGCCCGCGTAGCACAATACTTCACAGACAACTCGGACACAGCGTCATCCCCAAGAGTGGAATGGGACGCCTTCAAGGTGGTGATACGGGGACACTGCCTAGGCACACAGGGGAGTATGCAGAAGAAATTGGAGGCAGACCTACGCAGGGTGGAAGCGGACTTACTCCGCTGGGAGCAGGAGGCGGTGGCTGGCGCGGGGGACCGGCTGAGGGAGGCCCGAGCGGAACACGCAGCATTGCTGGAAAGACTGAGGCACGTTAATTTTGCGGCCCACTCGGCGCGAGTACACCAACATAGTGACAAGCCCGGGAGACTACTGGCCTGGCTGGTCAGACAGAAGACCCGCACAGAGCCAGTGTCCGCAATCCGCACAGCTGAGGGAGAGATAGTGTACACACAAAGCAAGATACATCAAGCGTTTGTGGGGCACTACCAAGCCCTGTACAAATCACACCTGAGGGTCTCCGCTGCCTCCATTGCGGATTACCTTGTAGACATTCAACTGCCTTCCCTCACGGACGCACAACGGGGGGATCTAGGAGCACCATTCACCCGGGAGGAACTGCGCGAGGCCATTTTCGCACTGTCCAATGGCAAATCCCCTGGCCCGAATGGCCTACCCGCGAGTTCTTTAAGGCTTGTTCAGACACGCTGATCCCAGAGATGCTCAAGCTGTATGACAATGCAATTGAGGACTCGGCGCTACCGGACTCGCTCAATGAAGCAAACCTGGTCTCCCTATTGAAGCCAGGCAGGGACGGTACGTGCATGGGGTCCTACAGGCCATTAGCCATGTTGAATACTGACTATAAAATCTTCACCTCCCTGTTGGCCCGACGCCTGGCCTTAGAGGTCCCGACACTGGTACATGCAGACCAGAATGGGTACATGCCGGCGAGGAGCACCTCTCGTAACCTGCGTCGCCTCTTCCGAGTTCAGGAAGCGGCCACACTACAATGGCCGAGATCGGGGTGTCTAGTCTTGGACCTAGAGAAGGCTTTTGACTCTGTGGAGTGGCCATACTTAGGGGCGGTGCTGGACAGGTTAGGCGTAGGCGATGCCTTCGTGGACATGGTCGGACTACTTTACCAGAGGCCCAGCGTCCGAGTGCGGACGGGCAGGCTGCTATTGGAGACGGTGCGGGTACGCAGAGGCACCCGACAGGGTTGCCCCCTGTCACCCCTCCTTTTCTCTCTGGCCATCGAGCCCCTGGCGGCTCTACTACGGGATAAGGGAGCGGAATGGGGGATCCCGCTGGCTGATGGAATACACACGGTCTCGCTTTACGCGGACGACCTGCTGCTCTATGTGCGAGACCTCACCGCGGTACCCGCCATGCTGTCGGACATTTTCCGGACCTTCGAGGAAGTGTCGGGCCTTAAGGTCAACTGGACCAAGTCCGGCGTATACTCGTTCAGCCCGGACTTGGGGGAGTGCGACGTGCACCTTGGAGGCGCTCGGCTCGCATGGTACCCGACCACGTTTAAATACCTCGGGCTCCACATCTACAGAGACCCACAGAACATACTGGAGGGCAATCTGGTGCGCGCTATCTCCTCGTTGCGGGCCCAGATGACCTTCTGGAAGACTTTGCCATTGAACGTGCCCAGCCGGATTGCGCTATCCAAAATGATAGCGCTGCCCAGGCTACTCTACCACTTTGCGAATATCCCACTGTATGTCCCCACAAGGATATTCCGCAAACTGGAATCAATGCTCCGCGGCTTGATCTGGAACACGGGACGCCCACGCGTGGCCCTGGTGAAGCTGTACTCCCCGACTGCGGAGGGAGGGCTGGCAGTCCCCAACATGGAGCTGTATTACCTGGCTGCACAGCTACAATGGGTGACTTATTGGCTTAGCGACTCACACCTCGACGACACGGCCAACGCAGACTACCAGTGGACACACCCACAGGTGTGCGCCCTGTTTCACCCACTGACCAAGGGACCACGCCCTCTACCCCTGCACATGGCTGTGGCCCGTAAATGCTTTGTCCGTAGCCTGAAACTGACGCAGAATGTCAGGCCGTATGCCCCTGCCCTCCCCCTGGTGGGCACCCCCCGGAGGAGTGGGATGGTGAAACCACGCAACCTGGAGCTCTGGACTGCAGCCGGAGTGGAGACCATGGGCGACCTGTATGCGGACGGAGCCCTGCTTCCGTTTGCGGAACTGTCGGAGGGCACGGGTCTGCCGGCGGGGCAATTCCTGCTCCACGCGTCAGTAATGCGGGCGTATACAGAATCCTGGGGGGATATCCAGGAGGAGCCACCGATCCATCACCTAATACAGTACCTGCATGTTATGGGCAGGGGCTCACACATTACACACTGGCTGGCGCAGGCACTTCTCATACACACGCAAAGACCCACACAGTCGATCAGGGACAAATGGGCAGCCCACCGTGGGAGGACCTGGACGGATAAGGAATGGAACCTGGTTCTGGCCAGCCCTGTGAACATCCCACGCAACTCCCGCTTCCGAACCATTCAGTTGTACATACTGCACCAGGCGTACTTATCACCAGATAGAATAAATAAATACTTCGCGACCAACACTGCCGCCTGTCCCAGATGCGACCTGCTGGGCGCGGACATCTTACATATGCTCTGGCACTGCCCATCTCTGGCCACATACTGGGGGGAGGTGACATCACTCCTGACACACAGCACAGGCCCGGGGTTACCAAACACGTGGGAGGCATGTGTTCTTGGGTTGTATAAAAGGACTAAACTAAATAAAACGCAAGCCCGGTTCTGGGATCTGGGCCTCATCACAGCCAAACGACTGCTCACTCGGCACTGGAAGAGAAGGGAACCACCAACCCCCGCACACTGGTATGCATCCTTCACTAACTGGGCCAGAGCAGAGGGCACAGCACTACGCCGGGAGGAGATAGCGGGTTTGAGGCAGTTCCCGATCGCACAACTCTGGGATGATATCCTGGGGTCCCTACAGGGGGAGGGCGAGGTCAGAGGGCTCACATAGAGACCGCTGAGATGGGCGGGCGCTGCAGGGGTGACAGCTCAGTAGACAGAACTGCGCATCACATCCCCCCCGAGCATAACACCGATCCTCAGGCGCGCAGGTCACGGACACAGCCAGCCACCCACACGAGGACTCTCTAGCATACGGTCTCGAAATTTGCCACCAGCACCACGCCCCTGACACCGCTCCCACGAGTACACTCCCCCCCCCATTCTTTGCCCCTTACATATTCCCAAGGTTACGGTTTCGGACTCCTGTTTTTCCAGCTGTAGCTATAACCCCTTCCACGTCACGGTGGAAGGATGCCACCAGCCGCGCATTCGGCAGCGAGTCCGGGTGCGGGCAGCATCTGCCAAAACTACAGCTAGGTTACTTCATCCGTCTGCTACACGCACCACACACTAGGACGACAACCGGTGAGGCACCACTGCTCACCGAGGCTGTCCCTCATCAGGTCCACGGCTATCTGCGCATGCACACCATTGACCCCCCATTCCACTAACACATTTTCAGTGCACACTGCATCGTTCGGAGGGTTTTTGGCACCATGCATGCTGGAAGGGCACGACGCAGCGCAGCCACACAAGAAACAATGGGACACACCGATACGAACTGTTCTGTTTCATTTGCAGAGTTAACGGTTTACTTATAGAAAAAATGTAAAATAAGACGTCACTTATAGACATGATTGTGTGCTAAACGAGAGCGATATGAACGAAAAACCTGAAGTCTAGCACACCAGAAGACGAGTAAAGTGCCGCAGAGCGCCCTCCCCTGTAAACCTCTACCCCTACGATCCAACACCTTGTTGCAGCCGGCCCGCGGGGTTGTAGGCTTTGCTATATGTACTGCACTTTTGAACAATAATAAACGTCTTAAAAAAAAAAAAAAATCAAGTCCCCCCCCCCCCAACTTAGGCAAATTGTGCATCCGTACAAATGGTTTGGGATATCGTTTACATATAATGAAAATAAGGTGGGGGCCAGTGCACACCCCTGGCGTACACCCCTTCTTACAGGGATAGCCTTGGTGAGTTCGCCCCTCTGACCCAATCTTACTTTTGCGAAATTGTCCTTGTAGAATCTTATTATTTGCACGAGTAATTCGTCTGGCACCCCTTGGCATTCAACGATTCCCAAAGTAAATGTCGGGGTATAAGGTTGAATGCAGCCTTTAGGTCTACAAAGGCGATCTACAAGTGGCTCTTTTTTACGTTTATGTATTTCCAGCAAATGCATATAAATCTCAAAACCTGATATATTGTACTGGTTTTAATTCTAAAACCCACCTAGAATTTTGAGAGCACATTGTTCTCTTCAAGCCAATCGTTCAATTTGTTTAAAATATGCCTAGAAAAAATTGTCTGTAAAATATCAATTAAACTAATTGGTCGATAAGTTGTGGGTCATAATGGTTGCCTTTCTTAAAGATCGTAGTGATTTTTGCCCCTTTCCACCTTTCCAGGATTCAGGTATTGGTGAGCCCGAGGCCTTTGGATTGCATAAGCAGTTTATGTATGGGACCCAGACACTTCTATCATGTCTCAGCAAATTTCCAAGTGTATTGTCGGGCCGGGCGCTTGACTGCCGTCAATGTTTCTTGCAAACTAAAATATAGATGAATGGCATTTGGATTAGTTACAAGATCAATGGTAGTAGAGGTTTGTTCAGTTTCAGCTGCCGCATAGAGACATGAGAAGTGGTCGACCGAAGTATTGTCATCAAGAAAAAGGTCCTTTGGATCCCTGACTGTCTTATTTCCTTTTGTTATTAACCTCCAATAGCCTGCCTGGTCTTTGGACTTTGCTGCGCTTATTAAATCCGTCCAAATATTATCATCCCAGGTTTTTTTCCATGAGCAAGGGTTCTCTTGTATTTAATCCTTTTCTCCCTTGTGACGATTATATTATTTTTTATTGCCAATATAAGATCGGCTTTGGCTTCACGACACTCCTTGTTATACCAAGGGTTAGCAACTAGATTTGAGTCAATTCTTCCTCCGCTACACTCCTTGGGTATTCTACTCACAATCGGTGCAAAAGCATCTAAAAATGCATGGTGTATGTCCAATATTGGAAACTCTACTGCTGGTAAGTCTATGTGGGGGGAGATAATATCTGCAAAAGTATTATAGATCTGCGTCATGGATGGATCATTTGCTAAGATATGAGGCCACTTTAAGGCTTGACGATTGTTACTCACTAAGGTGTCATCTGTGGAGATATTGTTACCTCCACTGGGTGGTGTCAGAAAAAAGGTGAGTTGCTATTGTCAAATGTAGGGGTCAGTGGTCACTCTCGGTTCTGGTGTCTACTATTAAATCATGTACATTGGGCCAGAACTCAATGGACACCATTATGTAGTCTATATGACTCTGGCAATTACCTCTACAAAATGTAAAAGCATTTGGTCCGTCCGAGGGTAAGCGACCGTTACAAGCTCTGAGTCCCTGCCATGATGTTAGTTTCATAATTTGTGCAACCGCTGCGGTGCACGGCACCCATATGACAAGACACCCTGATGGCCTGTCTCAAACTGATGGAATAGCGTTGACACTGAATGTCTTGTACCCAACCCTATGAGGGGTTTCTAGTGCCCAGGTCTCTTGTAAAAGGCAAATATCACTTTGTTCTATGTATTCAAGCCATTCAGTGTCTCTAAAATTCCTATTGAATCCCGCAATGTTCCATGAAGTAAGCCATATTTCCGACTGCTTGTTTACTTCTACATCTAATGATCGGCTATTGTTAGTTTTCCAATTGAATATTTTTGTCATATGGGATTTAATCACTGAATCAGTAAAGGGCTCTAAAGAAGTAAGAGGAAGGACATTTAGGTCTTCTACCCCCTTAAACTCTGGTGTCTCACGAGCGTTTAGAGTGACCTGTGTTTCATCTGGGCTCTGTACGTTTAAAGAACATGTCTGATTGATACTGCAATTTGTCAGGGTAATAACAGGAGAGCGTATTCCATGTTCTTCAGTGGTTGGTTGTCAGTCTAAAGCGTCTTGAAATCTATTTAAAAATACAAAACGAATCACCATCATAGACAGTGTTCCTAGGTGGTGGTTTCTAGAAATAACCTAGGGGAAGACCGCAAATACAAGTGCTTTGAGGAGATATCTCCTCTTTCATATTTAAAAGACTTCGAACCAGCTGTGGCCGGCAGAAATGTATTACTAATCGCCATCTACAGTCTTGGGGGATTCACCAACCCACCCTAGTCTATGAACCATAAGGATGTCTTTCATATTCCGTGGGTTAAAATTCTTAAATGTGGTCAGCCAATCCACAGTCAAATTCCGTATGTTAGACCAGGATTCATTCTGCTCACTGTTAAAAGCGGGGACCCAAGCTAAAATTAGCACATATGGCAGGTGGCAAGCCCAGGACATCAGTATTTGTTTTCGAATCGGTACCTTTTGTGCTGTTTGTTGCAGCCAAGCCAATGCAGTTTATCGATAAATTAGGGGATGCTTGCGCAGAACGTACATTATGCGTCTCCCATTGTTTGTCATTTGATTCCTGTGGTCTACCTCAATTACTCAATATTATCAAGGCATTTTTTGTAAGCATGTCTTTCCCCACATTACTCATTCCAGCTCAGCTAGTAATTAGTGTACTTTCTGCTTGTACTGATTGTCTCGCCCCTTCAACAGCATCAGACTGAATAGTGCCATTGCTACCTCTCAAGTTTCCTATAGCAATGTTCAGCTGCTCTATCTTTTTATCCATTAAACTAAATTTCTTATCCATTATTTCGTTGATCTGGGCTAACATAGATCCAGGTGTAGTTTCTGGTGTCAATGTTAGGACACGATCTCAAACCCCAAAGCTCTCTTTCATTGATAAAGGAAAAGGGGGAGGATCTGCTTCTGTCTGTGTACTAACAGATTTTTTTCGGCATTGCGACTTGTTCATCTATATGACAAGTTGGATTAGTCGAGGCCCGTGATCCCCCTGCTCCCTTTGTTTTGGGCTTTGTGTGTCTGACAGCTCGTTTCTGCTTCATTTGGTGGTCTTTCTCGTTTGGCTTTTCTAATGTCCTTGAAGCATGTCATCTGGTAGCTATGCCTGATCTACTCACATCATCTGACGTTGTGATTGAGAATGTGGACGATGAATTTGGCAGACCGGGTGCCATTGCCTTATTTCTTACTATTATTGTTGGACTTGGTGGCAGCAGTTGTGGTGAATCACTTACATTAAGAGAGCATTACTCTAAACAAACACGCAATCAGAGGAGGTAACGCTACCTTTTTAGAAGCAGAGAGCGAGTCTACCAGTGGGACAGCAACGGCTGTAGGAGCAGGAGCAGGAGCTGAGTCCCCCCTGCTGCCGCCGCCTCTCAACACCAACGCGGACGTAGAGCGGGGGGACTCCAACACCCAGGAGCCTTTGCGGGGGCGCGCAGCAGTGACGCGCAAGAAGGCGCCCGGAGGCGCTTAAAACAGCGGCGTGGCCGGAGCGCCTTGGGAGCCTTACTCTAAACAAACACGCAATCAGAGGAGGTAACGCTACCTTTTTAGAAGCAGAGAGCGAGTCGGCCAGCGGGACAGCAACGGCTGTAGGAGCAGGAGTAGGAGCTGAGTGCCCCCTGCCGCCGCCTCTCAACACCAACGCGGACGTAGAGCGGGGGAACTCCAACACCCAGGAGCCTTTGCGGGGGCGCGCAGCAGTGACGCGCAAGAAGGCGCCCGGAGGCGCTTAAAACAACGGCGCGGCCGGAGCGCCTTGGGAGCCTTACTCTAAACAAACACGCAATCAGAGGAGGTAACGCTACCTTTTTAGAAGCAGAGAGCAAGTCTGCCAGCGGGACAGCAACGGCTGTAGGAGCAGGAGCAGGAGCTGAGTCCCCCCTGCCGCCGCCTCTCAACACCAACGCGGAAGTAGAGCGGGGGGACTCCAACACCCAGGAGCCTTTGCGGGGGGCGCAGCAGTGACGCGCAAGAAGGCGCCCGGAGGCGCTTAAAACAACAACGCCCCCTCCGCGTAGCGGGACGCGAGCGGGAGCAAACGCGGGGCTAAGCCCGGGCAAAGGGCGGGCCCTCTGTGGCCCTCAGAGGCCTGAGGAGCCTGGCCTGGGCCACCACCCCTGCCCGATTTCCTTCAGCCCAAGTGACTACCGGACACAGAAACTGTAAGTCCGCTAAATATCCAATTACAGGATACTGGGTTGTTAGTTGCCATTTATTGTTAACCCTTAAGTGTATGGGCCCGTCATCAAACTGTTATTACTACAAAAGGTCGTTTGAGATTAGCACTGGGGATTGTCATGAATTGTCGGGAGACCAGAAGCATGGCTGTTGCAGGAGCGAAAAAGTTAACCGGGACTCTGGATGACTTTATTGTTCGCACCAATGCATTGATTGATGAGGGGATAGTATTAATGGACAGGAGGGTGTCCCAAGATCTAGCTATGGCCAAGAGATCCTCCCTAGGCCTCATTGCACAGGCATGTACGCCTAACCCCGAGTTCCGCCCCAACACTCTCGCAATGGTACATAACACTGGGGATACTGGGGATTTTGATGTCTTAAGCTCACAACAGGATTTGGAAGCCACTCCCAATCTTAAACTTATGACAGAGAGTGGCTTAGACAGAAATGAGCTAGATAATCCACCCCAGGCAAGTGCCACAAATCAAAGGGGTTTGAAAAAAGGGGCAATCCCTAAACAAAAGGCAAATAAATCCACCACCCTTAGAGGGAAGAAAGCACAAACTGCCCACAACCGAGACAACACCATCTTAGACCCGGCAACTGTGAATAACAACTTGGCAGTCTGTGCAAATGATATAGGGGGGGTGCACCCGACAAAAATTGGCTTGCCTCTAAGTCTTCCAGACGACACCATTATTGACAATAGTCTGGAGGAAATCCTTGAACTTAGTGGTGAAGTCACTAATCTAGCCAAACATAGCCAGGATGGGAGTGGGTCAAGCACGGTTAATAATAATAATATTTTTAACATGTTAAAAGCCCTACTCGAACCCATAGAGGCCATATTACGTTGCTTAGAAACCATTTTGAAAAACATTCACAAGGATATAATTGCCCCAAGCCTTACTTTGAACGCTAAGACATCCCACGTTGCCAACACAGCTAATAAGTTATCTTTGGCTGGCAAAAGCGTCACTGTGGCTAAAAACAATGTTCCCAAGAACACTAGTAACACTCCAAACCTGGGAGGCACTAAAACAAAGACCTCCGATCTAAAACAACCAGAGAATTCAACCAAATCTAAGTCAACCCCCCAAGTTAAACCAAATGATCCCACTCCGCCAACCCCAAATCCTGACCCGGCTCCAAGAGCTAAGGTAGCGGCCCGTAGAAACATCCATCTTCCTCCAGATGCCTGCCCCTATGTAGTGATTCTTACTGGAGTCACTGAAATTTCATCTTCTGAAGTAGAATCCTACCAGGCCCTGAAAAATAAAGTGTGCCACTGGCTCTCCAAAAACCACCCCCTACCGCCAAATATTCCAAGTAACATTCTAATGGTGGAGAGAACCCCATGGGTGGGAGGGAATAGAAAAAACTTACAATGGGACTGCGTTGTGGTCACTTTCGAGAACACACAGGTGGTAGAATATATATGTAGAGGATCCTCTAGATATCAAGCAAGCACTGTTACTGCTAGGCCCCTCTCTTATTTCTACCTACCTGGGAACCAATCAGATTAAAGATGGAGTTGGCTAAGGGGCCCACATGAGCAAAAAGTAAGTCAGAGGTTTAACCCCCCATGGGAGGTGCATCCTCCGGGCTGGGACGAGGGTGGCGATGAGGAATGGAACCCGGTCAGGAGAAGAAGAGGAAGACCGTTTCAAGGGGGGTTTGTTGTAGGGCCTCAAAACAACCACCCATATTATTATCATCAGACTGCTAACGGATATGACAATCACCTCAACTTTCCAATTGCTAACCGCTATGATTGTCTGTCAACCCTGGATTGGGTCGATTGACAGACACAGGGTTCACCAGTTGGACAGAGGCCTAACAACAACTCCCCCACCCCTCTGCAAAAGGAAAATAGCATCTTGGATGGGCAGATGTCAAATCCAACTCCCACTTTTGGCAAGGGTGCGGAAGGTGGGGCTCCATTGCACAAAAAAATGGATGAGGCATGGGGTGGTCGGGATATTACTATGGCAACATGGAACATCGCGGGTCTCAAAAATAAAGTGGATGACCCGATCTGGCGGGACCTTATAGGATCCTTGGACTTAATAGCTATGCAGGAGACCTGGGACACCCAAAATGTATTGACAGTGGATGGGTTCACCACCTTCTCTATACCGGCTGTCGGGTCAATGAGGAGGCGGGCTAGAGGGGGACTGGTAACCCTGATCTCTGCCAAAATCCCAGGGACATAAACGCAAATAGCTACTGGCTGTCCTTATTGTCTTGCTGTTCTAATTACTTATAGGAGTTACCATAATGTTTTGTTTATAAACTTTTATAATTCTTTTGATAGGGACAGTCCAGTTAGTAACCTGATGATGTTAAGCTCTTTCCTGGTTGATTTTAAAGAGTACGCAGAGTATGATTGTGCCATCTTGTTGATGGGAGACTTCAATATTCATGGTTGTCAGGATAAATGCCCCCCTAATGTGTTATTTGGTCCCCCGACGAAGGAAACACCCACTTTGAACATTCAAAGCGGGGTATTTTTTGGAAACATTGTTGGCCGAAAATGGGTTTATTCTGCCAAATGGGTGTGAGGAGGATATCCCCACGTTTATAGGTCATGGCAGTGGTTCCGTGATTGATTACATATTCCTCAGTAGTATTTGTGGAGTCCAAATCAGTAGCTATTCAGTTCTAGGGTCCCACTTTAGCGATCATAAGCCTGTTGTATTAAAAGCAAAGAACATATTTGTTATTAAGGATAGCTGCCCAAACCTAGTAGATAAACATGATATGCGGTTGACAGACCAAGCACGCAGAATCAAATGGTGCAAGCTAATTCCAGAAGAGTTTTTTTGTAACCTCTGTCTTAGTAGTAGGGAGGACCTAAAGCTGTGTATGGAGGATCAGGCTGGGGACAGTGAAGTAATGGAGGCGTATAAAAAGGTCTGCCTCGACATTCTCTCCAACCTGACCCGTCAGGGTAAAGGCAGAACACAAGGGAAGGAAGGCTGGTTTGACAAAAACTGCTCAGCGGCTAACCATAAACTTAAGGTTGCACTTAAGTCTAACCCAGTAGACAGACGGCTCGTGGCCACCCTCAGGAAAGAATACAAGACCGCAATCGAAAGAAGGCGGCGTGAAATTAGAGAGGACGCCTGGGCCGATCTGACTTCAATAGATGTTTTAAAAAGCAGCACCAAGTTCTGAGCGGTGGTCAACCAACCCTATTTCTCGGATTCCAGTAATAATGAATTGGACTGTGGAATCCAAGAAGACAGATGGCACTCGCACTTTAGGTCCGTTTACGAACAAGAGACCATGGAGGCAAAAGACATGATTCCCTTCCCTCAATTGCCTTATACCTTATTTGTGAATGAGGAGGAGGTGGCAGTGGCCATCGGTATGATGACCAGTAATAAAGCTCCTGGACCAGATGGCGTTCCCTCTGATCTTTTTAAAGTCAACATTTTATTTTGGTCCAAAGTTTTAGCCAATGTTTTTAACAGAGTTTCTAAGACAGGCATTCCTGAGTCATGGACACAGTCGGTTATTGTACCCATTTTTAAAAAAGGGGACCGGGGGGAACCTGGCAATTACCGACCTATATCCCTCATTGCTTCCGCAGTCAAGGTTTTAGGGAGAGTAGTTTTAGGTAAATTGACCAATTGGTTAGAGGAGACCGATACACTTTCCCCTCTACAGTACGGTTTTCGAAAGGGGCGCAGTACTATTGACCAAAGCCTAAACCTACAATTGCTTATCGGGAAGTACACCTTAGCTAAGCAAGGGTCTTTGTTTATTGCTTTTATGGATCTGTCCTCGGCATTTGACCGAGTAAACAGATCCAAATTGTGGGGTCAGCTCCTCAACATCGGAATAGATCCTAACATAGTGCATTTCCTAGCAGACCTCCACAGGGACCTCACAGCAACGGTCCGTTACGACAGAAAGGGGAACTGCACGGAAAAAATCAGCATTATCAATGGTGTGAGGCAGGGTTGCATTCTTGCTCCCCTACTCTTTACACTATACATCAATGACCTAGGCAGAGTTTTGGGTGCAGCTTGCAAGGACATCCCGAGGGCAGGAAAATATTTACTGCCGGCCTTACTGTATGCGGATGACGCTGCCCTCCTAGCTAGAACTGCAGTAGGACTTCAATGCCTGTTGAACTCTTTTTATGTTTTTATGAATAATCTTGATTTAAGTGTTAACTTTGGTAAACCCCATGTCATGGTAGTGGGCCACAAAGCGAAGACCAAAAAAAATGTGATGTCAATATTTTGTAATGGACATAAGCTGTCACGAGTCCCCAGATTTCCCTACCTGGGGGTTGTTTTTGATGAAGGTTCCACGTGGCATCCTCAAATGGCAGAGAAAAAAACAGCCCTGGCACGCTCGATCTCTGCGGTGTTGAGCTTCTCCCGTAAACTAGGGGTGAAGCCCATCGAGGCAGTACTAAAAGTATATGCTGCCAAATGTACTGCCATCGCCATGTATGGGGCCGATCTGTGGGGCTTTAGGCCAGTCACATCGCTTCAGGTCACAGAAGACAATTTCTTAAAAACGCTTCTTTCCCTCCCAAGATCCACTGCAAGCTTTATAGTCCATCAGGAATGCGGCGTGGACTACTTGGAGGACAAAAATTGCCATGGCCCCCCTACTAAAATGGTTAGCAGTTTGGCTAAATCCAGAGCTTGAAGTGAACCATGAAATTCTAAAAGATTGTTTATTGCTAGATCATTGGGAAAAGATCCCTTGGCTGAAATATGTGCAACAAATGTGGGAAAAGCTGGGCCGGCCCGAATTGTTCGATAAACCCTCTAGTCTGGTGAAAGGTGATTTGAAATGGGCTAAAAACACTTTTTTGCTGAACAGAGGAATGGACAGAGAGGGCAGGGAGCTGCTAAAGCCCTCTGTCAGGACCCATCAACTGATCGTCTCCTCTGGCCCTGAACCGGAACTTTACCTTAAAGTTGTCAACGATGCCAATCATAGGTGCCTGCTAACGAAGTTCCGATTGAACAAAATTCACCTTTTAATTTCTGGCCGCCCTGGCTGGACCAGGGGCACGGACTTAGATCTATGCAAATGCGATGGCTGCTCAATTATGGACACTGCTCACTTTCTGTTTTTTTGTGACTATTTTAAGGGCATTAGGTCAAAATTCATTATACCATTGTTAAAAGGAAAAGGCCTTAGGCAAGTGAAGCCAGCTTTGTTGTACCTTCAACTCTTGACGGAAATATGGAAAATCTACAACGTGGCTAAATTTTTAACCATAGCGGTGAGACTTAGCAAAAAGATCGCTTGGTCCTAGTTGATTTCCCATAAATGTTAACCATTGTATGAATTCCCCAATTACTTGATCAATGTTTATGCTGTTGTTTTTAAACTCTTGCCACCATGTATCGCATATTTTATCGGGTACTCCCTGTTTTTTTCATGTTGTATTTTAACATATATTATGCAGCCTGGTGACTTGTGGAACTTTTTTATGCTTGTGTACTTTTATGGTTTTGTGATTTAAACCCAATAAAGTATCTTTTGAACCTTTGAAGAGAGCATGTTTATGTGTTGGGAGTTTTGAGGGGTCAAGTGACAAGCGCCTCTCTGCCATTTGTATTTCATGAGACAATAGGGATTCCGCCCTGATAATAAAGGCATTTTGGGAGCCTGCAGCACCTTTATGTTTGCTCATGCTCATGATCTGTTAGGATATAAGCTAACAGAAGTTCAAGCTTTCAAAATTACAAGTACCAATCAGGTAGCATGAAAGCCTAGGGCACTGTCTTAAAGTCTTACTGCATGATCTGAAAGTGTCACAAAACAGAGCAAATTGGCTGATCTGGATTGTTAATAATGGGTTATGAAACAACACAGCCTGACGGTACTGTGTAGCCAAGAGGTTATATATTTCCAAACATATTTATTGAATTTTAAGAATAAGTTTGTATTATTTCATCAAAACATATGACATCAAATAGACACTCCATCAAAACAGTTAGTGCAAAAACATGGAAGAATATTTACAATATATACAAGAATATAGCAATAAAGGAAACAGACACTTAAGGAAAAAATATAATCAAAATCTTATAGTGACACCAACTGCTGTACTGCACAACAAATTAAATAGCACAATAATTGCAATTTAAACACATTTTTTGCAATTTATGAGAAAGATGAACCAGTCCTTTGGTAACAAAACCTGTGAGCAAGGCGGATCTAAGATGGATTTGCCTGCCTGTCACACAACACCTGTGGGTAATGATTTATAAGAAATGACAGATAGGGCCCACATCAGTGGTCTGAGTTTGTCCCTAGCTGCACCCTTTGTTCTTGACACAGGCTGGGGGTCAACGCGTTTCGAACCTTATTAAGTCTAGGTTCTCCTCAGGACGAGGACTGGGTAAAGGTGTACCTTCTCAGCCAACACAATGGCTGCATGGAGAGAAGTAGAAAGAACCACTGGATTGTTCTGGATGCAGTGTCAAAAATGCCAGGATCCGGGGCGCCCTGGGCAATCTGTTTTATTCGGTGGAGGCTCACATTCTCTTTTTTATTGTGGAAGGCTGCACCTAAATGTGCTCGTTTGGAGGGAGCCGGGCCGCGGGACGTTCCAAGCGGCGGGGCGGGAATCAATCAGCCGCTGCGAGTTTAAACCTTCAGAGGTCGGAGTCCGTGGATGTTCGTGCCTGAAAATCAGATCAACCAAATCTGAAAGTGTGGCGGCTCTCAGAGGGGTGGCCGAGCCCAGCCTCTTCCAGTCGCTGATGGGCCAGATGGGCCCGCCTTTGGCCCGGGCTTTGCCTGGGAACGCCCGCGCGCATCCCGTGATGCGGTAGGTGGGCGTGGCTTTTATCGCGCCTCCGGGCACGAGAGCAATGGATTTGATTTAACTGACAAGGACCGGCGGCAAAGCCAGTCTTTGTGCGTCCCACGATGCGGGAGTTGGGCGTGGCTTTTATCGCGCCTCAGGGCGTGAGAGCAGTGTCAGGATGGTGCGAGGCTGCTGGGGCATGTGGTTCCTGCCTTTCCCCTCACAGCGCGTAGGGGAGTCTGCTGGTTGTTCCCTTCACGGCAATTGAGTACAAAGTGGAGCCAATGCCCTCACGGCAATGGATTTGATTTAACTGACCAGGACCGGTGACAAAGCCAGCGTTTGTGCATCCCGTTCGGAGTTACTTAGCCCACACACCCTTTTAGAAGGCAGATCACATTTGAATACATTAAAATCACCACCCCACAAAATAATGAGGTCCTTTTGGTTTCCTTTATGTAACAACTCTAGGTCCTTATCTAGTTGTCAAAGGACAAAGGACAATAGTTATATCGGATGGTGTTGCGTTATTATAAAAATGTATCACTGCAAATTTAGTAGATCTAGCAACTTCACAATCATTTGATAAAACAAATTATACGCTACCATATCAATTTTTGTAAAGGGCAGATAGTTAGATACCAAAGTAAAAAATACCTCTCTTCGGTCTACCGTGGCTTGAATCAACCGCAGGTACATGGTAGGGTCTGTAGCCACCAATAGGTGGGGGATCTAGTAACTCGATCTCCTGAAGACATAAAATGTGGAACCCAGCGATAAAATCTAGGCATTCTAAGTTATTAAATTTGCTACTTAAACCTGCCATGTTCCAAAATATCACACCCGTCAGATTAGAGGAGGATATATCAATCAAATTATTACAGTGTTCAGCTAAAACAGAACTTAATCCTAAAGGGGCAATAGGTGTGTTGGGAAATGACTCTAACTCAACATTAGTCTGTAAGTAAAAACTCATGTCAGACTCCTTTACCCTCACCCTTCGTCTCCTCACATAGTTCCCTATTGAGTCAGTCCAACCCACCCAGAACTGGCAAGTTATCATAGCGGTTATAAATTGGAACAGAATGTTGGAAACCAATCCGAGGCCTGGGATTGAAATGTGTCAAAGATCTAAATATTTCGGGTTTCGGCACCGGTTGATAGAAATATCCTAGAGGGAGAGCAGTAATATTGTGGGGTGAGACACCTGTAGTCCTAGTTCTATGCAATATACTTTCCACTAAACGTGGAGTTTTAAAAGGATATTACCACACAATCACCTGGTACAGATTTTCAACACAAGTTTCATTCTTTTGTGGTGATAAAGTGGGCACATTAGCCAATACCTTTGCGTATGGGGTTGCAGCAGGGGGCGGTCCAAATATTTGTTTGTCTTCATTAGTGGACCGGTTGATGGATCTCTATGGGCAGAGGTAACAATAGCCGAGCAAGGAGAACTCTCATTGTTAAGTGTGTCTACCCTGTGTTGTCTATGTATCTGCATAGGTAAATGATTTGATGTCTTCGGAATTCATCACAGGTTCTGTCCCATTAGTAGTTATTTTGAACTGAGGCTCATGAACCACTGGAGCGCTAAGAGGATGTCATGCTCCATTACTGAATGCAGGAGATGTCCGAGAAGGGAGCAAGCTTAAGTCGCAGCGGGGTGCTATAGGAGGATCACCAGGTTTCATCTTTAACCAATCCAGACAAGAAGTAGCGAGACTTTCTACAGGCTTTAACTTATTAACCAAACATTCTAGAGAGGATCTCACAAATACTTTTAGAGATGTGACTAAATCACATAAACTTTTAAAGTTATCACTTGCAACTTTAGGGGCAGTCACTTCAGTAGAAAGTCTACAGGTAACTGTGTTGGTGGGGGCGCCAGTCATAGCCTGAGCTTTCTCTATATTGAAAGCAGCAGTTACAAAACGAGATCTAGGCTTTCTAGAACATTTGGGTGGTGGTTGAGAATTGGTGTTGCATGAGAAAATAGACCCAATTTGTACGCACCCACTAAGCCCTCTGGCGGCTGGTGTACATTTATCGCTATTGGATTCATTGGCTGGGGCTGTGTAATCGGGTTGAGCCTTTGATTGAATTTTCGAAGCTGTTAACCCCTCACCGCAACATATCAGACTTTCTTGCACGCTCGTTATTTGTTTGTCAATTGCCCCCATAGCAACGGTGAGCTGTTTCAATATAGATGTATGCGTGCTACTCCAATATCCCAGCTCCATCAACAGTGATGGGTGCTTTCTCTTTACCATCCTCAATGCCTATACAGTTATAGACAATTGTGCAATAAATTGCTTACTAGCAGTTTCAATGCCATTTTAAAAAAAAACTCATTGATGGTAATATCAAGCGTGCAAATTAAAAGTGAAAAATCTAGCGTTAAATGTTCTTACTGTGAGAGGTCCATTCATAATCCGGGTGAAGATTTGCTGAGCAAAGGTGGGTGGCCCTGCCCAGGCTCTGACGGGCTCGGGGCAGGCCTGCCCTTGGCAAGGGCTTCGCCCAGGCGCGTCCTGCGCTGCGGTACTGCAGCACGCTTGACATAGCACTAATAGTGCTCAGGTGGAATCAGGACGGGATTCTGGGCTTTGAAGTCCCCAGTGGCTGTGTTGTGGCTGCAGCTCCGCCCCTCGTTGCACCCAAGTCCAGCAGGGTGTTTTTAAATGTGGCCCCATTATGGCAAGTGACAATAAAACCAGGAAAACACTTGTACGTCGGTGAAACACAGGCTTTTAAAAAACACATTCACAAAATAATTTCTTGATTCAAATTTTTGAAACCGCTTGACCGTTACAATATCCAGTACTGACCAACAAACACTGATCAGGAAATTAATTCCCTACTTTAGAATACAAAGCTAAAATCTGAGGGCACCTTGCTTAACACACAGTATATAAAAATTAAATTAGTCACAAGTGGTCGAGACAGATTAAGCCTTGGGGAGGAAGGCGTTGTGAGATCTGTACTGCCAAAAGTTGGAACATTTTTCCTGAAGATCTGAAGGCAGACACCATGTTATAAGGTTTCAGGAAATCTTTGAAAACCTGGTTGTTTAGTCCTAATTAGCTGCAGTTAGTTGCTTATATCCATGACACTGGCAGCACCAAGACGCCTCTGGGCATACGTTTGTGTTCTGTAAATTCAAAATCAAGTCACATTCAAATCAAATCTAGAAGGTGATTGCGGTTTGAAGGTGTGAGTACTCATAGAGCAATGCGTTGATTATGCTAGTTGTTTTTTGGTTTAAACAGTAGTGTTGTTGGTATGAGTTGAGTGAGTGGAGAGAATTCTTACGAAGTAATTGTAAAAGAGATTGAATAATTCAACTTCGTTGTAGTCGAAAGATACCAGGATATACAAAAACGTACATATATTGAGCAGAAGACTTGTTTGCAGGATAAGGTGTAGTGTGTGAGGTACCATCACCTAACACAGGGAGAATAAGCATTGTTGTGATTGAATAGTATTGATCAGTGTTAGTGGAAGTTAATTGCACAAACAGGTGAAGGTGCATTGATTTGAGAGGTTCCCTTGTGTGATTGCCATACCATTATTTCTTTAGTAGAAAGAAACAAAAAGTTTAAAGGTTTATTGTTGAATCTTTGAATGCGAGAAATTGTAAAGAAGGGTGAAATGCTGAAAGGAGTGAAATCGTTTGTCATGTTGTTTTGTGCTGAGATTGATTGGTTGATGACATCAGAGTGTTACGCTGGGATTGGATTTTTAAAAGTGAATAATGTATTTGGAATTGACAATGACAACTGGTAAATTAGTAGCATAAATTTAATTGGTTTATTGAGAATTGACGTATACAAAATAAAAACTTTATTATTTTGATTGAAATTTCTTGTCTTCTGTTGTATTGTAAAAATGAAATGTTTTAAAGAATTTGAGAGTTTAGTAAGAGGGGGTGTTACTATTCAGGTACAGAACGGTGAAGAGGCACCTCCTGAGAGTGCACCTGCACATTTTATGAAAACTAAGCATGGGTTACACACCTGTTCTTGGCTTCGCCAAAGGAGCAGAGTCACTGACAAAGAAGGTGCATTGAGCTTTCCTCAATACAGGGCATTTATTACAAATATCATTGATAATTTCGAAGGAAAATTGCACGAGATGAGGACACCAGCTAGACCTACTCAATATGAAGTTTTTCAAGCATGGGAAATGGTTGAGAGGAAAAAGAGAGAGAAAAATAAAACGGAAGGACAAAACGAGGGATGCAAAATTATGCGGATACTCGATGGGATGGGGAACAGCATAGATGGAGAAAGGCTATCATAGAGAGAACCAGATTATATCCAGCTACTACTGCCGAACCAGCTGAGAAGGGAAGTGAAAAAGAACACCGAGAGAAAGATGGATTTAGACAGATACTGATTTTGGGGATGACATTTTAGAACAGATGTTAGCTTCAAGACCTCCACCATACATGACTCCTATTGATCATAGAGACTCTAGCAGCAATGGCTCCTGTGGATCCAAATTCAGGCTAGATTGAAAGACCAGTGCAGATGCTCCAAATTATCCCACGGGTTTGCCTTGACCACAGGTTTCAGCTCTGACTGTGACAAATGCAACTGATATGCATACTATAGCCAAAATAATGCATGTTATTAGTGCCCAGAGGTATTGCAACTCCTCCTGCAAATGTGGTTCTAAGACTAGATGCTCCTCAAGCCACTGGATGTGTGCCTACCACAGGGTTTGTTCTAACCTCACAAATTTCTCTAAGATTGTGGTGCGGATACCTCCACAAACAGAACAAGCAACGAAAAATGGAGGGTCCTTAGATTTCGCAGTTCCTGTTGCCCCATGCGATATAAATGCTACTCCAGAAGGGTATGTAGCAACCTGATTAGAAGAAGCAGCAGGGATTAGAAAGACAGATAGCACAGAGGTGGTAGAAAAGCAAGACAGAGAGAGAAAAACATTGAAATGTAGTACAATTAGAGATGGAATTAACATTTTGAGCAATACCAAAGAAAGGAATTAGTTTACCTGTGTAAAGAGATCATACGAAGACCAGCCATAGGGTATGATAGACTGACAGAATTGGCTAGAAATACGAGATTGATCTTGAGAAGAATTTTCAATTGTTAAGAAGCTATAGAGTTCAATTGGATAATCCCACATTAGAAGACATGAGAATTTCAGGAATACGTTTACACATTACAGAACTGGTCAAATGCATTCACAAATGAAGTGAGGCTAAGAAATTGGACATTAAGCGGGCAAAGAAGCATGACATGAAAAAGAGAGTGCAAGCTATACAAAAGAAGCAAAATAAAAGAAGCACAGGAGAGATGATAGCATCCCTACTCAGAGAAATAACAGGAGGAATTACATTTTTCCAAATTGAGAGCAAAATTAGTGCAATGGTATGCACAAGCTGAGCAATTCATTAATTGTGAAGGTGTTGTGGACAGGTTTGAATACGTTCTTCGACATAGTAGTACCTGTGATTTATGGGCTGAAGGTAAGACTGCAGTCCCGTGGCCAAAAGAAGAACTTGTGAGGAGGCTAGAATAAATGCACCATCTCCTGTAGTTATGGAGAAATATGAGAAATATGATTACTTGGAGACTCAGCCTAGAATGTCCCCCCTTTGCGGCATGGGGCATCCAACAACAATCTTTCTGGTACTCACATACTAAATGGGCCAAACCGTAGGGCCGCCCAAGAACCCCAGACCAGGTTCGGGGGGTCACTGGCAGTCATTACCCAAGAGAATTTTATCCAACACAGCAACATATAACTAGACCCAGGGAAAACGCGTATAGTAGTTTCCTTACAAATGTCCCAAGTCTAAACAATGAAACCAGAGAGGACGAAGAGTCCCTAATAAATAAAGTTATGCACTGGATCAGAAATAAACGCCAATGTCTCTCTATAATAAGATCTGACATTATAAAAGCCGAATGTCACCGGCAAAAAATAGGGAATCTGGATGACATACAATTAACCTTTCATTCCAAAACCATCGTAGATAATCTTAAAATATGAACCTAAGAACACCCTCACTTTTCGACTAAAAACTCAGTTTTAGACTAACAAATCATCTGCAGCAGAGAGAAATAGCCTATCATCAGTTCTTGAGGGGAAACCCAATCTAAAATCAGTAGATTGACTACATGTGCGGACTGGTGGGATTCCATCTAAGGAAAGCACACACAGCCAGACAAATTGTAAGTCCTCTCGACTAGAGTGGGATTCCCATGCTTTACATGATGCCTATTTAAACAGAAACAACCCCCAAGATCTGCAAACAATCTCTACAAACACCAATAACTATAGAAACAGTACCCTAAGTAGAACCCTCGAAAGGCCTTCCTCTGATATAGCTCCAAACACTTTAAAGAAGTTGTTCTGGACATAGCTGGGCTTTACCTAAAACATTTCTGATCCAGACTGGCAGGACTATGTTAACAACTTTGATCTATGCCTATTCCAGGAAAAGGGCGGTAGAGCCTTTGTACAAACTAGACTACAGAACCTTCTACATAGGGGCCATACCACCAAAGAGAGGAAGACCTTCGGTGGGCTTATCATCTGGGTAGAAATCACCTTAAACTCTATTATAGAGATAGTGAATTCTGGTTCCAAGGACATATTGGGGACAAAGCTAAAATTTGAAAATAGGCAACACCTACACCTCTTTAACATATATTCAAGACCAATGGAGTGTAGAAAGGAAGCACTGGGGATCCAACAGCTTGAGGAAGTGCTTGATAGCATCAAGGAAAATGGAGCTGTCCTTGTGGGCGGCAACTTCAACTGCCTTCACAAACCGATGTCTGGAATGGGCACCATACTCCACGAGGAAGAATTGGCCGGGGGAATTCCTCTACTTGAAATAAGCAAAAAGGTGACGTGCTCCACATCAGCAACTCAAATTTTCAATTTTACAATTGAAAGAGGGCTAAGGGCATGCAACAGGAGGTTCCCTTCATACATTGGGTGGTTGAACACTTTTTCTAGAGGAAATGCTACCTCCCGTATTGATTATGTGATGGCAAGCATAGCATATTGGAACCACATCCAGGATTTTAAGGTTGGCAAAAGAGGGGAGATTGATCACTTCCCATTATGCCTAGATCTGGCGGGGAGTTGGTTTGATTAACACCCATTGTATCCAATAAACCAGAGAGAAGAGACTAGACATCCATTGGTAAGTAACAATTGGAGAACTGTCAAATGGCCAATAATATTAGATCAGGTTGAGCCCCTCACTACATATATAATGACTTCTGCGAGTTACTAACGGGTTACGAAGATTCATGCCCGGGGTCCATACCATTAACTCAAATTCATCAAAAAATGTCTGAGACTATAAATACTCAGTTAACCAAAACCCAGAGGAGCACAAAATAAATCAAGATCGCAACCAGAGTCTTTGAACGCATGGTTCAGCAAGGAATGTACCAAAACTAAACGTAGACTCCTTGAGGCCCTAAAATCTAAAGATGTAAACCAGATCAGAATTGAAAGATACAATTTCAAAAAACCACAAATGACTGCCCTGAGGGAATTGGAGGACGCTACCTGGAGTGATCTGGTCGCAGCTGCAAAAACTAGAGATCAATCCAAATTTTGGAAATTCCTAGCACAGAGCAATAAAGTGAGTAAGGTGACCACTGATCGCTTCTTGGATCCCTGTACATGGTATAGACATTTTTCCATGCTCTATGCCGCACCAAATAAGCTCGCCTCAGACTCACGAGTCTTCACTGAGGTGTCCCTGCCTGAAGCACATGTCATATACCTTCATATTAGCCTAGGGGACACAGAGCCAGCTATAACCACTATAAAGTCAGCAAAGGCGCCTGGTCCTGATAAAGTTCCTGGTGACCTTCTGAAACATGCCCCAGATGTTTGGGTACTATATATGAACCAATTGTGCAATGCAATAGCCAGGGGTGAGGCTATCCCAGAAACCTGGTGGGGGGCTGAGATAGTCCCTATCCACAAAAAGGGTAGCAGGGCCAATCCGGCAAACTACAGGCCTATCAGCTTGATAGACATTACCCAAAAGGTGTTCACCAAACACATTTTGGCAAAGCTAATTGCTTGGATGGAAGTGAAAGACATCCTTTCATCAGGCCAGGCCGGCCTCAGACAGAAAATAAGCATAATTGATCAAGTATTTAGACTTTTTAGTATAGCCTGGAAGTACACCAAGATAAAACGCAGACACCGATATGTTGCTTTCATTTGAAGGCATCTTTTGATTCCATCCCCAGAGATCTTTTATGGAAATCATTACAGAAGCAGGGAGTCCTGGAGGAGATTTCAAACCAGAATATAAGGCTTCATGACAGGAATTTTGCAAAGGTTCGCTGAGGCCCAGGAGGGGAGCTTACAGAGGAAATCCCAATTTGGAGAGACGTGCACCAGAGCTGTGTCCTGGCGCCAACCATGTATTTTTTATACGTGAATGACATGGACGAGCACCTACATTCAGCTTTGCATGATTCTCCCAAGCTCGGAGGCACCCATATTTGCGCCCTCACCTTTGCAGACGATACAATACTAGTGTCACAAACACCAAGGGGTCTCCAAAATTTACTTGATGGCCTTGATAATTACTGTAAAACAAAAGGACTTGAGATAAACCTTAATAAAACCAAATATATGGCTATCAATGCACATAAAAACTTTCCAAAAAGATTAGTCTTAAATGGGGTGCTTTTGGAATGTGTTCCTAACTTTGTATACCTAGGCTTCACATTAGACTCAAAACTTACATGGAAGTCTCAAATAAATAAGTCAAATACAATCCTAATGCAGAACTCTATTCCTATAGGGAAGAAACAGCACTTTACTTTATCAAAGCCCATCTCTCCTGCATTAGAAGTTTATAAATCCAGAGCTCAATCTGCCTCACTCTATGGATCTGAGCCATTGGGAGGAGAAAAACTCCGGCCTCTTATCGTTGGGGAAAACAAAATCCTGAGAATGCTCACATACTTGCCTAAAAATACCCAGATGACCCCTCCTTTACATATGATATTGGGATAAAAAGGCAAGAACATCTTGCTGTATGGAGGCTATTGGCTTATTGGATCAGAATCTGGACAACCAAGGAATTAGAGACTTACTGGCAGACTTTGAGGGAGCTATTGCATCCGGACGTATTTGTCACTATTCCCTGGTTGGCCCACATTAAAAAATGTCTCACTGAGTTAGGCCTGAGCCGCTACTGGGTAACCCTGAGCTTGTTTATCCCTGATTCGCGGAGAGAGATCAGGTCTATATATTGGGAATTTATAATGCACAAAGTCACTTTAAACCCTGAGATAGGGAGATTGACTATCCAGTTCCTGTCTTTAAAAATGACCCGAGCTTTGAGCCTCTTTAGTTGAGATCGAAACACAATTGGCAAAGTCACTCAACATGAAATTCAAGTAGGAGATTCTACAAGTTAATGTTTTTACAGCCAAATGGGCAAAGCCTCAATTGATGACAAGAGATCCCAAATGCTTGTTGTGTTCACTAGGTGTTAAAGAGGACATTGCGCATGTTCTATTCTTTTGAACATTATTAACAACAGGGGGTACCCGGTAAACCAAGCGGCATCTGGGTGAATATAGCTAATTAAAGAAAAGCGGATGCCACGGTATTTACTTCAGAAAAATTATTTATCAAGACAAACACTACTAATTATCTGTCTTATCACAACATAAGTTGTATGATATCTATCTGTCATCAAATATAACGTTCATCTACTGGTTATTACCAACAACTTAACAAAAAAATACAGAAACAACAAACAAATTGATTCGTAATTTTCTCTTAAAGATCCTTCTTCATTTTATACATCATAAATACCAATCAGTAAAACACGCAATATTTAATCTTGTGTGAAAATACTTTTCAAAATTCAGAAGACAAATTATTTACTTCAAGGACCGCGAGGTAAAATATCATGTTATTGTGGACCCTTAATCCAAGGGTTATGTAAGCAGCCCAATAGTTTATTTCCAAGGAAAATACTGGCAATGTCTTTTCTTGGCCTAATTTCCTTTTCGAGCACCAAAATTACAAGGAGCATATGAAGCGAAAATAATGTTTTTATAGCCTCAAATCACTATAATGCTCCTGAGGATTATATCCAAGCAATATCCAAATCAAAAAAGGTGTCGAAATTAGTGTTAACTGTCGACGCGTTTCGGCCTGTCAAAAAATGTTTTTATAGCCTCAAATCACTATAATGCTCCTGAGGATTATATCCAAGCAATATCCAAATCAAAAAAGGTGTTGAAATTAGTGTTAACTGTCGACGCGTTTTGGCCTGTCAAACAGTTGCAGGCCTCATCAGGACAAAGGGCAACAAAAACATCATACAAGTGATCCAAAAGATAATTCTCAAATAGATCTCGGCTACGATGGTCAAAGGCTGTCCCAGCTGGGATAAGCGCTGAGTATTTGAAGACTCTGGTTTGTTTCCGATTATTGGGGTTGGTTATATCTCCAAGCCAATGCAGGTAATTGGATTACCTTGATGGAGATCCTAACGAAAGTTGGATAGACACAGGTTGCACATTTAAAGGATTTGTTCCTGGCTTTAACCAGTTAACTCTGGAATTACATCGACAGCCTTTGACCATCGTAGCAGAGATCTATTTCAGAATTATCTTTTGGATCACTTGTATGATGTTTTTGTTGCCCTTTGTCCTGATGAGGCCTGCAACTGTTTGACAGGCCAAAACGCGTCAACAGTTAACACTAATTTCGACACCTTTTTTGATTTGGATATTGCTTGAATATAATCCTCAGGAGCATTATAGTGATTTGAGGCTATAAAAACATTATTTTCGCTTCATATGCTCCTTGTAATTTTGGTGCTCGAAAAGGAAATTAGCCAAGAAAAGACATTGCCAGTATTTTCCTTAGAAATAAACTATTGGGCTGCTTACATAACCCTTGGATTAAGGGTCCACAATAACATGATATTTTACCTCGTGGACCTTGAAGTAAATAATTTGTCTTCTGAATTTTGAAATGTATTTTCACACAAGATTAAATATTGCGTGTTTTACTGATTTGTATTTATGATGTATAAAATGAAGAAGGATCTTTAAGAGAAAATTACGAATCAATTTGTTTGTTGTTTCTGTATTTTTTTGTTAAGTTGTTGGTAATAACCAGTAGATGAACGTTATATTTGATGACAGATAGATATCATACAACTTATGTTGTGATAAGACAGATAATTAGTAGTGTTTGTCTTGATAAATAATTTTTCTGAAGTAAATACCGTGGCATCCTCTTTTCTTTAATTAGCTATTCTTTTGAACAGCATATGCTACCCCTAGATGTAAGTGGATCAAGCCCTTGTGTGGATGTTGAGCGTCAGGAGGTACCTAGAGTCGGTCAGAATCCTAAACACTGACAGCTCCGAACGTCAGTAAATTTTTGTTGGCTGTTAATCACATAAGAAACAAGAACAGGCAGACATTTTTAAAGTTTTAAAACAAAATTAAAATGTAAACATTTTTGAAAATTGTTCTACATTTTTGTATGCTTTTAATACTTTTTATGGTCTTAGATTGAATGATCTAATATGCTCAATGGCATTGGAGCCAAATTGGTGCTGCACAGGCTAATTGAATAGTTACCTATGTACTGTATCAGCAAGAACTCCAATGACATCATGTTATTAGTGTCAAGACTAAAAGGAGAAAATTTAAATTGCATGTATGTCTTGCATCTTAGCTCCTTGCAATTGAAGCACTGTTTTAAATGTCTGTACTAGATGGGCCAATATTATAATGTGTACATAGATTTGTTTTGTAACACTTTGATGATTCCTTGAACGATTTTCTGACTGACTGATTACTTTCCTGATGGGCTGAGATCCACCAAGATGTTTAGATTCGCTTTAAATTAAAAAAACTACCCAAAAGCAGAAAGAAAAAGTGCATGAATATTATGAACAGTTGTTACATGTGTTTCAGCAGCAGGATGGAAAAGAGAGTCCTAAAGAAAAGGATATGGGTATTTTTCTGTCACAATTTGTTTCAGGACTAAAATTAGAGATCTGTTTGCATATAATTCCAAAGTGTGCTCTGTTGGCCGAACAAGTCACTCAATGAAATTATGGGATATGCCAAATATTGCAGAAATGAATTACATATGAAGCAGAAAAAGATTAAAGAGAAGTTTATGTTGGCACAAATAAGGATGGCTCAGAAAGATTTTCAGAATCCTTTTTTTGCAGGACATCAAGGAAACATGCAAGGTGTTGCTGTTCCACATGTTGGTTTTCAGGGAAATCAAGAAAGATTTAGCATGTCTCAAGCTAGAGGTAAAGATGTTCCTTTGGGTACAGGTTCTGGAACAGATATTGCTGCAATGAAAAAGATTACACCATGTCACATTTGTCATAAAATTGGACATTGGCTGGGAGAATGCAGGTATAATCCTTCTAATAACAGTGGAAATGTATAGATGCCAAAAGGGATGCAAATGCAAAATGTGGCGAAACAGCAGATTCTAATGCCTATGCAAAGTCTGACTCCAATGATGCCCACCCCACCGGTTCAAATGAGATCCCAAAATATGAGAAACCCTCGATTAGATTTAAACCAATTGCCAAAATTGAATAAAAACTCCTTTCAAAATTCCATGCCACAATTCAAAAATTCAAACTCGAATGCTTTACAACAATATCCCTTTTTCGAAATTGATAACTTTTAATGAAGGTGCCTAAAAGGAGGAAGATTGCATTCTTGGGGGAGACTTAGAGGTAGACCAGAGTGACCCATACATGGATGCTCAAGTATATGGCCCCCCATATCATTTTTGAATGATACCGGTGCCATCAGATTCACAGTAAGAACAATGGAAGTTCCAGATCTACCTCTCTCAGGGAAAACAATTCAGGTTGTAGGGTTTCAAATAAACAATTCAAAAATCCCATTTCAGAAAAAGTACCAGTAAAAATAGGCTCATTTAAAGAAAAACATCAGTTTGTTGTTTGTGATTCTATCCCTGTGAACCTATTAGGGAGAGATTTGCGCTGCAAGTTAAATTACACCATTTACAGCATGCCGGATGGTGTTGCTTTCCAGACACATGACAAGGACATAGATTTCAAATTGATTATACAGAAACATTTAATAGAAATATTTCCTCAGTTTACAATTGAAGAATTACCTGATGATTTGAAAGAGACAGAGAATCCTGAAGTTTGGGATCTCACAGTGAAAGATATTGAACTCATAAAAGGTGTAAAACTAGTCCGAATTACTGCAGTTAGTGCAGTGTTTACTAAACACCCCCTTTTCGTTTGACATACAAAGCCATTGCAGAACACCATTCATAGAAGACATGTTGGAGAATGTAGTAAGGGAATTAATTGGGAGTCCATGTAACTCTTCAATTATGAGTTTACATAAAACCAATGGGAAATATAGAACAGTGCAGGATTTGAGGAAGATAAATAAAATAGTTGTTCCATTTTGCCCCCTGGAACTGAATCCAGCCACCATATTCGTTTGAATTCCATGTACTGCAGAATGGTTTATAATCATTGAGTTGTTTCAAGTTTTCTTCTCAGTACCATTTCACGAAGAAAGCCAATACCTTTTTTCCTTTATGTTTCAAAAGAATGTGCTAGCATGGTGTCGTGTCCCACAACAATGTACAGAGAATCCATCAATTTTTAACCAGATTTTGAAAAGAAATCTAGAGACCCTACACATGCCCAGGAAGTCAACACTTGTGCAATACATTGATGATTTACTTGTGGCATCATAAATGCGAGAAGCTTCTAAACAAGACACCATTGTATTATGTAATCACCTGTCTGAGAGTGAACACAAAGTTTCTCCAGAAAAATGCAGTACTGTGAAAAAGAAGTTCAGCATCTGGGTCACAGAAAATGTGAAATGAGCTAGAAAGATGTCACCAGAGAGAATGGAAGCCATTTTACAGATAAATCCACCACACACTCAAAAGGAAGTCAGGATGTTTTTGGGAATGCTTGCCTACTGCAGGCAGTGGATATCTAGCTTTTCCTTAATGGCAAAACCTTTACTGTGGTTGGCAGGTAGGGATGTGTCAAATCCGATTCCATGGGACAATGACTGTTCAAAATTGTTCCTAGAGTTACAAGCCAAATTGGGTCACGTCCATGCACTAAGAATTCCTGGTTGTTCAAAAGAGTTTACACTATTTTGCAGTGAGAGAAAGGGAACTCTCTCTCTTAGTAGTGAAGCGAAAGCATGGAAATGCCCCAAAACCAGTGGCATATTTTTCTATGGCACTTGACCGCAGGTGTTCCCAGTTGCCTAAAAGAGGTAGCCACAGTGAACACTATCCTGGAAAAGAAAGATAACATAGGGGTGGGAACCCTTTAACTGTTATGGCCCCTTACTGTAGGAAGCTATTGCTGATGAGAACAAAAACTTAGTACTTAACACATACTTGCTTGACCAAATATGAACAGACAATTTTGCCTTGCGATAATGTAATTCTCAAACGGTGCAGTGTGCTTAACTCTTCAACTTTGCTGCCGATAAATGATGTTGAAGGTGATGAATTGAACACGATTGTCTAGATGTCATGGATTTATTAAAAAATGAAGACGCAATACTATGGATGAACCCCTGATTGAGCCAGCCCATGTACTTTTTGCAGTGTGCACAATAATGGATGTTATAGAGGTTTCATGGCTTCAAAGAATTACCTCAGCACAAGTTGTTCAATTCATTTCTCTTACCAGTGTATGCAGTTTAAATGCACAAATGAGATAGGCGGAAGCCTACTCAACTCAGAGAAATGACAGTCTCACAGTAGCCAAGCTGCTATTACTTGAACTGATACCCAGGTACGGAAAGCTTAATTCTCTTGATTCAGATAGAGGAATGCATTTTATTAATGAAGCTCTGAAAATGATCTGCACTGTATTACATATTGAGCAAAGACTGCACTGCAGTTACAGACCTGAAGCTTCCGGAATAGTTGAACAGGTGACCAGAACTATAAAATCCTTGTTAACCAAAGTTTGTTCTTCAACTTTTTCGAAATGACCAGACCTTTGGTGTCAATGTGCATTTAAAGTAATCTAGACAGAAAGACTGGTCTGTCCCTGCATGACATTCTCATGGGAAGGGCCATGAGATTACCAGCTGTCCCTGCAAATGCTCTTTTAAATATCACTGATGATATTGTCTTGAATTACTGCAAAGGATTGGCTGATGTGGTCTGTTCTTTTTCTCATCAGGTTTCAGCAATAACTCATGACCCGCACAAAGAACAGTGCCAAAACCTCAGCCTTGGTGACTGGGGAGTGCCAGGAAGCACGTTTGGAAGACTTGCCTAGAGCCCAGAGATAAGACTCCTTCAAGGTCATTTTGACAACAGATACTGCTGTTAAGTGTCTGGAATTCCAAATTGGATTCAGGCTTCCCATACCAAGAAGGTGAGAAATCCAGAAGAAGCACTCATGATCTATGATCATGAACGAAGAGCATTGGAGACTGCATCAGTACCTGAGAGAACACCCAGACCAGCAGCACCATTGCCTCTAACAATAAAAAGAGGAAGAGAGGGGTGAAGATCAACCAGCTGAACAAGAAATACGAGTGTCTGAAATTACAGAGTGGAATTGAAGTCACTGATGAAAAAGCAGCAGAGACTTCTCCTTAGAAAAGAAGTGGCACTGAAACTGTGTCCGCCCAACCAGAAGACCCAGGTGAAGGAACAAGTACTGTATTAAAAAGAGTAAATCGACAAACTGAATGGCCACAAAGCTATGAACACAGAAACCAGAGATGATCCTCATCAATAGCACAAATACCAGAGAATATACCCGAAGAAACTGAGTCCAGTGATGAAAGTGGTACATAATGGAAAAAGCAAACTCTTGTAGTTCCTGAAAATTTCTGGAACCCGTGAAATAAACTTTGTCGTATTTAGACGATTTTTATGCCAAAATACCGATAATGACTGGTACATTGTGCACAAGCATTTGCGTCACAATCAGGTAACGATTTCCCCACGAAATCGCCATTTTCGTTTCTGAACCCTTGACTGCCATTTTGCGTTTGGCATCCATCTTGTTTGTTGCCCTTCACATAGGCTTGTACTGCAGCTGAATTCGATATCAAGGACACATACACCTTAATTGACTTCCCTGTGACCTGGGCAAGTTGGAGCCATCGCCCCAAGCCAAAACCTGTTTGGTCAGTTCCTCTCCCAGTGGCCGAACGAGATAGCATCAACGCACAACAGGCCATAAATAGTTTGCATCACACACACACCCTGCCAAACCTGGCCCTGCTCTTTTCTTCTTTTTCCTTTATGATGAGGAGGAGCCCGGTTTTATTGAGGGTACACCGATATCTGATGGAAATGTTGGGCCTTGCCGGGTAATTGATCACAAACTGGACACACTAAATGTATACGTATCACCATGACTCTGCTTTTCCTTTTGTAATGAAAATATGTGAATAGCTCACTGTAAATTCTAGAATGTTTGCACCGTAAACTTAAGAATGCTTGCCTGAAGCCTAAAAAACTGTATAAAAGAAGAAGCCAGGCTTTGTACATTTGAGCAGTCTCCTGAGAACCTACATACTGTTGTACTTCTAGGACGCTTGTTACCTGGTTGCAGCCAATAAATTTGATCTTTGATTTCATCTAGAAGACTCGTGTTTCTGTGGTCTAGATCAGGAAAGTACTCGAGGTCTTTGGGTGTTGTCCCTGGCACCGCTGGGTTACCGGATCAGTACCGGTTCTGAAAAACCCAGTACCTCAGTTGGCGCCCAACGTGGGGCGGTATCAGCGGTACCGGTCCAAGCCAGATGTTCGTGAGGAGCTTCGTGTGAAAATTCCGGAGGAAGGCCAGCCACTTCAGCGACCCCTGCATGTCGACGTGGTTCCGAAGGTCTTTGCTGCGAGGTTCCCTGCGTCCCGACGGCTACGAAGGACTGCTGCCCTGACTGCCGCCCTGATTTGGACCCTCGATGTTTGGTAGAGCGAAACGATAGACGAGTCTTCTGGTGACGTCATCGATATTTCAGTTAAGTATTAGTGGAGCGTCTCCCAGTCCTTAGTTTGTTTGGTGTCCCTTTGGGACCGCTTTGATTTGGTACTTGCAAGCGCCAAAGCCGAAGGACTCGTGTATTCACGAGAAATATCGTAATCGATAATCCTTTCAAGTTTGAAGCTAGACTAGAGAGCGAAGATGCCTGGTCTTAGCAGACTTGGAAATTTGTTTTGCCTTGGTTGTAATAATAGGGACTCTCGACTGGAGGACTCGTGTCCGGTTCCTCCGATTGGAACTCCAACCTATGAATTATATGTGAAACATGGGGTAGGCCCCATCACATACAATGAAGTATGGATCAAATACACCCGCAAGGATGGTGTTTTAAAATGGCCTCAATATGGTAGCTTTGATACAGAAATTCTGGATAACCTTGAAGTTAAACTTTTCAAAAAGAAAGCCCGGCCGGCAATGTTTGACTCTTTCAGCCTATGGCGTAAGGAGGCCAAACAAAAGGAAATTAAATTAGAGAAGAAAAATAAGAGAGAAAGGGGAATCTCGATAATGCAAGCTGCTAGGCAGTATAAAGACAATGAAGAAGAACAGATGAGTGAACAGTTGCACAGGCAACGTAAAATGGTAATAGATAAATGCTATCCAGTTTTGCCGCCTCTTCAGCAAGAAGCAGCAAAAGAGCTTGAAAAGACCCCCTAATGTCGCATTTGTTAAGTTCACCTCCCCCATATGCGCAAAATGCTACGGCACCTCCCCAACCTCTAGTTGTGCAACCCATGGTTGTTGTGCCTCCTGCTCCTCCACAGCACCCACCAGCTGCTCTTCAGCTGGCACCTGTTCCTCCGGTGCAGTCACCGGCTTTTACAACTGCTCTTCCTATACTTTCTCCAACTCTAACTGTTGTATCAACTACCGCTTCTGGTACTCCTCCTGACACTGCCTCTGCATCTGCCTCGTCTCACCCTGCCTTCCCACTTGTCTTTTCCTCGACTTCTCCGTCTGTCCGCCAGAGAGTGGCAAGCACTGTTTCTAGCATTCTATATCCTTTGTTTGGAGCGACAAGCCCGACGCGGGACCCCGAACACAAGCAGTTGCGTAGCCACCTGCCTGATTCTAGGGAAAAAGAGGTATTGGATCGTTTGGCATATAGATGGGTGTCTAACCCGACAATATATGATCTAGACTCTGTTATGGATGTTCTCCATCAGTGGGAAGCATCAAAACAGAGGTGCGTTTTTGAGAAAATGTGTGTTTTCCTATGCGAGGATTTAGAGGAGAATGATTTGGACTCTAACCCGCCCGAGCTGAACCATGTGCGGTTCGAATTTTCAAAGGGCACCATTGTGGGTTCAGATGTTAGGAAGGCCGTTGCGACGTTGTTGTCACTTAGGACTGAAGGTGTTTCAAAGTCGTTGTTTGATTATGATTCCTCTGTCAAGAAGAAGGGAAGACAATATCCCATGAGAGAGGTTTCGCCTGTATGGAAAGAAGCAGTGGCCGCTGGTCCGGGTAATATTCCACCAGCTGTACCGGCACATTTTCAGCATGTTTGGGTGCACGTCCCCTGGAAACGTGCGGAAGTTTTAGCCATTAAGCAGTCTTTGCCTGATCCACGCAAAAACCCAGCAGGGTATTATAAAGAGCTGACTCAGACTGTGGGTTCGTGTATTATGAATTTGGCAGACATCGACATGTTGTTTGGCAATGTTGTCCCACAACCCATTTGGAGTAAGATTCGTCATACAGATCATGTGGTTGAATTGGGTGTACATGGGTTAACCTTAGAGATGCCGACAATAGGCAAGTAGGCGGTGCCAAGCCCGAAGATTTGATTACTGAACTCCCTGGTAAGATCATCGATTACATGAAAACAATGATGCCTGCGTTGCGTGTAAATTGGGATAAGTTGTCTGCGTGTAAGCAGAAGAAAGATGAAACGGTGTCTGATTTCTTCACCAGGTTTGAAGAAACGTTTGTCGACCACAGTGGTCAAGATATAAGCACAGAAGGTTGTCAGCGACTGTTCGTCGATAAATTCGTGCACAATCTGTTACCAGAGTTGTGTAAGAAGTTAAAGGATTCAGAGAGTTCATGGGCAGTTTCCTCTTCAGCACAGATATTGGCTACTGCGCAATATTACGAAAATCGAGACAAAGATGAGAAAGATAGAGTAGAAAAGAAAACTAAAGAGTTAAAAACGAAGGTCTTGTTACAGCAAGCCTACCCACCACGTGGTGGTAGTGGCCAGACTAATGGTGGTCGGAATAACTATCAGAACAATTATCAGCAACCTCAACAGTTTCAAAATACAAGAGTAGAGTACACTCAGCCACGCGTTCCCGTGGGTCCCAATCAGTGTTCGTTTTGCAAGGAAGAGGGTCATTTTAAGTACAGTTGCCCTATTCTGTTACTGCGCGCAAATGGTGTGTCAAGCACAAGAGGTAGAGGTGTCCTGCAAACACCTAGAGGTAGAGGACGTGGAAATATCCATCAGAATGCACGCTCACTTCCGCCTCAGGATTCTATGAATAAGTTTGATCAGCAGAATAATGCATCTGCTAGGACAGCTCAGTACTATGCTGATGATTACTATACAGAAGATGAGTGGACTGAAGGTAATGATTGCTAGGACAGCCATAGACAAAGAGAGGGAGTTGTTTCAGTTCCAGTAGATCAGAGTGGACCATATGTTGAGGTGATTACATCAGGTGTGTCAGAACCTTTTCTGTTGGATACTGGTGCTACAAAGAGTTCTATGATGTACTCAAAACTCCCTGGCGCACCTTTTCTGGCGAAATGAATGTTTCTGCAGGTTTTTCTGGCGCCCCGGTTAGGAACCCGATTTCATGTCCTATGTCCCTGTCTGTTGGTCCTTGTGAATTCGAAGCACCCCTTATTCTGACAACGGGTTGCGGTGAGAACTTGTTGGGATTAGACCTGTTAAAAAGATTGTATGCGACTCTGTACTGCTCTCCCTCGGGAGTACAACTTACATTAGGTAAGAAAGTGGTCTCTCCAATGTATTTGTCGAAGGATAAAATTCCGGCAGAATTGCTGTCTCTACCTGATATTCTTTGGGCTACTGGTCCTAACGATGTGGGTCTGTTGGAAATACCACCATATGTTGTGACATTGAAAGCCAATGTTAGAATGCCGCGCATTCCCCAATACAAGATCTCCAGTGAAGGTGAGAAAGCGTTGTTAGCGATCATTTATGATTTGATTGAAAAAGATGTGATTGAAGAGACAAGAGGCAACGTTTGCAATAGTCCTGTTCTGCCTGTTTTGAAACGAACTGATCCCTCTGAGCCACCTGTGTACAGATTTGTGATTGACCTTAGAGAGGTGAATAAAATAGTAGTGCCACAATTTCCAGTTGTTCCTGACATTACTGCCTTGTTGACTATGATCCCAGCCTCTGCAACATGGTTTTCAGTAATTGATTTGAAGAATGCTTTCTTCAGCATCCCAATTGCTGAGGAAAGCAGGGATATTTTTGGCTTCAGTTTAGGAGGACGAAGCTTCCGCTTTAAACGTGCTCCCCAGGGCTACTGTGAAAGTCCATCAATATATAGTCAAGCTCTAAAAACACAGCTTGATGCGATTGTTTTACCTGAAGGCGCTACACTCATTCAGTACGTAGATGACTTGCTTATCGCTGCAGATTCTGAGGAAATTTGTAAAGAAGCCACGTTGTCGTTGTTGCGTCATTTGTGTGATCTGCATCACAAGGTGTCCCTGTCTAAATTACAATATTGTCGACAAGAAGTGACCTACTTAGGTCATCTCTTATCGAAGGAGGGAAGGAAACTGACCCCAGAAAGAATCCAGGCAATAGCAACAATAAGTGTGCCAAAAACACAGAGAGAAGTGCGTGCTTTCTTGGGTATTACATCGTACTGTAGACAGTGGATTCCAAATTTTTCTTTACTGGCCAAACCATTGGTAGCATTAACATGTAAAGAGATACCCAATCCCATGCCTTGGTCTGAAGAGTGTCAGAAAAGTTTCTCTGAACTGCGCACAGCATTATGTTCGGCTCCTGTGTTGGGTACCCCCAACTACAGTAAGCCCTTTACAGTATATGTCCATGAGCAAGAGGGTTGTGCATTATCAGTATTGACACAGTTGTTTGGAAACAAACAGCGTCCATGTGCATACTTTTCGTCGACTTTGGATCCGGTAGCTAGGGCGTTGCCAAGTTGTCTGAGAGCCACAGCCGCAGCAGCTGTTTCTATCCGACAGTCTGCTGGTTTAGTGATGAATAACACGCTAGTGGTAATGGTCCCACATGCAGTGGACACGTTATTGAACAGAACCAAGACACAGCATTTAACTAGTGCTCGATTGTCTGGTTACGAACTAACTTTGTTAGCGAGCCATGTACACATCAAAAGATGCGGTACACTAAACCCCGCCACATTATTGCCAATCCTAGCTGAGACAGAGAGTGCTGAGGAACAGCATGATTGTTTTCTTAGAACAGATGAAGAAACAAAAGGGAGAATAGACCTCCAAGATACTCCTCTGTCTGAATGTGATGGTTCCTTATGGGTGGATGGTTCATGCTTCAAGCTCCCGAATGGTGACACGACTGCAGCATACGCTGTCACCACTTTGCATACAGTTATTGAAATTACCCGTGTTCCATATAACTCAGCTCAAGCCGCGGAATTGATTGCACTTACAAGAGCGTGTGTGTTGTCGAAAGGAATGAAAGTAAACGTGTACACTGACAGTCAGTATGCGTTTGGTGTGGCACATAGTTTTGGACGGTTGTGGCGTGAACGTGGGTTCCTGACGTCACATGACACGAAGATCCAGCATGGTCAGTTGGTGAATGAGCTTCTTGAATCACTGACTTTGCCTCTGCAAGTTGCGATTGTAAAATGTAGTGCTCACAAGAGGGTGACTGATGAAGTTGGTCGCGGAAATGCGTTTGCTGACGAAGTCGCGAAAGAGACGGCAAGAAATGTAATGAGCCGAATGTATGTTGCGGGTCCTGCCAGATGGGTAGGTGATGTTGGAGGTATACACCTGTTACAACGCAACTTTTACAACTACCTACTATTACAACGCAACTTTTACAACGCATACCATTACAACGCATTGCGCTGGGGGCGCTCTAGGATAGGGAATAAGTATAATTTACTATCCAACACCTTCCCTAGTGTCCACGGGGACTGGAGTTGGAATAGTAAATTATACTTACCACTATCCAGCACCTCTAAGCGCTATGCGTTGTAATGGTATGCGTTGTAATGGTCGCGTTGTAATGGTAGGTTGTTGTAATGGTATGCGTTGTAACATGGTACATCCGATGTTGGAATGTGTGAGGACACAATAGGGAGTGTGAAGTCCATACAGTCTGAAGCCACCGAGAAAGAGTTGAACATGTGGAGAGAAAGCACGGGCAGAATGGATGCAAATGGTTGTTGGGTCGAATTGTCAGAGCATCAGAGATGGTTGCTACCAGATGCGTACGTGCTTGCAGTTGTTACAATGGCCCATGGTATGGCCCATATCAGCGTGAAAGGGATTTGCAAGTTGTTGGCTCCAGTATGGCAGAATGCTGGAATACCTAAGTGTGCAGAGAATGTAGTAAAACATTGCATGGTATGTCTGAAACACAATCCTGGTAAGGGAACCCCAACTCCAGCTGGTCATTTTGCACCTCCTACGTATCCGTTTGAGGTTTTGCAGCTAGACTTCATACACATGGAGAGGTGCAATAACTTAAAATATGTGCTAGTTGTTGTCTGTGCCTTCTCCAGATGGGTAGAAGCATATCCCCTTAAGGACAACACTGCCTTGTCCACAGCGAAAGCCCTTGTGAGGGAATTCTTCCCGAGATTTGGAATGCCTAGAATGGTCTGGAGTGATAATGGGAGTGAATTTGTGGGACGAGTGATGAAAGTAGTGTGTGAAGGGCTAGGCATCCGACAAACATTTCACGCTGCAAATCACCCCCAATCAGCTGGATTAGTAGAGTGCTACAACGGCACCCTAAAACTAAAACTAGCCAAGATTCAAGAGAGCACTGGTCTTAAATGGCCTGATGCTCTGCCCTTAGCACTCCTATCCACCAGAATGACAGTGCATTCTAGGGTAAAACTTAGCCCTTATGAAATTGTCTTTGGCCGTCCAGCCAACATATGGGGGGTGCCCAGACCCACAAAGTTTAGTGAAATAGAGCATCCTGTTTTGCTTGACTATTTGTATGATTTGACGGCTAAATTGCGTGTTTTACACCAACAGGTTGACGACTCACTACCTCAAGCCTCTGAAGCTCCAGGACACCCTATTGATCCTGGAACATATGTCCTCGTAAAAAACTTCCAGAGGACAAGGAACGACCAGCCTCAGTGGACCGGTCCCCATTTGGTCCTTCTCTCGACGAGATCTGCCGTACGAGTGGAGGGTAAAAAACACTGGATTCACGCACCCACACCAAGCGGGTCCCTCTGCCTTTGCCTTATGACCGGTGGGTCCAGGAGGGTGTCGCCGACTCAGAGACCGAATCTGTGCCAAGATTCATCCCTTTCAGTGATGCTCGTGTGAAAGGAACAATTACAGAGCAAGAAAGTGACAATTTTCTACAAGCAGCTGTGCCATCATCAGCCCGATTGGACACTACAAAACCTGAAGCCTTGTTTCAAGACCACACAATACCGGGAAAACAACGGTATAATCTGAGGCCGAGGAATATGAACTAATAAAGTTTGACTAATAATTTTTTTCCCTTAAAGAACTATTTTTTTTGAAAGCGCAGCTCTCCACCTGAGGAACTTGCTCATTTTTGTTTTTTTCGAACCGCCATCCGGGTTCTGCTGCTAGGGCCGCGGTTGCCGCAGTCTTTGGAGCGCAGCTGGAGACGATTAGGTCTACAGTTCTGGTTGGTCTAAGGGAGTTACCCTGGACTGAACAGAGGCCCTCCTTGGCAGAAACAACCTCCCACCGCGGGCAGCAACATAGAGGATGGAGTTTTTCAATATGGAGAGCCCTGCCAAAACTGTAAATTTTAAAACAAGAATATGTGGATTAATGACAAGAAAAAGTTTTCTATTTTTATGCATTTTTCTATTATTAAGTACAATGATGTCTCTAATAGGATATATACTGTTTTCTTTACAAATGTCCTTTGCCCCGACTACATCACCCATACCTCCTCCTACTGTTTCTGCACATTCTTTTCAACCCCTTCCTGAACATGAGTCAGTTAGGAGATTAGAGTTCATTAATAACTCATTCATTCAACTTCTACACCAACACCAGGTTGTAATAAATGCGACAAATTGTTCGGTATGTGGACTCATGCCACACACTACCGATAAGGGTATCCCGTATTTTGTCCTACCCTTTAGTTATTACGGATCTTTGTGGGCATTTCAAACATTGTTCTTATTCTCCCTCGAACCCTATTCCCCATGTTCCACAGGTAGCAACTCAAGCAACAGGGCATTACTAGTGGGGATCAGAAACATGAGCCAAAATATTGACACCTATAGAATTCTCCCCAGAGACGAACTAGAAGCCTACCGTAGATGGAATATAACAAGGTATCGAATTTCTTTAAGTGAGAGCCAGCGAGCAAAGAAATCCTCCCCAATCTGGATAGTACCCCATCAAGGTCACCTATGTCTGCAAGGAAGTGGCAAAAATCCCAGAGCTCAGCTAGGGAATAGTGTCTGTACCGAGACATATGTTTTCCCATCTCAGACATCCCCTTCATTTTCAGCAGCTAAGGGTACATATTTCATCTGCCAGGATAGAGCATATACATGGCTGCCCCCTGACTTCTCGGGCACATGTTTCATCTCGTTCCTGCTGCCACCCACCTACACGGCCGCGGCAGATTACCATCGGACAAGGACAGTTAGGGGTGTTGTGAGTAAAGACGACACCGCGGGACAAGAGTTTGGTGATTTTGCGAAAGGGTTTCTGCCATTTTGGGGGCCTATGGTGAACAGCAGGAACATTCGCCAGTTGACAAGAGTAGTTGAATCCACCGTGATCGAAATGGCTGGTGCCCTTAGTAACTTGACTGCTGAGCTCCAGTCGGACCAACTTATGACACTTCAGAACAGGGTCGCATTAGATGTCATCCTTGCAGACCGAGGTGGGGTATGTAAATTGATCCAATCGAGTTGCTGTATATTCATTCCAGATAACGCTCCAACAGTGTACCAGGCCATCTCCAAACTGCATAAAATTTACGAATCGATCCATGTGGATAAAGGAGATTGGTCTTTCATGGGATGGTTCTGGGAACTGATATCTGGCTGGGGATGGAAAATCCTAATGGTCATTGGGATGGTCTTAGCCATTCTCTTCCTGTTCTGCCTGTGCATGCAGTGCGCTCCTGCAATATGTGGCCTCTGCGCTACATCATGTGTAAGGAAGCCTGTGTCACAAGACGAGCTAAACACCAGAATGATGCTGCAGCAACATCTCAATGACTTTAGGAATATAGACCTGGACTCAGACTAGCATGAGGTTAGGTTTAATTGCCTATGTAAGGGCAAAAGTAGGGTTTGTTGTTCCTGAAAACTTCTGGAACCCGTGAAATAAACTTTGTCGTATTTAGACGATTTTTATGCCAAAATACCGATAATGACTGGTACATTGTGCACAAGCATTTGCGTCACAATCAGGTAACAATTTCCCCACGAAATCGCCATTTTCGTTTCTGAACCCTTGACTGCCATTTTGCGTTTGGCATCCATCTTGTTTGTTGCCCTTCACATAGGCTTGTACTGCAGCTGAATTCGATATCAAGGACACATACACCTTAATTGACTTCCCTGTGACCTGGGCAAGTTGGAGCCATCGCCCCAAGCCAAAACCTGTTTGGTCAGTTCCTCTCCCAGTGGCCGAACGAGATAGCATCAATGCACAACAGGCCATAAATAGTTTGCATCACACACACACCCTGCCCAAATCTTGCTCACACCTGGCCCTGCTCTTTTCTTCTTTTTCGTTTATGATGAGGAGGAGCCCGGTTTTATTGAGGGTACACCGATATCTGATGGAAATGTTGGGCCTTGCCGGGTAATTGATCACGAACTGGACACACTAAATGTATACGTATCACCACTTTTCCTTTTGTAATGAAAATATGTGAATAGCTCACTGTAAATTCTAGAATGTTTGCACCGTAAACTTAAGAATGCTTGCCTGAAGCCTAAAAAACTGTATAAAAGAAGAAGCCAGGCTTTGTACATTTGAGCAGTCTCCTGAGAACCTACATACTGTTGTACTTCTAGGACGCTTGTTACCTGGTTGCAGCCAATAAATTTGATCTTTGATTTCATCTAGAAGACTCGTGTTTCTGTGGTCTAGATCAGGAAAGTACTCGAGGTCTTTGGGTGTTGTCCCTGGCACCTCTGGGTTACCGGATCAGTACCGGTTCTGAAAAACCCAGTACCTCACTCTGAGAAGATCCAAACGTAACTTGTTGCAGGTACTCAGCACCTGGTCATATTATGTGAACACAGTGTTGAATGTCACATTGGAAGACTTGTTCAAAGTGAACCTTGAATTGCCAGGCCCCCTTCAGAACAATCTGGAAAAACTTGAGGGGAAAAGAATTGAACAAGCCAAAAGAAGAAACCTTAAATAACTCATTGATAAAGCAAATTGTGCTGTTAGACTCATTATTTTAGCCTTTAGTTTACAGAATATCAACCTAGGCCTGAGTGAGCAGTAGAATAGTAAGGATAACATTGTAGAAGAACACAGATTAGGGTTAAGGATTGTCTACTTAGTAACTGAACTTTAAAAGGACTAACACCCTAAAAAATGTAACAAGAAAAAAAGAGCAAAGTAAACAAACTGTTGGACTCAAGAAGCATGAAACTGACTCACAGAGAAATGTGTTGCATTAGAAATAAGTGTAAATATATTATGTGTTCAATTTTCGTAAAAACAGTAATAATGATATCTGTTGTACTAATAGGATTTTATTTAACTTTTATTTAACACCGGACACCGAGAAAAAATCTAGTTTACGTTTATAATGTTCAGAACATCATGCTAATATGTTGATGTAATAATAATTTTGTCTACTATCTCCTTCCACAGGCATGTTGTTGTTTTGGTGGCTTCTTCATCATGTGATGGTATATTAGATAGTAATGGTGCCTTACCGCCTCTTTGGCCAGCACCCCCCGCTCAGGACTTCTAAACTTGCACTCTCCTACCCTGATGCTGTCCATGATTGAAGAATTTAGTCGGCCTCTGCTGCCTATGACTTAGTAATAGTGGTTGGCAATGGATATTATTTCTTTTGTTTTAAGATGCTTTGTTCAGCAAAATGAATGATTGTACACTCCAACGCAGAAAGTAGTCATTTGTGTACTTTGATGGGAGATGTCTTGAGGTATTTCTTTGTGTTGCTCTGGCAGTTTCTGCGCTTAAGCGATTCATTGTCATACTCCAGGAACTTCCATTGCCTTAAAATGGCACTGATGTTTTGTGCATACGCTATTTAGTGGGTGCGATTTTTATAACACCCAGTATGTATCACAATGGCCTTTTGCGATTCTCAAATAGCGTTTTTTTGCGAATCGCTATATAAGAATAGCAAAACGCTATGTATGTAGGATTTGCAAATAATTTTGCGAATCCTACATATTCCTTAATTGAGAATCGCAAATTGCGACTCGCAATTAAGGAATACCTCCCCATTCATTCATATGGGCCTAGAGGCCCATAGGAATGAATGGGAAGACATTCTCAATTTGCTATTCTCTATTAGAGAATCGCAAATTGAGAATGCAATTTCAAGGGTGCCAGGGTGTCAAAAGGACACCCTGGTGCACCCCTGAAATGTGCATGTGTGCACATGTGTCAAACATACATGCCGTAAGGGCATGTATTTGCACCACATGGCACTTTGAAAAATGCAAAAAAGTGAATTTTTTAAAGAAATCGCAAATTAACACCAACTTCAATTTGTTGGTAATTTGCGATTCCTTAAGGCCAAATTGCACTTTTTCTGTGCTTCTTACATTGCATTTAAGGAATTGCAATTTTACCACTAAGCTCAATTGCAATTGCAAACACAGAAAATATGCAAATTTTGGCGTTTGCAATCACAATTTGGAATGATACATATGGCCCCCAGTAAATAGCACACATTCAGTTTTTAACTTGTGGCGAATACTGATTCCGCCGAACAAAGAAAAACTCATACTCCGTGTTCCTTAATACCATGTTATTTACAGAACACAGAAGAATCGGTATTTACAGAATCTGGAGCTTTAGTGTTTTTACCATGAACCTTGTAATCAACGATTAAATGAGGCCACATTGCACCACTTAGGCAGCTGCAACGTCTTCACTGATAATCATGTATGCTCTCAACATGGGTCAGCTAGAGAGGGGCTTCAAACATGCATAGAATCCAAAAATATACAGGAACCTGCTATGGCAGGTTCTCCTACACAACATGAACATAATTATTTTAATAAAACAAAAATACTCTTACTTGAGCTTTGAAACTTGTGTATCAGAAAGGAAGAAACATGAAGTAGGAAAAGTGTGCCTCCCTTTTCATTAGCATGATGGAAGGCGTAGCACGAAGAAGCCATGTTGGTGGGCGGAAAACATTTTAATTGGCTTTGGCATGGTCTCAGTTCTGCAGTGGTGATGCCCAGATCCGTAGTAGAATATTACAAAAATTAGATTTATTTTTCTTTGAAGATTTTCACTGGGCTGATTGGATTATAGTTGAACAAAATTAAACATTTTCATTTCCAAAAGAAAGTTACCTGGTAATAAAAAGATAAGACACTGTTGTGTGGCCCAAACAACCGTTCTTTTGTTAAAAAAAAAGTTTTGCATGGTTATAGGTACAGATAAACTGTATAAAAAATGTCACCGTTCCTCAAAAATATTATTGTTGAATTGTCTGCAGTACTTCCTGTCTGTGAAGTTAGTGTCTGGTATGTATTTTTTGTGTAATCGTCATGAAGACAATTTCTGGAAAAATGTTTAGTAAGCAAAAACAACTATTTCTGAAAAACAGATGCTTAGTTATCCTGCTCTTAAAAGCTAAGCATTTTATATATTCAGAGTCTTATTTTGTAACATTAAGAACGTTCATCACGGAAAGATTTGCTGCCAAGTTGCTGTGTTTTCCTAATGATGACAGAAAACTGGAAAATGGAAAATTGTTTTCATAGACCAGCCCTGCACGCTCAGGGGCTGGTCTATGAACCGTAAGTTAAGATCATTTGAATGGCCTCAGAGGAGATGCTCTTACCAAAAGGCATCCTTGCTGGAAGCATTGGAAGAACAAAATCAAATGTAAACACTCATTGATTTTCCTCTTAGAAACAAGAACGAGCAGCTGAGCACAAAACTTGCTCCACCTCTCATTTTGACATTTCTAGCCCTGTAATGCTTAATATAACCATTATTGAACTGACAATAATTAAACTGTGGCAATGCAAACGAGATGGTTAGACTACAATGTTTGGTCCACCCAAATTATCTTATGTCACGATTATTCTGATTCCTCAGTTGTTCTCCTGCCAGGAAAAGATTGGAAAATTAATTTGTAAGCTCTCAGATATACAACTGAAATGGGGTGGGCCCTGAACTGGCGAGAGGAGAGGCTAGGTCACAGTACTATGAATACACAAAAAAATGGCTATGCTATTCATAAGGTAATTTAAAGCATACAGTACACCTCAATCTATTGTAAAAACACGATAAAGTGTTTTTAATCACGTTCTGTTTTCTCACTTAAAACATGTTTTTCTCAATCATCATTTGAGAGGTACAAGTACTGCAACTGTTTTATTGTAAACAGCATGGTAAAAGACATTAATGTAACACACTTAAATATTGTTGTGAATTGTGATGTACAAACATTGTGACCCCAAACACGGCACTCGATGAAGCAATCCCACACAAGTGCATCCAACTTACAGTGCAAAGCAAATTTACAGGATTTCTTTAAAGTAGGTAAATCAACCCTTAAAAAAAAGTCCTCATATTTTGCATGCATGTGGGTATTATATTAGTTACGACCCGCAACTGATTCAAAAGATGTGGCTAAGGAATCAAGTTAAAGGGGATGTCCTCCATTTGAAAAGGTTAACCCCTTCTTTGGTTATCTTGATGATAATTAATTCTGGTAGGGTAGATTTTTTGGCAATGTAAGTGTTGACGCGTTTTGATCTTATATGGTTCAGAGGTCTCCTCAGGATAGGGGCTGTTGGTGTTTGGGGCTGTTGGTGTTTTAATCCTTTAGGTGAAATAACGTTGAAATTATTGGGTGGACTTTGAAGCCTTCTAGTATGTTTAGGCTAAGACAATATTCCATGTTTTTTTAAATTGCTTGCCTAAGGTTGCGTTACACTGTCACTGTGCGATGCTACATGCAGCCAAAACTTAGTTATCAATCTTCCTTGCTTTTTCTCTGAGTCTAGATGATTTTCAACATGCAGCAGGTACAGCGAGTGACCTCCAAACGATTGATGGTGTGTTTGTGTTGGATTATTTTCAAGCCACAATCAGTACTTTATACATTATATGCAGTGGATTGAGGTATATTGTACACTTTGAACTAACTTACAAATATTGTGGGAGGCAACTTTTTCATGTGTCCATTGTAAGCTCTCAGGGGCATGGAAGTGGCAAGTGCAGCTCTTTATGCCCATAGACACCAATTGTGTTGGTATGGTACTGGAACACCATGATCTAAATATCATCTGACAAAAATATAATGTCCTTAATATTGTTTACAGAAATATTGCTTCATTTGACATCATAATTAGGAGTGTGTCGGTCCAGATGTTATTCAAGCTGAATTTTACAAATGTATTAAAGCTCACCTTTCTCCTATTCTACTTTCATTATTCATGGGATTTCAACATACGTCTATGGTGGGTGGTTCTTTCAATGAAGCCACAATCATTGTTCTCTCATAACCCAATAAAGACTCTACATTGGTTCCCAACTATTGTCCCTTATTCCTCATTAATCAGGATTTCAAATTATATACACCAAAATGTTAGCAAATAGGGTATCACCTATAATCTCCTCAATTATTCAACCTCGCCAGGCTGGATTTATGAAAGGTAGATTGTCAGCTCATAACACTCATTTATTTTGTCATGTTCTTTCTTTTGCTAAGGTACTCAAATAGGACTGCTGGCCTCAGATTTGGAGAGAGTTTTTGATAGAGTAAATTGGCAATTTTATTTAAAACACTAGAAACCTTTCATTTTGCTCCCCAGTTTTAAAAAATGATTAAAGTATTATACTCAGCAGCTTCTGCTTTACTTTATATCAATGGTACTCTTCCTATGCCACTCAGGTTATGTAGAGGTACGCACCAGGGTTGCCCTCTATCCCCTCTATTATTTCTTATTGCCATCAAACTCCTCTTATGCTCTCACCGCATTTAATGAACAATACACTGGTGTGGTTTTCAGAAATATTGTCATAAAAGTTTCTGCTTATGCAGATGATATTTTATTGTATGTAAATGATCATATTACTTCTCTACCTATCATTCTTGATATTATTTGATGGTATGCAGATATCTTCGGTTATTCCTTGAATGTCAATACAATTGATTGTTTTCCATTTACTATTTATGCAACTCTACAATGAAAGCAAATACCAACATTCCGCGGTCACCAACAACACCAAAGTATTTAGGGATTACTTTTGCTGACTCCATTAAAAATATAATTGAAATCAATTGCTCTAAAATACTAACTATCTCGAAAGAGAAATGTTATAAGTGGCCAACCCTTCATTCAAATTGGTGGGGATGTATTGAAGCCCTTAAAATGACTATTGCACCACACATGTTTTACATTTGATCTATGCTACCCTTAGGTTTCCCTTCTACTTTCTTTACCAAAAATATATAAACTAATTACTAAGTTTAATTGGAACAATAAACATGCTTGTCTCAGTTGTAATACTTTACAAATTCCCCAGCGTGAAGAGGCGTTGGCCTACCTGATTCCAAGAAACACCACATATTTTTCCTTGTTGCACACTGCTCACTGTGATTCCAAAATATTGATCCTTCTAATAACCCTAAATGTCATACATTAGAGAAAAATTTATTAAAGGCCTATCCTCTACCTGCTCTTTTAACCATGGCTAACAGCAAATTTCGGAAACACTCACCCACTAACACAGCCTCTAAAATTGCCCCTTTATCTTGTGATGAAAAACTTTCTATTAACATTAAATAATCTAAAAAAAACTTCCTTTTGGCTTAACCCCCCAAACTCAAATTGAACAAACATATTTCTTTCTAGAGTTTATGGATTAATGCTGCTATTTTTTTATTTTGCTGATATTTGTCATGGAAATATATTCTATTAATTTGACGAATTAGGCTCCAAGTACCATTTATCTCAATCTGAATTTCACAAATATGAATTACTCTGCAATTCCATTCTATATATGTATTCTGATTTGTTACCTCCTGCTAAGTTATCTAATATGGAGTTCTATCTAGGCCTGTTTAACCAGACTGGTTATATAGCTTTTAAAATGTATAAAAAACCTTTTAATCACCCTTCCTCCTTTATTACTCTAAATCAAAAACATAAATTTACAATCTACAAATATACAATGAATATCTTTTTGGCTTTCCAATATCGCTAGTTATCTCCCAGTCACTCTGATACATACTAATATTTATTTATTATATCAACGTTTTTGGTCCCCAGTTAAATTATTTAAAGCTAAACTCTTAGATTCACAAAACTGTTGGCATTGTAACACTACAACTGGAGATTCACAGCATATAATATATAATTGTCCCATCATTTAAAAAAATGTTATCTGAAGTTTTTACTATTATTACCCAGCTGTTTAAAATTCAGGTACCTTTATCGTTTTCTAAATTAATTTACACATTTTATTCTTTTGAAACTATGTTATCTCCTGATGATTGTAAACTTTTTGATTTTCTTATTTCTACTGGGATTAATTCCATTACTTCAAATTGGAAGGATGCAAAATTAATATAGGTTAATGCATTGTGGTAATGGACTATTTTCCTGAGACATGGACATTCCTCATTAATACATATTCATAAAGACTGCTCTATAATTAAGCCCAATATGTGGGATACTTTGAACTCACATATTAATACATGTAGCTCATTATAATCATGTGTAATATTTCATTTTATCTCCTACTTTCATTGTAGCCCCCTTTTTGTTTTTATTCCTTTGTTTCTATTATAATTATTGATACGGTTGGTTCTATTGATTTAAGTTGATGCTTATGTAATTACTCCCATATTTCGTTCCTTACAGTTATGTTGATATTTTTTGTACTGTGTTCTCTGTGTATTAAATGTAAAATGAATAAATATTTCCGAACTTAAAAATAAATAATTAGGGGTGTGCAAAATTCTCATTCCCTACGGATGTGAGGACTGGTTTCTGGTAAAAAAAAGCACAGAAACACAAGTGTCATGACCAACAGCTGTTCACATGCTCTCATGACAGTCTTTTTATACAAACAGACCAGAAATTATGCAGTGTGGCATAATTTTGAAAGTTTTGCAGAACAAACATATTGTGAAATGCAATATATTTTCTGTGATTGGGCCATCATAATGAAAATATTGCCCAGACCCAGTATTAATTGAAAATCTACTCTGAATAAGACAATATGTTTGTAAATAATAATTTGGACATGAAATTACTAACTATTCAAATGTTATCTTCTTAATACTTAGGAAAGCTTTAGAAAAGGTAGTCCTCTGGGGAATGGCACATAAATAATGTTGACACTTAAGTGTCACTTGTGGAGCGTGGCAGGGTAGAAAAAGTATATTTACAGAGAGAGAAAAAAGTAAAACTAGTTAAATATACCATAGCACATTTACATCTCCTGAGGAATGTCTGTGTGGGAGCGACAGGCACAATCTTGTACCCTTGATGTGCTGATTAATCTTGGCAGAGTTTTATTGTTTTCAGAAAAAGCAATACTCCAGAACAGAAAAGGTAGGTGTATCCCCGAGGTTCACAAATGTCACTCTTCTCTTGCTCTCTCCTCTCCAGGTATTTTCTATCAGGCAGGCAGGACAACGTACCCCGGAGTCTCCAGAAAAAAAGAAAGTAGCGGTAAGTAACATGGTCCTATGGTTGGGCTTCTAATAAAAGTTCCGTCACTACACCCAAGAGTGCTGGGAGATAGGAGTGAAAAAGGACTAGGAACCAAAACCGGCCCTGGCAAAGTGCTCAGCCGGCCCCATCTCCCCCGGGGGGTTGTGGGTGCAGCTAAGCTCTTTGCCAGGGCCCGTTTTCGACCAATTTTGTTACAAGCCGTTATTGCAGCCATGCTGCAAAAATGGCCCTGTAACAAAAACGGCCCACAGGGGCCTCAAACCAGCACCCCACCCATGCAGCCCCCCGTGGGATTGCCCGGTGCCAGCTACGGCCAGTCCGGCCCTGACTGGGAGCGTGTTAGAGAGAAAATATTGTGCCACTTTTCTCCTTCCTCCCTCTCTACCCAGTTCTGCCTATCCCCTAGTCCCAGGGTATATGTCATGTTCCATGCCAAAAGAAAGAACCAACAAAATATGCGGCTCGAGTAAGTGAGTACAGACCCCCGCGCCCCACGCATGTATTAGCCACCCTCTCAAGGTTTTATAAGTACTCTCAATGTGTGAGGAACAGTTTGTTGTGGTTCCCGGTGTCAGGGTTGTGCCCCTCTGTGACCCTTCTACTCCTCCCCTGTTGGGGCTAGGGTGGAACTGGCCCTCAGGTGCCCTCCCCTGCCTAAGTCACCTACCGAAACATGGAGTTGCGACGGCTTGAAAGGATCCCCAAGGGTGTCCACCATTCCTTGCACAAGTTGTTGAAGGCTCCGTCCTCGTCTCCATCCCCTCTCCTTCCATCAACTGGGCTCTCCTCTTCTGCCAGCTCGACGTTCTTACTCGCTTTCACTGCTGGGCTCTCCAAACCCTCTGCGTCTTTCAGGTTTTCTCCTACTGCCCCCTGTGCTCTCTCCTCTTACATCTTGAAGGCTCTTCCTCTTCCGCTCTCGTCGTTGCCACCTATTTGTCATTCTGCAGAGGGTAATGTACTTCTTCCTGTGAGGGGGAGGTGTTGGTTAATGTTAACTCTTTCCTTTCCCCTCGGTTCAAGTCACAGGCACCGGGGACTGGCAGATCACAGGACCGACACGGTAGGTCACCGGCCAATGACATCGCGCCCTCCTCACAGTCTGTATGCCAGAAAATCTGCCTGACTAAGTGTCCCTCAAGTGCTCATTAGCATATATAACTTTTATGTGTTTCTCTGCCTGCAAATGTCGCTGTTCCTGCACTTAAACGGCACTTAAGTGACAACATGTTTTGGCATATGTAAAAGGAGAAGTATGCAAGAAAATGTGATATTTGCATACATTTCAATGCTTGGACTTTGAAACTACTGTCAATCCTCATAAATCTATGCAGATTTGTAGTAGTGAATTTATAATGCATGCTTTTCATTTTTTTGTGTTAATCTTTATGAATCAGGTCTATTGTCTGCGATGGTGCTAAAAAAAATTTCAGAGTGGTTCTGTCGAAGTTACCTCTAAACCCATATAAGTTGTGAAACAGCGGCTGGGCCAGTTGAATCTAACCAATTCAATTGGAGAGTTGGGTAGGGGGGCTTAAGGAGAGATCCATGGTGCAATTTGGAGTTTTTTTCAAAACCGTGAGGCTAAAGCCTGATGAGATCAGGTTTTGTATAGACAAAATTGACCACTGAAATTGAGTCTTAGTCACAAAACAGAAACTGTGTAGCCAACTAAGCTTTGTTTGGGGAAGGATGAAATCGTAATAATTTTTCGTAATTTATGGTGTTATCTTTTAGAGACAAACCAAGAGAACATTGGTGCCACTTTTAGCATGATTAGGCACAGCCTTCCATATCCAGGTAAACAAATATTATCCCATTCTACACCATAATTGTCCCATGTAAATATGTGAAATAAATAACTTAGTCTCAACTGGTTCCTAGTTGGTGTTGTTTGCTATCTTGGTATCATCAACCAATCATAAAAACACTCTAATACAAATGGCACATTAGAAAATGAATTGATTGTGCCATTCAGGAGAAACAGAATAAATTGGCTGCTAAAGGAATTATTTTGTTCCTTTTCAGTCTCTTTTTCTCTCTCTGTCTCTCTGTTTCTCTCTTGCTCTCTCTCTACTTGAATGCCAACAGATCACCCTTCAAACAAAGATAAAAGCAGAAAGTATTGAGCCACTTTGTATTACCTTCAGGATAATGGAAAGAGATCTCCATACTTCTGCTGGTGGTGGTTGTATGTGTCAAAGGGGCCAATTACGATGGTCGGAAGTCCGTCATCACCCTGAATATTCCCACTACCAAATTAGGATTGCGGTGGGAATGGGAAAGGTACTGCAGCGGACGGAAAGACAGTCCGCCTTGGTCCCGCAAGGCGGTCCTTTTCCACCCGCCTTGCGGGACACAGTACCATGGGGTAATGGAGGCAGTTCCATGCAGGCACCGCCGAGGGCATTATGATGCCTGTCTTTTGCGGCTGAGTTCCTGCCGCAAAAAGACAAGCGGAGAATGTCTTCAGGGTCCGTTGCGGGCCCCCGGGGGAGTGGGGTGCTGCACATGGGGGTACCTATGGTACCCACCTGCCTGTGCATGTACAAGGTGGCAGGCACCGCACGGTGCCTGCCACGTTGTACATACACATGCAAAAGTTGTATTTTTACATTGTGGCGGGTGCTGACACCTGCCGCACGCCGCAATGTAAACATACAGGATGCACCCACCAGTGTGGCGGGCGCATCCTAATTCATTTTGCAGGACCACCACTCCTATGGCGGGCGGTCCCTTTTGCAGCAGCGATGGCGGGTGGACTTTGTCCACCCACTATCGTAATCGGCCCCTTGGTTCTCAGTCCTTACTGTTCAATTCATTTTGAATGTGCACAAAATAAAGTCCAAAATGTTTATAAAGATAGATCTGATTGTTTAGATTTGATTTGATTTTGGTTTTTGGGAAATGCTACATACAACACAAGGGGGATGATAACGATAGCGGATGGACTTATGTGCGTCCGCCATTGATGTGGGGACAGGGACCGCCCACCTGTAAGGCGGTGGTCCCGCATGTCCGATTATGATGTCACCACCACGGAGCCGGTTGCATTGTGCATGGTAAAAATGCATGTTATTCGTTTCCCTGCACTACGTGGCAGGCACCGTGCAAGGCCTGCCACCTGGTGCAGGGAAATGTAGGAGGTACCATAGGTATACCCCCAGTGCCCACCCACCTCCCCCAACGCAAGGGGGGCCCGCAACGGACCCCCACATGCACCCCCACTAGCCCTTCCATGGTGGTTTCATTGCCATGGAAAGGCTGGCATGGATGCACCATTGTAATTTGGCAGACGGTACATGCTAGGCACCGCCACCATTTTAGCGATGCTTGCTGGGTCCGCCAGGCAATTATAACGATTGCCTGTGGCGGACCCGTTGCAGACAGACTTTGCATTCGCCAGCACACTGCCCACCATCGTAATATGATGGGCGGAGAAGGGCTTCGAGATGGCGGTGAAACCGCCACCGGCAGGCTGCCAGTGGTGGTTTCACCGCCATTGTAATCAGCCCCAAGGTTTTTGGGTGCATGAGAACCTCTCATTTACTAGTGAAGAAAACAGTAACAGACCAATATTTAGAAAAACACATGGGTCTTGAGGCCTTTCCTGAAAACATAAAACGTTTTGATTTGTCACATGTACAGATGAAACTGATACCAGAGTATGGTACCAGAAAACCTTTTGAACACCCTTTTCCGTGTGCTTTTTTATAAGTAGAATGATAAGCAGTAATTTACCATCTGATCTAAGACAACCGAGTGGAGAAAGAGACAGACCAAATAGGACTGTTCTGGATGATGGTATCTTTTGTGTACCAGGCAGAGACTTTTGAACTGAGCCCTTTGTTTCACCATCAGCCAGTGAAGTGTCCTGTTAACCTGTACTATTGCATTTTTTACCCTTCATAACTTATTCATAATAGCTGATGACAGGAACCGATACAAACTATTACAGTGGTCAAGTTATAATACTACACATGCAGTGACAGCAGCTGTGCAGAACTCTACCGAATTGTAGGGTTGAGCTTGTCTTAAAAGAGCACATGAATAGTTAATTAAACTACAGATTGCATTGATTTGTGGTAAAAAAGATAGCCCACCATCTAGTTGTGTTCCTAATGGTTTTGATTTAGATACATATCTTAAATTGGTAGGCCATGGGGATTCATCTCAGCAGTATTTGTTTTGCCGCAGGTTTAACATTTCTGACTTGATTGCATTTATTTTTAAGAAACTATGTATCATCAAATGTTGAACCACCCCTAGTCAGTCAGGTAAGAAGGACAAAGAAACACAAGCTTGTTGGTCAAGGTGGATAATCAACTGAGTATCATCCATGTTTGAAAAAGCTGTGCAGTCAAAAGATTGAACAAGTTTGTCCAGAAGGCTCACATATAAATTTAAGGGCACTGAGGATGAGGACTACCAGAATTGAACCAAATTCTTCTGACATGAAATTTCCCAGTTTTAGTGATTGTACACAATCTGCCAGGACACACTGGGACCACTGAAGGATTGTCTGAGATATATTGGTTCGCCTCAAATGAATGATGAAGATATTATAATGAACCCCATTGAAAGCCGCTGAGAGGTAGTTAAGGAATGCTCATCTAAAATGGTTCTCAGTTCCTAAACAGCTGAGAGCAAGGCAGCTTATGTGTCTCTCCTGGGTCAGGAAGAAAACGAGTATTTATTTTGAATATTATAATTCTTTAATAATTATGCCAGATGTGTAGCATCCACTTTCTCCAATATTTTACCTAATGCTGGAATAAGTGTGATTGAGTGATAGTTGACAACTGCCTTAGAATCTACCCCAGCTTCTTCAGGAGAGAAGGGCCCTCTCTTCTTGTCAAGCTTTGAGGAACAGTATCAGAAGACAATGACATTTGGAAAATAATATTTAACCTCCTACAAACTTAAAAAAGAGATATCATATGCTTGCAAATGTGGGCCTGGTTTTACTTTGTGTGTGAAATAATTGTCTGTCTGTTTGGATCTCAAGAATATTTAAGAAAAAACAACAATCTAACTGATGTAAGTAAAACGGTTGCATGTGTGTGGGCGAAACCTTGAGATGCTACAATATCTGAATAAATTGTCTGAACTTTTGAATGGAAAATAATTGAAAGCGTATTGCAGGTCTCTTGTGATGGATGAACAGTACTGCCTAGGTATTTTGGGTACTGCATACAGAAAACAGTCTGGGCCCGATTTACAAAGGTAAACTGGGATGAAAGTCTAACTTAACGACTTTCGGTATTCACAAAAGGCATTTACGAGAAGAAAAGTTAGGCTTTTGTCTCAGTTAAACTTAAGTTTTGGTCTTAAGTTTAACTGAGACCAAAACTGAGACAAAAGTATAACTTTACTACTCGTAAATGTGTTTATGTGAATACCAAAAGTCGTAAAGTTAGACTTTCATCTCAGTTTACCTTTATGTATCAGGCCTGCTGTTTTTAACATTACTTGCTTCTGTGATTTGGAGCCTTATATAAAGTAATGTTGCCATGAATAAGTCTACTTTATATGCTCTACACTAAGTTTTATAAAGCACTAGGCCTTGTCAATCTATGCCATTTATGTTCACACTGTTGTGTTCTTCATCAAGCTGTTCACCAAAGGACATCTTATGCCTATGGCCAGATATGCTTCTGTTTACAGGCTGAATATCAGCATAGTATTTTTTTATTCATAAATTTATTTATTATTTGTATGCCATTTTATATGGTGCAAACATGACCTGAAGGGTCAGAGTGCCTACAAAGATGGATTAGCAGTTTACAGAGTGCATTGAACAAATTGTGGAAGAAGCACAGGATTACGTTACAAGCAGATTACATATGTACAGTACACTGATAAAGCAATTAATGAACCTATATTTAAAAAAAGAACAAGTGAAAATAACATCACTTATCTCTTACATGGTATAACATGAGTTACAGAGAATCCCTGTGGGTGGCAGAATGGAGAAAGCTTATGGAATTTGGACTACAGAAGTTACCTTGGTGAGATGAACATGCAGCAACTGGAGAAGCACTGGAGAACCACTCTCACAGACTGGAAGCAACTACGATAGGATCTGACCCAACCGGAACACAAGTAGTATGCATCAACGGATTAAAAAATCACAACAACTCGCTCCGTTTGCTTCTCTTCAGCTGCTATGTCAATCCTGCCCTACATCCGAGAAACCAAGCTCTGGACACCCTGGCCGCCACAATTGGAGACTTTCCCATTAAATACCCCAACCACAACCCTCTCATAGCCGGGGACTTTAACAACAGATTGCTCGATAAACCTTCAAATGAAAACAATCCCGCCAAAGAGGTCGCGCATCTACAAGCTCTATTTAAAGCTAGCTCTATATCATCTGCTTCCAGCCTAAGAAAAGCAAACGACCACACATGGGCACCCCTTCCAACTTATAGAATCATTTCCACTATTGACTATCTGTTCATTGGAAATACGCTTGCCCATCACCTAACGGACTTTAACATCGATCATCGAACCGAGAGCAACCACAGGCCTTTAAGAGCTTCCTTTAGTCTTTCCCTCACCGCATCCTGCAGATTTACACCAACAGGCGAACCCACAGGCGAGGAAAACGAGCAATTTTCACGCAGCATTAAATGGTCCATTAACCTAGATCCAAAATTGGCCGATTGGGTAACAAAAACACCCAACTAAAAAGCGTTATCGGCCCAGAAGCCATTTTGTATCACTGGCCCACTCTTCAGAGCGACTTGCATCAGGCTCTGGGGGGTTCATCCGCCGTTCAAAAAAAATGGATAACAACGACTCTTAACCAACCCTCTAACGAGGAAACATTTGAAAATAAACGAAAGAGGCAAAACGGCCCAAATAGCAGGAAAAAAGCAGAAAGAGCTTCCCAGCTATCCACGAAAGGGCCATGCAGGGCAGCTCGTAAGAAACGCGCATGGGCCCAACGGAACAAACGCATAGAGGAAGCCTGGTTAAAAATGTTCTTCCAAGTTGGAAAGAGGGGACCCCTACAACCTAGTGGTTTGCTAATCGTAGGGATTGTACAGACATGAATTGAAAAGGAGAAAATAGCAAACCAATTGATGGTATTTTTGCCCTTGTTACAACCTCATTTTACATAATCATTACATGAACATTAATAATTCACTTAGACAATAACGTATGCAAAATATATGATTATTTTATTTTTCTAATTCTTTTGTTTCATTTTTTTTAAAAATGTTCTTCCTCCTAAAGGAAAGAAATCCGGCCCATTTTTGGAGGTATATTAACCAGCTTAGCAACAATGGCCACACCAGAGAAAACGGACTCCCTGAAAACGTATGGGTGGAGCACATTAATCAACTTTACAATGGCGGGGCACGGGAGCTCCCATCCACCCCTACGCCTCTAGCCCCACTCAACGGAAATACCTCCGGCCTGGCCTTACCTGAAAACGCAGTAAGCAAGATCATTAGTCGCATGAAGAACGACGGAGCACCAGGCCCAAACGGAATACCTGCAGCAGTCTTTAAAATATTCCGGCAGTTTTGGGCAGAACTCCTCTCACCCCTTTTTGCACATGCTTTTCTCACAGCTAAAATTCCACCTTCTTGGCAGGGCTCAATCCTACATCCAATCCACAAAAAGGGCAGCTTCTCAAATCCGGCCAACTACAGACTGATAGCCTTGCTAGACATCGAAGCCAAAGCATACGCCCGGGTCTTACTGGCGGAACTAGAAAAGTGGGCCAGCGAAAATAACATCCTTCCTCACTCCCAGTCAGGCTTTAGAGCAGGCTGCTCCACGATGGACAACATAATGGCACTGTCCTATTTGTCGCGTAAAGCTACCCTGGCTCGCCAACTACCTCTATTCTGCAGCTTCGTGGACTACAGCGCAGCCTTCGACCGGGTCAACCGAGGGACGCTGTGGAACAAACTAAACTCCTGGGGAATACCATCTCCTCTTCTCTCAGCCTTGATATCCTTGCACCATAACACCTGGGTTAGGATTAAAACCAGCGCACAAACATTATCCAAAAAAATTGCAACTGAAAACGGCCTAAAACAAGGCTGTGTACTTGCTCCGCTACTATTCAAACTTTACACCGCGGATCTACCAAATGAACTGGCTGACGCAGCCCTGGCTGCCCCAAAACTGGGCGGGCTGCGCCTACAGACAATGCAATATGCCGATGATATCATCATCATGGACCATACGAAAACAGGATTGCAAAGATCGCTCACCGCTCTCAATAAATACAACACAAAGAACCATCTTGTGATGAATGAATCAAAAACCAAAATTTTGATCTTTGGGAGCTATAAAAAGAAAAATCTTACTTGGAGAGCAGGGGGATCACAAATAACGACTTGCACCAGCTACAACTACCTAGGAGTTTGGTTCAACGCCAGGGCAAACCAAGCAGTACACCTTGGACACTTAAGGTCCAAGGGTATGAGGATCATCCATAGCCTTAGGCGCCTGAATCGTCATTTGCACAGTCCCTCAGCCGAACCAATCCTAAGGGTGCTGCGGGCCAAACTATAACCTGCAGTGACCTACGGCCACTTGGCCTTTCCCGGGAAAATGGACGCATTTCTGGGAAAACTACAAATAAAAGCTTATAAGAAAATCTTCTCCATTCCGCAGCATGTGAGGAGGTCGAGGATGAGACTCGAGCTGGGCCTGACATGCGCAAACCTCTATTGCCTGGGCGACCTAATCAAATACTATATACACACCTTACGAGCACCAGGACAATCTTTGAAAGAGCAACTACAAGCTGTGTTTAAAGACGAACCCTCCCCTTGGCACAAACAGTTGCACCTTGCTATCTCTACACTAAAGATTGAACCAACCTCTCTCATTAACCCAACTATTCCTCTGCTAACATGGAAAAAAACAATAACAAAACAAATCATCTCAGTTTCATTTCAGACCGACGTTGCCGGGCTATCTGAAAACGAACTTTTTACTGCCTTGAACGAATCATATATCAAGGGAAAACCTCTAAGCATGGGCGGAAAATCCGTTCCGCTCGCGGATTTTGCGGATTTTCGGTAAATTCGCAATCCGCGAACGCTCGCGAATTTACCGAAAATCCGCAAATTCGCACGCAGCGGATTTTTTTTCTTGGTGATACAATTTTGCGGTGTGCAGTCAAGTCAAGTCAGTATATTTATATAGCGCGCTACATACCCAGAGGGTCTCAAGGCGCTTGAAGAAGGGTGGGGAATTACTTGTCAAATATCCACGTTTTAAGTTGCTTTCTGAATGCTAGGTGGTTCTGAGTAAGGCGAAGGTGAGTGGGAAGTGAGTTCCAGGTTTTAGCTGCCAGGTAGGAGAAGGATCTACCTCCCATGGTGGTTTTGTTGATGCGAGGTACAGTGGCAAGGGCTAGGTTGGAGGATCGTAGCTGGCGGGAGGGGGTGTAGAAGGAGAGTCGTGTGTTGAGGCATTCGGGTCCGATTTCGTAGAGTGCTTTGTGTGCGTGAGTTAGGAGCCGGAAAGTAATCCTCTTATTGACTGGGAGCCAGTGGATGTTTTTCAGGTGGCCAGAGATGTGTTCTTTACGCGGGATGTCTGATATGAGCCTGGCTGAAGCGTTCTGGATGCGTTGGAGTTTTTTCTGGAGTTTTGCGGTGGTACCGGCGTAGAAGGTGTTTCCGTAGTCCAGTTGGCTCGTGACCAGGGCGTGGGTGACTGTTTTTCTAGTTTCGGTGGGGATCCAGCGAAATGTTTTTTTGAGCATGCGAAGGATGTTGAAGCAAGATGAAGAAATGGCGTTGACTTGTCTGTTCATCGAGAGTGAGGAATCCAGGATGACGCCCAGGTTCCGTGCGTGGTCTGTCGGGATGGGTGCTTTTCCAAGGGCCTCTGGCCACCAGGAGTCATCACAGGCGGAGGGGGAGGTGCCTAGGATGAGGACTTCTGTTTTGTCTGAGTTCATTTTCAGACGGCTGTGCTTCATCCATTCGGCTACTTCTTTCATTCCTTCATGCAGGTTGGTTTTGGCAGTGTTAGGGTCTCTCGTGAGTGATAGGATCAGTTGAGTGTCGTCGGCGTAGGAGATGATGTTGAGGTTGTGTTGGCGTGCGATGGCCGCGAGGGGGCTCATGTATACGTTGAAGAGGGTGGGGCTGAGTGAAGATCCTTGTGGTACGCCGCAGATGACTTCAGTGGCCTCTGACTTGAATGGTGGAAGGCGGACTCTCTGGGTTCTTCCGGTGAGGAACGAGGTGATCCATTCCAGTGCTTTTCCTTGGATTCCGACGTTTCTGAGGCGTTGTAAAAGGGTGCTATGATAGACCGTGTCGAAGGCTGCGGAGAGGTCGAGGAGGATGAGGGCGACTGTGTCACCATTGTCCAGTAGAGTTCGAATGTCGTCTGTTGCTGCGATGAGGGCGGTTTCAGTGCTGTGCTTGGCTCGGAAGCCGGATTGTGAGGAGTCGAGAGATTTGTTGGTTTCGAGGAATGCAGCGAGCTGGTTGTTGACCGCTTTCTCGATGACTTTGGCCGGGAATGGAAGGAGTGAGATAGGGCGGTAGTTTTTGAGTTCGGTGGGGTCAGCTGTGGGTTTCTTCAGGAGGGCGCTGAGTTCGGCATGTTTCCAGCTTTCCGGGAAGGTTGCGGAGTTGAGGGAGCAGTTGATGACGTCTCGGAGGTGCGGTGCTATAATGGAGTCTGCTTTGTTAAAGATGTGGTGAGGGCATGGGTCTGTGGGGGATCCTGAGTGGATAGAGTTCATCAGACGGATGGTGTCCTAGGTGGAGATTGGCTTCCAGTCATTGAGGATGTTCAGGGGGGTTGGGGGTGTTGCAGGGGGTTGGGTGGGTTGGTCTTCGGGTCGGTTGTCAAAGCTGTTGTGGATGTCTGCAATTTTGTTGTGGAAGAATGAGGCTAGGGAGTCACAGAGGGCTTGGGAGGGGGTGATGTCGTTGGAGTTGGACGAGGGGTTGGTAAATTCCTTGACGATGTTGAATAATTCCTTGCTGTTGTGGGCGTTGTTATCTAGTCGGTCCTTGAAAGCGGCTTTCTTGGCATTCCGGATTAGTTGGTGGTGTGTGCGGGTGGCGTTTTTGAAAGCGTCCTTGGTGCTGGTGGTTGGGTCTTTTTTCCAGGCCTTCTCAAGGGAGCGACAGAGTTTCTTGGATTTCTTAAGCTCATCGTTGAACCAGGAGGCCTTCTTGCTGCCTAGTTTGATTTGTCGTTTTTTCAGTGGTGCTAGGATGTCGGCGCTGTTGGATAGCCATTGGGTGAGGTTGGTGGCTGCTTGGTCTGGGTTTGAGGAGTGGGCTGGGGGGTTTTGAAGAAGCGATGAGGAGATCTGGTCGATGGTGATTTTGTTCCAGTTTCTTTGCAGAGTGGGTTGGGGGTGATTGTTGGATGTGGGCTTGTTGTAGGTAAAGTGAACGCAGCTGTGGTCAGTCCAAAGGAGAGCTGTGGTGTGGCTGAAGGAGACATGTTTGCTGGAGGTGAAGATAGGGTCGAGTGTGTGACCTGCGATGTGGGTGGGGGTAGTGACAAGTTGTTTAAGTCCGAGGTTGGCGAGGTTGTCCAAAAGGGTGGTGGTGTTGCGGTCGTTGTTCTTTTCAAGGTGAAAGTTGAGGTCTCCCAAAAGGATGTAATCCTCGGAGGGGAGCGCGTGTGGAGTGATGAAGTCCGTGATGTCTTCACTAAATTGTGCGCGGGGTCCTGGTGGCCTGTAAAGGAGGCTGCCTCTGAGTGTGGTCTTGGGGTCGATGTGGATCTGGAAGTGAAGGTGTTCAGAGTTGGCGAGATTGACGTCTGAGCTGGTTGAGATGCGGATGGATTTCTTATGGACGATAGCGATGCCTCCTCCTGTGTGGCCGGTACGGTCCTTGCGAATGATTTTATAGCCTTCCGGGATGGCAATGGTGATGTCAGGGGCTGAAGAGGCATTCATCCATGTTTCTGTTAGGAAGGCAACGTCGGGAGAGATGGTGTCTAGTAGGTTCCAGAGGTCGATGGCGTGTCTGTGGACCGAGCGGGTGTTGAGCAGGATGCATTTTAGGTGGTTGGTGTCAGGTCTCTGAGTGGTGTTGGTGGATGAGGAGCTGGATTTGGTGCCGTCGAACTTGCAGGAGTTGCAGGAAAAGGGTCCATGGGTGTGTCCAGGAGCGGCTTGGACGCAGTTGGGGGAGCGGCCGGGGTTCAGGGCTAGGAGGGTGGTGGCATCGTAAGTAATGCGAGAGGGGTGGACATTACGAGGACCAGGGGCTCTGGCGCTGGGCGCGGTCCAGGCGCGGACGGGCGTAGACGGGCTTACCTTTGGCGCACCTTCGGCGCGGCCGTAGCGCGTGGACGCTGCGCGTGGGCGCATCTGTCATTAAAGCACTTTGAGGGGGGAGGGGCGTGGGAGGGGCAGCAGGGAGGCGGGAGCGGTGCGAGGAGGAAGGGCTCAGGGAAACAACAACAAACAAAATGGAGGTGGAGAAAAGTCGAGTGAGGCTGGGGCACAGATAAAAGTTCACAAGCGCTTTAAACATGCAGAATAAAGTAAACAGGTAGAGCGCAGCTCCGTTTCCGTCGCGCTGATAAAATTGCATAAATTATGCTGCGCTGCAGAATACCTGAAACGCTGTAGCGTTCTAAAGTGCCACAAACTGAGCGGAATGAGAAATAAATAAATAAATAAACCACAAGCGCTAAACAGATGCACAACCAGAAGCGCTAATGCAGAAGCACAAATGAATTATAAGTACACAGATGGTCGGAGGTTAGAGTAACGATACCGCCAGGAGCCAGGGAGCGCGGGAGCGACCGTGTCTGACGAAGTCAGGGCGGTCACAGCTGTGTTTTCTACGGGGTCTACAGTAAGGGTCAATGGGTGGGAGGGGCAGCAGGGAGGTGGGAGCGGTGCGAGGAGGAAGGGCTCAGGGAAACAACAACAAACAAAATGGAGGTGGAGAAAAGTCGAGTGAGGCTGGGGCACAGATAAAAATTCACAAGCGCTTTAAACATGCAGAATAAAGTAAACAGGTAGAGCGCAGCTCCGTTTCCGTCGCGCTGATAAAATTGCATAAATTATGCTGCGCTGCAGAATACCTGAAACGCTGTAGCGTTCTAAAGTGCCACAAACTGAGCGGAATGAGAAATAAATAAATAAATAAACCACAAGCGCTAAACAGATGCACAACCAGAAGCACTAATGCAGAAGCACAAATGAATTATAAGTACACAGATGGTCGGAGGTTAGAGTAACGATACCGCCAGGAGCCAGGGAGCGTGGGAGCGACCGTGTCTGACGAAGTCAGGGCGGTCACAGCTGTGTTTTCTACGGGGTCTACAGTAAGGGTCAGTGGGTGGGAGGGGCAGCAGGGAGGCAGGAGCGGTGCGAGGAGGAAGGGCTCAGGGAAACAACAACAAACAAAATGGAGGTGGAGAAAAGTCGAGTGAGGCTGGGGCACAGATAAAATTTCACAAGCGCTTTAAACATGCAGAATAAAGTAAACAGGTAGAGCGCAGCTCCGTTTCCGTCGCGCTGATAAAATTGCATAAATTATGCTGCGCTGCAGAATACCTGAAACGCTGTAGCGTTCTAAAGTGCCACAAACTGAGCGGAATGAGAAATAAATAAATAAATAAACCACAAGCGCTAAACAGATGCACAACCAGAAGCGCTAATGCAGAAGCACAAATGAATTATAAGTACACAGATGGTCGGAGGTTAGAGTAACGATACCGCCAGGAGCCAGGGAGCGTGGGAGCGACCGTGTCTGACGAAGTGTAAGTTCGCAATTGCGAACATGTAGGTGCGGCGGGCAGCAACAATCTCGCACTCGCAAAATTACAAAAATTGCAATTCTGCACAAGAAATCCACGAGCAAGCAGCATAGACCTTCTGAAAATGATGATTTGTATGAGAATAACTCCTCAGGTTGACATTTGCCTGCACTTTTTTGGATTTGAGGCCTTTTGACTTTCTTTGGATCACTTTTGGATTAGAAATCAACTTTCACAAGTAAGCTTGTTTGGGGCATTACAGTTGCTGTAATGCTGTTCTGCAGAAAAACGAGTTTTGCTAAACTGAAAGCACTCAGCAGTAGGTGCAAAAGTTCAAATTCATCATTAGTAGCCATTCCCTGTAGTGCTTCCTGACTGGGGCCCCTCCAGAGTTCAGTTGCTAGTTGCAACAATTGTATGACCCTGCTCTGACCCTCACAGCCGGATCATAGAATCGCTACAAGTAGGCCACAAAGGTCCTGGAAAAAAAAATTGCACTGCAACAGAAAGCAAATTACAGATAAGGAAGCAGGTGCCAGACTGGAATTTTAAAACAGTGACACATTAATAAATCAACCCCAAATTAATTCATGTCAGTTGAAGCAGGGCAGGTGTGCTTGCTTTTTCCCCCATAATCTGCAGTGATGATGAACCAGAGGGTGGCATTGATGTACCAGAGGGTGGCATGGGTGAAACAGAGGGTGGCAGGGGTGAAACAGAGGGTGCTGGGATCCTGTGATGATGAACCAGACGTAGAAACATCATAATCGCGACCGTTGCGAGCCGACATGTAAGTTCGCAATTGCGAACTGGTACAAAACCCTCGCGAACTGGCAGAAATCCTTGCAAACACAAAAAAAAAGCCGCAAATTCGCGAGAATTCGCGGATTGCGAGTTCGCAAATTCGCAAAATTCGCGAACGCCAGATTCATAAAAATTCGTCCATGCTTAAAAACCTCAAATATACTTCAACTACTCCCTCAACCCCCAGACTCGTAACAAAATATTATACATGAGGCTGCTAGCCCTACCAATTTTTGACTTTAACCCCCAGTGGGCTCGGTGGAATGAGCAGCCCATTTGCAGGTTTTGTAACTATAAACATGAGTCCTGGCTAAACCTGCTTTGCTGTTGCCCATTCTTTGCCACCGATCGACGTCGCCTACTGATCCCCGTCTTCCGGGAACAATCACTGAGACACTGTAGCGAAGCATCGACTTTGTGTTTTAGTAACAATTCAGCCCAGGCATTAGCAAGAGCTGGGAAGTTTGTCAATATCATTTTAACTGCACTGCATAAACGCCCAGCATTAAGAACCTGATCATGTTTTTACATATTTTAAAATTTTAATCTAACATGCATTGCTCTGTTTGTACATTACGGTTTTATTAACTGTATAATAAAGAGAACTGGAGAAGAGACATCAACAAGAGAGAAGGCCAAAAAGAAGAGAAACTGAAAGGTGTAACGTGGGGTCAGGATATCCTAAGTGCAGATTGGAAAGTGCCTCTGGAAAGAGAAGTTTCAGTTTTTACTTGAAGGTGTTTAGTGTTAGATAGGGTCATCCAAGGTAAAAGATCTTACCTTCCTGAGTAAAAGTTATCCCACCAGGTCGAGAGAATGTCTGAAGTGCCAAAATGTTGGTGCCAAATTTGTTCATATGATAGTACTGTTACTATTTCTGGACAAGAACCAGGTAATTAAACATTGGCAACCGCTGTTGCCCCCCACCCTGGGCCTGTGGAGAAGGGATGTGGGGGAGTGACTGAAGAGATCTGTATGTATACTGTGAGAATGAATGATAGACTGACAGTGGGTCTCTAAGATTGGCAGGAGATGTTGGCTAAACTGAATGAGGATGAGGCGGATATTGTTTTTCAACATGGATACCCCGCTTTACGTGATGTTGCCAATGGATGCCGGTTTGAGGGATTATTTTGAATATTTTGTAGGTGCACAAATGCTAACCTGTGCTGCCCTGACCGAAATTGTCAGTAGTGTCAAATGGTGCTGATAATGCATGTTTCATTTAATTTTGTCAATTCTCTCTCACTTCCATATGTTTTTTTCTGTTTGCAAGAAATAATTAAAAATGTTTTAAACTAAAAAGAAGATGTCTAATGAGTGAGTGCTCTGAAGGATAGGAGGGAGAGAGCTCCAGTTTCTAGGTGACACTACCAAATAAAGCTTGTGCATTGTGTGTTCCTTCTTAAAGAAGGGGTTCTAGGACCTATATTCTGCTATTGTGAAGTGATCTGAGCTCCCCAGCGGCTTTTTATTTGGAGGCAAGATATCAGGGGAGCAGTTTGCAGGACTTTGTGAACAGTACAGGTAGTCTTGTAAAGAGCACTGTCTTTCATAGTAAGCCACAGAAGCATTGGCAACACCGGATGTATATAGGCACATTTTCCTGCCTGAAACAAAAAGAATTGATCCATATTGTATGGATTTTAGGGAAGTGAGATGAGTTATAGGGAAGCCAATTAGAAGAGCGTTTGCCTAGTTAATCTGTGGTAGTATCAAAGAGCAAACAAGGGTTTTTAGGTCTTGTTCACAATGAATTGGAAGGTCTCCCAAACAAGTCCTCCTGGAAAGCCTGCAGCTTTAGCTTTCATATTGTTTTTAGAATCTAGAATGACTTCTCTATAATAGTAGGTTTGCAATCCAGCACACCACTTAATTCAATGCAGGTTTGTACTGGTAGGCTCAATAAGTGAATGAGATGAGAAGAAATCTAGTTATTAAGGGATAGAGTTCTAGCTGGCAAGATGCTATCCAGTCTTGCATGTTTTACAGAGTTTTGGCTAGAAACTGAACATCCTCAGGTGAAGTAATCGTGAGTTATACTTAAGCGTATGCTTCACAATCTTAATGATGTCAAGGAATGATTTATCAATTGGATAAATATTCTGTTGCTCCGAAAGCCTTCATAAACGATTGCAAACAGATTGGAACCCGTCTATGTAATTTTGGAAATTGCCTCTTTCTGAAATACTATCAGACAGCAAAATATTGTCAATTTAGAATTGAATCCCTTTTTATTGTTTGATTAATTAAAAATTATTACCATTTATATATAAAAACATCAATCGCTATCTTGATCGCGATCAAGGAAACTGTAATGATTATATGTTAGTATTTACACTTGGATAAAAATTTCCTTCTAATAAAGAGATAACTGTCATATAAAAGCAGGTACAAAGTAGCGCTAAAGTGCATCGGTATTCGAAAACTAGTTTAGAATCAAAAAGTTGACTTGTTGGGGTAATCAATACTGTAATCAAACAGGTCATCAATGAGCCAGTCAGTGGTTGGATAAAAAGTTCTAGGTCGAATTTGCTTGTTCCACACTATACTGCTGCATTTTTGTGCGGGGTTCAGAGTTACAGGAATTTATGGCGGGCAGTTGATGTTACTTGTTTTCACTCAACCCCATAACTTTGTGTATCATATTCCTTGAGTAGAATTCCACACTTTTTAAAAGTTGTCCAATCTTTCAATTAAAACTAATGCACTACATTACGCATAGAAGGAAGCTTCAGGTGGCATAGAATTGTGCTGAGCGACTTCTGACTGGTTGTGGCAGTACGCAGTCAGCTAGATCCAGGTTGAAAGCCCTTCACTGGCTGCCGATAAAGGAGAGGATCTCCTTTAAAGCATTATGCACTGCTCATAAGACTCTTAGGGGCACAGGCCCCCGCATTAATCAATCTCTGATCACCGCCTAATTTCCTAAGAAACCTCTTTGCTCAGCAAATCAAAATTTAACCTGCATGCCTAAAATCAATAGGTTGCGTAGCGGATGCCGCTCCTTTTCATATAACATAGCCAGACTGTGGAACACCCTCCCTCTAAATCTGAGCCTTGAAACCTCCCACTACTCCTTCCAGAAGGGTCTTAAAATATTGTTATTCCAGAACAGTAGTTGCTAGTCTCCTATTTTTAACTAATTTTGACGCTAGGCTGGGAGGCCGCAGGGTAGCCATGTGCTTAATACATGCTATTTAATAATAGATTGGCACTTGAGGGAAATAGAGTTTTCCCCAGGGTATGCTGTAAGGCTTAAGGGAAGGATTTCGATATTATGAAGCTAAAGTGAAACTTGCAGAATCACCAGACCAGAAGACTGCAGTTACAATGAAAGCTGCTTCAATTTTTTATTGTTGTTGTATCCTCCGATGGCTGTTACATACTTCTGACTCCTCTGGAGCTGATGTTTTCTGAGTGACCGATAGGCTTCTTTAACCTACGATATGCAAGATGCATGAAGTTCGTCAAACTGATGTTTAGGGCCATGTTCTCTGGGTCCAATGCCTCAATGATGCCCTGCTTTCAGGACCGGACTCCCAGTTTGTTCCACTCAGGCTTCAATTTGGTCTGTGCATGTCCATCAGTGCTGGGTAGATGCATACAACATGCTCCAGAGAATCGGATTATACCCCGCAACCCCTACATATGAACTTATCTGATAAGAGCTGCCAGAGAGCTAGGTGTTTCAAGAAATGCCACTAGCCTAACCTAATTGCCAAAATCTAAGTTTTAAGTGTAGGTAATATGTGCAGACAAGGTATGACGATGTGGAGACAGACTGATAAGAGTTAATTACTGCCAATGCATGCTTGCATTTAGCAAGGATTGTCCTGTCTGACGAGTAGGTGCTCAGTTTGGTTTGCATCTTAATACTTGATTTGAACACTTTTTTACTTGGATTGAGATTCCATAGTTCGCTTACTGACAGTTGCAACCTACAGTCATTAAAGAACCAACTGAATAACCCACCTAAATTGCTGGAGCTGATGTCGGTCTATAACTAGGACTCCAGGGAGCAGGCTCTGGCCTGCTTTAGCTTGTGACATAAGATGAGGAAGGCATCTGCACTTAGCATTTGTTTATTAAGGAGGCCAAGCTCTAATCGGATCTGGGCTGTGGATGACGTTTTTGGCAACCGCAGACCCTTTTTGTAGATCTTGGTCACATGTAGGTTTAGTGCAGTGCTGACCTTGCCCAAGGACTTTTCGAAGCTGTACAACAAGATGAGTCCTATCTTGGCTTACATGACTTCCAGCATTGAGGCTAGACCTGTCAGTTTTTTGGAAAGTTTGGAAAGACTGATTTGAAGGGCAGTTGCTTTTATGGCCATTTCACAGGGGTGCTTCACAATAGCGACCCTAATATTATTGTGGACTCCCAGATATTTGGATGTTCTTTCTACTGAAATTTGGTGGTTGTTCTATGACCAACTGCTGCCTCTATAACTTTTTCTGCCAAATATAACAACTTGAGTGTTCTTAAGATTAACCTCCAGGTTATTTGTGGGTTGTATAGCTGTATAGTTTATTTAGCAGTCTTGCAACCCGACTCTTATGAGGCTAAAAAGAGCAAGGTCTCAAGCATATAGGAGATTGCTGATCTGAGGACCACCAATACTAGGGGGGTGACTATTTATTGTATCAGATTCTACTGAGAGGTCAGCTAAAAAGAGATTGAAGAGCAGGGGAGCTATCACACATCACTGATAACTTCCCTCTATGTCGGTATTTTTGTGGATAAGTGAGTTCCAACACTAAGGTTGACTTGAATCCAGGTGTTGGTATGTAGCTGGATGATTGATTCTAGTAATTTGGCCAGTATTCGCCATTTTGTTAGCTGGCCCAAAGTGTCTTCCATGGCACGCGGTTGAAGGATACTTTGAAGTCCACAAAGCAGCAAAAAAGCACCACAGATGATGTATTTGCTTTGCCGATGAGAAATAATTTGGCTAAAAGGTTGGTTAAAGTGCATGAGTTTGCTACAAAGCCAGTTTGATTTTTGGAATCAATCCTTTTGAGTCAGCCCAGCATCTCAGATCTTGAATTAGAAGGCTGGCAAAGAACTTTGTCTCATTGTGAAGTGAGGCTATCAGCCTATTCTTGTTTGGGGCTGAACATAAGCCAGACTTATTGTCCATTGTAAATATTGTGCCAAGAGAAGCAATGGCCATTCAGAATGATATATCACTGTAAAGAAAATAACAAAATAAGGCACACCATTCTATAAAAATAATTCTCTCAGAGGTCCTTTGTAGTAGAAATATTGTCCCCTATTATAAGTAAGTAAGTAAGTAAGTAATATTTTTATTTGTACAGGATTAAATAAAATCTTTACAAAAATATAAAATACCAGTGGTAAAATACCAGTAGCGACATTAAAAACCAATCTGTAGTTAGGATTAAAAAGAACACTGCATTGCTGTGATCGGATAAAAAATGTCCTCAGGTGCTAGTGAAGAACTTCAAACGATATCAAGTCTTTTTCTTATTGAGTCAAAGAACTTCATGACCTGGCAGTTAAACTTTGTGTTTCTAGAGGTAAAACATAGTATAACTGCCTGCCTACAGGTCCGTACAGCGTGTGACTTAAAGGATGGAAGCAGGAGGTTGCGCCTCAAGTCCCTCAGTCTAGGGCATACAGATATCACGTGGACAATATCCTCTATGCCAGACTTGCACAGGCGACACTGTTGTAAAACGGGTGGTCTCACCCAGGGGGGCAGGTGTGGCAGTATCGGGATTACGCCAAGGCGTAGTTTTAAAAACTTTTCTTTAACTTGTATTTTCATCCCGATGTTAAGGTATGCTTGTGGCTGTGTTTTGCCATATCCACCCAGGGTTGTCCCCTATTGATGCTCTACAATACAATAGCATCAGTACGAAATTGGAGTTTTAGTTGAGGGAGGTAAGTGCCAACCTCAAGTAATAATCACAGTTCTTGTTAGGGTGAAGCCACTAGAATTACAAAATAAACCTGAATTCAGCCCTTGGAGTATACTTATTTGTCCTGGGTACAAGAGGGAGAACAGATCCATACATTTGGGGCTTTTCTCAGGTCTCCAACAGCAGGTTCAGTACACTTCTATTCTTCCACAAGTCTAGCATGTGTTCTAGGTAGGGTACTGAGGATGCCACATTTAGCTTTGCCACCATATCACTCCTAGGTGGTAGGATTCATCTGGTGCCAGACATAATTGTGGCATCCTCAGTAACCCACAAAAAACACTTGCTGGAGTTGTGGAAGGATCAGAAGTGGTCTGGATCTGCTATTGGAGACCTGAGAAGAGCCCTGAAGGACTGGATCTATCAATAGGATGAAAGTACCCAGGGGTACCCCAGTCCACGTTATCAGCATTTCCTGTATGATGGTGATAGGATAGGTCTCTTTAAAGTTAATCAAGTGCCTGGGCACAGTCCTCTGGCCAGCTTGCAAGGGAACAGTGATGCCTTCCCACACCCAATGTAATTATCCTGCTCTGGGAGCAGTTGTCCTTTTCACATCTCATCAAGGGGGCTATTCAGCTGCCATGTGACAGTTGAAGCTCAGGCAAATGGACCTCCAGAGGCCTTAGGCAGGGAAAAGTAACTTTCTAAAGTACCTTTTTCCTTATTATGTTTTAAAAACTCAATTTTACCATTACATTGTTTTTTGAATGGCTATTAAAGTGTCCCTGAAATATTTTTCTAGCTGTTTCCTGATAAAATATTTCCATTATTAAATATAATAATGTAACCCAGTGTTTTCCGATGGAACAACCAGACTTGCTACAGTAAAGGTAGTTTTTGGAGCCCATTATAACAAATTCATGTTTAAGACCATTCCAATCAAGTCATCAGCCAACGCGTTTCACTCCCACATTGGGAGCTTCCTCAGGGAGAAATCACTATCAGTAGGTACATTCCCAGTCACCGGGTGTTTCTATTTGATATACAAGTGTCTGTTGTTCAGCAGTATACACATCACTGCTTTCAAAGGCTTTTAGTCATCCAAATAATCCTGTTAATAACAAGTATCCAATTTAATCCAGAAGCACGTGAGGGAAGTGGATTTCAAAGATTTTCGGATCAGAGGTCCTTAAGTCGCTGCATTCGTGTGCGAGTCGTCACTGGATCTGTAGACCAGAGTAAATTGACTGTCAGACGGGTATTATACGGGTGTGGTATCCATAAAAGCGGCTAAAAATAGTCCAGAATCTGTGATCCTGACTAGTTCTATCCACCGGAAGGGATCAGATCAGTTCGTTGTGACAGTATTTGAAAAAATAAATAGCAAAACCAACTAGGGTCTATAGCCGGTTCCTCCAGTGACTTCCACACGACGACTGCAAATCAAGGGAATGGCATGTATTGCATAGCGGCACACGAAATATGAGAGCTATAGCCGTTTACTCCAGTGACTTCCACACGATGACTGCAAATCAAGGTGACCGCATGTATTGCAAAGCGGCACACTAGTTATGAGAGCTTAAGTTCTGCGAAGTTGCAAAATGTAGTCCTGAATACGAAACTAGATGTTCACTGATGGTAGTAGGAGTCCTTCACTCCTGTCCTCCTGCAGGGTTTCCAGGGGTCGAGGGAGCAGGAGGTCCGCCTATGTTTGGAAGTATTCAACAAGTAGTCCATCAGTGCCCGTAGACAGCGGGCCATGTCAGACAGAGCTTCCTGCAAGTCTTCCAGTCCGATCTCCATGTTAAGACCCTCACGCTGGCCATCAGTGAGGCTAGGGAGTATGAGATCACTAAGAAAATGATTCTGGCTGTCTGGGGCAACCCCTGCCTCCTCTACACAGAGAATAAGTGAGTATGTAAGGGGGAGTTAATACCATGTTGTGTGGAAAAGTGGCCGTCATCCGGTTTACAGAGTGTGAGTATGAGTAGTGAATTGACTTGTCCCCCTCCCAGTTAAGCAGTTGAAGGTCTTCACGCCCAACCATACAATCTAGTCTTCCCATATCTCCCCTACTCTGCGTTGGGCATCTACTAGCGATTCTCCCTGTGTGCTCTAGTTGGACCCCGTTCCATTGCAATCTCGCTAGAGTGTTTTCTGCCTGAGTCAGATCCATCTCTACCTATCACTTCAAGCTATCCACTCTGGAGCAGCATTCCCCACATGTTACAATGTTTAGGGTTCCCATTCTGTTCCCCTTCTACTAGTGGATCCCCACTTATTGTTGAAATAGTCGCTTGTCACTTCCCTTATTTCCTCGCTAAACACATCACCCTTTCGTGTGTCTGACTGTAGCAGCCATAGTAGAACCCTGGGGTGACACTGGGGGCCCCCATTCAATGAGTACAGGAGCATGGTCTTAAAGGTATTGTCCTAGTACCTGTGTGTGCAGTGCCATCAACGCGGCTCACCAGAGAGTAAAAATTGATCCAGTCTACTAAAAACTGTATGTGCTGAGGTGTAACAGGGGTATCCCCCATCCCCTGGATGCATTGTGCGCCATGTGTGAGTGTATCCCAGTTGGTCCATGACTCCCCAAGTTTGTCTGCCATATTCGGTTTAGAGGAGACCTTAGGGGGGATATCTATCCTAGGAACTATCCAAGACATAGTTAAGGTCCCCAGCCCATACCACTGGGGTACTACCAAATGTAAGTTGATCCTATGTATTAACCCTGGGCGGAGTTGGCGGAGTGGGGCTTTGCGGAGCTACGCGAAGTGGGCGAGAAACTACGCCCACCTCCGCACTCCGCGTAGCCCCACTCCGCAAACACCACTGGCCGCCAGCCCCGCCACCCGCCTCCCTCCCGCCCTCCCTAAATACTTTCAAATAAAGGAATGAAATAATTTAAAAAGCACTTACCTTGCCCGCCGCGTCCCCGGGGCTCGCTATCTTCCGTCTTCCGTCTTCGTTACTAATGCGCATGCGCGGGCGGCCGCGCATGCGCATTTTCACGAGAAAATGCGCATGCGCGGCCGCCCGCGCATGCGCATTAGTAACGAAGACGGAAGACGGAAGATAGCGAGCCCCGGGGACGCGGCGGGCAGCGGCGGGCAAGGTAAGTGCTTTTTAAATTATTTCATTCCTTTATTTGAAAGTATTTAGGGAGGGCGGGAGGGAGGCGGGTGGCGGCCAGCTACGCTCCGTCTGCGGAGCGTGCGTAGTGCCGCCTGGCTACGCCAGCTCCGCAAAATGCAGAGTAGGCGGCACTACGCACACTCCGTGCACGGAGCGTAGCTGGCCGCCCACCGTTACTATGTATGCTATTCATTTTGCAAATTGTTTTATTCGTATTGTGCCCTCAGTGTAAAGCGGTCTGATACCCTTCCCTGGGTCTGGTCTGCGCTATAGAAAACTCTAAAAATAAATAAATAAAATAAATAAATGGCAAAGGGAGGACCGTCGAACGCAGGAAAAAAATCTACATTGGGGGCATAAATATTCAGGAGGCAGCCCTCCTTACCATTCAGCTCCGCATGTATCAGGACGTTTCTACCCTCTACATAGGCCTCGCTGCTAAGGAGTTTGAACTGTACCTGTGGGGCTACCCACAAAATTACCCCTTACGAGTAGTAGTAAAAGTAAAAATCAAAGTTTATTTAGACAATAGTCAATAAACCATACACACGACCATGGATCCACTTAACAATAGTAATTTTTACATCATAGTTCAATTTAACACTCAATGCACATTTAAAACCCTAAAAACACTAAATTGACATTTTTCATATTTTAAGATCTTAATATCTTAAAATTTCCCGTTTTCCTTGGTTGTCTCCATTACAGCTTCTCTTATTGCTCTCAAAAATTTCCCCAACGCAATTGTAATATCTAAAAACGACATTTCTGTAAGGAGAACAACAGCCTCTGATCGTTCGTTCACCTTATACTTTAAAAATATTGGACGTAAGAACATTTTACGCACTTTTAAAATCCATTTACAATCCAGTAGTATATGTAAAATATCATTCTTCACACCTAGGCCACATTTACAAATACCATTAGGTTGGATCAGGGTTGCTTTTAATTTACTATCAATCTTCCATGGATTTAAGCCTACCGAACCTTCATGATTTCATACCTCAACCATTTACTGGGTAGCGCATCCAAATATGGAAACCGGACCTCCTTTTCCCATTCATTCCTTACCCAGTTCACTGATTCTTTCGACTTCAGGTACTCCAGATCTTGTGATCTGGAATATTCATAGCCTCGGTCCCTAAGCATTTTCTTAGTAAAGACTAAGTCCAATAGAGGTTGTTCGAGGGTCAACTTTAATTGTACAGTTACTAGCTGTAGGATTTTCCTCACTTCTCGTGCCCAATGTAAGCTGCTTGCTTGTATTTCCTTTCTGCACCACATTGACACCTTCTGTTCATCACTGGGCATCTGGCGGTTCCAAAATCTTAACAATGACATTTGTGCCTTTACCTCCCATGCCGTCAAGCGTGCCTCCAATCTAATAGCTTGCAACATGGAACCGTTAGGTAGGGACAACATCATTTTAATTATCTTTCCCTCCTCCCGGTCCCAACCCCTTTTACCACTCAGATAGAGCACTTCAGCGCCGTAAAGAACTTGTGGGGGTACCATAGCTTCAAATGCCTTTAGTAACGGTCTGTGAGACATTTCACCATAGTCCTTGTTAAATTTTTTCAATCCACAGACCGATGAGGCCGCCTTTGAAGTTTGTGCCGCCACGTGGATATTCCACTTTAATGCACTGTCAAACCAGGCCTAAATATTTATATTCATTTACTACCTCTAATTTGTCTAAACCTAAAAACCATTAAAAAAATGTTACCCTCTTCCCGAAACATAGGATCTTTGTTTTCTCCATATTCACCGATAGAAACTTTTTATCACAATATATTTTAAAGGCATTTAATTTCCTTTGGAGGCCCATTTCAGTTTGGTCCACGACCACTAGATCATCAGCATATAAAAGACATGCAACTTTATTATTATTCATGCGCGGGCTCGCACTCTTTTCAACTTCCAAAACCACGGGAAGATCTGCTAGGAAGATTGAGAAGAGCAAAGGTGCCAAGACGCACCCTTGTCTCAAGCCATTCTTCACAGGAATTTTCTGCGTTAATGAGCCCTTTGAATCTCTAATGACCTTGGCCCAGTTGTCGCTATGTAGTTCTTTTAGAATATTTAATTAGGCATGGGCTGAAAATCCGTTCCGCTTGCGGATTTTGCGGATTTTCGGTAAATTCGCAATCCGCGAACGCTCGCGAATTTACCGAAAATCCGCAAATTCGCACGCATCGGATTTTTTTTTCTTGGTGATACAATTTTGCGGCGTGCGGCGTTCACTTACCGTCATTCAGCGTTTGCCGAGTTGTTTTTCTCGATATTTTGCGAGTGCTGCGCCATTTTGGATCTTGCTGCGGGATCCCGCGGGAGTTTGGCGACCGCGATTACGTCATCGCGGCTTGCCACCTTGCACAGCGAGAGTTTGTCAACGCGAGTACGCCGTGATCACGTATCGCGGGAGTTCGCAATTGCGAACACGTAGGAGCGACGGGCAGCAACAATCTCGCACTCGCAAAAATACAAAATTTGCAATTCTGCACAAGAAATCCACCAGCAAGCAGCATAAACCTTCTGGAAATGATGATTTTTATCAGAATAACTTCTCAGGTTGACATTTGCCTGCACTTTTTTTGCAAGGAGTCCATTTTGGGGGGGGGGAGGAAGGAAGTGCCCCACAGTCTTCAACTTCCTGTTCCTGTCCAGCAGGCTCCTCCCAGTGCTTTCTTCATGTGCTGGCCACTTTCATTCGGATTCTTCACCTGGAAGGATCACTTTTTGTGGATGCTGCTGGATATTTGGATTTGAGGCCTTTTTGACTTTCTTTGGATCACTTTTGGATTAGAAATTTTACAAGTAAGTTTGTTTGGGGCATTACAGTTGCTGCAACTACAATTTTGGAATTTTCGATTTTTGGGCTGTTGTTGGGGCCTTTTGCCCAGGGGTACTCAGTGGTGGGTGAACTGATTCTTTCTGTGGGGTCTCTTGAATTTAAACATCATGGAGGGCCTTGATGGCTGGGGATTGTGCTGATTTTTCTGTGATTTTCGTGTTTTTTTTGGCTGTTGTTGTGGCCTTTTCACCAGGGGTAGTGAGTGGTGCATGGGCCTAGGCTTTCTGTGGGGTGTCTTGAATTTAAACATCATGGAGGGCATGGATGGCATGGGATTGTGCTGATCTTTCTGTGTTTTTCGATTTTTTGGGGTGTTCATGGGGACAGGCCATGTGGGTGGGGGCCATTTTGAGTGCTGCTACAGGCAGGCCCTGGCCATGTGCTGGGAGGCAGGGGGCCATTTTGAATGCAGGCAGTGTTCCTAGGTCTGCAACCTTTGTGCCTAGCTTTCAACCTTTATGCCCCCAGGGGTAGTGATTGGTGCATGGGCCTAGTCTTTCTGTGGGGTGTCTTGAATTTAAACATCATGGAGGGCCTGGATGGCTTGGGATTGTGCTGATTTTTCTGTGATTTTCGTTTTTTTGGGCTATTGTTGTGGCCTTTTTACCAGGGGTAGTGAGTGGTGCATTGGCCTAGTCTTTCTGTGGGGTGTCTTGAAATTAAACATCATGGAGGGCATGGATGGCATGGGATTGTGCTTATTTTTCTGTGTTTTTCGATTTTTTGGGGTGTTCATGGGGACAGGCCATGTGGGTGGGGGCCATTTTGAGTGCTGCTACAGGCAGGCCCTGGCCATGTGCTGGGAGGCAGGGGGCATTTTGAATGCAGGCAGTGTTCCTAGGTCTGCAACCATTTTGCCTAGCTTTCAACCTTTATGCCCAGGGGTAGTGAGTGGTGCATGGGCCTAGTCTTTCTGTGGGGTGTCTTGAATTTAAACATCATGGAGGGCCTGGATGGCTTGGGATTGTGCTGATTTTTCTGTGATTTTCATTTTTTTGGGCTGTTGTTGTGGCCTTTTCACCAGGGGTAGTGAGTGGTGCATGGGCCTAGTCTTTCTGTGGGGTGTCTTGAATTTAAACATCATGGAGGGCATGGATGGCATGGGATTTTGTTTATTTTTCTGTGTTTTTCGATTTTTTGGGGTGTTCATGGGGACAGGCCATGTGGGTGGGGGGCATTTTGAGTGCTGCTACAGGCAGGCCCTGGCCATGTGCTGGGAGGCAGGGGGCCATTTTGAATGCAGGCAGTGTTCTTAGGTCTGCAACCATTTTGCCTAGATTTCAACCTTTATGCCCAGGGGTAGTGAGTGGTGCATGGGCCTAGTCTTTCTGTGGGGTGTCTTGAATTTAAACATCATGGAGGGCCTGGATGGCTTGGGATTGTGCTGATTTTTCTGTGATTTTCGTTTTTTTGGGCTGTTGTTGTGGCCTTTTCACCAGGGGTAGTGAGTGGTGCATGGGCCTAGTCTTTCTGTGGGGTGTCTTGAATTTAAACATCATGGAGGGCATGGATGGCATGGGATTGTGCTGATTTTTCTGTGTTTTTTGATTTTTTGGGGTGTTCATGGGGACAGGCCATGTGGGTGGGGGCCATTTTGAGTGCTGCTACAGGCAGGCCCTGGCCATGTGCTGGGAGGCAGGGGGCCATTTTGAATGCAGGCAGTGTTCTTAGGTCTGCAACCATTTTGCCTAGCTTTCAACCTTTATGCCCAGGGGTAGTGAGTGGTGCATGGGCTTAGTCTTTCTGTGGGGTGTCTTGAATTTAAACATCATGGAGGGCCTGGATGGCTTGGGATTGTGCTGATTTTTTTGTGATTTTCGTTTTTTTGGGCTGTTGTTGTGGCCTTTTCACCAGGGGTAGTGAGTGGTACATGGGCCTAGTCTTTCTGTGGGGTGTCTTGAATTTAAGCATCATGGAGGGCATGGATGGCATGGGATTGTGCTGATTTTTCTGTGTTTTTCGATTTTTTGGGGTGTTCATGGGGACAGGCCATGTGGGTGGGGGCCATTTTGAGTGCTGCTACAGGCAGGCCCTGGCCATGTGCTGGGAGGCAGGGGGCCATTTTGAATGCAGGCAGTGTTCTCAGGTCTGCAACCATTTTGCCTAGCTTTCAACCTTTATGCCCAGGGGTAGTGAGTGGTGCATGGGCCTAGTCTTTCTGTGGGGTGTCTTGAATTTAAACATCATGGAGGGCTTGGGATTAAGCATGAGCGGGAAATCCGTTACGCTCGCGGATTTTGCGGATTTTTGGGAAATCCGCAATCCGCGAATTTTGCGGATTTCCCGCAAAATCCGCAAAAAAAAATCAGCGAGCGTAACGGGTTCAAAAGTTGAACCCCCACTCATGCAACTATTTTACAATGGCGCCAGCAAGCTGCCAGCGCCGTTGTAAAATAGTTACAAAGTTAGCTTGCACAGGAACCACTAGATAAAACGAAGCAGGTGCTGCTTTATTTTATCTAAGTGCTTCCTGTGCAAGCTAACTTTGTAACTATTTTACAACGGCGCTGGCAGCTTGCTGGCGCCATTGTAAAATAGTTACAGGCACAGCCTCACACAGGTCACTCAAGGGACCCCTGCGCCCTTCAGGGCGATTGCATAGTAACACACACATGGTCACTCGAACTAGTTGCTCAAATTAAGTGACTCATTCATTAGCCCAAAAACAATCCTGAGCGTCTTCGAGGCTGGACAGGTGTGCCTCTTCCCAAATCTACCGTGGAAAATCAGCTGTGATGCTGGGTAGAGGGCGGCCTTTGCATGGTCGCTCGAACTAGTTGATGCTCAAAATCAGTGACTCATTCATTAGCCCAAAAACAATCATGAGCGTCTTCGAGGCGGGACAGGTGTGCCTTTCCCAAATCTACTGTGGAAAATCAGCTGTGATGCTGGGTAGAGGCCTTTGCATCCTTGACTTTCATGAGCGCAATCCCCGTGCTGTTCCTGTGGCCACGAGCTTCTTTCACTTCATATAATTGTGTTCGCACGGGTTGCTGCAAGTTCGCACGCGTTTTGTACAATTTCGCAATTTGCGAAATTGTACAAAACCCTCGCGAACTTGCAGAAACCTGTGCGAACATAAAAAAAAAAAATCCGCAAATTCGCGAGAATTCACGGATTTTGCGGATTGCGAGTTCGCAAATCCGCAAAATTGGCGAACGCGAGATTCGCAAAATTTGCTCATGCCTACTTGGGATTGAGCTGATTTTTTTGTGATTTTCGATTTTGTGGGGTGTATAACTGAACTGATGTTCCTCTGTCTTCCATTGCTTTTAGGTGCACAAGACTCAAGAGAACCACCAGTGCCAGGAAGAAGTCCTGCAGCGGTGTGTGTGTGCAGCATAACGTCACGCGACGTCACGTCTGGCCACAGTCAACTCTGCAACTCGTGCAACTGCGGCCTGCTGTTCTGACCTGCTCTGAAGAAGATGGCCCCAAAAAAAGTTCCCCGTAGCTCCTCTAGCAAGAAAGTTGCCTGTAAGGAGCAGAAGAAGCAAGTTACCAAGGAGACTGGTGTGCCGCCCGCCACATTTTTTTGGAGTAAAAAAAAAGTATGCCTGCAGCAGCAGCGGGATCTGCTGGGGACCAAGCTGGGAGCAGCACCCCCGCTCCATTGGGCTCAGTGCCACCACCACCACCACGCCAACTTAAGTCCAAGCCCTTGAGCACTGCAGAGGCACTTAGTCTAGTTATTCAATCACCATTGACCAGTGATGTTGGCTCATCGCAAGAAAGCAGCAGCAATGTCCCTCAATCAACACAGGTTGTTGTAACTCATCTGACGAGTGTTGAACAACCATAGCCGCAACAACAACCACATGTGCAAGTACAAGCCCAAGTACAAGTGGAAGGAGAGGCAGCGCAAGGAGATATGCAAGCAGAGGTGCATGGAGGGTCATAAGTGCCCACAATAGTTGTTCCTCCCGAAGTAGGGGCACATCAGGAATTCGACAATCAAGGCGAGGTATCATTTGAGGAAGCCACTCCTCCTGATGATCATTCATTGTCTTCCACACCCCTAGCAAGGAAGAGATCAAGGGTGGTGTCTACATCTTCTTCAAGCACACCTCCTTCTGATGATACGGATCAAAATTGGGAACCAGCACCACTGCCGTCTGAGAGTGAGGCACACCATGATCTGACAAAGGTAGTTAAGTGTAAAAGGAAGCTCGTCCAAAGTCTCATACTTATGGAGTGTGATGAGGCTCAACAAGAAGTGGCGGATACTGCTGCTGATGAATACTCTCACGACGACGACCCAGTCATCATAAAGGTCACTGCAGCCCCAGCGGGCATGCAGCAAACAGACATTTTGACCCTAGCCCGAGAAGATGCTGAGCGTGATGATGATGTTGTCGACGAGGAGGCAGTGGAAACACCACAATCATTGGAGTTAACTAGTACACCAACACGTACCGCTTCCATATTTCTTCCTCGCCAGAAGGGACCTCCATCCACCTCGACCTCAATTAGTGGTGGTGAAAGTGCACAACGTACTAAAGTTCGGCAATCCACATCCTCCACTTCATCTGGCATTAGCAGCATGACCACCACCACCAGTATCGCCGCCTCCTCCGGCCCCCACAGACAATTCAAGTCCCCAGTTTGGGACTTCTTTAGTGTTTGCCCAAAAAGGGAAAACTTCGCCATTTGTAGCATTTGTAAGCATGCAGTTAGTCGTGGTAAGTTTAGTACCAACTATGGTACCGGAGGCCAGAGAGGTCATCTTAGGAGACAGCACGCTGTCCAATGGTTTGCGCACCTAAAGGAGATCAAGGAAGCCCGAATTGCAAGTCAAGAAAACGTTGATGTTTCATCTGATGATGACGAGGAGAAAGAAGACGTGTCAAACACTTCACTTACACCCAGTACCCCTGTCAGCAGCACACCCCATGTGAGTCACACTAAGAGTGTGGGAGAGAGTGAGACACCAATGCGAAAAAGTTCATCAGCGAGCGTAACTGGGTCGAAGAAGTCATCATCATCATCCCGTAAATGCTTGGTCCAGTGTAACATTAGAACCATGTTGTTTAAAGAAGCGCCATATGAACGCAACCACCCACTGGCGCGTCTGTATAACACTAAGCTGGCTAAAATGCTAGCTCTGGACCTTCTCCCTTTTTCTTTTGTAGAAGGGATTGGTTTTCTAGAATTAGTGGCAGCGCTCTGCCCTAAATGGAAGGTTCCTAGCCGGTTCTATTTTGCCAGAGTTGCGGTTCCAGCACTACATGAAGATGTGCTGGATGTGATTGGGGCAGCTTTGCAGAAGAGTGCTGTTCACACTATACATCTGACAACAGACATGTGGACCAGTGGCGCAGGCGCTTATTACATGTGCATCACTTCACACTGGGTCTCTTTTTCAGGGGTTAAAGCAAAGCTAAACGCAGGTGTTGACCCGGACCAAGTTTTTAAAGCTGCTCGGAAACATGCAACACTAGCCATGTTTGGCTTGGAGAAACGTCACACAGCAGAAAACATTTTGAATGAGTTTAACACAAAGGTCTTTCACTGGCTGTCCCCAAAAAAACGCCAGATTGGTTATGTTTCCACGGATAATGGCGCCAATGTAGTTAAGGCCATGGAGCTGGGTCAATATTTCAGAGTGCCGTGTTTGGCGCACTGTATAAACCTGGTTATTAAAAAATTCTTGAGTGATGAAGACAGTCCAGCATGCGAGTTAGTGGCCACCTGCCGAAGAATGTGCAACCATTTCAGCCATTCTTTTAAGGCCCGGAAGCATCTGAGGAGCCTGCTACATGAACGTCGAATGCCAGTGAAAGCACTCATCCAGGAGGTGGCAACACGTTGGAACTCAACCTTCTACATGCTTGTGCGTCTGTATGAGCAGTATACGGTACTCGATCACTATTTCTTAACACTGGGTACAGCTCAGAAGGACCTGAGGCTAGATGCGGCGCAATGGAACCTAGTTAAAAGCCTGACAGACATGCTTCGTCCTTTTGAGGTCTTCACGCGTTCAGTCAGCAAGGAGGACTGTAATTTGGGAAAAGCTATCACATTGTTGCGCATGCTGGAGCACCAACTGAAGGCAGTGTCTTCTATGTTTGAAAAAGATGAAGAAAAGAAAGACGCTTTTCTTTTGGCGGAGAAATTATTAGAGCGCCTACTTGGTGATGAACGTCTTAAAATGATCCACTCAGAACAGCATTACATTTGTGCTACTATTCTGGATCCACGCTACAAAAAGGCGCTGGCAGGCCAAGCATTCTTTCCTTTTGGTGATCAAGATGTTACAAAGTACAAACGTTGGCTAGCCTTCTCAGCCAAGAGGTTTGAAAGAGAACGGCAGCAAATTGAAGGAAAAGGCAGTACATCAGCATCAGCAGGCCAGCCCAAATCAAAAGAATCCACTTCTGCACCTGTGGCTGTGGCACAAGTGACCTCTCAGCCGTTAAAGACACCGGCAACCGGATCATCTGCACCAGACACAACAGTAACATTGGATGCAGAAGAGGATTGGCTAACTCGGCTTGGGTTTGGTTCTCAGTAGGTCACAGTAAAAAGTAAGCAAAGTGGAGGAACCTTGGAGGACCTTGAGTCGATGGTGCAGGACTATCTGAATGACTCAACAGAGGTCTATGTTAATGCTGACCCATTGGTGTATTGGCATGGGAAAAAAGAATTGTGGGCACAGCTCTTCAACCTGGCTATAAACTACTTGTCTTGCCCACTCACAAGCTTCTGAACGTGTTTTCAGTGCTGCTGGTGGCATTGTAACTTCCAAACGGAGCCGCCTCTCGCCCAAAAATGTGATAAGGTTAACAATGATCAAGATGAGTCAGCACCTCATACCCCCAGATTACAAAGTACGAGAAAGCACGCCGGATGAAGACGAGGTGGACAGCAACGTAGATGAGGGAATATCTTCGCTGTTAGGTGACACTGACCTCACCCTGCCTGAATTCGCAGAGTATGATGACGGAGCCTTATTCTTATTCACTGACACCGAGCCCTGAAAATGAGACAATGAATCAATAACTTTCTTTATCGTCCTTATTCACTTTTATTCCTGTGTGTCTGTCTTTCTTTGTTGTGCACAGTTAATATAATTCAAACTTTAATCACCTAATCACATAAACAAGCCCATCAGCAGAACTGTCTTCACTTGTTTGCTTATTGATTTGAAGGTGCCGCAGTCTGCATTCCTCAGGTTCACAAGTTCACAAGAACATGCTCCTCTATCCTCCCCCTCCAGACTCCTATTTCCCTCAAAGCAGAGGGCTGGATTACGCCCAATGAAGAAAGACTCTGCACTTTTGGGGGTGTTCTACTTCTTTGCGGGTGAGTTGACGACTCTGGGGCCATTGCTGGGAAGCTCTAATCCCGGATACAAGTGGTTTGGACCAAATCGGAGGTGAACATTTTTTTGCGTTTTTGCTGACTTGCTTGCCTTTGAGGTGCTCTTTGGGGGGGTTCCGGGTGTTTGTGGGTGAGTTTTGGGGTCTGGGAGCACTGCTGGGACAGTCTAATTTTGATTGCATTTGCTTTTCAGGAAATCCGTGGTGGAAAACGGCAGTTATGACCTAGCTGCACAGCGCGTTTGGACCGAAGGCCGAGAAATATTGTATGAGATTTTCCTTTTTGGCTGTTTGGGGGTGTTGTGCTTTTTTGCGGGTGGGTTGGCGGGTCTTGGGGCATTGCTGGGAAGGTCTAATACCGGATAGAAGTGGTTTGTACAAAATCCATGCAGATTTTTTTGTTGCTATTTCTGACATTTTGCTCAATGTAGCGTTTTCGGGGGCCTGTTTGGGGGGCTTCCTGGTAGGCGTGGGCGGAAAATCCGTTCCGCTCGCGGATTTTGCGGATTTTCGGGAAATCCGCAATCCGCGAGATTTGCGAATTTCCCGCAAAATCCGCAAATCCGCGAGCAGCGGATTTTGCTCGCACTGCTCGCACTGTTCGCGTGAGTTCGCGCCCCGCGAATAAGTGCAAAATTGCAGAAATACGATCTTAGCAAAACTGAAAGTAACTACTTACCAGGTTCAAAAGTTCAGGCTCATCATTAGTAGCCATTTCCTGGAGTGCTTCCTGAGGGGCCCCTCCAGAGTTCAGTTGCCAGTTGAAACTAGTATGTGACCCTGCTCTGAACCTCAGAATAGTTACACATATGCCACAAAGGTCCTGAATTACAGCTAAGGGAGACAAGCAGGAGCCAGGCTGGAAGTTAAAATCCATTAATCAGCCCCTAATTCATTATTGTCAGTTGGGGCAGGGCAGGTGTTGTAACTAATTTTGCAACAATGAAAGCACTTAGCAAGTGCAAAAGATCACTAATCAGGGCGCACTAAGGAAGCAGGTGCCAGCTAAAAAAATATTCTGTGACACATGAATCAGCCCCAAATTAATTCAGGTCACTTGAGGCAGGGAAGGTGTGCTTTGCTTTGCCGAAAATAATGTACACTGGACAACCAGAGGGTGTGGTGATGAAACAGAGGGTGGCATGGGTGGGCCAAAGGGTGGCATGAGTAGTCAGAGAGTGGCAGTGGTGACAGAGAGTGGCAGTGATGAAGAAGAGTGTCCCAAACAGGCTGGACACGTAGAAACAACAAGTTCGCGAAACTTGCGACCCGACAGGTAAGTTCGCAATTTGCGAAAGTGTACAAAACCCTCGCGAACTGGCAGAAACACGGGCGAACACAAAAAAAAAAAAAATCCGCAAATTCGCGGGAATTCGCGGATTTTGCGGATTGCGAATCCGCAAATCCGCAAAATTCGCGAACGCGAGATCCGCAAAATTCGCTCATGCTTACCCTGGTGTTTGTGGGTGGGTTTCGGGGTCTGGGAGCACTGCTGGCTATGAATACTTTAGATTGCAAGAGGTTTGAAGCAAATCCATGGTGGCAGAGGGGAGTTAGGGGCTAGCTGCAGAGCACGCGCGGAGTGATTTTGGAAATTGCCAAAAAAATGACTAAGTCCCCATTTTTGTACTTTTGCTTTTTGGCTGTTTGGGGGTCTTCTACTAGTTTTCGCCTGGGTTGACGGCTCTGGGGCCATTGCTGGGAAGCTCTAATACCGGATACAAGTGGTTTGGACCAAATCGGAGGCGAAATTTTTTTTGCGTTTTTGCTGACTTTTTTGCCTTTCAGGTGCTCTTTGGGGGGGTTCCGGGTGTTTGTGGGTGAGTTTTGGGGTCTGGGAGCACTGCTGGGACAGTCTAATTTTGATTGCATTTGCTTTTCAGGCAATCCGTGGTGGAAAACGGGAGTTATGACCTAGCTGCACAGCGCGTTTGGACCGAAGGATGAGAAATATTGTAAGTATGAGATTTTTCTTTTTGGCTGTTTGGGGGTGTTGTGCTTTTTTGGGGGTGGGTTGGCGGGTCTTGGGGAATTGCTGGGTAGGTCTCATACCGGATAGAAGTGGTTTGTACAAAATCCATGCAGAATTTTTTTTTGCTGTTGGCCTGTTTTGGGGGCTTCCTGGTGTTTGTGGGTGGGTTTCGGGGTCTGGGAGCACTGCTGGCTATGGATACTTTAGATTGCAAGAGGTTTGAAGCAAATCCATGGTGGCAGAGGGGAGTTAGGCCTAGCTGCAGAGCACGTGCGGAGTGATTTTGGAAATTGTCAAAACAATGACTAAGTCCCCATTTTTGTACTTTTGCTTTGTGGCTGTTTGGGGGTCTTCTACTAGTTTTCGCCTGGGTTGACGGCTCTGGGGCCATTGCTGGGAAGCTCTAATACCGGATAAAAGTGGTTTGGACCAAATCGGAGGCAATTTTTTTTTGCGTTTTGCTAACTTGCTTGCCTTTCAGGTGCTCTTTGGGGGGGGTTCCGGGTGTTTGTGGGTGAGTTTTGGGGTCTGGGAGCACTGCTGGGACAGTCTAATTTTGATTGCATTTGCTTTTCAGGAAATCCGTGGTGGAAAACTGGAGTTATGACCTAGCTGCACAGCGCGTTTGGACCGAAGGCCGATAAATATTGTAAGTATGAGATTTTCCTTTTTGGCTGTTTGGGGGTGTTGTGCTTTTTGGCGGGTGGGTTGGCGGGTCTTGGGGCATTGCTGGGTAGATCTAATACCGGATAGAAGTGGTTTGGACAAAATCCATAAGGAAAAGCCTTTTGGCACTTTTTGTAACTTAGGGTTCGTTAGGGTTAGCACTAGCAGCAGGATTGCATGTGTTTCGGGGTGTTCTAGATTTTTGCAACTGAGTTCTGGGGTCTTAGAGCACTCGTGGGAATGTGTAATTTTGGTTGCAAGTCATTTGAAGAAAATCCATGGTGGGAAAGGGGGGATTTGGCATAGTTAAAGAAAGCCTTTGCCACTATTCTTAACTTAGGGCTCGTTAGGGTTAGCAGTATTTCTATTGCATGTGTTTGGGTGGGGGGGTTTTCGAGTCTTGGAGCGATGCTGGCTATGGATACTTTTGCTTGCTTGCAAGTGGTGTCAATACAATCCACGGTGGGTAAGGGGATATTTGGGCCTACTTTTACTTTCAAAGTACGTTTTGTCACCAGTTTTCTGCTAGGCCTCATTTTTTGAGATCTGATTGGGGGTCTTCTACATTTTTGCGAATGGCTTTAGTAAGGGTCTGGGTGGGAGCACTGCTGGTAAGGTCTAATTTTGTTCTAAAACACAGTTTACAGTACACCTAGCTTGAGGGGAAATATCCGCTAAATTAATTTGCCCATACTTATTTATCCTTCAAAAGGAGACTCAGACAAAGTACGCACTTTCAAAAATATTGTACTGTCTATTAGGAAACTCAAAGTGTGACTTTTTGTACTACACAGCGTACATACCTTATATTTATTTATCAGTGGTGTTGTAATATCACTTCCTGTTTTTCGTTCAATAATTACAGGCCGGGTTTCAGTCTGTGCAATGGGGAAAAAAGGATGGAGTCAGGCTTCACATTAGCGAGTAGCAATTCAGCATCCGCCAAGCAGGCAGTGGACAGGGTGTCTTCTGGTCACCAACATTGATGGACGAAGCGTCAGCTGGAATGGAGGAGTGCCGCTAATAAGAGGAATTGTTTGCTGCATGCAGCTTACTTACCAAATTCAACAGGGCAACTACAACAACATACAGATACAGTATCCATTGTTTTCTTCTATGAGTGTGACTGCATTTCTTGGATCTCTCTCTGCTTCTAAATTGATCCCTATTCCCTATAGCCATTCTATAGGTTTTACTTCGGCTATTTTTTAAACCTAATTTAATGTAAGAAGTGTTTCTCTGAGTGCAGAGATAGGCAAGTGAAAACGCTGCAGCCCTGTACTGTTGTATTCTGTCATTCACGGTTGTCGAAAGTACTACTTACTTTTCAGTAACAATGCATGCAGTAGTGCATGCACTTCCTTTATGTCACTTAAAAAATTTATGGTTAGCTTTGTACCCAAAGATTTCTTTATCTTCAATTATTGTTTGTCCATGCTGTGCTTTTTTTTTTTCTCTCAACAAAACCTGCCCAAAAAGAAACCCCCATTCCCATCCATTTTCCAAACCCTAACCCTCTTCCCCCGGGCTGTGTGGTTTTGATTGATGTGTGACTAAATGACATCAATAATTCCACACACTTGCTGGGGAGGATAAGGTCATAGCAACAGGCTGGTGAAGGAATCCGAGGATATATTCTAGACTTACTCAGCTTCAGTACTATTTCTTGTAGTAGTAGCCAATGTCAAAGAAATTCAACGCAAGTACTAGTTATACTTTCAATACTTTACCATTTGTTAGGCTACATTGTGGCACTGTTCTAGTGTACTGTCACCTGCTATATTCTCTATCGTACCGTTGTAATACTACAGTAAGGACAAACCAGGTTTCATTTTCTTTTTTTCCATAGGCATGCAACTGCCACTGTGTCACACCACTAGTACCACCGCAATGAGGAGGACATTTCATCCGCCCAGGATTGCCAACCTTAATCGCCATTTCCCGTGGAGCCAGCCCGGGCCTATCCCTACTTTCGCACACAAATTACAGGTAAGATAAGCGTTTGGTGGGAGGTAGTATAATGGAGTATTAGGAGAGACGAGAGATTGACGGTAGTACTACTAAAGTCCTAGGACTCTTGAATTCACTTTCTCTGTGAGAGGCACTTAGTGTTGAAAACATTTAGCCATTTTCACTTAAAGGAAGAAAATGACACAGACTTAAGTTTCAGGAACACAAACTTTCTGTTAAACCCCCACCCACCAGACTCAAAAGCAGTAAAAAACAGGTATGCTCAGATAAAGTTTCAAAAAGTATATTTTTGTAGCCCTAACAAAATAATCTCCCGCAAGACCCTCCCTAACCCCAACGATTGTCCTTCAAAAGTCCCAAAAACAACACAACTCCCAATTCCCACCCCCCAAAAGTCTCTAAAAAGGGGCAAGGGACACTACGGCAGGCTGCTGTTCACTTTTGCGGCCAGGGCATCATACTCCTTGCGGAGGGTGGCATGGTCGGAGCGGAGGCCCTCCACCAAGGTCTTGTACGTTAGGACCTCCTGCTCCAGGTAGGACACTCTGAGGCATAAGCGGTGCTGGCGTGCCTTGCAACTCCTGTGGGGGGCAGCTGCTGTCTTTGCTGCTCGGCGGTGGCGGTTGGCTTTAGTAGCCCGGCTCCGTACCGCTGGAGCACTGCGCTGGCTGGCAGCCCGTGGGGGCACGGAGGAGGATGCAGCTGTCCCAGTGGATGTTGTACCGGTAGACTGCGTGTCCTCCTCCGCAAGGGCCACCAGCCGCCGATATTGGGCGACAGTGGCATCCAGCCTCCGTTGCCGGGCCATTCGAGCCAGCTCCTTCCTTGATGGTCTGTTTGAGTTGGAAGGAGCAACTATATGAAGAAAGAAAGACATAGTCTGTAACCAATGCTCCTTAAGATTAACACAAAATGATTGAGCAGAAAGTTGTGTCACAGTACAAGTAGCAAATTGAAAGCACAGTACATAACTTTTGAGGACAGTATCTATCTAACCTCCCACTTCTTCATCCTTGCTCTAACATTAGTGGGAGTTTAAGGAACAAATTCTAAGAACACTATGGACTTCCATTACAGTCGACTATGACAGTACACCAGTCTTATTCTTCTTCTTCTCTCTTGTTTAGGAAAATTGATACGTTATCTTATGCAAGCTGGCATAATGCCAGCGCAGTGAACTTGCACCCGAGAAAAACAGACGCACACCATGATGAGTGAGACAGACTTGCGTTACTGTACCGGTCCAGTACATGCAGGTGGTGAAGCTCTTACTTTTCTATTACGGGTGGCACTGAGAATACTCAGTTAAAAGGGCTACTGCTTAATTAATTTAGCTTTCACCCTACAGTGCAAATGAGTACTAGAAAAGGAAAATGAAGAAGCTAAATAATCTGATTATCTATCTCTTCACATGGGATGTATTTGATTACATATGGGATGACTTTAGGTGCTTATCTTATTATTGAGTGAACAGTGATACACCCACACATGAATGACTTACTACTACTAAACTAAAGTTATTAAGAGAGGTAGGGAGTGTCCACCGTAAGAACCGGATAAATGCTGTGCTTGCAGTTGCAATACAAACTACTGCTACTATTCATGGTAGTATTTGGACAAAATTACAACTCCTTTTCCTTGCCTTTCCTACACTGGAACGGACGTGCGGGTGCGGTGTTACATGCTCTTCAAAGTAACACTTAGTTCATCCAGTGACCGTCTACTCTCTCTAGATACACATATGCTATCTAAGAGTATATGCTATCTAAGAGTCAGATAGTACCATGATAAAGACATCCATCCATTCAAAGTATATGCACACATACAGTTTCTGTTTCACCCACCCAGGCTGTTCTCCTTCCACCCATCCTTGCTTCATCATTCACCCAGCCATGCACCATACCATATTCTTTCCTTCCCAGCCACCTCGGGGACCAAGCAAACACATATCATTCTTCTTTGCCAGTCATCATTAAATTTCTCGTCCTTCCACACTTACTTACACCCTTCTTTCGCTTTTCGTTCATTCAATCCATCAAGTTCATCTCAGATCTGATTGGGATTCTTCTCGCCAAAAACTACACAGCTAAGTCGAAGTACATTTAGAGGAGGCTACTACCTGGTTGATTTATAATACACCCGTGCAGATAGCGGGCGCAGGCTCCTTGCACTTGCTGGTGTGCCCCCTCCCCCTCCCAGAGCCCCAGATAGCACACTCTGCAGTCTTCAATCTCAATAAGTAAGGAATATATAGCTTACCTCTGCCTGCCACCACCGTGTGAACCCTCACAGGCACACTGGTGTCGTCCGACACTTGCACCGCATCCTCCCGAGAAGTGTTCCCCTCATCCACCACCACCACCTCCGCGCTGGCCCCGCCACCAGATGTTCCACCTACAAAGAACATTTAAGAATGTTAGAATACACCACTCACTACTATATAATATTTGGTCTAGGAATAAAGAAATGTTAAAAAAAAGCAAACAATGTAATAATTTGTGGCTGTCTACTCTAAAGTAAAAATGTCCCTTTTTCCAGGGAAGGCTGTTGTCTTGCTGCACTTTTTGGCACAACTGATGAATGCTTGCTTTTTATTTTTAACACGCACCACTTTTTCTCCTAACAGACAGAAGCTTTACTTCTAAGAACACGAGCAAGATCAAGTTCAAACCAGGTGAGAGCTCGGCTCGACCACAAGAAATGTGTCCAATTAATCGTCAGCACTAAGCACTTTTCCATTTTCAGTTAAACGTTTAGTTTTATGACAAACTTGATTTTAATAAATGTGTTTACTTTTAATAAAGCTTTTAAACTTAAATAGACTCTTTGGTTTTTGGTCCTCCAGAATAGAGTGGCTGAGCTAAAGGTTTTGGAATTTTTGCAAGCATGAGTCCGTGCCTCTGACACTTCTTGACTCTGACTCCGTACTCTTGTCCTGTGTTGGATAATCTAATCATCCATGGGGATCAATCATCGATGACTTTGGGAGCTAAATGACTCTGCCACACTATCTAGTCAGTAAGGAGATTGGGGGTTCAACTACAAAGTCTGTTATCACTGAGGTATGTGGAAAGTCTAACAGCGCCTATTATAATTGATAAGCTAAGCAATGCATTATTTAGTGTCCATAGTTCTGTTTGTGCAGATTTGTCCCTGCAACAGTAGTAGAATGGATTGTCCTCCTACTATCCAAACCAAAAGTAAAGTACTATCTTATTCTTTCTTGGTGGTCATTCACCTTTTTATTGTTGGCAATTGTCAAAGCATAAACATTTAGAAGACTTGAAAAGACAGTATGGACAATCCCAGAGAACTGCACTCAGTGCATAGAGCTATTGCTGACTAGAATGGGAGTCCAATGGAATTGCCAAATGTGCAATCTTAGTTAGCTACACAGACAGACTAATAAGAATATTCTAGTAATACCACAGGGAGTCATAGTCGAGGCAGGATAAGAATTTAGATCCAGTCTACAAGAAGATCAAAGACGATTTAGAAAAAATCGAACGAGGAACGCTAGGAAAAAATAGGTACTCTATATTAAAATTAAATCTTACCGGGGCCAGCAAAGGAGCCCTCGCCTGCCCGATCCTGGCCTGCATCCTGGCGAACAGCAGCCTCCTCCTCCTGTGTCCTCTTGCCCCTGGGGGGAGCTGATGTACAACATGAAAGAAAGAAAGACCAGAAAACATGGATGATATTTGTCAACCAAATCAAACATTTCAAAAGAACAATAACAAAATATTTTGGCGAAATAGCAAATAGACAACTATTCCACGGGATATATTGACCGATCTCATGTGGTCTACTACGTTATTAGTATTGCTTGATTTGCGGACCGTCGACTTGGAAAGTTCTTATGTAACTCACTAAACAAAGTACTAAAAAGGTTTGCCTAGGACTGGCAGGCAGCAGTCCGCAGCACGCGAAGTGACAGACAAAGTCCATCGTGATTGCAGATCAGCGACAACACTAAAGTTTCCTAATACATTAACCAGTCATTAAAATACTCAAACTATCAATCCACCACCACTATTTCTTCTTATTGCCATGTGTACAAAGGAAGGACAGGACTTGAGTCTGTAGGGGCTGATTTAGAAGCCTCTTGCGGCTCTTTTGCTCCATTGTTGCGTGACTTTTGTGACGCAGCGGCAGAACAAAAGAGGCGCCATGGTGCGGCGTATATTAACAACGTGACGCATAGCAACGTGACAATAAGCATAGTAGCAGCGCTACTGAGAAAGAGAGCAGTGCACCTGAAATGCACAGAAGATTTTGAAATATAATTTACCTACAATGTAATCAGCAGCATTATTGCTCTTGGTAAAAAACTAAAATTTGCAAGATAATAACACACAGAGCAGGAGAAAACATAGTAAAGAAATAGCTACTACTACTCACCAAGCCCGGGGATCTCAAGGCCGAGCCGGTCGAGCAGATCGTGTTCCCGGTCCAGGACATCCGTCCAGCGGTGGGTGGCCTGGTTGTAGGTGCGCCGGACCCGAGTGTGGTGGTACATGGCCCGGCACACCTTCTCCCACCACTTCCGGTGCTCCTGGATCCCGTACCCGCTAGCGATCTTGCCGCCTGCCATGATGGTCCTGGGGAGGCGGCGCTGAACATAAAAAATTAGTGCGGCCACCTCCTCCGGGCTGAAGATCTCCCGGGGTGCGACCTGCTCCCCCCTCAAACGCCCGCACGGGAGCCGGGCACGGGGTGCGGGACCCTTCCCCTTCTCGGGATTCTTCTCGGCTCCCTTTACCATGGTCTGGGCAGAAAGGAAGCTAAATAATAAAGAAAATAGAATAGGGAAGAGAAGAAAAGAAAAGAGTTTAAAAAAGTAGTTTAAAATTAACCAAAAGTAACAGAAAACACAAAAATATAGAGCTAGAAAAATAGAGGGATAGATAATAAGTAAAATAGATTTAAAAAAAACTTCAAACAAGCAAAGGATGGCAGAGATTCAGAGAGGATAGAAAAAGCATGCCCAGAACCATAGCAATGAATGAGAAACAAGATGGCCGCGCCCGTTCACGACCGCGTGGGTAAGTTCGCGCGAGATTTTCCACGCGAACACACGCGAAATTGTACTAGCGAGCCGCACACTTTGCGAGATTACACATCGCGCCCGGAAACGGAAATACGTCATGCAAACAAGATGGCCGCGCCCGTGAACGACCGCGAGGGTAACTTCGCGCCGTTGCGCTACAAGCTTCTTGCTAAAACGCACAAAACCTTGCGAACTAACAAGCCGCAAAAAAACAAATCGCATATTCGCACGAATTCGCGGCTTCCGAATTCGATCTCGCGCAAGTTCGCGCCCCGCGAAATTGCAGAAAAACGAGTTTTGCAAAACTGAAAGCACTCAGCAGGTGCAAAAGTTCAAACTCATCATTAGTAACCATTCCCTGTAGTGCTTCCTGACTGGGGCCCCTCCACAGTTCAGTTGCTAGTTGCAACAATTGTATAACCCTGCTCTGACCCTCACAGCAGGCTCATAGAATAGCTACAAGTAGGCCACAAAGGTCCTGGAAAAAAAAATGCACTGCAACAGAAAGCAAATTACTGATAAGGAAGCAGGTGTCAGACTGGAATTTTAAAACAGTGACACATTAATAAACCAACCCCAAATTAATTCATGTCAGTTGAAGCAGGGCAGGTGTGCTTGCTTTCCCCCCCCCATAATCTACAGTGATGATGAACCAGAGGGTGGCATTGATATACCAGAGGGTGGCATGGGTGAAACAGAGGGTGGCAGTGGTGAAACAGAGGGTGCTGGGAACCTGTGATGATGAACCAGACGTAGAAACAACATATTCGCGACCGTTGCGAGCCGACAAGTAAGTTCGCAATTGCGAACTGGTACCAAACCCTCGCGAACTGGCAGAAACCCTTGCGAACACAAAAAAAATCCGCAAATTCGCGAGAATTCGCAGATTTTTTGGATTGCGAGTTCGCAAATACGCAAATTCGCGAACGCCAGATTCGCAAAATTTGCCCATGCTTATATTTAATATGCCCTCCGGCAATGCATAATTTTATAGCGCTTCCCAAAGACTGCTTCTATTAACTGAATCAAAGGCCGCTCGGAAATCGACGAAGCAGCAACATAGTTTGCTGTTTTGTTCAATCGATTTCCTAGCTAAAGCCCATAGGGCAAAACAATGATCAATCGTGGAGTCGCCTTTTTTAAACCCACCCTGTTCCACTGGTACGATTGACCGAATTTCCGCCCACTCTTTTAATTTACCGAGTATCATCTTAGCAAAAATCTTTTCTCCTATGTCTAATAAGTTAATTAGCCTGTAATTTTTAGGGGCATGTACATCTCCTTTCTTATGCAGAGGCCTTATTATTGCACCCTTCTAGTTTGCAGGTATTACCCCTTGCTCTAGTATTAAAGTGAACATTTTTAAGAAGAATTTCGCCCACCAGGACTGGTTTGAATTTAGTATCAGGGCCAGCATATCATCCGGGCCAGCTGCTCTAGTTAAATTTAAAGTCCTAGTTATCCTAAGGACGTTTGTTACTGAGCAATCATATTTGAGATCATCTACTAGGTCTCTCCACTGCTTTGGTACCAAATTATCAGACAACCTCCCCGGGGCATACAATTTCTGAATATACTCAGCCCATGCCTCTTCCTCTACTACACAAGTCATTGAGGCATTCAAAGGTTCCCTGGCTGACTGTATTAACTTCCAGAATTGCCGTAGGTTCTTATTTTCAATGGTTTCCAATAATTTGCTCCAGCAAGATTCTTTATAGATCCTTTTTACATCGCGGATTAACATATTATATTCTCTCTTTATTTTTATTAAGTATTCCGCTTTTGCTCGTGTAAATGTTTTGCGTAGGCTACGCTCTTCTCTCCTAATTTCTCTTTTTTTCATTAAACAATCTTGATTAAACCATGTTCCTTTCTTATTTTGGGTATTTCCTTTCTTATTCTGGTCTTTTACTGGGGGCCTTAATTCTATGCTTATACTTTCTACTATTTGTTTTATTTTTTCCACAAACCAGAGTAGGTCTTGGCCTTCCAAACAACCTAACTGAATCTTATGTTGCAGGCTTACTAACTTCACTATAGATTTTTCAGATAAATTCGTGGTCATCCGTTTCGGGTACTCTGTCTCTTGCCAGATAACTCTGTCACAAACCATATATTCTGCTATTCTCAATTCCAACTTTATTAGATTATGATCACTAAATTCCATGGGGTTAATGCTAAAATTTTTCACTAACTCGAAATTCCATGCTGGCAAAAACACATAGTCTATAGGGCAATTATGTGCCCCGTATTTAAAAGTTTTTTTAGCCGGGCGGTCTTGGGCTATCCTTCCATTCAAACAAAAGAAACTTTTATTTGTTAAATAATTGCCCAATTCCATCGCATCTATAGGGGTTTTTGTTTCCATAAACTCTGCATTTTTTATATCATATGCCTCTAGAATTTCTGAGTACCATTGATCAGACAATTTTGGATTTAGTTTATGGTTTCTGCATCCATATCATTCTTAAAATGTAACAATTCTACCCCATATTCCTTTGCTGAATTCCATTGCATATACACATTTAGGATCAGTATAAATGTATATTTCTTATCCACAAATGTGGTTGGGATTCTGCAGGTTAAGAGCCACTTACACTTTACCGATAACAAAATGGTTTTGGTTGTTAGAGTTGTTGATATCATTGTCAATAAGCCACCTGCGGGACGTCCAAAGTTCGGTTTTACAGCTGCACGGTGCACTTGTCGGAACCCTTCAACTATTTGGGAAACACCACAGAGCCAGGTCTCTTGTATACAAATAATTTCATTCTTTTTTGCAAGTTCTTTCACAGTTTCACGTTTTAGATCTGTTCCCAATCCATTTATGTTCTAAGAGACCAATTGCATGCTCTCTGGCTGCCCCATTGCCTATTCTACATCACTTAAAGGCCCATTCACTGCTGAATCCTCCCTGTAACTATATGAGGGTCCTGCTAAGCTAGAGGTGTGACTCCAATACTTCCATGCCTCCAACATATCTGTATTATTTATTACTATATTAACATTTTCTCTCCCTTCCTCTATTTCCTCCCCGGGGAGCCTCACCTGCCTCTTACTTAGCCCCATATAATACCTTAAAAAAAGGTTTCTGCTGGTGTACCTTAAGCACTGGCGCTAACTCTTCTTTGGGCACTAGACGAATCCCCTCTTTACGGATTTCTTGCTCTGCGTTTTCTATTGCGGACGCCACCAAGCCCGAATAAAGCTGTACTTTGGTGACCTCTTTGCCCTCCCCAATTGTTTGGAACCCCACCTTTCTTAGATCTCGAGAGCTTATTCCATTTAAATTTGGGCAATGGGTGAAAACCTTGAGTAGGTGTGCTCTATTTAAATACTCACTCTTTTTAGCTTTTTTACCACCCCTTCCCAATTTTACGTGTTCGAAATAAAGCCACTTATTCCCTCTTTCAACCACTTCTTCTGACCTTGTAACACCTTGATAATGTAGTGTATTTGATCTAGGTATCACTTTAGGACTACTTTCCCGGTTTGTATTACTTTTATTTTTGATGGGGGGCAACCGAGCCTGTGTCTTTGCTAATTTTGGGGCTACATAAATCTCCTTATCCTGTTGGATTTGCTTCCTATTAATCTTTTCTTTTTTTGCTGGGAAGCTGGTCCCTTTTTCAAAATCAGTAACTTTCTGATCCCTCATCGTTTTATTTGATTGAGACTTAAGCTTATGTGTTACCTCTTCTAATGACTCCTTCCTCCCCTTTCCTTTTTTCGTCACTCTTAAATGAAACTTTCTTTGTGCCTCACAACCTGCACCTCTTATTCGTTTAGAGTGACCGTAATGCATATATTCACCTCTCCTTTTTACCAACATTGGCCATTTTGACACATAAACATCATGGCCATCAACGTGAGCTTCATCAACTTTGCTTACCAGCGGGATATCGGCTAGTCTATCATCCCCCTCCCTCCCTTGACCCGTAGCCACCTGGTCTAAGACAGGTCTCAACATTGAAGGCATTTGGCCTCTAATGCCCTGTAGTTCTCTCTCAATTTTAGAGAGAAACATTTTTTTGACTTTTCAGGACATCGTGGTTTAGCATTGTTATTTCTAGCAATCCTTGTAGCGATTTTTGCACCATTAACATCATTTCTAACATTGAAACTGCCGGTGATTCTGATACTTCCAAGTTTATATCCAGTGACCGGTTTTCCCCATTTGTGTCTCTGTTTTTATCCAGGTCTTCCTGGTTATTGACTTCCCCCAATACATTCTTTCCAAATCCAACCGGACAACCGTCTGGGTCATGGTCAAAATCATCACTATGGTTAGGGGTCAGACTATCTTCCTCTTTCTCTACTGACACCTGTTGGGTTAATCTTGGGGAGGAGGAAAGTCTCAGTGACATTATTATCCCCTTCTGCCCTGTCAAGGACAGGACTGAACGGTTAACCAAATCTATGGAGTCTACCAAATGTCCATCAAATATTAGGGAGGATCCCTCTTTCCATGTTTCTTCCGCTTCTTCCGTTTCTGTAGTCTGCAGGAGAAAAAACCCATTTAAAATGCTTTCCCACTAACTCCTTAATTGTACTAGATGCTATGCTCCCTTTACTTTCTCCGTGCTGTACTTCCTTGGGAGCCTTGGGAGTTTTTCCTTTTCCCTTTCCCCTCCGGTGAGTAGGACTCTCCTGGGTAACCTGTTGATTATCCTCATTCAGTTCTGCCTTCTTTGTATTTCCTAATGTACTTTTATTTTTCTGCGGCGCCATTTACTCCCTCTGTGTTTCTCTCAACACTTCAGACTCCGATTTCTTAAAATAATAAATTAAAATAACTGATATTTCACTTACCTCTGTTGTGCCTACGTCTTGTGCTTGCGCTCTTGCCCGTGCCCTTTTCAGTTTTTCTTTTGTAGTGTTATTGCTTCTCCACTCGAGTCTTTACTTAATTAGGTTTTTATTTGAGGCTAAATAGTCACTCCACTGACTCACCCAAGCGAGCTCCTACTTCCTTACCCCCCCTACCTTCCCATAGTTCAAATGGTCTCAGGCAGAGGCAGAGGCGTGGGAGCTTTTGCTTGATTCTTTAATTTTTTAAAACAAGGTTCTGCCTGCCCGTGTCTGTGGATTCCCAAGACACTAGCAAGCCTCAATGAATCCTCAGTGAGACAGCTGTATGACTGGGTGACTGGTGTAACTGGTGGGGGACTGGTGGGAGGTTTTCTGGCACCGTTCCTGTAGTTAATCACACTCCAGTGAGATACCCGAGCTCCGCGCTCCTCTTTACCTTGGTTCCGATTTTCATCCCCCGCTCGTCACCCTCTGCTCGTTACTCACATCAGCCAAATGCGTTGACGTTCCGCTCTCAGCTTCCTTAATTAGTCCGTTTGCTTTCCGCTTCCTGCTTTCACTTTTTTACGGAGCTCTGCTCCTGCTCCGGTTTCCCACCTCCAGCGTTCGGCGTTCGGCGTCTGTTGGATTCACAGGGCAGGGCAGGGCACGCATGCACAGTACAAACTTCGGCAGCAACAGAGAGACATAGTAATCACAGAGAGACACAGTAATGTACAGAGAGACACAGCTGAGATGTAACAGGGGTATCCCCCGTCCCCTGGATGCATTGTGCGCCATGTGTGAGTGTATACCAGTTGGTCCATGACTCCCCGAGTTTGTCTGACATATTCGGTTTAGAGGAGACCTTAGGGGGATATCTATCTAAGGAACTATCCAAGACATAGTTAAGGTCCCCAGCCCATACCACTGGGGTACTACCAAATGTAAGTTGGTCCTATGTATGCTATTCATTTTGCAAATTGTTTTATTCGTATTGTGCCCTCAGTGTAAAGCGCTCTGATACCCTTCCCTGGGTCTGGTCTGCGCTATAGAAAACTCTAAAAATAGCCCTCCTTACCATTCAGCTCCACATGTATCAGGACGTTTCTACCCTCTACATAGGCCTCGCTGCTAAGGAGTTTGAACTGTACCTGTGGGGCTACCCACAAAATTACCCCTTACAAGTATGTGGATGAGGTCGCAGCGAACATCTGACCCCTCCATTTTTTGTGGAGCTTGGATACCTCTGATTCAGACAGATGTGTTTCATTGGTATCTGTATGCTGTGGTGGCAAAGGTAAGTATGTGCTTTGTATCTCTTAATAAAGGAGTTAAGGCCCCGTACGTTCCATGTCACAATGTTAAACTGTGCCATCAGTCCATGTGTTATGTAATGCTGTTCTCTCTCCTATGTTTCACCATTGCTGTCAACAGGAATAACTATAGTAATTAGAAACCATCCCTCCCACCCCGGTAAACACTGCATGAACAAATCGTGCCTGCCCAATCATGCGTCCAACCCCAGAACTCCTACTTTAAAAACAAAGTCTAACAGGTTATATTCAGGGTTTATGCACTTAAGTGACATACAGATCCAGAGTCACCTGTACTGTGTAACTATCAGACTCACTACAGTCTACCTGAATCCGCATTGTGCTGGGTAGAGGAGGTCACCTATCGAAGCACCAGGGACACCCCACTGAGCACTTCTCCACCTGCCAAACAGACAAACTCCCACTCACTCAAAAACACTCACTCAAGATACAGAGTGAGAAACGGGCAAGAAACAAAACAGGGGGAAAAGGGAAATTGGATTGGGGGATAGCCCATCCGTGCAGTCACTTAGTTCCTCTCCTACCTAACCACATAAGCACTCGGTCACTCCTAATGTGTGCGTTTCATATATACCCACAGCCAGTCATCAGCGTTCACACTGTCCAAACCTCACATCCATTAATGCACATCTGTGTCCATACAAAGGCAAGAGGGTCAGGGAGCCTCTGTGTGCGGTGTGTCCTCCACAACATCTCCAGCACCGGAGTCCAAATTAGATACTGTCACCACCTCCACCAGCGCCTTGGGTTCCTCTCGCTCAATTTGTAGCCATGTTGGATCAATGTGAGGCAAGTGTCTGTCTTCTCTGTCAGAGGTAGATCTCCCCAGTTGTATGGATCCATCTTGCCATACTATTATTCACTGAGATGAGCGGGAAGACTGTTTATTATATTGTCGATGACTGCTGAACCTACGGGAGTGCTGCAGGCCCTGGGATGAAGCAGTTGCGTTTCTTGAAGGTAAAGGTCGCCCCTCGCTATGCACCTCCAGTCAGTCCCATACCGCCTCAGGTGTAGTAAAGAAAGGAGAGCAGCCTCCATGCATTACTTTTAGTTTAGCTGTGTAGAGCAACTTATAATGCACCTACATTGCTCTTGGCTTCTGTTTCACACCAGTGAAAGACATCCTCTGTTGCTGGACTAGCCACGTCTAGCCTGGGAATAAACGTAAGGCATCATATTCAAAGTTGGAATCACCCATCCACCGGACCTCTCGGAGGATACAATAGAGATGTCTGTAATTTAGAATTTTAGCTATGGGAGCACGGGGTGCAGCACTAGCCGGAGATATCAAGGTCTTCGCCCAATGAGCTCTTTCGATTATAAACAAAGGGGACAGGGAGACCCACAGAAGGGTGTCTTTAATCCACTTTTCTTGGAATTGCTCTGCTTGCTAGAAACATGCATGCATGTCATCCGCGGGCCAGGAATGGCCTGCTGGGTGGATAAAAGGGAAAAACCCACTCAGGGTGTCCTTCCGATACCTTATCACCAAGTGTGTGTGTACATTTATTCAGTGTGTCTTCCCAATAACAATTTAGACCTCACCTCCATTGTAGCGCTGACGAGGTCAGCACAGGAGTCGCCCCATCTTGTCAGGAGTGCAGGCAGAAGGATTTCTCTGAGTTTTACTCAAGTGGCAAAAACAATATCAACAAAGTCAATTAATATGTGAATTTACACATCACTTGGAAGAGGAGGAGGAGGAGGAGCCGAGACGGACGGACGTGGACCGTCTCAGCTCCCGGTCCGCGCGCTGCTCCGGCCTGGAGCCCAGCGTCCTTAGGAAGCCCTCCGCGATGCGCACGCTTCCTAACTGAAGCGGAAGGTGTGGGGCACCTGCAGGGCTGTCCCGATCGCTACTGGTGCCTGTGGAGCGGCGTTGGTTGATTGCTCCCGATCCCTGTCTTGGACCCAACATGGCGGCCGCCCGTTACCAGCCGGGGCTCAACAACAAAGACGAGGAGCGGAGCCTATGGAATCCTGCCGGGGGCGAGTCTGACAGGCGCTGGTCACCCGAGCTTTATGTAGGGCTCTTACCGCGTCCCCCGCTGCCACCCGCCGAGACTCTGTGGTCATTCCAGGGGCACACCAGAAAAGGGCCGGTGATTGACGGCGGCGCCCTCTGCTGACGACGGCGCCGCCTCGAGACCATCCTCACTTACCTGCTCCGGGGGCCATACATCCGTTCTCCGCAACAGACGGGCCTGGGCACGAGGACAGAGATGTGCCCCCCCCACCCTTGCTGACCTGGCTGCTTTGCGCCAACGGTGCCTGACTCCAAGATGGCGCCCTTGGGGACACGCTTCCTATGACCAGCGGACACAGGCTCCAGGGACACGAACGCATGCCAGGGCCGATGAACCCACACGCAACTCTCCGGGAACCAGCGCGACCGCATCCATAGCGTCAACACGGTCTTCCCCCCACACGCTCAATGCCACCACCCACATTGTGCTTAACTGGGCTCTGGTGAGAGGCCCCTCCTTCCCTTCAAACATTTGCTTCAAACTTTGCTGCCTTTCATCTCTGCCTGGGCGCCTGTGGTCTTTCTCCCCTGACCCTCCTCTGGTCTCCGGATTGATCTCCTCTGCCCCAGCTCCTCTTGAACGATGAGGCTGCGACTTTGCTGCGGACTGCCTTTCTCCCCCTGGACCTGCTGGCTATGCCAGCCCTCTTCCTGAACTTTCGGACTTGGACCTTCGTGCTCCCCGCCATTTTCTCTGTATGACTTGCCTCTTCTTCTAACTTTTTCTTCCGCCATTTTAGTGATCTCTTACTGTCCGTTCGACTTTCCTATTGTCTCTCCTGTTGCCTCTGACACACTCCTCACTGTCTTATTCACCACTATCTGCTTCCCTCTCTCGTTTATCTCACGTACCTGCCTTCTCTGTGACTCTTAGAGCATATCCAGTCCTTTCCCTTCCCTATGTATATAGAGAAAGCTCTAATCACTAGTATATGCTGTAGACCGTTGTGCTCTCCACCATTCCTATGTGACTCTTAGAGTATATCCAGTCATATCCCTTCCCTATGTATATAGAGATAACTCTAACGACTAGTCTCCTATGTGATTGTTAGAGTATATCCATGTGTATCCCTTCCCTATGTATATAGAGATAACTCTAACGACTAGTCTCCTAAGTGACTTTTAGAGTATATCCATGTGTATCCCCTCCCTATGTTGATAGAGATATTACTAGTATAGGCCTAGAGTATATCCATTTGTATACCTTTTTGTAACGCTTGTAATCCTAAGTCTGTATGCTTTCAACTGGTTCTTATGTAATGCAAAAATTTGCAATCATTTTACGCATGTAACCGTCAGTCCTTATGTTTTCAACTGGATCCTATGTAAAGCGCTCTGACACCTTCGGGTAAAGTTCGTTATCTCACGTGCCTGCCTTCTCTGTGACATTTAGAGTATATCCAGTCCTTTCCCTTCCCTATGTATATAGAGATAGCTCTAATCACTAGTATATGCTGTAGACCGTTGTGCTCTCCACCATTCCTATGTGACTCTTAGAGTATATCCAGCCATGTCCCTTCCCTATGTATATAGAGATAACTCTAACGACTAGTCCTCTATGTGATTGTTAGAGTATATCCATGTGTATCTCTTCCCTATGTATATAGAGATAACTCTAACAACTAGTCTCCTAGGTGACTTTTAGAGTATATCCATGTGTATCCCCTCCCTATGTTGATAGAGATATTACTAGTATAGGCCTAGAGTATATCCATTTGTATCTCCTCCTTGTGTGATTCTATCTCTTGTACATTTGCAATTTTTTTCTGTTTGTACCTTTTTGTAAAGCATGTAATCCTAAATCCGTATGCTTTCAACTGGTTCTTATGTAATGCAAAAATTTGCAATCATTTTACGCATGTAACCGTCAATCCTTATGTTTTCAACTGGATCCTATGTAAAGCGCCTTCGGGTAAAGTTCGCCCTATATAAAATTTCACAAATAAAAATAAAAATAAATAAATAAAGATGCCTCTCATGCAGGCAAACACATAGGCAGGTTAGAGATTGAGAGCACAGCCATACATCTGAAAATGTTTAATTTCGAAACATCTGCGTGCCTGCCTATTATCATTTTTGTGGGTCCCAAAATATGAATACTTTTAATAAAATGATAGGTGACCGCCTAATTTACTTATTGTTATTCGGCCCCACTATGCCAAATGTGCCTTATTTAAAATGGTTTTTATAGGTTTAGCCGCTTGCCGATATTTCATAATCCCAGGGCAGAATTGTGATACCCCACACCTCTCTCAAAATTCACATTCCGTGTGCACAGCATACTGTATGTACGCATTATTATTATATGGACATTAGTATTCGGAAACATGTTTCTTTCTGTTCTGTGTTAATAATCATCCCATGCTAATAATTATTCAGTGTCAGACATTCTATGACTGCTAATCACTACTCCCTGACAACCATTATTTGTTTTGTGGTAATTACTGGGTTATGTTTGTCATTATCTTATCCCAATCATTATTCTTTCATTGTGGAAAGCAATGTATTGTGCCAATCACTATTACGAGGCAGTCATTATTGTTTCTGTGACAAGAATTAGTCTGCTGCTGTCCGTGCTCTCTGGAATTTCATCGTTCACACAAATTATTTTTCTGCATCAGTACCCTCATATATTTAGCATTATATTTTAACAACTCGAAGCAGTTAAAGACAACATTGAATAATACCAGGCAGTTCCTCACGCATAAAACTTCTTCATAATGATCACCAATTAGCTGTATTGTGAACATCACAGTGTTTGATGGAAAGCCAAGGATGACAATGAATCATGGGATAAGAACGTTTATATAAAATGTGGTCACTGATGACAATTAGCCACAAGTGGAGTTGTAAAAGTGTAATTTAAGTGAGAGGCGATGGGAACTGAGGGCCCGATTCACAGAACTAACTTAAGACAAAATCCTAAACTTACTACTTTTACTATTCACAGAAGTTAGGATTTTGTCTTAAGTTTGTCTTAAGACAGACTTAAGACAGACTTAAGACAAAATCCTAACTTAAGTCTGTCTTAAGTCTGTTTTAAGACAAACTTAAGACAAAATCCTAACTTCTGTGAATACTAAAAGTACTAAGTTTAGGATTTTGTCTTAAGTTAGTTCTGTGAATCGGGCCCATATATCCTGCACAGTCTGAAAGTCAAACAGACAAACATTAACCTATGGAAGTGTTTCAGATCACCAGGGCCACAATCAGGAGGGCAACATTCACGAATCAAGATCAGGGGTGGAATGGATACCAAAGTTACCACTAGCAAAGTTGTTCAAACCTGTCCCACAATGCAGGAGGTCACAATTAGCAAAGAGTTTGGGGAAGGGAGGGGGAGACGTTGGGTCATGCCTGCAAACCCATAATCTGCAGTCCAGTCGGATGTTCATTATGGTGCAGCGTGAGAAAATCAAAGATGAACAAGGAGTTAGGTGCTTAAAGACCAAAGAACATCATTGGTGGGATCATCCAGGATTACACTCTCCTGAAGAAAGTGAGTCTCTAAACTCTTAAGATGTTTTTAAAACAATATGAACTACTCTGACTTGCATCTGGTTGGCAGTTTGGACCTTGGAGGATGCTTGAAGTATCTAACTAAAATTGGTTTGTTCTGGCTTGCTGGCCTTCTAGTTTGGGGCTTGTGCATTATTCCTATATAGTGTAGTTGGCATTAGTGTACATACTACCCCAGTGGGCTGGCTGGTCATGGCATACTTGCTTTGAGGGGACCAGGGTCTTAGCAAGGCAGTTGCTTTTTGCCCACAGATGAGTGTGTGTGTTGGAGCTTGTAGTTGTCCAGGTAAGAGGAAGTAAACATTTTATAAAACAGGCTCATGTTGTGTCACCTGAACAAGAGATGTATTTTAATCATTTGAACTTGGCATATTCTGAACTCTCTGAGGCATATATATATTTTCTATCTTGCAGGAGACTATGGCTGATCTCCTGGGAGATGGGTCTTGTTGGCAACTACAGTGTCTTCTCCTTCAACGTGGTCATCCCTGAGACAAAGATGGTTCAGAATGGCTTCTTTCTCCCTCACTTCAGAGGAAGATTGGTGGACAAAACATGGATTTGAAGGTAAACTGAGTTACACGAGGAGCACCTAGGCCTGCTGACTGACACAGTGGAGATTCCTAGTACCAGCTAAGCACTGTTTACTCAGTTTCAGCACTCCACCTTTAATATGGTGCCTAAGCTTTCTAATGTTAAGGATGTAACCCTGCAAGAGTGAAATGAGATGCGAAAGAAAAAGATACCTTGCTTGAGTATGTATCCTTGGTTCCTTCACTTATTATTGATAGATACTATGCTCCCTAACCTGCTGGTCAATCTACTCTGGTTCTAGAGGTTCCCCTCACCAGAAATTAATGACTGAAAAGGTGCAGACTGTGCACAAACTATACATAACACACAAACATACAAATATATAATATTTGTATTGACTTTGATTGCATATAATTCATAAAACATACACAACCGAAACGCAGCATCTAGATTAAAATTCCATAAATTTACATGGACATTTTTCTCAACACTTTCCATCAAACATCCTAAGATCTTGAATTTATATACATTTTTAACAATTAAACATATCAAATGTAGCAAGAAATGTGCAAATCATGCTCATTGAAGCATTTTGGTGGATATACTCAATCAAAACTACGTTCTTCAGGGCAAATTAACATGGTATATTTATCTGTCACTTTTGTCTTTTGTAGGTCACGCAGTAAAACCTAGAAACAAAACAATAAAAACAACAAAAACAAAACATTCAGTCAAACACATACATTACAAATATATAATTTTTACATTATTTTTGCACAGACAGCACCAAGACAGGTTCCAAATATCGTCACCACATGCCACAAGAAGAATCAAGGATAGGAGAAAAACTAATAGGAAAGAAAGAACAGAAGTAAAATGGCCCTCAAGGTGCAAAAACATCCTCATACCTAGCTGCCGAATAATACCCTTCCCCCTTTAGACAACTTTCTGGGAGGGGTACTAAAGCAATCTCACAAAACAATATCTGTGGGTCATCATTCAGGACACAATGAATGCTTAAAATTCCATTGAAGTTTTATCCACCAGGCCACATCATTTTTTAAAAACTTTTTTCCACTATTCAATGATAGATGTTGATAATGTTACCTGCTAACCATGAGTCTCTTGGTTATCTCAGACCTTCAAGCATATAAGTAGATAACCAAACAGTCAGGCATCCAGTACTCCCTAATAATCATGTGTCTCTCTCATTTTGTTAAACAACACTCCGCCTGTAAATAAATACGTCTTACAACAAAGACGGTCCAAACGTCTGATGAAATATCAATGGAACATATAACCCTTCTTAAAAAACAAAGCCCATCTGCTGATCATGAGAGATTCATGTGACACATTTCTCTATCTTCCGGTTTGTGGCCAAAGAAGAGCCCACACAATCGATCTCACTCTTGTAACCAGAATAACATGGTCGGTTTGAATATATAAAGAGGTAGAACTATATAAAGGTATGTAATGAAAATAGGGTCATTAGAAACCTCACCGTGGGCCAATCGTGCCAGCTATAATGAGGCAGTTCCACAAACAGTTCAGAAGCCAGTTTATAGCCAACCCCACGTCTCAATCTTATCCTTCACCGCAAATTAAAAAATAATGTCCATGTCGAGTACTCCATGCCCTCACCTCACCTGCACGCACCGCGGTCAAGGGACTAAAGAGGACCTCACTCCTAACTTCAGTGTTATATATACACAAGCCCCATCTCTTGTTAACTCTTGCTCACCGACAGGGGATTATACTCTGACACGGTAAGCACCAATTGAACCAATGAGTTTGGTGCTTAAAATTCCTTTTGCGAGGTGAACACCTGTTTTAGCTGGCATGAGTGGCTCGCGCTGGTGATTCTGATTACCTATTTTGACTGTAAGGAAGGTGAAGCTGATTTGAACAAGTAAATTATTTTTTATATTAAGGTATATGCAGCCGAAAGGCAGTGGCTAGTTTTTTATATACATTTATTTATTTCAACATTTTATATAATCAAGCCCCTCATGCTATTCTGGCTACAGGGAGAAGATATATTGTGTGGGTTCCTCTTTTACTGAAAAAAGGGGGATAGAGAAATCTGTAACATGCGTCTCTCATTATCAGCAGGGTGGCCTTTTTTTTTTTTAGAAGGGTTATATGTTTTATTCATATTTTATCAGAAGTTTAGATCAGCATTGTGTAGTAGGGTAGGATTGTCTTAGCATCCCTCCAACCAAGTTGTCTAAAGGGGGTGGGGTGTTATTCAATAGCTAGGTACAGAGATGTTTATGGCACTACGAGGTCCTTGTTGCATCTGTTCTTCTTTGTTCTATTCTATCTTGAGTTATTGTTGTGGCATCTGGTGACAATGTTTGTCGCCTGTCTTGGTGCTCTTTGTGCAGAAATAATGTAAAAATCAGGTACTTTTTATGCATATATTTGACTGAATGTTTTGTTTTTGTTGTCCTGCTTCTAGTTTTTATTGTGTAATCTACAACACGCAGGATTGATAGATAAATATCTAGTTCTATTTTGTCCTAAACAAGGTGGTTTGGATTTATTTGAGTGTCTACAGAAACGTGTCGACAAGCATATTTTTCACATTTCTTGCCAAATTTGATTTTTGAAATTTTTAATAATGTATACGAAGTTCTAATGATGAGTGAAGGAAAGTGTTAAGAAAAAAATAATGTAATTTTATGGAATTTTTGTCTGTATGTGGTGTTTCTGTCATATATTTTATGAATAATATATGATCAAAGTCAATAAATATATTAAATATTTGTATGTTTGTGCATTTTATATGTTTTTGCACTGTCATTTTGCAGTAGTTACTTTCTGCTTGAGGGAACTCCATTGTTTTTTCTCTCCATCTGACCCTGTCCCCTTTGGCGTTCTGAGGGTTCTCTCTCTTTTTGTTTGGAGGTGTTGGAAGATCCTACTGTCGCACAGCTTGTACTTCTTCCAGTTAAACTATGTGTTTGTTGGACAACATAAACGTCAGGATTGTGCGAGACTGATTCCATACACACCCTCAGGATATGTTGGCCTGTATCCCTGCTAGCCCCCAGGGCACCATCTTTACCCCTATTCTCACAGGGTATCAAATGTTTGTGCAACCTTGAAATGTAGCAACCTTGATTCCCCAAGTAAATCATGGTAACAGGTCAAGAACCCTTTCATTTGGATTCTCATGCATACCCAAAAAGGGCAAAAGAAATGCTCAGCAAGGTTTTTCAATATTTATTGAAGCATTTTATTTCTTGTATAAAACATGTGTGCTGTGATAATCATTCGAATGAAACAGATTAGCTTAATTAGCATTATAAGAATAGTGAAAAAGATTAACATTTCTACCATGGTGCTAAGACAGTAAATATATGCTGGCATATGAGTACTGTGCTTAGTATACTCCTACCGAGCGCTCCCTAACCTAGTCTTGCCTTGGGTGAGTGATCTGCCAAATCCCTGCCAGGGTGTACTAACTCCCCATTTCTTGAAGTTAAGTGTGATCAGGCTATCTGTCTTGGTGTAGAGCTGGACATTCCATGTGTCGGTAAACAGGAATAAGCTTAGCTGGAATTCTGGCATTTAGTGACCTTGCAGTGGCAGCTGAGTGCTCCTCTCCCTAAACAGTGGTTATATATATATATATATCACCCATGTCGCCATGTCTCAAACCATGTCCGGCCGCAATTGTTTATTGTATTTGGATAGCATTATTGCCTTACAGACAATAACAATGTTTACGTTTTGCACAGTGAACTTTATCCTTTGTACTGAATGTGTAAATTGTTGTGATAATCTGCCCAGGATTAGAAATGTAAGCAATATCGATTCAGAGAATGTTTCCTGCATTGCCACGCATGCAAATGCATGCCAAAAGTCATCATGTGTAAAAGAGAAGGCAACTTAAGAAATATGAGTATGTAAATGGCAGTGTTCCTTACTAAGCCTATCCGGCCCACATGACACTACTGCCCAATTCAGTCTAGAGGGCACTCCCTAAGACCTATTCCAGTCAGAACTTTGCCATGAAGGTTGCCATGTAATCTACATATGTGCCACTATTCCTGGCTAAGGATTTTCATTACCTTTCTGTCAGGAGTCCACGTCCTCAGAGATCACGTATTTGGGGCAGCCTTGACTTGCTTGAGACAGCCTTGAAACATATGCAGCAAATGCATCTGTTGTAATAGTCTCTAACAAATTGGCACTAAGTATTACCAAACTCTCTTGGAATGAGACCGCTCTGAGACCCGCCTTGGAGTTCTGGACTAATTAAGGTCCAGAGGTGCCAGGGATACACACCCGAAGACCCCTGAGTTCTACCTGTCTCGGTGCACAGATAAACAGAAACACGGGCTTCTCGATGGTGGCGTCAAAGACCAAAGGTTTATTACTGCAGGGATACAGAAGTCACAGAAACTACACGCGGGCAGATTCTAGGAGCCTGTTCGATTTTTACTAAGTGGGTTGCTCCTTAAATACACAATTTTTAGCTGTAGGCAACATTCTTCACATACTCGTACATTTCTTAAACTTTGTATCCTAAACAATAAATATTTGGCGTCAAACAGGAACAGTCAGCGAAGTTCTGATGTCAAACATTACGAATGAGGGGTTCCCACTGTTCAATCATAATCTCATGTCATCTTCTCATTCAAGAGCCGGACCGCCTCATCGTAAATTTCGTTACCTCCCCATAATAAAGGCCCAGAAGGAAAGGAGCAGAGCCAGGTGTAGGAGATAGAAAAGCAGGATAAGAGATGTTTGTGGGTCGTAAATGGGCAAGGCTACTGTCTTCGGCCGCCTAATCATGATCAGGCCAATGAGCACGAGAACCAGTATAGCAGGACTGGCCTCAGGCAGAGGAGGCAGCTTCTGTTGAGTCATGCAGCCACAGCGTTTCTGAACTAAGGTTTACGTGTCATTAACAAGGTGCATCGCCGGGCTAAAGCCTACGTGTCCTTTAGCGAAATGAATTGATCAGAGGTCACTGTTTGTTCATTGACTATGTGAGGGCAAGAATACAAGATGGATGCCGTATTCCAAAATGGATGCCATTGGTATACCGGAAATGTGCTCATAACAAGAGTGCTCTTGCTCATAGCATAGCGAAAACAACCCGGATATACTATATGGATCATTTACGGTTCACTGGTACCGGAATTATAGGTTTACGACAATGTCGAAAACACGGGTTTGAATCGTCACGGAACCTCAGACCCTCCTTTTGCCCTTACATAGGCAATTTCTCACTCTATGTCAGGGTCTATCTCGATGTTCATCAGGTCAGTGATATGTTGCTGTAGCATTATTCTTTCTCGTACCTTGTCTCCCAACACAGGCGGTTTCCTTAAACAGGTTGCAGCACAGAGGCTACACAAGGCAGGACCACACTGGATAACAAGACAGCACAAGAATAGGAACACTAAGACAATACCAATGACCATCAGAACCTTCCATCCCCACGCTGATAACAGAGTCCAAAGCCATTCCATTAATGACCAATTTCCCTTGTCTACATGAATAGAGTCGGAGATCTTGTGTAGCTTAGAGATCGCTTCGTACACTGTTGGAGCATTATTAGGGATATAAACACAGCAGCTCAATTGGATCATTCTGCATACCCCACCTCGATCTGCAAGTATTACATCAAGAACCATACGATTCTGTAATGTCATGAGACGATCCGCCTGGAGCTCAGCTGTTAAGTTACTAAGGGCACCAGCAGTTTCTGTAATAGTAGACTCAACTACCCGTGTTAGCTGACGTAGATTTCTACTATTGGCCATAGGCCCCCAGAACGGAAGGAAACCTTTGAAGAAGTCTCCGGCTTCCTGACCAGCAGTATCTTCCTTGTTAAAGACACCTCTTACAACTCTGGTTTTGTGATAATTTGGGGCAGCTGTGTATGTCGGAGGCAACAGTCGAGCAATATAACATGAACCTGAAAAGTCAGCAGGCAACCATGTATATGCTCTATCTCGACAGATGAAGTAGGTACCCTTAGCAGTTAGGAAGGCAGGGGAAGAGTTTGATGGATACACATAAGTTTCAACACAGTCACTCTTCCCTAGCCGAGCTCTTGGATTCCTCCCATTACCTTGCAAACAGACTTGACCTCGGTGAGGTACGACCCAAACTGGAGTGGAGCTCTTACGCTTGTTTTCACCCAAACTAATGCTATACTCCGTAGCATTCCAACTCAAATAAACTCGTAGCTCATCTTTAGGAATAAATGGGGTGTTATTGACGTCTTTAATCATGTCAGTTATTCCCTTTAACAAGGCTTTATTAGCGGAGTTATACTTGGTGGAACGTGGAGGACGCGGGGGATAGGTCTCGAGGGCATAGACAAATACAGTCTGAAAGGCCCGACATGATCCATTATAGCTAAAAGGCAAGACCAGGTAGGGGATGCCCTTATTCATGGTATGTGGTATCAAACCACACACCCAGCAGTCAGTTGTGTTAACTACCAGTTGGTGTTGGTGCAAGAGCTGTACAAAAGTGTTATTTATAAATTCTGAGCATCGAGCTTGCTCATGTTCAGGAAACGGATGAAAGGAATGAAGAGAAGCAACAGTAGGAGAAACAGGACCATGGGGAGGTACTGTAGTCGTGATCGGTGCAAAGATTAAATGAATACCAAAGGCAATTCCACCCACCAACGTTATTAAAACAATCAAAAATGTAATTGCACATTGCATCAGAAAGCATTTGTTATGTAAAATTTTGTATAATCTATTCCTGCGAGCATAAATTACATTCTCTCGGCGCAGCCCAGGAAGTTCCATCTTCTACAACCGCTCGTGACCACTGATGATTTGTACGTAGTTGAAAATGCCTCTATCAGCCCTGGGAGTTCCCAAAACCAACAGAAAGACCGACCTTGTGTCTGGCCCCCGCAAATTCAACTTGGCACAAAGCCACGACCCTACGGCGACCCAGACGGCAAGGTAACAGAAACAACAGAAATAAACAGGGAAATACAAAAAATGTTCAGTAAACTTCCTGGTCGCTGATAATGTAATAGATCAAATATGAAAAATGCAGTTTCCTGCTTTATTTGTCCTTAGAATGAGAACGAAGGTTGTATCTCAGTTTTCCTGGCTTCGTTTGATCCGGGAATAGTCTATTTCCAGCAGGAGCAACAATGTTCGAATTCGCAGATGACAAATGTTCGTTCGATGCAATGTTCTGGTCAGTAATCAAAGAAGCAGCTTCAGGGGGGGAGTCAGAGTTCGGTGAATCAGTTGTCAGTTCTGCATCACTAAAGGGAACATATCTAGGAACAGGTTCTGTGTCAGAGGCACCAATTCCTTGTCTAACCCAATTGTCATAAGGGAGTGGAAGGGGTACACGCTTAGTGTGAGTGGCGTGGACCCAATTTTTCCGGCCAACCACACGTACAGCAGTCCTTGTCGCAAAGAGCACCTGAAAGGGGCCCACAAACTTTGGTTGGAGATTCCTGGTCCGTCCGAAGTTCCGGATGAGGATGAAATCTCCGGGTTTCAGCTGGTGACCTGGACTTTCCGGAGGCTTTGGCAATGCATCGAAAACCTGTTGGTGAATGTTGGTGAATGAGACTCAATTTAGCAGTCAAGTCAAAAAGGTAATCAATTAACATTGGGTACTCTAGCTGCTTAAATTCTCGTGGTCTCAGTACCCCCCAGACATTTGCAGGGCGACCGAACACAATCTCATATGGGCTAAGCGCTACTCGAGAGTGCACAGTCGCTCTAGTGGATAACAAAGCCAACGGTAGTGCATCTGGCCAGGACAAACCCGTGGAAGCTTGGATCTTAGCAAGTTTCAGTTTAAGAGTACCATTGTACCCTTCAACTAAACCTGCTGACTGGGGGTGGTTCGCACTATGAAATTTTTGTTTAATCCCTAATCCTGCACACACACTCTGCATAACTTTCCCTACGAACTCACTCCCATTGTCTGACCATACAATCCGTGGCATTTCATACCTGGGGAAGTATTCTTTCAGGAGGATTTTAGCAGTGGACAAAGCAGTGTTATCTTTTAACGGATATGCTTCAATCCACCTCGAAAAAGCACAGACTACCACTAGGACATATTTAAGGTTATTACATCGGTCCATGTGGATGAAATCCAACTGAATCACTTCGAAGGGACAAGAAGGAGGAGCGAAATATCCAGCGGGTGTGGGGGTTCCCTTACCAGGATTATGCATCAGGCATACCATGCAGTTCTTAACCACTCTTTCTGCACACTTACTGATTCCATCATTCCTCCAGACTGGGGCCAACATTTTACAAATCCCTTTTGAACTGATGTGCGCTGCTCCATGCGCCATCGTTACCACCGCAAGCACATACGCATCAGGCAACATCCAACGCTGATGCTCCGACAAGTCAATCCAACATCCACTCAAGTCCAATTTACCCGTTTTCTCTTTCCATGCAATCTTTTCCTCTTCAGTCGCTTCTTCCTGAATTGCTTTCACACTTTCCACTGTGTCCTCACACATTCCCGATTCAGCAATCCATCTCGCAGACGTCGCAACATACATCCCACTCATCGTATTCCTAGCTGTCTTTTTAGCTATCTCATCAGCAAAAGCATTTCCACGACCGACATCATCCGTAACCGCTTGATGAGCACTGCACTTTACAATCGCAACTTCAGTTGGTAAGGTTAGAGATTCCAACAAGTCATTGACTAACTGACCATGCTGGATCTTAGTCCCATGGAACGTAATAAAACCTCTTTCCTTCCACAGTCGACCAAAACTATGCGCTACGCTGAACGCATACTGACTATCTGTAAACACATTCACTCTCTTTCCCTTAGCTAAAACACACGCTCTAGTCAATGCAATTAATTCTGCAGCTTGGGCAGAATTCTGACTCACTCTTGCAGTCTCCACAATCGTACTCAAAGTCGTTACTGCGTAGGCAGCTGTCACATCACCATTCTCCAATTTAAAACAAGACCCGTCAACATATAACGTGCCATCTGGATCTGGTAACGGAGTGTCCTTAAGATCAATCCGTCCTTTTGTCTCCTCCTCGGTTCTAAAACAACAGTTTAACCTCTCTAAGGTCAATTACAAATCTGTAGACTGGAGGTTTTGAAGGATCAGTGCGTTTTAGAATCGGCAGGACAGGGCTGTTACAGACATTCCCTCTAGTTTCTTCTATTACGTCTTTCTGGATCAAATCTTGCACTATCAATAAAAGCGCATGTTCACCTTCGCTAGAGATCCTATATTGTGGAATTTGTGGGAATTTAACATTTGCTTTCAAACTTACTACATAAGGAGGAATTTCCAAAAGACCTACATCATTAGGACCAGTCGCCCAAAGAGTATCAGGGAGAGAACGCAGCTCCAGTGGGAGCGCATCCTTTGACAAGTACATTGGGGAGATGACTCTCTTACCCAACGTAAGCTGTACTCCTGAAGGAGAACAGTACAGTGTCGCATACAGGCGTTTTAACAGGTCTAAACCAAGCAGATTTTCATTGCAACCGGTCGTCAAAATCAGGGGTGCTTTTAATTGACAAGCCCCAACAGAAATAGACAAAGGACCAGAAACAGGATTGTGAACAGGGGCGCCTGAAAAACCTACTGAAACGTTCGTTAAGCCAGACAAAGGTGCGCCAGGGAGTTTCGCATGCATGATAGAACTTTTTGCTGCACCAGTATCCAACAGAAACGGTTCGACCACACCTGATGTAGCTACTGCGACATAAGGCCCACTCTGATCTACTGGAACTGATACTACTCCCTCTTTTTGTCCATGGCTGTCCTAGTACTCATCTTGTCGAATTTCCTCGCTAACCTCACAATAATCTTCAACATGGTACTGTTGAGATCTACCAGGCTGTACAGATTGTCCGTTTCGCTGATCGAAATAATTAGAAGGACGATCATTAGTCTGCGGAGGCATAGTGCCTCGTCCTCGGCCTCTAGGGGTTTGCGTAAAACCACCACGACCTCTCTGAGCTGGAACACCATTATTTTGCGCATTTAGGACTGGACACTCATTCTTATAATGGCCTTCCTTTTTGCAGTAAGCACACTGATTCCATTGTACCTGCTGTCTTTGGTAACCGTAATCGGTCCTCTGATATGGCCCTTGCTGTGAGTTTGTCTGATTCGTGCGAGGCGGATATGCCTGCTGCAAAAGGACTTTAGTTTTTAAAACTTTTGTTTTCTTTTCTGACTTTTCTTTCTCTTCTTTATCCCTATTTTCATAGTACTGAGCGGTTGCAAGGATTTGCGCAGTCGTAGAGACAGCCACGCACTTTCAGAATCTTTTAATTTATTACTAAGCTCTGGTAACAAATTATGCACAAATTTATCGACAAACAATCTCTGGCCTCCCTCCGTGCTCATATCCTGACCACTGTGATCTACAAAAGTTTCTTCAAATCTAGTGAAGAAGTCGGAGACGCTTTCGTCTTTCTTCTGCTTGCATGCGGACAATTTGTCCCAAGTAACGCGCAATGCTGGCATCAAAGTTTTCATTAAATCAATTATCCTACCAGGTAAATTAGCAATCAGAGGTTCGGGCTTAGAACCACCAATTTGTTGACCATCTGCCGCTACTATAGCTGCCCAATCACCACCTAGGGCAACTTGATGATTTTCGTTACGAATTTTAGCCCAAATAGGTTGCGGCACTACATTGCCAAATAGCATGTCGATGTCTGCTAAGTTCATAACACAAGCTTGAGTCAGCTCTTTATAATACCCGGCTGGATTCTTACGCGGATCTGGCAACGCCTGTTTTACTGTTAACACTTCAGCTCGTTTCAACGGAATGTGTATCCACACTCTCTGGAACTGTGCTGGAGCGGCTACAATACCATTGACCGCATCAGCTTGAATGGCTTGGCGCCAAATTGGCGGAACCTCCCTCATCGGGTATTGACGACCTTGTTTTGTGCTACGTTTCTCTAGGTCCCTTGGTGAGCGGAGAGAAGGATCAGACCTATAGCCTAAAATCAGTTCCATCGCTTCTTTTACGTCCTGACCTAATATCATACCAGCAGCAAATTTTTGCTGAACATGAAGTAAATCATCCGGAACTGATTCAGAGTCATCCTCATCCCAATCCTCACGCAAAAGGGAACACATTACATCGAACACATAGCGCTGTGTCGGTTCATTCCATTGCATAACTGTTTCCAATACATCTCGTACATCATACCTTCCAACTTTCGAAATCCACCTAAGGGCCGTAGAATCTAATATTCCTCGTTCTTCAACATTAGGAAGCTGACTACGTCTCTGAGTAGAGTCAGAGGCAGGAGTCTTAATTAGAGTTTTGTAAAAAGGAGATAGAATATTAGTGACAGATTCGGTGATTTTCCGACGAACAGAAAGCGGAGACATATAGCTAGCAGAAGTTTTGAGTAGAGTAGTAGTTGGAACAGATGAAACAGTAAGAGTAGGGGTAGCAGGCAAAGCAATTTGCGAAACAACAGGTATAAGCGGAGCAGGCATAGGCAGAGGAGCAGGCAACCCTGGAAGAGGGGTGCCGGAGGAATATTGTTAACCACAGGGAGTGCAGGAACTGGATTCACAGGAGCAGGTATCCCAGGCTGTCCAGCAGCCGGTAACAAAACATGTGGCAAAGGTGGAGCCGTAGCACCCTGTGCATACGGTGGAGGTGACCTTAACAAATAAGACAACAGGGGATCCTTTTCAGGGTCCTCTACTGGCTTAACAGCACATGATGGCAAGGCAGGGTAGCACTTGTCAATCGCCAAATTATGTTCTCTATCAGATATCTCTATCGCTTTCTTAGTTTCATTGAGTTGCAGCTGCTTAACAGACTGCATTAAGGTCAACCCTTGTTCTTTTTGCTCTTTCTTCAATTTCTTAAGCTCTCTTTGTTTGGATTCTTTTCGCCAACAACGGAAAGAATCAAACATTGCCGGCCGGGCTTTCTTCTTAAACAGTTTTATTTCCAAATTATCAAGGATTTCAGGTTTAAAACTACCATGTAGTGGCCAACTAAGGACACCATCCTTTTTCGTGTAACGGACCCACACCTCATTATAAGATATAGGACCCACACCATGCTTGCAATAGAGCTCGTAAGTAGGAGTTCCAATCGGAGGAACCGGACATGAGTCCTCCAACCGGGAATCCCTGTTGCAACCAAAACATGAAAACATACAGTTTTTCCGACTTACCATTTTGACAAACCGGAACACAGAACAAACACAAACAAAGATGCGCAATCGAACTTAGAACTTAGGCCTACCAAATGAACAAATGTATCGATACCCAAACCAAACCAAAGATTATCGGAACGAAAACAACCAGTGATAATCTACAAAACCAAGTCAAGTCAGAGAACTGAAAGGATTATCCGACAGAAACAACCAATTGATAAATCCTTACAAAGTAACCAAAAACAACTAGCAACCACTTAATACTTAACTGAGGCACTGAAGACGTCACCAAGGAGAAACCCGTCTACGTCTCGCCGTACTAAGGTCTGCACCTCGGGTCCAAGACAGGGCGACAGTCAAGGCAGCGGACCTCTGCAGCCGTCTGAACGGGAACCCTCGTGGAAGAGAACGTCGGGCCACTTTTGCGATATACCGGGATCGATGAAGTGGGGCGCCTCCCTCTGGAATCTTCACACGAAGCTTCTCGAAATCTTCAGGCTTTTGGACCGGTACCGAATGACGTCGCCCCACGTTGGGCGCCAATTGGAGTTCTGGACTAATTAAGGTCCAGAGGTGCCAGGGATACACACCCGAAGACCCCTGAGTTCTACCTGTCTCGGTGCACAGATAAACAGAAACACGGGCTTCTCGATGGTGGCGTCAAAGACCAAAGGTTTATTACTGCAGGGATACAGAAGTCACAGAAACTACACACGGGCAGATTCTAGGAGCCTGTTCGATTTGTATTAAGTGGGTTGCTCCTTAAATACACAATTTTTAGCTGTAGGCAACATTCTTCACATACTCGTACATTTCTTAAACTTTGTATCCTAAACAATAAATATTTGGCGTCAAACAGGAACAGTCAACGAAGTTCTGATGTCAAACATTACGAATGAGGGGTTCCCACTGTTCAATCATAATCTCATGTCATCTTCTCATTCAAGAGCCGGACCGCCTCATCGTAAATTTCGTTACCTCCCCATAATAAAGGCCCAGAAGGAAAGGAGCAGAGCCAGGTGTAGGAGATAGAAAAGCAGGATAAGAGATGTTTGTGGGTCGTAAATGGGCAAGGCTACTGTCTTCGGCCGCCTAATCATGATCAGGCCAACGAGCACGAGAACCAGTATAGCAGGACTGGCCTCAGGCAGAGGAGGCAGCTTCTGTCGAGTCATGCAGCCACAGCGTTTCTGAACTAAGGTTTACGTGTCATTAACAAGGTGCATCGCCGGGCTAAAGCCTACGTGTCCTTTAGCGAAATGAATTGATCAGAGGTCACTGTTTGTTCATTGACTATGTGAGTGCAAGAATACAAGATGGATGCCGTATTCCAAAATGGATGCCATTGGTATACCGGAAATGTGCTCATAACAAGAGTGCTCTTGCTCATAGCATAGCAAAAACAACCCGAATATACTATATGGATCATTTACGGTTCACTGGTACCGGAATTATAGGTTTACGACAATGTCGAAAACACGGGTTCGAATCGTCACGGAAACTCAGACTGACCGCAGATGCTTCGCATCAAGACAGTCACCCAAGGAGCAGCATTCCGGAACTCCTCAGTGACTGCTTTCCAGTGCTACAGCCCTCGATTCAGACCCCTGACCATCACGGATGTGTCGCAGGCTACCCTCCAAGATATAGCAAGCTTGTCTCTGACTTCGTTCCTGTTTTTGGCATCTGGCAAGTGAGCGCTCACCAACGTCAACACTCCAGAAGGCACATAATAGGGAAAAGGTTTATATAGAACAAGGGTGTTGACTTTCACCAGTAACATTCACTTTTACTCAGCAGTTGTTTTTACTAACACCATAGATTTATAATACAACATATTTTGTAAATACTGTTCTTTTGTTTATTACCCTTAACTCGGATTTCTATTTTTAAAGCCCTGCTCAGGGAAAGTTGGAACGGATGTAGCAGATGCACATGTTGGAGCTTGGCAGTGGAAGGCAGTGGAAAAGACATATAAGGTGCTGCCACTTTTTCTAACACTTTCTTCAGGTGGTTCCATTGTACTTCCAAGCAGGAGAAAAGTAACTTCTATAATCAGATACTTATGGCAGCCAGTGTGTCCTGAATACATAACTAAGCAGAGATGTCACATATGTAATGGTATGATGTTCAGTATTGTAAATGTAAATGCAAATTGATACTTGTATAGCGCACTACTCACTCGCAAGGGTCTCAAGGCGCTTGTATGAATACCGCTGCGGAACCCATTCTGGCTTTCCCTCTGAGGTGTCCACTCCTGGGTACCCCCAAGGTGGAGGCCAGGCATCCTTAGCATTTTGGGGGGCGTTGTAGAGATTGAGCAAGCTATTGCCCAGAGTTACAGAGTGGGACTCCATGATTGGAATAGGCACCGAGGCAAGAATTATCAGGTCAGTGGAATTTTTGAGCCCAAGACCCGCCGAGGCAGGGAATTGAACCCTGGTCCCGGGCTAGACCTCTGCACCAGGGTCTGCCGCTCTAATCATTAAGCCACACTTCTTGACACTCATGATATGGTAACTAGTATTGTAGTGTAATTTTATAAATGATTCTTGTTTGTAAGTCATTACAGGTAATCAATCATACGTATTCTCCACACTGCCGATCAAAAAGAAGACTGACACAAGACACCTTGTCCCTCCAGTTGATCGTAGGTACAGCTTATTTTGACCTTAAAGTACACTACTGGTGGGTGGGTGGTAGAGGGTAATCCTTCATAGGATCCAATTAGTAATTCTAATCTTTATTTTCAAAGGTTGACAGCAGGACAATACAATCGGGAAAAAGACGACAGCCTGGACGGCCCCCATCCCTGACTCTTGCCTGTAATTCCCAGAGTAAGTCATAATCCCAGAATAACAGGTAGGATTCTAGGAGGTGAGTTCTTATCGTCTCTGCAGAATTGTGGTGCAAGTGTCCAGGTAAGGTTGCATCACTGTGCCTTGTCAGAACGCAAACATAATGTTGCCATGACAATATGGACCCACAAATCATCCAGAAGGACACTGCCAATATCTTAGCAACCATTCAGGCAGAGAATGCCACCTTCATGCAAGAAATGCGTTCTATTAAATTCCAGCTAGCCCTGCTCTGTCTGGAAAAAGAAAAATATTCACACAAGTGTCTGATTCGTCTGGTGCTGATTATGCATCCTCTTGGACTCCTACACCTGTACCAACACAAATACAGATGGCAACACCGATACCAATCCCATTAGCCCATCCCGAACGGTTTCATGGTGGCAGTCAGACGTTTGGCATCTTCCTGAACCTGTGCCATCAGCATTTTATGGCAAGGCCAATAGCCTTCCCCGATGATGCCTCAAAGGCCACTTTTGTCCTTTCATATTTAGGCAGAGACTCTGCCCAGTGCTCAATCCCATTTGTAGACCAGGACAAATCTATTCTTAATAACTTTAGATGTTTTAAAGACACTGTGGGATGACTCTTTGCACGACATGCCTTTTTACCAGCAGCTGAGAATAAGTTGTTGAGTTTAAAATAAGGACCTTCGGATCTCTTACACTACATTATGTCTTTCAACCATTTCGTCATTGAGGAGCAATGGCCCGAGGAGAAAGGTATCCGCTGGGGTGTCCACTACAATGTTTATTTCAAATTCATTAGAAACCGAAATAACTTAGTAAGCTATAAGTTCCACTTGTCAGGTTCCATTGCAAATAGGGCATCATTACCACACCCTTGTTGGGGCGTACCATCACTTTACTATATCCCTTGTGTTACAGTCTGCTTCCGGAAGTGCCTGGGAGGTAGAGGCCCTGGTAGATTGTGGAGCCACAGGGAATTTCATTGATACCCAGTTTACAGCCAACCTGGGTATACAGGTATTAGGCATAGATAAGCCTGAAATAATTTGGGCTATAGATGAGAAAGAATTGAAGTCCATACCCATTCACTCTCATACCGAGACTTTGCTTATGTCCTGTGGCGATACTCATTAGGAATGTATTACCTTTGACATAATTGATGCAACACAGTTCCGCCTAATTCTAGGGCTTCCTTGGTTAGTTCAACACAACCCACACATCGACTGGCACACGCAAGTCTACGCCCGTCCGCGCCTGGACCGCGCCCAGTGCCAGGACCCCTGGCCCTCGAGGACCCCGACCGACCCGCCTGACGTACACCGCCGCCACCCTCACCGCACTCAACACCGGCCGAGTCCCGGGATGCTGCAGAGCCACCCCACGACGCATCCACGGACCCTTCAGCTGCAACACCTGCAAGTTCACCTGCATCCGGACCCGCCCGACACCAGCACCCGCCAAGCCGAACACCAGCAGCACCACCTCAAGTGCATCCTGCTCAACACCCGCTCCGTCCACAGACACGCCATCGAACTCTGGAACCTCCTCGACACCACAGCCCCTGACGTTGCCTTCATCACGGAGACCTGGATGAACGCCTCCTCAGCGCCCGACATCGCCATCGCCATCCCAGAAGGATACAAGATCACCCGGAAGGACCGAAACGCCAACCAGGTGGGAGGAGGCATCGCCATCATCCACAAGAACACCATCCGCATCACGGCCAGCACCGACAACACCCCACCCTCCGCCGAACACCTGCACTTCCAGATCCACACCGACCAGAAGACCACCCTCAGAGGCACCCTGATCTACCGACCTCCGGGACCACGCACTCAATTCAGCGAGGACATCGCCGACTTCGTCAGCCCGCACGCCCTCCCCTCCGCTGACTACATCCTCCTGGGGGACTTCAACTTCCACCTGGAGAACAACAACGACTGCAACACCAGCACCCTGCTCGACAACCTCGCCAACCTTGGACTCAAGCAGCTGGTGTCCACCCCCACCCACCTCGCCGGACACACACTCGACGCCATCTTCTCATCCAGCAGAGACATCGCCTTCAGCCACGCCACAGAACTCCACTGGACAGATCACAGATGCATCCACTTCACCTTCAGAAGAACGACGACCCACCACCACCAGCAACAGGTTGCCCGAAGAAGCTGGAACAAGATCACAGCCGACCAGCTCGCCGCCTCCCTGAGCCAGCACCCTCCGGCCAGCTCAGCGAACCCCAGCCAGGCCGCCGACAACCTCACGAAGTGGATCAGCAACTGCGCGGACGAACTCGCCCCACAAAGGACCCCGCCCAGCAGACCCGGCAGTAAGAGAGCCCCATGGTTCACCGACGAACTCAAGAGCTCCAAGAAGAACTGCCGAGCCCTCGAGAAAGCCTGGAGAAGGGAACCCACGCCGGACAACAGGACCACCCTCAAGCTCGCCACCCGGAAACACCACCAACTGATCCGCATCGCCAAGAAAACGGCTTTCAAAAACCATCTGGACAACAACGCACACAACTACAAGGAACTCTTCAACATCGTGAAAGAGCTCTCCAACCCCAACGCCGGAAACAACGACATCACCCCTTCGCAAGACCTCTGCAACTCCCTCGCTTCCTACTTCCACAACAAGATCGCGGACATACACGACAGCTTCAGCACTCAACCGACGCACGCCACGACCGCAGGACCTCCACCCACCACCACCCTCCGCGCCTGGACCCCGGTCATCACCGAAGACACCGTCCACACGATGAACTCCGTCCACTCCGGATCTCCAACCGACCCCTACCCTCACCACGTCTTCAACAAAGCCAACGCTGTCATCGCACCCCACCTGCGGGACATCATCAACACCTCATTCGACACCGCCACCTTCCCCGAGAGCTGGAAGCACGCCGAACTCAGCGCTCTACTGAAGAAACCTACAGCAGACCCCACCGAACTCAAGAATTACCGCCCCATCTCGCTACTCCCGTTTCCAGCCAAAGTCATCGAGAAGACCGTCAACAAACAGCTGGCCACCTTCCTCGAGACGAATGGATCCCTCGACCCATCGCAGTCCGAATTCCATGCCAACCACAGCACCGAGACCGCCCTCATCTCCGCCACCGACGACATCCGAGCCCTGATGGACAACGGGGAAACAGCGGCCCTCATCCTCCTAGACCTCTCCGCGGCTTTCGACACGGTCTGCCACCGCACCCTAGTGCAGCGCCTCAGCAACGTCGGAATCCAGGAGAAGGCGCTGGAATGGATCGTCTCCTTTCTCGACGGAAGAACACAAAGAGTCCGCCTACCACCGTACAAGTCAGAGGCCACCAAAGTCATCTGCGGCGTCCCTCAAGGATCCTCACTGAGCCCGACTCTCTTCAACGTCTACATGAGCCCCCTCGCGGCCATCGCACGCCAACACAACCTCAACATAATCTCCTACGCCGACGACACCCAGCTGATCCTCTCCCTGACCAACGACCCCGCCGCCGCCAGAGCCAACCTGCACGAAGGGATGAGAGAGGTAGCCGAGTGGATGACGACGAGCCGCCTGAAGCTGAACACAGATAAGACGGAGGTCCTCATCCTGGGCTCCTCACCCTCCGCCTGGGACGACTCCTGGTGGCCCCCCGCCCTGGGCACCGCACCCAAACCGACGGACCACGCACGCAACCTGGGCTTCATCTTGGACTCCTCCCTCTCCATGACCAGGCAAGTCAACGCCGTCTCCTCGTCGTGCTTCAACATCCTGCGCATGCTTCAGAAGATCTTCTGGTGGATCCCCACAGAGACCAGGAAGACCGTCACCCAGGCCCTCGTCACCAGCCGACTGGACTACGACAACGCACTCTACGCCGGAACCACCGCCAAGATCCAGAAGAGACTCCAGCGCATCCAGAACGCCTCAGCCAGACTCATCCTCGACATCCCACGACACAGCCACATCTCCGGACACCTAAGAGACCTGCACTGTCTCCCGGTCAACAAGAGAATCACCTTCCGCCTCCTTACCCACGCACACAAAGCTCTCCACGACCAAGGCCCGAGCTACCTCAACAACCGAATCAACTTCTACGCTCCCAAACGCCACCTCCGATCCGCCAGCCACGCCCTCGCCGCCGTCCCTCGCATCCGCAGAGCCACCACAGGAGGAAGGTCCTTCTCCTACCTGGCCGCCAAGACCTGGAACTCCCTCCCGGCCGACCTGCGCCTGACCCAAGACCACCTCTCCTTCAGGAAGAAGCTCAAGACCTGGCTGTTCGAGCAGTAGCGGCACCCCCCCCCCCCCCCAAAGCGCCTCGAGACCCTACGGGTAGGTAGTGCGCTCTATAAATGTCTTTGATTGATTGATTGAACCTTAAGTTTGGAATTCTGTAAACAGCATTGTTATGCTGCATCTGTTAGTCGTGCAAAGACTATTCAAGCTCAAGAGACATCCAACACCATGCTGATGATTTCTGCAGTAGAAGGGCTTCCAGACGTGTATGCAGATTTGGAAGATGTTTTTAAGAAAAAAGGGCCAATTCCTTACCACCCCAGCAGTTGTTTGATTGTTTATTTGATCTGGTACCAGGGGCCAAGCTACCTTGTAGCCACATTTATGCGTTCACAGAAGCAGAAAATGGCCACCTTTGTCAATACCTAGATGAATGCTTAAACAATGGCTTTATTTGTCATTTAAAGTAATTTGTTTCCTCGCCCTTATTTTTTGTTCCAAAACATGGGGACAAATTTCCTATCTGTATAGATTTCTGTGCCCTGAATGATATCACAGTAAAGTACAGGTACCCCTACCCTTGATTCCAGACTTACTGGACAAGGTCAAAGACGCAGTGAAATACACCAAATTAGATCTAAGAGGGCCATATCACCTCGTAAGGGTTAGAAAAGGAGATGAGTGGAAGACGGCCTTCTGAACCAAGTTTGGATTATTTGGATATCATGTTATAACCTTTGGGCTTTGTAACATGGCGGCTGCCTTCCAATACTTTATTGATGAAGTGCTAAGAGAATACGTAGATATTGGTCACATGGTGTATATTGACAAGATACACATTTATTCTATGTCATTAGCAGATCGTGTAAAACAAGTACGCATCATTTTACAACAACTGCAGAAATTAAGCCTCTATGCCAAGATAGAGAATACAAAATCGATAAGACCTAAATAGACTTTCTGGGCTATGTCGTAGGCCCTAGTGGAGTTAAAATGGACCCCAAAACGGTAGAAGCAGTAGTGAATTGGCCCTACCCCACAACAAACATGCAGATCCAAGGCTTTTTAGTCTTTGCAAATTTTTATTGTGGCTTTATTCAGAATTTTTCGAACATCGTTACCCCTATCACAAGGTTGTTATGAAAGGGTGTACCTTTTCTCTGGGACTCATCTACAGAAAAAACTTTTCAGACTTTAAAAAAATTCACTGAAGCCCCTGTTCTAGCATATCCTGATACAGGACACCCTTTTTTAGTTGATTAAGACACAGGATAGATTAATCTTGTTGCCTACTTTTTGCATAAGCTCTTACCTGCAGAACAGAACTATCCAATAGCAGATTGTGAGTTACTTGCAATAAAGGCAGTTTTGGATTAATGACTGCAGTACTTGTTGAGCGCAAAATATCTTGTTACCATTTACACTGATCATCACAATTTGCAATTTTTATGGTCTGCCTAAGCCCTCATATCCAGGAGACTACTTTGTACATTGTTTTCCCAAGATGGCCACTGAACTCGGGGCCAAAAACCCAGGTGACCCCCTTGCTAAAGCAGATTGCTTTGTGATAGGCAATTTTGATGTCTCTGCAATACATTTTGGGCACTTGCCTGCTGTAGGTACTTGGCCCACCAACACGAGTGAGGTACCATTTTTATCGGGAGACCTGGAGGAACGCTGGGTGGTAGGAAATTTGTGTCATCCTGGTGATCCTACAACTTTCTCACACAGAAATTTGAGAAACATTAGATTTTTTAATTACAATTTGAGGTTTGCAGGGGATTCTTGGTAGGGAAACATTGGGGGATCCACGCAAGCATTCCTCCTTGGACTCTCCTGAGTCCTTAGTTTTCAGAAATATGTCGATTTGGTAGATTTCCCTAGATAGCCACTAAAGCCGGGGCCAAAAACTCATGTGACCCCCCTTGTAAAACCTGGTTGCTTTCGGATACATAGGGGGCATTTGCGTGTTTGGTCCAAGGGTTGACAGTCATCTATGGAAACCTACCAAACCCATATATTTCTGAAAACTAGACACCCTGAGCAGTCCAGCAAGGTATGACTTGCGTGGACCTCCCAACATTTTTCTCCTCAGAATCCCCATGCAAACCTCAAATTTGGCCAAAAAAATCGCTTTTTTCTCGAATTTCTGTGTGGGCAAGTTCTGGAATGTCCATGAATCCACAAATGTCCTAACCCCCAGCGCTCCCCAGGTCTCCTGATAAAAATGGTACCTCATTCGAGTGGGTGGGTCAAGTACCCGCGACAGGCAAGGGCCCAAAACATATTGAGGAAATTTCAAAATGACCTATCACAAAACAACCTGGTTTTGCAAGGGGGGTCACCTGGCATTTTGGCCCCGTGCTCAACGACCATCTTGGGAAACCCACCAAACCCACACATTTCTGAAAACTAGACACCCTGGGGACTCTAGCGGGGCATGGCTTTCACGGGCCCCCCAAAGTACTCCTACCCAGAATCCCTTGCAAACCTTAAATTTAGTGGATAAAATCTAATTTTTCTTAAATTTCTGTATGGATCCACAAATTTCCTACCACCCAGTGTTCACCCAGGTCTCCCAAGAAAAATGGTACCTCACTCGCATGGGAGGGTGAAGGACCCTCGACAGGCAAGGGCCCAAAAGATATTGAGGAGACATCAAAATTTCCTCTCCCAAAACAACCTGGTTTTGCAAAGGGTTCACTGGGTTTTTGGACCCGGGCTCAGCGGCCATCTTGGGAACCCTACCAAACCCACACATTTCTGAAAACAAGCCACCCGGGGGAGTCCAGTGAGGTATGGCTTGTGTGGGTCCTCCAACGTTTTCCGACCCAGAATGCCCTGCAAACCTCAAATTTAGCTGAAAAACACACATTTTTAACATATTTTAGTGGGGAATCACCATGCCGGGCACAATAGTCCTACCCCACAGCATTCCTCTCAGTCTCCTGAGTAAAATGATGCCTTACTTGTGTGAGTGTAGCGAGGGCCTGTCACTGGGAAGAGCCAAAAATATATGGATTAAGGGTATAGCACCGAGATTTCTAAGCGCTACATTATTTTAAATTAAGTTTTTAGCCAATTCTGAATTGTATACCCACAAAAGTGAGGTGTCATTTTACACAGTAGACTGAGGGGAATGCTGTGGGATAGGACATTTGTGCCGGCATGGTAATTCCACACAAAAATATGTGGAAAATGTGTTTTTTTATCGAAATTTGAGGTTTGCAGGGGTGCTAAAATCAGCGTGAATGGTGCGACATAATACACTCTGCCACTCGCAGAACTCCACATAGCGGGGCAAAGTTTTTTTGTCACTTTGCAAAGTTCCGCGGATTGGAACTCCGCCCATCCGTAATCACTTCTCATTTTGGGGAGGCTGGCACTAATATTTACTCATCAGACTTTCATCCGGAGTAAGAGAGAAAAACTAAAAAGGGAGAAAGAAAGAGTAAGAGACAGACAGTAAAACAGTGACAAAGCTAGAAAGCAGAGATGAAAAAGTACCTGTAAGAAAGTGAGATAAATGTATCTGGTGATGGATGAAAGAGGCCTGAGCTGAAATCAAGCGTTGGTATTTGGCACCCCTGATATTCGTAGGGCCAGCCCCAGCCTTCTGACTAAAACTTTGAGTACAACTTGTTTTACAAATGAAGGCCTGATCGTCATGTATTTAGTGGGGCACATGTGAACAGCAGCCATGGAGGGCATGATAGAAGTGAAACTGAAGTGATGACCTGCAGTGGGGGGCTAAGAAGTGATGAGATTTTACTAGAAGAGATGAGATTTCTGCTCTTTGCAGAATACAAGAAGTGAATTATGGTTCCTAAAATACAAAAATGTGTTTTGAAAACAACTGTTGACTACTTTCTAGACTTTTTCATTCGTTCAAAATGGTAATGCACACAGATATATTAATTTCAGAAAATTTTGTAAACTAAAGGCCTGAATATTATGTCAAAAGGACCGCCACCGACAGGCCATGGGTGGTGGTCCCACCGATATTCAGCACAGTGGTCGAACGCCTCATTAGGATGCTGTCAGTCAGTCGGATCTCAGTGAATTGAGGGACTGACTGATGCCTCTGGCAGGCTCAATGAGCCCATTGGCGCATCGGTCTAACAGTAATCCATACAATGGGGGTAGTGCCTGCGGAGGCACTGCTGTAGGGATTACGATGGCCCTTTCCAACTACCTTTTCATGCTGAGCCAACCTCCATGAAAAGGCAGATGGAATGGGACTTTGGGGACCAGCAGGCCTCCGCTATGGGCCCAGGGGGGCACATGCAATGCCCCCAAACATCCATGCAACATGTGCCATGCACCATATGGTGCCTGGCACACAGTGCATGGATGCCAAACATCCATGCAACGTGTGCCATGTACCACATGGTGCCTGGCACAGGGTGCATGGATGTTTGCAAAATGCCTTATACTATTGTGGTTTGTGCAGTGGCCCTTTTCCAGGCCACAGCACAAGCCACAATGGTAAAATGCATTTTTATTACTGCCTGCACAGCGGTCGCATTATAGTTAGGTGGGTGGAACTGCCGATTACTGTGTTTGTTTTGTATAAGCTTTATTCGAGGTAAATTCTCATAAAAGCACATAATAAAATACAACATGACAATAAAAAGCATCAATTGGCAAATACAAATACAAATTCATATAAACATTTGTGCAAGCTCATACAGTACCACTTTAAAAATGTACGTATATATCACAATAAATCGAATATTATAAAATGGTCTAAAAAACATGTTTAAGAGGACCCACACAGAAATTGCCGCCGGATTGCCCAGGCCCACCCTAAATATTTGGCCACCCCAATAACTATAGACTCTTGGGTTGAAGTGCACAGAATTCTCAGTGCCACAGCACTATCACGTGTACCGAGGTTCTTGCATACAGGTGTAAGCCATACCCTCCTAGGTGAAGAATAGGCTTTACAGGCAAAAAGAAAGTGGCCTAGACTTTCCTCAGCTGTTTTACATGCAGGGCATGTCGTATTGTTCGACCTTTGCCACCCAGCGGTTAGTTTTTTTTAGGGGAATAGAGCCAGATCTGACCTGAAAGACCAGCTTCCTAGAAAATGGGACCGTAATGGTGTCCCAGTAGTCTTCCAGAATAGGATGAATTTTAGTCTCCAAGAAGCGACCCGCCATAGAGTCAGACCTAACACCTCTCATCAGATTACTGTCCACCCAGTCCCAATATTGTGATTTGAGGGCTTCCTTGCTAGGGAAGACCTCCCCAAGAGGATTGGTCCACAGATTGGAAAACCCAAGATTAAATAGCATGGACCTTAAGTTTTTTAACCACTTTATCTTGTGGAAGTTGTCTTCCCTAATTATTGCGAGGAATCCCTACGCATATTGCCTGATCTCCGGAGTAGTCCACAGGCGTCTCCAGTAGAGAACAGGGCGCAACCTCACTCTATCACCAATGGGACGTCTGCCCAACTCGAGGAACAGTGGCAACAAGGGGGTACTTTGTGGGAGTCCTGTAATCCCTCTGAGAAACTTGTTCTCAGATATCTGTAAAGTCGAGAGATTGTCCCAAGCCCATAGTTCTGCACCATATAAGGTCGCGCTTAGGACCTTTGCGTCATATACCATAAGAGCGGGTTTGATCGGTTTCGTCTTGGATTTACGGTGTTCCCCCCGCAATGCTCCTGATAGTTGTTGGTGTTTCAGGGCCGCTTTTTCCAAGTGACGTGACCAACCAAAGCCCTCTGCTATCTGTACCCCTAAATATACAAACTCTTTAACCATCTCTAACTTGCTATTATTCAGGGATACCTTGGGATGGATTTTTCGGCGAGGGGTAAAAGCCATTAGTTTTGTTTTCCCCACGTTAACTTCCAGGCCATGCTCTTTGCAGAAAGCATCAAATATGTTTAATGCACGTTGCAACCCCGCGGGAGTTTTTGACATGATCAGGGTGTCGTCTGCGAACATCAGGATGGGGACCCTGGTGTCCGCTAACGATGGGGCATCTACGCGTGCTTTCAACATTTTGTCCACAATCCCATTAATAAATAATGAAAACAGTAAGGGTGCCATGGCACAGCCTTGCCGGACCCCCCTTTCCACTGGGAAGTCCATGGTTGACTCACCACTCTCACCCCACTGTACTCTTGCGAAGTTACATTCGTGGAGGCGCATAATCAGGGTAAGAAGTTCAGGTGGAATCCCCATTTTTTGCAAGACCAGCCATAACTTGAATCTGGGGACCAAATCAAACGCCGCCCGTAGGTCGACAAATGCGACGTACAGGCAGCCCTTACTAAGCAAGACCGTCTTCCACCATAATATGATAAAACGGAAGACCTGGTCTATAGTGCTGGTCGCTCGCCTAAATCCTGCCTGAAATGGTGAGAGAGCATTGTTGCCTTCCACCCAGTCCATGAGTTGATTCGTAACCATCCTCCCCATTACTTTTTGCACGGTTGCTATCAAACTTATGGGCCTGTAGTTCGCGGGGAGTGAACGGTCCCCCTTTTTATGGATAGGAATAATAATTGCTCCCTTCCATAGCTCTGGAACCACCCCCCCCTTAGCTAGGGCATTTCCTAACAAAAGGATATATTTCGCCCACCTCTTCATGTCATGTTTGAAAATATCCGAGGGAATCCCGTCTAGCCCTGGCGCTCTCCCGCCCTTTACCGAACTGATAGCATTCTCAACTTCTTTGCGAGTGAACAAATTGTCAGTCGCAAAAACTGGCACTATGCCCTCCCCTGCCCCGGGTTGCATAACTTCAGAATATTGTGGTCTGAAGTACTCAACCCAAGCTTCCTCAGCTACGTTGTTATCAGGTCTTACGGGGCTACCTCCTCTGCCCCATTTAATGATTTTCCAGAACAACCTGGAATCCTTGCTATTAGAAGCTCCTTTTAACTCAGCCCAGTGGTCTTCGTCCCATTTCCTCTTAGCCCGATAAATAGCTAATTTGTACGCTTTCCTTGCCGCTCTGATTGCAACATTATCCCTATTTCTGATGGCTTGGCCTAAATGCAATCGTGCGGATCTACACTGGCAGTTATACCATCTACCAACGTCCAAATTTTTCCTCCCTTTGTTAGTCTTGGTCAGAAAACATGGTTTTAGGAGGGAAAATAGATTATTGTGGATGTCTGTGATATCCCTAGCCCCTGGGATTGTTGGGTCTGCCACCTCCATGTCAGAAATTGCATTATCCACCGCTAGGTTAATGTAGGACATTGTTTCGTTGTTTGCCAGTACCCTTGGCCATTTTAGTCTACGTCCGTCATTAGTCATAACTGGGGACTGGACGTTCATTGAGTGCAAATTTTCAGGTCCAGCATTCCACCACCTATGGGTCACACAGAGGGGATTGTGGTCACTTTCAATTCTGGGATTAATTGCCATGTCAATAACCCCCTGCCACAATTGAAGACTACATATTACGTAATCAATCCTGCTCCTACTAATGCCATTGTCAAAAGTACAGCCACCCTCTTTGTCCCCTGGGGTTCTCCCGTTCAGGGCCCTTAAACCATACTCCATACAAATAGCATTTATTAACAGGACATCCTTCGTCCACCTTGTGATGGAATTCAGAGTTAAAGGCGGTACTCCCCATAGGTTATCCTCTTCCCTCCCTAGGGGGTCATTTGTACAGTCAAGGGGTTCAAAGGTCCTATTAAGATCCCCGGCTATTATTACCCTGTTATCTTGCGACTTGGTTTCTAGGGCATCTGACAACGCCTCTAGAGTGGAGGAGTTGCTTGAATTGCTCCCTCTTGCATAAACATTATACAAGTCAATTAAAACCCCCTTTGTTGGTGAAATTCTTAACAGTTGCAGGTCACCAATTCCCAGATCCAGTGTTTTAACAGAGATACACAGGTTCTGCCTTATCCAGACAGTAAGACCTCCCATGGGTCGACCTCTTCCGCCTTTAGTGGCTGGTATAGAGAAGTTTAAATAGCCACAAAAAAAGACGGGTTCACAAGCCCAGGTTTCTTGAAAACAGCATACATCGAACCCATTGATGAATTCTACCCAAGATGGTGAGGCTAGCTTACTACCCAACCCAGCGATATTCCAGGATAAAAACATACCAGAACTGCCCACAGTCCCACCAGAGTTACTAGTTTTGGAAATTGGTTGGGGAGCCATTAGGTTTACAACGGTATTAACAATGTTCACACAAGAGGCATTTGCTGTTGGTATAGTTAATTCCCCAAAACTGGCATTTATATTCGCCATCCCGTCACCTCCTGCCACATTGGAGCTCCCATTTCCTATTTTCTCAACAAATATGTTTGTACCCGCAATATCATCGTAATCATCACAACTCCCTATGGATTCGTTAGTACATCCTCCAATACAACTGTACGAATCATACACAGTTTGTCAACAGCCCCAACTCTGTTCCTGCCATCCGACAGGAGGGTTGTAGTTCGTACATGCAGTATGGTTAAGAAACAGTGGAGGAGGAGCTGTTGTAGGGATGGTATGCAAAGGTAAAATGGGAGGATTTATAGGTTCATTGAGCAGGCTAGTCAGTACACTGGTAGGGCGAGGGTAGAAAAAGGTCAAATCAACGATTCCAATGCCTCCCTTGGATGTGCCCCATCCCTGTCTAGTTATCCACCCAGCCACCCTTGGATCTTGAAAATTCACCACAATACAATCCCCTCCCAGACTTTTAGTTGTGTACCCTAACCAATCTATTCTTCTAACCCCTATGATTAGCCCATCAACATCTCCGGGAAGAGGGCGGTTCTCCCTTAACCAGTGCATGATCTTATTTTTGAGCATCTGGAAGGTTTCTCTCTGTCCCGGAGGTAGAGGTGGAACATTTATGAGAACAGCTACATAGGGGAAAGAGTCTGGAGTAAGGTTCACTGGGGGTTTCCTGTGCGGTGGCTTTGTCAAGGGTGGAGGGATTGGTTTGGACACTGAAAAAACAGGGCGGGGTACAGGTTTGTTTAATATCAGCTGGTCGTTGATAGGTTGGGCGGGTGCTATGACTTTGCCCGTTGATGAACACGCTTTAGCCCCTAGCCCTACTACTGCGTTACTTAGAACCCCCTGGGTGTTTGTTGATTGTGTGGGTGCAATAGTTTTACCCAATGATGAACACGCATTAGCCCCTGACCCAGCTGTAGGAGGAGGGACTACCACAGACTGGGCAGAGTTCACTGTAGTTTGGGTAACCCCTGGATGTACCAATTCTATAGGATTGGAGGTTCTATTTACTGGTGCATTACCTGACTTAGGTGGTAATTGGGGCTTTGTTTGTGGCATTTTTCCCTTGTCTTGTGTTATAGGGTTGGTAGTGCCCTGATGCTTGGCACTTGCGACCTCCCTAGTGGTTGTTTTTATCAAGGATTTTGTGGAAAAAAAGTTGTCTAGCGTTGCCTGCTCGAAATGATCTCGGCGGTCTGAGAGCTTAGCAATTCTTTCCTCTATTGGGGAGAGAATTGTTCTCAACAACTTTTCCAATTCAGGGATCAGATTTGAAAGCGGTGAAAGCTTATCCTCAATTATGGGGCCTGGCTCGGAAGCAATGTCCCTAGCAGGTACAGAACTATCCAATAAAACAGCATTCCCATTCGGTACGTTTTCAGTACTACAACTAGCCTCAATGTTAACCTCTCTAGAACACATAGATTTATGTAATTTCCTATGCTTTGGAAGGGGTTTCGCAACAAGTTTACATTTTCTCGGTACAGTGGGTCTTTTCCGCTTAGAACCATGCTTGGATTGACCCAGGACGACCTGGGCACCTGGACCTGGGGGCTGCGTAGTATTAATATCACTCCTACCGGGTAAGACCAATTCAGTAACATTATCTTTCTCCGCAACACTTGCGGCTACCTCAAATTGCTCATTTACAGATGGGAGGTTTACCGAGGATAATGGTGTTACCAAAGTTGGGTACATTTGTGTTGAATGTTTGTCTGGAATGTTTTTCAATAGTTCAATCGAAAGTCTGCGCTCTGCGCGCTTCTCAGCCAGTGTTATTTCTTTGTCTATGGATAGAGATGAACGATTGAAGAAAAACTTATCCAATGGTCCAATTGCCAAAGGGCCAGACTCGACAGGAGGAATTGGCGGACTGATACTACTAGTGGAGGCAGACATTGTACTGATATGCACCAACAGACGTACAGTAATTAGAAATCACTTACATAGGGGTATACCGTCAAACAAATATCAGGGGGGTGGCCCAGCCCAGCCTCCTACGGCCCCTGACGGCCACAGACGGTCCCGCCCTTGTCCCGGGCTTCTCCCGGTCGCTCCCGCGCGCTCCCGCGCTGCGGTGATGCAAGCGTTCTTTTCAGAAAGTGTAATTGGTGAAGGGGCGGGGCTTGCAGGGAGAGCGGCCCAGGTGTTTGCTGATGGGCTATCAGGGACTCCTGGGATAGCGAGTCCCTGACTACACTGCTCGCAGCCCTGCAAGACTTGCCAGCGCCCTTACCTCCTGCACAGTCTGTCCACAATGCTCCTGGGCCAAGCAGCGAAGCGGGACCCGCGGAGCGGGTCCGGCAAGAAGTTGAGACAATCCGCAAGGAAAGGAAAAGGCTGCCACACCACAACGGACAGCAACGGACAGCAGGTGAAGCACTGGTGGGTCCCACGGAGGCAATGGAACGAAGGGCTTTTCACTTCGTGAGTGAGGGGGCGGGGCTTGCAGGGAGAGCGGCCCAGGTGTTTGTTGATGGGCTATCAGGGACTCCTGGGATAGCGAGTCCCTGACTACACTGCTCGCAGCCCTGCAAGACTTGCCAGCGCCCTTACCTCCTGCACAGTCTGTCCACAATGCTCCTGGGCCAAGCAGCGAAGCGGGACCCGCGGAGCGGGTCCGGCAAGAAGTTGAGACAATCCGCAAGGAAAGGAAAAGGCTGCCACACCACAACGGACAGCAACGGACAGCAGGTGAAGCACTGGTGGGTCCCACGGAGGCAATGGAACGAAGGGCTTTTCACTTCGTGAGTGAGGGGGCGGGGCTTGCAGGGAGAGCGGCCCAGGTGTTTGCTGATGGGCTATCAGGGACTCCTGGGATAGCGAGTCCCTGACTACACTGCTCGCAGCCCTGCAAGACTTGCCAGCGCCCTTACCTCCTGCACAGTCTGTCCACAATGCTCCTGGGCCAAGCAGCGAAGCGGGACCCGCGGAGCGGGTCCGGCAAGAAGTTGAGACAATCCGCAAGGAAAGGAAAAGGCTGCCACACCACAACGGACAGCAACGGACAGCAGGTGAAGCACTGAAGCAGGTGAAGCCACAATGGTAAAATGCATTTTTATTACTGCCTGCACAGCGGTCGCATTATAGCTAGGTGGGTGGAACTGCCGATTACATGTCAACTGGTTCCATTCCCACTGTGATGGTGGTCGGACCAGCCATCATAATTAGTTCCTAAGTAAGCCCTTGGCAGCTTATTTACAAGTCCCTTGCACCGCCAACGCATCACTTTTTCCCATATTAAAAGTGACACAGTTGCAGCGCAAGGGGCTGTTCAATGAGCCCCCAAATCTTTTGCCACTTATAAAATGTTCTCTTTTCTCCATACATCTTCATGTGCCTCTCGGCTCGGGTATCCTGAAGCCAGGCTTGAGTTAAGAACGCCATCTCTGTCAAACTTGGTTACCGGCTTGGGCCCCTTTCCCCTAGTTTAGAGGAAACCGTCTAGCCTGTTATCTTAACTTGTAGTATAAAAGTAAGGGTTTAGTGCTATCAATATACACCGAATATTAATGTTTCTATTACAATCCTTTTGATCCCTTCTAAATATTTGCTTTGGATTATTCTACTATTGCTTACTTGAGGTAGTTGAATTATAATAATTGCATGACAGGCTTGCACGATCAGAATATTGGTGAACAGGAAGAAGCCGTTTTTACTTTGTGTTCACATACATGGATGCCTATGCCTCTGTGACAGCTCCTCAGCTAAGGCGGAGAAGCATCGTTCCACTGCTCTGCAGCAGGAAACATAAAATGATAAGAACTTACTTTATTATCATTTTAAGTTTCCTTCTGCTGTGGCAGCTTTCTGGGCAGGGCATGGCTGCTCCGGGAACAAAGGAGCAGGGGAGGAGTGATTTGCCCACTCCTAAGTGCACATGACTGTTTGGTCAGCCCTCTCGGGCCACCCAGAACAGTCATGCGCACTTGCCATATTCTCCAAGCAGGCTGCATTGCAACCTGCATGGAGAACATGCCCAGCCCCTATTCCCTGGCTGAGCGCCGATCCACAGCGCTCAGACCAATCACAAACAATGCTGCATTGCACCATTATGATTGGCTATCGGGAGCCTAGGAGCCAGGTGCTTTCTGCTGATTCCTGTATCCTGCTGGAAACGGAGTCAGGAAGAAGAGGACAGAGGGGAGGCAGCCGAGTCCAGTAGCAGCCGCTACTGCTATCCCTCACACGTCACACGGGTAATTTTAAGACTGCGTTGTCTTTTTCTAACCCAACAGCACAAATTGTGCTGAGACTTGTAGAACCCTTTTTGTAATGAGGAAAAAGGAAACTAGAGATGCAAGTATGTTTGCTGCTGCTAATAGTGAAAATACATGACGGTTGGAAGAGCTCTCATAAAATGAAGCCAGATTTAATGTACATATAACTAATATATTCCAATACCATTAGATTTTTACATGTAGTTTTTTCTTTTTTTCTTTATTTTTCCTTTATTTCAGCTTCATTTTTCTAAATGCAGACTTTTCCGTTGTTCTAAATAATGATGCTGCCTCCCTTGATAACATGATATTTCGCTGAGTTTTTCTATAGAAGAAGCAGGCAGCTTTCGTGCTGAATAGAGTGTAGATAACATACATCCAGAGGGCCAAAGCAGATCAAAATCTATTCAAGGACGGCTAACATTTTTTAAAAATTCCAAAAATCAAGTATTCAAATTATACAAATTTAAGATGCACCAAAAAGGTTGTGGTATAGCTTGCAACAACTTAAGTCAACTCCTGTAGGGTGGATCAAATATAATAGGAAAATACACATTAGGCTCAATAAGGATGCATATTCCAATCTTTCTAATGAATGATTATTATTCTTGAATGCCAGGAGAGTTCCTGTTTTGCAGACTGGTATATAAGCAGTACATCCGATTCCTGATATGGTTTACGTGTTTTATTAATAGCTTCTATTTCTATGTTATTTGGCACTTGTTGCACTTGTTTGCAGAACGTTGATTGCTCATGTCTTTCATGCCAGTTTCTTTGTGTGGTTTCAGGTGTATTAGTAAGAGCTCATTATAATTAGGCGAATTTGTCTAGCTGCTCAATTTTCCTCAGCGTGAAAAATGTTATAATTACCCTTTATAACAAAGACGAAGTTAAAGGATATATCTCTCGAATTAGTCGCCACTTCATCACTGCCGGTCACTTAAGGGTCACAGGCGCGAAACAATGGACGCAAATCAAGGACTTCTCTTCTCCGTATCACTGAAGAGAGGAGGTAAGGACACGACGCTGCTACCAGCTGTGAGGTGAAGGAATCACCCACACCATAACAGCAACTGGCTTTTTAGCACATCATCTTCCCAGTTGCTACTGGGTGATTTCAACAGCTTCTGGGCTGTTTTCCCAAAACACAGCAGGTGCGATCGGAATTATTGTCGGGTAGATCAGAGGTCGTGCTGATGGACTGCATGTGTGCTGTGCTAACTGAAGCATTTATCTCGCTCGTGATTTAATAGATGTTCGGCACGTGACTGTCGTGTGACTGCTGATTTGTTTTCATTTAAAACAGTTTTGGTAAGGTTTCAGAAAACTCAATAGTAAATACAAATTCATATATTATTGGCAAGCTGGGATATTTTTTAACTTTCAGAGAGCCAGTAACACTCTAGTTCGAACCTGCTGTAAAAAAAAACACACAAATGTGATTGACACAATCATAATTCCCCCAATGCACTGCTCACGGGTGAATTTACAATTTGTTGTGTTACTGCAACAAGGGGGCGCTAGACCGCTTGGTAGTTATAATGACAACACCACAGATCCGTTTGTTTTCTACTGGCCAAAGGACAACGAGGGCGGGTCCTGCCCATTTTCATTGATACTCCCCTCTGACGTCATGCCCATGATCACCGGACCACTATTCAGAGATTCCAAGTTCGGAACACTCCTATGTTGTCTTTACACATGGGGTGCTTCATCCCCAAACATGAGAATCCTCCTTTACCCAGACATCAAAAACACCAAACATAAACATTTGAATAACATGAATGATGCATAATGATAAAACGGTGCACATCATTTCAAAATCAAACAACTTAGTGAGGTGAGTGAAAAAAAGAGAGTGAGAGAGACTAGAGAGAAAGAAAAAAGAGAGAGAGCGAGAAAAAGAGAATGATAAGACACATTTGCTGGAATGTAGTACCAGCACGTTAAATCAGTTTACGTGATCAAACATGATGACTTCAGTGGACATGGCCTGAGTTGGTATCTCTTAGGGGCAGATTTATGATGACCTTGCAACGCAATTGCGTCACTTTATTTGACGCAACTGCGGCGCAAACAATGCGCCCTATTTACAACGTGACGCATCTAAGAGATGCGTCACGTTGTAAAGCCCTGCGCCATAAGGAGGCGTTCCTGCGCAGGGGGGGGGGGGGGGGGGCGTTCCTGCGCAGGAACACCTCCTAAAAGTGGCTGAGTAAAATCTATGAGATTTCACTCAGTCACTTTCAGGCCAATGCTGTGTCAAAACCCTGTGCCTGCTTGAAGCAGGCGTAGGTCTTGATGCAGCATTGTGTAGATGGGGCACCCCGAGCCTTGCTGGAGCTGTGTCACGCTTGCGACGCAACTCCAGCAATGCACCACATTTCTGGCACAGATGCGTCACGCATCTGTGCCGTTTTTGCACCATGGTGCGCCGCATTATAAATGCGGCGCACCATGGGTGGCAGAGCTGTGGCGCACTGTGGCGCACGTTAACTGGCGCATCCCTGGGGATGCGCCAGTTAACATAAATCTGCCCCTTAGTACCTTGCCTCTTAGGAACCTCAATCCCGGCTCCACCTCTTTCCTGTGATCGACAGACCTCAGTATCAGAGGGTAGATTTGAACTGTCCTATCTCGCCTTATTGCGGGACTCTGCCGGGAAAACTGGCAATGGATTTTCACCATTCTCTGGAAACGATGTAGGCAGGGGGAAGGAGACTTGGTTCATTGGGCCCCTGACCAATGTGTAATCCTCTTCAAGTACCAGCACATCCCAATCAGGTGTTGTTGATTGATCAGCGAAACTGAGAGCTGGTTGTTGGTAGAGCTTGAAAAAATACAAATTCCTCGTGACAGTCTCACTATGCTTCTGAGAAGTTATCATAGTTCCTTTTACTGAGGTTACTCCCCACGGGTCCACCTCAAAAGGCAGCAGGAATTTGCTCCGAGGATGTCAGTTCTTAACTAGCACCATATCACCAGCGCTAATGACTCGCCTCGTGGCACGTAGAGCGCAAACTTGACCCGTTAAGGTATCAGAGCGCTTTACATAGTCAAGGAGTTGTACAATAGGTAGGGTATCACGGGAGTACAAGGGGATGCAAGGAACACAAGGTACAGTTAGTGTTAGACCTGACATCATTGGCTTGAGTCTCTCCTCCATTTTTTCTGTTTGCCTCCACTGTTTACGATGTTTTTGCTGGTATATGCTTTGGGCACTGTGCCACTGCTGATCAGTGCCACAGTGCAAGTGCTCCCTATGTTAAATCACTGTATTGATTGAATTCCATGTTTGGCTTATTTGGTTTACTATCAGTCCCTAGTCTAGTGCACCAGGAGTGCCAGAGCTTGTAAATACAAATGCTGCTCATGGGCTTGCAGCACATGTTGTGCCACCCACAAGAGCGGCCTAGTAAAAGTATGTCTACAGGTCTGCCATTGCTAGACCTACGTGCAGTCTGGTACTGTCACGCTGACTGCGCAAGTACACATACTTGCCAGTCCCCAAACCTTCCCTTAACTTCATGTTAGTCACCCCTATGGTAGGCCCACGGGCAGGGTGCATTGTAAGTATAAGGTAGGACAGGCCTTGTCGTAATTTGACGATGGCTGGGTTAGCGCTTAGCTTTGCTACACGTTATTACCCTTATCTTGGCCTTACTTGAAAACGCCATTTTGAATGTTACGGCGGCCATTTTAGAGAATGAACTGCCTCATGGCCGGCGTGCCCTTTAGTCGTTTGTCCGTGCTACTGACCACTCGAGTTTGCCCAGCAACAGGCTATTTTTAGTAACGGTCAAGCCAGCACATGCGCAGTTCCGACTGACCAGTCACCCCTTAGGAATGTTTCGCCAAACTGACCAGTGGTGTTGTAACCCCTCCCATGAGTTAGCTGTGTTCCAAAAATGACCATATATGTACCGAAAATTCTGTAACCTTGTACCGCCTACCTTTCTTATGTATGAAACCTGTATAAAAGAAGGACTCGCACCGATGTTCGGTGTGATACTTCTTGCATTGCCGAAGGGTGCTGTAGGAATGTACCACCACCCAATGGGGTCTTAATAAACTTGTCTTTTGCATTTTCTAGTTTCCGTGCCAACAGTTCTTACGGTGTAGTGGGTATTCTGCGGAGTATGTAGGCCTGGGGAACCCAATACCACAAATTGGCGACCACGAAGGGACTCATCGGCGACTCGGATGCCCGAAGGAGAGGTCGTGACGAAGGATTGGAAACTCGCCATGGACGCGTACGCTGCCACTGAGTGACCCGAGTCTTGGCACCCACGGTGTTTTCTTCCCTTCCTTCTGATCTGACCTTCCAGGTGGCGCCGGTCCCCGACTGAGATCCTGCTTGTCTGTGTTGCTGTACAGTGCCTGTTTGGCTGATTCGATCAAAGACCTTGGCAGTTGGAACCTGGATATTTGAGATTTGGGTAAGAATTGTGATCGGTAAGGTAGTCTGTAGACGCTTACTGAAGTTCTATGAATGTGACTATGATTTGAGTTAGCTAACATTTGAGTTTGTGAATTTGAACACATATGTGTAGTGCACTTCACATAGGCAGGCATGTAGAGATGTTTCTCTAACTTTTGTTTGTACTTTGAGCGGCACATTTGTGTGAAGTATCGTAAGTGCCATTTTTATGGTATCACGTTTTCGTGGTACTTTTTGAACATGCCTGTTTTAAGCACACTCCGAGGGATGTGCTGTCTTGGAAATGGTACTACCTATAGGTTAAATGAATCTCAGCCGGCTCCCCCAGAGGGGACCCCTAATCGCGAAATGTATGTGAAATTTGGCCTTCCCCCTATACTGTACAGTAAATTATGGAACAAATATACCAAATCTGATCCCGAGTTGCAATGGCCACTACATGGGTCGTTTGATTTACGAAAGGTTCAGTTTGTGGAGCAATGTTTGTTTCAGCGCAGGTCTAGACAGGATATGTTTGATTGTGTGCGAATGTGGGAGAAAGCAGTGCGTGAACGTATGAAGCGTGAGATTGCCTTGGCGGACAAAGAGCAGCGCAAGGCTGCTCGAGATAAAGCTTTACAGCTGGAGGAGAAGGAGTCGCAGGAGAAGAAAGAGAGGGAGGCACGGGAACGTAATTTGCAAACGACCGGGCAATTTCCTATTCGACGTCCGCTTTATCCTGTCCTTACTAATGAAATTGATGATTTTTCATTATTAGATCGGTCTCCGCCTCCGTATGTTCAGCCTACGGCCCCGACCGAGGATTCCGGTGATGAAGGCCAGGATAAGACGAGTACGAGGTTAACCGCTGAAAGAGCTTCGGAATTACGAGGGTTTGCTAGAAAATTGAATTTGAATAGAATTACTATGTCAGAACTTAATGCTGAAAGGAATAAGTGGTCGGAACGAGAATAGATGTGTTTTTTAGGTACTTTTGCGGATGAAGTTATTGAGCGGTTTCGTAAGAATTCAGAGGACTTAGAACCTAAGGATGTATCAGTCTATCATGAACAAATGCGTAAAGGTTTATTTGCTATTTCAGATGCGGATACCTTTTTCCTACGATTGGTCAAACTACGGGATGAGGCGTCCAGATTGCGGGAAGCACAAAAAGCCACGGAGAAGTCCTTGCCAGGGTCGACGGAGTTCACCAAAGAGTGTTCTATCTTTGGAGCAGATAAGAGTTCTAAAGTGCATGTTATGCCTATGCGTGAAGCTGCACCTTTATATGTTCCCCCTAAAGGGCAAGGTACAGTGTTCTTAAAGTATAGTTTCTCTCTCTCATAGCTGCTGTAAAATGTACTTTTCAAACTCAAACTGGTCCATGTGACTTTCAAGAGAATGCTGGGTACAGGACCAAGTACTATGTGGTTTTTTTATGCTATCATTTGCTTATTTCTAGAAGCTGTGTCTTCAAATAAATTGTACAAACTCCAAGCTTCAGTCTCCAAAAGCTCATATGTATGTTTTTTCCTGTTTAGAGCAAGAGGTCCAGGACACCCCCGGTGCAATTTAAGCCGCCCTATTCCCCTTAGTTCTCACTCACGGTCTCGCCAGCGCGGCTTCTGAAAGCTGTGCACTGAGTCCCCCTCCTGCCTCCTGCCCTTAATAAATCATCCCCTCCGACAAGTGGTGACCTCGTGACGTGATAATAAGGAGTTAAACTGACAGGATGCAGCTGGTTCCTAAGGAGGAAGTACTAAACTGCTACACGACTCTGCAGCCATCCTGCTGGACCATTGTGAGGGGAGAGCGCAGCGCTGAGGGTAAGCATACATAATATTGTGTCTGCCCGCCGCTGCGCTGTCTCTCTCTCTTGGGTTTGGCCGAATGGTGGGCTTTGTTGTGATACAGCGGTATACATCTGCCAATGGTCCAGGGGTTTCCTGTCTATTAACCTTGTTATTTGATTCTACGCAGAGGAGGGATTGTGTGCTAAGTGGAGACTGAGCCTGACAGTTGGGTAATTACTGAGATACATGTGCTTTTTGTTGCTAAAAGTAGCTTCATGTTTTTGCTGTTTCTTCTGTGATTGCTAAGAAGGATTGTAGCAGTCGAATTGTCAAGGCTTATTCTATATTTACTCTTAAGCGCGGTGCCTCTCTAGAGGGAGGGGACCTTTAATACATCTTTTAGGCTTTTTTAAGTGACCCTCTGAAGTTTCAGGGAAGGAGGACCGCACGTGGCAGGTCTCTCAGCTTACTGGAGCCTCTCCGCAGGGGGAGGGCCTTTGATGCATCTGCAACAGGGTGTCAAGGAAGGAAAGGGTTGCGTCTAGCATCTTTTTCAGTATATTCGTGCAAGTGATCCTCTGTTTGATAGGAGTGACAGAGACGAGGTAATCTCTCATGTCAGTAGTCCATGAGAAAGAAGGAGTTTCAGCAGGTCCGATTAGCTACCGTGACCTTTGATCTTTCCTTAATTTAGCGGTGATATCCCCTGCTGTATGTCAAGGGAAGAGTTCTGTGCGGGACTAAGAAGTTTATTTACTCATATTGTAGGCATTATATTTTCGCCAAGCTAAAACGTGATTTATTAATTATTGTTGGTACGCCCCACATGTATAGGGAACACTCTAGCGCACTCTAGTGGCCATAGAGCGTGATTTTTGTAAAAGAATTGTTGAAGTGTTTACATTTTACTTTCCTCTTATTAGATGCCTGTTTAGACACAGACCGGCATGTTAGCGCCTAGTGTTTAATGGTGAATGTATTTTTAGGTTCATAGAACAAAACTTGTGTGATTCTTACTGTTTTCATGGTCTATCGATATATAAGCACATTGTGATTGTTCATCTTTCCTTGGCTAATTATAAACTGTGAACATCGAATTTCTGTTTATCATTGTGCTGTCTGGCCTCACACCAATATTACCACTTAAGGGTAAAAGGCTTGCTAAGTAGGGACTACTGTGCACAACTGTGATGTCTGGCCCCGTACCATTATCACTTAGGGGGGGGGCCCGCTAAGTAGAAATTGCTGCTAAATATATTTTGTGACCATCATTTGAAGACTGTTCTTTTAGCGAGATTCAATAACTAGGGAGATTGTAAATGCATTTCTGTGTTTCCCATGTATGTTGATCTGCCACTGGCTAAGCTGAAGAGAGTCTATAAGCTACGGCATTTCGAGCCACACGGTTGTCACACATATATATATTTCTTGTTTTCCTTTTTTTCTTGCTGCTGTTAAACTGCGTGCCCTTCTGGCATTCAGGATTTCCCCTTCCCTCTACAAGCAACTGCAGGCTTCGCGAGGGAAGTCTCAGGGAAGTGCTCTGCGTTATTTTTGAACTACAGATCGTTTAGAATAAATAAGAAATGTTTTTATTTTTTTAACTGCATTGAATAGGATACATGAGTATAAGAGGTATCCAGTCATCGTAGAAGCATTGTGCTTGTGGTAAACTGTCCCGACCCCGAAAACAACAGACAGGAGGTCAGCCTGTTTTTAATACATATACATACATATAACAAAAGAAAGTACAGATGAGCTATAGTGGACAACAAATTGAGGTAGTCCTACACATATTGAACAATAAAATTGTATCAGTGCAGAACGTGAGCGCACAAACTTATAGAGAATTTAACAGAAAGGAAATTTCCTTAATATCTAGGGCATGGGACTTGTTGGGAATCCCACTCACACAGGGTACTGAGATAAGGGCATCCACATTGCATCTAGTGAAACTGTGCCTCCCAGTGCCAACGTATACATCCCCCACTGATGACACACAACTTACACTCCAGTCAGTAGGTAGTGTAGTAAGTAGCGAAAGCCCTGATACTGCTCCTCAGTGTTCACTCACACCGCCTCCTCCAAGCTCCAGCTGCCCGGAGGGGCAGGAAGAGTCACAGGATACCCTCACTCCACTAGGCTGTGAGCATAACGCCCATGGGTTGCATAACAAGCTGCAGCAGCAGCTATCACCAAGACTCACAGAACTATTACAAAGACATCCTTCCACGACGCATTATCCAGAAATCTGGGCATATTTACAAAGACGCATGTTGAAAGGAGATTAGTTTCGCCACATTCACTGCCACAGATAGCCTACCTCAAAGACAACTCGACTCTAGGAGATGAGCAGACAGCCCACACAAGATCCAAGACTACAGATTACGGTACACATAGTGAACGGCTGTGTTGTTGCCCTTTCTGAGGATACAGCAACATCCCCTGAGTCTGTCTCACCCCTGACATGTACAGTCATTTTGACGCTAATCTCAGCCCTAGGAATTGACATAACACACTTGCAGCAGGTAAGACTGACAATAATACCCGGTGGTGTTGCACACTTACGCCAGCCTACACACAACACAGAAGGATAATGTCAACACCCACAGTACATCCACCAGCCTATGACGCAGATGACATTAATTTAGGACAGGGTATAAAGACTGACATAGAACTCTCATCAGATGTCCAGGCAGCCAGAGGCCATGACGATGCCTCAGCCCCAGACATCTCAGATAATTCACAAGATAGTACATCAGAGAGTACATTAGGTCAGCTATCCCTAAGTTCGCAAAGTCCAATACTGCAGGATGCAGCTTCAGTAATGCCAGGTCAAATTGACACGCTATTGATAATAAAAATGAGACGTGTCCAACTCTGCAGCCCCCAGCAGGAAGAAAATAAAGAGAGCCATGAGGCCTCTGGTGCTTCACAGCACAGCTCCTACATGACACTCCCCAGACTCGACAGCCCAGCACCCACTTCCCTTACTAAGGATCACGATACCCCAAGAACAAGAACAAGACATTATGGCCCATTCCGATTCCCGAGCCACCAGCATTGCAATACACAGAGTCAGTATAATGAGTGGCAGCCCCTTAACACAGGTCCTAAAAGAGAGGAAGAACACCTGCTACAATTCAATGAAGTAAAGAAAGACAGCGAACAGTATCACTCTGAGGTAGTAACTGAGGGAGACATTAGCAGGAATAGGACAGACAGTGACCTATGCCAAAGAACAGGTAAAGAAGTAGGGGACGTGTCACACACACAGTACTCAGGAAGCCCTACAGAAAATACAGCAGCCCTCCAGCAACTGTCATTATACCTAGCCAGTATAGGGGATAGAATGACTGAACAGATGGGTGCAAAGAAAAAAACAAGGACCAAATGAAGTAGCTAGTAGTGTGAAGGAGGTAGAGCCACACAGTGGTGGAGTCCAATTTATCATGCCACAGCAAGGGCCATGGATAGACTTACATCAGGAAAATCCAAGTGCAGCCCCACCACAGATCAACACAGCAGCTCCTCTCACAGCCAACTTAAGTTTGCCCCAAGCTCCGTCTACAGTCATTAATTGTAACACTCAGGTGACACGACCACCTATGCCTCAGGCATCACCTCCAGTAGTTACACCACGTAGGCTAGAGAGACCACAGCTAGAGCAAGACAATTTGGATCTGCCAAAAATGTTCAAACAGGCAGAAGAGAGGAGAAGGCAGAGAAGAAGAGAGATAGAAAGAATTGCAGTACTAGGTGACTATGGGCGACTGGATGACGTCCAACAGGAATATGATGCATCAGGTACAGCAGGTCTGCACACCGCCAGATTTGGTGTACTGCACCATATGACCCTTGACAGGCCAAGACCACTACTGATCAATGGTCTGACGCCAAATGAGATAGTGATACTTGGAGAAGGGAGTGACCTTTATGTCAATCCATTCTCAGATAAATTGGCAGACTGGACAGAAGCTAATGCATCTCGAATGAAGGTTTGGCCCCAAGAGGGTTCCTTTGAGCCAGATGAAATGGCCACTGCTGAAGAATGTATATTGCAGGGAAAAGGAAATGACGATTGGAACTATACCTACATGCGCGAAGGCCTAAGGGTCTGGAAGAAATACGCACGCAGGTATTGTCACACAAGACCCACAGGGGTAACACACCAGCTGCCCCTGCTGTCAAAGGAGGTCAATGACCCCCCTACCTCAGTAACTTGGTCCCTAACGGACAAAGAGAATTTAAAGAGAGAACTCCCACCCCTCACGGAGGGTGCGGGAAAGTGGATAGAAGCCTTTGAAAATGACACTTCAAGTGTGTCATTGGCTATTTGGGATATGAAAAGTCTACTCACATCCCTGATTGGAAAGGATGCAGAGGATATGTTTTCACGCATCAACACAAGGCTTTGCACCACTAATTCAGAATTAGATGGTGATCCTTTCAATAAAATAAGATCAGCGCCATGGAACGAACTGCGCCAGAAGTTTCCAGATGTCTCAGACATCGGATCTCTAATGTCACAAATAAGGCGATTAGCTATTGAGAACACAACTGCTGAATTAGAACAGCAGAAATTAAAGAAAAGAAAAACTCTTGATGCAGTTAGGCTAGATACACCAGTGAGTCAAGTGACTACTGTCACCAATGTTTCACAAAGTGCCTTAAATATACCAGGAGGTAACACACAGGTAACAACACATCAGATACAACAGGTACCTCAGCAACACATGCCTGTGTACAAAATGGTGCCCCAGACACAAGCCCCTGTATCACAAGGAGCTTCAGTTCTGCCCCCCATTGATTTGGTTTCACAGGGCACCATCCAGCAGCACAAGGCTGGAGGCAATTCAAGTCAGGATAAACCCACAGACAACTCTAGTGTGTCCCTTGTTGTCATGTCTCACAAAGATTAGAGTGGACCCAGTTGTGAATGTCATGATTAACAACAACACGTATAGTTTTTTGATTGACACAGGTGCCACATTCACCTGTATCAAGGAGGGGGCACTGCCCATTTCCAGCCAGAGCGCAAACACACTAGATTTCTCTGGGGCGATATTAGTTCCTTTCACAGAACGGGTACGAATAGAAATAGGAGATAAAGTTATTGAGGAGCGCCTACTCTATGCACCACAGTCCACGTGATCTGATGGCCAAATTAAATATGAAAGATAAGAATATATTTTGATGAAAAAAAAAGGCACAATGCCCTTTTCGGTTCCCAAGTGCACGCAGACTGTCAGTTCTATGTTTGCATTTTTGTTCAGAAATAGATAGTTATGTTATGTGAATGGTCAAATATAATTCACACTGTATATTTCGCTAAATATTGCAAAATAGAGCAACTAACTAAAATTATTTATTCTTACGTCCCAAAATTCAGCAGCAGCTGACACAGGCACAAGAAAGATATAAAAGGATGGAATGGAATGCACACTAGTTGCATCGCATTTCTTTTCAGATATAGACACGAGATCATGTGCTGCTAGGCCTATTGAGCATTTCATCCTTCTAAGGTGGATTCAAGAAATACCTTGAGTTGGGGACAATAGAGATCTGCTGTTTATCATAAATATACCATTCTGAGTGAACATGTGCATTACAAATAAGCCATCTTTATTTCTATAATACGATTCGTATATTTTACATATTGCAAATAGAAACAGCACATGTTTTCAGATATTAAAAAGAACTGAAAAGCCAACGGGGTTGTATTTTTTTTACTTTCAGATCGCGTTCACAAGTAGCTTTCCTGGCCAAGTGCATATTCTGGGCGTAGAGCCAAACAGGAAAAAGGTTTCCTGTAGTCGACAGTTACCAATAAGATTGATGAGAAAGGGAAAAGTATTGTGTAATAATACGTAGGTCTATGGAAATGAGCAAGAGAAATGAGTGGCCCAAGATCACACAGTTAGGTGAAATAAATAGTAAGGAATATGTTAAGATGAATGAGAGGAGATAAGGAATACGTTTTCAGATATGCACCGCTGTACAGTAGTTACTTCACACAGGCCCAGTGCTGGGAAAGAAAAAAAATATATAAATAAAAATGAATGCAGATATAAAGTAGATTTCAATGTTAAGAGGACGTATGCAGGGAGAAAGCAATGCTCAGTATTAAAATATTGTCAGACTGAAATGTGCGGATTTTAGAGGTGGTCGTATATCTGAATTATGAATATGAAAGAAGTAGCCAGAAGGCCCGGACATGCACCATCTCTATCCCCAGCACAAACTGACTGTGCCCCCCATTCTGCTTGCCCAAAATACACCCTCAACAGTGCAAGAAGATACATCATGCCCATACACTATTGGTAATACACAGCACTATGATTTCATTGCGCAGCTGCACCTTAGAGAGACACAGAGAAGTGCCCCACCTGAAGAAAAAGAGTTGAGGAAAGAGAGGGGAGTACAACAGGATATTTCATATTTTATTTTGCAGACAGACAAATGACAGGAAAGCCTGTCATGCCACAGGCCCTTCTGTAAATAGCACTCAGTCAGTTGCACCTTCCTACACAGGCCTCACATGATATCATGTCCACAGCTTTGCAGACAGAGTGGTTCATTCCCAGTGCACATGAACAGATACAACACTTTGTATCCCTTTAGGGTCCTTTTTAGAGCTCCACATTAACTATGTAGACATGATTGACAGATGCCTAATAATAAGACACATCATGTTAGTGGTGTGCCCCTTTTTCACGGTGGATTTAAGTTGGACCATGTGCCCATTATGACGCAAAGGCCGCAGCTAACTTCCTACTTCATGAGGTCATATGTCACTGAGGATTACTGGATGCCGTTGCAGTGACCCACAGTGACAGTCATTTTTCAGACATCATTCTTTTGAACAACTGCAACAATGTTAGGCCTGTTCAAAGCCAAAGATCAGTAAGATAAGTGCCACAATTGGGAAGGAATGGCTATATTGCCTTCTCGTTGCTCTGTCTACACTTAGAAACACTCCCAGCTCTGATCATCACATCACATCTCATCGGCTTGTCACTGACAGATCAATGAATATGGTTGTTCTCTCCACCAGACTTAAAATAAGATACTGGGCCCTCTTCTGATATTATAAAAGATGAATAGTTGTTCATTTATGTGCACTAATGCGTGCTCCAAAGTTCCTTTCCATTCAGATATCGAAGAAAAGAACAAGGGTCCTATCTCTGATGAACTTCCGCCTATCTGCTTTGGGACACACATCTTTGTAAAGGAGCAGTCCGGAAGTGGAGAGACTTTAAATTCAACGAACACTTGCAAATGAACTTTTTGAGGTTCCACTCGTCACCATCCAAGATCTGAACATTGAAGACATCATGTATCCACAGACTTTACAAGAATGTGAAGATTGTGTGATGGCCTACGGACTGAGATGCAGCAACAGAACAACCCTCCATGTCAAGCTTTCAATTAATAAGATATGTACAAGTTATAATTATTTTCTTTGTTGTGTTTATAGCTTCAGTAAAAGCATTCCACTGGTTAGCAGTGCAATCTGAGAGAGAGAGAAGATACTAGCAATATTAGATTTGTAACGACCATAAAGATTCCCATGCACAAGACACTTCCTGCTAACAAGCAAAGCACCAGTAGTAGCTCTGTGCCTGTCTTGACACCTTCTGTACCCCATGCTGACCCTACAGGAAGGGACTTGACACTCGATATCATCTTGATCCCCACTGTGCCAGGTACCCCAAGACGATCCCGCCAAAATAAAAGAAGTCTTACATATAGAATGAGTAGCGAGATAGTGCCAGTTAGATATACATCGCATACCCGACTTATGGCAGACTGGGTTAGTAATATCCAAGACACAGTTGATTACACCTTCGACCAGCACTCTATGCCTGATTTTTCCTCCCAGCGCCCTGGTATGTCAGTACAGAATGATGGTACCCATAACGCATTGTTAGATAACATGTGGTACAGAGACATGAGGGAGGTGGGAAGAAAGGCCACAAATGAGTCATGCTTTGTATGTTCTCACATTCCACACGCTGTAGCCACAGATGAATTTATCTTTCCTAAAGAAGTCCCACCACCCACAGCCAAATGTCTTTTACACTTGTTTCTTTGCCGCATACATGGTCAGATACAGCTCCACTCAGCCAAAGTGGATGATGCATTTGTAAATACAACAGAGTGGGATGACAAGTATGGGAACATTTAGGGACATCCCCGATACATTGGAAATAGAAAGGAGAATGGAGGTTTACCGTGATATGAACGTACCTGCTGACATAATGCAGGATTGGGAACATCACTATAAGAAAATAGGGTACTTCACCTTCCCAACACCCCCATCGAAATGCCACTCACCTGAACATCACCGATGTAACAACACCCATGACACATGCCCTTGTCAGTGGAGACATATCCTGCACCTGAAGGCCAACATTTATTTCGACAATAAGTGGAATGGTCCACATGACATAATATGTAAGGCAGCCTCCTTAGGTAGCACAGCTATAGGACAAGAGCACAAACATAATTTAAATGTGGAGACAGAAAGGGAGTGTGATGAGATATGGGGTAGGGAAAATAGAAGATACACGTCCAGTGAGGGTACACCATACACACAGGAAAAAGAATACAAGCTAAAGTCTCCTCTCCTTTGCTTCCTAGGTAATGGAACGGTACCTGTGGGCGGGAATGCCAATTACAAGAGCACTAGTACTAATTTGGACTCGAAGTACAGCACGTCCATCCTCATTGGCATCTATTGGATATGCGGAGAAAATCTGTATCTGCAGCTGCCTCCCCAATGGCAAGGACTTTGTTCTATCTTGACGATGCATGAATGGCATCTCGTCGTCCCAGCAGCGGACATTTCCCGCATCCACACACACCCAAGGGCAGGTGATGTCACCCTGCCCCACCACCGAAAAAGAGAAGTCAATAAGTACTCCTCAGATGACACATTCCATGAGATTTCGGAAGATTTCAACTATGCTGAACTTTTCTTTGGGGGAGCGATCCCCATGTTCCAGACAAAAGCCAATGCTCAATGGCTCCAAGTAACAAGATATGAACTGATGCAGCTTGTTAACAACACCCGTGATGGGTTCAACGCCGTGGAAGAAGAACTACGACCCTTGAGACTAATGGTTCTGGAACAAAGCTATGTTCTAGACCAGTTAATTGCGATGAATAGTGGTGGATGCGACAGAATGGGAAAATAGTCCTGCTGTGTCTTCATTTTGGCCGATGATGCTGATAACGGAACACTTACAAAGGCCATTGAGGACTTGGACAATTTGGGGAGACAGATGCCTGAGGATGGAAGTGCAGAAGCAGATGTTTTAAGTAATTGGTCCAATTTGGACTGGATGCCTTCATGGCTATCTGCAGTACTAAATTTTATAATGCCTATATTATGTGTGCTTGTGGTTGTGTAATTTTGAACACAGATTATGTTGCATTATGTTGGAAGATTAAGGTCTAAGATAGTTAAGATGAACTACACAGGTACACGCATGGGACAAGGGGAAGATGTAGAGATAGCAGTGCTGAACATAGAGCGTACCATCCCTGACCCTCACTTAGCGCAGGTCCCCTCTCTGAAAGTCAGTACCTCCCTATGAGACCATGTGTAAGAGATTGGACCAGAAGAGGGTTTGGGAACAAATTCTTCATAAAATTGCCCTGGCCACCCCCCATCTCCAGCTAAGTATGCAGTTCGAATGGTGTTTGAAGATGATTTGATAAAGTTCGAATTTCGAACTTAAGGGGGGAATGTTGGAGTAAGAATTTTTACCTGCACAGCTATCCAAGGACACACCTGTCACCTGCACAACATGACCCCTGTGTGGGCCCTGCTGTTTAGAGGTTACAGGCCTCAGTTACATTGCCCTGGGCACTGCCATTTTCTCTTAGCTTAATCAGAAGCAGAAAGCAAGTCTGACCCAAGATTCACCCAGCTGCTCTTGCCTGCAAGGACCCGCACCCCTACCAGGCCCCACCTCATTGTATATTTCTCACAAACAGCAGAAGTCAAGTTCCTCTATAAATCTTGCAACATGCCCCACGTCCCCCACCTAAGCCATGAATAGAATAAGGGAAGTTCCCACCACAGCTACGTCAAGCAAGATATCCGATAAACTGAGGATAACTGTGGCGAAGTATTATCGCAGACTGCCTGATTGACACATGAATAGAACCCTTCAATACAATAATAACACATTTGTGAATAATGACAAACTTCCAGTCAGAATGGCAGGAACTCAGTCTAGGCTAGTGTACTTGCCACACAATTACGAGAAGGTAGTCACATCTACACTAATGATGGGAAAGTCACCAGGCAGGGGCGTGAGAGGCGATAGAAGGATATGTGGTTCGAGGTGACGTAATATAGCGTGACCATAGGCCCCTCACCCCTGAACAAGTATAAAAGGGTGGTCCGCCCGATTATCGTTGAACTACTCCCGTCAGCACATGGGTGGCGGACAAGAGTTTTTCCCAGGGGTTACTCGAGATAGCCCCTGTTTCATGTACTTAGGTTTCATGTACTTAGATTCTGCTGTAATGAAATGCTTTTTCCTTGTTGCATTTAAAGTTGTATTCCATTATTTGAAATGTTATGTTTTCTCTGACTTTGTTTTATCCACACTGCATTTAAAGTCTTTGAACTAATACTTTCAGGACATCTTACAGGTAGTGGTGAGTGTGCCCAATAATATGTGCTTAACCTCTTCTATACAATATGCCTCATGCCTCACCAGTGTTCTTAAAGTATAGTTTCTCTCTCTCATAGCTGCTGTAAAATGTACTTTTCAAACTCAAACTGGTCCATGTGACTTTCAAGAGAATGCTGGGTACAGGACCAAGTACTATGTGGTTTTTTTATGCTATCATTTGCTTATTTCTAGAAGCTGTGTCTTCAAATAAATTGTACAAACTCCAAGCTTCAGTCTCCAAAAGCTCATATGTATGTTTTTTCCTGTTTAGAGCAAGAGGTCCAGGACAGCCCCGGTGCAATTTAAGCCGCCCTATTCCCCTTAGTTCTCACTCACGGTCTCGCCAGCGCGGCTTCTGAAAGCTGTGCACTGAGTCCCCCTCCTGCCTCCTGCCCTTAATAAATCATCCCCTCCGACACGATGATAAAACGTCCGTAAATGCGAAAGGGTATTTTATATATAATTGGGTGTATACGCCTTGGAACAGAGCGGATGTTATGGCATTGAAAAATGCTTTACCCGATCCGCGTAAAAATCCGGCAGCTTTTTATGAAGGGGTGGAGGGGGCTATTTCTTCTTGTGTTATGACTCTCGTTGATATAGATCTTTTCTTTGGACTAATTCTTCCCCCTGATATGTGGAGAGCGATTCGTAAGTTTGATGATCAAACAATGTTTGGGGCAACTTGGAGAGATATAGGCCAGGCTGATTTAGACAGGGAGCCTGCATGCAAACCATGTCGGCTGATTTTAGATCTTCCAACAGCCATTTTGAATAAATTAAAAACGCTTGTTCCCCCTAAAAAGATTGATTGGACCATGTTAGCATTGTGCAAACAGAAAATAGATGAATCGGTTTCTGACTTTTTCACACGTTTTGAAGAAGCGTTTCATGATTACAGTGGGCAATCGTTAACAGATGATACGGGTAGGCATCTGTTTGTAGATAAGTATGTGGCTAATCTCCTAACGGAGATTGCAAAAAGATTGAAAACAAGTGAAAGTTCCTGGACCACAGTGACCCCTGCGTCTTTCTTAACTATGGCTCAGTATTACGAGCGGCAGGAAATAGAGGCTAAAGAAAGTGTTGATAAGAAAGCGAGGGAATTGAAAACGAAGGTGATGTTGGCACTGGTTCGCGGTGCGCAATCTAGAGGGAATGATAGAGGCAGGCGAGGAGGGGGTAATGCGTAGTCAGCGTGGTCGAGGAGGTGGACGGTCGCGGAATGGTTATTCGGGAGCGAGAGGTGTCGGAGGTGATCGTGGTTGGTTTGAAGCGAGGGGTCGTGGTCAGGATGAGCGAAACACCTTTGATCGGCGGAATCAGTATCAGATATCGGAGGGTGAGAATGTGGAGAATCAGGATCATGTGCATGCATAGGATTGCGTAGGATGGGATGTGGAATTGGTTGAAGTGCCAGTAGATCAAAGAGGTCCATATGTATCAGCGGGCATTTTGGGTTCTACTGATCAGTTTTTAGTTGACACAGGAGCTACTCGTAGTGCTTTGTCTAAAAACTTGGTTCCAAGGGCTCCCCTGTCTGGCGAAACAATAACATGTATAGGGTTCGATGGCACACCCTCTCCAAGCCCGTTATCTCAACCTCTTGCATTTTGTATTGACAAATTTTTTAGTTTTTGCCCATTTTTGTTGTCGCCCCACACTCCAGACAACATTATGGGCATTGATTTGCTTAAATATTTTCGAGCATCGATACGCTGCGCTCCTGAAGGAGTGCGGGTTATTTTGAATGACAATTACCCAGACTCAGGCAGATTTTGTACCAAGAAGGAAATTGAAGCATTCGCCTCTCTCCCACACACGTTATGGGCGACCTCAGATACGGATGTGGGACAGATGCTTATCCCGCCTATTCGAATTACTGTTAAGGAGGGAGTCTCTTTGCCATGTGTACCGCAGTACAAGATATCTAGGGAAGGTGAAATTGCCCTGACACACATCGTTCAGGATTTGATTATTGCTGGAGTAGTGGAGGAAGTTCCTTACAATGTCTGTAACAGCCCTATTCTTCCGATCCTTAAAAAAGACACTGACGACAAAGTCTATCGATTTATTATTGATTTGAGAGAAATTAACAAAATTGTCATTCCCCAGTACCCGGTGGTGTCTGATATCACGACATTGCTTACCCTGGTCCCCTCAACTGCAACGACCTTCTCTGTTATTGACCTTAAAAATGCGTTCTTTTCCATTCCCATTCATCCTGACAGCAGATACCTATTTAGCTTCACGTTAAATAATAAATCGTATAGATTTTGTCGTGTTCCTCAAGGTTATACAGAGAGTCCTAGCATTTATAGCCAGGCTTTAAAAAGACAGCTTGACTCCTTTGAATTACAATCTGGAGTAGCCCTTATACAATATGTTGATGATCTTCTGTTGGCTGCAGACACCTATGCACATTGTGAGGAAAGTACACTTGCCTTGCTTTCCTTTTTGGCTGAGAATAATCATAAAGTCTCTAAGAAAAAGCTACAATACTGTAGACCAAAGGTGACCTACCTCGGTCATCTTTTGTCTAAGGAGGGGCGTGCATTAACATCTGATCGAATTCAAGCAATCTTAGATACACCAATCCCTCGCACTCAGAGAGATGTACGCGCCTTCATAGGACTAACGTCCTTTTGTAGACAGTGGATCATGGGGTTTTCGCACATTATCAAACCTTTGTTAGCATTATTGTCCAAAACTACACCAATGCCCCTTGAATGGACAGATGAATGTCAGACTGCTTTTGATCAATTGAGACAGGCTCTTTGCTCTGCACCCGTGTTGGGTACACCAGATTACACAAAGATTTTCACGTTGTACGTGCACGAGAAAGATGGGTGCGCGTTATCAGTGTTAGTGCAGACACACGGGGATAAGCAGAGGCCATGTGCGTATTTCTCAGCCATTCTTGATCCTGTAGCGCGAGGGTTACCTGGGTGTTTCCGAGCGGTTGCAGCAACAGCAGTAGCTATACGGCAGAGTGAGGGAATAGTTTTGTCGCACAAGCTGTTGGTGCTAGTTCCCCATGCAGTAGATGCCCTGTTAAATCAAACGAAAACACAGTATCTTACGAGCGCACGTTTAACAGTATATGAGCTCACACTTCTGGCGCCACATATCACACTGAAAAGATGCGCTACCCTGAACCCTGGCACTTTATTGCTGTATCCGGTTGCTGAGGGCCAGGAGGAAGAACACCATGATTGTGTTTTCCTGACCGAAGAACAAACAAAGGGTCATGTCGACTTGCAGGATATGCCACTTTCAGATGTGGATGGGGAGCTGTGGGTGGATGGATCGTTTTTGAGGCTGCCAGATGGCACAACTTCTGCAGCATATGCGATCACGACACTTAAGACGGTGGTAGAAACAGCACGAATACCACAGAAATCGGCCCAAGCAGCGGAGCTGATAGCTTTGACAAGAGCCTGCGAATTGAGTGCTGGCTTATGTGTGAACATCTACACAGGCCTACTCTGGAGAGAACGTGGGTTTTTGACTTCGCATGGAGTACACATTATGCACGGAGAGCTAGTGCGTGATCTCCTAAACGCGTTGCTTTGTCCAAAGAAAGTGGCGATAATAAAGTGCAGTGCACATAAGAAGGTCACTGACAAAGTGGGACAAGGCAATGCTTTTGCAGACAGTATAGCAAGACAAACAGTTATGTCACAAAATGACTCCCCCATGTATGTAGTCAAATCGCAGGCCGAGCGATGGCATGATGCTAGAGCGGAGATATTAGACATCCAGAAATCAGCGACTGAAGCAGAACTTGCAACTTGGGTAGCAGAGGGAGTACTGGATGATGAGGGTTGTTGGAGGAGCAAAGATATGGAAAGATGGAAATTGCCTGCAGCTTACTTGCAAGCGATGGTCCAGATGACACATGGGTTGGCACATGTTGGAGCTCTTGCAATTACTCGATTGTTAACACGAGTTTGGGAGCATCCTGAGATTGCCAACACGGCTAAGAGAGTAGTGCAGACCTGTTTGATATGTTTACAGCACAATCCTGCAAAAGGGACGTATACTCCGAAAGGAGGGTTTGTTCCACCTTCTGCACCATTCGAAGTACTCAAATGGATTGCATCCAGCTTGAGCGTTGCAATAACCTTAAGTATGTCTTAGTGGTGGTGTGTGCCTTTAGCAAATGGGTTGAGGCCTTCCCCACGAAGGATAATACAGCTTTGACAACAGCTAAGGTTTTGCTCAAAGAGTACTTCCCTCGATATGGCGTTTTCAAATTTTTGTGGAGCGACAATGGTCCTCATTTTGTTGGGAAAATTGTGGAATGTGTGCTGAAGGGATTGTGGATTCAGCAGAAGTTTCATGCTGTGTTCCATCCTCAGTCAGCAGGTCTTGTCGAACGGTACAATGCTACTTTGAAACTAAAGTTGGCCAAGATTGTGGCACCTACGTCTTTGAAGTGGCCGGATGCTTTGCCGTTAGCGTTACTCTCTATTAGATCAGTGCCCCACTCTCGAACTGGTCTCACACCTTATGAAGTGGGGTTTGGAAGACCGATGAATATATGGGGAGTTCCTAAGCCTCGATTGTTACATGATGTGCCTTGTATAATGATGAACGATTATTTGGCACGATTAACAAATGATTTACTCTCTATCCACCAACAGGTTTGAGAAGCGCTCCCTGACAACTCTATTGGAGAGGCTCACAATCTTCGTCCTGGAGATTTTGTGATGGTTAAATCCTTCGAGAGAACGAACAGCTTGGAACCGAGGTGGCGTGGCCCCGAGCATGTCCTGCTCGCAACTCGAACGGCTGTGCGAGTGACCAACAGGAAGCGGTGGGTGCATTCAACTCACTGCCGCCGTGTCTCTCTGGACCTGGTGAATCCTACTGTGTTATCTGACTACAGAGATATCTTGGATGAAGAAAAGAGCCCAGCTGTGACGTCGGCCGAATCGGAGGGAGCCTTCCCGGACCACACTGTTTCTGGACGACAACGATACAATCTGCGGCCACAATAAGAGGCTTTTTGTGCGAGACTGGTTGAGTTACCGCTCTGGGGTTTGTGAAACGGAAGCCGGGAATCTCAAGGGGGGGGATCAGTTCTGCCAAGAGTAGCGACACCCGTCTTGACCCCGGAGAAGAAAACAACGGCTACCTCGGAGCTCAGCACTCACATTTTTATTTTTTTAGTTGCATATTTGAGACATTGTGAACTCTTTTGAACTATGGCGACTTCTGCATCACGAGACAAAAGAATTCTTGGTGCTATATTGTTTGTATTGACAATTGTGGTGATAGCTGTGATAGCCTGGGTAGTAGAACTTGTGGTACCTGCACGAGAAAATTTGCTGCCGACTACCCCGGCTCCATCTGAACATTTTCATTTTACCTTACCATATCATGAAGAACGGCATCGACAGACCTACTTGAACAATAGCTTTATTCAAATTTTGCATCATACTCACAATATGACGAACACTTCTAACTGTTGGGTATGTGGGATGTTGCCTGGACATCAGAAGAAAGGAGGCACACCGCTTATCCCGCTCCCTTTTTCCCACAATGGTTCCTGCAATGCCTGGTATACTCTTCTGTTCACTTTGCGCTGGCCAACAAAAGGGGGGGTGCTTTTCCGTTTAAATAAGATATGTTATCATGATCGGGATGGCTATCCACAAGCTGAGGGTACTCGGTTCGAATGGGAGAAGTACCGCCCTGACAACGTATCTGCACCCCGAATTTACAGCAACCAACGGAACATTAACATGTCCAACTCTCATGTTATTAATGTCATAGATACTAAGGCTGATCTCTGTATACGTAATAAAGGTACAATCCCGCTTGGCAAAAGTGAATGTAACACCACACTTACCTTTGACAGTCCGAATGGCATCTCATTTGTAGCATCCCGAAATGCATACTTCATATGTGGCAATAAAGGTTATCATCGTCTCCCGTTAGGATGGTTAGGCACATGTTATATCTCTTTTGTATTGCCCCCTGTATTCATTGCCCCACCAATGTACCATAATGATTATGTTCTGTATCACGACTTTGTGCTAAACAGAGTCAAAAGAGCTGTAGTCCTTGAAGATATTGACCAAACCGATACTGCACTGCAACAATATGTAGATTTTAACTTAGGTTTGTTTTCATTTGTGGGAGCTGCTCTAAACAGTCGGAAAATACGACGATTAACTCGTGTTGTTGAAGCTGTTGCTAATGATACTGCTTTTGCATTGGGGAATATAACTGAAGAACTTCAAATATCTAGAATTGTAACGCTCCAGAACCGGATGGTTCTAGATGTAGTTCTAGCCGATCGAGGGGGGGCATGCCGAATTATCAGAAGTAGCTGCTGTGTTTACGTGCCAGACAATTCACCATCTGTATATGATGCCATATCTAAATTGCATAAAATTGCTGCTGAGATACATCCGGACAATGGTACATGGACCTTTTCGGGGTGGTTCTGGTCAATGCTTAGTACATGGGTCTGGAAGCTACTGACAATCTTATGTATCATAGTTGGGATATTCTTCTTCTTATGCTTATGTATACAATGTGGCCCTGCATTATGTTCTATGTGTTTATCAGCTTGTATTCCATCTAGACGAGCTTTTGCCCAAAATGAATTAATGCTTCATAAAGAAGTGGCCCAGATTATGTCGATCGATATAGAAGATGAGTATCCTGACTATGTTCACTATGAGGTAGCTTCAGCTAAACGCTAAAAGGGTCGTCTGTCGTAATTTGACGATGGCTGGGTTAGCGCTTAGCTTTGCTACACGTTATTACCCTTATCTTGGCCTTACTTGAAAACGCCATTTTGAATGTTACGGCGGCCATTTCAGAGAATGAACTGCCTCGTGGCCGGCGTGCCCTTTAGTCCTTTGTCCGTGCTACTGACCACTCGAGTTTGTCCAGCAACAGGCTATTTTTAGTAACGGTCAAGCCCGCACATGTGCAGTTCCGACTGACCAGTCACCCCTTAGGAATGTTTCGCCAAACTGACCAGCGGTGTTGTAACCCCTCCCATGAGTTGGCTGTGTTCCAAAAATGACCATATATGTACAGAAAATTCTGTAACCTTGTACCGCCTACCTTTCTTATGTATGAAACCTGTATAAAAGAAGGACTCGCACCGATGTTCGGTGTGATACTTCTTGCATTGCCGAAGGGTGCTGTAGGAATGTACCACCACCCCCTGCGGTCTTAATAAACTTGTCTTTTGCATTTTCTAGTTTCCGTGCCAACAGTTCTTACGTGTAGTGGGTATTCTGCGGAGTATGTAGGCCTGGGGAACCCAATACCACAGCCTGACCAAGTTGGCATGTCCTAATAGTGAATTACAGCCATATTAGTTTTTCACTATTGTGAGGTAACCTGCTCTCCATTAGTTAGAATGGGCTGCCAGGATTATTAAAGCTATAATCCTAGCTGGCTCGGGGAGCATGGTGCAATGTCGAGTTTGGTATCCCTGAACTCGGGGTTTAATTACGCATCCGTTGGTGTGGATGGTTTTTTGACTCTGGGTTTGAAAATAGCACTTTTAGAAAGTGGCTATTTTCTTGTCTAACTATTTCTGGTTTCTGCTGGTTTGGTGTGTGTGTGTGACAGGAGCTGGGTGGCTCCAGAGATCTGATGAGTCAGTGTGGGATGAGTGGGACATTTGCATTGAGAGTAGGGGGAGAGTAGCTTCTGATAGCCTGCCCTGCCTGATACAATGCTGGCTCCACCTCCTGCCAGGCGACTGATGGCTCTGTGCCTGCCATGGACGATCCTGGCCCCACCTCCTACCAGGAGGCCGATAGCTCTGCTCCTGCCAGTGACAATGCTGGCTCCACCTCCTGCTGGGCGTCTGAGGACCCAGCCCTGCTCAGTGAATAGGCCAGGTGCCTCTGCCTGGCTACACCCACAACAGACCGAGGATGTTGAGAAATTCCCCTGCATGGACAAAGGGATCAAAGCTAAAAAGAGGTATAAGAGAAGGACCCCTGAACCAAGAACTTAGATCTCTTCTGACAAGAAACCCTGAAACCAAGTCAAGAAGCCTGCTGATCCAAGGACTTGCCTACCCCTTCTGCCAGTGTGCTGTTTGCTGGGGGGAATCCTGCATTGCTTCTTTATTTTTGCCAAGGAACCAGGAGAGAGGAACTGTGTGTGTACTCTCAAACTTTGCTAAGAAAATCTCCAAGGGCTGGAAGAGTGCCAGCCTCCTGTTGAAGTCACAGGGCTAAAGGACTTCATCTGCTTAAAGTGCTGTTTGCTGGAACCTGTGAATCCAGCACTTCTGAAAGAATCCAGCAATCTCGACGCCGACGGACGTCGCCGAATCCAGCTCGACATCGTGAGTAACAGCTCCAGTGTCCCGCTTCCTCGACGCCGGCCGCCGGGCCCGATCGACGCCAGCCGCAACGCCAGTGAGTAGTGAGTTCGGCTCCAGCTCCAAGGGACCTCGTGTCTGCACCGCTGCTGATCGCATCGACTTCGTGCCCTCTCGACGCCGTGAGCGCTGCTCACTCTTGCAACTTCATCATCGACATCGACGACGACGCCGTATCCTGCTTCGCCTCGTGAGCGCTGCTCCTGCCTGACGTCTGTCGACGCCGCTGCAGGTTTCCCAGACTCCGAGGCCGGATCGACGCCGGGGACGCGATGCCGGACATCTCGACGCCGCTGATCATTGTGTGCTTTGCTGTTCCCAGGTACTGTGTTGTGGGGCTCGACGTAGCGCTCCTCGCGGTCGACGCCGAACCCTTTGGATTAACTTTGCCTCGACGTCGTGTGACTCCCGTGTGGATTACATTGTTGCCAAGAACTGTGTTTTAATGAAGAAGAGTTGCTTTTGATACGAAATACTTTGTGCTAAGAAGAAACTACACTTGAACTATTATTTTCCCGTCCAAGAGTATTTATTAAGACTGTGGTATATTTTTGTCATTATTTGGTCTTGTGCTAAGCCTTATATAAAAATCCTTATTTTTATAATACTACTGTGTCGTGTCCATTTGTAGTGTATTCACTTTATTAATGTATGTGGTCATAAAATGCTTAACACACAGCCTCTGAGATAAGCCTGTCTGCTCTGCCAAGCTACCAAGGGGATGAGCAGGGGTTATCAAAGGGTGTGATCCCCTTGCCCTGACTAGAAAAGGTGTGTCCCTATTTGTCAGAAGTATATACCTCTGCCAACTAGAGACAGCCGGTTTTAACAGTTAGCATTACAATAGCATAGGACAATGGGAGGGAGGAAGTATACAAGTATGGTTAACATTATAGTTGCTGAAGGTAGGCCCCGGGTTTCACGGTGGGGCGAAAGGTCGACGGAAGGAGACAATAGTCTCTGTTGGAGAATGGGACAGGGTTTAGATGAGGAATTTACTCATGAGGAAGGATTTGGCCTCTTTTTTGAAATGTGCAACAGAGGGGATTCTTCTGATGGAGGGTGGGAGGGAGTTCCATATTCTTGGCGCAGCCCCAGTGAACGCCCGACTTTAAGTTTTTTGTTTTCCGGTAGCGTGCGGGCTGGAGTAGGAGGTCTCTGGCAGACCATGAGTTTCTGATTCCTCCTGATAACACAAGTTTCTGTGACAGGTATGGAGGGGAGTTTGAGTATAAGGCCTTGTGAGTGATGCACGCCAGCTTAAGCTGTATTCTGGCCTTGAGAGGAAGCCAGTTCAGCATTTTCAGGTGTGGGGAAATGTGATCAAATTTCCTTGTGCCGGTGAGTAGTCTAGCGGCCGCATTGAGGCAAGCTTTTAATGGTGCTAGAGAGATCTTGGGTAAGTCAGAGAGGGTGGAGCAGCCATATTCCAGTCAAGACATGACTAGTGCTCGGACTGCCATTTTTAGGTCGGGAGTGTCCAGGAAGGGTTTCAGTGTCCATAGATAGCTCAGGTGGAATCTGGCAGATTTGGTCATCGAGCTGATGTGGTCTCTCATGTTCAAGTTGCAGTCCAAGGTTACTCCCAGCAATTTGGCCGAGTTCACAATAGTCAGTGGACAGTTTAAGGCTGTGATGGCCTTATTCCAAGTCTGAGTTTCAGGGTCGGTTTTAGGAGGGGAAATGAGAAGAAATTCAGTTTTCTTTGTGTTGAGTTTGAGTTGTTTGGAGTCAAGCCATTGGACGGTCTGCTTCAGGGCTTCATTCAGGAAGAGAACCTCCTCGAGAGATGAGATTTTGATGTAGATATGAGTGTCATCAGTGTACATATGTTAGGAGATATTTGCGCTACGGAGGACTTCGGCAAGTGGTTCTAGATAAAGGTTGAAGAGGGTGGGAGACAGCGTTGAGCCTTTCGGGACTCCTACTGTGACCGAAGAGGGTGCGGACAGGATGCTGTTGATTAGGAATCTTTGAGATCGGTTTTGGAGGAAGGAACTAAACCATTCAAGGATGGTACCATCTAGTCTCATCCTAAGTTTTAGACTTTCAAGAAGTTTCCCATGGTTGACTGTGTCGAAGGCAGAGTATAGGTCTAGGAGGATTAGGAGACAGGTTTTGCCTTGGTCAAGGGCTTGGAGGGCATCATCGACGATGTGGAGCACGGTGGTTTCAGTGCTGTGTCCTGGCCTGAATCCAGATTGGAAGTCATTGAGTAGGTGGAAGTTGTTGATATGACGACTAAGCTGCAGTTGCACACATTTCTCCAGCACTTTGGCTAAGAGAGGGATGTTGGAAATAGGTCTGAAATTGTCAGGTGAGGCTGGATCCAGAGATGGCTTTTGCAGAACGGGGAGGACTTGACCCACTTTCAGGGAGTCAGGAATTGATCCCTGCCGGAAGGAGGCATTAATTATTGTAGTCCAGCTAGGGATAATGGATTGGGAGACGGTAGCTATGCATTTGGAGGGGAGCGGGTTTTTGAAGTGATTGTTCGGCTATAAGGTAGATTGGATTTTGGAGACAGAATCTTCGTCATAGAGTGTGAAGTTGGTCCAGTGTGCTTGGTTCTTGGCTGAAGCCTGTTGGGGCGGCATGGGTGGAGGAGGCAGGTCAGGGGGGGGGGAGGTAGCGAGAATGGGGCGGAGCTAAGTTCGTCACCTAAGGTTTTAATTTTGTCCGCAAAAAACAAGGAGAATTCCTAAAATGAAATTAGAGACTTGGGGTTTTCTTTTGATGTTTTGGCCAACTTGTTGGATTGGTGTTTGACCAGTTCGAAGAGTTTGCTGGGCCTGTTCTGAGCGTTCCCCAGTTACGCTCTGAAGAATTATTTTTTTGAGTTGAGGATGTTCTTGTATGTATTTCTAGCCTGGCGGAGAAGTTTTAAGAGAGCAGCAGAGGGGTGCTGTCTCCAGATTCTTTCGGCGTGTTGGAGGGATCTCCTCTCAATGTTGAGGGATCCAGTGAGCCAGGGGTTTCTATCTTTAATTTGAGTTCTTTTTAGTTTTAGTGGGGCCAGGTCATCCAGAACGTTGGGCATAGTAGCAGAATAGTGCCCGTTGAGGTCACTGACTGTTGTGATATGCAGGGGAAGGGGAGGTCAGATTTGGACCTAGCCACGAGTTTCTTGTGGTCAAGGTTCTTAGTGTCTCTAACCCATCGTTTAGGAAGCACCGGCTGTGGGGCCCTGGTGTGGTGGTCGGACCAGTCACAGGGGTCTATTGAGATAAGCTTGATGGTTGTTTCCTTAGCAATAATCCAGTCAAGAGTGGCTCCTATCAAGTGGGTTGGGAGTAAACAAGATTGTGTCAGGGCTTGATCAGCCAGGAGGTCTTTAATGGCGTTGACATGAGGATCTTTGAGGTCGTTCCTTTCCAGTGCAAGTTGGAGTAGCAGAGGAAGATGTTTTTAGCACTGGAGGAACTCTTTGCTGTGAGGATTTCCAAGAGGAGGTCAGTGAAGGAGTCGTTCATGCCTGGGGGTGGTAAAACATGTGGAGGCTGCATATTTGGGTGGAATTATTGCAAATTGAGAGGGCAAGGTATTCGCAGGAGTCAGTGGTATCTGCCAGAATTTCCATGACATGAAGGTTAGAGATATAGATGCAGGCGATGCCCCCTCCTTTCTTGCTATGTTGTCTCTCCAGCCTCGCAATGTTGTAGTTGGGAGGGACTTAGAGGTCCAGGCATGGGGATGAAGAATCATTTAGCCATGATTCAGTTAGGATTGCTAAGTCGAACTTACTGTTCATGATGAGAGCAGCAACATCAGCGGCGTGCTTTACTGCCGATCGGCAGTTGATTACGAGACCAGTCAGGGAGCCGTCGTGGGGGGTGTCGGTGTCGGGGTAGGCAGGAGTACAGGCATTAGATTGCTTCTAGTCATACTTCTGTTACAGAGGGTAGCAGATCTGCAAGGGTCGATAGCGACCGTGCCGATGGGATGTTCTTCATTCACACCAGAGGGGCAAGGGGTGACTGGGGCTGCATTGTGGTCCTGTAGGATGGCGAGGATTTCTTTTTCAGTGAGGTCTAGTGGATTTGGTGAGGTGATGGGAGGGTTATAGGAGAGGGCACGAGCTAGGGTTTGTTCCTTCGATAGGTGGCAGGGGTCCTTGCGAGGGCGAAGGTGCCTCAGGGATAGAGGTAGAGGGTGTTTGGGGGACTCTGTAGTAGGTGGGGAAGTGGAGTTCAACTGGGGCTTGAGGCTGGCGAAGGAGAGTTCAATAAGGTGGAGGAGGTTTGTTAGATCCAGGATGGAGAAATGGATGCTCTGGATTATTTTGGTGGCTCTGGAGTGCATAGTATCAATATCACATACGGGGGGCGTGGTAGGGGTGCTATGAGGGTTAGAATGGGCTGTGATGGGAGCAGGCATGATAGGGGTGCTGGGAGCGTTAGGATGGGCTGTGATGGGAGCAGGTGCAATAGGGGTGCTAGAATGGTTAGGATGGGCTGTATTGGGGCAGTAGGGGGGTGATTTGTGGGCTAGCAGGGTTAGCTTGACCTGCATCATAGGTCTTTGGAGGTTTACCGGTCTCAGAGTCCGAGTGGGGAGCTAGACGGGAGGAGACCAGGGGTTTCGGGACGATTGTGTTAGCAGGGCCGGTAGATGAGCTGAGGGGGTTAGGGTGCTCTGTGTAGGAGACCTCCGATACTATAAGGGGAGAGGAGGGGAGGGGACCAGTGGTCTCGGGGCAGAAGTGTTGGCAGGGCCGGTAAACGGACTGGAGGGGTTGGGAGGAGTAGTGTTGGAGAACCTTAGAGAGGTGGTTTGTGGGAGGTTAGATATACAGGGCGGGCAGGTCGGAAGGTTGTCGAGATGGGTGTTGGTCGCCCTGCTAGTGTCATGCACATGGTTTCTGAGGAGGGTAAAGATGTCTGAAAATTTATTGAGGTTTTTGGTTGAGGCTGTGACCAATACAATGCCGCTTTTGTAGAGGGTGATGGTAAGGTCGGCTCGCAGGGTTGCGGAGGGCGCTATTGTGAGTTTAGTGCCATAGGGAATGTTCCTGGTTGAGCGTACATTAAGGAGGTGCTCAAGGGTATTGCGCAAAGCGTGGTTTCTTCTGGAGTAGAAAACAAGGTCGTTGATGACTGTGCCGTTGTCTGCACTGAAGCGTAGGTCAGAGATCAGAGTCTCAGGGTGATTTTTCAAGGTGAGGTGCTTGAAGTTTTTAGCGACGGTTTTGGAGAGGGTAGGGGGATAAACCAGGGTGTATGTGTTTACCCCAGTAGCAGTCAGACCAGGAGCAACCATCTTGACAAGGGTTGGGCATCAAGGAGCGACCTGGGTCGGTAATCAGAAGAAATCCATATGTCCGTAGATTTAGAATAGTAACTTTGAGAGGTAAGAGTTTGGCCGGCTCGAAGTGAGATGAGATTCCTGGAGCTTTCCGTGTACCAACAACCTCTTTTATTTTTTTTTCCTTGATTACTATGGTAGGTCAGTTTGGCCGGGTCGAAGTGAGACGAGATTCCTGGAGCTTTCCACATACCAACAGCCTCTTTTTATTTTTATTTTTTTTATTGATTACTATGGTAGGTCAGTGCCACTTCAAGATGGCCGCCACCTGAGCGAGCATGGCTCAGGGTGCAGTAATGGGCCCTTGATTGTTGAGAGGGTGCAGTCCTCTTTCTGTTACCACTGCTGAACCAGACTGGTTGGGGTACAGCAGTGGGACATGGTTCCAGAGACATGGTCCTTCCTGGCGCTGACACAGCACTTCATCCATCTGGTTCTTTGAGTCTGAAGGCTCTTCCACATGGGGAATGGCATGGGGAATGGCATCATTCACAGTCCGATTCATGATGAGAACTCTAGGGCTCACCTTGGCTCTGAGAAGTGTAGAGGGCACACTCCATGTTCTGTCTGTTTGCCAGGGCAATTCTGTGAACCTGGTTTAGAGTTCACATAAGTCTTTCGGCCTCTACGTTAGTTTGAGGCCAACACAGCGTGATTTGTCTGTGATAGATGGCACAGAATCTTAAGTAATGAACATTAGCTGTGAAGATTGTGAAACAGCTAATTACGGACCTTTTTCTTATGATTTGTGTTCAGAGTTCAGAGGTGTTTGAAGAAGACATTTTTATTCAAACACCACTTGTTCATAATAATTTTTCTGGGAAATGAGAACAGATTGTGAGAAACATGACACATACTGTTTCAAAAGAAAGGATGTTTTCTGAAATAAAAGAACACAAAAGAAAGATACAAAACAAATAAGGATAACATTCTCTGGAATGGCATCCAGTAGTTGAGTCCAATCAGCAAAGGAGAAAAAGATTCTTTCATTTAAAACATTTTTTTTGTTCTTTGACCAAAAGGGTATGTACACATGTTATGAGATGAATGCTTCTTTCTTAAGGATTAGACTTATGGAGATTGTGTGCTAATGTGCTTTTCGGTTCACAGGAATGAACGGTTTTGTAACCTTGGTAGTTTGCAGTAGTTATAGATTGCCTGTTTTCATTTGAAAGGAGAGAAGTTTATGAATGGAGAAGGTAATCCATAGACTTTGTATTAGCGAGATTACATGAAAGTAGTTTCTATATGTTTTAATAATCTTTGAATTCTTTTTTCAGGTTTTCTTCCTTTTCTCTGCTGTCCCTACCCTAATTCCTTTCCCCCCCACTTGATCACCTTAAAACTCTGTGCCTTCATGGTAAGCGGTATTGGGGATATCAAGAGGTGGACCATTTTGTTTATCGAGCTGATCCAGTCGTGAACCTTTTGACATTTAGTGCGTGAAACCTTGACAGAAGGCCTTTTCCAATATGTAACAATCCCTAAAAAGACACCGGGTTTATTAGTTGTCAGGGACCTACGCTGATTCTGGCATGACACCTTCCTCTGATATCACTATAAATATATTGGAGGGTCTAGCACACAATGTGTTCTCACAGTGTACCCAAAAAACAGCTTCAAACCAAATGTATCAGAGACAAAAGAGTCATCCCTACAGTGATCAAGGAGGGATTCCCATCAGTCACCACACGGAACCGCCCTTCATCATTTGGGATTCCTCCAAGGCCATTGCTGGGATAGCCCATCAATTATCACGGTCGGGAGTCCTGATATTAGGAGGAGCTCCACCGCCGGGCAGTAGGGTCTAGCTGGGGTCTTCCTTCTCAAATTATGAGGATGAAAATATCAAACCCTGGGGACTGATGTTGCAGTGCTCAAAAGGTGTGAAAAAATGAAAAAAACTAGTGAATGTAAAATAGGATAGGGGGGTACTTATAACTTTATTCTGGTGTTACCCTACCTTCCAATGTTAAAAAGTAGTAGTTAAGTGACAGTCAGAAAAAATATAAAGACCGTCTAGATGTAAGGCGTGGTCGACATGTTTCAGCAAATAATGGACATGTTTGTCATTGCTTTCTTCAGGACCATATTAATAATAGCTACTGCAAGATAAGTGATAGTGAATATAATAAGTGCTCAAAATCAAAATAAGATACAGAGATCACCTGATATCACTAGGTGTTCTGCTCCCTCTTAACATGATTTCTAGAGAAAAGCGAGAACAGATAAGGTTTGAAGACTGTAGATAAGGGTGTTCTGTTAGAGAAACAGTTTGGCATTACATACATAGTTATGTTTAGTAATGAGTAACAACATAGTTTGCTGGATGCCTCTAAGTAATGAAGCGCATATAATCATTGGGCCTGATATGTTAGCTGCCAATGAAAAAATATAACCCCATCTTACCATTTCTGTAAGAGGTATAGACCTCACCCCACCTGGCCACGGCTCAGGAAAGAGGAGAAGCACCGCTCTGAAGTAGAAAAATGCATACATTAATACATTGAGGCTACTAGTATATTCTAACGGTCAAAGCAGCGCAGGTTTAGACCAGGAGATAGCTCACTCTCAAGATTGTACATGGCAACATATATATATATATATATATATATATATATATATATATAAAAGATTCAAAGTGTGAGACCACATAAGAGAATGCTGCTTAAGTGGAGAAGAGCTCTATTTATGTTGTTATTCCCCAATCTCGAAGAGATTAGAGCCAATGAGATTAGAGTCAATGAACCACACACTCGATCTAAATTTCTGTTTTATCAAAGACACAGGTTTATGCTTCATAGTTAGAAAAAAACGGAGTCAAAACAATGCGTTCGAGTCTCGTAAGGCACGAAGTCCGTGCACCATCACTAGCCCACCTAATATCTCCCCACTCCTGCGGGTCATGTTTATTCGAGCAAGAGAGAAACATGCGAGGCCGTAACATTGCCACGTAACCCATTTCAAACGATAGCTTTGTTAAAGCCCATTAGATTCGTTAGGGCATTTCGAACGATAGCTTTGTTAAAGCCCATTGGCTTCGTGGTAAATGTCACACACACACGTATTGTTTCCCCATTAGGCGCATCCTTTAAAATAACCAAGGTAAAGCATTCTATAAAACATGCTGAGCCCCCATAAAGTCTTTCTTACCTGTCCGTCGGTACTACAGCGTCGGCATCCAAGCCGATCGGGGAGGTACCGACGGAAGGTGTGGGACCGGTTATATTCCCAAATCTGATTGGCCTACAGGGCTCACATGACGTTTCTAGGTAGTTGCATCACTTTGTAAGCCCCTGCGCCACATTATTCCTACGTCAGGTGTAATGTATGCAAAAGGGACGTATTGACGCAAGAAAGGGTCGTAGAGGTGACACAGTGAATAAACTGGAGGCCTCATTTCTGAAAAGTGACGCATCGCTGTGTAAAAACAGCGATGCGTCACTTTTCTGTGCGCACTCCTTACGACATTCCTGATGTGTCATATTTAATGTATGACGAATCATGTCGCAAGGAGTTACAGATACGTCAGTATTTCTGACGTATCTGTAAACACAAAAGTGACGCATTGCTGGAGTGCGTCACAAAAGTGACGCAACTCCAGTAATGTGTCCTTTCACATGGGGAAAGCACCATGTGAAAGGTCTTGCGTCAGTCTTACGCCTGCTGTGAGGCAGGCGCAAGATTTTGACGCAACAGCATCCTAAAAGTGACGCAGTGAAATCTCATAGATTTCACTGCGTCACTATTACGAAGCTTTTGCGGGGGAACGCCCCCTCTGCATACATTATACCTGACGCAGGTATATTGTGGCGCAGGGTTTTAAAAAGTGACCCATCTACCTAGATGCGTCACTTTTTAAATATAGCGCACCGAGGCGCATTTTTTTACACCGCTGGTGCATCACAAAAAGTGATGCACAGGCGGCGCAAAACTGTTGCAAGTCCTTCATAAATAAGGCCCTGGATTTTCCCCGTGCTTCGCTCCCCGGTGCGCTTCCTGGTGTGCTTCGCCCGGTGCGCGTATCGGGCGCTCCCCCCGCGCAAATCGAAAAAAAAAAAAATTTTTAAATGCCCCGCGGGACCTTATTTTAGCCCCCACATCAAACCTAGGGGGTCAGGAGGGGGTATACCCTGCCCCCTTATAGTCATTTCTCCCTTTTTTTTATGTCACCTCTTGTGTCTCGATCCTACTGAGACACAAGATGGCAGCCGCTCCGGACTGTTTTGAATGTTTACAGACACCCATGAGCCAATCAGCTTTCCGCGCGCAAGTCGCGTGTCGCGCCTGGTGCGCTCCCCGGCGCGCGCACCGGAGCGCGCCTATAGATATATATATATTTTTTAACCTAAATTACTCAAAATCCACTGGAGCACATATCTTGAGACATAGCAAAGGCACATCGGGCTACCAGTCCATACAATTTTGCCAAGTTTGGTGGAAATCCATTCAGCCGTTCGGGCTAAAAGTGAAATAGACCGCCCTATGGAAATTAACATGGGGAAAACGCGTTTTGGGACCCCCCTTTTATCTGGGCCCCCGCTTGACGAATCCCCCCCAAACTTTCAGGGAAGGACCGGAACGCCCGAGGCCATTTTGAGGAAATTTTCAGTCAGATTCGTCAACCGGCGCCAAAGTTATTCCAAATAGAATTTTGAGATTTAACATTGAAAAAAATCCTAACTATAACCACCTACTGGCGACCGCCAGTAGGTAATATATATATATATATTACCTACTGGCGGTCGCCAGTAGGTATATATAGTTAGGATTTTTTCTCTATGGGATTTTTGAAAATTCTATGTCTAATAACTTTGGCGTTTGTGGCTGGAATTGGCTGAAATTTTCAGGAAAATGGAACATTTTGTTTCTGAGCAGCCCCTGACAATTTGGGGGGGTTTCATCAAGGGGGGGCCGAGAAAAAAGGGGGGTCCCAAAACGCGTTTTTCCCATGTTAATTTCCATAGGGCGGTTGGCCTCACTTTTAGCTCGAACGGCTGAATGGATTTGCACGAAACTTGGCACAATTGTAGGGACTGTTAGCCCGATGTGCCTTTGCTAGGTCTCAATATATGTGCTCCAGTGGATTTTGAGTAATTTAGGTTCAAAAAAAGATATATATCTGGGCGGAGCCTAACCACACATCTGATCTGATTGGCTGTCAGCACTTCATCCAAGAAGTGTTGGCAGCCATCTTGGGACCAATATACATGATAGCACCTCATTAAAAAGCATTGTAGTTAATAGAGGGTTTTAGGACTTTAGTTACATTATAAATCATTTGTTGATGGTACCATACTCGTTTTAGGAATTGTGGTGGGTTCTAAGGTGATTTTACCATGTGAAAAAACCTTCTGCTGTGATATCATGAATATTGTTTGAAAGAAAACTAATATCTCATGATTTTCCCACAGTGGTTTGGAAGGGGATCTATAAGCTAAACTGAAAGCATATTTTCTGTAAATTCACATTATCTTTCTCAGCCATGTGAAAATGAAGTCTGACATTCTCAGTAAAACATGTACATCCAACAAGGACAGAGACTGTCAGTTGATTCCTTTGTGTTCTACTGCAGCCTCCTAGAGTGTTCTAAAGAACAACTAGAGCGCTAACAGTCCTACTTATTACAAAGGTATGGCACACCTGAAGCCATCTTGATTGGAATAAAGTGGTAACTCTTAAAACATTTAATTTAAAAAGAAACAACATGAGGGGGTATATTTTGCCATAGAAAGTATGATTAGTGCTGCAGAATGAAAAATTAGGGCACATTTTGAGTGACTTCTCAAATCCTTTTCTATTTCATTAAAACATTCTGACATGCAGTCTCCCAAAATGGCCACCAGAGACAAAAGAGCCCAAATGTAGCCCAAATATCACCCAGATGTAGCCCAAGTATAGCCCAATGACAGAATGTCCCAGAGTGTTCTAAAGAACAACTAGAGCGCTAACAGTCCTACTTATTACAAAGGTATAGCACACCTGGAGCCATCGTGATGGGAATAAAGTGGTAACTCTTAAAACATTTAATTTAAAAAGGAACAAAATGAGGGGGTATATTATGCAATAGAAGGTATTATTAGTGCTGCAGAAAGAAAAATTAGGGCACATTTTGAGTGACTTTTCAAATCCTCTTCTATTTCATAAAAAAATTCTGGCATGCAGTCTCCCAAAATGGCCACCAGAGACAAAAGAGCCCAAATGTAGCCCAAATATCACCCAGATGTAGCCCAAGTATAGCCCAATGACAGAATGTCCCAGAGTGTTCTAAAGAACAACTAGAGCGCTAACAGTACTACTTATTACAAAGGTATGGCACACCTGAAGCCATCTTACTTGGAATAAAGTGGTAACTCTTAAAACATTTAATTTAAAAAGGAACAAAATGAGGGGGTATATTTTGCCATATGAATTATGATTAGTGCTGCAGAAAGAAAAATTAGGGCACATTTTTAGTGACTTCTCAAACCCTCTTCAATTTCATTAAAAAATTCTGACATACAGTCTCCCAAGATGGCCACCAGAGACAAAAGAGCCTAAATGTAGCCCAAATATCACCCAGATGTACCCCAAGTATAGCCCAATGACAGAATGTCCCAGAGTGTTCTAAAGAACAACTAGAGCGCTAACAGTCTTACTTATGACAAAAGTATGGCACACCAGAAGCCATCTTGATTGGAATGAAGTGGTAAGTCTGAAAACACTCAATTTAAAAAGGAACAACATGAGGGGGTTAATTTTGCCATAGAAAGAATGATTAGTGCTTCAGAAAGAAAAATTAGGGATCATTTTGAGTGACTTCTCAAATCCTCTTCTATTTCATTAAAAAAATTCTGACATGCAGACTGAAACATGCACTTTGAATACCAGCAGCAGACGTCCCTGGTGAGCAGTAGCTTTACTACAGTGATCTAATGTGCAACTAGAGTGCTAACATTCAGAATTTATGGCAAATGTGTGACACATCTGAATGCCTTCTTGATGGAACCAAAGTAAACAAGCATTGAAAATGCAATAGATCTCGCCCTCGTTTAAGTTAAAGCCATTCTGTTTGTAATGAGGTGGCTTTTTAGCTTTGCTTTTATTAGTGTTTTTTCAACTTTCATGTAAATAACATGCATCTGTATGCATATAAGTATATGTATGCATGCATTTATGTTTGTATTTATATAGATATACAGATGATATATGTTTATATATGTATGTATATATATATATTCACTGAAAAAACCATAGGCTATAGACCATATATAGTTAGGAATTAGCATTTACAAAACCTTGAAAATTCACTGAAAAAACCATAGGTTATAGACCATATATATTTAGGAATTAGCATTTACAAAACCTTGAAAATTCACTGAAAAAACCATAGGTCATAGACCATATATAGTTAGGAATTCGCATTTACAAAACCTTATTTTACTCACACAAAACCATTGAAATTCCATATATAGTTAGTTGCACTAACTATATATCGCGCACCCGCAATCCACTGCTGATGATGTCACATATTACATCATTCATGACATGGTCAGTGACATCACTGATGACATCACTGATGACATCTCAAATGACATCACTGATGACATCACTGATGACAACATCCAGTGACTGTATGTTTCTGTAAAGTTAAAATATGTCTTACATATTGAAGAATGAGTGGATGTATAAGTGTCTGGATGAAGGATTTAGTAGGTGCATGACTGACTGTATGAGTGAGTGATTAAATGTGTCTCACTGAGTGCATGGGTTAGTGACTAAACTGTCTTAATTTGTGCATCATTATGTCTGTTGTTCTGTAAACTGTTGCATGTGTTGATAAGTAGCTATATGAGTAACTATATGGGTTATTGATTGGTTGCCCAAGTATTTGTATGGGAGACTGAGTGTGTGTGTGGGTGGCTGGGAGGTGTATGACTCTGTGCATAGATGTGTGAGCAGTTGATTCACTAGATGTATGGTTTCAAAAGTGCATGTGGAAACAGCTGTATGGGCGGTTGACTGTGTGCATGAGTGTATTGGTGAGTGAATGGATATCTCAGTGCTACATGTCAAAGTAAGTACATATGTAAAACACAGTACATGTGAGAGTTGACATATATGAATAACTGTGCATAAGAGCTCAGTGAATGTGTGAGTGGCTGTATGGATCATTGTGAACTTGTATCAGGGATTGTATAAGAGAGTAAATATGTGTTAGTATATGTTTGAATAAGTAAAGTTTGTATAACTGTATAGTTGAGGAAATGGAGGTGTGATTGATTCTTTGCATGACTGACTAGGTGTGTGAGTAACTCCATGGATGAGTGACAGTCTGTGAGTGTCTGTTTACACTGATTGTATCTAAGGTTATATTAGAGTCTGAAGAGGTTCATCGTATTATCACATGAATGATATCATCAGTGATGTGATCAGTAATGTCAAATGAGATGTCATCAGTGATGTCATCAGTGATGTCATTTGAGATGTCATCAGTGATGTCATTTGAGATGTCATCAGTGATGTCATCAGTGATGTCACTGACCATGTCATGAATGATGTAATATGTGACATCATCAGCAGTGGATTGCGGGTGCGCAATATATAGTTAGTGCAACTAACTATATATGGAATTTCAATGGTTTTGCGTGAGTAAAATAAGGTTTTGTAAATGCGAATTCCTAACTATATATGGTCTATAACCTATGGTTTTTACAGTGAATATATATATATATATATATATATATATATATATATATATATATATATATATATATATATATATATATATATATATGACTCCCAGTAGAGACCATCCCACAGGGAAAGCCAGGACGGGTTCCCCAGCGGTATACAGCGCCAGGACGCCGGCTGGCAACAGTGCGCTTTACAAGTAATACATTACATTAAAGCTCCCAGTCGCTACCTCCAATTTCCTCAGACCGGCAAAGCGAAGACAGAGACAGACCACAATTCAGGTGACAGTTTCTTTTTACTGCAGCTTGTAAATGGTAGTTAAAACAGCAATGACGCGTTTCAGGCGTAGTTGCCCATGTTCACATGCAGTTAGTTACAAGTAAAAATAACTTTTTTATAATGCAAGTCACTCCGCCTACTTCCCGCCTCCAGCTTGGTCATGTGACCTATAGACATAAACAAAATACTGTTTACCCAAAATCTCGGGGGCTAACAGCATACATTATAAGTTTAAAGATCCTCTAAATGTAACAATATATCATATAAAGGTAATTTCATATTATAATCTGCACAAATGCACATATTTGATGTTGAATGGAAAGTACAGCACATAATGTACAACATGTAGTGTAGACTAAATACGTCAATTGTGAAATATTTTCAGGATAAATCCATGAACTGATAAATTTAAATCTGTTCCAAACTATGTGCAAAATCATAGGTCACTAGTTCCTCTCCAAACTAATAACATTTATGTTGGAAATTAGTAGGCGTTAAAGTGCAAAAATTAGTGCAAGAGATATAAGTTAAGTGACTGAACTATACTGCCCCGTGTGCAAAAAAGCTTTCAATAACAGTGCAAATATCCACGTCTAAAAAAGTGATAAAAAGGACTTATAATGATAAACACGAATTTGAGTATTAAAAATGGATTAGCATGTTACCCTTATCAAAATTGGCTGCAGCCATATTATATTAATAAAAGGCACGTCTAAAACATTTGTAAAAACACTCGTAATTTCATTATATGTAGAAAACGTGAACAGAAACCTCATAAAACAACAATTCATGAGATACAAATAGACAATAGAATAGAAAAGATGAAGTGGAGGCAATGCATATAAATACTAAGTCTATGCATAAAATAAATTAGTTCTAGTGTGGATAACAGGGAACCTGACTACCCAACACTTATATACAAATAAGTATATTGTAAAACAGGTAAGATCCCTGAAGCAGAGATTCCAGATGGACAACAGGGAACCTGACTGTCCACCCGGGACGGTCAACGGTAGGGACATTAAGTCACAAGAAAGTTTACATATAAATCAGGAACTCAAGGGCCTAAAAAGACTGAATGGGCTAGCTGTCAATAGTTTTTAAAGCTTACAGGAAATTATGTATATCTTCTGTATTGTTAAGGCCATTCGGCCTCTTACGATCAAATTCCAAGATGAATCGAGTTTCCAACTGTCTCAACAGAAGTTCCCTATTACCCCCTCTACGGGGTTGAGGGACTGAGGCAATTACAGAATAAGACAGACAGTTCAAATCCTTGTCATGTTTAAGAGCAAAGTGCCTTGCTACCGGATAGGCCAAGTCATTATGTAGTATGGCTCTTAAATGCTGGAGAATCCTGACGTGCACTGGCGATTTTGTACTGCCTATGTAATTTAAATTACATGTGCACGTCAGGACATATACCGCAAATTCGGTCTTACAGGTATAATTGCCTTTAATAGGAATGTCACCAGAATCAAATGGAATATTGTAGTGAGTTTTGTTGATGCCGAAATAACAGACTCTATAATGAGAACAATTTCTGAACCCCGATTTGGGTTGGAGCAAGGAAATCTGTTGTTTGAGTTCAGGACTACTAGTGTCCAGCTCAGTTCCCATACTTTCAGCTCTCCGGAATGTGACCAATGGCTGACTTGGTAGTTCATGATCTAAAATGTTATCAGTCAGCAATATAGGCCAATTCCTTTTGACAATGCCCCTGATCTTATTTTCTTCATTACTATAACTAGTAATGAATCTGGGGCACTCATTCGTAGTCGCTTCAGTAGAAGCAGAAATCTCATTGGTATCTTGAATGACAGCTTCCCTGGACAACAGACAGTCTCTGGATTTTAAACTAGCCTTAGCCAAGGCATCATTAAAGATCTTGATTGTGTATCCACGTTTTTTCAATCGGACCCTTGGTTCCTTAGTACAATTCTCAAAATCCCTGGGAGAACTACAGATTCTTTTTAGTCTTATTCTTTCCCCGTAGGGGATACTGGATATCGTATGTCAAGGGTGCAGGCTGGAAGCATGAAGGGTGGTGTTCCCCGCTGTAGGTTTTCTACAGAGGGTGAATTCAAGACGATTAGCATCAACATAAACTTTAACGTCAAGAAAATCTATGGACTCTTTGCTAATGTGTGAGGTGAATTTAAAGTTGAAATCATTCTCATTAATTTCTTCAATAAATGAAAGAGCTTCGTTTTGATCACCTTGCAATAGAATAAAAATATCGTCAATATATCGCAGGTACCGAATGATTTTTTCACGGACCCAAACTCCATGTGTGGAATATAAAACCTGCTCCTCCTACCAGCCCACGTGTAAACACGTGTAGCTGGGGGAGAAGCAGGATCCCATGGCCACACCTCTCTGTTGCTTCCAAACATCTTTCCCAAACATAAAATAATTGTTATTGAGACACCATTCAATTAAATTCAGGATAACCTTATTGTGTTCATGCAGTTCTGCCGGCCTTTTGTCTAGAAAGTGTTTGAATGCCCTTAGTACATCCAAATGTCCTATACTTGTATATAAGGATTCTACATCCAAAGTTGTTAATAACATGTCCTCCTGCCATTCCAAGTTGTCAATCTTGTCCAAGAAATCACCCGTATCTTGGACATAGCTGGGCAAATCCTTAACCAGGCTTTGTAAAAAATAGTCAATATATTGCCCCACATTCTTGCTCATGTATATATAAAACCAGTCTGGAGCTAAACATCAAAAGCAGTTGGCTTTCCCCAAAGAATGTTTTCTTTAAATGCAGCACTTGTCATGCGTGTAAATTAGGGATTAACACTACATCGTTCACCACTGCCTTTTCGGACGTTCCCATTAAATTGATTTGTCACTTCACTTGTCGCACTGAGTTCGCAGTATACGTGTTAAAAGTGGGAAAGTCCCAAAAGGAGTCCACATCTCAAAAACGTATGTCTGTATGAAATACTTCGACATTACAGCATTAAAAGAAAAGCTACAGAAAATATAACAGAAATGAAATATGCAATAATTGGATGTGACGGATATTTAGTAAAGCATGCCAAAGGAAATCTTATTAACCACATAAAACTTAGGGGTCTATGTCCAAAAATTGCTGCCAACTAACGTTAGCGATAGTTAGCAGCAATTTTCCTACCTCCCTGTACCGCTGAAAACTATCGCCATAGTACTGATGTATTTACAATACTTTGCTACATGGCAATAGTTTCTCATCGCGGGAGGAATTATTGACGTTAACCTCTGCATTACGGTGATAAAAATGTTGCCGCTAAGGTGAAAAAAGTGGCGGCCAGCCAGCGGCCAGAAACTGCATGCTAATCAGCATGTTGCCACTTTTTTCACAATACGTGGGAAAGTCCACTACAAAATGCCCACGAAGTACATAAAACACCACCCAAAAAAAACCATACCTGTAGAACCATGGAGGAAGCTGGACCCAGTAATGCAGGAGAGAACAATTACCCCAATACCACAAACAGCCAGGAGGACCAGCCAGAGATCCAGAGGAAGAGAAAGAAAAAAAACAGGTTCAGCCAGCAGGAAAATGAGATCCTGATTGCGGAGATGACAGACAAACACCAGTTCTTTGTCAGCTCCACTGTGTCATTGGGGACCAAAAATGCATAATGGCAGTCCATCATAGCCAAGGTGAATGCTGTTGCAGAGGTCAAGAGGACAGTGATCGACTGCAAGAAGTGGTGGCATGATGCAATGCTCAAGCCCAAGCAGAAACTGGCCAACAATCGCCAGGCTGCAATGCAGACCGGAGGTGGGAGTCCAGTGCCACAGGAGGAGCTCGATGCCCTGGAGGAACTGGTGTCTGCAGGCATTTGCGAGGAGTCGGTGGTTGGAGTCCAGGGACAGGATAGTGCTGACCATGACCAGCTATATCAGCAACAGGGTGAGTAACAAAAATGGACTGGGGTGTTGGGGGATGTGACCAATGTCACTCATGCCAAAATAAATCTCACCCAGCGCACACCCAAAATTATTGCAGAACTTGTCCCAGATACTATTGTACCTGAGAGTATAGCCACATATCACTATAGTCAATGAATATATTGCAATACACATATTGGTGCTGTCACATACTTGGAAATCTGAACAGAAAAGTAATCAAAAATATAGCAAAATAAATATTTACTTCAGACTACAAAATAAGGACAACATGAACAAGCAAAGGGGCACATTGACTGGAGAGGTGGCAGAGTGTCACATTAGCCTCCTTTCCTCAGCACAACGCACATACAAATTGTCTATACAGGGCTGCATCTCGTTGACAACAAAATGATGATGCAGTGTGAACAAAACCGATGAAGGTCAGAAGTGAGTATGCCACCACCATTGGCAGCACACATGCACCATTGTGCACGGGTGTCTGAATTTTGTGCAAGAATGTGTATGTGCAGTAAGCTCCCCTTCACGCCATGTACAATCTTAATATCATCTCAGACACCCGTGCACAATGGTGCATGTGTGCTGCCATACAATAATGTGGTACAACCTACTCATCTGCCACTACTGAACACAACTGGTGCTACATGTGTGTAGAAATTGCCCACTCACAATTGGCATACTTGTAAAATGGAAAAAAAAGAATAAAACTATAATGTTACATCAGTGATGTTGTACAATGATTAGTTATCCTGCATGTAATAGGTATCTCCTCCCAAACACTTTGAATGGACATTATCATGCTGTCTGCTTGTAAAATGATAAAAAGCATTATCATGCTTGACACACACATACAACAGCATCTCACCTTTACATTGCAGAGGGACAAGCATCACCTCCTGCACACCAGCCTATCCCATTCTTCAATGATGAAGATGAAGACATCTCAACTATTGACCAGGACACCCTCCAAGAGCTGCTCAACTCCACTGGCAGCCCATCTCCGGAAGCAGTGAAATCCAGCAACGTCGTGGTAGCTCCACCCCCTACATAAATCACACAGCAGCAAACACCTACCACCACAGCTGTCTCACAGGACTTGGAGGACCCTCTTCAAAGATTTCAACATTGTATGGTAGAGGTCCAGCAAGAGATGGCTGTCCAGGTGCGGATGGAGTTTGACAGCCTGTCAGCCAAAATAGATGGGGTACGTGGGTCTCTCAGTCCCATTAGGGACCACCTAGAATCTATCAGAGGCACCCACAGTCAGCTCCATGCTCTCCAGCATTCCATGGCTGAGATCGCTGGAGTACTGACTCAGAGATAAGAACAATTGTCCAGTCAAAGTGGCCCCAGTGATATCACAAGGAGTTGCATCACATGAATGATCATGGAGAACATGGAGTGGATGCAAGTTTGGCACTTGGAAGCCATGGTTGCACACCACAGAGAGGTTGCTGGAGTACTCGAAGCCCTGCAGATTCTCATCACAGCAATGCTGCCTCAACCTTTGGCACAGATGACTGCTGCTGCACCTTCAATATCCACATTTCATCCCCCTGATGTGTCACTGGCTCAAATTACCCCGGACAATCTTCCATCACGCACACTGGAGGCACATGACACATCAGAGGAGGAAGATGTTGACGAATCAACAATCTTTAGAAGAAGTCAGCAGTAGCAGTCATCTCTGTCAAATGGACTGTTTCTGTCTGGATCTGTGCCTAGCATTATGCCCCTGAACATCATCTTCAACTGTCCCTCGAATCACTCTGCGACACTCATCTTTGATACAATATTGATTTCCTTTTTTTGTGTTGTTCCGAACGACACCGCAATCACCCTGCTGACTGAACTCTGCCTCTTCCTCAACATGTCTCTGCACATGTTCTCCTCTGAACTCTGTCTGCCCTCCCCCTGGGCATTCACACAATGGTTTGTTGTTGCACAGATAACTAGACCAGCCTCCCACATCAGTCACTGCACATGTAAACAAAATCATTGAACGGTGATGGATTAAACCCAGATCTCTTGACTGGGTGTGAGTGTCTGATTGATTCAGAAGCTCCGTCCATCACCAACCCCTTTTGTACCGCTTTTGGCCGCCATAAGTGTGGCAGGGTATACTCAGACGTGAGTCCCTTGCTCACTTTGCCACTGGATTCAAGCAAGCCGGGCTGAAGAAGAATGGAATGCCAGAAACCGGTCCTCGGAAGCTTGTTTCCGGTCAAGGGAAGACCTGGCTTGGCAGTTCGGGCTGCACTGTTCCCATGAGGCACAGGGTCAGACTGATTTGCATATAGCCATGTCTGAACTGGGGTGGCATAGTGGGCTAAAGAACGGTGATGGAATAAACCCAGATCTCTTGACTGGGTGTGAGTGTCTGATTGATTCAGAAGCTCGGTCCATCACCAACCCCTTTTGTACCGCTTTTGGCTGCCATAAGTGTGGCAGGGTATACTCAGACGTGAGTCCCTTGTTCACTTTGCCACTGGATTCAAGCAAGCCGGGCTGAAGAAGGCTGGAATGCCAGAAACCGGTCCTCAGAAGCTTGTTTCCGGTCCAGGGAAGACATGGCTTGGCAGTTCGGGCTGCACTGTTCCCATGAGGCACAGGGTCAGACTGATTCGCATATAGCCATGTCTGAACTGGGGTGGCAGAGTGGGCTAAAGAACGGTGATGGATGAAACCCAGATCTCTTGACTGGGTGTGAGTGTCTGATTGATTCAGAAGCTCCGTCCATCACCAACCCCTTTTGTACCGCAACAAAATCATTGAGTCACAAAGATGTGTGTTGGCTGTTAGCAATCATGTCAGAAATGTGCCAACAATGCATGTTCAGGGTTGCCATTACTACTAATCAAAGAACATCTGATGAAGGGAAAATGCCTACTCTGTGTCCATGAAATGCAATGTGAGTGTCTGACACGTGAGACATAAAAAATACCCTGATCTGTTAGAAAACACTGTCTCCAAGAAAGAAATTAACTACATAACGATGATGTCGATTGTGATGTGTAACAATGCTAACGTCAGTGTACAGACACATGAAGGGCCTATGTACAAGGCCTTATCACCAACACAAGCTCACTATGTGTGATGCTGTGGTGGCAAACTTAGCGTGGCTTAACACTGCCTTGTTGAGAAGGCACCCTTTCACGCCATGGTTAGTGTGAAAGGGATGATCCGTGTTTTGTGGTGGGCTTTTCAGCGCAACACCCATTCATTTTGACCCAGTCCCCATGTACAGGGACAGCATACATAGGAGGCAGTGCATACATATTGATCATGGTGAACCTGCTCTAAACATGGCAAAAAAATGAGAAATGCATCTTACCGGCAGTTATCTGCTTCTCACATGTGTGCTGCCCTGTGAAGCACACATGGAAAAAGCTACATGACATCGATTGTGTATGTATAGGAAGGTGTCCCTTCCTGAACATAAATGTCATGTAAAAACAATGCCATTTAGTGACTATCATGTGCTGCAGGAAGCAGCACACATAAAAAGTAAGAAAAAGGAATTTTAGGATTGTCAGTGTGCAGGAAGGGACACCTTCCTACGCATAAACAATCATCCCCTAAAAGCAGGCACCCTTGCACTATGGTTCAATGGAGCCTGCGTTGCTGCTACACTGTTAACAGTGTTATATAACAAAAGATATGGCAAAACTGATAATTAAATCCCAAAGCACCGGTTGACAACCAGAGCAGAAAGATTATTCCGAACTGGGCTGGGCTACTTAATAGCTGTTTATTCAAAGAGATTTAGAAAATATAACAAATGAATCAATTCAAACACAGTACTGTACAATTATAAAAAGACACTTGGACACAGCACAGTAGGAATATACAAGATGTGATCAAGATATAGGGGCATCAACACTCAGTCAATCGTGTCACATTCATTCAGCTTGCATACGTACATTCATACCAACCACTCCACCTAACTGGGATAACAAATGTACCAGCTTCGGAAGTGGGAGAAGGAGAAAAGACAACACAGGGGAGGAAGAAGACTGCTCTCTCAGTTTATATAAAACGTTTTCCAAAACAAATTATGAAAAACTGTACACTCCAGACACTCAATACCAGTACAAATTGTCAGAAAAACAAATTGTCATAAAAACATATCATAAGACTTGTGTACTTAGAGATTCACTCAAAAATGCACTATAAATCAACACTTGAGTGATAAGAGCAGACAGAGGCCTACGCGTTTCGAATCCCTGATTCAGAGGGGATTCTCCTCAGGGCCAAGACAATTCTGCAAAACAGAAAATATAAAATATCCTTGTGAAACTGCATGAAAGAGTAACCAAACTTATGAGCATTACACCACCAGCAACACACACAGCTTACCCTCTGTAATTTCAACGGGGAGCCTATTGCAGACTGGAAAGCTTCCTACACGATTGGAAAGAAAGTAGAGGGAAACCATGTTATGATAAATGAAAAGAACAACGTGTGTCAGTGAACGGAGGGCGATGGGTGGGCGTTTAACAAGGAGGCATAGTTTACCTATTGCGAGTGGCGAAGGATCAGTCATCCACGGGCATCTAAATTAATACGCAGCAGTCAGGAACCAAGAGGGACCTGGGGGGCGATAGGGCAATATTAAGATGGGTGAACGAGTCTGAAGGCTGAATACACTATCAACAATCTGGCAGCCAAATGAATCTCTTTAATCCATGACGAGTCGCACACTCAGTGGACTTACCGGGAAGCAGCATAATAGCTCGGAAGAGCCCGGTCAGCGTCGTATGAAGCACTGATCCCTCGGTTATGCGCTGTGGCGGTACAGACGCGAGGATTGAAGCCTCCGTTGTAAACAAATTTGGCGGGTTGCGTTATGAACTAGCGGCGTTCCTAGTCTCACGAGGCTGAAATCCAAGATGATGGAAAACATTACGGGGCCATCGCGTCTTCACATATATAAAGACGCCCATAAAAAGCATATTGCACAGTGCAAAAAGATGCTTACCCGGTAGAGGTCTGGCCTCTCCACGGAATTGCTGGACGGGCGAGTGGCACTAATCTCCCGTGCATGCGCAACAGACGAATGCTGACAATCTAAGGACTCTATTGCTTTTAACCCTATCCTGGCGTCACAAGGACCCGCCCAAAGGCGGGGATAGTCTTTGAAACGTAGATCCATGGTAATGGGAACTTGGTGAAAGACAAATGGAAGCTAATGAAAATGTTGTCATCACCCTATATATCCACATACGATGGAAGAAGTATTTCCATATAAACACGCAATAGACTCATCTTTAGAAAATGGTAAAATGCATTACAAGAGACGGTACCTTACAACTTGTAAATTTCAGACAATTCATTTAGACCAGTGACGGCCGTATCAAATTTCACAATGAGGAGTGCCTCCCTTTTACATAACTTGGAGTCCCAATCTCCTCCCCGTAGCTCGAGTTCAACTTTAGAAATGATGGTCCATTTCAAATCTTTGATATGATGGTTCAATCTCGTCCAAAGGTTCACCAGCGGAGCTGTTTCAACCTTGTTTTTTAGCCTTGACTTGTGTTGGGAGATTCTCTGCCGGATCTCTTGATTGGTTTTACCAATATATAGGAGTCCACATGGGCACAGAATACCATGAACAACATACTTGGATTTACAATTGCTAAATGTGTCATGTTTCCACGAAATGCCTTTATGCTTAAACAGCGAACCCTCTAACGTGGTGTCACAACACATACAGGTACCACATTTATGGTGTCCAGTGATGGGAGTAAACCCCAGCATCTGGCGTAATGACGGGGTGCTTCTTTCACAGTCGTAGCCATCACCACATAGTTGGCAATGCTGTTCTCCTTTTTAAATGCAAAGAGGGGGGTCTGATTCAGACTTGCATCCATGTTTTTTACCAAATGCCAATTCTGTCCGATGATTTTTTTTAATTGGTTGGCATTGGGGCAATAGGTGGTCACGCACACCTGGCGGTTTAGCTGCGGTTTGTTCTGTGGTTCAAGGAGGGTTTCCCTCGGGGTCCATCTTGCCTGTTTCATAGAGTTACGCACCAGCTTTCTGGGGTACCCACAATCAAATAGTTTGGATACCAGCCTGGTTGCATGAAACCTGTAATCTTTATTGGATGTACAATTTCTCCGCACGCGGAGGAATTGACCATAAGGCAAATTTTCTTTAAGGCTTCTCGGGTGATTACTTGAGAAAAGGAGGGCCTTGTTTCGATCAGTTGGTTTTATGAATAATGATGTAGCTAGTTTGCCTTCAAATGGAAAAACTTCAACATCCAAAAATGATATCTTCTTTTCGGAGAGGGACATGCTGAACTTATTGTCCGGTGTTCTAGCATTAAGCCAGTCATAAAATAATCTGAGATTTGCTTCTCCTCCGCCTTGAGAAATAATTATTTTTGCTTTGGGAAAGATTTCTACTTCCAAGTCAAGGGAGTCGCGATGGGCTGCCCATTCGCCCCAGAACTGGCGGTGCTGTTCATGTCATTATATGAAGACACGTATGTCCACAATAACAACCCGTTTAAACATTACATTGGAACGTGGCTACGGTTCATAGATGACGTTTTCATGGTATGGACAGGAGCAATCACCCAGGCACTAACCATACTCTCATGCAATCACTCAGGCAGTATTCTTGCACTCAACCATTCACTCAGACACTACCCATTCACTCATCCAATGACCCAGCCATTACCCTTGCACTCATCCTTTCACACAGGCACTAACCATGCACTCATCCAATCACCCAGGTACTACACCTGCACTCATACAATCACCCAGGCACTACCCATGCATTCATGCAATGACTCAGGCACGGTTGTATGGCATTACAACGCGGGATTAAAACGAAAGTCGTTACAACGACTTTCGCTGGAGGGCGCTGGAAAGTGGAATAGTTTAATTTTCTACTCAAACTCCAGCCCACGTTGACAGTAGGGAAGGTGTTGGATAGAAAATTAAACTATTCCCTATCCAACAGCGCCCTCCAGCGAAAGTCGTTGTAACGACTTGTGTTGCAATCCCTGCGTTGTAATGGCATTGCGGGATAATCCCTGCGTTGTCATGGTTGTTCCCCCTCAGGCACTATTCTAGTACTCAACCATTCACTCAGGCACTACCCATTCAGTCATACATTCTCTCAGGCATAACTCATTCACTAATGCAATAACCCAGGCATTGCAAAAAACACAGTTGATGGACAGAATGCAGAACAATGTCTTACATTCACCCCAGTACAAAGATCTGGGCCTAAATCCATCGTTTGTTTGCACTCCACATCACCCTAGGTCAGACACTGGCTATATGCAAATCAGCCTTGACCCTGTGCCTCATGGGAACATTCCAGCCCGAACTACCAAGCCATGTCTTTCCTAGACCGGAATCAAGCATCCAAGGACTGGTTTCTAGCTATCAGCCTTCTTCAGCCTGGATAGCTTGACTCCAGTGATGTGGAGAGCCTGGGACTCACGTCTGAGCATACCCAGCCCACTCTGGGTGAAAATTGCAAAAAACACAGTTGATGGACAGAATGCAGAACAATGTCTTACCTTCACCCCAGTACAAAGATCTGGGCCTAAATCCATCGTTTTTTTGCACTCCATACCACGTCAGACACTGGCTATATGCAAACCCAGGCATTGCCCTTGAACTTATCCTTTCAGTCAAGCACTACCCATGCAGTACCTCTGCACTCATGCAATCACTCAGGCACTATTTTGAGTCAGATTTGAAAGGCTACATCTGTGAGTGGCACAGTCAGTGTTGCAGCCCACTAGTAGCATTAGAACTACAGGCCCTGGGTATATCATATTTACAAGGACTTATCAGCACATCAAATATGCCAATTAGGTATACAACAATGTCATCAGGCTTAGCGGAGAAGCACATGCCCTTAAGCACTGGTTAGCAGAGGTAAGGTACTCAAGGTCCTAATGCCAACAAAAGGAGTCAGCAAAAAAGGGAGGCAAAAGGCAAAAAGTCTAGAGAAAGACCACCCTAATGATGATAGGTCTAAAATGCACGCTGTTAGGCCCTCTTACAGTCTTGGTTGTAGAGCAATGAGATGCCCTGTGTCAAGGATGCGTCGTACAGGCAAGGTGATGTAAGGTCCGGGTTAGAGATGCATATTGCAGAGTTGGTTCCAGGGAGCTGTGAGACTGCGATGGGAGGTCCTGCATCGTTGTGGAGGGGGCCCCTTTGACGAAGAATCTTTCAATAAAAAGTCCTGCGTCAAGGATTTGTCTACCTCTGGGTAGTTCCAAAGAAGCTGCAGGGCTTGCGATGTGGAGTCCTGCTTCATCATCGAGACTGTCGGTAATGAAGGACTTGTAATGTGAGGTCCTGCATTGAGGATGCATTGTGCAACGGTGGTTCCAATGAAGCTTTGGGCAAAGGTTTGCCCACTGTCCAGGTAGGACCACAGTCTTAGTAAGGGTAAGTCAGATACATAAACAAAATGAAGATGTGTTCCTCCTGTGGTAGCTTGGCACAGAGTAGTCAGGCTTAAATTAAGAGGTAATGTGTAAAGTATTTGAACAGCCCTTTAATTATAGTAACACAGTGAAAAGACTACAAAAAGACTCCACGTCAATTTAGAAGAACAGAGAGTATGTATTTAAGTAAAAGAAGACCAGACCTGCAACAATCCAGTAAGTAGAAACCAAGATATGATTTTTTTTTAAAGAATAAATTGCAATATAGTGCTCAAAAGTCAACAGCGCTTTGGGGTTGGGGGATGTCGTGCTAGACCGGGGTAAATCCAAAGTTACAGGCTAACTGAAATGGAAGGCCGATGCAGGGCCCACTGAAAAAGTACTTTGGATGGAGCAAGCATTGGCGACGCAGACTCCATATGTCAGTTCTGATTCACGCAGTCGGGTTGATGCATTGAAGTCAAGGCTCGCAGATAGGTCCGGCTTCATCATTGAACCCTTACAATGCAAGTGCTGCATCATCATCGAGCCTCACAGGGATTCCTTCGGCTCTGCGCTGCGTCTGCATCAAAGGACACTAGGTCAGTTCCAATCAGTACAGTCATCACTGCGTCAAATTTTGCAGAAAAATATCTGCAGAACCCACTTTCAAGACCCAGGACCAGGTTGGAACTTCTTGGGAGGACAGGACTCACAGTTGGGAGAGTCCAGCAGCTGAAGCAGAGTTGAAGGAAGTCTTTTATGGCCCTGTGACTTGAAGTACAGGGGAGTGCTAGCAAGCCCTTGGAGAAACCTAGGTGCCAGGATGTAGACAGCAGGTCCAGTCCTTTTCACTCCCAGGGAAGAAACAGCAGATAGAAGGTCAACACAGCAAAGCAAATAGTAGAGTGGCAGTCACACCTACAAAACACAGCACCTCAGTTTCCTGGCAGAATGTCATTGGTTCCAATAACTTCTGATTTGGCACTGTCAGGGATCCAGTACTTAAACCCAGTTGTGCCTTTCCAGTGGGGGAGACTTTAAAGAGGTCTTTGAAGATCACAAGGTCCCTGCCTTTTCTGTCTTGGCTCCAGAGTCACTGAAGGGAAATATGCAGCTCTTTGTGTGGGAACAGGCACAACCCTGTTTGGGTGCAAGTGTCAGCTCCTCTCTCCTGATCTACCTCAGGATGGCCCATTAGCCCAGTGATGGGTCATCGGGATGCAAAGGTCACACCCCAGCTCCCATTGTATGTGACTGTCTAGAGGGAATGCATAAAGCTCAAATATCACCCAACTCACACATATATTCAGAGACAGGCAGAGGCTCAGACTTGTTATAGTAAGAAAATGCCATCTTTATAAAAGTGCCATTTGCAGACTTACTATTTAAAATACGACGTCACCATAAGTTGTGATTTTAAATTATGAGTCCAGAGACACCAAACTCCATATCTCCATATTTTCCCAATCGGAAATTACACTTATAGGATGTTTCAAGTTAATACCCCTGTTAACCTATGGCAGAGGGCCTTGCAGCAATGAAAAACAAATTTAGATTTTCACTACCAGGACATGTAAAATTCAGAGGTACATGTCCTTGAAATACACTGCACCCTGCTTATAGGGTTCCGAAGGCCTACCTTAGGGGTGACAGATGTAAATAAATGGAAGGCTTTGGGCCTGGCAAGTAGGTTAACTTGCCAGGTGGAAATGGCAGTTTAAAACTGCACACCCCGACTCTGAAATGGCAGGCCTGAGGCTTGTTTACTAAAGTGGGTGGCACGATCAGTCCTGCAGACCCACTAGCAGCATTTAATTCGGAAGCCCTGGGCACATACAGTGCACTTTAGTAAGGACTTGTAATTATATTAAATAAGCCAATTGTGGTTAAGCCAATGTTACCATGTTTAGAGTAAAGAGCACATGCACTTCAGTACTGGTTAGCAGTGTTAAAGTGCCCAGAATCCTAAAGCCAGCAAAAATGAAGTCAGCAAAACGGGAGGCCAGAAGGGAAAAAGTCATGGGAAACTATGCCAATGATGTCAGGTCTAACAGAGAGGTAGGCCTTGCAATAGTAAAAAAACGAATTTAGGAGTTTTTCACTATCATGACATGTAAAACTTAAAAGTAGATGTCCTACATTTTAAATAAATTGCACCCTGCCCTGTGGGCTGTTTAGGACCACCCTAGGTGTGACGTATATGTACTGAAGAGGAAGCTTTAGCCTTCAATGGGTGGATTTTCCCAGGTCAAAATGTCAGTTTAAAACTGCACTCAGACAGGTTTGCAAGGCTACTTAAGTGGGTCGCACATCAACTTATATATATATTAAATATGCCAGTTGGAGACCAGTCAATGTTAACATGTTTTAAGAAGTGAGCATACACACTTTTGTACTGGTTAACAGTGGGAAAGTGCAGAATCCTATGGCCAGCAATAACGTGCTCAGAAAATTATGGAATAAGGCAAAAGTTTGGAGGCAGACCACCCAAAGTCTGACAGATCTAACATGTGGCCAGTAGTTGTCTGACTGGACACCAAAAGGTCAGTACACTTTGTGTGTGTGTGTGTGTGATTGGTGGATGGGTGGGGGGGGGAGGGGGCTGGCTGCCAATTTTTAAGCAAATACATTCAGACCAGGAAATATTTGGCTCTGAACATTTTCCACTGAGGATTTTCAAACCAGTGGATTTTGGGCTTTTAGCACAAAATAAAAATAATAACATTGTGCCGCAAAATCAAGGCATTTTGAGTTTGCTCTCTCTTATCCAGACTTCTTTCACATTTTCACGCATTACCTGCTGAATGATCGTCGCTATTTCAAACAGGTTCAGCACATATAGGGACGTAGTACAGTGACAGTCCCGAAAAGGCAGTCCTGGCAGACACTTTCAAATTCCTCAGCTGTAATTTCCACAAACATCGACACGATCCAGCACACAATTGCATATAGAAAGACAATACAAGAGAAACTCACCAAGAGGAAAAACAAGCAAACAGTGTCATATCTTTTATGACGATATAATCTGAGACGTTGGGAAGCTGGGAAACTTTAACAGATTCCTTCAACCATTCATCAATATATTTCTAGTTCATCTATCCTTAAAACCGCACTTGAGAGGATTAATAGCACATGCAAACAATACACTGAACACATGATGCAGGCCTTCCAACCCGGCAGGGGCTTTCCGTTCAACCTGATATGATCGAATGTGGTTTAAAGCAATCGAAATGCCCACATTTTTCAATCACCTCAAATATGATAAACGATACCAAATAATTATGTTAGCTGTTTGCTGTTTCGGCTCCAGCGCCTGTTTGCATACATTTTACAACGAACAAATTTGTTGCCAAGCTATTCTCTCTCCCACATGTAAGAACTGGAACTCTTTGCTAGGGGTTATAAAAACACAATTGTGCCTTTCCATATTTTGCAGTTGCCAATAATTTTCAGTTGCTTTTATAGGGAACACGAGAGTGTCTTCCGCAAAATTATTGACACATTTGGTGGTCCAAGATTTTTGGTTTTTGAAACACACTACTATTTCGTACAGGCTCCTGCAAGATCATTTTTTAAAATGATTTAAGGAAAAAGAAGAGGCGCTCCTTTTGGATTTCTCTATAGCCTATTTTCATATGTTATCTTTGCTTCATCCACATGCTGGGCAGGTCTAGGAAATATATCAATGTTTTACATTCATGACAGGGACTATAAAGAGGCACGTCTAATCTTCTGCAGGCTTCGGTTGCTGAATTCTGCCAAGAAGCCATTCGTTTTCCCCCACAGATGTTTCTGATTTTCTGTCCATCGGTTTCATCCCCTGTCCCTGACAGGAATTTCACAAAAACAGGAAACACACAAGGGCTATGGTAAAAGGAGAGCAATGCAACGTTGGCCTTGGTTCAAAGGAAGGAGGTGAACTTCAACCAAATATTTACGTCACATGTGAGTGGGCAGTTGACAAGTTAAGCGTTTGGAAGCTGGGATAGAGACGTCTCTCCTGGTGAATTAAATATGTGAATTAAACAGCTGCAAATGTCAGGCCACAGAAAGTATCAAGATGAAGATGGCTTCCACAGAAAGAATTGAAAGAACGTTAGTTTTTATAATTTCAAATTTCTTGAACTCAACTTTTTCCCATGTCTTAAATTATGCTCCAGAGCCTGACCATAATATGTTTTATTGTTGGTGGTATTTGGATTTGTCCCCAGGAAACTGGTCAGCATTTGCTACTAGCACGAAATATCACTGCACCCTGTATTATTCATTGCTGTCTGCAGTATTTTGTTAAATAAGGTTGTGTGCTAATGTAAGGTAAAAACCAACACTTACAGATGCATTGTGAGTGCTGCAGCATCTCTAAATTTATCAAAATTATGTGCACCTCCCTCCCTCCTCACCCCCTTATTTTAACCCTGGAATTACACAAATTCATCCAGGTAAAACCTGAGGGAATTCGCACCACACATAAAGTCTGCAACGGGGAATATCAAGTAGCAATACTGATCATAAAGACAGTTAGGGCACATTATTCCTAAATGAGTGGAGGGGGGGCTGTCAATCTGGTGTTAAAACTGAATGAGGAAAATCTGCTGCCTTAGGTTAACCCCTTCCAGGCTGATGACGAGCTGGGCTCGTCATGGTGTAGCCTCCTCGCACGCTGATGACGAGCCCAGCTCGTCATGTAACACTGGTATTTGCGTTTTTCAGCACAGGAGGGGAAAACCATTAGCATAGATGAGGTTAAGGTATTCCCCGTGATGATTTTTTGTCCCTGATATTTCCTTTGTAGTGCAGATGTCAATGTGAGTGGTGTAACTAGTCTCGAAAACAAACAGGAACTAATCAAAGGAAAAAATGATCATTAATAATAAACAGAAGTGTAGATCACAATCTCTTGTCGTAGGGATTCCGTGCTCATACAGAACTGTGCATAGAGACTTGGAACCTCAGTGAATTAGGGTCTGCCAAAACTCACCTTAGTACCCAAAATCCCCTACCAGACTAGCTACAGTGTCTCATTGGTTATCACAAACTCCCAATGCTTAGACAAACCAGAACACGGACTTAGTACACCTAAGGTAACGTGGAACACATGAACACTCTTTCGTTATACAATCATTCCAATCCAGAACAAGAAGTAAAAGAGGACTTGTGCATATTTGAAATATTTATTCACTAATGCAGTGTTCTCAAATGCAGTATCTTAGCTAGTACAAGCAAACATATTATAAGAAACAAAATAATCAGCATAGTCACTAGTCCATAGAACACAAAAGGTGAAAGCATGGTATTATGCTAAAACGAATAGTGTTTAATAACACCTAATTCTCACCCCCCCCTAGCTAGTATATTATATTATATCTAAGAAGGTCTCTTTGGGTTTTAGCAGGGCGGCCCCATACCTCAAGATCCTAGTGGTAAGGGATCACATCATCTGCCACCAGCTCTCTGCATGCGAAGCACCATCAAGTGTGTTTGTATGCTCTTGTGCAAAGCAATATAAAATGCGCCTAAAGTCCGAACTTGGCCGTAGCTGCATGTATTTTATGTCTAGGAACGTGCGAAGATCAGACCTCACAACAACCACTGTGTTGAGATATCCTTGAAGGTTTCTGCACTCACTGTACAGACACAGCTCGCCAAGCAAGGCTGATATCAGAGTAACAACATATTATTCTCGCATGAATCAAAACATTCTACTAGGCTCAAAGCTAAAGCAACAGCTATGTGTCGTGTGCAGAAGCAGCAGAAAGGTAAAATGGCGTTTAAACTCCTAAAAAGCTCATGCTAAGTTAACACAGCATACAGGCAATATATATCTATATGACACCCTCCCTTGATCCGAGCACGGATAAGATAAGATAAGGTAAGATAAAGGACTCAATTTTGAAATGCAGAGTTCAATGAAGTATTCAGTTCAAATTCCACTAGATGAGGAAAAATAATTTAGTCCGCCCAAAACTCCAAAATCTCACCAGCATGACAATGTAATGTCCACTGTTATTAAAGCCAATAGGTCTGATATAAAAAATTGTCCATCATAATTTTGAAAACATTTTGAGAGAAAAAGACAAAAAATAAGCTTCATGGTATCAAAGGCCTCAATGGGAGTCAGCCTAAAACTGAGTATGCAAAATAAGCAGCAACAGCTTCCAAAAGGAAGTCACTGTTATCATCCGAAAATAACTCAGCCATCCAATTCAATAGTGAGAAAGAACATACATGCTCTTCAATTACCGGAGCCTCTAGTACCTTCAGAGGACAACTTAGTGGGTTTTCAATGAAGCTGTGGGCCAAGAAATCTTGTGCCTCTGCGAATATATTTCAACGACCCAGTACTCCATGCATCGCTGCAAAGGCCATAATCCCTCCATCAGAACAAAGCAATTCGTGAGTAACTAAGGGACTTATGAGATGAATAAAATCCACTTCAGGAGACACCAAATTGCAGAGACACAAATCCAGGGCCCAGTCGAAATCAAAGCTTAGGCAATGAAAGACAGGCTGGACACAGGTGAAATAGGAAAATCAAAACAATAATCCATATGCTGCACTTAAGGTGGCGAGTGGCAGCGCACCATAATATTCAAGCATCCTGTTGCGAAACAGTGCTAACTGCGACAGCTCGTCTGTGAACACAGGACGGGCATCCATTTTGAATAAAACAAAAGAGCACCAAAAAGTCAGCAGCCAGCGCCAGTAAAACGGGAAATCCACTAAATAGGCTGGAAAAGATCGAATGGAAGAAAGCAGGAATGACTCCAAATATTTTTTGAAAAGAAGTCACAAGACCACTGCTCAAAACTTTAAAAAAATGAGCCAGCCCTGAAGTGGAGGACGCGTTAAAGATTGTATGAATCAGCTCCCCGAAATGTAAAGGCAGGTCAGTGTTTAATAAAGCATGCACTTCTGTGCGGGTGTTAGCTACATGAAGGACAAATGTTTCACGAGCAGATGTCAGGGCAACTTCGTTTTGTGACAATAAGGCTCTTATTCTACTCATTTATTGAACTCTGCCTTCAAGGTCGGAATCCTCGGCCAGATGGAAACATCCAAGTTCCCATGCGTGGGTGGATACAACACATTTTTACAGCAAACCACACGCTCACTGACTGTAACAACATAAGCTATGCCTTTTAATAACCCACAGCAATCCTCATTATTTAAAAGTAAATAACTACCGTTCGCTAATAAAGTGAACGTGGGTACAATCGCGGGCGCGGGTGTACCTCTTAAAACACATGCTAAATTAGGCCGTTCCTAATTGCAAGAGCCATGCAATTGTATGTGTCTACACATTAATGAGTGATCTGGTGTTTCCGTGCACTCCTCCCTTTTCAGATAAACTTCTTTTCCGTCCCTAAGGCATCTGTAAGTGAAAGGGAGAGACCAGGCTTCATGTAAATAGGAGCTACCAAGAGGCTCATACCTACCAATAGCAAAATATTTCATGTAATTTGTAAACTGGAAAAGCGCAAATGGTAAAGTTATTAACCTGTGGATAAGCCACGTAGCAGTATTGGCCTCTGCCACTGAAAAGGGTAAAGACTCCAATCGTTCAATGTGTAACATGGAAAAAGAAGCATCGCTCATTGAAAGCAAATTTTGTTTTTCAGTCAAATTAAAAGGGGCAAATAGAGATGAGACATTAATGTAATTCCAAGGCACGTTTCCGTTTTTCAGTGTCTGCAGGGTCCATGCAAACTGCATAATAGAACGCAATTGATTCTGACCATGGTACAAAACAGACACTTCATCCTGTACAATTCCAACAACAGATGACACAATATTATCCAATGTGTATATTCAGGAGGAAAGTGTGTTAATGCTGTTATCCACTACTGCAAGCACTTTCTCCAAATTAACTTGATCAATAGCCCTGAGGTGGGTAGCCACTTCAATCTGTGATGTTTTCCAGAGTTCATTATAAACGGCATAGATAAATCTTGTAGACCTACCTCTAGCCGGGCCTTTTATGAAGTCATTCAAATCAACCTCGTCATTCAGTTTAGACAAATGCAGTTTGACTGACGCCAATGTAGAGTGTTTGAGCCAATTCTGACACAATTTGCCTACAGAATAAGTGGTTACAGAATGGTCACTCCCGAAACGGGGATCTACTCTGACCTGTGTAAAACCATCAGCTAGACCCAAAAAACGATGCTGGCATGATTGTGCACTTATGTGCCACATCAACCAACCATTGGGATCCAGACTGGATATGTTAAAGTATGAATTTAGCAATAGAGTTTGCAACTCTCTAATCGAGAATTTTGTTGAATTTTCCCAACCTGAATATTCTTCCAAATCAGGGAAGGAAGGTGTATTTAATTTTTTATAAGTAGCCAATTCAAAGCATGTTGTCTGTGAGATGGTAGAATTAAAAAACAACATATGAGTTGGGATGAGACATGCACGGTGCAAAGCCTCAGTGCCTTGTACCTGCCAACTTTTAGAACCCCAAACTGATTTAAGGTCAATGGTTTCCTTCCACAACTCGTAGCCTCTAACAGCTAGCTGGTCTAGAAAGGACTTCGAGTACAATAACTTAGTATCGGTAAGTCTAACTTTGGACATGGATTTTTCTATCATTCTGAAATAAAATGAAGCAGGATTGGACTGATTAAAATCAGTAAAATAAGTGTACTTTTTCAAAAATGTACTAGAGCTGCCTCTTAAAGGAGCTGGGCAATGCTCCCACTGTGTATAATTTACAGTACTCCTCCTGGAATTAGTTTTATGTAGGTAGTGATTGCCAAAATGTTGGAAGCAAAACAAATCACCATAATTAGCAGATTCTAAATATAAATCTTCAGCATCAAAGGCAGCATAAAATTTCAAATCAGCAAACAAAGCCTCTACGGCTTGAATATCCCAATCATCAGAACATATGTTTTGTTTAACCACATCCCCCATGTTAACTCTAAGCACATTAGGAACATTAATAACTTCAGTCGGGCCAGTGATGTTAACAAAAGCCAAGTCTCTCTTCAATCTGTGGGCAGAATGTGATGAGGAGTGGGGAGCCAAAGTTCCATTTAGATGTCAAATGCATGTTCGCTCCTCAACATAATGTCCAGTGATGAATCGGAAAAAATAAAACGCAAAACTAATTGACATAAAAAGGTAGAGCGAAAAAAGCCCCAACCAAATATAAGTCCAAGGGGGAATCAAGAAATGTTTTTTAAACCAAGTCGTATAGGCCCTAAGCCTTGTGGGCTTCCCTGAAGTTTGTGAAATAGTGTCAAAAGAAAATCTGGATTCTGGGGCTAAACGAGTTTGCAAATCAGGCATTGATAAGTCAGTTGGGTAGGTGTAATTTGTTTCATCAAGGTGAGTACCAGGCAAAGCACTCAATAAAGGACTTAAAACTGCAGGCATCTCAAGGGTCACCTCCGGGCATGATCCGAAGCAGTGGTCAATACAGAATTTCTAACCATCGAAGGACATGTGACTGCAGGTGTCATGCTAAGAAGAATCGGCCACTCAATGGAGATATACTTGTTTTCTTTACGACCTGGAAGTGGTGGTAAAATGACTGTTCTTGTGCCCTTCACACCAAGCACGGGAACCGGAGCACGGTATGGGGGACCAAATTCCTTCTTGTTATCGATCTTCTCCCGAACCAGTTCTCCAACTTGGGGTAGCCATCCAACTACCGGGATCTGCAATGCATCATCCGAAGTGGAGGGCAAATGTTCCTTTGCAAGACTGTATCTTGTCACTTGTAGAGTCTGTAAAACATTGCAATGCTCATCTACGTCAAAGGAGGCAGCCGAACCAACCGAGTCTAGACGGTCAAGGTCCGGGACATACATCTTGATACCAAAGAGCATTTCGTATGGGGTCCGCCCACCCGGAGACCTTCTAGGGAGATTATTAAGAGCACGCTGCACGCCATTAAGATGGGCCAGACAGTTTCTGCCAGTGCCTATAACTCGAGCTGTCAGTGATTGCTTTAAGTCACGGTTCATTCGTTCCACAACACTATTACCCTGAGGCCGGTATGGAGACGAAAACTTGACTTGGACCCCCATCAAAGCCATGGCATCCCTATACGCCTTAGAGACGAAAGCAGGACCCTGATCCGAATGGAAGGTACCACAGGCAAAAATCCCTACAAATTTGTATTTGTGGCGTACGCGTAGCAGTTGAAGGCTTAATCTGCTGGCAAATGTCACATTGAAGGACATAGTCACGCGTATGTTTGTACAGTCCCCGCCACCAAAAACGTTGTTGTAATTGAGACACAGTGGCTGAAACGCCCCCATGCGCAGACGCAACACCTTCATGGGCCGCTGTGATCAGTGTATTTCTGTGATCCAATTTGGGAATCAATCTCTCCCCGACTTCAGGAATTTTCCCATAAGGAACCTTATTGGGACTTAAGTGGTATGTGTACTTCGAAGGAAACCCCGTATTATATTTACCTCCCTTCTCAGTGGCAGCAACAGCCGCCAAGATATCATCATCAATCTTACTTTTGGACCGTGTAACTGCTGCAACTAAATATGTCGATACTGCTGATTTCGCAGCTTCATCAGCAAGCGAGTTGCCAACAGCGATAACTCCTACGCGCTGATGACCGAGAGTATGAATTACAAACACGAGTGACAACTGCTCTTTAAGCTCAGCCACTCGGACCCAGATCATTTTATGTTTTATTGTGCTATCCTTGGAATCACGAAAATCATTCTGAATCCAAAAGAACAAGTTCTCATTGTAAGACTGGACACAGTAGTAAGAATCACTTACGATTAATGTCGTCACACCTGGATCTGCATACTCCAATGCAAGCATCAGATCACGAAGCTCTGCCAATTGTGCGGTGCAGCCCCCTAGAGTCTGCGTGTGCACGACTCTGGACTTGAACTCATCGGGCACCATGACACCTACCACAATGGCACAGGCGGAAATGTAGGCGTGTTTAGAACCATGCGCAACCTGCGCCGAACCATCAGTGTACATGATGCAATGAAAATCCTCCAAAGGCCGCATAGTCAAAGGTGCAGGATGAACAAACTCATATTGCAAAAACCCCTGCGACCGTAAGGAGGCATCAAAAACTAACGTGACATCTGGAGACGTCAATGATACTGCCCATTGTATCCACTGAGGGTGCAAAGCTTTAGAATTAGGTACACTGACTTTCGTAACTGCCTCCAAAGCAGGACACGGGGTAACCACCAACATGCGTTTTCCCTGTGACAGAGCGCGTTCTTTCAGAATCGCCATCTGCACAGCCGTGAAAACTTTCTCCACAGTGGAAAATCGCATTTCAGCCGAAGCGTACAAGTGTGACTTGTAAGCAATAGGTACTGTGTCTCCTTCATTAAAAGTAAGGTATGTGAAATCCACCGTCCCAGGGATGATTCTTATCACCAGGTTGGTGTGATTATCACGAGTCAATAAGTATTTAGAAGTGAGCAGATCAGGCTACAAAGATTGCAGTATAGGCGGGTGCTCAGGCAGCCAGTTTGATTTTGTAAAATTTGGTTGTATCAAAGCATACAAGGGCTTGATACGCTGGGCATATTCAGGTATGTATGTCCTCCCGAAATTCAAAAATCCCAGCAAAGACTGTAATTTTTTCAGAGTTGTCGGAGTGCGCAATTGTGCGCATTTCTCCAAGAAGTGAGGAGCCAATCCTCGACATTCATTGTTGAGCTCGTAGCCCAAGAACAACACTGTATACTCCGCAATGTGCAATTTTGCCAAGTTGAATTTGTAACCGAAGTCTGCAAAGCTACAAATTAAGCGGTCAACTCGACACAGATGCTCCCACAGTTCGTCATCTGTGAGATAAATGTCATCCACATACGAACAAGCATCCGGGTCAACTCTCTCTAAGAGAGAGACTATGCGGGCAGCAAACACTCCAGGACAATTTATAGCCCATCGGTAAACGTTTGAAATGTTTTTTGGACACCGCCGCAAGTAAAGGAGGTCCATTGGGAACTCAGACCATCCAAATGGTGGGCACAAAAACCGTTGGAAATGTCAAGCGTGGTCTTAAACTGCTTACGCACAAGACAATCCACTAAAGCAAAGCCTTGAATATTCTGTACTGCACAGGTACGGCAATGCGAGTTTAAATGCTGGTAATCCAATACCAAACGATATGAACCATCAGGCTTGGGCACAGTAAAAAGAGGGTTATTCATTGGTGACACACAAGTTTCAATCACACCTTGATATTCCAACTGTTCAAGATTTCCGCAACGGAAGCCTTCGCTTCACGCTTTATGGGATATTGAGGTTCAGGCTGAGACATAGACCGCAAAGGAATTTCGTGGTGTGGGGAAAATGTATCCCAACCACAGTGTGTACGGTACAGAGCCGGCGCAAGGGCTTTAGCCCACTCTTCTGCAAAATTCAGTGGATGCTCCTTTGAGACAGGGTGCGCGAAACTAGGGAGGGTTACCTCCTCCCCTCTTGAAACGCGAGCACAAAAGGTGGGGGCCATTCAGCCTCCGCTAACAAAATGTCATAGGTATTTGTAAGATTCTCCCAAAATACCTCCTTTATGGTACGTTGAATGTCACCTTCAATGAATAAGACTATTTCAAAGAGTCTGTCAGGGGGAGCTACTCTAGTGTTAGCTGTCTCCACAGCAATATAACGGTCAGTCGCTGTCACCTTCAGTAGTGGACGCAGGGCCTCTCGCACTATGGTAATCTCCGCCGCGCTGTCCAGCAAGGTCAGAGCCCATGTCAGATTCCAAAGCTGGGTTCTCACTATCTGTGGTATATCTGTGTGCTGTTAAAGCAGCGACTTTCTTTTTCTGAAACTGGGGTCTCTTTGGTGTAGAATCGTCCTGCTTGCCTTTACCGTCTTTCGGGCGGGGCTTGTCACGTCCTTGTTGACCACCCCGACCCCTGCTGCCTCCTCCACCACCGGTCGAAAAGGCCGATGACTCCTGAAAAGAACGAGGAGACCATTGGTCAGAAACCTGAAAACGATCAGGTGATTTTATCATTGCGCGATCGTGAAAGTCATAAATACGTTCTGTGTGCGCAGGCAATGGAGACGCAGGACGAGACTCCTGTTTCTGTTGTTGTTGTTGCTTTCCCTGTTTTTGTTTTTTCGGCCAATTTTGTTTCTTGGTCTTGGGCTGGTCGTCATTTTCTGACTTCTGCCCTTGGGGTTGTTTTTTCTCTTTAGTAGAAAAAGGCTTGAGACCCCTACTATTGCGCCCACGGTTTTATAAGCTGCCACAATAATCTTCGCCAACTGCCGGGGTTTCTCGGCATCGGGAATCACCTGCAAAGCATTGGCAACGTGAAAGTTCACCGCATCCCCCTTGACATTAGCAAGTATGAGATCGGAAACCACATCAAAGGTGCCACAGAGACGCATACCCAATTCAACCGCCGCCTGTGGTCCGTGCTCATCCTGAACACGCTTAAAGACCGTCGGAAGGACCGTCGTAGACGGAGTGCCGTAACACCTAGTGTAGACCGCTGCAAACGTCTTACCCCAGGTCTCACAGTCACGATTTCAGGGGTCAAGTCTTTCGGTAAGCTAATTGTCAGAATCCTGTGTTTTTCACCAGGAGACGTGTTAGGAAATACTGCTTCCTGCTGGTCAAACTTCTCGGCAAGCCAGAAAGGAAAATCATCCTTTTCTTGGGGGCGCTTGCCCATCACAGCGTTGACCATAACAGGGCTGAGCTTCATAACGCCCTGCCCAGCAGGAAGCGCCGCACCACCCGGGGCCCCGCCCGGGAGATTACGGGTAATGTATTGCACCAACGACCGAATAACGCTAATTGCGACTACATGTAGTCGTCTTAACTCAACCACGGTACATGCCCCGTGTTGAGGGTGAGGTGTAAATCCAGCCAGAACAGGCCAATTTGCGCCCAGAATGGGCAAAGGACCTAACCTCGGAGCTGCTAAAGTATGGGGTAGGATGCCATCAAACCAAACACGATGCTGCCAAGTATCAATAGGAATCTCCTGTGCCCTATATGGGGTATATTCCAGTGGCACAGCCGTGGGAGTGTACGTGTCGAACACACGAGTATCTGGGTTCACAGTCGGGAAGGTCACCCATGAGTAGAAAATCTCACACGGGTAAGCCACTTCTGCACTTACCACCATTATCACTGCCATGTCATCCACGGGAACATTATAATTCTGTAAATGATTACGTACCGCAATGCGGCTATGTTGCGTAATGTTCACCGCTGCCATAGTGACACAGAAAGAAAGAGGTACAAAGTAAACTTAGTAACATAACTGGGTAGTAATTCAAGGAAACCGTTTTTGAAAGATTCAAGCTTGAAAGGTCCTATGCAAACATAGGCAGGTTTGTCCGACACTACCGTTAACCAGAAACAATAGTGAAGGGGTTAAGGACCGAATGATGTACTACTCAAGCATCATGCAATAAGACCACCAACGATTGGGCGCCATGTCGCAGGGATTCCGTGCTCATACAGAACTGTGCATAGAGACTTGGAACCTCAGTGAATTAGGGTGTGCCAAAACTCACCTTAGTACCCAAAATCCCCTACCAGACTAGCTACAGTGTCTCATTGATTATCACAAACTCCCAATGCTTAGACAAACCAGAACATGGACTTAGTACACCTCAGGTAACGTGGAACACATGAACACTCTTTCGTTATACAATCATTCCAATCCAGAACAAGGAGTAAAAGAGGACGCATGCATATTTGAAATATTTGTTCACTAATGCAGTGTTCTCAAATGCAGTATCTTAGCTAGTACAAGCAAACATATTATAAGAAACAAAGTCATCAGCATAGTCACTAGTCCATAGAACACAAATGGTGAAAGCATGGAATTATGCTAAATCGAACAGTGTTTAATAACACCCAATTCTCACTCTCCATAGCTAGTATATTATATTATATCTAAGAAGGTCTCTATGGGTTTTAGCAGGGTGGCCCCATACCTCAAGATCCTAGTGGTAAGGGATCCCATCATCTGCCACCAGCTCTTTGCATGCGAAGCACCATCAAGTGTGTTTGTATGCTCTTGTGCAAAGCAATATAAAATGCTCCTAAAGCCAGAACTTTATGTTATGTCTAGGAACGTGCGAAGATCAGACCTCACAACAACCACTGTGTTGAGATATCCTTGAAGGTTTCTGCACTCACTGTACAGACACAGCTCGCCAAGCAAGACTGATATCAGAGTAACAACATATTATTCTTGCATGAATCAAAACATTCTACTAGGCTCAAAGTGTTGTGTGCATAAGCAGCAGAAAGGTGAAATGGCGTTTAAACTCTAAAAAGCTCATGCTAACTTAACACAGCATACAGGCAATATATATCTATATGACACTCTTATGTCCCCAAATGTACAACGCCTTTGATTTAAGATGTAACTGGGATGCAGCTCACTTGAGTCCAACTGTAACATGACATGAAAGAAGATGACCAGTACATGTGAAAGTGTCATAGATGCATAGCTTGCAAAGCAATTTTAAGGACTGTTCACATTTTGCTTGAAAATATCAAATACTGAATGGGGAATCAAACTGTAAATTCTAAATTATACTAGTACTGACCTCTGTCGAGGTTTAGAGGGTCCTAAGGTGTGGCCTCAGGAAGAGCATCAGTTTCCTTGGATGAGTAACTGAAATTATGATCTGGTCATGTTGTTCTATAAGAGTAACAGGGACATTGTGGTTAAAACCCATTCTATTCAAACAAACTGTTCAAGGTCGAACAAGTATTTGTGTCTGTGGACTTTCAGGTTTTGTGTAAACATGCCGTATACATTAAATCTGCGTGCTTTCTAGGGGAGACCTTTGGCAGGCAGTGTGCTTTTGTCACACAGTTGCACTGTTTGAAGTGATATAACTCACCCAAAATGTGTACCTCTGAAAGAAGAATTATCACCTCATGTAAATCAGGCTTTCAATACTAAACATTATTCCCAGTAATACATCTGTCCAAAATGTACTAGTGAGTGAATAAGCTGGTTGTCTCACTGTATTCAAGTGACAGGAGTTATTGTTAGACTCAAAATCAAACTCAAATTCAGAATTCTTGAGTCACAATACCAAAGTATGCATGAAAGCAAGAATAAAAATATAATATGTGGTCAATAATTTATCCAGTACAAAATATAACAAGCACTGGCATAGCCAATAGGTCTCACCTTTGGGACCTTATAGGAGATTATTAAGGAAATGTCGTTACCTGTACTTAAAGGTTTTGTTTAAGTGTTAACACATTTAATATAGCTTCCTTAAGTTTAGTTTTTGACCTCAGTAACGAATGAAGTCATACTATTACAAAATGTGCTGTATTATGCTGCATAATGCATAAGGCCTATGCACACATATTTGTTAATTGGAAGTATGTGGTTAGTAGTAGCCTAGTTTTTTTTATTTTTTATGTACAACTGTGCCAAAAGATATTTCGATTCCCTATTTGTTGCTAAGAGGTGATGGGGGTGGAGGGAGGGTTGGACAATAAGTAAAACAACTTTAGGACTATAGAGGGATATCCTGGGGAATCAGTGGGGAGGTGCCTCTCCACTCGTCACAATCTAAAAATCACAATAGTAAATTATCTGAAAGGATCATAAAAGTTTGCCATCAATAACTAATACAGTAACTACAGAAGATATCTGTCAGATTTGTATCCAAGAATATAACATCTAAAAGTTAGCTGAAAATACCTTAATTAAAACAGATATCACATGGACTGGCCTTCACGTCTGGGACAAGCTAAAAAACACACCCTTTAAAGTACTAAAATTCATATGAAATCATTTACAAAATTACTATAATATTTGTATCCTCTGAAATTACGTTAAAGGTTTTCTCCCATAATTTCAGCCTCTTAGTTGATTCCCTACCAGTACCATCAGCTATTTGAACTCTACTAATATAAGAACGCAAAAAATGGCAACCGGTCTAAACTTGGTCATCACTGACTCATTAGGTCCCTGATTCCACTTTTTGTTTTGTGCTCAAAATTAAAATGCTTTTACTGCCCAAGACACAAAGGAGTCGAATGCAATCTAATGAGAATGTGCCCAACCTCTAAATAAAGTAAAAACTAGTGATCTCAACAATTATCTTGCAGCGCCTTTCTAAACAAATCTAAGAATCGATACATACCAAGGACAGGCTAACAACGCCCTTCTTTGTCTTCCAAAATTGTTGTCTGTAGAACCTTTGAGGTTAAGGATCACTTGATGTGACCAAAGTTGTGTCATTTGCTGCCACTGCTGTGATGCCATGCTGTCAGATGAGGGATCAATTGACGTTTCTTCTGCATTTGCATGTTGGTGAATTGAAGGTATTGTCAGGTGGATGAGAAGAATGTCAGCCCTAGTTACAATACCTGGAAGCAGTAGCTGCTGGTGTTATGGAAAAGTGGAGGGCTGGGGTGTGGCAGAGGGAGAAGGAGCCACTGGAGGAGAAAATAAAAAAATAATACTTTTGAAAAACATACCTGCAGCCGGCCGTGTCACGCTCTTCTGCTTCTCTCCTCGAAGGCACTGGCTCCCTGACTCCAATGCAGGCAATCCTGATGCTGCTCTCATGTCGCGAGAGCAGCATCAGGATGGGCCTGAGCATTCTAAAGTTGTGCTCCCAGGGAGCCTGTGCTTGCTGTCTCCAACCCACCAATGCAGCTGGACTTGAGACAGCTTCAGTGCGCATGACATTTTGGATGACCTGAGACGGTCGGCCAAACAGTCATGCAGTGCACTACCACTCCTCCTGTGCCTATCATCCCCCATGCGCCCCCCCCCCCCCCGAAGACAGTTCAGGAAAATAACACTGTAATAAAATAATATTAAAACGTGTTTATTATCTTTTTTCTTCTTCCTAATGTTTTAAAGCAGTTGATAGGGGGTGAGGGGGAGGGGGTACGCTCCTCTGCCATAGCTGAGGAGCTGCCACTGCCTGGAAGAGTAGGCGGAGCTTTGTCCCACGGCATATGTACTGAAGTTTGTATGTATATCCATACCTTTTTGTAATTCTAAGGCGCAAACCTAGCTGATGCAGTGGAGCAGTGTAAAGATGGAAAATTCCAGTAAGGCAGCATTAAGGGAGAGGGAGGAGGCTGAGCTAGTGAAATGGGTGAGAAGTCAGTCTATCAGCAGTGGTTTGAATGAGCTTGTACTGTCTGATACTGACTATTGGCACTTTTTCATTTTGAGAGGGAGAGTACCTGCACTTCTTAAGTGTGGCGTAATACATTTAATTTGGTGAGTACCTGCACTTCTCAGAACCAAGCAGGTACTCTGCTACAGGGTACCTGCACTTCTATTTTTCCATTTCAAACACTGCTTACCAAAGGTATCTTTCAGTTTCTATGTGAATTTGAAGAGGGTTGGTGTTGCTCTGATTTCAGAGGGGGTGCTGTTTGAAGTCCTTGGGACACAGACTGAGGTGGCTTGTTTCTGAGAAGTTTATTGTTTCTGAGATTGAACTGACTCAATAGTGAGCTAAAACCTCTGCTGCTAAAAATGGACTCTTGACCTGCGCTGTATGTTTGTTTTAATATCAGAGGCAACAGTAAACACCGGCCCAGCGGACCATAAAATAGGCCCAAAAACTGACCAAAAAACAGCCGACACGCTGACCTGTGAGAGTCTATATGCCAGCCCGACCCCTGGAGAAGGACTGAGAAGCCATTTTGAAAGCTTATTAAACATTAACAAATGAGATTGTGTATCACCAATACTGCAGCAGTCTGAAAGCACATAGCAATGAAAGTAGAAATGTACACTTTTCCAGATCACATGCAAGGTAGCACTGGGTACTCTTGTAGATAAAGGAGGCATCCTCGTTCGCCGTTGACCTCAGTGAGTCTATTGGTTATTTATAGTACAGACAGGAAAGAGATGACGCATATATGTTGTCATAAGGTATTCTATAATCTTCGGTGGCACTGTACAGACACCCTATACACTACTCACTGAACCAATAGTGTTCCTAGGTTGTTCCGTGTTGTGCGAGACTGCGAGTAACTCACCAAGTCCTTTTTTTTTATTTCATTCTTGAGGTTTCTATTTTCTAGCGTGAATTTGCCTTCAGCAATGCAAAGACAAACAAACAGGATGGGGTGAGCTTAGCCAACACACGTCGAGGTATGTTTCTCTGGGGGGAGGGCGCATCCGGGGAGGGCGAGCAAGCGATAGTAAACACGGGGAGGTGGTGGGCAGCACTGTGCGCCATGATGGCAGACAAGCTGCAGGGAACCTGTGGTAGGATGGGGAGCTGAGATTACTGCCAGTGGCAGTAATCTCAGCAGAGCAGAGGGGGATGCCAGTGTTTGATGGGCCAAGCTTCCTGAACACTTTTCTGGTTTCCTGAAGAAAGCAGCACCCCGAGGTCAGACAGTGTGCATCGGCAAAGCTGCCCCGTTCTCACCCGAATGCAGCCCATGCTAGTTGCTGCTGTGCAAGCAATAACTATAATGACAGCACCACCCAGCCCGTTCACGCATGACTTGCATGCATGCATGCACCCCAGGATTAAATAAAGGGGCGTGAGACCGCTCTGGGTCTTAGCCCACTATCATCAACCAGTGTGTGTGTGTCCCTGATTGCTGCTTAGCCACGCCTGAGGCCCAGCCTCTGTGCAGCGCATATCCAGCCAGGCCTGGACACCACATTGGCGATGAGGTGGGCCCCACTCATGCCTCTGTCATGCCTCAGCTGTTTGCCAATCCGCGTGTGTCACCTTAGCGGGTGCCCACCCCGGGTTTTGCTGCTGATCGACAAAGAAGGGCGTCGTGTGCCTCGTCTGTGGGTGCACACCCCGCACTGCAAGGTTGCCTGGCTGCTGATCAATGATGGAAGTTGTGCCATCACGTGCCTCATCGGCGGGTGCCCACTCTGCACTGCAAGGTTGCCTGGGGCCCCGCCCTGATGACTGGGTAATGCGGAGGCGCAGGCGGAGTGACGATCAGCGGCGCCAGGAGCATCGATCCACAGGTGAGGCCGGGCCGGACCTTTGCATGTCTGCGCGCCTGCCAGATGCGCCGCTCCTACGACTGCGTGGTCGAGCCAGCATCCCCGCAGATACGAGGCCCAGCTGTGCGCCGCGCTTTCGCGGTCACGTGGTTGAGCTCGCGACTGGCGGGTCGAAGAGACTCCCCTTGTGAGTGCAGAGAGGCGGAAGTGCCTCAGGGCCCAAAGCAGTGCAGCACCTGCACGCGCACAGACCTCCCACCTGGCCCATGAGCCTGCAGGTGCTCACAGCAGCAGCACTGTACTCCCACATGCAAGTCTCTCTCATCTGGCCTCTCAGACTGGAAGTTGCACAGCATTTTGGTTCCTTTTTTTACTTCAGTCACCAACAATATTCTGCCTGCAAGCGTTCACATCGCGACTAGTCTGGCTGGTCATCCCAAGTGCTAGTGCCTCACACCCGGCCTCTTGCGCCTGCAAATCAAACTGAACATTGCTCAAATCACTTGAAGCTACCAGCCGGCAGGTACTCTCACCACCCAAAGCCTGTCGGCGTCCACCAACGCACATCACCGCAGGAAGAGGTTGGTAGGTGTCACAAGACTAGCAGCACAGCACCCCACACCCAGCAGTCTGTTCTGCTGTTAGCACCCATGAGATTCGGCAACGCACACTAGTGGCTGGAGATGAGTGTGCAGAATGCAGATGGGTGAGGCAATGCCCTTGCAGCGCAGCCGCTGGCCCCCCAGCAGGTGGCACCACTAAATCAACCTCGGCCTGGTCAGGCCACGGTTGCCCCCCTACCACCATTCAGTGAACTATCCGACCCTGCCACAACTGCAGCGCGCTGGAAGTCCTGGATCAGCCGCCTGGACCATTACTTCATAGGCATGCGTGAGACCGACAGAAGGGTAAAGAGGTCACTCCTCATGTGCTTTGAGGGGGTGAGCTGTAAGACTTATTCGAGACATTGCTCAACACAGGGGTGGATGATGACTACAACGGGGCTGTTGCGGACTTGAATAGGCATTGCGACCCTCCAGATAAACCCCGATTTTGAGCGATTCAAGCTCAGGCAAGTGCGACAAGGTGAGGCTGAGACCACAGATGTTTTCTACACTCGTCTAAGGAAATTGGCGAGCTCCTGTATGCTTCCGGACCAGAGGGAGGAGATCAGGGTGCAAGTTATTCAGGGTTGCTGTTCAGTGACACTGCGCCACCTGATACTTTGACAACCAAGCATCAGTCTGGACGATATTCTGGTGCTCTCAGGTCCCACGAGCTGTCCAACGCTCCTACAGACGAGATGGAGGCGGCTTTTAAGCGGCCCGTGATGTAGCCCACACCGCCATGACCCCCTGTGGTTAAAGAGGAGAGAACGGACTCTATACAGAGACGGCCGGCATCTTCCAGAGGACACACGAGACCACCCCAGAGAAGCGCATGTGGAAATTGTGGGCTGGGCCACCCTCCAGTAGGAAGGTGCTTTGCAAAAGGAAAGACCTGCTCCCATTGCAGGAAGCTCAAGCACTTTGCGAATGTCTGCAGGAGTGGCAGAGGGAGAACAAACACCCCAGGTCAGCGGGGACTGAAAACAGAGCTGAGACAGCTGACGCTCGAGGACCCCCTGGATCAGGTGGACCCCACTCCTCCAGGGTTTGGACTAGGAGCAGAAGATGATGACGTGCTCTTTATGTCGAGCAGTTTAACAAAACAGGGTCTTAGCTCCTACCACAGCAAGGCTAAGCCAGATAGATATAATAAACAAAACAAATACCAGTACTGCATTAAATTCCTAACGTCTGATGAAACCCATAAGAATAAAACATACTGGTCTGTTTGATATAACGTCACTAGTTTATTGGTTTATTTATTCCACTAGTTTGCAATTTATTTATCACTTTTTTTTGAAAGACAGAAACTTTTTTTGTGCATATACAAAAATTCACCACTGGATACAATCTATAACATTAACGAACAATCACTGTACATATTTACAAATCATCTACTCCAAACTTACATTCCAAAGCATTCATTCTACAGTCATACCCCCCTCACAAACACAATGAAACATAAAAATGTGGCTTTGTGTCAAAACAAACGTTTTTTCTAAACACAAGGTATGCCCTAAAGGCCGTTTTGATGCAACAAAGTTACATATAGATGTTCAATTGGAAAAATATCCTAAGCTTTATTTTGAAAACCAATGTCCTTCTAATTTTTATTTATTGACACTAGGCCACCTACAGTCGACGAGTTTCGAATCCCCTAATTGCGGGATTCTCCTCAGGACCAAACAGTTCTTAATTGCTAATCAAAAGCAAATCCCAATGTGAGGATCGTGTGAAGAGATCACAATATTCTTTGTAAAGTAGTGTAGTCACATTAGTCTTATTTTGAATGTATGTCTGTGGTGCCCGGTGTTCTTCACTCCAAACGAGACCCGGGATTTAATTTTGCTGAACGCGGCTCCTTTTCTTATTATTTAGCACTTCATGGTTTCCTCTCTGTGAACTGTTCTCGGCGAATTTTTGTATATGCACAAAAAAAGTTTCTATCTTTAAAAAAAAAGCGATAAATAAATTGCAAACTAGTGGAATAAATAAACAAATAAACTAGTTACGTTATATCAAACAGACCGGTATGTCTTTATGTCGAGCAGGCATGAGACATCAGCTGGCACCCATGTGCACCATAACGGTGGCTGGTTCTCCCGTGAGTGCCCTCATAGACACAGGGTTGTCAGTGAACGTAATTGACAGTGATCAGGATGCCCAGTTATCACCGCGTCCACCGCTCTTTCCGACCAATTTGAGAATATGCACATATGACAAAAAACAAGCTGCTTCCCCTCCGGGGAGTAATGGAGGTTGAAGTTGCCAATAAGGGTCATTGTCTTAACATAAAGTTTCATGTCACAGAAGGGAAACGAGGAACCCTCCTCAGTTGTCACACAGCGGAGGACCTGCAGTTGGTCTTTTTCGCGAACAACGTCCATGATCTGCATGCCTGTGAAATCCTCAGAGACTTCCCCATGTTATTTGATGGCCTGGGCTGCCTAAAAGGACAAACGTTCAAGCTGCACATCAATCCAACAGTCAGGCCTATGGCTTTGAGGCACTATCAGGTGCCATTCCACCTACGCCCTCAAGTGGAGGAGGAGCTGAAGAAGCTGGAGCAGTTAGGCGTGATAGAAAAAGTGTTGGGCCTCACCCCATGGGTGTCGCCTTTGGTTGTGGCCCCCAAACCAAAGCAGCCGGGAGCCATTCGACTCTGGCAGTGAAGAGGTAACGTCATCTCACACCCACCATGGATGACATTGTGGCCAACCTCTATGGCACCAAGGTGTTCACTAAACTCATCCTCGTTGCTGGCTACCACCAGCTAGAGCTCCAGCCTGACAGCAGGAACATCAAGACCTTCTCCACTCACAAGCGGGCTACGCCAGTATAAGAGACTTAGCTAAGGGGTGTCCTCTTCCTCTGAGGTGTTTCAGAACACAATAAGGGAGACGCTCACCGGGCTGCAAGGTGTTATAAATTGGAGTGATAACATCCTCGTATTCTCTAAGACACTGGAGGAAAACCATGTGCAGCTCAGAGCAATCCTTCAATGGGTGGCGGCGAACGGACTCATCCTGCACAGAGCCAAGTGTTCGTTCTATCAAGAGTCGGTCGACTTCTTTGGCTACATTTTCTCCAGAGATGGCCTACGCATTGATACAAAAAAAGCTGCGGCCTTACGGTCTGCCCCAAAGCCTACGTTGCCCACAGAGGTCCGCAGTTTCCTCAGCATGGCCACATACTGTGGCCGGTTTATTCCCAATCTGGTGTCCCTCTCCTAACCACTCCGCAATCTTACAAAGTCTGGTCAGCCTTGGGTCAGGTCTGCAAAGGAGGATCTGGCATTCCATGTCGTCAGGGAGGCCCTCATCGAGAACAAAGTGATGGTGTACTTTCGCTCACATCGGTGCACAGAAGTTGTGGTGAGTGCTAGCCCCATAGTGTGGGCGTGGTCCTGATGCAAGAGACAGAATCCAAGGAGTGGGTCCCAACTGCGAACACCAGCTGGGTGTTGACCAGAACGGAGATGCGCTATGCGCAGATGGAGCGCAAGTCCCTGGCCATCAAATGGGTGTGCCAGCACTTCCATCACTACTTGTATGGACACTAATTTCGAGTGGTCACGGATCACAAGTCTCCTCTTCCCCTCTTTGCCGGCACGTCTCGGCTGGCTTCTCTCCAGATCAAGAGATGGGCGATCCAACTGCAGGCCTATCACTTTGACGTAATCTTCCATCCTGGGGTCAACAACCCAGCCGACTTCCTTTCACAGCACCCCAGCCCGCCTGTGCCACCCCGGCCGCTATCTGATGAAGACTGCACCGAGGAGTATGTCCTGATGGTCTCTCTCGAAGCGTGCCCAGTTGCTCTCATGCTAGAAGATATCGGGAAGGCAACTGAGTCTAATGAGTGCCTGGTCAAGGTGAAAACTACGTAGACTAACAGGAACTGGCATCACTTCCTCGATGGAGTCAGCACACTGACAGAGAATGAAGGAACATGTTGGCAACAGATGTGGAAGGCTCACAGCGAGCTTAGAGAGGGTCTTCATGGAGTCGTGTTGCGAGGTACCACCCTCGTAATCCCGAAGAGCCTTCAGGAGAGAGTAGTCCATCTGGCGCACCAAGGGCAACAAGGGATTACAAAGACAAACGCCCGGTTGAGAAGCAAGGTTTGGTTTCCGGGCATGGATGCCATGATCGAGGAGGTCATCCGCACCTGCCACTCTTGCTACATCACAGGAGGTGACTTGAGACCACATCCGGTGATCACTGAGGACCCCTGCCAAGAACCCTGGACCAAAGTTAGTCTCGACTTTGGGTTGTTTCCCGGCAGCCTAAGCACCCTGGTTCTCGTCGAATCACATTCAAAGTTACCGGTGGTGGAAGTGGTGTCGTCAACAGCCTTTCAACACGTCCAGACTGCACTTGAACGTATCTTCGCTATGATCGGAATTCCAGAAGAAATCAAGTCGGATAATGGTCTACCATTGCAAGGAAGAGAGTTCCAAGAGTATCTGGCCTCCCGCGCCATTCGCAAACTAACGCCACAGTGGCCCCAGGCAAATTGCGAGGTGGAGCGGTTCATGCGAACAATGAACTGAGCTCTCAGGATCATTGTGGAGAAAGGGGAGGATGTCGAGCAGCGCCTCCAGTAATTCCTGAGTGCCTATCATCAGACACTGCATTGCACCACCCAGTGTGCACCGGCTCACCTCATGTTCCGAAAGGTGCAGAGAGACAGCGTCCCCCTGGACTCCTCGTGTAGTCCCCCAGCACTGAATCTTGATGCTGCTAAGGCCAGGCAGAAAGCGACCAATGATAAGGTGAGCCAGGATCGCATAGCACAGCTGATGAACAATGGAGTTGGTGACAGGGTCGTCTTTAAGGATCGGTACCCTGTCTGGAAGTATCGTACCCTGCATGAGCCGGAGGTGTGGGAGGTCATCATTGTGCAAGGTACCATGGTGTTGGTGATACGTGGGTCTCTCGTGGAAGTGGAGTGTGGGCTGTTGCCGGCAGATGGTGTCATCGAGGATCCAGAAGAAGGAGAAGGCATGGATGCAACGAACACCCCATCTGTAGCCCAGCGCCCGAACCATAACCTGATGGAGAAAAAATTGAGGGTGTTGGAAGAACAGCAGAGTCTGGGTGCAGCATTCTCCGAGTCAGAGAAAGGGACAGAGGGGACAGAGGGGCGAGGAATGAAGAAGAACTCCCTGAGCCAGAGGTATAGTCTCCGGCCGAACCCAGTCCCCAGCCAAAGACTAAGACACCTTGTGTGGTCTTAAAGGACTGAGGTTGCAAATGTGAAGGACCTTAGTATCTATTGATTGGAGGGATGAGTGACGGCTCAACCTGGCCCATTCACGCATGACTTGCACGAATGCATGCACCCCTGGGGCGGGTTCCCCCGAGGGATTAAATAAAGGGGCGTGAGACTGCTTGGCGTCTTAGCACACTATCATCAACCAGTTTGTGTGTGTTCCTGATTGCTGCGTAGCCACGACTGAGGCCTAGCCTCTGTGCAGGGCCTGTCCAGCCAGGCCTGTACACCATAGTAACCAATAAAACCTTAAAGAAATATAGCACATACATGTTGAATTTGTGTTTACAGCACCGCACAAATTCAGTGTAGAAAAAGAGTGTGGCAAACAAACGAAAAACACATCGGAGTGTAATGGGACATGCAGAATGGGTGGTCGCCAAAAAGTAAAAAACAGACCCAAAGTCGGGCCAAAGATCAATGTCTTACAAATGGGAAGAAAGGAATTGAGAAAGGCAGAACACATGGAAAGCTCTGGGAGTGGCTTAAGCACCCCGACCAGACATAGCATGCCACAAAGAGCAGCGCATGAGTACTGCTAGGCTCGACCTATAAAAATTATTTTTAAAAACATTATAGTATGTACACAACATTAAACTATAGAATACAAGATTTACTAATACATGCTTTTCCTCGGAAAAAACAGCTGATTTGAAAAAAGAGCCAACTCTATGCCACACATCTGTATTACTAACCAGTTGTAAGTAGCAAGAGGTCACCCTGCACTGAACCACAGTACATTTCTCTAATAATGGTATAAAAAATGGTTCAGGAAAAATATTATACATTCCCCCCCCCCAAAAAGAAACAAAAATTGCATATTTAGCTCAGAGAAGGGCAAGCGTCCAAGGGGAAAGTGTTGCTAACCTCCAGGTGGAATCTTAACAAATAATGAACCATTCCCATCCAGAAACAAAGTAAGAGCGACCCTTCCCACTTTCCCATTGCCCATGACAGGTAGTGCTCCATACAATTCGCTTCTTTTAAGCTACGATAATACTGCACAGTTGTTTTAGAGCATTCAACATCACTCCCTTTTGTCCCCCCTCTTCCCCATGAAATGAGCTTTCACAGAATGTTTATCTCCTTTGTGTCCAAGATCTGTTAAGGTTGAATCAACATAAGTAAATAACTGGATAGCAGAGGTGGCCGGCACAGGTAAACGCGGTGGGGCGGGGACAGGGCTGGGCATGGTGGCAGGGGGGAGGTTGACAGATGACGGGATAGGTATATTTAAATAAAAAATATGATACCTATACCGTCTTCTGTGGGCTTCCGCCCCCTACTGCGCTCTGCCCGCCCCACCCTGCTTACCTGTGCTGGCTGCTGCTGCTGGATAGTAAATCCCTTGTCTTGTGATAGGCAATCCTTAATAATGGTCCTATTTAGGGTTGCCTCTGGGTTAGTTTAAACTGAGAGCCATAACGTGACTAAGGCCAATTTATTTAAGATCCTCCAAACAGGGAAGTCCTAGATCTCCATGGAAAATTAAGTGTGAGGTAGTGGGTGGTTATTATCATGGACCACAGGTAGGGTTTGTGCTTTCTGTGATGCTTTGATTCTACTTATAGGCAGAGATAGCAACATTGTAAGCGCATTATGATTGCTATGTCTCGTTTCAATTGTATTGCTCATAACAACAAACCGCAAAAGAGTTCTGGAGACAAATAGATAGTCAATCGTAGTAGCACATCCCCTGCCACGAAAGGAGAGTGGTTTATAATCTCCATTATCCATAAAAGCCCCTCATCTACTAAATTGAAAATTGTAGGATATTTCCTGAATTCCTCTCCCCTTCAGTAACATGCTTTGGAGGTATCATAGTGGGCACCAAACACCACATGAGCCAAGTTAAAAACACACTGTGCTTTATAATCCCAGAAGATCATTATAATCAAAGTTACGGGGTGGCACTGGGTTTGTAAAATAGTAATGGCGTAATGCATAATGCCATTATGCATAGTGGCAAAAATCATTATTAAAAAAATGCATCAGGGAACATTTAGACTTCCCCATCCCCCTTGAAGAAAATTGCTTAAAAGGCATGGCGCATAGGTATCACATCCACACAAGACTTATTGTGAATTTGACCAAGATAGACAAGCCTCTTTTCCCTCAAAAAGAGCTGAAACACGTGTCGGGGTAGAAAAGCATGCATAGCCTTCACATGTTCCACATGTCCCACTTCCCATGTATCCTGGAATAATCTAACATTATATTTCTCGAAAGGAGCTATCCAATCAGGTATCCACATTTTGGATCCAATGCAACATTCCACCTGATAACTGTCATTGAAGGTGAATTACCAGGGATAAATTATACAAAATATACCAAATTGTTGGCAGGTGGCTTTGCTATATCTTTGAGGGGAAAGGTTGGCAACAGGTCGGGTAAGCTTCCAGGGTGAATGGATTGATGGGGTTGCTGAGCTTCAAGCTAGTCACAGGGCTATATATTTATTGGGTATTTTGAGAGCACTGAAAAGACTTGGGGCTTGTAAAATTAGCCTAAAGGTAAAGTGTTAATCTGACTTTGAGTACACTTCCTACGTTTAGGGTAGGACAGAAAGTTTCTCACATAGTGTTGCTGAAATTAACAACAAAACAGTCTCCATGACAGCCAGTGTAACACTTTGTTAAAGAGATCAACACATGTTTCTTCCCCAGCTTAGGAAGGGATGCCGGCCAAAACTAACATAAAAAAAGGGCTAGAGGCTGGTGGGAGGTCAATGACATTCTTGATTGGCACACCATCTTTGTGGTTATGGGTGTCCTTCCAACAAATTTCTCTATTGCTAAAAATATTAGATGAGGGCCCCCTCTTTTACCATCCAATGTACTGCCCCTGGCAGTATCAACAAGCTACCTTTCTCTGGTGTTTACTGGTGACTCAATTGGTTCTGATCTGAAGGCATCTTTGCTCCACCATTATTATCCCTGGATTTAAAGCTCAATAGCTATTCACCAGAGTGGCTTTCACGATGATGGAGGAGCAATCATTGGGCATGATCTGAGAAGGTAAGCTGGTTGTAAGTCACACGGATGTTAATGACTCTCAGAGAACTGCAGACAGGGGCTCTGGAGTTTGAAATTGATGTAAGACCACCAGTCAAGTTTCAATTAAAGTACAACCCTAAAAGATCAGTTGCAGTTCGGTCTGGATGATAGTTGTGACCCCTTCAAAACCGTCCTCAAGGAACTCACTAAAAACGCTCCCTGTGCATATAGGGGGCTCCTTGGTGGATTCACTTTTAGCTGAGGGAGGCACTTGTCTGCCTCTTTTTTTCCTTTTTGACACTGAGGTGAAGCAGGATGGTTTATTATCAATGTAGAACAAAATCAAATAAATGCTACAGCACTATTATCTTAATTTTGAAATAAAGCTTTAATTAATGGAAATATATTAAATTAATTCAACATTTTTCTCATGCATCAATAATTATTAAAAGTGATGTATAGAATTATTTAAAATAAATGTGGGTACATTTTAATAAAATTATTGTTAAATTATTTTTTTTATTCTAAATTGGGTATTTAAATATGTTATAATTAAGGAATCATTATGTGTGATGTTTATATTTTTATTAATGTTTATAATTTTTCTATCCATTAGATTACTTTATTTATTATTTCAGAAAGCACCTCAATACTTGGCGCTCTTTGTCTGAACCACAGAGCCACCCTCCCCCCACTCTGCGCCTTGAGATCCTAACGGGTGAATAGTTGCTCTTTAAAAGAAACTCAATTGATTGATCGATATTTTAGCTGTTTTAAATAATTTAATTTATTTTAGCATTATTCCCTACACAGTTTTGTTTTAATTTCGATTTTAAATTTTCTACTGCTAATATTTTCTATGTGAGGATATTGCAGGCCTAGCTAATGGTTGGCAATGTGTTGTGCTGAACTTACTACTTTTTTTTTCGCAGTAATTTACACTTGGATTTTGTGAATAGCCAAAAGTAGTAAACTTACTCCAAAGTGTAAATTACTCAAAAGTGTAAGTTACCTTTGTGATTAAGGCCCCAAATCCGAAGAATAAACACATATGTGATGCAAAATCGAACACACTAAAAGCAGCCAGTAATTTGTTTGCAGAAACATTAGAATCAGTTTAAAAAGTCTGATTAAAAATAGGCGGTAACTCTGCATCAGTAGTAACATGCAGAGAAATTCTTTATTTCTTGTAATGAACTATAACATGCAAAAAGTAAATTTGTTTTTTTAAATGTCACCTTTCTGCTGATTACTGTTCATTTTTAGAAAAGCAAATCATAAAAATGAAAAGATAGTTATGTTTTTTGATTTTAAAACCGTAGGTGTAATAATGGTTCCTGTCTAGCCATGCACCTTGGCTTAAGTCTATGCAGTAGGTATTATGTTATCTCAACTGGGAAGTTTAGCAACTACATCATTTACATATCACAAGTGTATAAAGTTATCACAACTTAACTGTAATAAAGAAATTAAAAACACATTTTGTATCAGGGATTGCAGGCACCCATAAATTATGTTTAGAGTTATAGATAGGTAACCCTGAATAATGGTCAATTTATTGAATAGAGAGAGCCTTAGCGACATCAAATGGACAATGAGGGCGAAACTAGAGTTCTCTGTGATGTTACTCAGAACCCTGAGATGAAAAAATCTCCTTATTATTCACTGTTATGCATATATAATCCTACATATAATACATGGCAAATAAAGGAAACGCTAATGAACCCAAGCTTTCACTCTTGCTCTGATAAATGCATTGAAAACCCTCCTGCAGTAGAAAAATACGCAGAAATACTAAATACATTTTAGGTCGTATAAACAGTTGCACTGTCAAGCTAGACCTATAAATTGCTGATATCAACTTTTACACTAAAGTGATTTTGCTTGATGAAGCTAATAAGGAGATGGGAAGGATGCTATATGTTTTGTTTTACCTACAACCACAGCAGTCTTACAATTTGTAGAATAATTAAATGGGAATGTTGTTTTCCACAAAGAGGTTCCTATCCCAAAACATGGTTGCACTACTAGATAGTCTTTAAAATATATACTTAAAAACTGTCACACATTCCTCATCTTTTAGAGCCAAATCACAAAAGATGTGAAAGATCATGTCGTGTCCATGCACTCATTTTTAATTTAATTGAAATTCCTCCTGGGCATTTTCATGAAAAAACTATGACATCAATGATTTTCCATTTGTATATCCGTCTACCCTAACCATATGCCTCAGACTTCTCAGCAGAGGATGGGCAGGTTTAGATTAAATGTGTACTTCAGCTTTCTTTCTTCAATTATATTCTTCTGCTGGAAAATATTTTTGCATGTGAAGAACTCCTGTCCTGGGCACAGAAAGGACAAATGTATGTGTGACACATTGTCAAATTTCCTGCACACTTTATAGTTTTTGAAAGAGGTGCAAGTGTAATGTTTGAATGAAAAATTCACACAGACATTTGATGTATTCCACAAGCCATCGTTTAACGAAAAATAAAAGGCCTTCATGCAGCAGGTAGAGAGGGACCACTAAAAGTTCATTTATACTGCCCATTTCACTGAATTAAAAAACATAACCTTCACCCTGGGAATCCTCCCGAGGTGTTGGGACTCACTGTATCGCATGGTATGCAGGTAAGGGTCTGGAGTATGCCCTGCCTGCTAGATAGAGCATTCTTGAATATTTAACCACATTTTCGATGTCAACTCCACACTGTTGTGCTATAAAACAAATACAGTGTAGGAAAGTACTTTTCCTGTCCAATGTCATCCCATACAATTGTCTGTGTAATGGAGTAAGAATGGGCTAGCTTTAGAAACATTTTACATTAATTCAAAAGTCCAATTTCAGTACCCTCAGAAAGGGTGACGTATACAGTGAGCCTGGGTGTGGTGAAACCAAACATATACAATTTGCATAGATCTTAAACCCGTCCTAGTTTTTGTTTTGCAGCTTCAAAAGTTGCAGCATACCCAATATTCTGTGGGAATTCCTTCTGATGATTCTAACTTGGGTTAATAAGATGAATAAATACATATACAATCTCTACATAAGTGCCATTTTAACACTCGGAATACGTGAGGAGAAAATATCCAAGTTTGGCTCCAAATAATTGTGCTCACCGTTGATAGGGTATGAACTGGAAATATTGACCTTTACAAACATTCTTGAAAAATGTCAACTCATTCATATTCAACAGTGCTTCTTGGTCCACCAACAGAGATGGGTCTATGACGCCTATTTATGTATTCACTTTGGTGTGAAGCAACAGCAATCATTCTCTGGTGTTATGTTTGGCAAACATCTTCATGATATTTCACACCACAGGAGGATATTCCATATCCATCATTTTCCATGAATATTAACCTCCTCTTTTGTAAAAAATGTATATGAAATAGAATTTTCAATTGTATCCAAAAATCTTTAAACTAGTAGTAGGAGCTCATTACAGCAAGCACTCTGGCCTAATTTCACATACACACGCCTCCACCCTCTGGAAGTCCTTTACCATACACCCCTCTGTGGAAATACAAGACTGTAAGTCCAGATTGGCCTGTAACAATCTTTAATTATATCCTGAATAACCAAAAGCCCTACTCTAGAGACAATTAACTGGGTGGATTGCCAAATGTACTCCACGGGTTTAACTGAAAACAATTCACTGACATATTTAAGCTAGAATAATTATTATATAATGTTTACCAAATATTTACTGCAACCTTTCTGACTCTACCCTCGCCAGAAAGTGTTTGGAAGGACTCCCATAAAAAATGTAAAACACAGATACTTATTGTGATGAATTGGCGTCGGATCCAATTTGACCCCCTAGATTTTTTTCCCTTTCAGACATCTCAGTTTTTAGATCTCTGCTGTGGGTCTGTTCCACTAATTGAGTCTCACTCACTGTGAGCTCTGCTAAAATGTATCTGAGAGATAACCAGCCGTTTCCACATTTTAAAATAAGGCCTGTAACTTTACAGCTGGGGTAAGAAGCTCATGTTCACTTTTACTTTTGTGTACACCTTTGGGCTGGCTGAGGGAGTTGGACTGCTGTTCATTTCAGCCCGGTATCTGCTCACAGGTTGCCTCTTGCAGGTGAGACTTCTGCTTTTGGCCTTGACAGGCTTTATAATTTAATTTGGCTTTCAAAAAGATGTATCCTCAATTCTTTTAGTTATAGTAGTAGTCTGTAGTGCTCTACTACTTATTCCTCACTAATCCTTTATGGGTTCCGGAGTAGCCTGCTACTCGGTGCAAAAGTGCTTTGATGCTTCATCAGGGATAGTAAGCGCTATATAAATGCAATTACAACACAATACAATACTGTATTCACACTGTAGGTGAATACTGCACTAAAATACCAATCTCGCATTGGTGGAGCATAGAGAATCTTTTAATGTTTCTTTCTATAGGTAAACAATAGTCTAGATTGCAAAAATAATATTGATTATACCATATGTGCACTCATTCATGTAGCTTGCTTCTAGGAGAGGGGATAGCGAGGGCAAAATGTGTATGAACTAATTACCATGCACTGACAAGTCTGGAGAAGTCGGGACATGCCCTGAACCAGAAACTTAAAGAGAGACTGCCAGACGTCTGGCACCACTCACAGAAAGAGCTGTCTCTGAATGTTTTGGAGGGACAGGACCAGATTGCTGTGTCACTTAGGGGAGGAGCTAAAGGGTCCATTGAAGCTGTGACAAATAGAGAAGAGATATTTCTTCCATATTCAAAAATGTATCAGACAGTGGAGGAGGGTTGGATCAGAAGGATATTGCATCTTTGGATTTGATTGAGATGCCCACGTTCTAGAACTCTCCACCTCTGTTATTAATCTCCTCACAAGCAGAGAACTCCAGGAAGAATTGTAGCCTAAAGTGAAGCAAGTTCTTTGTTAACCAGCCAGGTCTTGATAGCTATTTTACACTCTAAGGCCCACATTCTCAGAATCTGCCCCTTTGTGACTGGTATTTTTGCATTTGGAATGCATCATCCCAAATCTAAAATTGCAATTTAAGTAATCTCTAAATTGCGATTACTTAAATTGCGATTGCATTTAAGGCACATCAAATTGAGATTCTTTAAATGCTATGCATTAAAGTAAAATAATTCGCGATTTCCCTAATAGGGGGAGCAAATTACCATGAAGTTGAACTTCATGGTAATTTGCAAACGCTTTGAAAAATGCACAAAAGTGCATTTTTTGAAGTTCCCTTTTACACGCAACATGCCCTTGGGGCATGTGTGTGTGCGCAAGATGTACTCATATGCAGATTTCAGGTGTGCAACAGGGTGTCTTTTTGACACCCTGGCACCCTTGAAATTGCATTCTCAATTTGCGATTCTCAAATTGAGAATTGCAAATTGAGAATGTCTTCCCATTCATAACCTATGGGCCTAGGCCCATAGGAATGAATGGGGAGGTATTCCTTAACCCTTTCGATGCTCATGACGAGCTCAGCTCGTCATGATGCACAGTTGAGCTGTGCTGATGACGAGCTGAGCTCGTCATGACACCAGCAAAATGGCAATTTTCAGCACAGGAGGGGGAAAACGCCTAGCAGCCAAGGTGTTAATTGCGACTCCGAGTCGCAATTAAGGAATGTTTAGAAACCACTATTTTTTAAGCGATTTCTACATGCATAGCCTTGTGCTATTCCTTATTAGCGAATCCTTTTTGTTTGCTAATCAGGTTTCTTATCAGGAAACCACTTGGACCCCACTTGGACCCCATATATAACCAGTGAAACAATCTCAAATGGCACTCTAAAAAGCACCATATGCCATGCCACAAGTTTTCAGTTGATGGTACTGCTGTCACACTACTGCTAAACATTTTTGTGCGGACATCTGACTACGGAGAAAGCAATCGCGGTGCCGGGGCGGTAACTGCTTCACAGTGCCCACCACTGATAGCCTGTAGGTGCGGGCATATTTTGAACTTTCGACACCAATGCTTGCCTAACGCTGTACCCAGAATCAAAGTCCGAAGTCCGGTTAGGGACGGCCAGAACACCCCAAAATGACGGCCGCCACCGATGACCGATTCAACTGGGGAAAGCGACCACGGACCTGATGCTGTAGAGGTACAACCTTTACCCACAGCAAGAGATCCAACCCAGTGACTGCAGAAACGCCAGAGCATTAGAGCGGGGGTGCATCTACTCAGTGGAAGACGTCACTACAACCTTGAGGTACCCCGCTGTTATGCTAGACCCCTCAGGTGCATGGGCGGTATAGCGGGGAACCGGATATTACCTACCAGCCGATCGGCAAGCTATTTCAATAGCCACAACCTCCCAGCGTGACCTCAAGATGGCTGCCTCAGTTGGTCTCTCCACGATGCTCCACCACTCCTTGACAATAGAACTGGTCATCAACCTGATCTTAACCACATCCCTCACCTGACCTTGATCCTGCTCTCCCTCTAGGACATGTACTCTTCAAACTATCCCTTTGACTGATGCCCAATGGATCTACCTGTTAGCTAAAGAGGAGACCGGCTGGGAATCCCACCTCAGCCATCCCCTAACCAGCCGGATATTGGGCAGACGTTCCTTCGTCTCTCTGTCGTATCTCCCTCCTACCCCTTCCCCCTAACCCCTTCCCCTTCTATGCTCCCTTCTTCTTTCCTTCTATCCCTTTATTGTTTTTCTGATTGAGACCTAGCTATTTGACCGATGCCCGGTGGAGTTAACTGATAGCTGAAGAGGAGATGGGCTGCGGATTCCCCCTCAGCCGTCACCTACCCAGCCAGACCTTGGGCAGACTTTCCCTTTGTCTCTCCTTTGTATTTATACCCCAACCCTTTTCCCCCTACCCCCTTACCCTTCTCACTCCATTTTCCTTCTATGCTCCCTAAATGTTTTTACAGGTATCATTGGTGATATGTAACTGATGTGGAGCCAGCGCTATATAAAACTCTTTAAATAAAATAAATAAATACATAAATAAATATATTAGATGGACCCTAACCCAGAAAATTATCCAAATAGAGCATCCAATTATTGTAAATTGTACTATCGTTCAGTGAATGGACTTAAAGGAACCATCCCACATGCTTTTGTGCCAACCAAATATCATTGCCGAGCATCTTTATGAATTGAAGGTTATGCCCTGCACTCGTCAGTGAATATCCTCATCCAAGGGTTCTTTTTAAGTCCCACAACACAGTAAAAGGAGGAGTGCAGGGATCTACTTTGGGCCTAACTCCAACATATTTGCTTTATCCTTTTTAAATACATTAGCAAATCCATAATATGTTGATTGCAAAGAAAAGGGAAAATAACACTTTCCTGTTTAACTCCCCTATGAGTCTGAATTCAATCTGCATGAGGTCTAATTTTACTATATATGCTGACACTCAGATTTCTGCATCACGTTCCTAGAGCATGGCAAGCAATAGCATAGAAACCCCATCACAGGTAAACGTTTAAGAAAAGGATACTATTTGAATACATGGAAGATCAAGGGAAAAGCTATAAACAAATTCTGCAGAATGTTGAGGACTTCAACACTGCATGATCTCTGAATGACAGTATGCCATGCAGCTGGTTTCTTCTAGAAGTCAGTATGCAAATCAGGAAGAATATATGTCTGCTTAGCCCTTCTTGAGATGTGAATATATAATGCCTTAGCAAAAGACTACAAATAGAGCCTATTAAAGGAAATAAACGTAACAATGTGGGCTCCTCAGGTGTCCTCATTTAAGCGTGTGAACAGGATAATACCCTTCATGGAGCACGAATATATACTGCAAGAGCAACTGCCTTAAACATGGAGAAATCCCCATCCACTCCCAAGGTTGTAGTTTAGTTAAATTTGTACAGCATCCACCAAGGTGCCCAGCTCAAGGACATGATTCTTTAAACCAATTCACTAGGCAGTATCCAGCTATCTAACTATGAAACATTTTATAACTCTAGTTTTCTGTAATCTTCAACATTTGTGTAACTCCTTTCAAGTAAAGAATCCCAGTTTAAAAATATTCCAGTAAACTTCTTTATTTAATCAGTTTCTAGAATCCCTGCTCGTTTGACACTTTATCTACTTTGGCGAAAGCTCAAGAATCAGGGTCATCTACAACAACAGCTATCATACTTTGAACCTCCTTTAATACCTCTTGCAATCTCTACCATAAAAGATGCATATTTAAAACAGTCATGTTGGATAACTCCACTCTGTTCACTAGGGTACTTAAATCCTAATTAACAATATATTACTGTTAATAAGGCAGAGTTAGGCAATACATGTGAGTAATACGCAGTAAGCAACTGTGCATGGGGATGCCCAAATTATCCTTCCTTGGACAAGCCTGGAAAACAAAATGGTTTCTGTCACACAAATCTTGTAAGAAAATTGTTGCACATTTTATACATACTGCTAACTCATAAATGTTCACCAAAGTTGAGTTCCAACTAGCTTCAATGTCAAGCTCAAGGACCCAAACTTCATCAGTGAACTCTACACGTGTAATAAGCATGACCATTGGTTTTAAGGCAATCATATTATTATTTGAAATACGGTCACTTTTGTACTTGGCCCATTTTGCAGAGTCATCCCTAAACTTTTTGCCTTTCTCCTGCCATTTCTCTGACATGGTGTTGGCTGTTTAAGGCCTCTGGGCACGTCAGCACTGCTGTCCAGTGTAAAGTGTGTGCGCTCTCTGTGTTACATATGGTAAGATTGGTCTACACCTGTTTGGCCTGTTTAATTGACTCGTCAGTCCCTTGTAAAGTGGTATCTCATATTCCCAGGGCTGATAAAATAAATGCTACTGGTGGTCTTGCAGCACTGATTGTGCCACCCACCAAAGTAGCCTTTCAAAACCTATCTCAGGCCTCTTCCATTGCAGGGCCTGTGCACGCAGTGTGACTGCTGCTGTGACTTGGCATGTAAAGTGTCTGTGACCCCGCTTTTACTGCATGTCAGTCACCCCTAAGGTAGGCCATAGCTAGCCCTATGGGCAGGGTGCATTGTAGGTAAAAGATAGGACATGTACCTTAAGTGTGTGACATGTCCTGGTAGTGATAAACAGCCATTTTGGTTTCTCACTACTATGAGCTGCCCTCCCATAGGAATGCATCGGGGATTCCCTGATAGGTGTTTCAGTGGTAACTCCTGATATGAGACGAGCAGCGTGGTCAAGTTTAGTATATTTGGAATGGTAATAATAAATGTTACGCAATGGTCTGCTCAGATTCATTATAACTATTTTAGAAATGCCACCTTTAGAAGTTGGCATTTCTGTGTGCTATATGTCTGCCTGCCTGATGTGAATTGCATGTCTGGCTTTTGAGTGACAGGGGCTAGGAGGTGTGTGTGGCACCAGGAGGGGCAGGGTGTGTCAGCACTAGGCTGAATGGGACATCTGCATTGGGAGTAGTGGGAGGAGTAATCCCCTGACTCTGAATTGGTATGTGTCGAGCCTTTATAATGCTGGCTCCACCCCCTGTGGTGTGTCTGATCACTGAGCCCCCGCCTGACAAAGAGGAAGAGGAACCTTGTAAGCAAAGTGCTCCAATTCCCCCCTGAACCAGTTGCATCTGGTTCCCCCAAACCCTGTACTACAGACAATGGACTGTCTAATATAAATGTAGGGGCTGCGACCCCATGATGTTGTGTTATTCCTGTGCTATGGGGGCCTGCTGCTGCTGGGCTCCAGGAGGAACTGCTGCAAGGGTCTGCCTCCCTGCTGGAGGGCCCTGTGTGCTGGCCTGCTTAGGCCCAGCCTTGTGCCCTAGAAAAGAAATTTCAATCCAGGACCTAGCGCCTAGTGGAGCGCTTCTACTTTTAACTTGCAGCACTGGGCTGAGACCTGTGGACTACCCTATTTGACGTGGGAATAGAGAGGGGGACTACCCGTGTTTTGCTGATCTAAGCGGGTGCCCACCCACATTGTGTGCTCCTGTGGGTGCCCACCGCGCTTTTGTGCCTTTCTGAAGAGGGGGTACCCACCCCACATTTTTGCTCATTTTGTGGGGCGTTCCCAGCCCGCAATTGCCTTTATTTGCAGCAGGAGCCCACCCCGCGTTTTAGGGGAATAGCGGGTACCCCCCCTGCAATTACTTTCATCGGAAGCGGGTGCCCACCCTGCACTTGCTTGTGAGAAGACTAAAACCGCTGCAGCTGAGAAGTCAGGCAACTTGCCCAGTCAGAGGCGGAGTCTGCCAGAGACATCAGCATCGCCGTCCATCCAGCAGGAGCCCACCCCGCCTTCTGGAGCTGTAGAGTAGTTCCTATATTCCCAATGGGCTCTGCGCATTGGAACAATATACACAATAGATTTGACATAGGACTGAGGTCAGTATGTCTCTATCCAGTATACTAAACTCAATTGTGTGTCAGCTAACTCAGAGGTCACTAAAACTTTCTCGAATAAACAAGAAGGGATTAGTCTCTGACAACCGCATAAAAATGACAACTTTGTTTCCCCTAGAATCGGAATGATATCTTCAGAGTTGTGGAAACAATAGATAACTAGTTCACTCAGTCAATCGTGCATGCTTCGTTTCTACAGAGTTGCAGAGAAATAGAGAGACAGGACTTTCAATAAAAGGATTTATTGAACAGTCTTCTTTCTCATGCAAGAGATGTGAACTGCTACAATCGTTAGACAGAATGCGAAGTATTATGCGAACAGCGTAAACAGTAATATAAAATAATACTGTAACAGTATTGTCTGTTGCTATGACATATATAAAAATACATACGTAATTAAAACAGGCTAAAATACTCGACTGGTGCTTCTAAAATATGCCTATCCCAGTGTACCTAACATAGGTATAGTACGAAGGAAGAAGTAGGTGTTTGTCTTTAGCATAAGTTTAGTTCTGCCAAGAATTGCCAAAGGTTTTTCTAAGTTCTAATCAGCTCCATACCTTAGAATGAGAGGTTGGTATCTGTCTCGGGACTCAATTTCCCAACACCCTGCAAGGGGAGTTAGAAACACTGGAGCTGGATTCTCGGCAGGAGGATAACAGCTTCAGATCAGTGCATCAGTTGGAGAGTTGGCTTCCTTTGGCACTTGCTGTAGAGAGCTGAGTCGTGCAAGTAGGTAGTCGAACTGCACCGAACCACACCATGCTTTGCCATAGCAAGTGAAGGTATATTTATTAGGCCTGGGCGAAGCGCTACGCTCGCGTAGTTTGAGGAGTTTGCGCTACTTCGCACTACGCAAACTGCACATAGCACAGTGCGAACACAAGTAGCGTAGTGCAGCGTTCGTTTTTTCAATGATTGCACAGCGGTCGTCCCCACTGTGCAAACATTGAAACGGCATCTTGCACAGTGAGAACAGGCTACTACGCAGTTTGCGTAGTGCTACGTGTAGTTCGCGCAGTGCTACGTGTAGTGCGAAGTGCACTTCGCGTAGCTTTGCGAAGCGCTATTTCGCAAACTACGCCCAGCCCTAATATTTATACCTTGAAGGTGTTTAGGCATGCCAGCTTTGACGTAAAGTCGGGCACATGAACGTCATGAATGAACGCCTAAGGAATAGATGTTCATGCTTAATAAATGACTTCTTCGAGAAATCAATATCCAAGCAAGGGGAAGTCCAAGCAAGTCCCTAACAGCTTAAGAGTCTAGTTTTCCAAGAAATCGTTGTGACGTAGATGAACGGATGGAAGTAGCCATGCCTATATTTGGGTAGCATGGACTGTCCAACACTTAGAAAACAGTATATTACTCTCTTGGCCCAGTATAAAAAATCCATCTTAGCGACCAAGAACACCTACTTTTCTTCCAAAATTTTAGCTGCCGAGAATCAGTCCAAAGAAATTTTCACCATTGTGCACGATCTCGCCTACTCCGATAGGGCCTCCCTTAAACCTTCCCCCTCCCTGCATCTCTGCGACTCCCTCAATACCTTTTTCCTCGATAAAATTTCTACCATCAAAGCAAATATTCCCCCTTCTCCCCCTTCCTTTGTAAATCCCCAGTGTCCCCCCAACACAGCTCGTCTTGACTCTATTCCCCTCCTTACAGAAGAATCCTTTATTTCTCTTCTACCGATGATCAAGTACGGCTCCCCCCTAGATCCTTGCCCTGCTTCCATTCTGAAACAGATTTATTCTGCCTGCACCTCGCCCCCTCTCACTCTTCTCAATAGCTCGCTATCACAGGGCACTGTCATCTCACCTCTCAAAACGGCCGTCATCCTACCCATTTAAAAAAAAACAGAGCGGACCCCTTTGTACTTGTCAACTATCGCCCCATCTCTCTCCTACCCTTTTTGGCGAAAGTCACTGAGCGCCACGTAACTAGGACGCTCAGCACTTTCGTGGAGGAGAATATGATATTAGCCCCACGGCAGGCTGGGTTCCGCCCCTCACATTCAACGGAGTCCGTGGTACTTTCGGTACTTGACAACCTCAGAGAGGGTATGGACACTAGTCATCCCCAGGCCCTGGTCCTCCTCGATCTCTCCGCCGCCTTTGACACGGTTGATCATTCCATCTTACTGTCCCGTGTCAAGGCGGCGGGAATTGGAGGCGTTGCCTTGGTCTGGCTGTCCTCCTTTCTGAGTGGCCGCACCCAAGCAGTACGCTTGGGAGATTTTTCAGCGGACTTCCAGCTGGTCAATGCCGGGTTCCCCAGGGCTCATCCCTGTCCCTGTTATTATTCAACCTGTACATTGCTCCTCTTATCTTTGCCCTCCAACAGCTGGAGGTCTCCGTCTATAATTATGCGGATGACCTCCAGCTTACTTTTTCCCTATCTTCTTCCCCTGAGTCCATTTCCAATTTTCAATCTGTCATGACCTTCATCCGGGACTGGATGAACCACAACCACCTGAAGCTCAACCCCGACAAAACGGAGCTGGTGCTGACAGGTGGTTGCTCCAGTCCCTGGTCCTCCTCTTTCTGGCCCCCCTCATTGGGTTCTCCCCCAACCCCTTCTTCTTCTGTAAAAACCCTTGGTTTCAAACTGGATCACCAACTCTCACTCCACTCCCAAGTCAGTTCGGTGGTGTCCTCATCCTTTCACTCCCTTCGTACCATCCGCAAAGTCTCTCGGTTTTTTTCCTACCCGGCTCTCAAACTCATAGTCCTTGCAATGGTGATCTCCCGCCTGGACTATGGCAATGCCCTTTATTTTGGCATGCCCGCTTACAGCTTGCGACGCCTCCAATTAGTCCAAAACCAGGCGGCCCGCCTGGTTTTTAATTTATCCAAGTCTCACCATGTTACTCCCCTCCTCAAGACTCTTCACTGGCTCCCCATTCGTGAACGAGCCCAGTTTAAACTAGGATGCATCATCTTCAACGCCCGCTCCGGTTCAGCCCCTGCCTTTATCACTTCTGCAATTCACTCCTACGTCCCCTCCAGGGAGCTGCGTTCCTCCACCCAACAACTGCTCCTAGTTCCCTGATTCAAACGTAAAAAGTGGGGCGGATCCAAATTTTCCACACTCGCCCCCACCTTTTGGAACTCCCTCCCGGCTCATCTGAGATCTTGTCCCCAATACACACTCTTTCGCAAGGCCTTGAAAACTCTCCTTTTCACACAAGCTTTTTCCTCCTAATCCCCCCTTTCCATCCTCCCATCTCTGAAGCTTCAGGGGTTCAGCTCAATTAGCGCCTTGAAACCGCTAGGTGTACGCGCGCTTAAGAAATATTTTAAACTCAAACTCAAACTATACCTAAATAAGGACTGGATTTATATGCCTATATAAGGGCAATGCGATTTGTACCTTTATAGGGGCATGAATCGGGAAATTCATTCAAAATCTAATATCGAAGACAACAGAGCCGATCTGCAGAGGTCCCATCAGCGAGAGGAGAGAGCCCGACCGGAGCCTTGAGAACTCCAGGTACCCCACAGCAGTTGGAACCCGTCCTCAATCCAAGCGGAGTCCTGAGAAAGAGCCAGGTGAGAAGGGCCCAGTTGAGAGTCCGGTGGGGGGGTGTGTCGGGGCACATTGTCAGTGCCCTCACCCCTATGGTCGCTCCCCTTGCGGAACAGTGGTGCCAGTTCCGCCAGAGCTATTTTGTAGAGTTCCATTGAAGGACTCAGGGCACAGGAATGCCAGAATTGTCCTTTCACTCAGAGCTGCACCGCCATAGCGGGTAACTGCACCAAAGAGGGCATTTTTGTTCTAAGAATCCCGGAATGTGGCTCAGGCAGCACAGTGGTGACAGGCCTTTTTCACAGCTGCAACGCACCAGCACAGGCAGCTGCAACATTGGGCTCATTTATTGGAGAGTCCCAGTGGGGACCCAGGAGGCGCAGTCATGCCAGCGCTATTCTTTTCTTTGAGGTTATTTCCTTTTGGTTCATGAAGTTAAGGAGTGTGATACACTCCTCTGCCCCAGTGCTTGGCGCATTTCTGATTCGCTGCAATTGCAGCAATGCCCTGACATTGTGGACATAGGGTATTTAAGCCCTAGAGAAGGGCCAGTTGGCCTGGGGTCAGTTTCAGTGTGTTAGGCCCTGATTACTGCATAATGTGTCTATGCTAGAGATACTTATGCCTAAATGTGATTTCTTTCATAATATATTTATGCTTATGAGGTTGGCGCATAATGTGTTTTACGCCTTATTTGATGCTTATGGCATAATGTGATTTATGTTGCAGGATATATTGTTGAGTACAGTATTTTGCCAGTAACTACTGGTCATGTTCTACATGTATTATTTGTGCTTGTGATGGTCCTGATAGTGGCCCAATTGGCAATGTCTTGTATATAATCCCCTGTCAATATTGCCTAGTGCCACTTGGCACAGTGTATATTGTGTGATTACTATTCTAAAGTGTTTATGACAATGCAAAGGCTATTTTCATATATAAACTTGTGTGGAGTTCCTTTTGTGGTGTGCCTAGTGTGTTGCTGCTGTGTGTGTGTTGCGCAAACACTTTACACATTGCATATGGGATAAGCCTGACTGCTCGTGCTAAGCTACCAAGGGGGTGAGCAGGGATTATCTTCAGCGTGTAACTCCCTTGCCCTGACAAGAGTGGTGGTTTTTTCCTTGTATTATATTTTGTAAAGAATATAAAGAAACATAAAGCAACTCATAGCAATATAAGAGAGTGTGCCTGGAGGTCTTTCAGCCCCACTAGTGACCTCTCCATTGGTCGGTCCCAGCCAGGGCATGTGTTACTTTACATTCTATATCCGACTACAACTTAAAATGAGACCAGCAGTGTTGTGTTTTGAGTTCAAGGAGCAAGCTCAAACTGACAGTGAATGCGCTTGCATCTCACCTCATTCATGGAGTCGTGCGGAGCAGATGATGTAACTATTCTTACGATGCCCTTTCTGTCTAGCAGCCTAGTTGATGTTGGACACTTCACAGCAGGGTCATGCCTTGAGCCACCCGGCTTACGTCTCCACTGCGTGCCCCCATTTTATGTTTGGAGGCAGCACACAAGCTCAGGGGAACCGTGTGTCAGATTTTCCCCAGCATGTGTTGAATCTGGTTTGGACAACCGCGAGCAGTAAAGGTTAAGAGGTACAAATGGTTGTTCTGACCTACAACACCGCAAGATCCAGGTCAACTGCTGCTCCGCATTTCATTTTGTAGAAGAGGAGCATTTGGTAATGTAGCTGTCTCTTGTGGCCACTCTTTTTCAAATGTTTGACTGTGGATATTATATTGGAATCTGACAGATCTGTTTCTTTCACTTGAGGACAAGGTTTTTCGCATTTATTTCCTGTGCGTTAGTCAGAAGACTTTACTCATGCTCCCAGCTGCTTAATGTTGACATGTCTCAAGTGGTGTGAGTGTTCAGCCAGTGTGAGTGTTCTGTTTGGAATGTTGGTGTGATGGAGATGAGTGGAATGCTTGGTGCCTGGTGTGAGTGTTGACTGTTGTAGATGGGCTGAGTAGCAAAGAGGCTGCTTCTAGTGGGGTTGCTACCACTGATGTTATGGACTTAATACATTACTCACAAAGACACTACCTGGCTACGTCTAATTCATTACCTCTATGCATGGAATTTCATTACCACAATAGTTAACTTCACCAATGTATAAATGAGCTTGTCGTTCCAGAAAACTCCTGGAATGTCGCTGTCTAGAGACAATTGCTGTTGTTATATACTTGAGGAGTTCCTACCAGGTTGAAGTTTGCCAGCAGTGTTTGAAGGACCATCATGATTGGTAGGGGCTTGACTCGGGCTTGTCCAAATGTGGAAAGTGAAATATGGAATATGGCTCCCTGACATCCTGCATGGCAAGAGGCTCAATAGGAGTGTGCATGGGTGGAGATTTAGAAACAGAAACAAAACGTTCTTTGAGAATTGGAGGTTAAGTCAAAGAGTGTAGTCCCTGTTAGAGTATGAAGTCAAGGGGCATATTCTGGAGAAAAGTTGAGGCCATGGAGAACCCTGGTATTAGAGATGAGTCCTCAGTGTACCCTTTTTCTCCACATGATATTGATGTAGAGTTGAATGGAACTGGTGTTAGTGAGAAGGGTTTGGTGATGTGAAAATATTGGCAGATTCGTGATTGGGAACTGCAGGCCACGTGGCACAGATCTTGAGCACTGCATGCGAGTCAGGTGAAGGTGCACATTTTTGGAATGGCAGATTAATGCAGGTCTGCTCAGAGCCAGTGTGACTGCAAAAATGTTTGTGGCAAAAGAAGGGTGTGTAACTGATCTCTATAGACATCTATTTATATGAAGGTAGCACATACTCATAGAGTTGTGAGACACATTTAGATCTTGTGCTAATATACAGTGCCTGAACAATGTGTCGGCGCCTTGGGTTCCAAGGACGGGTATGATCCCTTGCTAGGTTCAGAGGAATTTACAGTTTGGTTAATTGTTTGACACAGTAACAAGTGCAGTGCATGATTTGTGCATACTGGAGGCTAGAAGTATCTTGAGCAGACAGTCTTTCTTTCAATTTGTGCAGCTGCAGATAAGATAAGTACAGGAATCCATGACTTGATTTGGAGAGGCTTCCTTTGCTTCCTCTCACTGCAGTATGTTCACCATATGTTAAGAACTGTACGTTTTCCTCACAAATATTTTCAGATGCTAACAGCTTCTAAAGCTGAATTAATTGTGCATACCTCATATGTTTGCCATAATTTGAGGTTTTGATTCACAGGACCCGGCTCCTGCTAGCTGACTAAAACTGTGTATGAGCATATCGGTGGGACCATTTGTTCATTGAAAGCTTTCCTGTAGCATAATTCAGATTCCCACTTTAACTCTCCAGTTGAACTCCCCCTTTGTTGAAATAAGGTTATCCTTCAAATATCCCGGCTCCGTTCTTCAGCGGAGTTCTCCTCACTGTGAAAGTCACTACACAGCATGTTAGTGGTTTGAATTGAGCGTGAAGTGTGTTGTTGAGAGGAACTCCAATTCATGCTTGTAAGGCCTTCTTTTAAATGGCCCATCAGCTATGCAAAACTTCAGCAGTGAGAACTGGCTTCTATTGTATACATTTTCAAAGGGCAAGGAAACTGACAGGGTATTATTTATCACTTCTACAAATGCTTGAGGGGCAGAGATGGGCTTCGGACTAGCATGAGCCCTCCCGTTATTGACTAAGTTAAACAAAAACATGTGTCGTTCTGTAACAAAACGGTACAAAAGGGGGTGGTGATGGACGGAGCATCTGAACCAATCAAACACTCACACCCAGTCAACAGATCTGGGTTTAATCCATCACCGTTCTTTAGCCCACTCTGCCGCCCCAGTTCAGACATGGCCATATGCAAATCAGTCGGACCCTGTGCCTCATGGGAACAGTCCAGCGCGAACTGCCAAGCCATGCCTTCCCTGGACCGGAAACAAGCTTCCGAGGACCAGTTTCTGGCATTCCAGCCGTCTTCAGCTCGGCTTACTTGAATCCAGTGGTAAAGTGAGCAAGGGACTCACGTCTGAGCATACCCTGCCAACTTATGGCGAACAAAGCGGTTCAAAAGGGGGTGGTGATGGACGGAGCATCTGAACCAATCAAACACTCACACCCAGTCAACAGATCTGGGTTTAATCCATCACCGTTCTTTAGCCCACTCTGCCACCCCAGTTCAGACATGGCCAAAGGCAAATCAGTTTGACCCTGTGCCTCATGGGAACAGTCCAGCCCGAACTGCCAAGCCATGCCTTCCCTGGACCGGAAACAAGCTTCCGAGGACCGGTTTCTGGCATTCCAGCCATTTTCAGCCCGGCTTGCTTGAATCCTGTGGCAAAGTGAGCAAGGGACTCACTTCTGAGCATACCCTCCAACTTATGGCGAACAAAGCAGTACAAAAGCGGGTGGTGATGGACGGAGCATCTGAACCAATCAAACACTCACACCCAGTCAACAGATCTGGGTTTAATCCATCACCATTCTTTAGCCCACTCTGCCACCCCAGTTCAGACATGGCCATATGCAAATCAGTCTAACCCTGTGCCTAATGGGAACAGTCCAGCCCGAACTGCCAAGCCATACCTTCCCTGCATCGGATGCTCCACCCATCACCACCCCCTTTTGTACCGCTTTGTTCGCCATAAGTTGGCAGGGTATGCTCAGACGTGAGTCCCATGCTCACTTTGCCACTGGATTCAAGCAAGCCGGGCTGAAGATGGCTGAAATGCCAGAAACCGGTCCTCTGAAGCTTATTTCCTATCCAGGGAAGGCATGGCTTGGCAGTTCGGGCTGGATTGTTCCCATGAGGCACAGGGTCAGACTGATTTGCATATGGCCATGTCTGGACTGGGGTGGCAGAGTGGGCTAAAGAACGGTAATGGATTAAACCCAGATCTGTTGACTGGGTGTGAGTGGTTGATTGGTGCAGATGCTCCGTCCATCACCACCCCCTTGTGTACCGCTTTGTTCGCCATAAGTTGGCAGGGTATGCTCAGACGTGAGGCCCTTGCTCACTTTGCCACTGGATTCAAGCAAGCCGGGCTGAAGACGGCTGAAATGCCAGAAACCAGTCCTCGGAAGCTTGTTTCCGGTCCAGGGAAGGCATGGCTTGGCAGTTCGGGCTGGACTGTTCCCATGAGGCACAGGGTCAGACTGATTTGCATATGGCCATGTCTGAACTGGGGTGGCAGAGTGGCTAAAGAACGGTGATGGATTAAACCCAGATCTGTTGACTGGGTGTGAGTGTTTGATTCGTTCAGATGCTCCATCCATCACCAACCCCCTTTGAACCGCTTTGTTCGCCATAAGTTGGCAGGGTATGCTCAGAAGTGAGTCCCTTGCTCACTTTGCCACAGGATTCAAGCAAGCCGGGCTGAAGATGGCTGAAATGCCAGAAACCGGTCCTCGGAAGCTTGTTTCCAGTCCAGGGAAGGCATAGCTTGGCAGTTCGGGCTGGACTGTTACCATGAGGCACAGGGTCAGACTGATTTGCATATGGCCATGTCTGAACTGGGGTGGCAGAGTGGGCTAAAGAACGGTGATGGATTAAACCCAGATCTGTTGACTGGGTGTGAGTGTTTGATTGGTTCAGATGCTCCGTCCATCACCACCCCCTTTTGTACTGCTTTGTTCGCGAAAAGTTGGCAGGGTATGCTCAGACCTGAGTCCCTTGCTCACTTTGCCACTGGATTCAAGCAAGCCGGGCTTAAGACGGCAGAAATGCCAGAAAAAGGTCCTCGGAAGCTTGTTTCCGGTCCAGAGAAGGCATGGCTTGGCAGCTCGGCCTGAACTGTTCCCATGAGGCACAGGGTTAGACTGATTTGCATATGGCCATGTCTGAACTGAGGTGGCAGAGTGGGCTAAAGACCGGTGATGGATTAAACGCAGATCTGTTGACTGGGTGTGAGTGTTTGATTGGTTCAGATGCTCTGTCCAACGCCACCCCCTTTTGTACCGCTTTGTTCGCCAAAAGTTGGCAGGGTATGCTCAGACGGGAGTCCCTTGCTCACTTGCCACTGGATTCAAGCAAGCCAGGCTGAAGACGTCTGAAATACCAGAAACCGGTCCTCGGAAGCTTGTTTCCGGTCCAGGGAAGGCATGGCTTGGCAGTTCGGGCTGGGCTGTTCCCATGAGTCACAGGGTCAGACTGATTTGCATATGGCCATGTCTGAACTGGGGTGGCAGAGTGCGCTAAAGAACGGCGATGGATTAAACCCAGATCTGTTGACTGGGTGTGAGTGTTTGATTGGTTCAGATGCTCCGTCCATCACCACCCCCTTTTGTACTGCTTTGTTCGCCAAAAGTTTGCAGGGTATGCTCAGACGTGAGTCCCTTGCTCACTTTACCACTGGATTCAAGCAAGCCGGGCTGAAGACGGCTGAAATGCCAGAAAAAGGTCCTCGGAAGCTTGTTTCCGGTCCAGGGAAGGCATGGCTTGGCAGTTCGGGCTGGACTGTTCCCATGAGGCACAGGGTTAGACTGATTTGCATATGGCCATGTTTGAACTGAGGTGGCAGAGTGGGCTAAAGACCGGTGATGGATTAAACGCAGATATGTTGACTGGGTGTGAGTGTTTGATTGGTTCAGATGCTCCGTACATCACCACCCCCTTTTGTACCGCTTTGTTCGCCATAACTTGGCAGGGTATGCTCAGACGTGAGTCCCTTGCTCACTTTACCACTGGATTCAAGTAAGCCGAGCTGAAGACGGCTGGAATGCCAGAAACTGGTCCTCGGAAGCTTGTTTCCGGTCCAGGGAAGGCATGGCTTGGCAGTTCGCGCTGGACTGTTCCCATGAGGCACAGGGTCAGACTGATTTGCATATGGCCATGTCTGAACTGGGGTGGCAGAGTGGGCTAAAGAACAGTGATGGATTGAACCCAGATCTGTTGACTGGGTGTGAGTGTTTGATTGGTTCAGATGCTCCGTCCATCACCACCCTCTTTTGTACCGCTTTGTTCGGAATAAGTTGGCAGGGTATGCTCAGACGTGAGTCCCTTGCTCACTTTGCCACTGGATTCAAGCAAGCCGGGCTGAAGATGGCTGAAATGCCAGAAAATGGTCCTCGGAAGCTTGTTTCCGGTCCAGGGAAGGCATGGCTTGGCAGTTCGGGCTGGACTGTTCCCATGAGGCACAGGGTCAGACTGATTTGCATATGGCCATGTCTGAACTGGGGTGGCAGAGTGGGCTAAAGAACGGTGATGGATTAAACCCAGATCTGTTGACTGGGTGTGAGTGTTTGATTGGTTCTGATACTCAGTTCATCACCACCCCCTTTTTTACCACCCCCTTTTGTACCGTTCTGTACCTAAGCCAGGAAATCAGCCTATATTATTGTGCTGGACCTCTTCTGGTCATCAAAGGCACCTCATAATAGGAGCACCTGCCCTAATCCACCAATTATAGCATACTTCATCATCGGGCTGTGCTCCTTGTGTGGCTGATGCTGTGATGCCTAATGGGCTCCTCGGACACTTTGCTGGAGATCTTTTGGTATTTCCCCTAGGCCAGGAACATCAGTTTAGGTGAGGTATGAATCCTAAAACAAAGGTAGATTGGTATTGCACTTTTAAAATCGACTAGAGATTTCCTATTTTTATTACTGGGGACTGAGTCAGGAATTAAAATAACAAAGTTGATCTCAGAAACAATTATGGGGTCTTCCTTTTTCCCACACTGAGTGCGGTGGAGTAGAGGTATAGTTGAATCCCCTTACCACACTGCCACCTTAGAGGAGATTAACACAAAGGTGATTGGATACTTAATAGGGAGTACGTATCCCCTTACTTTTCATATACAAAAGGACCTCTCAACCCTTCTGGGTCCAGGAGTTCCACCCCTTCTCCTACGTGTTTAAGGAATCAACATAATTCCCGTTTGTGAGTGGGACGTGCACACCCCTATGAAGGAGTACCTAAGGATTACGTTGTTGTTTTTAGGGACAGGGTTAAAGCAACCTGTCTTACCATCCATGGAGCTCAGGGAATCCCAGGGAATAACTCTGCATGCAATTAATATGCAGTAGGATGAGGGGGTATCTCCAGGGATTCTCACTGAATTGTTGCAGGATACTGAGACTATCTCCCGGAGTGTACTGCAGCTGTTCTGCGGTCATTTAACACACCCTGCTTCGGCATGCAAACTCTTCTGTGGTTCTCTACAATCTCCCCGCTGATTCCTGACTCCTGGCCTGTTTTCCGTAGGGCTGTTGACTACCTCCTCATTTGAAAGGGTGCAGGGGGGGGACAATGGCAACCCGACACAGCATTCCAGCATTCCATGTAACTCTTGTCGGCCGTAGGCAGCAATTTGGCTTAATTGCTTTCTTCTTCTTTGAGCTGTGCCATAGTGTGCTAATTGGCCGGACTGGCAAGCTGTGGATGTGCCATTACGGCCCTTTATTACCTGCATGTCTGCAGTACTGGGACTGGGTGGCAGCAGTTGCTGGGGGCCTATGCCATTGGATGGACTTTTGATGACCTATGTCACACAGACTAAATGGGTGAAGGCCACCAGTGAGGGCCACCAGAGGTAGCAGTATTGAGTGGTGCTGCCAGGACAGGAAGTAAAGACGGACAGTAGGAGGCGCCACCTCCTTAGAGCCTGCATCGTCCTAAAAGGGGCTCCCGATGGTGAAGTGGACAATCAGTCGGAGAGTGGAGGTGGGGCAGAGGGGAGGTAGGTGGAAGCAATTCATCTCAAAGTAATTTAAGTGAACTTAAGCTATTTAAACCTTGAACCTATTCGGTGCAGCACGTACTAGCCAGTCACCCCAGCCTTTTACAAGAACCCACCAGGCCAGTGCCCTTCGAAGGCCTTTGAAACCCTTGGCTGAGAGTGATTCTGTAAGACTTGGCAAGAGTGCTGCACTTGTTGCACTAATATTTTGATTACCAACAGAAGCCAGGAGTGGCAATGAGGACACAGAGTACGCTCCTACTACAGGCAGTGACTAGGAAAAATGGGAGGATCATAAAAAAACTCAGAAAAGGACGGGTTGAGGAGTGCAGCCCCTCCTGCAATGTTACTGAACAAAACTGGTTGTTTCCCCTTTGCCAACTTGACCATTGACCCTTTGATGCTCCACACCGTGGATGAAGGGCCGTTGTAGTCAGATCGCTTTACCAAAGTAATGATATTAGATCCTACTTCAAGGGCATCCTTAGAGACCCCTGGCCTGAAATAAAGATTCATGAGTGTGGTGAAGAGCACGAAACAAATCCCACTACGCATGAAATTAAGGCGAATTTCACCTCCTCAGAGATAAATGCAGCACCAGGGACTGCGCTGGTAATGTCATCATCAGCATCTAGCAAGAAGGACTAGGAAGTAGTGAGCAGTAATCCAAAATATACTCACATTCACCAATGATAATAGTAGACAATAATAAGATGTATTGTGCTTATGCAACAGAAACAGAACATATGAGTGATAGCCCGGGTATGGAAGCAAGGGGTCTTGTAACACCGTCAAGAAAGGAGTAAGCAGTTCCTAAAGGGACTAGGAGTGACTAGGGAGAAGATTGCAATCAACTGACTACCCGAAAGGACGATGGGGAATTCCTCCTTTCGGATTTAGGGCACTCACACACCCAGCCAGCTGGGTGTCATGCTTCATCATTGGGCATGCTCCTCGTCAGGTCCGCGCTGCAATACCTGATGGGCACCCTCAGTGGGGGCTCTTTGGCGAAGATCTTTTAATCCTTGCCGTTAAGGTGATTGCATGTACGGGGCCCTAGAGTGCAGAAGTGTAGCGAGTTGGTGTGTGTGTGAGGGCCCTAAATCCGAAAGAAGGAATTGCCAACCTCCTTCCTGGTAGTCAGTTGATTGCACTCTTCTTCCTAGTCACTCCTAGTCCCTTTAGGAACTGCATACTCCTTTGTTGACCTTGCTACTTGGGCACGTAAGCTAGACCTCTTAGAAGCCCACCATATTGTCTCCTCTTTTGACAAACACGGTCTTGTAACACTGTCATCAGTAAAGGAGTTAAGCATAAAAAAATCAACACAAGGGACAATACTATTTGCTCTTTGAAGCACAGCAAATCAGTTAAACTACTATGCCTTAAATAAACCAATCACTGATCAAGAACCTCCCCTGGCATTGGATTTATTTTATATCCAACGTAGCCCTCAGTTTGAAAAACCAAGCCAATATTCTAAGAAATTCCTGCCCACGCTTCCAAACTTATCTCCTTCCTTAGCTAACTAAGACAGCTTCTACCAACCTGTGGAACACTATACAATATAGGGTCCGCAATCATAGGCTACTTATATTAGGGCGATGGATTTCAAATAAAAAATTAAAAAATAATTACATTATTAAAGCCCAATCTGCAAATCAAATATTTGAAATGCTGTGCTATTGTGTGCACTTACTGGACAAACTTGCTAGTCTACCAGAAATTATGTCAAACTTAATCCAAGAATTACAGACTAATTTGCACCACAAAAGCAGGTACATCCAATAAGTAATAGCTTAGAAGTAGAAACTCAATGGTAAAAATTTACCTATACCAGATTCAGAGCACCAAAAAAGTAACTGAAAAGCTGGCAGCTTCAAGTGCATTATACACCGGACCCCAGCAAAAATAAGAAGAGTTAACAGAGGACTCAAAAGTCTCCCTGGTGCCCACTAGAAAAAAACAAAAACAGCTGAAAAAATCTCATAAAAAGGGGAAAGTACCCCTCAGATTAATAAGCAGCTTTCCCCCCTGTTTAAGGAGCCAAACACCCAGGGGACTTCATCCAATTCCTTGGGACAGGAAGAAGACGGCAACACTGCTAACATAAATGCTACAATAGAGAGCGGAAGTAGACCCAAGTTTCCCATTAATAGACCAAGTAAGCTCTGAACTAAGAGTACTTAGATGCCTCCTGTGTGTCCTACTGAAGCAACCAAGCTACACACAGAGAAGCTGACGCAGACAGAACACCCAAAGGAAAGCACAAAGAGCATAGAAACTCAGTATTATCTCAGACTGAAATACTGAAATCTAACAACAAAGGAAATACTTTTAACACAAATTAACAGATTGAGGGTCAGCCACATATAAATAAATCATATCCATTGGAGTTACTCCTGTAGTGACCGGAGAGAAGCCTCCCACTGGAGTCCGGCTAATGTAGAGGCAACAGAGTGTTGCTAGATTGCGAGTTTCCTAAGAAAACAGGAAACACTTCTAGAGGAAATTGGGAACTAATAGAAAGTCCATAAAGAAACGTCTTACAGCTATTTTCTGCATTGCCGGGCATGGTGAAAATCACTTCTCCTGATATTCTCGCAGTGGCCATTATCAGGGGGGAAATGGGAGACACCAAAGAAGGCACAGGACTGGAATTGTCTAGTGAGATCAAGGCGAAAATACTATCTGACAAAGCTGCCCTTGTAGCATGGGGCATCCAGATCCGGACACCTCTGGCTACCTGATACCCAGAAGTGTTTTTTCATTTGGTCAAAAAAGAGCTTTCATGAGCGCAAATGGACTACAGAAACATCTAAGATCACCAAAAACAGATGAGATCTTTCCTTTAGGATGCAAAAGGCACAGAATTGATTGGTAATCCTTTTCAAGTAATAACGATTTCGAGATGCATAGCAAATCCAAAGTATACATCTAACAATAATCTCATGCAATATAATAATGTTCAATTACCCCAACACAGAAAGCTCCATTCTTACCGGTGATCAAAATTTAGATCCTACTATAACTATTGTGTCCTGGAATATGAGAGGCTTGAATAATTTGCTTAAAAGACCTGACCTATTATAGAATTGCAACTAAACAAAATAGTATCTTTATGAGTCCTGGCAGTGATTGTTATGCCTGTGGCAAAATCATAATGAATATTGCGCTCCATCCTTGCCTTTGTATAAAGGAGCGGTACAAAAGGGGGTGAGTACAAAAGGGGGGGGTGATGGACGGAGCATCTGAATCAATCAAACACTCATACTCAGTCAAAAGATCTGGGTTTAATCCATCACTGTTCTTTATCCCACTCTGCCACCCCAGTTCAGACATGGCTATATGCAAATCAGTCTGACCCTGTGCCTCATGGGAACAGTCCAGCCCGAACTGCCAAGCCATGTCTTCCCTGGACCGGAAACAAGCTTCCGAGGACCGGTTTCTGGCATTCCAGCTGTCTTCAGCCCGGCTTGCTTGAATCCAGTGGCAAAGTGAGCAAGGGACTCACGTCTGAGCATACCCTGCCACACTTATGGCAGCCAAAAGCAGTACAAAAGGGGGTAGTGATGGATGGAGCATCTGAATCAATCAAACACTCACAGCCAGTCAAAAGATCTGGGTTTAATCCATCACCGTTCTTTAGCTCACTAGCCACCCCAGTTCAGACATGGCTATATGCAAATCAGTCTGACCCTGTGCCTCATGGGAACAGTCCAGCCCGAACTGTCAAGCCATGTCTTCCCTGGACCGGAAACAAGCTTCCAAGGACCGGTTTCTGGCATTCCAGCCGTCTTCAGCCCGGCTTGCTTGAATCCAGTGGCAAAGTGAGCAAGGGACTCACATCTGAGCATACCCTGCCACACTTATGGCGGCCAAAAGCGGTACTCCGGATGGATGCCCTCCTTTGTATAAAGGAGGGCATCCATCCGGAGGAGTGGCTCTATACATACACAAGAACTTCAGACCAGAAGCCACAGTATTATACAGAGGAGAGAGTGATCTTGCAATCATCAAACTACATTTCTCAGTCACTGGTCCCAAATGCGAGTAACAACAAACATCAGAAATGTTTATATAAACGCCACTCCCCGCAAAAAAAAAGCATGTAAAAAATCTCTTGTTAAGGTTTTACAAAGGATATATCTGCTTTATCTCAATGCGCTATGGCTCCTCACAGGGGACAGGATGTGGCCTAATGGCTGGAGCGTTCGATCCTGAAGATGGGAAACTGGGTTTGAGTCTAAGCAGGGACACTCAACATCCTGTGATTCTTGGCAAATCACTTAATCTCCCCGTGCCTAACAAAATGAATGTGTCCATCTGTAACGCAAATGGTGCTCATGTAAAGCGCTCTGATACCTTTGGATCAAGCTCTCGCTATATAAAACTAAAAACAAAAAACCTCAAAATTGCTGGTGCAAACACTTACATCAATGCTGCTACAAGTTGAGGACTCAGAGATGGAATTCCTCCTGTAGTCAAGCCCAAAACCAGAGAAGCTCAAAGTGACATCCTGTTAGCCAGCACTCTGAATAACTTAGGCCTCTTAGCTTTGAATGGTAGATTTCCACTTGACTATCCTGCTTCCTACAACTGCATCTTGGGTACAAAGGAATTAACATTGGATTGCGTTTGGGTTACAGTGGCTCATTTTAAGATAATACAACATTCCATGTTGATTATACCGGTGACAGGGATCACGCACTGCTTAAGTGGGTAATCAAATGGACGTCACAACTATAAGAAAATTAAATGGTGTCTAGAGCTTCGGGAAGGGGATATCATCAAACGGACAAGGTATTTGTCAGACTTGAGCAAGGAAAAAGGAATCTCAACAGCAACTTGGAATATCTTTATAGACAGCATATGAGAAAGTAGTGAAAGCCCAGACCCTCCAAGTGATAAAATCAAGCCAGGAACTGAACTCTTCCCCAGCAACATCAGGAAAATCAATAAAATAAAAAGAAGAGTGGATCGTTATCTCTGATATTGTGGAGCAGATTAATCTATAACCTGCTGGTGCAGGGATCACCACTTCGCCACGGGTTCTTATCCAGTAAGGAGGAAACGACACTGGAGCGAAGTGAAACCATGGGTAGTTTATTCAATCATTCATGAATGGGTCTCCATCCGACCAGTACTATCAAGATACCGAGGATAGAACACACTGAACTATGGTTACATAGGTTTATATAGTGAAAACCACAGACAAGAAACGCCCAGAGATAAATAAGGCTCTGGGAAGAACACAAAAAAGAGACAATTGGTAAGAATCAACAACCTTGGTGCCTTGTGTAACTGTCGCATCTTGAGGCTGCGTAACAAGATAGGCTTATCTGAACAAACTTTATCTAAGTCGATTCAGATTTTAAGGTTTCACATTCCTTCCTTTTCAGCTATGCTGAATCTATTTAACAGGATATATGTATTAATCATGATTTTGAATATTCAAATGGTCATGGATTTCAGTGAGCATAAACATTTCTCTATTTAATTCAGTAACATTGATTGGGGAAGGTTTAATAATATTAATAAAAGTGTTCTGTGGGACAGGAGTAGTAGCGGGCAATAGGGTATGGGCCGGAATCACTTTCTCCATTGTCCAAAAGACTGCTGACAAGATTATCAAGAGTATAATCAAAATCACTATACACAGAGGTTTGTCTTTATTTTGCAACTGCAACTTGGATCCCAGTCTCTGCATGTATCCTTCTTGGTATCGATACACCACAGGTCGGAGATAGATCCAGGTAACACTGAACACGTATCACAACCCCCTATGAACCTAGTTCAGCCGATGCTGAGATCCCACTGTGTCGCAGCCAAACCGTTCCACTAATTGAAATCGGCCCGCCGGTATCTCCATCTACTCCTTCCCTTCCTCGGTCCTAGATCGAACCTTGATGCCGATGGCACAGTTTGATCTGGGAACAAAGTGTCTTCGTTCAGGGGAGCAACGCTTTTCTGAGTCTGCCAAATGTCCTTTAGATCATTCCTGCCTTGTGCCTGGAGAACCGTTGTTGGGATCCTTTGCAGTGCCCTGCATGGATCCAGTGACGTCTGTTGGTGACACGGACAGCAGTACTGGTTGCCAGCAGTAATTGCTCGACGTTCTTCCACCGAGGCTCTAGATTCTTAGAAAGCTGGAAGTTCTTGAGGAGGACAAAGTCGCCGTGTTGGAGCCCATGAGCCGGACCCTCTGATTTGTCTGGAATAGCTTTACGCACCTGCTGATGAATCAGAAACAGTTTTTCAGTCAAGTTTCTAGGATAATCACTCAAAACAGGGTACTGTATTTCTTTAATCATATTTGGTCCTGGGGTCCCCATACATTCATAGGTCTACCAAAGACAATCTCAGAGGGAGAAAGTGCAATCTTACTGTGTGGGATGGAACGAACAGATAGCAAAGCAAGTGGCAAAGCATCTGGCCATTTAATGCCCATTGTTGCTTGAATTTTTGCCAACTTGATTTGCAGGGTGGCATTATATCTTTCTACCAAACCCGCTGCCTGGGATACCTTCATCAGGTATTCGATTATCTGGCCAGTGAAGTGGGGGCCATCATCGCTCCACAGGACTCTACAAACCCGAAAACTGGGGAAAAACTCTTTTAACAGAACTTTAGCTGTTGTCAAGGTTGTGTTGTCTTTGTGGGATAGGCTTCTACCCACTTACTGAAAGAGCAAACCACAATTAGTGCGTATTTTAAATTGTTGCAGCGTTCTAGTTGAATATAATCCATTTGGAGTGCTTCAAAGGGAACCTGAGGTGCAGAGAATTCACCAGTAGGGGTTGATACTCCCTTCCCAGGATTGTGCTGTAAACAGATCATGCCATTTTTAACCAAATGCTCAGCCGGTTTCCAGATGAGTGGACTATCCCAGACTGGATTTAATTTGGAAATGATGTTTTTGGTACTAACATGGGCAGGTCCATGAGCCATAGTTACACATGGCAATACTTAGGCACAGTACAATTTCCATTTTAACATATCTTTTGATCTCCAACATCCTTCATCATCTAACTCTCCTTCCTTTTGCCATTCTGCTCTTTCCTGTTCAGTGGCTGACTGCTGTATGTCCTTAATCTCTGAATACATGTTTTCCCATCTTTCAGCTTGGGATCATAGTAAATACATCTTACTCGCGAGTGCACTTGTGGCTTCTCGTGCAACTTTGTCAGCAAAAGCATTTCCTTGTCCCAACCTCTCTGTAACCTTCCTGTGGGCACTACATTTGATAATGGCTACACTCTTTGGCAATGTCAAGGCAGTAAGAAGACTATTTACCAATTCACCATGTTGTATTTTAGAGCCATGGGAGGTTAGGAATCCTCGTTCCTTCCAGAGATTGCCAAAATTCTGTGTCACCACAAATGCATACCAACTATCTGTATAAATATTCACTCTTAATCCTTCACTAAGTCCACAAGCCCTCAAAAGTGCAACAAGTTCAGCGGCTTGGGCAGTTTTTTGTGGGATACGGGCTGTTTCCTCAACAATCTGTAATGCAGTTATGGCATAGGATGCAGAGGTGGTGCCATCAGATAATCTTAAACAAGAGCCATCCACCCCTAGCTCTCCTTTAGGGTCTAACAAAGGTGTATCATTTAGATCTAATCTTCCCTTAGTCTGTTCTGTGAGACAAATACAGTCATGCAAATCATGAGCTTGTTCTGCTGGCAAAGGTCACAATGTAGCTGGGTTCAATATCAAGCATCTTTTAAGTGTGATATGAGGTGCTAAAAGCGTGAGTTTGTATCCTGTGAGTCTAGATCAAGTCATGTGTTATGTCTTAGTCTGATTTAGGGGCGCATCCACATAATGGGGTACCATAACCATAAGAAGCTGCTCAACACTATGCCCTCAGATTGGCATATAGAAATCGATGTGGCAGCAACTGCTCTGAGACAATCTGGAAGTCCTCTGGCCACTGAGTACATCTGAGAAATACAGCTGAGAAATAAGCACAGGGGTGATGTTTATTACCATATGGCTGTGTCAAAACTGACAATGCACATCCTTCTCTCTTTTGTACATATAATATGAAATGCTTTGCATAGTCTGGAGTGCCTAACACTGGAGCAGAACAAAGGGAAGCGGGAAGCTGCTGATATGCTTCCTGACATTCAGATGTCCATGGTAGAGGAGAGAGAGTGTCTTTGGTAACAAGGGACAAAAAAGGTTTGAGAATAAGGGAGAAGTTCGGGATCCACTGTCTACAGTAGGAAGTAATACCAATAAGTGCCCTGACTTCTTTTTGTGTACTTGGAATAGGAATATTTAGGATAGTTTGAATCCTGTCTTTAGTCAGAGTGTGACCTTCCTTAGACGAGAGGTAACCTAAATAAGTGACCTCAGATTAACAATATTGCAGCTTATTCTTAGAGACTATATGTCCTTCGACAGCAGGGTGCTGTAAAAGTGAGAGAGTGGCGTCTTTACAATGCTCAACTGTGTCTGCAGCTAGCAAAATGCCATTGACGTATTGCACAAGTGTAACTCCTGGTGGCAAAAGAAGTCATCCATTTGTTGTTTGAGTGCCTGACTGTAAATGCTAGGGCTTTCTGTATAGCCTTGTGTAGCCCTACAAAATCTAAATGAACAACCTCATAATGAAAACCCAAAAAGATATTTTCTGTTTTCATGTTTCGGAATAGAGAAAAAGGCATTTTTGAGGTTGATAACAGAGAATACAGTTGCTGTAGGTGGGATTCAGGACAACACAGTCATAATATCAGAGACAACAGGATATTGAGGAATTACTATTTTATTAACTTCCCACAAATCTGTAAATCTTATCTCCTGTTCCATCACCCCGTTTTAGAATGGGAAGAATGCTATTGCATACATTAGAGGAAACTTCCTCAACAACTCCTGTACGTCTCATGTCATCAATGATAGACATCAATGCATCTTCACCTTCTTTTGATATTTTATATTGCGGGACCCTTGGTAAGAAAGCATCCTCCCAAACCTGTATATGTACTGGGGAGATATCCATTCTTCCCACATCTGTGTCAGTAGGAGCTCAAACACATGAAGGGACAGAATCAAGGTCCAGACATAAAGAAAAATTATGTTGTTTAGCCAATGTCTTTTCCCCAAAATTTCACACATACTCCAGATGGGGAACAATGTATAGTAGCATGGAAATATTTCAAAAGATCAAGCCCCATCAGATTATTCGGAGCACATGGGGGAAGTAAAAAGGGGGCTGTAGTGTTGAAATTCTCAACCTGCAAGGGTAGTTTTTAGAACACAGGACTAGGAGTTGGGGTTCCATCAAACCCTATTGATGTGATGACTTGGCCAGACAAGGGTGTCCCAGGGACCAGTTTCTGAGATATTACACTACGTGTTGCCCCTGTATCCACTAAAAAACTTCAGTTCCTGCCCAAATATGGTTGCTGTTACATAGGGCACTGAGTGATCTACAGATATCTCAACTGGTCCTCCTTGTCCTAAGCTGTCCTAGACAAAATGTGTTCCCACAGTTTCCTCTGATTCCAATCCTCCACAGAATATTGATTAATTTGCTGATCAAAATATTTTCCTGACCTATTCCTCTCTGGAGCTTGAACCTGCTGTGGCTGTTGTCGGGGAGCTGAAGTCCCTTGATTATTATTCACCTGTCCTCTTCCTCTTCCACCAGCAGCTAAAACAGGGCATTCAGAACGCCAATGTCCTTTCTCTTTGCAATAAGTACATTGATCTAGCCCTAGTGGAGTTTGTCTATGTGGTGGCCCTACTGGAGACATTTGTCTATAATTCTGACCATAATTTTGGCCATGGCATCGACCTTGAGGTCCATAGGCCTAAACCATCATCACCTCAAATTTCAATTCTTTTAATTTTCCTTCTTTTCGTTCTTGCTCAATGGTAACCTGATTCTGGTAATACTGACCCATCTCTAATATAGCTTTTGGAGTCCCTGAAGCCCATGTGCTTTCAGAGTTCTTTAAGCGAACTGATATCTCAGGAAGCATATTTCCCACAAATCTATCCACAAATAAATGTGCACCCGTAGGTGTAGATGTATCTTGTCCACTAAAATCATGGAACATCACCTCAAAGCGAGTAAAGAAATCAGGGACAGCCTCTCCCTGTTTTGTTTACAAGCAGTAAGGAGTGCCCAATCTATTTTTCTAGCTGGAACCATCGTTTTTATATAAGTAAGTATGTTACCAGGAAGATCCAATATAAGCTGACTAGGTTTCTGACCAGGTTTCTTATCCCTATCAGCTGCTATAATGGCAGTTCAATCTCCTCCCAAATCAACAGCATGATCCTGTTTCCGAGTAAGTCGCCACATATCAGGTGGTAGGATCATACCAAAAAACATATAGATATCCACTAAATTCATAATACAAGAATCAATAGCTGCCTGTACCACTCCATAAAATCCTCTAGAATTTTTCTGTATGTCTAGTAAAGTGGCTTTTAAAGTGAGTACAACTGTCCTTTTCCAGGGCGTATATATCCAATTAAACAAAAAATGGGCTCTAGCATTAGCACTATTTGAGTCATCATCATCTGCATTCCCTCTTCCAGGAATGAACTGTGGCGCAGCTTCCCTCAAAGGTCTTATTCGGGGAGAGGAATTGAGTTCATTATGGTATCCAATTATCGTTAATATGGCAGTATTATTTCTATCTACAGGGAAGGCCCCTAACTGACACGTTCTATTAATTGCTCTAACATATTCTGGGCCATTTCATCCTGTAGTCATCTCCCATAAAACCATAAGTTGATGAAAAAGCTTATTTTTAAGGCAAAGAAGCTCGCCTTCAGAAAAATTCAGAATCTGGTTTATCATGTTGTTTACTTCTATTTCTAAATCACTTAACCAATTTCATTTAATACCATCAATCTTATCGCATCCTGACGAAACTGAGGTACAGTAGATTGAAGAACTTGAGGGGTTAGAACTGATGCAGAAAGTACAGAATCATTAGACATTTCAAATGCAGTGACCTGAGGTGGAGGCGCAGAGGCTTGGGATGGGGGTGCAGTAGCCTGGGTTGGAGGGGGTAAGGAATGTACCAGTACCGGTTGGAAAATAGGGAGCTGGACAACTGCTGGTAAAGGAGGGGGACCCAGGGGTACAAGGGGGGCGATATTTAGAGGTCCAGGGGGAAGAGGTGTCAAAGGTACATACGGAGTGGGGGGTTGTTCTATCAACAACCCATAAATATCTGAATCCACATCTTCTTGGTGGACCTGAACTGCTACAGTTGGTCTAACTATATATTCCTTAAATATTAATATTTTATGCTCCCTATCTAAACAGTCTTTTTTCTCCTGAACGTCCTTATCCTTCAATTCCTCATACTTCTGATACTCTGTTTTCATTTACTGTTTCCTTTGTACCTTCTCTGCCTTAAGCTGCCGCTCCCTTACTTTTTTCCTCCACATATGCAAACTGTCAAAAATGACAGGCCTAACTTTCTTCAAAAACAATTGATTCTCTAAATACTCGAGTTTGTGAGGGTCCATAGTTCTCTCTATTGGCCATCTCAGCTGGGTATCCCCTTTTGTGTATTTGTTCCACAATGTACTATACATGATGGGACAAATACCATATTTGATGTACATCTAAAAAACGGTGTAGCTTCTGGTAGCGCCGGCTGACTTGCTTCCCAAATGTTCTGCTTATCGCAGCAGCAACAACAAAACTTCCAAAGGGTGCTAAACACAGGCATGTAATATAAGAGAAAAAAACTTATAAACAGAGAGAAATATAAAATATTCTCACATTTACCTGTAAGATTTTTTTCAGTCAAAACAAATAGCAAGTCTCAAAACAAAACTTAGATCTCAAAATACCCAACAGAACCTAGGTTTCAAAATTCAAACCAGAGTCTGAACGGATTACCAAATTCCAAACAGATTACCAATCAAATACCAAGTAAAGACAAATTCCAAGTCAAGCAAAGATCAAACAGATCCAAACCAAATGAACAAATGACTTGGTTCAATACAGTTTTACCTCATGCGTAGTCTTCTCCTCCCACCTGTCGATCCTCCCTGATCCAAAAATGACCGTCCAAAGGCCCAGTCAAGGCTAGCAGCCGCCAGGAAGATCAGAGTGGGAGAGCTGAAAATTCACCTTGGACCATGAGCAATACTAATCTCATAAGGTGGTGCGCTCCTCAGTGAAATTTGTCTTACCGACCTGATCTCCTCCCCTGGTCCGACTGCAAGCCCTTGATGGGGCCCCATGTTGGGTGCCAATTTGTAGAGCAGATTAATCTATAACCTGCTCGTGCAGAGAACACCACTTTGCCATGGGTTCTTATCAAGTAAATAGGAAACAACACTGGAGTGAAGTCAAACCATGGGTAGCTTATTCAATCATTCATGAATGGGTCTCCATCCGACTAGTACCATCAAGACACCGAGGATAGAACACACTGAACATGGGTTACAGGGGTTTATAAAGTGAAAACCACAGACAAGAAACGTCCAGAGTTAAATAAGGCTCTGGGAAGAACACACAAATGAGTCAATCGGTATGAATCAACAACCTTGGTGCCTAGTGTAACTGTAGCATCTTGAGGCTGCATAACAAGATAGGCTTATCTGAACCAACTTTATCTAAGGCTTTACTATTGTTTAAAATACACACAAAACCCACAGTTCAGACATCAGCTGTTTGTTTGTGCTGACTTTGCATGTTTACGCAACATACAATGTCTCAACTTTAGATTTGTGACCTAATGTTTATGCAGGTGGCTTCAAGGATAGATTCAGGCTGAAAACAGGTCAAAGGTGAGTATGGATGAAGCATAGCTGAATCAGAAAACTAGAGATTCAGATTTTAAGGTTTCACAATATTTGGTGAGAAATAAAGAGAAAGAGTCGGCATGGATTGCCGTAACGTCAGAATGGAGGGAATATAGAAAGAGGAGACGGGAATCTGACCAAAAACATGAAGGAAAGCAGTGGATAAAGCGACATAAAGCAACACAATCCTCTACCTCCCATGCTTTCTGGGTGCTAGTACATGGGATAATGAACCCCAGGAATCAACAAAAGGATGGAAACATCACAACATCAATTTGATCTATCTATGCAGCTAAACCGTATGGGCCAATCAACAAGTGGAATGATTCAGCCCTTGCAAAATGGTAGAGCCTCTCTGCACACAGACTCCTTAATGTCAATAGCCAAATCTTGAAGAAGTATATAAGAGCATAAGGTCAAGCAGACAGCAGAAGCACTGGGACCAAATAACCTCCGAGTCAGTATTTTTAAAGCAGCAAACACCGAATGGCCGGAGATTATGCACTTGTCGGGATCAAGAACCAGGCGCCCAACAGTCCACAGGAGTGAAGAGAAATCCCCTTAACCTCTAAAAAACAACCACATGATTGATGTGTAACATGCACTCCTATAGGCTGTTCTCTAAAAGTATGGGGGAAAATTCCAAGGAGTGTCCATCACTCTCCCCATACGTGGGGTGGAATCACAGGAGGGCAATAGGTCTGTCTGGTCGCAGGACGCTGCAAGGAAACAATATGAGGATACCAATACACTGTGCTATACAAGTTACCCAGAAATACATTGACATGTAATTAGTATTGCATTACACTTACCCCAGGTATGTCCCGGAATGTCCTTGAAGAGAGATGTGGGTAATATACTGGACTCGGGAAGGCAGGAGTTCTGAGGCACTGGGAAGGGCTACTCAATATCGCACTCACACGACATACAACCATACAGACCAAAAAGAAACTGCCAAAGAACTAATAAGGGGTTTAACATAGGGATTTGAGGAGCAATGGCCGGCTCTTCTGCGGCCACGAAGAGCGGAGGATCTACTCTCACAAGAGAGGCAAAGCCCGGCCCGGGACCAAGCACCAGGCGGAGCAACACTCTCTCAATCAGGGATGAGGAAATTATAGGGGAAATTCGACTCCTCGAGCCGTTCACAAGAGGTGCGTTCAGGCTCAGCACACCAAATGTGGGGAAAACAAACTTCGGCTTCCAAGCCGAGACGTGCACCAAGCGGTGCGGTAATGCTCAGCACACCAAAATGCGGAGAAAACAAACTTCGGCTTCCAAGCCGAGACGGGCACCGAGCGGTGCGGTAAGAAAAAGGAACCGGCTTTCCGTGTGAGCCAGGGGCGTGCAATGAAGTAGGCTGGGAAAAGTATCTCCGCAATCTCCCAAAAGCAATCTTCGGAGAGCGGAGGACTCGGGCTGGAACAAGAAAACGAGCGACACGCTAGGGGTAATTATATGCGTATTTACCAAGGACCCCCTGAATAAATGAATCTTGTAATTCCTAGGTCAGGGAAAACAGTACAATTGAGAAATAACAACCTAGGCAACTTAAAAATTGAAATACCCTAATGGTAAAAAATGATGAATAGTTGACTACAGCTGACTAAAAGACATGATTTTTTATTTATTAATTGAAACAGTTAAAAATTCATTCACATAACACAGAATCAAGGTTAAAAATTCACAATTTACATTTAACATAAACACCATTACATGAAAGTTAATAAACAGTATAAAAGAATTCTTTATCTATAATAGATAGGTGGCATAAAAATGAGTCTCTACGCGCGTTTCGGCGGCCAGCGCCTTCTTCCTGGAGCAGCCACGTAATATCTATAGGATAAAGATGCATATAAAATACAAAATTATATCGTTTCAAAATCACATATTTATACAAATTTAAAAGAAGAGTTCTAACATCAAAAGGTTTTAGATTTTAGCAGCTGTAGTTTGTTTAATAAAAAGCAATCTAATTACCAATTACTTTTTTTGTCATTTCCTTGCGGTATTCTGACTATCTATAGAACAGTGACGAGTCTTAAATGATAAAATGAGAAGAGCAGCAAAGGGAAGTTACCATCGATGGGTATATATATAATATTTGTGGCAATAGTTCTAGGTTCATCAATCTATCGTTTTTCTAGATCTTTATACTGAAACGAGTATTTGACAGTGATATCTATCTGTTTATTATTTTAGCAGGAAAAGATGATTTTTTGAGGATTGCTTTATGAGTTGTTTGATAAGGAATCAGAAGTATGATAAGGTAAAAACAGCCCTTACGACGTTTAAAATGTTTGCTGTATAGATGTGGATACTGATGCACAGTTAACGATGGCATTCTTATATATTAATAATTATTGTTTTCTAAAGTTGGCTCTAAAGTTTCTTTGTCTTTTATGGAGGATCACTTTAATATGAAAAATTTCATTTATCTTATTTTATTATATTGGTCACAAGATACTTACTAGTAAGAGAATCTTGTTATATGGAGCTGGTCAGATAAAGTTTCTGCTTCTTATTATGATTCTTTCGACATCAGGTTTTGAAAAAAACTTAAAAAAAACTGGAAGAGATATCATACTGGCTATTAGTTTTTTTAGAGTTGTCAAATTAGCTTTATTTTTCAAACAAGCATTTCACTTTTTCATTACCTTATTAGTTTGGTAGTGCGATAGTTAATGCCCGCCAACCGGAACCCTTTATATAGACTTGCGTTGGTTAATATTCACGGTGAGTTTTTCCAGGGATATTCTAGGTATATAAATTTTTAGAGTATAAAGAGAAATAATGTAATATTCTCAAAGATGAATATGGTTAGGTAAGGTTGCTCATAGTATATTAGAAGAGGACTGTGTTCCTTTTTATATATTTATTTTTTTCTTCTTACCTATTAAGTATACCAATCTTTACTCGATGTCTTAAACTCGGGTTTCCGTTCTATGAACTGTTCTGTTAGCAAAGGATTGGTTTTAATGGCTTCCTGTTAGCCTAGAAAAAATACAGATTTAAGGGGTAAGCTGTGTATTATATATTTTCTGATAGTTGGTTCCTTAACTTTCTTGCTAGCCATCTTACCTAGAGAATTGAGTTCTGGTACTTCAGAGATCTCGAAGATATTAAGAGATTCTTGATTCTTGTATATACAGGATTAATGTTAAAAGATCTCCCTGCCTGTGAATATAAAAAAGAGCGGATTGTTGTATCTCATAATGAGCAGTTGAACTATAGTTTCTAGTGACTGATTTCAGTCAGGAGTCTCACCTGAGGATGGTCGGCAGGGCTCTCTATGTCCGGCGGCGGGTAAGTACGTCTGACAACAGCAGGCTCGGGGGAATGATGAACGATTTCCCTTTCGCCGGTCTTGTATATATACTCAAGTTGATTGGTGTAAATCATTTGCACCTGTTTTTTCGGTTACGTCATTTTATATGCGGAATTGCGAAGTTCCAGCGTAAGCTCCAACGATTGGCGGTTTGACGTATGCGGAGTTTTGCGTGGGCTTCAGTGATTGGATATCTAACATTCGCGAAGTTTAGCGTAGGCTGCACTGATTGGAGTTCTAGCGCTCGCGAAGATTGTGTTTAAAAGAGAGGAAAGACTTTCCGTCTATAGTTACCGTCTATGATTTCAATGCCAGGAAAAAAGGCGATTGTTAGTCAATATTTTATAAAAGATAGAAATGAAAGAAAGTGTTTTCTTTTTGTGTTTCAATCCATTAATTGTATGCCTTAACTTACCAATAATGTAAGTTTACAAAAGGAAGTTTAAGGCGTTTTACATCATCCGTAAGAGTATACAGAAAGTAATGAATACATGATAGCTGAATATTTTAATTTTGTTTGATATAGAATTTATTTTATCTTATTTCCAGGGATTCCGAATCATCTATAGTTTTAGTATATTATTCTACCCTTATTATTCTATGCTAGAGATATAATGTATATTTTTGGATTTCTAATTTGACAATATACTATGTATTTCCAAATACTATCGGCATATGTAATTTTTATAATTATAAGAATTTTCAGCAGATTGCGTGTTCCCACGGAATTTCGTTATTTAAGCCTTGGCGAAAAGTATTAAAAACGAAAATCCAAAAGACTTCTCTTTTCTTCCGAATAGCCATGCCTCCTTTGGAGTCTGGAGTATGGATTTTTTCTAGAATTCTCCATTTAAAATCGTCAGCGCAGTGTCCCTTGTCTATAAAGTGCTTTACCATCGGACACGCAGTTTTTTTGGTTCTTATAGCTGAGCGATGTTCGCTTAAGCGTGTCTGAATCATTCGTGAAGTTTCACCTATGTATCCTTGCAGGCACGGACATTGTATAAAGTAAATCACAATATTCGATTTACAGTTCGACATTTCCCTAGCTTTAGTCTTATGTCCGTTATGTTCAAATTCCTCGCCTGATAAAATATTTCCACATGAATTACATGAGGAACAGGGGAAGGTTCCTTTCAAAGGATTTTTAGTCACAATTGATCTTTGACTTAGGTTTTCTTCGTTGGTATTCTTTTTAAAGCGAGAGTGAACAATGAATTCTTTTATATTTTTGTTTCGTTTGTGTGCAAATAAAGGCTTCAGCAATTTTTGATCGTTTGTGCAGTTGCTATTTAATATGTGCCAGTTCGAATTTATGACTTGTTTTACCTTTTCATTTATGGTTGAGTGCCTTGTTATACAGACTATTTGATCATTAGGTTTCGCAGATTTTGTTCTTAGAAGGCAGTCTCGGTCATAGTATCGAGCACGTTTGTAAGATTCTCTTACTAAACGGTGGGGGTAACCCCTATCAATAAATTTTGTTCTCATTATTGCAGCCTGCTTGTCAAAATCGTTCAGGTTTGTGCAGTTGCGTCTGACACGTAGGAACTGCGAAAAAGTAATACTATTTTTCTGAGTTCGTGGATGGAAACTACGATAATGAAGTAATGTATTCCTTGCGGTAGGTTTTATATGGAGATCTACTTTTAGATTTCCTGCATTATTTATAATCTCAATATCCAAGAATTCTACTTTCTCATTACTAACATGAGAAGTAAAATGTAGATTGGGAGTTGCTCCATTTATCCATTGGAGGAATTCATCTAGAGTTTCTCTCCCATCAGTCCAGATAAAGAAGATATCATCAATATATCTGGACCAATGGGAGATAGACTCGTAAAAGGGGGCAATTTCATTGTGGACAAATTCTTTCTCAAATGCTGCCATGAAGATGTTAGCTATCGATGGGGCTACTGAAGCACCCATACTGACACCTTTAATCTGGCGATATATATGGGTGCCAAATTCAAAAACATTTTCAGTAAGTACAATTTCTAGGCAGGCAAGTAGAAATTCTTTAGGGCATGGAATCTGGTGTAGATCGATGAACCAACTGGTGGTTTTCATTGCGTCGGTCAGAGGAATATTACTATATAAAGACTCGACGTCCATTGTGACTAGTAATTCGCTGTTAGAATTGAAGGAGATTCCTTCAATTTTTTGTATCATATTTCCTGTGTCACGTATGTAGGATTCTATTTTGGGAACAAATGGACGCAAATAATTATCCACGTATTTAGAAAACGGTTCAGTTGCTGTCCCTATTGTAGAGACTATTGGTCTATAAGGGGGGTTGCTGGCATGTTTATGAATTTTAGGGAGACCATAAATACAGGCAATTTTTCCCTGATGATGGTTTAAAAAGTCAAATTCTTTGGTATTAATAAGGCCATCTTCTAGGGCAGACTTGGTTAAGGACATAATTTTTTTAGATAAATTTATCATAGAATGAGATCTCAGGGGGACATAAAATGTCGGGTCATCTAACATTTTGAGCATATTGACTTCATATTGTGATGTATCGACAATCACTATACCACCTCCTTTGTCGCATCCTTTAAAGGTGAGATCTTTATTTTTAGAGAGGGATATTAAGGCCTGATGTTCTTCCTTTTCTAAGTTGTAAATGGGTTTAGGGATGAATCTTAGAGCTTGGTCTAATTTTTTGAGAACTACTAGTTCAAAAGATGCTACTTCGGGCCCTAATTGTTCCAGGCCAGGGCAGAAGGTAGATGGAAGACAAAGGGGTTTTATAGATGGAAGTTCCTCATCTGTGGTGATATTCGGTGCAAAAAACTTTTTTAGACGAATTTTGCGAAAAAATGAGATTATATCGCAGTATAACTCAAACAGATTAATTGTGGAGTGTGGGACATAGGATAATCCTTTGGATAACAAATTAGTGCTGTATTTATCTAGCTCTAGTTTCGTTAGGTTGAAAATTGGAATCATATGCCCTGCTTCCAATATTGTCTGCTTCTGGTTTCGCGCACAAATTGTGGTTTTTCCTGCTGGTGATGGTGTTGTGGTTGGTAGTTCCCTCTTGGCTGACCCTGGAAGTGAACTCGTGGGCGTCCTCGTCCCCCCCGCGGTTCCCTAAAAAAGGCTGTCTATTATTTCCTCTATTAGGTGCTTGGTTATAAATCAGATCTGAGTCATAGTAACCCTCATTATTTTCATTTTCAGAGTCTGAGGTTTCTGAAAAAGTATTTACACGTTGTTTCTGTTGCTGTTGGTCCCTAGTTTCAGTAGTGTAGTGATTCTGTTGATAAAAGTCTGGTCTCAGGTAAGGATAGGTGTTTTCGATAGTGGCAAATCTTTTATCTTTCAGTAACTTGTCATTTTTTCTTTTTTCTAAATAGCTGGTAAATGATTCTAGATCTTTATTACATTCCTCAATTTTCTTTATAGCTTCTTCTACACTACCTATTTTTTTGATCTTACTTTCTAATTCTTCTACTTCAGACCTTACTTCTGCGGCTAGTTCTTTAGCAGTCTCGACGATGAGCATCATTAGGTCCCTTGAACATCTACTAGCAATTCTACTCCATTTGTCTAGAAAAGCTTTGTAGTGAACAAAGAGGCCAGGGATGTTTCTCACTCGGAGACCCATAGGGATAATGCCTAGCCTTAAATAGGCCAGCATGAATTCCCCATGCGCTTCAATTCTTTTCAATTTCTTTTTTAATGCTAATAATTTTTTAGTATCATCGTTATGTTGGTTAGAGTTCGAGGTAGTAGCGCCAAAAGTAGATGATGTTCCTACAAGTGTTTCAAATTCTTCATCTGTGAAGCTAAAAGTTTTTTGGAGGGCCATTTTAATGATGGGTCACAATTAGCTTTATATAGATGGGTGTCGATGACAGAAAGATGCAAGGAAATGACAAGGGAGGATTTGATACAAAGAGTTCTATATAAGGAATAGCCCTTCACAGACAAGCTGTGGGAAAGTATATGCGTATTTATCAAGGACCCCCTGAATAAATGAATCTTGTAATTCCTAGGTCAGGGAAAACAGTACAATTGAGAAATAACAACCTAGGCAACTTAAAAATTGAAATACCCTAATGGTAAAAAATGATGAATAGTTGACTACAGCTGACTAAAAGACATGATTTTTTATTTATTAATTGAAACAGTTAAAAATTCATTCACATAACACAGAATCAAGGTTAAAAATTCACAATTTACATTTAAAATAAACACCATTACATGAAAGTTAATAAACAGTATAAAAGAATTGTTTATCTATAATAGATAGGTGGCATAGAAATGAGTCTCTACGCGCGTTTCGGCGGCCAGCGCCTTCTTCCTGGAGCAGCCACGTAATATCTATAGGATAAAGATGCATATAAAATGCAAAATTATATCGTTTCAAAATCACATATTTATACAAATTTAAAAGAAGAGTTCTAACATCAAAAGGTTTTAGATTTTAGCAGCTGTAGTTTGTTTAATAAAAAACAATCTAATTACCAATTACTTTTTTTGTCATTTCCTTGTGGTATTCTGACTATCTATAGAACAGTGACGAGTCTTAAATGATAAAATGAGAAGAGTAGCAAAGGGAAGTTACCATCGATGGGTATAAATATGATATTTGTGGCAATAGTTCTAGGTTCATCAATCTATCGTTTTTCTAGATCTTTATACTGAAACGAGTATTTGACAGTGATATCTATCTGTTTATTATTTTAGCAGGAAAAGATGATTTTTTGAGGATTGCTTTATGAGTTGTTTGATAAGGAATCAGAAGTATGATAAGGTAAAAACAGCCCTTACGACGTTTAAAATGTTTGCTGTATAGATGTGGATACTGATGCACAGTTAACGATGGCATTCTTATATATTAATAATTATTGTTTTCTAAAGTTGGCTCTAAAGTTTCTTTGTCTTTTATGGAGGATCACTTTAATATGAAGAATTTCATTTATCTTATTTTATTATATTGGTCACAAGATACTTACTAGTAAGAGAATCTTGTTATATGGAGCTGGTCAGATAAAGTTTCTGCTTCTTATTATGATTCTTTCGACATCAGGTTTTGAAAAAACTTTAAAAAAACTGGAAGAGATATCATACTGGCTATTAGTTTTGTTAGAGTTGTCAAATTAGCTTTATTTTTCAAACAAGCATTTCACTTTTTCATTACCTTATTAGTTTGGTAGTGCGATAGTTAATGCCCGCCAACCGGAACCCTTTATGTAGACTTGCGTTGGATAATATTCACGGTGAGTTTTTCCAGGGATATTCTAGGTATCTAAATTTTTAGAGTATAAAGAGAGATAATGTAATATTCTCAAAGATGAATATGGTTAGGTAAGGTTGCTCATAGTATATTAGAAGAGGACTGTGTTCCTTTTTATATATTTATTTTTTTCTTCTTACCTATTAAGTATACCAATCTTTACTCGATGTCTTAAACTCGGGTTTCCGTTCTATGAACTGTTCTGTTAGCAAAGGATTGGTTTTAATGGCTTCCTGTTAGCCTAGAAAAAATACAGATTTAAGGGGTAAGCTGTGTATTATATATTTTCTGATAGTTGGTTCCTTAACTTTCTTGCTAGCCATCTTACCTAGAGAATTGAGTTCTGGTACTTCAGAGATCTCGAATATATTAAGAGATTCTCGATTCTTGTATATACAGGATTAATGTTAAAAGATCTCCCTGCCTGTGAATATAAAAAAGAGCGGATTGTTGTATCTCATAATGAGCAGTTGAACTATAGTTTCTAGTGACTGATTTCAGTCAGGAGTCTCACCTGAGGATGGTCGGCAGGGCTCTCTATGTCCGGCGGCGGGTAAGTACGTCTGACAACAGCAGGCTTGGGGGAATGATGAACGATTTCCCTTTCGCCGGTCTTGTATATATACTCAAGTTGATTGGTGTAAATCATTTGCACCTGTTTTTTCGGTTACGTCATTTTATATGCGGAGTTGCGAAGTTCCAGCGTAAGCTCCAACGATTGGCGGTTTGACGTATGCGGAGTTTTGCGTGGGCTTCAGTGATTGGATATCTAACATTCGCGAAGTTTAGCGTAGGCTGCACTGATTGGAGTTCTAGCGCACGCGAAGATTGTGTTTAAATGAGAGGAAAGACTTTCCGTCTATAGTTACCGTCTATGATTTCAATGCCAGGAAAAAAGGCGATTGTTAGTCAATATTTTATAAAAGATAGAAATGAAAGAAAGTGTTTTCTTTTTGTGTTTCAATCCATTAATTGTATGCCTTAACTTATCAATAATGTAAGTTTACAAAAGGAAGTTTAAGGCGTTTTACAAACTTCGGCTTCCAAGCCGAGACGGGCACCGAGCGGTGCGGTAAGAAAAAGGAACCGGCTTTCAGTGTGAGCCAGGGGCGTGCAATGAAGTAGGCTGGGAAAAGTATCTCCGCAATCTCCCAAAAGCAATCTTCGGAGAGCGGAGGATTCGGGCTGGAACAAGAAAACGAGCGACACGCTAGGGGTAATGTCATTCGCAACAAGCAGGAACAAGAAAGGGGGCGTGGTCACGGCAGTAAGCCAAGCGTTGGCTTACAGGTAAAGCGTCCCTTTACGTGATTCAGGGACCGTCTCTAAAGAGCATACTCTGTGTACTCTATCGGGGAATGTGGTAAAAGAGATATGGGGTTTGCTTCTAACCACATGTCAATGTCGAACCCTCGTTGCTATCTCAAACCCCTAACAGCACTCATTATTTGATCAATGTTGGATGGAAAATATCATTCTAGAGAGGTGGCAAGACTCAGTTCTGGTTCCCATACATAAAAAAGGGATCCCGTCATAACCGTGCCAGCTGAAGAGCTGGAACAATGGACAAGGGAAAAAAGGAGACTGCCGCTAACCCAGACAGGAATCTGCAGAGGCTGTGGGATTTAAAACAATCTAATGACACTGGCTTGCCTAGCTGGCATGGCTGTGAAGTAGAACTCACCTCCCCTGTACAATGCGCTTATTGACTTCACCACAGCTTTTGACTGCGTGAACAGGAGACTGCTGTTGCAAAAGCTGAACAAGTGGGAGGTACCAGCCTGAATACTAAATGCCATTATTAGTCTTTATTCTGACACTTGGCTAAAAGTGTAGATTACAACCAACTGGGTAACAATAAGATAAAATCCTGACCTTGAGCGGGGTGAAACAAGAGTGCATCCTGGCCCGCTTCCTTTCAACTTGTACCTTGCTGAAATTAACAATCATCTAGCCATTGAGAGAGCCTATCCACCAAAATTAGCAGGGGCCAAGATTGACCTCCTCCAATATGCTGATGATACCATCATATTTGATGAAACCCAATTAGGCCTGCAGCACTCTTTGGGTGCCTTTGACGAGTACTGTCTAATGAACAATACTGAAATCAACAGTAGGAAAACTAAAATCATAATGACTCATAGGAATAACCACAAAAAAAGGATCATGGCATCTGGGCGCCCAAACATTTCTGGTAGCACAAACGATTAACTACTTGGTAGTATACTTCAATAGTCAAGGCAGCTATAAAGATAATCTAGCCTAGTGTAAGCAAGTTGCAGTCTTGTTCTGCAAATTAATTCGCAAGATGAATGGACTACAAGTAACAGCACTATGTTGAGTGATAAACTCCAAACTAATGCCAACAGTGATGTATGGTGCCTTCACTTTCAAAGATTACTTAGAGGTCTGGTTAGAACATGCACAGAAAAAATGCTATTGTGCTGTTTTCATGTTGCCTAATTGTATACCAGCAGCATGCCTGCATCTTGAATTCAACTTGCCAAGACAAAATTTAATATTAAAATTGTGCTTGATTGCCTATTTCGCAAAAGCAAGGAGCACCAAGACTGGAACGCTGAGACACTTAATATGGCAGACAATTTCCAGCAGGTCTTTGAAGTGGCACCATCATCTCGTGTCAGCAGTTAATGCCTTAGCAGCTATAGAAATCTGGGCCAGTGACATACCTCCAAAATACATGTCCAGAGTCTTATCAATCTGCAATACCAATGGGATAATCCTGTGCAGGGCCGGACTGGCTGCAGCAGGCACTGGTCATTTCCCCGGTGGGTCATCAGTGTGGGAACCGGTTTTGGGCCCCTGGGGGGCCGTTTTTGTTACAGGGCCGTTTTTGCAGCATAGCTGCAATATCGGCTCCTGTAACAAAATCGGCAGAAACCGGCCCTGGCAAACAGCTCGGCCGTACCCACATACCGGGGGCTCACCAAGCACTTTGCCAGGGCCTGTTTTGGTTCCTAATCCTGCCCTAGCCCTGTGTCCTTCAGAACCTGGGTATCTATATGAAAGGCTACAATGGTTCTGTCGGGAAAGAGCAATTTTTTCACAAATAACAGATCAATCTTAAATTGTCACGTACATTCAATACAGTTGGAACACAGAAACACAGGCAAGTATGTGTTTGCAAAAACATTTTTTACTATTTAACTTTTTGTTAAATAAAGCATTCTTATTATGCATTTATAAGGCTGTCGAAATTCAATGCGTAATCGTGGTGACATGTAATCAGGCCCGGACCGGCCGTTGCCGGCACCGTGCAATCCCCCGGTGGGCCGCACGGGTGGGGGCCGGTTTGGGACCCCTGGGGGCCGTTTTTGTTACAGGGCCGTTTTTGCAGCATAGCTGCAAAAACGGCCCTGTAACAAAATCGTCCGAAAACCGGCCCTGGCAAAGAGCGCGGCTGCCCCCCCCTCCCCTCCACCCGAGGGGAGGGGGGGCCGGCCGAGCACTTTGCCAGGGCTGGTTTTGGTTCCCAGTCCGGCCCTGCATGTAATAAGGTGAAAAAGAGTGCTCAGTGACTGTGGTGCAGTGAGTGTCAAATATACAAGGTGAAAATAGATTCTGTACAAGTTATTGTAGGAAAATAAGCTAAAAAGTGGTCAGAACAACGAAAATACAATGTCTCCGGTAGATAGCACAGTTGCTTAATAGTTTGTGACTGAAAGACTTGATAAAGCTGAGCCATACACTATCATTGACGTTTCGACCCTGACAAAAAGCATTATTAGACAATTGTCATGGCGGGTCTTCTTCGGGACTAAAGAGAAGGATGACAGTCTGAAAACAAGAGAATTGTATACTGAGCACTCTTTTTCACCTTATTACATGTCACCACGATTGTGCATTGAATATCGGCAGCCTTATAAATGCCTAATAAAAATGCTTTATTTAACCAAAAGTAAAATCGTTTTTTTGCAAACACATACTTGCCTGTGTTTCTGTGTTCCAACTGCATTGAATATACCTGATCATTTACGATTTATCTGTTATTTATGAAGAAATTGCTCTTTCCTGACAGAACCATTGTAGCCTTTCATAGAGTCCTATCATAGCATGCCAGATTAATTTCCAGATCAATTTCCTTCAAGGCCGTCACAGCTATGAAGAAACCCAGAATTCTGCTCTTCCAATATGATGATTCAAGAGTTTCTGAGTTTCTGGACTTGTCCTGGAAAATGTCAATGAAGCAGAGTTTACTACGCCTAAGCTGCAGGGTGATACAATTGAAGATCATTTTGTGTCGATTAATGGCACACAGGAACGGTTGTGTTGACTCCTTGAAGTGCAGTCAGAGTCCTTAATGCACAATACTTGCATCTGCGACCCCTCAATACCACTTTGAAGATATTGGCGGTGGCCAGTCCTCTTGCACCTAAATTTGGTAACTTGAAACAATGCAGTTGCTGCTTGTTAGTCCAGGAAATTGTGGCAACTATCAGCCCGCTATCTAAAATGTATGCAGCAGGCAGCAAAGCACTTAAATGATAAAACCCAGTATGTAGAAGCAACCTGATTAAGACTCTTAAAGACACTGGACTATGACAGGCACCAACAAATTAATTGATGAAGAAATTACAACCTATTTAACTGTCGCAATTTTTGTGTTAGAATGACCAGTATTCTTAGAAATAATTACAGCTATTGAGTTTAAGGTTCAGCACTTGAAATTTAAGCTAAGAACAGTGGTTTCCGCTGAACCGCTTTGGCTCCCGGTTAACTATTTGAAACGAGTGACAGATTTGAGCCATGTGTAAAAGAACACTCTTTATCTGATAATTTGATGGAATTGCAAAATGTGTTCACGCACTATTTAGATAGTAATTTGATGGAATTGTAAAATGTGTTCATACACTTAGTCACTTTACAGATATCGACAGCTGAAAATTGATCCTTAGGCTATCAGTTGTGCTGGCCAAGGTAGTGTACCAAATTTTACAAGCGGACATGTGAAATCTTTTTATTATTGTATTCGGTTTTTAGTATCCTTTTTATCTTTTTGTAACAGTTTCAATTGACTGAAACAAATAAGAAATTATTCATTAATTCAGGGATTCTCCACACCTCTGGTAGGAGGAGATGGTAGACAATTGGCAGGTCTGGCCTACCAATCTCATCCTAACTCTCTGCCAGGCCATGTGGAAATCTGAAGTGAACTGCTTCCACCCCCTTCTTATGTGATGGATGTCTGGCAGGCCACTAGTTGGTCAGAGGTGGGTATTTGTCTCCTGGTTTGTGGTAGCCAAACCCCTGCCGCTGCCTTGTAATTGACTGCTATATAGGTGGGATGTGGGTCTTGGTGGAAGGAGCATGTGACATGCTGGCAGCTGGGAGGTGAAAAGCACAACCAAGCGTCCCTCCACCAATGTTTAATTAGGAGAATTCATTCTCGTCACAACTAAAAGGGAATTTATGCCCCGTGAATGTAGCCCATCAATACATTATATATGTATTGTTATGCAAATTTATTTTTGAAATCATGTGATCTGGTTGCCATGAGCTACACGTTGCTTTCCTGTTGACATTTTAATAATCTTTATTCTTAAAATGGATGACCAGCAAAGGGCTTTAGTTTGGCTTTGTGAGATCTGCAGTCTGGTATATGGATGCTTTTTGGAAGCCCTGTAGAGTGTACACAGCAACATTATTGAGTCACTGAAGCAAAAGCGTGAATTAATGGCTGATTAAAGGGTTTTTAAAGTCGATGATTTTCCAACATTTTTCGTGCATTGATGCCATGTGTCCTCTTTGTCAACATCTAGCTTACAAGTAGCATGTTGTGGAGAGAATGGCTTGAACTGGTTTTACTCTACTGACAAGTCAAAGAACAGCTTCTATTTTCTTTTTTGCAAACGAGGTTACCTTCAATAAAAGTCACCTTGAATAAAATCCCCAGGGTGAGCAACATAAAGGTTTTCCATCACTGACACAGCAGAGGTGATATATCACTGTGAAAAAATACAAAGGTGGCTTAAATTAGTAGAAACTATAACTTTGATAACAGGACAGTGTCACACAATGATTAATACGTTGTAAAAACGTGTCTGTGTTTTAGCTGGAAAGAGCGCACAATTATATTTTTACAGAATTTGTTTAACATTGCTTTGTGGCTTTTTTTAATAAGCTGCGTTTGTGCTGTTAATGGGGTGACAAATGGAGGGAATTTGAGCATTGGAACATTACTTGACTGCAAGCGATGCATCTCTGTAGATGTGGATTAATCCACTGCTATTATAACTCACATTTGCAAGTTACTGCTTTCAACCGTTGTGAAGAGTTTTACGTCTTTCTCTTCCTCCTTCTTTCCCATTTGTGTGTTTATCCTCTCTTGCTTTCAAGAAATGCCTGATAAGATTAAATAAGTAGGGCCTGCTTAAGCACTGGTGGCGCCCTGTGCGACAATGTCTGTTGGCGCCCCCTCAATTCCCACCTCTGCCACTGATTCTCTCACCACCACCCTTTAACAGTGCCCCTCAAGTCTTCAGAACCACTGTCTATCTGATTCATTTAGTTTTTTAGCGCCACTCATCCCAGTGGACGGTGTCAGAGCACTTTATATCCCACACACATTGCACAGAGACAATCATAGGTGTGTAAATCAGTGTATAGAAAATGTTACATCAGACAGGACTACAAGGTGTAGTGTAGGAGAAACATGTTATCAATACTGGTAGGCAACATAGCTTGAGACCTTATTCTGCAAAAGCACAAATTCAGAATTTAAAATGTAATACCAATGTTAGGGGTTCTCTTTAATAACAGGAATTGTTTTCCACCCAAATGAACCCTTTTCAGTGGCGTAGCAAGGGGAGTGTGGTAGGTGCGGCCCGCCCCGGGTGTCATCACTGAGGGGGGTGACAAAATGGCAAAAATATGTGTTTTAATAACACATTTTTAAAATTATTGTCAAGCCGGAGGTGACAAGAAATTTTCCGCACCGAGTACTTCCTGAACTTGCTACGCCACTTTTGGCAAGATTTGGATAATGAAGGACTGGGCAAAAAAACATAGCTCTCTAAGATTGGAAAAAAACATAGCTCTCTAACATATACCTTTCAGTTTACACACAGCTCATTGATACCAGTTAATAGCTCAATGTTCTACATTACGATTTTAACTTACAAACGACAAGTAACAAAAGGAGCTCTCTTACAGAATCAGTAACACATTGACCTATTTACATTACAAAGTGGTCCTAGACACAATTTTTCAAACACATATAGATGAATTATTCATTTTTTACTCTTTGTAGGACTTAATCCTGGAAAGGAAGGAGACAAAAACAACAAGCCAAATGTGTTTGCAGTATTATCTTAAACACCCAAACAAATTGTATGACACTGAGTTTGTATATAGAAATATAAGTTTGCAATTTATTTCACAATCATATATACATATTTACAAGAACCCAAAAAGTTGGGGGAATTCTGCCAGGCGCAGTAGAAAGTGTAAAGGTTTTTGTGCTCAAGTGAAAGTAAAGAAAAAGTGAATAACCAGGATAATCAAATGATTTCGAACAAGGACTAAGGTTCTGTTCCCTTAGTATTATGCCAGCCCCACATATATTAATCATACGGTTTGAGAATTAGTTTTCAAAACGGGCAGGGGAAGGGGTGCAGGTATCAAGGAAAGGGGGGATGGGGGATCGTCGACGTTCTGAAGATAAGTACGATCCCCCCTTTCCTTGATGCCTGCCCCCCTTCCCCTGCCCTTTTTGAAAACTAATACTCAAACCGTATGATTAATAGACGTGGGGCTGGCATCATACTAAGGGAACAGAACCATAGTCCTTGTTCGAAATCATTTGATTATCCTGGTTATTCACTTTTTCTTTACTTTCACTTGAGCACAAAACCTTTGCACTTTCTACTGCGCCTGGCAGAATTCCCCCAACTTTTTGGGCTCTTGTAAATATGTATATATGATTGTGAAATAAATTACAAACTTATATTACTATATACAAACTCAGTGTCATACAATTTGTTTTGGGTGTTTAGGATAATACTGCAAACGCATTTGGCTTGTTGATTTTGTCTTCTTTCTTTCCAGGATTAAGTCCTACGAAGAGTAAAAAATGAATAATTCATCTATATGTGTTTGAAAAATTGTGTCTAGGACCACTTTGTTTTTATACCATATGATACCCAGGTCCTTTGACTTTGTCTGGGTCATACCCCATTTTTCTTAATGGCTATTCACATTACAGGCACTTTGTTATCACCATGGTACACGTTCTTAGCAGCAGGCATTTTAACCCTTAGCACCACCTTTGATGAGTCAAAACTTTCACTAGACAAACCTCTGGTCTCTTTCCAGGAACACAATAAATCACCGGGGTTATCTTGACATTTTAGTTGATGCCTACAAAAATTGCTGGAAGCCAGGAACGCGCCGGCAGGTTACTGCTTTTAAAATGATAATATTACTTGTAAAAATGATGCCCCCCACCCCAAGTCAGCACTCAGTGCGGTGGCACTGATCGCAACGCCCTAGAGCCGGCCCTGGAAATAAGTTTTGGTACCCAAAAATGAGTACTGATGGAGTCCACCTGCAAACACAGTCTCAAGTTATAGACTGATTACCTCCTTCTACAATCTGATGCCAATTGCCTTATCATGCCTCACACTAAAATGACCTGATGCTTTCCACACGTAGACCTTCATTTCCATTCACTCCGTAAAATTGGGTGTAAAATCCTAACATATATGGTTTGTTTTTGTACTCTTGTCAAAGATTTACCCGTCATTTAAGGTGTTTGCAACTAATAATACCTCACTGTATTAACCTTTGTACTCTTTTCAACCTGAAAATTGTTCCAGGACTTACCTGGAAGCAACTGCATAGGTAAAATACCCTAGATGAATTTCTATTTCTGCGGTACCCAAAATTCGTGCAAAGTGTAAAATCAGTTTGTGTATGATTTGCCACTCTATACCAACCTTGTAATGTGGCCCATAGGTCCAGCTCGTATAGGCATCCAAGTAGGGAGTTTGAGCGAAAGTATATGTTTGAATAAATTACATTCTGGAAAAGCCAGGCATCCTATTCAAAATTCTAGTGCAGTGCAATGAGTCGTTTTGTCATTGCGAATATGTTGTGGGCTCGTGTTGGGTTGTATTCCATTACACGAGCCAGCACTATAAGCTCGAGGTGTGTTTGCATTTGTATGGTGTTCTGTGTTTTTCAATGTCGAGGAAGTTCTCTATAAACATTTGCTGCATTGGAAGAATCCTGTTACCCCCTACTTGTGCACTTGAGGAAATAAAGTACATTTTGGATCAACTACCTGTACTTTATCCCTACAATTTGACGAGAAAGATCCTTAAGTGCCAGCAGACACATAGCCATTGTGTTTATGCACTGTTCCGTTCGACAAGGATCGTTTTGACAAATTATTTTTGGCTTACAGATTCCTGCTTTCAGAATTATGACTTACTTGGCTATTCTTGGTGGTACTAAACATAGAGATCCACCCTCAAATAGTTCTAGAGTTGTGTCTTCCCTGAATAAGTGTGTTTCCTACAGTGGTGGGAAAAACACACCGTTTTGTTAAAATACCCCTCACACACCAAAAGGGCCCTTGATGTCATGCTTCATCTTAGGGGTCTTTCCGCCCCGCTACGGGACGGGGCGTGCTGCGACCTACGACTATGCGAGAGCACTGTTTTTGAAAAGACAAAACTATGTGCCATGTAGGCGCGTGAGTGGAAGGGTCAGGAGTGAATGAGCGAGTGAATTAAAAAATACCTGGCTCTTTGGACTAAAAAACTTAAATATTCCTTTGAGCTGGTATTATAAAAGTGGGGAAATAAGGTAGGAGGTATATTGCCTGTAATGTGCTGGCCCTCCTATGTCTGTCTACATGTTTTGAAGCCCTCCCCTGGCTTCTTCTTCAGGGCCAAGATGATCCCTTTTACACTCACCATATATATTAAAGAGCGATGTCTATAATGTGTATGAAAAGTAGGGTATGTATACGTAGTATTCACTACGTGATGAGCATGCTAAATAGTCGTGCACAGTATAGAATACCTAAATTGGTAAACTACTTTTTGATTTGTTCCCTTCAGGGAATAAATCTCAATTAAAATGGATGGAGTGGAAATAATATGTTATAAACTACATTGACATTATTGATGTAGAGGAGGAGATGCCTCCCACACTGAAGAAGAGGATTTTATTACAATCTTTGAAGCCTATCAGATTGAGAATGTTCTCTTGCATAACAAAAGCACCAGTGGTGGAAGGTATTACTGTATTTATGGCTGCTCTTAATGATCTAAACAAGCATTTTGCACCGAACATTAGTGTGGGCATAAGTAGGTGCAAGTTCTTCCAACTTAAACAATCCAAGGGGGAAACTGTTGTTGAGTGTGTGGCTGGCCTACAAAAATTAGCAGTGGATTGCAAATTTGGTGGATTACTAGACAATCTTATTAGAGATCAAGTGGTGATGCACGTTAGTAAACCTGCGATACAAGAGAGGTTATGGATAAATGGTGATTCCGCTTGAGAAAATGTTTCAACACTTATTAGAAAGGCTGAAGTATCTGAGAAAAAATGCCATAGCATGGAAGGTGAATGAGAAAGAGTCAGTTTCGGTAAACAGTGTAGGTTAGAGTTAGAACACTAAAGGATGTGTTCCACAAAGCAAGGATAATACAAAGATGAAAGGTAAAGGCAATAAAGTCAGTTGTTATAGATGAGATAGTAAAGACCAGACCACATGGCTTTTAGTAAATATTGCCCTGTCGTTAATATGCAATGTAGCAATTGTGACATTAGGGGCTAGCCACTGTGCTAAAGTTTGCAGAGAGAAAGTGTGTAAAATGCGTATATGATGAAAATGACACTGTGGAACAAGAAGTAGATGGAGACACATTATATATAGTAATAGATATCAAGGAGAAAATAATCCTAAATGTGAATGAGATGTCTTACACAGGCAAACCTAAATGTTGGATGTCTATTGGTGGTGTGGGGTTGACCATGTATGTGGATTCTGGCTCTCCATATATCATTATAAGTGAAGAGGCATGGAAGGAGAAATTTGTGGAGAAGGACAGAGAGTATCTAATCGAAGCTGACATAAAACCAGAAAGATTTGAGGCAAGAAAATATAAGTTTTGGGATTTTAATGGTTTGTTTTTATATTTAAACACTGGTTTTCACATTGGAAATTGTACGTACCAAAGCAATATTGGGCTGGTGAGACCAGAGAGACCTTCATATTATTTCAGGACCAAATAGCAAGGAGCAAGTCCTAATTACTTTTGATGTCATGTCTATGGGTGATGAAGTACGGAAGAAATTCCCAAAGGTATTCAGCAAAACGTTGTGGAAGTTAGTGGATTTTGAACATGGACTCCAAGGGCAGAAAGATGCTTGTTCAAAAGTTCACAATGTTAGAAGCGTACCCATTGCAGTATGTGAGGAGTTAGCTAGACGGTTGGGCAGATTGGTGGAAACTAGTTAGTGTCAAGCTGGGTGATTGGGTATACATATTGAAGTGTTGCACAATGCTGTTTTCTTAAGAAATGGTGAAGTATGGAATCTCAAAGGTGTAGCATTGTACAACAAGGATGCATGTCGTGATGAAAAGATTAACAGTAGAAATTTTGAATGATGAGGGTATGAAAGATATTTTAGAAGGAGTTGAGTAGGCTACGGTTGGGATTGAATCTATTCCTCCTCTGCTGGGAGGTATCAATGATTGCAGTTCTTCTTTAGGAGTAGAAAACAGTTCTATGGATGTATGTAATGCTGATGCCATGGATAATTCTCAAGAGTGTGTTGACGAACTTCAGCACATGGGAGTTTCTCATTCTAATGTGGATGATGGTAAGACAAGTAAGAGAGTTAGGAAACCACCCTTGTGTTTGGATGTGTTGTGGGTTCGTGTTGGGTTGTATTCCATTACGCTTGCTAGTAGTGCTATAAACTCAGGGTATATTTTCATTTGTATGGTGTTCTGTGCTCTTGAATGTCGGGGAAGTTCTCTATAAGCATTTGCTGCCTGGTGCTGCACTGGAAGCATCGTGTTACCCCTTGCTTGTGCACTTGAGGAAATAAAGTACATTTTCAAACAACTATATGTACTTCATCACTACAGAATATCTAAAAACAGTGAACTCAGTTTGGATTTTCAAGCTGCTTGTGGTTGTGTGTAACACTTGCAGTGCATGCATTATTGAACAAGGAACACCCTGCATTGTCAAACAAATAAAAAATATAAAGTGTACCTCAATAAAGTGAAATTACAGTTGATGATAGTGACTCCATAGGGTCCGGGTTAAGTGTGAGTGGGAAATCCGTTACGCTCGAGGATTTTGCGGATTTTTGGGAAATCCGCAATCCGCGAATTTTGCGGATTTCCCGCAAAATCCGCAAAAAAAAATCAGCGAGCGTAACGGGTTCAAAAGTTGAACCCCCACTCATGCAACTATTTTACAATGGCGCCAGCAAGCTGCCAGCGCCGTTGTAAAATAGTTACAAAGTTAGCTTGCACAGGAACCACTAGATAAAACGAAGCAGGTGCTGCTTTATTTTATCTAAGTGCTTCCTGTGCAAGCTAACTTTGTAACTATTTTACAACGGCGCTGGCAGCTTGCTGGCGCCATTGTAAAATAGTTACAGCTCACAGCTCACTCAAGGGACCCCTGCGCCCTTCGGGACGATTGCATAGTAACACACACATGGACGCTCGAACTAGTTGATGCTCAAATTCAGTGACTCATTCATTAGCCCAAAAACAATCGTGAGCGTCGTCGAGGCTGGACAGGTGTGCCTTCTTCCCAAATCTACCGTGGAAAATCAGCTGTGATGCTGGATAGGCTTTGCATCCTTGACTTTCACGAGCACAATACCCGTGCTGTTCCTGTGACCAGGAGCTTCTTTCTCTTCATCTGCTGAACTGATCTTTCTCTGACCTTTTATTCACACAAGACGAGGCACATACCCTACTGGGCACATTGTGTTCGCACGGGTTTCTGCAAGTTCGCACGCGTTTTGTACAATTTCGCAATTTGCGAAATTGTACAAAACCCTCGCGAACTTGCAGAAACTTGTGCGAACATAAAAAAAAAACGCAAATTCGCGGGAATTCGCGGATTTTGCGGATTGCGAGTTCGCAAATCCGCAAAATTCGCGAACGCGAGATTCGCAAAATTCGCCCATACCTAGTCCGGGTACAGTGAGATGTACTTTCAGAAGAACACTTTTTCAGTCTTAACCCCTTAACTGCTGGGCCTCCCCCTCGCCCACACACTCACCCAGTGCAAAGCCCTTTTTTGGCTAATTAGGATAGTTTGTGCTTAGGGCTTCATAACTTTTTTCCCACATAAAAATCCACGCCAAATGTGCAACCTTTTTTAAAAAGTCCTGAGGACTCTAAAGGTACCCATGGTCTTTGAAATTACCTGGAGGGGACTGAGAAAATTGGCAAAATATAGCTACATTTTTAGTTTATTGGGAAAATAGGAAAAAAGTGCTCCAGATAAAAGTGTCCAATTCAAAAAAGTATTTGCTGGATTGTACATATAAAAAAGAATTTGATTAAAACTATAATCTATACAAATGGAAGAGATAGAAATTTCATTTCAGCAGTTTGCACTGGATTAAAAAGTCCCTTTACAATAACAATAAAAACAGATTTCTAATTAATCGATCACACTCTATCGCCAGACTAATAAAGTTAAATTTGCTATTCACCAAAAATTACACAGAATTTGAGTACTGCCTTATCACCCACACCCACCCTAAGTATTTGGCTACCGCTGTTGAAATGAATGGCAAAGTACTAGTGCACATAAGCCTATCAGCTTCAACACTTCTGTTTTTGCCCAGTCATTTGCATATTGGGGTCAGCCAAACTCGCCTAGGGGTTGAATAAGCAGGACAGGCGAAAAGCAAGTGGGCAACTGTTTCATTATGACTCCCACAAGCCGGGCAGTTGTTATCATTTGTGTCAGTCCACCTAGAGGTACTTGACTTCAGAGGTAATGATCCTGCCCTAAGTTGAAAATACAGCTTCCTATCCCTTGGCCTGGTGATATTATCCCAGTAGGATTCGAGCCAGGGAGTAGGTTTTATTCCTAAAAAAATCCCCGCCATGGTAAATGAATCGGTGCTATTCCAAGCATTGTAAGCAGCCTGTTCCCAGTACTTCTCCTTTAGAATGTTTTTAGAGGGAAAAGAGGTTCTGTTGGGTTTTCCCATAGCATTTTCATACCCAAACCTACCAGGCTATTTCTAACACCCCTTAGGCAGCCGATTTTGTGAAAGCCATCAGATTTTATAACATCAAGAAATCCTGCGGCATATGATGAGAGTTCAGGTATCGTCCACAACCTGCGCCAATACAAAATTGGTCATTTTATCCCCTAAAAACGAGATCAACAAACAGTTTCCTGTGCTAAAGTCACAAACATCTGAGCTTTCAGGAACATGCAGAGCGGAATAAAAAAATTACATTTTTACCACGGTTTTGGCATTTTTCAAAGAGAGAGCACATTTTTTGCTATTTTTTGTGCTTTCAACCTACTTCCAGTTTGTGGTGAAAATCAGTAAGAAACCCATGGTGATCCAGGAAAGCTGTAGATTTCTGAAAAGTAAGAAAAATTCCAAATGCAGAAAGTGGTCATATGCATAGATCCCTCGAGGTTTTCTCAATGAAACTTACTGTTGAAATATAGAAATATTGAAAATGAGTAGGAAAATTTGGTCATTTGTAACAAAGCTTTCATCTAAAACTTTTTGTCACAATGGCTGATTTACAAAAGCAGTATACCATTACATCTGCTATACCCTTCTGGTTGCAGGGATATATAGGGTTTGTAGGTTCTCCAAGAAGCCAAGGTACCCAAAGCCAACAACTGAGATGCATCATGCAATGGTTTTTCATTTTGTACTGAGTATAGACCAACTCATATGGTAAAATATGTAGAGTGAAAAATGGATATCAAGGAAATGTATGTGTTTCTTAAATAGACTCAATACATAGGGGCATATTCACAAGGAGCTATCGCCGAATTAACTGCACTTTAGCACAGCCAAAGTCGTGATAAATGTACCCCCCCATTCACAGGATGGTGTTAACAGCCCACAGCACCAGTTTACCCGCGATAGCAGCCGCAAAAAACATCGCCACAGAGGACCCCCGCAACTATCGCTAATGAGATGCAGAGTAGGCGTTTTTGTGCCAAAAGCCCTGACAACAACACACCACAACATTCACAATGACCTAACAGAACCTCGAAAAGTACACAAAACAGGCGATAAGGCATGTTTGCAGCAGGAAATTAACACCTGCTCTGTCCTGGTGTAAAGTCGGACCACAGTCTGCACCACAAAAGGAAGCACAGCCCAGAGCCACACATGAAGAACAACAGATGCCCCCGAGCAACTGAACATGCAGCACGGACACCCACGAGGGCCACAACACCCAGAGACACCACACCCAGGTCGGCAACCCCCCCGGCCCATCCCCAACCCTGGACTAAGAAACTGCACACCAACACCACGAATCCCAAAACAAATATTTTGCCTGAAGTCGCACAAGCAGGAAAATCAACATACATGCGTGCCAGAAAATGGAAAATCAGTCATACAGCAATGCAATCACCAACACAAAACACCATACAAACAATAGCCAAAACAACAATTCAGATGAGTTCTAGCGGGTCCTCATTGGACAATCCGAAGGACACAGCCTGGAAGACTAAATCCAACTGAAGAAGGTGTGCCATGCGCCCAACAAACGAAAGAGAGGTGGAGAGAGATGGAGTGAGATTGCACAAGCAGCGCAAGGCCTTTAGGGGACCTGGTACCACATGCCAACATGTGTGTGTGTGTATCGCCATCCGTACACCATGAGCCCAAGGCTGTGTCCCAATCTCAGTGCAAAACGCCACATCACATTCCGAATACGGAAGTAGTAGTCAGGCAAACATCAGGGATGAAAGCTCCATTGTTCCAATTCAGAAGGCGGGAGGACACCTGCACCTCTGACCTTGGTCCAGAACGCATCTGGAACACCCTGAGAGAGATGCCATGGCAGAAGGGGACTACTCCCATACCACACATTGCGCAAATGACCTATCCGACTTATCCACACACCACACACAGAAGCCCCTGCCTGAGGAACCCCCACATGGGATGCCCTTGACACCCACGGAAACAGCAACCCCTTCAGCCCAACGTTGCACACACATTCGAATCATTACTCAGAGCTGTGGAATATCCTCCACACAACTGCCTCAGTACAAAAGAGTGCCAGTTCCACAAGACGCACCAAGGCAATGGCAGGCCATACCGGGCACATGCACAACCCCGTCACGTGGAACACTTCTGTGCACGTATGCTGCATTTACTGGGCGCAGTGCCACTGAGAGTACTGTGGATCAGTTACCGGCTCAGCTTCACATTGCCTACTTCACCTGTGTCCAGCCCTGGTTTCACTGCCGAACATGCACATTCAAGTGTTTCATGGATGTCTGCCTATCCAACACAACCGTAGATGAATTGTACTATGACTTGTGTCTATGCCCCCCAGGAGTGTAACTGAGACAGTTGTGCATGGGATGCCTTGACATACTGCGTGTGTATTGGCAGTTGTGTATGGGAGATTGCACAATTCCTCGTGTGCAGTGACCACATCAAGGTGCTCCTCTAAAGGGCTGTGTTGCGGATTGGAGAAACTGCGTGGGCTTAGCACACCTGCCCGGACCAGTTAATGGATTGGCTCACCCTGGTGTTCCTTGAACACGACAACAACGTACTATTGGAACACATTGCACATGAAGCTGCACGGGCATTCATGGACGAGTGACTACGTTCCTGCAGTCACATCCGATTGTGATCCACAGCACAGGTCCCAACAACTTGTTGCATCATGGAGATTGCTCACATATCCCACCACAACAGTTGACACATCTACCATTGTCCGGACTCTGGATGCATGTGCGTGGAACAACGCGTGTGTACACACACCTGTGCAAGGTGATGCAGGTCCATGATAGGTGCAACACAGTGTCATATGACAACTTTGCCAATTCGGACACACTGCTGGGGGAGAGCACACACATGGCAATGTAGCAGACAATCTGTGCACTCCAGTAGCAGAGCACTATGCAGATCCCAGGGGCAGTGAGTCATGCCTCCTCTCACGGGGCAATTGACAGACGCCAAACAACACGTGACTCATCCAGCAAGGCAAGGTGGGGTGGGAGCGTTGCCATCCGTGATGATTGTTGTCCATGTTTGCACCAACATTTTCTGAACCTCGACATGTACCCATGCTAAGTGTAAGTGTCTGAAGCATGTCCCTGCCTGTTGTGGACATTGCCTCGTCCGTACAGACACGCACATGCAAATAAAGTCTATGCCACCCCACTGGTGTCTAACTGTGAGGTGTGTTGATTTCAATTTACATCCTTGTGCCAAAATGTGCATCGCCCCTACACAGGAAGGAACTGACTGATGCATGTGCAATGGGGGTGTGTCCCTTTTGCAAGCTTAACCTCTGTGAGCCAGACATTGTTTTGGGATAAGTGCTGGCCGACATATGCACTTATGGGACTTTAGCAATGTGAGTATGGTTTCCAACCTCTGACCATGTGAAGCAATGTCATATATCATTTCAGAATGTGTCCACACAGATGTGTGTAAGTAGGTATGCGTTGTGAAGTTCTGTTGACACATGTGATATAGGACAATCCTCCTGGCCTGCTACCGATTTGGTCACACCTACACACAGCCCTATTCAACACGTGGATGTGTGCCTACTTGGGGGGTCGTGAGATTGGTTTTGATGTGCAATGGGGACACAGCTAGTACTCACCTTCCCAATCATCCAATTTGCCATGTGTCTCAGGGATACACATGTGCATAGATGTCAGTTACCAGGGCGTACCTTGATGTGCAATCATTGTTCCTACATCCAGCCATACTTCCATAAGTGAGTGAACATAGTAATGACACATCTGTGTGATTTTTATGTTTTATTCACATTCAGGTGAATGACAGAGCTGGAGCTGTACATGGCCATTCAAGCCCACATCACATGGAAGCCCAGTGGTGGGCCAACCAGAGTCCTTTGGGAATTGAGAAGTGATTAGGAAGTGGGAGAGTGCAGTCCGCACCAAGATTGCTGTGTAATTGTCCAGCAGGGATGAAATGGGAGTCCATCTCGGGGTCCAGGGGAATGTCGCAGAGTGTTCCGGGGGTCAGTAGGAGGTATTTCCCAGGACATGATGCATAGGTCATAACCAGGCAGGGACAGGGCATATGGCAGTGATGGATGCTACTGCATCCTTCCTCACACAGTAACTCCCATACCCTTCTTACTCCCCTGATACGGGTTCTGTGTTCGGTGTGTCCGGTGTTTTGTGGCGGGGTGATGGCTGCATCACTGTGTGCCACTGACACAACAGACTACGAAGGTGATGGGGCAGCATCACTGTGTACCACAAACACATTAGGGGTCGGAGCTGTGTGTGTCGATGTTCCTGCTGCAGTCATTTGGGAGAGGCTCAGTGGCAGCAATGGCAAGATGAAGTACTGCAGGGCATTGAAGTTCCCAGATACTACTCACTGGTGTCCAGCCGTGGCATACATACTTCCAGCCTACATCTGCTCCATGGTCTCCATTGACCTCTGCATCTCTGCCAACTCTGCGGTAATCGCTGGTGCCTGTCTTACCAGACAGTTCTTGTATTCGATTCATGGCCCCAGCGAGGTCAGCCATGGTCTGTGGTGGAGCATGGTGCATACAGGGGGTGTCTGATAGGGACTGTACGTGGTCCCTGATGGTAGTCAGACACTCACGTATGGCATTGAGTTTGGCTACCATGAGTTCAAAACCCACCTGCAGCTGTTCAGCCAACACCACCTGGCAACCCCACACATGTTGTTGGAACTCCATGTATTGGTCGTGGGTGCTGGAAAACAGCTGTGGTGGTGTGTGTTTTTAATGCAGTATGTTCTGTGCAGGTGGTGGGCTCACTTCGGGGCAGCTGGTCTGCCCTGCTCCTGGTGATGGTGTGCAGAGGCTGTCCATTATCCGTTGGAGGGTGCGTTGACATATGTGCAGGTTGTCCTTTTTATCATCAATGATGTGAAGTGTGGTGTGCCCTGTAGGAGGTGTTGTTTGTCCCTCTGCAATGTGAAAGGGGAGATGCAGGTTAACAGAGTTACACATGTATGTTGAAGATTTGCAGATGTTTACATTCAGACAGCATGCCAATGTACATTGTCACTGTTTTGGTGGAGCTGGCTATTTGATGGCAGTCAGTGTGTGTTACGACTACATGATGGATGTGTGGTAGTACCTGTGCATTATCATCACACAGTGTCAGGCAATGCCAGATGTGAGTGGACAGTCACTACGCACGTGCAGGACCTTTGTGAGCTGTGGCCTATGCTGTTGGTGTTGCACTTTGTACCTCATTGCCGTCATTGCTGATGGTCTGTGATTACTACGTGTGTGTGCTGCATTGTGGGGGAGTTGCCCCTGCAGCTCTGCGTTCGTGTAGCCTTCTCCCTTTGAGGCGGAGTGCCTTTGAATTGTGTGCTTTTTGGGGCCTGATTTATTTTTGACTTGGGTCATATGTGCTCTCGGACAGATTTTGTGGCCTTGTGCATTGTTCGTCTACTGTGTGTATTGTACGTAATGGGTTTTGTGTGCACGTGGACATGTCAGAGTGTGGCCTGCTCCTTTACGGGTGTTATCCGCACTGGGCTACCTCCATGTCGATTCGCAGTCCATCTCATGTTTTTGGGCGGCTGCCATGCTATCGGGCAGGCAGTGTTACTTGCATAGTCAGTGTGGGTCACAGAGCAGCTGTTTTGCTGGATTCAGCACATGTGCATGGGTCAGTTGTGATATTGGTGATATGGAGGGGGCCCCTTTGTGCACATTGTGGATGGGAAACCTACTTAGCGTTTCCAAGTGTGCTGCACTGTGCTAAGGCTAATACTGAGATGTTCCACATTCATTGTGGGTGTGCAGTTTGCTACACATAATTGTGCATGTGTGCCATTGTGCCCATATCCCCACGTCCCCCGTCCCTGGGCGTTACTCACCCTTTTGCTGTTGGGTCAGGTCGTATAGTGCTCTGTCCAGGCCCCCAATTCCTGCCACCATCTGCACACTGCTGACTGTGGCCACCATTTCTTCCAGCTCATCAATCTCCTCCTGTGTCGCAGGACTCCCACCTCCAGTCACCCTTGCTGCCTTTCTGTTGGCGGAGAGCCTCTCCTTGGTTTGGCTGTGCACTTCATTCCAGCGCCTCTTGACCTCCACCAGTGACCTCCTCAACACTCCAACTGCATTGACGTTGGTGACAATGGCCTGCCATATTTCCGTTTGGGTTGCCAGTGCCGCAGTGGAGGTGCCGAACAGTTGTTGTTGGTGTTCTATCATCTCCTTGACGATGATTCGGTCTTCCTGTGGGCTGAACCCCGTCTTCCTCTTCCTCTTGCCCTTGCCCTTTCCAGAACACAGGGTTCCTGGCAGTACCTCCGTGGGGCTTGTGGGGTTCGGCTTGTCCTCTGCACTCGGTCTGTGTGCATCCATGTTGTTGCAAAGTTTGAATTGCTTTTTTTTTTCTTTTATAGTGCTGTTTCCCCACAGACGTGTGGGATTTGCAGATTGGTGGCTGGTTTTCTCTAAATTTTGTACCGCGATTGGCCTCATTGCATTTTTTTTGCATTCGTGTTTCGCATTTTTGCGGCATGGTGTTAATTTTCACACTGTCATTTGGTGCGTTATCTGGTGACTATCGCATGCTTCTGCCTTGTTGTGAATTCCACTTTGACACTGAGTTATTTTCCCATGATGGGCTGCGATGTTGAAGGATGCGTTCAGCTACTCTTGCGGTAGTTATCGCACGTTCTTGTGAATATACCCCATAGAGTTTAGGAGCACTGGTTATTTGTACATCTCTGAAATTATGGGTGCCCGTAGCCACATATGAGTTAGAGGGTATTTTTAAAAATGTCTTTTTTCTTTTTTACACACTGGCTTATATTTGGAAGGCATAAATGCAGCATACTCCATTTGGCAATAACAATTGTTCTACTATTTTATGCTCCCACATGTCTTCCAATAAAAGTGGTTTCTCACTTGTTTGGGTAGGCTTAGTGCCAGTGATAGGAAATGGGCCAAAACACATCATGAATGGATCACTTTTATCCACTGACAACAGACCCTTTTTTGGCAATGTGGGTAGCTGTGGCTTTTGGGCCCCAGTTCAGCTGTCACCTAGGGAAATCTAGCAAACCTGTACATTGTTTAAAACTAGACACCTAGGGGAATGCAGGGTGGGGTGACATGCATGGCTCACACCATCATTTTCTAGTCAGAATTCCTTGCAAACCTGAAACTTTGACTAAACAAACACATTTTCCTCATATTTCTGTCATGAAAAGTGCTGGAATCTACGTTGCGCCACAAACTTCCTTTCACTTAGCATTTCACTAAATGTCCTGATAAAAATGGTGCCTTACTTTATCTGGCTAGGCCTAGTGGCCATGTCAGGAAACTGCCTAAAACGCAACATGGGTACGTCATATTATTCCATTCAAAACTAACCCTTTTTGCAAAGAGGGTAGTTGGGAATTTTGAGCCTCAGTGCAGCTAGCACCTAGGGAAACCTAGCAAACTGCCCCTTTTCTGAATTGTTTTGTCCACCACAAGCGTGGAAGGGTATGCTCAGATGTGAGTCCCTTGCTCACTGCACCATCAGGATTCAAGCAAGCCGAGCCGAAGACGGCTGTAATGCCAGAAACCGGTCCCCGGAAGCTTGTTTCCTTTCCAGTTAAAGAATTGGCTTGGTAGTTTGGTCTGCCCTGTTCCCATGATGCACTGGGCCAGGGACAGACTAATTTGCATGTAGCCAGGTTCTGAGCTGGGATGGTGCAGTGAGCTAAAAACGGTGATGGATCAAGCCCTGGTCTGTTGACTGGGTAGGAGTATTCTGCTTAGTTTGGATGCTCTGTCCATCACCACCCCCTTTTCTTAATCGTTTTGTCCACCACAAGCGTGGAAAGGTATGCTCAGATGTGAGTCCCTTGCTCACTGCACCATCAGGATTCAAGCAAGCCGGGCTGAAGACAGCTGTAATGCCAGAAACCGGTCCCCGGAAGCTTGTTTCCTTTCCAGTAAAAGAATTGGCTTGGTAGTTTGGTCTGACCTGTTCCCATGATGCACTGGGCCAGGGACAGACTTATTTGCATGTAGCCAGGTTCTGAGCTGGGATGGTGCAGTGAGCTAAAAAACGGTGATGGATCAAGCCCTGATCTGTTGACTGGGTACGAGTATTCTCCTTATTTCAGATGCTCTGTCCATCACCACCCCCCTTTTCTGAATCGTTTTGTCCACCACAAGCGAGGAAGGGTATGCTCAGATGTGAGTCCCTTGCTCACTGCACCATCAGGATTCAAGCAAGCTGGGCCGAAGACGGCTGTAATGCCAGAAACCGGTCCCCGGAAGCTTGTTTCCTTTCCAGTAAAAGAATTGGCTTGGTAGTTTGGTCTGCCCTGTTCCCATGATGCACTGGGCCAGGGACAGACTAATTTGCATGTATGTAGCCAGGTTCTGAGCTGGGATGGTGCAGTGAGCTAAAAAACGGTGATGGATCAAGCCCTGATCTGTTGACTGGGTACGAGTATTCTGCTTAATTCAGATGCTCTGTCCATCACCACCCCCCTTTCCTGAATTGTTTTGTCCACCACAAGCGTGGAAGGGTATGCTCAGATGTGAATCCCTTGCTCACTGCACCATCAGGATTCAAGCAAGCCGGGCCGAAGACGGCTGTAATACCAGAAACCGGTCCCCGGAAGCTTGTTTCCTTTCCAGGAAAAGAATTGGCTTGGTAGTTTGGTCTGCCCTGTTCCCATGATGCACTGGGCCAGGTACAGACTAATTTGCATGTAGCCAGGTTCTGAGCTGGGATGGTGCAGTGAGCTAAAAAACGGTGATGGATCAAGCCTGATCTGTTGACTGTGTACGAGTATTCTGCTTAATTCAGATGCTCTGTCCATCACCACCCCCCTTTTCTGAATCACCTAGGGAAATCTAGCAAACCTGTACATTGTTTAAAACTAGACACCTAGGGGAATGCAGGGCGGGGTAACATGCATGGCTCACACCATCATTTTTTAGTCAGAATTCCTTGCAAACCTGAAACTTTGACTAAACAAACACATTTTCCTCATATTTCTGTCATGAAAAGTGCTGGAATCTACGTTGCGCCACAAACTTCCTTTCACTTACCATTTCACTAAATGTCCTGATAAAAATGGTGCCTTACTTTATCTGGCTAGGCCTAGTGGCCATGTCATGAAACTGCCTAAAACGCAACATGGGTACGTCACATTATTCCACTCAAAACTAACCCTTTTTGCAAAGAGGGTAGTTGGGAATTTTGGGCCTCAGCGCAGCTAGCACCTAGCGAAACCTAGCAAACTGCTAATTTTGAAAATTAGACATCTGGGCAAATCAAGGGATGGGGGGGTTCATGGTTCTCACCAGGTTTTATCACCCAGAAATCCTTGCAAACCTAAACTTTAACAACAAAATATTTTCCTCAGATTCTGTGATGGTAAAGGCTGGAATCTGTGGAAGCCACAAATGTCCTTCCACCCAGCATTCCCCTATGTCTCCTGATGAAAATGGTATCTCACTTGTGTGGTTATGCCTAGTACCCATGACAAGAAGCTTCCCAAAACGCAACATGGATACATCACATTTTTGCCCTCAAAACTGACCCTTTTTTTAGCAAAGTAGGTAGAAGGGATTTTGGGCACTAGCTCAGCCTGCACCTAAGAAAATATAGCAAATCTGCACATTTTTGAAGACTAGACACCTAGGGTGATGTCCATAGCTCACCAGGTTTCTTTACACAGAATCCCTTGCAAACTTCTAAACTTTGACTATAAAAACAAATTTCCTCATATTTCTGTGATAACAAGTTCTGAAATCTACAGGAATCCATAAAATTGCCACCAAGCAGCATTACCCCCACATGTGCTGATACAAACACTATGACACTTTTGTTGCTGAGCCTAGTGCCAGCGATAGTAACAGGTCAAGCCAAGGTCAATGGGAGCTCTTGTCCCACGTGGCATGGGGATGTGACCAATGGGGGTTTGCCTTCAAGTTGTCCCTGAGTGGGTCAGAAAGTCCACTGCACTCCAGGAAATTTAACATGGTGCCCCCCCCCCCCAAATAAGGAGCGTGCGGCCTACCCTGACATCAGCCCATACTCCTGCTCCAGAATGGGCAATAGTGCCTTTCTGTCCCTGATGAAAGATAGGAGATTTGTTCCAGTTGGGCAGAATGTCCCAAGTCTGGCCTTGCCAGGGGAATAGAAAGTTCACCTGGTACCGGGGGCCTCATTTATGAGAAATGACGCATCGCTGCGTGAAAGCAGCGATGCGTCACTTCTCAGTGCGCACTCCTTGCGGCATTCCTGATGCGTCATATTTAATGTATGACGCATCATGTCGCAAGGAGTTACAGATACGTCAGTATTTCTGACGTATCTGTAAGCGCAAAAGTGACGCATTGCTGGAGGGTGTCACAAAAGTGACACAACTCCAGCAATGCGTCCTTTCACATGGGGCAAGCCCCATGTGAAAGGGCTTGCGTCAGTCTTACGCCTGCTGTGAGGCAGGCGCAAGATTTTGACGCATCGGTGTCCTAAAAGTGATGCAGTGAAATCTCATAGATTTCACTGTGTCACTTTTACGACCCTTTCTTGCGACAATAGGCCCCCCTTGCATACATTATACCTGGCGCAGGTATAATGTGGCGCAGGGGTTTACAAAGTGACGCATTTTCCTAGATGCGTCACTTTGTAAATATGGCGCAACAAGGCGCATTTTTTACGCCACTGGTGCGTCACAAAAAGTGACGCACCAGCGCCGTAAAAGTGACGCACAGCCTCATAAATGAGGCCCCGGGGATTTTGTTGTTGGAGCAAAAGAAAGTGGTGTTGGTGCTGCACTCAGGCTTTGGCCACCCCCCACCCCGAATGGGATAAACTAGATTGCAACACCCGTACCACTTTCTATTTCCAAAATGCAAAATCTCTGTAGTCAGGTGGACTTTCTACTACCCGCCGAGGAACATATTTGAGTCAAACCCCAATTGGAATAAACCTCCTGCCTACACTCGGGGGAAGAAATACACTATTGCCCCTACTTGGGCCGGGATATGGCTTAATGCCAGGGTATGATGCCTCATCATTTGTTTGTTTTGGCTCTGTTTTAAGATCCCTTATAGTTAGTGGGTGTTCTGCCCACTCTGGGGGAGGCTGATTGAGAGTGAATACCCCTATCTACCCCGAAGGGGCAGATAATCTATGGGGCCATGGGGTGGGGAGAGCATGGGCCCATGCCCAGCAGTCTGTCCCACCCCCCCCCCAAAAAAAAACTGCAAAAATGCAATCTCTGGTGTCTAATGGACTTTCTGCACTTTGGGGAACAGCTTGGGGGTAACCACCCCATGCAGTCCCCAGGAGAGGCCCAAATACTATCTGCCTTGATGTTAGGGTGAGGGGATGGCCCTCCCATGATGGTCAGCCCCTATTTCTTTCTTTTTAAGATAAAGTTCCTGGTGTCCAGAGGGCTTTCCCCCCCCCCCCCCGAGGGGGAAGATTGGGGGTAATAAATTCCATCTGCTCTCCGGGGGAGGGCAGAAAGACTGTCAGCACATTATTTTGAGGAAAGGGCATGGCCATGCCCATGGTGGGCAGTCCCCAACCCTATATTTTCCAATTAAAAAAAATCCCTGGTGTCTAATGGGCTTTCTGCCCCCAAAGTTGGGTGGATCAGGTTAATTACTCCTGTGCACCCCCCAGGGGGCAGAAAGACCGGTGTCTATGGGTGGATCCCTGCTTGGGGATCGTTCTCCCAAGGCTATCCCCTAGCAAGGATCCACTGGTTAGAGATATCATTGGAAATGAGAGATTCTTTGCTTTTCAAAGATACCTCTTCTAGGAGAATCAGTGCCTGGGGAGCTGAGATATGCCCTTGAGCACTGTTTCAGTGAAAGTAGAATTTTGCTTTCACTTTAATGTAATGACATCAGTGTGTCCTGCTCGCTGATCGACCTTGCAGTAAAGGAAAAAATGATGCAGGCTGCTCGGGAAACCCAACCTACAAATGAACTAAAGGCATTTCTATGGTTATTTGTACCAGATGGGCCTTTAGAACCCTCTTCAGTATAAGTCAATAGCTGAGAGACAAACTGGGGAGGGAGTGCTGGTGTTGGCCACTGGACAACACCCATATTTAAGAAGTTAATAACGTTTGTTCTGTTTGATGCCTGCATGGAACTCCTAGAAAACATACATGCAACTAAGAACTGTCCTTGAAAGTCTGTGCAGATTGGCCAAGAATGGAAAAGTAATTAAAACCCAAAAATCATTTTTCCATTCAAAATTCAAGAGGTATTTTTGCTTTCCATTATAGCTGGAAGCGCAGGGAAGAACTATAATGAATTTTTAAAGTACAACTTGATCAACCTTACCAAATATGCTAACAGTCAGGAAAAGAACTACATAATCCAGGAATCACTAGGAAAAAAGTAAAGACTTCTAATTGAACGTTGATGCTGATACCTGTGCTTCAGTGAACAGCAGTCCTTCCTCATTCAAGATGCAAAACATTCTAGAATAGAAAGCTAAGAAAAAACTGGTAGACTGTAGCAGGAAAATAACTGCAGTCCAGTCCTTTTCTTCTGTGGCAGAATCAAGAACACTGGGGCATAGATGACTTGAAGAAAAACTGAATACATTTAGAAAAAACACTGGCTTTCAATTAAACAATGCTAAAATATTAATGTTAGTTTGCAGGGTCTTCTTTATTATTTTAGGAGCTTTAGAGAGAGGTGTGGGATATTATTGCTTCTCCTTTTATTTCCTTCATTAAATATAAGGAAATTCACATTTTATGGCAAGAGCAGAGGCATATTACCAGCAGGGAAAGAACATATGCAGGTGTATGAGGTGAACCTGGAAGTGTGGGGTCCATATAATGAATATCTTGTCCAATACCATCCTCTCCGGACTGGATATTCCCACTTCATGGAAACTAGTGGAGATTCTCCCAATCTACAAGAAGAGGGACTGGGCATTCCCAGGGAACTACATACCTATCACCCTGATTGATTCCATATAAAAAAAGATTGTAAACAAAGGCTGGTGTATCTACAGGACTGGATAATCAATCAATCAATCAATCAATCAGGACATTTATAAAGCGCGCTACTCACCCACAAGGGTCTCAAGGCGCTGGGAGGGGGGGGGGGGTTGCTGCTAATGCTCGAAGAGCCAGGTCTTGAGTTGCTTCCTGAAAGAGAGATGGTCTTGGGTCAGTCGTAGGTGGGTGGGGAGGGAGTTCCACGTCTTGGCAGCCAGGTAGGAGAAGGATCTTCCTCCGGTGGTGATTCTGCGAATCCATAGGACGGTGGCGAGGGCGAGGCTGGCGGAGCGGAGCTGTCTGGTGGGTGTGTAGAATGTGAGGCGGTTGTTGAGGTATTCGGGGCCAGTGTCGTGGAGAGCTTTGTGAGTGTGGGTGAGGAGCCTGAACGTGATCCTTTTGCTGACGGGGAGGCAGTGCAGGTCTCTCAGGTGGGCAGAGATGTGGCTGTGTCTGGGGATGTCCAGGATGAGTAGTGCAGAAGCGTTCTGTATGCGTTGGAGTATTTTCTGTAGTTTGGCTGTGGTTCAGGCGTAGAGGGTGTTCCCGTAGTCCAGTCGGCTGGTGACGAGGGCCTGGGTGTCCGTCTTTCTGGTGTTGGCGGGGATCCACCGGAAGATCTTTCAGAGCATGCGCAGGGTGTTGAAACATGATGATGAGACGGCGTTGATTTGCTTGGTCATCGTGAGGGAGGAGTCCAGGATGAAGCCTAGGTTGTGTGCATGGTCTGTGGGTTTGGGGCAGTGCCCAGTGCAGGGGGCCACCAGGAGTTGTCCCAGGCAGAGGGGGATGGTCCCAGGATGAGGACTTCCGTCTTGTCTGAGTTCAGTTTCAGCCGGCTGATCTTCATCCATTCCGCGACGTCTTTCATTCCTTCCAGGAGGCTAGCTCTGGGGGGGCGGGGTCGTTGGTGAGGGAGAGGATCTGCTGGGTGTCGTCAGCATAGGAGATGATGTTTAGGTTGTGTTGACATGCGATGGCTGCGAGGGGGGTCATGCAGATGTTGAAGAGAGTGGAGCTGAGCGAGGAGCCTTGAGGTACGCCGCAGATGATCTTGGTGGCAGCTGAGCGGAAGGGAGGAAGGCGGACTCACTGAGTTCAGTCGGAGAGGAAGGAGGTGATCCATTCCAGGGCCAATCCTTGGATCCCGGCGTGGTGGAGGCGGTTTGTTAGGGTGCAGTGGCAGACTGTGTCGAAAGCGGCTGATAGGTCGAGGAGGATGAGGGCAGCAGTTTCCCCGTTGTCGAGTAGGGACCTGATGTCGTCGGTGGCTGCGATGAGGGCTGTCTCGGTGCTGTGGTTTGCTCGGAAGCTGGACTGCGAAGGGTCGAGGGATCTGTTGGTCTCGAGGAAGGAGGTTAGCGGTTTGTTGACGGTCTTCTCGATGACTTTAGCAGGGAACGGGAGGAGCGAGATGGGGCGGAAGTTCTTGAGGTCTGTGGGGTCTGCGGTGCGTTTCTTCTTGAGGGCACTGATCTCCACATGTTTCCAGCTCTCCGGAAAGGTGGCGGATGCGAAGGAGTTGTTAATGATGTCCCGGAGTTGGGGTGCGATGATGGAGTCGGCTTTGTTAAAGATGTGGTGTGGACAGGGGTTGGCAGGGGAGCCGGAGTGGATGGTGTTCATCACGATTGTGGTGTCTTCTGTGCTGACAGGGGTCCAGGCACAGAGGATGGTGGCGGGGGCATTGGTTCAGTAGTTGGGTGCATGGTCTGGGCGCTGAAGCTGTTGTGTATGTTGGCGATCTTGTGGTGGAAGAATGAGGCGAGTGCGTCACAGAGGTCTTGCGAGGGCGTGATGTCATTGTTGCTGGCGCTGGGGTTGGAGAGCTCCTTAACGATGTTGAAGAGTTCCTTGCTGTTGTGGGTGTTGTTGTCCAAACGTTCTCTGAATGCTGTCCTTTTGGTGGTGCAGATCAGCTGGTGGTGTTTGCGATTGGCGTTCTTGAGGGCTGTCATGTTTTCTGTTGACTGGTCGTGACGCCAGGCTTTCCCGAGGGTACGGCAGGATTTTTTGGAGTCTTTGAGGTCGTCGCAGAACCAAGAGGTTTTCTTGCTGCCGGGTCTGCTGGGAGGATTCCTCAGCAGTGCAAGGGCATCAGCGCAGTTGGTGAGCCACTGTGTGAGGTTACGGGCTGCTTCGTTGGAGTTCGTAGTGTGCTGTCTGATTTGCAGTCAGGCTTTAGAGCTATTGTTAATACCTCTGATCAGGTCTTTTCGATTCTCTTGCATTTATTAAAGAGAGGTTTTGTTGCCTTTGTTGAATTACACACAGCCTTTTATTTGGTTCCCAGGACGAAGTTCTGAAGGGTGTTGGAGAAAACTGGCATTCCTGCCCCCATATTGAACATCTAGGTAAGGTTGCATATGGATAATATGGCCCAAGTCAGATCGGGGGAGAACGGGCAGATCAAGGAGTTAGGCAGGGACATGTCCTCGCCCCCACCCTGTTGTCCCATCATATTAATGGGGTGATAGAGTACTCAAACATGGACAGGTGTGATGGATACAAACTTGGGGGGAGGAGGGTCCCGGCCCTCCTCTTTGCTTATGATATCCTGTTGATTTCTCAATCAAAGCAGGGGCTCCAAATGCTGCTCGACCTCTTCACTTCCTTTTGAGACAAGAGGGATTAGGATCTTAATAGTGCCAAGACTAAGTGTATGTTTTTTTCTAGTCACAAAGTGAGACAATTGGAAAAGACACGTACTAGTGGGTGACAACCCCTTAGATCGGGTAGCTGCTTTTGATTATTTAGTAATCAGAATTACGCCCAACTTGAGCTGGGCTCCTCAGCTGGAGATGGTCCACATGTCCCAAATCCAGCAGACTACAAACATAGCCAAGATTATTCGGAAGACCTCATCTGGACGAATTGCTCCAGCACTTGAAATGTATACCGTAAAGGCAATGGGGTCTGTTTTGTAGGGGACTGAAGTTTGGAGAAGTTCTAACATTAATATTATAGATACTGTGGAGCACAGGTTTTTGACATCTATATTACACATTCCCAAAAGTACTCCACCTTTGCTAGTATACTTAGATCTAGCATAGAGAAAGATCTTGCATAAATTAGAATGCAGACTTCTAACATTCTGGCACAGGTTGGGGACCACCCCAGTACTTGAATCATATCAGGAAGGCACAAGAGATCTTATGGCCATCAGTGCATAGAGAAGATCACCCGGTTCTGAACCCTAAAGGTACTCTTACAGAGATTGGGGCTTGACACCTATTTGTTCTTCCCAGAGTTGATGAGCTTGATCTAGGGGTGGGCGGAATTTGCGTAATTGTGTTACGCAAGTCTCTGCGAAACGGTAAAAAATCTCTGCGAACACGCAGAAATTCCGCAAACACGCAGAATTGCTTGTTCGCGAAGCTTTTTTACTGTTCACAATCGCTGTTTGCGTGCTCAGGGGCAAATATCTTGTGAACACGCATTATATGAACGCGAACAAGCAAAAAATTTCACAAAGTCACCGAACGCATAATTTTGGGCAATTTCGTGTTCTCTGTGGAACGCAAAATTACCCAAATTCCGCATATTCTGCAAATTCCGCGAGCGGAACGGAATTTACTGCCCAGGCTTAGCTTGATCCCACAAGACATGATAAAAGAACACTATTGGGGATTTGTAGCCAAAGAAATGGTGACACAGAGTAAATGGACATTAACATTAGCTTTTATAGACCTAAAACCTCATGCCCTATGAGGTGACCATTGATGAAATTGTTACAGCCCTAGCGGGTAAGTTGTACCTTTAATTTAGTTACAGCACATTACCCAATAAAGAATTTAGTTCCAAATGGCATGAAAAGGTTGAGGTTGATGACCAGGTCCCAGTATGCCATGGGGTTATAGAATCGCTAGAACAAATATTATTTATTTTGTCCTTGCTATACTAACATTCGGTTTAAGTGGGTTGTGCCTCTCTGTAAGAATTTGTGTACCAGGAGGTATTTAGATGTGCTGAGAACTGACACAAGTAGAGTACTTGTGTTAGCTATGGCTAAGTATAGGTGCACTAAGTGTCTTGAGAGTGAGGATCAAATGTTGGTGGGATGTTGAGCACCTGAATTGTGCTAATGTGTTCCTTCACAACGACAATCCCAGAGCAACAAGAGGGGCAGGACACTTTTATATAGCCGCATATGTACTGGCCTACAGCTATTGTAATATGCAGGGCCGGATTTAGCACTGGTGGCCCCCTGTGCAACAATGTTTTTTGGCGCCCTCCAATGACCAATGCTGCCACAGATTCCCTCTCTACCATCATATAATAGTACCCCTCAAATCACCACAACCAGTCTCTCAGATTCATTTAGTTTTATAGTGCCACTCATACCAGTGTGAGGTGTTAGAGCACTTTACATCATACACACATTTAACAGAGACAATCGCACATGTAAATCAGTGTATAGGAAATGTTACAGAAGACAGAGGATTACAGGATGTAGGAGTCAATTGTCGTCCATACTGGTAGACATTATAGTTTAAGAGTCATTGGTCTGGAAAAGCACAAATGCAGAATTTTAAATATAAATCTAATTGTTAGGTGTTCTCTTTAATACTAATAATTATTTCTACCCAAATGAACCCCGTTTGCAAGATTAGGTTAAGGAAAGATTGGGCAAAATACATGTAGGTCGAATATACACCTTGCAGTTTGCATGCAGCTCTTTGATGACAGTTAATACCTCATTGATCTATATTAGGATTTTAACTTATAAACTGCAAGTAACAAAAATATCTCTTTGACAAAAGCAGTAACTCATTGACCTATTAACATTATATGCACTTTGTGATCTGCATGGCACATGTTCTTAGCAGCAGCCATATTAACCCTCTGAGCTACCTTAAGAGGAGTCACACTTGCACTAGACAAAACTCAGTCTCTTTCCAGGAATAACATTAATCACTGGAGTTATCTTGACATTTTTATGGATGTCTGAAAATTGCTGGAAGCCAGGAACGCGGTGGCAGGTCGTTTTGAAGCCATAATATATTTGCAAACAGGATGCCCCCACCCCAAGTCAACGCCCAGTGCGGTGGCACCGATCGCACCTCCCTAGAGCCGGCCCTGGTAATATGTATATCTGTGCTTTCCTTTTTTAACCCCTTACTAGTGATGAAAATATGTATTTAGCTATAGCATCTTCTGGGAAATCTTTGTTCTGTATTACTGTGGTTTTTAATGCTAGGGTTTATGGCTTTGCACTGGACACTTTTTCTTTTATAAAACATGTGACCTGTTGTTTGCTGATAATGGGTACTGAGCAAGAAATTGTCAGGAATTAACATTATCTTGTATACTGCCTTCGAGTTTCTTGATGCTTTTAGTTTTTACGATCTTAAACTGTGATTTTACAACATTGTGTTTTAATAATATTGTATTCTTAATTGTATTCGATTGTGGATTTTTTATGAATCGGTATTATTTATTTTTGAAGAGTGAACTTTTTATGATCCTGGTGATAGAAAGTTTCAAATGGTAAATGGAACATACCCTACCAACTTGCAATAAAATGTGCAAAATGTCCGATTAGAGAACAAGTAGCAGGTAAAATATATTTCAGGCAGGTACCAGTCCCAAAAGAGTCAGAGACTACAGCATCTCTAGAAAAAAAAGGGCTCCAAAGTATTTGACATTCACCTCAGCTTCTACATGATCGATTTTAGCCATGTTTATGAAGTTCCTTATGAATATTTTTTTAAAGAAATGAAAAATGAAAAGATTTTGTGTGAGGTGCATAGTCATTTAGGCAGTTAACAACACATAATTTTGGATGTTCAGGAAAACATGATTCCTGGATATTAAAGGATGAAGTCGAAGGGCTAATTGCACTGGAATAATGGTCCCAAAAAATGGTCACAATTTGCGACCAGTATTTTTATGATCAGTGTTGAATTTTAAGAATCAACCTATGTATTAATAAAAATGCCCAAAATTCCAAATCAGAGTTGGTCGCACTCTGACTTACCTCATATGTGCTCCCGAGGCAGGTCACAATTTGTGACTTATTCGGATTGGCCACAATCACATGGATGGTGGCCTGTAAGGGTCAACAGACCACCATGTACGTGATTGCCTTTACATTAAGAATCCTTTGCATTAAATGTAGTCCATTTTCCTTAAAGGAAATGGCATTGTGTTAAGATAGTTTTCTTTTCATAAAAAGGTTCACTGACAGTTGGCAATGGTTCAGTGGACCACTGCCTACTCTCTGTCAACTCTCTCTGAAACATTATTCAAAGGGAAAGAAGCCCAGAGTGATCCTTCCTTTTGGCGACTGAGTTACCACTGCAACTTGAGGGGCTGTTATATTTCAATGGAATTACAGCTGCAAGTCTTACAGCCAGATTCATCATTCTCCCGTTTTGCGAGCCCCTAATAGCGATTCATAGCGAATCGCTATTAAGGACTCGCAAAACGGGATTCATGTAGAAATTGCATGAAGAAATGCGATTCCTACATATTCCTTATTTGCGATTAGCAAATTGCTAATCGCAAATAAGGAATAAATCGCCATTCATTCCTATGGGCCATAAGGCCCATAGGAATGAATGGGGAGTATTCCTTATTTGCGATTAGCAATTTGCTAATCGCAAATAAGATAGCGTTTGAAGGGTGCCAGGGGTGTCCAAAGGACACCCTGTAGCACCCCTCAAATGAAATTTTACACAGGTGTTGCACACACACACATGTCCAAAGGACATGTGTGTGTGTGTAACATGCAACTCAGAAAAATGCATTTAAATGCATTTTTCTGAGTTTTCGCAATTTACCACGAGGTCTGACCTCGCGGTAAATTGCGGCCAGAAATTGCGAATTCGCAAAATAAAATTGGATGATGAATTGCATTTAAGGAATCTCAAATAGAGATTCCTTAAATGTAATTCCTCGCAAAATTGCGAGATTGCAATTAGCGATTTTTACATTTGGGATGCTGAATCCCAAATGCAAAAATCGCACTTGCAAAGGGCCAGATTCTCAGAATCTGGCCCTTTGCGAGCGCAATTTTCTTTGATGAATCGGGCGGTTAGACACCTCTCAGAACAAAAGAATCGCTATTTGCAAGGGACATCCACAACATGCCCTTTCCAAATAACAATTTTGTATGGAAGCAGAAACCCATTTTAGGAGTCTGCAAAAATATACAGATCCCTAAATCACTTTTGTATATTGTAAAATATTGTTTTTACTGTCACAATCAGGGATCCAGACTCTTTATAAGCATAAACATATTAAGTACATTTCCCCCTTAGTTCTTTTAGAAATGGAAAGGAATAGCTAAAGTAGGAGTAAATTGTCTAGATGATGAATCCAAAGGTCAGGCATAAGAAACTCTTTTAAAAGAAACTCAGGATAGAAGCATATTAAGTTTGGCAGATAATACGGTAAGAAAAATGGAAGAATAAGTATTATGTAAATTAAATAACATTAACAGCAAACGTTACATCCCAAAAAGTAGACTATTTAGGGCAAGGGGTATTAATTGTTCTAATTCCCCCTAAAAGTGTACACATCAGTGGATGTATGGCAGCCATTTTTAATTCACAGAGCCATGAGCCTTAGAAATTGCTGATCTGTGTGTATATTACTTGTTCTGACTTACTGTTGGAAACTATTGAACATAAGAGATTGCAATGTGGGTGGCATCTTAAGATATAGAATTGATACTTGTTATAAATACCAGCTCGATCAAGTTGACCAATTGCACACCTTGGTGGCAGCATTGGTGCAGGAATTTTCAAGGAATTTTATAGATTCTTCCAAAGCCATTGGTAGAAGGTAGTCTGGCCTGAAAAGTTTATGAAATTGCCCTATCGGATTACAAAGCAGTCTCCCTAATTGTTAAGGAATTGCATTGTTTAAGGTAGTCATAACTCCTTTGAGGGGGTCAATCAATCAATCAATCAATCAATCAGTGGTTTATAGAGCGCGCTACTCACATGTGAGGGTCTCAAGGCACTGGGGGGTGGGGGAGCAGCTCCGGGTCAGTCGAAGAGCCAGGTCTTAAGGTCCTTCCTGAATGTGTGGAGGGTTGGGGAGCGTCTGATGTTGACCGGGAGCTCGTTCCAGGATTTGACTGCTATGTAGGAGAAGGCTCTCCCGTAGGTTCTGTTTCTGCGGATGCGGGGGTCCTTTGTCAGGGCGAGGTCAGCAGAGCGGAGGTTTCGCTTGGGTACATGGAAACAAACTCGGTCATTGAGGTATTTAGAATCGATGTTGTTGAGGGATTTGTAGGCGTGGGTGAGGAGTTTGAAGGTGATCCTCTTCTGGACGGGGAGCGAGTGGAGGCTTTGAAGATGTTGGGTCATATGTTTGTGGCGTGGTGTCCCTAGAATGAGCCTGGCTGCGGCGTTCTGGATGGTTGGGAGTTTGTGTTGGAGAGTTTTGTTGATTCCAGGATAGAGGTTGCTGCCGTAGTCTAGTTTGCTGGTTATGAGTGAGTGGGTGACGGTCTTTCTGCAGTCGGTGGGAATCATTTGTAGGTCTTGCGGAGGCAGTTGAAGCTGGTGGACAGGGAGGAGTTGAGGATTATGCTGAGGTTCCGAGTGTGATCTGTCAGGGTGGGTGTGCTCCCGAGGGCCACCAGGTGTTGTCCCAGGCGGAGGGGCTTGGTCCGAAGATGAGCACCTCGGTCTTCTCTGAGTTGAGCTTTAGGTAGCTGTCCATAAACATCCTAGACATGGACCCAGTTGCTGGAACGGAAATTCTCGGCCTCTCCATAAACTGTCACTCGGGAATCACCTTCACGGCCATGATATGCTACCGCCCTCCGGGAGCCTTCAACTCCATGCAGCAACAGTCGCTTCTCACCACCCTCACCAATATGGCTACCACCCACAACAAGCTGATTGTTCTGGGCGATCTCAACCTCTGGCCAAACGGCAGCCTGGACTCTGCCCTAAACAATCTTATACTTTCTTGTGAAGGTATGGGACTTTCCCAACTGGTCAATAAACCCACCCACTCTGCAGGGCATCAACTTGACCTGATCTTCTCCTCTCCCCAGCTAGTATTCCTGAGCGATATACTGCCTATGTGTTGGACCGACCATGCACTTATTAAATTCCACATAGCTGGCAGCAGAGCCAGCAGGCCGCCACATAGCGCCTCCCCCGATTCTCTGTACAGAGATTGGAAAGCTTTGGACAAACTAAGATCGGCCGGCCCCGTATTCAATGTGGAAAATAGCTTCTCCCCCTCTCACTCGGTGGAGGACAACTACACGGCTCTCTGCACAATGATTTCTAACACCTCGGAATCCCTTGTCCCCCAGAAAAAGTGCAAACCTAAGAGAAGAGCACCAGCCCCCTGGTTTGACGACTCATTGAGAGCCCTCAAATTAGCCTGCAGACAATCAGAGAGAAAATGGAGGCAAGGCTACTCGGACACCAACAAATCTCTCTGGAAAGATAACCTCCGGGCATATAAAACTGCCATTGTGCAAAGTAAGGCCAACTACTTCTGCTCTACCATTGCCAACGCCACCAACAGCTCGAAAAGTATCTTTCAGATACTCAAAAACCTAACCCACCCAGACTGTGCCACAATGACTCTGCCACCTACACAAGCACTCTGTGACAATCTCGCAGCATTCTTCATTGATAAAATTAACACCATCATCCACAATCTGAAGACCCCCCCCCTCGCTGGGCTGTTCTAACAGCCCGGGAGCTAGCACCATCATCCATGACTCAACGCCCTCAGGCTCCATCCCTACGGCAAGGTTGTGGGAATTCCCCCCTATTTCTGAATCCGAGTTTGAAAGACTGGCGCTCGGAATCACCTTGGGCTCCCCTCTCGTCCCCCTTCCTCCAAAAATCTGGAAAAGCTTTGGAACCGAACTCTTCGGCACTTTGCGCCGAATATGCAACCAATCTTTGCACTGCGGATATGTTCCAACCCCTTGGAAGCAGGCTCTCGTTACCCCGCTCCTGAAAAAGCCCTCCTTGAGCCCTGACTGTCTATCAAACTACCGACCCATCTCCCTCCAGCCATTTCCAGCAAAAGTCGCCGAACGATGGGTCAGCTCCTGTCTCTCCACTCACCTGGAGCAGAACAACATCCTGGATGACCTCCAATTCGGTTTCCGTCCAGCCCACGGCACCGAAACAGCTGTCTTGACAGCCATGGAGGATCTTCGTATGCGTGCAGACAGGGGCCAGCCAGTAGCTTTGATACTGCTGGACTTGTCTGCCGCATTCGACACGGTCAACCACAGGACGCTGTTGGAGAGACTCGGTGAGGCAGGTGTGGATGGCACGGCTCTGCTATGGTTTCATTCCTATCTGCGGGACAGGAGACAGGCTGTTTCCCTTCCCCCATTCCAATCCGCATTTGCACCCGTGCCCCAGAGAGTTCCCCAGGGCTCCTCCATCAGTCCCATCCTTTTTAATGTGTATCTTAAACCTTTGATCACGTTAATTAAGTCCTACAGGATAAAAACAATCAACTATGCTGACGACACCCAGCTCATTCTCTCTTGGGAGGGAGATGACTCCGTCTCCTTAACTTCCTTCCACGACTGCCTAAGAGAGACTGCTGGGTGGTTGCACAAGAACTCCTTACAATTTATCTCCTCTAAAACTGAGGTTCTGTTTTGCGCTGGAAACAACATACCTCGCCAGTTCCCGAGCGATTTCTGGCCTCCAGAAACACGGGACAAACCACAGCCAGTAACCTCGGTCCGCAACCTGGGAGCCATGCTCAATAACAAGCTGAGTATGGAAACCCAGGTCACTAAAACAGTGGGGACCTGCTCAGCTCTTTTACTTTCCCTGTGAAAAATTATGCCACTCCTCCCTGCACAAGCTCGGGCATTGATAGTCAGGTGCACTATTCTCAGTCGCCTCGACTATTGTAACGCGTTGCTACTTGAGTCTCCAGTTACGCTGCTAGTCCGGCCTCAAAGAATTCAGTCAGCCGCTGCTAAGCTAGCTCTCGGCTGGACTAGGAGATCCTCGGCCACAGCGGCCTTAGCCGAGCTACATTGGCTACCTCTAAAGCAGCGTGTGGCATTCAAGTCCCTCTGCCTTGTTTTTAAGGCTCTGCATGGACTCGGGCCCAGACCTCTGCAGGCCCTGTTCTCGTGGTACACTCCTAACAGAGCCCTGCGATCCTCCTCAGCCTGTCTGGTAAAAGTGCCCAGATACAACAAAGTCAGAACTGGGGGCAGATCATTCAGGGTCGCAGCGGCTAAATTATGGAACAGTTTGCCCATCGACATCCGCCAAATTTCACAACTCCTTCCCTTTCGGAAATGGATCAAGACCTGGATCTTTCCCTAATTCCTCCCGCTTGTTACCCATTCTTGTTCTCCTCAGTTAGAGTATTCTCCAGCGCCAGGAAACCTGCAAGGTATCAGTTTGCGCTATACAAATACTTTAAATAAATAAATAAATAAATAATTCATCCATGCGGCTACATTTCTTATTCCTTCCTGGAAGCTGAGCCTGGTGATTTCTGGGTTCTTGGTGAGGAAGAGGATGAGTTGTGTGCTGTTGGCGTAGGATACGATGCTGAGCCCGTGCTGTCTGACGATGGCGGCGATGGGGGCCATGTAGATGTTGAAGAACCTATGGCTTAGGGAAGATCCCTGAGGTACCCTGCAGATGATGTCAGTGGGGTCAGAGAGGAAGGGGGGATGTCTGATCCTCTGGGTTCTGCCAGAGAGGAAGGATTGGATCCAGTCGAGGGCGGATCCCTGTATTCCTGCGTTGTCTAGTCTGGCGGCTAGTGTGCGATGTGAGACGGTGTTGAATGCTGCGGAGAGGTCTAGGAGGATGAGGGCTGCGGTATTTCCCTGGTCTAGCAGCATGGGGATGTCGTTGGTGGCGGCGAGGAGGGCAGTCTCGGTACTGTGGTTGCAGCAGAAGCCAGACTGGGATGGGTCTAGGATGGAGTTTTCTTCGAGGAAGGCAGTCAGTTGGGCATTTACGAGTCTTTTGGTTACTTTGGCTGTGAAGGGGAGGAGAGAGATGGGCCGATAGTTCTTCAGGTCAGTTGAGTCGGCTCTTGGTTTCTTGAGGAGGGGCTTCACCTCCGCACGCTTCCAGTCGTCTGGGCAGATGCCAGATAAGAGGGAGGAGTTGATTGTGCGTCCTAGTTCGGGTGCGATGACTGCGGCGGCCCTGTGGAAGATGTGAGGGGGCAGGGGTCCATTGGGGCTCCTGAGTGATTCTTCTTCATGGTTAAGGAGATGAGTTAGATGGACGCAGGTGCCCAGGAGGTGAGGATTGGTTTCTCGGCGGTGGTGGGTGATGTGGTGCTGTTTTCTGCTGGCTCGCTGAAGTTGTCATAAAGGGCCTTGATCTTCAGGTGGAAGTAGGAGCTGAGTTTGTCGCAGAGTTCCAGGGAAGGTGTGATGTCAGAGGCTTCACAGGTGGGTTTTGCAAACTGCTGAATGACGTTGAACAGTTCCTTGACGTTGGATGCGTTGGTCTTGACTTTGTCTCTGATGAAGGTCCTTTTGCTGTCCCTTATACGCTGGTAGTAGTCCTTCAGGGTGCTCTTGTGGTTGTTCTGTGCTTCTGTGGTCTTCTGGCTCCTCCAGGTATTCTCCAGGCGTCTGCAGGCGCATCTGGCTTCTTGGAGTTTGGTGGTGAACCAAGCAGCCCTCAAAGGGTGTTGTTTGGCGGTGCAGCTGAGAGGTACCAGATTGTCTGTGCAGCCAGTAACCCAGCGGTGAAATTCCCTGGCTGCAGAGTTGGTGTCGGTCGCGTCTTGGGGGGGTCTTGGAGGAGGGCGGAGTTCAGGTGCTCCTCGGTTACCTTGCTCCGTTTCCGTCGCAACGGGTGTGGGGCCAGCTTGGGTGTAGTGGTGGTGTTGAAAGTGAAATGGAAGCAGTGGTGGTCCATCCAGAGGGGCTGGGAAGTGTGGCTGAAGTGGATGTTTGATCCTCCCGTGAAGATGGGGTTGAGGGTGTGGCCTGCTTTGTGGGTGGGAGTACTGAAGAGCTGTTTCAGTCCTAGGATGGCGAGGTTCTCGAGGAGTGTGGTGGAGTCGGGTCCTGGCTGTTTTCGACATGGAAGTTCAGGTCCCCGAGCAGGATGTAGTCCGTGGAGGTGATGGCGTGGGGTGTGGCGAGCTCTGCGATGGTGGTTGCGGGCTGGGCACAGGGTCCTGGAAGTCTGTAGATGAGGGTGCCGCGTAGCTTGTTGCTGGTCTGGACCTGGAAGTGGAGGTATTCCATGTTGGAGTGGGGGTCGCTCTTGCTGGATGTGGAGAGTCGGAGGGGGGTCTTGTGCGCGATGGCGATTCCAACTCCCTGGCGGTATGGGAGGTCCTTTCTCTGGATTTTGTATCCGTCAGGGATTGCTGTGGCAAAGTCGGGGGCGGAGGTGGTGTTGGTCCAGGTTTCCGTTAGGCCTGGGCGTAGAACTACGCTACGCTTGGTAGTTTGCGTAGATTGCGCAACTACGCGCTACGCCAATTTCAAGTAGCACAGTGCAAAAACGCTTAGCATAGCAGGCATTTTTTGCTTGCTCGCGGTCCTCTACGACCGCGAGCGAGCAAAATGACATCCCTGCAAGACTTTTTTCTCATTTGCGCTCAACAACATCCAGTTGCCGATTGCGAGCGTGGAACAAACGAACCTCCCGGCGAGATTTCTCTACACGGGTAGGTCAGGTTTCTCATTGCGAGTGGTCACGTATGCTCGCGACCGCTCGCACTGAGAAACTACCAGTCCGCACTGAGAAATCTGCCTCTTGAGTACAAATCTGCTTGAGCGGCAGAAAACAACCGCTTGCACTGTGCAAGATGCGGTTTGCACTGATTGCACAGTGCGGAGAAGCATCCGGCACTGTGCAATCAGTGTGAACAGTATGAACTACGCGCACTACGCCCAGGGTGGGTTTCCATGAAGAATGCGACAGCGGGCGAGCAGGTGTATATCAGGTCCCAAATCTCTATGGCGTGTCGGTGACGTGTAAGGAGCGCACATTGAGGAGGATGCAATTCAGTGTTTCAGTGGGTTGTTCAGTCGGTGGTCCTTCGATAGCTGTGGGCATCTTGTCAACAGTGAAGGATCTTCAGCAGTGTCCGCATGAGAACTGTCCATGGGTCGTGTAGGGTGAGGATCTTACGCAGTCGGCGTGGCCTTCAGGGTTGTGAGCGTGGAGTGTAGCTGAGTCGTATTGGTGGGTACCAGGAGGACAGGGTCCATGGCGCTGGTCGCGGACGGGCGCAGACGGTCTTGCCTTAGGCGTGCAGCGGTCGCCATTATGTAGGGGAAGGGGGCGGGAGTAGAGGTGGAGGCGGGAGTGGGATTGGGTCAAGGGGTGGGGCGTGTGGAAGAGCAGGACACAGTGGAAAGCGGTAAGCGCTAAGGCGCTATATAACAGTAAACCCCCAGAAATTACAAAAACACGCAATTACACAGCTTTTCAGAAAAGAAACTCAAATACCTGAGCCAGAGTCGGGAGCGAGGCTCGAACTCTGCTCGTGACGGACTGCGGGCATGAGATCAGCTGGCCGAGCTGCCGGGGAGAGTGCTGACCGGACCGGAGGGCAAACTGGAGCTGCTGGGCTGCTGGGGGTTAAGGCCTTGTGCCCCTGATGTCCTGGGTCCAACGTACTATGAGTACTGAGCACCTAAGCCAAGCACCCCTTCAGCACTTGACTATGAGTAATATCATGGGTTGAGCAGTCGAAGGTGTCTTTGGATGCAAGGAAGTGAAAACAGGCTAGTAACGAAAAAGAAGTTCAACAACAGCAATAAATGATTGTCCAGTCAAATACTTGCTTTTATGAAAAAATGAATATTTATATATGAAAACAAAGCAAAATCAGGTCAGGCCTCCAGTGTTCCATAGACAGTTCCCTGAGTCTCACTTCCCTCTCATTAACGGTAGTGGTTATTCCCCATTCACTATAGGTGACATTCAGGTTAAACCACACTAGTAGTCTGAGTCTCAGGAGACCCATTCTGACTATTCTAAAGTCAAGAGTGTTCCAGCGCCCCAAGTGGTATGTGATGGAGCAAGTTTCCCCAAGGCCTTTCAACTCTGTGATCCATCATAAATGCTTGTACAAGGGTTGCACTGTCAGAATCCTGGGAGTGTTCATGCTTTGATGTCGCAGAGGGTCAGTGTCTGATGACAGTGAGTATCCCACACAGCTCTGCAGGGGCAGGAGCTGGGCACCCACGGCGCTTCCTCCAATGTGTTGGTAACTTCCTCTGATTCTTCTAACCGGTGGGTGGAACAATTGCCTGGGTCTGATCCTCAGTTGGGGCTCGGACATGCACTTGTTACTACAGTGGCCTCACCTCTCGATGATAGCAGAACCATGCAATGTTTCTTGTTCTTTACAGTGGACCCCTCTGCCATACGGGATCACCCACTTTATTCTGTACATAGGTAGCGGCCTGATTATCACAACAGTAACTTCCTCATCACTGTGGCCCATTTGGCACAGCAGTCATGCAATCTTCACGGCTGCCCTCTCTTTGCATACGGGGTCGCTGACTTCACTCTGTAAGCGGGCTACAGCCCAATAGGCACAACAGTGATGAAGTCTTCCTGGTGGCCCTTCTAGCATTCAGCCTCACCAACTTCACTCTGCACACAGACTAATGCTCAATTGGTACAGCAGTAACGCAATCTTCATGGTGGCCCTCTATGGCATATGGGGTCGCCAACTTTACTTTGGACATGGACAGTTCCCCAATCAATTCAACCACTGCTAACTTCAAGGCAACCCTCTCAGGCATATGGGGTTTCTGACTTGAATTTGCATGTGGGCAACAACCCAATTGATGCTACAGATGTCTCCTCACACCACGCTATAGAGATCACCTGCCAGGATGCCTCACTGGACATCACTCCCTCCAAGTGCTCTCCGTCACATCAATGGACATTGCCAGGAGGCTTGAAAAACTACTCAAAGCCATCCCACACAGGGTTATATTTACTAAGGACTCTAGTTATATTCAGATGCTGAAAAAGAAGTGTGACATCACCATGACATTTTTTGTGTTTGAAAATGTATAAACATTTGTATTTATCTATATAAAAAAATAGATAAAAAAGATATGTGAAAGAATTGAGGAAGACTCCGTGAGTGGGTGAACTGTTTGCGAGTTAGAATTGGGGAATAGGCTCCCATGCAGGGGAATAATCTTTTTTTCCCTAGTTGAAAACTGTTGTGTTTCATTCCCCAGATATAATTTTCTTTTTGATTCTGTTTGCTTCTGCCCAGATGCCTTGGGGTGATAAGGGCATAGCCCGTGTTTTTTGGATACCGTTGTACTCCATATATTGCTGATGTTTTGGACTGAGGTGAGGATGCCCATTCATAGAAGAACTGAGCAACACACATGTTGTTTAGGCAACACTTTAACTGCACAGGAGCTGGCAAGACGTTATAAACCGTTTCTGTTAATTGAGGACTCCTTGTGAGACAATGCTCAATCCATTGAGAAATTATGCAATAAGAATTCCCCCAATCTGATATACTGGCATATGATTCTAATAGTAGATCAGGGACTGAAATGAAATTGTCTAGGTCACTCCGAAATTGAATTGGAGCCAATCACCAATACGTATCCTCTTCAGGTTCAGACATCTAAAGGAATAATGTGTCAATACTTCAGACCCTTAGTGAGGTGAGAAACGTCACTCTCTGAAAAGAACAATAGTAAATTGGGGCCAGGGTGTTTTCCTGAATGGAAGATGCCAAAATACCCACTATCGTGGCTGAGTGCAAGGACATTATTTCATAGTTATTAAATCAGGATTGGATAAAAACATGGCACACATGCTTCAATATCATAACGGTATAAAGTAAATATCTAGGGGCAGATTTATGATGCCCTTGCGCCTCTTTGCGCCGCAATTGCGTCACTTTATTTGACGCAACGGCGGCGCAAACAATGCGCCCTATTTACAACGTGACGCATCTAGGAGATGCATCACGTTGTAAAGCCCTGCGCCATAAGGAGGCGTTCCAGCGCAGGGGGGGGGCGTTCCTGCGCAGGAACGCCTCCTGAAAGTGGCTGAGTGAAATCTATGAGATTTCACTCAGTCACTTTCAGGCCAATGCTGCGTCAAAACCCTGCGTCTGCTTGAAGCAGGTGTAGGTCTTGACGCAGCATTGTGAAGATGGGGCACCCCGAGCCTTGCTGGAGCTGCGTCGCGCTTGCAACGCAACTCCAGCAATGCGCCACCTTTCGGGCACAGATGCGTCACGCATCTGTGCCGTTTTTGCACCATGGTGCGCCGCATTGTAAATGCGGCGCACTATGGGTGGCGGAGCTGTGGTGCACTGTGGCGCACATTAACTGGCGCATCCCTGGGGATGCGCCAGTTAACATAAATCTGCCCCCTACTTTTTTCTCACCTAAAAATATTCAGTCATCACTTGAAAAGTCTGGATTTAGTTTCAGAGAAGACACTCTTGAGCCCATCACAGGACACAATTTCTTGTTTTTCTTTTATACCTGAAACTTATTGCTTCAGAAACTGCTTGCATGTAATGTAGGAAACAATGTAAATAAGGGTGGCCTTAAGCTATCAGTATGGAAAAGCTAAATGTGTTCACATTGGCTCCTCCTCCCAGACTGAACAGGCGCCCCCCACGACTAGGGGAGGGGCGCCCTAAGTTGCGCCGCGGGACTGAGCCTCCTCCGGGAGCCAGAGAAGGAGGTGGGGCTGGCCGGATAATGAAGGGATGGAAGCAAGGGAAGCAAAACTTATCGGAAACAAAACTTACCAGATGTATTTAAGGCTGTGATCCAGGGGGTTCGTTCTCTTTGTCCCCTCGGACCTCAGCTTGACTGCAGGAAAGGCGTCGAGAGCGTTGTCCATGTGGAGCGAGGTTTCTGTAGGGCTGACAATGCTACATTCCATTGCCATATTCAGTCAACACTAACAGTCGCTATATGGGGTTATTTGTTACCAAGCCAATACATTGGATTTGCCTTGTAGATAGTATTAACCTTAATTAGCCAGAGGGTCAGCTTGAGAGCTGGGGTCTCAACCTATGAATATGTCGTAGACAAGGTAACAAGTGCACATGTTAAACTTGCCAAGTCGCGCAATATATATATAATCATGCACGTACATTATTTAGCACACCAGTATTTTTGGCCCTTTATACGGTTGCATCATTTATACTCACAGGTAAACCACAAGGAGTGGCAAATTGTTAAGCCGGGGAATAGTATTCCATAAACTTGGCTCCAAGTTTCTTTACATTCAAACCTGTCATTATAAATTTATATTTAAGTACCCAGCGTGATTATATTTGCAATCTATAATGACGAAAAATTTACTGAAAGGGGGACTAAGTTCATAAGGGAATTTTTCAATAAAAATCAGCAATAATAGCGTTTCAGATTAAGGACATCAAGGAGGCAGGAGAAAGTGCGGTCCTGCTAGGTGTCAGTTACGTGGCAAGCACAGTTATGAGATACTTTGCCTTGTAGCGAGAGAATTCTCTTCATGAAGTGGCCAACAATACCAACACTCTCAAGGGTAAGGAGCGCCCTGTCTGGTACCACTATATTTTGGTCACAGGTGACCCCGCAATAAGTTTGAAGGAGATAATGCGCCACCAAGCGCGGTAAACAAGACTGTGAGGAGTTTGAATAGGGAGATAGAAAACGGTTGATGGTTTCTTCAATAAGGTCCGTTAGGCATACCTTGATACAGGCATAAAAATAGGGATTGTAGCTTGTGGATGGGGCGCATCTGTCCAATGCAGGGTTGGAGCTATTCGCCCAACTATATTGGGGGCCATGGTTTCCAGATCTCAAAGATGAAGCAGCCTTTAGGGGTAGGGTAAGAGTGCCAGTAGGATACTAGGGGTCTGCTGCAATAAGGTATCCTTGTGGAACAGAGTGGGCAAGTCCCCATGTTTCTTCGGCTCCCATGCCCACTATTCTAACATAAGTTACGGTCCATGTGAATAACACAGGGCACAGTATGGGCTCTTACTAACGGCAATTTAAAATAAATAAACAAATAAATAACCTGCCCGGGGGGCTGATTTGTTAATCTCATCTCTTTCTCACCAAGAATTCGGTGGGGTTCAGTAGACTAAGGTTCATTGGTAGGAAAAGGGCAGGTGTTAAGGGAGCAGTGTCATAGTCAGGGGGGGAGGGCGAGTGCGCCGGGGAGCTTCCCACCCTGTGGCGGAGCGCTGACAGTTTACAACAAAGGGGGATGCACAACAATGGAGGTGCAGCCATTCGAGGGACCCCTGGAAGGGGTAGATTCCACGAGTGCAGTGGATAGGCGGGGAGGAGGGACTGACCTGACCATACTCCCAGACTCTACTGCCCTAACCCACCACGTATAGACTGTGTACAATCTTGAGGAGGATTTCTGTTTTTCAGGTACTTCGGAGGGCCGGTGTGGTATGCGGTGCCCTGGATGTCAAGTAATGCAACTGTTGTCTGTAGCGCTTTGCGGCCTGACGCCGCAATGTGCGCAGCACAGAGGGAAATTGGCGGCCTAGACGGTCAAGTTCAAATGTATGGCCAAGTTCCTGTGTACGGCCGAGTTAAAGGGTAAATTCGAAATGTACGGCCAAGTTGTTCTAGTGTACGGCCGAGTTAAATGTTAAATGTAATCTTGTACCTAACTCTCTTACTGCTGTTGACATGTTGATGCAGATAAAGTGTGATGCTGTGAATTGTTCTTATATATCCAAGAAGGTTACTTTTCCTTGGTAATGGTCTATGATGATTCACTTGGATTGATGTGAATAAAAAAGGCTACACCGTGGACAACATATCATGATTCAGAGAGTTTTTTGAGCGGAGCGGGCAGTAAGGTGAAGGAATTTGGGGAGGAGGGAATGTCACGATGTGCGCACACTATGCGTATCTGTAGTACAAGAGGGAAATAAAGTTACCGTGCAGCAGCCACAGAGGGAAGAGACTCTTGGGTGCCCACTCTTTCAACTGAAACTAGACCTAGGTGAAATTTAAGTTACGCTTGTGCAATTCGCATAATTTTGTGAATTTCGCTTGTTACGTTGAGATGCCATTACACCCTAGAGCTTAATAAAGTGCCATTCGTACCACGAGCGCTCGGGAACAATGCGTGAACACAAGTGGCTGTCAGCCACGGCTGGCAGTGGGAGTACATGCAGGGCAGTGATGTGGGGAGGGGGAGGGGCAGGGTGGGGGGTAGTAATGTATGGATTACGGAGTTTTACAGGTAAGTAAATATTTAAATAAATACAACGAATTTCGTTGCTCGCACTGCATCGCATTTGGTGATGCTGTGCACTCAACGAAATTCGTTTTATTTATTTAAATGTTTACTTACCTGGAAAGCTCCGTAATCCATACATTACTAGCCCCCACCCTCCCCACGTCACGGCCCTGCAGGTACTCCCACTGCCGGCCGCGGCTGGTGGCTGTGTCTTGCAGCACCAGCGTTTATCAAACATGTTTCCGCAAATGGTGTACTCACATCAAAAATTTACACAAGGACGCAATTCATGCTAAGATATAGCACTAGTTAAAAGATTTGCATTTCACCCAATTAAGTCTAATTTCAAGTAATTATGGAAAAGCAAAGTAAATGAATATCGCACACCCGTAACCCGAAACCAGTAGTAATTAATTAGAAATTCACAACTTAGAGGCAGTGCAACCCTTCTAAAGAAATAAGTAGGTAAGTAAGTTTGATCTTTGTTTGGTAACAACTAAATAATCAGAAAAGCATATACTCAAAAACATATAATTACTACATTGCATCACTTATCAATAAAGTATAAAAGTACCCTATTACAAAACAGATCGTCAAACACATATATAAAAAAAATCACAGTTACAGCTGAAAAACCATATAATAAACAGTAACACTGCCAATATTAAACAATTCCAAAGCGCACATACTTTATTATCAGATAACATTTGTAGGTGCATCAGCACAGGTCTATATCTTTCAAAACAACGTTTTTAGAACAGGGATTAAAAATCTAATGGATAGGTACTGACGAAAGATACAAGAAAACGTAAAATGCTAAAGGGTCTGTGAAGAGATTTCATCACACGGACAACAACAGATTATATCGCTGTTAAACTGTTCCTTTGAAAACAAGATAACAGCGAATAATGCCCAACCACAATATGGAAAGACGGCTTCTTTCCCAGTGCTGGTTAACCATAGACAGATAAATCTCCAACCCTGAGACATTCTGCAGAATAAAATAGATTGTCATTGAGGATTTTGCAGATTCCATTGCCTCATGGGTCCTTTGCTCTGTTCGTAAAAGTGCTTCTTAACCCAAGATTTGGCGGACCTAAAAATAAAGAACATACATGAAACTGCTTTTATACAAAGCAGCAACAAAATTATCAGGCCTTTAGTTTTTTTAGGACAGTCTTGAACATTTACTCTATTAAATGAGCCTTGGAAATCCACCTTTTCTGGGTAGTCACACCTGATTTGTCGCATTTTGCTGGACCCTATTTTATTGCTGACTTTAGAACTCTGTGCACATTACCCCTACTAACCAGGAATAGAGTGTCTGTGCTCCCTTTTAAAATTTTTAAATTGACTTATTCCTAATTGGCAAATTTAGCTTGCCTGTAAGTCAAAAGTATATGGTGTAGAAAGTGCACCCCGGCCTAAAAGTTAAATTGCACATGTGGACTGCAGCACATATTGTGCCTTCCACTATAGTGGCTGTGGAGATTTGGCTGCAGGGCTACACCGTGCAGCCTGACTGCTGCAGTATAAAACCTACAGTCTATTTTGTTACAAATACCCTTATTGACAGGTAAAAGCTTCCCTTTTAAATATTAGTAAGCCATCTCTATGTAAGTCATGTAGCCCACAAGGTAAGGGGCATGGTATTTAAAAGGAGAACATGTAGCATATGGTGGGCCTTGCTGTTTATGTCAAAAACCATAGTGCAGTTTAAAATAAGAATACTGCTAACTTGGAAAAGGGGCCAGCTAGAAAAATAATTAAACCTCTATTTTTAATAATTATAAAAACAATTCAATGGTGAAGCATAAGGAAAAGTAACTTTTAGAAAATTTCTTTCCCTGTCTCAAGTTTCTCGAGGCTAATATGCATTAGCTCACCAGTTTCTCCCCAAACTGTGCTCAGTCTTGAATGTGTGTGACCGAGGTGTGAAATACCTGCCAGGAGCAAACAATAGGCTGACCTGAATGGGCAGAGATGACTCTTCTGAACTTCACAGAATATTTAGAATAGGATCTGTATGTATCCTGTGACATCCCACTCTGAAATCCTACTTGACAGGTATATTGAGTCACATGTAAAACTTTGGGCATGCATGAAAGGAAGAGACCAGAATACCAAACAATTCTTATGGATCCACTGTCTGGTTGCTGCAGGATCTTGATTGTGTCCTACCAGACATCTGTCTTTGGGTTTGTGTGAGTACAGTGCCTGCTTCAAACTGAATTTTAGTGTTTGATGTGACAGCACACTAATCATTTCCCTATGACACTCGCACACATACACTAGCCCTCAGAGCACAGATTTAGTGTGCCTGAAAACATTTGCCATCTTGAAAATGCACTGATGCCTGCCATTCTGGGCCTATTTGCAGAGACTACTGAAAAAAGAGGGTAGGTGTACCCTGGGAACATTTACCCCATTGATTAGGGAGGAGCCAGAAGTTACCCCCTCTCATTAGCTGGTGGCAGGTATAAATGTGGCTCCTCCAGGCAACCACTTGAAAACACTCTATGGACAAGTGGAAGGTCACAAGAGGACTGGATCTACTGTCTGTGACCTGAGAGGAGCCCTGAAGGACTTACCTTCCAGAAGCAAAGAAACGTTTTTGGACCTGCTGCCTGTGACCTGAGAGGACCCCTACAGGAGAGCACAAAGAAGTGGACTTCCAGGGTAATTTTGCTAACCTCCTGAGTGTCAACAGGCAGACAACAAGCTACAAGAGGCATTTTTCTGGAAGTACCCAGCTGACCAGTGGCAACTGAACTGGACTGGTTTCTGCTATTGGCCTTTGCCTGACACCTTGTGGAACTCTCATTGTTTCCTTGACATCCGGGGGGTTTCAGGAGTGCACTCATGTGGTTGATTGTGATTTAAAAGAGCAAGGGGCCCGATTTGTATTTTGGTGGACTGCCGGGCCTCTGAAAGGGCAACAAAGTAAATTGCTCCATTACCCTGATGGAGATGCAGCAAGCCACATTTTATGTCAGCTGGCCCAGGATGCATTTCAAGCATTGACTGGAACTGACGTCAAGGCAATTCCTGTGAATGCACTGTAACTTTGCCAGAGGACTCTGTCAAACATGACAGAACCGTACATCAAAGTTACACTTTGTTTTATTTTCAAAACAAAAATCCCAAAGAGGGATTTTCTTTTTGAAAATAAAATGGCACAGTGCCCCTCTCGCCACAGGAGTTTTCTCCCATGGGGCGGGGTCTTAAACCACTTTTAAATGGCCTCTACTGCTGGGTTTTTCCAGGCCTTGATGAGCAACAAAAATGGCTGTATATCCATCCATCTACATTAGACATGCACACATATAGCCAATCCTCCACCAGTCTTTATTCCATTTGGCCAGCAGAGTAGTCTTCACTGTTGTCAAACTGTGGTCTGCCCACATTTCAATCGGATGGGCAGATCATAGTTTTGGCATTGAGGGAACACTATTGCCGTTGCGATGAAGTTCCTACTTAACCAAGATATGATTTTGGTCGTATATTAAAAGGTAATATTTGACCAGGACAAACTTGGATGGTATATCCGACCTGAGCTCCACCATAGTCAACCTGAAATTGTGCCTAGGTTCCAGTCAACTGTGGCCATAGACTGTCATTGTTGCAAATCTTACTTAAAACGTTACAAAATTTCTAGTTCTCCTTATTAGAATGTTATCATTTTGGTGTCATTGTGTTTATTTAATGTTATTCTATTTTTCTAATTCAGTGTGGTATTTTTGTTCTTTGACATTTTGACTTTATTGCTGTTTTGGTACTCCAAAAATACTTTACAAATTGCCCAAAGTTAAGCATGTCTTCTCTGTGCCCTAGCTAGCAGAGGGTTGAAGTTAGGTTAAAAGAGTGACTTTAAGGGTTCACCCTCTGAAAGGAGTTGTGATTATTCCTTGAGGTGGGCGGATGGCAGGTGGTACTAAGTTAAACCTTCAATCGATCAAAATATTTATTTACAATGTGAAGACTTGACAGTGTGACTAAGTGCTTCTTTAAAGGAGAGGGCCCTCGATAAAATTAATCTTCAAGGCTTTCCTGGATGGAAGTAACTCTTTGATGCACCTTAACATAGTCCTGTGCTGAGAACCTAAGTGCATGACTAAAAACATTTCCAGTGGCATCTTGGAGTATGGGAAGTGGGTATAGGTCATAATATGGACCTTGTTGTGTGTCCCAAGAAAGAAGTATTAAGAGGGCCTCCTGCCAGTCCAAACCCAATAGGTACAACAGTGGGTGGGGAGAGGGGCTCTAAACTAGTTGTAATTGAATTCCAAGAATTTCTGCCCACCTTTGACCCAACACTGATGCAATTGACATAGAGTGACACTACATTAAGGGAGGAACGTTCCTACCCTCCTTTTAGGAAATTATTTTGGCTTTTTATAGCGTTAAAAATTAATATATACATAGATACCTTTCCAACAGAATGCCTTAGGGACCCCATCCATAGTCCGATTGGACAGGGTAGATGATGAGCTTGGTCTTGATGAAAGTCCCAATATGCACTCATGGTAGGGGCTGAATCGTGATTCCTGGGTATAATTATTCCACTCGCCTTTTTATCCATTCAAATTCGTGACCATAATAACATTTCTGGTCATTCATTATATCATTTTATTTTTAGGAATGTGGTCCCTCACACTCTTTTGTGCCATGAACTCTGACTCAAGTAAATAGCGGGCCGTATAGCAATGCATACACTCTTTGGGTGGGTAAGGTCTTACCACCCTACTAATAAAGTAATCAGAACTATATTTTGATACTGACCTATGGAGGAAAGTACATGTATTCCCTCTTAGGAATAAAAAATGCAGGGCCAGAAGTAGATCTAGAGCCAGATGTAGAAATAAAGATTTAGGGCCAGATGTGCTAAAAACTGGTCTCAATAAAATGGTTGTCATTTGCAACCAGTATTTTTGTGTCCAGTAAAGAACGTTTCTAAGTGACCTATGTACTAATAGGTCAGTTCATAAAATTCCAACTAAGAGTGGGTAGCAACTCGCAGTCCAACTTGTCTCATGAATGTTAGTGAGGTGGTTACAAATTCTGAATCACTCTGATTGGGATGCAGGCCTGCTGTGATCTGCTGCCCACCATGTCTACGATCACCTTTAAAACAAATGAAACGTTTTTTATTTCAATGTAGCCCGTCTTACTTGCTGAATTTAAAAAATAAAGGTTTACTTCTTTTCAAAGTTTGTTTAGTAGTTAAAAGAAGTCCAGTGGACAACTGTTTGTTCCCCAACACACCTTTTTCTTACATTCACAAAGGGGAGGAGGACTCCATCCTTTTTTCTAGTTGCCTACCACCCCAGCTGGGAAATCTGTAATTTTTCAATGGTTTCCTTTTGGTTTTGTTTGCAAACCATTGGTACATCTCATACTGAATCATGATTTGGAAGGGACCCCTACAACATGCCCCTTGCAAATTGTGGTTTGGTATGGAATCACAAACCAATTTTAAAATTACTGACTCCTAAAATATCATTAGTACCTTGCAAAAGAGTTTTTTTTGTTGTGGTCGCAAATATCGATTTGGTTTATTTAGAACATCTGGCTCCTAGTTCATTCAATGATTTATTCCTACGTTCCTTCTTTTTTTTTTTTTTTTTTTTAAACCTTTATTTGGAGACAAGTAGGTACAAAGGAAGTGTACATTCAAAACATACAGTCACATTCGGCCATTACAGTGGTACGTCAGTGCCCAGAAAGCATACAAAACAGAACTACATATGGAGACACGAGGAAGTACAGGGCAAGGCATCAGTCAATACAAGGAGCAACAGCGAAATGTGCAGGAGATATTAAAAATACAATGAGCCAGCATGGACAGGCGAGCCAATAAGACAATGCAATATAAATACAGTACAGTAGCGGAGAACACGTGAGTCAGAGGGGACCCAGGTATGAGGAGCACTGGATAGAGGGGTGCCGCGCAGGGGTATAATCCGAATTCCCGATAAAAATACCTGTCCGAAGGGAGACTTCCACCCCTCAATAGCTCGCAAGATCAGGAGACAGTCAGCCACCCCCCCCGATATCGGAAGAGCAGCAGGTGTCGTGGAAAATCCCAGCCCATCCCGTTGTCATCAGCCTATCCCCTCACGGTCCTCAAGTTCAGAATCAGAGTCCCGCGCAGCCCTGGTCAGGAGGTACACCTGGAGCGGACTCCAAAAGTCCTTTGGTCTGCATCGAACAGGCATCAATTCAGAATAGATATTATACTGATCCTGACAGTAAATGAGGTCAGTCACCCAGTCCCGAAAGCGCGGCACCCTACCACGACCCCAGCAGCAAGCAACCCTACGCTTAGCCAACAACAGGGCCACGTTGACAAATCTACGGTGAGAGGCAGGTACGTCCTTAGTGAAGCCAAGTAACATCACCAAGGGGTCAAACGCCACCCCATCCTCCGCCATAACCTGCAGGGCCTCATGAACCTGAGCCCAATATTCCAAAACCCCCGCACAACTCCAAGCCAAATGCAAAAAGTCGGCGCCTTCCGCTCGACACCTAGCACACCTGCCATCCTCCGCCAAATGAAACCGCAGTTTCCTCGCCGGGGTATAGTAGTACCTCTGAACAAACTTGTAATGGATGATTTTAAGGCGACAACTAGAAGAGACATTGGCCGTGAGCCCGCAACAATATTTCCACTGCTCGTCTGTAATAGGAGCACCCAACTCGGCAACCCACTGCTCGCGCACCCGATTGGTCGGGACCGAGCGCTGTCGGCGAATAGCCCCGTATAACTTCGACACCAGGTGTCGCCCATCTGAAACCAGCAGCACATGGAGGGGGAGGGTGACCCCAGGCTCCGAAGGGTAGTCCGGTAGCAGAGCACGCATGCCCTGCCGCAGGCGGACAAAATAGAACAGGTCTAGAGGGGAGCAAGCAGCCGAACCGAAGAAATGAGCCTGCGTACGAAAGGCACCTTCATGAAACAAGTCGCCCCACGTAAGAATACCTAGCCGCTTGCACATTCGCTGAAACCCCGTCTCCAACAACAGCGACAGATCCGGATGATAAGACAGAGGCAAGGCCGGCGAGTAGAGAAAGGAAACGTCTAGCAAATGAGCCGTCCGCTTCCAAGCATCCACCGTGCATGTCACCGTCGTGCGGGGCGTTTCCACATCTGACACCTTGCCCAAAACCATCCCCTCCAGTGGGAGCGGGTGGGCGACCCAATGCTCAGCAGCAATCTGGGGCATGAATGGCGTGGGGCGCATCCAATGATAGGCATAGTGCGCCTGAGCGCTGAGATAATAGAGTTCAAAATCAGGGACGTCGAAACCGCCATCAGCATAAGGCAACGTAAGGGTAGCCCAGGCCACCCGTGGCTGCTTGCCCCCCCAGAACAATCGCAGAAGCTCAGAACGAAGTCTACGAAAGAAATAAGCACCAGGATGATATGGGAGGTTTTGAAAGAGATAAAGAAAGCGGGGCAGAACCACCATCTTGATAAGAGACGCCCTACCGGCCATGGAGAGGGGTAAAGACATCCACCTGGTGACATCATCCGCCAGTTTAGTAATGGCCACACCATAGTTGAGCCGAACCGCGTCTCCCCTATCCAAGGATACAACAATACCAAGATAGCGCAACTCCGAGTCACACCACTCCAGAGGGTAGTCAAGGGGAAACCTGGCCACCGCAGATGTGAGGGGGAAAAATTGGGATTTCCGCCAGTTGATATGAACCCCGGATACGCCACCAAAAGCGACCAGCTCCCGCAGGAGCGAATTAAGGTTGTTCTCAGGGTCCTTGACATAGAGTGTGACATCATCAGCGTATAAAGAAATGCCGACCTGCCGCTGAAGACAATTAAAGGCGCTCTGCTGATGAAACTGACGTATCCTACAGGCTAGCGGCTCAATAGCGATAGCAAACAAGAGGGGTGAGAGGGGGCAACCCTGTCGGGTCCCTCTCGTGAGAGGGAACGAGGGGGACAGCACCCCATTCACTACTACCCTCGCCATCGGATCAGTATATAGAAGCTTAACCCAAGAGATGAAAATCCTGGGGAAACCCATCCGACAAAGAACATCAATAAGGTAGCCCCACTCGACAGAGTCAAACGCCTTAGTGGCATCAAGAAAGACAGCGGCAACCGGGACAGCGGGATCGATGGTCGACACTAGCGAGAACAAAGTGCGAAGATTGTGAGAGGTGGCGCGACCGGGCACAAATCCCGACTGATCAGGCAACACGATAACGGGCATGAGTTCAGCTAATCTCACCGCCAAGACCTTCGCGAGAATTTTAACATCGCAGTTGAGCAATGAGAGGGGCCTGTAGGAGCCCACATCCAGTGGATCCTTACCCGGCTTGAGCAGCGACGTGATGGCGACCTCCCGCATGGAGCCCGGAAGGCGTCCCTCCTCCAGAGACTCCTCAAACACCTCACGGAGCACAGGGGCCATAATGTCAATATAACACTTATAAAATTCAGCAGGAAGGCCATCCAGCCCGGCGGCCTTCCCATTAGAAAGAGACATGATGGCATTCCTGACCTCCTCCTCCTCCAGGGGCCTGCCTAAGAACTCCCGATGGCCATCCGATAGCCAACAGAGCGCCAACTCGTCGAGGAAGCCACCGTATCGAGTCTCACCCGTCTGCTGTGTCGTGTAAAGGTGTGCATAATGATCAATAAAAGCGTGCTGAATCTCCGATGTATCTCGACAGCGAGTGCCATCCGGAGACACCAATTCCAACACGTCCGACCCATGCCTAGGATGTCTAGTTAGGGCAGCGAGGACCTTACCGGGCCGCTCCCCTTCGCAGTATCGCCTCGCCGTCCAATATTTCCCCCTGTGCTTAGCCTCCCGAGCAGCCTCCTCCTCGTACTCGGAGAGCTTAGTGCGGAACTGTGCCAGAAGAGCGGGGTCCGAAGTTACCTGCATCCTGCGCTCCAAGTCTCGCAAGTCAGCCTCCAACCTCTCGAGGGTCCGAACAATCAGACGGAGTACTCCACAGCTTTTAGAAATAGTGACACCCCGGATCGTAACCTTGAATGCCTCCCAAATGACCTCAATGCTCTCCACTGAGCCCTTGTTCCTAGGGAAGAACGCCTCCACCTCCGTACCGAGTTCCTCCTTGAACACCGGGTCAAGCAAAGCAGTCGGAAACAAACGCCAAGGCGGGCGCGGTCTGTGTAACCCGGGGACGGACAAATCAACCTTCACCGGACAGTGATCTGAATACGTCCGAGCCAAATGTGAGGCCCCTCTTAGGCCAGCCATCAACCCTCTAGAGAGGAATACATAATCCAGTCTCGCCCATGAACGAGCATGTGTGGTGTGATGGGTGCCCTCCCTGGCGGCAGGGTGGGTGTACCTCCAGCTGTCAACCATCCCGGCCTCCTCCACTATCCCCCGCAGCACATCCCTTGCCTGTACATTGTACTGAGGGCTACCCTCCGAACTGTCCATCTGGGCCTGAAATGCAAGATTAAAATCACCCCCCCACACAATGTGAGTAGCATCCACAGCAAGAACATGACCCCACAGAGTGACAAAAAAGATTGGCGTATCAACATTGGGAGCATAGCAATTAACAAACAGTACAGTGGTCTGCCCAAGCCGTCCCCACAGCAGCACGTAGCGCCCCTCAGGGTACCCCATAGATCCAAGTTCCTGGAATGCAAGCGACTTCTTAACAAGGGTAACAACCCCACGAGCATAAGAAGAGTATGAAGCAAACCCCCTGGCCGCAGCCCACCTTCCGCCGAAAGTGGGGGAGGGAGCGGGGCGCAGATGCGTCTCCTGGAGAAAAGCAACTTGAATAGCATGCCTGTCCAAATACTGTATCACGCTGCGACACTTCCTGGCATCATTAAGGCCCCGTACATTCCAGGACAAAATCGAGATCTGATCCATAACAGCAGTTGACATCACGTAAAGTAAGGGCCCCGCAGGACCCTATAACCAAAATACAGGGCATCCAACTACCAGCAACAGCCATTGATAGGTCCGCGCCTCAGGGCACGGGCAGACCTCCACATACGCTCCATACATTTCCCAGTCATCTCCAAAACAACCAAACAGGAACACAACAACACTCCCCCAACCGACCCATCCACGCAGCAAGCACTCGGGACAGCCTACGCGCCGCGCGCCGCCAAGCCATTCCACACGGCCCACATCACGCACACGTGATACGCTCGCAGAGCGCGCCCCGGCACGTGGCAGCCTAAAATGGCGGCCGGCGCACTCGGGCCCAAAATGGACGGGAGCACGGATCCCAGAACCCGTCCCGTAAGATAGGAAAGTGGAACAGCCCGGATAGCGGGCGCCCCGACACGTCCGTGCACTCGAACAACAGTAGCAGCTACCAAGGCGAACCAAAAGTCCCAGGCAAACAGACATGGACAGCTTCAACCCCCCCCCATCCACCCACCTGACACCACTCCAACTATCAGGCCACATACACCCCTCCCCCCCATCCCTCAACACACATCCAGTCAACCAACATAGGACTAGAATCCAAACAAAAGGTAAACATGGGGCACACCCTCCGGGGAACCTTCCAGAGGTGCACGACGCCACTCCCTCACGCCACGCCAGTGTCCGCGCCAACGAGTATCAGGCGGCCCCAGGCGCAGCGCGAGGGGGTGGGTGCCCAGAGCGCGACATCCCTTAACACCATCCTGCGGTGCCATCCCAACCCCACGAAAACAGCAAAAACGCACTCACTCATCATGATACAAACATAACCCACGCATCAGCAAATAAAAAAAAATCAAAAACGGACAATGGCTAGGCCACAAATACTGAGAAGGAAGCCAGCAGGCCCCAATACAAAAAGGTACATATCCACAATACTACAAAAACCGGAAAGAAGATAGACAAAGTCCAAAGTCACCAGAATCAAGCGACCTCCTCCTCAGCAGCCGAATGTTCACCCTCCGGATCTCGATCGTCACCACGATCCGCAGCAGCGCGCTCGCGCTGGAGGCGCTTCGCAAAGTCCTCAGCATGCTGTGGGTTGGTGAAAAAATGTTGTTTAGCCTGGTGCGTCACTCGTAGTTTAGCCGGATAAAGCAAGGCGTAGTCCACTTGAAGGTCCCGAAGCTTCCTCTTCACCCCCAAGAACTTCCGACGCTGGTCCTGTACCATCGGTGTGAAGTCGGGGTACATGGTGAAAGACACCCCTTCGAAGGAGAGAGTCCTGTTAGTGCGGGCAGCCTGAAGAGCAGCGTCTCGATCACGATAATTCAATAGGCGCGCAATGATGGGACGCGGTGCAGCCCCAGAGGCCGGACGAGGTCCCAACGTCCGATGCGCTCTCTCGACGATGAACTGGGACGAGAAAACTTCCGCCCCAATGGCGCCCACCAGTAGCCTCTCCACATAAGTCTCCATTTTGCCCACATTCGTGGACTCCGGTACACCTACAATGCGCACGTTGTTGCGCCTACTCCTCGCCTCCAACTCCTCGTTCTTGGCGGCAATGACACGCAAAATATTGTCCATTCTCGCCAGCTGGGTGGTATGGGTGGCCGCCGTGTCATCGTGGTCCGAAATGCGCTGTTCCGCCGCCGTCAAGCGCTTCTCATGTACGTCCAATTTCTGAACGACCGCATCCATGCGTGACGATATCTTGTCCACTTTGTCCACTATAGTGGCGAACCCCTGCCTCATCTCCTGCATCATTTGGGCGAAGTCCGGTGGAGGTGGGTGCGGGACACTCTCAGCGACATTCGGGGGGGGGGACCGCGAAGTTCCAGCATCCTGGAGCGAACGCGCCCCTCGCCTGGCCCCTCCAGAGTCAAAGGACAGTTTGGACTGTTTAGTGTCCGGCTTCCCCATGACGGTGGTACAGAAGGGGAGCGAGGCAAATGGGAGTCAGGATACAGGTCGGGCAAGGGACCCGGCCAAGCAGAAAGCAGCTCGAATCGTGGGGGCACGAGCAGGCCAGCACGCCCCGCCACTCCCACCGATGAGCAAAGGCCGTCGCCGTTCCCAGCCCAAGGTGGCAAACCCCAGAAACCAAGTATTAAATCCGTGGCACTTCCGTGGGCGATGGTATCTGGACAGGCAGATGGGAAAGCCAAGAAAAGTCCGACAACAAGGGAGAGCCTAGCGTCTCGCCCGGCCAGCGATCGGGCCTGGCGGAGATGGGCGGAGCTAGGCCTACACCCCACGTGCAGAGCCCCGGAGTGGCATGAACGGCGGCGCCGGGCAAGATGGCATCAGACTTCCAGAGCGCGAGTCGGAGAAACTTGGGACCCTCATAACTTCGGCCAGCAACCTCCGAATGGCACAGGAGTTGGACCGTGGGTGGACAGCCGATATCCCAACCGAACCGTGGGGTCAGTTCAGGGCGCAGCGATGGCAATCAGGATACCTAGGCGGATATTAGCTCCGGGCAGCGGGAGCCTCACGACAGTGCGGCCATTCCGCAGTGCGCCCTCTAGCGCCCCCCATTCCTACGTTCCTTCTCCCTAGAGTACGTTTGTGGTAAACATATACTGCCAGATTCATCAAAGACCCATTTTGCGAGTCTGTAATAGCGATTCATAAGGAATCGCTATTACAGACTCGCAAAACGGGATTCATGTAGGAATCGCAAAATAAATTGCGATTCCTACACATTCCTTATTTGCAATTAGCAAATTGCTAATCGCAAATAAGGATAATAAGGATGCGATTTCAAGGGTGCTAGGGGTGTCCAAAGGACACCCTGTAGCACCCCTGAAAGGTAATCTACATTGGTGTTGCGCACACACATGTCCAAAGGACATGTGTGTGTGCAACATGCAACTTAGAAAAATGCATTTAAAAGCATTTTTCTAAGTTTTCGCTATTTACCACGAGGTTTGACCTCGAAGTAAATAGCGGACCGAAATTGCGATTTCGCAATTTAAAAATGGTTAATGAATTGCATTTAAGGAATCTCAAATAGAGATTCCTTAAATGTAATTCCATGCAAATTAGCGATTTCGCTATTACCGATTTTTGCATTTGGGATGATGAATCCCAAATGCAAAAATTGCGCTCGCAAAGGGCCAGATTCTCAGAATCTGGCCCTTTGCGAGCACAATTAAGCTTCATGAATCTGGCCGATAATCGCCAGTTTGGATACACTCCATGATGAGGGTTCCCTTCTAATAACATGCTGCATTATACATTCTTAATGTTGTTCTGTCTTTGCCGAGCATAATGATGACTCACTCCTGGCATACTGTGGACATTTTGAGAGCATTTTCTAAATTTGTAGCATAATAAAGGACCTGTACATTCTGTTGAACATTCTGCATTCACTATCCTAATGGTGGTGAATTCCCACCCATATGATGGTCATTTCTGGTATTTGAAAGTGATAATGATGATGATGATGATCACTTGGCAATAAAGGCAGAATCTGACCCTGCATGGTAGACATGAGCTATTGGTGAACATGAGAAGCAGATGTTTAATCATCAAGCATTTATTTACTCAAATAAAAATAAGGTATTATGTGTCAAAAACACGTTTTTGTTGTAAAAATCGTGATTTACCAAACTGTGGAAACTGGGCTTATGCATCCCAAATGAACCTATTTCATGTCATGGTAGATGTCTGTTAATTTAGGGACAGGCTTGAACAAAATGCTTTCATTTCGGAAATATATCTAAAGCTGATATTTGAGTGATAATTCATGTTAGGTTCATGAGCTGCATTGCTGATTTTCTTTCCTTATTACTAGATGTGAAATTGTGGACGCATTATTGCAATATTTGACTCTGTTTTTCAATTTCAAATAATACTACGAGCCCCTGTAAAGAAAGGCCCACAGTAGAATTCAATGTAGGCAATTATGCCTCACGATTTTCAAACTTGACCATCGTCCCCTAGTAATGGGATGCACTGCAGTGGTGGTGAGAGGTGAACAAAGGGTACTAACCATACATAGGTGCTCATCTCAAGACTATATTTTCATCTTCTCTTTATGCAGGCGAATTGCTTCTTTATGTGACAGATCCTGATCTAATGGTTCTAGAATGATGCAAAAACTGAGAAACTTTAGCAAATATTCCAGCTATAACATGAATTGGTCCAAATCCCAAATATACCCGCTTACAGGTGGGATACATTACTAAAATGCTGAGCTATTCCTGGACTGAAAGCTCTACTTTCTCCTTGAGAAAAGTTGAGGCGATGTCTGACATGGTGAGTCTTGATGCTATTGGGCAGGGCTGCCTTGTTCAAAATGATGTCTCTGCCCAGGTTTCTGTATGCACTCCACAACACCCCCTTTAGTGTTCCTGTGGAGTTTAAAAAAAATAAAAAAAATAGAGGCTAAACTGCGATTGTTGTTATGGAACTGGAGGGGTGCATGATGGGATATACGAATTGCCCTACTGGGAGTAAAGAAATACTATTGGGCCTCCAAAATGGCAACGATTATGACTAGCAGCTAGATTCATCAAGCATTTTTACGGGCGCAAACGGTGCGAATCGCTGAATTCGGCCGTTTGCGCCCGCAAAAATGGCATTTGGAATTCATCAATGGGTCATGAACTCGCAATTTGAAAAATCGCAAAAAATTGCGATTTTTCAAATTGCGATCGCATTGAAGGAATCTCAATTTGAGATTCCTTAAATGCTATTCATAAACCATTAAAAAATTGCGATTTCGCTATTTTTTGCCGCTATTTACGGCGAAGTCTGACTTCGTGGTAAATAGCGAAAACTGAGAAAAACGCACTTTTGTGCATTTTTCTCAGTTGTATGTTACACACACACATGTCCTTTGGACATGTTTGTGCGCAACATAAGTCTAAATTTACATTTCAGGGGTGCTACAGGGTGTCCTTTGGACACCCCTAGCACCCTTGAAATCGCATTCTTATTTGCGATTAGCAATTTGCTAATCGAAAATAAGGAATGTGTAGGAATCGCAATTTATTTAGCGATTCCTACATGAATCCTGTTTTGCAAGTCCTTAATAGCGATTTCTTAATAATCGCTATTAAGGACTCCCAAAACGGGACAATGATGAATTCTGCTGTAGGTCTTCCCAGCACACACTGATCCCACAGTGAGACTGTGTAGATACATGATAGGAAGCATAGGCTGTCCTGCTGCCCTTTACCGGATAAGAACTTTGAGAGATCGTCCCACTCACACAAAGACAGCGGTATCGATCTGGCAGGAGGTGATGACCAACCTGGGATGAGGGAAGGCTTACTCAGGAGAACTCATTATGGGGTTATGATGTGCTGGTGGAACTTGGGAGTTTTGGAGATTGGAGGAATTTGCTAAGTAGGACCTAATACTCATCTCCTAACTGGTCGACTTATCAGCTTGAGGCCCTTCGAGCGTGGTTCTAGTTGACAGAGACTGAAACATACCACTATCTACAGGTCAAACATGCGCTAGGATAACATATCAGCATAGGAACAGAACAGACATACTATTCACCCCTGGAGGACAGGCTCCTTGCGTACCCTTTGATCAAAAAAGCCATATCACTGGTGAACAAATACCATGCACAACTTACCTGACGGTCTCCAGAAACTGTAGACAAAATTGGGAGGGGCATTTTGGGAAATTTTAGAAAGGGGAATGTGAGGAAGCATTTGCCCCCTGGAAGATAGATATTGCAATACGGTCTAGGTTTAGACTTACGCAACTAAGCATTGTGCATCAATGCCAGGCCCTAATTTGGTGCAGGTTGTTTCCAGTGCTCAGCACTGGCACTTAATTGTCAACACTGGCACTTGTGACAGCCTACCATAAGGTGGCGCTGTCTGGCTAATTTAAAGATGACCACCACACCAGTTAATTATTATTACAATATATATTTAAAATGACTGTTATCTGCCGCTCAAGCACATTCTAAAAGCTCTGGGTGCCAGAAATAGTCGGAATAGTCAGACTTATAGGAGTGTGATGATGGTTAGTAGTTGTGTTGTTTCTTCCATTGACAGCATGGCAGGGGAAATGTATGGTGCGAGCTGCAGTAGTCTTCTGGCGTTAGGCCAGCCACTTTTTTTTTTTTACAAATTAAGCACTGACTATACTAGGGTAACCCAATTTAAGGTGGGAAAAAGTATCACAGAGTGTCGCGCCAAGGACTAACCTTTTGTTTTGGGGGAACCCACAGGAGCGAAGATGTTCCCCCAGGAACACAACCTGCCAGTGACTACCACACACTAAGCCAAGATGTGTTCCCCGGAAGGTGGAAGGAGGGATGACGACAGGACCACTTCTGGGGATTCTTAATGGGTGAGGGCGTCTCCGCCAGGGAACTTCATAAGTGTCTTGAAATTGAGTCAGGAATCTCTCTATTGCATAGGAAAGAAATGAGAGAAAAGTAAAAAAAAGTAAATGATACTTTTATATTGACCTCTAAGCCGCTGTCTCTAAATAAAGTGACTGTAAATCAACCAAGTGAGTACTCATCAAGGCTCCTACGAAAGTTCTCAAAGAGTGAATCTCACTCAGTATCCACAAAACAAAGTAAGACATAAGCAGGGACATTCATACGGGCTTATGAATCTCTTGTAATTCCAACTTATAAATCACCACACAAATTCCAAAACAAGACTCTGGTTTATCAGTGCACTGACCTTGCTTCTAATTCAGCAAACATCTTCCGAGAGGACCATGTGGCCACACAATGGTCCCGTTCGTATAGAGCTGCAAAGTGCAAACCAGGTCTTTGGAGGGACAAAAACGGGACTAAGTCAGTAGCGCGCTTCTCAATGGTAGCCCTCAGTTTCCAGCAGCGCGATGAAAGGAAGGGGGGACAGCAGGTAATCACTTGTCCATCGGGAGATTCAAACTGCCGGGATCGGGCAGTGAGAAACACGGATGTGACGTCCAGTTGGGAAAGACCAGACCGCACGGGGAATAGCCTCAATGTCAAAGGCAGAAGTGGAGCATGGATTCAGGAAACAGGATCTGGAGCGTGGTCCAAATGTCGTCAGGGAAGAATGAAGCCAAGTGCTGAGGCTGCTGTGCAGGGAGTTTATATACTCTTCACACATGGTAATGTAATCCCTAATTGGCAGCATCGCTGTTAGGGCAAGCCGGTGAGTACCTTTGGTTTTACACACATGCTGTCTATTCATATAGAAAGAAGGAAAGAAAAAGAGCCCTAATGTTGCGGAAAGTGATTGCGCTGGTTTCTCCTTATTGCAAAACTACTGGTTCAAGCCTATGCTGTGACAGTTCTCCCACCCAAAGGCCCATTCACTGGGCTGGGCAAAGTAGGATACGGGCATGAAATCGTCTTACTAGACGTGGAGCATGGACTTGCTCAGTAGTTTCCCAGGACCTATCCTCCGGTCCGTATCCCACCCAATCAATGAGATATTGAAGTTTTCCATCATATCTCCTAGAATCTAGAACTCATTTACTTCATATTCTATTTCACCTTGAATAATCTCAGGTGGAGGAGGTGGTTCAGGGTTTGAAAAGGGATTGTAACTTTTCAACAAGTAGGTGTGAAAAACCGGTTGAGTTTGTATTTTGTCTGGTAGTTTTCGTTTGGTCGCTGCAGGGTCTATGATCTTACTTATTGGGTAAGGGCCCAGATATCGGGGTTGGATTCTTTGTAGCTAGCCAGACTATCTCCAACAGCATATGTAAGTGCAGGTAGCCTGTTTTTATCCGCTTGTTTTTTCATGTTGTCTTTGGTGTGTTGCAATTCTTGTGTGGCACTTTCCCAGATCCCTCGTAAATTCTCTAGATGTGTCTTTACTGCAGCGATTTCAGTCAACTGCCTTGGTAGGTTCAATGGTATGGATTTTGAGTGATACCAAAAGGAGAAATAAAACGGGGATATCTTGGTAGCAGAATGCATCACGTTATTATACGCAAATTCAGCAATAGGGAGAGCTTGAACCCAGTCACTAGTAGTGGTACTTAACAAACATCTCAGATATTGTTCTAGTGTCTGATTTGTCCTCTCCATTTGCCCATCTGTTTGAGGATGATAAGCGGATGACAAAGGATGATCTATTTGTATGGCTGTACATAAGCCTTTCTAAAACTTAGACAAAAAATTTCTAGGTTTTGCTGTTGGTATTTTCTTTAAGGGAATAAAATGAACCATTTTCGTGAGCAAGTCTACCACTATCAGAATGGTTGTGTCATTTTGTGTAACTGGGAGATCAGTGATGAAATCCCTGCTTATAGATTTCCAAGGTGTCTGTGGAATGGGTAGGGGTTGCAATGACCCCGCAGGCACACTATGAGATGTCTTTTGTCATGCACACATTGTACATGTTTGAACATACTTTTTTGAGCCTCTAGACATAGTCTCCCATCAAAACCAACGTTGACAAAATTGTAGTGTCTTGCCTTCCCCTGGGTGTCCTGCTAGGGGGGAATTATGACACCATTGTAACACTTGAAGTTGTAATGCAGGTGTGGGGATGTACGGCTTATTGTCATGATAAAGGAATTCATGTCTCCTATGGTTACCTGGTTAAGACAACCACTATTTTGTTCCTGCGTCATTACAAGACTTGACTAGGTTCTGAAAAAATACAGTGGAAACGTATTCAACCTTGGACCCTAGACCTATTACATGCTGTGTGGGTATGATATGTAGTGATTGGTCTACCATAACTCTCTGCTCTTTGCCTAATCTTGACAGGGCATCTGCTTTTCCTTGCGGTGAGTCTGGGCTATATGTTATAACAAAATCGTACTCACAAAAGAATAGAACCCATCTCATTTGATGGGGTGTTAAAGCCTTAGCCGCCTTAAAGAACCAAAGCTTTCGATAATCCGAATAAATGGTAATGGTATGTGGGGACCCAAGAAGATAGTGACTCCATTCTTGGAATGCTGGATTGAAGGCTAGTAGCTCTCGCTCTCCTATCCTGTAGTTCTGTTCCGCTGTTAGCAGTGTTTTGGAGAAATAAGCGATAGGATGTAATTGCCCTGTTTTTTTGTCTCTTTGGGATAGCACTCCCCCTACAGTGTATTGGGAGGCGTCAGCCTCAAGACAGTAGGGTTGAGTGTTATCTGCTTGCTGGATCAATGGAGCAGATGTGAACCTGTACTTTAACTTAACAAATGCTTGTTCTGCTTCTGGAGACCAAACAAAGGTATTGCCCTTTCTCAACAATTTGGTGATTGGAGAAATGATGTCAGGGAAATGGTCGATAAATCTTCTGTAGAAGTTCGCAAATCCTTGAAAGGATTGCACCTCCCAAACTGAACAAGGACTAGGCCAATTTATAATTTTTTTGGATCCATGTGTATTCCCTCAGGGGACAGAATAAACCCCAAAAAGTCCACTTGCTTGGTGTGAAACATACTCTTCTCCAATTTTGAAAATAGATGATTTCTCTCAGGCTCTGTAGCACCTTCTTAACATGAACAACATGGTCCTCCTCATTCTGAGAATAGATTAAAATATTGTCAATGTAGATGATAACAAAAATGTCTAAGTATTCTCGCAGTATCTCATTGACAAAAAATTGGAACGCTGCAGGAGCATTGCAGAGCCCCAAAGGCATCACGCAATACTCAAAGAGCCCAAACTTGGAATGAAATGCGGTCTTCCATTTTTCCCAAAGTCTTACAAGAAAAACGGTACCTCACTTGTGTGGGTTGTCCTAGTGCCCGTGACAGGAAACGGCGCAAAACGCAACGTGGTCACACCTCAATCTCGCAGTGAAAAAGGACCCTTTTTTGGCAAAGTAGCTAGCTGTTGTTTTTTAACCCTAGCCCTGGCAGCACCTAGAGAAAGCTAGGACACCTATACATAAGTGATTAGCTGTAGTTTTTTAACCCTAGCTCTGCTGGCACCTTCGGAAACCTAGCAAACCTATACATTTTTTAAAACTAGACCACCAGGGGAATCCAGGATGGGGTGACTTGACTGCCTCCCACCAGGTTCTGTTACCCAGAAACCCTTGTGAACCTAAAAAATTGTCACAAAAACACATTTTCTCCACATTCTGTGGTGGAAAGTTCTGGAAACTGCGTGTTCCCACAAATTTCCTTCCACCCCCGGTCCCCAAAGTCTTCCAAGAAAAATGGTACCTCACTTGTGTGGGTCGGCCTAGTGCCCGTGTGAAGAAACGGTGCAAAACGCATTCTGGTCATACCTCAATTTCACAGTGTAAAATGACCCATTTCTGGCAAAGTGCCAAGCTGTAGTTTGTGAACCCTAGCTCTGCCGGCACCTAGTTAAATCTAACAAACCCACACATTTCTGGAAATAAGACACCCGGGGGCCTCCAAGGAGGTATGACTTGCGTGGATCCCCCAATGATTCCCTACCCAGAACCCCTTGCAAACCTCAATTATAGCTGAAAAAATCATTTTTTTCAAACATTTTCATGTGGGACAGTGTGGCATCACTGGGCTCACACACATTTCCTACCACCCAGCATTCCCCCAGGTCTCCTGATAAAAATGGTGCCTCACTTGTGTGGGAGGCGCAAGTACCCGTGACAGGCAAGGGCCCAAAACATAGTAAGGCGACATCAAAATTGCCTATCTCAAAACCCCCTGCTTTTACAAGGGGGTTGACCTGGGTTTTTGGCCCCGTGCTCGCCGGCCATCTAGGCAAACCTACCAAGCCTACACATTTCTGAAAAGTAGACACCCAGGGGCTTCCAAGGAGGTATGGCTTGCGTGTATGTCCCATCGTTCCATTAACCAGAATCCCTTGCAAACCTCAATTTTAGCTGAAAAAACTGTTATTTTCACACATTTTTGTGTGGGAAAGTTTGGCATCACAGGGCTCATACAAATTTCCTTCCACCCAGCGTTCCCCCAGGTCTGCCAATACAAATGGTGCCTCACTTATGTAGAAGGCACAAGTACCCGCGACAGGCAAAGGCCCAAAACGTAGTGAAGCGACATCAAAATTGCCTATCTCAAAATTGCCTGCTTTTGCAAGGGGGGTCACCTGGGTTTTTGGCCCCGTGCTCGATGCCCATCTAGAGAAACCCATAAAACCCACTCATTTCTGAAAACTAGACACCCGGGGGCTTCCATGGAGGTATGGCTTGTGTGGATACCCCAACGTTCCATTAACCAGAATTCCTTGCCAACCTCAATTTTAGCTGAAAAAACAGTTTTTTCACACATTTTTGTGTGGGAAAATGAGGCATCACCGGGCTCACACAAATTTCCTACCACCCAGCGTTCCCCCAGGTCTCCCAATAAAAATGGTGCCTCACTTGTATGGGAGGCGCAAGTACCCGCGACAGGCAAGGGTCCAAAACGTAGTGAGGCAACATCAAAATTGTCTATCTTAAAACCACCTGCTTTTGCTAGGGGGTTCACCTGGATTTTTGGCCCCGTGCTTGACAGCCATCTAGGGAAACCCACCAAACCCACACATTTCTGAAAAGTAGACACCCGGGGGCTTCCAAGGATGTATGGCTTGCGTGGATCCCCCAACGTTCCATTACCCAGAATTCCCTGCGAATCTCAAGTCTAGCTGAAAAAATCAGTTTTTTCACACATTGGCAGGCAAGGGTTAGAAGGACACTCGGGCAGTACATATGAACCTTCTTCCGCATACCTCTTCATCAACAGAATCTACATCTCTTACTGGGAAAGTCTTTTGAGGATGTAGGAGGAATGTGATCAGGAAAGTGCGATCTTTCAATCTAGCAACATCCTCCACCACTCCAACTCTAGGAACACTTGCCTGTTCCACTAAATCAAGTATGCCTATTACAGACTCGTGAAACTTTACAAAAGTCATCTTTGACTCAGGACAGGATTCCTGGAACACAACAAAAGCATTAAAGGTTGCCAAGTGGAAAAGATGGATAGCCAACTTCTTGTACCAAATGTAAGCCTTACGAAGAGCAGCATAAGGTTCCAACCTCTGATCTACTCTGTCAACACCATTCATGTGTCTATTATAGTTTAAAATGCACACAGGTTTGCGCGCTTCAGCAACTTACCCCAAACAGTCCCTGGTTCAGTGCTTTAATCATGGATGGTAGTCAACATGTAGACATCTCTCCTGTCTGAAAACTTCACAGCTAGAAGCTCCTCGCAACGCAATGCACTGCAATGTCCCCCCACAAGCTTTTAAAAAACAAGTTATTTTGGGAAACCTTTACGGTTACAGCGGATTCTGCCACAAGCAACAGTGTCCACTTTGGCCAATTCCCTGAACAACCGCACACCAGTGTAGAAGTTATCTACATATAAATGATGGACTTCGTTAAATAATCCTCTACCAAGTTCCCACACAATTTTCTCAGTCACTCCAAAAGTGGCCGAACAACCAGGGGACTTAATCCTGGATTCCTTACCGGTGTACACCCTGAAATCAGAGACATATCCAGTTCCACTGTCACACAGCATATAAAGCTTAATTCCATAGCGGGCCCTCTTACTAGGAATGTATTGCCTAAAAACCAAGCAGCCCTTGAACAACACCAAAGACTCATCCACTGCAATTTCTTTCCCTGGAGCATAGATCTCAGAAAATCGATCAACAAAGTGATCAATGACATGCCGAATCTTGAAAAGAAGGTCACAATCAGGGTGATCTCATGGCAAAGCTAAACCATTATCGACAAAATGCATCATCTGAAGCAGAAGCAAATACCTATCACGACTCATGACTGCCGGAAATATAGCAGTTGCCATCAAAGGACTAGTAGACCAATATGAAGCCCATCAAAAAAGTTAAACCCAAGAACTTCTTCATCTCTTCCAGATTTGTGGGAGTCCACCAGGTAGCTCTAGAGTGGGGCTTGAGGCTGGCACTGTTGTCCCTCAAAAACTGTTCGGCATACAAATTAGTCTGCTCAACAATCTCTGCCAAAAACACATCAACCATAAACAACTAAAAAATTCTTTCGGCAAAAAGTTTTCAGTGTTCACCCTACAGCCTGGACCACCAGTAAAGTCTGGCAATGCCAGCTGCACCATACCTGGGACAACCCAGAGGGCAGCACTTTCAACGGGAAGACTTGCAGTCCCAGGCTGTAGCCCAGCTGCCTCTTGTCTCACTATACCAACGGGAAGTCTTGCAGCCTCAGGCTGCAACACAGATGCCTCTTGTCTCACTATACCATTGAGAAGTCTTGCAGCCCCAGGCTGCAGCCCAGATGCCTCTTGTCTCACTATACCAACGGGAAGTCTTGCAGCCCCAGGCTGCAGCCCAGATGCCTCTTGCCGCACTATCGCACATCAATGTCCTCCTCTAACACAGTCACTTCATCGGCTCCAAGAGTAGCTTCATCTGCACTGAGAGTATCTTCATCATCGGATGATGCCAAGTGGAAAGAAAACTCACTGCCTGAATCTCCCCCCCCCCCACCTCTGCCTCAGAATCAGAGTCAGTCTATGGACAATGGTCAGAGGAAGAATCAAAAAGCATTCCAACAACCTGCTGAGTTGTAACCCGGTGGCTAGCCATTATCCTTACTACGAAAGGAGACTGCACAAACAAGTCAATAACCAACACTGTGCAAAGTAAGTAAAAAAATGTGTGCCTTTATCACAAAGATCTACATACTCAAAAACTATACAACTCACTTACAAGGGACAGCTACACTCACCAGCACCTACTCTACAAAGACACAGCAAATAGTCAACGATATCCCACTAGAAAAAAGAAAAAAAACAATTAATCTACAGAAAACAAAATACACATCAAGCACAAATGCAAAACATTTTAGACACTCAAAAAACAGAAACCAAACATACTGGTATTATTACACACTTTGCAAAAAACACATTTACATTATAATTGTACAAAAACAGTCTCTTACCAAACACATGCAACTACACAAACAGCAGAACCACCAGTAACGAAACCACAACCTAAAACAGTCTAAAGAGCAAAAGCCTTGAACTAGAACAAAAAAGGGGAAAATAAAACATTACGATTCACAAGACATAAAAACAATACACATTATACCAGGCTATGTCACTATACAAATGGGGGCAGAAAGGCCAAATAAACGAGCTGAATACACATAAACAAATATATGTCCCCTGGAAGCAACCAATTTATTTATTTTTAAATCCCTGGCATTAGTGGGTTTTTTGGGCCCCCTCCTCCCGGGCCAGAAATGCCCAAAATATAGGTAATCTGTCCCCAGGGGGGGCAGAAAAGTCTTACAAATTAATTAGGCCCATAAGGAAGCAACCCTTGCCCAAGGGGTCGCTGCCATTTAAAATGTAAAACACTCCCTGGTGTCTAGTGGGGTTTTCTGCCCCCCCCCTGAGGGCAGAAAGGCCAAATAAACAAACCGATCTGCCCCCAGGGGCAGAACATACTTTAAAAGAAATATGGCCCCTGGAAGCGAGGGGTCGCTTCCAATTTTAAAAAAAAAACAATTCTCTGGCTCTATTGGGCTTTTCTGCACCCACTGGGGCAAGAAACGCCAAATAATCAGGCTATCTGTCCCCAGGGGGGGCAGAATATAATTTTGAAATAGATTGTGCTACCTGGAAGCGACCCTTGCCCAAGGGGTCGCTTCCATTAAAAAAAAATGAATTCCCTGGTGTCTAGTGGGGTTTTCTACCCCCAATTGGGGGCAGAAAGGTCAAATAAATAAACCAATCTGCCCCCAGAGTGGGCAGATTCTACTTATTTAAAATGTAGGGCCCAAGGAAGCGACCCTTGCCCAAGGGGTCACTTCTGATTTTGTTAAATAAATAATCCCTGGCTCTAGTGGGCTTTTCTGCCCCCCCCGGTCCAGAATCGGCGAAAAAATGGCCGAAGTTTGATTTAATATGTGCCCGCCTAGGAAGCGACCCTTGCCCATGGGGTCGCTTTCTTTTCTAAAAAAAAAACATCCCCGGTGTCTAGTGGGGGCATTCCTGGGGCACGATCGTGCACCAGGAATGCCCTGCATTGGGACATCAGGGGAGAGGAAACACTGTCCCCCCCGATGCCTTAAGGCACCAAGAAATGCCCCCCCCGCCCCACCGGAGGCCCAAACCTACCTCCTCTCCCTGGACGCGCTGGAAACAAATGGTTTCCAGCGTGTCCAGCGCTACCTGATGACATCGGCGAGCGCTGTGCATGCTGATGTCATGGGGAAGCGTGGGGCGCGTCTGGGGTGGCAGCGGAAACTCTTTCGCTGAAAGATAGATGCCCGGGGGGGGCTGAGGGGCTCTGCTCATGACGGAGCGGTTCCGTCATCAGCACAGCCCAACCGATGCTGATGACGGAACCGCTCCGTCATCAGCATCGAAGGGGATAAGGTATTCTGTTTCAGGATCCGACAGAGCATAAATGCGCCTAACCGGTAATTGCACCCTGGAACTAGATCTTTTCTACAATCATAGCTCCTATCGGGCGGCAATACAGTCGCCTTCACTTCATCAAAAACATCAGCAAATTCAGCGTATACCAAAGAAAGATTGGTAGGAGCCAGTATATCAGTGAGAGCGCAGCATAAAGGAGCATTCCAATCAGAGGTCTCCTGGTAACAGTTTTTTAAGCAATATGGGAATCTTAAAGTTACTAATCTGGCTCTCCAATCAATGTGAGGGTTATGTAACTGTAGCCATGGAACTCCTCAAATATCTTCAAAGTTAGTAGCGTCAGTTAAATCAAATTGTACTACTTCCGAATGACCATTATCACACAGCAGGACTACATCACTGGTGTGATATACTATGAGTCCTGACGATAGTTCTGATCCATCCACCGCCCTTACAGGCTCAGGCTGTGCTTTTCAGATAAAGGTCACTCCTAAGTCTTTAGCAAGTCGGATGTCAAGAAAGTTACCAGCTGCCCCGGAATCCAGTAGGATGGGCAATGTCTTTCTTACTTGTGTAGAGACTATAAGAGTCACAGTAATCAAAAAATGCTTATGTATGTGAGCTATAGTATTCACTGCATAGTCAGGGATCCTTGGTTGTATCTTACTCAAAAGGGCAACCCCCTTATCAATCGAGCGTTCTAGTTTCCCGACCGGGCAGGTCCGGGTGTTTGAAAGGTAGTAGGTATTTCAAAGGTCTTGGGCCTAACATGACAGTCATGAGTGTAATTCCCATCCTTGCCACAATATAGACATAAATCCTATTTTCTAGGTTTATCCTTCTATTCTATAGAGAGGGGACTGCGAATCCCATCTATCTGCATAGGCTCACTAGTATCTTTTTTCTTTGGTGTTTCTTTTCTTTCTCCCCTAAATAATAAAGTTCTGGTGTACTCAGTCTTCGATCTCTCTCCCTTTCTTTACCCCATCCTATGATCAAGTTTAACAAGCAAATCTATGAAAGAAGGGCAGTCTTTTGGGGGATGTATAATTTGAGAAAATACGTCTTTGAGGTCATCTCTAAGACCTCTATAGAATAAAGAGGTTTGCTGGCTTTCAGGCCATTTGTTTCTGTCGCTAGTCTATTGAAGGTATTAATGTATGACAGTAAGTCTTTCGATCCTAGTCCTAATTCCAACAACTCGTTATTGCAGGCTTGCATGAAAGTGTGTTGTGCAAATAACCCATGCATCTTCTCTCATATAACATGGGATCATCATTTTCCACTAACGAAACCACCCAAGTAGCCGCTTTACCCACTAAGCAGGAGATAACAATATCCACTTTAGCCGCATCATCTGGAAAGCAAGTGGATTTGCACAGGAATTGGAGGGGGCATTGATTCATGAAAATGCTGTATTTTGCACTGTCTACATTGAATCTTTCAGGAACAGACAAAGGGACAGGACTAGGAGTTAATACTGTGACATTAACAGGTGGGGATCCATCCCCACCTGCAGCTGTACCTACAGGATTGGTTACGGGTAAAGTAAAACATGGTGGTTGGATATAGTTCTTTCTAGTCTTAGGGATAGAACCAGTTATCCTAGCATCATCCCCTATACTAGAAGAAATGAGGGTCAACTTTTCTTTTAACTGTTGATTTTCTGCTCTTAATGACTGTACCTCTAACTGTAACTCACATAGAGTGGAAGCTAGATATTCCAAAGAGTAAGGTTGCGGGAGTGAAGATGGGTTACCATCTAGTCCCATAGGGACTTGTATATCTCTTCTATCCATCTTCTCTCAGGGAGTAATTTATATGTGGGCTTGGCTTTCTGCTGTGCCAAGTACTAACCTTTTGTTTTGGGGGAACCCACAGGAGCGAAGATGTTCCCCCCAACGTCTAAGGAACACAACCTGCCAGTGACTACTACACACTAAGCCAAGATGTATTCCCCGGAAGGTGGAATGAGGAATGACAACAGGACCACTTCTAGGGATTCTTAAGGGGTGAGGGTGTCTCCGCCAGGGAACTTCGTAATTGTCTTTAAAATGAGTCAGGAATTTCTCTAATGCATAGGAAAGAAATGAGAGAAAAGAAAAAAATAACCTATTAGTAAAGGATACTTTTATATTGACCTCTAAACCCCTGTCTCTAAATTCAGTGAATGTAAATCAGACAAGGGAGTACTCACCAAGGCTTCTACGAAAGTTCTCAAAGAGTGAATCTCACTCAGTATCAACAAAACAAAGTAAAAGGTAAGTGGGGAGATTCATAAGGGCTTCTGAGTCTCTTGTAGTTCCTACTTATAAATCACCACACGAATTCCAAAACGAGACTCTGATTTATCAGTGCACTGACCTTACTTGTAATTCAGCAAAAGTCTCCCACGAGGACCATGTTGCCTCACTGTGGTCCCCTTCATGTGGAGCTGCAAACCAAGTCTTTGGAGGGACGAAAGCGAGACTAAGTCAGTAGCGCGCTTCTCAATGGCAGCCCACAGTCTCAAGCAGCGTGAGGATGGAAGGGGGGCAGCAGGTAATCACTTGTCCATTGGGAGATTCAAACTGCCAGGATCGGGCAGTGAGAAACACGGAAGTGACATCCAGTTGGGAAAGACTAGACCGCATGGGGAATAGCCTCAATGTCAAAGACGTATGTGGAGCAGGGATTCAGGAAACAGGATCTGGAGCGTGGTCCAACGTCGTGGGGGAAGAAGGAGCCAGGCTGCTGTGCATGGAGTTTATGTACTCTTCACTCGTGGTAACATGCCGCCTGATTCATGAAGCAAAATTGCGCCCGCAATCGCTGCGAAAATGCAATTGCGGGCACAATATCCGTAATCGGGATTCAACATGAAAATAGCGAATTCGCAAACCCATAATTGCCAATTCGCAATTAAAATCGCAGAATCCCGGTAGGAGAGCATTTGCGAATCGGAAAATGCGACAATCCACGGATTCTGCGAAATAAATAGCGAATTCGCAATACTATCGCAATCGGCATTCATGAAAAATCGCAAATAGCGAAAAAGCCAAAAATCGCAGTTTGCGCGGCGCAAATTAAGCACAACTCAAAGCAGGTGGTAACCATAAAAGCCATCAAAAATTTCCTTTTAAAAAACCGTTGGCCAATCAGTAAGAGGTTCAGGCCTGACCTATCACACATAAGGACAATCAGCAGCAGCATTAGGAGTACCACAATGCCAGGAATGTACATGGTGGTCAGGCGTCGAAGGCTACAGCGAGCAGCACGGAGGAGACGCAGGATCCAGGACAGGATTTTCCGCCAGCGGGTCACCTTGCTGAGCCAAACCAGAGAGCAGGTATATGCAAAATACAGGCTGAATGGGGAAATGATAATGCAGCTAATACAGGACCTTGACACCCTGATGCAGCACCCAACAAGGCGTACCAATGCGGTGCCTACACATGTGCAGGTATTGTGTAGCCTGCACCTCCTGGCCTCCGGGAGCTTCCAGGGGATAGTAGCGGCTGCTGGGGGGATATCCCAGCCCACCATGTCACGCTGCCTCCAGACTTTTGTTGATGCTATGCTCACCCAGCTACACCGTCACATCACATTTCCCACCAGCCAACAGGATTTGGACTTGACCAAGCTACAATTCTACAATATAGCCCATTTTCCACATGTACTCGGATGCATAGACTGTACCCACATCGCCGTCTGCCCACCAGCTGCCACGGAGTATATGTTGCGCAATCACAAGTCCTACCACTCCCTCAACATACAGATGGTCTGCAATGCTAAGACATACATCACTGACATTGTGGCCCAGTACCCAGGGAGTAGCCATGACTCCTTCATATTCCGGCACAGCGGCCTCCACACACGACTGGCCAGGGGAGACTTTGGGGAAGGACACCTACTTGGTAAGTACACTTTGTCGACAATGTCACATTACTATTAGGTAGCAGCGCAGCACAGGCAATCACCCTCTGCTCCTCTCATTCAGGTGACAGTGGCTACGCCCTCCGTGAATACCTCCTCACCCCATACCTCAACCCTGCTACACCCCAGCAACGGTGCTACAATATTGCACACATACGGACAAGGAACTGCATAGAAAGGACATTTGGCCTGCTCAAGAGCAGGTTCCGCATACTGCACAAGACAGGTGGGGCCATGTATTACAGTTCTGCAGTGTGCTGCCGCATTGTGGCTGTCTGCGCAATACTACATAACATTGCAACCAAGCGCCGGATACCTGTCGACATCTCTGGCAGTGAATCTGAAGGGGACAACCGGCCACCTGCACATGCGCGCCATGCACGCGGGGAGAACCCAGCTGAAGGCCACAGACGTCGCAACCACATCACAGTGAACAGTTTCTAGTGCACCCTCTTCCCTCACCCCACAAATCACAAATGCATGAAAAATGTAATAATGACACAACGCTAATGTGTGCTGCAAAAATAAATATAATTGTTTCAATCACAATAATGGTACCACTTGAACTTTCTTCTTTACTAACAGTATTACTGCATACTGCTGTGTCAAAGGACATGGCAGGCTTATAGTCAGCCTGTTCCTGTAATTGTCATATGTAGTCAATTGCGCCTCCTGCGCGTTCCACCCAAGCGCCTCTGAGGCTCATCCTCTTCCGGGGCACCTGTACCTGCCGTGGGCCTGGTGCTGCGCCTGAGTGGCGGGACTTGTGAGGCAGAGTGGCTGCTCATGCTGGATGTCCCTCACTGACATCATCACCCCCAACAGTGGCAGGTAGAGCAGGAGGGTGTAGTGCTGTCACCGCCGTGGTCAGGTGCTCCAGGACCCTGGTCATATCCTCACAGCAATGGATGAGTTGGTGCTGCTGTGCAAGGGACCGCCGCGACAACTGTGATGTTGCATTGGCTGCAACATAATTGGACCTGCTGTAGGCGGCCAGCCGGCTCATGAGCTGATGGTGGCGCCGGCGTGCTGCGGTGCGCTGAGTTGTCATCGCTGCAGTGTTGGCCTCCATGGCTGCAGTCATGCGGGCCATTCCCTCCCCCACACCTGCCATGGCTGCAGTCATGTTGTCCATGCGGTCCCCCACACCTGCCATGGCCGCCGTCATGCGGTCCATGTGGTCACCCACTCCAGCCACATTGCGTCCAATCTTGTAGAGCTGGAGCTGTATGGCACCTTGCTGCCGGGCCTGGCGCTGATGGATACGCAACATGCGTCTTTCAACGCTCATTCGCGCCAGCCCCTGTCCATTGCCCCTCCTGCTGATTGCTGCAGTGGTGTGCTGGCGAGACCTGCCACGCCTGCTCTGCTGGCCTGACACTGTGGCTGGCCGCTGTGTTGCCGCTGTCGCGGGCCCAGATGTAGTAGCACCAGCTGCTGGTGGTGTCACAGCAGGCGTTGCTGGTGCGGCAGGGACTGGAGGCACACTAGTCGCGGGCCTGGCTGCGGCTGTAGTTGGTGCGCCAGACGCAGGGGGCACACTAGTCGCGGGCCTGGCTGTGGCTGTAGGTGGTGCGCCAGACGCAGGGGGCACACTAGTCACGGTCCTGGCTGTGGCTGTAGGTGGTGCGCCAGACGCAGGGGGCACACTAGTCGCGGGCCTGGCTGTGGCTGTAGGTGGTGTCCCTTCGTGTATGATGTTTCCTACAGATTATGATTACTTCCTTCGGTACTAAAACTTAGATACCGTTCACTTCCAGAAATGCCTGGGCGTGTTGGGACGCCGCACTAGTAGTGGCGATTGCTCTCCCACACCTCCCCCTTCCCTTTTCACGTGTACCAACAACTAGTGTACTAACTAGAGGCTGGAATCATTTTTAGCACTTCTACGCTCCGGTAAACTTCGCCTGAGCACTACTGTCTAGTACCTTAGACAGATCACGGGTACGACCTGAAATGTTAGGTGTTCTACTATCACTTGAATGTCGTTATATTCACCTAGCACAACAATTGTCATAATATGCACCCTTGTTTTGTCATCCCCAGTACATATACCCAACTTTTATATGTTTTTCTATTTACAGGTTTTTCTCCTGAACTCAGGAAAAAGCACTTTTTTACACCAGACCACTATTTACGGTCTGTTTTTGAACGAGGGCTGGACACGCCTTAGCGTGTGTGGACCACCCCGCTCAAGATACACGGTCCTGACGAAAACCAAATAATCTTACTGATGGTTGAAACATGTAGACCTACTTTTAATTAACTCACATAGCACACTTGGCTATTTTTAAGTTTTTCACACGTCTTGAGGCACCTAAACCTTCCTAAATAGGCACTGGTGCCACAAATATATTTTAAACAGGGCTCGAGCACTCCAGAATAAATTCTTGGTGTGAGTAGACTTGGCCCTTTTTAACACACTTTTCACTGTTATCTTTCGCACATATAATAACAAAGAAACCCGCTCCACTGTAACCAGGTGTCGCAGCACACCCTATGGGCACTCGGCCTATGGGGTGGGACCCCAATGATGAAGCATGTCACCAACCAGGTTGGTGAGTGAGGGGTCTTCTCTAAGGACTACTACTGTCCTATATAAAGGTTGGGGCAATCTTTTGCTAACTAGAGCCTTAAGCTCCTGATACAGAAGGAATTTCGTCTTTGTATTTTTCGCCTATAGGGGGTACTCCTCCATTGTTGTTTAAAATTAGCTGTAGGTGGTGCGCCAGACGCAGGGGGCACACTAGTCGCGGGCCTGGCTGCGGCTGTAGGTGGTGCGCCAGACGCAGGGGGCACACTGCTGGTGGACCTGGCTGCTGGTGTTGTTGTAGCGGCAGGGGCTGGTGCCTGTGTTTGTGGTGGCACCTCCTCCTCCTCCTGGGCCTCCTCATCAATTAGCAGCCTTTCGCTGTCGCTGCTTTCAGCGCCACCTGTGAGGGTAAGTGGACGATCATTAGTTGCATGTATCTGTCAGACGTGCAGTTGCTACATGCATGCTGGGTGACATTCCCTGACTGGCTGTGGCTTTGCGTACTTTGGAACCTGTCTGGCTGCATTGTGGTACTACTACATTGTGGCCACACTACATGTCCCACAATGCTTCAGGGCATTACCTGATGTGCAACAATGGCATGACTATGGAACATTATGGGAGCCTATATGGTCATGGACATTCATAGGGGACAGGGTCGCAGTCGCATGCCACTTACCTTGGGTGTCTTGGGTGGGGCGGGATGAGTCCAGACGTGTGAATCCAATGCACGCCTCCCTCTCAAGGGTGTCTTCCACCTGGTCCTCCAAGGCTGTGTTTGGAGGGACTGTAGGTCCGCCACCTCCAGTGCCCGATGCCTCTCCAAGGCGCTCCGCCACCTTCTCTTTGGCACGACCTCGGAGGTCGTACCATCTTTTTTTAAGTTCGTCGAGTGACCTATCGGCCACACCCACGGAGTTGACAGTGGAGGCTATTCCCTGCCAGATCCTCCTTTTTTCCTGCTCCGGGACCCTCCTGGAGTCTTTGCCGAACAGTTTGGCGTGGTTGGCTACCACCCCTTCGATCAAATGCTCCAGCTCCTGTTCTGAAAATTTCAGCTTCCTCTTCCGCCCTGTGGTGTTGCTGGGGCCAGGAACAGGTTCCTCAGACATGGCAGCAATGTTGTTGCAGAGTAGGAATGAACAGTAGAATAGCAGGAGCTCTCCCACTTGCTCACTCGAGGTCTGCCTCACTGTGGTGGATGGGGGTGGGAACTGGCTGCTTCCTGGTTGTGATGTCATCACTGTGCTCGAAATGCGACTTCCCGTTTTCCCGATCTCGCGATTTTGCGATCTCGCAATTAGCGATATCGCAAATAGAGATATCGCTATTTACGATATAGCAATCCCGACGCGGGTAGCCGGAAATAGTGATTTTTCTGCGATTATCGTTAATCGCTAACGGAATTTGCGCCCGCGTGCGAATCGCATTTTTTTATCGCTAATCTTCATGAATTCAGATTTGCGATTTCTCAATAGCGATTCGCAATTTTTCGCTATTTGAGAATCGCAAATCCCGTTTTTCATAAATCAGGCTGTTGATCCCTAATTGGCAGCATCAGTGTTGGGGCGAACCGGTGAGTACCTTTGGTTTTCCACACATGCTGTCCATTCATACAGAAAGAAGGAAAGAAAAGGAGCCTTAATGTGGGGGAAAGTGTTTGCACTGGCCTCTCCTTGTTGCAAAGCTACTGGTTCAAGCCAGTGCTGTGACACAGAGATATGTCTGTGGAGATGCAATCAGAGGGGACTTTTTCTTATATGCCCTTTGGGCATGTCCTGTAATACAGGTTCACTGGAAGGGGATTATAGAAGGCATGCCTCAAGTAACAGGAGTGGGGCACAACAGCTCTGCTAAGATATATGTACTGAACATATGAGGAGAGTGTGAGGCCCTGAAATTCCTGAGAAAATGGATGCTGTGGGTCTAATTGTGGGATATTACTAAGTGATATGGTGCCAAGGAACTACTGGACCTCGGTGACTGGAAAAATTGTTATGAACTGGTGAATGCTGGCCGCAAAAAGTGTTATATGAGGGGAAATGTCCCCCTGAAAAATGGGGTAAAATGTGATGGATATGGAATCCTTATCAAGGATTTTAACCCTGCTAGGAGGTACCTGAAGATGCAGGGTGAATTGCAAGGCCATATGTAGGATTTCTAGGTGGGCCTTAAACAGACTGATCTTATGTATAATGTCAAATATATACTGTCGCTGATGGTGGAATGCTGTTTTCTTCTGTCTGTAAAAAAACAATTAAAGAAGTTTAAAACAAATTACAGACAAAATGTATCAATCCAGAGAATGCCCAAGCAATACAATATGAGCCTTGGCGAAAACATTTAGAACCCTTTGAAATTAGATGTGTTCAATGTTTATTTATAACCACAGGTCCCTACTGTTTATTCTTGTGTGATGGAAGACTATCTTACCGTTTTAAATGTAACTCTTAGTTATGTTTGTCATTGTTAACAAAATCAATACAAATACTTTCATAAGACTACATTTTGATTTTCTTTCGGTTTGACACAATGTAACTCTTGTTTGATTTAAGCATATGTCAAAATCTACCTTTTATGCTGCCAGCTCTGAGCACTGTTTACAACACAAAACACACAGTTCTAGACTGCAAATAATGTTGTTCTTAGGGTATTTTTACATGTATAAAAAGTTTGTAAAATGGTGTCTCTGAAAGTGCAGACATCTTCGAAGTAGGTAGTTCTTAGAGATCTGTGTTAGTAAGTCAAGTAAATAATACATAAAAGTAAATAAATGGCCTTTATCCTACTTCAGAGTCTTTGCTCTGTGTTCCAATGTCTTTTGCTCAGGCTTCTGTACATTAGAGATGAGATAATGGGATGTTGCAGTCAATGAGTTGCAGTAGCTTTTCTCCTTTCAATCGAACTTGGCATAAGAATGTTGTAGCAGAAACTTTGCTTTTGCCACATCCAGCAGCATTTTGATGATTTAGATCTGCTTGGATTGGCATCTTTAGGGCAGCAGGTAGATGATGGTTGGAAGGTATCAGGATGGCTTTAGTGCTGTCATTTGATGTTTTTCTAGGTCCTGTCTACTGGTCAATTGGATGAAATACCACTTTACTAGAAAACGCACTGTCTATCGTCTTAACAGTTTGTTTGTCTTCAGGTATTTAGACTCAGGCATGTTCACTTTGGAAACATTATTTTTATACCACTTCCTCATTTCTTATCTTGGATGAATTTTCAGACTTGTAGGCTTTGTGTTCGCAGAGGAGACAAGCGGATGCATGGGCAGTCAAGCATACGCTCGCTGGTGGTAACGCTCTGTCACCATTTTTAGTTAATTTAACATGAATAATAATCTATCCATCTTATGCAGATATATAAAGTGTGATTATCACATTGAGACTGACCAGAGTTACCATAGTTGACCATAGTTTCTGGACTACAGTTAATCTACATTAAGTATAGGTTTGCTGTTAATCGCTGTAATGAAATTAATGATGTGATCATTGATAAGGTCATTAGCGCCATAATCCTCAAGTAACTTTTGTTCCTGTAAGCATCCCAACATGTGATGAATGTACTCTTTTCATAAAATTATGCCCTTCTTCATCTTGCAAACTCCAACAACTTAAACCCTGCACCTGAACCGTGCTTGAAGTGAGTCCTACCCCCCCCCTCCCCCAAGTGGTGCCTTGGAAATTGTGCTTACGGTGTCCAAACAGTCAAAATCCAAAACTTGGGATATAGGGTATCAGCCATAAAATGCTCTGAGAACCTACAGGACAACGGGCCTACTGGCTCACAGATCCACCCAACATGCATCATTGGTCGGCCTGACAGCAGTAGTTCCCACTACATTCTTCCCCACAAAAGCAAATCAAGTTCAGCAGCGCCTCGTGGAATCCTCGTCAGCTAAAGCATGCAAGGTGTCGCACTGGAGAACTTTGACTTCCAAAAAAGTGATTAAGTCAGAACAAAGAAATCTTAATAGTGACCTTGTCCAGTTGTTCCCCACAATGACACCTCTTCCTCTGTTACTGCCGGCTGCCTTGTCCCACGGCATTTTACTTCAAAATTCTTTCTAAGTCCAGAGGTAAGTGGAGAGTAGGTCCAAACCCACCTTGTGTATCCAAACCACTTTCCATCTCAGTCAGCCATAACTTCAACTTTGCCCTTGTCTCACTGGACTAGATGTCTGCGGTTGGTGCTTTGATCGTTTAGACACGAGTTGTTGTGATACATTTTCAAAATTCATAACTCCAGTTCTACTGATTGTTTTTGTGTCATTTTCCTGTCATTCTATTTATTATTTTACTCCACTTTTCAAATTGGTGTTTATTTTTTCTTGTTTTGTGTTTTTACTTTATTACTCTTTGTGTGCTGCATAAATACTTTGCATGCTTCGAATTGTGTGAAACAGCAGATTGAATAAAGATTAGAGTTTGAATAATGCAATGTGGTATGAACACGCATTTCTAACTGTGTTAAACAGAGGACTGATTAGAGTACTCAGTCTGGCTGACATCGAGTGGAACTGTGTGTGGAAATGGAAAACTGATTGGTAGATATTGGAAATCTAGTTCTGGGGTTTGTTGTATAATTGGACCAATAGGAGAGTTTTGCAGGAGGACTGAGGAAAGGGGCGCAGGGCGAACTGATTTCAGTGCTATTGGTAGATATTGAAAATCTGATTCTGTGGTTGGTTGTATGATTGGACGAATAGGAGATTTTTACAGGTGGAATAAGGAATGTGTCACAGCACGTACATATTTGAGTGCCCAGGGAAGAACCAGGTGTGGCGGAAATTGAGAGGTATCCAGTTGCTGCCTCAGTAGATAAACTTACTGAGGAGGATAGGAATAGTTTGGAGGTAAATTTCACTCGAGAAGAAATACTTATGGCTTTTAAGGGCCTTCCGGCGGGGAAAGCAGTAGGACCTGATCTAATACCGCTAGAATTTTATAAGAATTTTTTTTACATTTTAGAAGCTGACATTAATACACTTATGGTTTCAATTAAGAATGGAGCTGCGCCGCCGGGGTCGTGGGGAGAAGCATCAATGGTGGTCTTTCTAATGAAGAATAAAATCTTTACTGATCCCGAGTCATATAGACTGATTAGTCTGATGAACAGTGATACCAAGGCTTATTCTAAAGTAATGGCCAACAGGCTGAGCTTGGTAATTGGTAAGGTGGTTTCCCCCCGGCAGCACAGGTTTATTCCAGGGAGGGGCACAGATGATCATATTAGAAGGGTATTTACTCTGTTTGATGGTACGGCAGCCTCATGAGACCCTATGTCCTTAATATTACTGGACGCTGAAAAAGCTTTTGATAGGGTCTCGTGGGGTTTTTTGTGGGCAACAATGAGTAAAATCAATTTTGGACAAAAGTGCATAAGTGCATTAAAAGCCCTATATAGATGTCCGGTTATAAGGTTGAGAGTAGCGGGGGAGCAGAGTGAAGCTATAAAAATCGAGCGGGGAACCAGGCTAAGGTTGTCCCCGTTCCCCGCTGCTCTTTGCCTTTTATACAGATTAATTTATAAGACATATAGAAATGAATGAGGATATCTGCCCAATTGTCTTGAATGGGTATGAGACCAAAATTCTGGGATACGCAGATGACTTGGCAATTACATCATCAGCATCAATAACAGCGCTAGGGGAAATAGAGAAAGAGGCAAAAAGATATGGGCTCCTGTCAGAATATAAATTGAATCAGGGGAAAACACAAATAGTCGTGAATCAATTTGCTATGATAAATGACGAGAGAGTCACAAATTCGGCTGTTTATCTAGGTATCACGATAATGTCTGATTTATCCAAGGTGGTTGAGGAAAATCTGACCCCTGTGATCAGAAAGGCTAAATTAGATTTAGATAGGATGGACAACCTACATTTAACAATAATTGGATGCTGCAATGTTATTAAGATGCTATTCCTGCCCAAAATATTATATTTTTTTCAAACAATTCCTTTACTATTTAACAATTATTGGTTTAAGGAAATTGATGGGGTCTGCAATCGCTTTATATGGGCAAAGGACAAAACTCCCAGGGCTATAAAACTGCTGGCACTTTCTAAGGAACGGGGAGGTCTGGCTGTACCAGACTTTAAGGGTTACTATCTGGCAGCAGCTCTGCATTATTGTAGAGGACTCCTAGGGGGAAGCACGAAGGTTATTTGGAGGAATAGGGCTGCTAGTCCGGACATATATGATTTATTGGTTCGGGATTCTAATAAGGATTTACTTACATTTAAGGAATTAAACTATTACAAAAGAACAAGGTTTAAGGTTCTTGGCGCTGCTATATCAGTTTGGTCCATCGTCCGGAAAAAAATTAAGTTAGGGCGAATTAATTTTTACACCCCTTTATATAAGAATCAATTTCTTCCAGAAGTGTTCCATGATCAAGTGATGAAGCGATGGGACAACTCCGGGGTGGGTACAATAGGAGATATTACGGATGATTCTGGTTTAATTTCCTTCGAAAGGGGATGTCAGCTATATACTTTAGATCATAGAGATTGTTTTAAATATTTACAGATAAGATCAGTAATACAAAGAAAACAAGCAGGGAATTGTAATTTTAAAAGAGTGGACCTGATGGAGTATATTCAAGACGAGAAGGGATGCTCAATTTCACAATTGTATGGGGCATTGTGTCAGCATAATGATGATGATAGAGTAAAAGTATTTGATAAATGGAGAATAAAATTAAATTTAGCTGGAAATAAGGGGGAAAAATCACTGAAGTTATTAACTTCTATTGTTAAGGTTGCAAATTTGCAGGCACAATGTTATAAAACTTTTTATGAATTGCACTACACTCCGCACAGAATAGCTCATTGGGGGGGAACGAGCGGAATATCCTGGCCGAGATGTCAAAGCTTACAGGCAGACACAATTCATATGTTTGCATCCTGTCCGAATCTAGACCCCTTAAAACAAGCAATTGAAAAAATTTTAAATGTTGAATTGGGGATTCCTGTTAGGTTAACAAATTAAGTTATGATTTTTGGGGGTAGGAAAGGAGGGGCAGGATATACCACATCAAGAATTTATATTCATTGCAATGGCCCTAAGTAGGTTATGCATAGCAACTCTATGGAAGGACCCTAATCCTCCGTCATTCCACGAATGGCTTTCAAAAATGCTAGCTATGTATACTCTGGAGAAAGCTTTATATGAAAAAAAGGGCGTAAAGCGATGCAGATCGGTAAACAGGTTTGGGCACCCGTAGAACAATGGAAATTAAAAGTAGAGGGCTAAAATGGGAAAATGCTAAAGGGAAGAAGAGAAAGGAAGGGAAGAGAAAGGTAAAAAAAAGAAAAAAGGGAAAGAAGGAAGGGAAAGAAAAAGGGAAAGGAGTAAAGAAATATATATATATTTTTTTTATATAGATAAGAAAATAGCTTGTATTGTTCATATTGTTTGGTATCTATCATTATGCATTGGTTTTTTCTTTTGCTAGTCATCTGATTCTTCCTTTTTTGTATATCTTTTCTTATGATATCTTGCAATTTATTATGTGTCTTGAGATACTTACTTTTTAATGGTGAGCATTTGCTGTCTGATATATATATACATGGAATGGAATAACTGTTGAAACTGTATTATCTGAGGATGAACAATAAAAAAAAAAAAGGAAATCTGATTATGTGGTTGGTTGTATGATTGGACCAATGGGAGATTTTTACAGGTGGAATAAGGAATGGGTCACATCACGTACCGATTTGAGTGCCCAGGTTAGATTTAATTAAAACAAAGACATTGAAGCATTTGACTGATTATAACTGAAAACATAGCCAATTGGTCTGGAGAGGGGACCAATGAATGAGAGGATGTGGCGTGATTGATGGAGTTGATGGCTGCGGACCTATTTGGGAACAGTTGCAAAAGTATGGAAGTGAATTAGGTAATAGGGCTGAAATTGGAGTTAGATGGAGTTTGTTAGGCAGATCAGTTGATATTCTAAATGTTGACATCTGGTTGGTGGAGTGAAGGAACCAATAGTTGAGGCTTTAGGATTCATTTACTAGCAGGATACACAGTGGACTAATGTAGAAAGTTTTGGTAATAGACTTCTTTATGAATTATGGAAAACAAGGGAATGAAGGCTATATCCAAAAAGATAAAATTATTGGCTGTGGATTGAATTGAGGACTTCTCATAGGTTACAGGATGATATTACAGTAGGAGATGCAAATGGAGGCATATTATACCAGCTCTGAGAGAACGATGTGTTGCACTACGAAGAATAAAGGATTCCAATAAGTTGGAGAGCTGTTTGGCTGAAAATTTTACCCCTAAGGAAAGTAGGAGTGAATACTTGACAGTCTATCTTGCCACATTATGGTGTTATATTCACCTTAATGGTGAATGAATTTGCAATAGTTCATCAATAATAGAATGTAGACATAGTATGGATCAAATGTTATCTATTAATTCTAGTAAATTATAATCATTATCTGGATAGGACAAAACTTCTACACCTTTGTTTACCACTTCTTTCAGGCTATTTTAAGTACTAAAACTGGCTACAAGGTCGCATTCTACTGGAATTGTGCATGTTAATTAAAAGCGGATTGACTGTTTTTTTTTTAAATCTGGATCCCTGGTTGGCTTGATAGATGGACCAATAGCACCGGCTTGTAGTTGTACAGATGAACGCTGGGGAATGAGGACCTAGGTGAGAGCTTAGGTTGGCACAATTGAAAGCTTAAGCCGCGTTACTTGACAGTTTAGCTTGCTGCTGTGGGGTGTTAGAACACTTGAATATTGTGCATGCCAGCAGTTTACCGACATTGAACTGATATAATCTACTGACCTTTTACTTAGCCGTGACTTATGTGGCAGTCACTACATTGAATGTTGAATGCACTTTCGGAAGGGGCACGTAGGATTCTTCCACATTTTACATCTTCCTGTTGCACTCTCTGCCTAGGAGCATTTTGGCCCTCAACCCTTTTTTGGAGGCCTCATTGTAGGACCTTGACTGGTGCCCTCCCTTTGCCACAGTCCTGATGAAGACCCCGGTGTAAGGTTTCAATTTACCTACGACGTAATTTTGGGGTTGAAACGTTGACATTCACTCTGCATTATGCCATCCCTACAAAACAACAGAGACTGAATTATTTGTGTTTTCACAATAGGGTCTTGCGATCTGGATTAATGTATAACTTTTGTATTTTTGGGCTTCCAAATTAAGCCTGATTGTCTTTTGAAATTGGCATTCTATCTTGCTGTCACTGAATTTCCATCCTCTTTTACAGTCACATATCCTCACCAAATTCACCTACCCCTATCCCCCTTTTTCCCTGTCCTCTCGGGCACCATTGCGTACTGAATTTCTTTTGACAAATGTATAACATAATTTCTTTATGCGGCATTGTGATTAAATAACATTTGCCATTCAATTTTCTTGGACGATTGCTATTTTTGTAGAATTGTATTAGATTGAATATTTGTTTAATTAGTCCTAACATTATTCAGACTTATCTACGGGTCAAACCTTTATTTCCCAAACTTGTCCTTAAAGGTGTGATCAAAGCACTGGTTCTAGCTAGGCTTTACTCTGCACTTTGCACTTCTGAAAGCTTCTTTATATGCAACTGCTTTCATGGTCTCGAGCAGTGGGCACTCTGACCATATGTCACCTCTGTGTTAAACACAATAAAATTGCCCGCTATTGATGACAGATCCACAAAGATGCTTGTCAGACTATTTGGCAAAGTAGCTGAAGATATCAGAAGACTCTCTTTTTTTCATTTTTTTTATTGCTTTCATTGATTTATCCACATTTTTGAAACATATATGCAACAAAGCTGTTACAACATATCACACAAATTACAAAACCAACGCATAATTGTCAAAATAACAGTATGACAAAAGAGAGGTTAGCAACCTTAATGATTGCGGAAAGAAAAAAAAATGCCAACTTATAGCTCACCTATTGACCCCAACCCTATCGTCCACAGCATCTAAATCCACCTCAGCCCTTTTGTCTTAAATGTTTCCTTGCACGATCCCTCTTGCAAAGGGGCAGCTTCAACAATAAATATCCAAGAACTGTTTAAACCAGGTAATAGACAGTGGAGGGTTCGGGTCTAGCCAAAAATGCACACCCAGAATCTTAGCAGTTGGAATTATAAAGAAAACAATACCTTTCAACTTAAAGGGTACTTCATACCATCTCCCAAAGATGGTCAGCTGAGTGGATAGGTAAATGCGACTTAGAGTAACCCTAGAGGTTTCCTCACAGAACGGCTGCGAATATTGCTTCAATACACCACACGAGTCGAAAATATGCACATTGTCTGCTCCCACCGTGCCACACCTGAAGCATTTCAAACTAGACCGACATGCCCAGTTGTATAATTGGTTCAGAGTGTATCTTGAAGAATCTTAAAATGATGTATTTTCAGCCTGGATATATTCACAAATCAAATCCTCAACTGGATTGATTCCCTAACAGCATTAGTAGCCACTTGTAGTGATACTTTATGAGTCCATTTGAAGGCTAAGGTAGATATATTGTCGCAATGGTTCGAATTTAGCAATTTATAAAACTGACTAATCCTCCCTCTTCCATGGGTTCTGTGCAACAATACAATACACCATACATGAGTCAACATCAGAGGAATCTCATCAGTCTTGGAGCACTGATACTCTTCTTTTAGAAATCTGTGAATTCCACAAAAAAGCACCTTGAATCGGTCTTTCTCTGACTGCTTCCAAAGTCTGGAAGCCCTTTAAGCCTGCTCTTTACACCACTTCTTCAACTTCAAATGACAACTGAAATACTTTCTTTTTGAACACAACATCCTGCCACTAGCCACTCTGCTGAACCTTACCAATTTACAGTTTTTTTAACTGTGATTCTCATGATTATATTATTGGTGGTAAGGATTGGACTAATCTAAAAGGCAATCTGGCAGTGCCAGTAAGCCTGATCTAAGAGGGTAGTGTGCGGGCCAGTTGTTTGGCTGTTTCTGGCCTTCTTTTATTATCTGATGAGCCCATGTTTCCTTCTCATTTCACTTATATTACCACAATTATTGTCTGTAGCAAGAACAAATGCATGCAGTCTCCCCCTGTCTTGCAAAACACACATACAGTGTATCCTTACACATTCAAAACTGCCCTGATTTGCAAATGTGGGTCATTTATTTAGATTCTGACTCAATAAGGAAGTGGGTGGCACTTTTATTTTGATGCTTGGGTCTATTTTCTGCTGCAGTCTGACCCTGCTGGTGGTTGGTACATAATTTGAGTTGATTTATACCCGCGAACCAACTAACTACATCTCTGTACATATTTGTTTGACATTGCTTGGTCTTTTATTTGTTATTGGTTATCAAATTATACAAATCCATCATAGTTATTGTTGGTCATTGTAATTCACATATATTTGCAATATGAAATTAACATGTTAGTATCGAATAAAAAAACAAGCACCAAACGTCCAGCATCTTAATAAAACTGCATCGCACACTTATTAAACAATTGAAATGCAATCAGCATATGTCTACGGAGTCTATCCCTATTTATTCCTAGAGCAAGCGACGCCTAGAGGTCCCAAGGAGTCCTGATCTCTAAAAAACGTAGGAACATTTTGGTCTTTTATACTTCATACCTTTGCAATTTTTGACCTTTGATATGTGAACTTTGAGCACATTCTACTTGAATTGGTTTGCCCTTTTTCACTGACACTATTTACTTTTAAAACACTGTTCACACAGTGGTGAGGTTCGTCTGTTTTGGACCTTATTGCATGTTCATGTCTTATGCTACTGATTATTTCCTGTTCTGTTGTTTCCTGCTATATTTGGATGCATCTGTAAAATGCCCTGCTGTTCGTGAGCCTTGTACACTTCCTTTACAAACTCTCAATGAATAAATACGGTGGTAGTGGGAGCACATAAGGTATGGAAGACAGTACGGAGGATGTTAGAGATTCCGGGGATATGTTTTTATACCCCTACTAATTCCACAACAATGCTCCATGCTATATTTTGGGATCTTAGAATGAATAAATGGAGGGCTAAGGGTATATTGCAATTAGGAGATGTATTTGATGAAGAAGGACTTTCTTCATTTTCTTCCTTAGCGGACGGATTTGGTTTGCAAAAAAATGATTTTGTAAAATATTTGCAAATGTGGGACTACCTATGGAAACACCAGCAGCAGAGTGGGATGGAAACTAGCCCTCTAGTTGAGGCAGTAAAAGGGATAGCTAAAATAGGGGTACTGTATGGTATGTTGTTTGATACACAGCAGGATGATCTGGAAGCCCAAGATAGGAAATGGTGTGCTCAGCTAGGACAAGAAGGGGGAGTAAATGCAACAATCAATAGATATTGTGGAAAACATTTTGGTTTCAGCCAATTTGAAATCGCCCAACATTTCAGGGCACTCTTTAGCATATATCATGCACCGGCGAGGATGATGAAATGTGGGGGATATAATGAAGGGAAGTGTTTTAGATGTGCGATGGAGAGGGAGGATATCACTCATATCCTTTATGTTTGTACTTAACCCAATGGAGCATATTGAGAGGTTTGTGTCTGAAATTACAGGGGTAGATATTCATATAACAATAGATCTTATATTACCAGAAGTTGGTGACACTCTTAAGCGGGGCTAACTGGGGTATCCATTCAGATATTTAATATTTATTCCTGTAGCAGTAGCTCAGTTATGTGTTGCGTCAGTATAGCTGCAGTAGGATGCCTCTTCGTTTGAGATATGGCGGGCTAAATTTTATAAATTTTGAATTTAGAGCTCAGCCTTTATGCTCTCAAATCAATTAAAAGTCAAAAATTGGGCACTGAGATATTGGAGCCTATGATAGAGCATATGAAATTATATTGCTGTCTATTAAGTTTTTACCATACCATGTTTGTCACATGTCTATGTTTTGTGTAACTGATAGCCACTATGTTGTACATTTTATATAGTATGTAAGTTATGTGGCTGCTTTTGGCTTCTAATGCTTAGTGTTAAAGTACTTATGTAACTGATCTTGATCGCCATTTGCTATGGATTGAAAATCTTAAATAAATAAATAAAATAAAATACATAAATATGTCTTGTTCTTTTTTTGACTGCCTTGAGCGTCTTGTTTACCTTTTGTTTGCTCATAGCTTAAACTTTAGAACTACATTAGACCTAGCATTGAATGCTTAAAACACTGCCTTTGAGAGCACATTTATTCTCACAGAAATTCTGCCATAGGACCAGAATTTCCATGTGACAAAATCCCAACCCCTCACAGACGTGCGAGTGATCCTTGTCCCGGCCGACCTGATCCCCTTATACTCACTGAATACACTGAAAGCACTAATAGTGCAACTCGGCCGCAGTTTAGTATATCTCCTATAACACATAGTTTATCATAAACATATTATTTGGCCATTGTAAACCATAAAGCGTAATTGGACAGTATTTACACAGTCATTGTTCCCACTGTTACTTTGCCCTAATGACTTGCCCCATTTCTGCGCGATGGACCCATAGCAGGTGTCTAGGGTTTGCGGGTTCTAGGCTTTCCTTGATACCGTAATATGTGTGGGTGGCCGTCAGGTCTGAGGGGCTGCTACTGTCATGTCTGCCTGAACCTGACCCTTGCTGACCAATCGCTTGCTCCCAGCGCCCATGCCATGAGGCATCCTCAGAACACTGACCAATCATCTCTCCCAGTGCCCTTGCCGTGAGGCATCCGATAGGAAATGTTTGAGCCTCTCTTTTTAGTGGGCTACTGGGCTACTTTTTGTAGTTTGTGTTTGTCTTTGCGTGTTGTCTCTGCTGTCCAATCAGAGGCGCAACTAGAGCCAAATTTCGGGGGGGGGGGGCTGAAACTTCAATCAGTAGGCAGAGTGGAGCTGCAGGGCCTCCAACAAGGGGTGAAACAACAGCAAAGCCTAATTAACATTCAAATGGTCTTTTAAAGACCTGTGAAACGTTCGGGTGCGGCTCTGTGTGGGCCCGGGAACTGTCTCATCCCGGGCTGCCACACAGGGGAGGGGGGGGGGGCTGAAGCCCGGTAAATCCAATGGGTGTTGCGCGCCTGTGTCCAATCTACCAATTCACTTGCGGCTGTGACACTCGCATTCCGGTGTGGGTGGGTGATATTTCCTGTGAAGAGGTCAATTGTGCAGGAGGGTCCCCGTGGCCATGCCTATGACCTCTGCCTTCTCGACCCCCCTTCTGCCGCAATGACCAGTTCACAGGACGCACCCAATTGTTGACTTGCATTTTTTTGTGGGCTTTTCCTCCCGATCCTGCAGACCCTCGCCCTCGATTGGCATTCATCGGGGGCCCTTATGTGGTCCGTCTTTGCCTTCCCAGCCTTTCTGAGGGTAAAATCCCACCAGTTGCTCTAAATCTAGAATTACATTTTGCCCCGCTGAATGAAGTTTGGCATAGAAGTATATATATTTTTAAAATAGGCCTTTCATTTGTAAGTACCTTGTCTCCAGAAGGGACCTGTCTTCTAAATCACGTTTGCAAAAGTGTAGTTTTATTTATGTATTGTTTGATCTAGGAGATACATGGCTAGGAGATAGGAGATACATGGCTGTACACCATTTTATAAAAAGTATTTACTGTCAAAATATTTGTAAGCAATAATTAATATCCATTACAAGAACCCCTCACTTTTCATAATTTCATCGAATATTTTACAAGATTTACTATTTTTGAACATAATTGAATATCTTTATACTGCGTTATAAAATATCATTTTCTTTACCTTTCGGAATGTTGTTTGTCTGATATTTAAAAAGGTATTCTTTCCTTGATTTGCTTAAAGCATTGCAATAAGATGTATTTAGCTCTGATCGGTACCTAGGCTTGGACGAGAATGAGTCTCATCATGTCTTCCATCGTCCATTTTCCAATACACGTGGTTATTAAAAGTAAAGCCGAAAACATTATTTCTAAGCAGAAACATGTATGAAGACATTCTGCAGCTTTAATTAAAACGTTAAAGGAATGCGAAGAGCAATTAGGCTCTATGACAATTGCTGCTGATTTAAAACAGACGGTAAATGACGACAGAAAGGACAACCATGCTGAAACGAATGATTTCCCCTTCCTGGGTTCTATGGGACCTGCTGGTGGGGATTAATTCAACAACATCTGCAAGAGATTGCAAAGCACCAGTTCATTTCACGCTGTGGTCATGCACCATGGAAGGCGCAGAGCTGCAAATCCGCCCAGTGAAGGGGAAACAGCGGGGAGCTGCTGCGCTGACCCATGTACTGGAAGGTAAATTCAGCAGCTGCCACAGCATGGGTGTGAGCCTTTCTTTCCTGCTCTATATATCATGTAATGTAATACATTTCTCTTCATACTGTGTGCTGTAAAGTATCTTGTTGGATGTAAATCAGAAAAAAGCAAAGAAATGATTGCTAAGTGTGTTCATGTCTCCAGGCCAAACACTTCCCGCATACCTCGCGTCTTGCATAGCGTGTTTTTAGACTTCTGAGCGGAGGTCAAACAGCAGGTGATCTTGACTGTGCAAAGTGATGCAAACAGGTTTAAAGTGTGGTAGATTAATAGAGATAGGGAGGTGACATGGGTGTCTGCAGCACTGTAGTGTTCTTTCATGCCTGATAGATGTTGGCATATTATATAACTGGAATGTGATGTGGGATCCAGGATTATGGAGTAGAAATGAGACAATGTTTTTATTAGAACATTGGAATGTTGGGAGCTCCATTGAAAACAATGGAGTGCTCAGGGCTTATAATGGCTGGTCTAAGCCTGGAGCTCCAACATTCCAATGTTTCTTTGTTCACAGCTCTGGCTGTGAACAAAGGCTTCAGGGAGCCTGAGGGGATTCCAATCACCTCACGCTTCCAAAAGGCTTTGTTTTTTAGTTAGAACATTCTGTCCCCTAGTGACAGAATGTTCTAATAGCCTTATAGCCCTTCGTAGATGGGCTATACCGCTATAAAAGTCCCTCTCCCTTGTTAAAGGCCCTCGCCTTCGGCTCGGGGCCTTTAACGCTGGAGAGGGCCTTTAATAGCCGGTATAGCCCTCTACGGCGGGCTATAAGGCTATATTAAAAGAGTTGTTAAACTTTCCAAGTATTTCAGGAATGCACAAACACATTGTGGCAAAACAAACCAAAATTCTTGAATCGTAATTATGTCTGTTAATGTAGTTGGGCGAGAAATTTCCCTGCACGGTGAACAGGTGTGTTGCCCTGCACTGAGTGACTGAGTCATTGTGAATCCGGTACCCTGATTTTTTTCCTTTTTGCCCCTGGTGTCATGGCAATCTAGAGTGTGCGCAGAGTCCATACGAGTGTCCAGTACAATGCAAGGTCCCGCCCTGTCCTGTGACCTGTAGGGGTGCACCAAGCGTGTCCTCATATAGAGACAGTGGATGCTATCCCTGTCCTGGGTGTGTCGGGTAAGGAGGTGGGGGCAATATACAATGTTTCGTGATTTATGATTTGTCCAGAACTTTTTTTTAGTGTTTGTGAAAGCATGGTCTATTGCCCCTTTCGTATAAAGTGTTGCTGTCCTGTGAAATCCAGATTCTTTAATTAGTATCCTGTGTACATATGTGTGTCAGTGTGTGTATGATCCTGGCAATGTAATAGGATTCTAGGGGCCCTATGCACAAAGGAAAATGTATATGTGTAGATTTACTCACGTATAAACTTATTACTGCATCTATTAGTAACATAGCACTTCTTTGGAATTCACCATTTCCAACTGTAAATTTACTACTATGTGCAAAACTTACCCCTGCTCAAAACAGGGGGTGGAGCCTGCTAGAACAAGATTTATGAACTTAAGTTACTTCTAGTAACTTTTCACACAAAGTGGGCAGAGATATCTGTACAGTAAAGTATAAGGGCAAATAATATAGATTAATAATTAATAAAAAATATTTCCATGTAAAATAAAAAATGTAAATTAACTTAAAATAAATATAATTAAACTAGAACTTTTTAAAAATGAACGTTACAGCACAATAACTCAGCAAGTTAAATGGTGCACGCAACTTTTTTTTAGGAACTCAAGCAGTTTGAGCGATCCATTGACTGTGGCCCTCTACAGCTCTCCACGGCGCTGCAATTTCTGTGGCACAAATTCACCTTGTTGTTCATTGTACACAGGGAGACCTTCCATGACACGGGAGCAGGCACCCTATAAGATGGGTGGGGCTACTTTTCTTCCACTCACTACTATGTTGATGGTTATTTTTCCGATGATCTCTGGATGGTTAGCTCGAAAATCCAGTAACTGAAGGTTTGCCCATCATTGGGAAGTACATAGCTGCTGGCAATCCCAGCCCTGCTACATCTATCAGAAGTGGTGGCACAATAGATAAATGTATTGTCTGTGTAGTGGATGTGCTAAACAATTAAATTGAGCTAGCTGAGAGGCGATTTTCCCTGGGAAGTTGTTTTGGATGGTACATCTATTACTACCATTAACAGCGACATTAGAATTGACCATCTTATCACTGCTGTTTCAGATGTCAGTGTGACCCCTATCCTTGCAGAGCATCCCCTCCAAATCTGAACTCCCCCTATTGCAAAGTCCATAGTCAGGTGGAAAAAGAGGAGGCAGAAGATGCAGAGAATCCAGAAACTCCTTCACTATTCCTTTTGACAGTGCCCTGTGGGAAATAACTCTTGCTGATATTATGTGTCATAGATGGAAAGCACTCATTAAAGATTTCATCAAGCCACTTGAGCAGAGATTGACTAAAATTGACCTATCTATGAGCAACAAGGAGGAAGTGAGGGAACATGCATGGGGCGAAGTGCAGCCAGCTATAGTTGACCACAGCAGCTCCATAACCACAGCAGATTTAAGGAGCGCAGCCAGGCAACAGAGCTAACATAAACCAAGATGGCCAACACAGGACAGGCTCTAAGAGACAATGGATACAATATGCCCAGTGCCACAACTTGGCATGGATAGGAACGGACCTTTGGCGTATAGAGGCAGCCCGCCTAACTTGGTTAACATAAGGTCATTCAGTCCCACCAGCTGCCAATAATTAACCTCCACCGGCGGCTTGCCTCTACATTCTAACGTTGGTGAACTTTCCACCTATAGCTGATGGGCACCATAAAAACTTTTCCCAACTCAAGAACAAGGTCACTTACTGACTTAACAAACATTTGGACTTTAGCTACAGGAGATTTAGTCAAGTCATATATATCAGACGGGTCAAGTGAGTTGGTCCGGTGCCATCAGTATTTGAGGGAAAGATGAATGTGGGCAACTTTCGAACCCCCAATTGGGTACAATTTTCTAGGACCAATGTCAGTGGGAAAAATCTTGTGAAGTTTGTTACAGAGAGGGATCTGATTGATATCCATGAACATCTCTCAGGAAGTTCACCTTTTGTGCCTTCTTTCTTTGGCTGATGTTGTGCTAGCACCACTGATTATATATATATTTATCTTTATCCCTTCATATATTTGTTTACTTGACACTAAGGGCCTTATTACTATGTCGAGCGGACACCGTCCCAGATACAGGTCTCACTGACCTCTGGTCGGTGGTCCTGACTGCTGAGTTATGATGCGACTGGACATGGTGCGGTCACAAGCACCCCTTCCTGCTTGGGAGCTTGTGCTGTGGTCGAAAACCGACCACAGCGAAGCCCCCATACAGTAAAGAGAATTTGTGTTCATCCCTGCACCTCATGGCAAGCACCTCAAGGTGCCTGCCATGCAGTGCAGGGATCAACAGGGGGGGCATTATAGGTGCTCCCTCGGCCCCCAACCAGATGCCACAGGAAGAAGGTGGCCATGCTAGGAGTCCACAAATCCGATCTCCAACCGGCTTTCCATGTTGGAAAACTGGCATGGAAAGCATGTCAGAAACAGGGCATCGTAATCCGGATGGCGTAAAACGCCATCCATAGGGCTGATGTGCTGGTTCTGACTGGCAGGAGGGCTCCTTGAGCCCATTGAAAGTCAGTCAGAATGTCTGGCCGGTTTCAAAACTGTCAGCCTCTATTGTAATGAGGCTGTCGGTTTTGAAACCACGATGAGGCTCAAAAAGCCTCAGAACTGTTTTCAGAGGCTTTCTGAGCCTCCCAATAATCTGCCCCTTAGGCTACTGAAAAGATGATGGTCACATGTAGTGACCAACCATTACACACAGAACAATTCATTTATGTGGAAAGTCATCTGTGAGTGTAGAATTTTCATAAAGTATGCATAACTTGTGTTTCTATATTTGTAATAACAAGATGCTGTGAAATGGCATATCGTAGTGGGGCGCCAAAGAATTGTGGCAGAAAAGTACACCTAAATGATATGGATGTAAGTGTAAAAAAAGTGCATAAAATGTAAAACAAACATAATTATTATTCTCCATTTTCACATGTGGTTGAAGAAAGGGGAAACATTCAAATTGAAAGATTTTCTTTGAAATGGAAAAAAGGAAAAAAAAGGCATTGGTGCCTTTTTGCAATTTTTTGCTAATTTGCATATATCGGGGCTGAATACAATGTCGGTCGGAAAGCAATCCGACCCACTCCTTGTAGGAATAGTTTCTGACCAACTCAGGTTCGGCAAGTCCAACCGACCGATTACGAAATTTCCTTATACCGTTCAGTCGGACTCCCATTGACTTTAATGGGAGCCTGTGTTCCGACCGACAACACAGGCTTCCATTGAAAAAAGGTGTGGTTGCAGAAAACCTTGCACCCTGTGGTAGGCAGCCCATGGTGCCTGCGACACTGTGCATGGTCATAAAGAGGGGGCCCATGGGTACTCCACAGGCCCCAACTGGAGGCCTCAGGGCCTGCTATGTGCCCCAAAAGTCCGTTTCCGACAGCCGTTCTGTGTGACAGACCGATTCGGAAAGGCTGTCAGAATCAGACATTGTAATCGGTTGGTCACAAACACTGCCCATAGAGCTGTACGATTAGGCACCAACCGATTCGGATTCTCTGAATGCTGGTTGGAACCTATTCAGAATGACTGAATGGTTACCTTCCATTGTAATCGGTCAGTCGGAAATGTTTCTGAGTCGGTTGGAAACATGGGTTCCGACATGGGTTAGGTAAATCCAAATGCCGTTCAGGGCCTTTCCGACCGACATCGTAATATGGCCCATAGGGGCATATTTACAATTACTGGCGCATCCCTGCAAATTAGCAAGGATGCACCAGTAATTGTGCGCCATGCCTCCGTCACCCATGATGCGCCACATTTACAATGCGGCGCACCATGGGGCAAAAACGGCACAGATGCGTCACACATCTGTGCCGTAAAGGTGTCGCATTGCTGGAGTTGCGTCGCATGCGCGACGCAGCTCCAGCAATTCTCTTGGGGGCCCATTCTACTAATGCTGCGTCAAGCCTTACACCTACTTCAAGCAGGCGCAGAGTTTTGACGTAGCATTGGCCTAAAAGTGACTGAGTGAAATCTTGTAGATTTCACTCAGCCACTTTTAGGAGGCGTTCCTGCACCAGAACGCCCCCCCCCCCTGCACCGGAACGCCTCCTTAAGGCGCAGGGCTTTACAACGTGATGCATCTCCCAGATGCGTCACGTTGTAAATAGCCCGCACCATGGCGCATCTTTTGCGCCACCGCTGCGTCACAAAAGTGACACAACGACGGTGCAAAAGAGGCACAAGGGGCTTGTAAATCTGCCCCAAAGTGTCTCTACAGAGTACAAACCCAACATATGTAAAGTTAGAGAATTCTGCTATGTGCCACAATTGAAAGCGAATGTGACAGCCGCTTGCTGATGTTCTTCATTACCTTCATGTCTTGTCTTCCTCCTCACAGTCATAATGACTTGGCATTCCTATTTGTGAGACAGCCGTTCTGAAAATTTCTTTCATTTGATCAATAGTTACCCTTTCAGATTTATTAAGAGGAATCTTTTATTAGTCCTTATTTTATTTTGTTAACAACAGCTAAACCTCTTTTACCCATCCCATAATGCAGGCATTCACTATCGTTAAATCTTTATTTCCAAACTTTGCTTTCCAGCAGATACCCCATTAAAACTTTGAAAACGAATTTCCCAAAAGTGCAAAGGGTAATTCTTTACTAGCCAGCATATCTTCAACCCTCGCTACAGTGGATTCTTTACCTACAAACGAAATAGAAATGAAATAGAAGGGTCACTAAAAAGAGCTTATGATGCTGTAAAGTTCTCTTTTCGCACTGCGTCATATGCAGACTATGCTGCATAATTAAAGACTTTCAGCAATTTTTTCAAATAACACAAAATGGTGAAGATGCATTGAAGTTCTAGTGAACATGGAAATTATGTCAAAATGTTTTTCTGAAACTATTTTTGAAATTCATTTCCTGTTCAGGTCTGGATCCATCCATAATCCAGTATATCTCTTCTGCTGTCCGATCTACGGGTCACAGTTCCTGGAAGCCATAATGTCACCACACATTGGAATATGAGGTAGACAAGTGCCCTTGAGAAGCTTCTCAGTAGTAAAATCCTAAATGCATAAACACCTCCTTGCTGGACGAAGACTTCAGAGGATTGAAGAACACCAGGAATCTTCAATCTGATAGTGGAATTCTTCAGGAGCGTGGAGTCAGAATCAGCAAGTGGAGGGACCCTGGAAATAAGTGAAGGAACACAACTTTGTTGCAATGAACCCTATACCTATACCAAAGTTTTAATATATTAAAATAACAGGAACAGAAAATGAAATCAAGTATCATATGACAGGAAATAAAAAGGATTAGGATAGTCATAAAGGAATCAAGGAAGAAACAGCTATGATGGAAAAAAGAGAGAAACAGGAATAAAAACCTATGCAGGACTAGCTGCAGACAGCTTTAAATGGCAACTGCAACCCCTAAAGCAGGTGGTTGCCATTTTTGAGCTGGAAGAGCAAGAAGTAGCAGCTAGGTACCCAGGACCACAAAGAAAAGCAGCCCCAGGTGATTTAAATTCGCAGCCAATAGGTGGAGACTTCATATGGAGTTTCCTAATACCCGGGCACTAAGGAACCATAGTCAGTTGCCCAGGTGGCCAAAAAGCCACAGTTACAGCAATGCTCTGATGCCACCTCTTCTAGCGCAATTGTAGTAGTTAGAAGACATTTGTGGTTAAGGCTAGGGAAAGTTGATGGGGCTCAGAGACCCCTCTTGACACATTTGCTTTCCAAAGAAGAGACGTTATTTTGGCAATAAGTCAGACGAGATATTAAAGAAGTTAGCAGAAGAAAAATGTACAACCACTTAAAAATCTCAGTTATTCATGTTTCAGAGATCACAACAACACATCAAGAGAAACACCTTTTGGTGGGAGGGCTCGTGGTCAGGGAGACACCAATGGTCCAAATGATCAGCCTGGGTAGATGGCAACAGTGAGTCTCACTGTGCCCACACCAATACCTACCACCCCAGCTGCAACACCTCAGCCACCCCTTGTCCCCTCAACCTGTATATCTAGCAAAGTTACTACCATCATTTGCCCCCCAGTCCTGGATCTTGAGGTTACAATCATCAGCACAGCAAGAGAGGATCCAGGACCCAGGGGAGAGAGCACCCTGGGTCAAGGGCACAGTCTTGAGGGGGTAGGGGTCAAGGGATGGGTTCGCTGGGGCTGCTGAGTGAGGTCACAGGGGCCACTCACACCCACGCCACCATCAACCAAGTCTTGCAAGTCCGTCATGAGTCCCAAGACGTGATGTGCCAGGTATTGATGGAAATCCAGGAGATGAAGCAGCTACAGAAGGACATGCACAAGGAACTGGCCACCCACAACACCAACATGGGCTACATAACTGTGGTGCTGTAGGACTTCAACACAACCCTGTGCTGGGTTTTCCCACCACCATCTACCTCTTCCTGTGGTCCATCTACATCCGTCCCATCTACAGCTGCAGCAACCACAGGAGGGGAGGCCCTGCCAGAAGAAGACACTAAGCCTGGACAGAGTTTGCGGAGCGGAGTTCCGTGAAGTGACAAAAAAAGTCTGCCAAGATACCCGGAGTTCCACAAACAGCGGAGTGGGTTACCTTGCGCCTTTCACACTGGTTTTTAGTGCCAGGTGTTTGTCCTTTGCTGTAAAATCAGGGTGAATTACATATCACACAGTGCAAGAGGGCGCTGCTTCTTTCTGCAGCTCGAGTAGAAGTTCTACTCGAGCGGCATGTTCCTGAATGCGAACGGAAGGTTTCTAAATGCGAGCAGTAGCTGAGTAGAGAAATCTTGCAGGGAAGTGGTGTAGTGTTGGATTTTCCTTGCTTGCACTCGCCAACTTACAACAAAAGAAAGTTTCCCTCATGACCCACATACTTTATACAATATAACATAGTTCATATCAATGTATTATGTCAAGATAGGCCAGTAACACTTTTTGTTTTTGGTATGTTTTTCCAAACTTTATTTCTTTTTTTTAAAGATATCTATCAAAAACCTTTTTATTAAAAAAATATTCTTACTTTTTTGGGGAAAATTTCTTTCTTATAAATTTATTATATTTTTCTTAGTCCATCTTTCAACATTTCAAATTTCTATACACTAAGAATAAATAAAGTTAAAACCACCCTGATATCATCATTCATACCACTTACTCATACATACATGTACCACTCATTCATTCCTCATCCAAACACTCTTTTCTGTACATAAGGTTTAGCAGAGAATCACCCTGTCTGAGTGAAGACCACAGTGAAGACCACAGAATGTTATGTGGGAATCCACGCCAGACCTGGCGTGGATTCCCACATAACATTCTGTGGTCTTCACTCAGACACAGTGATTCTCTGCTAAACCTTATATCAGGGTGGTTTTAACTTTATTTATTCTTTGTGTATAGAAATTTGAAATGTTGAAAGATGGACTAAGAAAAATATAATGAATTTATAAGAAAGAAATTTTCCAAAAAAAGGTAAGAATATTTAAAAAAAGTTTTTTGATATATAGCTTTAAAAAAAAGAAATAAAGTTTGGAAAAAACATACCAAAAACAAAAAGTGTTACTGGCATATCTCGAAGGACATAATACATTGATATGAACTATGTAATAATGTATAAAGTATGTGGGTCATGAGGGAAACTTTCTTTTGTTGTATGTATACTTTCCTCTCTTCTCCCTGGCTCTAAGTAAATTAAGAGGGGGTCCCCAAATGTATGTTTTTTGCACTTGCCAACTTACCTTTGGCAATCACAAACTGGAACAGAGTCTTTGGGAACTCTGCGACCTCTGCAGAGCACGGAGTGCGAAAAACTCAGCAAACTCTGTGAACACAGGTGAGCTCACCACCCAGGCTTAAAACACACACCTGCAGACACCTCATATGTGGAAGGATTCCAACCACTGCCAACAGAACACCTCGACCTTAATTTCCTCCAGTTTGTGTAACTCAGTTACGCTGTGGATTATTTCTGGAGAAGTTTACCTTTCTGATGGGAGTAGTATTTTGGACTTTGGACTTCAAACGATTTGGAATCTGCAACTATGGTTTCATTCACCGTGACTAACTACTTCACTGTTTTTTCTGTTTGGTCTTGTACGATGTATCTCTTCACCTTTTCCACTTCAATAAATACAGAAGTCAGCAACTCATTATCTGCTGCAGTATATCTCACATATAGCTATGTATATATACTCCCATCTGACTTTACAATGAGGATAACAACTACTTATGTAACCATGGATATGTTGCATGTACACAATGTTTATCTCAAGATCACAACCATGTTACACCAACAAATACATACAAGTGTATTGTCTCATAACAACTTTATTCCATTGTCCCAACAATAGGCTGGCATTATGTCAGAAACAGCAATTCATACATGACTCAAATATTGCATGTCAGTGATCACATTTTAAGGTGCAGACCTCCACAACATTCAAGGAGGGGATACAGCATAGATTTTCCTTTTGAGTAGGCAAAATACCATTAGTCTATATCACAAGTACTCAAAGTACGACCCGCGGGCCGGCGGCGGCCCTGCAAGCCTTCTTGGCGGCCCACAGACATTGCAGCCATTGTACCTGTTTTGAAAAAATATATATTTAAAGAGTGTCAGCAAACACCGCCGCAGCAGCGCGGACTCCGAGCCACTCTGCTCTCTTGGGGCTGGGTGATTCACAACAAAGCCTCATTAACAAGTAAATGGTCTTTTAAAGACCTGTAAAGTACTCGGGTGCAGCTGGGTGTGTGCCGGGGAAGCTGGGGTGAGGTGACAGAGGGTGACAGACAGAGGGTGACAGACAGAGGGAGACGGAGGGAGGAAGACAGAGAGAGGGAGACAGAGGGAGAGGGAGGGAGAGGGAGGGAGACAGAGAGAGGGAAACAAAGGGAGGGAAACAGAAGGAGGGAAACAGGGAGGGAGACAGAGAGAGACAGATGGAGGGAGACAGAGACAGACAGAGGGAGACAGAGGGAGAGGGGGAGAGAGAGGAAGTCAGAGAGGGAGACAGACAAAGGGAGACAGAGAGAGAGAGGGAGGGAGACAGAGAGAGGGAAACAGAGAGAGAGAGAGGGAGACAGAGAGAGTGAGTGAGACAGAAGGAGACAGGAAGAGAGGGAGGGAGAGAGAGGGAGAGAGAGAGTTAGAGAGAGGGAGGGAGACGGAGAGAGAGAAAGGGAGGGAGACATAGAGAGGGAGGGAGAGATAGAGAGAGGGAGGTAGGGAGACAGAGAGATAGAGTGAGAGAGAGAAAGATGTGTGTATGCCAGGTCTGGTGGCTCAGTGGACGAAGGCGTCCGCTGCAGGGACCTGTGTTCAACTTCATGGTCACAGTTTTTTTTTGCTCTAGCCCGCCTCCTCCCCCACTGACTCCACCCCCAACAGTGCAGCCCTTGGCCTCAAACCACTCTGTAAATTTGGCTCTGAGAAAAAGTTTGTGAGTACCCATGGTCTTTATCATCAACTGCAACCATAGGGCCTACCTCACAAATGGAATCCCACGTCGCTATCACCAATAAGCAGGCACATGGTAGTACAAAATTCTCTGATCACAAGATTATTCAAATCCAGGGTAGCCACATCAGGTGGAATGTCACAAGCAAATGCCAGTAGTGTGTCACAAGTACTTTGGCTTACAATGATGAGACACATCAACAGCTACATACAGTTTATACACAATGATGATTTAGCCAATGTGAAGAGAGGCTAGCATCATTTGGCCCCACAACAACATTTTGTTGGCGCAGGATCTATGAAAGAACTGCAATTGGATGAGACAAAAGCGGGCCCAGATAGCCACCTCTCGGGACTCTGGAGTGCCTCCACTCAATCGTCCTTTTCCAGCAGCCCCACATCAGTCTCCCACGCTTCCCTTAGGGGGCCCCAGGGGATACAGTTAGTTGTTAATAAGCTTCTTGTATGTTAGTGAGGGGACTTTATCTATCACAGGGTCCAACAATAACCTGTCTTCTAAGGGTATGTATTCGGGTATCAGTTCCGCTTCGAGCAGAGCATGTCCCGCTTGCAAATATTTATATAGATCAGTTTCTAGCATCAAGAAATGTCTACCATCAGTTCAAAATTCTCACCCCCACAGGGGCACAATCCGGGGAAGAGTCGGGGTACAAGTAGAGGTAAAAAAACATCTGAATGCTGACTTACTGAAAAGCCTTTCACAGACTCAGGGGTCCCTAGTTTCTCCACTCTCAGAGGGTCTACTTGGATCTCAAAGGTTCCTTGATCTCTGATAGCTCCCTTGCTTCCTAGACTGCAGGGAGACAGGTGCTGGCTTGCCTGATGGTGAAAAGGGTGCTTGGGTGAACAACCCGTTCATGGATAGAGCATCTCTAGCAGAGCAACCAAGTGCAGCACCTGCTGTGCTTGCCATCACACTTAAAGCTCAACTGCTGAGTGGGCAGCATTTTACCACCATCACACTGCCAAGAAGGTACTTGTGCGGCATCTGAATTTTACTAAGTTTCAGTAAAATCATCATGGAGATCACTAGAGCACAACTGAAGCAATGTGGGTTCTGGCCATCCAGAAATGTGATGTATGGGTGCCCTCTTATTTTAAACCAGGAATTTTCTAGTAGTGCACCTTAACTGCAGACTTGCAAGTGGTATCCCGACTGAGGGCCTGATTACAATGCTGGTCAGACCGACCATCCGACTGATCTGATTCTGACCGGTAAGGACTGGAAAGAGACTCCCGCAGTATTACAAAGCAACCACTGCTGCAGCAGAGGTCTCATCTACAGTGATGCACATACCCCCGAATAATTCACTGCAAGTGTGTGCAAAATCACAGGACACATGTGATATGTGCACTCATGCATGACATATGTGGGGATATCAGCAAAATGCAGCATAACTATGCTGCATACCCATTCGCCCAGCTTCAGAAAAATACGTTGCAAGCTTTTCAGCTTTTGATTTATTTTATTCTGGGATATTCACATGTAATCCAACTTTACTTTGTTCGTACACGATTAAACGGTCCAAATATCCTTATGCTTCACGTAAAATAGTTGTGCCAATCCAGGCCTCTTAATAATTCATGTCAGGACATTTAAATCATGAATTGCAGCACACATCATACTCCCAATGCATTTCGGGCATCTTTTCTTGCCCTTCGTCAGGGGAGCTGTTTAAATAAAATAAAACCCATGTTACTCTTCCACATTTCTGCTCCACGATGTTAGTTCAAACTTACATGCTGTAATCATAACCTACGTGAATTACCCTATTGAACAACAAACGGAATCACTGACCCCCGAAACCCTTCTAACTATGTTCAAAATTTATTCGACGCAGTAACCTCCCCCTCTCCAACCTCGCTGTTAAATCTGCCAAAACTGTACCTGCATTGCTAAATAAACAATCAACAGTCCCAGTGCATTAAATGTGACCTCAAAATCAATAAAACCCTATTCCAAACTATCCAACAAAAATTAAATGCCTGTATTCTGTTCCTGTGCCCTTAAGCAAAAAGCCTTCATGGTTTACTGAATTCTAATTTACCTGTTTAAGGACGTTTGCTCGCATCTGCTCTATGTTCTCTTTTTTACCAAATGCTCAAACAACCCTGACGTTGCTCTATGCGCTATTTAAGCTGTTACTTTCGCGCCACTTCTACCCGTGAAGTAGATTGACTCGCCCTGAGATTACTCAATAGAAACCATCAATCCATTCCCCCTTGTGGGGATATACCTTGTGCACCATGTACCCTTTAGCTGGAGTGTGGAAATCTGTGCAAAGCCCAGTCAATGGGGATACATGCCACTTATGTACTTACCTGCATGCCGGTGCCCACAGGGTCATAGTCTTCGGGGTTCAGCTGTCAAGGTGTAGGGGGGACCTGCAAAAAAGGATACATGCTGGAGACTGTCGGGGAGAAGCTGACTCGGGTGAGAATGCACCCCAAATTCATTGTTTCCAACAACCCAAAGCAGGTGGTCAGACTGCCATGGTTGGATTGCCGGAAACACACATAGTAATCCGGATGGCGGTCAGCGATCCCTGTACTGCCCTATGGATTCTGTTTTTCCCAGATCGCCGTTTCAGCAGTTGGAGAAAGGCTATTTGAGTCAGCGGTCTTTCAGTGGTCAGTCAGAGTAAAGGAGGCATGCATCCTAATCCAGTGGTTGGACCGACTGCTTCAGACGAGACCACAGTGGTCAGACAGCCTCCGACAGGACTGCGGAACCCAAAGATCCTGCATCGTAACCAGGCCCTGAGTCAGGAGAAGCTGGCATGTGCAGCTCAACAATGAGCAACCATCTTCCCCCAAGGCTACAAGAGGTGCATCTTAAAAATATTTTGAAAAGAATTGCTGAGATCATCATCATTTTTTTTCATTGATGAGTAAGTGCACCATGCAAGATAAATTCATGGCCAATACTGCATAATAAAATCAAATCCAAAAATGGCTACTTTTTCTTTAAATTTGGCATTCCTAAAGCTTTAGAAAACTTGCATCAGTGTGTTTATCTTTCAAAATAAGGGAGAGATGAATATGAGCAGCTATGATGTATGTGTCAGTATGTGTATAACATGGTAATTATTTTGTATCCCTTTGGGTTATGCTCATATGCCTGTCTGTCCATCTGCACAAAGTTGGGCAGTTGCATAATGGAGCATCATGTGAAAGCAGAGGGCACAGATAAGAATTTCAGCACCTACTCTTAAATGAACATAGCTATTTGAAACTGAGGTGTACTCCAAGGAAGCAATACAGACACAAATAGCAAGCCTGAAATCTGTAAGAGAACTGGCAGGATGTATCTCGAAGCAAGAAGCAAATTTCCTTATGGCAGATAAACCTATCTCCTGTACTTTTACACACTCTCAAAAACACAGAAAGAAATGCTCCCCAAGCCCCACAGAGATACCAGCTGTCTCATATATTTATTCAATCATAGAACCTCTCTTGGAATTTTGTGATAATTTTGTTTGCCGAGAAGTGCAGAAGGTACCCTTCTGTCTGAAGAGTACCAAAGTTACCCTGACCATCCCAAATACTTACTATTTAACACATAGAGGCCGATAATGATGTCGGTTGGAAAGCGTGCGGTCGTAGGCTTTCTGACCAACATCTCTGGTTTTAATTTCGACTGCCTAATAACAATGTAGGTGGTCCAAAAAGAAACCGGCCGTTCATTCTGGCTGGATTCCGACAGCCTCAAGGAGCCCATCAGCCAGTCAAAGGCCCCAACATAATCCCTCAGGAAGACGTTTCCGCTGTCAGAATTATGTTTTCAGTTTCCAACAGTCTTTCCTACATGGAAAGTCTGTCAGAAACAGACTTTGTGGGCCGCTAGCAGTGCCCCCATTCCTTAAGAGCCTCTGGTTGGGGGCCGAGGGGGCCCCTATGGTGCCCCCAGTTAATCCCTGCACCATGTGGCCGGCACCTTGAGGTACCTGCCACGCTGTGCAGGGATTAACAGAATCTCCCATTTCTCCATGGGAGCTTTTCCTATGGCCAGTTTACAGCCGCAACACAAGCACCCATTGGGAAATGGGAGTATGTGACCACACCATGTGCGGACGCATTTTAATGGTGGTGTCAGGAGCGTCAACCAGAGTTTGGCCTGTCCTGACACCACGGCGCTCCATCTGACATCGTAATCAGGCCCTTAATGTGTGGTAGTGATGAGTATTGATGTAGAAGTTTACACAAGTTTTCCTCAATAAGCCACCCTGAAAGTAGTCGAAGACATTTTGAGAAATACAAACTAGCCTTCATTAGGACCTGATTTACTTTTGTAATGGAATTGGCTGACCTTACCTTGAACAAAAACTCCTTTAAATTTGAGAATGATATTTACCACCAACGGTAAGGTTGTTTAGTGAGCTGTACTCTTGCACCAAGTCTGGCAAATTTATATGCCCTTCACTTTACAACAGAAAGTAATTAAAAGGCTCAGAGATATTGGTAAATCACACTAGTCCCCATTTAAACATCACCAACCTCAAAAGCATGGAATAACTAACCTTCCTAAGTCAATGCTAAACAACTTTAGAGGTTGGTCTCCACAGCAAGAGCTACATCAAAGGAACAGACAAAAATCAGTTTTTAAGGTTTGACAGCCTCAACACAAGAACACTACAGCTAATCATACCTTTCAGTCAATTATTACATATAAACAGCAACTGTACTAACAATATAACATTTTTAGAAGAACGGGATATACTCATTAAAAAACTATTAGCCAGAAAGTACCTCTAAAAATAATCTTTAGAAAACAACGAAAAGAGCACATAATCATAAGAGGGATGCCCATCTAAAGGCACGCTCAAAAGAAATGGTAGAAAAAAATTACATCTGCAACAACTTACTCTTCCATCTCCAACAGTATCAAAAAGATACTAGATATACTTTGAAGGACTCTAAATGTACCCATTGAATCAATGGGATAACCCAACAAAAGTCAAAATACCTGGGTAACAATTGGTAAAGAAACAAGGTGGTCCTTTACATTACTTAATCATCAATGAATGAATAAAATGAACTTTTCGCTGTGGTCTTTCAATCCTAAAATGAAAAGGAAAAATGGAGACAACACAAAACTCAACAGCCAGATACATATACCATTGGTAGATGGTTAAGCCAATTTTATGAAAAATCAATTTTCAAAACATTCAAGGCAAGATATGAAACAATTAGGCACACCATTAATCGGTGAGTGCCCCCCTCTCTCTCTTTTTTGAAATCAGATGTTAATTGACTAATTGTTTTGGTGCCATTGGAGACAGGCCCTCAGCCAGATTTTACTTTGTGTTTGCAGGTCGCCTTGAACTATTATTGGTGACCTATCTGCATTTCTTTTGAACCTGGGTTAAGTACTTTAATTATTGTTTTATTCCCCTCAATTGGATGAGAAGCTGGGATAAATAATTAATATATTATAATAATTTCCTTCCCAGGTACTTTCCCGCTTTTCCGTCCCATCCCCTCCTGTCCTGAAGAAGACCCGTAGCAGAGGTGTTGATCTTCCCTCAATTGCACCAGGGTCGAAACATCGACGCTTACCCCCCTTTTTTAACTTGTGTTTAGGGGCCTGCACCCTTGTGCCCCTTCCCGCCCCCCTTGTTTTGAATTGTATTGTGGGCAGGCTCCTTTGTTATGGATCTAAAATAACTGGATTTTAGCTTTGTCTCAGACATTTGGTTAAATTTCTTCTTCACTCACTTGATCACGTACCTTTTCACCCTTCATGCTGCATCTAGCAGTTCTTTTCTCAATTGAAATGGTTTTTTAAATATTGCTGTTCTGTAAATAAATTGGTTGCATTTGAATATTTTGAAAATTGATTTTTCATAAAATTGGCTTAACCATCTACCAATGGTGTATGTATCTGCCTGTTGAGTTTTGTGTTGTCTCCTTTTTTCCTTTTCATTTTAGGATTGAAAGACAACAGTGAAAAGTTCATTTTATTCATTCATTGATGATTAAGTAATGTAAAGGACCACCTTGTTTTCTTTACGGATTCTAAATGTAAGCAAAAAGGCAATACGACAAACCATGTTTTGCTTTTAAAAGGCAGAATTGTAAAGAACAAACTAGGGCCCTATTACGAGTTTGGTGGTGCGAGAGCGGGACAGCCAAGTCACGCTCCACTCCCACATATACAAACCAGAGTGTGCACTGCCTGCCACATTACGACTTTTACAGTCACTGGGGGGTGGTTCTTTGGAGGTCCCACGGTGGTGTCTATGAAATAGGCAACGCAATGGAAACGTCAAAGGCAGTACCCCACTGCATGGACTGGTGCAGTCCATGCTGTGCAGGTACTGGGGTGCATGCACACAGCGGGCACAATATGTGCCCCCCCTGCATGCACCCCATGGCCCGAGGCAACAAGGGGTCCTGTAGGGCCCCCTTCATTTCCTCTCCAGCGTGGTTTTCATGGAGTAGCAACAGCCATGAAAACTGATGCAGAGAGGAAACTCGAAATATGCTTGGTGTGACTTTGGCGGCCCCACTGTCAGGAAATCCCTGCACCGTCAGGGAAAAGACATCCGCGACTTCAACGGACTACAACTCCCAGAAGGCAAAGCGGGAGGAGCGTTATGCAACTCAGAGTAGTGGTTGCATAACGCAATTACAATACGCCTATATAGGCGGTACTTGAAGGAAGAATGGGGTCGGATATTCTAGTATCCACACGGCCTTCCACCAAGCTGTTCCTGTGCACCCGCAGAGAGAAGACTTCCCAGCAGGATCCTAGGACAAAGACGGAGGTGGGTCGAGAGAGTCTCCCCGCGCCGCTCTTTGTTAGTCCGCCCTGTTTCTTCTCGGTGAGCCGCCAGGAAAGCTTCCTTGCCGCTTCTGACTCGGACGAGTCGGGAAGCCTGCCATTGATATCGGAATCCAACACCGGGGCAGACGCTGGTGTGAGCCGTAGCTCCCAGCCTGTCCCCTAACTATGGGAGACTCCAGCTGTTACGCACACCAGGAGGTGTTTGCCGCCTACCGGCTGTAGAGTTTCCGACGACGATAGAGCGGCTGCTCTCGTCACCAGCATCTGGCATTATTGGGACAACGGTGACGCATCACCAGGAGGTGAAGCAGTGTCCCGTTGTAGAAGAGGAAGAGGTCGAGCGGCTGCTCCCTTCAGGTCGAGACCCCGGCTTGGTGTCTCCCTGACTCCTCTGTAAACAAGGTCGAGCGGCTGCTCCCTTCAGGTCGAGACCCCGGCTGGGTGTCTCCCTGACTCCTCTGTGAGAAACGGCTGTTTCCACAAGCCCCTCAAAACACATCGAGTGGCATTGCCGGCTACTGTGTTTCTGCCCTCTGTTGGCATACGCCGGGACCGGCGTATTTGCAGAGGACAGGGTAACGTATACCGGCTGGGGGTGACCAGTAACTATTTACTTTATTGTTTTCTTGTATATTGAATTACTATACAAATAAATCACCAAACCTAGAGCCGTGTTGTGTCCTGTTTTGTGGTGTCTGTGGCGACCCCGAGACCCCGAGGTGTTACAAACTATCCGACCCATAACCTTAACAGTCTCCTGGTCATTTACGGACATGGCAACACTGGATGACGTCCTGGCCGCATTGGCCTCAATGCAAATAGAGCTCGCGGCCTCAAGGCAGGAAACCGCAGATGTGCGGGCTAGGCTGGATGCCATACAAACAGACCCTTTAACGCCCAGCGCTTCCCGCACGACACAGAGCCCATCAGTGGTGGTGGAAATGCCGGTTGCTATTCCCTTGGCAACCCCGGAGAGATACAACAGAGACCCCAACATCGTGCAAGTGTTCCTTACGCAGGTGGCCCTGCATTTGTCTTGCAAGCCTAAGGCGTTCCCGATGAGCCAAGCCAGGGTGGCTTTTCTAATATCTTACTTGGCTGGTAACGCTGCACAGTGGGCTGTACCATTGGTGAGCCGTGACGACCCCATCATCTGTGACTGGGGGGCATTTCGCGAGGAATTCCTCAAGGTGTTTGACAGAAGGGCAGACTCATACACCGCGGACCGCGAGATGTTGGAATTAAGACAAGGGTCTAACGATCTAGTGCAATACCTCAATGTGTTTCGCAGACTGGTGGCTGAAACCAAGTGGCCAGTAGCAAAACAAACTGCGCTGTTTCACCAAGGGTTGTGTGACAAGCTAAAAGATGTGCTTGGTCAAATCAACCCACAACCCAAGACATGTGAGGGCCTTATCAACCTGGTGTTGAGGTTGGATCACCGGCTAAGCGACAGAAGAGGCGACACCAGAAGAAAAGGGAAAGCTCTTCCGTCTTATACAATGGTGGGAAGTCCGGAACCCACAGCCCCAACCAAGGGTGAACCCATGGACATCGGTGCCATTAGAGCGAGTCTCACGGCAACGGAGAAGGAATCCCGCCGTAAACAGGGACTGTGCCTGTACTGCGGCAAGAAGGGACACTATGTTCGGGAGTGTCCGGCCAAGCCAAAAAATACACGATATAGGAACAACCGGTCGGTGACAGCGGTGTTGGACGTCCCGGCGGAAAACTAGAGGACTCCCAGACCAACGAAGGGGCATCTAGGAGTCACGGTTACATTCCTTCACTGTCTAATTCTGTGTCCAAGGGACAAAGGCACTTGTTCATCACGGTGCAAGTGGGAGTGCACGACCAGTGGGTACCTGTGGTGGCCATGGTGGATTCGGGGGAGACAGGCATGTTCATGGACAGTAACGAGGCGAACAGGCTGGGGCTGGTGCTTCTTCCCAAGGCTGTTCCAGAAGACGTATACGCCGTGGGCGGAAGACACTTGGTGACCGGGCCCATAGGGCAGCACACAGGGGATCTACTGATGAAGTACGGACGGAGCCATCTGGAAAAGATAGACTTCAACATTATCAGGGCACCTCAATACGGGGTCATATTGGGACTTCCATGGTTACAGAAGCATAACCTTTCCGTCGATTGGCCTATGCATACCATCGAGATGAAATCCGCGTTTTGCCGGTTGCACTGCGGGAAGAAACAAGAACAACCCCTCACAGATGCGAGCGGAAGTCAGACGGTAGCCACGGCAGCGGAAAAGGATGGTATGCTCCCCAGAACTTATCACAGATACGAAGATGTGTTTGATGAAGTGAAGGCCGAGGTGCTCCCTCCACAACGAATATACGACTGTCAGATCGATCTGGTCCCAGGAGCCAACGTGCCCAGCGGCAGATTGTATGCGTTAACAGAACCGGAAAACGTGCATCTCAGAGGGTATCTGGATAAACTCTTGGGGCTGGGTTTCATAAGACCGTCCAAATCCCCCGCCGCCTCGCTGCTCTTCTTCATTCCGAAGGCTAACGGGGAACTGAGGGCCTGTGTGGACTTCAGGGAGTTGAATGCCATTACCATAAAGAACCGCTACCCCTTACCACTCATAAGTGTTCTCCTGGAGCAGGTCAAGAGGGCAAGGATTTTCACCAAGTTGGATTTGAGAGGGGCTTACCATCTGGTGCGCATGAGGGACGGCGACGAGTGGAAAACCGCATTCAAGACACGGTTTGGCCTATTTGAGTACCTCGTCATGCCGTTCGGTTTGTGCAACGCACCGGCCGCCTTTCAGTATTTCCTGAATGAGGTGTTTCGGGAGGAGATGGATAGATACGTCGTGGTCTACATCGACGATGTCCTCATTTATTCGGACAATGAGGATGATCATGTAAGACACGTCTCGGCGGTACTCCAGAAGCTGAGGGAGAACATGCTGTTTTGCAAACTCATCAAATGTGATTTCCATGTCACATCGGTGGAGTTCCTGGGACTGATGCTAAGTCCGAACGGACAAGAGATGGCGGAACGCAAGATCAAGGCGGTGAGAGAGTGGCCAACCCCCCAAGGAGTCAAGGATGTCCAAAGCTTTATTGGCTTCGCCAACTTCTACAAGCGATTCATCGACGGCTTCTCGGGGCTGGTGGCACCGATCACACAACTGCTAAGGAAGTCAGCTGAGTTCGTGTGATCCCAAGATGCACAGAATGCCTTCGAAGCCTTGAAAGACGCCTTTGGCAAAACACCGGTGTTGGCGCACCCGGATCCGACCCTTCCCTATGTAGTAGAAGCAGACGCATCAGACGTGGCATTGGAGCTATATTGTCACAGCGCAATCCGGACACGGGATTGCTTCATCCCGTGGCATATATGTCCCGCAAACTTAACGACGCTGAGCGCAACTATCATATAGCAGAAAAAGAGCTTCTCGCGATCAAGGACGCTTTCGCTGAATGGAGACATTGGCTGATGGGGGCCAGGCATGTGGTGACGGTGTACACCGACCATCGGAACCTGCAGTTCATGACAGCATCAAGACATCTTTCTCCTAGGCAGTTACAGTGGATGATATTCTTCGCTGGATTCAACTTCCACGTAACCTATCGTCCTGGGTCAGAAAACCGAAAGGCCGACGCGCTGTCACGACAGTCTGCTGTCAAGGAACCTCCACAAGAGATGGTGCATTCGATCATTCCCCTGCAGATGGTGCTGGGGGTGATACAACCAGACACCTTCCTTAAAGGGATCCAGAGAGGGATCCGTTGGTTCCCTTGGAGGAGGTGGCTACATAGCCACAAGGAATGGCAAGTAAGAGACGGTATACCTGTGAAAGGCAGATGCCTGCTGATACCCACGCCTAGACTGAGAAAACAGGCATTTGAGTGATGCCATGACTCCCCCAGTGCGGGTCATTTGGGGTACGAGAAGACGGTGGCCAGAATGGGACGCCATTTCTGGTGGCCAGCCATGAGAGCGGATGTCAAAACATGGGGGCAGGCCTGCACCACATGTGCTACCATGAAGACGGACCACAGCAAAACCCAAGGGCTCCTTCGTCCCCTTCCTACCCCGAATCAACCATGGGAGAATATTTCGTTGGACTTCGTGGTGGGTTTGCCAAAGGATCAAGGAATGACGGCGATATTAGTGGTCATGGTCTACTTGACTAAGATGGGGCACTTCATCGCATGCAAACAGGTACCTACGGCAGGAGAGCTAGCAACAGTACTGCTAACTAACGTAGTAAGATTACTTGGACTGCCCGAGGTGATTGTGTCGGATAGGGGGTCGCAGTTCACAGCACAGTTCTGGAAGACTTGGTGCTCTGCGTTGCACGTCCAGACCGCGATGTCCACCAGCTACCACCCCCAGACGGACGGCCAGACGGAACGCCTAAACCAAACTCTAAAACAGTATCTGTGCTCTTTTGTGGAGCAGGGGAAGGAGGAATGGGTCGATCTGCTCTGGATCGCGGAGATAGCATACAACAATGCCACTCACAGTTCGACTAAGTCATCCCCATTCTACAGCAACTATGGTCATCATCCGAGGTTCTTGCCCTTTGTCCATCCCCTTCGAGAGAGCAAAATACCTGCCACAGCAGAAAGAGTGGCACACATCAAGGACATCTTGTTACGCTCCAGGGCCTTCCTGATTGAAGCTAAACAGAGGTATAAGGCTACATCGGACAGAAGAAGGAGGCCAGGACCGTTATACCGGCCTGGGGACCACGTTTGGATATCTACACGGAACATGAGGTTCCGCAAGAACAGCGTCTTCCATCCTAAATTCATGGGCCTTACAGGATCACCAAATGTATGGGTCCAGTGAATGTAAGGGTGTGCCTACCCCAGACCTTGAGAATCCATCCTGTGTTCCATGTTTCGCTGCTCAAACCAGCATCGAACACAAAGAACACGAAACCCAGACCGATAGTGGTGGAATCGGAGGTGGAGTATGAGGTTGCGGGTATCCTTGCTTCCAAGTGGCTAAGGGGAAAGTTGTGGTACCTAATAGCCTGGAAGGGATATGGACCTGAGGAACAATCATGGGAGCCGGCTGAAGGGGTGCACGCACCGCGCCTGGTTTCGTTGTTTCATCGTCGCTTTCCTTCCAGCGCGGGCCCCGTGGAGAGATGCTGAGGGAGGGAGGATGTACTGTCAGGAAATCCCTGCACCGTCAGGGAAAAGACATTCGTGACTTCAGCGGACTACATCTCCCAGAAGGCAAAGCGGGAGGAGCGTTATGCAACTCAGAGTAGTGGTTGCATAACGCAATTACAATACGCCTATATAGGCGGTACTTGAAGGAAGAATGGTGTCGGATATCCTAGTATCCACACGGCCTTCCACCAAGCTGTTCCTGTGCACCTGCAGAGAGAAGACTTCCCAGCAGGATCCTTGGACAAAGACGGAGGTGGGTCGAGAGAGTCTCCCCGGGCCGCTCTTTGTTAGTCCGCCCTGTTTCTTCTCGGTGAGCCACCAGGAAAGCTTCCTTGCCGCTTCTGACTCGGACGAGTCGGGAAGCCTGCCATTGATATCGGACACGGAAAACTTTGCCGCCCCTGACTCGGAGGAGTCGGGAATCCAATACCGGGGCAGACACTGGTGTGAGCCGTAGCTCCCAGCCTGTCCCCTAACTACGGGAGACTCCAGCTGTTACGCACACCAGGAGGTGTTTGCCGCGTACCGGCTGTAGAGTTTCCGACGACGATAGAGCGGCTGCTCTCGTCACCAGCATCTGGCATTATTTGGACAACGGTGACGCATCACCAGGAGGTGAAGCAGCGTCCCGTTGTAGAAGAGGAAGAGGTCGAGCGGCTGCTCCCTTCAGGTCGAGACCCCGGCTGGGTGTCTCCCTGACTCCTCTGTAAACAAGGTCGAGCGGCTGCTCCCTTCAGGTCGAGACCCCGGCTGGGTGTCTCCCTGACTCCTCTGTGAGAAATGGCTGTTTCCACGAGCCCCTCAAAACACATCGAGTGGCATTGCCGGCTACTGTGTTTTTGCCCTCTGTTGGCATACGCCGGGACCTGCGTATTTGCAGAGGACAGGGTAACGTATACCGGCTGGGGGTGACCAGTAACTATTTACTTTATTGTTTTCTTGTATATTGAATTACTATACAAATAAATCACCAAACCTAGAGCCGTGTCGTGTCCTGTTTGGTGGTGTCTGTGGCGACCCTGAGACCCCCAGGTGTTACACCCACTAAGCATATTGCGGCCTCAGGACTGCTGCACTACTGCCAGGTATCTCTGATTCCTCGTGGTTGCAGTGGTGCAATGGCAGCCCGACCACCACAACTGTAATCGGACGGTTGAAACACCGGTTTGGTGGTGCCTGCAATACCACCGCGCCACCATAGTCATAATCAGGCCCATAGTGTATACATGAGAAAAAGGAAACTAATTATTACCTATAATTATTATCAGTGATGCATGATGATTTTCCATTTAAAGACTGATGGTATGCAAATTGACAGCCACTACAAAATTGGCTGGCATTGGCACCAGATGTACAGAGGGTCCACTCAAACTTCAATAGTGAGTTTGGTGTGTACCTTATTACATGCCCTTTTTTACAATATGAAGAGATGACAATACACTAATTGAGAATAAGAATAAACTCACATAGGAGTGGTACCTCATGTAGCTGGCTGAGCCCCACACTCATGATGCACTATGAAGAAATGAGCAACACTCAGGAAAAAATGTAATAAACTTTGATTACAAATAAGGCCTACCGAAATACATACAGAAGGCCTCCCATCAAACCACTACTATAGCAATAAGCACAAATAATAAAAAAAAACATCTTGGTCCCCACCTATATCCTTACAAATTGTTAATAAAGACATTTTAGACATTTGACTTACTTATGTAGGTGGATTGAATAAATTGACCTTAACCATCAGAAATTGTCAGCGTGTAATTAGAAATTTGCGTGCATGATCCAAACGTGTAATATGTCCAGAACATACTGATCTATGCTATTAGGATGTGAGGATGAAATATTGGTATTGATCCGATAGATTGACCTGCAAGATGATAAATTATCAAAACATTGAATCTACTGTGATCACTGCCATAAATACTTGAAACAGGTAGACTGCATATTTCTATGCCAATTACTTATTATGACCTAACTCCCACAGGCCTTCTTCTGTTTAGTCAAAATGTATTTGATTATGTTTAATCAATCAATAAATCAATCAATAATTATTTATTAGATCAGAGGCCATAGAAGATATGCATAGAGACAAAAACATATTACAATACCTCAAAAAATAATTACAAAGCAAAAGATCTATATAAAAGAATTTAAAACATAATTTGCATTATAGTTAATCAACAATCAATAAATAAAATCAGATGGACAGATAACAGCTCCTAAGAGTTTCTTGTCCTCACTGCATCCAGTATAAATGTAATTACTGTGTGGCAGACAAGTTCCTGGCAGAGCAATTTAAGATAGAAGAGTGATAATCTACATTGTCTCATAGTGGAAGTTCTCAATGAAGGGACCAAATACATTCTCCTAGGTCTTTCATATAACTTGCAAAATTAGCAAAAATGTAAAATTGATTGAGTAGAAAATGCATCACATGAAAAAACAAATGATCGGCCGTACTCACCCTTCGGAGACATGACTAGATAATAAACTATATTAAACCTTAATCTCATCAAATAAAGCCTATGCTGTACCCCGCAGTACAGTTTTCAGATAAGGTTTCATGTTGTTGGTTGTAGAAAGCAGTTGGGTGAAACAACTCTTTATGTCTTCTGATTGTTATTTGTAAAACGTCTCAGTCCATGTTATAAAGCAAACCATGAAAAATGTCTTCCTCTGTGTTGGAAGGGAGGGGGACTCAAAGCATCAGTGGGTGCAGCTTGATGCAATCCTCCAAATAAGGAAGATCAAGCTCAGAGTTACATAAATGTTGCACAGCTAATAGGTACGCTAAGATCCTTTTGAAGTATACGTTCTCAACCTTCTGTATGCAGAAAAAATCAAACATCCTCAAAATTCCTGCACTGTAGCTTATCAGAGAGATACATTTAGCTTTGCATATGATAATCATTTCTTCTAGTGGCTTTGAAACAAGTTTTGTGGCAAACCTAATTACTGATTCATTAACTCGCTCAAATTAACTTTGCTACAGAATGAAAAAGTGTCCCTTGACTGCCTACCTTTAGTGGCTCCCATGCTACCGTCCTGGTGCAGTCTTTCCTACGTGATATCACTATATATAGCAGAGGAAATTTCTTCGTGACGAACGAGACTATGCAGATGGGCGCATATTAACCTTTGTCAAAAAGTATGACAAAGTGAGAACAGACTTAAGGAAGGACAAAGCCCTGGAAACATTGGAACGTAGCAAAGATGGGTCCATCACAGATGTAAGCTCTGATCAAGATTTAGTGGACAGCGGGCAGTGCTCTCGTTCTGCAATTCAAGCTTTAATTTGCATATAGGATTTCCCTCGCTCAAACAGTTAAAAAAACGTTTCTGTGATTCACAATCCTCAACAACCCTCCTGGGGGGAGCAGAAGAGACAGTGACAGCGCGCCTCTGCAGCCTTTACACCTGGGGACGCCTGCAGTCGCAAGGAGGAAATATTGCCAAGCCTCCTCAAGTCAGCGTCTGTTTGAGCGAGGGAAATCCTATATGCCAATTAAAGCTTAAATTGCAGAACGAGAGCACTGCCTGCCATTAACTCTACAATAATCCGCCAGGAAAGCTCTAAGGTCCTTTTTTTCTCTTTCTTTAAAAAAAAAAAAAAAAAAAATCTCCAAAAACACAAGAAGACAAAACAGAGGGGAAAGGAAAGGAAATAAAGAGAACGAAGGGGAAAAGTGAGCATGGCTCAGAAGTAGCCTAGCAAGTAAACAAGCAAGTAACTGAGTTGGTGGGAGAAAAAAAAAAAAAAAGCTGCCAAGATGGAAAACACAGCCCGCCTGAAAAGTAAAACTTGCTTGGCATTAGCCAGGAAAGCCGCCCGAATAGCGGCTAAAGCAAATGAAAAAGCAAAAGCCAATAAGGAAGAAGGGAATACGATCACCCCTCTTCAAGAAAAGGACAGTGCAATGGATAGTTCAGATGATGACTCTCTAGTCAACTTAACTTCCCCGACGAAAGAAAAGGCGCAAGACGCAACCCGGGCGGCAAGTTGCTCAAATGGTGCCTTGGAAAACAGCCCTATAGAAAAAGTGGTGGTGGAAGCAGAAACCGGGCCCCTTACAAGTGTAAAAAGCATGAGTGAAATAAAAGAAAAAATAGCTTTTCCTCTGTTCGAAAAAAAAAATCCCTCCTATCCCGCAAATGCCGTCCATCCCCTTGGTAGGGAATCTTTTAATGCCTCTCTCACCTCCCACAATTGAGCTAGAACAGGCACACACGGACTCTTTAAATTTAAGTTTACCAGAGATACCACACTCTTCTTTGATAAACCAGGTGGAAGAGACTGGCAGGCTCGACCAAAGTAATGGAATCCCTGGGAATGAGGCTGAGGCAGAAGCAAGTTTGAGGGAGGAGCGAAGGTCAGAAGCAGCAATCAATCAGTCTCCTTCTAATCCACTGCAAGAAGATGAATTAGGGGGGTCTGCTGATTTAAAGTTAGCATCTGCAACTCCATCTGTGACTCCATTACCCCCATCTCAGAAAGGGAGTATGGACAATCTGGATAAGGGTAGGAGCTATCAAATGGATATCCGCGAGATGCTGAACTTAATTCTTGATGAGATCCGCAAGATTAAGGTGAATCAACAAGCCGAGATAGCCGCCCTGCACTCCAGATTAGAAAAATTTGAAGAGTCAATGTTGGGTCTTCCTACTAGATTAAAAGAGGCGGAGGAGAGAATCTCAGCTCTTGAGGATTAAACAAATAGAGCAAATATAGAGGCCAAAGAAACAGCAAGTAAAAAAAGCCACCTAGAGAAAAAGCTGGAAAATAAGCTTGAGGAACTTGAGAATCACTCACGAAGATCGAACTTAAGGATAGTAGGTGTCCCCGAGGGCCTCGAAGAGGGTGACATGCTGCACTGGGTCAACCCGTTCATTCATCGTAATGCCCTTCCCGAATTTGAAAGGGACTTAACTATTATGAGAGCTCACCGAGTTCCGGCACAGAGATTTGCAAATTCAGCATTCCCGAGAACTATTCTAATGAATTTCGCGGACTATAGAATCAAAGAAAAAATTCTTACAAAAGCTTTTCAACAGAGGCAATTCTCGGTTACAGAGACAATAAAATGTCGAATTTTTTCCGACATGACAGCCATAGCGGCGCGACGCAGAAAAGAATTTGTGAAAATTCTTCATCTCTTTAAGTCAAATGGCGCTCAAGCGTCAATCACGCAACAATCCAAACGTAAAGTCCTTGTGAAAGGAAAATTCTATATGTTCTCGGACGTTGAGGAAGCTCAATCCCTTCTCAAAGAGATCTCATCTCAGACAACTGCGAGAGCTTAAGGAGTAGCAGCGGGTTACAGGGTTTCAACCAGAAACATCGCAAAACATTGCAAGTATAGCAATCTATAAGATCTGGATATAAGCTAGGGCTTTTGCTAGCCTCAAGAAGGCTTCTTATAGGGAGGTGTAATACAAAATAGCATTTTGTGAATGAATCGTATTAACTATTTTGCTGACGGGGGGGTTACACAGGGTCAAGCAGGGTGTGATGAGAAGACACCCAGGACACAAGGAGGGAGGGGGGATGTGGTCTGCGTGGGAGGGAAGGGAAGATCCACATTCCAGGGGAGGGGTTCTTTGGGGTAGGGGGGAGTTGGGGAGGGGGAATGCAGCAAAAAAGAGCGGAAGTGCTAGGCAGGGATGGAAATTAAAAATTGATTTTGAAGTAAAATGGCGAAAAATGTATTTATGGAAATGACTAAATGTAGTATCCTATCAGTGAATGCCAATGGGGTTTTGAATAAACAGAAATATGGTGCTCTCATTAAGTGTGCAGTATCCCAAAATCCATATGTATTAATGCTCCAAGAGACCCACCTAAAATCCAATACCCCTAATCTATTCCTCCCAAGATATTTCTCTAACGCATTTTTTGCGTCAGCTGGAGTAGCACAGAGAGGTGTCGCTATCTTCTTGTCAAAAAGAATCCCTTGGGAGGAAGTGAAGATTAGAAGAGATCCCAGGGGGAGGTGGCTCTGGGTTTGTGTTAAAATTCAGTCAAAAGTTTTGAACTTTGTGAACTACTATGGCCAGGTTGTGGATGAAGTATCTAGTATTCTTGAAATCAATGATCTTTTGAGGGGAGATCCCGGGCAGATCATTATGGGAGGTGACTTTAATTATATACAAGATATAAAAAAAGACACCTCCAACAAGAACAAAAAGCAGTTAAAACCAAATACTAAGAAGGTCCTGGGCTCCTTTATTGCCGAATACCAATTAATCCGTGGCGTACGTTGAATCCAGAAAGCGAAGTATACACTTGTTTTTCACATCGCTTTCAAACAGCATCCAGGATCGACTTTTTTCTGATTTCAAGATCCATCCAGATCTTGGCCTCTTCGATAGGAGGAAATCCCTTCTCAGACCATGGGAAGATAGAACTTGTGGTGGGCTTGGGAGTAGCGAGCAGGGATCAGTCTAGGTGGCAGCTGGACCGTACTCTGCTCCAGAATCAAAACTGGGTAACAGCTTTTAGAGAGTGGATTACGGATTATTTTAAAATCAATGAGGGTACAGCTGAACCTTTCTCAGTCTGGAGAGGATTCAAGGCGGCAGCTCGAGGCCAAATAATATCCTATACCTCTGTCGTAGCCACGGAGAGGAGACAGAAAATAACAACATTGCAAAGGGTGGTTGACAAAGAATATGTTTTACAATTACAGCTATGCCCGAATCATTTGGCCCAAGCAAAGGTGGAACTAAGGGATTTCTTTCTTCTCGAGGAAATTAATAGCTCCATAACTTTTCAACAAAAGGTCTATGAGGACAGCAAATTGGTTGGGAAGCTCTTGGCAAATTCCGTAAGAAAACGTCAGGAATCTGCCTCAATAATTAAAATAAAAGATCCCCTGAGTGGCCAAGACATTGTAAAGAGCCATTTAATTCAAAGGGCCTTTTTGGAGCACTATAAATGTATATACTCCACTGAATATCTTTCAGGGCCAGATCAAATACAGGAGTACTTTGAGGATATAGAGATTCTAAAGATCTCAGCCAATCGGGTTGAACAACTGGGAAGCGAAATTACTATAGGGGAAATTGCTCTGGCTATTAATTCAATGGCAGGGGCGAAGGCCTGTGGGCAAGACGGGTTTCCAATCGAATTTTATAAACTGTTTTTAAAAGATCTCTTAATTCCCTTAAAGAATTTATACAATTATATAAAACTAGGAGGATTGGTACCCACAGCATTCAAAGAAGCTACAATAATATCCTTTGTCAAAAAAGATAAAAATCCTGAGGACACTAATTCCTACCGACCGATTGGTCTGCTAAATTCTGACTATAAAATCTTTATGAAAATCTGGGCTCTCCGTTTTGTGTGCGCGGCACAAGAAGTTATTCACAACGACCGGTCAGGAGTTATAGAAGGCCGCTCAATGGCTTCTAATACGGAATTTTTGATTCAGGCTTTGGATTTTTTTAACACAAATTCAACCCCAGCATGTATTCTAATGGTTGACGCGGAAAAAGCGTTTGACCTAGTCAACTGGGCAACGCTGTTCCACTCCTTAGCTATGTTCGGGTTCCCGGAACAGGTAATTGCAATGTTGCAGAATATCTATCAAAATGCCTGAGCACAGGTAATAATAAACTCAAGTAAGGCAGGCTCAATCAAAATTAACCGTGGGATGAGGCAGGGCTGCCCGCTGTCTCCGTTACTGTTTACTTTCTTTATTGAACCCCTTGTGATAAAGATAAGAAACAACCCTGTTATCATCCACCCCATTCCAGGGATGGCGAAACTCAAACTTTTCGCAGATGATATCATCCTATATTTGAAACCAGATAAAGGAAACATAGAAAATATTCTAAGGGAATTTAAAGCCTATGAACAAATAGGAGGGTATAAAATAAACGCCAAGAAAACAGAGGTTCTTGCTTTGAATACCAGCCTTAGTTCTTTTCCATCTTGGCTACGTGTACAGGCCTCAAAGCAAGATCCTGTAAGGTATTTAGGCATATATGTAACCTGTGATTACCACCAGCTTTTCATGCTAAACTACGAGAGGATGAAAAATAAAATTAAGAATCTCCTTACCCAATGGGTTCTTCTTCCCCTCACAGTGATTGGCAGAGTCTCACTGATAAAAATGTCAATTTTACCCTTATTACTATTTTTGTTCAGTAACATTCCAATTAAACTGAATTCCAGCTTTAATAAAGAAATTGAATCCTTGATTAGGAGTTTCATATGGGTTGGGAAAGCTTCGAGGGTCAAATTATCTGTAATTCAACTATCAGCCGAACAGGGGGGTCTTGCTTTTCCGCATATAAAAACATACTATGAAGCGGCCTTTCTTGATATAGTGGCAGGCCTGATAGGAGCAAAGAATAATCATGATAGCTTCTTCTTTGAAAAAATGGTACAGGAGGCTGACTCTCAAGTCCAGGTATTTTTAAAGGTGGCAAAGCTACCGAAAAGGACAAGATACAAGACTATTAAAGATTATGTATTTAGACTACAGTCTTTTTTTTAAAAAAATTTATCTCCTCAGCTTCTCAGTTTCTAAGCATTCGAGAATGTGGCGGCTTGGGCCTTGAAATCAGCAGTAGCCACTTAATGAACTGGGAAAGAATGGGATTTCGGGAGATAAGGCACTTCTTTGTCCAGGATAGAATAATTACATGGCAAGAAGTTCTGGGCAGAGCAAGTACTCCCGGGTCTTCGCTGCTTCTCGAATATCTACAAATTGCACATTTTCTACGGAATAATATAGGTGACCATTTAGATGTAATAAATAGGATGATTAAATTGTTGTATGAAGCCAAAAGTTGTGGAATAGGAAACTGGTACAAGAAGCTTTCAAGTGAAGGACATCTCCCAATTATAGATAGCCATCTAGTGAAAATTAATGATCTAACACAATGCAACCTAACACGTAAAGATTGGGAAACGATTAGTCCGTTGGGTAATAGGTCATTGCGTGCCGCTAATTTTAAGAGAATGTCCTTTCTGTCTCGTTGGCTAGCATATTGGACTCCGGAGGCGTTGGGAAAGAGGTTTCGAGAGTTAGGAAACAAGTGTTTCAGATGTCTAGCTGAAGGCCAGGGTGGTTGGCTCCATATTTTTTAACCCTGTCCCCACTTGAATTGTTTCTGTGAGATGGTCTTTTTAGACATTGAGGCAGCGTTGGGGAAAGCACTTTTGCCCTCAGCCGAAATGGCCCTTTTTGGGATTTGTCATGATAGAGGGTGGCTTAAGGAGGATGAAGAAACCTTTATTTTTATTTCTTGCACAGTTGCACAATCATTAATCCCACAAAATTGGAAATCTAAAGAAGTCCCATCACACCTGAAATGGCTCAATAAAATGAGAAGGGCATGCAATTTTGAGGAAGCATATTCAAGCAGAGCAGGGGCTATTAGGTGATTTGAAAGGAACTGGCACTATTTAGAGAATTTGGAGGAAGCAAGGGGGTGTCAATTGAGAACTTAAACCAGGAGTATTAAATAGTCTTGAGGCCGGGGCAAGCTGAATATAATGGATGGGCATGCACTAGCACTTTGGGGTATTAAGCACTCTAGGGGTCTTTAGCATTTGCACTTTAGGACTCCTAAAGTAGTATATGTGTTGTATTATATTTGAAGTTTTAAATAGTAGAGGTTTAGTTTAATTTGACGGTCTGTACTGATTTGTATGGCATTAGCACTTTAGAAAGTGAAAATGAATGAAAGGTCTTTGCACATGCACTTTAGAATCGAAAAGTAAAATATGGATTCTGCATATATGTTTGGTATGTAAATTAACAGTTATGTTGATAGCCCTTGGTTTTAAATGGAGTACGTTTTTTACTCATCCTGCAACTTGCTTCTATTGGATCGACTGTACTGTACTGTATTATACTTGCACTTTAGAAAGGGAAAAATGAATTAACGGTCTGAATACTTGCACTTTAGATTGCTAAAGCAAAATATGGACTTGATTGATCACTTGAATGCTTGTGGTTGTTAGAAGAAGCTGTATTTTTCTTGTAATTTCTTCTCCATTTTTGTAAAGATTGGTTTTTATCCGTCCTGCACCTGGTTTCTGTTCCGCTCAATAAAAAATTTACAAAAAAAAAAAAAAGATTTAGTGGACAGCACAGCTGCTGGCACTCTGGAACAACAATCTTTTTCCTGGGAACACCTCTTGATTCTAAAAGAGAAAGAACGCTCCACCAGTGGGTGGCCGAAAGTAAAAAGGGCCAGGAAGCGCAGACAGAACCGGAGAAGGAACACAAGGCACCACCAACACAAGATCAATGGGCATGGTAAGGAGAGTTCATATATTGAACAATGGTTGGTTCTATTATCAAGATTAGCTCAAACACAGCATAGACAAGATCATCTGATCTCAAAATGGCTTTAATATATATAATATGTTTACTGTTTATTTGCTTATTTTGCACAAAGAAAGGGCTTGCTGCCACTATATATTTGCACTGTTTATTTGCCTATTTTGCACAAAGTAAGGGTTTGCTGCTACTTATACTCGCTGCTATTGTATCTGTACTAAGTATTTATTTATTGATGTACAAAGAGCTTTTTTATATTTGCCTATTTGCACAAAAGAGAGGTTCTTTGATATTTATTACATTATTGTACTGTACTGATTACTTGCCTATTTTGCACAAAGTAAGGGTCTGCAGCTACCTTTATTTTCTGTTTCTATATTCGCACTGAGTACTCACCTACTGACGTACAAAGAGTTCTTGACTATCTGCTTATTTGCACAAAAAGAGGGTCTCTTGATGTTTACTATATTACTGTACCTAAATAATCCTTTTAGCATACGTACTCACTATATCTACTCTCTAGCATGTTTTTTAACCTTGGCCTTTTTTAAAAAAAAACAAGTAGCATGCTGAAGTTTATCTCTTTTAACGCAAACAGTCTGAACAATGATCGGAAAAAAAAATGCTATTGAATGCTGGTTAAAAAACTTAAACCCTGATAATATTTATTTACAAGCGACCCACCATAGAGATCAGGCTGATGCTGATAAACTATTTAAGAACTGGGCTGGTCATACGATAGCCTCTTCAGCTGGATTGACACAGAGAGGAGTATGTATACTGATAGGAAAGCATCTAGGTTGTATTCTGGCAGGCACAGCCACAAACCCCAGAGGTAGATGGGCAGTTGCCCATGGCAAATTACACAACGTAAATATAATCCTTGCTACAATATATGCTCCCATCTTAGACGATGCTCAGCCAATCCTACAGTTAAAAAACGCTATAACCGGCCTTCCCGGGTCAATAGTATGGGGAGGTGATTTTAATCTTTTGCAAAATGCTGTATTGGACTCGTCTAAAAAAGATCGCCGTCAGAATAAACCGCAATCTGTCTTGGAAATTCAAAGTTGCTAATTAGACCTTGATATCATGGATTATTGGCGAGTTAATAATCCACTCAAAAGAGAATATTCATGTTTCTCGGCAAAGTATAATTCCGCCTCAAGATTGGATTTTTTCTTAACCTCCCATTAGCTAAAACTATGTAACTATGATTATATACCAAATGCTTTTTCAGATCATGCGGCAGTCTCCATGGAGGTAAATCCGGGACCTCAAGATATAAGCACTATAAAACGATGGTTATTTAACAAATCTAACCTTCTAGATCCTCAATGGTGTACAGAAATTGAAGAATTTATTGAGGAGTTCTTTTCACACAATAGAGGTACAGCCCCATTAAACACGACTTGGGATGCATTTAAGGCCACTTTACGGGGGTTTATCACATCTAAAGATATACCAAAACATAAAGCAAGAAAAGAGGAGAAGAACAGATTACAAACAGATCTTATAGAGGCAACCCAAGTACACTACAGGGTCAAAACTACACATTCTAGCCAAAAACTCTCTGAGGCTAAGAGTAGGATGAGGGACTTCTATTATGCCCTGGGCGAATTCCACTTTAATTGCTACGCCCAGAAGATGTATGAGGATAGCGAGTATACAGGGAAGCTCCTGGCTTGGCAAACTAAAGAAAAACAGGCTTGCAACAGAATTGACCAACTAACTGACCCAATCACTAAAATACAAGCTAAGACCACAACCTTAATTGGTGAGTGGTTCCTGAAACATTATGGGGGAATCTATCAAACAACAGAAGAGGTTTCCACTGATTTAATAGGGGAGTTTTTATCTCAACTTACAATCCCCAAACTAGATGATGAAGTGAAGGAATGTCTCATCGAGACCTTCTCAGAGTCTGAGTTAGACGAGGTTATCGGTTCCCTTCCTAATGAGAAGGCCAATGGTGACGATGGTCTTCCAATTAAATTGTTTAAAAAATTTGAAGGAACTCTTCGTAAAAAACTTTTAATCTTAGTAAATGATTAACTTCAAGGAGGATCCCCCCCAGACTCTTTCCGTTCAGCCGTGATAGCTAGTATTTTAAAAAAAGGAAAGGATATTGAGAACATAAACTCGTACCGACCTATAAGTCTACTAAACACAGACTATAACATTTTTACTAAGCTTTTAGCAAACCGATTGAATAAAATAGTGGGAAGTCTGGTAGCTAACGATCAGTGCGGTTTTATTGCAGGTAGGCAGCTCCATACAAATACTTAGTTTGTAATAGAGGCACTAGACTTTTTTTAAACTAATAAAGTGAAGGCCCAAATCTGGTTTTTAGATGCTGGAAAAGCCTTTGATCTAGTGTCCTGGGACTGCCTATTTGCTATTTTTTACAGTTTTAATTTCCCGAATATTTTTATCTCTATTTTAAAACAACTATATTTGAACTCCAGGGCACAGATTATCATCAATAATTCTAATATCGGTACATGTAAAGTCACCAGGGGCACCGGTCAAGGATGTCCCCTTTCTCCGATATTATTTGCAATATTTATTGAACCTATAGCTATTACGATCAGAAATATACAAACTAATACAGTCCAGGTAGCTGGTATGACTAATATAAAATTATACGCCAATGACATTGCCCTGTTCTTAGATTCCAACACCCTAAGTCAAGCGAAAATGTAAAAAATATTTTCCGACTTTCAAAAACTAGGGGGCTATAAAATTAACGTTAACAAGACGGAAATTATTTTATTAAACTGCACTGTAGACACTTTAATATCAGAATTTAGGCAAATTAATAACCCTAAGCCGAAGAGATATTTGGGAATATTTATTTCGGACAACTTAGACCAGTTGTTCTCACTTAATTATTCACCGTTGCTAAAAAAAGGTCAAGTCCCTTTTAGAACGCTGGAATCTACTACCCCTGTCCATAATAGGCCGAGCCGCACTGATACGCATGTCGATCCTACCTCTTTTTAATTTCTTATGTAATGCAGCACCCTGCGTTATTCAGGTCTCCTTTTTTAAAAAGATAGATTCCCTAATATCTACATTTCTTTGGGCCAAAAAATGTCTCCTAGACTCGCACTCAGCACTTTATATCTTCCATTTGCACAAGGAGGGTTATCCCTCCCAAACATAAGGGAATACTATTTGGCGTCTTTTGCACACCATAGTTTTAGTTTGGTTTTTTTAGACACAAATGAGGCAGACAATTTTTTTATGAAGAAGATGTTGCCAGAGGTAAAGATAACTGATCCGATCGAAGTTACTAAAGATCCAAAGAAAATCCGCTACAAGTCCCTCCAATGGATTTTTAGATAGAAAACCCAGTTTTTGAAATCCCATTCTATTCCTAGGATAAGTAACACAACTGATTTGAACAACTTTAACCTAGGCGAAGAGGGTTGTATGGAAAGAAAATAATAAAGCTTTGGAAAGAAAATGGTTTTGATAAAATAGACTTCCTGGCCGGTAACAGTTGGAAGACATGGGATCAAATTGCCAGCCAGGTGAGCCATTCTCATTCCTTTCTGAAATGGTCCTTTTTTATGTTGAATCCAATACTCAGAGAGCTGGATATAGGAAATCTTTACTTTAAGGAAAATATCTCTACAGCACTGAATAATAGAACTCAAAAAAAGATGAGCATTTGAATTAAAATACTAAAAGAGTACAAGAAGCAGGAATCTTCGAATAAGATTATCGAGAGGTGGAAAAAAAGGGAGGATATTAATATCAATCATCAAATTTGGGACAAAATAAACAAATTTAATAAAATAATCTTCCGTGGCATTAATTTTAAACACATGCAATTTTGTAATAAATGGTTGATTTACAGAACTCCCTCTTATCTCCACAATATCTTTCCTATAGTCGACGATAAATGTTTCCGATGTGAGGAAAAAGGGATCTGGAAGCACATCGTCTGGGAATGTCCTAAAATCAAACCACTATGGAGGGAAATTGAAAAATACATCTCCTTTGAGCTTAAAACTCCTATAATATTTGATGATCTAGTCCCTGTTCTAGGCTGCTCAGCGATCAACAACAAATATGACAAATTTCTTTTCATAGCTTCTCTAATAGTTAAATCACTCATACTGCAGCTCTGGAAAACCAACCAAGTACCGTCCTTTTAGGAACGGAAGGCTAAATTAATACAAACACAGGGCAGGGAAAGAAAATATGCGCTTAGATCAGGGGCGCTCCAAAAATATGAAAAATTCTGGAGTGTTTTTGATCTGTAAAAGATACCTTCATAATTACTAGTCTGCCTATATGCATTTTTAAACACTTCTGCACTTTACAATTATTTATTGCACTTTATATTTATGTCATGGATACTTGATCGCTGATTATTTATGTATAACCATATGCCATGTATTGTACTAAAGTTTTTTTTCCAACTTATTCTATAATGTTGATCTTGTTTTTATGAACTCTCAATAAAAATAATTTAAAAAAAACAAAAAAAAGAATATCAACGGGCATGGGAACCAGAGGCCAGACAGCGAAAAGGCAATAATGGAGAACAACACACAAAAGTTAACGGTAATGAATCTTAGTAACAGAGTTTTGTCTGATGTGGAAAAAGTATACTTGAATTGGGTTTGTCATTCTGTCCTGACAAAGGCCTAGACTATGCACAAGTAAGAGTTGACCTCTATAAGTGTAAACGCAAACTTAAACTGTATAAATTGCAAGCATCTAAGAAAGGCAGCACGGGGCAGACACGAATCACACAAATGATGAGAATATTGGCATCACAATTAGAGACGTACCATCACTACAAGCCATGACTGACCTAGCCCAACAAACACCTCTCACAATCCCTGATATCACCCTAGATCCCTTTGATCCAACAAGCACCAATAACATCACAGACTTCTTAGCAGTAGAGAATGGCCAAACTCCACGTACTGACTTCAGAGCTAAATCCAAGTATGTACCAGTATTACTCAGGAACAATTTACATGTATTTAGCGAACTTGTTGAACATGACCTTCTATCACTGGTAGGGAAACACAACACCAAAAGCAATCTATCTAAGGGGCAGTGGGAAAGCGGTTTACAGTCTCCAGACAGATCGCAACATAGTTATCAAACCCTCAGATAAAGGAGGAAATGTTGTGTTGTTGACTCGAGAAATGTACCTTAAGGAGGCATACCGCCAACTCAATGACAAGACATGCTATGACAAAGTAGAAAGAAAATACCTAGTCACTCTCAAAAATACATACCATGACAAACTAGCAAACTGGCATGAAAAGGGTCTCTTCAGTTGGGATGAGAAACAATTCCTCACCAATACAACCCCCACCACACCTACTCTATACCTTCTACCCAAGGTCCATAAGAGCGACACAAATCCACCAGGGCGACCAATAGTTTCCTCCAAAAACAGCTTAATGGAAAACACCAGCACTTTTGTAGACCACTTTCTGTTCCCTATGTTAAAGAAATGAAAACATATATACGTGACACTACCGATTTCTTGCACAAATCCAAAGACATCAGAATGGAAGTGGGGGATTGGCTGGTATGTCTAGATGTAGAGGCACTCTACACAAGCATACGACATGCCGCAGGTTTGAAAGCCTGTCAGTTCTTTCTAAGAAATCGCAAAGTGGAATACCTGCAACATACAAACATGCTGCTTGAAATTATATCAATGTGTCTCAAAGAAAATGTATTTATGTTTGAAAATGCACGTTTTAAACAACTTCAGGGCACTTCCATAGACACTTGCTTCGCCCCGAGCTACGACAACCTCATGGTATGCTAGTGGGAGAAGCAAGTGCTCTGGAATGAACAGACGGAAAGGTGGGCATTGAATGTTGCAAAGTGGCTAAGATACATACACGACGTCTTTTTTGTATAGAAAGGATCTGAAACTGACCTAAATATGTTCATTGACTGTCTAAATGGTAATAATTTTAACCTGAGGTTCACTAAACATTACAGCCAAACATCAGTAGACTTTCTAGACCTGAGGCTCACTGTAGAGAGAGGGAGGGAGGATAAGCACCAACCTTTTCCGCAAAGAAACGGCAGGGAACTCCATTCTCCATTCAACCAGTGCACACCCTCCTAGCTTCAGATGGGGTATCCCATATAGTGAATTTCTCAGAGCCAAACGCAACTGTAGCTCTGAAGAATCCTATACACAAACCAAACAAGACATGAAACTCAGGCTTAAAGAGAGAGGATACTCCAAAAAAGCCATACACCAAGCTGAAACCAGAGTAGAAGCAGAGAGGAAGTCTTGGAAGTATGTAGAACCCCAAACAGGAAACAGCAGACTACTGCAACACAACCCACTAGATTTATCACCAAATTCTGCAGTCAATCAAACCAGATCCGTAACATCCTTAAGAATAGGTTGGACATCCTAAGGCAAGACCCAATCCTGCGTAACAATATAGGAATCACACCATCCATCACATATGAGAGGAATTCATCGCTCAGAGATATTTTGGTACAAAGTCACTTCATCACTTACAAGAGTAACTGGCTACAACAAACCAAAGGGTTTTGCAAATGCAGAGACTGCAAGGCCTGCGAACATAGTAGCAACGTCACTGACACCATACTTGAGAGAACTAAAACCAATGGAAAATACCACAACTGATCAACTGCAACACAGATTTTCTTGTATATGCCATTGTCTGCCCATGTGGCCTATGGTACATAGGGTCCACTGCCTTCACAGTTAAAAAGCGCATTCTTGAGCACTGGCGCACCATTATAAATAGAGACAACAGCTACAGCACAGCTAGACATTTTGCAAGGGAACATGAGGCAGACTGGACCAAAGCAAGATTCTTTGGTTTGGACACTGTTAACCCCAACCCCGAGGAGGAAACCGTGTTGCATCACTCCGAAAACGTGAGACACGGTTTATCCTCCTGCCTGGTACTAAATTTCCGTATGGCATGAACCAGGATGAGGAATTGTATAGTCACTTGTGATTTTGAGATATGCAATCTCATGAAATTTTATGATGCTTCGCTGATGCACACACCGTCCTCTTCTCCCCTTCCCCCCCACTTTTTTTCCACCACCACACACTCACCCCTTGTTTTTAAACGTCTACACTGCAGGCCTTGAGATTCAATCGATTAGACTGCTAGGACACACGGTGACATGCACGACCCTGGAGAGAATACCACCTTTTGGTTGTTACATAGCGTACTCAATTTACGTTTTATGCTGACACAGACTTGTAAAAATATGTGCACTAACCGTCTTATTTTCCACTAACAGGAGTGTGTTGTGCAGTGTATCCCATGAATCACACTCACGATAGAGATATGAGCACTGGAGTACATGGCGGCTGCCCAAACTCCGAGCCACTTCGTGTTTCTATGCACACTCAGGTACTAGACCTGCATTGTTAGGATTAACAACAGATAAACTGGCACCTCCACACCTTTCCAGGTTACCCAGGGAACCCACAACAATGCATTCTATGTATATTGTGTATACTTTGATACTTATATAATTATAAGGCATGTCACTTGAGCAGCCACGTTGGTATTGATCACAAATGTACTTTAGACATTTCATACCATTATTTTCATCGCAAGTATTGTACTAGACTGCAGTGATGTATTTTACTTATGCACAATTTTTTTTTGTCACACACACCGTTTTCTCTAAAAATGTGACGTTTAAACATGTGTAATTTAATTTCTACTATGTCTATGTGAGACAATGAAACTGTACCTTTAAATAGCTGCACTGTGGAGACGTGAGTCAGGTGACCAAGACCACGGACGTGGTCGAAACGCGTCGTCTTTTCTGCCAGGAATAAACTTCACCTGCTGCATCAACTTTGTGGGCTTGCCTAATTTCCCTTCTTTGCTAGGTTTCTACTATTGCGATATATATATATATATATATATTCAATGAAAAAACCATTGGTTTTAGGCCATATATAGTTAGGAATTAGCATTTACAAAACCTTATTTTACTCGCATAAAACCATTGAAATTCCATATATAGTTAGAAGCGCTAACTATATATCGCGCACCCGCAATCCACTGCTGATGATGTCACATATTACATCATTCATGACATGGTTAGTGACATCACTGATGACATCACTGATGACATCTCAAATGACATCACTGATGACATCACTGATGACAACATCCAGTGACTGTATGTTTCTGTAAAGTTAAAATATGTTTTACATATTGAAGAATGAGTGGATGTATAAGTGTCTGGATGAAGGATTTACTAGGTGCATGACTGACTGATTGAGTGAGTGATTAAATGTGTCTCACTGAGTGCATGGGTTAGTGACTAAACTGTTTTAATTTGTGCATCATTATATCTGTTGTTCTACAAACTGCTGCATATGTTGATCAGTAGCTATATGAGTAACTGTATGGGTTATTGATTGGTTGTCCAAGTATTTGTATGGGAGACTGAGTGTGTGTGTATGGGTGGCTGGGAGGTGTGTGACTCTGTACATAGATGTGTGAGTAGTTAATTCACTATATGTATAGATTCAAAAGTGCATGTGCAAACAGCTGTATGGGCGGTTGACTGTGTGCATGAGTGTATTGGTGAGTGAATGGATATCTCAGTGCTACATGTCAAAGTAAGTACATATGTAAAACACAGTACATGTGAGAGTTGACATATATAAATAACTGTGCATAAGAGCCAGTGAATGTGTGAGTGGCTGTATGGATCATTGTGAACTTGTATCAGGGATTGTATAATAGAGTAAATATGTGTTAGTATATGTTTGAATAAGTAAAGTTTGTATAACTGTATAGTTGAGGAAATGGAGGTGTGATTGATTCTTTGCATGACTGACTAGGTGTGTGAGTAACTCCATGGATGAGTGACAGCCTGTGAGTGTCTGTTTACACTGATTGTATCTAAGGTTATATTAGAGTCTGAAGAGGTTCATCGTATTATCACATGAATGATATCATCAGTGATGTTATCAGTCATGTCAAATGAGATGTTTTCAGTGATGTCATCAGTGATGTCATTTGAGATGTCATCAGTGATGTCATCAGTGATGTCACTAACCATGTCATGAATGATGTAATATGTGACATCATCAGCAGTGGATTGCGGGTGCGCGATATATAGTTAGCGCTTCTAACTATATATGGAATTTCAATGGTTTTATGCGAGTAAAATAAGGTTTTGTAAATGCTAATTCCTAACTATATATGGCCTAAAACCAATGGTTTTTTCATTGAATTTTCAAGGTTTTGTAAATGCAAATTCCTAACTATATATCCACTATACCCTATGGTTTTTTCTGTGAATTTCATTGGTTTTTTAATAGCAAATATGAAAAGCTTTAAAATGTCAAGTACGTGATAGATAAAAACATTTTCGTATTTATGCACGCTGATGTGCTTTGAACGCTGCACCCCCCCCCTCCCCTCTTTTGTCTTAGTAGTACTCTCTCTTTGCAGATACTGAAGGGTAGTTAACGCAGGCCTTTACCCCCGTTGTAATCCGTCGTGCCTCCTTGTCTCTCCATTTGATTGATTGTTGTCCAAGCATTTACTGTTTTAGAATTGGTTCTCTTTGGATCATTCTCTATTTACAAACAAGCACAAAGTCGCAATACTCTGTTTAGTCTTTGCAGATAGTGAAAAATCGTGTAAAAAAATAAAAGTAATCGAGCAAAATCAGTAGGCCACTAATTGGATCTCTTTTTGACCTCGCTAAAATAGAAATATTAGGAACAACCCTTCATGAGAAATACGAAAATAGTGAGATGAACTGAGCTCCACACCATGAGGGCTGCAAGACAGCTCGGCTCCATCACCCATCCCGCACAAAATAACGACAAACCCTATGCAAATATTAAAAATATAGACAACACACCAGCAAAGAAACAGGGTAAAACATTTTATTAAAAAACTATTTACATAACGTTGGTTTATAAGATGATGTCAGTAGTGGACCGATGTGTGAATAGATCGAAAACAGCACAAGGCTCCAAGATCCGGATGGCAAGCTCCTGGATGTTGGGTGCCATAGTTTAGAGTTCTGAATTTCAGCCTTTTTCAATGCCTGTGCTTTGTTGAATCAAAATGGCGGCTTGACACAAAGCTGACTCAAGCGTTGCTACTGATGCTATGCAGACCAAAACTGGTTTTCAGTTTGTACATTTTTCTAGATTTTTCAATCCAAGTTTGGTTGACTTTGTAGAACGATGGCTTCAGATTTTCAACATACGGTGTGGTGGCGCTGACTGGGAGGGGGCGCTTCGCTCCTGCCCCCTCCCCAAGTAAGATTTTCATACGTGAAAGTACGTTAATGGTTTTGGTCCCTGAGATGCTTCGATGTCACTACCATTCTCAAATAGCATAAGTTCTGGATGTTGGGTGCCATAGTTAAGAGTTCTGAGCAGTGCTTGTAACACTGTCTGAAGCTTATTTCCACCTACTGCAGCTTCACTATTCTCAAAGTAAGTGAGTGTTGTTTGTGGACCTGACTGCATTAGAAAACAATGTGATATGTTACCTTCCTAAACAGCTTGACGGAGGCCCCTGAGGGGCGATGTGATGGCCATGGACTCGGAGAAGACGCTTGGCTCCGACACCCTCCCCAAGTCTTATAGCACTGGTGTAGCTGAGATCGCCCCCGACATAGGCGGCCGGCTCCCGGGGTCCGGCGGAACTTTTTGCCTTTTGATGACTCTTCAATTCTGGACCTTGTCCCACAATCCGTTTGACCTGAAGACAAGCTGTAGTGGGGCGCCCCTTTATCGTTTTAGTTGCCATTCCGCCCGCTTTTGCTACACTGTGCCTCTTCCGCCATTCAGCTGTTTACCGCCCGCTCTTGCGACTACAGCGTCTCGCTCACCATGTAGTTGAGATGCGCCCGCTCTTGCGGTGCAGCGATAGGCGGCTGCCACAGGACTCTCAAAATGGCGGCCGGCTCTTCGGTTTTGGGCCTGGTCCACTAAAATGGCCCTGGGACACCTTGGAACTCGGACGCTTGTCTGCTAGGGCTTGGGTCCCATTCTCGAAAAGCGTCCCCTCAGCCGTGAAGATTCTACAAAAGTCTTGGGGGCCTCCGACTCCCGCAGGCTTCTGGTGGGGAGCGGCTGCCATGATTGCTCGTGGAATGGCCACGACGGAGCTACGAGATGGTAGTGGTCTCATGCTGACGCCAGCTTTAGTCTGAAACATCCAGAAACACTATAGACTACCAATTCGATCAGTTCCGGTAGCGCCCCAACATGACCCGGAAGAGAAGAACTTGCCCTCCCCTCTTTGACTGATGGTTCTTGTTGCCTGTCCCCTCTGTTGTCATTTAACAGAACTTTTTGGACTGCTGAAAGGGGTTGTGTTCTGAACGCTGGTTGGTGGAGACATTTAGACTATATTCTTGACCTACGTTGTCGCGTAATGCGTTTTATGACACGCCGCGTTAGCGCACCCGGAAGTGATCCGAGGCGCGGCGCGCAGCGCGTAACGTAAGCATAACAGGTCATGTGACTTGTTAATAAAACTTTTCATTGGTTCATTTTACTTTTGTTAATTTAATGATGAAAAGCTTGGTCATATGACCTAAAAATTACGCTTTTTATTATTTTCGAACAATATTTTTTTTTCAAACATATGTTATAATATTCCAGGCTAATGTACTTTCCCGGAAAATTTACAACTGTCTTGCAAGTAAAATATATTCCTTTTTCGAGAAAAAGGGCGTTTCTTCCTTCCATGACGGAGCCGTTGAGTAAAAGAGATTCGGCCTGCTGTCTTAGTCGCCGATACGCCTGATTATCAGATTCTTATCGATCACTTTATGTTGCAGACATGAAAAACACAACTGCCCTTGACCATTTATCTTTACTGCGTTCCTACATATTATACCTTTTATCCGTCATGTAATTGGACTGCTTTATTTCACTTGCCTTTTACTGATTCGAAAACAGTCACTAAAAGTAAAAACTTTACAAATGTAAATACTACTACCGTGTTTTGTTTTAAAAACCTTTATTGTGAAAATGTCAGTATACAAATACGGGCCTATAACCACGTGGGCCGGCCACGGAGCAAACTGAAATCGTATATGATGAGGAGACATTTACACTGTAGAAGAACGTAACGAGCGGGCCATTAGGTGACAAGAACAAAGGTGTCTAACAGTTGCGGAATCGGTGGACGTACATTTTGTAATTAAAATACGACAGGGCCACTTACAATAACATTTTCTAGATATACATTTGCGGGCAAGGAGTTACGAGTCCCATTTATACCGGCGCCATTTTGGGCAAGGCCGGGCAGGTCCAAGATATAGTCAAAATGTCTCCACCAACCATCGGCCAGACCAGAACCCCTTTCGGCCCTTTATGCTACAAGATGGTGTCTTCCATTCAGAAAATATTGGTGGCAGCATTTTGAAAGGAAACAGAAACAGCCGTTCTCCTAGTGAGTTTCACATTGTTACATTTAGGAAGAATGTTGAAGAGTAGTATGTGGAAAATCTGAAGCCATTTTTCTACAAACTCTCAATCAGACTTGGATGGAAAAAAAAAAACCTGAAGAATGTACAAACTGAAAACCAATTTTTGTCTGTATAGCACCAACAGTAACGCTTGAGTCAGCTTTGTGTCAAGCCGCCATTTTCATTCAATCAATAGCGTCCCCCTGCACACATTCAGGGACCTGGTCGTGTCTTCAGATGAAACGCATTGTAGGAAAAGAAGCAGAAAGGAAAAGGAAAAAAGTTCCGCCGGACCTAGTGAAGCTGCAGCAGGTGCAAATAAGCTTCAGACAGTCTTACAAGCACTGCTCAGAACTCTCAACTGAGGCACTCAACATCCAGGACTTGCCATTCGGATCTTGGTGCCTTGTGCTGGTTCCGACCTATTCACACATCGGTCCACTACTGACATCACCTCATAAGCCAACGGGGCACCCCACGCCGACTTTCGGCACAGCATTGTAGGATGGCCACACCAGTGCGGCAACTTGCTGGACACAACATCGGGGCCATCCAGATCTCGGCGCGTTCGACTCACTGTACCGCAACAGTGACCGCAACTCAGCTGGACACGCCGTCTTTCGGCGCAGCATTGTAGGATGGCCACACCAGTGCGGCAATTTGCTGGACACCACCTCGGTGCCATCCGGATCTCGGCGCGTTCGAGTCACTGTACCGCAACAGTGACCGCAATTCAGCTGGACACGCCGTCTTTCGGCGCAGCATTGTAGGATGGCCACACCAGTGCGGCAATTTGCTGGACACCACCTCGGTGCCATCCGGATCTCGGCGCGTTCGAGTCACTGTACCGCAACAGTGACCGCAATTCAGCTGGACACGCCGTCTTTCAGCGCAGCATTGTAGGATGGCCACATCAGTGCGGCAATTTGCTGGACACCACCTCGGTGCCATCCGGATCTCGGCGCGTTCGAGTCACTGTACCGCAACAGTGACCGCAACTCAGCTGGACACGCCGTCTTTCGGCGCAGCATTGTAGGATGGCCACACCAGTGCGGCAATTTGCTGGACACCACCTCGGTACCATCCGGATCTCGGCCCGTTGTGCTGCCTTCGGCCTATTCGCACATCGGTCCGCTACTGACGCCGCCTCACGTGCCAACGGATTTTCTACGCTTTTTGTAGCCCTATGCCGCATAACAGGTCATGTGACTTGTTTATAAAACTTTTCATTGGTTCATTTTACTTTTGGTTTCCTAAAGATGGAAGGCTTGGTCATATGACCTAAAAATAACACTTTTCATTGGTTTAGAACATTTTTTTTTCCCAAACGATGAAAGCCCCACCTTGTTTCTGGATCATTCAGACTGAAGCTGGCGTCAGCATGAGAGCACCACCATCTCGTGGCTCCGTCGTGGTCATTCCGCGAGCAATCATGGCAGCCGCTCCCCACCGGAAGCCTGCGGGAGTCGGGGGCCCCCAAGACTTTTATACAATCTTCACGGCTGAGGGGACGCTTTTCGAGAATGGAGCCCAAGCCCTAGCAGGCAAGCGTCCGAGTTCCAAAGTGTCCCAGGGCCATTTCAGTGGACCAGGCCTAAAACCGAGGAGCTGTCCGCCATTTTAAGAGCCATGTGGCAGCCGCCTATCGCTGCACTGCAAGAGTGGGAGCAACTCAACAACATGGTGAGCGAGACGCTGTGGCCGCAAGAGCGAGCGCAACTCAGCTAGATGGCCGCCACCTGGGGAGGCCCGTTCACGCCGGCTCCCCCACGCCCCCCCCCCCGGGCCGCCGCACGCCAATTTTCGGAGCAGCATTGTAGGATACCAAAACCAGTGCGGCAGTTTACTGGACATCACCTGGGTGCCTGTCGTACATGTTGTGTCAGCCATGTGACACTGGACACAGACCGCTACTGACGAGGCCTCCCCCCGCACCACCCGGGACGCCCCACGCTGTTTTTCTGTGCTGCATTGTAGGATCCCTAAACCAGTGCGGCACCCAGGCGACATCACCTGGGTGCCGTCCAGAACTCTGCACGTTGTGCTGCCTTGGGACTATTCGCACAACAGACCGCTACTGACGAGGCCTCCCCCCGCCCCACCCGGGACGCCCCACGCCAATTTTCGGAGCAGCATTGTAGGATCCCTAAACCAGTGCAGCACCCAGGCGACATCACCTGGGTGCCGTCCAGAACTCTGCACGTTGTGCTGCCTTGGGACTATTCGCACAAAAGACAGCTTCTAACCATTGTTGCTTTTTGTGTTGAGAAATGTTTAAATGTTTTTAGTTTTTGTTCCGTTCGTTAAAGTTAGTAGTTAATAAAGTTTTATAACCTTACTTTGTTGGAGTGTTATCTATTTTTTTAAAAACGGGTGAATGGGGCCTTGAATCGGGTTATTGTCATGTGTGGGCTTTGGAAGTGTGCTGCTGCAGGATCGGACATTTCAAACTCAAATGCACGTTCTTTTTCTTACCTTTCCGAAGCATGGAGCGCAATAGCAGGCAGAGAAAGGGTGATGCACGTGTTGAACACTACCTGACCTGGCAAGTTGCTGGCAGTGCCCCCCCGCCCGCTCCTGAAAGAGGGCACACACACACCGCCGCCCCGAGTACTTCACAAATCTTTAAAAGACCATGCGCTTGTTCATGAGGCTTAAATGGTTTATCACCTCTTCTAGAACCCCTGCATCGACCCTCTGACGTTTCATGGAAAAATTACCATGTAACACAATACCAAGCCCTGTCAGCTGAAACCCCCAAGGAATCATGGGGCATATTATCAAGGGGGTTTATCTCCGCTTTTTTGGCTTTAAAAGCCATGAAAGCGGAGATAAAATTATTTCCCTATTACCAAGCTGTCGCTAACACCAGTTAGTGACAGCTAAAAGGAGATAGCGACCATCTTGGGCCCCGCTTTGCATGTCAGTGATACTTATCACTAATGACATGCAAAGTGGCGTGCCAAGATGTTAGCGACTGGAAACAGTCCCTAACATCGCTACCTTCTATTACCAACTTTTGGAGATATTCGCGCTAAGCGCGAATATCTCCAAAATCTAACACCTGCCCTGAGCAGTTCTTAGCCATGTTATCCAATGGGAGGTGGATAACATGGCTAAGAGCATTAGGTCGATAATACATGAATATCGCTGACTTTTCTGCGATAATAGCAAGGTTTATCTGCGATAAAAATCGCCGATGTGCGGCGATAATTTTTGTCTCTAAACAAGTTAGAGACAAAAATTATCGCTAGTTGTTCGTAATATGCCCCCGGGTTTTTGCTTGCAGAAATCGGGAGGCGGGAGACTAGCACTGAAATCAGTAGTCACACGCCTGAATCAGGAGGATTGGCATGTCTGAATTCTCTACAGCTGGGGCCATGAACTACATCCGCAGGGTTAGGTGATAGCCTGGGACCAGCCTGGCATCTAAAATGGCTGCCGTGCACGACAAAATTGTGGCATTCGAAAAAAGGCAAGATGGCGCAGCCGCTGGAAGAGATGTATCAACATATATCAGCCTCCTCAGCCACCCTCAGGAAACATAGGGGATTAGGATACGTCTCCCGCACCCCCTTATACCTAGTACTTTAATTAACGAAGCACAAAATGGCGAATTCCCGTTTCGCTACCAGTTTGCGGCCCAGTTCGCGGCCCGTGAAGCGCTTCTACCGTGAAAAATCATTTTTTTTTTATTTTCCCCACGGGACCCTTTAATAAACCCAACAACATTCCTAGGGGGTCAAGAGGGGGATACCTTGCCCCCTTTCATTAAATTCCCCCTTAGTTTTTCACCTTTTCTTCTCTCTCGATCCTACCGAGAGACAAGATGGCGGCCGCTCCGGACTGTCACGCAGCAAAAAAAAAAAAATAGCTCACGCACAGCCGCTGGAAGAGATGTATCAACATATATCAGCCTCCTCAGCCACCCTCAGGAAACATAGGGGATTAGGATACGTCTCCCGCACCCACTTATAACTAGTAATTTAATTAACGAAGCACAAAATGGCGAATTCCCGTTTCGCTACCAGTTCGCAGCCGCGCTTCTACCGTGAAAAATCATTTTTTTTTTATTTTCCCCACGGGACCCTTTAATAACCCCAACAACATTCCTAGGGGGTCAAGAGGGGGATACCTTGCCCCCTTTCATTAAATTCCCCTTTCGTTTTTCACCTCTTCTTCTCTCTCGATCCTACCGAGAGACAAGATGGCGTCCGCTCCGGACTGTTTAGAATGTTGACAGACACCGGAGAGCCAATCAGCTTTCTGCGCGCAAAGTTCCGATAAGCGAAAAGTAAGCGGACCGGATCGCTGCCCGGAGCGCTGTTACAGATATATATCTTGATTTAAACGTTAATTTCTCAAAATCCACTGAAGCACATATATTGAGACCTAGCAAAGGCACATCGGGCTAACAGTCCCTACAATTTTGCCAAGTTTCGTGCAAATCCATTCAGCCGTTCGAGCTAAAAGTGAGTCCAACCGCCCTATGGAAAACTCAATGCAAAAAACGCGTTTTGGGACCCCCCTTTTTTCTCAGCCCCCCCTTGACGAAACCCCACCAAATTTTCAGAGGCTGCTCAGAAACAAAATGTGCCATTTTCCTGAAAATTTCAGCCGATTCCGTCCACAAACGCAAAAGTTATTAGACATAGAATTTTCAGAAATCCCATAGGGAATTAATCCTAACTATATATACCTACTGGCTATTGCCAGTAGGTAATATATATATATATATATATATATTACCTACTGTCGGTTGCCAGTAGGTAGTTATAGTTAGGACCTAGTTTCCATAGGAAATCCACAACATTCGTTTTGGAATAACTTTGGCACCGATGGCCGAATCTTCACGAAATTCTCCAAGAAAATAGCCTGCTACGCTCCGCTCCTTTTTTACTGCTTGGCTAGTGGTAATGTTACTAGGCGATGGCGCTACAGAGGAGTGTACACTTTGCCTAGTAGTAGGTATTCTGGTTATGACTTTTCAGTGATGCTAAAAGGAGAAGAGAACCACTATCCTCTTCTGGTTAGGCAGATGCCACAAGATGCTTGATTCTCCTTAGCACACACTTTTATAAACTAATGCACGTATATACATGTGTTTCCACCATACATTTGACACAAAAAACTGATTTTCAGTCCTTTTATTCAGGGTGGTTGAAGTTTATTTCAGGAGACGTCACAGCCGACACGTGTTTCGTCGTTTTGGGGAATGTAACCCCCAACTTTTTCAAGGCTATTCTCCTATGTGTCGTTCGTTATTTTCCGAGGTGATAATTCCAACCCTCGAAGGGGTTCTTGTGGGGATGTTGTGAATATACGGAAATCTTCTTTATTGTGGAAACCAATATATTGGTTCAATATTTGGCAGCTTTTAGCCGCTGTCTTTGATGGAGAGTTATTCGTCCCCTCTGCTGTTTCTATCTTGCAGTCCGCTCCTTCCCTGAAAGTTTGAGGGTCATTCATCAAGTGGGGGCGAGTAAAAAGTGGGGTCCCAAAAAGTGTTTTCCCCATGCAATTATTCATAGAACCTTTAGCCAGGGCTACAGCCCGAACAGCTGAACCGAATTACACCAAATTTGCCAAAAAGGTAGAGTTCGGTTCGCAGATTGTGCATTTTGTTAAATGGTGTAAATCCATTCAGTAGTTCCTGAGAAAACCGTCAACAGCAAGTAAGGTACACTGCTTGCTGGGAGATGTAGTACAACTGTGGAAACATGATGACTCCGTGCCACGTTTTAAAGGTACCCCACACCACTTCAGTGATAGCGAGACTATAAGACTGTGAAAAGAGGATTGTGGGAAATAGCGGCAACTGGGACACTGTGGGCGTCTGATGAAGGAAACCCTCCGAAACCCTCCGGACTGATGTCCAAAATAAATATGATGGTTTGAACCCTGCTGTGCCTCCCGAATCTGATTCATCCGATGAAGATTGCCTTGGAAAACTATAGCGTGTGACGGCTTGCCGTGGCGGCTTGCCGCGGAGCGCTGGGCAGGCACTCCCTTAAGTGGTCTAAAAGGGGTCGCTAGCAAGTAAGGAGACTCCTGGACCGCCCTGCAGTACCGAGCCAGCAGAGTTAAGATTTAAAATCAGTCCATACTCAAATGGAGAGACATTGTTACTTCACCGGTATCCCCGATGACTCCGCAGCCAAGGAAACCGCGTGGTTGGGAAACGCGGGACAAACACACCTTCGCCCAGAATCAACACCCCAATCCTCACCTGGAAACGTAGCACACCGGCCTTCCAATGGGGAAAGTGCAAAAAGAATGCCGAGAACAGAACTGTCAACAGCAAGTAAGGTACACTGCTTGCTGGGAGATGTAGTACAACTGTGGAAACATGACGACTCCGTGCCACGTTTTAAAGGTACCCCACACCACTTCAGTGATGGCGAGACTATAAGACTGTGAAAAGGGGATTGTGGGAAACAGCGGCAACTGGGACACTGTGGGCGTCTGATGAAGGAAACCCTCCGAAACGCGTCATGCCCTGATGTCCAAAATAAATATGATGGTTTGAACCCTGCTGTGCCTCCCGAATCTGATTCATCCGATGAAGATTGCCTTGGAAAACTATAGCGTGTGACGGCTTGCCGTGACGGCTTGCCGCTGAGCGCTGGGCAGGCACTCCCTTAAGTGGTTTAAAAGGGGTCGCTAGCAAGTAAGGAGACTCCTGGACCGCCCTGCAGTACCGAGGCAGCAGAGTTAAGCTGTAAAATCAGTCCATACTCAAATGGAGGGACATCGTTACTTCACCGGTATCCCCGATGACTCTGCAGCCAAGGAAACCGCGTGGTTGGGAAACGCGGGACAAAACACACCTTCGCCCAAAATCAACACCCCAATCCTCACCTGGAAACGTAGCACACCGGCCTTCCAATGGGGAAAGTGCAAAAAGAATACCGAGAACGGAACCGTCAACAGCAAGTAAGGTACACTGCTTGCTGGGAGATGTAGTACAACTGTGGAAACATGAGACTCCGTGCCACGTTTTAAAGGTAAACCACACCACTTCAGTGATGGCGACACTATAAGACTGTGAAAAGGGGATTGTGGGAAACAGCAGCAACTGGGACACTGTGGGCGTCTGATGAAGGAAACCCTCCGAAACGTGCCATGCCCTGATGTCCAAAATAAATATGATGGTTTGAACCCTGCTGTGCCTCCCGAATCTGATTCATCCGATGAAGATTGCCTTGGAAAACTATAGCGTGTGACGGCTTGCCGTGACGGCTTGCCGCGGAGCGCTGGGCAGGCACTCCCTTAAGTGGTCTAAAAGGGGTCGCTAGCAAGTAAGGAGACTCCTGGACCGCCCTGCAGTACCGAGGCAGCAGAGTTAAGCTGTAAAATCAGTCCATACTCAAATGGAGGGACATCGTTACTTCACCGGTATCCCGATGACTCTGCAGCCAAGGAAACCGCGTGGTTGGGAAACGCGGGACAAACACACCTTCACCCAGAATCAACACCCCAATCCTCACCTGGAAACGTAGCACACCGGCCTTTCAATGGGGAAAGTGCAAAAAGAATGCCGAGAACGGAACCGTCAACAGCAAGTAAGGTACACTGCTTGCTGGGAGATGTAGTACAACTGTGGAAACATGACGACTCCATGCCACGTTTTAAAGGTACCCCACACCACTTCAGTGATGGCGAGACTATAAGACTGTGAAAAGGGGATTGTGGGAAACAGCGGCAACTGGGACACTGTGGGCGTCTGATGAAGGAAACCCTCCGAAATGCGTCATGCCCTGATGTCCAAAATAAATATGATGGTTTGAACCCTGCTGTGCCTCCCGAATCTGATTCATCTGATGAAGATTGCCTTGGAAAACTTTAGCGTGTGACGGCTTGCCGTGACGGCTTGCCGCGGAGCGCTGGGCAGGCACTCCCTTAAGTGGTCAAAAAGGGGTCGCCAGCAAGTAAGGAGACTCCTGGACCGCCCTGCAGTACCGAGGCAGCAGAGTTAAGCTGTAAAATCAGTCCATACTCAAATGGAGGGACATCTTTACTTCACAGGTATTCCCGATGACTCTGCAGCCAAGGAAACCGCGTGGTTGGGAAACGCGGGAAAAACACACCTTCGCCCAGAATCAACACCCCAATCCACACCTGGAAACGTAGCACACCGGCCTTCCAATGGGAAAGGGCAAAAAGAATGCCGAGAACGGAACCGTCAACAGCAAGTAAGGTACACTGCTTGCTGGGAGATGTAGTACAACTGTGGAAACATGACGACTCCGTGCCACGTTTTAAAGGTACCCCACACCACTTCATTGATGGCGAGACTATAAGACTGTGAAAAGGGGACTGTGGGAAACAGCGGCAAATGGGACACTGTGGGCGTCTGATGAAGTAAACCCTCCGAAACGCGTCATGCCCTGATGTCCAAAATAAATATGATGGTTTGAACCCTGCTGTGCCTCCCGAATCTGATTCATCCGATGAAGATTGCCTTGGAAAAATAAATATATATATATTACCTACTGTCGGTCGCCAGTAGGTAGTTATAGTTAGGACCTAGTTTCCATAGGAAATCCACAACATTCTTTTTGGAATAACTTTGGCGCCGGTGGCCGAATCTTCGCGAAATTCTCCAAGAAAATAGCCTGCTACGCTCCGCTCCTTCCCTGAAAGTTTGAGGGTCATTCATCAAGTGGGGGCGAGTAAAAAGTGGGGTCCCAAAACGTGTTTTCCCCATGCAAATATTCATAGAACCTTTAGCCAGGGCTACAGCCCGAACAGCTGAACCGAATTACAGCAAATTTGCCAAAAAGGTAGAGTTCGGTTCGCAGATTGTGCGTTTTGTCAAATGGTGTAAATCCATTCAGTAGTTCCTGCGAAAATCAAAAGTAAAATCATAGTGATATCTAGAGACGAAGTACCGTACGCATACAGTAAGTGTACTGAAAACAGTACGATTACGAGCACGAGCTGCGTGCTGATTGGCTGTGAACTGTCTGTCAACACTCCAAACCAGGAAGTGTTGGCAGCCACTTTTGCGCCTCGGTAGAACCGAGTCACAAGAAAGCAGTGAAAGAATTGTAAAAAACACGCGAAGGGGGCATGGTAGAAACATCCTGACCCCCTAGGCCTGCTCAGGGGGTCCCACTTGGATCGTTAGGCCCTAAACCTTTTTTTTTTTTAATCGGGGTGTACGCGGATGGTACGCGTTTTGGGCAAAAAAAACCAAAAAACAAAGCCTGCTTTATTGATAATTAGCCCCCGGGAGGGGCCAAATCCTGGGGGCAATTTTTTTTTAAATAATGGGGGGCTCAGAGGGGCCCCCCTGCCCCAGGGATCGCCATCCCCTGGGGCTTTTACTATATGTATGCGGGGGGCTCATGGCCCCGCAAGGCTTCGGGGACCGCCTCCCCCAGGGGCCTCTTTTTATTGAAAAAAATTGTGTGGTGGGGTTTCAAGCCCCCCCACACGCCGCGGTGACTGCCACCTCCCTGGGGCTCTAATATAGAAAATAGGGGGTCCGTTGCGGACCCCCCAGCCCCAGGGACCACCACCCCTCGGGGCTTTTGAATGTTGGGAGGGGGGCCGTGCGAAAAAGAAAAAAAACAAAGCCTGCTTTTTTGTTAATTAGCCCCAGGGGGCAATTTTGTTTCATAAAGGGGGCCCAGAGGGGCCCCCTGCCCCAGGGATTGCCACCCCGGGGCTTTAACTATATGTATGCGGGGGGATCAAAACTGTGTGGGGGCACTCAAGCCCCCCCACACGCCCTGGGGATGGCATTCTCCCCGGGGCTCTAATTTAGAAAATAGGGGGGTCAGTGATGGACCCCCCAGCCCCGGGGACCACCACCCCCTGACATTTTTGAATGTTGGGAGGGGGGCCCGCGCCCCCCTCCTGGAGCCTTTGATGGCCATGGTGATCACCACCTCCGAGGGCCGGCTCCTGCAGTGTCCCGGGGTGCCTACCCCGGGACACTGTTGTTTGCTGTGGTTGAGCAGGAGCCTCAAGGCTCCCATCCTACCACAGCAAACCGCTTTCCCATTTGAAAGAGAGACAAAGTTAACCTGCTCTCTATTTCAAGTAGGAAAGCAGATTGCTTTTCATCAGAGAGAGCCGTATGTAAGCTGCTCGCTCTGACAAAAAGGAATGTCGGCTCCCGATGAACGCGGAGAGCCGGCTGGGACCGTGTGGACCTTGGGGCTCCCCCCACGGTCCCCAACGTTATATTTGAGCACCGGGGGATGGGGTCCTCGGGGATTATAAAAAATTAGTGATAAAGGCTATTTTATTTTTACGGTAGATTTACCGTACATGTACCATGCACGTATGTATGACGTACGGTGCAAAGTCCGAAAGTCGTCCCATAGGCGTACCTAAGCAAAGAAAAATAAAAATATTTTTCAGATATTTATGAAGTGTATGTGTTTAGATGTTAGGTGGCTCTAAAAAGAGCCCTTGTGTTTATTTGGAGATGTTAGTACCTACAAGTAAGTACCAATGCAGAGTCTAAAGTTCAAGAGGAAGACTTTGTTTCCCTCATCGCAGATTGTTGTGGTAGATGGACCCCATTCTATAGTTCCGGAGAAAGGCAGAAACAGATTTATTCACGTTTCCTAGTTTTCTCAATCTGTGGACAATAGTGGTTGGACCAGTTCCAATTTTGCCTTTGGCATATATTAGAATAGACAAAGGCAGTTTTGGGGGAAAAGTGTCATCAATTGTCCAAAGGTGTCCTTCATAAGCATTTCCAGACCTACCCCTGTCAAAGTGCATAGGTCATTGCCACCACAGTGCACAATTATGAGGTCAGGGTGTTGTAGATGTAAAAAGGATTTCACCAATGGCATCAATTGGTGCCACTTTAATCCTCTCTGTCCAATCTATTTAATGTCTACATTTGGTAAACCTAGGTCTTTGTGAATTCCTTTCTGTTCTGCGTACCTTTGGCTCCAGAAAATATAGATGTGTCCCACAATCCACACTGTAAGCATCTTAAAGAGAGATCTGGATGCACTCAGATGGTCTCTGTAAATGAAATAGCAGTTTGAAAAGTAAGATTTTTCTAAAATGGTGGATAAGATGCAGTTTAAAAAAATAAAAATAAACGATTGGTTGCTTGACAACATTCTACTTAAAAACTAGGGTGCATGTTTCTGCTTTTTAAAAGAATAAGTTTTATTGGTTAAGAAAAACTGATAGAAAAGGACGTTACATAAGATAAGCTGGTATATTGTCAAGTCAAACACACTTGCTGTTTTAATTTGCAACAATGTATGATGAACTTTTCACCTGTGTGCTCAGTTAGGTGTTCCCTGAAGTGTTTCTATGGTAACTGGCAGAATGTGGAATGGGGTTAGGGTTGAAAGTTTTGTCAGTTGGAAAGGGTTAAAAAGTTCAAGCAATAGAAAAGCGTGTTTCATTTTGATTTAATGTGGGAATAAATGTGATTTGTTATTTATTTTCATTTGTGTGTAGATTGATTGTGTTGATTGACAGGAAAAGTTTGCTATTTGCTATAGGACTTCCTGACCCCTAGGGCTGCTTAGGGGGTTTTACAATGATCCCCAAGGTAAAAATCTTGTATATGTTCTTGCTTAGGTACGCTTACAGGATGACTTTCAGACTTTGCACAGTACGTCCTACGTACGTACGTGTATGGTACCCGCATGGTAAATCTACTGTAAAAAAAAATAGCCTCTATGATTTTTTTTTTATAATACCCCGGGATCCTATCCCCAGGGCTTCTTTAAAAGAAAAAAACACCTGTGTAGGGGGCTTAAGCCCCCCCCACATGGTCCCTGGGGCTCTAATATAGAAAATAGAGGAGTTCGTGATGGACCCCCCTGCCCCGAAGACCAACAACCCCCGGGGGTTTTGAATGTTGGGAGGGGGCCCGCGCGGCCCCCCTCCTGGAGGCTTTGATGACCCTGGGGACCACCACCTTCCAGGGCCGGCTCCTGCAGTTTCACGGGGTGCCTACCCCTGGGACACTGCTGTTTGCTATGGTAGGGCGGGATCCTCGTGGCTCCTACCCTACCACAGCAAACCGCTTAACCTGCTCTCTTTTAAGTAGGAAAGCAGATTGCTTTTCGTCAGAGAGAGCAGCATGTAAGCTGCTCTCTCTGACGAAAAGCAATTCTGGCTCCCGAAGGCTGCAGGGAGCTGGCTGGGATCGTGGGGGCTTTGGGGCTCCCCCCCCGGTCCCCAACTTTACATTTCATTCCCAGGGATGGGGTCCCCGGGGATTATAAAAAATTAGTGATAGAGGCTATTTTTTTCTTTGTTGGTACTTAGAAGTATGTACCTAGGCAGAGTCTAAACTTGTTGAGGAGGAGCGTTTTACAGTGTGCTGAACTTTTGACTACTGTGGACAGTTGACTGCATGATCTGTTGGGGGTAGGGTGGAATGTTATGTCAGTTGGAAAGGTTTGAAATGTTGAACCAACAGAAATGTGTGTTTGGTTTCGAATTAATGTGTGAAGGTATTTGATTTGTTATTAACGTGTATAACTGTGTAAATTGAGAGGGAAAATGTGCCATTGTTTGGTTCTGCTGCAAGCACTGAAGTAGAGCGATTCTGTATAAGAATATCTGCTGTGTGAGTGGCATTCTTCTTAATCTAGAAGTCAATTTCAAAGGTGAGTTGATAAGTTGTAAGGGAATGTATGTGGTACATTTTGTTTTTAGTAAGAGTAATGTGTTCATCCTTCTGAAGAGTGTAGAATTATATTCTGACTTTCTCTGCATTTGGATAACTATTGTGATAAAATCATTTGGTAAGTTAATGTATTTAGTGAGTCACCTTTGTGCAATAAAGTGCAGTACTAAAAAAATGTAGAATGTGTGCAGTCACTTTTTCAGTTGTAGAGTAGTTAATAGTATTGCTTGTTTAGAATTAGGCTTGTTTTCTAAATCTACAATGTTGTACTCAGTATACATACCCTGCTGCATACACTTTTGGAAGATTTATAAGCCCCTTTTGTGTTTTTGTTGTTGTATTCCTCTGTCTCTCCTCATATTCCTTCTATCTCCTCATTTCCCCCCTCTAGGTTCATACTTCATCTTTCTCTTCATACTACCTGATCTGTTCTCTTACTCTTTTCTCTCTCCCTTCATACATTCTGGGGCAGATTTACAAGCCCCTTTTGCGTCTTTGTTGTTCTATTATGTCACTTTTTTGATGTAATGTTGGGAAAAGTAAATTAAATTGCATATGTACTTGCAAAATGAGTCAAAGTTGTTCACTGAAATGTAGTAGCTATATACATGAAATGTGTATAGTTACTTAAACGTTTTACATTTGTAAATGTGTTTTGCTATAATGCATGGTCTCATTTTTTCTGTCTAATATCACACTGTGTGTCTGTGTCAATTAAGGAATTATATTCGCCTCTTTTTCCATATTTTCTATCCTCTCTTGTCATACTTCCCACTCTCTCCTCTTACTCCTTCCTTTCGGCTGGTACTACCCTCTTTTTCTTATATTCTCCTCTGTCCTCATAGTGTCCTTCTCTGTGTTTATATTTCCCTGTCTCTCCTCATATTCCAGCTGTTTCCTAATTTTCTTCCCTCTCTCTTTATACTTCATTTTTTTGTTCTTACTTCCGGTTCTCTCCTCTTTCTCCTTTCCCTCTTTCTGTATAAATTCTGGGCAGATTAACAAGTCTCTTGTGCGTTTTTGTTCTTTTATTGTGTCACTTTTTTTTATGTAATGTTGGCAAAAATAATGTTGTAAATTGCATATGTATTTTCAAAATAAGTCAGGGTTGTTCACTGAAATGTAAGGATTATATATATGGAATGTGTATAGTCACTTAAACGTTTTTCATTAGTAAATAGTTAAATGCATGGTCTCTTTTTTTGTCTAATATCACACTGTGCATCTGTGTACATTAAGGAGTTATATTTGCCCCATTTTAAACGTTTTATAGTAGTAAATGTGTTTTGGTATAATGCATGGTGTTATTTTTTTTGTTTAATATCACACTGTGCATCTGTGTATATTAGAGAATTATATTTGCCCCTTTTTCCATATTGTCTACCCTCTCTTGTCCTACCCCCCTCTCTCCTCTTACTATTTCCTCTCTCCTGGTACTACCCTCTTTTTCTTATATTCTCCTCTGTCCTTATACTGCCATTCTCTGTGTTTATATTTCCATGTCTCTCCTCATATTCCTTCTGTATCCTAATTTTCTTCCCTCTCTCTTCATATTTCATTTTTCTCTTATTCCCTGTTCTGTCCTCTTTTTCCTTTCTCTCCCTCTGTATACACTCTGGGCAGATTTACAAGCCCCTTGTGCATCTTTGTTGTTTTATTGTGTCAGTTTTTTTGATGTAATGTTGGCAGAAATAATGTAGTAAATTGCATTTGTATTTGCAAAATGAGTCAGGGTTGTTCACTGAAATGCAGTAATTATATACATGGAATGTGTATAGTCACTTAAACGTTTTTCAGTAGTAAATAGTAAAATGCATGGTATCATATTTTTTGGTCTAATATCACACTGTGCATGTGTGTGCATTACGGAATTATATTTGCCCCTTTTTAATTGTTTTACAGTAGTAAATGTGTTTTGGTGAAATGCATGGTCTTATATTTATTTGTCTAATATGACATGGTGCGTCTGTGTACATTAAGGAATTATATATGCTCATTTTTCCATATTTTCTACCCTCTCTTGTCATACTCCCTTCTCTCTCCTCTTCTAAAATCTAAAATGTTTTAAATTTTCAATAACAGCCAAGGAAAACATACCTTTTTGGAGGGGTGCGATACAGGTTTGTAGCTAAATCTATCTGACTGACTACTATGCTGTAAATTCCAGCTCTGCTGTAATTGTAATCGTATCTGCCGTGGACCAAGGAATTTTCCTGCTACTGCTCGCGGAACCCGCTTCGCAGGTCCCGCTTCGTGGGGGGTGCATCGCCGGATCAGAAGCCATCGGATTTGGAGTACTTTGAACCTTGTTTAAAGGAAGAGGGTTTGTAGGCAGAGCTGCGAGCGTGCAGCGGGCTCGGGACTCCAACTCCATGGAGCGCCAGCCCGAATTTGCAGCACCTGGGCCGCTCTCCCTGCCTGCACCTCTCCACCAAACGAGTTTAAAAAGCCCAGCCCTCTTAAACAACTCGGGACGCTCTGCTTTAATTGTCATCATATCTGCCGTGGACCAAGGAATTTCCCTGCTACTGCTCGCGGAACCCGCTTCGTGGGTCCCGCTTCGCGGGGGGTGCATCGCCGGATCAGAAGCCATCGGATTTGGAGTACTTTGGACCTTGTTACAAGGAAGAGGCTTTGTAGGCAGGGCTGCGAGCGTGCAGCGGGCTCGGGACTCCAACTCCCAGGAGCGCCCGCCCGCCAGCCCAAATTTGCAGCACCTGGGTCGCTCTCCCTGCCTGCGCCTCCCCTCAGGCCCCAACCCTAAAACAGATTTTTACCAGTCCCGCTGCGCGGGAGCGACTGGGAGAAGCCCGGGACAAGGGCGGGCCGTCTGTGGCCATCTGTGGCCGTCCGAGGCTGGTCGAGGTCGGGTCGGGCCAACCCCCTTTCATTTCATTTCTAAGTTGCCCGGTATTTTAAGAACTTTGGGTACATAGTGGTTGTTTGTTACATTGTATATTGTTTCATTATTATTCTGTCTGCCAGAAGCGTGGGCAAGTATATGTTAACATAATGCCCCTACGTTCTGGTAAGGAAAGACAGGTTCAAGTATCCACCACAAATGGAGTTTTCACAGGCACCATTGATACATTTTTTAAACGTACTACATGTATTCTAGAAAAAGAAATTGCACTCGCAGAAAAACGCTTATCGCTTGACTTAGTCACGGGTAAGCGCTCTTCACTAGGGAAAATTCGTGAGGCCGTTTCCCCAGTTCCCCTAACACAATTGGATCCCACAGTCAGTAATGTTACAGCTACAGATACTGTGCCTGTTGACCATGAGTTGGAGTTGGAGGGGGGTGCTGATAAAATCGTCCTAGATTCCACATCGGAAGGTAGTCCTTTATACCACAACTTAGCCCATATTGAGACCGATGTTTCAGCTTCCTCTAGCATTGTTTTAAGCCCAGAGCCCGAAACATGAACCCCAAACTTGGAGAACACGAACACACATAAATCTAGCAAAAGGAAACGAGAAGATTTGTCACAGAAGGGGGGGCAACAAGAGGTTCAGAAAACCAATAATACAACTTCTCCCGCAAATAGCACATCAGTCCTGCTTTCAAACCCCCCAGTGAATAACAAAAACACAGAAAATGATGCAGAAGGTATCCTTTTGGATAAAATCGAGGTGTTGATTAAATCTCTCCTTTTGCCCCTATTTGAATGGACTAGGCTACTTAACGTTAAAATGGACCTCATGGAAACCTTAGTAAGGGAAAATGTGGGCATTTTAATAAAAGTTACAACAACCTACTACCCCCAAGGGGTCAGAACTAACGTGCGTACAGCAAAAAGCGCTGATTAATGGGGACAAGGGAAAAACGGCCAAACCTGTATCATCTTCCTTGAGAGCCCCCCAGCAGAAGCCTGCCACCGATAAAAACAAGCAGACTTCTGAGATGACTATATCACGTAAGGTATATTTAGTTAACAATTCACAGCCCACCCCCAGAGGCTTACCTAAACCTACCCGCCCAATAGATAAAAACGCTCAGGCCAGGAAAACTGTTCCGCCTAGAAAACAATGTGTGAATCTCCCTCCCGAGTCACTGCCCTATACTGTAATTCAAACTGGAGTGGCCCCATTGGGAAAGGGAAAGGTGGAAACTCATAGAGAATTACATAATAAAGAAAATTTTTGGTTAAATAAGAACCGACCTCTTCCACCAATGTCTAAAACAGAAATCCTTAATGTCAGGAGAGTGGACTGGGTGGGATTTAGTAAAAAAGACCTTGAAGGGGACTGTGTTGTCATTAGTTTTAGGGAGTCATGGGTAGCGGATTTTATCTGCAGGGGAGAGTGGGTGATGTCCAAACTTTGTCCCTGCACTATTTCTACCCTAAACTTAGGCTAGTGAGAGATTATCCCCGACAAAACCATCCTAACCAAAACATTAGATTTAGAGGAAGACATCCCCCAGAAGTAGCTACTTACCCTATGTTTTTGCCCCACCTCTCGAGTCGCTTTGCACCATTATGTGGGCTGGACGGTGTCGACTGACTTAATAGGGGTTAGCGGAACATGATAATAGGGTGCCCAGATTGTCCATTGGAGTAATGTCCCCTCATTCCTTATGCACTCAGGTGATGGACAGTAGCACCGAAAGCCCAAGAAATAACGTAAAAGCCCTTTTGGGAGATCAGATAAGAAACAGCCCTAATGCAACAAATTCGGTAGATGAATGCATAAGTAGCTCTTTACTATTTGAGACAAGTGGGGGGAATGTTGCTTCATTTGATGAGACACTAGTAGTTCTTGTAAACACACTTAGGATATTATCCTGGAATATTGCGGGGCTGAAGGGTAAAATGGACCCGACAGAATGAGGGGCCTTTATAGAGCAATTTGATATTGTTGTATTTCAAGAAAGTTGGTCAATTGACGCATTTTTTCGTCTTGGTTATTTGAACTTTTATAAACCAGCACATAAAGGCCCAAAGGGTCGCCCGTCTGGGGGGCTTGTTATTTGGATTAAACAATCACTATGCTATAGGACCCATGAGTTATTTGTCACAAATGCCGACTTACAGGGACTTAAACTTAGCATAGCAAATTATCGGGACTTGTATTTAATTAATATATATGCAAGGGGTCAACCAGGAGGTAAGAGTCCCGGAATTATTGAGGACTTAGAACTCCTATTGAATAATATTGGTAGAGACAAGTGCGTAACAGTGGCAGGGGATTTAAACTGCACGTTTGAACCTCTACCTACTTTGGAAGACAGTTGCTATGGCGAGGCATACCAGCTATAGAATATTCCCAGCCTGGCCATATCACCAATCAAAAAGGTTACAGAGGCAGTGGCTCGGGTTATGTTTGGAGTGGGACTTAAGGGCAGTAAATGGTAGGTCTATATCTGATAAGGTGGGTAATGCCACTTTTGATAACGGCTATAGTACCAGCCGCATAGATTATTTCCTAATTAAAATGGAGTTTTGGAGCTTGCTAGGGGATGTGGAAATAATCGATAGACCAGAAAGTGATCATAATCCCCTATCAATAAACCTGAAAGTGGATGGCGGCTTGCTCAGAAAAAATGTTACAAATTATATCACAGCCGTGGCAGTCCTCACTAACGACTGTCGTAGGGTACGCTGGGGCCGGGTTTTTGAAGTTCCTGGCACCATTGAAAGAATATCACCAGAAGTAGCAGCAGAAACTAAAAAAGTGAAGCCACTACTGGATAATGTGGGGTCATTGGAGCAAAGTAGCTCAAAATATGAGTCCCTTTTTGCTAAACTCAAATCTTTCTTTACAAAACCGGGTGGCTCGTCGAAAACTGATAGGAAATCCCTGGGTGCCAAATTTTTGTCTCTCTCTCTTTATATTCCTTCCTCTTTCTTCATATATACTCTTCTCTTCTTATATTTTTTCTTTCTTCTTATTCTCGCTCTTCTTTGCACATACTCACTATTCTTTTCTCATACTTTTCTTTTTCTTCTCATAGTCCCCTCTCTCTGCTCACACTTCTCCTCTCTTTTCTTATACTCCCCACTCTCTACTGATATGCCCCTCTTTTCTTATTGTCACATTCCTCTCCTCATTCTCCCCCTGTCCTTACATTCCCCCCTGTTTTTATATTCTCCTCTCTTTTTGCTTACTTCTACCTGTCTCCTCATATTACTGCCTTTTTCTTATATTCCCTTTGGTCCTATACTCCTTCTCCATGTGTTCATATTTTCCTGTCTCTCTTCATATTCCTTTTCTATTTTCATTTTCTGTCCTCTCTGTTTATACTTCTTCTTTCTGTTCATAGTGCTTGCTCTCTTCTCTTACTCCTCCTTTACTCCCTGCATACACTCTGCAGCACTTTCCTCATACTCACCGTCGTTTCATACTGACCTCTCTCTTTATTTTTGTTTCTCTTGTCATACTCCTGCCTCTTTCCTCATACACTTTTCACTCTTCATAATCCCCCATCTGTTTATACTCCTTCTTTTTCCTCATACTGTATCCTCTGTTCTTGTACACCCCTTTTCTCCTTATGCTCCACTTTTCCTCACATTCTTCCTGCTCTCTTCTGGTACTCTCCTCTCTTTCCTTATACACACCACCCCATTTCTTGTATTCCTTTTTTGTTCTTATACATGTGCCTCTTTCCACATATTCCTTTTTCTCTTTATAGCCCTTCTCTCTCTTCTTATACTGCCACCCTCTCTCCTCACACTCTCTTTCTTTCTTCTTATACTCTCCCTTCACTCCTCATACTCCCACCTTTCTCCTCATACTCTCCCTTACCTCTTCATACTTTCCAGTCTGTTCATACTCCCTTTATCCCCTAAATTGCAGTGTCTGCTTACACTCCTGTTTCTCCTCATATTTTCCCTTGTCTCATACTCCTTCTCTTGTTGTAAGTCCTTCTATTTTCATAGTCCCACCTTTGTCTTCATAATCCTCACTCTTTTCTTATAAGTAATATAATAGTATATTTAATGTATTTATTTTTGTAATGTTATATATATTTTTTATAATAGATTCTATTTATCAACACTGAGAAAAGTTCATCATGCCTACAAAAGCTCAAAAGAGGAAACGACAAAAGAAAGCTGTTTATTCAAAAAGAAGGCATCCACAAGATTTACCTGAAGAACAATGTGTTAACAAAAAGAAAAAAAAGTCCTGGTAGGAGAACGAAGACTTTTCTGAGGAAAATATTAAACACTAAGAGTAGTGTGCACAAAGTGAAAAATACTATTAGTGTATCTGCAACCAAAAACAAAAAGAGAACAATCATGGAAAATCAACTTCTGAAAAAACAGTGTATAGTAAAAGGAGGAAAAACCTATTTAAGGAAATTAGGAAAAAAAACTTATATTAGAGTTGTGCGATTTTAATTCAAGAAGTGAAGAAATGTTAAAAAACAGCTTTTTATAAGAAGAAGAAAAGTACAGAAAATCTAGTTGAGAAGGCTTTCAAATTGATTTTTTTAAAATTTGTTTTAGTAATCAATAGAATTCGATCACTAGATAAGCCAATACATTTAATGAAGGCTAAAAGTAAGTGGAGAAGAGTAATTAACAGAAGTAATTTTTCTGAGGTTTTTTTGGGTAAATGGAAACATAGTTCAAGTTCTGAGCCTTTTTTTAATGAAGAGAGTTATCTTCAGAGTAATTATTTGTTGCATGCAGTTGACACTAGTGGTCGTGCTTATGAGGTTAGAAATGGTTGTCCATTCATATATTGAAAACAGGTGTAAATCTGCAAAATGTTTCGGCAAAGGAATTTATGGATAAAGTGCAGCAGAAAGATAATGTTTTGGAATCTCAGCTAATTAATCTCATGGCATGTCAGCGTGGTACTAATGAGTACTGGTACCGTCGTCATGGAGAAATTAAATGTATGCTAAGGAGCTTAGGAACTCCTACATGGTTCCTTGCTCTAAGCTGTGCTGAATATGCTTGGGAAGATTTACTTCAATTTCTTCGAGAAGCGAATCCAAATATAGTAAATACTGAATACAAGACCCCTGGAGAATTGTGCTCTTTGGATCCAGTTAATGCATGCAGGTATTCGAGAAGCAAATCCAAATATAGTAAATACTGAATACAAGACACCTGGAGAATTGTGCTCTTTGGATCCAGTTAATGTATGCAGGTATTTCAATCATAGATTTGAAGCTATCATGTCTTTTATCACCAATAAAAAAAATCCTCCTCTTGGAGAGGTTCTGGATTTCTTTTGGAGAAAGGAGTATCAAGCGAGAGGTGCTCCTCACATACACATGCTAATATGGATCAAATGTGCTCCCAAATTTGGAACAGACTCAGATGATACTGTATTGTCTTTTATTGAAGAATATGCAACATGTGATATACGGAAAAGTACAAAAGATAAGGACTTAAGACAACAAGTCTTACGATTTACCATCGTTGTGGCAAATACTGTCGTCGAAAGTACAAATCAAAGGACAAATTCTACACCAAATGTCGTTTTTTATTTCCACGTCCTGTAATATCGGAAGGAAGAGTGAATAGTTTTATGTCATCTTTGCGACATACTATCACAAGAAAGTCTCCAAAAAATACCTACAAATTAAGAAGAAATGAAGTGTCAAAATACATAAATGACTACAACCCAGTCATTTTGTCCATGTGGAATGCTAACATGGATATTCAATACGTTGCGGACAATTCCATTGCTGTCACTCGATATGTAACCTCCTACATAACCAAATCAGAAAAGACAGAATTGTAGGAAATGTGGGAAGAGATTTCCTACGAGAAGAGTCTAAGTAAGAAATTATATAGTTACAGTTTGAAGATGTTATCTCATTGAGAAATGAGAGCGTATTAATTATTTCATCTTTATTTCGGCAACGTATTACCATAAAAGATACAAGGAAACATTGCATTAAAAACAGCTAAAAATAGAAAAATAAGAACATTATGAGACCAATTTATAAAACAAGGGCCAACCTCATACATACACACATTGTTACTGTAATAGATTTGCAATTAAAGTGTTGTCATACATCCCCAATTAATAAGTGTCTTCTCTTCTGCCAAACTATTCCCAAATATTTGGCTATGGCAAAAACTATAAACCCAGATAAATCAGTTTTGAAGACCCTATATGCATGCAGACATTGGGAAAACCCCAGGTTTTTACACACCGGGACAATCCATTGCCTCCTAGCCTGCACATAAGCGTTGCAAAAGAACAGTATGTGCAACTCAGTTTCCTGCTCTTGTTTGCACCCTGGGCAGTGGCTCGGCGAGGACTCAGACTATTTACTGGTATAAGCTCGAATTGGCAAACTGCCATACCTCCATTGTAAGTACAATTTCCTAATGGTGATTGGAAATATAACATCTAAAACAGGTTCAAACCTGTAAATGTCCTTAGCCATTAAAAATGATTCAGTTAAGGTGCCCAACTCTGTAATTTGTGAGTATGCTGCAAGTTTGCTTTCATGATACAGTATGGCAAGCCGCTTCCGTGAGACCCTAGAGCATGATGACAGTGGGTCGGACTATAAGGTGGGTAGTCCTATTCGCCCTAGTTCATTTTTTATGTAATTTAACCAGGGGATTTTTCCAGCATTTGGGAGAGTAAGGATTTCCTGCAATTCTGACCTATAGTTAAATAGTTCTGGTACAGACCATAACCTACGCCAAAAGGTTAGAGGCCGTAGGCCCAGATCTTCATCATGGGGTCTCAGACCCAAGTCAAGCCTAATTGGCAACAAAGGAGTGCTAGGAGGAAGTGATAAAAGCTGTCTGATAAATTTGTTCTCTGTTGGTACTAGGTCACGTTTACATACGTAGCCCGAGAGTTCGCTTCCATACATAGCCGCACCCCTGGCCTGTGCTCTATAGATCTCTAACAGTGGTCCAACCAGCTTGGAGGAAGATTTATTTTTGCTTATGAGCCTAATGATTCCTCCTGCTGTTTGGGCCTGTTTTAATTGAGATTTCTCCTGGTGGTGCCCCCACGACATCGTTTTGTTTAGGGTGACCCCCAGGTACTCAAAGGTTCGAACCCTTTCTAGACTTTTAGCACCAATATGCGGATTGGGGCGAGTTTTGGATGGTGGGTTGGAAACCATATATTTGGTTTTCAGTGCATTGATTTCAAGGCCATGTTCTTGACAAAATGCCTCGAAACCATCGAGGACTCACTGTATCCCCATGGGCGACTTGGACAGCAGCAGGGTGTCGTGTGCGAACATAATCGCCGGCACCCTGCTGCCTGCGAGCTTGGGGGCATCGCTGTTTTCAATCCCATTCAGATGGGCAATGACCCCGTTGACATAGAGAGAGAACAGGGTCGGTGCTAGCACACAGCCCTGTCTTACTCCCCTGTCAACGGGGAATCTGTTGGATAGAGTTCCCTCCCTGCCACATCTGACCTGCGCAAAGTTATCTGTATGTAATCGGATAACTATATTTAAAAGATGTTGCCGGACCCCCAGGTTGGAAAGCACGGACCAGAGTTTCCTACGGGGTACAAGATCAAAGGCCGCTCATAGGTCAATTAATACAGTATAGAGGCTGCCACCCTTCAACTGTACCATTTTCCAAAATAAGAGGGCGAGACGGAAAACTTGATCTATAGTAGATACTTTATTCCTGAACCCGGCTTGGTAAGGGCTCAGGACAGAGTGGTCTAGCATCCATTCTAATAGGCGATCCAAGACCAGCATCACGAAAATCTTTTGTGGGACGTCGATTAAACTGATGGGCCTATAATTGGCGGGGAGCAGAGGGGAACCCTTCTTAAAGATGGGGACAATCTCCGCCCCCAGCCAGGTGGTAGGCACCGCCATCCCTCGCATTAATGTTCGGATCGCTTATCATCTGCAAGTCTATACTCCAAATCTAGAAGAATCATTTGGTGAGTCTAGGTCTTGCTGCAACACGAAATCGAGTACTTAAATCTGTACAAGAAATTGAATATTTAGCTGTAAAAGAACCAGAAAGTACAGATATTGTGAAAACAAATATGTTGGATACATATTATCCAAATAGAAATCATCATCTTGAGAACATGTGTCTCTATGAAGTGCTGCAAAACTATATTTTTTAACACCTTAGCTGCGTGTAAACATTTCTCCCCAGTGCTGCGCTGTCCATTAGAACTAGTGCTGAATGGACGTTCAATGGTCGTGCGCAGCACTGGGGAGGTAGCGCTGCTGACGACCATTGGCCGTCAGCAGCACTTAAGGGGTTAAACGGAATATTGTAGAAAACATCAATATTGGTATATATGCTGTAATTGGTTCTGAAGGATGTTTGGTGAAACAAACAAAAGGAAATTTGATTAATCACCGTAAACTGAGTTGCGAAACTACTGAGAAAAGGGAATTTTACTATTTAGCTCTTTTACAACTTTTCAAGCCGTGGCGTTCAGAATTGGAATTACTTGGAGATTTTGAGAGCTATGAAGATTAATTTAACGCAAATAAAGATACTATAGAATGTCCTGTTTTTGCTAATTATGTGAAAATGTTGAACGACAAAATTGGTCAAGAAGCTACAGTTGCAGCTGAGATTGCTAGAGACAGTTCTCAAGACAGTCAAACGTCTGCTCCGTTGAGTCAGGATCCACTAGGAGAACCAATTGTTCAAAATGAAGCAGCAACTGCTATGGAAGAGGTGGAAACAGTAATGTATCAAGCTCAAGAAGATGTAACAAACTTGGAGTTGGAAGAACAACTAAATGTTGAGCAGAAAGAAATATATGAGCAAGTGAGAGAACAGATTGACCATGGATTACTTCATGAGAAGAAAGAGTGCTCTTGCTTATCATTTTAACTTATCCGAATGTACGTGAGTGGTGAGGTAAGGTAAGCTAATCTTTATTGCTTGATTAATTAAAATCTTAGCGTTTAACGAAAAGCAAGTAGAGCTTATAATAAGAGAACTAAAGCTAACTCGTGCCGCAAGCCCAGACAACCTCCCTGCAATAATAATAAAGTCAGAGGTAAAGTGGTGGGCAAGATTTTTTGCACGGATGTTCCATACAATACTATCAGAAGGCATAATGCCACCAAATTGGAAGGGCGCAGTAATCAGGCCGATCCATAAGAAAGGGAGTAGGGATGCGCCACAAAACTATAGACTGATTAACCTCCTAGACATAGGAGAGAAGGTATTTTCAAAAATTGTACTAAATCGACTTAATGCATGGGTTAAGGAGTGTCTAATTATACCCATAGAACAGGGAGGATTCAGAGAGGGGCACTCCACGATAGGCCACGGCTTCGCACTGTGGGCAAGGGCAAAGAAGTCAGCGGAACAAAACAGCAAGTTATGCTGCTGTTTCGTTGACTTCCGAGCAGCCTTCGATTCAGTAGATCGGGACTGCCTATGGGAAACTTTAAAGAAGGAAAAAATTCCCAAAGACCAACTGACAATAATAAAAGAACTACACCAAGGAAACTGGGCCCAAGTAATCAGGAATACTGCGGGGTCACTGACACAAAAAACTCCCATTGCAAACGGCCTGAGACAGGGTTGTGTTCTGGCCCCACAGTTATTCTCCATATTCCTGTCAGACCTACCGGCCTACTTAGAGGTTGAGGGTAGCGCAAGCCCCAGAATGGATGGAAAAAAGGTGCCCTGCCTACTTTACGCAGACGATCTGGTAATAGTAGACCAGACCGAGATAGGCCTCCAAAGAAAGTTGAAGTCATTTAATGTATACTGTGCTAGCAAATTCTTAACAGTAAACTTAGATAAAACTAAGATTCTATGCTTCGGTAAAAAGGCAAGTAAGTTTAACTGGTATTTGGGGGATCTTAAACTGGAAATGGTCAAACAATACCGTTACCTAGGGATATGGTTTGATAAGACACTAAACTGGCGTACACATCTGGAAGCCCAAAAAAAGCGAAAGCCCATACCTCAATCAGTGGACTAAAAATGTTTAATCGGGATTATGGGGACCTGTCACACCGTCCACTATTAAAAGCGTTTAACGCAATGATACCCCCACAAGTCCTCTACAGAGCAGAAATCCTTTATTTGAGCGGTAAGGGAGTCTGGGACTTGGAGGAAGGGAAATGCCTGAAAAGCCTGTTATTTTTACCACAATCATCCATGGTCCAAGCAATAAGAATAGAAATAGGAACAAAGTCTTGGGAGGTACAAGTACAAACTGCGGTAATCAGACTCTGGAAACGATTGGATGATATAGAAGGTCAAAAAGTTGCACAATGGTGTAGGAAAGAAATTCAAAATAGTGACCTAAAATGGGCAAAAGCTTGTAGGGAAAGAATGGCGCCGGTTTGTGAAAGGCTAAAGGTGGAGGTGAACCAGGAAACGAACAAATCGTCTGTACAACGAGTGACCTGAAATTTAATGGTAAGGTAGTATCCAGAAAGTCTGATATGGGCTATCCGGTAAAGAAAAAATCAGTAGAATTTATGATGAACTCATGGTCGAATGAAAACTGGTTTCCCTACTTAGATATCCTTCCAAATCGCTGTTATAGGCAGGAGATATTAAGATTGCGGATTGGGATCAATCCATGGTTGTTAAATAAAGATCTTAAATTAAAAATGTTAGATCACAAAGGGTGCTGTAGGTGTATCCTAGGCACCAAAGGAGATTTTTTGCATATCCTTTTAGACTGCCTAACATTATTAGAACAGCGGAAAATGTGGCTGCGCCCAATATTTTTAAAATATGATATAAGAACAAGGGCACAGGCGGCCAATCTCTTAACAGAAATGCCTACTATAGAGATTGCTATTGCCCTAGGAAAATTTGTAAAGGCGGTCCAGAGCCTTCTAAGAAGTCAGGAGTAATTTTTAGGATTTTATTAATTTTAAACCAATGAATTATATACCCGATCTAAAGAAAATGAAATTTGGTTTAATGTGATAATAAGCTTTATTATAATTGCAATTTTATTGGTGCCGATTTGTAATGTTTAAGGGTGTGTAAGAATTTTAATCTATAATGGAATATTTTGCACATGTTTTATCATCTTTTATAAGAATACTAGCAGCCCGTCCCGACGTTGGCCGGGGATGGCCGATGTTCAGTGTTGCCTTTACCTTTTGTTTGCGTAGTAATGTGTGTTTTACTCATCCGCAGGTTTTCATTGAGCCACACCTAATTTTGTTTTGCTGTCCTTGTTGAGAGTGTTCCCCCTGTGTGCAAATGTTGTTGTTTCCCAAATGTTGTAATTTGCGCCGCAAGTGCAGCAAGTGTTACAGTGGTCGCTCAGATGTTTTGGCCTGAAATTGCTTGTTTGTGAAAGGGACTTTCCTTGTTTACGTTTTCGATCCCTTTACTAATGTCTGTTTTTTTTGTTTTTATCGGCGCAAGTACTGGCAGTGTTCCACTGATAATGCAGAGTGTTTGAAATTCGGAAGTGTTTGTGTAAGTTTTAAATTTTGTCCGCAGCATACGTAATTATTCGGAGCCTTGTGAGTAAAGTCTCGTTCATGTTCCGTTGATTGGCTTTCTTGTCTAAGAAATGGGCGCCTATTTGTTTACGTTCCACCCCCTGTGACAACGTTGTCATTTGTCAAATGGTTAAACATTTGTTATATTTTTGTATCGCAACTCGTGTGTGTGTTAATCATTGTGTGTCGTGATTGGTGGGCTGTGCGAAGCAACGCGAATGATAGGCGGCCCTTTTTGTAAGCCTGCCCCCTCTGGCACTGTATTATTATGGAAGGCGCGCCCCTTTTTGGATGTCATACCACAAAGCCCTTAATGTTTGAAGGGTAACGCCGACGAATGCGTGAATGTCGAGGCGAGTGATAGGCGGCCCTTTGCAAATGCGCGGGATGCACAGGTAAGTGTGTGCCTTGCACAGTGAAATCATTGAAATCGCATGTGCGCTATGCACATTGAAGTGTGTGGTGAAGTGTGTGCCTTGCACAGTGAAATCAGTGAAATAGTATGGAATATGTTTATTGTTTGTACTTTGGGCCATGCCCCTGTAAACGCCCACATCTTTTGTTTGACACGCCCCTCTAAACGCCCACATCTTTTCTTTGATACGACCACGCTAACGCACACAAGGAACTACTTTCCCACTTTTGGCGTTTTTGCTTTTTTAATGTGTATGGTGTCCACATCTATAGCCTATGTCCTTCTGCTACATCTCCTCTTTCAAATGGTGTTTTGGGTGCAGTGATTGGGGCAGTACTTTTTGAGTTTAACTGGATCAAAGGTTTGTGTTCTCTCTTTATAATAGTAGTATAGATTTTAAACTTGTGGTATTGCCTCTTGCTCTTGTTTAAAGATTACGATCATAATAAACATATATTTGACTTGACTTGACTTGAAAAAATCTTAGCAGTCATCACATCAATATAAAATATATAAAAGAATACATACATGGCATAATTTCATATTTCCTTAAAAACGGGGTGGCTATGTACTAAAATGGAACAGTTGACTAGTTAAAAATGCATACGATATATTTGCGATAAAAGTGAATAGTTCAAGTGAAGGCTATGGTTGAGTCCCGGTCTGGGGGCAGCGCCTGTGTCCATAGATGGTGGAGAAGTGTGGCTCAATGGTAAGAGCAGGCAGACCTCGATGCAGAGCTCTGGCTAGGGACCAGGGTTCGATTCCTGCCCCGGCGGGTCTCGGGCTCATTAATTCACCTGACCGGTTATTCTCACCTCAGTGCCTATTCTGATCATGGGTCCCACGCTGCAACTCTGGGCAATAGCTTGCTTAGTCTCCACAACAGCCCCCACAACATGAGGGATGCCTGTTCTGCACCATGGGGGTGCCCAGGAGTGGACACTTCACAAGGAAACCAGGAAGGGTTCCCTTGCGGTATTCGTACAAGCGCCGGGAAACCCACTGCGGGTAGCTGTGTGCTATACAAGTACAAAAACATTTACATTTACATTTAACATAGATCTTATGATCTATTCTTTGGTCGTGATCTACTGGACTTAGTGTCGGAGCGTGGTGGGAGTCAAGGAGAGTTACCGGACTGAAGACCTTGGGCGTGAGTGGTTATACTCAGGCTGCAGCTTAAAGTTTTGTTTGTGCAGCTTTCATGAAGCGGACAAAACTGCAGGTTAGTTTAGCATTGGCTCCATTGAAGCACGCCTTCACTGCCTATCTGCAAGACCGGATATGCGTTTCGTTTATATGCGGTTTTAACAGCTCTCTCCTCTCCCGGTCCAGAGACTTGCATATGCATAGAAGATGCAACATATCTTCTTTAGTTTCGCCACATAATCTGCATAGTGTGGTTGCGAATGTGCGTTTCCAGGGAGGCATGTGGGGTTTGACAGGTAAAATCCCCATCCTCAGCGCCAAGAAGCCTTCCTTTAATGATCCAGAAAAGCTGGTGCCGAAATACGGTTGCGGCGAGCATTTTGAGTAGCTTTGTATCACGAACCAGCTGTGGGCCCTCTTATTTAAGTATTCTTTATCGTTTGCGATAGAGACAAGCTTAGTCAACTTATTTACCAGATCTTTGACATTATTAAATGGAAGTCCTGACTCCCAGATGTTCTCCAGGGCTAACATGCTAATCCCTGATTGAAGGTAGGCCTTGGCTGGGGAGTCATTTTTCCTTCCATAGGAATGAGTTCAGCGATCCTGCCTCTGCGCTCTTTATTTTATACCAGCTTTTTTTTTCATATTCCAAAAATTTAGATCATAAAAGATAAAATCTATACAGCATTAAAAAACATTCACTTGTATAAAACATTTCATAATTATAAAAGCATTACTTAAAAATTCATTTCCATTAGGAGTCTATTCATGGGTAGGAACATTACAGTTCATATGGATGTTAAGACTTTTAGTTGTTTTTTCCTTATCTGCCACATGACCATTATAAATTTGGCAACTACAAAGACTATGTGGGGCAAAGTACTTGTTTTCAATATTCTGTACGAGTACTGGTGGCTCCTTATGCCCAAGTTCCTACATAGTGGCGCAAGCCAATATTTCCTTGGTCTTTTGTAGGCTGGGCAGAAGAACAGAACATGAATTTCCTCCTCGTCATGATTAGTGCACCCTGGACAGATTTTATCATCCCTCTGTGCCCATCTACAGGTAAAGGTTTTAATAGGCAGGGTGCCTAACCTCCATTGGATAAACAATTTTCGTGCTAAAACAGGAAAAATAATGTCCATAAAACCTTCAAATTGGTAGGAATTTTTGGAATCCAGGAATCGGTTGGTTAAAATGCCATTATTGGGTGCCGATACCAGGGTAGTTAAGCTTTTCTCCTTGTATATTTCCACAAGTCTTTTGCGGGAGATCCTTTGGCAGCCTTGTTCGGAAACTTCCCATAACTCGGGGATTTTCAAGCGATACAGTTCTTTCTTTATAAAGGCCAACCAGGGGATTAGGTCACGCTGGTTCAAGTCCATTACATGAATAAGGTCTTGCCTATAGTGTGCGAGCTCACTTGTGGTCCACAGCCTGTGCCAGAATCTCAGTGGCTTTAAATCCAGATCCTCAGCTATGGAGGGGAGACCTACATCAAGTCTCAGAGGGAGCAGAGGTGTGCCACGGGGGAGGGCTAGGAGGCGTCTGAGGAAATTATTTTCTACACTAACAAGTTCTGAGCCTGCTTTATACCCTCATAGCTCACTGCCATAGAAAGCGGCCGCTTTAGCTTGGTTTTTATGCATTTCTACAGCCGGGCTAATGGGTTTAAAAGTAGAAGTGTTTGCGACCTTCAAAATTGCCCCCGACAGTTGGGATAGCTTTAGCCTAGATCTTGCTATTTGGGGTTCCCAGGATAAGTTCTCATGTAGGGTTACACCCAAATACTGGAAAGTTTTTACCCTTTCCAGTCTTACTGAACCCAATAATGGGTTAGGTCTGGTTTTAGGGGAGGGATTGAATATCATAAATTTGGTCTTTTCTGTGTTGATCTCTAGACTGTGTTGGCTACAGAAAAGGCCAAATCCGTCTAGAACCCGTTGGATCCCCATTGGGGATTTGGAAAGCAGGAGGGTATCATCAGCGAATATGATAGCCGGTACCCTCCTACCTGCCAAAAGAGGAGCGTCATTTTCCCTAACATTGTCAAGATGGGATATGACACTGTTAACAAAGAGGCAAAACAGGGTTGGCGCCAAGACACATCCCTGTCTTACCCCTCTGAGAACTGGGAACCTAGATGACAGCGCTCCGTCCCTCCCACACCTAACCTGTGCAAAGTTGTTGGCATGGAGCCTGACTAGGGCATGTAATAGATGGGTAGGAACACCCAGCTCCTTTAGTACCTCCCACAATTTCTTGCGGGGGACCAGGTCGAAGGCTGACCTCAGGTCCACGAACACCATGTACAGCCTCCCCCCCTCGATCCTCACAGTTTTCCAATAAAGGAGAACGAGGCAGAAAATCTGATCCATGGTGGACGTGTTTTTCCTGAAGCCAGCCTGGAGGGGACTCAGAAATGCATTCTCCTCCATCCAGTCAAGAAGGTGATCCAAGAGAAGGTGAGAGAATAGTTTTTGAGAGACATCTATGAGGCTGATCGGCCTGTAATTGGCTGGGAGAAGAGGGGAACCCTTTTAGAAAATCGGCACTATCTCTGCCCCCAGCCAAGTACAGGGGATCTCCATACCTCCCGCAATGGAGTTAAAAAGAATGAGCAGGTACGGGCCCCATATCTCTGGATGGTGTCTAAAGAGGTCACCGGGCAATCTGTCAAGTCCCGGGGCCTTCCCCTTCGCCAGTCTCTCTATTGCACTGACCACCTCACAGAGGGTAAATTCCAATCCGGCTACAGTGTTAGATAAAACCTCAGGGGCCACACCATTGGCAAATTCAGGGGTATCTTGGTACAAGTTGCCAAAGTGGTCTTCCCAGACGGAAGATGCAATGTTTGGCTCCACCACAGCTTTGGGTTCACCTGTACCTGTGTTTACCAAAGACCAAAATTTTCTGGAGTCCCTCGCTTCTAACGCTAGGGAAAGGTCCTGCCATCTGTTCCAATCCCATTCCGACCTTGCCAATGTCATGGCTTCCTATATTTCCGCATCAGCTCGGCGACCTTACCCTTATCAGAACCTAATTTTATTATAGCTATTAGCTCAGTCTTGATCTTTTTACAGGAAGAATTGTACAAGGATGATGTTCTAGTCTTTTTCTTCGGTGGGACTACCACTGGGTAAAAAACCTCGCCTATAGCTCCCACTAGGTCTACATGGATTTGGGCCAATTTCTCATTGAAGTCCGATGATGTAGGCTGAATAATAATACATCTATTTCTTTTAGCTTGGGCAGTGCCAATTCATAGATTTTAGTTATACTCTCTTCTGAGTTTGCCAATTTCCCCCATTTTACCCTACGTCTATTGGAACTAAGAACCAGGTTCGCTAGATCTTCACTGGGATTGTCGGATAGTGACCCAACCGCAGGTGCAGGATGCACCATATCTAACATAAGTGCGTTGTGGTCACAGTCTGTTCTTACAATTACCCTGAAATCCTGAACCTTGGACCACAGACCAATGTCCACAAAAATCTAGTCCAACCTCGATTCATGGTCCTTCCTATTGAAGGTACACAATGAAGGGATGTCAGAGGGAGTGAGTCCATTACAGGCCCTTAGCGCAAAATTTAATGTTAGGGACATAATTTGCACGGCGAGAGGGGACCAAGATTTAGGGTGGCGGGATTGGCATGGCGGAACACCCCAGAAGTCATCTTCAGCAGAAAGGGCACCCTCCTTTAGACCTTCCAATGGTTCAAAGTGACAGTTGAGATCTCCGCCCATCACTATCTTGCAATCAGAGGGGAGTTGGCCCAGGAATGACAAAAGATCTTCTAGTGTAGATGATTCCATGGCTGCACTAACTGGGTGTGAGTATACATTTATAATTGCCAGATTTAAAGCATTGGGCCACTTGAGTAGAACACACTGTATGTCCTGCGAGAACGTAGGTACATTCTCCGCATTACACCCAATGTGACTAGCTACCCTTCCTGCTTATTGTCTGGTTTGCTATTCCAAATTCGAGTCTTAATTGGGCTGGGGAGGTATATTTTGAAAGCTTGAAGATCATTCTTAGGGCTTTGGCGACCGTTTTATTCAGGGTTTCTTCATCCATCCCTCGCATGGCCTCACTGCCATATGTTATCGTTGTTAGCAGCTTTGCTTGAAGCACTTCGAGCAGCGGGAGCAGGTTTGGTCCTGTTATTTTGCTCTTAACGTTTTTTAAGGTGATTGCTAGGAGGGTCCCTCGCCTCTGAATCGCCTCTTTTTGTTGGTTGTACTACCCATTCTTGTCAAAGATGATTCCTAGATATTTATAATCTTGGACGACTTCAAGTTCTCTCTCGCCCAGCTGCCATTTCAGTCATTTTTTTGGATTGCGCTAGTTTAGCACCATTATTTTCCACTTTTCCAGGTTAATTTCTAACCCATTTTTTGAGGCAAAGTTGTTTGTGGTGTGAAGCAAGTGTTGTAAGCCGACTGGTGGTTGGCTGATTAATATCAAGTCATCAGCATACAATAAATTTGATAGAGGGAGGCCTCCCAGTTTTGTTGCATGATGGTTGCAGTTGTCCAGGTCAGTTGAAAGATCAGCCACAAAAAGATTAAATAGGGGGGGGGAGCCAAAACGCAGCCCTGCTTCAAACTTCTGGTGGTTGGGATCCACCTGGAAACGATCGTACCACTCCGCAGTTTTATTTGGACCCATGTCTCGGAGTGTAATAAGATGAGTTGATTCAAGAGGGAGGGAAGTATTTCCTATTGAGCTAGTTTTGACCATAGTTTTCCTCGATCTATGCTGTCAAAGGTGGCTTTGTAGTCGATAAAGCAAACAAATAGTGGTTTTCTTGTTGCTTTTGTGGAATCGGCTAGTAGTGAAAGAGCCAGGATGTTTGTAGTGGTTCCCAGGTTTTCCTGGAACCCTGTTTGATTAATTGGGATTAAGTATTTTTCCCTTGCCTATTCCCGGAGTTCAGCCAGGATAAGGCCGGCGTAATACTTGGCCTCAATGTCAATGAGAGCAATGAGCCTGTAGTTTTTTGGATCGCTCTTACAACCTTTTTTGTAAATAGGGGAGATGATAGAGCCTTTCCAGGATTCTGGGATTGTTCCTGTTACAGTGATGTTGTCAAAGAGTGGCAGTAATGCACTAGACCAATATTTTCGATCTTGTTTGTATAACATTGGTGGCAAGCCGTTGGGCCCAGGAGCACCCTCTTTTTTTTTTTGGTAAAACTTTATTAGCATTTCACAGTTACATTCAAAGTCTACCAACCGTCACGGTTGAGCAAAGGTACAGAGGTAGTGCAGTCGAAACAATACAGAGCAGGATCAATGCCAATATTTTCGATCTTGTTTGTATAACATTGGTGGCAACTGGCAAGCCGTTGGGCCCAGGAGCACCCTCTTTTTTTTTTTGGTAAAACTTTATTAGCATTTCACAGTTACATTCAAAGTCTACCAACCGTCACGGTTGAGCAAAGGTACAGAGGTAGTGCAGTCGAAACAATACAGAGCAGGATCAATGCCAAAGTACACCTCACAGTATCTACGCGTAACTCAGGAGAGTTTAGTAGAACATGGTCACAGGATTAGGGAAGGTTTTTTTTTTTTTTAAATGAAGAGAAAACAGGATCTGATGCCGCACAATTAGACCTTGCCAATGCTAGGGTTACACCTGAAAAAGGATATTCACGGCAGGACCATTATAGGCAGGATATTCGTATCAGGACGTAAAATCAGGATATTCAACAAACATTACATATCCCCACCCAAACAGTACCTGTCCGCCTCGTCATAGAGCATTAAAAACATAAACCCTTTTACTGAACGGCCTACCCCCCTAGCAGCCTGCCTGTCGCCCAGTACCTAAACCCGAAATATAGGAAGAAAGAGACGAAGAGGAGAGAAAGAGACAGTATTCACATGAAGTAAAAGAAAGAAAGGAAAAAGAAATGAACAAAAACCCCACGAAAGGGGAAGAGAAAACATGGAGGGTCCCCATTACAGGCCCCCGGCCCCCCCTACCCCCCGCCGCCTCTCACCCTGCAATAATACCGTAGTGGATAGTGGAATATCAAAGACCTGAGCAGATTCAAAAACACAGTTACAGCCCAACCCGCAAGCCTCCCAGGCAAGATGGAAACCTCCCCATGCTAGAACAAGGAGCTGAGTGTCGTTGGTGTACATGCACTTCGATGTCCCGAGTCAAATAGAGCAACACAGTGATCGGGCAGATCAACTCAAAAGGAATAGGAAGCCTTGCAATGTTCCGAGTAACTGCACCGTCAGGAGCATCCGCCGCCATTTTAACCATCTGTAATCCAAAGAACAATGTGTAGGAGAACAAGGGCAGCCATTTCGCAGTCTCAAAGCTCGACACCAGGAAGAGCAAGCGAAAGGGAAAATAAGCAAACATAGCCGGTGAACGCTCCAAATAAATGAGTATCCGTGAAATCAGGTGTCGAAGAAGCAATCAATTAAAAGCATACAGGGAGTTGTACTTGCACGAACATTCTTTCACGCCGCCGAGAAAGACTGGGCAGGGTCCCACCACAAAACCTGTTCAACGAAGGCCGAGCAGGGGCCACATGAACAAAGTCTCGCAACCAAAATGCCCACAGCAAAGCGTTCTCCCCATTTTAATGACACCGGGCCCCCTCTGTAGCAGTTCGTTTCCAGTCCATCCTCTCAGCGCACGGGGGGCATCCGCTCCACTCCCCTCGATCCACCGTGCGCGCTTCCAACGCCATCTGTGGATTCACCATATTAAGCACTACTCACAGGGGGGGACCCCCAATCCGATCGCCGCTGAAGCAAATGCCAGGGCCGCCCGCCCCGAGTCCGATAAAGAGGGAATGGCGTCACCAGCACCCCCACGTTACTACCCATTAGTGTCTGCGTCCCACTGCGTGGCGGAGAAGCACATTCGGGCCCCCACAGTCCAAAAGGCGCCACAATGGTACAGCGCCGCAGCCAGCCCCACGTAACTGAAATGCGGGGAGGAGGCAGTACATTTCAGGCCGACCAGCGCTCCATCCGAGTAGCCAGCGGTGGGTAGTGGACGAGCAAGCCCATCAAGGGGAGAAGAGGGGGGGAGACACCAAACCAGCGCTGGAAAATAGCATGTATTTCTGCCCTCCCGATATACGGGGTAGCGCTGGAGCCAAGTTTTCAGGGGCGGGCTGACCTGCTTAGTGGTTGACGGGTGCCACTTGGATCCCTGCGGCCGCTGTTATGGTTCTCGCTGGTGGCGGCGTAGTCACGCTAGATCCCGGCTGCAAGTATCGCGCAGGCCAAGATCGCGGAGGTCCGTATCTCCGCTGTCCGGGCACGGAAAGCGCTCGGGTCGAACGCATGTGCTCAGCGCCCCTTCCGGTGCACGGGAGCTCCGGATCTGTGCGGGGCGGGCGAAGAAATCAGGCGGCGGGAAAGGAGAGCCAACGGAGCCGATAGCCCGAGCGACCATCTTGGCCGCCGGTCCGGCTCCGCCCCACCAGGAGCACCCTCTTGATGACTTTGCTGGATTCTGCCCTCGATCGTTTTCAAAGAGGAGCTAGGTGGTAGGTTATTCCTGTAAAGGGGGGCGGAGGTAATGCAACGTGAAACTCAGCTGGTTTTTGAAAATTGCTATGGGGATCTGCGTTGAAGTAAGTTTGCAAGTGATTTGTCCATATGTCCTCCGTTATGTGAGAGTTGTTCCTGGGTGCCGATGGATTCTCAATGCTCTTGACCGTTAGCCAGAATCTTGCACTATTGTTCATTTTGGCGTCGTGCAGTAGTTTGGCCCAGAGTGATTCCATGTGGTCCTTTTTTGCACGCCAAATAATTTTCTTTTTCTTTGTTCGAAGTTTTCTTAGTGTATCTACGGTGCCGGCAGTTGCGCTGTTTTGGCGGAGGGAGTGGATTGCTCTGGTTATGTCGCCCCTTAGATGTCTTAATTCGGAATGCTGGCTTGATGACAGATGGGTGCACTGGCTTGGTCCCGCCCTGATGTTTTGTTTTAGCTGGTGCTCTTTTTGTGCTGGCTGAGTAACGGCCGGTGTGGCTGGTTGGCCCAGGGCTTTGGAGCAAATTTCCCAGGTGAACATTACTTCCTTCGATGAATTTGATTTCTTCCCACAGTGTTTTTGCAGCGGCTAATAGCTTTTCTGGGTCGAGTATTTTACATCCAATTCTCTTGTGTTGGTATCTCGTCGTTGGATGGGGGTCTGGGTTTGGGTATGTTAAGGCGGTACACTGAATACCAAGAGTAAGCTCTTGAGGTTGATGGGCGCTGTAGTCGGACACCCCGATCCTAAAGTCTTTTACTAAACCAAGGAGTGGGAGGGCAAGGAAGGTGTAGTCGATTACAGTGTTCACTGAGTTTCTACGGAAAGTTGGGGCTTGAGGTCTGTCCCCTGGCATGCGACTGTTTAATGCTACCATCAATAGACTTTCCAGTTCTCTATGCATATCCTTTGAGATTTTTGTTGGTTTGCCCAACTTATAGTTGTCCTGGGAGACGATCCCCCATGCTCGGTGTTTGTTGTCTTCTGGGTTGCAGTGGTGTGTTGCCTCCGCAAGGAACATGTTGAAATCACCTGTTAAAATGTAGCTCGAACCTTCGTCCTCCGTTATTAGCTGTGTAAGTTCGAGTATCAGCTGCTTTGCACCGATCCTCTGGCTCTGAGGGTGAATGTAAATGTTTGCCAGAGTTATGTGATGTTGGTTACTTTGGCCCTGTATTTCACATTGGATTGCCATTATTTCTAGGGATGTAGTGTTTTTGCTCATGCATTCTTTTCCTGCAGTTATGGTTTCAATCAAAGCGTAGACGGTTAATCCTCCTTTGCGGTGTCCATAGTTTGGTTGTCAGTCTGCAGGGAGATGGTAGGTCTTGTAACCTTGGAGTTGTAGAGGTGCCTCCAGCCAGGTTTCCTGTAGGAGAACTAGGTCAAACTTTTGAAGGTATGAGAATAGTGAGGGGTCATTGATTTTAGTCCCGAGGCCATTGATGTTCCATGAGCAGATATTTAAGTTCCTTTCATTGTTTCCCTGTTCAAGGTTAGGTCATGCAATATCAGTTCTTAAATTTATAGTTTTAGATATCCAAGACCAGTCGGTTGGGGGGTGGGTTTCTTCTGTCCACTGAGTCCGTCTGGGCCTGTGACCGAGGTGCTGTGGGCTCCCTTAAGGACTGTGCTGATTTGATTGCGTTCGGTCCGGCTAATTGATGGCCTCTTGTTGGGAGCAGGTTGGTGTTGGAGCAGCAGGGTCGGGTACCCAACTGGTCAGTGTTGATACACTCAAATCCCCCAAGCTTCTAATTGTAGATCTTCACTGAGGATTCTTTCTTCTAGCTCGGGTGTTACCCATGCGGTCTTAGTTGCCTCTTGGTCCGAAAGATACTTGAAGGTTTCAAATTCTACTGACAGTAGATCTTGGGTTTTAATCCCGGCCAGACTTCTGATTGCTTTTAGAATTTGAAGGATGTTGCCACAGTTTAGGATGTCCCTTCTACCTTTGGACTTATATTCTGGAACAAACAGAATTATTTGTGAAGTTGCTTGCTGACCTTGGTTTGCTGCTGCCCGGGCGCTTGCGGCCTTGCTCTTCGGTCGAGAGTTTCATTTGGAATTTTTCTGCTTTATTTTCATTGCCGTGGGTTCGCTCTCTATGGTAAAGTTGATCGTCAATGTTGGTTAAGGGAATTGTGATTGTTTTAATTATTGCTTCTAAATTTGGTTGTGCGGTTGAGGGTTGATGTTGATTGGTGTCGCATACTGCAGGGTGTCTGCCCGTTGTTGGGTCGTCGCTTTCATATGTGCTAGGCTTATGGCTACAAGTCACTTTTTCGTGATGATTTATTGGGTGTTGATTGTGATCCTTGGGGCCGTCCTCTACTACTCGTACTGGGCTTCTTGATGTCTGGGTACTGGTTGAACCTTGGTCCAGCTGTTTGGTTTTTGATGTGCCAAATTCTTTGAGCTCCTGCGGAAGGCCATTCTGGGGGCTTGGTGCAATTTGGAAATATGATTTTATAGGTGAGTTCTTATACCTCCCTTTCCTCATTTGTTTCCTTTGCTGCTTGGAGGATTGACCTTTGTTCTGCTCGGCCTTGCCTTCTAAAGATGTTACTTCATGCATTTTTGACGGGCTGGTGGTTGCTGCCGTTAGTTCCAGATTCATGGCCTCGATACTCCCTGGAGCTTTAGAAGGAGACGGGGTGGATGCTTTGGGGAAACCTTTCATTCCGGTCACCAAGCCTTGGCCAGCCTCTTAGAGGGTTTTGGTCCGTCGGGTAAGTTGCTTCTTCCTTTGTTCTTTTTCCTGGACCTTTGCTGGGGCTAAGAGAGTTACAGGTGATAGGTGGCTTGAGGTCTTGGGTGGCTGGTTCTTGCGCCTCTTTATGTGTCCACGTCTTGGGGCCGGTTTGGATGTTGCTTACTGGTCCTCTAATGCTGGTTTTTGTACTGTCTCTGTCAGGTTTCAAACTTGAGCCTATGGAATTCAAGTCGGTGAGGAGATCGCTCATCACTGTCGGAAGCGTCGCGATTTTGTCCACGATTAGGCGGCAGGTACAGCTTGGTGGAAGTATGGTTGCATCCCGTTGGGCTCTTTTGATAAAGTTGTTCATGTCTGTGAGTTTGCTGTCATTGCTGGTAGCGTGTAATGCCAGACAATAAGAAGGGTAAGCTGGATATCCATTTTGTCAGAGTGGTACTCCAAAGCTTTGGTGGAGAATTGCTTGATGTTTAAAAGGGAGGCCCATATTCCTAATTCGCTTGGCTGAGTGTTTACGTCAGCCTTTTTGGGAGTAACTCCCGATCCTTGAGGGGCCGCATATTTCTTGTCCTCCGATGTATATGTGGTGACAAGGTTTTCCCATTCTTCCTTTGTGAGGGAAGCGATGTTGATGCCTCCTAGAGATGTATCATCAGGTTCCCCTCCATGTTGACCGTTGTATTGAATTGCTTGAGTAAGAGTACTTCAGAGTGGGGTTCCTTCGGAGTGGACTTCGAGAGCTTGTGATTCGGATGGGTGAATGATTCGCTATCGGCTGTGTGAGGGAAATTTCTTTCTTGTTGTCTTTACGTTCCTGGTTGTGATTATACTTATTGAATTCGTAATTGAAATCAATGGGGTTGAAAAAATAGGATTTCAGAGGTTGTAGGGGGAATAGCTCTCTGGATGCCTTTGTGTCAATTTTGTCTTTAGATGGGGAAATCGTGGGGCCTGTGAAGTGGAATACATCTGACACTGTGAGAGGAAAAGCAGAGGTCCTATGACTGGGGAGAGGCTTGTAGACTGGCGATGCAATACTATGATTTCAGGCTCTAGGGGGATCCCAGATGGTTCCGTTGATAATTCCATTTCGTCTTCTTGGAGAGACTGGAAAGCTTGTAAAAGTGTGGTTTTGTCGCTTGGCGGGGACTGTTCCGGGGCACTCCCTGTGGCTTTTTCAGAGTTGGTTCAGGGGGGTGCAGTAAATGCCAATGGTCCCATTACATCTTTTGGGGTCCCTGTGTTTGAATTTATCGGCGTGTTTAAGGGGCTGTGTCTTCTCTCCCCATGTTCGGTTGGTAGGATGGACGGGCCAGTGTCTTATAGGACCGATGGGGCTGGGAGGTTTCCTGGAAGGGGAACATCCTTTACAACGCAACTTTTACCACGCAGTGCCTTTACTACGCAACTATTACAACGCAAACCATAAACCATTACAATGCATTGCGCTGGGGGGCGCTCTAGGATAGGGAATAGATTTAATTTACTATCCAACACCTTCCCTAGTGTCCACGGGGACTGGAGTTGGAATAGTAAATTAAACTATTCACTATCCAGCACCCCAAAGCACTATGCGTTGTAAAGGTTTGCGTTGTAATACTTACGTTGTAAAAGCATGCATGGTAAAAGCATGCGTTGTAATGTCATACATCCGTTGAGGTGGAGTAATGCTCCTGCGTCTTTGATGAAGGAAAATTTGGAATACATTTTTGGTTGGAATGTTTTTTCCCCCTGGGGCGCAGGTTGCTTCCAAGTGGTCCTTTTTCTTGCCTCTCTTGATTCTAGGTCTAAGTCTACTAGCAGGGTGTCTGGTGTTCCTAGGGTATCAAGGGCCTTACAAGGGGCCTTTTCCCGTTCAGTCAGGGTGATTGGAGTTTGGTTATTGTTCTCAGTCGGCTCGATTGGAGCCTTAGGATTCTTAATTTTCTTTTTCCTGGTATTGGTGGTGGTGGAGGAAGTTGTAACTCGCCTCACATTGCCAGACCTCATTGTTGGCTTGGCGCCCTCTGCGATGGGTTAGGCTGGGGTGGTCGGCAAATTTCAGGTGTTTCGTCCTTTGCTGCTTTTTTCCTAATAATTTCCTGAGTGTTAAGTGTGTGTTCAACGTTGTGCGTTGTGCCTCGTCCTAGTTGGCAGTGGGTTGGCGGTTTTGGTGGTGATGCTGATGCTGGCGACGGTACTGTCAGTTTTGGGTCATTATTGGTAGCTGCTGACAGGTCCTTTTAAGCAGTTAAGCGCAACTTATGGTTTCTTTGTATTGTTTTCGGTGGACTACCTTTGGTTCCTTCTTTCCCTTGGGGTTTGATAAGTCTTTGTTAGCGGATGGACGGTTGAGGTCCGTTAAGGATAGTTTAGGGCTGCTGCTTGACTCGCTGGTTGCTGGTTGCCTGGTCTCTGGGCACCCTGCACCGTATTCCTTTACACCTTACAGGTGAGCGGGGGAGCGGGTGTGTAGGGGAGCAAGGGGCAGAATGCAACGGACGGATGAACCCCCCGCCGCCCTGTTTTCGGCTTTGCAGCCCAGGTGGATTTTCCATGGCCCTCGCAGCTCCTTGCAGCTCCTCACCTCACGGAGCTGCGCTCCCAGCTCCGAGGATTGCCGGACATTGCCGGTCGTAGCTCGTGGCTCGTAGCTGTAATTCGCGGCTAACCCTCGCCGCGACGTCTCCGTCTCACGCCTCTGCTGCTGCCTCTAGCGATGCCCTCACGGGGGAGAGGAAGGAAGGGAGGAAGGTCGGGAATAAGTTAGGTAAGTGAAACGGAGAGAACTGCATTCGTGGCTCCTCCGCACACTGCTCTATCAAGGCTCAATCCTCCTGTACGTGAGTGGACAAGCTGGAACAGGCAAACGTTTTTTAATTAAAGTAATCACAACTTTTCTACAGAAAACAACTGAGTCACATTTGTCTTGTGTTGTCACTGCTCCAACTGGATTGGCAGCACACAATATTAAAGGAATTACTTTACATTGTTTATTAATGCTACCAGTAGAGCATGAAAACAAATTGGAATACCACAAGCTATCTGGAGATGCTTGTTGGGAAGTATCAAGAGTCTTGAAGAAAATTAAACTTCTTATTATTGATGACGTAAGCCTGGTATCAAACTTAATGCTTGCCTTTGTGCATTTAAGAATGCAGCAAATTCTTAAAACAGAGTGTTATGTATTATTTGGAGGAAAACACGTCATAGTTTTTGGAGATCTACTACAACTTACTCCTGTAAAAGGACAACCAGTGTTTAAAACATTGACGCATGAAGATATCAGAAAGTCTTTGGGGAGAATTGGAAATGTTAACATTTGGTCATATTTTGAGTATAAGGAACTTATTACAAATATGCGACAGGCAAATGATGCTGATTATGGAACTATTCTTCAAGATATGAGAATTGGAAAAGTGACTAAACATGGCAAAGAAGCTTTACAGAGACGATTACTCTCCAATTTGTTTCCAAATGAAAATATTGTTCCTGAGAAAATATATATGAGAACTGCAGAAAACAAATCTGCAACCTGCTTAATGCCAACACTGCATGAATGTTCTATATTCAATGAAGAAATTTTAAAGTTGGGAAATGAAGAAATTATAAAATTGGAAGCTATTGATAAAATAAAACATGAAGGAATCACTATTATTTTGACTGAAAAGTTGAAGCAGAAATTGGATTCTTTAGAGAAATTGATAAGTAAAACTGATGGCTTAGAAAAGAATTTATACCCATGTGTAAACTGTAGGGTAATTTTTCGACGTAATTTGAATGTGGAAAAAGGTTTCGTAAATGGAGAATGGGTAAAATTGTTTATTTCGTTAATTATGTAAATAGAGATGGTATTGAACTTACAAAAATGTAGTCGTTGTTCAGCTCAGTGTTTGCTTGTAAAAGTTTTGTATGTACGCAGAAAACAGTTTCCTATTTCTTTGGCATATGCGGTGACCAATCATAAATCTCAAGGTTTAAGTGTAGATAGTGCTTTAGTGAATTTTGGAAGTACTGGGTTTAAAGATGTTATGGCATATGTTGCTTTGTCTTGAGTAAGAACTTTATCTGGCTTGTACTTGATTGAATTTGATGAGACAAAGATTAGTGCAGATGCGAATTGTGTGAAAGAGTATAATAGGCTAAGAAGAGAATATGCACCCAATTTAGGACAATATCCAGTATTTGAAAAGCGTGTGGTTGGTAGAAAAAAAAGATTTGAGAATATCTGTAGTGAAGCTATAGAGAAAAAAAAAACAAGATGAAGTTGTGATTGCAAGCAAAAAGAAGAAGGACAGTGTTGAAGAGAATATTGGTTATCAGTTTGAAAATAGTTCTGGTTTCAACTGCTATGCTAATGTAGTTGTTAATGTTGTTTTTTTCTTGAAAGTTTGCATCAACAAATTGTTGAAAATCGGGAAGAAAGATTCTGTTCGCTGTTGTATTCTGTTTATGAGAAATGTAGTAGTGATAAAAGTAAAATACAAAGTGTTTCTGATATTTGAACTGTTTTGGACATATATTTTGGTTCTACTCAATTTACGCAGAATATTCAGCAAGATTGTCATGAATGTTTAATGTATATGCTTGTAGTATTGAAAGATGAAGGTATAGATATTGAAAACCTTTTTGGCCTTTCTTATAAATGGCAACATGAGTGTGAAAATTGTTTGTTTATATGTAGCACTAACATAGACACTGAAAGATTCATATATTTGACTTCCCCTGACTGTGAATCAGTGTCTTTTAACAATCTATTTAGAGAAGCAAGTCAAAACATGGAATGTAGCCAATGTAATTCAGTAATGTCATCAACATTATCTATACAAAGAAATGGACAGTATGTAATTTTAATGCTGCAACGTTGTAGAGGTGATGGAAGAAAATTGGAAACTTTAATAAAAAATGTTGTAGCTAGTCAACTATCAATATCAGGAAGAACTTTAGTAGCTGCAGCAATTATTTTACATGGTGGACCTTCTATAACATCTGGACATTACACTGTTTATTTAAAATGTCTGAAAGGTTTGATGCATTGTAATGATAGTCAATTGGTTTTTAAACAATGTTTGCCTAAAGAGTTACCAAATTCTTACCTAATATATTTGAAGCCAAAATTTTAGGAACAAAATTTGGCCTTTCTAGATTACTGCTGTTAAGGTATGTTGGTCTGGTGTTGTAGAGTAGTTTGTTAGTGAGGGTGAGGAGCTTGAAGGTTATCTTCTTGCCAAGGTGGAGCCAGTGTAGGTCTTTCAGGTGGTGGATGATGTGTCTGCGGCAGAGGACATTGATGATCAGTTGAGCGGAGGTGTTTTGGATGTAGTCGTTGTAGGTGTTTGTCCAAATTAAGATTTAGAGAGTTGATCCTTATGCAGTTGGTGACGTCTTTCGGTGCTGTGTAGCTCCTTGGTGAGGGAGAAGATGAGTTGAGTGTCGTTGTCTTAGCAGATAATGTTCAGGTTGTGATGGCGAGCCACTTGTGTGAAGGAGCCATGTAGAATTTGAATAGTTTCCAGTTGGGGGATAAGCCCTGGGGGACATTGCAAATGATGTCGGTGGTTTTGGATCAGAAAGGTAGGAGACGGATGTTGAGGATTAATATTGAACAACTTCTGAAGTAAGAATTTGAGATATACTATTTGGCCATGAGGAAAAGTATATAAAAGCATGAAGGAGTATTTGTTGTATATTTTGTCAGGATATATTTATAAATAACTTTATTTGCAGTGTATGAAAATTAATGATATTGTTTTGTTATTTTAAGATTGTTTGAGATATCTGATAGTTACGTAAGAAATTCCTATTAGAAACAAAGATTTAACATATGTTTTATTTCTATTTTTTAGATTGTTATTGAGAATGTTGAATGGGTTTTTTTAAGATAATTTTATTGATTGTCATATTTTTTGTCCGCATTTATGTGATGAGTACTACTGACGTCACTGTTTTTAGTGAAATTCAATATATTCTGAAAACAGCTATAAAGGCAAATTAAATGCTTTAAAAATTATTTTCTGTTGTAAAAGGTATATTGTAACTATATTTTTCTTGTCTTTCACAGATGCTTATTTTATAATATATACATTTTTTATTACTTATTATGTTTAAGGTAAGTATAAGTAAGTGTTAAAAATGGTCCATGGAATGTGCATCTACAGAGCTGAAGTAGCAAAACATGGATGAAGTACATAAGTGTGTAAAGATGGTTTGTATCTTTTAAAGACATTTCAAAAAATGAATATATATATACAGAGTGTACCAGTATTCTTTGCAGTTTACTACAAAACATCGACTAGTTTGGAACAGGCACGGTGAATAGACATATATACTTTTTTAGTACTGCATTTTGTTATAACAGCCTGAGTTTTTTCCTATAGTGATAAGGAGTGACTGGTTTGAAAATGTAAGAACATTTAAAAACTGAACATTCATTTAAATAATTATTTTTATATAATCTTATGAAGTAGTTGAGAATGGTATTTGTACATTATTTTTTAAAGGGCAAAATTGTTGAGGAAGCTAGTTTTGCGTTCTGTATTAGGAAAAAAGATAAAATGAAGTGTTTATGTTTTTGTACAAGGACTTAAAAAATCAGTATGGAAAATCAACAAAGCAATTTGGAAGACGGTTTTGAAATCAGTAACAGTGTCATAGAAGAGCTGAACATATCTTTTACAAGTACTGAGAATGAAGAGGAAGAAATGAGTGCTGCAGATATCAGCTGTGATTTCCTAGACAAAGCCTTGGATACTGATTTTGTGGAAGCATTAGATGACATCGAGAATGGTCATATGACTTTTGAAATTATTAACCAGGGAAATGAAATACCTGATGAAATTTTTTTAGAAGCTCTATTAAATTATGAGATGTTACAAGAATACATTTATTATTATATAATAATAATTGTTTGAGACACTCTTCTTGCAGAATTGTAATCAATCAGCTAGTACTCAAGTACTCCTGATGTAAAGTGGGCCTTAGGGCATGGACTGCTTCAGCACTCTATAGACTATGCATGCACTCTTCTATGCTGTGGCAAACTTGTGTTTTATAGCTTCTATTTCCCAGTCTATATCCTTACACTTTCAGCAAACACTCTGGGATTGCTGATTCAGTATTGTACTGAGCTATATAGCAGAATGTCCTTATCTATGCACTGTACTAAAAATGAAACTCTTTTTAATTCAGTCAGAGACTCTCATTCCAGAACTGTAATTATCCAGTCAGTACCCAAGTAATCATGAAGCAAAGTAGGCCTTAGATCATGGACTGTTTTGCAATCTTCTATGTACGTACAAATTTGTTTTTTATACCTTCAATTCCACAGTCTGTATTATTAGACTTTCACCAATCACTCTCACTCTACTGTTTCAATATTTTAGTGAGCCATTCAGCAGTAATTCCTTATATATGTACTGTGGTAAAAGTGAAGCTGTTCAAAATTCAGTCAGGCACTTTCTTTGCAGAACTGTTTTCATCCACTCAGTATCTAAGTACTCATACAGCAGTATGTGCTTATATATACACTGTTGTAAAAGTAGAGCTGCTATACATTCAGCCACACACTCTCCTTGCAGAATTGTAATCATTCAGCCAGTACCTAACTACTCATGGTCCAAAGTGCGCCTTAGGGTATGGACTGCTTCAAACCCCCATAGACTATACATGTAGTGTTTTATGCACCAGAAAACTTGTCTTTTATACCTTAAATTCCCCAGTCTGTATCCTTAATCTTCCAGCAAACATTAACACACTTCTGTTTCAGTATTGCAGTGAGCCATACAGCACTATGTGCTTAACTATATACTGTTCTAAAAGAATCCATTCACTACATTAAAACACTAAGCAGCAGATGTACTATAAGTGGTACATCCCTAGAGATATGCCAGTTATTGTGTACTGTGACATCACCACCATGGATGCACTATATTTACAATGTGGAGCATTATGGGGTAAAAATGGCACAGATATGTGATGTATCTGTGCTGTGAAGGCGACGCATTGCTTGACTTGCGATGTAAGCATAACGTAGCTCCAGCAATGCTTTTGGGGCTCTATGCTCACAATTCTGTGTCAATCCTTACACCAGCTTCAAGCAGGTTCAGGGTTTTGATGCAACATAAGCCCAAAAGTGACTGAATGAAATTTTATAGATTTTACTCAGTCACTTTTAGGAGGCGTTCCTGCGCCAGAACACCCCACCCCCTCTGCACAGGAAAGCCTCCTTCTGGCGCAGGGCTTTACAATGTGATGCACCTTCCAGATGCGTCACATTGGAAATACCACACATCAAATGTCACTTACACAGTAAGCATTTCTTTTTGGCATGTAGTGCTGTAGATTTAGATGCTTTCCATAGTCCTGCCATCTCGTGTTGTGTTCGGCCGGTGTAGTAGCTACAATAAAAAGGCTTGATAAAGGGCCTTGATTTTGAATCAGAAGAATATGAAATTCAAGAATAATTGATAACCCCAGCCAAGAAAGGCAGCAAGTGTGCCAATTTCCCACTACCTTCGGCCGGGGTAGTAGCTACAATTTCAATTTCAATTTAAAAGCTTTATTTCGATTTTAAAATAAATCACAAAAGTCATCACAAAACCGCAGAGGGACTGAATTAGTTGATTAATTAATAGAATTACACTGACGTAAGAAACATAGTGAAAGTATTACGGACAAGTATGACATGTTAAAGCAATAAATATTAAATACAACTATAATAGAATACCAGGTAATACCCAAGATCGATATATCATTTACATACGAGCATCAAATACGAAAATAGATGTAATCCACAATCTGTACAGTTTAAAATATAAAAGCAGAGGGTTTTTAACTATACCTCCCTGCTGACCAGCGGGTCACCCACGCCCATCTCAGGAACTTGGCTAGGGCAACCACCAGGGGGTCATTCACTGCCGTTTCACTGCCGTTTTCAATAATCTATAGACCTCACTGTGGTCCCTTGTACCCATATTTAAACACACTGGTTTCAGCCAGCGTCGTCTCGGATTGCAGTGGGCTGGGCAGACAAATAACATATGTTTCTCAGTATCACGCTGGCCTGGACAAAAAGGGCAATCACTAGAGTTGGAGCCCAAATTAGACCATTTCGATGTGAAGGTCTTGGTAGGTAGGGTTCCAACTCTAAATTGGTGGAAAAGTTTTCTATCACGGGACGATGTGATGAGATCCCAATATGGTTCTTACTTGGGTTTGTGTTTAGTTTGTAGAAAGGTGCTAGACAGAGTTGGATGAGGATGCAAATTGCCTGGAGTATACCAGGTGCCAATATGCACCCTTAAATTCTGCTTTGCTCGGTAATGGGCTGTCAGCCGGAGAAGTCCACAGTTGGTACATGCCCAAATCACATAGAACGTTTTTAATACTCCTAAACCACCCAATTTTATTGCTCACATCTAAGTCACGGAGTTCTAAAACAGCCAAAGCATAGATGTTCAGGAGTCACCCAAAGCATTCTCCAGTATATTAGTAACCTGTAGCGGACTACGTCTCTGATGGAGTGGCACCCCAGATCCAAATACAGGGGAATCAAAGGGGTGGATTGTGGCAGCCCCAACAAGGATCGGAGAAATTTGTTTTGCGCCACCACCAGAGCCTCATAGTTCGCATGGGCCCAAAGCTCTGAGCCATATAGAATTGAGACACTAATTTTTAGATTGTACATGTGCAATGCTAGAGTCACAGGTTTGGTAAATGAACGACTATGCTCCCTGAGCAGGACACCCGAGAGTTGGGCATGTCTAACCAAGAGGCTGTCGACTTGTGGCTTACAGCTCATCCGTTTATCTAAAACTACACCCAAGTAGGAAAATATCTCGGTTTGCTCTAAGACCCCACCATGCATCCCGACTTCGCCAATGGATTTGCTAGAGTCCTGGAGAATCATGAATTTAGTTATGTCTACATTAACTGCAAGATCATGATCTGCACAGAACTCTTCGAATCTGTTTAGCGCACGTTGAAGCCCTTGATGTGTCTTTGATAGTATGAGGGTATCATCGGCAAACATTAGGAGGGGGATCTTTTTGCCAGCTAAGGTGGGAGCGTCCGTGGTGCAATTGTCAAAGTATTTAAGTACCCCATTATTATATATCAAAAAAAGGGTGGGTGCAAGGACGCACCCCTGCCTTACCCCCCTTTCCACCAAAAATGTATCAGTTGTATGTCCTAAGGTGTTCCATCTAACCTGGGCATAGCTGTCTGTATACAATTTAACCATGAAGGATACGATTTCCAGTGGCATACCCAGCTTGATAAGATTTTGCCACAATTTGGAGTGAGACACTAGGTCGAATGCAGACCTAAGGTCCACAAAAGCTGCGTAAATTGACCCTTTTCCTAAAGTAACGGTGCACCAGTAGATGAGAATAAACCTCAACTCCTGGTCCACCGTACTAATCCCTCGTCGGAAACCTGCTTGTAAATCAGAAAGAATGTTATGCTCGTCCAACTATACCTGCATTCTAGATAGAATCACTCTTGCCACTACCGTCTGAATACAGTCGATCAGGCTTATAGGCCTGTAATTCCCTGTTTGGGATGTGTCCCCCTTTTTATGAATCAGAAGGATAACTGCGCCTGCCCCCGAGCCAGGAATAGCTGCTCCCACATCAATGGTATTCATCATTAGTTGGATGTAAATAGCCCAAGATGTCTGATCATGAATGAAAAGATCTGCAGGGCCTGAGGCACTTCCTTTTGGAACTAATGTAAGCACTTGTTCTACTTCCAATCTAGTGATGTTAAGTGGGACAGAGGACAATGGCACAGTGAAGTTGTCCTGGGCCCCCAAACTGTTTGCAAATTGGCCGCTATAATGACTGATCCATTTATCCAGTACCACATGGTTAACTGGTAAGTTTCTTGGAGTACCACTCCCCCATTTTACCAGGTGCCAAAAGCGAGTCATATCCCTCCTTGAGCAAGCCTCGAGAAGTTCAGCCAAGTGGGCCTTGTCCCATTCTTGCTTGGCTTTCAGTTTGGCCACCTTGTAAGCCTGCCTTGTGTCTTTAATTGAGGCCTGATCCTTACTCCTGATTGCCATTGCCTGGGATTTGTATGCTAAACGACAGTTAGAGTTATACCATGCTGCCCCCTTTGTGGTAGGTGGAGCTGGCCCTTTTTTATTATTAGTGATAAAAAACTTTTCAGTTGATTGAAAAGATGCTCATGAACCTGGGGAAACCTGTCCCTAGCAACGCCCAATTCAGCTTCTGTCTGAAGAATATCAATAGTATTAACTACTAAATTGTTCATAACTAGCAACTTCTCAGGGTCAATTGCGACCTTGCACCATTTGAGACGTCTGATGTCATTGGATAGGATAGCTTCTACAAAATCCGGACAGTCTACCACACCTTCACCACAGTTGTGGGCGAGTGCCCGCATTGAAACTGAGAGTGGATTGTGATCACTCTCAGACCTGGTTACCACCTTCATATCAAGCAATTCTGGCCACATTTCCTTATTTAAAATCAAATAGTCTATACGACTGGATTGAAGTCCATTGCTAAATGTCGATGTCTCTTCTTTATCAGATTTTGTACGCCCATTGGCCGCACTTAGCCCATGTTCCATGCAGAAAGCTTTTAATTGGATTGCTGCTCTTGTCCACTTTTTAATTGGAGGAGGTTCTAGTGAAGGGATGAACCACTGGTCGTTTTCCTCAAAGCTAATGTTCAGCTCCTCTCAGTCAAGTGGTTCATATGTACAGTTAAAATCCCCTGAAATTATCATATTACTATTGTCTCGTAGTAGCTACAACAAAAAAGCTCGACAAAGGGCCTTCACTTTGAATCAGAATATGAAATTGAACAATAATTGATAACCCCAGCCAAGAAAGGTAGCAAGTGCGCAAATTTCCTACTAACTTTGGCCGGGGTAGTAGCTATAACAAAAAGTCTCGATGAAGGGCCTTGACTTTAAATCAGAATATGAAATTGAAGAATAATTGATAACCCCAGGCAAAAAAGGCAGCAAGTAGGTGTGTTTATGTGTGGATGATGTGTTGATTGAGAGGAAGATGAATAAGGTGAAAAATAAGAAAGGCTGCAGATGCGCAAAGTACCCACTGTGTTATCAGGTTAAAGTTATAGTGGGAGAAGTCTTTCAGCAGTTGAAATAGGAAGTGTTGTGAACCAATCAAATCTCTTCTTTTAAAGTCACATGTCTTTGCGTATTAAAAGTTAAAAACTATTTTCTTGATTATCCCAGATGTCTTCCCTTAGTATGTACATTAAATACATAAATATTTGTTTTTAAACAATGACAAACTTTCGCGCCGTACGCGTACTGGACGCCGTACATGATGTCACACAAAAGCGTTGATGCGACGCGTAACGTGAAATCGCATTTGTAACGTGTGCACAGGTACGCGCAAAGTACGATTAGATGTACAAAGGATGGTGCAATCTCTGTACGAGTACGGTACGATTACCAAAAAAAAAATTAAAAAGGAATTATATAGAATTTTATTTTAATATATTGAAAAAAAATGCAATTTACTTTTGTTATTATTTTACATTAATAATACGAAACATAACTTAAAAAATAAAATAAATATAAATATTATATAATAAAAATTTAGGAAATTAGTCTAAAAAGAAAGAAATACAATAATTAATACATTTAAAAATTAACATTTACAAAACCTTTGAAATTCACTGAAAAAACCATAGGTTTCACACACGTTATAGTTAGGAATTAGCATTTAAAAAACCTTGCAAATTCACTGAAAAAAACATAAGTTTCACACATGTTATAGTTAGCTGGACATTTCACTCATACAAAACCATTGAAATTCCCCTGTTATAGTTAGTTCAGCTAACTATAACTTGCGCGTCAGCAATGCACTGCTGATGACGTCACTAATTACATCACTCATGATGTGGTCAGTGACATCACTCATGACATCACTGATGACATCTCAAATGACATTAATGATGACATCACTGATGACATTATCCTTGTGAAAGAGTGGCAGACCTCCTCTCAGCGTAATATAACCTTTGATACACACATTCAAAAATAGAAACTAAAATTTTCAAAAAAATGGATACCAATACCGGTTACAACAACCTATTCAGTAATTCCACCATCTACATACACATTTACTCATTCACCAACAGTTCTATATAGTCACTCAAACATGTACTCACTCATCATATATACTTATACACCTATACATCCTGTTACACACCAAAACTCATCCATAGAGTTACTCACACACATACTCACACATGCAAATAAACTATCAAACATCCATTTATTTGCATATACAGCTATACACACACCACTACACTTAGTTTTACAGAAATGTACACATACTTACTCTCTTAAACAATCACTTATAGAAACACATACTTAATTATACAGGAACTCTTCCAATCTCTCACTCTCACATACAATCACTTATATACATCAATACTCACATATAGTAGATTAAAACATATGTAGTTACTCATAAAGACACTAAGGAGACAGTCATTCACTCACTAACACACCCATACACACACTGATCCACCTATACAGTCCTGCACACATGCTGTCTTCAAAACACATACAAACTGTGAGTTAGTCATTCATGCATCTATGCGCTAAGTAATACCCCCCACCGAACCATACAGACACTCATACTGATACTCAAAAAAACAACTAATAACCCATATAGACACTCATGTAGCTACTCACCAACCCATGCAGCCACAAATAGAAAAAGTAAGACACTGATACAGATATTTACATATTTAAACATTACTCGCTAATACATGCATTCAATAAGATACACTTAATAAGTCAGTTATGCAATCATTTTTACAAAACACATCCATTTAGACACTTATTTACCCATTTATTCTTCCATCGACCTTTAGATATACATATAAAAAAATATTTATTTTTCAGAAAGACACACATTCACTGGATGGTGTCATCAGTGATGTCATCAGTGATGTCATCAGTGATGTCACTAGCCATGTCATGAGTGATGTAATATGTGACATCATCAGCAGTGCATTGCAGGTGCGCGAGTTATACTTAGCTGAACTAACTATAACGGGGGAATTTCAATGGTTTTGTATGAGTGAAATGTCCAGCTAACTATAACATGTGTGAAACCTATGGTTTTATATATATATATATGTATATATATATATATATATATATATATATATATATATATATATATATATATATGTGTAGAAACTACACATACCACCTCCAATCCCCCAGAACCGGCGAAGCAGGAGACAGACCACAGCTTTCAGGTAACTGGTTTTTTAATTGCAGGCCTCAGTGGAAACAACCAACCATGACGCGTTTCGGGCTAGTGCAGCCCTTGTTCACATGCAGGGAGTAGCTGGATACAATAGAATTTAAAGTGCATAAAGCCCTGCCTGCCACCCGCCTCCTCACAGGTCATGTGACCTACAAACATAAACAACAGACTCATTTTGCCTGAGTTTAGTGTCTAAGAATGTAATCATGTGCATATTGCTAAAAGAATTTTAAAAAAAGCAATTATGTAAAACAGATTAGAATTATTGCACATTATATACTTTGCATGAATGCAAGTTGAATTTTAAGCACCATCTTGTACTTATGAAATCACTTGGTCAATGAAACCGGGTCACATTATAGCTTTGCAAAATAACTGGATAAATCCATTTTGTCACTATACAGACCAACTCTATTCATTTACATAAGGTGACGGTGCTAATAATAACATCTGAACCTCTGCCATAAAGGACAGAGGAATGGAGGGCTCGGTGTGCAAATAGGCAAAAAAAAGTGCTAAAGTGTATATATATATATATATATATATATGTATCAATGAGAACTAACATGGCAAATGCACTTTTTTGACTGTCGCTAGTAGGTAGTTGCAGTCAGGAACTAGGCTCCATAGGAAAAACCTTTTTTTGTCTTGGTAAAAACTCTGGTACCATTTGACGAATTTTCACGAAATCTTCCAAAAAAGGGCGCTGCTGTTTATATTTGTGCTTGGAAATTTTTAGGATGATCCATCAAGCAGGGGCTAAGAAAAAGGGAGGGTCAATAAAAGTGCGTTTACTATGTTAATTCCCATAGAGATTTTAGACACAAATACAATTCGAACGGAATTACACCAAATTTGGCAGAGAGGTAGCTCTTGGTCCAGAAAGAACCCTTTTTGTGATTTGGTGTAAATTTGTTCAGTAGTTTTCGAGATATTAAAGAAAAACAGATTTGTATAACTAGAGGTGCGGACTCTTTGCAAATTCAACAGATCTCATGCTGATTGCCCCCCAACACTTCAACCAGGAAGTGTTGGCAGCCATTTTGGGACTCAGACTCAGCCGAGTCTCAAACAAAAAGGTGGAAAAACAAAAATGGGGACAGGGTAGGAATACACTGACCCCCCTAGGCCTGATGGTAGAGGCCCCAGGGATGCCACCAGGGACAAAAAGTTTTTTTGTAAAATTTCTGCAACAAAATTCATGACGATTTGTAAATCCCTGTGAATTATTTTTTAGAGAAACAAGCATGGTCTCCCGTTCTTGTTCGAATTTGAGCCCCCGGGGGGGGCCAGGTCCCGGGGGCTTCTTTTTTTATATATTATGGGGAGTGGGGCACATGTCACCCCCTTCTAATTGCCGATATGGGCCCTGGGACTTCCCTGGGGCTGTAACGTTAAATAAAATGGGGGCTGTGCAGACCCACCTTCTTACTTTTAAATTGACCCAGGAACCACCACCTCCCCAGAGCGTAGAGAATTTATCAAAGTGGGCCAAGGTGTGTGCAGGCCCCCTCCTGGGCCATATTTGTCCCTGGGGGCCACCTCCTCCCTGGGGAATGGCCACATTTTTTCTGAGAGTGGGCTGTGTGGCACCCCTCCCTGACCATTTTTGGACCTCCCCTCGTGCAGGAGCAATGACGGCTCTGGCAAAGGCAGAGCCCGCGGGAGCATTGGGAATCACCCCACACCCCCATTGTGTGCAATACTGTGGATTCTTGTTGAACAAACTGCCCGGAAAGGTCCCGTTCTGACATTGGTGATCTTTTGACAGAAATTAAACCTCAACAGCAAGCACCTACAAATATAAACATAGCAGGTGCCCCAATTGAAGCGCATCTTCTGTAAAGAACAAATGATCATAACTTCCTTTGCTCTGCAAATCCATATTGAAAAAATAATCTGAAATCCTTGTTGGAGGTGAATGCATTGTTGATCTGTTGTAGCGCACTATGTAGTGACTGTGACGAGTGGGTTCCTTCTTGTCTTTTCTGATGAGAGCAGAGTACATGGTTCTCCTTTCAAATTGCTACAAGTATGCAAATGTGCAAATCACTTGGAAGCACTGCCCGTTTGGCCCTACTATGTCTACCTTAGCAGTATGCAAAGGTATTCACGCCTTTTGCTGGGACGATGGACAGCTTATCAAGAGGCCCACCAGCATGATTCCTGACGATTTTGGTAATGTGTTCTTGATGTCAAGGAGTAAGAGGCCATCTCTATCATAAACTTATAGCCACTTTCTTTATATTGTTAAGAGGAAGGACTCTTGTTTGGTGAAGATTTACCACTTTGTAGTCTTGTTGTCTTCTCCACAGGAGTATTCATCTTATCACAGAATTCTGGATGAAGATGCACAGGGAACAATCACAATGTCGAAATTAAACACACAAAAAGTTGCTGGAGACACTTCCTTATGGTCCATTATGCAGCTGTAGTATGGAACAAGCACTAGGCATTTACCCATCGAGGTAGCACTTACTAGCTAACTAGTAGAAAGCACTCCAGTTGGGTAGACATTTTTTCAAAACTGGACTCTTGTTGGATAAAGGGGTAGGTAAGGTTCCGTTCTGGCCCAGTCACTCACACATCGGCTTACACACCCATGCTGACACTCAGACACCCACTTACACTCCCATTCAGCCACTCTCATACCCACTCACAGACCCATACAGTCACTCACACACCCACACAACCACTGACACACCCACTGACATACCATACAGCCACTCACACACCCACTTACAGATCCATACAACCACCCACAAACGTACTCACACAACCATACAGCTACACACACACCCACTCATACACCAAAACAGACACTCCCACACCCACTCAGAGAACTATACAGTCACTCACACACCCAGTCACTGATCCATACAGCCACTCAGACACCCACTCACCTACCTATATAGTTACTCACTCCCCACTTTCAAAGGTTGCATGTTTCAGTAAGGAAACTAAATGTAAAAAACCTTAGAAATTCACTGACGAAAGCAAAGGTAACAAGAACATTATAGCTAGGAAATTACATTTAAAAAACGTAGAAATTCACTGAAAAAAACAATGGTTACAGGGAAGTTATAGTTAGGAAATAGAAATAAAGAAATCTTAGAAGTTCACTGAGGATGTGAGTGGGTGTGTGAGTGGTTCTGTGGATGATGTTATCAGGAATGTCATTTGAGATTTCATCACTGATGAAACTGATCATCTCATGTGGGATGTAATATGTGAGGTCATAAGCAGTGCTTTGCAGGGGCGTAAGTTATAGTTAGATCAAGCAACTATAAATGCTGAATTTTTATGTTTTTTTACATGCAAAATCTGAGCCTAACAATAACATCCCTGTAACCTTTAGTTTGTTCTGTGAATTTTAATGTTTATTTTATTTCTGTTTCTGAACTTCGGCAACATCACAGGGAGACCTCTTAAGCACAGTCATAAGACTTTGGTGTGCTTGAAAACAAGACACATCAAACCATGTTGTATGCTTAGTACCAGTTTGTCGAGAGTGAACTGTCATCAAATTTACTGTAGCTTTGCAAAGAGTATTAAAAGACTGCTGAATAGCAGCTGCATTATTATCATTACTAAGGTATGGATAACATTTTTCCACATTCTGTTTTACTGAATCGGACAGTAAATGGTTGCGATTATCCAACCCCCATTTAACTAAGATGACTTTCTTCTCATTAGTCTCAAGAGAGGCTAACCTTGTTATTGATTGTGTTTGTATTCCTCTTATAACTAAAGTGAGTATCAAAGGGTTATGGTCCCTAATGCAATTGACTCTAATGCAGACATTTAAAACCAGAGCACTTATGTCTTTACAAATTAAATTGTACTCTATCATCATGTGGTTCAACACCACGCCATAGGAATCATGAAATAAAATGCAGAAAGTCCACCCCTTCATTATCCAGGACACCACACACAGTATTGGATGTGGTTACACAAAGACAGGCACTAAAGTCTCCTATGAACATAAATAACAATACATCACTTATTACAGCTGTGGTACTTCAAATGCATACTCAATGTTGTAGATGCATCTATGATTTTAATGATAGGGAGAACATTCTATCTAACTGAAGGCGTGTACAAAATGCCAGAGTCTAACACAATCTTGAAGCAAAGATTCAGCATGCACAGCTGAAATTTTAAATAGGTGGAAAAAGAGGTTCATTGTTTTCTAAACAAATTAAAGCCTTACAGTGGGTTTACCTGAACATTTAAGGGAATTGCAGAACATGTGGAAGATCAGAAATATCAAGATATTCGGCCTTATCAAATCGTGCAACCTCATTTGATAAGCAAGCAAAATGTATGAGAAAAAAAGAAAACTAATACAATCAAAAAATTGGTGTTAGTCTAAACTGCCATCAGCAGCTAGCAATTTAATTACATCTAAACTGAATAGAGCCTGGCTTTACCCATATAATGCTAGAAAAATTACCTTCCACCTTTTTGAAAACCTGTGTGGCAGATAACATGAAAGAGAACAAAAAAGAATATGGATAGAAGAAGAATAGACATTTTTATATATGGGAAATACACCCCGATATGGACAAAGACAACAAAGGTGTAGTTTAGCTCCAATAGACCTACCAGATCCTCTGAAAATCTCACTCAAGATAGATCTGGTTTGGCATACGTAGTTAGGCCCAAACGTATTAGGGATAATTCAAGGAGTTGTGTTAAACAGCATTGTGTCTGATTTTTTATGGTTTGCATTACCGGTAGCAGTACATGTCTCCTGATTGGTCTGAAGGAGCAAGGCAATTCAATTTGCATATAACTTTGCATAAGTAATACCAACAGGAGGTAGTTGAATCAAGGCTCAGATAAATATTACCAGGTTTATTATGCAAATACAATCGGCATCAAATGACAGCATCGGAGAGAGTACTTCTTGTCAATGAGACTTAATCCATTGAATACTATTAATAATGTTTCTGGTCTCAAAATTCAAATACAGATACTAGCAACCCATAGACCTTTGACAGAAACGTAAATATTGCCCATACTAAAAAGAAAATACCCGTTCACGGCGTCATTTGCCTTCTTGTCATCAAGTAAAATATTCCTAGCTGGTATCTTAAACGTGTATAATAAATCAGGTACCTTAGCAAGGTTAGAGGCGTTGGTAGCTAGGTATTACACAGAAACAAGCTGTGTTTGATAATGATGAATTAACTGCTTTCATTCAGTCAATAGCAGATTTGCTTCAGTTAAAAAACATATATTTTATATTCACCATTCAAAAGAGCTATGTGTCTGTGTTAACCAGGACCCCTAACCGAGGTGATTAACCCCTTCTATGCTTCCGTCGGCCAACGGCCATTGCGAGCACTACCCCGTAGTGCTGCGCACGTCCGTTGGCCAACAGGGCCCCGTCCACTCATTAAAAACGCAGCACCATGGCGGAATTTGCACCGCGGTTAAGCGGTTAAAGGATAACTCCCCCATGCAGTATATTATTAAATAATGGATTGACAGTTAAAATCAGCTATATAGAAATAGCATTAAACAGCCCCAGCGGGGAAGCAGTCTTTACTTGTGCCTTGAAATTAGACAGTAAACTGATACCTTTGGCAGGCTGTGCTTCAGAAATGAGAAGAGAAAGTTCTTTATCAAGCCTGGGAACCTTTATCTGTTCAAGGAAGCTACCCATTTCCTCCACAAATGCCCAGATTAGCATATCAAATTCGCAATAATTATTAAAGAAAATTTGAATGATCTCATAAGGGTACAAGGAATCCATTCTAATCTCACGATTGTCAATGCTGCCTTTTAAATTATGTATACATTTTTCCTGCAGCATATGTGCAAGTAATTTTTCAGTTTTGCCCCCTTCCTCATAAACCTGTTAATCCATATCATTTTATCTAAGCAGCTCCCGCTGCCAATATGAATTTTGCAAGGAGGACCATCTTTAAGGCTTTGATGGACTTGGCAGAATATATACAAAGAAATTTACTCTCAACATCTTGCAACTTGGCTACAACTTCTGCTGGACACTAAGCAATGCTTATCTCAGCTAAGAAAACAATATTCTGCTCTCAACAGTATTCTTAAAAGCTTCTCAGATGCATGCTGGCTCACAGTTCGTTTGTTTTTATAGAAAACATCTGGCACAGACTTTTGTATTATAAAGCAAAATTCTGCATTATTTAGGAGGTAGTCAAATTTCCATGTCAGCTTGGAATGGTTGGAAATCGTAATTGAAAACTGCAGTGGAATGATTTGAAAATCAGTTTACTACCCTAAGTTCACTAGAAGATTGCCACTGACGGCGCGAAGGTTCTTCGGACCCTGTGACACATATAATACAGGAAAAGGCAAGACCTCCAGATCATGTATCCAGGGTGAACGGAGCGTGTAAATTTCTTTCCTGGAACATCGCAGGGTTGGCGAGTAAAATATAGGTTCTTGAAAGATTGTTTTTTGTTAAGAGTTTCAATGTGATATGCCTCCAGGAAACTCGGACTGCAGAGAACATCTATCACCTGGATGAATATATGACCCTCTTAGTGCCAGCAATACCATCTAGGGTAGGAAGAGCTAAGGGGGGGGGCTAATCACCTTTGTTTCATTAGCAGTCATTGGCATTTCCATTACCCCATTACATGTCTCTCCGAACTTACAGGTGATGCTGTTAACTTCTGGACAAAGTAAGCTTCTATTGCAAATTTTGTATAATGCAGGAGTTGCGCACATGTTGGAAGGTAATATTGCTCAGTTGGGGTCTGTCTTTGGGATATTAATTTGAAAGGCCAGAATTACCATATCATCTTTTTAAAAGGGATTTTAATATTCATGTGTGGAGATATCAGGCGAGGGGGAGTGGAAGCTATGGGTTGTGCACGATAAGCAGGCTTGCATATAGAACACACACCCCAGGGTATTGATCTCAATAATATCTTGAATGAATTTGATTTAACATCTGTCATGAACAAACTGCCCCAGGAGAACACTGATATTACTCATACTTTTACTGAGAGATGGTGAAAGGCCTTTATTGATTCTGCCTTTGTATCCACCCCGTTTTTTTCTCTGATTACTGATTTTTCTGTCCAGGCGTGTGTACATAGCGTCTGTATCAAAAAAGGGACAGGGGCAAGTTTATTGAGGTCCAACATACCAGCCCCATTAGTACAGTGAGCAAAGAAGGGTATGTAGTTCCTCAGAATCCAAGTGAGTGAACGTAAAGGGACAGGTGGCGGTGGCACAAGGTGTTGTTTATTCCACCTGGAGAGAACACAAAGGAAAGGGGGGATTCCCTTGTCGTAACTTGGACTCTCACACACCTAGCAAGCTAGGTGTCATGCTTCATCATATAAGCCTGCCCCTCGCCAGGTCGGCGCTGCAATACCTGGCAAGCACCCAGTAAGGGGCTCTTTGGCGGGGATCTTTTTTTCCTGTCGTTGGGTGAGGTGGGGGTGAGAGGCCGAGAGAGTGTAGATGAGAAGTGAGTGTATTAAAACAGGTTAGTTAGTCCTATAAAGTAATTTTATTTAAGAAGGTAAACTGCCTGATTAAAAATGAAAAGCGAGGCAGTGAACTAGATGTAAGGTTTCTAGCTGTGTATGCTCTACTCTTATGTGGTCAACATATTTTTTGCTCTCAGCATCCATATGATCAGGGCACTTCGTCAGGACCTAATGAAACTATCTACACAGCATCATGGAGTGAGATTCTACACACCATGTGTTCAGGTAGGTAGCCACGGTGGGTGTCGGATGCAGCCTGCAGCTGAGTCCGGCGATCTGTATGGACACTGATAGTGTGTCCTACGTTTGCTGAACATTGGTGTGGCAACTCACCCTGGCGCCGGCTCCGGGATGTGTACATAGCGACCATAATCCTGTATGTGTTTAAAGAGGTTGGTCACGCGAGCACATAGTAATATCAAGGGGTGGGGTGCGGGATCTCCCCTAAAAGTGGTGGAAGCAGGAAGGAGTTTAAAGTGGGGAGTATAGTACCAGAGCTACTTTACGAGTCCCTCCTAACTCAGTCTGACAGAGATTTTGCCATCTGTATTGATGGGGAGGCAAGCGCTTCGGACATTATGGATGCCTTGGTGAAAATGTCAACTGCCATAAGGAGGTTACTACTGACCTCAAGCAGGGGCCGCAAGCAACCAGGCCCAAGATGGTTTGACTTAGCGTGTTCCCAGGCTTCAAGGACTCTGAGAAAAGTTCTAGGTGCTAAGCCGTGGGATCAGGCGGCAGTCAAACTCCTATAAAGAGCATACAAGGATGCTTTCCTACTCATAAGTCTGCCCTTAAGGAGGAGGCATGGTCTGATTTAGTTAAGGCTAGCACATTGGTCAATAGCTCTAAGGTTTGGGGCATTATTAATAGTCCCTTTTTAACTGGGGATAACGGCAACTATGTGGATGGCCATATTACAGAGGATGATCACTTTGAGGGCATTTTTCGGTCAGGCATACCGCAAACTGAGAGGCAAAGAAAGGGTGGAAGGCAACGATGACCTTGTTTTTACAATGGATGAGGTGAGAGCTGGTATTCTGGGACTCTCTAAAAATAAGGCCCCTGGGCCAGACAGGATCCTGGCTGATCTCTATGTCACCCATGTAGACACCAGTGTTCCTGGGAGGGCTCTTAAACATTTACCAAGCCAAATGTATCCCAAAGGCCAGTTACGGGAGCGAGATATAGGGACATATTGGGGTTGGGGCACTGCAAATTGCCGAAAATTCCCTCCTGCATCGTTCCCTTTCTGTGCCACAAAGTATTCCATTGTATGTTGTGCACAAAGAGCTGGGATGCCCTTCCTCTCAGATGAATTGGCTATTTGCCCCTGGCTTTGTGGCTCAGGATTTGTGCCAAGCAGGAAAATACACATAGTAAGCACATCCTAAAGAACTGTCTTTCGCTTGACCATCTCTTGCACATCCGATGGCTCCAGTACATAAGAGTAGGCCTTTCTAGGTTAGGTAGTGCAGAATTATTTACTAACCCTGAGCGTATATGTAGGAGTGTCTATGCATGGGCCAAAGAGTGTTTTTTAAGAAGGAGCAGTTGTGAAAGAGAGGAAATAGAGCCGTGTAAGCCCAGTGTGCATAGGCACATCATGTTAAAAATGATGCCAAAAACCAAACCATATCTTTTAGGGCTCACAAGCATCCATGATCGTTTTTTATTGACGAAGTTTCGGCGACCTTTTCCACTATCTCTTGGCTCAACCTAGTGGCTCCCACAGAGTTCAGTGTCTCCTGCCCTGTGGCTGCGACGGTGAGTCTCCTCAGGACATGATGCACTTTTTTTATGTTTTGTAGCTTTTATGATGCTCCTAGAAAAATATTTATTATTCCAATCCTTAAAAATGCTGGGTTCAGGGGGTTAAGACCAGCATTTAACTTTTTACATCTCATCTCTCATGATACTGTTTTGTACACTCTCAATTTTTTACGGGTTGCTCTCAGACTAAGGCCAAGTTGCGATTCATTTCTGTATTATAATCTATGTATTTTTACTATAAACCCAGTGTAATTTGATGTATCAACGTTAGCTAAATCTGTATTTTGGAAGATGCTTTTATTCATGTTTGTCTGACTTTATGGTTTTCTTTTTAAAACCAAATAAAGGGGCATATTACCAACAAGTAGCGATATTTATCGCTAAATAGGCTTAGCGACGATTTTTTTATCGCTGCCTATCGCTGGATATGTTCGCGGAGAAAACATACTATTAGCAACGTTTTTCTCCATTGTGCTAAAAGGTCCAGCGATAGTGGCAAAATGCGTGAATATCGCTGAGAATACAGCGATATTCACACATTAGCGACGAAATGCTCTTAGCCATGTTATCCACCTCCCATTGGATAACATGGCTAAGAACTGGTCTGGGCAGGTGTTAGTATTTGGAGATATTCGCGCTTAGCGCGAATATTTCCATCGATACGCCTGCCTTGCTAAAAGGTGATAGCGACGTGAGCGACTGCTTACAGTCGCTAACTGGTTGGTTACGCCCACTTTGCATGTCAGTAGCGACATGCAAAGCGGGCCCCAAAGCGCTCACTATTGCCTAAAAGCTGTCGCTAACATCAGTTAGCGACAGCTTGCTAATAGGGCAATAGAATTATCGTCGCTTAGCGGCCGAAAACGGCCACTAAAGGGGCGATAATTGCCTATCTCCCTGCTTGATAATATGCCCCAAAGTTTGTTGATGATGATGATTTGAAAGCAAGTTGGCAGATATTTTATACCAAAGGCCTTAGTGTGAGTACTGAAAAAGTAATCAATCCTATAGTAATATCACGAGGAATAACATGTATATTGCCTAAACTTTGGATAATCTCAACACAAAGTGTAGAATAAAATTAGAACCCCACTCAGTAAAAATATGGTTTATGCAGTGCAAAGTGTGTTCCAGCTGTGCTGCACATTAGAGGAACCAGATGTGACATTTTTAAGAAAATTAAAATTTCTAGTAGTGGTGGAATGCTAAATGATACAGTGACACGGGTCCATTTGGTATGGTGGCATCATAACTAATAAACTGGAAAATTGCTTAGGCCTTAGGATACTTAATTATTAGCCAACAACATTCCTGCTCAATCTTCATTTATAAAGCAGTGCCCTGAAACCTTTGCTACTTCAGGCAACAAGGGCAGTAGCAAACGAAAAATGTGACTCCCTGAACCATTTGTGCTCAAATATGTTCTCTTTCTGCTCGTTAAATGTGTCTCCCGGAGAATTTTTTTTATAGATTCTAACCTTTTAACGAATCCATTGAGGCATTGTTTCACCCGAGTCAGTCATTCGTATTCAGTCTGGTGATACTTAAATTCAACTATATAGTCAACATGGCTAAAATCTTGTCTCCCGGTTATATATAGGCTTTTTTTGTCACTCTACACAGTCATCTTCAGCCAACAACAACCGTCTCCCTACCCTGCATGTAAAGCCTGAATTAATTCATTATCAGCCCGAAACTACCTGTAACTACACAAAATGCTGGCATTTGTGACTATATTTGAGAGTGAAATGTGCCAAATACGAGGACACTTTATGCTAAAAAAATAGTGCAAAAAACACAGGTTCTGCAAACAGCAGCCAGTTGAATTCTGGCCGTTCACATTGACCCATTTGCTCATGCTGCATTTTGCCACAAACAGCATATAAATACACAAAGTGACATAATAATATAATTTCATGTAACAAGCGTAATACAAAATTACCCAAACTGCGCCTGGGTAATAGAAATTTCGTCTGGGCCTACATGAGACACTGGCTATATTTCACTTGAGAAAATATTTTCTTTTATATGAAAGTCATATAAATTAACTAGAACTGTTCTTGGTCTTGGTCATGGTAATGAATTGGACGTAAGTGGGGTGAATGTTAACGATCAATTTGAATAATTGACAAGTCTACTTGAAAGTCTAGCAAAATTGTATCTCTTTTCTTTACACTCTCACTATTCCGGAATCCCAATCAAACATAGGTTGCACCAATGAGAACGATTCTCCAAATCCTCCTGCTTATATTGCAATGTCCTATTTCGTAGATGACTTGATCTAGTTATATGTTAGTTCCTTACTAGAATCCTGAATATAAAAAAAAGAAGATGATCCAAATAACAGACTAACATGTCCACTGCTTAAATTCATTTCATATTTCCCGATACTTATTCACCACTAATCCTTTTTGGGTTCAGGAGTAGTGTACTACTCACCAAAAAGCACTTAAACACCTCATTAGGGGTTGCAAGAGCTATATAAATCCAAACCCTTCCCTCTTCTATCCCTCCGTTATCCTTTTCAAACCAAATAACAGACTAACATGTTCATCGCTCAAACTAATTTAATATTTCCTTATACTAATTTACCATTAACCCTTTTTGGACTCTGGAGTCGAGTGCTACTCACCGAAAAAGCGTTTCGACGTCTCGTCAGGAGTAGTAAGCACCATTTAAATGCAATTACAATTATAATTACATAATCTACTCAGAAATTCCTCAAGGTTTTGTCTAGTGTTTCAATTTTCCAACCATCTGCTTTTGAGATATTTTCATCCCTTGTATTTCCAGTAGGATTTACTGAAGTGTAGCAGGAATGCCAGCATTATCTTGAGAGAACTGAATGCGAGAGTTATATGTTTTTTATTATCCACCAATAAAGAGGAGTTAGGGGTTTCTGGTGTGAAAGAAATGAAATCAATGGTATTCTGTACTGAGCTCAGTGGGCAATCAGTACTGTTAAATGAGGTACCAATCCCAGTTATGTAATCTTCATGCTCACTTGGCAACATTTGAGACTTATTTATTCAAGAGACTGGGCAGACCTGAGCATTGTCTCAAGTATTATTAAAGTTGGAATCCCAAGGAAGATATAGACAAGTAAATAGAGCCCACCTAAGACTACACCTGTGGTACCTTGCCTAGCAAGGATAGACTTTTCACTTATCACTGGTGGTTCTAAAGGTAGGAAATGGCACTTTGACTTTGAATTTTATTAAACACCATAAGTAATCCTTGAGAAAGTGCGTAGGATGGCATGAGCAGTCTGACTTAATAACTTCAGTAGCCAGCTGTAATCATTAGTAAAATCTCATCCCCAAAAACTATTTCAAGAGTTAAACTTTTGGAGGCTATGCTGGCTTCCATCAGGTTTGCAGCCTAAGCCTGCAGTTTTAGTGTTGTGGGTGGTAGCCTCTCCCCACATTGAGGCACTGGTGAAAAGAAGGTGAAGAACCAGACTACTGGGGCTGGGACATATGTGCCAACGATAACAGTTTAGGTGGTAGGCTACAGATTTTACGGTAGGCCTACAGATTTAGGGCCAGATGAACAGAAGTTAGGAATTGCGAATTCTAAATTGTAATTCTTACTGAATCACAATTAGGAAATCGTAATTCCTAATGCAAGAAACCTTAGAACATTTAATAAGCGATTCTTAATGGGTCACAAATTCACCTATCTCATGAACATCATTGAGGTAGGTCAAAGTTTTGCAACTCATAAGTAATCAAAGTCTTCACAGGGATGGTGGACTGCTAGGATCAGCACACCACTATGTCTGTGATTTCTTTTAAATAGAATTTTATTTTTTTTCATTGAAAAACATCCCGTTTTTCTTCAAGGAAAATGGGATGCATTTCAAAAACATAAAATGAAATGTATACATTTCTCAAAAGGAGGCAGTGGTGCGTGGGACCATTGCATTTTCTTAAATAATATTTTGTTAAACATTCACAAAGGAGAAGGGGTGCCATGGGGACCCCTTCCAATTTGCATATGGTTACCACCTTCTTTGAGGTGTAAGTAAAATATTAATACATACCACAGCAATTCGGTATTGAAAAGGGACGCTATAAGCAAGTGCCTTCCACATACCCAATCGCAAAATCTAATTGCGACTCAACAACAGTTTACCAAGTCGCAATTTGGTTTTGTTTCTTAAAAAATGCTGTTTGCAGTCGCAAAAGGCCCGATTCTTTGAAACATGAAGTTTGCAACCTCCTAAAATGTTTTCAACATCTGGCCCTTCATCTGTCCACCCTATTATTTTTCGGAAACCCACAATGTGTCTTTCACATGTGCAGTGAAAAATAAACAAATCAAGTTTCCAGTGTGGCTGAACATGGCTGCCTAGAACTGAAGTAGTAGGAGAAGACCTTTTAGTGTCCCTAGGAAATGAGAGGCAATGAAGGTGAGGCTGGCTCTGGATCGATGTGATAAGGATATCGGCTGGCACAGCGGAGGATGAGAAATAGGACTAAAAAGGAACAAGAGGCCCGAATTTCCACCTCCGGGCCCTAATCTCCACTACCGGGCCGGAATCTCTGGCCCACGTACAGACATAAGTTATTATGAGTAAGTGCATTCTGTGAATACCAAAATGAGTAAGTGCCTTCTGTGAATATCAAAATGAGTAAGTGCCTTCTGTGAATACCAAAATGAGTGAATACCTTCTGTGAATACCAAAATGAGTAAGTGCCTTCTGTGAATACCAAAATGAGTAAGTACCTTCTGTTAATACCAAAATGAGTAAGTGCCTTTGTAGTGGTCTCTTCTGTGAATACCAAAATGAATAAGTGCCTTCTGTGAATACAAAAATGACAGTAAGTTTAGGATTTTGTAGTAAGTTAGTTCTGTGAATCGGTCCCTAGGTACTCTCGGTGACAAATGGGAAGGGGAGGTTAGTTTTAATGTAATCTTTTGAGTTCTAAAGCTGAAGCAAGTGAAGAGGATAAAAGCAAGCTGCTGAGTTAATAAAGTGCGTAGTGAGAGATGTTAATTTAGCTTGCGGAAAAGGATACCAGAGTTGATGTGAGTGCCCGTGGGTAATGGCAGTACTCCTCTTGTGCTTGTGCCGAGAAGTGTCTTTGAAATACAGTATGAATAGAGTACTTACTTAGACTCAGTTAGTAAAAGTGGTGGCTTCACCCCAGGTTAACTCCTGGGTTACAGCAACCAAGGACAGCAAACCTATGAAAACCAGTTTGTACAGTTCGCAAACTAAGGGTCCCTTTACGCTCAGGAACCCCCTTTTATTGGGTCTCTACATGTTTTATTAGTGCGATCATGGAAATCAAAAAGTGCTTTGTGTAGTAAATAGGCTAAGAGTCTCCAGTGATGCACATTTCCCATTTCACGGTTTCATAGTGATGGGGCCCTTTATGAGCCTTAGGGCTAAGGTAACTGGTTGGGAGTAAGTGGTTCATTGTTAAATGTGAGCGCGGAGTTCTTTGACAAATTTTCTGCATCTTGATAAAATTCTTACATCAGATCCAGAAAAGCACAGAGAAGACGCTTCCTGACAAGCATACACCCCTTCATCAGATAGATAGGTTTCAGCAGGGACGTCCTAATGGCAACGAGGGTGGGGCAGCAGCACAGAAGGTGCAAACAGGATTTGCACATTTAAGTTGCATAGTTTGCACGCCTCTTCCTTTCCCGGGTGGGCAAATGCTGGGTTAAATTCAGCTACTGGCAGACCAAGCAGATGCATATACAAGATGTTTCTGCACACTTGTCTATTGATGGCCTCTGAGAAATATGGTTGAGGTTTTCCTACCCGGTAAGAAGTGTTATGGTGACGCAGAATGCCTGAGGACTTTAGGGAAGCAGTGTCCTGCTGAAATGAAGCTAGTCACAACTGCCCGTTGGTTGTCTTTTTCCAGGGTTAGAAAGACATGTTATGAGGTTTTAGCACTGATGCTTCAAGGTGGAAAGATGTAAATGCTTCTTATAGTTGCTGGTATCACGGAGTCCCTGGGCTCTCAAATGTTTCTTTCTAGCAGTCCTTGAGTGAGTTGCTGGGCACCTTCAGAATTCATGTGTAGTATTTCAAAGTATAAGACTGACAGGTTAGCATTTGACTTGACCGGACACATTCCAGATGGAGATTGGACCTGCACATATATATAGGCAGTTGGAATACTTTGTTATACCTTGATCACTATGCATGTTCTAACCTTGAAGTACAGGCACCTGGAAAATGCCTGGTGCCTGTAGTGTAGTGAGGGGAGAAGGGAAGCCTTCATAGCTTTAAGAATAGGTGCAGCAGAGCCACTTTTTAGGTTTTTTTGTTGGAGCAGGTGAGACCGAAGAAGATGGCTGCTGCTTTCTTCCTTAGCGCAGCTATGTTCCCTGTGGGTTTTGAGGTCTCAGTACACCAAACCCTCAACAGTTGTACTTTGTTGCTGTTTTGATGATCGTGGTCCCCATGTCCAGAACTTCTTGTTCTTGAAACAGCCAAAAATCAGGACTTCGGTTTTATCTATCTGGCACAGACTTTTGTATTAGAAAGCAAAATTCTGCATTATTTAGGAGTTGGTCAAATTTCCATGTCAGCTTGGAATGGTTTGAAATCGTAATTGAAAACTGAAGTGGAATGATTTGAAAAGCAGTTACTCCCCTAAGTTCACTAGAAGATTGCGACTGACGGTGCGAGGGTTCTTTGGACCCTGTGACACGACCTCCAGATCATGTATCCAGGGTGAACGGAGGGTGTACATTTCTTTCCTGGAACATTGCAGGGTTGGCGAGTAAAATATAGGTTCTTGGAAGATTGTTTTTTGTTAAGAGTTTCAACGTGATATGCCTCCAGGAAACTCGAACTGCAGAGAACATCTATCACCTAGATGGCTATAGGACCCTCTTTGTGCCAGCAATACCATCTAGGGTAGGAAGAGCTAAGGAGGGGCTAATCACTTTGTTTCATTAGCAGTCATTGGCATTTCCATTACCCCATTACATGTCTCTCCGAACTTACAGGTGATGCTGTTAACTTCTGGACAAAGTAAGCTTCTATTGCAAAATGTGTATAGTTGCGCACATGATGGAAGGTAATATTGCTCAGTTGGGGTCTGTCTTTGGGATATTAATTGAAAGGCCAGAATTACCATCACATCTTTTTAAAAGGGATTTTAATATTCATATGTGTGGAGATATCAGGCGAGGGGGAGTGGAAGCTATGGGTTGTGCACGACAAGCAGGCTTGCATATAGAACACACACTCCAGGGTATTGATCTCAATAATATCTTGAATGAATTCGATTTAACATCTTTCATGAACAAACTGCCCCAGGAGAAAACTGATATTACTCATACTTTATTGGGAGAGGGTGAAAGATCTTTATTGATTCTGCCTTTGTATCCACCCCATTTTTTTCTCCGAATACTGATTTTTCTGTCCAGGCGTGTGTATATAGCGTCTGTATCAAAAAAAGGGACAGGGGCAAGTTTAACGAGGTCCAACACACGTGCCCCATTAGTACAGTGAGCAAAAAAGGGTATGTAGTTCCTCAGAATCCAAGTGAGTGAACGTAAAGGGACAGGTGGCGATGGCACAAGGTGTTGTTTATTCCACCTGGAGAGAACACAAAGGGAAGGGGGGATTCCCTTGTCGTAACTTGGACTCTCACACACCTAGCAAGCTAGGTGTCATGCTTCATCATATAAGCCTGCCCCTCGCCAGGTTGGCGCTGCAATACCTGGCAAGCACCCAGTAAGGGGCTCTTTGACGGGGATCTTTTTTTCCTGTCGTTGGGTGAGGTGGGGGTGAGAGGCCGAGAGAGTGTAGATGAGAAGTGAGTGGATTAAAACAGGCCAGTTAGTCCTATAAAGTAATTTTATTTAAGAAGGGTAAACTGCCTGATTAAAAATGAAAAGCGAGGCAGTGAACTAGATGTAAGGTTTCTAGCTGTGTATGCTCTACTCTTATGTGGTCAACATATTTTGTGCTCTCAGTGTCCGTATGATCAGGGCACTTCGTCAGGACCTAATGAAACTATCTACACAGTATCATGGAGTGAGATTCTACACACCATGTTTTCAGGTAGGTAGCCACGGTGGGTGTCGGATGCAGCCTGCAGCTGAGTCCGGCGATCTGTATGGACACTGATAGTGTGTCCTACGTTCGCTGAACATTGGTGTGGCAACTCACCCTGGCGCCGGCTCCGGGATGTGTACATAGTGACCATAATCCTGTATGTGTTTTAAGAGGTTGTTCACGCGAGCACATAGTAATATCAAGGGGTAGGGTGCGGGATCTCCCCTAAAAGTGGTGGAAGCAGGAAGGAGTGTAAAGTGGGGAGTATTGTACCAGAGCTACTTATGAGTCCCTCCTAACTCAGTGTGACAGAGATTTTGCCATCTGTATTAATGGTGAGGCAAGCACTTCGGACATTATGGATGCATTTGTGAAAATGTCTACTGCCATAAGGAGGTTACTACTGACCTCAGGCAGAGGCCGCAAGCAACCAGGCCCAAGATGGTTCGACTTAGCGTGTTCCCAGGCTTCAAGGACTCTGAGAAAAGTTTTAGGTGCTAAGCCGCGGGATCAGGTGGCAGTCAAAGTCCTATAAAGAGGATACAAGGATGCTTTGCCTACTCGTAAGTCTGCCCTTAAGGAGGAGGCATGGTCTGATTTAGTTGAGGCTAGCACATTGGTCAATAGCTCTAAGTTTTGGGGCATTATTAATAGTCCCTTTTTAACTGGAGATAACGGCAACTATGTGGATGGCCATATTACAGAGGATGATCACTTTGAGGGCATTTTTCGGTCAGGCATCCCGCAAACTGAGAGGCAAAGAAAGGGTGGAAGGCAACGCTGACCTTGTTTTTACAATGGATGAGGTGAGAACTGGTATTCTGTGACTCTCTAAAAATAAGGCTCCTGGGCCAGACAGGATCCTGACTGATCTCTATGTCACCCATGTAGACACCTGGGTACCTGGGAGGGCTCTTGAACATTTACCAAGCCAAATGTATCCCAAAGGCCAGTTACGGGAGCAAGATATGGGGACATGTTGGGGTTGGGGCACTGCAAATTGCCGAAAATTCTTTCCTGCGTTGTTCCCTTTCTGTGCCACAAAGTATTTCATTGCATGTTGTGCACCAAGACCTGGGATGCCCTTCCTCTCAGATGAATTGGATTTTTGCCCCTGGCTTTGTGGCTCAAGATTTGTGCCAAGCAGGAAAACACACTTAGCAAGCACATCCTAAAGAACTGTCTTTCGCTTGACCATCTCTTGCATATCCGATGGCTCCAGTACATAAGTGTAGGCCTTTTTAGGTTAGGTAGTGCAGAATTATTTACTAACCCTGAGCGTATATGTAGGAGCGTCTATGCATGGGCCAAAGAGTGTTTTTTAAGAAGGAGCCGTTGTGAAAGAGAGGAAATAGAGCTGTGTAAGCCCAGTGTGCATAGGCACATCATGTTAAAAATGATGCCAACAACCCAACCATATCTTTTAGGGCTCAAAAGCATCCATGATCGTTTTTTATTGACGAGGTTTTGGCGACCTTTTCCTCTATCTCTTGGCTCAACCTCGTGGCTCCCACAGAGGTCAGTGTCTCCTGCCCTGTGGCTGCGACGGTGAGTCTCCTCAGGACATGATGCACTTTTTTTTATGTTTTGCAGCTTTTATGATGCTCCTAGAAAAATATTTATTATTCCAATCCTTAAAAATGCTGGGTTCAGGGGGTTAAGACCAGCATTTATCTTTTTACAACTCATCTCTAATGATACTGTTTTGTACACTCTCAAGTTTTTTACGAGTTGCTCTCAGACTAAGGCCAAGTTGTGATTCATTTCTGTATTATAATCTATGTATTTTTACTACAAACCGAGTGTAATTTGATGTATCAACGTTAGCTAAATCTGTATTCTGGAAGATGTTTTTATTCATATTTGTCTGACTTTATGTTTTTTTTTTTTAAAAAACGAATAAAGGGGCATATTACCAACAAGTAGCAATATTTATCGCTAAATAGGCTTAGCAACAATTTCTTTATCGCTGCCTATCGCTGGATATGTTAGCGGAGAAAACATGCTATTAGTAACGTTTTCTCCATTGTGCTAAAATATCCAGCAATAGTGGCAAAATGCGTGAATATCGCTGATAATACAGCTATATTCACGCATTAGCGACAAAATGCTCTTAGTCATGTTATCCACCTCCCATTGGATAACATGGCTAAGAACTGGTCTGGGCAGGTGTTAGTATTTGGAGATATTTGCGCTTAGCGCAAATATTTCCATCGCTACGCCTGCCTTGCTAATAGGCAATAGCTACGTTAGCGACTGCTTACAGTCGCTAACTGGTTGGTTACGCCCACTTTGCATGTCATTAGCGACATGCAAAGCTGTCCCCAAACCGCTCGCTAGCCCCTAAAAGCTGTCGCTAACATCAGTTAGTGACAGCTTGCTAATAGGGCGATAGAATTATCGTCGCTTAGCGGCCGAAAACGGCCGCTAAAGCGGCGATAATTGCCTATCCCCCTGCTTGATAAGATGCCCCAAAGTTTGTCGATGATGAAGATTTGAAAGCAAGTTGGCAGATATTTTATACCAAAGGCCTTAGTGTGAGTACTGAAAAAGTAATCAATCCTATAGTAATATCACGAGGAATAACATGTATATTGCCTAAACTTTGGATCTTCTCAACACAAAGTGTAGAATAAAATTAGAACCCTGCTCAGTAAAACTATGGTTTATGTAGTGCAAAGTGTGTTCTAGCTGTGTTGCACATTAGAGGAACCAGCTGTGACATTTTTAAGAAAATTAAAATTTCTACATATAATAATCTTGGTAGTAGTGAAATGCTAAATTATACAATGACACGGGTTTATTTGGTATGGGGGCATCATAACTAATAAACTGGATAATTGATTAGGCCTTAGGATACTTAAATATTAGCCAACAACATTCCTGCTCAATCTTCATTGATAAAGCAGTGCCCTGAAACCTTTGCTACTTCAGGCAACAAGGGCAGTAGCAAACGAAAAATGTGACTCCCTGAACCATTTGTGCTCAAATATGTTCTCTTTCTGCTCGCTAAATGAGTCTCGCGGAGAATTTTTTTTTGATAGACTCTGACCTTTTAACCCGTCCATTGAGGCATTGTTTCACCCGAGTCAGTAATTCGTATTCAGTCTGGTGATACTTAAATTCAACTATATAGTCAACATGGCTAAAATCTTGTCTCCCGGTTATATATAGACTTTTTTGTCACTCGACACAGTCACCTTCAGCCAACAACAACCGTCTCCCTACCCTGCATGTAAAGCCTGAATGAATTCATTATCAGCCCGAAACTACCTGTAATTATACAAAATGCTGGCATTTAGCACTATATTTGAGAGCGAAATGTGCCACATCCGAGGACACTTTATGCTCTAAATAAATAGTGCAAAACACACAGGTTCTGCAAACAGCAGCCAGTTGAATTCTGGCCGTTCACATTGTTCCCATGTGCTCATGTTGCATTTTTGCAACAAAAACAGCATATAAATACCCAAAGTGACATAATAACATAATTTCATGTAACAAGCGTAATACAAAATTACCCAAATTGCGCGTGTGTAATGGAAATTTCGTCTGGGCCTACAAGAGACACAGGCTATATTTCTCTTGATAAAATATGCTCTTTTATATGAAAGTCAGATAAATTAACTAGAACTGTTCTTGGTCTTGGTCATGGTAATGAATTGGACGTAAGTGGGGTGAATGTTAACGATCAATTTGAATCATTGACAAGTCTACTTGAAAGCCTAACAAAATGTTCTCTCTTTTCTTTACACTCTCACTGTTCCGGAATCCCAATCAAACATAGGTTGCACCAATGAGAACGATTCTCCAAATCCTCCTGCTTATATTGCAATGTCCTATTTCGTAGATGACTTGATCTATTTATATGTTAGTTCCTTACTAGAATCCTGAATATAAAAAATGAAGATGATCCAAATAACAGACTAACATGTCCACTGCTTAAATTCATTTCATATTTCCCGATACTTATTCACCACTAATCCTTTTTGGGTTCAGGAGTAGTGTACTACTCACCGAAAAGCACCTAAACACCTCATTAGGGGTTGCAAGAGCTATATAAATCCAAACCCTACCCTCTTCTATCCCTCCGTTATCCTTTTCAAACCAAATAACAGACTAACATGTTCATTGCTCAAACTAATTTAATATTTCCTTATACTAATTCACCACTAACCCTTTTTGGATTCAGGAGTCGAGTGCTCCTCACCGAAAAAGCGTTTCGACGTCTCGTCAGGAGTAGTAAGCGCCATTTAAATGCAAATACAATAATAATTACATAATCTACTCAGAAATTCCTAAAGGTTTTGTCTAGTGTTTCAATTTTCCAACCATCTGCTTTTGAGATATTTTCATCCCTTGTATTTCCAGTAGGATTTACTGAAGCGCAGCAGGAATGGCAGCACTATCTTGAGAGAACCGAATGCGTGAGTTATATGTTTTTTTTATTATCCACCAATGAAGAGGAGTTAGGGGTTTCTGGTGTGAAAGAAATGAAATCAATGGTATTCTGTACCGAGCTCAGTGGGCAATCAGTACTGTTAAATGAGGTACCAATCCCAGTTATGTAATCTTCATGCTCACTTGGCAACATTTGAGACTTATTTATTCAAGAGACTGGGCAGACCTGAGCATTGTCTCAAGTATTATTAAAGGTGGAATCCCAAGGAAGATATAGACAAGTAAATAGAGCCCACCTAAGACTACACCTGTGGTACCTTGCCCAGCAAGGATAGACTTTTCACTTATCACTGGTGGTTCTAAAGGTAGGAAATGGCACTCTGACTTTGAATTTTATTAAACACCATAAGTAATCCTTGAGAAAGTGTGTAGGATTGCATGAGTAGTCTGACTTAATAACTTCAGTAGCCAGCTGTAATCATTAGTAAAATCTCATCCCCAAAAACTATTTCAAGAGTTAAACCTTTGGAGGCTGTGCTGGCTTCCATCAGGTTTGCAGCCTAAGCCTGCAGTTTTAGTGTTGTGGGTGGTAGCCTCTCCCCACATTGAGGCACTGGTGAAAAGAAGGTGAAGAACCAGACTAATGGGGCTGGGACATATGTGCCAATGATAACAGTTTAGGTGGTAGGCTACAGATTTTATGGTAGGCCTACAGATTTAGGGCCAGATGAACAGAAGTTAGGAATTGCGAATTCTAAATTGTACTTCTTACTGAATCACAATTAGGAAATCGCAATTCCTAATACAAGAAACCTTAGAACATTTAATAAACGATTCTTAATGGGTCACAAATTCACCTATCTCATGAACATCATTGAGGTAGGTCAAAGTTTTGCAACTCATAAGGAATCAAAGTCTTCACAGGGATGGTGGACTGCTAGGATCAGCACACCACTATGTCTGTGATTTCTTTTAAATAGAATTTTATGTTTTTCATTGAAATACATCCAGTTTTTCTTCAAGGAAAATGGGATGCATTTCAAAAACATAAAATGAAATGTATACATTTCTCAAAAGGAGGCAGTGGTGCGTGGGACCATTGCATTTTCTTAAATAATATTTGGTTAAACATTCACAAAGGAGAAGGGGTGCCATGGGGACCCCTTCCAATTTGCGTATGGTTACCACCTTCTTTGAGGTGTAAGTAAAATATTAATACATACCACAGCAATTCGGTATTGGAAAGGGACGCTATAAGCAAGTCCCTTCCACATACCCAATTGCAAAATCTAATTGCGACTCAGTAACAGTTTACCAAGTCGCAATTTGGCTTTTCTTTCTTAAAAAATGCTGTTTGCAGTCGCAAAAGGCCCGATTCTTTGAAACATGAAGTTTGCAACCTCCTGAAATGTTTTCAACATCTGGCCCTTCATCTGTCTACCCTATTATTTTTCGGAAACCCACAATGTGTCTTTCACATGTGCAGTGAAAAATAAACAAATCAAGGTTCCAGTGTGGCTGAACATGGCTGCCTAGAACTGAAGTAGTAGGAGAAGACCTTTTAGTGTCCCTAGGAAATGAGAGGCAATGAAGTTGAGGCTGGCTCTGGATCGATGTGATAAGGATATCGGCTTGCAAAGCGGAGGATGAGAAATAGGACTAAAAAGGAACAAGAGGCCGGAATTTCCACCTCCGGGCCCTAATCTCCACTACCGGGCCGGAATCTCTGGCCCAAGTAGAGACATAAGTTAGTATGAGTAAGTGCATTCTGTGAATACCAAAATGAGTAAGTGCCTTCTGTGAATATCAAAATGAGTAAGTGCCTTCTGTGAATACCAAAATGAGTGAATACCTTCTGTGAATACCAAATTGAGTAAGTGCCTTCTGTGAATACCAAAATGAGTAAGTACCTTCTGTGAATACCAAAATGAGTAAGTGCCTTTGTAGTGGTCTCTTCTGTGAATACCAAAATGAGTAAGTGCCTTCTGTGAATACAAAAATGACAGTAAGTTTAGGATTTTGTAGTAAGTTAGTTCTGTGAATCGGTCCCTAGGTACTCTCGGTGACAAATGGGAAGGGGAGGTTAGTTTTAATGTAATCTTTTGAGTTCTAAAGCTGAAGCAAGTGAAGAGGATAAAAGCATGCTGCTGAGTTAATAAAGTGCGTAGTGAGAGATGTTAATTTAGCTTGCGGAAAAGGATACCAGAGTTGATGTGAGTGCCCGTGGGTAATGGCAGTGCTCCTCCTGTGCTCGTGCCGAGAAGTGTCTTTGAAATACAGTATGAATAGAGTACTTACTTAGACTCAGTTAGTAAAAGTGGTAAACCTTTACAGTCAACGGACTTCGGAGGATTCAAGGAGGCGACTCTTTCCCTTTGCCTTCACCGCCAGTAACAGGCTTGGGACTTAAAACCAACGACTTGCCGGACCCGCTGCGCGGGTCCCGCTGCGGAGAAGGACACTCTGCGGGGAGCTTAAGGGGAGCCCCAATCCATCAGGCATCTTGGTCACCGGCAGGGCTGCGAGCAGGCGAGCAGGGACTCCATTGCCCAGGAGTCCCTGCGTGCAACACCTGTGGCCGCTCTCCCTGCCGGCAACGCACCCTGACAGCGGCTCAAAACCACAGCGTTTCTCGTGCTGAAGTGGGAAACCTTTACAGTCAACGGACTTTGGAGGATTGAAGGAGGCGACTCTTTCCCTTTGCCTTCACCGCCAGTAACAGTCTTGGGACTTAAAACTAACGACTTGCCGGACCCGCTGCGCGGATCCCGCTGCGGAGAAGGACACTCTGCGGGGAGCTTAAGGGGAGGCCGTTTGAGTACGGCAGATTCCGGCCTAGGCCCACCCCCCCTGGTCGACTAGAAGGCCATAAGGAAGGCGGCGGACTCGGGGCTAACATCTCCCGCTCCTTGGTGTAACTATTACTGCCTGCCATTCTATCGCCATCTGTACCCCCTATAAAATGCCGTTACGGTCAGGGAAGGAATGTACTGTCCGAATCCACACCGTGTCTGGCCCCCTTGATGCTTTCATAACATGGGCCCCTGGAATCCTGGAAAAGGAAATTGCCATGGTAGAGAAAAGACTCTCAATAGACCTTATTAGTGGAAAGCGATCATCACTGGGGGCCTTAGCTACTTCCACCTCCCCCGCGCCCTCTGCCCCACATGCTGCCTTTAATTGCGTCCACACTACCTCTACGGACGCAATTGTCCACTTAGAAAACATAGGGGGAAGCCCAACTGTGGATACTTTGCGGAAAGAAAGGCTTAGTATAGAAGCTTCCCAATGTAGCCAGGGGGATGATGATAATGATTCCTTGATTAGTGGGGGGCCGGATTTTAGTCAGCTTTCTGGATGTCTCCCCCTTAATCACTCTAACATCTCTAATCCTGCCGAAATCACTAACCATCCTATGCCCAATCCTGGCCCCAACATTAAGAAGAGAAAGCTGGATACTAGATTGTCGGGGGAAAAAGACTTAAAAATCCCTAAAGTAAATGAAGCCCAAGATGGTAGGAGACAGGGGTCTGAGCTTCCCCCAAACCCCTTAATTCCCTCTGTATTTAACAATATGCTATGTCCTTCCCTTTCGGCTTTGGGCTCCTCAAGTACCTGCCCCATGTGCCTTAATAGTGACGAAGTTTTGCTAGCAAAAATGGAGGCCATGTTTAAAACACTACTCTTACCAGTCCTGGAGCGGACTAGGCTCATGACCTCAAAAATTGATAGTATGGAGGCTTTGATTAACTCAAACCATACGATGCTACAAACGTTACTTGGTTCTAATAATATGGGTGCCAATGAAACATCAACTTCTACTAAGGTCACTTGTAATAATAATATGGAAAGGGGTAAAACACTTCCAAATAAAACCACAGGGTCGAATATTGCAACGCTTAAAGGGGGTGAAAAATCTAATATTACATCTTCCAAACCAGGTGCTAGCACTCATGCCCAGGCACCAAAGCCCCACTCAAAGCCAGTGGCTAAACAATATACTGGTGGGCGCCAAACCATGGGTCCTCCCCCACAATCTACTTTAAATCTTGCCCCCCCAAACACCCAAAGAGACCAACGTACTGCCTCCACCATCCACAGGGAGGGGGGACGCAAAAGACAAACTATCCCTTGTGTTGATTTGCCACCTGAAGCAGCTCAACACACCATCGTCTTGACAGGTGTAGCACCATTAAAACCGGGTGCCAGGGAGTCTTATGGCGACCTTCGCAATAAAGTCATTTTTTGGTTGAATAAAAACTGCCCGTTACCCCCCTCCACTCCTACGGAGATATTATTCGTGAAGAGAGTAGATTGGGTGGGACATGGGTCAAAAGACTTGGAGGGAGATTGTATCTTAATCTCGTTTAAAGATTCGTGGGTGGTAGATGCCATTCGACGAGAACCGAGGTTTGCAAGGCAGGGGGATGTACAAACATTAGCCTTATCATATTTCTATCCACACAGGCAAATACCCCCCAATCCTACCCTTTATTCCGTAAGGGCCCAGCTATAAGACACCCCCTGGCATTAACTCCACTTGACTATCAGCGTCCCTTTCTCTTTAATCACTTTGGCCCCCTCTCTGGCCTTGAGGCTAACGATTGACTCAACGATCCATCTAGTGAGCCTTTGCTTGCTAGCGCAGTAGCCCAAGAGTCCATTGAGCATAGTATGGTGCGCCCATATCAATCCAGCAATCCAGTAGATGAGGATGGAGGCCAAGCTTCTCTGCTACTTAGCCCTCTACCACACGCAGCTGTCCAGGGGATCTCGACCAATGACAATCTCACAGCTCCAGTAGATTGTGTTAAACACCTAGAGGTTAAAGATGATAAAGGGATGCCTCAGGGAGTTGCACAGCCCTTACAACCTCCGTCTCTGGTCTATCTGAAAGATCACTTGAAAATCTTGTCCTGGAACATAGCGGGTATCAAGGGGCGCCTTGCTTCTACTGATTGGTCGAACTTTGTGGACAATTACGACATCATCGTGCTGCAGGAAACGTGGGCAACTGAGCCTGTTCACAAGTTGGGTTATATTAACTTTTTTAAACCTGCAACTAAAGGGGGTAAAGGGCGGGCCTCAGGCGGTCTGTTGATTTGGGTGAAACAATCCTTGGGTTTCTATCCAACTGAACTTCCTGTGGAGAACCCGGATCTCCTCCACATCATACTAAACAAAGGGAACCAGCAAATCATGAACATTGTTAATATCTATGCTAGAGGTCTGCCTGGTGGTCGAAGTCCACCCTTGTTGAATTTCATTGACCATATAACCACGGAAATGGACCGAGGCAATATCACTATTCTTGCTGGCGATCTAAATTGCACTATAGAACCTTTGTTTGATATGGGAGACACTTGGAGCATGGCAGAGGACTCTGTTTGGGGTATCCCGGACTTACAAGTGGTAAAGAGGGCAAAGGCAACAGAGGCGGCAGTATCTTGGATGGCATTTTGCCTACAAAAGGGGTTTCGTGCATGTAACGGCCGTTCTACTTCAGACAATAAAGGAAATTGTACTTTTGACAATGGGCAGAGGCAGAGCCGCATTGATTACATTTTGCTGAACATGGAACATTGGCAGTTATTAATTGACATGGCAGTATTACAGCGCCCGGAAAGTGACCACAACCCGCTGTCATTGTCATTGAAGATACCGGGTTTAAATAGGCAGGAGGAGCCAACTGCCACCTATACAGGGGACGCCCAACTTACCAATGACAGGAGGAGACTGAAATGGTCCCGGGTCATGGAAGACAAGTGTTTATGGGACAACAATAATATTGTGGTAGAAAATGCACTTGATGAAATGTCGCAAATAGATTTGTTGGGGGCGGACCCTGGACTGGCTAACAATGTGATGGGAGTACATACTAAATGCTTTGACCATTTAAAAACCCTTCTTTCCCTACCGTGTGGAAATGCTCCTACTAAAACAAATCCTTTGCCCCAAAAATGGTACAATAGGAAATGTAGGGAGGCACATGCAGCTCTCATTTCAGCCATCAAATCTCGGGATATGGTTGGAGTGAAAGCTGCAAGGCTCAGTTACAGGAAAACCCTTAGAGAAGCTAAACGGGAGTGGGAGGATAAGTTCTGGTCAGATCTTTTGGAGGCATCTTCCACTAACAACCAAAAAAGGTTTTGGGATCTAGTTAAATGGGGAAAAAACGCGGACTCTTCTACCCCGGGAAACAATGTGCCCCTTGAGGATTGGGTATCATTCTACTCGGCCCAATTTAGAGCCGATGACCACGAAACTATGAATCCCTCAGGCAATACACTCTTGCTGACCCCCCAAAGAGAAAAACTTACCTTCACAGTTGCTGAGGCCGAGCTGGCCCTTGCATTGACTCTCCGAGGGAAAGCCCCTGGTATGGATCTGATCCCGGCAGATTTATTCAAATCTAATCCCGCCTTGTGGCTCCCTTATATAACAATGATAGCCAACACCTTAGCCCTTGGAGCCACAGTCCCGAAATCATGGAGGGGAGCTGAAATTGTTCCAATTTACAAAAAGGGCGATAAGTCCATCCCAGGCAATTACCGCCCTATCAGTTTGATCGATTCGATCCAAAAGATAATAGCACGTATGGTCCTGGGACAGGTCCAGGGATGGATTGAAACAGAGAGAGTTCTGTCACCCATGCAGGCGGGCTTCAGATCGGGAATGAGCACCATAGATCAGGTGTTTAGATTCTGCCTGATCTATTGGAAGGTGGTATGGCTCGGCGGCGGCACCATCTATGCTGCATTCATTGATCTGAAGTCCGCCTTCGACTTGGTGCCAAGGGATAAACTGTGGGGTGTGCTGAAAAATCTGGGGTGCCCATCAGAACTTTTAGACCTCATTGTTAGACTCCATGAGGACAACTACGCAAGGGTGAGGTGGGGGGGCCAGGGACAAGTGACGGAGACATTTCCCGTAACTCGAGGTGTCCGCCAGGGGTGTGTCCTGGCCCCAACTCTCTTCCTCCTCTTTATCGATCAAGTTGTCAAGTTCTTCACGGATACCCCCACTGATGCCCCAATGCTGGCTGGGATGAGATTTCCTCTACTCATCTTCGCAGATGACACTTTAATCCTCTCAAAAACACGTAGCGGACTTCAGCGGGCTCTCGACCGCTTTGAGGAGTACTGTGCCATCAATAACCTGGTGGTTAATGTGGGGAAAACGAAGTTTATGGTTTTTACAAAAAACCATCCAGTTCGGAGTTCAGTGAGGTTGAATGGAGTAAACCTCGAGCAGGTTGATACCATGACCTACTTAGGGGTTACCCTCGATAGCCGTTTAAGATGGAAGGACCAGATTAACATACAACATCTTAAACTTGCTAGGCTGACTGGTTGCCTCATCAAAGAGCAAAAGGAATCAATTACAAAGCGGGTCCTCCCGGCCCTTAAGATCTATGATGTTAAAATCTCTACCGCCATTTTATATGGCGCGGATCTGTGGGGCCACATGGACTTGCTTAACTTGTTTAAAACCCAATGTAGATTCCTTCGTAACTTAGTAGGCCTCCCGCAGTCGACACCCTTGATCCCCCTCTGCTTGGACCTTGGTTCCCCACCGATTAATGAGATGGCTAGATTTAGGCTAGTGGCCCTGTGCAGACGGATATGGACATCTCCAGATCTATCCCTATTTGCAAAGGAACTGGCCGAAGTTAGGTCTATTACTGGTTCAGGGAAAATCCCATGGCTTTCTGCTGTTAAATCTATTCTTAATGACATGGGCATGGAACACCTCTGCACATCCCCTCAATCCAATGTTTTCCCACCCAAAGACGAGTTCAAATCCTTGTATTGGGCCTAGACCCGCCTAAAAAAAGTTCTGCTTTCTAACAAAAATAGCTTCACAGGCAGGTTTCTAACATTCAAACTTGACCTATCGCGAGAGCCCTATTGGGACGTAATAACTCGACCGTTAGATAAGAAGCTGTATCATCAGTTTAGAGTGGGTTCTTTGCCTTTGAACCCTTTTCTAAACAAACGGTCTACAGGGTTATCGCCCTACTGTACATGTTGCCCAGGTCATATTGAATCTGAAGGCCATTTTCTTTTTGCTTGCCCTAGGTACGCTGCACCCCGAAAGAAATGGTTAAAACCCTTGTTTCAAAAATTACCATTCAAAACATCGATGGAAGCAATATGGGTGCTTAGGACCAACACCTCCGAACTTTTTGTAGTAAGTTTGGCAAAATATCTGGGATGGGCTTGGCTCCTAAGGCTAAAAAATAGCATGCCTTAGCCCCAAGGACCAAGATGCTCCACATTCGGTCATAATCTGATCGACTATGTATTAGATAACTGATTTATGACTTAGTTGTTTCATCTGTATCCCTTGTATTTTTGCCATATAAAGGGCCCATTTACAATGAACTCGAACTGTAATGTCTTTTTTAACTTAAATTTATCCTTTTTATAAAATAGTCAGGTTCTTCATTAATCGAAATTTAATCCTGTTTTATCTATTTGTCTTAAATGTTCCTTATTTGCATATTTTTGTTAGTGCTTAATCTTTTTATAGTTTTGTTCTTTCCTGTTTTTGCTTAAATTGAATTAGTTAAATTCTTTTGTATTTTAATGTGTCTTTTATGATTTGTTAAAAATCGAAATAAAGACTTTAAACCTAGTAAAAGTGGTGGCTGCACCCCAGGTTAACTCCTGGGTGACAGCAACCAAGGACAGCAAACCTATGAAAACCAGTTTGTACAGTTCGCAAACTAAGGGTCCCTTTACGCTCAGGAACCCCCTTTTATTGGGTCTCTACATGTTTTTAGTGCGATCATGGAAATCAAAAAGTGCTTTGTGTAGTAAATAGGCTAGGAGTCTCCAGTGATATACATTTCCCATTTCACGGTTTCATAGTGATGTGGCCCTTTATGAGCCTTAGGGCTAAGGTAACTGGTTGGGACTAAGTGGTTCATTGTTAAATGTGAGCGCTGAGTTCTTTGACAAATTTTCTGCATCTTGATAAAATTCTTGCATCAGATCCAGAAAAGCACAGAGAAGAAGCTTCCTGACAAGCATACACCCCCTTCATCAGATAGATAGGTTTCAGCAGGGACGTCCTAATGGCAACGAGGGTGGGGCAGCAGCACAGAAGGTGCAAACAGGATTTGCACATTTAAGTTGCATAGTTTGCACACCTCTTCCTTTCTGGGCCAATGCTGGGTTAAATTCAGCTACTGGCAGACCAAGCAGATGCATATACAAGATGTTTCTGCACACTTGTCTATTGAGGGCCTCTGACAAATATGGTTGAGGTTTTCCTACCCGGTAAGAAGTGTTATGGTGACGCAGAATGCCTGAGGACTTTAGGGAAGCAGTGTCCTGCTGAAATGAAGCTAGTCACAACTGCCCGTTGGTTGTCTTTTTCCAGGGTTAGAAAGAGATGTTACCAAGTTTTAGCACTGATGCTTCAAGGTGGAAAGATGTAAATGCTTCTTATAGTTGCTGGTATCACAGATTCTCTGGGCTCTCAAATGTTTCTTTCTAGCAGTCCTTGAGTGAGTTGCTGGGCACCTTCAGAATTCATGTGTAGTATTTCAAAGTATAAGACTGACAGGTTAGCATTTGACTTGACCGGACACATTCCAGATGGAGATTGGACCTGCACATATATATAGGCAGTTGGAATACTTTGTTATACCTTGATCACTATGCATGTTCTAACCTTGAAGTACAGGCACCTGGAAAATGCCTGGTGCCTGTAGTGTAGTGAGGAGAGAAGGGAAGCCTTCATAGCTTTAAGAATAGGTGCAGCAGAGCCACTTTTTAGGTTTTTTTTTGTTGGAGCAGGTGAGACCGAAGAAGATGGCTGCTGCTTTCTTCCTTAGCGCAGCTATGTTCCCTGTGGGTTTTGAGGTCTCAGTAAACCAGTTGTACTTTTTTGCTGTTTTAATGATCGTGGTCCCCATGTCCAGAACTTCTTGTTCTTGAAACAGCCGAAAATCAGGACTTCGGTTTTATCTTAGTTGATTGTGAGATAGTTTCCTTCGTTGTATGCATGGTGACTGCTCAGTGCTGCAGTATCCCTACTTTGGTGTGGTCTATTATTGCATTATCTGCATAATGTGAGATGTGCAGGTTTGAGTAGCCTAGCCATGGGGGAGCCAGACAGCTCCCCTCCAAGACTTTGTCTAGGTGCGCTGTGTACAAGTTGAAAAGAAGGGGTGCAAGGATGCAACCCTGCTTCAGGCCACATTCAGTGATGATTTCGGAAGTGACAGTTTGTGGCCCAGAACTCACTCAGACCCATGTTTTGGAATACCAATAGATAATAGCCCTTAATAAATTAGAGGGAACACCCCATGTGTTTACTTTTCTTCATACCGTGGGACGGTACACTTTGTCGAAGGCGACACTATAGTCGAGTAAGCAGCAGAAGAGTTAAGCTGTTTATTTTTAGCTGCTTGGCTGTTCAAGACAGCGAATGTGGTGAAGTTATCTATAGGTAATGCATCTGCTTGAAATCCTATCTGGCAGAATGGATGAATGTTGTTGTCGGTGGCCCAGGCCTCTAGCTGTGTTAATAGTGATCGATGGTAAGCTTTGGCCTCTAAATCTAGTAAGCTTATCAAATAGTAATTACCTGCGTTTATCAGTTCCCCTTTCTTAAATATAGGCCACACGATGGAGCCCCTCCATGCATCTGGAACCTGGGCGGAGAGGAAAGCTTGATTGAAAAAAGGAGTTAACACCTTTGCCCAGTCCTTCAAGGCACATTTGAAAATTTCAGCTGGAAGGCCATTGGGACCTGATAGTCAGTCGTTTTTCATTGCCTTAATGAATTTGCAGACCTGGGCGGGCGTATTTAGATCCTGCTGGATCCCTATGGGCTTATTTGAGAACCCCCATTTGTCTGCATGGTTTGGTGCAGCTGTCTGGCTGGAGCATAGCATTTTAACATCTCACCCAGGAGCTTTTCGTAACTTCATTTTCCCTGGTTGAGTATGGGAATTTTAATTTATTGATGTCGTTCCAAAAGCGGGATAAGCCTGTATCCTGGAGCATTTGAGATATCGTGACCCATTCCTGTTCTTTCAAGGCTATTTTTGATTCCCACATTATTTTTTGGTGTTCTTCGCGCAAGTTGATGATGCTCTTTACAGTTTTAGCAAAGGGGTTAAACTTGTGGATGTGCAAGGACCTTCTTAGCACTCTCCATACCGTGATGATGGCCTTGTGATACTGTTGATTGAGTAGCTCCATTTTTTTTCGCCCTTAAATGTTGCTTGCGGCCACCGATTACTAGTAAGGAGTCTGTTAACTTCTTGGTCAATTTGTCCCACTTGTGGTAGTTGTCTGCCGGGAAGATATTGGGAATCAATATGACTTTACCAAGCCATTTTACCACTGTTGAGGGATCTATCATCCTCCATATTTCATCCTTCTGACTAGGGGGGTCATTGGGATGGCGGACGGACTTTGTCCGTCCACCATCCTGTAGTGGGAAGGGACTTTCCGCCATAAGGGTGGAGGTCCCGTGCGTCGAATTAGGATGCACCCGCCACAGTGGCAGATGCATCCCGCATTTTTAACATTGCGGTGGGCGGTGCTGAAAGCACCGCCCGCCGCAATGCTATAAATGCATGTTGTGCGTTTCAAAGCACAACATGAAAGGCACCGCGCGGTGCCTGCCATGTTGTACTTTGAAACGCAGGGGGATATCATAGGTACCCCCCATGTGCACCCCCCAACCCCCCTTCACCCTGGGGGCCCGCAACAGGCCCCCAAAGCAAAGACCGTATGCCTTTCCACGGGGGCAATGCCACCGTGGAATGGCATAGGACCGCTGGCATCGTAATATGGTTGGCTGCGTCTCGCAGACACCGCCTCCATATGTAAGCACTTTTTCCGTGGGTCGCAAAGGGGACCGGCGGAAAAGTGGTGGACGGTCTTGCCGTCCGTCGCGGACCCCCCCGTCATCCTAATGTGGCGGGCAGGCCCGGACTGGCCGTTGAGGGCTTCGGGCAATCCCCCGGTGGGCCGCAGGGTTGGGGGCCGGTTTTGGCCCCCTGGGGGCGTTTTTGTTACAGGGCCGTTATGCTGCAAAAACGGCACTGTAACAAAAACGGCCAAAAACCGGCCCTGTCACAGAGCGCGGTCGCACCTCTCCCCCCTCCCCTCTCCTCCCGGAGGGGGAGAGGGGGGCCGGCGGAGCACTTTGCCAGGGCCGGTTCTGGTTCCCAGTCCGGCCCTGGTGGCGGGGGTCATTTCTATGAGGATGGCGGACGGATTGCCCCTGCCGAGCCGGCGGTGGCTACCGCCAGCCCAGCGGAGGCAATCCGTCCGCCATCCTAATCGGCCCCAAGGTTTGGTGCTTTGGTTCCTGTGGAAGCTCCCACTAACCGACATTTAGCCGCCGTGGGGGCTCTTGTATCGAGTGTTAGAGTAAGTGGGTTTGTAGTCGCTTTTCAATCTATTGGGCTTCTCAAAGTTAATGAGGCGGCTTGCTAAAGATTCGGACTGGAAGATGAAGTCAATTGTTGAGAATCCTTAGTAGGTAAAGGGAAAATGGGCCTGATGGTGAGGAGCTTGAGCCTCAAATGCTTATAAGGTGGGCAGTAATTTGTGGGTGCTCAAGAAATCCTTCAATTGTATCTGTTCTATAGCACTGCGGCCAGGGTTGCCAATGTTCTCCAGGTCCCTGATGTTGAAGTTCCCTGCAAGCAGAACTTCATGTGAGGCAAAGTTCAAAATTAGGGCCTCTAAGCAAACATGTAAACCATCAGTTGCAGACTGTTTTAGGCCTTTGGCAGCAATATGTTTATCAGGAACAAGGGAGTTTTTTTGAATAAGAGACAGATTTCCCTGAAATTGTGACAGCTTGCAGAGCCGGAGAATTTTGAATAAAGAGCACAACATCAATCTTGCCAGTATGCTTCAAGGAGATTGAAGGACCACCCGATGGCAAAATGAATAAGTTAGTGAGGTTTGCTGCTGGTTTGAAAAGCTCACAGAAGCCTTGCGAGACTGTTGGAGTAAGTGTCCACATCTCCAGTAGGCAGGGAATATCTCTTCTGTGCAGGTATGCCAGTACAGATTTACTTATCAAAATTGATTTAAGGCCCACCACATTCCACAATTTGATTGTAAACTTAGGCTCCATCTTGGACTTCTGGGGTTGTAAGCAGCCTGGGAGATAGTGACTATGACTAGTTCTCTTGACTGCCACAATGGAATTTCCTCTGGTGGCTCCAGACAGTCGACGCAGCGTTTCGGTGCTTTTGTGATGATACACCTTCTTCAGGACGGTTTTCTCTAGTCTAAAAATAATGACTAGCCATCATGCTTCTCAAGAAACAAACAGATCCGCTTTCTTAATTGCGCTGTCTATAGTTCCAATATGGAGAGATAATAAATCACCTGTTCACTAATAATCATAGGTAGTGTATCAACCCGGAAGCTGTACGTTGGCGAGATCCAGGGAGGCTGTATACTAACGACAAGACCGTAAATTATCAAAATATTTAAACAAGCAGTCCAATCAGAGGAAGCTGGAGAGTAGAATTAATATCACTCAAAAAGGAAATAGATAAAAACTTGTTATCTTGCAAGTAAGCTAAGATGATTGAATATCAAGCAAAACAATAAACTGTGGCCTACCAACGTACAGCCCATACACTACCTATGACTATTAGTGAACAGGTGATTTATTATCTCTCCACATTGGAACTATAAACAGCGCAATTAAGAAAACGGATCTGTTTGTTTCTTGAGAAGCATGATGACTAGTCATTATTTTTAAACTAGAGAAAACCGTCCTGAAGAAGGTGTATCATCACAAAAGCACCGAAACGCCGGGTCGACTGTCTGTTTTTGTCTGTACAAAAATTATAAATTGTGTTTTTAACTTAACTGTACAGGTTTATTCCTTTTAATAAATATATGTTTTAAATGGTCAATATATAATGCAGTGCTCCGCTGATGTTTTGTTGTAAATGTCTTTTGAATGTTAATACTGTGTTTTTCTTCATGATACTGTCTACTACATTTTTAGATGTTTATATGAGCTGGTAAGAGCGATCCTGTATATTTGCAGTAGGGACTTCTTTAGATTTTTTACATTGCACCCTGTACCTATTGGATTTGTGGGTACCTCCTTTCGTTTTTTGACTGCTTGGAAGCCAGCCATAAGTTTCACCCAAGCCCCTCTCAGGTCCACTTTGTGGCCTCAGGGGTTCCTGCATCCTTAGCACATGAGGGTATTTCCCTGGTGGAGCATTTGCAGTGCTGTGCCCCATTTCTTGAAGATCCTTGAATAACTCAAAATGATGTTTCTAAGGCCCTCACTCAGCCATCGGTTATAGTAGTGTCTGTGTTTCCTTTTTCTGGGATTTGAGCCAACTTTATGAAGGTTAGGTCAGTTGAGGACAGGTCCTTCAGTGGTGGAATGTGCTGGAATTAGCAAAAAGATTGACTCTATTTAGTATATCAATAGGGTCCTTGGGAGTGTAATGGGGAATAAAGTTCAGTTCAAGATGATCCATGGTACCTGCATGGATGGTTACCCCCAGTTTGGTGTATTGAAACTCTGGTGCACCTAGAGGTAGAAAAGGTGGGGGTGAAGACAGTTCATGTGGTCGGGTGGGGCTTGCTTATGAGGTCATTCTGCCTCCAGCCACTGAGCTGTTGGTCTTGATGATGTTTGTTGCTGATTATCATGCTCTCTGATGTCATTGGATGTAGAGTGGGCCCGCTAGTTTGTAGGACCCATTGCAAGTTATCATTTAGGCTGTGCTGTGTGCCCCCAGGTTCGGTTTTCTTGATAAACTGGCATGAGGCCAAAGAGTGTATTGACTGCTGATTGTGAGTGTGAGAGGGTCTTTTATAGGGGGTGACCAATTGATTACGTTGATGCAAGAGGAGTTTGTGTTGATGCTTGGTTCCACCATTTGTGTCCTAGTGGTATATATGGGTGCGGAAGCCCTTGGTCCCTGCAAGTTTGGCTTTGATGGTTGAGCCCCGTTAGACCCATGTGTGCCCTCTGTTTGATATGTAGATCAAGTTTGTAGTTGTGGCCTCTACGAACGGTCCCACCAGCATTGTATCTTGGGAGGACTTGTTGTCTATAATTTCTGATATGCTGCTTAGCGTGTAATTGCCTCACAGGCTTCATGAATGCCTTAGGCAACTCTGCGATGAGCGTGGGTGTTGGGGTGACCCCCAATCTTGCAATTACTAACTTTTGACCCTTGAGTAGCGTTTTTTGTGGGTTTTTTAAGGGTTTGTGGAGATGAAGGCTTCTTCTTCTTTTGGTGATCCTGTATCCACTGAATCTAGAGGGGCGGGGATTCCTGAGGGATCATGTGAGTTGCTCGATGTGCCTGTGTCCTCATTCTCCTTGCTAAATTTTGGTGCAAACTTAAATATGGAAAAGCTTCATGGACTCCTCCCCTTTGTGTGCCTGAGAGATGAAAGCGGCCCCTAGGTCAGAGTTCTCCTTTTTGCGAGGGGCTGTTTTTTCAGTTACTTTTTCGCCCTTCTAGAGAGTTTAGAGTTAGCTTCGATGGGTGGCAGTGTTGAGGATTTGCAAGGTTGGGCTTGTGCCTTTTCTTCAGTCAGACTTGGGGCGGACAAGGCCACTGCGGTACAAGAAGCGTAAGTGGACTGTTTGGTAGGAGAGTGGGGTCCGTGTCCAATTTCTGGGGAAGCTGATGTACCCAAGGCCAGAGAAAAGGTGTCATTAGTGTCAAATATTTTGGCTGGAATGAGTCTGTTCAAGGGTGGTACATTCGTGTTTATTCCAGTTCAGCTGGTCTTGACCTTAGCATTATCCACAAGTGTTTATAGTATTTTGGGTAGAGAGCTTAATTTGTCAATCAGTGTGGAGCATAAACAGGGTTGGTCCGCCCCTGCCTGCCCAATGAAGTTTTCAGTGTGACCTTTGTCTGAGCCCCAGGTCAATTTGGCTTAGGGCAACAGATTGAATTAGATCCATCTGTAGCTCCATTTTTTGAGATTCCCATAAAAGTACTCTAGCAATCGTGTGTGCATTGGTAATCGCATCTGAATACAGGGATTTGTGCCAATGATGCTCTAATTTAGGGTTCCAGTGTTCAGAAAGCGGTCCAAAAAGTTGTCCAATTTCTGATCAGATATGCTTTCCCTCCTGGGCTTCTTAGGTGGTGAGTGAGGGTGATTGGCTACTAATGTGTTTTTTCCTGACTCCTGGTTCGGTGATGTTGTCTGAGATGACTGGGCAGTCATACTTTTTGTGCACTGCCGCAGTCACCGCTATCGTGCATGAGCGCTGTTTGCTAGGTGGAGCTTCTCTTTTCTTTTACCAGTTTTCTGTGTTCGACGGGTTTGGGAGGTAGTTGGCTCCCTGCATTGTTAGTCTCTCCAGAACAGTTCCCTGGGTCGGCATCACCTGGGAACTTGGTGCGAGCAGAGATGGAAGATTCTCATTAATGCACCGAGTCTACCAATGTAGCCTTGGACAGGAATACAACATGTGAGACTTTAGCCCTTCCACAGAAGATGCCTCAAGGCTTATGATATTGTTATGAAGGGTTGTTAAAAGCATGTCAGACTTGGACTCCATGAGCTCAGTAAAGATAGTGTATGGGAACATTTGCAAGGGGCCTTGAGGAAGTATTCTCTGATTATCCTGAGATGACGGATGGCCTCCTTGGACCTGGGTCCAATAGGGATGTTCTCCAGTTGCCTGTGAGACACGGTCAGGTCAGGTATTTTGTCCGTAAGTGAAGTTGGAAGTGTTCCTCCTGGGTTGATCTCCTTCACCCCTGGTTTTCTTGACATGTTGGGGGGAAAAGAACCAGGCTTATGCTCCTAGGAGGGGAGTGACAGCATTGGAGAAAGGGAGTTGTATTCAAGGGTGTTGGATTTTTTCCAGGACAAGGCTTTGATTTGGGTCATAATGCCTGGTCTCTGCTGGATGCTTGAAGTGCTGGCTTACAGGATTTAGGCTTTAGGCTTGTGGTAGTGAGTGTTTGCAGCACTGCCTTACCTCCCAATCAGTGAAAGGAGAGGCACAATGGGGCTGAGTGGAGAGGCATGAGGTACTGGGTTTTCTTGGAACCAATACTATTACAATAACCCAGCGGTGTCAGGGCAACACCCAAAGACCCCGTATTCCCCTGTCTTGGCAAACAGAGACACGGGATACTTCTCGATGACGTCAAAGACCAAAGTTTATTGGTTGCAACCAGGGACAGAGGTCTACGAAGTACACACGGCTAGTTCGACAGAGACTGCACCAACTCAATGAACGAAACTCCGTCTTTTATACTTCTTGCATCTCCCGCTTCAGGGGAGACGCTGCGCTATCTCTGTTTTGAAGAAGAGCAGAGAGGCTAAGGGGCACAAGCACGGACTGCAACTCCCAGGAGGCCGCCGGGGCGACGCGCACATCACCCGCCCCTCCCACCTGAAACCGGGGAACTTTAAATACTTCTTGTGTCTCCCTCTTCGCAGGAGATGCTGCGTTGGCTGTGTTTTCAAGGAGAGCAGAGAGGCTACGGGGCACAAGCACGGAATGCAACCCCCAGGAGGCCACCGGGGTGACGCGCACATCACCCTCCCCTCCCACTTGAAACTGGGAGTACTTCACTGAGTGCCACCTCCCGCCGCGCGGGACGCGCACGGGAGCTCGCCAGGCAAAGCCCGGGCCAAGGGCGGGCCCGTTTGAGCCTGTTTGAGGACGAGCAAGGACGGGACGGGCCACCCCTTTTTGACTGCATTGTACGCTACTTGCCAAGGTTAGTCTAAAGATATTTAGATAACATGTAGACGGCGCAGTTTTACCTTATCTGCTTTAAGTAGCCATTGTTGCATCTAATTATTGTAATGGCAACTTAAATTGTGGGAAAGGGAAGAAAGTCGATCCCAGGGGGGTCAATCGTAGGAACCCTGGACCAATTTCTTACCAGGGCATCATCCATGCTGGCCCACCAAACTGATATCACGGAAAGACTTTGGCAAACGGTCTTTTCTGGGATGTTTGGCGCAGGTTTCATTGCCAAATCGGCAAGGCTCTCTTGGTACACCTCCCGGGGGGGGGGGGGGGTGCCGGCAGCGAGGGTCTATATCAGGTCCAACTAGAAAATAGACCCCCGGTTTCCCCAGTTACGGTGGATGCTGTATCACCCGTTCAGGGCCCAGCCAACAGGAACAATCCCCTTGGTCCATCTTCCACGAAACTTCAAACTCGATCTGCAACCAGTTCTAGGAGGGGTGCAGAAGCTGTGGTAGCAGCGGCCAAAAGGAGGAGAGGGGATGTCCCGTTGAGCAAGAGGAAAGTCAAAATCCCAAAATGCAATAATGGTGGAGATGGCCAAATGCCCACGGCCACACACCGTCCAGTTATTGATCAGTGGTTTGAACAAACGCTAATGACTTCTTCAGCTATTAATGCCTCATTACCCAAGGAACAGGGAGAGGAGTTCTGGATAAAAATGGTAAACATCCTTAGCAAGACTTGCCGCCCTCTGCATGAAAGACTCAATGCTATTGAGAACAGACTGTTACGCCTGGAACGTTTGTATCCAGTTGCTACAGGGGAGGGGGTTGCAGTTCAAATAACAGATACTAATGATATCATAGCCATGCCCCCAGGGAGTGACAATGTTCCTTGTAATCCTCCGGTTTTGCAAGTAAATAACTTAGATGGCCCGATGCTCCAAAGCATCCCGGTACTGGGCCAGGTGGCCCAGACTAGGGTGACCAATGTAAATAACCCTAAGAGGAGCAGAACTCATGAGTGTGAGAGGGGCAGAGGGGCATCAAATCCCCAAGTCCAAACTACTAGGAGTGTTAGTTGTGACCATCTAGTGACAGAATTAAAATGTTTGGACCTTCCCCCTGAGTCCGCCCCGTATGTAATAGTTCTTGCCGGGGTCCCAGTTCTGGACCAGGGGAAAAGAGAGGATTATGGTGACCTCAAAAATAAATATATCCACTGGCTCAACTTTAATAGGCCACTACCACTGCACGTATCAAGTGAAATTCTCTTTGTGTGACGTGTAGAATGGGTAGGGACACGGGTGAAAAATATCAGGGGTGATTGCGTAGTTATTAATTTTAGGGACAGTTGGGTGGTGGATCACATCTCTAACTGGGCCCCATGCCACTCTGGCAGGCACATTCAATCACTACCCCTGACTTATTTTTACCCCACCCCAACTGGGGTCAGAGGGCAACAGTTTTGGGGCGGACGTGACATTTGGGGTTCTAGGATCCAGGATACACAAGCTGCCTGGATGGGAAATAACAACAATTCCCCCCGGATGTGACTTGTTTGCTTTGAGTAATAGATTTAGTGTCCAAGACCAGATAGACTGACAGCCACCTACTGGCCTATTCCAACTTTTTCCTAGTGATGTGGAGGGCCCACGGATCGCTCATACTTGCCCAGACTCGTGCATGTGGCCCGCTAAAGTACCTAGTCCTCAGGAGGGTCGGATAGCTAGGAAGGAACTAGGGTGTGCCGGTGGGGCGACTAGGATTGGCAACCAGGGAATGGGTGCAGATGCTGGAACTCCCTACCTAGCAACTCAGGTGGTCGTCAGTGGCGCAGTGTCCCCAGTGGTTGTGGGTAGGATGTTTGAGCGGGAGGGTGAAGGGATTAGCAAAACTCCCATTGGGAATATAACTGTGGATTTGGCCACTTTGGGGGGTAGCTCAAACCTAGAGGAACCCGAAATTGGGGCGGGTGAGACAAAGGTATCAATCAAAATTCTCTCCTGGAATGTGGCTGGGATCAAAAACAAATTGCTGTGCCCAGAATGGGGAGCATTTGTGGAGAAAAGTGAGGTCTGCCTATTTCAGGAGACCTGGGCACTGGCCGATACACAAAGGAGAGGGTATTCTACCTTTAGTGTACTAGCAACCACGAAGGGTAGGGGCAGACCATCAGGGGCACTTACTATCTGGGTGGGTACACACCTGGGGGCCCAGGCAGCTCAGATCCCTACTGGGTCGTTAGATGTGCAGTGTGTCCTGCTTACATTCCCAGGAAATAGACAAACTTCCTTTATAAATATTTACTCATGACCAACCCCGAGTGGGAAGGAGTCTGGAACTATTGAGCAACTCAGGAAGTTTACTCAAACTCTTGACCCATCAATTATTTTATTCGTGGGTGGTGATTTTAATTGCCAGTTCGAGCCACTCACTGATGCAACCCAAGATGGCCTAGACGACGAGGACCAGCACTGGCACATTCCGGAACCGCAGATCCCGGTAGTTAGAGCTTGGACTCCTCTGGTGTTACAAATTAACTCTTTCACCCTTTTGTCCTCTCTTAGAGCTTGTAATGGGAGGACAAAATCGGATAGACCAGGTTTTATGACTTTTAATAGAGAAGCAATCAACAAAAAAAGAGTGTCTGGGAGGGATATGAACCAAATTTGGAGCACACTAACAACCCCACTAGGGTGTATAGGAAGGCCCTCACTCACCACCTAGTGATGACATGCTTCATCATTGGGCCCCACCAAAGAGACCGAATGTCTCTTTGGTGTGCTGCAACGCCAGAACTACTGCGGAGCCGGTTGGTGAGTTTAGGGCGTGTTGGGTGGAAATGAACAAAATAGTGAGTGATGAGGGTATTAAAATTGTCAGTAGTGTATCTGAAGTATCTTTATTAATTGATCACTAAAGACAAAGGGTATAAAATATGTGAGGATCCAGTCCACTATTAATTGAGTGAGGGGATCCTAGAGAGTTGTCAACATGTTTCTTGCCATTGAAACGGTGTTAATTTACCTGGCAATTCTTCAGGACTGGGGTGTACTAAACCCTGGCGGTATGGGCACTCTAAGGCCCACCCTTACCTAGGGACGTGAAGTGTGAAAATTATAAAAGGTGAAAAAAGTGCAAAAAAATTAGGAATATAAAGTGATTCCTAATTACTCCTGGTTTAGGAGGCTTCTACTGACCGTTTCTGCACTTTTGAGGTGTTGAAAATAAACACCATGGGTCTCAGGAGGGGGGTGGGAGCGTATTTGGCACACCGCCCTCGACGCTCGGCACCCGTAGTGTACATACGTCGCCCTCGAACCGGACCCCGAAGATCTAATAGAGAAGGCCATTACTCCATCCTGGACAACATACTGGTGTAACCCAGAACTTGGGGAATGGTCATGGACTTCAAGATACATGATAGGAAAGATAGCAACCACAACCCTTTGGTTATGAGGCTAAAACCTGAGAGTATGGGTATGGCAAATCTAGTCCCTGATCAAAATTTAATAGTTCCGCCATTCTTACTAACCAACAACAGGCGGAGAGTCAAGTGGCCACAGATACTAGGCTCTCCAAATATACTTGCAGATGTATACCAAAGGGCTCTGGCAAATCTGAGTGGCATGGGCAAGGTGCTGGACAAAGCCATGTACCCAGGGACTGGTGATGAGCCCTTGAATATACACCAGGGCTCATTCAGAATCTCTCTGATGTGTTTTTTCCAGAAGGAAGACCAAAGGCAAAACCAGTTGTAGCTCATCCCTAGTATAATGCCCACTGTAGGGAATCCAAAAAGGACTTGCTCCTTGCGGTCAAGACACAGGACAAAACTAAGACTAAGTATTACCGGCGCTTATACAAGCAGGCTATCCAGAAGGGAAGGAAAGAGTTGGAGGCAGATCATTGGGAAGACGTTAGAGTTGCACAAAAGTCCAAAGATTTTAAATCCTTTTGGACAATTGTTATCTGTGGGAGTAGGGTAGGCAACTTGGCCAATGAACCAAATATAGCTGCATCGGCCTGGGAATTGCACTTTGGGGCTTTGTATTCTTCTTTGAGTAATGATAGCCCCGTAACCCCTCTCCCATGCTTCCCCCACAAGTATCAACTGGAGGGGTCCTGGGAGATCACATCTACGGAGGTAGAGGCTGCTATTTTGAAGTTAGCTCCAAACAAGGCCCCTGGTTTGGATAAGCTACCGAGAGAACTTTACCGTTCTGAACCGAAACTATGGGCCCCTTATTTACGTGTTCTCTTTAATGCTATATTAAACGGTATGGATCCCCCGGACACATGGCGGGGAGCTGAAATAGTTCCTATCTTCAAAAAAGGTTGCCCCCTTAAACCGTCTAACTACAGGCCAATTAGCCTGATAGACGTGACGCAAAAACTGATGGGTCGAAATATTTTAGGGAGAATACAGAGTTGGATGGAGGATAATGAGATTCTATCTCCTTTCCAGGCTGGTTTTAGGCAGGGTACATCAAATGTGGACCAGCTATTTAGACTACAGGTCCTATATTGGAAAACTGTGACTGTAGAGGGTGACAGTCTCTACATGATCTTTGTTGACCTGCGGTCGGCATTTGACCTGGTGCCTAGAAACAAATAGTGGAGGGTACTACATGAATTGGGCCCACCACGCTATCTTCTCAACATTTTAATGAGGCTTCATATTGGCACTTACGTCCAGGTAAGGTGTGGGAAGCATGGCGAATTGTCAGGCCGCTTCCCGGTCAGCCAAGGGGTACGCCAGGGTTGTGTCCTGGCTCCTACCCTCTTTTGCCTTTATATAAATGGATTGGTTGATCACCTCCTTTGAGCAATGAATATAGATGCCCCGAGGTTAGCCACCAGCTGGGTGCCCGCTCTGATGTTCGCGGATGACACTTTGTTGTTGTCCAAGACATCAACGGGCATCCAACGCATCCTCGATGGCTTTGCCGAATTCTGTTTATCTATGAGATTGGAGACAAACCTAGATAAAACTAAGTTCATGATCTTTAACCCTCCGAGGCAGACACGCCCGAATCCCCTCCTGGGTGGAATCCCACTTGAGAGAGTGAAGTCCTTCAAATATCTGGGAATCACCTTGGGAAAACACCTGGAATGGGATTCACAATTGGCAAAAGTTGCACGTAAGGTAACAAAGGTGGTGGGGGGATCCAGAAGTTGCATAGAGAGTCAGAATTCAAGCCTGTGGCTCCAGTAATTGAAATCTATAATGTACAGGCTAGATCGGCAGCTCTATATGGGGCCGAACTTTGGGGGCATCAAAAATCCCACAATTTAGCCAAGGTGGAACGCGCTTTTTTGAGGAACATATTGGGTCTTCCTGTGAGTACCCCACTTGTACCATTGCGCATGGACCTAGGGCTACTCCCTATTGAGGAGGTTATGCCTTTACGCCCGCTAATATATTGGAAAAGATTGTGGTCCATGCCGGAACTCGTCTGCTACAAAAACGAATTCAGGGAAATTTGGGATGCATTGAGAAGTAAGAATATTAGGTGGCTGGCCCACATAAAGCAAACCAGTTGTAGTCTAGGCCTAGTGGCGCTCTGGGAAACCCCGGAAGTCGCTTGTCCGGTGCTATCCAAAGCTAATTTGACCCGCCACTATAAGAACCATAATTTAGCATCCCTCCATGCGAGTTCTGAGGGGGGCAGCTTGACCATCGAGTTCCTCCAAATCAAAGTAGATTATAAGAGAGAGGAATTTTTAGATGTAATATTCCCTGCAGTAGCACGAAAATTGTATATGCAATTTAGATTAGGTACTCTTCCTCTCAGAGTGCTCACTGGCAATTGGGACAAAACTAAGAGTGAGGAGTGCCCTGCATGTGGTTTCTACCTGGAAACTGAAATTCATGTTTTCTTTTTTTGACCAGCGTACCAGGGTCCACGTAAGCTTTGGCTCCTTGCAATCTGTAGAAACCTAGGTTTCCGCCAGTGTGCACATGCATTTAGGGTGTTAAAATATGATACGCACCCCCCATCATTTTTGCTGTTTCCCGTTTTCTGCATGCAATGTGGCACAAACATAGGAAATTGATTACTGTACCCAGCGTTTAATACGAATTCCTGTTTTAAATTTAATCTGATGTTCGATAATGAATTCTAAGTTTAATCTTCTCTTATTCTGTGCATAGTATAGTATGCTTACTTGTAAATTTGTATATGTTATGTGTTTTAAATGTAATTCTTATTTATTATCTTAAATTTTGTATTATATGCATTTCTATTAACTTTTATGGTCTGTGGTGGCCGAAATAAAGTTATCGAACAAACGAACGAACGAAAAATAAAACAACAGTATATTTTTTATGCAAAAGCAATTGGCCTAGAGTTCAGTTCTCGAGTGTGTGAATTAATTTGCTGACTGAGTGGGTACATTAAATGCTTAACACTGTCCTCTGATACTGCCTTAATGCTCTACCACTCTACCACAAATAGAGAATAGGGTTCTATCTAACTTTAACCTCTGCCTACCTCTTTGGTCACTCGGACTCTAAACGCACTATACCTCATGTTGGTGTAGTACATATAGTGCTAGTTTCCTACACTGTTTCTAGCTCGCACTCCATCATCAGCATGAACTTGTGACTTTGGCCCGGTCTAGCATGACCAGATATCCAGAGTTAGCGATTTCTGGTTCTTGAAGCTATTCTTACTTAAACCCTTAAAATTGCAATAATCTAGCTCTAGAAATTGGTTTTTTGTTGTTTTGGTCTCATTATAGTTGCTAAAAGAATCCTATTTGGTGTGGGATTACTGTTTGAATGCTGCATAAATACTTAACACAGTACCTCTAAGCTAAGCCTGACTGCGTTTGTGGCAAGCTACCAGAGGGTTAAGCATGTGCTAATTTAGTGAGTTCTGTGGTTCGACTTGACGAGGATTGTGGTTGTTGCTTGAGAAGGGTTTCCACCTTGCTCAACCAAAAACCCAATTTCCTCCATACTGCTTTGTAGTTTTGAAATCTGAAAAAACCTTACTCTATTTGGGAACAGAATGTTCACAAGTATGCTGGGCACCGAACGCCCCCCCCAGAAGCAGTTCCTTGCTTGGTGCTCCAGTGTGTGAAAACCTGCTGGGCTGCTTGTGGAGCCCAAGTAGTATCAACTGGAGGAGCTCAAGATGGTAAGGAGGAGATTAATTTGGGCGAAGTGGTAGCATTAAAAATTGCTTTGGTGATGTTTTGAGGATGCTCTCTTTTGTCGTTTTGCCCACAAATGTCCTGAGTCATTCTGCCTTCCATAGCAGAATTGTCAATTATGATGTGTGAACTTTTGGGCTTTTTCCACAGCACTTTTTCATAGTCTGTAAAAAAAAGCACATTACTTAGTTCTAGTAGAAAAAGTTTATTATTGTTGGCTTTTGCTTATGGTTTTTGGATTGCTGCCTACTGAGATTGTACGCTTATACATTTAAAGTTTATAGGTACAATAATAACATTTATTTATTTTATTCAAAGAAAATCCCAGACTCTCCGACCATGCGGTCCCATTTATGCTACTGTCATTTCTTTGGGCCCTGCCACAAAACATGTTTGTGGCTAGGAGCCCCCCATATTTGAGTGGTGAAATGAAATGTGGCAATATAAACCGCAGCTAGTCCGTAAAAAAAGGCACATTACTTAGTTCTGGTAGAAAAAGTTTGTTATTGTTGGCTTTTCCTTATGGTTTTTGGATTGCTGCCTACTGAGATTGTACGCTTATACATTTAAAGCTTATAGGTACAATATTAACATTTATTTACTTATTTATTTCTCATAAGAATGTAACTTTTTTTAAAGGTATTCCAAGAAAATTCAAGACTCTCCGACCATGCGGTCCCTTTTATGTTGCTGTCATTTCTTTGGGCCCTGCCTCAAAACATGTTTGTGGCTAGGAGCCCGCCATATTTGAGTGGTGAAATGAAATGTGGCAATATAAACCGCAGCTGATAGCAAGTAAATTAGCACTCATGCCTCATTTTTAAGTCGGGCCCTCCTTTCTTTGTTGTCCAACTTGTGGGTGTTTCTAATCTCTCACCAGTAGTCCCTTCTATGAATTTCCCTGATTTGTCCTCTCAATGACAACTGTGGTACACCCAGTTTCTAATATGATGAGGAGTGACTGTTACAATGGTTAAACAATCGTTGTGTAACTTAGTTTTCTCCACGGAGCTCAAGTAATGGCAGCACCTATCAATTTCTGCTGGACTATGTGAAATGCACATTCCTAGGTCTTCTACTGTTTATGATTTTGAATCGACAGCTTTTATACAACACTGAAGCTAGGATGGGGTATCATTTATGTTATGTTATGTTATGTTATGTTATTATAAGCTTGTAGAGCGCTATATCACCCAGGGGTATCTAAGCGCTATCAGCGGACACACAACATCAGTGGGTACAGGTGCCTCCACGCTTCTGTCTGCCACCACGCTGGTATCGTTTTAATCTCCTACCCTGCATTGTAAAGCCCTCTGTACGCCTAGCGCTGCACGCATCTGTTTATTTATTTAGCTACAGCGCTGCTCTGCCGATCCATTAATTTGCTCGCGCTGCACTGCTGAACAGTTGTTTATTGATTTTGTGGCGCGTCCTCGCCGAGTCTGTCACATTGATTGACGCTGCACTGATATTGATTGGTGCGCTTTGGGCTCTGTTGCTATTCGCTTTGCCTTTTCTGCCCCTGGCTGCGCTCGCCTTTGACCCTCCATTTTGTGCTGTTGTTGTTGTTTGGCCCCTGGTCAGCCCCTCCTCCCGCCACCGCCTCCCAGCTGCTGCCCCTCCCACCCACGATTAACTCCTCTACTCGCTCCTGAGCTCGCTGTAACCGCCTGGACCCTCCTACAGTCCGGTTGCTCCTCCACGCTTCTGTCTGCCACCACGCTGGTATCGTTTTAATCTCCTACCCTGCATTGTAAAGCCCTCTGTACGCCTAGCGCTGCACGCATCTGTTTATTTATTTAGCTACAGCGCTGCTCTGCCGATCCATTAATTTGCTCGCGCTGCACTGCTGAACAGTTGTTTATTGATTTTGTGGCGCGTCCTCGCCGAGTCTGTCACATTGATTGACGCTGCACTGATATTGATTGGTGCGCTTTGGGCTCTGTTGCTATTCGCTTTGCCTTTTCTGCCCCTGGCTGCGCTCGCCTTTGACCCTCCATTTTGTGCTGTTGTTGTTGTTTGGCCCCTGGTCAGCCCCTCCTCCCGCCACCGCCTCCCAGCTGCTGCCCCTCCCACCCACGATTAACTCCTCTACTCGCTCCTGAGCTCGCTGTAACCGCCTGGACCCTCCTACAGTCCGGTTGCTCCTCCACGCTTCTGTCTGCCACCACGCTGGTATCGTTTTAATCTCCTACCCTGCATTGTAAAGCCCTCTGTACGCCTAGCACTGCACGCATCTGTTTATTTATTTAGCTACAGCGCTGCTCTGCCGATCCATTAATTTGCTCGCGCTGCACTGCTGAACAGTTGTTTATTGATTTTGTGGCGCGTCCTCGCCGAGTCTGTCACATTGATTGACGCTGCACTGATATTGATTGGTGCGCTTTGGGCTCTGTTGCTATTCGCTTTGCCTTTTCTGCCCCTGGCTGCGCTCGCCTTTGACCCTCCATTTTGTGCTGTTGTTGTTGTTTGGCCCCTGGTCAGCCCCTCCTCCCGCCACCGCCTCCCAGCTGCTACCCCTCCCACCCACGATTAACTCCTCTACTCGCTCCTGAGCTCGCTGTAACCGCCTGGACCCTCCTACAGTCCGGTTGCTCCTCCACGCTTCTGTCTGCCACCACGCTGGTATCGTTTTAATCTCCTACCCTGCATTGTAAAGCCCTCTGTACGCCTAGCGCTGCACGCATCTGTTTATTTATTTAGCTACAGCGCTGCTCTGCCGATCCATTAATTTGCTCGCGCTGCACTGCTGAACAGTTGTTTATTGATTTTGTGGCGCGTCCTCGCCGAGTCTGTCACATTGATTGACGCTGCACTGATATTGATTGGTGCGCTTTGGGCTCTGTTGCTATTCGCTTTGCCTTTTCTGCCCCTGGCTGCGCTCGCCTTTGACCCTCCATTTTGTGCTGTTGTTGTTGTTTGGCCCCTGGTCAGCCCCTCCTCCCGCCACCGCCTCCCAGCTGCTGCCCCTCCCACCCACGATTAACTCCTCTACTCGCTCCTGAGCTCGCTGTAACCGCCTGGACCCTCCTACAGTCCGGTTGCTCCTCCACGCTTCTGTCTGCCACCACGCTGGTATCGTTTTAATCTCCTACCCTGCATTGTAAAGCCCTCTGTACGCCTAGCGCTGCACGCATCTGTTTATTTATTTAGCTACAGCGCTGCTCTGCCGATCCATTAATTTGCTCGCGCTGCACTGCTGAACAGTTGTTTATTGATTTTGTGGCGCGTCCTCGCCGAGTCTGTCACATTGATTGACGCTGCACTGATATTGATTGGTGCGCTTTGGGCTCTGTTGCTATTCGCTTTGCCTTTTCTGCCCCTGGCTGCGCTCGCCTTTGACCCTCCATTTTGTGCTGTTGTTGTTGTTTGGCCCCTGGTCAGCCCCTCCTCCCGCCACCGCCTCCCAGCTGCTGCCCCTCCCACCCACGATTAACTCCTCTACTCGCTCCTGAGCTCGCTGTAACCGCCTGGACCCTCCTACAGTCCGGTTGCTCCTCCACGCTTCTGTCTGCCACCACGCTGGTATCGTTTTAATCTCCTACCCTGCATTGTAAAGCCCTCTGTACGCCTAGCGCTGCACGCATCTGTTTATTTATTTAGCTACAGCGCTGCTCTGCCGATCCATTAATTTGCTCGCGCTGCACTGCTGAACAGTTGTTTATTGATTTTGTGGCGCGTCCTCGCCGAGTCTGTCACATTGCTTTTCTGCCCCTGGCTGCGCTCGCCTTTGACCCTCCATTTTGTGCTGTTGTTGTTGTTTGGCCCCTGGTCAGCCCCTCCTCCCGCCACCGCCTCCCAGCTGCTGCCCCTCCCACGCTCCGCCCCCCCCACCATCCATTTATGGCCAAATGCCCCCACGCGCAGCGTCCACGCGCTTCGGACACGCCGAAGGTGCGCCAAAGGTAAGCCCGTCTACGCCCGTCCGCGCCTGGACCGCGCCCAGCGCCAGACCCCCTGGCCCTCGCGCTCCCCAGCCCCCCTGCACTACCTACGATGCCGCCACCCTCCTAGCCCTTAACCCCGGCCGCGCCCCCAACTGCGTCCAAGCCGCCCCCGGACACACCCATGGACCTTTCTCCTGCTTCTCCTGCAAATTTAGCGGCACCGACACCATCTCCGCTACGACCACACCACAGATCCCCGACCCCAACCACCTACAATGCATCCTTCTCAACACCCGCTCGGTCCACAGGCACGCCATTGACCTTTGGAACCTACTAGACACCATCTCTCCTGACGTCGCCTTCCTAACGGAAACATGGATGAACGCATCCTCCGCCCCTGACATCGCCATCGCTATCCCAGATGACTATAAGATCACACGCAAGGACCGCACCGACCATACAGGAGGAGGAATCGCTATCGTCCATAAGAAATCCATCCGCATCTCTACCAGCTCCGACGCCAACATCGCTAACTCCGAACACCTTCACTTCCAGATCCACATCGACCCCAAGACCACACTCAGAGGCACCCTCCTTTACAGACCACCAGGACCCCGCGCAAAATTCAGTGAAGACATCACAGACTTCATCACCCCACACGCGCTCCCCTCCAAAGACTACATCCTTCTGGGAGACCTCAACTTCCACCTTGAAAAGATCAACGACCGCAACTCCGCCACCCTCTTAGACAACCTCGCCAACCTCGGACTTAAACAACTGGTCACTTCCCCCACCCACATCGCAGGTCACACACTCGACCCCATCTTCACCTCCAGCAACCATGTCTCCTTCAGCCACACTACGGATCTCCTCTGGACTGACCACAGCTGCGTTCACTTCACCTACAACAAGCCGAAACCCATCATCCACCTCCAACCAACTCTACAAAGAAACTGGAACAAAATCACCACGGATCAGATCTCCACATCGCTCCTTCGAACCTCCCCAGCCCTCTCTTCTAACGCCAACGAAGCTGCCTCCAACCTCACCCTTTGGTTATCCAACACCGCCGACACCTTAGCACCACTGAAAAAACGTCAACACAAACTAGGCAACAAGAAGGCCTCATGGTTCAACGATGATCTCAAAAAGTCCAAGAAACTCTGCCGCTCCCTGGAAAAGGCCTGGAAAAAAGACCCATCCACCAGCACCAAGGACGCCTTCAAAAGCGCCACCCGTATTCACCACCAACTGATCCGAAAAGCCAAGAAAACAGCATTCAAGGATCGACTTTACAACAACGCCCACAACAGCAAGGAACTTTTCAACATCGTCAAGGAATTTTCCAACCCCTCGGCCAACTCCAACGACATCACCCCCTCTCAAGCCCTCTGCGACTCCCTAGCCTCTTTTTTCCACAACAAGATTGCTGACATCCACAACAGCTTTGACAACCAACCCGGAAGCCAACCCACCCTACCATCTGCTGACCATCTTCCCCCCGTAAACACCCTCAACGCCTGGAACCCAATCTCCACTGAGGACACCATCCGCCTGATGAATTCCATCCACTCCGGATCCCCCACAGACCCATGCCCTCACCACATCTTCAACAAAGCAGACTCCGTCATAGCACCGCACCTCCGAGACGTCATCAACTGCTCCTTCAACTCCGCTACCTTCCCAGAAGACTGGAAACACGCTGAACTCACCGCCCTTCTGAAAAAACCAACAGCAGACCCCACCGAACTCAAAAACTACCGCCCCATCTCGCTTCTTCCATTCCCGGCCAAAGTCATCGAGAAAGCCGTCAACAACCAGCTCGCCGCCTTCCTCGAAGCCAACAAATCACTCGACCCCTCACAATCTGGATTCCGAGCCAAACACAGCACTGAGACCGCCCTCATCGCAGCAACAGACGACATTCGAACTCTACTGGACAATGGAGACACAGTCGCCCTCATCCTCCTCGACCTCTCTGCAGCATTCGATACAGTCTGTCATAGCACCCTTTTACAACGCCTCAGAAACATCGGAATCCAAGGAAAAGCACTGGAATGGATCACCTCGTTCCTCACCGGAAGAACCCAGAGAGTCCGCCTCCCACCATTCAAGTCCGAGGCCTCTGAAATCATTTGCGGCGTACCTCAAGGATCCTCACTCAGTCCCACCCTATTCAACGTATACATGAGCCCCCTCGCGGCCATCGCCCGCCAACACAACCTCAACATCATCTCTTACGCGGACGACACTCAACTGATCCTCTCTCTCACCAAGGACCCCAGCACCGCCAAAACTAACCTACACGAAGGAATGAAAGAAGTCGCCGAATGGATGAAACAAAGCCGTCTGAAACTGAACTCAGACAAAACAGAAGTCCTCATCTTAGGTACTTCCCCCTCTGCATGGGACGACTCCTGGTGGCCGGAAGCCCTCGGAAAAGCACCCATCCCGACAGACCACGCACGGAACCTTGGCGTCATCCTGGATTCTTCACTCTCAATGAACAGACAAGTCAACGCCGTATCATCTTCCTGCTTTAACATTCTTCGCATGCTCAGAAAAACATTTCGCTGGATCCCCTCCGAAACAAGGAAAACAGTCACCCACGCTCTAGTCACTAGCCGACTGGACTACGGAAACACCCTCTACGCAGGTACCACCGCCAAACTCCAGAAGAAACTACAACAAATCCAAAACGCCTCAGCCAGGCTCATATTAGACATCCCACGCAACGAACACATCTCTGGTCACCTTAAAGACCTCCACTGGCTACCCGTCAATAAGAGGATCACTTTCCGACTGCTAACCCACGCACACAAATCACTCTACGACATCGGACCAGATTGCCTCAACTTTCGACTGTCCTTCTACACCCCCTCCCGCCAACTTCGCTCTTCCAGCCAAGCCTTCGCCACGGTACCTCGCATCAACAAGACCACCATGGGAGGCAGATCCTTTTCATACCTGGCTGCCAAAACTTGGAACTCACTCCCCGCTTACCTTCGCCTCACCCAGAATCACCTAGCGTTCAGAAAGCAGCTTAAAACGTGGATATTTGACAAATAATCCTCCTCCCCTTCCTAAGCGCCTTGAAACCCTCTGGGTATGTAGCGCGCTATACAAATTTTATGACTTGACTTGACTTGACAGAGGCCCCCACGCCTCCCCAAAGAGCACCGTCTTCAGCTTTTTCCTAAATAACAGCTGGTTAGTTTCCTTTCTAAGTTCCGTGGGCAGGTGGTTCCATTCCAGGGGGACAGTGCTAGAAAAGGCTCTGCCACCCTTGGATGTAAGGTTATACCGAGGGCAGAGCAGGTTACATGCCTCAGCCGACCGGAGGGGCCTGGTGGGTAGGTACCTACAGAGTCGATCCTTGATGTAGTTAGGGGCTGAGCCATGAATTGCCTTGTGCGCAATGCAGAGGCTTTTAAATTTTATTCTTTGGGCAATAGGCAGCCAGTGTAAACTGCAGAGTAGGGGCGTAGCTCGGGTGTGCCTAGGTTTGTTGAAGATAAGCCTGGCCGCATCATTCATTACGACCTGGAGACGAGCCAGCAGGTTATTAGGGAGGCCTAGTATAGGGAGTTACCATAGTCCAGCCGTGCCAGAATTAAGGCCAACCTCATTGTGGAGAAAGACAACAATGAGGAGAGTTTCCGCAGCTGGCGTATCAAACTCACACAAATGCCCACCACAGATGATACCTGCTGAGTCATAGGGTCGTAGGGTGTGGCAATCAAGTCCTGATAGATGTCCATTTATTGCACTGGCAACTGGTCCTGAAAAGGTTTTCCTTTTAATGTGTTACTCTGCATGGTTCACCACACCCCTTCTAACATTTCATATGCCTCTTTACTCACCAAGACATTTAACTTCTGTAAAACAGTGCGAACTCAGCTTAAAATGACTCCTCCCATACTCGTTATTTCTTTACGTAAATTTATGTAGAGTAGCACATCTTTATTTACTGTATTCTCACGTTTAATAGACAGGGGGGATTTTGAATGCATTTCTGAAATGCTCCGTGATAACATTTAATAGAATCGTTTATCAAATGCATATTAATGTTGAATGTTGAAGATTTTACTAGAAATCAAGGGGCATATTACCAAGGGTGTTGATATTGAATTATCACCGCTTTAGCTGCCGTTTTCGGCCGCTAAGCGACGATAATTCCATTGCCCTATTCCCAAGCTGCCGCTAACACCAGTTAGCGACAGCTTGTAGGCGATAGCGATCGGTTTGGGGCCCGCTTTGCATGTCAGCGATATTTATCCCTAATGACATGCAAAGTGGGAGTACCCAACCCGTTAGCGACTGACAGCAGTCGCTGTCATCGCTATCGCCTATTACCATGAAATGCGAAGCAATGGAAATATTCGCGCTAAACGCAAATATCGCCAAAGGCTAACGCCTGCAAATACCATCCACAATACCACCAAGCTCTCTAATGTTACTCAAAGTCCACAAAAGTAAAGTTGATCTCCGTAAATTCACTTCTTCTTTATTGCTTCATAAACGTTCCACAGTAGTTCATAAACACAGCCAACACGTGTTTCGTCTTGCCAGTATATGACAAATGACTTCTTCTGGGCACTGTCTCTTCCGTTCCTTAAAGACACTCTGTGTGTCAAATTTCAAATCAACAAAATCATAAGGTACATCATGTAATTTTCTTCCTTTCCTCAGTAGCGTATAGCTAAATAAAATCCTTATATGCAAAAGTAACGTGTAACTCGGCAGTTAGAATGTAGTTCAGCAGGTTGCTGTCCGTTATCATTCACCCGGTCTGGTAACAATGTATTAAAGATATGCGCAGTCCAAATCGCTTATCAGCATGGACCGGTCCTCTGTAATTCCGGCGTACTCCGGAATACGCTACTGAGGAAAGGAAGAGAATTACATGAAGCAATAAAGAAGAAGTGAATTTACGGAGATCAACTTTACTTTTTTGGACTTTGAGTAACATTAGAGTGCTTGGTGGTATTGTGGATTGTCTTTAGCCCTTTGGCTATATATAAGGGTCTTGGTAACGTACTCTTGCCCACCTTGAGCACCATCCAGACTTTCTCAACAGACTGCTTATACACGCTGTGCGCCCCTGTATAACCGTTACCATTGCTTTTTCTGCCTGCAAATACCAGTTCTTAGCCATGTTATCCAATGGGAAATGGATAACATGGGTAACAGCTTTTGCACGCTAATGCGTGAACACTGCTGGTTTTCCAGCGATATTCACGCTAACGCCTGCAATATTATCGCTTTTGAGATAAACGTTGGTGATAGGATGTTATCTCAGTGATAATTTTTGACGAAGCGCGGCATTAAGAAAATTAACGCTAAGCTCAGTTAGCGATAAATATCCCTAACTGTTGGTAATATGCCCCCTAGTTCTCTGTCATAATTATACGAATGATTTAAAATGTAACATAATTATATGTAGTCATGATTTACTCTTTGTGATATTTCATACATGTATTCATTTCGAATGTGCATACACATATATTCAAAGTCAAGTGCACTTTAACTGCTAGGCTAACTTAGCATAACCCAATACCTTAAGCTTCTGAATATCAATGTTTAACTTTCACATGAGAATTGCTTTGTTTGAATGTTCTCTCCTCTCCAGGTGTAGACACGAGGCTTCGTTAGTTAGTGCAAGGCATTTTTTGTTTGTAGTAATAGTAAGGTACCGGGGGAATTTCTTGGCAAGGTGAAGATGTGTTAACAAGGTGGAAGGCAAGTTCTCATGGTGGAGAAGGGATGCTTAAGGACAATCAAATGTACCCTATTGAAAGCGTGGGAGAGATTGCAGCCGGCGTGAACGTCTGCACTTCCGGTTGGCGTGTGGTGCAACCACTGAACAGGAACGTGCATGGGACATCATCATTGAGGCGTGTTCCTGTGTATCGTGAAGTCGAAGCAACCCACCATTTGCCTTCCGTCCGTACGCAGCCATGCTCGCAGCCTCGCTGGTCGGTCGCTGAGCTTTCAGCGGGGCAGTACGTGGCCTGCTCCGGGGTAGCCAGCTGGCTCAGCCTAGTCTAACCCCAGCTGCAGCAGCTGCTCGCTGTTATTCCCATGCAAAGTATGAATCGGATGAAGAGTTTGATGCTCGGTGGGTTACGTACTACAACAAACCGGACATCGATGCTTGGGAGCTACGAAAAGGTATGAATACCTTAATTGGTTATGACCTTGTTCCAGAACCAAAAATCATTGATGCTGCATAAAGGGCGTGCCGACGGTTAAACGATTTGGCTACTGCAATTCGCATCTTGGAAGCTGTAAAGGATAAAGCTGGACCTCACAAAGAAATATATCCTTATGTTATCCAAGAACTTGGACCAACTTTAGACGAGCTCGGAGTTGCCACTCCAGAGGAACTTGGCTTAGATAAAGCATGAACATTGTCGGCCTGCCTCTGAATTTTATTGTTGAGGCTACTTTACTGTACACAGCCACCTCAAGATGCAAATCTGTTAAGATATTACCTTATTTTAAATAAAACCTTTCTTTAAAAAAAAAAAGCATGGGAGAAACGCTGGATGTTGCATTTTCTACATAGAACGATGGAAATGTACTGGGAAATGATGACACTGTTTACTTTGAATACTTTGTGTATTAATAGATGTTGTATTGTTAGTTAGAGACCAGAGAGTCTTGGGATTCCATAAGGTACAAACCTCTTATGCAATTCCTCTCACTGTGTAGCGTATGCTATATATTTTTGACTCACATTACTTTTACAAAAAACTCCATCATGCTGACACATGTTCCTTGTCTCTAACTGCTTACTAGGGTTTTCCGGAAGTTAGTATAGGATAGCATAATTCAGATTTTATCAGAAATACTAATGACAAGGTAGGAGGATCAAATTCTGCAAATAACCCTCCGATTCGTTTTGTCATCTTTTGTATCGCAGCCACCGAGTTTTTTGAGTGTTTCCTATTGTTTAGACTGAATTTCATTTAGAGATTTGGATTCATTCTTGTGATACTATATTTCTATAATATGCTTCTTAGACTCATCTATATCAGTTTGTTTATGTGTCTTTAATAAATCCATTTAACTTTCTTCAGTAGATCTAGCCTTATTGAATGACTAATTGGTTAAATTTTATTGTGATATACAATTTCTTTTTACTCCCTGTTATCTCTCATCCAACAAATAAAAGGTCCACTGACCAAGGGGAGGAAACCAGTAATGGTACTGGAGTGTTCTCAGAGGTAATGTGTCTCTAAACACAAAGAGGCCTTAATGATTGCTCTCAATAGAAAATAAAAACATAGCAGCATTTACAGCCTCCTTTACTTGTATTTTAATAAACACAGGCACATGACGAATAATATTGGTTTGCATAACGGTGTGGTAAAGGGCACTGAACTAAAGTGTTCTATGTTGATATGACTCGAAGTACCAGAGGCGGTACTAAGTGGATGTCATTTTAGCTCTCCGGTTTGCCGTAAGTCTCCACGATCTTTTTTTTTATCCCTTATTGTGCTTTTAGCATAAGCTGTCCTTTCCTTGGCCAATTGAAATCACTAAGCCCAAAAGATCTGTGCTTGTTTACACAGCAAAATTAGTCTACTAAAGGGAACAGAGCAATTTAAAAGAACTCGATTATAGAGGGCATCATTTCCATTTGTAATAAGGTAACCCTGCTGTGCAAACAGCGATAAGAAGTTTGGTGTTGCCTAATCTGTCCATCAGGAGAAGCAGAAGAGCCATGGTTTTGGATATGGCAGCTGACTGGCCTGGCAGGACAAAAGAAGCAAGACTTCACTTTACCTGACCTTGAAATGTGCCAATGAATTGCGCAAGAGCCTTTTTAGCAACAGATATTCTAGTCTGCACACTAAATTTGCTTGTGGCTAGTCCGCTAAATGGAATATGTACAGCTTTGCAATATTTCACGAATTTTATAATTTTGCTGAAATTTTCATTTAAAGAGTCTATTTCTTTGAGATATAACAATATTCTGACCTTCTGAATGATGCCATCGAAACTGAAAACGGGGTTTCACTCGGTGAAAAGATGAACTCCTACAGCTTGAGCCTTGATGCTGGTGTGAAACCCCATTCTGAACGGCCAAGTTTGAGTGCAGAGTTTAATGAAGGATAAAACTTTTTTAACCCAAAATACTGTGATATTATCGCATTACAAAGGCGTGGTAATACAAAAATAGAGCAACGGGAAAATCGAGCGTCTTCTTGACACACCAGAAAACGTCATTGTTGACTTGGCATAGATCACTTAAAAAAACGCTCAAAAACAATCATTTTGACGAGTCATTCCCCATTGTTTAAACAAGCGTAGCAAAACCGTACGTAAAGGTTGCAGTATCGAATTGGCATAGCATTTCGACAAATATACTGACAATTTTTAAAGAGCTCCGGCGTCATGTTTTTAATGTCTGGTATAAACGTTCCTCTCTGATGCTGCAGACAGGATGCAAAATCTGCGAATGCTGCGTGTCCCGGAGTCCTGAAACGGACCATGAAAGACAAATGACGAGAGTGTGTGTTAGATGAATATGAGTTACACTGTGTGCACTTATCCATTACTGACACCATGGTGTGTATGGAATATGATTGTACCTATAGTCATTTTGCTTAATAAGCAGTTGAAGCCTCACTTGACGGCGATCACGAGTCCATCCTTAGCATTTATGAAAGTACCTGTGTCACTCAAATATTTTCAATGTGCTCTTTTGGAAAGATGCAGCACGCCATCTTTTGTCTGGTCTAATAACAAGCATCCTCGGCGGCTGAGGTCGGGTCCAGCAGCTGTTTATAGCCATCACCTCACCTTAGAGGTCTCTGGGTTCTGTGTCTCAGGAGCTGGACCTATCAGGTCCGGAGTCTGAGGACAGCATAAGTCCAGCCCTTAGACCCCGAAACATCTCAACTCTGTGGCACATCATTGCTCAAATTATTTGATGTAATTTCAAAAAGACTCGTTTAATTCTTTCTGTCTCATCATTTCAGAACGGAAGCATTTTCAATATTATATACAGCAAAGCTACAGTTGCTGCTTATTTATCTTATGCAACTAACAACAATTGGCAAAGCCAATAGTCCTGGCTTGTAGCAAGCATAATGTTCCTTGTTGGATCTGATATATCTGGATGCAATGACAAACAGTAAAATACCAGTCGGACGGCACACTATGCTGAGCACAGATTTTAAGCTTGCGTGTTTTTAAGCCACGCCCAGCCACGCCCTTAATTTCATCAGCCACATCCCTTGAGAGACACCCCAATTTTGTATTTCCACTTAAAGCTCTGGGGCCTACTGTTGGCCCCCAAGCACTCTGCTTTCTTTATTTATGATTTTGGCGATGCTTTCCTTCACACAGTATAAATAGGGTAATTGACTCAGTCAATATTGATCTCAGGCGTACGGAAGATCGGGGTGAAGCGCTAACAACGCTTATTTCATATTGGCAGGCAATTGTCCAGGGGCATATTAACAAGGATGGGCGATAAATTATCGCCGCTTTTATCGGCAGGAAACTGCCGATAAAGCGGCGATAATGGGCTTGATAATATGCTCTACGGAATTCCAATCGAAGCCCATGTTAGATGTCTTCACATCTAACATGGGCTTCGATTGGAATTCCATAGAGCATATTATCAAGCCCATTATCGCCTCTTTAGCGGCAGTTTCCTGCCGATAAAAGCGGCGATAATGTATCACCCGTCCTTGATAATATGGCCCCAGATTCGTAGTTATTTTCATATAGAGTTTGGGAGCAAGAGTAACTGAATAGGCATCTATAAAATTCGGACTGAAAGATAGATGTCCAATGACCATTTGCGTTTGGTATGTGTTAAATGGGAGATTCTGCAGTAACCCCTCCCAGATGGGCTAGTGCCCTCGAACTTCCCAGCCTAAATTGCACCCCATCTTCTTTTACATCAACAGATGAAACACGCTTGATGGTGCAAAACGTCCCTTCACTTTATTCACATATTAGCTTAAATCATACATTCCAAGTTAAAACATACATCAATTCATCATTGCCCTAAATTGCCTGTAGTTTATATCCTGTAGTACTTAGACCGTAACAGCACCTTCTGACAGCGCCCTGCGCAAATGCCTCTTCCCAGCCAGGGTCTAGCACCTTTCCTGCCACTTCCAGGCTACACCTTGCTGCCAAGTGGTGTGGGTAGCCTCCCTGCCTGACCCGTGCTGCAAGTGCCGTGACCGCCCTCAGCTGACCCCTAGCTGCTCACCTATCCCCCTCACATGACTATAGAGGGGGAACCCTATGCCCTTTATTCTTGGGTGCACCCCAGAGGGCTACTGCTGATTGGTCCCTTCAAACCAAGGTTACCAATCAATGCCTAGCCTTTTCTCGGGCTCAGCTGCTGCCCGCTCTCGTTTCTGCCCCCTCAGTAGGGGTTGGTCGCTGGCCCTTTCTGGTCCGACTGTGCCTTCCCGAGTCCAAGCTTTCTCTCCTTATCAACCAGGATAAAAGTGAGCCTGGTATATCACCCGCTGCATGTTTAGAGACCATGTATGCCTTGTAATCATGAATTTCAGTGTTTGTATGATTGCTGTATCATACTCTCGGAGTTGTGTTTTATGTACCTTGTTCATCCATTAATTGCGTGGTCTGATCTAGTGATTATAATTAAGCTTCTGTTGTTTTTAAGTCTACCCTCAATAACCAGAACATAAAATGATTCCCTTTGGACTAGGCAGCTTCAAATCACTCCATTCATTATCAATACTATCACTCTCTATTATATTTCATACTTGGAACACCTCCATAAGGAATACAGAGAAACAATAAATTAAGAAAATATACATTTAATAAAAAATCAAGATAAAAAAATCACAGTGTCAGATCATTCAATTGAATACCTAATAAAAACATGTCAGAATCACAAAGTTCCCTCTAGTCATAAAAAATAAACAAAGTCTTCAATACATAAATCCTACATGGAACAATACATAGTTACGGCAAGACTCAAACACTACATGGAAGGATCATAGATAAGGCAAATCTACTGTGCCTTTGCAACGTTAATTCGAAAAGTTGTAAAAGAGGCAAGGGGCAATAAGATCTGGCCTCTGTACTTCTTGTCCCACTTAGAATTTAACAAAAATGTATGCGTCGATGTGTTTCGGTCGGACCAAATCGATAATGACACCTTCTTCAGGACTTGGACAAATAATATTCCTTCCTTTTATTTCTTAAGTTCAATACGTATATCTAACAAAACAAACATTTCACAGTTAAAAACCATATATACCATGAATTTCATTTAACAATACTTATATTATGCAAATCGCTATTTACCATGCTTAAACATTTTACCACAGTATTTTAGAACAATCTTTTGCATATTTAATTATAGATAGGGCGATGAGACACCACCGAGCAACATATCAACAATTACATGTATGGGCAAACAATGATTACATGATATTTCCATATATTTCCTATAAAGGTGTTCCTATATCCTCTTACTCGAAGTATGGGCTGAAAATTCATTCAGCTCGTGGAATTTGCAAATTTTTGGCAATTTCGCGATATGCGAATCGTGTGAAATTGCCCAAAAATCTGCAATTCGCGAGTTGGCGGATTTTTTTCCCTTGTTCGCACTTCAAAAATACAATCTCACGCGCGGCATTGACTTACCATGATTCTGCGTTCGCTGATGAGTTTTCCTCCCTGTTCGTGTGCGCTGCGGGATTTTGGTTGCTGGCCGAGCGACGCCGCGGTTGCAAACACGTCATTGTGACCTGAAACAGGAAATTGCGAACACGTCATTGCGACCCGAATCAATAAATTGCAAACACAAATTTTTGCGAATCGCGATTACGAATTCACGCAAATTCGCGTATCGGGAATTCGCAAATTCTGCCCATGCTTATCTTACTCCTAGCATCACTTCACCACACCAAACACAGCTTATAGCTCACAACCCAATATTGTTGATTATTGATTGTTTTGTTGACAACGGTTTTAATTTAGTCGATTAAAACTGAGCAATGTACAGTAAGAAATACAGTTAAAATCATAAAAAAGATAAAGATAATTCAACTTAGAGACCAGGCAGTTTTTGTAGATGTGCGCAATGTTGGTGGCTTTCCCATGTTATGTTTGAGACACAGAGCCTATGAAGTCAATCTCCTCTTTTTTATGGCAGACCATAAAAACGAGGCCAAACAGTAGCAGACAAGGGGCTCGACTAATAACTGGAGATAATAGTAGGCCGGATGGCATTGTCTAAAGTTACGTCTATGCATAAGTGGAAGAATGTATCTATTCTTTTCCTTAATGCATAACTTACAGAAAAATATGAAATGAAGATCACTCTGAAAGGATTGTATGTCACATGGGCAGGAAGGGAGGTAGTCAATGGAATATGTTTCAGCGGGGTAGCCTAGCATATGCAGGATATATTAATAATCAAAACCATAATAACTCATATCTAAGTTGGGGACTTGAGACAATGTCAATTAGGAAGATACAGTATTATTTATACTTGGTGTTAAAGAATATTGTGTTACCGTGTTCTTATTACAATTGGTCTCCCACCTATGTCTTCCCAGGCTGTCTAATAAGCGGGCTTTCAATCAAAAGCAGCCGATAGATCCATAAAGGCCATATAGAGATGGCCGTCCTTAGCCTCCGTATACTTAGCTGTTATCAAATTTAAATTGAGACACTGATTGATTGTCCCTTTTCCTTTTCTGAAGCAATATTGAGAGCAATTTAGTATGTTCCTTTCAAAAGACCAGTCCTCCAATCTATTCAGGAGTGAACGCCCCATTTATTTGGCCGTACTGTCCAGCAATGATATAGGTCTATAATTTTTTTTGATTAGCCTTATCCCCTTTTTATAAATCAGAATTATAACCCATCTGTTTTCAGGACGGCAAAGCACCTGTGTATGCTATGGTATTAAAAACATTTGTAAGAAATGGTGCCCCTAACTCCTGATTATCTAGAAAAAAATTAATCTGGACCCCATCAGGTTCAAGTGTTTTTAATCTACTGCACTGATTTAAAGTGTGTGTTTGATTCCTCCAGGCTAAAGGATGTGAGACTTCCTGTGGTAAACACAGGTAGGTCTGTAGGTTGATCAGTTATCTCTCCTATTTTCCCAAAAACCTCTTCGAAGTGCGCCACCCATGCCTCCACAGTCACATGAATTTCTAGAGTAATCTCTGTCTCCTCTCTTAGGGAGGCAGCATTAATTGTACCCCAAAAATTCCTGCTATTCCTTAGTACTGCCGCTCTTTGTAATTTTTCCCATGCCCCCTCCTTCAACACCCTCTGTCTAGCTACTCTCACTTCTTAATATAAATGGCGCAATGATCTAACCAGGATGGTATCTCTTGGGTTAGCTCTCAGAGCAGCATGAAGGTTTTTTAGTGCTTTAGCCCAAGCGTCATCAAACCAATGGGCCTCCCTGCGGTTCATGTACAAGATTGGATGGAGCAGGTGGTCATTGATTTCTACTGAAATCAGCTCAAAAGCCAGTAGTATCGTGTTTTCACTTAAGCTTGGCTCTAAGCATTTTGCTTGTTCATTTTAGCTACGATTCCCCCAATAAAGTTTGGAGTGTCAACTTTTTTCAACTCAGGGTGACTCTATTTTTCCTTTCAATATAGGGCTTAAGTAAAAGGTTATTGATGGCTGGAGGAGCTACGCGCCGGACCAAGATGGCAGCGTAAAACCTCGGCTCCGCCGTAACCGTCCCCCAAGCCCAGCATCCTGCCTGCTATCCTGCCTTTGAGGCTCGGTGTTCGAAAGAGGAGCAAGAGTGGTGCCGCTGGCTGCAACCCCGACCTTCCAAAGATGCCGGAATCCAGAGATTTGAGCTCTGTAGTTTGCGGCCTTTTGCAGACCCAGAGCCGGGAACTGGCGTGAACTAGACTGGTCAAGAACAAGAACCCCGGTGACGCAGCATCTTAAGTGCAGGCTGCGAGGCTTTGGCAGGGGCCGGCGCCCGACAGTTACACAGGGGGACCGGGGGTGAGTGGAGGACCTTTTCTCCCCCCTCCATATTACTCCAAGGGAGGAAATTATGGCCGGGACTGGGTGGGCAGTCTCCGGCACCCGCAGAGTCACAAAGTCGACCAGTGACTATTGTACCAGACCGAGGTGGAGTGCAAACTATTGAGGGGGTATGGTTGCAGTGGTGGACCCCCCCCCCCCCAGAGGCCATTCAACAATTGGAGGACCACAACAATCTTTATTAAGCCAGGAGGAGGCGGCTCTGGGACAGGAGTTAGAGAACCGGTCTAAGAACTCACTGCTGGGGGGTGCCTATCTATTCCGGGAGGCACGGGCCCCTCCCCCCGATTAGAGCCTCTTCACAGCAGCAGGCTCATCACATTGGGAGCTGGTTTGGGACAACAGGGATAATATCTCCAGGCATTATCAGGCGGACCGGAGTGGCTGAGGGCGCTCCTGGCCCGCACTGGCACAGACGCATGCTTTGTGCCCCCCGGCGAGCACTGCACAGAATACCCCCAGAGGCCTGGTGGTCATGCAGACGGCTTTCAGCGCGATGGCTGAATTGTGAACTTGGCATCTAGCTCCAGGGGGAAACAACATGGGACTAGGCTGGGGGCTGATATACAAATGGCAACCAAACCGGACACCGACAAACATCAATCCAGGATAACCAAGGGAATGATGCAAGTTCAGACCAACAAATTGGATCGGTACACGCTGCCCAAAGGTTCTCCAACAGATTCAAGGCACACCATCATGGTGGGAGGAGAATCCGAGGCCCTGCATCAGACCTGACCCTGCATGATGTTATGGTGGCCATGGAGGGGGTCAAATTATTCCTAGGACAACAAATGGAATCGCTGGAACATAAGCTGGACACAGTCTCCATAGAAGTGAATCTCATACGTGCAGATCTTACCAAAGTCAATGAATATGTCAAATCACTAGACATAAAGATGGCCAGTCTAACGGATGATGTGGTGGAGTTCCAGCAGGAAGTACGCAATCTCAAATCTTTCTATGAAACGGCTGAGCGTAAGCTGGACGATTACGAAGGGAGAGCCAGGCTCATTAATATCCGCATCTTAGGTGTGCTCAAAAAATCGGAAGGTCCGGCCCCTGACCTGTTCGTGGAAGACCTCATACTAACACATCTCAAGCCCAAGGGACTTGGAAAATTTTTCACCATTGAACGCGCACACAAGGTCCCAGGCGGGCGGCCAAAGCCCGGTGAGCCCCCACGCCCGATGATTGCAAGGGTCCTAAATTTTAGAGACAGAGACACTATCCTACAGGCTGTCTGGAGGGGAGCCCCCCTACGCTATGAGAATTCCACCCTTTCTTTCTTTCCCGATTTCATGCAATTGGTGCAGAGGCAACAAAGGAACTTCCTCACAGTTATGAAAAAACTTAGAGACAAGGGGATAAAGTATGCCATGATGTTCCCAGCGCGCCTGAGGGTGGAGGTTGAGGGAAGAGTGTGGTTTTTTGATAATCCTGAAGTGGCGTCTGACTGGATCGACAGCTGTACCCCTGGTGGCTCTGGGTCACGAGACCGAGGTGGAGAGCAAGCGGTACAGGAACAAGAATGAGATCTGGCCACTATACTTATGGACTAATTGTACATTGTCAGGTACAGGGGTATTGGCCCCATGTCAAGATGTCAGACTCTCTCCAGGGTAAATCAATACTGCAACGCGTAATGTGAGCTTCAAGGGGCAATTTGTTTGAGTTGATACGGGTTGGGGAGACGGAATGCCGGCCTCCCTCCTCTTTACTACCTTTAGTTATATTTGGTGTGTAGGGCGACAGGCACTCTGCAAGTTGGGGATGGGCAAATGCCGCGAGCAGGGGTGCAGGGAGGGGGAGAGTTGGGAGGCTTTTGCATTGTTTTTCATTTTTTAATTTGTATTGTCTGTAATTTTGAATTTTTCAACACCATCAAAGAGCAGAGCAGAGCTAGAAAGTCTTCCACAGAGGCGAGATGTTCAGCGATAGACAGAGATCAGGGGTCAGAGTGCTAAGTTGGAATGTAAACTGGCTGGGGGACAAAATGAAGTGGGGCACGGTCAACCAATTTATCAGAAGACATGCCCCAGAAGTGATCCTTTTACAGGAAACCCACCTGATCGGGAACAAAATGTATGGCCTTGCATAGGGGAGGATATAAACTGGTGGCACATGTAGGATTTACCTCAGGGTCACGGGGAGTGGGTATACTAATCAAAAATGTGTTTCCTTTCACGCTACAAGCCACATGGACAGATAAAAGAGTTAGATATGTAGGGGTTTCGGGCCAATGGGAAGGGAAGGTAGCTACGTTCGTCTCAATATATGTCCCTCCCGGCCTGCAGACGGAAACGTTTAAAGACCTAGGAAGGATTTTCCTGACTCTTCCTCTGGGAATTCTGGTATTGGGAGCCAATTTCAATGCTGATATGTCCGGAGATCTAGACCAACATCCCCCTAATGTGATCAGACCCACTCAGAGGTGGCTCCCTGAGTTTGTAGACACAGTAGGACTGGTGGATGGCTGGAGGACGCACAACCCAGATAGAACACAATTTACACACATGTCGGGGGCACACCACAGTTTGTCCAGAATTGACTATATTCTTGTCCCAGCAGCGCAGGCCCACACTATTTGTGAGGTACGCCATTTGGGGCGGGGCATTCCAGATCACTCCCCCGTGTGGCTACGAATGGAGTGTGACATAGTGTGACTATGTGAGCGTTGGTAGAGTAGCCCCATTAATCCATTGTACTTGAAGGATCCGCACACCCGAAACAGCTTAGTCAAAGTCACGGATCACTACTTTCAAGATAACAAGGACTCGATAGGCTCAGCGCAGACTATATGGGAGGTGTAAAAAACAGTCGTCCGGGAAGAGGCGCTCTCCCTGATAACTGGAAAAAAGAGAGAGAGACAGGCTGATCTTGAAAGAGCAGAAGAGGAAATGGTAAAATCAGAGGAGGAACTGGCCCGGCCATTTCCCCTGAGGGCCTTCACCTTTTGAGACTGAAACAGGATGAGTTTCACAGTATAGCCAGGGATAGAGCCAGGGTTCAGAGTAGAGAGGTCCAAGGCAGAGTCTATGAGCTTGGGGACAAAGCAGGAAAGCTAATAGCGTGGCTGGATAGACCGGAGTGGGCGTCAAGGTTGGTGCCCGAGGTAGAGGGGATAGATTCCACTCCTACAACAGACCCACAGGCCATAGCAAACACATTCTCTGACCACTATTGTAGAATATATAGTACAACCGGCAGGTTCACGGAAGAAGACAATGCAGAAATGTTAAGAGATATACGACTCCCTATGCTCTGTGATGAAAAAAGAGACTACCTGGATACCCCTATAACAGACAATGAGGTGGCGCACGCTATCCGGGGAGTGAACTCAGGAAAAGCTACAGGGCCTAATGGTGTTCCCATCTAATTGTATAAACTGAATTCCAATAAGCTTGCCCCCTATTTCCGCGCTATGTTAACGGAGAGTAGGGAGAAGGGACTGCTTCCCTACGACCAATGAGTAGCTAACATAGTGGTCAAATACAAAGACAGCAAACCTAGAACTAGCTACGCCTCCTATCGGCCAATAGCACTTTTGAATGTGGAGTCCAAGGTCCTTGCCAAATTACTGGCGACACGTCTGATCCAACTAATCACCACTCTGGTACATCCGGATCAGTCGGGCTTAATGCTACATCGAAATACGGCACTTAACCTACGTCGACTGCACGGAATACTGAGTAGAGCATCTACCATACAGGAGCCAGCAGTTATAGTGTTGTTAGACGCCACTATGGCATTTGATATGGTTGAGTGGCCCTATCTATTTGCCGTCTTAAATAAATTAGGTTTCGGACAGGAATACATTGGGTGGATTCGCCTCCTATACTCCGCCCGATGGCCGGGTAGTGGTAAATAATCGTAAATCCACAGACTTCCAGCTCAGTAGGGGCACTCGGCAGGGATGTCCCCTGTCTCTGCTCCTCTTTGCTTTGGCGGTGGAGCCATTGGCAGCTTGGATTAGGCAGGACCGATCCATCCGTGGATTGAGGTGGTCACTGGATTGGGAGGACATGATATCTCTGTATGCATATGACGTCCTTCTGTACCTCACAAATCCTAGAGGTTCACTAATATGCCTCCTTGATGTGCTGGTAATATTTTGAAGGTATTCTGGATTTTCTGTGAACTGGCTCAAATCGGTGTTCTTCGTCCTACAGGGTGAACCACCTATAATGCCGCGTGGCTGCCCGATTCAGATTACGTGTGAAGGGTTCTGATACCTCGGAATCTATGTGACATTAGACTCGAAACTCCGCTATGCCCGTAATTTGGATCCACATCTGCAGAGACTTAAGAATGATGTTGCACATTGGAGATCCCTCCCACTTTCCATGCTAGGCAGAGCGGTCCTTTTCAAAATGATGACTCTGCCACGTTTTCTATATGCACTCCAAAATACAATGGATCAGGTTCCCGCGTCCTATTTTAAAGCAATTGAGAGTCTCAAGAGGCAGCTTTTATGAGAGGGCAGACCACATATAGCATTTGCCAAATTGACCCTTAACTGGTATAATGGGAGAATTAGCCTACCAGACTTAAAGAAGTACTATTGGGCGTCTCAACTGGCAGCTATCAATCACTGGATCTAGGGGCAAACAAATGATCCAAGATATGCCATGGACAGATGGCTGCTCCTGGGGCTGGGGGGCTATACTAGAGCGTTATACGCTAAACCCCGCAGGTACCCACTGACTGAACCTTCAGCACATGCCGTTCAAGTATGGCACACCATCACTAAGCACCTGAAATGGGAGAATAAACTCACGTTAGCCACACCACTGTGGAGCTCAGAAAAATTGGGAAACCTCTGGAAATGCAAGGGGTTCGATAAATGGGACCTTATAGGGATCTCCTGAATCAAAAACATCTGGGGGAAGGAACGGTACAACCGTGTCCGACACTACAAGTGAAATATAAATTGACAGACACAGAGCATTACCATTACCTTCAAATTCGCCATGCTTTATTCACCCATATACCCAGTGGCACGTTACTCCCAGAAGCCTCCCCCCTGGAAGATAGAGTCCTAGACGGGCACCTTCCAGAGAAGACCATATCCCTAATATACAGGAAATTGATTAACAACATGGAAGATCCGTTACTGGCCCTCAGAGGGCAATGGACCGGGGATGGTTTAGAGTTTGATGATGAAGACTGTCAAGAGGCGATTTCCTCCCCACGAGTCGTTGCAATCCAAGCCAGGCTGAGATTAGTACAGCTTAAAATATTGCATAGGATCTATGTAACGGGTCCCGGCCTGGTTCAAATGGGACGGGCGGAAAGTGGAGAGTGCAGAAGAGGGTGTGGGGAATTGGGAACGTTTATCCACATACTGTGGAACTGTCAACAGATACAACAGTACTGGAAAGACATTCACCGCACACTGTGATCTGTATTGGGGGTGGATATGCAACTGGAAGCTCGAAGATGCATATTAAATGTCTGGGAACCTACAGATCTTAATTCATACACCACGAAATGGGCACATTCTAGAGATATGATTGAGAAACGTAACATCACACAGCAGTGGGGGGGCTAGTCAACCACCCCAACTAGGGTGGTGGAAGGAAGATCTAGACTGGTGCATGTACAGAGAAAAGTCAGTCTTCATAGCTAGGGGATGCCCGGGAAAATGGATTATGCTATGGGGAACGTGGAACCGTTACAGAGGCGACATCTGTCTCCCACCAAGTCTTCCGAAGGGCACAGACACTCTTGATACCCCCTTGAACTACTAGATGTAATAATTGTGATATATTTTGTATAATGTACAAAGTCGCTGTGACAGATGAAGTAGCCTGCTCATAATTAATTTGATGTGTTCTGGTTGAACTGTTTAATAAAAAGAAATATTTTAAAAAAAATTGAAAGGTTATTAGAAGGTGTTCGTCTTTGTCCGCCCAACATATAACAAGTAATTACAGCATGATCGCTAAAGGCGTTTAAGGCCGTCTTAATGAGGGGGAAATTAGATCTGATGTATTCTGAGACCAATAACTAATCAAGGATTGAGTGGTAAGATCAGGTGAAAAATATAAAATCTAGTTTGCCAGTATTAATGTCAAATGAATTGTTTATCTCAAGGCTATAACTCATTAGTAGTCTATTCAAGGTGATCACATAATCATTGTTTTGGAACTGAGGAGAACAGTCCCCATTACCATCAATCATAAAACATACAGTGGAGCCAACATTGCTACAGTTGTGGGAATTAAAATCGCCCATCCAGACTGATGCATGATACTGCACAGTAGCTATGGAATAACTTTTTACAATTCAATTCGGATAGGACCGAAATTTTACACTGTGCAGTTGGGAAGGTTCCTCCACCTCTCCCTCACAGCTTTTGGTCCCTTGAAACATCTTCTCCTCTGGTTCTGACTAAGGCAGCACGAAATTTGGGAGTCTCATTCAGCGCTAACATGTCATTGGAGATGCAAGTGAATAAAACTGTGGGGAGATGTTTTGGTCTTATCAGAGCACTGAGAAAGATCCTCCCGCTGCTTCCAAATTCAGCCAGGGCCTTACCAGTATGAGACGTTATTTTAAGCAGACTTGATTATTGCAATGACCTACTGTTGGAGTCTCCAAAGTATCTGATTCAGCTACTGCAAAGCATCCAAAATACGGTGGCAAAATTAGTTCAGTCCAGACCACAAGACTCTTCTGCATCAATGTGCTCAGCTGAGCTACATTGGCTCCCAGTGTTGCAAAGAACATATTTTAAGTCCTTATGCAAAATGTTTAGGGCTCTGCATAGATTTGGTCATCAGCATCCACAGAAGAAGCTGGTTTGATACACTCCCACTCGGAGCCTCCGCTCCTATTCTGCTTGTCTGGCGAAGGTCTCAAGGCTTAACAAGGTTAGATTGGGAGGGAGGGCTTTTAGTACTGCTGCTGCGAGGCTATGGAATGAACTACCACTTGAAATTAGACAATGCAACACCCTGTCTCTGTTTAGGAAAAGGATCAAAACGTGGCTGTTCCCCAGAAACTGATTTCTTGTCTTTGAGTGCAGTCTAATTGGGTTCTACCCTTTCCATTTCACGTACCATAGCACCAGGGTACCCGTAGGGTGTTTGCTGCACTTTACAAATGCTATATACAATAAAATACAACACAATACAGACTACATCAAGAGTTTTATGGTTAGTTTCCAAAAAGTGCCCAATATCCTTCTCAAGTGGTTCCAATACAGTTGCCATATTACCTTCAAAACTGTTGAAATAGAAATTGATAAGGATCCATTCCTGACCTCTGTGGCCATCACATAAAAGAATGTGGTAATTGTATGAAATATTCCAAAAATGTATCACCTTAAGCCTAGCCGTATTGGCTACTAGTGTTACGATCCCCCCCACTATGGCGGCAGGCTCTTGGTCAATTTTCTGCCTAAAAAAATAGAAGGTTGTGCCTTGTTTCAGACAGATCAGTGTGCCTCTAGAAAATGCTGAATAGGTGGTGCAGAACATCTGCAAAAACCACAGTTGATGGACAGAATGCAGAACAATGTCATACATTCACCCCAGTACAGAGATCTGGGCCTAAATCCATTGTGTTTTTGCGAATAACACATGTGAGTCCCATGCTCTCCACACCACTGGATTCAAGCAAGCCGGCTGAAGATGGCTAGAATGCCAGAAACCGGTCCTCGGAAGCTTGTTTCCGGTCCAGGGAAGGCATGGCTTGGCAGTTCGGGCTGGACTGTTCCCATGAGGCACAGGGTCAGACTGATTTGCATATGGCCATGTCTGAACTGGGGTGGTGTGGAGTGCAAAAAAACGATGGATTTAGGCCCAGATCTCTGTACTGGGGTGAATGTATGACATTGTTCTGCATTCTGTCCATCAACTGTGGTTTTTGCAGGTGCAAAACATCTGCCTCTTCCATCATCGTTTAAGTTTGATCAGCTCTTCTAGTATTAGGTGCGTCTCGTGCAGGAGCACAGTGTCAACCTGCTGCATGTGCATGTATGTGGCAGTATTGTTTCATTTTGAGAGTTGTTAAGGCCCAGTACAATCTGTGTCAACTGTGTGTAGGTGCCTAAGGCACTAATCTTTACTGTACCCACTATTGTTATCAGTTCAATCATTACCTTTGTTTAAGGCCCACCTTCTCCACTCACAAATCAACTTACAGATTTCTTGTTTGCTTGAGGCAATGTAACATCTCACAAATAACAAGCAAGCTAATATAGTAAAGAAACAAAACACCAATACTAGGGACCGGGCTAGAACTCTCCCATCCAGAACCTTTTTTAAACAAAAATCCTATCACATTCTAATTTATCAGTTGGTGCTAGTAGGAGACTAGCCATGTGAGGAGGAGGCTGGGGGTGGCTAACCCAGGTTCACTCATGATCTGAACCAGACCCCATCTAGGTCATGGTCTGCCATGCACGCCAGGATGTGTGCTTCACATGTCTTTTGCTCCTAGTCATTCAATCAAGTAGAGCACATGAGTTCAGTTGCCAAAGGCACAGCACAAATGGGCAAAGGCTCATACATCCACATGTCCCGTTCATAAAGGTCAAAGACAGGTATGCTAAGTCATTTCTTCTGCCGTTAATGGCATAAGTAAAGGCAATCCAGTGGTGGAATTAACCCTCCTGTCGGAGCCCATTTATAAATCAGGGAGATAATCATCCATCGCAATCTGACACTAACAAGCCAAGATGGTAGTCTATCCAATGCCAACAACACGCAGATCTAGCAATCTTTCTTTTCTTACTGCTCAGATGGAGGGCCATTACTGTCACCTCAGTGTGACCGGGTTCTTTGAAGTTTGTGTCTCTGTGGTTTCGGCATGGGAATAAATCCCACCCCCTTAGCAGTACGTTCATCAAGCTGGCCCTATGCTTCTTTAGCGTTGTCAAGCCTGCTTTTACTATCAATAATTTTCAGTCACACTGGAAGCAGGAGAGCCTACTGAAATGACTTTTCAATGAGCCTGCATTTTACTTCCAGGAAGGATGGTCAATGCCACTAAACTGACAGCGTGTGGACCAGGAACAGCATCAGTGTTGCACCCCCTACCTGAAAGTGGGCTCCCTTTTATGCCAAATGCAGGATAAAGTACAAGTCTTTGTAATTGATTACGTGCATTCTGGGGCATAGCTTGGTCAGTAAGACTGGGGGTGTAAGCTTCAGATTTGCTGAAATCAAGCTGCCATATCAATATATGAGAAGCAGCGCATGAGGGGGGCTTAAGGGCCAGTGGAAAGGGAAATGAGTGAGAGAGTGGATATCAACATTGTAGGGCCTATGGATCCCCAGACTGCTTAAGACAACAGGTTCATCCTGGATCTGGTGGATCATGCCACTAGGTATCCTGAGGCAATCCCTTGGAAAACCGTGACAGCACCTGCAGTGGCAAAGGCCCTGATGGGGATTTTTTACCTGAGTGGACTACCCCAAGGCAGTAGTGTCTGACAGGGGAACACACTTCATTTCTGCATATATGCAGTCAATGTGGAAGGAATGTGACGTTACTTACTAGTTCTCCACCCCTTACCATCCACAAACCAATGGGCTTGTTGAGAGGTTCAAGAAAACCCTTAAAGGACTGGTTAGAAGCCTGCCTGAGGCCTTGAGGAAAAAGTGGGATATTCTCTTGCCATGCCTGTTGTTTACCTACAAGGAAGTACCACAGAAGGGAGCGGGCTTTTGCCCTTTTGAATTTCCAATCGGAAACCCTGTTAGAGGACTCCCGAGTTTGGCCAAGAAAGGCTGGGAGCAATCTCCCCAGAAAGTAGTGAACTACATGCTGGCCTTCGGGTGCCAAATGCCTCAGTTGTGGAAGTTAGCTCCCAACAACCTAGAAGCCAGTTAAGCTGTCATGAAGGAGTTGTTGAATGTGCAGCCTGGTCAGAAAATGTGAGTAATAGAACCAGTGGAGCCCAGAGCTCTCCAGAACCTCTGGACTGGCCCATATGATGTGATTGAGAGAAAGGGGGTGACCACCTACATTGTGGATCGCAAGACCCAGTCAACCCCACAGGGTGCTGAATGTTAATCACCCCAGGCTCCACGTTGAGAGGTCTGAAGTCACCATACTGCTAGTGGTAGATGGCATGGAGGAGAAGGAGATTGAACCTCTCCCTACCCTCTTAGCCTATAAGGAGAAAGATTGGTCTTTATAGGGAGTAATCCTTCCCCCCACTCTAATTCATGTACAACTGAGAGTCTGCCAGTAAGTGTTGGGACAAAAGTCCTCTCTGTTCTCCTGTATCCCTGGGATTATCCACCTGAGTACCCATGATGTGGTATCATATATCCAGGACCTTTAAATTGAATGGTACTAGTGGGCCTGCAACACTAATTACCCCACCCACAGAAGTAGCCTTTCAAACCCATCCCAGGCTTGCCACTGCAGTGCCCACGTATGCAGTTAACTGCCACTTTAATTTAGCATGTCCTGATTGTGAGAAACATCCTATTTTGTTTTTCACTACTGTGATGCCTACTCCTCGCATAGGTTAGCATTGGGAATTCCTAAATACACGTTTAAGCTGTAATTCCTTTTTGTTTTTTTGTTTTTAAATATCTTTTTATTTTTTCCACATTATGCACATTGCACATTGTATAATTTAAACATTTCATATCAATCATACGTTACAAATACAAAAAAAGTAAATCATTATATTATATATATACAGTACATCTTTTAACTCTACACTACAATAAGAATCTTAATTTTAATTCAAACCCATTCTCTCTTTCCATCTAGATATGGGTTCCCAAATTTTCAATCCCCTCCTTTTGCCCCTTACCCCTTTCTGAGCATATATAGATTTTTCCAAATTATAAGCCGCTAGTAAATTAGCCAGACAGTTTTGCATGGCAGGTGGGTTTTTATCGAGCCATGCTCTGGCTATAGTCAATCTGTATACTGCAGAGGCCACAAAGATAAATTCTCTCTGCGCATTCCCCTAATCTGGGTCTATCCCCATCAACAACAGCGAGGGGGTAAGAGTTATTGGAATATCCAATGATTCATATTTCTAATCAAGGTATGCAGTTGGGGGCAAGTGGCAAATATATGCACAATATGTGCCTCCAGAAAATTACACCTCGGGCAGGTGATACCGGTAGTACCTCCCCATTTGGCTATTCTCGCTGGGGTAAAATATAATAAGTACAGAGTTTTGTAGTGTTGGGATTGAAGAGGAGCAGAGCACAGTATCATACGCGCCAGTTCAAGTGACTCCTGGAATATTTCAATCGGAATGTTCAATTTATCTATCCATTTATTACAGTACTTTTCCATATCATCTGCTTTCCCTTTTACCAAGCATGCATACAAAGACCTAATTGTACAATCTGCAGAAACCTGTATTTTCTCCATAATTTCGTTTCTTTGATACCCTGCGGGCCCTCCTTGTTTATTACTCAGAAAGCACCTGACCTGCAGGTATTTAAAAAACGACCTCCTATCAATACCATATTTCGCCGTAAGGTCCGCAAACTGTACTATCTCTTCCGTATCCCTCAAATCCCCAATCTGTGCTATTCCCCGTTCAGCCCACCTAGCCATTGTACCATCAGCAAAAACTGCTACAGGGAATGACCTATTCTTATATAGCCCAGTGTATCTGTTAGATCTTCCAAGACCTGCTTTTTTAAAAAAAGCATTCCAAATCCTAACTGCTGCGTTAAGTGTTTTAAATCTGGTCCTCTTGTAATACCCATAATCCGTGCAGTTTAAGAAGCAGTTTCCTGCTTCCTCTCCTAAAACATTCGCGTAAACTTCTGTAGACATGTTTGTCACTTTTTGCTCATTATCACCCCCCCCCTATTAATCCCTGCATATATTGCAGGGCAGCCGCAAAATAGTAGATTCTAAAGTCTGGTACCCCCCATCCCCCTCTCTCTCTCGGTAGAGTCATAAATCTGTAAGCCCTTCTGGTCTTACCCTGCGCCCCGATGAATCTATTCAAGATAATCTCTAATGAGTTGAACCATTTAATTAAAAAAAAAAGAGGGATAGATCTGAATAAGTAAAGAAACTTGGGGAGGGTTAACATCTTAATAATATTAGTAGTACCTACCAAGGATAAATGCAAGTTGTTTAATCTTTCCAAATCAGACTTTACCCTTGATATTAGGGGGGCAATGTTATTTTCAACAACTTTATCTAGGTCCGACGAGATAGCCACCCCTAAATAAGTTGCAGAGGTAACCACCCGTGAATCATTGCAGTTAGAATGGCCATTTTCTACAATCTGGGTCTTCGATCTATTAAGACTATATCCAGAGATTTGTCCAAACAGCTTAGCTTCGACTTCCACCTCGCTAATTGACAAATGGGGGTCTGGGGTAAGTATTGCCACATCATCGGCATAGGCCAGTGTTTTGACCACACATCCATTCACGCTCATGGGAGGGATCAGTGGGTTGAGTTCGAGCTTACGCAGGAGTGGCTCTAGATAAAGTGCAAACAGCAGTGGGGATGAGGGGCACCCTTGTCTCGTCCCCCTCCCAATTTTAACTGCTGCCGAATATCCTCTGTTAACTCTGATTTTAGCCGTAGGCTCCTTATATAACGCCTGTATAGACCTGATAAATCCTTCTCCTATACCGCACCACCTCATAGTTTGCCATAAGTAATCCCAGGAGACCCTATCAAATACCTTTTCAGCATCTAAAAACAGCGCTGCCATAGGGTCTCCCAGGACACCTGCCGCATCAAACATGGTTACTACCGTCCTAATATGCTGCGTTGTCCCTTTGCCGGGAATAAATCCATGTTGGGCCGGATTTACCAAGCTCTCAATAATCCCTGACAACCTTGTGGCTAATATTTTGGAATAAACTTTAACATCAGCGTTCATCAATGTTATCGGCCTATAGGACCCCGTAACTTTTGGATCCTTCCCTTTTTTCAGAATTACGATGATATCCGCCCCCCCCCCCCCATGATTGGGGGATCGACTCTCCTTTTTGTGCCTTAACCATGATGTTAAACATGTCAGTCATCAGTGAGCCTTTAAATACTTTATAAAACTCCACCGGAATCTGATCCGGTCCTGCTGCCTTACCTGATGGTAGACTACTCAATGCAGCATTAAATTCATCTATATGTAGTGTGGCTTCTAAATCTTCATTTCCCTCCTCAAGCAGGTTAGGGGGATCAATTTCTCTAAGGTATTTTGCAATATCCTCAATACTTCCTTCCTTCTCGGGGTGTACAAGGTGGTGTAGTACTTCCTAAATACTTCTCTAACCAATTCAGTCTCGCCTACTATATTGCCCTGCTGATCCTTAATCTCTTTAATATCTGATGTAGCCAGTCTTTGCCTAGTGCGCACGGCCAAAATATGCCCTACCCTTTCGCTCAGTTCATATGCATTCTCTTTTTTGGTCATATAATTCTTTACAGCTTTCTCAGCAATACCTTCTATGGCTACTGCTTTTAGAGCTATAATTCTAAATAAGAATACTTCTAGCGGGCGATTCTGTATTATAGCCAAGGCCAGATCTTCTTCCTCTTTTATCAGCTTCAGTCTTATTTCCTCTAATCTTGCTCTCTCTTTCTTCTGCCTTGCTAACACAAAACTTGTAGTCTCTCCCCTTATCCCAGCCTTAAAAGCGTCCCACACGATACCTGGTGGTGCGGTTTCTCTATTAATCTCCCAAAAGAATTTAATCCATTCCTCCATATATTCTCTATAGGCCGAATCTAATAATAAAGCTCTTTCAAAAGTCCATTGTGTTCTACTAGTTTGTTCCTGCCCCATTTTCAGAGTTAGTATCAACGGGCTATGGTCTGACACTATCCGAGGCTGCTTCTCTATTTGCGAGCCCTGCATTAATGATCTAGAAATTAAAAAATAATCTAGCCTAACCAAAATCTTATGCGGGGCTGAGAAAAATGTACTGCCATCTAAATGTGGGTGCAGCTTAACCCAAGGGTCTACCAAAGAATTATGTGACACCAAATCTACCAGAGCCTTATATACTTTCTTTTTTCTCCCCCCATACTTTCCTCCTGTCTGCAAGAAAGAGCTATCTGGTACATGAATGTTTAACTCCATGGCTGCTATGCGTTTTCCCCCCCTGTGCTGAAGAACCAAAATACCCATTGTTCATGACGAGCTGGGCTCGTCATGAGTGTACGAGGAGGCTACACCATGACGAGCCCAGCTCGTCATGAGTGTGGAAGGGGTTAAGTCCCCGCAGCATACAATAGGTTCTGGGCATTGAGCCAGTTCAATATCCAAATATTGCAGGACATCTGGATCATCCTCAGTAGAACCATACACTGTTACTAATGTTAAAGTCTCCCCTTTAAAACAATTTTCAAGAATTACCCACCTCCCCCATTGATCTTATTTCTTTCTTCTTACTACAATATCACTGTTTCTGCCCAACACTGCAACCCCCCTTGTTTTTGTCCCTTGTTTAGTGTTTGCTAACACTCTGAATCCAAGTTGTTCCAATAAATACCCTCTTGTGCCTTCTATGTGTGTCTCTTGTAAACATACCAAATCCAATTTCAAAGATTTTAACAAGGCTGCCACTCTCAATCTCTTATTAACACAATTGAGTCCACAGATATTAATAGAAGCAATCTTACATGTCATTGTAATGCAATAATTTCCTTATGCATAAACCTACTATTTTAGTGTACCATATATCTTTAAACCTAGACCATGAGCCAATGTGCTGAAACAAATAATGAGTGCCAAATATTTGTGCATTTTCCCTCCCCCCCACCACCCCTCCACCCCTCCTCTCCCTCCCCTCCCGCAACCACCCTCCCCCCATTACTGGCAAATAGGTCAAAAATGACCTATGTGTGGCCGCTATTGAATTGCGTCAGTCGCATCCCCTCCCAGCCTATATAATCACAGGCCGAATCCCCGGGACATCCCCTTTCATCAAACAGGTCTATGCATTTATACACACCCACTTTTTGTAATATGATCAATACTTTAGCCCCCTTTCCTGTTTTTCAGCTCTTCAATAAATTGCTGTGCTTTAATTTCTGAATTAAACATTCTTATTTTCCCTTTTGTCACCACTTTCAACTTAGCAGGAAAGAGGAGATATGCTTCTGACCCTAATGCCTGTAATGGTGCAATCAGCTGTCTAAGCCTCCACCTTCTCTCTACCGTTACATGGCAAAAATCAGGCCTAGCGGAGAATGAAGTGCCTTCAAAAGTTCTCTTACTGTCAGGTCTGGCTTTGGCAATAATGTCCTCCCTTAGCAAGAAATTCCCCACATTTACTAAAATTGCTCTGGGAAAGGAGCCCTGCCCGTCCTTTCTAGCTCCCTGCTTCAGTGTAAAGGGGTATCTGTGTGCCCGTTGAATCTCTTTGTCCCATTGCCATTCTGACTCTGGGAAAGCCCCCTTCAGCAGATTCACTACAAAGCGCCTGGTGTCCTGCCCTTCAATCCCTTCTGCCACACCCAAAAGTCTAATGTTGTTTCTTCGCTGACGATTCTCAAAATCTTCCAGTTTCCATTGGAAATCTTCTGAGAGTTTTTCTTGGTCCGTCTTAAAAGTCTTGAAGTCCCCCATGTCATCTTCCAGCTTGCCTGTCCGTTCTTCTGCTTCCGTTACTCTTTCAGCCAGTTCATCATATAGTTTATTCATTTTCCTCATTGTGTTCTGGATTTTTTTAGCATCTTGCCTTGCTCTCCGGCTTTCCGCTCTGGCCTCCGTTTGCATTTGTTTAAGAGTATTAAACAGGAGCTCTAAGGAAATCTGTTGCGTCGTACCCCCAAGGGGGGTCTCAGGGTTATTACCATCCTCTTCCCGGTATGACTGTGAGGTCGCTGAGTAATCCAATACTAACTTTCTCTGGGTCCCCTCAAAGCCCCCTGTCAGCTGCCTGGATAGCTTAAGGGATTTCTTTTTCTGGGTAGTGTCTTTATCAGTGCTGGACTCAGAACCAGAGCCTGAGAACTCCTCTGAGCTCCCAACACTTGTTTGCTCTAGCTCCGATTCCTCATTTAGGGAATAGAAGCAATCTCCCTCAGCAGAACCTCCTTCAGCCTTGTCTGCTCCCACGCACTCTCCGTCTTTACTTGCAAGGCTAAGGGTACTTCCCCAAGTTTTAGAGGACTCCCCCTTTGCTAGATTCATCTCCTTTTCTACTAGCATCAGGGCTCCTAGCATGTCAGTGTTACCAAATCCAAACACAGCCTGCCCCGCGCTCTCACCAGTTCTTGCTCTCCCTTTCACAGCAGGGTCACTAACATTACCTTCCGGCCGTGGCGTCTGTTCTGTTTGCTCTGTCAGGGCTACAGTGTGAATGCCTGTGTTAGAATCGCGCTCCGGCTCTCTCCCTGGCTCAAGCTTATGGCGTTGCTTAGCAACCTCGCACTTGGCGTCCACGGCGTCCTCGAGGACGCTCTCTCGATGATCCTGCTTCTCACCGCTGATGCCGCTGATGCCGCTGTCTCGTCTGCCTCTGCCGCCTGCGGTATCCTCCGTGTGCTGTGAGGGTAATCTCGGCGAGAAGGCCTCTGTGACGGTAGGCTGCCGCATCGATGACTCCTTATTTTTCTGCTTTTCTTCATTTTTCCCCGCTTTGCTGGAGGTTGCCGCTCGTTGTGCTGCGGTGTTCACTTGTACCGTAGGAGCAGATTTGGGTTTCTGCTCTGGTTTCTTTTTCCCCCCAGCTGGGATTCCTATCTTTGGTACGGCGCTGGGGTTGCGAGGAGGTTTGTTCACATCCTCAGCGCTCGCAGATATTCCTCCCGGCATCATTTTTTCCTTCTCTTTTTCTTGCTTTGGCGTCCTTGCTGGCATCTTATTCGACTGTGCCTGCTGCGCCTGCTATTTCTTCTTGAGCCCGAACGCGCTCATCAGGCCCCTAGCACCTCTCTTGAACCAGGCAATGACCCGAAAACAACTCTGAATATATCTTATGGCAGACCCTTTATCAAACACACCAAGCAAGTTAGAGTCAGCGTATAATGTCCATTCAGACGCCATTTAGGGTATTCAGGGTATTCAGCATCTTGAAATCATGCTTCTAGAGTCCCTCAGGCTGGAGAGGGGAAAGGTGCGACTGCTCACAGCAATCCAGCGTCGGCCATCTTGCCTCCGTCGAAGCTGTAATTCCTGATCAGAGAGGAGTAGCTTTTTCAAGTTTCATATATTTTAAATGGTATTGATAAATCCTACCTACTGGTGAAGTTGGATTTAACATTACCTTTTTATAAATGGCACTTTTAGAAAGAAACATTTTTCTACACTTACTTCTCTGTGTGCCTGACAGCCTGTGTCCAAAACACATCTGAGGAGGGTGACAGCAACACTCTGTGCATTCCCTCTAGACTGCCACAACACAGGAAGGATGGGTGTGTCTGAGTACCCATCTGCATACATCTGCATTCTGATGACCTTCTGGGCAGTATGGAAAAGAGGGGCAAAAACTTTACTTAAAAAGATAGTTTCCTGTACCCATACAAAAAGGCTGCTATACACCCTATAGAGCACCTGTTAGACAGTACTGAACTGAAAGGAGAACCTGTGCTCTTCAGAGAGCTGCTTTGAAGTCACACCCCACTTCAAAGGCACTTTAGGGTATAAGTAATGGGTCTCCACTAGACCTGGTGCCTCCAGCTATTGGGAAATTGGTGCTACCTACACTGGCTCTCCGATTATGTTCTGTGCTTAACCTGTCGTTTGAAGTCGGCCGACTTCTGGTTGATTGAAAGCATGCAATGGTGATCCCACTCCTTAAAAAACCTTCTCTTGATCCTTCTAAACCCAGGAACCTTTGCCCCATTTCTCTTCTGCCTTTCCTGGCTAAACTGGTTGAAAAGCACATCACATCCCAATTGATGGAATTCATCACAGAGGAAAATATCCTCCATGAGACCCAAACAAGTCGCAGGCCACAGTATAGTGTAGAATCTGCCATGCTCTTGGCCTCAGAGACACTATGGAGGGTTGCCAACTAAGAGAAAACGGGTTCTTATCATGCTGGATCTTAGCACAGCATTCAATACAGTCTTGCACACTGTGTTACTGGATCTACTGTGGACACAGGGCATACATGGCAAAGCTTTTGACTTGATTGTTGACTTCCTTCATAGGTGCGTGTTCCAGGTAATGCAGAAGCTATGCACTTCTGACATTATCCCATTACAGCGGGGAGTGACTCAGGGGTTGGCACTGCGCCCTACCCTTTTTAACCTTTACCTGCTCCCATTAGCCGATGTTATTGAGGGCCATGGAGTGAAGATGGTGCCATATGCTGATGACACTCAGCTTTTTATCATACTAGCTAATGATCATGATAGGGCTGCAGCAAGTTTTAAACTATGTCTCGCTGACCTAGCAACATGGATGCAGGCTAGCTGCCTGAAGTTGAATGCAGAGAAAACAGAGGTGCTGGTGGTGGGGAAACAGCCCTCTATTTGGTCAGCCGCATGGTGGCTGGCAGATCTGGGCCCCACCCCAATCCCAAAACCCAAAGTGAAAAATCTAGGCATCCTCTGTGATACACAGCTATCTTTTGAAAGTCAGATCAGGGCCACAGTGGGCATATGCTTCGGGGTGCTGAGACTGTTAAAGAAGCTTCTGAGGGTAATACCAAGTGCAGCACAAAAAACACTAGTACAGGCCTTGCTGATGTTGCGGCTCGGCTACTGCAATGTGCTCTATTTGTGTACTTCGAGAGGTAGACTGGCAATGCTGCAGAGGGTACAAAATGCTGTAGCCAGGATGCTTCTAAGATCACGAAAATGGTCTTCCATTAGCTACGGTTTGGCTGAACTTCGCTGGCTCCCAGTAAAACACAGAATCGCATTTAAAGCTCTGTGTTTCACGCACAGGATAATGTATTGGAGAGGTCCCAGTTATCTATTCCCCCTTGATCAAGACACACACTCCTTCCAGAGCACTTAGATATGGAGAAGCAGCGCAGGCAGTAATTCCCAGAGTACTTCGTGCACATCTGGGCTCTGCTTTTTTGGGCTGCGCGCCACCAAGCTATGGATTCAATGCCAATCCACTTGAACGGTCTGATGCAAGGTTCTGCAAAAATCTGAAGACCTTGCTCTTTAGACAGAGTTAGAAGCCCATATACCCCTAATTTGCCAAGCCCTGATTCTGTTTGGCATGGAGAAACCCCCTCAGAGTAACCAGGAGCTTTATAAATCTAAGATTCATTCATTCATTCTCTGACCCCCTAAAATCAGACACTTCTGGATCTTGAACTGAATCTCTGTCAGAAAAGACTGCTGTGCTGCTTAACGGACTCATCTTTGGACTTCAGAATTGGAAGGCCTGCTTTCCTCTTGTGTTGCCTTGCTGCCTGCTCTCTGACTCAGCTGAAGGAGAGCTGGACTCCTCCTTCACTCCAAGTGATCTCCAAGGGCTGGCCTCCTGTTGCTTGAGACTCGGGTAAATCAAAGTCTCTACCTCTGCTCCTGTGCCTGGCTCACTGGAAGTGGCCCAGATACTCACAACACAGATTTCAATGCATTTCCTGTCTGTGTGGAACAGATCCAGCGCATCGACCCAGTGGTGGGAGAAAAATTAGCGGATCACATCAGAACCAGTGCTTTGCCTCCAGAGATCGATGCATCGGATAACATATCACCACCACTGCAGTTTGGTGAGATCTATGCATCCCCTCAACTGCATGGCAGAATGTGGCTCATCACTCAACCCCTCTTGATTCCAGCTCCCATCTTCAGAACTAATTTATCTGATGAATGAAGAAGATCAAAGCGATACAAAATGGGATGATGGACGGAGCGTTTGAGCAAATCAAACACTCACCCCCAGTCAACTGATCTGGGTTTAATCCATCACCATTCTTTAGCTCACTCCGCCACCCCAGTTCAGACATGGCCATATGCAAATCAGTCTGACCATGTGCCTCATTTATGATGCCGCTTGCGCCGCCAGAACATCATTTTTTGTGACATCTCATGGCGCAGGAGCCTGTTCCTTTTTTATGAGGGAGGATGAAGCCACTTATTTTGGCATAATGCTGCCTCATAAATATTGTTCCCTTTAACACCATTTCCTGTGTTATAAGGGCATGAAATTAATGTTGCTGGGGGTGTTCCCTGCAACATCCATGGCTTTTTGATGCTGCCCCGGAGTTACTAGAAATCGTATCTCTGAGGCAGCGCTGAAAACGTACGCCAACCAAGGGGAGAACAAGGAGAAATATTTTTATTTCTCCCTGGTTTTCCTTTTTCTATGTGTGCTTCATTCTGCAGCACACATAGAATGTGATTGTTTCTGTGTAGGAAGGATTCCCATGGTGCAAAGTGCCTGCATTGGCGCACAACAGCCCATTGTTCACCGGCGCAGGAGATACATCAAATTTCTGCCCTTTTCTTTTGCCATAGGGCAGCGGAGCAGGAAGCCCGCTGCTGCTGCCCTATGGCAAAACCTCATAAATGAGGCTCCCTATTTCTAACAGGATGCCCAGGGAGCTCTCAGCCCGCTTTACCCTCTCTCACAGTGACTTGCGCAGCAAGCCTATGTCAATCACTAATGTATCAATCTTATTCTCAAATGTTCCCGTAGTGTGTGTGCTGCAAGGATTTTGCCCAACTTCGCTTGTGTTATATGATTCCCAGGCATTGGCATGTCAATGATGCACAGTCGGCCTCTGGTCACAAGGTCTCCTTCAGCTTTTGCGGAGTCGCCACTTGAGCACCGGTGAGGTTTTGTTGGAATTATGATACCCCATCATATAGTATTGCAGTGTAAAGTCAAAGTGGGCCTCTTGCTCAAACATGCTGGAAGCAATGATATCCCAGCCCACTAAAGCTAAACTGTCACCACAGTCCAGTCAAAATTCAGTTTACAGGGTTGTCCCAGTTACCCCCACCTGTCACACCTACTGTGTTAATTGGGCAATAGGACATCAATGCAGCAGCGGCAGCCAGTGCAGGTTAGAGCAGTGGGGAGGTAGTACCAGTTGGGGGGATTTCGACAGAAAACGACAAATTAATTATTTATTTAATTTTCCCTCTAGGTCATCTGTCAAACCCCCCCACCCGGCCCTACCACCCCACCGCTCTTACCTGCACGGGCAGTGTCTTCAATTCAGCATGGGAAAAGGCCCACTTTATCGATAATATATTGCTCTAGTCTGGACTCCAGTCTGTTAGTGCGCTCAACACCTTGCCAAGGCGCATGTGATGTGGGTCAAGAAATGTTCCATAGGCGGTGCCCTTTGCCAGTCTTGTTGGCTCCCAGGCCGATTTTGTTATCACTACAGAGTGAACAATCCCATTGCTCCAGCAATTTCATTGTTGTGGTCAGTCAGCCCTCTACTGTGACTGGGTCAGAAATTCCTCCCCGGCGCAGCCCCAGCATGGTCCAGAATGGCCACCAGAGCCACCCCAACATACCCTTGCATGCCCCTGGTGCCCACCTCTGGCCAGGCTGATTTGCCGCATTAATGTTCCGTCCCAGCAGAAGATCATTTACAGATATCTACCATCTTAGGCAGTCAGGCCACCTGCTTTTAAAGAATCTGTTGACTTTTATTGACAATATTTTCCACATACGAGTGGTAAATACATTAATTCTAGCATGGTTAGACTATGGAAAAGCCTGCTATTTGGGTGTTCCCAACAAACTTCTCCGATGGCTTCAGCCAGTCCAGAGTGCACCTGCATGTTTACTCTCCAGCATGACGGATCACTGACATAATATCGACAGTCAAAATATCGAGTTGCAGAAATATCGAGGTAAAAATATCGAATGACAGAATATCGACTTCCTATCTACAAACAGGTAAGTACAAAAATATCGACTCCAAAATATCGATAGGAAAAAATATAGACAGTCAAAATATCGAATTTTTTAAATATCTTAAAAGTAATTTAAAAGTAATATAATAATAAATATAATTAATTTAAACATGCTTAAAATACTTAAATAAACTTAAAATTAATAAATAATTAATATTAACAAAACATATACAATATTTTTCCGTAGGATAGCGAGAGGGTTAAATTTACTATTCACACTCCAGAGAGTGCAACAGTAGGAAAAGGGTTGGATAGCGTAGGGGTAAAAACTACTATTCCCACTCCAGAGAGCGCAACAGTAGGGAAAGCGTTGGATAGCATAGGGGTAAAAATTACTATTCCCACTCCAGTGAGTGCAACAGTAGGGAAAGCGTTGGATAGCGTAGGGGTAAAAATTACTATTCCAACTCCAGAGAGTGCATCAGTAGGGCAAGCGTTGGACAGTGAGAGGGTAAAAATTACTATTACCACTCCAGAGAGAGCAACAGTAGGGAAAGCGCTGGATAGCGTAGGGGTAAAAATTACCAATCCCACTCCAAAGAGCACAACAGTAGGGAAAGCATTGGATAGCATAGTGGTAGGGAAAACGTTGGATTGCGTAGAGGTAAAAATTACTATTCTCACTCCAGTGAGTGCAACAACAGGGAAAGCGTTGGATAGTGTAGGGGAAAAAATTACTATTCCTACTCCAGAGAGTGCAACAGTAGGAAAAGCGTTGGATAGCGTAGGGGTAAAAATTACTATTCCATCTCCAGAGAGTGCAACAGTAGGGAAAGCGTTGGATAGCGTAGGGGTAAAAATTACTATTTCCACTCCAGTGAGTGCAACAGTAGGGAAAGCGCTGGATAGCGTAGGGATAAAAATAACTATTCCCACTCCAGAGAGTGCAACAGTAGGGAAAGCGTTGGATAGCGTAGGGGTAAAAATTACTATTCCAACTCCAGAGAGTGCAACAGTAGGGAAAGCATTGGATAGCGTAGGGGTAAAAATTACTATTGCCACTCCAGAGAGCGCAACAGTAGGGAAAGCGTTGTATAGCGTAGGGGTAAAAATTAATATTCCTACTCCAGAGAGTGCAACAGTAGGGAAAGCGTTGGATAGCGAAGGGGTAAAAATTACTATTCCAACTCCAGAGAGTGCAACAGTAGGGAAAGCGTTGGATAGCATAGGGGTAAAAATGACTATTCCCACTCCAGTGAGTGCAATAGTAAGGAAAGTAAATACTTCATATATAAATATAAATAACATAAAAAGTAATACCAATTACAAAATAATTAAATTATTTTACAATTTTATAAAACATATTAATTAATCAATTAAAATTACAAATAAAAATTAAATATAAATTAAAATTACCTACTAATACTAATTATTTACAAATTATCAATAAATTAATTTACAATATAAAAATATATAAAAATTAGACCCAAAATAAATATAAAAAACTTTAATTACTTACAATTAAATTACTTCCCAAGCTGTTCACCTATAAGCACAAAACCCACTACAGAAAGTAATGTAATCTAATTTACATATTTATCAATTAATCAATTACAATAAATTACCAATTATATTTTAATGAATTAACAATTAATAATAAATTAACAATTAATTCTAAATATTTACCAATAATTAATTTAACATATTTGATTAATTATAATTAAATTACTTCCCACCCTATTCCCCTATAAACCCACAACCCGCTACAGAAAATATATTACTAAAATTAACATATTTATCAATTAATCAAATAAAATTAATTACCAATTATATTTTAATTAATTGCCAATTAATACTTAATTAACAATGAATTCTAAATAAATACCAATAAATAAATTAACATATTTAATAATTATAATTAAATTACTTCCCACCCTATTCCCCTATAAACCCACAACCCACTACAGAAAATAAATTACTAAAATTTAAATATTTATAAAGTAATCAATAAAAATTAATTACCAATTATATTTTATTAATTACCAATTAATAATTAATTAACAATGAATTCTAAATAAATACCAATAAATAAATTAACATATTTAATTAATTATAATTAAATTACTTCCCACCCTATTCCCCTATATATCCACAACCCGCTACAGAAAATACATTTCTAAAATTAAAATATTTATAAATTAATCAAATACAATTAATTACCAATTATATTTTAATTCATTACCAATTAATAATTAATTAACAATTAATTCTAAATAAATACCAATAAATAAATTAACATATTTAATTATTTATATTTAAATTACTTCCCACCCTATTCCCCTATAAACCCACAACCCGCTATAGAATTATATTACACAAAAATTAAAAATTAATATTAACTAACCTTAAATTTGATATTTTTGTTGTCTATATTATGTCTAGTCGATATTATGTCCATTCTATATTTTTGATTCGATATTATGTCCATTCTATTCGATATTAAAATTCTAGTCGATATTTTGGTAGTCTATATTATGTCTAGTCAATATTATGTCCATTCTATATTTTTTAATTGATATTATGTCCAGTCGATATTAGAAACTCAATATTTTGACTCTACACCCAGCATGACACATAGGGATCATATCCCCCCCAGCTCTTAGCTGTCTGCTTGGACTACCAATCTAAAAAAAGAGTTCTACTCAAGTCTCTGATATTGGCACATAAGATAATATATAGCATCACCCAGTTGATTCTGAAAATTAGGCTTAGGCCCAATGTACCTTTAAGATCTCTTCAGTCTTGGTGCTCCAGTTGTTCTTTTTGCACCCAGAACGAAAACAGCTACGATTGGTGACCGTGCATTTTTCTGTTTTAGCAGAAAAAGAATGAAACAATTTCCTTGATCATCTTCATGGCACTTCAAACCTGTTCAACTTTTGAAAAATCCAGAAGTCGCACATGTGAAATCACATGAAACCACTATTTTATACGTTTTATGTCTTCTGGTTTTAGTGCCATGAAGCCTTATGCTTATGTGTACTTTATAAATTAAACAATGCAATACACATGCTCAGATGTGCATCAGCAAATTTGCTAGCATTCCTGTGTTATCACAGGACTGGGATATTGATTATTCCGTTGATCATACCCTACATGGAGACAGTCTCTCAATGCCCTAGTTGATGACTTTTATCTAACCATGTCTATGAATAATGTGGCCCTGGGTAGGAACCCCATTAATCCGACATTCACAGAGAGGGCGAGCTCAACGGTCATGGATTACATTTTTGTTTCCAGCCCTTTCTTCCAATCTCTTTTGGATTTTTCTGTCGAAGACAGCATTTATAGCAATGAGAACCTCCTGTGTATTTTGACTGCATGGCTTAGACCTGGGAAATCCCAAATGTTAGTACCCAGGGTAACACTAAGGGCAATAGATCAGGGTAGAAGGCTAAGGTGGGCGCAGATAGCCTTGGACTCTTTCTATGAGTCCCTTCTGGCTAAGTGCAAGAGGGAAATCGATATCTGTAGAACCAGAAGTTAAAAGGCAGGGGCTTCACTGGAAGCATTTACGGCAATTTCACGTACAATTGGACATCTGCTTAAGGCACTGCCCATGTCTTCGAAGGATCGAGTTACAAGATGGTTTGTTCTTGATTGTTCTCGTACGGCCAGGAACTTGAGGGGGCACTAGGCACTAAACCAAGGAATTCTGCTTTGGTAAAAGAGTGTAGAGGGATATATAAAGCCAAACTAGCAAGGCATAAGGCTGAGGTAAAGGAGGAGGCATGGCGTAAGCTCACTGGGGCCTGTACCTTGAAAAATAGTAACCAGTTCTGGAGTATTGTCAGCTGTCCTTTTATGTCAGGAGAAAACACACAGGCCCTTGACTCAAATATCACAGAAGAGGAATGGGTTTGCTATTTCCAGGAAATGTTCAGCAACCCATCAGTTGCAAGTTTAGTTTGCGGCGGAGGGAAGTCAGCCCTTGTCATCACAGCCAATGAAGTTAGCAAGGGTATCGCAGGGTTGTCCAGGAACAAGGTGCCAGGAACCGATGTTATCCCTCCGGACCTTTATTTATCTAACCCACAGTTGTGGGTGCCAATCCTTACCACCGTTATAAATGCTGCAATAAGAGAGGACCTGCCTTGCATCTGGTCCATATCCACTATTGTCCCGGTTTCCAAAAAAGGAAATAGGGATAGCACCCTATGTTATAGTTCCATATCCCTACTGGATTCATCTGTTAAAGTGGTTGGACATATCCTGTTGGATTGGTTGACCATATGGGCAGACGATAATAACATCTTCACTGACATTCAATACGGTTTTCATCCCGAGAGGCCTACCGTCGACCAATGTCTGAATTTATATATGATTGTCAACAAATATGCCATTGCTCGATCTGGTAGTATATATATATCTGGTCTTCATGGTTTTGTGTTCTGACTTTGATTGTGTAAACAGAAACAAGTTATGGGAAACCTTATTGGGCATGGCTGTGGAGAAAGACATCGTCCTTTTCCTATTTGAGCTTCATAGGGACACCAAAGCAGAGGTACGATACATGAACGACTGTAAGGTCACTCTTCATTTCCCAATTCAGAGAGGGGTGCGACAGGGTTGTATACTGGCCCCTTTTTTATTTAATTTATATATTAATGACCTAGAGAAGGTACTAGTTGATAGTCAGGTAGACTTCCCCCAGGTGGGACGGCATGGTCTGCCGGTATTATTGTACGCGGACAATGCTGTCCTTTTGGCCCGGACTGCGAGGGGTTTGTAAACATTACTCAATTCCTTGGTGAAGTTTATTGAGGACCGGTACCTGTTAGTCAACAACTCTAAGTCATTTGTGATGCAGGTGGGGTTAAGTTCAAGGAAGTCCTTTAATTTTAAGGTAGTGTCTACCCCAGTACCTAAGGTTAGTACCTTCTCTTACCTGGGGTCATGTTGGATGCCAAACTAAACTGGGGCGCTCTGAGAAGCAAAAAGAAAGGGGAATTCCTAGGGGCTAATGCACCACTTTTCAACTTTGCGGTTGAGTAAAAAAAGCCAATAGGTACAATCTTGCAGATTTGTAGAGCTAAGTGTTTAGCACAGGTAACTTATGGTAGTGAAATTAGGGGTTAAACACCTCATGAGGACCTAAAGAAATTGAAAATAGGTTCCTGAGACTACTCCTATGTGTACCCCAGGGAACCTCTACTGTTTTTGTACATGAAAAATTGGGTATGTCCTGTCTGTCAGACATGCTGTCATTTCGCCCCTTATCTTATTGGCTCAAAGTTAGGTTGAATAAGGGGAACACCTTACATTAAGACATCCTAAGGGATTATATGGCCCTTGATTATGCCCATCTTATCAGTTGGTTTAAATATTTCCAGGAAGGATTTAGGACTCTTGGAAGGGCAGATCTCTTTAGTGATCCGGATTCAATCAACAGGAAGGATTTACTTTGGGCTAATAAGTCTTTTTGTAGACACCGGGTGGTGAACAGGGAGGAGTGTGAGCTAATGAAGCCTACTGTATGTAAATACATTATCTTGAAAACCGTACAATCTACGGAACCGTATCTCCTTGGGGTTTCCGACACATACAATGTTTTTTATTTACAAGGTTTTGTTTTGACTTATTTTATCTCCTCCTCGCTCACCCGCGAGAGAGTAGCAAAGGTGACACCCTGTTGCCATGCCGTTGTGACAGAAAGTCCCCTCGGGACATGTTTAATTTTTTTATGTTTTGTATTTACTATGAGGTGCCGAGAATTACCTATTTAATCCAAATCTTAAAAACAGCAAATTTCACTCAATTGCGTCCTGCCTGTACTTTTTTAGCTATGCTCTCAGGGTCCATTTTATGGCTTGTTCTCAGTTTTTTTAAGGCTGCAGTAAGGCTTAGATCTAGTTGTGATTAGTACTATGTGTAGAGTCAGCTGGATGAACTTTTATATTTATTTATCTTAAGACTGTATTCTATATTAATGTATGATAATTGACGATTGATATTAATTGGATGGGAGTTTCTTGTATCTCTGTAATCCTGACTTTTATGGGCTTTATTTCAAAAGTCGAATAAAGTTTTATTGATTGATTGATTGATTGACCAGTAGAGTTCAGTAAAATACCAGAATTGCTTTCTGCTCAGGGACTTTTTTTTCTTTTTTTTTTCTGGAAACTGCCTCTATTTAACTTTCTTGATAGAAAATGACCGGCAGAAGTGAGTAAAATACCAGAAACACTTTAGCATTCCCTATATTTCAGGCCATAGAAACTTGTCTTCCACGAGAACCCGGAGACAATATTATTTTTTTCAAATCTTGTATTATCAGTGATCTGACCTCAGAAGGCCTGATTTTATATTAAAAACAGGGCTTTGGACTATACCATTTCCCGCTGAAAGGCAATATTTTTCTCCATGTGTTCCCATACCCGGCTTGTTCGCAGTTTGGTGCTTACTTTCTCTTCATGTTATAGAACAGTAGATGTTTCAGCACCCAGGCTAATGTGCTGCAGAGCTAAATACATATAAGGTCCCACAGGTGAGACTGATTGCATTGCAAATGCTGCTTGTTTGTAATCACTGCATAGAGGTGGAATTAACTTTCTAGCCAACTGGCATTTGTATCCTGTCATTCAAGTTTTCTGGAATCTCCTTTAAACATGGCCATTTAATACTTCCTTTTAGGCTGCAAGTAGGAATGCTTTCACAGTTCTATCCTGTGCAACAGGAAATCTCAGAATTGACGTTGCACTTTATAAGTTCATTGTTTCAATCTCATGCGTTCACTCATTGAGCTTCATAGGATCCTCATCTTATATCCACAAACGCCAGCAATCAAAACACAATATGAAAAAATAGATACTATCAATACCTTACCTCAAATTTTATGTCAGGACAGCTCATATATGTGCCCGAAACACATTTACTGATCACCTACAGAAGGAACCAGAATAAACATCCCTATAGAATCAGAACTAGCAAAACTTAAACATTCCAACATCTTTAGAACGTGCTACTTTATCGTTGTTCTGTAAGAAATAAGTAGTTTTTTTCTCTTCTCTCTTTAGATAGACATTTTAAATATTCCTTCAATAAACTTTACTTCGGCCATTTTGACCATAAAAGTATATATGAAATAACATACATTTCATTTAATTAAAAGATAAAACAATAAAAGGAAATCCGTTCTTCCTGTAGCAATGCTTGTGTAACACATATATGTAACATACAGACAATCTATATTACAGTCAAAAAATGAAAAAATGAAATACCAGCAGTTGAAAAGCACACAGCTACCTCCGGAGAGGTGTTCTGGTGCTGGGGGCCCTCGGGAAGATTAAGAAAGCTATTGGGTCACATGGTGCTGGGCTAACCTGCAGCCGGCACCGGGGAATGGACCATGAACCACGTGGTCTGGAGTCAGGCACCCCGGCCGCTGCACCACACGTTCACATTCTACCTAGTCAGTCCAGTCCTACTAACTTTATTAAAGTGCTTGTGCAACATATGTGCAATTGACAATGCCGAGCAAGATAAGCCCATGCTCTAGCCCACATGGTGACCATTACAGTAGCTTTTTGTACAGTGCTTGCATCTGTCAAAAAACTGTAAACATGGGCATACATCCGAGAGCCACCATTCAACTTGTTAGCAGTGTTGCGCACTAGTGCACTATTCATCAAGCCAAAAATACATCAATAAAACGATTAAAAAGAGCTCATAAAATTCATAAACATTACTTACATGTAAAAAGACATCCAATGTCTGTTAAAAATGTATAACAAAAATCAACCAGAATCTGTGGGGTAAGCTTCAATAACGCTCTGTGAGTACACCACATGGAGAATAAAAAGCCTGCTTCTGAAAATGCTACAGGGAGGCATGTATCATATTTCAATATCCTAAAAACCTCTGAGAAAATGCCTGGTTCCCAGGTTTCTACATAACTGAATCAGCCATCGTTCATCGTTTTCTCACCTTCTTATACCCTGGGCAGAAAAAAAACACATGATATTCTGTCTTAGCAGCGTTATTGCAGGCTGGGCAGCCCAAAGTTTGTGAACCCGCCCATTTGTTTGTGAAAGCAACCAGTGGCAGTGCTCCTTGCCTAAACTACAGGTATAGCTTCCTTGCAGCAGCCGGCTTAATGTCATCCAGTACAGACTCTAATCTGTAGTGTTCTTTAATCTGTAAAAACACTGTAGTATGCTTGCCTATTAGGGAGCTCCACTGGAGGTGGGCCAATTTGTTCTCCCAATAACTCTCCTTCAATTCCTTCCTGATACCATGGGACAAGTTACTTCTGGGCTATACGATAAATTACCCCTTCCGATAGTCAGAAAGGTGTCCCAGATAAAAGCCAACCATGGTACTTGCCCCACCCCTGATATACTCAGCACCTCTCAGTTCTTCCCTATACTCAGCCAGTTGTGGAGTAACCCACAAACTTCGCCAGAATAGAAAAGGTCTAAGGGCAGCTTCTTCTGAGATTGATCTGATCCCAAGGTCTAATCGAAGCGGTATGAGGTGAGAGCTATGAGGGAGGCCAAATACTTGCCTGGCAAAGGTGTTCTCAGCTTTTACTAGACTGTCAAGGTGAGAATGTCCCCTAATTTCGGCCCCATATAAGGCAGCACCTCTAGCTTGCACCTTGTAGATCTACTACAGGTCCCACTGGTTTATAAGTAGAATTTTGGAATACCTTTGTCATGCCCCCTTTGTCTGGGCTAGCTTCAGACTGGCTTTTTTTTGTTTGTGCCTCCCAGTCCACTTTTTCTGTAATCGTGAAGCCAAGATACAAAAAAATAGGCACCCTCTCCAAGGGTCTGCCTTCCAAACATGGATTTGGTTGGGTACTATTGCCTCAGATAAACACCATACATTTTGTTTTCTGTAAGTTAATCTCAAGCCCCCTTTCCTTGCAGAAGCTTCACTATAAATATGGAAGGAACGAATGAGAAGAATATGTTTGTAGGAGCGTTTGTATAGGGAGGGGTATTTAAGGACTTCACAATGCATTGCTTGTGGTGTTTTTTCATACAGATAATGGAATTTCAACTTTTCGGATGATAGAATTTTATGTTTTTTTATTTATGCAAGGTGTATGCCTTTGTATAATAGTTTGGAGCTAATTTACTAGGGAAGGCATTTCTGTGGGACCATTTGAGTGGAGAAGTGTGGCTCAGGGGTTAGAGGCGGCAGACCCGGAAGCTGAGATCGGCCCTGGACCAGGGTTCAATTCCCTGCCTCGGCGGGTCTTGGGCTAAAAATTCCACGGACTTGATAATTCTAGCTCCGGTGCCTTCTCGACTCACGGGTTCACACTCTGCGACTCTGGGCAATAGCTTGCTTAATCTCCACAACGGCCCCTCGCGGCGGGATGCCTGGCTTTCACCTTGTGGATACCCTGCCGGGGTTATCTCATAGGGGAATACCAGGATGGGTTCCCTAAGCAAGCGCCGGGACACCCACTGCGGGTAGCTGTGCGCTATATAAGCTCAAATACATTTACATTTACATTTTAAAGACAGTTGGTCATGCAGCAGTTATGTTTAGGCACGTTGCAAGGATATTCATATGCATCAAATGGAGTGATCTGTTACAAATGGGTTTGACCATCTGCCAGTTTCAGTAATGGTGCACATGAAAAAATAAGGGCAAGATCTCAAGAGTGCAGGAGAAGGCCATTTTTTTGGGGTTGCAGTTCACAGTGGCGGCTGGTGAGCTTTAAACTGACTGCCTCTGATTGGGCTTAAGTACCTGCGTTGGGAAGGCTGGCTTCTTCTAGGAGGACATGGAGGTCCTCCTTCAACAACAAAAAAAGAAAAAGCCAAAAATAGTGCATTTTTACAGCACCATTCTGATATAAAGTTGCTAAAAACCGAAAGGCCCTCAATAAAATATTCTAATACTTTTGTGGTGTGCAAATCAGGGATATTGGGGCCCAACGCTTCAAAAGAATACTTGGAAGAAAATGGCAGCAAAATGCTACATCATTTAGCAATATTGCCTGGAGAGCTATGTGTACTGGAAATAGTAAAACAAATCTGGGATTCCTATCTCTCACAGCTGATATTTTAAGATCCATGATGCATTTTCCTTAGTTTGATTTTTCCATTTTGCCGCTTCAGCATAGATGTTCAATCCTATATTATGGCTTTGTCTCTACACAGAAGAGGAGGAGCGGAAAAATCAAAGGTAATAAACATTTTAAAATAACAGGCCAAAAACACAAGAGCTTTAAAAATCTTACAGACTCAAAAAGCAAGGCTACTTTTCAGCTGTATAAATCTTACTGGATCAGACAAGTTACACCAATTGTACATGCTCAAGTCTATGCCATCAGTAGCTAAAAAGCTTCATCATATTGATAATGCGGTACCTCCTGTAATGAAGTAACATCCACAACAGTAAGTGTACATTTATACCAAGCAACCCAAATCAGCAATAAACATCACGTTTTCAGCCTACATGATCCCTGAAATAACAGCTTTAAGAGTTTCCACGAATACAATATTTTTTTCTGAAACATCTTCTAGCCGGCTTTAGAAAATATAGACATTTCACCATTTTGCACACATAAGCTCTATTTACCCAAACAGAGGTGTTTAAGTTCTACAAAAATGTTCCTTTATTTTTACTTAATACAGGTTTCATCCCCAAACAACAGCTTGCCATTTTTCTAAGCAGTATGTACTGTCATGCAATTTCAGATTATTTCATACTTTTTTATTATCATCATTAAATAGGAGCGTTGTGCATACTATTGCAAGCACTTTCACCACCCATATGCATTACTGCACCAAATACCCCTTTATCCAATTTCTAGCCACAATTACATGAAAGACACTGACAGAATGTCAAGGATGGATTTCATCATGCCACCTCTAGCTAAAGACACCAACAAAGGCCACAATATATCAAGAATGGGCATCATAACTCCACTGACAACCACCCTAACTAACCCCATCAACTCCACTACAACAATTCTCAGAAATCTCACACCTTTTCAGATTCCCATAACTGCGGCACACACATGCATTCAGAATGTTATTATTTTAAGCTTTCCATGTTACATTCTGTACTTTATTTTTTCTGTCTTTCCATATTCTTTGTTCTTCCATGTGTTGTTTTCCATTATATTTTTATTTAAACATTTCCCTTCATTTGCGTTTGTTTCTTAGTCCTTCTGGTCTTATATCTTTGACCTGCACCTCCCTTTTTGTTTTTATAGCACCACTAGTTATGGTTTTTCTTTTCTCATGACCTTTCTCTCTCAATCTTTCCTCTTATTTCAATATATTCCTGTTGACCCCAAAACTCATCCTATAGCCTCCTGAAAACCCAAATATATACACAGCCCAAATAATTTTCACAGTTAAAGCAAATGTTGACATTGGCGTTCACCCCACAGACAACCCATTGCATCTCACAGGTAGCTAGTGGTTCAGCAGCAATTTCTTTTTGCTCTTTTATTATTTTAATTTCATCATACACTTATATTTAAAATAAATTACATTACATTTTTAACTTAATTTAAACAGTTTAAATAAGGACCTGATTACGATGTTGGGTGGAAAAACTAGCGGTCAGAGGCTTTCCTTCCAAAATGGTATGTTTCAAGTCCAGCCGCCGTATTTGGATGACAGTGGTCATAGTAAAACCTGTGATTCCGACACAGTTTTTACTGCTCAAGGAGCCCACCGATCCATCAGAAACACTGCATTGTCCCTTAATGACGACGGCTCCACCGTCGGTATTATGATGTTGGTTTCCGACTACCATTCCATGTTGGCCTTTCCGACATAGAAAGGCTGTCAAAAAGTGACATTGGGGCCCCAAGTAGGACCTCCTTACCCACTGGCTCTCCATATTTGGCCCTGGGGGCACCTATTGTACCTCCCTAAACATCCTTGCGGCGCCTGCCACACTGTGAAGGGATGTTTTAAGACAACCATTTTTCAATAGAAGCTTGTGCTATGGGCCTTTACCATCCGCTGAACAAGCTTCCATTGAAAAATAGATGTTTCTGACCGCCCTATTGGCGGTGCATTCAAATAATGCGGTTGGAGCCCCTAAGTCTGTTACAAATCAAATTAAGTTAAAACTAAATGAAAATTTTAATGAGGGTGGGTTATTTTAATGTTAATATATTGTACAAAAGGCATTTTAAAACTTAACTAATATATTTAAAGTATGTTTGAATGTGTTTGCAATGTACTATACAGTTGATTTGAGAGAGTGTATTGTATTGTTTTCATTAAGTAATCCTAGGTCAATGACATGTGTTTGATGTTATTTTACATTTTTATTTTATAATAAATTACTAATATGTGTTTCAAAATAAGAAACTTTATTACATTTCCCTATATCTTCCAATAGAGAGATCCCTGCCTCAGTGGCAGAGATCTCATATACAGGTGGAAATTTACTAATAGCATTCATTTAAAGAGGTGTGGAGACTCTTAGGTCTACATCCAGGAGAAGATCACCACTTGGAAATGATGAATAGTAAAAAATCAGAGATTTAAATCTAGGTGTAAGAGTAGATCTACATGTGTGTAAATCGACATAAGCAAACACATCATTGTGAATCAGGCCCTTTTTTCTACTTCTAGTTAAAGAACTGCTCCCTTTTCAACCAGGCCTCTACTGGTATGACTCTAAAGGGGCAAACATGGATATATTGTAACACTACATAATGGACAAGATTCAAGAAGGATCCTGGAAGGAATTTTGAAAACTGCCATGGTAGGAAAATCCCAATGTTTGAAGCAAATCTATTTCTTGTTCATGAGGTTCACAAAGAATCCTCAGAGACTTTTTTGGAATTCTACCATTGTAGATTTCCAGAACAAAAGAATTTCTAAACTTGGGAGTTCTGTGGGAGTCCTTACCCCAACAATTCACTGAATCCTGGTAATTTAAACCCCCCAATAATTTAATCTTTGGTAATTCAGCTTCAGCTCCCTCGATAAGAGTCACCAACCTCTACCGAATTAAATAGAACAATTTAGCAAAGCGAAATCAAATAATAACAGGGACCATGCAATAGCATAGAGTTCCAGATCAAAATAAAGTTAAAAGTTTTATTACAGAAATCTAAGTGTAAGGACTATATAGAACTGCAGTAAATGCCATCAAGGGTCAGACACAAAGTACAAAATTGGAGATCAAAACTATTTTAAACCCCAATTTAACACGAAAGGCCCTCAAAAATATAAATGTCTGACTCATGAAGAGAACAGACAGCATCCTTAGGAGAAGATAAAGTCTCAAGTAAATCGGACAGAGTTTAGGGTGGAAAATAGGAAGTCAACCCTGAAATGCTAGGGTTTTTTTATACACATTTTACACATAAACAATTAGCAAAACCACAGACATGACTATTGTTATTTCACATTGGACAAATCAGAAGCAGTATTTTAAGACCCTTTAACATTAACCCGTTTTTAAGGTAGAATCCTACTGTTAGCTCTCTCAACAATGGCAATCCCGAGATGTAAAATAAAACATAAAACATTCTCAAACAAAGGCTCATCCATTAGTGTGTTTGCAGGCCTCTATTGAAACTTCCAGTGGAAGTGTCTTTCAGAATGATACATTGGGACTACAATAGAATGCTTCATTCATTGTACACGCTCTTTAGGGACAGTTACTAACTATTTCACAATGCAATATGGCTAAGCGAAACTGTGGGGAGAGAAGACTTGCAGCGGGATATTGATTGGGAGGAGGAATGATCAGGAGCAGATTGAGCAGAACACCAGAAAACTGCATCCATTTTTAATAAAATAGTGTCTCACACGAAAATGTGGCATGACGAAACTATAGTAATAAACACATTTCTAAACATTAAAATCAAATCATTAGAAGGACATCAACATTAATTCATCAATTTTGACTACATTCACCATAAAAAAAACATTAGTTCACACAAAGGGGTCGATTCCGATTCGGGAAAAACCGCTCCGAATAGCCATTCGGAGTGTTTTTCCCATGCAATCGTACCCTGCAACGGCCTCCATACGTTCGACGGAGTACGATACCTACCAGGAGCTGGACTCTGTACGAATCATACAGAGACAGTAGGAATGAAATCCCCGTACGATTCTCCCTCGGAACTCGCTGTACGCGACATCCGTATGGTTCACGGCTGGTTTTTCTGACCCAGCAAGTACGATTTGTGTCGGTTACGCACCGTACGACCCTTTTCCTATGAGAGCCAAAAACAGCTGTGAAACTAGAGTTTGCCTCGAAACAGGTACGGAACGGCCCCCCCTGGGTACGGTGCGTACCCCCCATGATCGCAGGGGTACGGTGCGTACCCCTGCAATCATGGGGTGTACGCACTGTACCCCACTATCATCGGTTGTACAGACCGTACCCCATGATCGCAGGGTGTAGGGTGCGTATACCCTGCGATCACAGGGGTACGATGCGTACCCCCCATGATCGCAGGGGTACGCACCGTACCCCACGATCATGGGGTGTACGCACCGTATGGTGTGTATGTGATTGTGTGCTTTTCCGTGTGAATCGCCCTTACCTGACGTGGGCCGTACGAATCGCGTCCTCATACCCCGTTCCGGATCGTACTCGTCGGGTCGTACGGCATGTGTACGAGTCGTACGGTTCACGGTTTCCGCCTTGCAATACGTACGGATCGCGACGATTTGGACGGATTCACGAAATACAGATCATACTACGCGACTCGGACGGACGGGTACGATTCGTACGGAGAGATATGACTAGTACGGATGTTTTTTTACCAGGATCCGAATCGACCCCAAAGTGTTTGCCACTCAAAATACCACTTTTAAAAAAGAATTCTACATTTACACCTGGTGGACAATTCCATGAAAATAAATCATTTACACATGTGCAATTTAATTTTTTTAATGTATTTCTCCAAGGAAAGAATATTATCTATGTATAGACGACCATTATCCTAAAGGGACAATAAATACAGGGATGTTACCTTCCCTTTCCCACCCTGTAAAGGCCTTCTAGTAATTTTATGTACGTGCATTTTATATGCTGGTAAACTACCAGCAAGAAGTATGTCAAAACCTAAATTTATAAACTGATAAATGTTCACCTATACCTAATGGATTCCCCTCCCAGGAATCATGTAATTCCCTGCTTCTAACACATTTATGAATGCAGAAACTCCATCTTCTTGGAAAACATTTTGTATGTGTAAATGCACTCAAAACTTTTACCATTTTATATATTCAGTTTTTCCAATTTGGAATGTGGAATTTATCATTGTGCATTTCTCCTTTTACAGATCCATTGAAACACACTTGTGTACAACTCTTTCTGAATTGGATGCAAGTGAATCACATTGTGCTTGGGTGATTTTGTATTTTAAGGTTCCCAATGCAGCAGGTGACTATTTGATCTGAAGTCAACATTTCCTGGCAGAGATACTAAGAAGTATAGCCAGTAGCCAGAGATGGTGTATTTAATGTGGGCAGCACTATGCGCAAATGAGCAGATTTTAATTTTAATTCTTGTTTAATTTTCAATTCAAATTGAGCGATGTTGGCCATTTTGATGTTACAAAAATCTAAGCAAGAGATGATTCAAAGGTAGGCTACTATTTTCAGTTAGTTGGGAGATAAATATGTTTTGTTTTCCTGAATGAGTGCAAATATAAGTTGTGAAGTATCCCCGATGAGGTGTCGAATCGCTTTATGCATGGAGATTGTGAAAGTGTGTTGTCAAGCGTGAAACCCATAGATTTTACTTGTGAAGATGAATGAGCAGGAGAGCCCAAACTCAGCCTAGGGTTTGTTCAGCCAAAGCTACATAAAAAAATCGAGATTGCACAGAGTTACGCCAACAGGCGGAAATAGGCACATCGTGGTGCTTGCTCTGTGGTTTAGAGTTGGTAGCGTGCTACTCATAGAAAAATCAGTGCAAAAGGCAAAATGCAGAATGCCAGAGGAGGCTGCTACACAAGTTGATTTTGACACCACTCGAGTAGATTTTCTCCTCGAGTGGCAGCCTTCTGACCGCAAACGGTCTTGACCGCCCGCATTAGAAAAATCTCGTTGGATGCCCTTCTAGTGACTCGGAAATCCCACTAGGTGATGCCCAATCTCACTCCTGTTGCCAATTTACCATTCTGGAATCACACACGACAAAACATTCTGCCATAAGGAAATTGGTGGAATATGGCAGGAACTTAGGCGTTATAAGAGTATAGTGGAATTGCCGACATTTGACCAATTCTGGAGGATGAACAAAATATTCCACCCACCCATAAAAGTGACAGTCAATAGGCTTCTGCTTATACAATAAATATAGCTGTTAGTTGGATCTGGGTTTAAGAAAGTCATAACATTGTATTTTCTTCCATAAGTATGTTGATCCTGTCCATATGAACCATTGGGGTCTTTGTGACAAAGATGCATGATGGGCTTGTAAATTAGAACAAAGTGCATTTATGCACATGTTCTTGTTCTATGATTGGATTAGAAACAATTGGATAAGTGTTTTTCAAAGGTTTTTGTATTCAGGTATTACAAAAGGATAATCCTGAGGGAATGGAAATCGTCAAAGAAAACCCTTGCCTATGTAAAGTTCTTTTCAGATGACATAAAGCATCTGTAAAGTGCACATTCACCTAGGATTAGCATTGCTGACTAATGCGTCTTTATAGTTACCCCTCTTAATGGTGATGATATCTTTCTGTGTAGTCTTCACTTGTACTAAAAACTTTTCTCTTCCATGGTGATTATAGTTTTTTTGCTACTGTTGTTTAAGATATTGTATTAATTTTCTTGTTTCATTTCATCAATGTAGTTGCGTCTCCTGGTTATTGAACATAATACAGAAAAAACAAAAAACGTACTTTTATTAAAATTAGTTTTCATCTTTAAAAAAACCAAGAAGAGTTCTGGTAGAAATCACTTTATTCCAATATAATAAAAGATTTATGGAAAAAGGTCAAGCAGTTTTGAACAAATGCTCACTTGATTTAATTTTGCTTCTAATTGAGGAACTATCAAAAACTATTAAAGAGCTAGAGGAAGAAATTCATATCATTAAAGCAGACTTGTCAACGCGGTGTGAGGCAGATTTTTGGAATCTCACTTTGGAAGATCTCAATAGTAAATTAGATTCCTACGGTAAAGACATACAAGAAAGAAAATTACGGAAATTCCGTAGAGATACAATTGATTATAAATTGAACGAGGTGTACACCTGGGCAGAGGTGTACGCTAAACGGCGCCCCTATCAAAAACCTGCAACCTCGTCTCAAGAATCAATAGTATCTGATACTGATCTGGACCCATCACGACAGCCATTGTCTACTGGACAAGAATCATCAACATCTGGAACTAAAAACGGAGCTAGTACATCCACAGCACCGCCTTTTTTAGACAAGGTTCAAGGAGGAGGGAGACGTCCTAAAAAAACAAGGAGGAGCCAAAGACAAAGACAAAGAAACAAAGGAAAGGGAAGCCAAGGACAGAGAAGCAGAAGCTCCGAGTTTGAGGAGCAAGGGCAAACCCTCGTAATCAACATTTCTTCCAAGCAATTAACTAAGTCTCAGGAAATGGTACTGAACAAAGGAACCTCTTTTGTACCGGTCTATCACACCAACAAATTAGAATTGGAAGTGTCTGTCTTTAGGTTCTTTGGAAACTTAAGGTTAAAACATTTTTTTACAAATGTAGTACCATCTTCTGATACACTAATAATGAATCAAGATGAAGATGATTCAGAATTAAGATCATTCAGACCTAAAAGCATCTCTATGTCACCAGTGACACATAAAATTCTTGACACCTTTGAATCATTGGTGCGTCATGACTTAACCAAATTAAATATACATCCACGTATGCGGTCAAATTTGAGAAAAGATGAGATGGACATCTTATGTAGATTAAGATCAGATGAACAAATAACTTTCCAAATGGCGGACAAGGGAGGTGCTTTAGTTGTAATGGACACCAGTTTTTATGAACAGAAGGTCAATGAACACCTTGATGATACAACAACATACATTTCATTGGAAGAAGATCCGACCTCTAGTTTCATGGACATTTTGAACCAGATTCTAGACAAAGCAGAAAATATGGCTTGGATTACATCTACGTTATGGAACTTTCTGACAGTACAATATTCAAGGAGACCGAGGTTGTACATGCTCCCTAAAGTGCACAAGAGTTTGAACAACCCACCTTTTCGACCGATAGTGTCAGGTTGTGACTCCATTTTCTCTCCAGCAGGCCAACTGATTGATCACTTTTTACAAAAATTCGTACAGTCTTGGCGTAGTTATGTTAAAGATACCACTCACTTCTTAAATTTGTTACAGCAAGTACAAGAGGAATACAGTTCCGACTGGTTGATGTGTACTATTGATGTAACTGCTTTGTACACTTCGATCCCCTTAAAAGAAGGTGTTGAAGCCTGTGAGTGGGCTCTTTTAAAATTACCTGAACTACCTGTCAACAAAATGTTCATTCTTGAATTGTTGATATTTTGTCTACAACACAGTTATTTGGTATGGCAAGACAAGTTTTTTCTACAAGTGAGCGGAACCTCTATGGGTTTTTCTGGTGCGCCGGCGTACGCCAATACATTCATGGCGCAATTCGAGGACACACACATTTTCAGCCAAGAAGTCTGGTCCAGCAATCTAGCGATTTACGTCAGATTCATTGACGACATTTTCTTAGTATGGAAGAGCTCTCAAATCCTGCTGGAACAACTGATTGGTGAATTGAATAATAAACATGAGAGAATCAAATTCACTCATGAGATCAACCAACATGCCATTCATTATCTAGATGTTATGATTACTCAAAGGGACAACAAGCTTGAGACACAAGTATATACAAAACCGACAGATAGAAACAATCTGCTATTGTATACAAGCTTTCATCCACCTTCTCTAATAAACAATCTACCGTATTCACAATTGCTGAGGGTGAAACGAATCACATCCAACACATCCAATCTACAATCAGCAATACAACACCAGCAAGAAAAATTCAAAGAAAGAGGTTAACCTGCAGAAATTTTATCAGCAGCTTCAAGCAAGACTGAATTGAAACAACGAGAAACGTTGTTAGTTACTAAACCAAAGGAGAAAACAAACAGACACGCATTTGTGTCCAAATACTCATCACGATCTCAGGCTATCAAACACATCATTAAATCGAGATGGGAACTATTAAGGCAAGAACCTGATTTCAAGGGACTATATGAAGAGGAACCTCTTTTCGCGTACACACGAAGCAAGAATATCAAGGAGATCATAACTTCTAATATAGTTGAGACCCAACAACAATACTATGGAATGCGCAAATGTTACAATTGTGTTCATTGTAATAATGTAATGACTGGAAATATTATCCATCACCCACATTCGGGAAAAGAAATTTCACTCAAATACAATGGAGATTGTAATATTTCCAATGTAATTTACACTATTAAGTGTCAATGTGGAACATTATATGTGGGCAAAACTTTTAGAAAGATGAAAGTTCGCATAACAGAACACAAGAGTACATTCAGAACTAAGTCCACTAAGTCTTACTTTGCAACACACTGGCTAGAACACCAACATACTAATGCCCAGCTCAGGTTTACTATTCTAGAAATTATAGCAGTCAAACCAGATCGAAACCACACAATGTTATTGGCGCAAAGAGAAGCTTGGCTGATTAAATATCTGCAGACACTGGTACCTAATGGGCTCAATGATAGAATCGAACTGCAATGTTTTCTGTAATTATTTTGTTGTCAACAAACATACAAGGCATCACAGAGTTGTACTAGTTGTTTCTCAAATACAACTACATGTGGTTGTGCTATCACTGTTTGTAAATGAGCTTATTTTCAGGTCAAATAATGCATATGGTGTGGCTAGTGCACACAAGGTGTTTCATGTTCATTCTCCTTTTTTTCTTTGCACTCTTCTTTTCGCTATCTATTTACGCAGTTTTGGGTTTCATTATTACACAGAATATAGCGCCGAGTTCTGTTCATGTAGCAGTTTGAGGCAATTAGAATATTACATTACTGGCTTTGAGATCCGAGCTCATGTAATCTATGTCAAAATTAGAGATCTACAGTGGCATCTTCATTCTTATCTTCAATGTTTCAACAATGGACATTACGCTGGCATAGGAAGTGGCATCTTTTAGCGATTCGGTTTTTTTCTCACTCCGCTACTTGATATAGTGTTCTGCCTATTTGCTGGTTGATTCACGTTAGCTCATTTTTCTGGTTTTATCTTCAGTAAATGGGATTTGAGCTCTTTGCATAATGAATTCGTCTGCTATAATTTGTATAAATTCTTGAAATCATTTTTATCTTTGTATTGAGAAACTGAATATTTTTAAATATGTAACATGTAGATAAATATTTGTGGTCCTCAGTTGAGTACCAGTACAAATAAACTTTTTTTGACTTTGACTTTGACTTTGCATAGTACCTTTCCATCATGGCGGGTTTTATTCAGATCCCTGCATCATGGCGGTTGTAGTCAGTCTCCTTTCTTCGAAAGTTCAACGCCAGTTACAGACATGAGTTATAAACGATGCACACAATAAGTTATTTTCAACACTAGCAAATTTACATGTTGCATTTTCTTAGATTTCCAAGTTTTTCATATTCGAGCGTACATATAATTACGCTCTATCATGGCGGGTTTACTTTGGCGGCTCCCAATAGTCCTCTTTCCATGAGTGTTGATCACTAGAAATAGTGATCACTTATTGGAAGCTAGTAGCGTTCACGGAACCAGTTCCGGGAATACGTGTTTACGCGTTCTTGAGTTCACGCGGGCTGGACTCTTCGTGGTGAGTAAGAAACTTTCGCTCAGGCAGAACTTCTCAGCGTTGTATAATAGGATTCCGCTGTTGATACTAGTCATTCTCGTTGTTCAGGTTCAGTCGGAGTGAACAATACTGCAATTTTGGTGACTAACGGGAAGTACTCTCGACATCAGTTACTCTTGTGGTTGAGGCCGAGTCGGCGTGTACAAGACACAACCTCATTCGTAACACTGGCTGCCAACAGATGGTGAGTTATCATGTAGCCATTTACTACATCTGTGAAGAACTAGCGTTTATGCAATATGGTCTCATTATCGGCATCTCGTAATATTCGGCAGCTTTGTTGTAGGAGTGCTGCAACTTTTGTGGTCATAATTAGATTTACAGATTATCATGTTATAAGGTGTTTTTTTAAGGCTTTAGCAAAAGGTGGCCAATTGGCTATCGCTTTAGTAGGCTGGGATTATAAGCAAAATTACATGAGGTACATACCTACAGGGGTGTTGTTTATTTTTCGCAGAGGGAGCCTACATCTCAGCGTTCTGCACGCACGCTAATTTAGAAGACCCACAAATCTTCGTCTCCCCTGGTGCAGCTCTAGAGTTGACGGTATTAGACAGTGAGAGCACGGATCGATCGCGCAGTTGTTATTTGCCATTGTAAGTGTATTGATACATTTTCATACATTCATGTCTACGCCATGAGCAGTTGGTTTTATTTACAAAGTAGATTGAATTTTAAAAGTAGATTGACTTTGCTGCTTTGTCCACCAGGGTTACGACGTCAAGCTATTTTCCTTTCAACATTACGTGTACTGTCTTTTCAAGTTCATCTTACATTCAAGTGAGTCCTGTTGTTGACAGAGACCTGGTTTCTGGCTCTTTCACTAAACGGTGGTTATTAGATTTCGCATTCAATCACGTAATTGCTCACTTACATGTACAGTGAGGATGCACCTTCTAAAGTGGTAGTGGTCTGTATATTTCACATCTTCATGGTTTTCTTACGGTGGCGTTGTTCCTATTTTAGTTGTTACATTAATCTTCTCACGTTGCCTTTGACCTCTATAACAAGCTCATATATTGCAATTATGTTCAGCTGGTTCTGTCCAACTGTTTTGTAAATAGAACTGCCCGTTCACATTGATTATAAGTGAGTTTACTAGAGCTATTTAGCATGCAATTTTGAAACATAATGTCACAGTGAGTTGATACAATGTTTTATTTCTTACAGTGCCCCTGAAGAAGGGAACCCCCCGAAATGCATTGGGCCTTTTTTTCAAATTGAGTTCCTAATTATTTGTTTGTCTTACCAGTTTTGATTTAATGAATATGATTGATTGTGTTCTAATGTTTTTATAATCATCACACAATAATGTTGATTTTTTCATCATCATGTATAATGTTGTCACGGAACACTAAATAAAAGTAAATGTCATAAATTGTACCGATACGGTATAAGAAGATCCATGCATACAACAGCATGCATACAAAGAAGGTTGTGAGAAAAATGAAAACAGCATCTTACAACACAAACCTGGTGCTAAAACATTGCCTAAGATATATATATATACACAGTCGAAACGTTAGGAAAAGGGAAGTAGGCACTGCTGGACTGTGCAGGAGCTTGAATTGCAGTATTGGGCCTCATAACTGGGATTTGGATGGCAAGTCCTTTGTGTGGGATGTTCCGTGCCCATTACGCGCCCGCAAAGCAGACATCTTTAAACTTAAGTTACTTGGGTCACATGATTAAAGTGTTTATAATAATCAAAAGAGGACTAGCAAATTCTATGCATAGCGGCCATCTTTGAACGATACAATTCAAACTTGCATAGAATTTGCTAGTCCTCTTTTGATTATTATGAACTCTTTAATCATGTGACCCATGTAACGTAAGTTTAAAAATGTCTGCTTTGGTGGCGCGTAATATGAAACACAAGACTAAGGCACCGCCGAAACGTGTCTGTTTTATCATGCTTCTCCGCATATGAAAAAAAAAAATACCCTTATGAATTGCAGCAGACCCGGAGAGTGCTTTTCCCTGGTACCTGAATAGGAGTGGCATTGAGCTTTTGTATTAACGCGGGTGCACCGCCGCCTTTGAAGCACCCGTCCTTGAGTGCACTGTCGAAAGGTGCAATTGGAGTGAGGATATGTATATACATATATTCACTGAAAAAACCATAGGTTTCACACCAGTTATAGTTAGGAATTAGCATTTAAAAAACCTATTAAATTCACTGAAAAAACCATAGGTTTCACACCACTTATAGTTACCTGGAAATTTTACTGGCATTAAACCATTGAAATTCCCACGTTATAGTTAGTTGGACTCACTATAACTTGCGCGTGTAATGCACTCCTGTTGACATCACATATTACATCACTCATGACATGGTCAGTGACATCACTCATGACATCACTGATGACACCATCCAGTGAATGTGTGTCTTTCTGAAAAATAAACATGTTTTATATAAGTATATGTAAAGGTCGATGGAAGAATAAATGTTTCAATAAGTGTCTTAATGTATGTTTTTAAAAAAAATGGATTGGTTAACTGGCTTATTAAGTGTATCATAGTGAATACAAATATTAGCGAGTATTGTTTAAATATTTAAATGTTTGTATCAGTGTTTCACTTTGTGTATAAGTGGCGGCATGGGTTGGTGAGTAGCCACATGTGTGTGTATATGGGTTATTAGATGTTTTTTTTAGTATCTTTATAATTGTCTGTTTGATTTGGTGGGGGTGTTACTTAGCACATAGATGCATCAATGACTGACTCACTGTTTGTATGTGTTTTGAAGACAGCATATGTGCCGGACTGTATGTGTGAATGAGTGTGTATATGTATGTGTTAATAATTGAATGACTGTCATACTAGTGTCTTTATCAATAACTACATATGTTTTAATCTAGTATATGTGAGTATTAGTGTATATAAGTGAGTATATGTGAGAGTCAGACATTGAAAGAGTTCTTGTTTAAATAAGTATGTGTTTCTATAAGTGATTGTTTAAGAGAGTAAGTATGTGTAAGTTTCCTTAGAAGTAAGGTGGTAGTGTGTGTATAACTGTATATGCAAAGAAATTGATGTTCAATATTTTATTTGCATGTGTGAATATGTGTGTGAGCAACTTATGTAAGACTGTCGGTGTGTTAACGGATGTATAGGTGTCTCACTACATATGATGAGTGAGTATATGTATGAGTGACTATATTGAACTGTTGGTGAATGAGTGGATGTGTATTAGATGGTGGTATTACTGAATTGGTTGTTGTAACTGGTATGGGTATCTCCACTTTTTTGAAAATGTTAGTTTCTATTTTTTAATATTTGTTTCAAGGGTTACTTTACAGTGAAAGGAGGTCAGTCTCTCTGTCACAAGGATGGTGTCATCAGTGATGTCATGAGTGATGTCACTGACCATGTCATGAGTGATGTAATATGTGATGTCATCAGCAGTGCATTACACGCGCAAGTTATAGTGAGTCCAACTAACTATAACGTGGGAATTTCAATGGTTTTATGCCAGTAAAATTTCCAGGTAACTATAACTGGTGTGAAACCTATGGTTTTTTCTGTGAATTTAATAGGTTTTTTAAATGCTAATTCCTAACTATAACTGGTGTGAAACCTATGGTTTTTTCAGTGAATTTCAAATGTTTTTTTAATGCTAATTCCTAACTAAAAGTCTTACTTTATAAGTAAGACTGTTACCGCTCTAGTTGTTCTTTAGAACACTCTGGTACATACTATCATTGGGCTATAGTTGCGCTACATCTGGCTGATATTTAGGCTACATTTGTATTTTTTTGTCTCTGGTGGCCATCTTTGGGCTACATTGGGCTACATTGGGCTACATTTGGGCTACATTTGAGCTCTAACATATATAAAGCCCAAATATAGGCCAATATATATTTTTTTAAAGTTAATTTTCTTAAAAACAACTGGAGCATATATCTTGAGACATAGCTATCAGTCCTTACAATTTTTCATTTTTTAAGAAAAAATATATATATATTTTTTTTTGTCTTGGAGCGCTTCCAGTGCGCGCCCCGGTGAGCGCCCCGGAAAGCGTACTATTTTGAAGCGCCCCGGTGTGCGAACCGGGAAGCGTCCCGTTAGCGCCAATGTCGCGATCGAAAACAACATCGTGATGCGTCGCGTAAGCGTGACGTATGGCGTAGCCGCGTGATGCGTCTTATGACGCGCTGCGTAATGCACCCGGAGGCGCTCCGCGGCGCGGCCCGGAGCGCGTAACGTAAGCGCGCCGGAGCGCGTAACGTAAGCGCATCGGGTCATGTGACTTGAAAATAACACTTTTCATTGGTTCTCTTCATTTTTTTTCTCCAAATAATGAAAGCCCCCTCTTTTTTTCCGCATTCTTACTTTCTGCATTGAGAGAGCAAGAGCTATTTTGGAGGAAAGAATGGCATCACTTGTTGCTGCAGCTGGTGCACCCCCACCACCACCCCCACCAACCAGAAAAGAAGGTCCACCACCACAGTTTCTTGGAGGACAAGAAGAAGAGGAGGAAGAAGAGGAGGAGGATCAACATCAAAGGGTCTACCTCCAAGAAGAACCAAGACAAAGGCACGTGAAAGTGCACTTCATCTGGCAATTTTTTTCTTTTCCAGATGACCAAAAAAAGGTGAACGCCCCCAAAGCCACCTGTCTCATCTGTGACAAAGTTCTCTACAGGGGCAATCCCTCCAAGAAATATTCTTTTGGTAACTATACCATGATCCGCCACATGGAGAGGTGGCATCCCAATAATTTGGCCCAGGCTGAAGTCCGGGAACTTCGGCACAACCAACCCCCTGTGGCCAGCACTTCCTCTTCAGTACCCTCACTTTCTGGACCAGAAGAACGGCAAATGGTGCCAAATATTCAACCAAAATTTGGCAAGGTCAAATTTCTTTGGATTTTGTGTGGCAAAACTTTATGCTATGGTGAACTTAGCGTCACCTTAATAAATACTGCTATAGACAACCACAAATGCAGCAAGGAAAGAAAACAGTAATTCTTTTCTTTTTTTTTGCTCTTGTTGAGCCATTTCCAATTCCCTGTTTTTTGTTTGTTCCCTCAAAAAAAAAAAAAATATATAAAATTGTTCAAAAACACCAAAAAATTAAAAAAATGTTCAGAAAAATAATAAAAAAAATATAAAACAACAAAAAGAATAAAAAAAAGTTCTTTTCAGAACTACCTCCCATTTATAAAATATTGCCAACATTTTTCAAACTCTGGCATTCTTTTTTCTCTGTTATGCGCTTCCCGGTGCGCTCCCCGGTGCGCGTACCGGGCGCTCCCCACACAAAAATCTAAAAAGAAAATTTTTTTTTTTTGCCCCGCGGGGCCCTTTTAAAGCCCCCATATCAAACCTAGGGGGTCAGGGGGGGTCTACCCTGCCCCCTTATGGTCAATTCCCCCTTTGTTTTGGCCACCTCTTGTGTCTCATTCCTACCGAGACACAAGATGGCTGCCGCTCCGGACTGTTTCGAATGTTTACAGACACCCAAGAACCAATCAGCTTTCTGCGTGCAAGTCGCGTGTCACGCCCGGAGCGCTCCCCGGAGCGCGTATCGGGGCGCGCTTATAGATATATATGTTTTTTTTAACCTAAATTACTCAAAATCCACTGTAGCACATATCTTGAGACATAGCAAAGGCACATCGGGCTACCAGTCCCTACAATTTTACCAAATTTGGTGTAAATCCATTCAGCCGTTCGGGCTAAAAGTGAGGTCGACCGCCCTATGGAAATTAACATGGGGAAAACGTGTTTTGGGACCCCCCTTTTATCTCGGCCCCCGCTTGACGCATCCCCCCCAAACTCTCAGGGAAGGACCGGAGCTCGACGAGGCCATTTTGAGGAAATGTGCAGGCAGATTCGTCAACCGGCGCCAAAGTTATTCCAAATAGAATTTTGAGATTTAACAATGAAAAAAATCCTAACTATAACTACCTACTGGCGACCGCCAGTAGGTAATATATATATATATATATATATATATATATATATATATATATATATATATATATATATATATATATATATATACATATACATATATATATATATATATATATATATATTCACTGAAAAAAACATAGGTTATAGACCATATATAGTTAGGGATTAGCATTTACAAAACCTTATTTTACTCGCATAAAACAATTGAAATTTCATATATAGTTAGTTGCGCTAACTATATATTGCGCACCCGCAATCCACTGCTGATGATGTCACATATTACATCATTCATGACATGGTCAGTGACATCACTGATGACACCACTGATGACATCTCAAATGACATCACTGATGACATCTCAAATGACATAATTGATGACATCACTGATGACATCTCAAATGACATCACTGATGAAATCACTGATAACATCTCATTTGACATTACTGATCACATCACTGATGATATCATTCATGTGATAATACGATGAACCTCTTCAGACTCTAATATAACATTAGATACAATCAGTGTAAACAGACACTCACAGACTGTCACTCATCCATGGAGTTACTAACACACCTAGTCAGTCATGCAAAGAATCAATCACACCTCCATTTCCTCAACTATACAGTTATACACACCTTACTTATTCAAACATATACTAACACATATTTACTCTCTTATACAATCCCTGATACAAGTTCACAATGATCCATACAGCCACTCACACATTCACTGGCTCTTATGCACAGTTATTTATATATGTCAACTCTCACATGTACTGTGTTTTACATATGTACTTACTTTGACATGTAGCACTGAAATATCCATTCACTCACCAATACACTCATGCAGACAGTCAACCACCCATACAGCTGTTTCCACATGCACTTTTGAACCCATACATCTAGTGAATCAACTGCTCACTCATCTATGCACAAAGTCACACACCTCCCAGCCACCCACACACACACTCAGTCTTCCATACAAATACTTGGGCAACCAATCAATAAACCATATAGTTACTCATATAGCTACTGATCAACACATGCAGCAGTTTACAGAACAACAGACATAATGATGCACAAATTAAGACAGTTTAGTCACTAACCCATGCACTCAGTGAGACACATTAAATCACTCACTCATACAGTCAGTCATGCACCTACTAAATCCTTCATCCAGACACTTATACATCCACTCATTCTTCAATATGTAAGACATATTTTAACTTTACAGAAACATACAGTCACTGGGTGTTGTCATCAGTGATGTCACTGACCATGTCATGAATGATGTAATATGTGACATCATCAGCAGTGGATTGCGGGTGCGCGATATATAGTTAGCGCAACTAACTATATATGAAATTTCAATGGTTTTATGCGAGTAAAATAAGGTTTTGTAAATGCTAATCCCTAACTATATATGGTCTATAACCTATGGTTTTTTCAGTGAATTTTCAAGGTTTTGTAAATGCAAATTCCTAACTATATATGGTCTATAACCTATGGTTTTTTCTGTGAATTTCATTGGTTTTTTAAAAGCTAACATCTGTAGCTGTAAAATGTATTCTTCTTTAAATCCCAAAATATAATTTAGATGGTTATTGATAATTTTTTTTTTAATATTTTTTTTCTTCGCTTCCGGTAAGCGAACCGGGAAGCTTTCCGTTAGCTCAACTTGATGCCGCGACCTAGTCCGCGAACCGGTAAACGTTTCGTTAGCGCAACTGTGACGCGTCGCGGAAGCGCAACGTATCACGTTGTCGCGTAATGCGTCTTATGACGCGCCGCGTTAGCGCTCCCGGAAGTGTTCCGGACCGCGAACCGGAAACGATCCAAGACGCGGCGCGCACCGCGTAACGTAAGCGGAACAGGTCATGTGACTTGTTTATCAAACTTTTCATTGGTTCATTTCACTTTTGGTTTCCAAATGATGTATGACTAGGTCATGTGACCTAAATATAACACTTTTCATTGGTTCAGAACTTTTGCTTTTCCCAAATCATGTAAACCCCTCCTTCTTTCCTCACTCTGACTTTCATCTTGGTGAGAGAAAGACCATTTTCCAGTATTTCAGCAATGGCTTCTATCCTTGCTTCAGCTGGTGGACCCCCACCACCACCTCAACCTCCTCATGAGAAGAGAGGACCACCATCACAATTCATCTCCAACAGAGAGGAGGAAGAGGAGGACCTAGAAGAAGAGGACACAGATGAACCTCAATTTATACAGGAGTTGCCCCGTGTTTCCCGAAGGAAAACAAGTTTCATATGGCAGTTTTTCTCAATCCCTCGAGGGGAGAAGAAGGTCAATGCCAAGTATGCCACCTGCCTAATCTGCAAATACAGATTATCTAGAGGCACTGACAAAAAGTATAGTATGGGCAACTATACTATGCATCGCCATATGGCCAGGTGGCATCCATTAAACTACAGCCGGGCAGAGTTAAGGGACCTTCAAGATAATCCCCCGACAACTCCTGTGGCCAGATCAACGTCAACTATATCTTTGACAGGAAGAGAGGCACAGGAAACTGTGCCAAACATACAGCCAAACTTCAAACACATGAAGTTTACCTGCATATATTGTGGTGCTCTGCTCTCATGTGGGAACATGAGCGTGAACTTAATCAACTTGGTGTTTGAAAACCATAAGTGCCCTAACCCACCCAAACAGTAATTTTTTTTTGCTCCTGTTGAGCCCTTTTCAATGCCTGTTTTTTGTTGTTTCCCCTCCATGAAAAACACAAAAAAAACATAAAACTGTTCTAAAAATACAAAAAAAACAAAAAATGTTCAGAAAAAAAAAAAAAAACAACAAAAACATTAAAAAAAAGTTCTTTTCAGAACTACCTCCCCTTTCAAATAAAATTGCTAGAATGTTTAGCACTCTGGCAAGCTCTATTTCTTGTGGTTCGCTTTCCGGTTCGCTGTCCGGTTCGCGAACTTGAAGCGAACCAAAAAAATATTTTTTTTAAAAAAAGAAGAGTTAGTATAAGGGAAGTAAACAGAGAGTAATGTTAAAAGAAAGACAGCTATAGGGAGTAAACCAGAGATACTGTTTAATAGATCTATTTATTAATTCAGGATGATGATAAGGTGTGATCTCTCCTGAGGTTTGTTTAAGGTGAGACCTACTCAGGGTTACAGATCAATTTTACACTTGTTGAAGAATACAGAGCAGATAATGCATGTGAAGGCCTACCAATGAAGTAAGTCATGTCCTCTTATTACATCATTCATGACATGGTCAGTGACATCATCAGCAGTGCATTGCGGGTAAAAAGAGTAGAAAACATTTACCTTATAATTCTTGTTACCTTTTTAAAATATTTTTTCATACTTTCAATCTGTAAAAGAGAGAACAAACATTTCCAAAAATATTAAAATGTATTTAAAAATTAGAAAAGAAAAGGGAAAACGTTCAAGAAGAAACAGTTTTTCAACAACGTTGACATTTACAGAAGCCTCTGCTTCTCTACGTCCCCTACACAATCCTAAAGATATATATTTTAAACAAACAGTATCTTCATGCTGATGAATTGAGGCCTATTTTGGAACATGGTGCTTCTTTTGCACTGCTGATGTCTCACAATAGTGATGCAATAGCAGCGCAAAAAAGATGTAAAGCCATCATAAAATTGTGTCTAACATTTTAAATGATTGTTTCAGGATGCAAATATGATGTGTGCATACAAGAGCTTTCTTTGAGGTGAGGCCTATTCCTTTTTTTTTTTAAAAAAAACAGTACCCAGAAGTACAGCACTGTAAGCATTAAAATTGACACTTACAGAAGACTCAGTTTCTCCATATCTACCTCACATTTCTAAATGTATATCATAAGTACAAAAAGCAGAACATTAATTATACATGTTAAATGGTTTATTTTTGCTGTTCTCAGAATGTATCAAATTTCACTTAAATCAGTGATTTGAAGGTATTCATCATGTAACAGCGGGGAAAAAAACACAATCAAAATGATTGTGTTTAAAAAACCCATACAACCTAAGAAATCTGAATTCAAAACTCCTTAAAATTAACTTACTTTCAATGACGTCGAAGGATGTCCTATGAACAGCGTCCACTCTGTTGTGCTATAAATATTTTCAGCCCGCCACTTTCTGAAAGAAAACCTCCATCGTTTTGAAAAATATGTTACATACAAGAAAAGACTTCTCACATTCTACCACATGTTTCCACTAGGCCAAATCATGTTGCAGCGATTCACAACTCTTGTAATTCTTCCAATCAAATCCCGTCATTTTCTATTTTCGCAACTTTCAAAAAGAAAACATTTAAGATTATTTTCACAATCCTGGAATACTAATATCTTACCCTTCTTTGTCACTCATGTTCTCCTTTTCCTATGACACTGATACTGCTTACTATGAAGCAGACTTACTTGCATCAGGTTTATATAGTTGGATTTTTAAATTGACATTATAATTAAAAGTTTTGGACCAATAATCTAGACAGCATTGCAGACTTACATTCCCTCTACTTGATGAACCTTTTGCAATTCCTCACAGGAAATCCCAAGATTCTTTCTTTAAAGTTTTGGTTTTAAAAACACCAGATAAGAATTTTTAAGGTCAAACAGCAATTTTTTTTGAAAGTTACAACGGAATCATTGCAGAATGACCAGCCGTTTCGAGACTTAAAATAAGCTGTATAATGTCCTGATGTTGTTGAAGGACCATCGTGATAGATAATTGCTACAGTTACAAAAGTCCTTCCTGATATTGACAGCTGAGAAGCCACAAATTTTTTTATTAAAGTTGACAATTTTGATCCATCAGGCCTACATCGTTGGATCTTTAAAATGACATACTGGCCATATCTACGTATAAATAATGTTGACATCATTTCAGATTTACATTGGCTACACTCCATGTTGTGATCCGCTGCATTTACTAGCTTATTAAAGGAGACTGATTTACTGTCTGGCAAAGTTAAATATATAAATCTTTCTGAGTCTACACTAGTAGTACTTGATACCATACAGTTCTCGCAGTCATGCTGCTATTGATAAGAAAGCCCAAACAGGTGATCTACATCTACACCCTCATCTTGCAATACATCAAGCATATACATTAAAAACTCCTGACAATCTTGCTGATTATTTTCAGAGAAGTCTGTTTGACCTGAACATTCATCTAACAGATAACGAACTTCAGACACACTTTCTACTTTTGTTCGATCAGTGCTACATTTCTCGAAAACAGAATTCAACAAACAGCATAAAATTTGTTCTGAATTCAACAGAATCTGTTCTTTTAAACTCTCTAGTGGAAAGAGAACATTAACCACTACATTTGCATAGCAGTTGACACCAGAACTGTTTTCAAATTGAAAACCGACAACATCTTCAACAGAATCCACTTTCTTTCTGCTAACAATTTTTGGTTCATTGACTTTTGGTCTTTTTGCTACAACCTCCCTACTATTACTGATATTTCTACGTTTCCGGCCTACCACACGTTTCTCAAACAAAGGATATTGAGGCAAATGTGGTGCATACTCTCTTCTTAACCTATTGTATTCCTTAACACAATCTAGATCCGCACAAATGTTTGTGACATCACAGTCAACCAAGTACAATCCCGATAAAGTTCTAACTCGTGACAATGCCACATATGCCATACCCTCCTTGAACACAGAACTGCCAATATTCACCAATGCACTGTCTACACTTAAACCTTGCGATTTATGGATTGTCACCGCATATGCCAAGCAAACAGGAAACTGTTTACGGCAAACATATAAGTCTTTAACAAGCAAAAACCTAGCAGAACAACGACCAATTAGCTGTACTTCCTCAATGCCATCAAATTTAATTTTTAAAAATTCTATTCCATCTCTATTTCTGTATTTCTCAAAATCAACAACATTACCCATTGATCCATTTACCAGACCTCTTTCAACATGTAAATTCCTTCTCAAAATGATTCGGCAATTTAAACACACATTCAAAGTCTTTTCAAAACCCGCTGTTTTAGATATAGTCTTCTCTAATGAATCCAATTTAGATTTCAAATTCTCTGACAAAATAATTGTTGATCCCATATGCTCTATTTTGTCAATAGCTTCAAGTTTCACAATCTCTTGCTTTTCTAAATTCAACATTTTGTTGTTGAAGAAGGCACATTCTGCAAGAGTTGGCATCAAACATATTCCGGATTTCTTCTCAGTAATTTTCTGAAAAATATTCTCAGGCACAATCTCTTGTTCGGGATATAAATTTGAAAGTAATCGTGCATTTAAAGCTTCTTTTCCATGCTCGGTCACTTTTCCAATTCTAATATCTTGTAGAATTTTCTTGTAATCTTCATCCTTCGCCTGACGCATATTTTCATGCAGTTCAGCATAATTGAAGTTTAACCATATATTGACGTTGCCAATGCTCCCTAGGCACTTCCTGGTATCTTCATGCGTGAGTATTTTGAACACAGGTTGACCTTTTACTGGTGTCAGCTGCAGAAGATCTCCGAAAACAATGATGTGTTTGCCACCAAATAACACATCATATTCAGTTTTAATTACTTCTTGCATTCTCAAATGCACAAAGGCAAGCATGACATTGGAAACCATGCTTACTTCGTCAATGATAAGTAGTTTCATTTTCCTCAAGACTCTTGAAACTTCACAGCAAGCATCCCCAGATAACTTGTGGTATTGTAATTTGTTGTCATGCTCCACTGGCAGCATCAGTAGACGATGCAAAGTAATACCTTTAATGTTATGTGCTGCCAGTCCAGTAGGAGCGGTGACAACACAAGACAGCGATGACTCAGTCCTTTCCTGCAAATAACAAGAAATTGCTTTAATGAGGAAACTTTTTCCAGTTCCCGCTTCTCCACTCACGTACAGTCGGACAGGCTTCAACGATGTACATGAGCACTCTTTCTTCTCATGACTTAATCCATGCTCAATTTGCTTGGTAACTTCATCATATATTTTCCTCTGCTCAACGTTGAGTTGTTTTTCCAAGTCTTCTAAGTTAACTGAATCCTCCTGAGCATGTGCCATGGCTCTTTCCACTTCATTCATAGCAGTGGCAGCTTCATTTTCGATAATAGGTCCTCCAAGTGGATCTTGACTCAATGAAACAGAACTCTGACTGTCCTGAGAACTGTCTCTGGCAATCTCGGCTGCAATCGTTGCTTCCTGCTCAATTTCCAAAGTTAGCATTTCTTGATATTTGGGAAAAGCAGGACATTCTATGGTCTCCTTAGCAGCAGTGAAAGAGTCTTCGTAACAGAGGAAATCTCCAAGCAGTTCCTTTTCTGCACGCCAAGGCTTGAAAAGTTGCAAAAGTGCTAAATAGAAGAACTCCTTTTTTTCTGGAGATTCGCCACTCAATTTTCGATGGTTTACTAATTGGCATTTTCTTTGCTTGACCAGGCATCCCTCACTTCCAATTACAGCATACACTCCTTTCTCAATATCTTCTTTGATGTTCCTCTTGAATATATCATTTTGTAGAACCTCATATAGACAAACATTCTCAAGGTGACTGCTTCGATTTGGATAATATGTATCCAACATGTTGGTACTGTTTGGTTCCTTTTCTGCCAAATACTCAATTTCCCGGACAGGTTTTAGAACTCGATTTCGCGTTGCAGCAAGACCAAGACTCGCCCAAACGATACTCCTGGATTTGGCATAGAGACTTGCTGAAGACAATCGATCAGAACATTCGTAAGCTCCGATTTCTCGATGCGACAACATCTTCAGACTGAAACTGTACAACTTCTTGCTGAGGCTCTTTTCATGGGAAATGTCCTCCCACATATCCTTCAGTTCTGTCTTTTCTTTTTTGGTGATGTAAGATGTCACATACCGAGCCACAGCCATACAGTTGTCAGCCACAAACTGTATATCCATGTTAGCATTCCACATGGACAAAATCACTGGGTTGTAGTCGTTGATGTACTTGGACTCTTCGTTCCTTTTCAAATTGTATGTATTTTGGGGTGTATATGAGGAGCACCTCTTGCTTGGTACTCTTTTCTCCAGAAGAAATCCAACACCTCTCCAAGAGGTGGATTCTTCTTATTTGTGATGAAAGACATCATAGCTTCAAATCTATGATTGAAGTACCTGCATACATTCACTGGATCCAAAGAACACAGTTCTCCAGGTGTCTTGAATTCAATGTTTTCAATATTTCCATTTGCCTCTCGTAGAAATTCAAGTAAGTCTTCCCAGCCATACTCGGCACAGCTCAGAGTGAGGAACCATGTCGGAGTTCCTAAGTTCCTCAGCATACATTTTAAATCACCATGACGACGGTACCAGTACTCATTAGTACCACGCTGACACGCCATGAGATTAATTAAGTGAGAATCCAAAATACTGTCTTGGACATTGACTTTATGCATAAAATCACTTGCCGAGATGTTTCGCATCTGTATACCACTTTTTAAGATGTGGTTCACTGCATATGACAGTCCAGACAGATCGCTTTCAAACAGGAGATGAAACAAATAGGGAATGCATTGACGAAACCTAGAAAACCTAGGAAAAATAACATCATAGACACTCATATGCCTTATAAATATGACCCAAAACAACCTATGAAGCTCTAGCAGTACATATCCAGAAATGTAATTGATTTCAAAAAATCGTTTTTGAACACAGCATATAAATCAATTGTATACCTGCATTCAAGAGGAAATGACTGAAAATGTCCTTGAGACACATGAAAGCGTTTTCTGGAATGCCCTAGCACCATTTTTTGGACATTATTAACATGGCTATGTAACTCCCATAATCAAAATCTAAATTTGCCAAGCACAGGTGGGAGCGTATTTACAAGACACTTGCCCCATGAGGAATGCTTTCCATTTAAAAAGGAAAAAATAACATCAAAGACACTCAAATGCCTTATAAATATGACCCAAAACAACCTATGAAGCTCTAGCAGTACATATCCAGAAATGTAATTGATTTCAAAAATCGTTTTTAAAAACAACATATCTGTTTCAGCTTACATAAGAGACCATGGAATGGGCTCCATGTACAACAATAACTTGTGTTACTGCATGCCAGAATGCTACACCGAATATGCAATTACAATTTCTCAAAGAAACAAAATCTATTTGTATATCACTAGAGACAAAGCCACATTTTAAAAACACAGCTTTCTTCATCATTTTCTCCTTAAATCATACTATTCTCTATCTAAATTAAATAAATCTTTTCTCACCTTAGCAAATACTTTTTGAGTTTTGAAAACAGTCTCAGAAATACACCAAATTGTCTTCAGCAGAAGAAAAAGGATGCACTCCAGAGGCTGCAGCTATTGAAAGCACAGAAATACAGATATTCATTTCACATATCTCTCATATTAGCCAATCATAACTCTTCCCTCACTTTTTTCAAATCAAAACCCTTCCCCCCTCTGCCCTCTCTGCCTTTTTTCCATAGCAACCACCTCCTGGAAGACCTCTCATGTTTGCAAATTCACACAACAATGTTTCAATTGAACTCTGAACTCTCAGTGCACCTGCGTATGAAGTGCAATCTTTCATTAAATGTTTCTTCCTTGACCATTCAAATTACATCGTTCAAAGAACACATCCATGCACCCTAACTTTCTGTTTTCAGAAATGGAAATGCACCAATCACTGCTAATGAATCATTAGCATTGGAAATCCACAGTTTTTTTTCTTTACAAACTCCTACTGTTTCAACTGCCCTTTCATTACCACACTTCATCTGACTGCAGCACAACCTTCTCCCACCATGTTTAATGTCTGGATTGTTGGACATAGTTACATCCACTGGGCTCAAAGGTATGCTGAGAACAGAAATTTACCTAACCTCAATTTACAAGATGTGGAAATTGAGTGGTTGGGCCAAAGAGGATTAAAATGTCACCAATTGATACCATTGGTGAAAACCTTTATGCATTTGCCAAAACCTGACCTGTTAATTGTGCACTGTGGAGGTAATGATTTGGGCACTTTGACTGGGGTAGGTCTGGAAATGCTTTTAAAGGACACCTTTGAGCAATTAATGGCACTTTTCCCTCAAACTGCCTTGGTATATTCCAATATATGCCAAAGACAGAAATGGAGGTGGTCCAACCAATTTTGTCCACAAATTGAGAAAGCGAGGAAGCATGTAAACAAATCTGTTTCAGCTTTCATGAGAGACCATGGAATGGGCTCCTTGTACAACAATAACTTGCGTTACTACATGCAAGATATCTACAGAGGAGATGGAGTTCACTTCTCAGATGAGGGCAACAGAATTTTCATTCTGAATTTAAGACTTTGCATTGGTACCTACTTATAAGTACCAAAATGTACCATAAACCCAAAAGCTCTTCTCAGAGCTACGCTTCATCTGATCACTCACAATTATTATTTTTTTTAATTCTTTCACTAATTTTCCACAAAATACGCTCCCCGGGGCGCTATCCGGTTCGCTAACCGAAAGCTAACCTCGCTGAATTTTTTTTAAAAATGTTTTTTTTCCGCACATATAAGCCTCCTCAGCCACCCTCAGAAAACCTAGGGGGTCAAGATAAGTCTACCATGACCCCTTCTACCCATTCTAAACATTATTTGCCCTCCATCTTGTATCTTAATGCGACCGAAACACAAAATGGTGGACTCCCGTGACGCTTAAGGTTCGCTAACCGAGCCGCTTTCCGGGAAGCGGTCCTAAAAAAAGGTGGGAAAGTAATTTACAGAAAAACGACTAGAGACACTCTCACCAAATATAGATTAGCTCATACTACATAACAATCCCTTTCATTTTCACAAATTTGATTGAAATTTCATTTAGCCATTTAGCCTGTAGACCTCTCTAAGTACCATGAGGTAAATTACTTCACAAAACACATCTGAAGTGTTGGAATTGACAACCAATGAAAATGTTACTTTCATTTTCTACTTTTATTACCTGACATTTGATTGGTTATATACCTGAATATACATAAAGGAAGAGAAGGAAACACAGCCATTTTGACTGCTACTTCGTGAAGTGCACAACAAAAAATCAACTGATAACTTCAACTTATATTTGAAAGGTAAGATATTATTTATAAAACTTAAGTATGTTCTGTACTGAAACCTAATTAGAAAAACATTTTCTGAGAATTATATTCTATCACTCTGTAATACTTATAGAAAAAAATAGACTACTCTGTTTTAGTTATGGCAGAGCCATTCCAAGAATTTGCAAGACCATAGGCTAAAAAGGAACGTGCGCGAAGCCCCCTCCAATTTACATAAGTGGCCCCTTGCAAGGAGACCATTCACAGGCACTGAGGGGGCCCCATTGTCCAGCATTTTGACGCCCCCACAGTTTTAACTTTAAATCCACACGCATATCTCACACCTTCATAGGTGTGAGAATTGATTGTGGTCTAAAAGTTAAAACTATGGGTGCGCAAAAATGCTGGACAATGGGCCCCCTCAGTGCCGGTGAATGGTCTCCTTGCAATTGAGGGAGCGTCTCCTTCTCCCTCCCCTATACCTCCTTACACCATCCATGGGAGGCCCAAGGAGGGGGCCCCCTGCAATAGACCTTAATTGCAGGCGACACCTTTCTTTGTGAAAAAAACACTATATAAATAACCAAACTGCCAATCTGTACTGAAACCCAACAATGCCCTTTCTGTACTGATATATTTTTTAAAAATTCATTTTTCAGAATTGAAAATGGAAGAACAACAAAACAACATGAAAACTGAAACAGAAGAAAAAATTCAGACACAAGATGACATGGATTTCTACGACGACACAATAAATAATGAACTTGTCCAATGCGTAGATGCAGTAGATTTTCTACTAAAAAAAGAAGAAAAAAATGATCACGATTTTTCAGATTTTCTTTTAAATTTTGAAAAACAAAATGAAAAATAAATTTTAATTTCTTAATTCAAAACTTGTTTGACACATTATTTATTTTTATATGTTTATTGAATGTTAAAAGTTTAATGAATTATGACACACAATCAAAATAAAAAATAAAAATGTAAATAAAGAAAACAAAAAAAAACAACAAAAACAACAAATAATTAACATACAGTATTAGAAAAGTCTATCATTCTTTTATCCTTATAGTACGCTGCCCAGAACGCTTTCCGATTCGCGAACTTGGCGCTTACCACGCAAAAAAAAAAAATTTTTTTTTTGACCCTCCTGGGCCCTTTTAAAACCTCCACATAAAACCTAGGGGGTCAACGAGGATCTACCATGCCCCCTTATGGTAATTTTCCCCTTTGTTTTGGCCTCCTCTTGTCTCTCGATCCTACCGAGAGACAAGATGGCAGCCGCTCCGGACTGTTTAGAATGTTGACAGACACCAGAGAGCCAATCAGCTTCGCTTCGCAAAGTTCCGATACGCGAAAAGTTCGCTAACCGGATCGCTGCCCGGAACGCTGTTACAGATATATATCTTGTTTTAAACGTTAATTTCTCAAAATCCACTGAAGCACATATATTGAGACCTAGCAAAGGCACATCAGGCTAACCGTCCCTACAATCTTGCCAAGTTTGGTGGAAATCCATTCAGCCGTTCGGGCTAAAAGTGAGGCCAACCGCCCTATGGAAATTAACATGGGAAAAACGCGTTTTGGGACCCCCCTTTTATCTCAGCCCCCCCTTGCCGAACACCCCCCAAATTTGCAGGAGCTGCTCAGAAACAAAATGTGCCATTTTCCAGAAAATTTCAGCCAATTCCATCCACATACGCCAAAGTTATTAGACATAGAATTTTCAGAAATCCCATAGGGAAAAAATCCTAACTATATATACCTACTGGCGACCGCCAGTAGGTAATATATATATATATATATATATATATATATATATATATATATATATATATATATATATATATATATATATATATATATATATATATATATATATATATATATATATATATATATATATATATATTGCAACGCTCCTGGTCCCTGCCGCTATACCAGCTCACTCGGTAGCACGTTTGTGTCGAATACTTTGTGCCTGATAAATCCGGACAAGGATTTACCCCCCCCCCCCCGCGAGTGCTGGTTTCTTTCTGTGGAGCTTCATATATATATGTATATATATATATATATATATATATATATATATATATATATATATATATATATATATATATATATATATATATATATATATATATATTCACTGAAAAAACCATAGGTTTCAGGCCCTATATAGTTAGGAATTAGCATTTAAAAAACCTTACAAATTCACTCAAAAAGCTATAAGTTTTAGGAGTTTTATAGTTAGCTGGACATTTCACTCATACAAAATCATTGAAATTGCTCCTATATAGTTAGTTGTACTAACTATATTTCGCGCACCCGCTATCCACTGCTAATGATGTCACATATTACATCATTCATGACATGGTCAGTGACATCACTGATGACATCTCAAATGACATCACTGATGACATCACTGATTACATCATCCAGTGAATGTGGTTTGCTTCGTTATTTAAATATGCATGAGATATATAGCAATTTGTATTGAAGAATGAGTGGATATATAAAAATAAATATTTGGATGGAGGATTTAGTAGCAGTGTAATTGACTGTTTACTTGACCAGTGTATAGTGTCTCACTAAATATAGTGGATAGTGACTAAACTGTTTGAATATCTGTATCACTTTGTCAGTTGTTGTGTAAACTGGTTCTCCAGTTGGTTTCTAGCTATGTGAAAGTCTATATTAGTTATTGATTAGTTAACTGAGTATTTGTATGGGAGAGTGAATGTGTGTGTGGTTCGGTGGGGGGGGTGTGACTGCCCAAAGATGTGTGAATAGTTGATTCACTAGATATATGAAGTTAAGACTATATGTTCTAACAGTTGTTTGGGTGATTGAATATCTTTATGGGTGTGGTGATGAGCAAATACATTTCTCAAAGGTACATGTCCAACAAACTAGAAAAATAAAAGGCAGTGTATGTGTCAGTTGTTGTATATAAATAAGTATACATAAGACTCAATGATGGTGTGAGTGACTGTATGGATAACTTTATACTTGTAATAATGATTTTATAATTCACTAATTATGACTTACTATCCAAATGAATAGATGAAGTTGTGTTTTTATAAGTGTGTAGCTAAGTAAATATGTAAGTATGATCCATTGCATAAGTGACGAGGATGACTTCATATGTGAATAGGATGTGTGCTGGTGTGTAATGTCGATTTAGGTGTATAAGTATTTTTGATAGTGTTCTATTGTTCATTGACAGCATGTATGAGTGAATCTACAGGTAAGTGATTAGATGTATGTATACATCTATGAATCACTGAGTGGGTTTTTAGATACTTGTATTGCAGTAACAATGGATTCAAATATGATACTCTGTATTTTACAAAGAGTGATGAAAGATTTTACTAGTGTATGAAAAGGTGTATGTGATTGTCAAATGGATGATGTCATCAGTGATGTCATTTGAGATGTCAAGAGTGATGTCACTGACCATGTCATGAATGATGTAATATGTGACATCATCAGCAGTGGATTGCAGGTGCGCGAAATATAGTTAGTACAACTAACTATATAGGAGCAATTTTAATGGTTTTGTATGAGTGAAATGCCCAGCTAACTATAACACCCTAAAACTTAAAGTTTTTTTGTTAATTTTTAAGGTTTTTTAAATGCTAATTCCTAACTATATAGGGCCTGAAACCTATGGTTTTTTCTGTGAATTTCAAAGGTTTTTTAAATGCTAATTCCTAATTATATAAGGCCTGAAACCTATGTTTTTTTCAGTGAATTTGCAAGGTTTTTAAATTATAATTTCTAACTGTATAAGGCCTGAAACCTATGTTTGTTTCAGTGAATTTCAAAGGTTTTTTTAATGGTAATTCCTAACTATATAAGACCTGAAAGCCCACCAGGAATCTCCAGTATGCGCCAGGGGACTGCATTGCAGAGAGGTGTAATGAAGCCACGCCCCTTGTTACACCACTCTGCAACGCAGCCTTTTGGCGCGTTTGCAGAGGGGGAACTAATTCCCCTTGCATACGGGGGGTCCCTGGGGGCCAACTAGCCCACCAGGAGCCTCCAGTATGCGCCAGGGGGCTGCATTGCAGAGAGATGTGATGAGGCCACACCCTTTTTTACACCTCTCTGCAACACAGCCCCCGTGCATGTTTGAAGAGGGGGAACTAATTCCCCTTGCATACTGGAGGTCCCTGGGGGCCAACTAGCCCACGGGAACCTCCAGTATGCGCCAGGGGGCTGCATTGCACAGAGGTGTAATGAGGCTATGCCCCTTTTTACACCTCTCTGCAGGCCACTGGCGCGTTTGCAGAGGGGGGACTAATTCCCCTTGCATACTGGGGTTCCCTGGGTCATATCTGCCCAAACGTCGATATTCCGAACGATTGAAGATGACTTTTCTTGAGAAACATTTGGATTTGTATTATCATGTCCTATACTTTGGAATTTTTGAAAGACTGACTTTGAGGATGCTATAAATTACTCAAGTCTGCCCGAATTGTGTGGGTAAAATTGATACCTAGTCACTTTGAATAAGAATGTACTTACGTCTCGTCTAACATTTGGAAGAAATATCTAGTTATATGACAACAGGATACCGACATAACTTGAAGGAAATAAGAACGCCCTGAAGAAGTTCTGTTGCATTTATATATACGTATGTGTATATATATATATATATATACGTACATATATAAACATAAATTCTGCATATCTATATAAATACAAATATAAATGCATGCATACATATACATATATATATATGCATACATATGCATGTTATTTGCATGAAAGTTTTAAAAACACTAATAAAAGCAAAGCTAAAAAGCAACCTCATTACAAACAGAATGGCTTTAACTTAAACGAGGGCGAGATCTATTGCATTTTCAATGCTTGTTTACTTTGGTTCCATCAAGAAGGCATTCAGATGTGTCACACATTTGCCATAAATTCTGAATGTTAGAACTCTAGTTGCTCATTAGATCACTGTAGTAAAGCTACGGCTCACCAGGGAAGTCTGCTGCTGGTGTTCAAAGTGCATGTTTCAGTCTGCATGTCAGAATGTTTTTAATGAAAGAGAAGAGGATTTGAGAAGTCACTCAAATGTGCCCTAATTTTTCTTTCTGAAGCACTAATCATACTTTCTATGGCAAAATGAACCCCCTCATGTTGTTCCTTTTTAATTTAAATGTTTTCAGACTTACCACTTCATTCCAATAAAGATGGCTTCTGGTGTGCCATACTTTTGTCATAAGTAAGACTGTTAGCGCTCTAGTTGTTCTTTAGAACACTCTTGGACATTCTGTCACTGGGCTATACTTGGGCTACATCTGGGTGATATTTGGGCTACATTTGGGCTCTTTTGTCTCTGGTGGCCATCTTGGGAGACTGCATGTCAGAATTTTTAAATGAAATAGAAGAGGATTTGAGAAGTCACTCAAAATGTGCCCAAATTTTTTTTTCTGCAGCACTAATCATACTTTCTATGGCAAAATATACCCCCTCATTTTGTTCCTTTTTAAATTAAATGTTTTAAGAGTTACCACTTTATTCCAATCAAGATGGCTTCAGGTGTGCCATACCTTTGTAATAAGTAGGACTGTTAGCGCTCTAGTTGTCCTTTAGAACACTCTAGGAGGCTGCAGTAGAACACAAAGGAATCAACTGACAGTCTCTGTCCTTGTTGTATGTACATGTTTTACTGAGAATGTCAGACTTCATTCTCACATGACTGAGAAAGATAATGTGAATTTACCGAAAATATGCTTTCAGTTTAGCTTATAGATCCCCTTCCAAACCACTGTGGGAAAAGCGTGAGATAATAGTTTTCTTTCAAACATGATTCATGATATCCCAGCAGAACGCTTTTTCACATGGTAAAATCACCTTAGAACACACCACAATTCCTAAAATGAGTATGGTACCATCAACAAATGATTTATAATGTAACTATTATCTACAATGCTTTTTAATGAGGTTCTATCATGTATATTGGTCCCAAGATAGCTGCCAACACTTCTTGGCTGAAGTGCTGACAGCCAATCAGATCTCGCGATGAGATGTGTGGTTAGGCTCCGCCCAGATATATATGTGTTTTTGAAGTTAATTTTAATAAAAACCACTGGACAAATTTTCACCAAATATAGAAAAGGCACTTCTGCGTACCAGTCCCTACAATTTTGCAAAGTTTGGTGTAATTCCATTCAGCGGTTCCGGCTGTAGCCTTGTCTATTCGTCCTATGGAAATTAACATGGGGAAAACACGTTTTGGGACCCCCCTTTTTCTCAGTCCCCGCATGACGAATCCCCCCGACCTTCCAGGGAAGAATTGGAGAGGAGCTGGCCTAAATTTTGGAAAATTACACGCAAATACCTCAACCGGCGCCAAAGTTATTCCCAATAGAATGTTGCGGATTTTCTATGGTAGCTAGGTCCTAACTAAGGGTGGGCGTAAAATCCGTTTCGCAGGCGAATTTGCGGATTTTCCGCGATTTCGCGATCCGCGAATCTCGCGAAATCGCGGTAAAATCCGCGAATCAGCGGGGACGAATTTTCACCCAAGCAAGGGTTACAGCAGCAGGTGCAAAAGTTGAACCTAATTTCTTTGTAACCTTTTACAAAAGGGTTACAAACAAATTAACTTCAACTTGGACACCTGCTGCTAATTGCTTCCTGGCGCCTCGTTGCCTACTTGCAACTATTCTCTGACCCTGCTCTGACCCTTGAAGCAGGGTCAGAGAATAGTTACAAGTAGGCAACGAGGCACCTGTCCAAGGAATTAAACCTCATCAGGAAGCACTTACAGATATAAAAAACAGGAAGAAGGGAGAGGATGGCAAATACACCCATTTTGAATTGTCAGGAGGGGTTAAACTAAAAGAGACCTTTACAGCACAATTTTCATATGCATTTTGCTAAAAATAAAAAGCTGTATGTTCTGTATGGGCAACTCAGGAATCTGGCCCTTCAGAGATCCGGCCTCTCTTTCTTTCTCTCGTTCTCTCTCTCCCTCTCTCTTTCCCTCTCTTTCTCTATCCATCTATCTATCTATCTATCTATCTATCTATCTATCTATCTATCTATCTATCTATCTATCTATCTATCTATCTCTCTCTCCCTCTCCCATAAATGACTACATGGGTAACTTCGCTATGCAAGCGGCTCGCGAAGACGCAAAAATCCCCGCGAACACGCAAAAAACCCCGCGAACACACAAAAAACCCCGCAAACACGCAAAAAAACAAAAATCTGCAAATTCGCACAAATTCGCAAATTTTGCGGATCGCGAATTCGCAAAATTCGCCCATGCTTAGTCCTAACTATATATACCTACTGGCTATCGCAATGGAAGGAAGAAGGCATGATCAGCCCAGATGAATTTGCCTTTCTATACTGTGACTCCCCTTTGCTGCCCACCTTCTATCACTTGCCCAAAATCCACAAGAATGCCAAAAGACCACCAGGGAGGCCGATTGTGTCGGCAATCGGTAGCCTCCTGGAAAACACATCACGCTTCATAGATATTTTTCTAGCACCTATCGTGAAGGACCTGCCCTCTTATGCAAGAGATACACAGGACTTCTTACGCATCATGGACAACATCTCCTGGGACAGGGACATGCTATTAATAATAATAACTATGGATGTCGTAAATCTATATACGTGCATTGATCACGAACAAGGACTGTGTGCGATTAAATGGTTTTTGGATAAAAAACAACCAAGATTTCGAACACATAGTGAGATGATCTTATGCATGATAAGATTTTGTTTGTTCAATAACTACTTCCTGTTTGCAGGCCAACTATACAAGCAGATTAGAGGGACCTCTATGGGTTCGTGCTTCTCCCCCAGCTACGCGAATCTCTTTGTGGGCTGGTGGGAGAAGCACGAGGCATGGGGAGGGATAAATGACAAATGGAGTCAAAACATACTGATGTGGACACGTTACATCGACGATCTGTTTATTGTCTGGAGGGGAGACAGGGCCTCGGCCGAGGAATATGTCTCAACTCTTAACAATAACGACCTGAATCTGAAATTCACCAGCACCATAAGTGATCATAGTGTGTGCTACCTAAACCTAGAGGTATTTGTGGAAGAAGACCATCTCCACACTCGGCTGTATAGAAAGCCGACGGCTGGTAATGCTGTATTACATGCAGCTAGCCACCACCCTAGAAGTCTGGTGAAAAATGTACCATATGGTGAATACCTGAGACTCAAAAGAAACTGCTCAGAAAGGGAGGACTTCAGAAAAGCACAGGAAGATGCTAGTGAGAGGTTCCAAGCGAGAGGATACTCCCGGAACATCTTAGATCAAGCTAGTGCCAAAGCAGAAACTGTCGACAGGAGGGCTCTCCTGTTGGTCAAGGAGTCAAGGAAAAGTGAAGATCAGGTCAGAATGATAACGACATTTAACAGTAAATCTGGAGAATTAGTCCAGTCGTTCAAGAAAAACTGGCATATACTGCATACCGATAACATCCTGAAAAAGTCATTACCAGATAAACCTATGGTAACTTATAGAAGATGCCAGTCACTTCCGGACTATCTCGTCCACAGTCACTATTCCCCTGAGAAAACTAATAAGCCCTCTAACCAAATAGTTGGCTTCTTTCGCTGCGTGCGTTGCAAGGCATGCAAATTCAGTAAAAAGGTCAAGGAGTATCCCTGTAGATCAGGTGAGGACAGACCCAGCAGAAAGATTCTAAAACATCTTAACTGTAATTCGGAATACACTGTCTACTGCTTGGTCTGCCCATGTAATAAATGATACATAGGAAGCACCATAAAACCAGCAAAAATGAGAATCCTGGAACATATGAGGGCTATCGTGAATAATGACAAAACTTATCTGATAGCCCGTCATTTCGCTGAACAACATCACAGTAACAGAGATCTACTCACGTACTACTGTATAGACCAGGTTCCTAAATCAGAAAGAGGGAGGAACAGGGAGAAAGCCCTCCGGATAATGGAATCAAAGTACATCCTAGACCTCAAAACGATGACACCTTGGGGCCTTAACAACGATGCTGAGATGTGGGTACACCTATGATAATGAGCCTGATCTAGTATTCCATCAAACATATGAAAAGATCATAAAGAAAAACTCCTAGGTCCTATATGAACAGAAACTGAACGCAGCCTAGCGAATTAGCAAATTCCCACTCCTGTACCATGTTGAACAATCTCGTAATAACAATGATGATACCAAAAAAGTGAGGTGGTAAGGTGTGATAAATCAATAGCCCATACAGGGCGGAATGGCTAACCAACTAGCTTAGTCTAGTGAGTGCCCGAAGAATACAAAATACTTTTATATATATGTTATATATTGTAGATTTGTAAATAGCGGGCATTTGGGTAGACAATTTCATCACCTGTATATATTGAACTTGCACAAAACATTTACATATATGAAATCGGGGATACACCCCTACACAACGGCTTAAATGCCTGTAAAATATGTAAATAGTATTGTTTGGTATTGTTAATGTAAAAATTGTAAATATGTGAAAGTCTCAATAATTATCTAGTCACATGTCGAACTTTTTTTCACATAACTGCACTGAGCACTTTATCTGTCGCCATTTTTGAACAGGAACAGTAATTATGCATTTGCACACTAAGAAATGGCCGCCATAAAAAAGTCTTGTGTACCATCTTCTATGTTTACCAACTAAAATGAGCGGACTGTTTAAAATGGCGAAAATGTTTGTTCACGGACGACACTGACGAAGCCTTGAGCGAAACGCGTCTGTCGGGGGTGTAGGGGGTTCGGAAACGGAATAAAGAAAAAAGATCACATCATCTGTGTGCTGGCCGTTCTTTCCTGGTTTACTGTCAGGAATCGTGTGATGATATATATATATGTATATATATATTCACAGAAAAAAACATAGGTTTTAGGCCATATATAGTTAGGAATTTGCATTTACAAAACCTTGAAAATTCACTGAAAAAACCATTGTTTATAGACCATATATAGTTAGGGATTAGCCTTTTCAAAACCTTATTTTACTCACACAAAACCATTGAAATTTCATATATAGTTAGTTGCACTAACTATATATCGCGCACCCACAATCCACTGCTGATGATGTCACATATTACATCATTCATGACATGGTTAGTGACATCACTGATGACATCACTGATGACATCTCAAATGACATCACTGATGACATCACTGATGACAACATCTAGTGACTGTATGTTTCTGTAAAGTTAAAATATGTCTTACATCTTGAAGAATGAGTGGATGTATAAGTGTCTGGATGAAGGATTTAGTAGGTGCATGACTGACTGTATGAGTGAGTGATTAAATGTGTCTCACTGAGTGCATGGGTTAGTGACTAAACTGTCTTAATTTGTGCATCATTATGTCTGTTGTTCTACAAACTGCTGCATATGTTGATCATTAGCTATATGAGTAACTGTATGGGTTATTCATTGGTTGTCCAAGTATTTGTATGGGAAACTGAGTGTGTGTGTATGGGTGGCTGGGAGGTGTGTGACTCTGTACATAGATGTGTGAGTAGTTGATTCACTATATGTATGGGTTCAAAAGTGCATGTGGAAACAGCTGTATGTGCGGTTGACTGTGCATGAGTGTATTAGTGAGTGAATGGATATCTCAGTGCTACATGTCAAAGTAAGTACATATGTAAAACACAGTACATGTGAGAGTTGACATATATAAATAACTGTGCATAAGAGCCAGTGAATGTGTGAGTGGCTGTATGGATCATTGTGAACATGTATCAGGGATTGTGTAAGAGAGTAAATATGTGTTAGTATATGTTTGAATAAGTAAGGTGTGTATAACTGTATAATTGAGAAAATGGAGGTGTGATTGATTTTTTGCATAACTGACTAGGTGTGTGAGTAACTCCATGGATGAGTGACAGTCTGTGACTGTCTGTTTACACTGATTGTATCTAAGGTTATATTAGAGTCTGAAGAGGTTCATGGTATTATCACATGAATGATATCATCAGTGATGTGATCAGTCATGTCAAATGAGATGTTATCAGTGATTTTATCAGTGATGTCATTTGAGATGTCATCAGTGATGTCATTTGAGATGTCATCAGTGATGTCATTTGAGATGTCATCAGTGATGTCATCAGTGATGTCACTAACCATGTCATGAATGATGTAATATGTGACATCATCAGCAGTGAATTGCGGGTGCGCGATATATAGTTAGTGCAACTAACTATATATGAAATTTCAATGGTTTTGTGTGAGTAAAATAAGGTTTTGAAAAGGCTAATCCCTAACTATATATGGTCTATAACCAATGGTTTTTTCAGTGAATTTTCAAGGTTTTGTAAATGCAAATTCCTAACTATATATGGCCTAAAACCTATGTTTTTTTCTGTGAATTTCAATGGTTTTTTAATAGCAAATATCAAAAGCTGTCAAATGTCAAGTACGTGATAGGTAAAAACTTTTTCGTGTTTATGCACGCTGATGTGCTTTGAACGCTGCCCCCCCCCCACTCTTTTCTCTTAGTAGTACTCTCTCTTTGCAGATAGTGAAGAGTAGTTAAGGCAGGCCTTTACCCCCGTTGTAATCCGTCGTGCCTGCTTGTCTCTCCATTTGATTGATTGTTATCCAAGCATTTACTGTTTTACAATTGATTCTCTTTGGTTCATTCTCTATTTACAAACAAGCACAAAGTCGCAATACTCTGTTTAGTCTTCGCAGATAGTGAAAAATCGTGAAAAATCGTGTAAAAAAAATAAAATTAATCGAGCAAAATCAGTGGGCCACTAATTGGATCTCTTTTTGACCTCGCTAAAATAGAAATATTAGGAACAACCCTTCATGAGAAATACGAAAATAGTGAGATGAACTGAGCTCCACACCATGAGGGCTGCAAGACAGCTCGGCTCCGTCACCCACCCCGCCCAAAATAACGACAAACCCTATGCAAATATTAAAAATATATACAACACACCAGCAAAGAAACAGGGTAAAACATTTTATTAAATAACTATTTACATAACTATTTTATACTTTTTATTGCCCGATCCGGCTAGCTCAATCGATCGAGCATGAAACTCATGCACTCTGATAGCAAGCGTTGCTACTGATGCTATGCAGACCAAAACTGGTTTTCAGTTTGTACATTTTTCTAGATTTTTCCATCCAAGGTTGGTTGAGTTTGTAGAACGATGGCTTCAGATTTTCAACATACGGTGTGGTGGCGCGGACTGGGAGGGGGCGGTTCGCTCCTGCCCCCTCCCCAAGTAAGATTTTCATACGTGAAAGTACGTTAATGGTTTTGGTCCCTGAGTTGCTTCGATGTCACTGCCATTCTCAAATGGCATAAGTTCTGGATGTTGGGTGCCATAGTTCAGAGTTCTGAGCAGCGCTTGTAACACTGTCTGAAGCTTATTTCCACCTACTGCAGCTTCACTATTCTCAAAGTAAGTGAGGGTCGTTTGTGAACCTGACTGCACCGAGGGGCGGTGTGATGACACGGACTCGGAGAAGACGCTTGGCTCCGACCCCCTCCCCAAGTCTTATAGCACCGGTTTAGCCTGAGATCGCCCCCGACATAGGCGGCAGGCTCCCGGGGTCCGGCGGAACTTTTTGCCTTTTGATGACTCTTCTATTCTGGACCTTGTTCCACAATCCGTTTGACCTGAAGACACGCTGTAGTGGGGCGCCCCTTTACCGTTTTAGTTGCCATTCCGCCCGCTTTTCCTACACTGTGCCTCTTCCGCCATTCAGCTGTTTACCGCCCGCTCTTGCGACTACAGCGTCTCGCTCACCATGTAGTTGAGTTGCTCCCGCTCTTGTGATGCAATGATAAGCGACTGCCACAGGACTCTCAAAATGGCGGACGGCTCTTCGGTTTTGGGCGTGGTCCACTAAAATGGCCCTGGGACACCTTGGAACTCAGACGCTTCCCTGATAGGGCTTGGGTCCCATTCTCGAAAGCGTCCCCTCAGCCGTGAAGATTCTACAAAAGTCTTGGGGGCCCCCGACTCCCGCAGGCTTCTGGTGGGGAGCGGCTGCCATGTTTGCTCGTGGAATGGCCATGACGGACCTACGAGATGGTAGTGCTCTCATGCTGATGCCAGCTTTAGTCTGAAACATCCAGAAACACTGTAGACTACCAATTCGATCAGTTCCGGTATAGCCCCAACATGACCCGGTAGAGAAGAACTTGCCCTCCCCTCTTTGACTGATGGTTCTTGTTGCCTGTCCCCTCTGTTGTCATTTAACAGAACTTTTTGGACTGCTGAAAGGGGTTGTGTTCCGAACGCTGGTTGGTGGAGACATTTTGACTATATTCTTGACCTACGTTGTCGCGTAATGCGTTATATGACACGCCGCGTTAGCGCACCCGGAAGTGATCCGGGGCGCAGCGCGCAGCGCGTAACGTAAGCATAACAGGTCATTTTACTTTTGTTATTTTAATAATGAAAAGCTTGGTCATATGACCTAAAAAATACGCTTTTTATTGATTTCGAACTTTTTTTTTTAAACATATATGTTATAATATTCCAGGCTAATGTACTTTCCCGGAAAATTTACAACTGTCCTGCAAGTAAAATATATTCCTTTTTCGAGAAAAAGGGCGTTTCTTCGTTCCATGACGGAGCCGTTGAGTAAAAGAGACTCGGCCTGCTGTCTTAGTCGCCGATACGCCTGATTATCAAATTCTTATCGATCACTTTATGTTGCAGGAGTGGAAAACACAACTGCCCTTGACCATTTATCTTTACTGCGTTCCTACGTATTATACCTTTTATCCGTCATGTAATTGGACTGCTTTATTTCACTTGCCTTTTACTGATTCGAAAACAGTGACTAAAAGTAAAAACTTTACCAATGTAAATACTACTACCATGTTTTGTTTTAAAAACCTTTATTGTGAAAATGTCAGTATACAAATACGGGCCTATAACCACGTGGGCCGGCCACGGAGCAAACTGAAATCGTATATGATGAGGAGACATTTACATTATAGAGGAACGTAACGAGCGGGCCATTAGGTTGCAAGAACTAAGGTGTCTAACAGTTGCGGAATCGGTGGACGTACATTTTGTAATTAAATTACGACAGGGCCACTTACAAAAAAATCATCTAGATATACATTTGCGGGCAAGTACCATGGGTGACGTTAATTCGAACTTTTAATACTACAGTAATCAATAACACATCAGAATTTAATATCAATAGGGATGGCAAAATATTCAATCAATTCTCGTCCCCGCCCGCCATGAGCATCAAAACTGCATTCATATCTCGTGATATCAAAGTTGTTCAACCAGTACACAACAAGGAGTTACGAGTCCCATTTATACCGGCGCCATTTTGGGCGAGGCCGGGCAGGTGCAAGATATAGTCAAAATGTCTCCACCAACCATCGGCCAGACCAGAACCCATTTCGGCCCTTTATGCTACAAGATGGTGTCTTCCATTCAGAAAATATTGTTGGCAGCATTTTGAAAGGAAAGATAAACAGCCGTTCTCCTAGTGAGTCTCACATTGTTACATTTAGGAAGAATGTTGAAGAGTAGTATGTGGAAAATCTGAAGCCATTTTTCTACAAACTCTCAATCAGCCTTGGATGGAAAAAAAAATCCTGAAGAATGTACAAACTGAAAACCAATTTTTGTCTGTATAGCATCAACAGCAACGCTTGAGTCAGCTTTGTGTGAAGCCGCCATTTTGATTCAACCAATAACGTCCCCCTGCACACATTCAGGGACCTGGTCGTGTCTTCAGGTGAAACGGATTGTGGGACAAGAAGCAGAAAGGAAAAGGAAAAAAGTTCCGCCGGACCTCGGGAGCCGGCCGCCTATGTCATGGGCGATCTTTGGCCACACCAGGGCAATAGTGAAGCTGCAGCAGGTGCAAATAAGCTTCAGACAGTCTTACAAGCACTGCTCAGAACTCTCAACTATGGCACTCAACATCCAGGACTTGCCATTCGGATCTTGGCGCCTTGTGCTGGTTCCGACCTATTCACACATCGGTCCACTACTGACATCACCTCATAAGCCAACGGGGCACCCCACGCCGACTTTCGACGCAGCATTGTAGGATGGCCACACCAGTGCGGCAACTTGCTGGACACCACCTCGGTGCCATCCGGATCTCGGCGCGTTCGAGTCAATGTACCGCAAGAGTGACCGCAACTCAGCTGGACACGCCGTCTTTCGGCGCAGCATTGTAGGATGGCCACACCAGTGCGGCAATTTGCTGGACACCACCTCGGTGCCATCCGGATCTCGGCGCGTTGTGCTGCCTTCGGCCTACTGTAGCCGCAAGTGCGGACGCTACTCAGTTGGACGGCGAGTGAAACGCTAAGGGGCGCTCCACTGCAGCCGAGGAGCCTCCATCTTGGGGGAGACGCACAGCCCCCACTGACTGACGCGACCTCACAGGCCAATGGGGCGCCCCACGCCGACTTTTGGCGCAGCATTGTAGGATAGCCACACCAGTGCAGCAACTTGCTGGACACCAACTCTGTGCCATCCGGATCTCGGCGCGTTGTGCTGCCTTCGGCCTATTCGCACATCGGTCCGCTACTGACGCCGCCTCACGTGCCAACGGATTTTCTACGCTTTTTGTAGCCCTATGCCGCATAACAGGTCATGTGACTTGTTTATAAAACTTTTCATTGGTTCATTTTACTTTTGGTTTCCTAAAGATGGAAGGCTTGGTCATATGACCTAAAAATAACACTTTTCATTGGTTTAGAACATTTTTTTTTCCCAAACGATGAAAGCCCCACCTTGTTTCTGGATGATTCAGACTGAAGCTGGCGTCAGCATGAGAGCACCACCATCTCGTGGCTCCGTCGTGGTCATTCCGCGAGCAATCATGGCAGCCGCTCCCCACCGGAAGCCTGCGGGAGTCGAGGGCCCCCAAGACTTTTGTAGAATCTTCACGGCTGAGGGGACGCTTTCGAGAATGGAGCCCAAGCCCTAGCAGGCAAGCGCCCGAGTTCCAAGGTGTCCCAGGGCCATTTGAGTGGACCAGGCCCAAAACCGAAGAGCCGTCCGCCATTTTAAGAGTCCTGTGGCAGCCGCCTATCGCTGCACTGCAAGAGTGGGCGGAAGTCAACTACATGGTGAGCGAGACGCTGTAGCCGCAAGAGCGGGCGCAACTCAGCTGGATGGCCGCCACCTGGGGAGGCCCGTTCACGCCGCCTCCCCCACGCCCCCCCCGGGCCGCCCCACGCCAATTTTCAGAGCAGCATTGTAGGATACCAAAACCAGTGCGGCAGTTTACTGGCCATCACCTGGGTGCCATCCACATCTCAGCGCGTTCTGCTGCCTTGGGACTATTCGCACAACAGACCACTACTGACGAGGCCTCCCCCCGCACCACCCGGGACGCCCCACGCTGTTTTTCTGAGCTGCATTGTAGGAAACCAAAAACCAGTGCGGCACCCAGGTGACATCACCTGGGTGCCGTCCAGAACTCAGCACGTTGTGCTGCCTTGGGACTATTCGCACAAAAGACAGCTTCTGACCATTGTTGCTTTTTTTTGTCAAAAAATGTTTAAATGTATTTACAGTTTTTGTTGCGTTCGTTATATTTAAAAGTTAATAAAGTTTTATAATCCTACTTTGTTGGAGTGCTATATATTTTTAAAAAATCGGGTGAATGGGGCCTTGAATCGGGTTATTGTCATGTGTGGGCTTTGCAAGTGTACTGCTACAGGATCGGACATTTCAAACTCAAATGCACGTTCTTTTTCTTACCTTTCCGAAGCATGGAGCGCAATAGCAGGCAGAGAAAGGGTGATGCAAGTGTTGAACACTGCCTGGCCTGGCAAGTTGCTGGCAGTGCCCCCCCCCCCGCCCGCTCCTGAAAGAGGACACACACACACCGCCGCCCCGAGTACTTCACAGATCTTTAAAAGACCATGCGCTTGTTCATGAGGCTTAAATGGTTTATCACCCCTTCTAGAACCCCTGCATCGACCCTCTGACGTTTCCTGGAAGAATTACCACGTAACACAATACCAAGCCCTGTCACCTGAAACCCCAGAGGAATCGTGGGGCATATTATCAAGGGGGTTTATCTCCGCTTTTTTGGCTTTAAAAGCCAAGAAAGCGGAGATAAAATTATCTCCCTATTACCAAGCTGTCGCTAACACCAGTTAGTGACAGCTAAAAGGAGATAGCGACCATCTTGGGCCCCGCTTTGCATGTCAGTGATATTTATCACTAATGGCATGCAAAGTGGGCGTGCCAAGATGTTAGCGACTGGAAACAGTCCCTAACATCGCAATCTCCTATTACCAACTTTTGGAGATATTCGCGCTAAGCGCGAATATCTCCAAAAGCTAACACCTGCCCTGAGCAGTTCTTAGCCATGTTATCCAATGGGAGGTGGATAACATGGCTAAGAGCATTTGCTCGATAATGCATGAATATCGCTGACTTTTCAGCGATATTCATGCATTGCGGCCGTTTTTTATCGCATTTGCGATAAACCTTGCTAATAGCAAGGTTTATCTGCGATAAAAATCGCCGATGTGCGGCGATAATTTTTGTCTCTAAACAAGTTAGAGACAAAAATTATCGCTAGTTGTTGGTAATATGCCCCCGGGTTTTTGCTTGCAGAAATCGGGAGGCGGGAGACTAGCACTGAAATCAGTAGTCTCACGCCTGAATCGGGAGGGTTGGCATGTCTGGATTCTCTACAGCTGGGGCCATAAACTACATCCGCAGGGCTAGGTGATAGCCTGGGACCGGCCTGGCATCTAAAATGGCTGCCGTGCACGACAAAATTGTGGCATTGGAAAAAAGGCTAGATGGCGCAGACAATGTTTATCAATAAGGATTCATTTATAACAAAATATTTTATCGCACTGACAAATTGGCGGTCAACACTTCCTGATTTCCATCGAATCGAACGTTAACAGACGTCACGCAGCAAAAAAAAAAAAAAGCTCACGCACAGCCGCTGGAAGACATGTATCAACATATATGAGCCTCCTCAGCCACCCTCAGAAAACATAAGGGATCAGGATACGTCTCCTGCACCCCCTTATACCTAGTAATTTAATTAAAACAAAACACAAAATGGCGAATTCCCGTTTCGCTACCAGTGTGCGGCCCAGTTCGGTGCCCGAGAAGCACTTCTACCGTGAAAAATCATTATTTTTTTATTTTCCCCACGGGACCCTTTAATAACCCTGACATCATTCCTAGGGTGTCAAGAGGGGTCTACCTTGCCCCCTTTCATTAAATTCCCCCTTCGTTTTTCACCTCTTCTTCTCTCTCGATCCTACCGAGAGATAAGATGGCGGCCGCTCCGGACTGTTTAGAATGTTGACAGACACTGGGGAGCCAATCAGCTTCGCATCGCAAAGTTCCGTTTCGCGAAAAGTAAGCGGACCGGAGCGCAGCCCGGAGCGCTGTTACAGATATATATCTTATTTCTCAAAATCCACTGGAGCACATATATTGAGACCTAGCAAAGGCACATCGGGCTACCAGTCCCTTCAATTTTGCCAAGTTTCGTGCAAATCCATTCAGCCGTTCGAGCTAAAAGTGAGGCCAACCGCCCTATGGAAATTAACATGGGGAAAACGCGTTTTGGGACCCCCCTTTTTTCTCAGCCCCCCCTTGAGGAAACCCCCCCAAATTTTCAGGGGCTGCTCAGAAACAAAATGTGCCATTTTCCTGAAAATTTCAGCCGATTCCGTCCACAAACGCCAAAGTTATTAGACATAGAATTTTCAAAAATCACATAGGGAAAAAATCCTAACTATATATACCTACTGGCGACACGCCAGTAGGTAATATTACCTACTGGCGGTCGCCAGTAGGTAGTTATAGTTAGGATTGTTTTCTATAGGAAATCCGCAACATTCTATTGGGAATAACTTTGGCGCCGGTTGAGGAATCTGCCTGTATTTTTCCTTAAATTTGCCTCGCTGCGCTCCGCTCTTTCCCTGAAAGTTTGGGGGGGATTCGTCAAGCGGGGGCCGAGATAAAAGGGGGTCCCAAAACGTGTTTTCCCCATGTTAATTTCCATAGGGCGGTTGGACTCACTTTTAGCCCGAACGGCTGAATGGATTTCCACCAAACTTAGCAAAATTGTAGGGACTGGTAGCCCGATGTGCCTTTGCTATGTCTCAAGATATGTGCTCGAGTGGATTTTGAGTAATTTAGGTTCAAAAAAATATATATCTGGGCGGAGCCTAACCACACATCTGATCTGATTGGCTGTCAGCACTTCATCCAAGAAGTGTTGGCAGCCATCTTGGGACTAATATACATGATAGCACCTCATTAAAAAGCATTGTAGTTAATAGAGGGTTTTAGGACTTTAGTTACATTATAAATCATTTGTTGATGGTACCATACTCATTTTAGGAATTGTGGTGTGTTCTAAGGTGATTTTACCATGTGAAAAAGCCTTCTGCTGTGATATCATGAATCATGTTTGAAAGAAAACTAATATCTCATGATTTTACCACAGTGGTTTGGAAGGGGATCTATAAGCTAAACTGAAAGCATAGTTTCTGTAAATTCACATTATCTTTCTCAGTCATGTGAGAATGAAGTCTGACATTCTCAGTAAAACATGTACATCCAACAAGCCAGAGACTGTCAGTTGATTCCTTTGTGTTCTACTGCAGCCTCCTAGAGTGTTCTAAAGAACAACTAGAGCGCTAACAGTCCTACTTATTACAAAGGTATAGCACACCTGAAGCCATCGTGATGGGAATAAAGTGGTAACTCTTAAAACATTTAATTTAAAAAGCAACTAAATGAGGGGGTATATTATGCCATAGAAAGTATTATTAGTGCCACAGAAAGAAAAATTAGGGCACATTTTGAGTGACTTCTCAAATCCTCTTCTATTTCATTAAAAAATTCTGACATGCAGTCTCCCAAGATGGCCACCAGAGACACAAGAGCCCAAATATCACCCAGATGTAGCCCAAGTATAGCCCAATGACAGAATGTCCCAGAGTGTTCTAAAGAACAACTAGAGCACTAACAGTCCTACTTATTACAAAGGTATGGCACACCTGAAGCCATCTTGATTGGAATAAAGTGGTAACTCTTAAAACATTTAATTTAAAAAGGAACAAAATGAGGGGGTATATTTTGCCATAGAAAGTATGATTAGTGCTGCAGAGAGAAATATTAGGGCACATTTTGAGTGACTTTTCAAATCCTCTTCAATTTCATAAAAAAATTCTGACATACAGTCTCCTAAGATGGCCACCAGAGACAAAAGAGCCTAAATGTAGCTCAAATATCACCCAGATGTATCCCAAGTATAGCCCAATGACAGAATGTCCCAGAGTGTTCTAAAGAACAACTAGAGCGCTAACAGTCTTACTTATGACAAAAGTATGGCACACCAGAAGCCATCTTGATTGGAATGAAGTGGTAAGTCTGAAATAATTTAAAAAGGAACAAAATGAGGGGGTTCATTTTGCCATAGAAAGTATGATTAGTGCTTCAGAAAGAAAAAATAGGGATCATTTTGAGTGACTTCTCAAACCCTCTTCTATTTCATTAAAAAAATTCTGACATGCAGACTGAAACATGCACTTTGAATACCAGCAGCAGACTTCCCTGGTGAGCAGTAGCTTTACTACAGTGATCTAATGAACAACTAGAGTGCTAACATTCAGAATTTATGGCAAATGTGTGACACATCTGAATGCCTTCTTGATGGAACCAAAGTAAACAAGCATTGAAAATGCCATAGCTCTCGCCCTATTTAAGTTAAAGCATTCTGTTTGTAATGAGGTGGCTTTTTAGCTTTGCTTTTATTAGTGTTTTTTAAACTTTCATGTAAATAACATGCATCTGTATGCATATATGTATGCATGCATTTATATTTGTATTTATATAGATATACAGATTATATATGTTTAGATATGTATATATATATACATATATATACATACATATATATAAATGCATATGCATATATATACATATATATATGTGTATATGTGTGCGTGTAGAGAGAGGTAGAGAGGTATAGGTGTAGAGGTAGAGAGGTAGAGGTAGAGAGGTAGCGGTAGAGAGGTAGAGACTAGTAGAGAGAGAAGTAGAGAAAGGAAGTAGAGAGAGGTAGAGAGGTAGAGAGTAGAGAGTGAGTAATAGAGAGTAGAGAGTGAGTAGTAGAGAGTAGTAGAGAGAAGTAGAGAGAGTATCAGAGAGTGAGTAGTAGAGAGTAGTAGAGTGAATAGTAGAGTGAGTAGTAGAGAGTAGTAGCGAGTGAGTAGTAGAGTAGTAGAGAGCAAGTAGTAAAGTGAGTAGTAGAGAGCAGTAGAGAGTGAGTAGTAGAGAGTAGTAAAGAGTGAGTAGTAGAGAGTAGTAGAGAGTGAGTAGTAGAGAGTGAGTAGTAGAGAGTAGTAGAGAGTGAGTAGCAGAGAGAGAGAATAGTGGAGAGTAGTAGAGAGTGAGTAATAGAGTGAGTAGTAGAGACTAGTAGAGAGAGAGTAGTAGAGAGTGAGTAGTAGAGAGTAGTAGAGAGTGAGTAGTAGAGTGAGTAGTAGAGAGTGAGTAGTAGAGAGTGAGTAGTAGAGAGTAGTAGAGAGTGAGAAGTAGAGAGCGAGTAGTAGAGAGTAGTAGAGAGTGAGTAGTAAAGAGTGAGTAGTAGAGAGAGAGTAGTAGAGAGTGAGTAGTAGAGAGTAGAAGATAGTGAGTAGTAGGGAGTGAGTAGTAGAGAGAGAGTAGTAGAGAGTAGTAGAGTAGTAGAGATCGAGTAGTAGAGAGTGAGTATTTGAGAGTAGTGGAGTAGGAGAGAGTAAGTAGCAGAGAGTAATCGAGAATATTCCAAAGTTTGGCACAGCACCACTTGCACAATAAGTCCAATCAAATCATATCACTTAGAGTCCTTATTGAGGCGCTGAATCTTGGTGTATATTCAAATGCTTTTATTTTCCTTAAGTTTATGTACCACAGCCAGCCGAAATGTTTCGTTCTGTACAACAGAACTTCTTCAGGGCGTTCTTATTTCCTTCAAGTTATGTCGGTATCCTGTTGTCATATAACTAGATATTTCTTCCAAATGTTAGACGAGACGTAAGTACATTCTTATTCAAAGTGACTAGGTATCAATTTTACCCACACAATTTGGGCAGACTTGAGTAATTTATAGCATCCTCAAAGTCAGTCTTTCAAAAATTCCAAAGTATAGGACATGATAATCCAAATCCAAATGTTTCTCAAGAAAAGTCATTTTCAATCGTTTGGAATATCGGTGTTTGGGCAGATATGACCCAGGGACCCCCAGTATGCAAGGGGAATTAGTCCCCCCTCTGCAAATGCACCAGTGGCCTGCGTTGCAGAGAGGTGTAAAAAGGGGCATAGCCTCATTACACCTCTGTGCAATGGAGCCCCCTGGCGCATGCTGGAGGTACCAGGTGGGCTAGTTGGCCCCCAGGGACCCCTAGTATGCAAGGGGAATTAGTTCCCCCTCTTCAAACATGCACGGGGGCTGCGTTGCAGAGGTGTAAAAAAGGGTGTGGCCTCATTACACCTCTCTGCAATGCAGCCCCCCTGGCGCATACTGGTGGCTCCTGGTGGCCTGGTGGTCCCCAGGGACCCCCAGTATGCAAGGGGAATTAGTTCCCCCTCTGCAAACGCGGCAGGGGGCTGCGTTGCAGAGAGGTGTAACAAGGGGCATAGCCTCATTACACCTCTGCAATGCAGCCCCCTGGCGCATACTGGAGGTTCCAGGTGGGCTAGTTGGCCCCAAGGGACCCCCAGTACGCAAGGGGAATTAGTTCCCCCTCTTCAAACATGCACGGGGGCTGCGTTGCAGAGAGGTGTAAAAATGGGCGTGGCTTCTTTACAGCTCTCTGCAATGCAGTCCCCTGGCGCATACTGGAGATTCCTGGTGGGCTTTCAGGTCTTATATAGTTAGGAATTAGCATTAAAAAAACCTTTGAAATTCACTGAAAAAAACATAGGTTGAAGGCCTTATATAGTTAGGAATTAGCATTTAAAAAACCTATGAAATTCACTGAAAAAAACATAGGTTTCAGACCAGTTATAGTTAGGAATTAGCATTTAAAAAACCTATTAAATTCACTGAAAAAACCATAGGTTTGCCTCCAGTTATAGTTAGCTGGAAATTTTACTGACATAAAACCATTGAAACTCCCACGTTATGGGGCAAGATGGCCGCCGAGACGCCGTAGGGGATAGTCGCACCCATGCTCTGCTCCTGATGACAGATTTGATGGAATATGAAGTGCACACCCTGGTTGCAACTTTTGGGCTTAACAAAATAATTTTCCTATCATACTAATGCAAAGAAATGAAACACTAATGCCTTGGTGAACTAAACCTAATCTGGTCCGGCTGGCATTAAGGAGGTTATTAGAGTAAATAATAGTAACCCAGCCATTGACCTTCAGCGCCTGTGGATTGAGATGCTTGGAGCATTATCCGACTGGCCAGCGCTGTTAAAAGACTTCCCTCAAGTCGAGAACCGGATTAAAGGAAAAACTCTGTTTGAATCTATTGCTGCTTTAATCACAAGGTCCTATCAGACAGAGCGCACATACTTTTCAAGAATAATGGCTCCTAAACTTCTTCGATCGACCAAGAAACCCTTTGACCTGACTGCCTCCGGGAATGAGGAAGAAGAAGCACCCTTAAATGGCCCTGGAGCTCTAGCCTGCAATCTTAGAGCTAAATCAAGATCAAAAGCACAGCTGAGGCGAGAAGCGGCAAAAGAGGCTAAAACACGGAAGTTACGGGAGAAAGACACGGAAAAAAAGAAAAATGCGGCGCTAGCTCGATCAGCCAAGAGAAATACTGAGATACAGTCTGCTGCCGGCGAAATGGTGGGAAGAGAGGCAGCGTTTCGGCAAACCACGATTGTGGAGTCTTTTTTACCTGCAGTAGGAGCTGTAACGAGCACCCAGCCGGCAACGCAGCGGACCTTCACTGTCCCAACGCTAACAACGCTGTGTGGAGAGAAGCAGAATCCCACACGTATGGAGAGGGCTGGAGCCGCCGGAGCCGCCGGGAGCACAGGCAGCATGTCAGAGCCTCCCAGTCAAAATGAAGTTACAGATCCCGCAGGAGCAACCGCCTCTTCTACAGTCACGGCAGGGGGCGGGGATGAATGTTTAAAGGGCCAGGAGCCATTTGGTGTTCCAATTGAAGATAAAGACAAGACGGCAGATTTATCTTTAGAAACAGTCAAGGGAATTGATACTGAGATGAATGTGAGGATTGCCCATCCTGGAGATAATGAGAGAACCAATGAGAATGCAGATGAACAGCCGATTATAGGTATCGGATAAGGAGATAGCAACCTCACAGGAGGTAATCGGCTCTACTTTTGAAAATAGAAGTAATAAGAATGTAATGAATGCGCAAAATATTTCTGAATCTACTTTGGCATCACCTGGTGAGGAGATATTTTTTACTGGAAACGACGAGGTGGATGATGAAGAGGATGAGGATGATGGGAGTGAATACAGTAGCTCTGCTCGAGAATCTCCATCAGATTCAGATTCGGAACTGGGCACTTCAGTGGACTCTGTAGCAGGCTCAGGTACAGAAACCAATCTATCTAAATCTGATAGTGTCTCAGTTACCTCTGGCAGTGATACAGAATCTATAGAGCAAGAGACAGCTCAGAACGTTATAAAAACAAAACCAAAAAACGCTTCTAAAGAGGTGAAGAAAACTGTGACGGACAACAACTCTATACATAAGGGTAAGGTTAAAAACAACAATCCCAGGCAAAAGAATCAAGCTAGAGCGCCTCGTAGAAGGCATGTGAAAACAGTTGTAAAAAAGCTTGTTTGGGACAATACAGTAGAGAGCGGAGTACCTCAGTCTGGGGAACCTGTGAGTACAGAAACAGGCACTCATGAGGTCAGCCCTCAGGGAGCCGAGGGAGGCTCTGAAGGAGGTGCCTCAAATTTCGAAGTTCTATTCTCTACCTTAAAACAAATACAAAGCGAGGCTCGTGCTGAGAGTCAGAGAGCAAGTAGGAGGGCCAGACACGCAAATAAATAAATACAATCTTCTCTCCACAAGGTGAACAAAATGTATGAAGAAATGGTGGGGAGAGTATCTGAGATAGAGGCTAGAACGGGGAAACTCGAAGATGACTTTCTTCAAAATGCAAGATGCTAGCAGAGATCATGACAAGACAACAGCGGACATGCTTTGGAAGCTAGAGGACTTTGAAAATAGACAAAGGCGGAACAATGTCAGATTAATTGGAATCCAAGAGGGAAAAGAGGGAGGGGACGTGCGGGGGTTTGTCATTGAATTGTTGAAAGGTGCACTACCCGAGCTGGCTTCATGGGATTGGGAACATGAGGTACAAAGAGCGCATCGATTCCCGCTGACGAAAAGAGACACAGGGTAAGCCCCACGCAATACTGCTATATGTCGGGAATTTCCTCCTGCGTGAAGAGATAATCAGCAAGGCAAAGCCTCAGTCTAAACGTTCCTATAAGGATATTGCATTGTTTGCTCGCCCTGATTTCTGCCATACCACCGTAGAAAGAAGGTGGCGGATGAGGCAACTTATTACCCCATTCCAAAACATAGGGTGTGAGGCTTACCTAATGTTCCCCGCGCGCCTAAAAATTGGTCTAGATGGAAATTTTAGAGTTTTTTACACTGAAATTATGGCGCAAGATTATCTCAGCTTTCTGCGAGAAAACAAAGGTCATCAAAAGTCTTATCATAAGGTCCCTGAGGGTCAAGACTCACAAGCTGTGACTATCAGAAATATACCCCGTAAAAAGTAAAAATAGGGGACAGTGTAATAACGTTATGGAAAAAGCAGCTTGTTAGTAAGAGTTAGATTTTCTAGAAATTTGAGTGAAGATTGTATATTCACATGTACTGTTCTTTTTTATTTCTCTCTCTTTTCCCTTTCCCCCTTTTTTTTTTCTTTCTGAAGTTTGTAGTTATGTTTAAAATCGCTGATATGTTGATACATTGTTGCTTAAACAGGTATTAGTAGCTAAAAATTGGTAGATAGAGATTAAGCTTAATTTTCTTTTTTTTAGGTGGAGCACTTTGAGTGACATGTATGATTAAGGAAAATCAGGGGGGGGAGAGGGTGAGACATCCCGTTGGCAAGCGTCGGCCAGACATAGGTCTTATGGACCTATTTGCCCGTAGGGGGGGTGGGTTCCTGAGGGAGGGCTTACTGGGGGGGGAGGGAGAGCACAAGGGTAGGGCACAATGGTTTCAAAATACATTGGGATCATGAAGGGCACATTCTGAAACAGGATTATGAGCAGTATGGTTGTAAGGAAGGGAATATGGAAACTAAAAACTGTGTAATATGTGTAATAGATGTAACAGAGAGCAAACCTAATAATGTAAGAAATACAAGTGAACAGGTAGCTAACTGCCCCGGAGAATCTAGATATGACTCTTAGATTTGTAACATGGAATGTGTGCGGCTTAAATGATGTCCAAAAGAGACAAAAGATAGGTATCCGATTGCATCAGATGAATGTAGATTTCATATTCCTGCAAGAGACACACATAATGAGTACTCAGGAGTATTGTCTCAATCAGTTGGGGTTTCATCTAATAGCAAGATCCAAACAAGGTGCAAAAAATAGAGGGGTCGCTATCCTGTCAAGGAGTAAAAATCTGATAACAGGGAAGAAATTAGAGGACAAATGAGGAAGGTGGGCTATGACGGAGATCTTGATAGAAGGTGTATGGACAACGCTAGTGGCAGTTTACGGATCAACGCAGGATGATCCGGAAAAAATACAGTTTTTAGACTCTGAGTTAGCTGCTTGGCCCCCACAGGTTATCATAGGAGGATACCTGAACATTAATGGGGCAGAGGGATTGGGAACAGGACAGATTAGGAGTTATAAAGGACGGAAGAAAAGAGTACATAAGGCCCTGGTGGATCTTTTGGTGAATAATAATCTGAATGATGTTTGGGGTACAATTAGATCAGAACAAAAAGGATATACATATTATTCTGCACCACATCAAATTTGTGTCAGATTAGACTATTTTATGATTTCTAACAATTTAATGACAAGGGTCAAGATTGATAGGCTCCCAAGAATTCTCAGCGATCACAATCCATTAGTATTGACGATGAAACTAGAAGGAGGAATAAGAATTAATCGGGTTTGGACATTCGAAAGAAGGCTTCTTTTAGATGATGATTATATATCACATATGTCAAAATGGATTAGTGAGTTCTTTGAAAACAACAGAGGAAGTGCTCCGGTGGGAGTCATATGGGATGTTTTTAAGGCGGGTGTTCGTGGTGAAACATGTAGCTATAGTGCTTACAAACGAAAAGTAGAAGGGCTTCGACAAAGGGAGTTAGAGAGAGCTGTGTCAGAGGCAGAAGAACAACTTAATAACTGTGTTATTAGAGGTGAACCAGCTGAACAATATACTATAGATCTAATAAAAGTAAAAAGTGAAGCTGAAGAAGAATTGGCGAAAAAGGCGGCAGTATATTACACAATCAGAAGGGAGAAGTGTTATGAATATAACGAAAAAGTTGGGCATGTTCTCGCCATGCGCACCAGACAGATAGCGGCAGATGGGACTGTTAGGGAAATTAGGGATGAAAATGGCAATTTGCATTCAGACTCTGAAGAAATTAGGGAAGTGTTCAGGAAATTCTACCAGACATTATATGATCATCAGCATCCTTGTGGCAACGAAGAGATTAGGGAATATCTTGAGAATATCCCAACCGAGAGGGTCTCTGATGAAGATGCAGAAGGACTAGAAAATCAGTTAGACACCAATGAGATTAAAGAAGCTATGTGTAATCTTCCTTCAGGAAAGGCAGCTGGCCCGGACCAGATACCTTTAGAGTTTTATAAAACTTTCTGAGGAATGCTGGGTCAAGAGTTAAGTAAAACGATCCAAGCTGCTCAGCTGGGTGAGTCTATTCCAAAGTCTTGGGGGGGGTGCGGATATCGTTTTAATTTAAAAAAAAAAGGAAAGCCACCTATTGAGCCTGGGTCATATCGTCCGATTACATTAATGAATAACGACACTAAAATATATTCGAAAGCCCTGGCAACGAGATTTGCTCGAGTGATAGGTGCCTTAGTCAGCTGCAATCAACACGGTTTTATTCCCGGAAGAGGAACAACCCATCACACCCGGAAAGTTATAACTTTGTTCGATGCCGCCGAGGTCACAGGAGATCCGATGGCAGTAATGTTGCTGGATGCTGAAAAAGCATTCGATCGGGTCTCCTGGGACTATTTGTGGCATACTTTAGTAAGAGCTGGATTTAAGGGTGGTTTTATAAAAGCTTTACAGACCCTGTACAAGGAACCGGTCGCAGCTTTAAGAGTCAATGGGAGCATCACGGGACAATTTATGATTAAAAGAGGTACACGGCAGGGATGCCCATGTTCCCCTTTATTATTTGCCATGTATATGGATCCATTGATTCGTAAGTTAGATCTATGTCCAGAGATAACTCCGTTACCTACATTGTTGGGACCCTGTAAGATACTCGCCTACGCTGATGACGTGGCAGTGATAACACCAAACCCCACTGAGGCAACTGAATTAATAGAAGAAGAGGCTCGTAGATTTGAACAGGTATCGGGGTATGCCCTAAATGCTTCAAAGACCCAGATTATTAAAAATTCAGCGACCATATGTGACGATAATCGAGTGGTTCAGGCAGGGACCTATCTAGGAATAAATATTTCAGCTGACATAAATAATTTGGTGGAAAAAAATATTGTCCCAATAATAAATAAAACAAAGAAAGACCTGGACCGGTATGAGAATTTACATCTATCGTTAGTAGGCCGAGTCAACATCATCAAAATGATGGTGTTGCCAAAATTTTTGTATATCTTTAGGGCAGTACCACTTTTATTTGATAACAAATGGTTTAAATATGTGAGCAAATGATTAATCGGTTCATATGGGCGAGAGGAAAGACACACAGGGCATTGAAATACATGTCACTCCCGCGGGAGCGAGGGGGTTGGTCTCTACCGGATCTAAAATTGTACTATTGGGCTGCTGCATTCCAAAACATGTTGGGATTGGTTGGGGGGCTGAGGTGGATGGATGGGATAATATTGTTTCACTTGCTATCTATGGTTTGGTTTTGGGTAAAAATGCGGAAAATGTTTTTTTGAGATTTACTGAGGAAAGTTATTACAAAAGAACACGGTTTAAGACTATAATGGCTGCTTATAACATATGGAAAGGAATATCGAAAAAGTTAGGAATTGGGAAATATAATGCTTATACCAAGTTTAAAAATAACCCTTCTTTACCTAGTATGGTTTTTTCAGGAGTTGTATTCCAAGATTGGGAGAGGCGGGGGATAAGAAAGATTGGAGATATCCAGGGAACCCATGGTATATTACAATTTGCAGAATTACAGAATAGATATACTTTAAATACAAAGCATTTCTTTAAATATCTCCAAATAAGAAGTTGTATATCAAACAAAAAAGAAGATGGCTCCGACTGTACTATAAAGAGACTTTATTTGGAAATGACAAAACTAAAGAAAGATGATTTGGAGAAATGGATAAATAAGTGGTCTGCAGATTTGGATATAGCTAGGGATATCTTTTCGGAGTCATTAGAAATGGGAGGAAAATTGTTGTGCTCATCATCTCTACAGGCTCAACATTACAAGATTCTATATCATCTGTATTATACACCTGGAAAAATTGCTCAATGGGGGGGTCTCTCGGGAACTACCTGTTTTAGGTGTGGTAGTGCGGAGGCGGATTTGATACATATCTTTTCACTCTGCCCACAATTAGATGGAGTAAAACAGGACATTGGGAATTTTCTTCAGAATGTATTATCAACTACAATAGAATTAAATCCAGCTGTAATGTTACTAGGAGTTAGTCCCGAGGGACATGTGAATAATGAAAACTTTTTATTTGTCGTAATGGCTATTTTCAGATTGCTAGTGGCCTCGGCATGGCTTGATCCTAATCCCCCCACATATCATCAATGGTTGGGCAAGGTATTATCAATAAAAAAATTGGAATCTGCTATATATGCTAGGAAGGGGAAAAAGGGTAAGAAACTTGGTATGCAAATATGGGATCCTCTCATTCGGTGGAAGCAAGGTTCAGATCATTGATCATTGATCACTGGGGGGGGGGGGAATGGAGAATGTATTGTATTGTATGGAATTCCTTGTCTATATTGTTTATATTGTTTATTTTGGAACAACTATGTATGATTGGTACTTTATACCTTTATATTCCTGTTGTATATATGAATGTGTGTTCTACCATTATGAATTCTATTGTGCCCTGCTCATGTTTTAAGGGGGAAAAAAAGGGGGGAAAAATTCCTCAATAAAAATATTTTTTAAAAAAAAGAAATTCCCACGTTATAGTTAGTTGGACTCACTATAATTTGCGCGCCTGCAATGCACTGCTGATGACGTCACATATTACATCACTCATGACATGGTCAGTGACATCACTCATGACATCACTGATGACACCATCCTTGTGACAGAGTGACAGACCTCCTTTCAGTGTAATGTAACCCTTGAAACACATATTCAAAAATAGAAACTAAAATTTTCAAAAAAATAGAGATACCCATACCAGTTACAACAACCAATTCAGTAATACCACCATTTATATACACATCCACTCATTCACCAACAGTTCTATATAGTCAGTCATACATATATTCACTTAATATATGTAGTGAAACACCTATACATCCTGTTACACACCAACAGTCATCCAAAAGTTACTCACACACATAATCACACACGCAAATAAACTATTGAACATCCATTTATTTGCATATACAGCTATACACACACTACCACCTTACGTCTAAGGAAACTTACACATAATTACTCTCTTAAACAATCACTTATAGAAACACATACTTATTTGAACAAGAACTCTTTCAATCTCACATATACTCACTTATATACATCAATACTCACATATACTAGATTAAAACATATGTAGTTACTGATAATGACACTAGTGAGACAGTCATTCACTCACTAACACACACATATACACACTCATCCACCCATACAGTCCTGCACATATGCTGTCTTCAAAACACATACAAACAGTGAGTCAGTCATTGATGCATCTATGTGCTAAGTAACGCCCCACCAAACCATACAGACACTCATACTGATACTAAAAAAAATCTAATAACCCATATACACACACATGTAGCTACTCACCAACCCATGCAGCCACTTATACACAAAGTGAAACACTGATACAAACATTTAAATATTTAAACAATACTTGCTAATATATGTATTTACTAAGATACACTTAATAAGCCAGTTAATCAATCAATTTTTTTTCAAAAAACATCCATTAAGACACTTATTTAAACATTTATTCTTCCATCGACCTTTACATATACATATATAAAACATATTTATTTTTCAGAAAGACACACATTCACTGGATGGTGTCAGCAGTGATGTCATGAGTGATGTCACTGACCATGTCATGAGTGATGTAATATGTGACGTCATCAGCAGTGCATTGCAGGCGCGCAAGTTAAAGTGAGTGATTTCTTCGCAAATATATATATATATATATATATATATATATATATATATATATATATATATATATATATATATATATCTATGGAAGAAAGAGTTGCCCCAAGGTGGGCATGCACTTACGGGTAGGAATTAATGCCACCGCAAGGGCGCGAGCCGCGAACAAAGTCCTTTTCCTGCCAGACGCGTTTCGGGCCAACGCCCTCTTCAGTGGCAGACCATGTGACATGACGGCAAATGGCAAACACCAGTAAATACCCACAGTACTTATACGCAGGTGTAGCACCTGAAGCAATGCTTTCTGGGACTGGTAGTTTATAAGTAGAACCCAAGTGGGTCGCCGCCGCCATTCACATGAGGCAGCTGTGGACCCGCATTTGTTCGCGGCTCGCGCCCTTGCGGTGGCATTAATTCCTACCCGTAAGTGCATTCCCACCTTGGGGCAACTCTTTCTTCCATTTGTTAGCGGCCAGCCCGGTCGCGGGTTTGCACTACCGTGGACAAAATGCGGGTCCACAGCTGCCTCATTTGGGCAGCGTATTGTGGTACGGGAGGTGCCTTTTACTTGCGGGGTGCTTGCGGGGACATTGGCAATCCTTTTAATACTTTTTTACATGTGAATGGCGGCGGCGACCCACTTGGGTTCTACTTATAAACTACCAGTCCCAGAAAGCATTGCTTCAGGTGCTACACCTGCGTATAAGTACTGTGGGTATTTACTGGTGTTTGCCGTTTGCCGTCATGTCACATGGTCTGCCACTGAAGAGGGCGTTTGCCCGAAACGCGTCTGGCAGGAAAAGGACTTTGTTCGCGGCTTGCGCCCTTGCGGTGGCATTAATTCCTACCCGTAAGTGCATTCCCACCTTGGGGCAACTCTTTCTTCTATATATATATATATATATATATATTTGCGAAGAAGCAAGAACATATTTATGGAAAGACACAATCTGTGTTTTAATATGTATTTCGGCTCAAAATTATGACTCTTCTGAAAAAGTGTCTTTACTCTTAACGTTCAGAAAATATCGAAAAGTCAGTTTGCAGAGAAATTATGAGTATTCACCTTCATTGTATTATATGTTTAATTACTTTTTAGTATACCTGTTCTATATTTTATCATTATAGAGATGAAAGAACTATATATGTGATTGTAATATTTTAATTACCTATGCATGGTAAAAAAAATGATTTGAAGACAACTTTTTATATATTATTTTTTTTCCTACAAAATCCATAGCATGTTTTGCTTTTTTGCCTTTAACATAGAGGTGAATATATTTCCAAACGAGAGTTCACTGTTAAAAAAACTAAAAACAAAAAAACATTTCGGCCTAATTTAGAGTTCGGTGGACGGGCACTCTGTCACAAAACTTGACAGATATCCTGCCTGCCTTTTTACGAGTGTATTATAGTTTAATGCATCTATATTATTAGGGCTGTATTATAACCTAATACAGCGAACGAGATAAACATGACAGAGTACCAATCTGTCATATTGTAAATCAGCCCATTTGATTTTCCCTTGTGCACCTACAGTTATGAGATATGAGTTGGCAAAATGAATCTAATATTTTGAAGGTAAATGTCAGGGATACATCACACTCAAAGAACAAGTATTTTGCACCAATTTGTCCCTCTTTCAAGGCTGAAAAACGTCGGACTACAGAAAATGAGCAAACACCAATCTCCATACGCCTCTCTATACTTGCTGATCATTTTACTGTGTTTTTAACACAACAAACTTAAGAGTCAAAAAGAGTCAAAAATGTTACCTTGTAATTCAATGACATATGCTGCAGGGAGGGCAACCGATAATGTCTAAAAGAACACGAGCACTATCACAAAAGATTTTGAACAGGTTTGTTTGGTGCAACAACAATTTACCATCATATTGTGAAAGCGGGTATGTGGAAGCAATAAGGAGCAGCAATGACCTTAGTGTGTATTGATTGTGTTACATTGTAAGGGGGTATGTTGCTTTTGAAATTTTGTATTTTTGTGCTGCATTTCTGCATAGCGTTGTTGATCTCTTTTACTGTGGCTTTTGTTCCTTCTGTTTTGACTGTTTTGCACCTATTATGTTTTTATTTTGCTTTGTGTTACGTTTTTGTATTATACCCTCTAATTACTTCGGAGATGTCAATAATTGATGTTATATTTCGAACTTGAAGTCGCACATGCCTTTATAGTTACAATGACTACCAACTATATATCACTGTTAAAAGTGGTAGAAAAACGCTGATGTGCCTCTTCAACTGTTAAAGACACCAGGCAGCTAAATACTGTGGTAGAGATAAGGGGCCAGATCAAAAACCATTTTTGATTAGCGCTCTTTCATATCCTTGTGGTTAATTGAGTGATTAAGTGGTGCAAGTGAACCCCTTTTGCCATTGCATTATGAAAGCAGGTTTCTGGAGGTGGGAACGTGTGACAAGAATGTTTGTACAGAACTGTTGGATGACACTTTGTTGTGGTGGGGATATTCCTTTTTATTGTTTGTTGTGCTGCTGTGCATTTGTAGTGCATTCTGCAATGTCATTTTGTGTTCCACTACGACTCTTGTATGGCCTTCGGTTTAGTTGCATTGTGCCCTGTTATGTTTTATTTGTGTTGGTATGTTGCTTTTTGGATGTAAGTTTTCCCTGTTGAGTTGTTTACTTTACATATGTCAAAAATGCATCTACATTTCCAGCCAAAAGTATTAAATACTTTCCAAGTTCCAGTGACAAGCAGCCAAATACCACTGTCTAGAGTGGTAAAATAGCACTGTTCCAGCTCTACACTCAGTCAGTCAAAGCTTAGTGCTCCCAAAACTCACTTAACGTGATACGGTCCCATTTTCTTCATAGTTTTACCATTATCTGTTTAGTATTTATTAACTGAAGAACTTGCCTTCTTTTACTATATTTTTCTGCTTTTGATTCTTGGGAATAGAATTCACTCTTTGCTACCATCTCTGCCCTGCTTTAAGACGCCATTTTGGGGAAGTCAGTGGTTTAGTCATTTACTGGCGGAGGAGGTGACTGTGAGGGTGTTAAATGCTAATAGGTCGAATCGCAGCACAGATGCACATAGGATCCGAGCAGTGAGCATTCCGCTGGGGCACCGACGATGCACCAAAGGCAAGCCCATTTACTCCCGTCCACGTCCGTTCCATGTCCTGAGCCAGCCATGAAGCCAGTTACAACCCAGCCATCTTTGCTCTTTCACCTACTTTCCAGTGACAACAAGAGGGTAGGTAAGAGCTTGCACGGTAGGCCCAAAATTTGATTTAGTAAAAGTGCTGGGACCTATATCTTGCTTAATTTGGAAACAAACTTTTAGTTTCTCACACAATAACTCCTCTCCCCTTGAGAAGAATGAGCAAGAAGTATAGTCAGTTAAATCAAATAGTTTTTAACTTAAATCTGGGTTACTGGGCAGTCTCAAAAATGTTCGCTCCCCTTCACACATTTTTGGATATCTATAATCTGTTAATTGATTAAAACTTGGATATTTTGTTTCTTACTGACAATTGGCTAAATTAATTCTCTACCCCTGCTATACCAAATGTGATTCCAATTGGTCACTCAATACATCACTTTGATAGAAAGGGAGCAAAAGGTGGGGCCTGGCAATCGTTATTTGCAACTTACTGGACTGTTTGGTGTTTCACACATATAAATTGGAATGAGTAGAAAGTGTGGGTTTTTGTTTTAAGGCATCCCAGCATGGTTCCTTTTCTGTTATATTAGTACATTGTCCTCCTAGACCAATTTCTTTGTTCCTTAATTCACTGCTACACAATGTAACTCGAGGTTGAGTGCGCTACAAGGGCGTAGGCGCATCCCGGCTGTCGGGCACACTTGTGTGGTTCGTTATATATAACAGACTCCAAAACAGTTCAATAAAACGTTCAGAAAAAGTTAGTTGATTTGCTGTGTTTTATTTGAAGTATATCATTTCCAAGTTTGTATATTTTTCATTTAAAACATCACGTTGTATGTTTTTGTCGACATAGCCAAAATTAATCAGAAATGCTCCAATGCATTTCGGACTCAAAGAGTCCTTTCTCAAGGAGCGCTGCAAAGATGAACAAAATATGAACTCAAATCAATAGAGGTGCCATGAATACAATAAAATCATACATTACAATAAGCATTGATGCATGCTTGATTCAACCGTGTGCGTCCACCTTTGTGCAAGTGTATTACCGTGTCCGGTCAGATTTCAACGGAGTGTATGGCCCAAGAGGAAACTATATCCATGCGTAATATAAACAGTAATGTAATGAGTAAAGTGCAGGGTGAAGGTTGGTGAGAAAAGTCGGGAGAGGCGGCGAGCCGCCAGAGTTTAAAAAAGAGGGGGGTGACGGAAGGTGAAAGGAATGGGTGAAAAGGAGCGGTTGCTCGTGAAAAGCGAGGCTTTCGTGATAGTTTACTGTTCAATGTTGGCTCTGGGAAAACATAACGGAAAGATACCGTTAGATTGAGGATCTCAATTGCGAAGTCTCCAAGATTAACAGGAGCTTCAACAAACTCTCATCAATACAAATCAATGAGGGCGAAGAATTGATACTATGTACAGCCGATGTCAAGAGTTTATATACCTCAATTCCCCATGAAGGTGGGATTGATGCAGTAGAACAAGCCTTACTTCAATCCGACATTAACGACTCCTTGAAAACTTTCATCCTGGAACTCATGATATTCACTTTATATCATAGCTACTTCTCATTCGATCATCAATGGTACTTACAGATGTCCGGCATGGCTATGGGCAATTGCGCTGCTCCAACATATGCAAATATCTACATGGGGAATTTTGAACTCAACAATATCCACATGAACAAAAACTGGACTGACAATTTAAAACTTTACGTGCGTTACATCGACAACTTGTTCTTCATTTGGAAAGATTCTCGAGAAAATTTAGAACTCGCACTCATAGATTTGAATTCAAAAGATGATCGAATTGAATTCAACTGGAATATCAACAATCAGGAAATAGCATTTTTGGACGTACTCGTTAAAATCACCCCCAATGGCATTCAGACAGACCTCTTTCGTAAACCCACGGATCAGAATAACGCTCTATTATATAGCAGCTTTCATCAAAATTCCTTGAAAAGACACTTACCATTCAGCCAAATGCTAAGAGTAACACGCATTGTACCTGACCCCGACACCAGAACCTCTCAAATCAAAACCATGGCATCAAGATTCCTCAACAGAGGTTATCCTGAGGAAGTAATCAATGAAGCAATTAAAAGAACATCTTCAATCTCCCGTTCAGAAGCCCTTAAAAGCACTATGAAGACTGACAATCAAAGAATGGCTCTAGTTTCTAGATACTCGACATCCAGTAAACCTTTCAAGAATATTATCTTAAAACATTGGCGCATTCTATCTTCCGAACCAGACTTTGGGGACCTATTCAAGGAACCTCCGATCTTCGCTTATACCCGCCCAATGAACATTAAAGAGATTCTGTCAAAAACTACTGCGGCACCCGTGAGACACACGGGTACACGCCCCTGCCACCACTGTAATAACTGCAACAACATAATCCGAGGAAGCAGTATCAACCACCCGATGAGAGGATTCAACATCAAATTGAATGTAGATGCCACATGCGATTCCGCAAATCTATATATCTTCTCAAATGTCCTTGCGGAAAAATCTATGTTGGAAAAACCACTAGGAAAATAAAAACTCGTTTGAATGAGCACAAGTCCAACATCCGCACCAGAAACATTAAATCCAGCGTAGCAACTCATTTTAATGAAGCCAACCATAATGTAGCTCAACTCAAATTTTTGGTTCTTGAAACTGTCCCAATTATTGAGGGAAGAGATGTCAACAAGACACTCCTACAAAGGGAGACGTCATGGATCTATAGACTTCAATCACTGAAAACCTTTTGGTCTCAATGACCGGACTGAACTAAGTTGTTATTTATAGTACCCTCTGGGTACATTGTTGATACATTGTATCTCAATTCTGCTTGTTCTGTTTATACTGTGAATACACTGTGTCACCTTACATGTTTACACTACACTCCAAGATGGCCGCTCTTTTCACCTCCACCCTCCCAGTCCTTTGTCCGTTTTCTCCATTCTTTAATCTCCCCTCAGAACTCCGTGTTCACTATGCGAAGTTCCCAGAACCTGAACACAGTCTCTGTTGACCCGCTATACCCGTCTTCAACACCGCAAGTAAGTCATGCTTTGAAACTCCTGTTAATCTTGGAGACTTCGCAATTGAGATCCTCAATCTAACGGTATCTTTCCGTTATGTTTTCCCAGAGCCAACATTGAACAGTAAACTATCACGTAAGCCTCGCTTTGCACGAGCAACCGCTCCTTTTCACCCATTCCTTTCACCTTCCGTCACCCCCCTCTTTTTTAAACTCTGGCGGCTCACCGCCTCTCCCGACTTTTCTCACCAACCTTCACCCTGCACTTTACTCATTACGTTACTGTTTATATTACGCATGGATATAGTTTCATCTTAGGCCATACACTCTGTTGAAATCTGACCGGACACGGTAATACACTTGCACAAAGGTGGACGCACACGGTTGAATCAAGTATGCATCAATGCTTATTGTAATGTATGATTTTATTGTATTCATGGCACCTCTATTGATTTGAGTTCATATTGTGTTCATCTTTGCAGCGCTCCTTGAGAAAGGACTCTTTGAGTCCGAAATGCATTGGAGCATTTCTGATTAATTTTGGCTATGTCGACAAAAACATACAACGTGATGTTTTACATGAAAAATATACAAACTTGGAAATGATATACTTCAAATAAAACACAGAAAATCAACTAACTTTTTCTGAACGTTTTATTGAACTGTTTTGGAGTCTGTTATATACAACGAACCACACAAGTGTGCCCGACAGCAGGGATGCGCCTACGCCCTTGTAGCGCACTCAACCTCGTAAACATTTGGACGCATTAGGACAGTTGTGTCACCTGCAGGAGCACCTTCATCTTCCCTAAAACCAACACCAACCATTTGAATTAAAACCACCTCAAAATACACGCTGTGCGCAGTGCCAACTCCTTTATTTTTGGAGACAATGTAACTCCCCATTAGCTACATATGCAAAATTCACAGTTTTAGATGATTTTCATTCTCACGTCGATGATGACAACAAGTCCTCAGCTAGGACCCATTACTGATTATTTAGCTACCCTTAATCTTTCACAATTGGTAACTGGTTCCATTATTTTATTATGTATTTATTTAAGAGTTTTATATAGTGCTGGCCAGACCCGAAGGTTTCCGGATCGCTTTACAGCATTTGTCACGTGGAAAGCATAGTATCACAGTAGTATATACACTGACTCATGACGCATCTCAATATATATCGCCATGAAAGAAACATTGACTCATGACGAGATTAGTTCAGGGAGGTGGCAATAGAGGAGGAAGTCTGGAGAGGAGGGAGGACAGTGACAATGAAGTCTTAATGTCAACGTGTCTGTGTGCTGCTGTGGACCGGCTTCTGCAGTTGGGCGGTAGCCATCCATTCGGGAGAGATCGGTTGAGGAAGAGGTCTTTGAGCTGCATTTTTAAATTGAAAAAGGAGGAGGTGGTCCTGATATGGAATGGGATGGAGTTCTAGATTTTGGACGCATTTCCTGAGAAGGATCAAGATGTAGTTTTATGTTTGCGAGTTTTCGGAGGGATGAGGAGTAGAGTGTTGGTACTTCTGAGCCTCGTTGTCTGTCTGGCCTTCTGTAGTTTGGAGGCCAGGTAGGCAGGTTTCCCTGTGTGTAGAGCTTTATGAGTGAGGAAGGCTGTTCTGAAGATGACACGCATTTCGATTGGGAGCCATTTTATCTCTTCGAGTGCAGGCGAGATGTGTTCATAGTTCGTTACTCCGGTGACCATTCTGGCAGCTGTGTTCAAAGTTGATCTGAGGGGAGCTAGGTGAGATTGTGCTGATCCAGTGAGGGTTGCATTCCCGTAGTCCAGCCTGGACAACACCAATGATTGAGTAGCTTGTTTGAGGTTTTTAGGAGGGATAAAGGGTTTTATTTTGTTGAGTAGTTTAAGGTTGAGGAAGATGCTCTTTGCAGTGTTTTTGATTTGTTAGATCATGTCTAATTTTGGGTCCAGAGTGATTCCCAGCGGTTTTACAGAGTCGGCCGGGGTGAGGTAGCAGTTAAGAGCATCAATAGCTTTTAGTCATTCTGTGATGTGGTGTTCTTCTCCTTGTTGGAAATGAGGAGGATTTTCGTCTTGTCTTGGTTTAGTTTCAGGTGGTCGAGTGATAGCCAGTGTTGGACTTCTCTTAGAGTGTCATTCAGTCTCTGAATGTCATCAATGGAGGAGGTTTCCAGATAGATCTGCGTATCCTCTGCAGAGAGGTGGAAGGGAATTTTGCTGTTTTTTATTACGGTGGAGAGGGGTTCAATATAGATGTTGAAAAGTTGTGGGAAGGAACTGATCCTTGAGGGACACCCCTGCTAACGAGGAGTAGGTTTAGTTTTTACTAATTTCTAATTCCTTGAGGCGGGCACCCCTGAAGTTCCAGTTTGTCTGATTATAAGCTTATTTCTCTAATACTTGCATTAGACCCGATGCAGAACTAGTAGAAGGGGTGAATGACAGGCATACCATATGTACCTGCAATGAGGTAATCTAAAAGACTCTAGCCTCATTCACAACTCACATGCTTTTCTCCACTAATTACAGGGGAAATTGATATGGATTTAGATAATTTTAATATCTGGCCTACTGATGTGCTTGACAACCCAGAACCTCAGAACCTTTTTCATGCTGGACCAGGCCAAAATGCTAGAAAAATGTGTTTCTTGTCAGCTTGTGGACTATTTAGAATCATTCATTTTTTAAAGTCTGTTTTAGACCATGGCATTCTACTACAAAATTAGCTCTCCTGGAAGTTTCTGAATCAATAAAGTTTATGCTAGATGCAGGAAATAATGCACTGTTGATTCTTCTTGAAATTTCGACAGCATTCAACACAATATTGCATGATATCTTTGTAATATTCTGTGTATTATATGTGTATTTTATGCTCATGATATTGCATTTCTATCTATGTGTATTCCCTGTGTTCTGTTACTATGGTTCTTTAGAATGCTGTTATGTTCACTGAGTGCATTCCATGTTGGGAGCACTCTGGCTTTGACCACGACACAACTGGATGGTTGTTCCTTATCTGCTAACTCATTAAACAACCTTTTAATCTACAAACCTGTCTCCCTTGGATTTCTACATAATTTTACTGGCGACGATGCGTGCTCTACATTTGTGATCTCCTTGGGACCCTCTGAGCTGTCTGCCATCAAGTACATTGTGAGAGCCTCATCTCCTCTACTAATCCTGTGCCGGTTTTGAGCTTCAACCCATTCGACAGTTCCAACACCAGACAACATCCGAAGACAGAAGACAGAAGAATCCCACTTCATACCATCTCTGTCTCAACCTGAACTTCGCCAAAAACTGTGAGGTTTTCTATGTCTGTGTGTTTCCCTGCCTGTGAAAGGCGACGTCTTTGGGTTTATTTCATTTTTTTTTTCGAAGCTCTTACTCCGTTTTTTTTTCATTACTTTAACATTTGAGGCCTCTCCGTTCACATCGGCCGTTAACTGTTTATTTTTCAACGACAACACAGAGCCTGCTCGAGCCTTACCTCTCGTGCCCCAGCTTCTCTGTTCCGTCATTCTCCTTCTCAACAGTGTCACTACAGCGTGTTTCAGCAGCGTCACTACAGCGTGTTTCATCATCACGTCTGTTGCGTCATCACGCTTAACGTTGTGGGCTATTGTTTGTGCACTCCGGATTGGTCTCTTCTTGCTTTGGTTTGTGACGTCCACATCTCCTAGCAACCAGTCTTCGCGGACCCTAACAATCTGTCACCGCAGTACGCACTGTTCAAGGTTGTTCAAGCCGTGCTTTGCTGATGCACACAGCTTATCTACCGATCTGTTACCGCATAAACACACAGTTCAGGCCGTGTATCGCTGATACACACAGCTCATCTACCAATCCACGCTGCATGTCCACAACTCACGCTGCGTAACGCTGATGCGCACAGCTCTCACCTATTAAGTAGATATACCTATGGAACTGCAAAAAGTTATTGTTCTCACCTGTTAAAGTCTGGTTTGTAGTGAAGTTATTATTGCTTGTACGCACTGTTCCTCTTTTCTCCCTTATAGCAGGACTACATTTGTGACATTTTGAATTCTCTACAAGTGTGAATCTTTTCCTTCAAGCACTATTATGTTTTCACTATTCATATCAGTTACCACTATCATTTGTTGCCTATAGTGCAATACATTATATTAGCCTTATAGTTACATCTTCAACGTTTGATCATACCTCATTTATGTGCTAATTTTTTTTTTATCTTTCTGGTGTAATTTTCACACTTTGTTATTTATTTACCATTATTCTGGTATCTCAGTTATGTCTACCCTGCAATCCGTTAATCCTCCTCCAGCCTTCTTAGAAACTCCTGGTGAACCTCCTATTAGATGGGAAGTTTGGCATGATGCCTTTGAGAACTACTTAGGAGCCATTGGTGCTTCTAGATTTCGCCCTGAAAGGAAAAAATGCCTTCTCCTACACTCTCTGGGTTTTGAAGGTAGGTCTGTCTTCAAACATCTCCCAGAGTTACCTGTTATCGAGGGTGCTGTGTCTGACGATTACACTGATACTGTTCAAAAACTTAAGACTCGTTTTGACAAACAACCCAACCTAATAGTTCGCAGACACACCTTCTTTAAGAGGAAACAAACTGATTCTGAAGATATTGATACTTATATCTCTATCTTGCGTAGATTAGCCTCTGATTGTAAGTTTGAAAACTTTAATGACCAGCTTATCAGAGATCAATTTGTTTGTCATTGCAAGGATAAGAATATCAGACAAAAGCTATTAGCTATGAGTGATCCTTCCTTAGACGACACCATTAAGTTAGCTAAGAGTGTAGAGACGTCTATGGTTTCCCTCAAAGAACTTGAAGATAAAGTAATTGAACCTATAAATGCTTTAAGTCTGAACTCGTCTTCCAGACTTGTTAAGAGGAGACCTATCTCCAATTTTCCTAAAGGAAAGGCTTCCAATAAGTCAGAGTCTTCGTCCTTCTCTCACATGTGCATTAGGTGCGGCAATCCCTCACATCAAAAAGGTTCTTCTTGTCCTGCTACTAGTGTAGTTTGCAATTACTGTAAAAAGGTAGGACACTTTGCAAAAGTTTGCTTAAAATTGAAAAACAAAAAGATTTTCAACAAACCTGTAGTTGGTGTTGTCGACTCTGATTCTTCCTCAGAATCTGAAATAACCATTGGTGTTGTTACTGATTGCTCAGAAGAAACTATCATTGAAGGTGATCCTGATTCTTGTGTCGATCCTATCATTGACATTGCTGTTGGTAACAAAATTTTGAAACTTCTTGTGGATTCTGGTGCTAAAATCACCATGATTGATAAAGAATTGTTTGATAATACTTGGAATAACTCACAACCCCTTCTTCCTCCAGACCGTGCTCCGGTGTCATACGAAGGAAGGAAAATTAGTCTTCTTGGTTTTTTTGAAGACATTTTGTGTTTTCAGGGGAGGAAGATTAGAGGGAAAATTTATGTGGCAATTAAAGGGCTCAACATTTTGGGCTGGTTTCACCAAGGTCTATTCGGTATGACACTTAAGCCTGGTGCTAAGGAACAAGTTTTTATCGCCACCTGTACTGACTATTTACAAATGTTCAAATGCAAATTTCCTTCTGTTTTCAGTTCAAAATTGGGTAAGATAAAAGGATTTAAACACAAAATTATTGTTAAAGAGGGTTCAACACCTGTTAAGCATAAACTTCGGGGTGTTCCTTTCAGCGTCAGAGACGACTTGAAAAAAGAAATTGAAATGCTGTGTGAGAATGGTGTGATTGAACCTGCAGAGTCCTCTCTTTGGCTTTCGCCTTTAGTCGTAGCTCGCAAAAGGGATGGCAAACTTAGGGTCTGTGTTGACCTTCGCTCTGTCAACAAAGTTATTTGGGTTGATTCTCATCCCCTTCCCCGCATTAATGACCTGTTTGCTGCTACCAAAGGTGCTAAGTTCTTCACCAAGCTGGACTTAGCCAGTGCATACCACCAGGTTGAGCTGCATCCTGACTCCCGTCATCTCACGGCTTTTATCTCTCCCTTAGGCACCTTTCAGTATCGACGGATGCCTTTCGGTTTAGCCTCAGCTGCGTCGGTTTTTCAGCGAGTGATGAGCAATATCTTGGAAGGTGTTAAGGGAGTGACAGTTTTTCAAGATGATGTATTGATTTTTGGCAAGGATGTTTCCTCTCACGATTCTGTTCTTGATAATGTTTTGAGTTTGTTCCAAGATCATGGTGTCGTTCTGAAATTGGAAAAGTGTAAGTTTATGTGTACCGAAGTTGAGTATCTTGGTCACATTTTGACACAAGATGGCATAAAACCTAGACCCGGGCTCTTGGATGCGATTTCTAAGGCTCCGATTCCGTCTGACAAGACTGGTGTGAAGTCTCTTCTTGGTATTTGTGAATACTACGCCAGGTTCATTCCCCACTATGCGACCATTGTACGTCCTATTAGCAATCTCTTGAAAAAAGGGGTTAAGTTTGTTTGGTGCGAAGAATGTGTTAAGGCTTTTGAAGAAGTCAAATTATCGTTGACTTCTGATTCTGTTCTTAAGCCATTCGACCCTGCTTTGTCGTGTTGTTTGACTGTTGATGCTAGTCGTGTTGGCCTTGGTGCCACTTTAACACAAAATGAGTGTGGGATTGAAAGGACTATCAGTTTTGCATCCAGGGTTTTGAGATCTGCTGAAATTCAATACTCCGAAATAGAAAAAGGAGCTCTTACCTTGTACTTGGGCTATTGAAAAAATCAGGCCATTTATTTGGGGTAGGCGTTTCCTGCTTCAAACAGACCACAAACCTTTGGTTAACATTTTGGGTGGGGGTGTTACCAAGTGTTGCACACCTAGGATTTTGAGAATGGTAACTAGGCTTCTACAATATAATTTTGATGTTGTGTATATTGCGGGTGGGAAAAACGTGAGAGCAGATTTTTTGTCCCGGTTTCCACCTCCGGTTTGTGATGATGATGTTGACATCTCCTTTTCCAACCTTATTGAAGAAGACTGCGATGATTGTTTGGTTGCTTGTGTAGACATCCCTGAGTTACATGTTTGCTCTGAAGCAGAGTGGAGAAAGGTCTTTGAAGGAGACAGTGTTCTTCAGGATGTGTGCAATTTTGTCAAGGTGGGTTGGCCGCGTGAGAAAGTTATGTCTGCCTCTCTTCAACCTTTTTCTAAGGTAGAACATGAAATTTCCATTGAGGATGGCATCCTTCTGCGTAATGACAAAATTATTCCTCCTTTTGCATTTAGGAAAGACATCATTGTGAAAGCCCACGAAGGTCATTTGGGTTGCTCTCTCACTAAGCGTAGAATTCGTGACGTGTTCTGGTGGCCTGCTATGGATTCGGATATCGATCTTTTTGTCGCCGACTGTTGCATCTGTAGGTCCTCAGATAAGAGTCTCAAAACCTGGGTTCCTCCTCTTATGCCTGTTGAGTGTCCTGATCGTCCTTGGGCCAAACTCGGCATCGATCTAATGGGACCCTATTCTGTCTTGAGTGGGTGTTCTAAATTTATTTTAGTCCTAGTTGACTATGCTTCTAAGTGGCCGGAGTTTAGATTGGTAAAGGATGCTGATACTAAGACTGTCATTGAATTCCTATGTGATGTTTGGAGTAGGGAAGGTTTTCCTGAAGTGTTGGTTTCCGATAATGGGAAGCAGTTTGTGAGTCATGAATTTGAGGATTTTCTATCCAAATCAGGTGTTAAGCATATTAAGAGTTCCCTTTATCATCCTCAAGGGAACGGCCTTGTTGAGAGGATGAACAGAGTTGTGGGGGACTGTGTAAAGTGGGCTAGGAGTGGCAATGTTGAAGTCAGTAAGGCTTTGAAGAGCATGATTTGGTTTTATAGGACTACTCCTCATTCCTCCACCAAGGTTTCTCCTTTCGAGTTAATGAGAGGTCGCAAGCCTAACACATCGTTCTGTCCTGGATGGATGTCTAAGTGGATGAAGTCTACATCTGATGTCTCGAGTCTCATGTCCATGGTAAAGGATAACGTCCTACTCGCCCAGTCCAAACAAAAGGAAAATTTTGATGTCAAAAAGGGTGCGAAAGAGAGTGTTCTGGAGGTTGGGGACTGTGTGAGAATTAGAAAGTCTGTACATGTACACAAAGGAGAAAGCAAGTTTGGTCCTCCTGTGAAAGTTGTTAAGATTGTGGGTAATGCTGTACAAGTTGAGGGAGGTTTCTGGTGGAATTTAAACAAAGTTGCTAAGGTTATCAGTGACCCTTCTGCTGTCACTAAAAGAACTCCTACCTCGTCTCCCTCTGGAAAATCTTCCATCGATCTTTCTACTTCCAAAACTCCTTCCTCTGAATATGGTGTTAGGAAGAGTTCTCGCACTGTAAATAGACCTTTGAGGTTTAGAGAATAATTTTGATTCAGAGAATAATTTTATTTCTGTTTTCTTTCTTTTCCCTTTGTGTTGTTTTCTTTTATTTCATTTTGTTGAGAAAGGGAGGTGATGTAATATTCTGTGTATTATGTGTGTATTTTATGCTCATGATATTGCATTTCTATCTATGTGTATTCCCTGTGTTCTGTTACTATGGTTCTTTAGAATGCTGTTATGTTCACTGAGTGCATTCCATGTTGGGAGCACTCTGGCTTTGACCACGACACAACTGGATGGTTGTTCCTTATCTGCTAATTCATTAAACAACCTTTTAATCTACAAACCTGTCTCCCTTGGATTTCTACAATTTTATTACAGCATCTGTTAACATCACGAAGAAACAATGCAAACATAGAACAATTTGTGAATATTTTAAAAGAACTGGTAGTGGCATGTAATTTTGGAGTATTTGACAGAACAAATTGTCAGAGACCAATTGATAATACAGTATAAAGACTAGCCCCCCCTTCACCCGGAGTCCTTACAATTGGGGCCCATGGGGTAGGCATCGGTCCCTTCTTTCCAACCATGCATGGTGTCGCAGGCACTACGGGGTGCCCGCCACAGGGTGCAAGGTTTTCTGCCACCACCCCTTTTGTCAATGGGACCCTATGTTGTCAGTTGGAACACAGGCTCTCATTGAAGTCGATGGGAGTATCTGCCACCACCCCTTTTGTCACGGGGACCCTATGTTGTGAGTTGGAACACAGGCTCTCATTGAAGTCGATGGGAGTCTGACCGAATGGTGTTCGGAAACATTGTAATCGGTCGGTCGGACTCCCTATCTCCGATTTGTTCGAAAATAATTTTGAAACTGAGTCGGTCGGACTGCTTTCCGACCGACATTGTAATGAAGCCCATAGTTGTTTAAAATATCGTTTTTTAAATATTGCTATGTTTGTTAGTATATATTTTAAACGTATATGACATTTTTTTTTGTTTAATTATTATTTATGCTTCTTACTATATTAGTTACGTTTTTAGTAGTTATGAAATATAATGTAATACAATTTTGTGCTTTTAACTTCTGTAGTGGGTTGTGGGCTTATAGGAGTACATGGTATGAAGTAATTTAAGTATAATACATTATTGATTTTCTAATTAATATTATTTATTGAATTGATATTTAATTTTGTTAATTGTGTTATTAATTTTTTATGTAAATGTTTTTTGCGGGTTGTGGCATTTATGGGATAAAGGCTAGGAAGTAATTTATTTTCAATTAATTAATAATTACTTGTTAATTAATATTAATTAATTGATCATTAATTATGTTATTTGTATAATAATTTTTTTAGGTGTGGGTTGTGGGGTTGTATGAGTGAAGGGTGGAAAGTAATTTATTTCTAATTAAAAAATAATTAATTGTTAATAATTATTTGTAATTATGTTCAATGTGTAAATATTTTTTGTAGGTGTGGGTTGTGGGGTTTTAGGGGTAAAGTGTGGAAAGTAATTTATTTTTAATTAATTAATAAGTAGTTGGTAATTAATAATTAATTTATTGATAATTGATTATGTTCATTTTGTTATTAATTGTTTTAGGTGTGGGTTGTGGGGTTATAAGGGTAAAGGAGGAAAAGTAATATATTTAAAATTAATTAATAATTAGTTAATTAATAACAATGAATTAATTTAGAATAATTATGTTGATTGTTCAATTCATTTTCTAGGTGTGGGTTGTGGGGTAATTGGGGTAAAGTTAGGAAAGTAATTTATTTTTAATTCATTCGGTTCGGTTTGGTTCAAAAACTTGATTCGATTCAGAAAAGAATCATAAAATAAAACATTTTACAAAACATGATTTAGGAAGATTTTAAAAGAAGACAGTCTTAAAATTACACATTGAACTGGTAAGAAAACATTAATTAATATATTCACAGGTAGAAAAGCATGGCAAACGTACAGAAGATAAGGCCCATACTGTTTACTTTAAATCAACAGGTGTTATTTCATAAAATATTCATACTAGAATGGCCATCAGAAGGAGCAAAAAAGATAAGAATCACAATACAACATTCTGCATGAACAAAAACAAAGGTTCTTAAGGCCAAATTAACCATACGGTTTCCAAATTAACCATACCGTTTCCTAATCAGGAGTGACACTCGTATGAAATTTAACATAGCACAACACACTCCAGAGGATGACAAAGATAACAAGTAGTCATAACCTTCTTTATAGTTACATGGTTGCTTCCCCTTCAAAATAGGCCTAATAAACCTAGTTCTCGGATCCTTATATAAGGGACAAAAGAGGACAACATGCATAGTACTTTGACTAACTTTGTTATTGCAAGGACAAGGGGGCAGCCTCTCACACCAACCCCCTTGTTTAGGAAACGCAAAAAGAAAGTGCAAGATGTTTAGCCTAAACCTTGTCAGATAAAATTGCCATTGCACATGAGTTGTGAAGGTTAAATAAAACTGGTGCTGTAAATTAACCATAGATCCAGATGGCCTAACCAGGGAATGAACATGTGAGGATTTCCAATAACTTGATTTAATGACGGTTTTAATGTATCCCTGGATTTTGTCAGGGTTATCAAAGATGTCACCCAAACCTATTTTATGGAGCATTTCGTTAACATATGATAACCAAGGGATCTGTTTCCAATTTTCCAGTTTTAAACAGTCCTGGAGAATGTCTCTAGAGAGCTGAAGGTCCTCAGATAACCATATTTTTCCCCATAATGATAAGGGTGAAAGACGAATGGTATCACTCACATAGCTCAAACCTATTTCATCATGAGCAAATTTATTTGATGAGCCAGGTGGAATTGCCAATACACGCTTTATGAATTTGTTCTCCATGACTTGTATCGTGGCAGGGCTTTCAATCCCCCAAACCCCAGCCCCATAGGTCGCCACCGACAACATTTTGATCCATACAGGATTTTTAAATGTGTAACAGGTTTTTGACCTAGCTTGCCACAGAAGGGAAAAAGACCTTCTATAGAGCGACTAGCGCTCTGAACTCGAACCTTCATTAAAGGGGCCCAACTCAATTTATTATTAAAAAGGTTTCCCAGATAGTTAAAATTTTCTACCTTTTCGATGGTGAAGTTATTTACCACAAACTTTCTGGATTTAGTCCCCTTTGGGCCACAGACCATTGCAAAGGATTTGGTGAAGTTTACCTTCAGATCTAGGTCCAACATGAAGGTGTTAAAGGCATCAAGACAGATCTGCATGCTATTTCCTGTGAGGGTCATAAGTACCGTGTCGTCGGCATAAGAAAGCATTGGTATGCTCCTGCCGTTAACCTTTGGGAAGTCATGACAATGGTCCAACAGATACTTTTCCAGGCCATTTGTGTACACAAGGAACAAAAAATGGGGCTAATATGCATCCTTGTCGTACGCCCTCAGTTGAGGGGATAGATTTTGTTTTTTCCCCCCCTGGCCCGAACCTTATGGCTACAGTTGTCGATTCATGCATTCTACGAAGCAAAGTGACCAAGGGTTCCTCAAAGCCCATATCCCCATCATTTTCCAGAGCTTTCCCCGACACACAGTGTCGAATGCACTTGAAAGGTCCATGAAGGCAAGGTGGATGGAAGAATTCCTTGCCTTCATGTGCTTTCCTATGATTAGTGCCAAATTCAGACACTGTTCGACCGTCCCTTTACCTTTTCTGAACCCGTATTGGGAATTCACAATGAGACCCACCGAATCTGCCCATGTTTCCAATCTGGCTAAAATGACCCTACCCAATAGCTTACATGATGCATCGATTAGTGATATGGGGCGATAGCATCGGGGGTCAGATCTGTCGCCCTTCTTAAAAATCGGCACCACCACTGCCTCCTTCCATGATGCCGGGATACGGCCAATAACAGCTGCCCTGAACACATTTAGCAGTAAAGGGGCCCAAACCTTAACGTTATGCCTAAAGAAATCCAAAGGTACTGAGTCAGGGCCAGGGGCTTTTAGTAATATGCCTTTCCTCAAGGCATCCTCCACCTCTTGCAAAGTAAGCGAAGAACTCAAGGACAAAGATGTCTGTGAGGCCACCAGCTCCCTAGCGTCTTCCAATGGTTCCTGGGTTAGAATTCCATTTGGGTTAAAAATGTTCCCAAAGCGGGATTCCCATGATTCACCTGTAATCTGCATCACAATATTATCCTTGCCATCGCTCGTAAAAAGGGGACGATTAATAACTTCCCAGAAGAGCCTGCTATCTTTTAATTCCGAGGCCTTCTCTAGATCTTCCCAGGCTAGGTTTTTTAAATCCTGCTTCCTTGTTCTGATGGCCTCTTTATAGGCCAATCTGGTTGTTCTAACCAGCTCTATATCCCTTGGTTTTTGTTTTAATGCCTTTTTTAAGGATCTATGCGATGCAGAGCACACGGCATCAAACCATCTGGGGCTCATCGGTTTATTTTTCCCAATTGGTTTTTTGAGACGCTCAGCTACATGCCCACATAAAATTTCAAAATTCCCTATGACCTTTTCAGGGCTAGCTGTAGGCGATAGACATGACTCATATTCGGAGCTATATCCATTTAGGATCTCTGCCTCAAGACCAACAGCATCTATTTTACCCCATTTGAGAGTAATGCCTTGATTCCTGTTATACTTTATAGGTTGCTCCCAGACAGGATGTTTGGATTTAACAGGACAAAGCAGGGATAACATTAGAGGGTTGTGGTCACTGGCAGCATTTGCAATTACCTCAAGCTTGTCAACATAATGAAAATGCCCACTAGACACAATTGTGAAATCAATAAAACTTATTGTGCCTCTACTTCCCTGAAAGGTTGGTATTGGGGCCGAATTTGGCCCAACCCAGGGCTCCATTATACATAGATAATTTAAGATAATTTAAGATGATGATATTATTTTAAGCATCCCCCTGGGGTGTGTGCTTAAAGTGTATCAGAGGGTGTTCATGTGAATCTTTCAAACCACACACATTCGAGTCCCCATGACTACATAAAGAGCAATTGAAGTCTCCCACCCAGATGATAAAACGTAGGGGTTGTTCACAACTTGCCTTGGCTATTGCTTCCTCCAAATTCGATATTACAGTTGTCTCATTGTCATCAAAAATATTATAATACCAGTTAATCAATAACAGTGGTTCTGGAAACAGATTTTCCAACATTAGCAATTGAAACCATGGGATGTCAACTATCTTAGATGTTACAAGTTTACATAATTTGAGGGAAATTGCTGTCATTATTCTACCTTTTGCCCTACCCGCTGGTGAGGGCACCGCTAGGACATTAAATGATTGAAAGCCATCAATGTTCTGGGGGGTTCGGCTCCATGTCTCCTGGAGACACAAAATGTCATGATCACCCACGTAATCCAACCAGGCCTCATCCTCCAATCTAGTAGCAAGCCCAGCGATGTTCCAAGAAATTAGACACAACCTTGATTCACATAGTTTGTCTCCAACTAATTCTGGTATTGCTATCAAATCTTGCCTTAGGGTGATTAAATTTGATTCACTTTCTTGGGTGATGCAAACCTCTGGGTCTTGAAGGTTAATAAAACGATCGTCACATACGGAAACATCCTCCATCAAGTTATCATTACAACTTTCCCCATTCTCCCTCTGGCTAGACTCTCCTAATGGCAAAACATCTCCAGAAAAATTTTGTGGTGGTCAATCCAACTCCTCCGTACCCACAAGTGGATCAAAACGATTTCTTCGGGGAGTATTACTTGGCATCCACCCTAGGTAATCATCTCCCTGAATTCTTAGTCTTGGGTCATTATACGAAGTTGCAAAAAGTTGTTATTGTTACATGTTGGTCCCCTAGAGAAGCCATCACCCTGGTGCCACATTCCCCAGTTGTTTCGGTTCGGCCATGCGGCCATATTTCTCCAAGTCTACCCAGGATATGTTTCGCTATGGAAGCTCAGCCCGGAATTCTTATGGTACGGATTCGGAGGGACATAGTTCAAATTAGGATAAAAGTATTCCAAACCTATACATTGGATATCTCCAACTCTGGCAAACCTTGGTTTACGACAGATCATATCTTTTACCCAAGTGTCCCTGAAGTTAATCAGAATACAGTCCTCCTCTAGGTCCTTCTCGCTTGGGCCCACCCAGGGGACTCTTCGCACACTGAGTATTTTTGTTTTAGAGTCAGGAGGAAGTGGCCTATTATTACTAAGCCAAAATGTTACTTTATTTTTAAGATCCTGATTTGATTCCGATTTATTAGGCAAAACTGAAGGGACTCCTGTCAGGATTACCATAAAAGGGACAGAGTCTGGGGGCAAATTTACGGGAGGTAATTTCTTTTTATGTACTCTGTCACTATCGGCTACAGTTCCCTGTGATGGTATTGGTTTAGGCCCAGAGGTAACTCCCTGCTTGGATGTAGTTGCTTCAGATGTTGATACTGTGCCAGCCACATTTTGGCTTTGGGACCCCACAGTGGCCACCACTGCAGATTTAGTGCGTGCTAATGGTACGGGTTTAGTCCGTACTCAAGGAACGGGTGCTACCTTAGGGTCCACAATTGTGGGTGTTTGGGGTGCTTTACTTTTCTTGAGGTACTATTGTTGTTGTTATTGTTATTATTGCCCCCGTCTCAGATGATTTACTCTTATTCACCAGTGTTTCAAGAGAGTGAGTATTAAGTGAGATAAGGTGTTCTAATTGATCTAACTTTAAGTTAACAATTTGTGTTCTCTCTAGGAGGGGCAACAAAAGGTTCTGGACCAATTTCTCAATTTTCCCCAATAGTTCCTCATTATTATTATTATTGAAGGAAAAGATTTTCTGTCCCACATCACCTGAATGGGTTCCCTTTTGCTTGGGCACATTTGCCGAAACTCTAGGAGCAACTGTCTTAGCTAGCTTGGCTCTACTTCCCTTTCTATGATTCCCCCCTCTTTTCCATTTATTAGGTTGCGTGAGTTCTTGCTCGCAGTCTAAGGCTCGGGGTTGCATAGGAGTAGACCCATTAATGTTCAGGTTACGATGTTGGGTGCTATCCCCCGTGATACCTGATAGTATAGGTGCAAGAGTGGGTGTAGGTGCTCCATCTAGGGAGCCCCCTAGGTCTTCAACCATAGTTGGCTGGGAGTCAGAAATTACGACAAGAGTTGGGCTAGCTTACAAATTATTATCTGAACTCTTATCAGGGGTAAGTGTTGTCTTATTGGGGGTAATTGTTGAGCCAATTCGTCCCAAGGAGGAGCGTTTGCCTGTTATTAAGTCTAATGACAAACGCTTTTCAGTAAGGGCAATTTCTTTTTCTGAAATTCCCGTTGCCCGGGTTATAAAATCATCTAAAGTTCCAGTGGCTTTCCCATTATTCGTCTTTACAGTTACCTGCCTACCCTTCCCTGAACGTAAGGACATCATGTGGGTATAAAGTTTCAATTGTTAAAAAACAGATAAGAATGAATACAAAATCTTAATACCAGTCAATGGAAGGAAGTCCTCAAATCACCGATGAAAGAGAGTGGGCCCGACCCGACCTTGTTCGTCCTGGGACGGCCTTAGACGGTCCCGCCCTTGTCCCGGGCTTCTCCCGGGACACTCCCGCGTGCTCCCGCGCCGCGGGTAGATACCTTCTCTTAAATAGGTGGACCTATAGAGTACAGGCGGGGCGTGGTGGACAGGGAGAGCGGCCAGGTGGCGTGAGGCACGGGTTGCAGAGGCTTCTGGACCTTGAAGCCCAGCCCCACTCGCTCGCAGCCCTGTCCAAAGCACGTTCCACAGGGGTGCAGTGTCCAGCCTTCCCAGGCGGCAGAAGTGCGCAGCGGGTCCCGCGAAGCGGGAAGCGCAAGTCGTAGATGAAAAGAAAGGGTCTGACAGCGCCCTTACAAACAGCAGGTCAGATTCAGCGTCCCCATAATTCATAATTAGCTGTTAATTAATAATAATTAATTGATAATAATTATGTTAATTGTGTAATCAATTTTCTTAGGTGTGGGTTGTGGGGTTATATGGGTAAAAGGTGGGAAGTCATTTATTCTAATGGATTTAGATTTTCATAAATAATATTTGTTTAATTGATAAACAAGTAAGTTAATTGTGTAATATTAAATATATTTCTATTTTGTATTCAACATATTTTACTTGTTTTTAATGTGTCACTGACTGGAATGGGAGTAGTAAATTTGACCCCTCCACAATCCAGAACTTTCCCTACTGTTGCACTGATTGGAGTGGGAATAGTAAATGTTACCCCTCCGCAATCCAACAATTTCCCCACTGTTGCAATGACTGGAGTGGGAATGGTACATTTTACCCCTCTACAATGAAACACTTTCCCTACTGTTGCACTTACTGGAGTGGGAATAGTAAAGTTTACCCCTGTGCAATCCAACGCTTTCCCCAATGTTGCACTGACAGGAGTGGGAATAGTACATTTTACCCCTCTGCAATCCAGCGCCTTCCCTACTGTTGCACTGACTGGAGTGGGAATAGTACATTTTACTCCTCTGAAATCCAAAACTTTCCCTACTGTTTCACGGATTGGAGTGGGAATAGTAAATTCTACCTTCCCTACTGTTGCACTGCACTGGAGTGGGAATAGTACATTTTATTCCTCTGAAATCCAACACTTTCCCTACTGTTTCACGGACTGGAGTGGGAAGAGGAAATGTTACCCCTCCGTAGTCCAACACTTTCCATACTGGTGCATTGACTGGAGTGGGAATATCAAATGTTTCCTTTTGCAATCCAACACTTTCAGTATAGTTACACTGACTGGAGTGGAAACATTACATGTTTCGCCTCTGCAATCCAGAATTTCCCTACAGTTGCATTGACTGGAGTGGTAATATTAAATTTTTCCCCTCAGCAATCCAACACTTTTCCCTACAGCTGCACTGACTGGAGTGGGAATATTAAATTTTCCCCTCCGCAATCCATACACTTCCTCTACTGTTGCACTGACTGTAGTGGGTATGTAATTTGTTTTTGTTAATTATAATATTTATTGTTGTGGTAATTGCATTGGGAATAGTAAATTGTACTATTTTCCAATGTTATATTTGAATTCATTCTATATGTATTGTAGTTAGAGAAGTAAATCTTTTTTGTGTGATGTATATAATTTTTTTATTGTGTTGTGTTAGGTGAGAGTACTTATTTGTATATTTATTTAGTATAAAATGTTTTTTATTTAAAGTAGTGGTAAATGTTTATGTATTTGTTTGAATATTTAATAATTTATATGTTTTAATTATTTAATTATGTGTTTGGTTTTTTTATATTAATAATATTTAAAAATGTCAATATTTTTTGTTTGTGAAGTATTTCTAATTACATTTTTATGAATGTTTACTTTTTATTTTAAATTAAATATGTATGTTTACATTTTTAAAAGTAATATTATTTGTTAAAATATATATTTAAATACATGTTATTTTTATAAATTAATTTTAATATTTAATATATGTTTATTTTAATATTTTAAATGATATATATTTAAAAATCGATATTTAATACAACTATATTATTGTAAACAATATTTTTTTCGATGTTTGTACTTACCTTTTTAACCTCTTAAGCGCTGCGCCTATACCAGCGGCCGATGGCACAACTACCTCGGGAGTGCTGCCGTCGGCCGTTGGACGTTCCAACTGCACCTGCGCAATGGAACGTTCAGCACTGGAGCTGGACGTTCCAAAGCAGCTAAGGTGTTAAGTATAGGCAGTTGATATTTTTGTATTCTATATTTTTTTCAGTGATTTTTTTTATTCTATATTTGTTTCCTTAATATTCTGTTAGTGAACCTCTCTACTCTTCTGGCCCACTAAAAAGTACTTCTAAATTATCAGAATTTACATTTACTTGCCCTGGGGATGGGAATGCTTTAGTCCCCATAGGGGCAGACAAACTGTTGGGGCTTTAGAGGTGGGAGTACAGCCTGATTCCAGGATGGGCCACCTCGCCATATTTTGAATTAAAAAAATCACTTTCCAATGGGCTTTCTGCACCACTGATGAAGATTAGAAAAACACCCCGTGTGACCCTGGGGTGCCTGAAGGATTTTATTGCCCCTTTTGTGGTCGAGGCATAGCCAGTTGACTGGGTGGACTGCATCTACACCTTTCTTTCCCCAAAGTCTGTATTTGCCCCTTTTGGATTGGGGCATGGCTCAATGCTGGGTTGAAATGCCCCATTCCTTGTCTTTTTTCCATCATGGGTAAATCCCTGGTGAATGGGCTTTCTGAGTTTTGAGGCAGGGCGGATTGGAAGGAAGAATGGCTGTTGCACCCTTCCTGGAGTGGGGGTGTGGTTCAAATATTGCTTAGGTTTCCCCCACCCCTCTTTCTTTATAGACCATTCCCCCCCTAGTGTTAAATTGGCTTTTAACCGCCTGGGGAAGGATTGGGGTATACTCCCCCAATTAACCCCATAGGGGGCATAAAGACTGTTGCAGCTCTTCAGGACTGCTCCCATCTCTTCCTTTTTTTTCGACTTTTCCCTGGTGTCTAATGGGCTTTCTGCCCTCTGGTGGGGACAGATTTGGGGTAACTATAACCTGTCCACCCCCCAGGTGGGCAGAAATACTGTTGCTCCCCTTGTTCGGTGTGGGCATCGCCCACTGCTTTGGTGTGCATGTCCAACCACTTATTTTTCTAACTTTTTTCTCTGGTATCTAGTAAGGCTTCTAGTAAGGCTTCCTGTCCCTCTCGGGAGTCAGGCCAGATTATCAGAATGCTTTTTTTTATGTTTAAAAAGAAAATTCCGCTTTGGGGTTTTATTTGTGAAAATATAATTTTTTTAACTTTGCTGTATGGCTCTGTCATGTTTAACAGAACTGGCAAAGTTAAAAAGCAATTAGATTTTTTTTTTCAGTTAATTTGATATCATATCACACACACTTGCATTAATCATTTTACATCATTAGTAATGTTTATTTAAGTTACAATTTTCAAGATATAATATTGTGTTGCTGCTTCACATTGCTCATTCTTCTGTACCACACAGTTTGATTGATAAGCCTGTCTGGTTAAACTTTCATATGATAGTGCATACCATAGAAAGAATTGCGCCATGGCATTTAAATTTAGAATTTTTTATCTGTACTTTTTATTAAACCCTGTATGAGGAAAGGCAGGGTCAATCTTACCCAGTGCTTAATTAAACAAAAAAGGTAAAGATCCAAGCCTGCTGCCAAATGTACTAAATCTACCTGGACCTGATTCACTTTGTGCTCTTTTTCCAACCACTCTAAACTTCCTTTCTCTTTATCTATATGTGAGGAAAGTGGGTTATTGCATGGTGTTTTTGCGACCTCACCATGCAATAAACTCACAAACTCATCTATGGTCCTGCCAGGCTCCTTTGCAAACATGTATGTAAACTCTGGGTAGCTGTGGCTTTGCGCAGCCAGGGTTTGTCAAAGGAACAAGTGCAGAGCATTTAGAAGTACCAAAACAGCTGAATAAAAGACAAATGCAACACAAAGAAAATCCAATACCAATTTATAAAAATAGCTCTTATTTTTATGAATTTTTAGACAGCAGTATGAACAAACTCCATTGTACGTTCGGCAGATATAAATTAATGGGCAACTAATATATCGCTGCTTTTCACTCAAATCACAAAAAAGAATTGATATCTACTGTGGTTAGCTGTCACTTGGAAAACTTCTGAAAACTGTTGTCAATTTGGAAATGACTACTCTGCCCTCTTTGGGTGACCAACACTGGCAGGGAACAAGTCACACAGGCCAAAGAGTCTCAGTAGGATGGTTACCTCTCAGTCAAAGCAGTCTCCAGACCAGTACCATGCTCTATGGATGTACCACCATAGACATCACTGGAGTGTTACAGATGCAAGGGATAGAGAATGCTGAAGATGCTGATGGATGCCTAGGATGTTGTGTCGGTGATGGGGGTCTTTGTGTGGCTACTCCCCAGTCCACAAACACGATGGGGTGACTTTGGCCACAGGGGTCAATGTCCCGAGTAGTACATAATGAGTCCAGCCAAAACCCTGTTGCCACTGGTCTACTAGTCTTAAGTCACAAAAAAACAACTTCCCTTCAACTGAGGTTAGTTCCCTTCAACTGAGGTTAGTGTCTGTCTTGGGAAACCACATTGCACTCTGAAGACTCTCCCAGGTTCAGCAGACTCATGTGCAATGTTTGAGTGTTGGGACTCGGTATCCCAGGCTGCACTTCGGTCGTCAGCAGTAGTCAAGCGATTGTGGCATACAACTAGCCAAGGCAGGCTTCTTCAACTACTCTGGCCCTGTAGCTGGAGCAGGAAGTGAGCCAACTGATTGTTGGAGTCACTTCTTCTGTCTGGGGCTCGGAGATCGCTTTTTCTGGAGCAGGGCACCACATGCACAGTCCTCTCTTTGCTAACCCAAGCATCAGCAGGTGCAGTCAAGTATTTGGTGCTGCTTCCCTTTTCCAGGTGCAGGGAACAGACAGGCAGTCCTTGTTCGCTCCTCTCTCCAGTGCAGATGTAATCAGAGGCCTGGGTGCCAGGGGTGTTACTTTTCTGCCCAGAACTTCACATTGAGGGATGGGGTGGCTACTACCAATGGGCTACCAGGTCCCCTCCCTCATGCTCACAACTTCAAATCAAGCATCACATTTAGCTCATGAATGCAATTTTCTACCCACTCCCAAGATGGCAGGACCCCCTCACTCAGTGTGTGGATTTCAATAGCCAAACCTAGAGATGTGGCTAACTAAGGCCTACACGCCGCTGGAATACTGTTTGGTAACTGTTTCTCTCTCGCTGCCTCAGGAGGTATGTGTCCAACATTTTGACTTCAAAGGTTGCTTCCCCTTTGAAGCTTGCCTTTTGTGCTCAGCCCCTGTTTTGCCTTCCTGTCAGGAAGGGATAACACCTCTTACAATGTCAGGCCCTTTCTATTTCTTCTTGAGAGTCGTTCACACCTTCCCGTGGCAGGCAGAATGCTATCTTGAGGCCAGTAACCATAAACGGTCACTGGAAAACGTGGTCGTCATTTTCTTAAAATTTACATTATAATGTGACTTTGACATCAATACAGGTTTAATGCAACAACTCTTGTGATACCTTGAAGTACCAACTTTAATAATTCCATTCAGAAGTTAGCACAGCAGAGTTGGCAGCCTTTAATCCTGTACTTGCAACTGGGGCTACTAGCCTTTTTAACAGCAAAAACAACAATTTGGGCTTTTTACTTTTAGGACATGTAAGAATGCATGATCCAATGTTAAATGTTCAGAATGCTGCCTTGGGGCTTGATACGCATGCCTCAGGGGTGACTAATATATATATGCTGTTAACTGTAGCATGCTTTTAACTATTAGTATAAACACTAAATTCACTTCACAAACATTTTTTTGCTCTGCAGTAACTGAAAGAGGTTGTTATAAAAAGTGCACATTATCATCATAACCACTCTGTGAGATTGCTTTGCATATGCCCACTTGGGCACAACATCTTTTTATGAGTGAAGGCGGACACGCCCAGTGAGGATAAATGAGGGTTCCTTAAACTAAATGTGCTATATATACTGTACTAATTTTGTGTGTATATATATGAAGGTATGATCATTTGAGTTCGCCAATTGTGGTTCAATTTTTCTTTCAACCATGTATGTATATATATGAAATATAATTTGTATATAGTGTAATGGAGATCTATATTTTTGTACTCATGTATATATGTATATAGAATGAAATTTATCTATATTTGTATAAAAAATGTTATAGGAACTATGACTACTTTAAAACATTGCGTTTTTGCACATTGGAACCCTTCGGGCACTATGCCCTTTATCCAGTTTTGAGGGAATGACGTTTTTCTTCACTTTCCATGACTCTTTGAAAAAATGCAATTTGCACAGGTGTGATCAACTATGTACTTGCACTTTAAAAACCCTCGTTTGTTTCCATGACACTTTATGTGAGCAAGCCTCTCTCGAGGTGAAACGCGTCATGGCGATGTTGCAGGCTTTGACTTTTGGCACTGAATAAACCACGCTGAGAAACTGCACCTACTTTGTGGTCTCGCTTTCTTCGTTGTGCTGCAGAAGGCAGGATTTTTACTACGACCTTTGGACATATATATATATATATATATATATATATATATATATATATATATATATATATATATATATATATATATATATATATATATATATATATTAAAATGGAACGTCTGGACTTTGTCACTAGCTTAAAAGTCAAGTTAGCAAGTCGAAAACTGCTCTGTCAGCCAGCTTGGGCAGGATGGAAGTCTTTCTTTCTAAGTTACCTCATGCCATTTGTGGGTGAGCCAATCAGACATACATATTTTATGGGTCAGAGCACTGGCACTGAGGCCTGTTTGGTGGGGCTCAGTGCATTTTCAGAGTTGCAAAACTAGCAGCGTAAGTCCAAAACTATGGAGGTTATCATGCAAATGAGGCATTTCCTTAAATTCTCCATTGCAGGATTGCTTTCATCCTTGCTTTCACTGGGTTCATTGGTCAGCCACTTCCGATTCTGTTCACTGTGATTGATGGCCTTTTGCCTTTGCACATGTGAATTTCCACCTAAAACTTGTTCTACTTCAGAGTCAGGGAAAAAGACAAGCCTCTACTTTTATTTATTGTTTTCTATTTCTTTTTTAGATGGGTCGGTTTTACATTTTGTATTTTATTTTAAAAATGGGCAATCCACATTTAGATGGCAGCACTATTACTTTAAAATGTTAACGTTTTTTTAACATATTTGAAAAAAAAATTGAAGGCTGTGGAAGCCGGACATATTGGCTTTGCTAAAGCTTATTTAAATGAAATCCTTGGGCCTTCTGTATTAAACATTTTTAAATCTGTACCCTTAGAAATACAATTACATATGGGTGCAGATTAACTACTTTTAGTGTTAACAAACATTCTCAGAATTATGCCTGGAAAGCTATGAGGTGCTGGTTTCTAGGCATAGTTCTGGGAACCAAGTGAATTTTTCCATTAGATCCTATTCCCTGTGTGTGGAGTTCACTATACCAGAGAATGCTGCATAGAAAGGATGGAGTCTCCTGTGGAAATGTAATTTTATTCTCAATGGGGAAAGCATTTTTCTCCCGTGGAGAAAGACCTATCCGTACAACCCTAGCAGGTCTCAGGGTGGTCCGTTCCCTTTCCCATTCTGTAAAGGGAATTACTCCAGACCTTTGCTGGAAATGATCTCCAACCTGTGCAAGAGTGGAATCGGGTTGAAGAGGAGACTCTGTGAATGCTAACAGGTATGGGCCCGATTAACAAAGGTAAACTGAGACGAAAGTCTAACTTTATGAGTTTGGTATTCACAAAGGGCATTTAAAAGTGATAAAGTTAGATTTTTGTCTAAGTTAAACTTAGGTTTTGGTCATAAGTTTGCCTGAGACCAAAACTGAGACAAAAGTCTAACTATATTACTTGTACATGCCCATTGTGAATACCGACAGTTTGTTAGACTTTCATCTCAATTTACCTTTGTGAATCTGGCCCTATATGTTTGTGGTGGGTGTTCCCAAACTTCGAAACCACACCATGGAATGCCACAGGAATAAAAATGCATTAAAAAGAAACACATAAAGGTAAAGTTAATCATAATCTTGCGTTTACAACCCAATTTATTCTTTCTGAACAAGGTTTGTGACTTTCTCTTCAAATTGAATAACTGGTAAGTGGAACCAGTAGGCAGCAATGTAGTGACTGTTAACCAGGGTACTTCAATAGCTCATCTTGCTAAAATAATACTAAGCCCTTTCCCCTTAATTTCTGCATTTATTTTATGGATATTTGCATGCAGCACGTTTAAATTAAATAACAATATAATTATATCTTAATGTGAAGATCAAATACTTATGTTAATCATTTGCAGTGACTGAGATAATGCGAACAAAGATGAAATAAAAACTAACGTTTAAGCTAGTTTTAGCATTCTTCACAATATTTATATGATCAAAGTTCCTATACTATTCCAGTTTCTGTACATTATCTTCTTGAGCTACTAGTATCAATCAGGAGCAAAATACATCTGAAAATGGCTACAGCACACTGCTTAATGCCTGTTGAGGAAGCAGCCCATTTACTTAGCGTTTTCGCCTTCCATGAGGATGTGCTGACTCAATTCACATTACATTCCAAAGACTAATTTCAATTTAGGTCTGTTAAACACTTTGCATGTGTGCAATTTCCCTCCAGCTAGGGAACAAACGAAACCAATGAAAAGCTGAAATGATGCATTTTTTGCTGTGTAATAATGTTTAACTTCTTTACATTGTTGGAAGATTCCAGTTTTTTCCTGCCAAACCCAGAACCTGTGTTTCTGAAAACATCACTGTAAGCACACAATGATACTAAAATGTTTTGTTCTGAAATTTGGTTATATTTGACCCTAGTCTCAAAAAGCATAATCAATAGTAAGAAAATGTTAAAATTACCTTTTTCCAATGGCTAATGGCTATTGGAGGCTGTAATGCTATATACAGAGCCAGATTATGAGGAGGATAAGTTGTATCCCCAGGTGGGATACTGCTCAGCCTGATGATATTCTGTGCCCCTGCTCCCGGATTTCTGGGTGCAGGAACAGCAGACCTGATTTTACCAGCTTCAAAATCTGCAGATCTAGGTGCAAGCCCAGCCCTGCCCAGCCTGAACCCAAAATGATTTTACCACATAGGTGAAGCACAGAACACTCCTTCTGAAGTGGCAGCTTCTCTGCTAAGGCAGAGGAGTGCCGCCCCACTGCTGCAAAGCACTAAAAGTAAGAACAAATACAATGATGCACAGCTTGGTGGAGTGGTCGGGCTGCTCAGCTCTCAGAGCAGGGGAGGAGTGAGCAATGACTGTTTGGCCCACTTTCTGGGGCTGTTCAAAACAGTCATGCACACTGTGCATGTTCTCCATGCAGGCTGCATTACAGTCTGTGTGGAGAACATGCCCTGGCCCCCATTCCCTGGCTAAGTGTTGATCCATGGCACTCAGACCAATCACAATGCTGCATTGCAGCGTTGTGATCGGCTTGGGGTAGGGAGCCTTGCTGCTGTTTGTTCCCGCCCGAAGAGGAGAGAATGAGATGACGTGCAGGAGAGCTACGAGAAGGTAAGTTTCTTTAATTTTCTTTTTTTTTTTACATCACACGCCCTGATCTGTGCCGGCAGCAACTGTCCGTCTGGCACATTGCCTCTCATGCGCCCTGATGCCCTCTCTGGCCTCTCTTCAATTCTCACTCACATAGGCCCACACTCTCATTTACCACTGTTCAAAGCCTGTGGTAAAAGAGAAGTAGTTTACCCCAGGAGTGGGGACTCAACATGTTGATTTGGCTGTATTAGTTGTAAGTGCATATATTATTCCCCATTGAGTGGATAGGTCAATGGGGAATAATATGTGGGCTCACAATTACTAGGTCAACTCAAAAAGCTGTATTTAGGTGCACGGATATAAGCTGCCATCATTTTTTCCATGCATGTGGGATCCCAGGACCTCAGTCCGGCACACTCAGAATTTTAATAGGCTAGAACACCACAGTGCCACCACATGTTTGTGTCCAGTTACGATTTTCATTAGGTCCTGAGGAATTGCCGCTAGATCCACCTGACTAAGAAGGCAAAAAACATGTCAACCGCACGAGACTGAGAGCAGCAGCCTGCAGCATCATTGCAGTGAGTCCCCAACTCCATTTTTAATCAGGGGGAAGGCAGGATCATTAAAGTCTAATTTATCTGACTCTACAAATGTCCCTGTTTTAACTCACACACTTCAATTCCTACACTTTCAAGGCCCCTTACACCCACTGCACAGTACGGCAATAAATAAAAGATCTCAGCCAAAGAGCCCCTGCATAGAGTGCCCGTTGGGTATTGAAGCGCTGACCCGACGAGGAGCATGACCGATGATGAATCATGACACCCAGCAGGCTGGGTGTGTGAGGGCCCTCATTCTGAAAGGAAGGACTTCTCAGCCCCCCCCTTTCCTATTAACACTACCACTTTGTAGTCAGGGACCTTGCCAGTCCCCTGTCCTGCCTCCTTATCCTTCCCACAACAGGAACTGCATACCTATTTCTTTCGAAGTTTAACCAAGCCATGTATGCTGGACCTCTCTAACAGCCCATAGTCGCCCCCCCCCCCCCCCTGTCGGACACTCAGAATTGGGCCATATAATACAAGTACCAGCTGACTAACATTTATGGTTGGTCCATTTTTAAGTGAATTTTAAGTATTAGTACATTATATATTCAAGGTGTGATAACATCAGTGGCACACTACTACCCAAAGATGTGTCACCCATTGTACAGACAGCTCAGATTTTTTAGATCTGGAATAAACTCAACTTTAATATGAAGTATAAAAGACAAGTTAAACGGATCCGTAACACAAAGAGGTGGCCCACAAATGGCAGACCATCTAGAAACATTCCACCCTCCAGGGTCCCTGAGACCACCGGACAAACTAATGTAAACATCTCTGGGGTCCTTTTTTAGAGAAAGGCCCCGCCGTAATCGTCGAACCCGGAGGAGCAGAATCCACAAAAGAATTGACACCAACCATAGCCCAATCGACACGCAGCAAAACAATTTAGTGATCAACATTTCCAAGGAGAACATCACCAACACACAAATGGCAACTTTACAACGAGGGACATCGTTCGTCCCCACATACCATTCGAATGAACTAGAAATTGAAGTTGGTTTATATAAATTCATGTGAAACCTAAGATTGCGACACTTTTTTACCAACATCAATCCACCGACTGGTACACACTTGTAAGTATTTGAAAAGCAAAAGTTCCTTTTTGGCACCCATCAGCCATAAAATCTTTGACTCATATGAAACCATCACATTGAATGCGATTAAGGAATGCTTCAAGAAACCAGCACCCAAGAGAAATAATTTCAATTCCAAAGAACAAAGATCACTAAACCAAATCATCAACAACAAAAACATCACATGTTGTAAGGCCGACAAGGGTGGAGCACTAGTGATTATGGACCTCGACTTTTATCAAAAAAGTGTTACTGACCATGTTCAAGATACATGAAATTTGCACAGGACCCGACTGATGATTTCCTTAAGATTCTCAAAACCATACTGGATAAAGCGTTAATGATGGGAACCATCACTGAGAAAGACAGAAAGTATCTCATTCAAACTAACCCCAAATGTACAAGCTTACGCATTCTCCCTAAAATACACAAGAATCTACACCAACCACCTTTTCGTCCAATTGTGTCTACAAAGAATTCCATTCATGAACCTACGGGTAAATCCATCGATTTGTACCTTCAACCAATCGTCAAGAGCATGTCAACATATTTACGTGACACTACTGACTTTCTGAACAGACTCCAGCAAATGACTTAAGACCCCAACATCATCTACACGCTATGTACCATTGACTTGTGCGCTTTGTATACCTCAATACCTCACAACAGAGGCATTGATGCCATCGAGTCATTTCTATTACACAATGCCATCGACGACGACCTAAAAATTCTACTACTGGAGTTATTACAGTATACACTGTACCACAGTTATTTCTCATGGAATGGTGAGTACTACGTGCAACTAGTTAGCACATCCATGGGCAATTGTGCAGCTCCCAGTTATGCGAATCTCTTCATGCACCGTCTAAAGTTAGACCACATTTTAAACAACCCTAGATGGCTTGAAAAAATCCAGGCATTCTGGCGATATATAGATGACATTTTTCTCATCTGGACAGGTTCACCTGAAGAAATAATTGAGTTCATTACGTACATCACCAACATTGATGATCACATCAATTTCACCCACTCTATGAGCACAGAGAGTTTACCGTTCCTAGACGTAATGATCACCTTGAAGGACAACAAGATTGTCACTGAACTTTATGTCAAACCCACCGACAGAAACAAAGCATTACATTTCAACAGTTTTCATCCTACACCTCTGAAAAAACATTTACCGTATTCTCAATTACTCAGGGCCAAGCGTATTTTCTTAGAACCTGAAACATACCAACATACAAAAAATATCACTCTTCAGAAATACCGTGACAGGAAATATCTGGAGTCTGTTCTACAAGCAGCCAAAGAGCGAATTACCCACTCAAATCGAACAGATCTACTAGTTCCGTGGAACGATCAAGCATGCAACCAAAGACCAGTCTTCGTGACCAGATACTCTACCAGAAGCACAGGCATCAAAAGAATCATTCTGAGAAACTGGCAGATGATTCAACATGAACCTGATTTTTGTGGAATTTTCAATCACACACCCCTGTTTGCCTATCAACACTCCAAAAACATCAAGAACTTCTTGGAAGCTCAACCAAGACAACCAGCGATCAGTTACACTGGAACAGGCTGTGTCTCAACTGCAGCCATTGTCACAATGTTATAAAAGGCAATACTGTTAACCATCCGACATCCGGGAAAGCCATCAAATTACAAACAAGTGCTACCTGTGACTCAATGAACGTTGTGTACCTTTTGAAATGCCCATGTGGCTTGCCATACATGGGAACGACTGAGAGAAAAGTAAGCGTTCGTATAACCGAACACAAGAGTACCATCAGGAATAATTCACTGAAATCACCACTCGCTGCACACTTTACCACTCATCAGCATAACGTTAGTCAATTGAGGTTCCATGTTTTGGAGACTGTTCCTGTGAGACAGGGTATTGATAATAGTAAGAGACTTCTACAGCGCGAAATCGTTTGGATAAAGAGACTCGATGCCTGCCAACCGAAAGGATTAAATGACAGGATGGAATATAGTTGTTTCCTTTAATGTTCATAGCTTCTAATTCTGCTTACTGTCTCCTTAATCACCCCCTTTACACTTTTACACTATGGTTTTTCCTCTAATTACATTCTTCAACTATGGTGCCTATATTACTTTTATATTTCACACTCTCACCTGTTTCACCCTCTCCTTTTCCCCATATTCTAATTTTTATATGTCCATACACCCTACTAGTTAACTTCTTTTCACTTCACTCATCATTGTACCAGTTCTCACAGTATGTCTTCCACTTATTGTCTATTTCTGTTCATCTGTATTTGTTTTGTAAGCATCGTATACTCTTCCTCTGTCATTTATTTGTATGTGGTCTTTCATCATTGAAAACTTTATTGTTCATCCACACACAGATACTCCAAGATGGCTGTAGCATCCCAGTCCTCTTTTTTTACTTTCCCACCACAGTTCATAGACCTTCGATAGTTTGGTATCACCATTATTATCTTTATCTGTTTCTTTAACATTTCGTTTTTATTTTTTCACCCTTATATATTTCAGTTTGTACTCCCATTTGGGAACTGTTTATGCAAACTCGCGAAGCCGGTTTAATGCATCTTTCCCATGACAGTAGTCCGTCACCGCTGTTCATGCACATGACCACGGCACGCCCCTATATCTAACACACACCTCCGAGATAACAGTAAACACCTCGAGCCCCGTTCACGGTCACCACATCGTGGATTTATCGGTTCCCGGTAAGATGTTCATCGAGTCATTTCTTACATTTGTTTTACCGTTCTTTCTGCATATGTCACAGTCACCAGTTTTAGTTTCCGTCGGGGTATCACAAACTTGGTCACAACTCGCACATCTAAATTTTTAGATACGGCTTGTTTTTTGTCCGGCTACTTCAACCATTGCATGCAGCACGCTTGCACTCTTTACATCATTGGTTCCTGCACGGTCATTTGGAATGCTATTTAAGGTTCTCTTACTTCTGCTCGTATTTTTACACCTTCTTACACCGAACCCACATTATTTACGCGCGTAACGTACCCACCGCGGTATATTTACACCCGTAGCACAAACGTTTTAACACCCTCCTGCCACGTTCTTGTTTGTATGATTTTTTTCGCGTTTGCTAGTTAGGCTGAGTCAGCCTGCCTGAATGTGTACATATTTTGTTTCGTTTCCAGATTGTGTAAATGTCCCCTGACGAAGGGCATTAGTCCCGAAATGCATTGGGACAAAATCACTACAATTGGACATCGGAACCTGTTTCTAAGACAGACCCACATGAATGGATTAAGTCCAGATGACATGAAAATGGTATTCAATTGAATAAATCATTTGTTGTACTTCAAAAGAATTCTTGTTTTTGTGATTACAAACAAGTAATAACCAGCCAATTACCTCTGAGACACTGTCTCCCACAGGCGTGCCACCAAGGTCTCAGTGTCGTTTGGTTCGACACTCATTTCAGTTTTGTACAAATTCCGGTCCCCAAGGCCAGGAGGGACCAGTCCAGTGGCACCCAGAGGTTTAACAATTTTGCTAGAATTGATTGACATCATATATAAACTTTCACCTGAACCAGGTGTGCCGCACACTACCTTGATTGATTTCAAGTTGAAAGGGACCCACCAGGAAATAAAGCAACTTTTGAAACTGTACAATATTAACATGTTTTTACTAGTTCAAAAGTTGATTGATTTGCCCAAACTGTTCTTTGTGAATGAAAGCTCCTCTTCACACAAAGTAGAATTGGATTATTTCTGGTAGTGCTGATTTACAATCCCCTAAAGGTTATCAACATGGGCGAGGGGGTGGGGGACAAGTTCCTGCAATGAAGGTAGTTCGAAACAGGTGGGCCGCTGAAGAAACAGAACAAAACCCTCGACTAGAACTGTTTCCGCAAGCAAGGTAGACCTCTGACCTAGAGGAGATAACCCCCTGAATGAATAAAACATGAGAATGTCAACTAGAAATGACTTAGCAAGCAAAGCAGACCTCTAACTTGGTGCTGATCTTGACAAGGAAGGATAATGGGGCTCTTATCGACAAGGATTACCCAAAGCTGCAGAGGCATGCGAAAAGATGACTTTCTAAAGAAGAGTTATAGGATGTGGAATCTGCATTTTAGGATTATTTTTCTTCATTGCAGTGAAGCCAAGAACAGAAAGAAGGTATTTGAAAGCCTTGCTGATGCTTCTTTGATGCATTGTAAGGAATTCAGCATAAAGAAGGAAAGCTTGACTCCACTCTGGACCACAAGAGTTGATGAATATCCAGAAGTCTGTGCTAGCATGGTTCTAGGGGCCCCCAGAAGTCATTTTAGAAGATGAATGATATCTTACATAAAAAGCTGAACAACAAGACTTCACTCAGGAGATCAGGCTGACACTACAGCTGATGCTCAGGAAACAATTCAGCAGAACAACTTTCTCATAAAGCAGATGACTAAAGAAGTGGAGAGTTGCTTATGGGTGCACATTAATATGCTGTTGCAGGTGCCATGCGTGGACTTTGGAAAGGAGATGGACATGCTTTCTTAGTGGAGCCATTCCCTGTTGAGGCTGATGAAGGTGGCCAACAAAGGTAAAGAGTAGAAGGCAAAATATAATGCTACTAAGTCAGTGGGAGGCAGGTATTCACACTCCAACAGAGGCAAAGAGGGTAGTAGTTCCCAGGCTGGAGCAATAGGTAGGCTGTCTATGATATTTAGGACCTCATGCATGAAAAGTGTTGCATCGATGCGGTAAAACAGCGAAGCAACACATTTCAGTGCGCCCTCCTTGCAACACCATGGATGTGCCGTATTTACTGTACAGTGCTCCATGTCACAAGGATTGACTGATACTTCAGGAATCCTGACGTATCTGTCGGTGCAAAAATGGCACATTGCTGGAGTGTGTCCGGAAACAGAAGTAATTTCAAGTTCCCTAGATCTGAAAAAGGGTTTGCACAAATTGCAGTCCTGCCTCTCCTTTTTTCCTTTCAATAGTGTGTGAGGCACAGACTGTAGAGACTTTGTCCTCCTTTCTAACTTGGTCCCTGTTATCATAGAATGTGAGCTGCTGGAGAACCATGCATATTGGCATGTGTTTCTCTGGTAGCAATTGTCATTCATTGACAGTGGGAGTCATGGGAGTAGAAAACTGATATTCGACAGGAACCATGGATTTTTTATACAGCACTCTAGAAAGAGCTATAGGGGCATATCTACAAGGCTATTACACAATCAGAAAATCACTTTGACCAATATTCCGGTGGCGCAATGCCCTGGACCATATTTACAAAATGATATTAAGCCTATTTTTGTTGCTTAATGCTGCTTTGTTAATATGGTACCCTTTCACGCAGATATCTGCGTGAAAGGGGTGTGCAATGGGTGTTGCTGTGGGCATGCCACCAGAACACCCATTGCTTTTTGACACTGCCCCAGAATTACAAGGATCTGTAAATCTGAGGCAGTGCCAAAAGGGACACGTTCCTGCACATAAACAATCATTACCTTCAACTCTGGCACCTTTACACTATGGCAAAGGGTGTCTCTGTTGGTGTTAGGCAGTAACTTTTAGCTCCAGCACTAGGGAAAACACAAGTGTGCATCATATTGTTCTAAATATGGTGCAGCCCAGCATTTTGGAAATGGTGAAGCACGGTGCTGCAAAATTTGCAGTGCTCCACCATTTCCTTGTAAATATGCCCTGTAGAGTCCAGAAAATGGCTTCCAGCTTATTAGTCTATGACTCAGAGCAATAAAATTGGAGTAGGACCATATTGGCTCCACATCCTGACATAGTGAGCTATTATTCTATGTTATGTTGTGCCTTAATCTTATTTGGACGAATGAACATAGAACAGCTAGTTCTTACGGACCAAACAGATAAAAATACAACAATACATAACACATGGACAAGCAGGAAGCAATATAAACAGAATTAAAAACGAGTGAAAAACACTCTAGTAAAATTAATCTAAACAATTTATTAGTATACACTATATTTGTTAAAAAATGGGAAACAAACAGGACGAAAATCATATACAATCAATCATTAAAACATTCCAGAAAAAAGGAGGTACAGGTAGAGGATTAAATTCACACAGGCATCGATGCCTAAGGAGGAATACATGGTCAAGGAATAGAGGAGAATTCTGTATCACTGTGTGAATTTAATCCTCTACCTGTACCTCCTTTTATGTATTGTTGTATTTTTATCTGTTTGGTCCGTAAGAACTAGCTGTTCTATGTTCATTCGTCCAAAGGGAATTTCCTTTTTTGACTTATAGTCATTCACGGAACCCCGTCCCTTTGGCCCTGGGGTCCCTCTCTCTTTTATTAGAGAGTGCCTTAATCTTAACAAACTGTGGATGTAGGAATTTGATCATTTGATTCTTTTGTGTAATACAACGTATGTACATAGTACAATCTAAGCAAATACTGATATAATTCAATGTATATCTACCATGAATGCACAATTATGAACCATTGCTTAAAGAAAGAAAAAATCATAAAGATTATTATTACTAATTCCTACTTGTTTTTCCATACACTAGTAGTTTAAGTCACTTTTTTAAAGTTGCTAATTTGTAAAGTTCACTGATCCATTCTGTATTAGTGTATCACACCCCTTTACACTAAAGGACGATCAACTCCTTATCCAATTCATAACTTTCTTAAAGGGCACTGAGAGGAAACACCGGATATGTTATTAAATATAATAATTTTCCTCAACTATTTACATATCCTGTAATCTCATCCATCCTCATCACATAGTTTTTCCAGAAGTTAAAGGTTTAAAGGGCAAGTCAACAAACTATGTATTTAAGTACAATTCCATTCTTACACTTACAACATATGTCAGAATAGCTTGATTTCAGTTTTCTAATATTTTTAAATTCAGTGTAATCTAGCACAAACATTTTGATGCATTGGCCTTCCAGGTATGTCTATATAAACTTTAGGGTTTGTGGACAATGATTTTTCCCTTTTATTGACTCAAATGTTGACATCTATCTCTCCCGACTATACCAAAATTCATCTCCATTGAAGAATGTCCTTAGTGTCAATGGAAAACAAGAGATTGAACACAATCCCATAGCTTTCAATACATTACTCACAACTCTACCATTCATATCCTTCCTCAGGCTCCACCATCTCAGTCTCAAAAACTCTATTAATTAGTTGTTAATTGCGATGATTGTGAATATGTACCTTTACAAGAGAAATTTGCAGAATAGTTACACTTCTGAAACTGTAGTGTTGTTCACATGGCCATGAACTCCCTTGAAGGCATTATCTACCTTGAACATGCAAGATCCTGATGATACTGCTGATGAGCGTAAACTCTACAAAATACCGCAACAATGTGGATCATGCACAGCAGATTGAGTTTCTGAACAGCTTAGTGACATAGTTGGAGCTTGGAGCAGGGTAAATAACCCAGTGTTTCACTCAGGTAGGCAGTGTCCTTGCAGGGCGTTGATTCCAGGGCAAGTGTTGCCTGCTCACTCCATCAGGCTCCGTGAGGTCAGACTACTCTACTACGTGTACTTTCTTTGGTTGAGGGTGCAGGGTATGAGGTAGTTGTGGGTAGGCTCTGCTATTCTATGTGACTGCACTGTGCTCAGTTGAAGGCATTAGCTCTACCCATGCCAGTTTGAGGCTCACAAGCAGACCTGCAGAAGCACAGGGAGCAATTTGTAACATGACAGTGTAAGTAGAGAGGATTGATGGGGCGAAATTTGGTAAGTCTGTTTTGAGATTGACTGCTGTGAGAGTAACCCTACATCTGAACGATCTTTCAAATACAGGGACCAACGGGAGAAGGTGGCAGCAAGCCATCAGCATTAAATGAATGTACCGTGTTCATTGTATTTGCATCATCAGTACAGCTTGCATCCACAACTTTTTCAGTACAGTCTGCACAAGTAGAGTTGGGCTCACTGGGCCTAATCTGCTGTATTTTGTAATCCATTTGGATTTGATCTTTATTCTGTAGATCACATTTTCTGAAAATGTTTTCAAATTCTGCTCCAGCAGACCTTTACTAGACTGGTTAATTAGACCTGAGATATTTACCTGTACTAAGAATAGTGCAACCTGGACTGATTTAAGCTGCAGCAATAATAAGGATAATTACACTGCTTTTGTCCATATAGAACATCTATCAATGGAAAGTCCCCCAAAGTCAAAAAGATGGCCTCTTTTTCAATTTCAAATCTTGCAGCCCTCAATATAGATATTGCTGCTGATATTATTGACATAACATTACTATTGTTATTGCCTCCCGATCCTCAGGCTCTCCAACACATACAGGGATGACCGCAGAGACAATTTTTACATGCATCAGCTCATTACCACATGCCAGGTTATCACACATCTTCTGGGTAGGGTGTACAAGGAGAGACAGGGTAGTATACTTGGTGGGGAGTGACTTTGTAGATAGACAGTGGGAATTGGTTTGTTGTGGCATAGTAACTCTTTTGTTGTGGCATGGGGACTGGTTTGTTGTGACAGTGATAAATGCTCCATTAACATAGAGGAAAGAGAGGACAATTACAAAGTAATGTATGAATGGTACCTATGCCTAGTAAAACTTCACACTAATCCGCTGTTAGACTTGAGATCCACGGCGTGGTATTTGCCCACACTTTTTACTTAACTAAACTTATTTAGATGAAATTAGGACCCCTGTACTTTACCCCAGTTAACTATTTCTTATGTGATTGTGCTCTTTCCTTAAAGTAGGGTAACATTGGAATACACCTAATTGGCACATTTAATTTACTTGTAATTCCCTAGTAAATGCTACTACATGTGCCAGGGCCTGTAAATTAAATGATACCAGTGTGCTGAGGCACTCTTTGTAGCACCCACTGAAGTAGCCTTTTAAACCATGTCTCAGGCCTGCTACTCCAGCCTGTAGTGCAGTGTTAGGCTGCCATTTCGACCTGGCAAAATAAACATTTTGCCAGGCCTAAACCTTTCTTTTTATTACTGATAAGCTGTTCCTAAGGTGTCCCGTAAAGGCTGTTGGGGCAGGGTGAATGATGATTAAAAAAGTAGGACATGCGTGTTAAAGTTGTACATGTCCTTGCAGTGAAAAAGTCCTACTGTCATTTTTCGCTGGAGTAAGACCTATTTCTCCCATAGACTAACACTGGGTTACTTTATTACCTTTGATAAATACCAATTTCAGCCTGGGAGCAGGTAGAGAAATGATGTATTCACTCAAGTGAATTGTAATTTAAAATCATCTTTAATGGCAAAGTCAGATTTTAAATTATATTTTTTAAAATACCTCTTCTAGAAAATTGGTGCTTTCTAGCCCACATCAACTGTGTCTTTCTGTCAGTGTGTGGGGCACATGAATGGGTATGCTGCTCTGTTGTGTCTTGCTTCTAGGCAGTGAGACTAAGGAAGCCTAGATCTGAAGGGTGATGGTCTTTCTGACAGAATGGCTAGGGAGGAGTTGTACCCTGCCCTGATTATATTTCAAAGAGCCCTGTATGCAACACACAAAGGAACCTGACTCCAGTCCTGCCCTTGCATTTTTCCCCTAGACAGATTGGAGCAGGGCCAGGGCAGGGAAGTACCTGACCAGAATCAGTTTTGAGGGTAGCTCGGGAAATTAGTCCACAAAAAGAATCGGACCAGGTATAAAAATATGACCTTCAGAACCACTCATGAGAAGACTCCTGGAACTGTGGAAAATTCAAAAGAATGACTGCCCCGCTGCCAGAAGGACTGCCCTGCTGCTGAAAGGATTGCCTAGCTGTCTGAAGAAGGAAGATTGGACCTGCTTGCTTGTTCCCAGGTTGCCCAGAGTGTCTCAAAGGGTGGCTGGCTGGCTTCTGTGAGAGCCACAGGAACACAACAAGCTTCCAGAACCCTTCCTGCAATTGGTCAGCTGACCAACAGCAACTGGACCTGCCTGATCCCTGTTGCTTGCCTCTGCTTGAATGAGTCCTGGACCCTGGCTGTCATCAGTGAGAACTCCTAATCAAGAAAAGGGAAACATCCTGAAGTTTGGGCTCCTAGTGAATGCGAGGTGACCCCTTCAAGCTGATAATCAACTGCCCATGATGATTGCAAGCACAAAACTCCAGCTGGACCTTATTTTCACACTGACAGCGTCGTTCCATGAGTCTTACCGTTTGCTCCGACAGTGACCATCCATGATGATTAACCATTGTGGAAGTCTACCGATGGCCAGCTCCTTGTGCTACAACAACAATCATCCGTGATGCTTGACCTGTTTCTCATGTTGAAAGTCCCCTGCAATGTGAACGCAAATCTTCACACCAGACTTGAGAGGGTAACATTTTAGCAGGACTAACCTTGTCCCTGTATCCATCCCGAGGTCCGTAACAGTCAGACTGAACTTGGGACTTGCCCTTTATCTAGCGTGATCAGAAAACCACAAGTGAAGCTGTATGCTTCTTGGAGCTATTTTTACCTAAAACATACAAATATATAACTCTAGTTCTACTGATTGGATGGTTTTTTTTGGTCTCATTTTATTTATTATAATTTACTCTATTTTTCTAAATTGGCGTTTGGATTTTTGTTGGTGTTGTGTTGTAACTTTATTGCTGTTTGTATGCTGCATAAATATTTACACGTTGCCTCTAAGTTAAGCCCCACTGCTATGTATCAAGCACTGGTTAATTCAGTGTCTTTTCACCCTGACAAGGACTGTGTTTATTATTTGAGTGTGACCTCCATTCATCTCAGCTATTAACCCAATTTCTTACACACACACACACTGCTGGGGCTGCAGCCTGATGTTGAACTTGCAACACATCAAATCAAATCAGCCATACTCTGCTTCAAGACATGCTTAAACACTCATGTGTTCTGAATGAGATGTCTTTGCAGTTGTAATCTTTAAACCAGATCATACTAAACTTGAAGTGTGCCAAGTTCAACTGTCTTTTCATTATCTTGTACAATTGCCCTATTTATTCACTCATCTTTAAGGTGTTCCATTACGATATAGCCAACCAATTACATATTTTTCTCAAGAATCCTGCAAATCATCATGGTGCTGTAGTTGATTTAAACGTTAATCACATTTAGGTTCCACTTTTGCTAATGCATATTGCTGAACCAGTTTTTTAAATGTCATTATTTCCATTCATTGCTATTAAAAAAGGTAGTTGGTTTCTCAAGCAGGATGGACACAGTATGTTTATTTTTTTAATTTTAGATCCCCACTTATGAGATGTACCAACTTGAAGACGCTGTGGTTTTCTCTTTGTAGAACAACTTAGGTCATCTCTGCTGACCAAGGTATTATTATCCTTTTTGTGGAAACAATACCATAGATTGAAAAATATAGAATAAAATCAGAAAAATGTAAATCACATAAAATAAAATGTGTGTTGTTTGCATTAGGCATTAGAGCGAGGTGTTAGCCATGTTAGAGCCTCCTTTTGTAGGGACTACATATTTATCAGTATACCTTATATGTTATGTTATGTATGTCATGTTACACATATTTGATATAGCTCACTCTATCCCAATTCTTAGGCCTTGTTAAGAGGAGGCAAACAAAACCAAAATCTCAGAAAGAAGTAAAATTGAAAAGTCAGGTTATTTTAAGCTTTTTTTAAGAGTGAAAACGTACTACAGGAGGGGATGTGAACTGGTAAATTGTTCCAGTAGTGAGGGGCAAGATACAAAAAGGAATGTTTTGCGTGCAGGAGGCAGCCAAAGCGTTATCAGATTATCTCAGAACCCTACCTGGATAATAGAACCTGATACAGGAGCACAGCTATAACGGGCCAACCCCATTGTGAGCGAGGGAGAGAGCTTAAAATGCACCTTTTCCCAAATGGAAGCCAATGCAAAGAACCCAGCACTAGGCCTATTTTTGCTCCTACTGGTAGGTGCCTGATCACTGAGTTTTGAACCACCTGATGCAGTCATCATAGATATATTCATATCTACCAGCAAAGCATTTCCATAGTCCAGGTGACTGGTTATAAGTGTGTGAATCACAATGTTCCTGCAATCCAAAGGTAGCCAAAAAAAACCTTCCTAAGAAAGAGTAGTATGCCAAAAAAAAGGTACCACCTGAGCATTGACATGGCTTTCCATCGAAAGCTGTCCTCCATTACAAAGCAGAGATTTCAATTTAACTTTTTAGAGCAGGATGGGATACCTAATTCCTGGGGCTACCAATTCTCTGACCAACCCTGAGGGGCTTTCAAATTAGTATAATTTCTGTTTTCCCCCATTCAGTTGGAGAAAACGTTGTTTCATTCACATAGCCACCGCACGCATGCAGTCCCAAATCTGATTTTAGCAAGTTCCATCTCTTGGCCAAAACACAGCACCAGCTGGGTGTTATCTGCATAAGATAGGATATCAATTCCAAACAACCTCACAAACTTCGTCAAAGGTGCCACATAGATGTTTAAAGGGCATAGGGCTAAGGGAAGATCGCTAGGGTACCTTGCAGATGTTATCAACCACCCTGGATTTGTAAGGGGGAACATAGACTACCTGAGAATGATTGTCCAGAAAGTCTTTTAACCAATTTAAGGCCTGGCCATGCACACCAATGGCAAAACATCAGTGAATAAGTAATGCATGCAATGCTGTGTCAAATGTAGAGAAAAGATCAAAGAGTATCAGTACTGCTGCGCTAACTTTGTCTAGGGAAGACCTAATAGATCTCTTACTGCTAAAAGAGTTGTTTTGGTACTGTTTGCAACCCTGAAGCCTGACTGAGAGGGATCCAGTGTATGATTGTTCTCAAAACTTTTTAGGAATTGCTTATTAATCGCTTACCCTAAAGCTGTAATGAGAGATCGGCTCATAGTTGGAAAAGCTAGTCGATTCTTCAGAAGTTTTTTGAGAATTGGTAAAAAAAACATGGATGTCATTTAGGGGTCGGCAAGAGTCACAGCTGTGACCCCTGTATTGTGGCCCCTGGCACTGCCTTTTCAACCCCTTGCCTCAAAGGTGGTAGAATCAGCGCCAGTTATACAAGGGCAGCTCGTCCTTATGGACGTCAGTTGCTGCTCCACTTTCCTTGTTTTCTGTCAATTTTATTACAGTAATAGTGAATAATATTTTATCATTCACTATTACTGTAATTGTAATAAAGAATGGTTTACAAGTAGCTGGGATATGACCCTGCCTGGCATCAAAGGAAAGTAAAAAATGCTTTTAAATATAAGTTGTGTGTGCTTACCGGTGGAAGCATGTTGAAGTGAGAATGTGTGTATGTCTGAATGTGTGCGTATGTGTAAGCATGCATGCATGTGTGAGTGAAGGTAAAGACTAAATTGCATGTGATGTCACATCTACTATGCCAGGCATTTTGGTGAATTGATGTTCATGCAACACATATGAAAGTTTCAAGGCTTTCAGCACTTCAGCTATTTTTGAAGAAAATGAAGGAATTCAGTGAAATGGGGCTCGAGGAGAGGGGCCAAAGAGGCAAAGATCTGAGCTGTAAATGGATCCAGGTACATATAGGTATTGAAGGTTTCATACAATAATTTATGCGAAACATTGAGGCCTGGTGTTCTATTCTATGATGTTTTGTTTCTTTAATTACTTTGTCTTACAAGTTATTTGTGCTCAAATGCCATCTGTGATCTGTTGCTATGGTGTGTGGGAGTTCTAAATTCCAGGTGGCAGAAACTCAGGAGGTCTTGCCTAGAGCGCTTGGCATGTGCTGTGCTGAAACCCATTAAACTTCATTTTGTATATTCCTTGCCTTGGACTACTGCACTACAATTTTGGCAACGACTGAAGACTTTTCTGCTACATTTTCAGCACTGGGGTGATCTGTCTTCTGTGCGGGGATTCTGCACATATACAGAACTATGCACAGGAAAATAGGACCTCCGTGAATAGGGGTGTACCAACCTACCACATTAGTACCCATAATCCCAAACCTACTAGCGGTAGTCTCTCATTTGTTTTCCGTCTACAGCGAAGCTACCAATAATTAGGCAATCCAGAACACGCCACTCTATCTTGGGAATCGTGGGAGCCAGACACTCTTTCGCTCATTCACTCGTACCTGCCACAGTGCAAGTAATCGGAGACAGGGTATAGTTTAAAATGTTTATTTCAACTAACGCGCTCTATGGTGCAGTACACAAGCCAATTCTAGCAGCAAAATGCATAAACACAATATAGTCAGCATTGTTACAATACCATAGAATACAATAGGGGATATCATGTTATAAAAAACAGTTGAAAAGGACTGAACAACCTCACCACCTCCCCGTGGTAAGAGATAGTTTATTATAAAAAAGAAGACCTCTGTGCTTTGTCAGCAGGACCCCATACCTCAAGGCATAGATGCAGTGTTCACATCTCAGGACTAGCAGAGCTCTTCTCTTAGGAAAGGTATCTCTCCAAGTGCCTCAATACTTGTTGCGCTTGCAATATTAAAGCACACCATTTCCAATAGTGCAGCTGTGTGTAGCATGTTATGTCTAGGTGCGAGGAACTGACCAGAACGGAATAACAAGTGACATTGTTGTTTAACCTTGAACAGAGTGTTAAGACTAAACCTCAGAGCACAGCAGAGAACGTGCACTTTAGACAGTTCTCATGTGAAAGGGGCACAAACAGGGTCTTGCGAAAAATTAGCATGCAGTGTTGTGCGCAAAAGCAGCCTCATGGCAGCGAAGCTCATGCTAACTTAGCAAATGTCGACAATGGACCTATAAGCCATACTACACTTCTTGTGCAGGATTTGGATTACTATTGGTGCCTTTCTCTACATGTCTTATACTGTTTTCTTCCTGGATTTGCTTGCTACTTACTACAACTCATTGGAAAACTGTAAAACTCCTGAACTTTCATATTCTCTAGTAAGTGTTCTCTGTTTTTGTACTTGGGGTATTTCTCACTGCACGATCTTCATTCACGCCACACACACTGTTTGCATTCAAACCCTTACAGCGTGATCGCTGGATGTTTCTTCACAAGGCTTGTCTCTGTGATCCTAGGAAGTTCCTTCATGGTGTGAGGTAAAACAGAACCTTTGCTTTCTCCACAGTGCACGTTGTACGCAAACACTTAATTTTACGTATGGGCCTTCCCTCTACTTCTGTGTTTCCTGCAACTTCCACACTGTTCGCCACTTCGGAGCAGCATCCTTTGCTGTCTGGTTTTCACTTCTGCTCCTGTGTATCAGAACAATGTACTTCACCTCTTGATTTCGCCAAGTAAGCTTGAAAATATATGTTGTTCTTTAGCAGTGCAGTGCAGCAAGTTATATATCATGACTTTACAAAGTAAGCCCCAAAATTACGATTTTGTGCATTGCAGCATGTTATATCCTTCGCATCAGGGGATGCAGTGAGGATTATACATTTATGTTGGTTGTGGGCACATATATTGGTACCATTTCTTGTTACTGTTCTAACCTATTTTATTTATGATGCAATTTGACCCTCCTTCCAAACTCCTTCAAATAAAAGGGGAACCTCCCATTTCATGGACTAGGTGGAAGGAGTAATTTTTGACTGACCTCAAAGCTATTGTGGGTGAAAGACTATCTGCTGAAAGAAAAAAAAGATTGATTTACATTGCTTAGAATCAGAGGGTCAGGCCGTTTTCAGGACACATCTGCAAACTGATGGGAGTGGTAACAGGAATGTATTTGAAGATGCTACAGTCCATAAAGAGCCTAGATTCAAACCCACATCTAGTTTTGCTGTTAACAGGTTTAAGTTTTATATGAGAGCTCAAGAAGAGTGTGAGACATATTGTGATTTTCTTACAGCTTTGCATTCTCTATCTGTGAGATGATCGGAGATGCAATTATTGTTCATATCAAAAGCAAAAAAGTGAAAGAACAACTCTGGATTTTGAGTGATCCTAACTTGAGAGATGGCATCAGTACTGCCAAAATCATGGAACAGTCTGAGAAATGGATGCAATCTTTGAATAAGGATGGCAAGGGAGGAGTAGACAATATGTGTGTTGTAAAAACTAAAAATCCATGTAGTGGAAGCAGGGGACAACGAGTCTTTAAAACTTTTGACATGAGTTTCATTGCTTTAGATGTGGGAGTGTCAGTCCTGGGGCATCTTTCCCAAGATGTCCTGCATTGGGTAAAGAATGCAAAAAGTGTGTCTGTCGTGGGCACTTTGCTCTGGTTTGCAGGGATCTCAAAGGTGCTAATGGGGGAAGTTCTAATAAGGGTAAAGTTTCTTATATAAACGAGGATGAAGATGATGACGGTGTGAATGGGAATGGTATGGGTATAGTATTAAGCATTACTGAGGATGGTGACACTGAGGTTAATAAGATTTGCCTCAATCCCCACCAAATGTATTGTGCAAGTTCTTGGTTTAGAAGTAGAACTAATGGCTGATTCTGGTTTGCCTAGGATGATAATTACTAAAGAATATTTCCTTGACTGTTTCAAGGGAGATTTGTGTATCAACGATTTAAAAAAATTGGATATTATTGCCAATGCCTTTGATGGTTCCAGGATTGGAATGGAGGGGTATGCAGAAGTTGACATGGAATTTAAAAGACGTGTTGCTCACGTTAAGTAATATGTTGCTGTCAAAGGTATGAATGTTTTGGGATGGCTCAATGTAGTTTGGGGATAATTCTTAATCTTAGGAGTCATGATCCTGTGTTGGTTGTATCAGAGGCGAGGACAGGAGTGGAGTTGTTAATGAAGTCATTAACTCTTTTCCTAAAGTATTTTCTGGAAAGCTTGGGAAACTTAATACTTTCAGTCACAAGATAAAGGTAAAGACTGGAGCAGTGCTTGTCAAACAAAAACTTAGAGGGGTTCTGTTGAACGTGAGAGAAGATCTTAAAATTTTGTTGCAAAGTCTCATTGATGATGACATTATTGAGGAGGTGGAGTCATCTGAGTGGCTTTCTCCCATTGTTTTGGTGAGAAAGGCTGATAAAAGTTTGAAGCTGTGTGGACTTGAGACCACTGAATGCTAATCTAGTGGTAGATTGCCACCCCTTACCTAACAGTAATGAAGTAGTGTGCATGTTAGAAGGGGCCAAAGTGTTTTCCTCTGTTGATCTACAATCGACCTACAACCAGATTGCCTTGAACGATGACTTTAAGCAGTTTACTGATTTCCTTACGCCGCAGGGGCTATTGCAGTATAAGAGGATGCCTTTTCGGTTGGCTTCTGTGGCGTTAGTTTTCCAGAGAGCTATGTATCACATCTTTTAGTACGTAGATGGTTTTGTTAGATGTTTCCAAGATAATATACTTGTATTTTATTGGAATCATGAAGTACATATGGGGCATGTAATGGAAGTTTGTGAGCATTTAGAGTTGCATGGTTTAACACTTAAGGATAACAAATGTAAAATGTTTTGCAGTTTGGTTGAGTATTTAGGACACACTTTCTGGAAATGGTGTGGTTTAAAAAAATTACTTGTGGATGCCATTGTGAAGGCCTCAGATAATACAGAGAAACTTCTGTCTTTTACTGGGTTATGTGAGTGTTATAGCAAGTTCATCAAGGACTTTGCTACCAAGATGGAACCTCTTAGAGAACTTACGGGTCACAAAGCGGAGTTCTGTTGGACTAAAAGACAGACAACAAGATGCTTTCCAACTGATCAACGATGAAATTGTACAGGCTCCTACATTGAAAAAAGTTTTGCAAACAAGTTATGCATTGTTACTGTTGATTCTAGTTTGTGTGGAGTGGGTAGTGTGTTACCTCATAAGTGTGGTAAGGATGAGTGATGTGTTGCCTTTGCTTCCTGTGTCCTCAGTGATGCTGAAAAAAGGTATTCTGTTATTGAGAGAGAACTTTTGGGGTGCGTGTGGGACATTGAGCCCTTCCCAATTGTTAATGGGGTAGCAGATTCATACTTAGGACAGATCACAAACCTTTGGTGTCTATATTGTCACCTGGGGGTGGTTGGAATGCTGAAGCATGTATAAGTAGACTTATGCCCAGACTGCAAGAGTACAATTTCAGTGTGGAGTGTGTTCCAGGCAGGAACAATGTAACTGCTGACTGCCTCTCCCACCTAACGTGTCCGAGTAGAGAAATGATTGAAGCGATTGAGGATATTGAGTTTGTTGCATCTGTGAGAGATTATGTTGCAGAAGAATTTATTGCTATCTCTGAAGACATTTAGAGTAATAGTGTTGTTGCAGATGGAAGATGGAACTCGCTAAAGAAGTTTTTTCTGGAGGTATGGCCCAAAGCAAGAGAAGTTTCCCCAGAAATAAAGTATTTTCAGCAAGTATCTATTGAGTCGGAGGTAAAACGTAAATTAACTTTCAAAGATGGTAAATGTGTGCCTCGATGCAAGATGAAATCCTTAAACTTGCACACAAGGGTCATCCAGGCATGTCCTCTATGAAAAGATTGATGAGATCTAGTTTTTGGTGGCCCAGTATGGATAAAATGGTTGATAGGGTAGTTAGGGAATCTGTGTATGTATATACAGTGACAAAATGTTGTAGCCTTTTCCTGCCCCATTAAAACCAGTGCCGTGGCCTGAGTGTCCGTTGCAGAAAGTAGCATTTTATAACTCTGGTCCATTTTATTGTTTGCCACAGGATGCCTGGTTAGCTTTTGTGATTATTGATTACCACTCCAAATGGCCAGAAGTTAAGTTTGTCACTCATGCTACTTTACAAGTTGTTATTGATTTTTTAATGGAAGTTTTTGCCCGTGAAGGGAGCCCAGAAATTTTGATAACAGACAATGGCATGCAATTGAAGTCAAATGAAATGAAGGATTTTCTACAGATGTGTATTATTAAACACATTACCACTGCACTTTATGAACCACAAATAAATGGTTACGTTGAGTGGTTAAACTGTGTCCTTAAAGATAGTGTGGAATAGGCCATGAAATCTGGGAGTGACTGGAAGGGTATGTTAAGGGAGAGACTCTGGATGTATCGAATTACCCCTCATTCTGTCACATAATTGAGTCCCTTCTGGCTCCTGAGAGGGAGAGAGCCTCTATCCAAATTGTGTCTGTGGTGGATTAAGAAGAAGATGACTGAAGTTGTGAGTAATTATGTGCACTGTACTTATCCGAAGGTGAAACAGAAACAGGAGGAAATGAAAGAGAGTTATGAGGCAGACGGAAGGTGAGGGTACCCACTTTTGTGGTGGGTAATTGAGTAAGAATACTCAAAACTGGTTTCATAACGAAAGGAACTCCTAAATATGGTCCTGCCCTTAAAGTTGTGAAAGTCAACATGAACAGTATTGCGACCCAGAATGGTAAAGTGTGGAATGTAAGAAGGGTTGTCAAGTGTGGTGCTGGAGTGAATGCAGGATGCCATAAAAGTAATAACGAAGAGGAGAATCAGTATTTAGTCAGAACTAATGGGTGAAATGATTTTGTTGGACATGGTATTCACAGACGTTGTCTCTGTTATGAAAATTCCAGGAGCTCTGTTGATAGACCTGTTGAGGTTGAATCTGTAGCTTCCATAGTTTAAGTGAGTGGGAAAAATGCAAATCCTTCTGTGAAAATGAGAGATTATATTAAGTATTCAGTTTCGTTTTTGCTGTATTAAAGCTGATGTTTTGTTTCTTTATTACTTTGCCTTACAAGTTATTTGTGTTCAAATGCCAGCTGTGATCTGTTGCTATGGTGTGTGGGAGTTATACATCCCAGATGACAGAAGCTCAGGAGGTCTTGCCCAGAGCAGTTGGCATGTACTGTGCTGAAATCCATTAAACTTCATTTTTGTATATTCCTTGCCTTGGACTACTTCACTGCACCAGGTCTTGCAGCTTAGTGGTCTATTATGTCCACTATAGGGGACTTTCTTTTACCTATTGATCACAGGTTCAAATCCCTGTGGGTCCGCTCAGCCTTTCTTCGTTCTGAGGTTTATAAAATGGGTATGGTTGAGTAACAATAGACATCTGTTTTTCAGTGCCAAGTGTCCTATGGGTGAACGTGTGCTTTGCAGATACACTTTATGTTACTCATTATCTTGACAATATTTTTACTGCCCTTCAAATGATCAAAGAGATTAGAATAGTAATAGTGAACAAATCCCCAGTTCTCCTTTCCCCCTTTTCCATGCCTTGGTGTGTGGAAGACCAGCAGTATATCCCTTCCCCAGATGTCTCACTCCTTAGAACTGGACTTCCAGCATGAGTAGAGTGGACGGTACTGTGGTGTCTCCTGTTATCACAGGGCTGAGTCCTGCCCTTATTGGTAGTCAAGGAAACTGATCATCAGTTACCTCCCACTTGATGTTATGTCCTTGCACCGCACCTTTCAAAAGTTGGGTGGAATCTGGAATCTTCATCTGCCTTTACAAAGGCCGAACATTTCTGACGTTTTCCTTCTTTACAGACAAAGTTAAACCTGTTTAGATGTTTAGTATAACAGAATTACAACATTCCCCCTACTGATGATAAAAAATCTAACATTGAGAAGCAGAAGACCAAACATTGGAATGCAGAAACAGAATGCCTATCAAACTATTGTTGGCCCTTCTGCTACTCTGTTATCTTCAATGAAACTCTGAACATTCCAATGTTTTATTTTCTCTTTATAGTCGACTGCTGTTTGTAATACTAGTTGGTAAATGCCTTGATCCTGAGCTATAGGCCCAAGACACTGGCAAGTGTCCTATAACGTCGGTGAGGGCCTTTGATACTGATATAGATCGAGGCAGAAAAAATGTAAATTGATTCTTGTATAGCGCACTACTCACCCGCAAGGGTCTCAAGGCGCTTGTACGAATATCACTGTGGAACCCATCCTGGCTTTCCCTGCGAGGCGTCCACTCGTGGGCACCCCCAAGGTGGAGGCCAGGCATCCTTAGCGTTGTGGGGGCCGTTGTGGAGACTAAGCAAGCTATTGCCCAGAGTTGCAGAGTGGGACTCCATGATGGAATAGGCACCGAGGCAAGAAATATCAGGTCTGTGGAATTTTTGAGCCCAAGACCGGCCGAGGCAGGGAATTGAACCCTGGTCCCGGGCTAGACCTCTGCATCAGGGTCTGCCGCTCTAACCATTGAGCCACACTGCTCCACTCCACAGAAAGGCTATAGTGGAGAAGTGTGACTCAATGGTTAGAGCGGCATACCCTGATGCAGAGGTCTGGCCCGGTACCAGTGTTCAATTCCCGCCTCGGCGGGTCTTGGGCTCAATTTCCTTGGACCTGATAATTCTAATCATGGGTCCCACTCTGCAACTATGGGCAATAGCTTGCTTAATCTCCACAACAGCCCCAACAGCGCTGGGATGCTTGGCTTCACCTTGGGGGTGCCCAGGAGTGGACATTTCACAGGGAAAAGCCAGGAAGGGTTCCACAGCGGTGTGCGTACAGCGCCAGGAAACCCCAGTTGGGGTATAAGTGCGCTTTACAAGAACAAATTCAAATTCAGAGTGCAAGGCAGAAGGGCGACACCATTTTTCGACCATTCCATCCAGTGAGTGCAGAATGTTCTAAATTAAACAGAAGGAAACAGAAAGAAAAACATAATGTTGGAGCAGAAGGCCTATACCAGCCATTCTTGGCCTTAAGCTACACCATTATCTTCAATGGAGCTCTCAACATTTTTTTTTTTTTTTTCCCAATACACACATTGTACATTTTCCATTTCATATTTGTATCTTTTTTAAGTACTTGAGCCATTAATTCTGTATATAAACAATACATATTCCTACTGGTACACTTGAAATAAACAATCAGATAAATGCAGTAAATTACAAGATTACAAGATAATAGGATCTAGTGGGGGCAAAAACAAAAAAGACGATAACACAACAGAGAGAAGAGATAATACTAATAACAGGAAATACAGTTTTAGACAACTTTACTTTATCTCCAATCAGACTCTATCTTTATGCATTACCTATAGAGTTAAAACAATATCAATGTCTCAAAGCCTCTTTCCAACTATCTTTAGGTTTCCCAATTTTTTGACCTTGGAGCCTACCCCTCCTGCCTTTCCGTGCATAAATGGATTTCTCCAGATTGTAGGTGGCCAATAAGTTTGCAAGCCAAGTACGCATATGTGGGGAGTTTTTATCCAACCATGCTCTGGCTATGGTCAACCTATATACTGCAATAGCCATAAACATAAATTCTTCCTGTAGGCTATTCTCCCTTGGATCTACCCCTAACAATATCCAAGCCGGAGTTAGGGTTGCTTGTATACCTAATGATCTATGCAGAAAGAGCTCAATATCTTTAATTAAAGTATGAAGTTGAGGACAGGAAGTGAATATATGGATAAAATCCGCCTCTGGTAAGTTACACCGAGGGCAGGAAGTACCCGTCGTACCCCCCCCATTTTGCAATCCTAGCAGGAGTGAAATATAGTGAAAAGAGGGTTTTATAGTGCTGGGACTGTAGTGGAGCTGAACACATGATAGTGCGGCCCAGGTCTAATGATTCCTCAAACCTTACGGAAGCTTCACCCAGTTTCTCAGCCCATTTATTACTATGTTTCTCCATATCGTCAGTTTTCCCCTTTACCATAACTGCATAGAACGATGTGATCGTACAGTCCCCGCCTATCTTGATCTTTTCAAGGATTTCATTGCTGTCGTATCCAACTGGACCACCCTGCTTGCTACTTAGGAAGCTCCTAATTTGCAAATATTTGAAGAAATCCCTTCTATCGATGCCATAATTAGATATCAAGTCCGAAAATTGTACAATCCCTTCTGAGTCTCTAAATCTCCAATCTGTACAATCCCTTTTTCCACCCACCCAGCCATAGTTGGATCAGCGAAGATTGCAATTGGGAGAGATCTATTCTTATATAACCTAATATACCTATTATACCTCCCTAACCCTGATTTTTTCAAGAAGACATTCCAGATTTTAATTGCTGTGTTAACCGTCTTAAATCTAGTCCTCTTATAATACCCAAATTCAATACTATTTAGGAAGCAATTTTCTGCCTCTGCTGCCAAAACTGGTGTATACACTTCAGTAGTTTTAGCTCCTTTCTCGGTACCCCCACCACCAATCAATCCCTGCATATATTGTAGAGCAGCAGCCAAATAATAAAGTCTAAAATCAGGGCCCCCCCCCCAGCCACCTCTCTCCCTTGGGAGAGAAATAAATCTATTCAAGGTATGATCTAAAGCATTAAACCATTTGGTTTAAAAAAACAAAGGAATAGACCTAAAAAAATAAAGAAACTTAGGCAGGATCATCATTTTTCTGACATTAGTACAACCCAGTAGAGAAAGGTGTAGGTTATTCATTTTTTCCAAATCCGACTTGACCCTGGATAACAGTGGAGCTATATTGTTCTCAACTACCAAATCTAAGTTTGCTGATATTGTCACCCCAAGATATACTGCTGAGCTGACCACTCTTATGTCATTACAGCTGGAATATTGATTTTGGATTATTTGAGTCTTGGGTCTATTAAGGCTGTATCCAGAAAACTGTCCAAATAGCTGAGCATCAGCTTCCACCTCAAGTATAGCCAATGATGGATTAGGATTTAGTATAGCCACATCGTCGGCGTAAGCCAGCGTTTTTACTGTACAGCCATTTACCCTCATTGGTGTAATCCCCGGATTGCTTTCAAGTCTACGCAGAAAAGGCTCTAAATACAGCGCAAATAGCAGTGGCGATGAAGGGCAGCCTTGCCTAGTTCCTCGGCCGATCTTAACTACTGCCAAGTGTCCTCTATTAACTCTAATCCTAGTAGTACGTTCATGATATAAAACCTGAATAGCTTTTATGAAGCCTTCACCGATACCACACCACTCCATAGCTTGCCATAAGTAATCCTAGGAGACCCTATCGAACGCCTTCTCAGCGTCTGAAAACAAGGCAGCCATAGGATCTCCTGGGACCTCTACAGCATCAAACATTGTGATCACCACTCTAACGTGCTGTGTTTTGCCTTTACCTGGTATAAACCTGTGCTGTGACGGGCTAACCAAGTTCTCAATGATACCCACCAACCTCTTCGCTAACATTTTAGAATAAATGTTCACATCTGAGTTCATCAGGGTGATCGGCCTATAGGAGCCGGGTACCTGCTGTGGCATTCCTTTTTTTAAGATTACAATAATGTCTGCCCCGCCCCATGATTCCGGGCTCGATTCGCCCCTTTGTGCCTGCAGCATAATGTTAAACATATCCACTAGGATTACCTCTTTAAATACTCTATAGAACTCAACCGGGATTTGGTCTGGTCCCGCTGCTTTTCCCGAGGGTAGACTGCTTAAAGCCACCATGAACTCCTCCAAGTGTAGTGGGGCATCTAACATCTCTCTTTCATCTTGGGACAAGGTTGGGGGTACACATTTTTCTTAAATAATCTTCTATACCCGCTAATCCCCCTAGGTTATCTGAGGCATGGAGATCTGTGTAAAAGTTCCTTAAAATTTCCCCCACCAAATCAGAATTGGTCACTAGGTTACCCTGTATATCCAAGATTTATTTAATATCGCCTGTAGCCAATCTCTGCCTAGTTCGTATAGCAAGAATGTGCCCCACCCTTTCACTTAACTCATAGGCGGTTTCTTTTTTAGCCAAGTAATTATCTGCTGCCTTCTTTGCAATACCTTCTATGGCTTCTGCTTTGAGCGCCACTATTTTAAGAAGATGCGACTCCAGTAGGTAGTTTTGAAGTATAGCTAAAGCTAATTCTTCTTCCTCATTTAGTAACTTTTGCTGTACTTCCTCTATCCTCGCTTTCTCCTTCTTCTGTCTTGCTAGAACAAAGCTCAGCGTCTCGCCCCGAACCCCGGCCTTAAAGTCGTCCCAAACCACCCCGAGGGGTGCTGTACCTCTATTAATGTCCCAAAAAGATTTAATCCATACTACCATGTATTCTATATATGCCTGATACTTTAGCAAGACTCTCTCAAAGGTCCATTGCATGGTGTTTTTAGGAGATTGGCCCAGTTTTAGTGTCAACACCAGAGGGCTATGATCTGAAACAATGCGGGGATGTTTCTCCATCCTAGATCCTGTAAATAGGGAGTTGGAAATTAAAAAATAGTCCAGCCAAACCATGATTTTGTGAGGAGCTGAAAAAAAGTGCTGCCATCCAAATAGGGATGTAGCTTGACCCATGGGTCCCACAGAGAATTATGTAGCACCATGTCCGAGAGTGCTCTGTGGACCTTATTTTTCCTCCCAACATAGTTACAAATGAGCTATCTTGGTCATGAATATTAAAATCACCACAACATACTATGGGCTCAGGCCATTGTGCTAATTCTGCATCCAGAAATTGAAAAACATCTGGATCGTCCTCCGTAGAACCATATATTGTTGCCAAAGTTAGATTCTCACGTTTAAACTCTATTTCCAATATCGCCCATCTACCCCATTGATCCTCCTGCTTCCTTTTAACTACTACATCCTTGCTTCTACCCAAAACCGCAACCCCTCTAGTTTTACTCCCTTGTTTACTATATGCTAAAACAGTAAACCCTAGTTGTCCCAGAAGATATGAGTTTGCTCCCTCTATGTGGGTTTCCTGTAAACATATTAGGTCTAAGTGTAGGGTTTTAAGCAAAGCTGCCACTCTTACTCTCTTATTGACATCATTGAGCCCACATACATTAATCGAAGCGATCTTACAAGTCATTAAAATACATCAAAAACACCTGCGAAGATGAACAGATTAGATGAACAGGAACTGTATCTACTGCAGCTATGCTTCCAGTTACTGTATTTATATACCATATACCCTGTGTACTAAGCAAAATAACAATTACAATGTGCTGAAACATATCAGAAAAATCAACCTTTTTCACCCCCCCCTTTAACCCCTTTACCCTTCCCACCCCTTCTGGACCCTCCCCCCATTACTGGCAAATAGGTCACAAATGACCTATGTGTGGTCGCTTTTGGATTGTGACAGTTGCACCCTCCTCCCACCCGAAATCCTACCAAACAATGATAACCCCCTTTTGACCCTTGTCCTGATCAAGGTATCCCTTAAGCTTTATTAACAAAAAGCATTTGTTATATAGAGCTCAGGGACACTTTAAAGCCTTACCCACCCTTCTGACTTTTGAGCTCGTCTAGGAACTGTTCGGCTTTGATCTCTGACATGAAGAATCCAGCTTTCCCTTTCGTTATTACTTTCAACCTAGCAGTAAAGAGGAGATAGGCTTCTGAGCCCTGTGCCTGGAATGGTGCGATCAGCTGCCTTATCCTCCACCTTCTTTCCACTGTAACATGGCAAAAATCTGGCCTGGTGAAAAAAGTGGTGCCATCAAATGTGCGCCTACTATCGGGTCTAGCTTTTTCGATAATTTCCTGTCTTAAGAGGAAATTCCCTATATTTACTAGGATCGCCCTGGGCAAAGGCCCCTGACCACCCCCCTGCTCCTCGCTCCTTCTTCATTGTGAAAGGGAATCTGTGTGCCCGCTGTATCTCCTTCTCCCACTGCCACTCAGACTCCGGGAATGCCCCCTTTAATAAGTTCACAACGAAATGCCTTGTATCTTGCCCTTCTAGCCCTTCCGCTACACCCAGCAGTCTAACATTGTTACGTCTCTGGCGATTTTCAAAATCTTCCAGTTTCCACTGAAGGTCCTCGAATATCTTTTCCTGTGTTGCCTTGAACGTCTGCCAGTTCCCGACGTCATCCTCTAGCTTGCCCGTGCGTTCCTCAACTTCTGTTCCTCTGTCCGCTATTTCATCATATAGCTTGTTCATTTTCCTCATCGTGTTCTGGATTTTTTTCGAAGCCTGTCTTGCTCTCCGACTTTCTGACCTAGCTTCTGTTTGCATTTGTTTGAGGGTATTAAACAAAATGTCAAAAGGGGCAGGTTGCGCTGCAGACCCAGGGGTTGCTTTCATTGTATTATCCTTCTCCAGATATGTCTGAGATGTTGCAGAATAATCCCAGACTAAACGTTTCCCTGTGCCCCCTGGTAACTCCGTATGCTGCCTGCATAATTTTGCTGATTTTTTCTTTTTTTTCCGGGTAGTGTCTCTGCCTGAAGTGCTAAATCCTGACTTTGTATGCTCCTCCGAGCTTCCCTAAGGGATTAGATCTGATTCTGTGTCCTCATTAGGAGAGAAAAAACACTCTCCTTCCGTCGAAGCTCCTTCTCCATTTCCCATTCCTTCATAGATTTTCCTGTTGCCCACTATGTTCTTATCAGCCAGGCTAACATTACTTCCCCAGGTATTACCAGTTGTTTTTGTAGTGCTCATCTCAGCTTCCAGAAGCATTATGGCTCCCAGCATGTCCGCTTTACCTATCTCCTGTGAGCCCAGCCCGACTTCTCCTCCTATGCCTACCAAGCCTGGAGCAAAGCTTCTTCTGCTAAGAGCCCGTACCTGTACCATCGCCGCCTCTCCGTGTGGAGCGAGGTTGCTGACTGAGTCGGGGCTGGAGCGTTGCCTAGCAACCCTGAGCTCGGCATTCTCTGCGTCCTCAGCGTCCTCGAGGGCGCTCTTGCCGGCATCTGTCACGGCGCTGCTGTGGTTCGTGCTTCCCTCGATTTGTCCCTCGATTTGTCCAGGAGCCTTCGGAGAGAAGACCTTTACCAAAGTAGGGTGCCGCAGCGCTGTTTCTTTTCCTTTAAGTTTCTCGCCGCCACCTTCACCCGCTTTTCCCAAGGTTGCGTTCTTCGGAACCACAGGGCTGCACTGCCCGCCTCCGGTAGTTGTGTTTACCTTCCCCGCGGCTCTGGCTTTTTCCTCAGCGGGGGGGCTGTTATCTTCCGTATTGCCCCAGAGGAGAGTGGCGCTCCATCCTCCTTGATCGCCACCTCGTTTACAGCCGCTGTAGTAGTTTTCACCGGCGCCTGAGCGGCCTGGTCCTTCTCTTTATCCTGCCCCTTCTCATGCCTCAGAAGACGCGGGGGCATCCAAGCCGCTTGCTGCTTCTTCGTGAGACTGAATGCGCTCATCAGAGCATCCACTTTCACCCTTACCCAGCTCGGGTTCATTAATGATTTCGACTTAATCTGCACAAGTTGCTTTCTGAGGGTGTTGTAGCTTTTTAGCCTTGTGAGTAGACTTGCGTGTAGCCGGATCGTAAAGGCCATCAGGGGATACCAAACGAACTCGACAAACTCATTTCATTTTCAGAGTGGGAGAGAGGGTGAGTGCGACTGCTCACCACCGTCCAGCCGCGGCCATCTTGCCTCTCCGGAGTTTGGGCTCTCAACATTTCAATGTTTTAATTGACATATATGTATGCATCATCCACTTGCTTTTCTTAACAATGATCAAGTATATACTGATGAATTAACTAAGACATCCATGAACATTATAGCCTGTTGTGATATGTATTTGTATGGCCATGCTGTCTGTGCATTTGTGAATTAATTTTCTTTAGCATTCATATAATGTATTCATTTATTGTACATTGACTGTTGGATGTCAGCATGAGAAAGTGTGTGTGTGTATGTGTGTGTGCATGTGCGTATACAAGTATGTGTGTGTATTCAAAATTTATCTCGCCAAGCAGGTTTAATTTAAGACAGAGTAACAGCACATTTTAATGACGTGTAAAGCAAATTGATTTGTTGGCATGCGTAAGTTATCTGCATAGTTTATGTTGACAAAATTGATCGAGGACTTTATGGCAAAAAGCCTGCGATAATCCAGCACGAGGGACATTTTATTTGTGAATGATCCCTATTCAGATGCACATAAAGTGGCTGTATGTTCTACTAGAAGTGACATCGCTTGCCCTCTGAGCGGTCTTTTCCTGTACAAAACTATGCTTTAAGGCATTTTCCTCTTTGCATTTGAGCTGCAGAATGTGGTACACATGTGAAGGAAATTTTTTGAAAAATAAAATTCGACTTGCAGACCATGTTAGAATTGCACTTTAGAAATGCGTTCAAACTGCTGCAGAAATGTTTTCACATAGAAAATGACACAGACAAAATGTTCCCATTTCATCATCTGAAAGAATCCTTGTTTGTGTTGCAAATAGATGTTTAAATCCTTCAGATGTAGAGGAAACTGTGCTTACAAATTGTTTATGAAATAATGTATTTAAAATTATTTTTTGTACTAAATATCATTCCTAAATATCCACTTTTAGTCAGGCCTCAAAGCCTTTTTCTCTTGACTCTTGCTCAAATATTAGTAGATGTTTATTAGAATATTTTGCCTAGCACCAGCAACTTGACTAGAATGTGTTGACTTCAACTGGTGTTTCAATTAGTTCCCTCACCTCACGTTAGATCATTTATCTTAACACAATGAGACTTGCTTTGATTGTTCTAACATGTAATGATTAGGACATTTTATGTATTCTTCATCTGAATATCATTGCTAGTTTGCCTCTGCATCTCTGACAAGCCTTTGTCTTTACACCAAAACTCATAGTGCATCTTTTAGCTTAGGTAAGAAGGTTTCCATAAGAACTTTCCTACATGTAACAAAGTCCTGAAACAATGTTTAACACTAAAGCGTCATGAATGTTTACCGTGGAAATCAGGAGAAGAAACATCGGAAGTTGACAACACCATCGGATGAGCAGTTTCCAATGGCTAGAGGAGATAACACCTAAAAGAGTTTCGATACATTATTGTGTGATTTTATAATAACAAATGTTCCTAATTAGAGTTAGTTGGAAGTTTCCAATGTGAGACCAAGAGATCCAGACCCATCTCCCCTGCCTTGAGACTTTTCTCGTGGACAGTTGATCTTTTCCTTTGTTATCAACAGCTACTGTTGAAGGGGAGTAGTTTCCTTTTATCTAATAACGTTCCTGATCAATGCTACTGCAGATATCATTCTGTCATTGATGGTTGCTACTGTTCCTGTAAGGAACTCGGCTGAGTTTCCAGAACGACTCTTTATAGGAGGTTCTTCTTTAGTTTCACTCTTGCTCTTTTTCAAAAGGGACTCTTGATGGGTTCTACTTAGACTAGGTTAGGTCCCCTAGTTAGTTTAATTATGTTTTCCTTTATGGGGACAATGTGTATTGATTAATGCTGTCAATAATCAACCTTGCACTGGTATTTCCGTAAACCGACTAATTTAAATAAAGATGACAAAACAATACTATTCCTTTAAAATAAATAAAGGTGTTGAAAATCTCATCAACCTCTCATGATTGGCTGAACATTTAAATTCTAACTGTCGATCATATATGCATAATTTATGTTTTGGGTCCAGCTCCAATTCACAAACAGTGGCAAAGTCCCATTGACCTTTCAAGAGCCATCAGAAATTCCCAAGGACGAAGCCTGAAAGTTGGGTGTTTAATCCTAAAACCATACTTGTCTAATCCGAAGGCTCTCGCCCATGCAAATAAGATAAAACAAAGAAATTACAAGATTTCTTCTCATAACCCTATGCCTCCGGGAGGCACATGATCCTGGTGTAAATTCCCGTCTACAACTCTTTGTAGATAAGGATTTCAATAAAATCATGTGAATATTTGCTTTAGAACACACATGCGCCATCCGTTGCATGCCCGCTTCATGCTAAATAATGTAAAGGCGGCACATTGCATTACGTTACTTTGGGTGACAATCCAACGTAAGTCAAGATTTCCATTGGATTGCAAATCCCACCAGTAGACTTTGTATCAGGTCTGCATTTAAAAAGTAACACAAATTCGACACAAAGTATTTATAAATCTGGGCCCAAGTGCCCAGAAGCCTTCGTGGTCACCCAGTTTCTGATTCAAGCTCCAGAACTCTCATAAACAACTACATATACTTCCAAGATGATGCAGATGGTTAGACGTCTTGCGGACATGCATCAATGCTCAATTTACCTAATAAACTTCCTCCTTACTCTGATGTCTTCCTTCTTCCTTTCTGTATTTTAAAATGGAATGTCTCTCCTCAACACAGACTCCCTTTCTGTGTTTCCTAACAAATAAACCCAAATCGTATATTTCTTCCCCAACCAACTAGTGTAAGTGGGAATCCCAAAAAGGCAGACCTTTATCAATGTTCCACTGTGACATATGAGCAATTCTAATCAGGGATCATGGCAAAAGAGCAATCCAGGTTGTAGCTGGATTGTAAGTACTTGCAAAAAGAAGGGCAACATTAGAGTAATGTGGAATACTGGTAAGTAATCTGAGCCTTACCTACTCATCATATATATTGCTGAATAATGATATAACCAAGTGGCATGTTGGCATCCTAATTCCCAGACTGATTAGAAAACACAACACCTCCAGTACCACCATCAGCTGTTGAAGCAAGGCAGAAACATAATGAAACATCAGAGTACCAGATTCCAGTATCACCACAGACAAAATCTTTAACTCAAAACCAAAGCCATCTTGTCACACAGCCCCAGGGAATAGATTGGGGTGAAAGCATCCCAGACCAACCCTGAAAAAGATGAGGGTGTAGGCACCCCAATAACCAACCCAATAGAGATCACATATTTGAAGCTGTGACTCTCAAAGAAATTTGCAATAGAGGAATCCGAACCAAAGAGGTAGTACAAATCTGCGGTGGTGTAGACATATTACCAATAAAATGAATTCTACAACTGAAGGTTGAAGAGAAAATAAGACCCCACGTGAGACATGGGCTTTAAATCACACCTTACAGAAGCTGTCAGAAGAAGAAGCTGTGGAGCCACTTTCTCAAAGATGAGAACCCTAGTGCACAGCATGTAAGATTGGCATGGTGGGAGTGCCAGAGAAGAAGAACCTATTTATGACAGCTGATTTATCCAGGCCATGCAAAGTGGCTGAAGCC